>NC_092717.1:72783527-75283527 GCF_047496885.1 Scyliorhinus torazame
CCCTCCTTTCCCCCCATTCACCTTCTCCCCATTCCCCTCCTTCCCCCATTTCCCCCCTTTCCCCCATTCCCCTCCTTCCTCCCATTTCCCTCCTTTCCCCCATTCCCCTCCTTCCCCCCAGTCCCCTCCCTCTCCACCATTCCTCTCCTTTCCACCATTCCTCTCCTTCCCCCATTCCCCTCCTTCCCCATTTCCCTCCTTTCCCCCATTCCCCTCGTTCCCCCCCATTCCCCTCCTTTCCCCCATTCCCCCTCCTTTCCCCCATTTGTATACAAAATTATGAGGGCATAGACAGAGTGGATAGTCAGAGGCTTTTCCCCAGGGTAGAGGGGTCAATTACTAGGGGGCATAGTTTAAGGTGAGAGGGGCAAAGTTTAGAGTAGATGTACGAGGCAAGTTTTTTACACAGAGGGTAGTGGGTGCCTGGAACTCACTACCGGAGGTGGTAGTGGAGGCAGGGACGATAGGGACATTTAAGGGGCATCTTGACAAATATATGAATAGGATGGGAATAGAAGGATACGGACCCAGGAAGTGTAGAAGATTGTAGTTTAGTCGGGCAGTATGGTCGGCACGGGCTTGGAGGGCCGAAGGGCCTGTTCCTGTGCTGTACATTTCTTTGTTCTTTGTTCTTTGTTATTCCCCTCCTTTCCCCCATTCCCCTCCTTTCCCCCATTCCCCTCCTTTCCCCCATTCCCCTCCTTTCCCCCGTTCCCCTCCTTCCCCCATTCCACCCTTTCCCCCATTCCCCTCCTTTTGCCCCCATTCCCCCCTTTCCCCCCATTCCCCTCCTTCCCCCATTTCCCCCCTTTCCCCCATTCCCCTCCTTCCCCCATTCCCCACCCTTCCCCATTCCCCTCCTTCCTCCCATTTCCCTCCTTTCCCCCATTCCCCTCCTTCCCCCATTCCCCTCCCATCCCCATTCCTCTCCTTTCCCCCATTCCCCTCCTTCCCCCATTTCCCTCCTTTCCCCCATTTATCTTCTGCCCCATTCCCCTCCTTTCCCCCATTCCCCTCCTTTCCCCCCATTCCCCTCCTTTCCCCCCATTCCCCTCCTTTCCCCCCGTTCCCCATCTTTCCCCCATTCCCCTTCTTTCCCCCATTCCCCTCCTTCCCCCATTTCCCTCCTTTCCCCATTTATCTTCTTCCCCATTCCCCTCCTTCCCCCATTCCCCTCCTTTCCCCCCGTTCCCCATCATTCCCCCATTCCCCTCCTTTCCCCCATTCCCCTCCTTCCCCCCATTCCCCCCTTTCCCCCATTCCACTCCTTCCGCCCCCATTCCCCTCCTTTCCCCCATTCCCCTCCTTTCCCCCATTCACCTCCATTCCCCCCATTCCCCTCCTTTCCTCCATTTCCTCTCCTTTCCCCCATTCACCTCCTTTCCCCCCATTCCCCTCCCTTCAACCCAGTCCCCTCCTCCCCATTCCCCTCCTTTCCCCCATTCCACTCCTTTCCCCCATTCCACTCCTTTCCCCCATTCCCCTCCTTTCCCCCATTCCCTCCTTTCCCATTCCCCTCCTTTCCCCCATTCCACTCCTTTCCCTCATTCCCCTCCTTTCCCCCATTTCTCTCCTTTCCCCCATTCCCCTCCTTTCCCCCATTCCCCTCCTTGCCCCACCATTCCCCTCTCCCCATTCCCCTCCTTCCCCCCATTTCCCCCCTTTCCCCATTCCCCTCCTTCCTCCCATTTCCCTCCTTTCCCCCATTCCCCTCCTTCCCCCCAGTCCCCCCTCACCACCAATCCTCTCCTTTCCACCATTCCTCTCCTTCCCCCATTCCCCTCCTTCCCCCATTTTCCTCCTTCCCCCATTCCCCTCCTTCTCCCATTCCCCTCCTTTCCCCCATCCCCTCCTTTCCCCCATTCCCCTCCTTTTCCCCCATTCCCCTCCTTTTCCCCCATTCCCCTCCTTTCCCCCATTCCCCTCCTGTCCCCATTCCCCTCCTTTCCCCCGTTCCCCTCCTTCCCCCATTCCACCCTTTCCCCCATCCCCTCCTTTTGCCCCCATTCCCCTCCTTTCCCCCCATTCCCCCTCCTTCCCCCATTTCCCCCCTTTCCCCCATTCCCCTCCTTCCTCCCATTCCCCTCCTTTCCCCCATTCCCCTCCTTCCCCCATTCCCCTCCTTTCCCCCCATTCCTCTCCTTCCCCCATTCCCCTCCTTCCCCCATTTCCCTCCTTTCCCCCATTTATCTTCTTCCCCATTCCCATCCTTCCCCCATTCCCCTCCTTTCCCCCATTCCCCTCCTTCCCCCCATTCCACTCCTTTCCCCCATTCCCCATCTTTCCCCCATTCCCTCCTTTCCCCATTCCCCTCCTTCCCCCCATTCCCCCCTTACCACCATTCCCCTCCTTCCCCCCCATTCCCCTCCTATCCCCCCGTTCCCCTCCTTCCCCCATTCCCCTCCTTTCCCCATTCCCCTCCTTCCCCCATTCCCCCCTTTCCCCCATTCCACTCCTTCCGCCCCCATTCCCCTCCTTTCCCCCATTCCCCTCCTTTCCCCCATTCACCTCCATTCCCCCCATTCCCCTCCTTTCCTCCATTCTCCCTTTCCCCCCATTCTCACCCTTTCCCCCATTCACCTCCTTTGCCCCCATTCCCCTCCCTTCAACCCAGTCCTCTCCTCCCCATTCCCCTCCTTTCCCCCCATTCCACTCCTTTCCCCCATTCCACTCCTTTCCCCCATTCCCCTCCTTTCCCCCATTCCCCTCCTTTCCCCCATTCCCCTCCTTTCCCCCATTCCCCTCCTTTCCCCATTCCACTCCTTTCCCCCATTCCCCTCCTTCCCCCATTTCCCCCCTTTCCCCCATTCCCCTCCTTCCTCCCATTTCCCTCCTTTCCCCATTCCCCTCCTTCCCCCCAGTCCCCTCCTCTCCACCTTTCCTCTCCTTTCCACCATTCCTCTCCTTCCACCATTCCTCTCCTTCCCCCATTCCCCTCCTTCCCCCATTTCCCTCCTTTCCCCCATTCCCCTCCTTCCCCCATTCCCCTCCTTTCCCCCATTCCCCTCCTTTCACCCCATTCCCCTCCCTTCAACCCATTCCCCTCCTCCCCCCATTCCCCTCCTCCCCCCATTCCCCTCCTTCCCCCATTCCCCTCCTTCCCCCCATTCCCCCCTTCCCCCCATTCCCCTCCTTCCCCCCATTCCCCTGCTTCCCCCCATTCCCCTCCTTCCCCCCATTCCCCTCCTTCCCCCCATTCCCCTCCTTCCCCCCATTCCCCTCCTTCCGCCCATTCCCCTCCTTCCCCATTCCCCTCCTACCCCCATTCCCCTCCTTCCCCCCATTCCCCTCCTTCCCCCCATTCCCCTCCTTCCCCCCATTCCCCTCCTTCCCCCCATTACCCTCCTTCCCCCCATTACCCTCCTTCCCCATTCCCCTCCCTTCAACCCATTACCCTCCTCCCCCCATTCCCCTCCTTCCCCCCATTCCCCTCCTTCCCCCAATTCCCCTCCTTCCCCCCATTGTCCTCCTACCCCCATTCCCCTCCTTCCCCCATTCCCCTCCTTCCCCCATTCCCCTCCTTCCCCCCATTCCCCTCCTTCCCCCCATTCCCCTCCTTCCCCCATTCCCCTCCTTCCCCCATTCCCCTCTTCCCCCCATTCCCCTCCTTCCCCCATTCCACCCTTTCCCCCATTCCCCTCCTTTTGCCCCCATTCCCCTCCTTTCCCCCCATTCCCCTCCTTCCCCCATTTCCCCTCTTTCCCCCATTCCCCTCCTTCCCCCATTCCCCTCCCTTCCCCATTCCCCTCCTTCCTCCCATTTCCCTCCTTTCCCCATTCCCCTCCTTCCCCCATTCCCCTCCCTTCCCCATTCCTCTCCTTTCCCCCATTCCCCTCCTTCCCCCATTTCCCTCCTTTCCCCCATTTATCTTCTGCCCCATTCCCCTCCTTTCCCCCATTCCCCTCCTTTCCCCCCATTCCCCTCCTTTCCCCCCATTCCCCTCCTTTCCCCCCGTTCCCCATCTTTCCCCCATTCCCCTTCTTTCCCCCATTCCCCTCCTTCCCCCATTTCCCTCCTTTCCCCATTTATCTTCTTCCCCATTCCCCTCCTTCCCCCATTCCCCTCCTTTCCCCCCGTTCCCCATCATTCCCCCATTCCCCTCCTTTCCCCCATTCCCCTCCTTCCCCCCATTCCCCCCTTTCCCCCATTCCACTCCTTCCGCCCCCATTCCCCTCCTTTCCCCCATTCCCCTCCTTTCCCCCATTCACCTCCATTCCCCCCATTCCCCTCCTTTCCTCCATTTCCTCTCCTTTCCCCCGTTCACCTCCTTTCCCCCCATTCCCCTCCCTTCAACCCAGTCCCCTCCTCCCCATTCCCCTCCTTTCCCCCATTCCACTCCTTTCCCCCATTCCACTCCTTTCCCCCATTCCCCTCCTTTCCCCCATTCCCCTCCTTTCCCCATTCCCCTCCTTTCCCCCATTCCACTCCTTTCCCTCATTCCCCTCCTTTCCCCCATTTCCTCTCCTTTCCCCCATTCCCCTCCTTTCCCCCATTCCCCTCCTTGCCCCACCATTCCCCTTCTCCCATTCCCCTCCTTCCCCCATTTCCCCCTTTCCCCCATTCCCCTCCTTCCTCCCATTTCCCTCCTTTCCCCCATTCCCCTCCTTCCCCCCAGTCCCCTCCTCTCCACCATTCCTCTCCTTTCCACCATTCCTCTCCTTCCCCCATTCCCCTCCTTCCCCCATTTTCCTCCTTTCCCCCATTCCCCTCCTTCTCCCATTCCCCTCCTTTCCCCCATTCCCCTCCTTTCCCCCATTCCCCTCCTTTTCCCCCATTCCCCTCCTTTTCCCCCATTCCCCTCCTTTCCCCCATTCCCCTCCTTTCCCCCATTCCCCTCCTTTCCCCCATTCCCCTCCTTTCCCCCGTTCCCCTCCTTCCCCCATTCCACCCTTTCCCCCATTCCCCTCCTTTTGCCCCCATTCCCCTCCTTTCCCCCCATTCCCCTCCTTCCCCCATTTCCCCCCTTTCCCCCATTCCCCTCCTTCCTCCCATTTCCCTCCTTTCCCCCATTCCCCTCCTTCCCCCATTCCCCTCCTTTCCCCCATTCCTCTCCTTTCCCCCATTCCCCTCCTTCCCCCATTTCCCTCCTTTCCCCCATTTATCTTCTTCCCCATTCCCATCCTTCCCCCATTCCCCTCCTTTCCCCCATTCCCCTCCTTCCCCCCATTCCACTCCTTTCCCCCCATTCCCCATCTTTCCCCCATTCCCCTCCTTTCCCCCATTCCCCTCCTTCCCCCCATTCCCCCCTTACCACCATTCCCCTCCTTCCGCCCCCATTCCCCTCCTATCCCCCCGTTCCCCTCCTTCCCCCATTCCCCTCCTTTCCCCATTCCCCTCCTTCCCCCCATTCCCCTCCTTCCCCCCATTACCCTCCTTCCCCATTCCCCTCCCTTCAACCCATTACCCTCCTCCCCCCATTCCCCTCCTTCCCCCCATTCCCCCCTTTCCCCCATTCCACTCCTTCCGCCCCCATTCCACTCCTTCCGCCCCCATTCCCCTCCTTTCCCCCATTCCACTCCTTTCCCCCATTCACCTCCATTCCCCCCATTCCCCTCCTTTCCTCCATTCCCCTCCTTTCCCCCATTCCACTCCTTTCCCCCATTCCACTCCTTTCCCCCATTCCCCTCTTTTCCCCCCATTCCCCTCCTTTCCCCATTCCCCTCCTTTCCCCCATTCCCCTCCTTTCCCCCATTCCCCTCCTTTCCCCCATTCCCCTCCTTTCCCCCATTTCCTCTCCTTTCCCCCATTCCCCTCCTTTCCCCCATTCCCCTCCTTTCCCCCCATTCACCTTCTCCCCATTCCCCTCCTTCCCCCATTTCCCCCCTTTCCCCCATTCCCCTCCTTCCTCCCATTTCCCTCCTTTCCCCCATTCCCCTCCTTCCCCCAGTCCCCTCCTCTCCACCATTCCTCTCCTTTCCACCATTCCTCTCCTTCCCCCATTCCCCTCCTTCCCCCATTTCCCTCCTTTCCCCCATTCCCCTCGTTCCCCCATTCCCCTCCTTTCCCCCATTCCCCTCCTTTCCCCCATTTGTATACAAAATTATGAGGGGCATAGACAGAGTGGATAGTCAGAGGCTTTTCCCCAGGGTAGAGGGGTCAATTACTAGGGGGCATAGGTTTAAGGTGAGAGGGGCAAAGTTTAGAGTAGATGTACGAGGCAAGTTTTTTACACAGAGGGTAGTGGGTGCCTGGAACTCACTACCGGAGGTGGTAGTGGAGGCAGGGACGATAGGGACATTTAAGGGGCATCTTGACAAATATATGAATAGGATGGGAATAGAAGGATACGGACCCAGGAAGTGTAGAAGATTGTAGTTTAGTCGGGCAGTATGGTCGGCACGGGCTTGGAGGGCCGAAGGGCCTGTTCCTGTGCTGTACATTTCTTTGTTCTTTGTTCTTTGTTATTCCCCTCCTTTCCCCCATTCCCCTCCTTTCCCCCATTCCCCTCCTTTCCCCCATTCCCCTCCTTTCCCCCGTTCCCCTCCTTCCCCCATTCCACCCTTTCCCCCATTCCCCTCCTTTTGCCCCCATTCCCCTCCTTTCCCCCCATTCCCCTCCTTCCCCCATTTCCCCCCTTTCCCCCATTCCCCTCCTTCCCCCATTCCCCTCCCTTCCCCATTCCCCTCCTTCCTCCCATTTCCCTCCTTTCCCCCATTCCCCTCCTTCCCCCATTCCCCTCCCTTCCCCATTCCTCTCCTTTCCCCCATTCCCCTCCTTCCCCCATTTCCCTCCTTTCCCCCATTTATCTTCTGCCCCATTCCCCTCCTTTCCCCCATTCCCCTCCTTTCCCCCCATTCCCCTCCTTTCCCCCCATTCCCCTCCTTTCCCCCCGTTCCCCATCTTTCCCCCATTCCCCTTCTTTCCCCCATTCCCCTCCTTCCCCCATTTCCCTCCTTTCCCCATTTATCTTCTTCCCCATTCCCCTCCTTCCCCCATTCCCCTCCTTTCCCCCCGTTCCCCATCATTCCCCCATTCCCCTCCTTTCCCCCATTCCCCTCCTTCCCCCCATTCCCCCCTTTCCCCCATTCCACTCCTTCCGCCCCCATTCCCCTCCTTTCCCCCATTCCCCTCCTTTCCCCCATTCACCTCCATTCCCCCCATTCCCCTCCTTTCCTCCATTTCCTCTCCTTTCCCCCATTCACCTCCTTTCCCCCCATTCCCCTCCCTTCAACCCAGTCCCCTCCTCCCCATTCCCCTCCTTTCCCCCATTCCACTCCTTTCCCCCATTCCACTCCTTTCCCCCATTCCCCTCCTTTCCCCCATTCCCCTCCTTTCCCCATTCCCCTCCTTTCCCTCATTCCCCTCCTTTCCCCCATTTCCTCTCCTTTCCCCCATTCCCCTCCTTTCCCCCATTCCCCTCCTTGCCCCACCATTCCCCTTCTCCCCATTCCCCTCCTTCCCCCATTTCCCCCCTTTCCCCCATTCCCCTCCTTCCTCCCATTTCCCTCCTTTCCCCCATTCCCCTCCTTCCCCCCAGTCCCCTCCTCTCCACCATTCCTCTCCTTTCCACCATTCCTCTCCTTCCCCATTCCCCTCCTTCCCCCATTTTCCTCCTTTCCCCCATTCCCCTCCTTCTCCCATTCCCCTCCTTTCCCCCATTCCCCTCCTTTCCCCCATTCCCCTCCTTTTCCCCCATTCCCCTCCTTTTCCCCCATTCCCCTCCTTTCCCCCATTCCCCTCCTTTCCCCCATTCCCCTCCTTTCCCCCGTTCCCCTCCTTCCCCCATTCCACCCTTTCCCCCATTCCCCTCCTTTTGCCCCCATTCCCCTCCTTTCCCCCCATTCCCCTCCTTCCCCCATTTCCCCCCTTTCCCCCATTCCCCTCCTTCCTCCCATTTCCCTCCTTTCCCCCATTCCCCTCCTTCCCCCATTCCCCTCCTTTCCCCCATTCCTCTCCTTTCCCCCATTCCCCTCCTTCCCCCATTTCCCTCCTTTCCCCCATTTATCTTCTTCCCCATTCCCATCCTTCCCCCATTCCCCTCCTTTCCCCCATTCCCCTCCTTCCCCCCATTCCACTCCTTTCCCCCCATTCCCCATCTTTCCCCCATTCCCCTCCTTTCCCCCATTCCCCTCCTTCCCCCCATTCCCCCCTTACCACCATTCCCCTCCTTCCGCCCCCATTCCCCTCCTATCCCCCCGTTCCCCTCCTTCCCCCATTCCCCTCCTTTCCCCATTCCCCTCCTTCCCCCCATTCCCCCCTTTCCCCCATTCCACTCCTTCCGCCCCCATTCCCCTCCTTTCCCCCATTCCCCTCCTTTCCCCCATTCACCTCCATTCCCCCCATTCCCCTCCTTTCCTCCATTCTCCCTTTCCCCCCATTCTCACCCTTTCCCCCATTCACCTCCTTTGCCCCCATTCCCCTCCCTTCAACCCAGTCCTCTCCTCCCCATTCCCCTCCTTTCCCCCATTCCACTCCTTTCCCCCATTCCACTCCTTTCCCCCATTCCCCTCCTTTCCCCCATTCCCCTCCTTTCCCCCATTCCCCTCCTTTCCCCCATTCCCCTCCTTTCCCCATTCCACTCCTTTCCCCCATTCCCCTCCTTCCCCCATTTCCCCCCTTTCCCCCATTCCCCTCCTTCCTCCCATTTCCCTCCTTTCCCCCATTCCCCTCCTTCCCCCCAGTCCCCTCCTCTCCACCTTTCCTCTCCTTTCCACCATTCCTCTCCTTCCACCATTCCTCTCCTTCCCCCATTCCCCTCCTTCCCCCATTTCCCTCCTTTCCCCCATTCCCCTCCTTCCCCCATTCCCCTCCTTTCCCCCATTCCCCTCCTTTCACCCCATTCCCCTCCCTTCAACCCATTCCCCTCCTCCCCCCATTCCCCTCCTCCCCCCATTCCCCTCCTTCCCCCATTCCCCTCCTTCCCCCCATTCCCCCCTTCCCCCCATTCCCCTCCTTCCCCCCATTCCCCTGCTTCCCCCCATTCCCCTCCTTCCCCCCATTCCCCTCCTTCCCCCCATTCCCCTCCTTCCCCCCATTCCCCTCCTTCCGCCCATTCCCCTCCTTCCCCATTCCCCTCCTACCCCCATTCCCCTCCTTCCCCCCATTCCCCTCCTTCCCCCCATTCCCCTCCTTCCCCCCATTCCCCTCCTTCCCCCCATTACCCTCCTTCCCCCCATTACCCTCCTTCCCCATTCCCCTCCCTTCAACCCATTACCCTCCTCCCCCCATTCCCCTCCTTCCCCCCATTCCCCTCCTTCCCCCAATTCCCCTCCTTCCCCCCATTGTCCTCCTACCCCCATTCCCCTCCTTCCCCCATTCCCCTCCTTCCCCCATTCCCCTCCTTCCCCCCATTCCCCTCCTTCCCCCCATTCCCCTCCTTCCCCCATTCCCCTCCTTCCCCCATTCCCCTCTTCCCCCCATTCCCCTCCTTCCCCCATTCCACCCTTTCCCCCATTCCCCTCCTTTTGCCCCCATTCCCCTCCTTTCCCCCCATTCCCCTCCTTCCCCCATTTCCCCCCTTTCCCCCATTCCCCTCCTTCCCCCATTCCCCTCCCTTCCCCATTCCCCTCCTTCCTCCCATTTCCCTCCTTTCCCCCATTCCCCTCCTTCCCCCATTCCCCTCCCTTCCCCATTCCTCTCCTTTCCCCCATTCCCCTCCTTCCCCCATTTCCCTCCTTTCCCCCATTTATCTTCTGCCCCATTCCCCTCCTTTCCCCCATTCCCCTCCTTTCCCCCCATTCCCCTCCTTTCCCCCCATTCCCCTCCTTTCCCCCCGTTCCCCATCTTTCCCCCATTCCCCTTCTTTCCCCCATTCCCCTCCTTCCCCCATTTCCCTCCTTTCCCCATTTATCTTCTTCCCCATTCCCCTCCTTCCCCCATTCCCCTCCTTTCCCCCCGTTCCCCATCATTCCCCCATTCCCCTCCTTTCCCCCATTCCCCTCCTTCCCCCCATTCCCCCCTTTCCCCCATTCCACTCCTTCCGCCCCCATTCCCCTCCTTTCCCCCATTCCCCTCCTTTCCCCCATTCACCTCCATTCCCCCCATTCCCCTCCTTTCCTCCATTTCCTCTCCTTTCCCCCGTTCACCTCCTTTCCCCCCATTCCCCTCCCTTCAACCCAGTCCCCTCCTCCCCATTCCCCTCCTTTCCCCCATTCCACTCCTTTCCCCCATTCCACTCCTTTCCCCCATTCCCCTCCTTTCCCCCATTCCCCTCCTTTCCCCATTCCCCTCCTTTCCCCCATTCCACTCCTTTCCCTCATTCCCCTCCTTTCCCCCATTTCCTCTCCTTTCCCCCATTCCCCTCCTTTCCCCCATTCCCCTCCTTGCCCCACCATTCCCCTTCTCCCCATTCCCCTCCTTCCCCCATTTCCCCCCTTTCCCCCATTCCCCTCCTTCCTCCCATTTCCCTCCTTTCCCCCATTCCCCTCCTTCCCCCCAGTCCCCTCCTCTCCACCATTCCTCTCCTTTCCACCATTCCTCTCCTTCCCCCATTCCCCTCCTTCCCCCATTTTCCTCCTTTCCCCCATTCCCCTCCTTCTCCCATTCCCCTCCTTTCCCCCATTCCCCTCCTTTCCCCCATTCCCCTCCTTTTCCCCCATTCCCCTCCTTTTCCCCCATTCCCCTCCTTTCCCCCATTCCCCTCCTTTCCCCCATTCCCCTCCTTTCCCCCATTCCCCTCCTTTCCCCCGTTCCCCTCCTTCCCCCATTCCACCCTTTCCCCCATTCCCCTCCTTTTGCCCCCATTCCCCTCCTTTCCCCCCATTCCCCTCCTTCCCCCATTTCCCCCCTTTCCCCCATTCCCCTCCTTCCTCCCATTTCCCTCCTTTCCCCCATTCCCCTCCTTCCCCCATTCCCCTCCTTTCCCCCATTCCTCTCCTTTCCCCCATTCCCCTCCTTCCCCCATTTCCCTCCTTTCCCCCATTTATCTTCTTCCCCATTCCCATCCTTCCCCCATTCCCCTCCTTTCCCCCATTCCCCTCCTTCCCCCCATTCCACTCCTTTCCCCCCATTCCCCATCTTTCCCCCATTCCCCTCCTTTCCCCCATTCCCCTCCTTCCCCCCATTCCCCCCTTACCACCATTCCCCTCCTTCCGCCCCCATTCCCCTCCTATCCCCCCGTTCCCCTCCTTCCCCCATTCCCCTCCTTTCCCCATTCCCCTCCTTCCCCCCATTCCCCCCTTTCCCCCATTCCACTCCTTCCGCCCCCATTCCCCTCCTTTCCCCCATTCCCCTCCTTTCCCCCATTCACCTCCATTCCCCCCATTCCCCTCCTTTCCTCCATTCTCCCTTTCCCCCCATTCTCACCCTTTCCCCCATTCACCTCCTTTGCCCCCATTCCCCTCCCTTCAACCCAGTCCTCTCCTCCCCATTCCCCTCCTTTCCCCCATTCCACTCCTTTCCCCCATTCCACTCCTTTCCCCCATTCCCCTCCTTTCCCCCATTCCCCTCCTTTCCCCCATTCCCCTCCTTTCCCCCATTCCCCTCCTTTCCCCATTCCACTCCTTTCCCCCATTCCCCTCCTTCCCCCATTTCCCCCCTTTCCCCCATTCCCCTCCTTCCTCCCATTTCCCTCCTTTCCCCCATTCCCCTCCTTCCCCCCAGTCCCCTCCTCTCCACCTTTCCTCTCCTTTCCACCATTCCTCTCCTTCCACCATTCCTCTCCTTCCCCCATTCCCCTCCTTCCCCCATTTCCCTCCTTTCCCCCATTCCCCTCCTTCCCCCATTCCCCTCCTTTCCCCCATTCCCCTCCTTTCACCCCATTCCCCTCCCTTCAACCCATTCCCCTCCTCCCCCCATTCCCCTCCTCCCCCCATTCCCCTCCTTCCCCCATTCCCCTCCTTCCCCCCATTCCCCCCTTCCCCCCATTCCCCTCCTTCCCCCCATTCCCCTGCTTCCCCCCATTCCCCTCCTTCCCCCCATTCCCCTCCTTCCCCCCATTCCCCTCCTTCCCCCCATTCCCCTCCTTCCGCCCATTCCCCTCCTTCCCCATTCCCCTCCTACCCCCATTCCCCTCCTTCCCCCCATTCCCCTCCTTCCCCCCATTCCCCTCCTTCCCCCCATTCCCCTCCTTCCCCCCATTACCCTCCTTCCCCCCATTACCCTCCTTCCCCATTCCCCTCCCTTCAACCCATTACCCTCCTCCCCCATTCCCCTCCTTCCCCCCATTCCCCTCCTTCCCCCAATTCCCCTCCTTCCCCCCATTGTCCTCCTACCCCCATTCCCCTCCTTCCCCCATTCCCCTCCTTCCCCCATTCCCCTCCTTCCCCCCATTCCCCTCCTTCCCCCCATTCCCCTCCTTCCCCCATTCCCCTCCTTCCCCCATTCCCCTCTTCCCCCCATTCCCCTCCTTCCCCCATTCCCCTCCTTCCCCCATTCCCCTCCTTCCCCCATTTCCCTCCTTCCCCCATTCCCCTTCTTTCCCCCCATTCCCCTCCTTTCCCCCATTCCCCTCCTTTCCCCCATTCCCCTCCTTTCCCCCATTCCCCTCCTTTCCTCCATGCCCCTCCTTTCCCCCATTCCCCTCCTTTCCCCCGTTCCCCTCCTTCCCCCCATTCCACCCTTTCCCCCATTCCCCTCCTTTTGCCCCCATTCCCCTCCTTTCCCCCATTCCCCTCCTTCCCCCATTTCCCCCTTTCCCCATTCCCCTCCTTCCTCCCATTCCCCTCCTTCCTCCCATTTCCCTCCTTTCCCCCATTCCCCTCCTTCCCCCATTCCCCTCCTTTCCCCCATTCCTCTCCTTTCCCCCATTCCCCTCCTTCCCCCATTTCCCTCCTTTCCCCCATTTATCTTCTTCCCCATTCCCCTCCTTTCCCCCATTCCCCTCCTTTCCCCCCATTCCCCTCCTTTCCCCCCGTTCCCCATCTTTCCCCCATTCCCCTTCTTTCCCCCATTCCCCTCCTTCCCCCATTTCCCTCCTTTCCCCATTTATCTTCTTCCCCATTCCACCCTTTCCCCCATTCCCCTCCTTTCCCCCCGTTCCCCATCATTCCCCCGTTCCCCATCATTCCCCCATTCCCCTCCTTTCCCCCATTCCCCTCCTTCCCCCCATTCCACTCCTTCCGCCCCCATTCCCCTCCTTTCCCCCATTCCCCTCCTTTCCCCCATTCACCTCCATTCCCCCCATTCCCCTCCTTTCCTCCATTTCCTCTCCTTTCCCCCATTCACCTCCTTTCCCCCCATTCCCCTCCCTTCAACCCAGTCCCCTCCTCCCCATTCCCCTCCTTTCCCCCATTCCACTCCTTTCCCCCATTCCACTCCTTTCCCCCATTCCCCTCCTTCCCCCCCATTCCCCTCCTTTCCCCATTCCCCTCCTTTCCCCCATTCCCCTCCTTTCCCCCATTCCCCTCCTTTCCCCCATTTCGTCTCCTTTCCCCATTCCCGTCCTTTCCACCATTCCCCTCCTTTCCCCCCATTCCCCTTCTCCCCATTCCCCTCCTTCCCCCATTTCCCCCCTTTCCCCCATTCCCCTCCTTCCTCCCATTTCCCTCCTTTCCCCCATTCCCCTCCTTCCCCCCAGTCCCCTCCTCTCCACCATTCCTCTCCTTTCCACCATTCCTCTCCTTCCCCCATTCCCCTCCTTCCCCCATTTCCCTCCTTTCCCCCTTTCCCCTCCTTTCCCCCATTCCCCTCCTTTCCCCCATTTCCCTCCTTTTCCCCCATTCCCCTCCTTTCCCCCATTCCCCTCCTTTCCCCCATTCCCCTCCTTTCTCCCGTTCCCCTCCTTCCCCCCATTCCACCCTTTCCCCCATTCCCCTCCTTTTGCCCCCATTCCCCTCCTTTCCCCCCATTCCCCTCCTTCCCCCATTTCCCCCCTTTCCCCCCATTCCCCTCCTTCCTCCCATTTCCCTCCTTTCCCCCATTCCCCTCCTTCCCCCATTCCCCTCCTTTCCCCCATTCCTCTCCTTTCCCCCATTCCCCTCCTTCCCCCATTTCCCTCCTTTCCCCCATTTATCTTCTTCCCCATTCCCCTCCTTCCCCCATTCCCCTCCTTTCCCCCATTCCCCTCCTTCCCCCATTCCCCTCCTTTCCCCCCATTCCCCATCTTTCCCCCATTCCCCTCCTTTCCCCCATTCCCCTCCTTCCCCCCATTCCCCCCTTACCACCATTCCCCTCCTTCCGCCCCCATTCCCCTCCTTTCCCCCCATTCCCCTCCTTCCCCCATTCCCCTCCTTTCCCCCATTCCTCTCCTTTCCCCCATTCCCCTCCTTCCCCCATTTTCCTCCTTTCCCCCATTTATCTTCTTCCCCATTCCCCTCCTTCCCCCATTCCCCTCCTTTCCCCCATTCCCCTCCTTTCCCCCCATTCCCCTCCTTTCCCCCCATTCCCCTCCTTTCCCCCCATTCCCCATCTTTCCCCCATTCCCCATCTTTCCCCCATTCCCCTCCTTTCCCCCATTCCCCTCCTTCCCCCCATTCCCCCCTTACCACCATTCCCCTCCTCCCGCCCCCATTCCCCTCCTTTCCCCCATTCCCCTCCTTCCCCCATTTCCCCCCTTTCCCCCATTCCCCTCCTTCCTCCCATTTCCCTCCTTTCCCCCATTCCCCACCTTCCCCCCATTCCCCTCCTTTCTCCCATTCCTCTCCTTTCCCCCATTCCCCTCCTTTCTCCCATTCCTCTCCTTTCCCCCATTCCCCTCCTTCCCCCATTTCCCTCCTTTCCCCCATTTCCCTTCTTCCCCATTCCCCTCCTTTCCCCATTCCCCTCCTTTCCCCCCATTCCCCTCCTTTCCCCCCATTCCCCTCCTTTCCCCCCATTCCCCTCCTTTCCCCCCATTCCCCTCCTTTCCCCCAATCCCCTCCTTTCCCCCATTCCCCTCCTTCCCCCCCATTCCCCCCTTTCCCCCATTCCCCTCCTTTCGCCCCCATTCCCCTCCTTTCCCCCCATTCCCCTCCTTTCCTCCATTCTCCCTTTCCCCACATTCCCCTCCTTTCCCCCATTCCTAGTTATCTAGGATTGCAACGGCATCTTGAGCATTGGGCCAATGAGTTGATGAATGGCAGATGGAGTTTAATTTAGATAAAAGTGAGGTGATGCATTTTGGTAGGGTGGACCTACTCAGTTAACGGTAGGGAGTTGGGGAGAGTTACAGAACAAAGAGATCTAGGAGTACAGGTTCATTGCTCCTTGAAGGTGGAGTCACAGGTGGGCAGGGTGGTGAAGAAGGCCTTCGGCAAGCTTGGTTTCATTTGTCAGAACATTGAGTACAGGGGTTGGGATGTTTTGTTGAAGTTGTACAAGATATTAGTACGGTCACATTTGGAATACTGTGTTCAGTTCTGGTCACCCTATTATAGAAAGGATAGTATTAAACTAGAAAGAGTGCAGAAAAGATTTACTAGGATGCTACCGGGATTTGATGGTCTGAGCTATAAGGAGAGGCTGGGACTTTTTTCCCTGGAGCATTGGAGGCTTAGGGGTGAACTTATAGAGGTCTATGAAATAATGAGGGGCATAGGGTAGAGAGTCAATATCTTGTCCCAAAGGTAGGGGATTCTAAAACTAGAGGGCATAGGTTTACGGTGAGATGGGAGAGATACAAAAGGGTCCAGAGGGGCAATTTTTTCACAAAGAGGGTGGTGAGTGTCTGGAACGAGCTGCCAAAGGCAGTAGTAGAGCCGGGTACAATTTTGTCTTTTAAAAAGCATTTAGACAGTTATATGGGCAAGATGGGTATAGAGGGATATGGGCCAAATGTGCCAATTGGGATTAGCTTAGTGGTAAAAACTGGGCGCATGGACAAGTTGGGCCGAAGGGCCCTTTTCCATGGTGTAAACCTCTATGACTCTACTCTAATGCTATTTTGCCCTTTTGATCCTTTGTGCAATTTGTTTAGAGTTATAGAGTCATACAGCACAGAAAAAGGCCTTTGGCCCATCGCATCTGCGCCTGTCAAAAACAACCACCTGGCGATTCTAATCCCATTTTCCAGCACTTGGCCCATAGCCTTGTATGTCCTGAATCGCAAGTGCACATCTAAATATCCTGCCTAATACTATGTCTTGGTTCCCAATACCCTGCCAAATTAGTTTAAGATTTCCAGGAGCACCAACAAATTGCCTCACGGGTCCACTTGGATAGCACTGTGGCTTCACAGCGCCAGGGTCCCAGGTTCGATTCCCCGCTGGGTCACTGTCTGTGAGGAGTCTGCACATACTCCCCGTGTCTGCGTGGGTTTCCTCTGGGTGCTCCGGTTTCCTCCCACAGTCCAAAAACGTGCAGGTTAGGTGGATTGGCCATGATAAATTGCCCTTAGGGTCCAAAAAAAAAGGTTCGGAGGGGTTATTGGGTTACAGGGATAGGGTGGAAGTGAGGGCTTAATGTGGGTCGGTGCAGACTCGATGGGCCGAATGGCCTCCTTCCGCACTGTATGTTCTATGTTCTATGACCCTGTTCAGATGCAGTCTGTCCAGTCTCTAGAAGGCGGTCCCTATGCCTCTGGAATCTAAAGCCCTCCTTCCTGCACCATTTCTCCAGCCACACATTGCTCTGCCCTATCATCCTATTTCCATGCTCACTATGTGTGACGCTGGGAGTAATCCTTTGAGGCTTTGTTTGTTAGCCTGCTTCGCAGTTCCCTAAATCCGCTGCAGGAACTCACCCTTCTTGCTACCTGTGTCATTGGCACTGATATGGACGATGACCTCTGGCTGTTTAAGCACCCTCCTCACAGTTTGCAGTCAGGATGTTCTGCAATCATTCAATGACACCTTGGAATCAAGATCAATTTACAATCCCGGATTCACATTGTGGCCACAGATACACATTTTTGTTCCCCTAACTATAGAATCCCCTTACCCTATTGCTTTCTAAAGCTTCCTACGGCCCCCTCACCCCCTGTTCAGCAGGATCACTTGTGGTTCAATGGACTTGGTTCTGGCTCCAATGACTATCGCTCTCACCAGGATTCTGAATTTGATAAGGTTGGAGAGTAAGGTACCACTCAAAGGCCATGAATGGTTCTATTTGACTTGCGGTGATCACCCATTTCCTCTCTGCCAATGCATTTCTCTGCCATCTACATTTGAGTTACCACAACAAACCAGAGGGTGGCTATTGGGTGAAAAGGGCTGTCCAGTGAATACATGGCTCCTGGCTCTAGTGCACAATGCTTGCACAAGTGGACAGCACGCATATAATGAACATGACAGTTCAGAGTTTAATTCCGTACTATGATATCATTTACAGTCAATGTCTTTCCAGTGTTGCGCACTTGGCTCACACTACAGCTGCCACACAAGTGCAACTGTTCCTATGTCTTTCCATTCAGTGGCAGGAGATCAGAATGTGGGAGCTCAAGCGACTTTGTTATCTGCTGCAGTGTTGATTTTCCACAATTCGTCACGTCTATTGCAGGTGAGTTTGCACCAGCAGATGCCTGTTCTACCTTTTCTCCACTTCTTTCACGGGATGCTGCCATTGCTGCTTCAGCCAGCATTTGTTTGTTACCTATCACTAATTGTCCGCAGATTTATCCTTGCCCAGGCACACCAGGCAGCAATGACAGATATTATACACACACGATCATAACCTTTCCACTGCATACAATCCATGAAAGTGAACTCTTTCCATTGTTCTCTGTCTTTGTGCAAAGCATTTCCCTGTAGTTGTGTTCGCTGAGTCGGTAAATAATGGTGCTTTCAATCCCTATGTTATGGGTTCAATTCTACTGATTGTTTCTCTGTATTTTAAAAATACATTTTTTTTAAATGATTTTTATGAAAAATCTCAAACTATAGATATTACAATCAATTCTCCTGAGTTCATTGGAAGTTGGGAATCGCGTTTACTGAAATTTCTTGACAAAGAATTGTCATAATTCACTGAATCATCAGGAGCATGCTTTACAGAGATGGCAGTTTAATCATAGAATTTACAGTGCAGAAGGAGGCCATTCGGCCCATTGAGTCTGCACCAGCCCTTGGAAGGACCATCCCATTGGTAGTCATGAAAGTACCAAATTCTGCCCTTCTAAAAGTCGCCTCATTGAGTGAGACAACACCTTGGGGATGCCATGCATACTGAAAATCTGGCACAGTCGCTCAATGGCCCAATAAAGGCCCGTGGTCCATGAATAGTGTAAACGTATGCTCGCAAACATACTGGTGAAATTTCTTCACTCCAAAGACGACGGCCAAATCTTCCTTCTCGATCTGCACATAGTTCTTCTCAGCATCTGCGAGTGTCTGTGAGGACGGCCCCAAATCCATAAGGAGAAGCATTGCACGTCATAATGAGTGGCTTGGACGGGTCATCAACTTGGAGGACAAGAGTTGTCACTTTACTTCAGAAAAGGCCGCCCGCTGCGGCTGGACCCATTTCCATGGTTGTGGAGCGGGGCTAATTGGGTAGCCAGGTTTGGGATAAACTTCCTGTAATAGTTGAGTTGTAGATAGTGTTGAGGGTTGTTGCACGTTACAACAGGACATTGACAGGATGCAGAGCTGGGCTGAGTAGTGGCAGATGGAGTTCAACCTTGATAAATGTGAAGTCATTCATTTTGGAAGGCTGAATTTGAATGCTGAATACAGGGTTAAAGGCAGGATTCTTGGAAGTGTGGAGGAACAGAAGGATCTTGGGGTCCATGTACATTGAGGCTAGAAAAAGGAAGATAGAGCAGCTAAACACGTGGCTAAACAGCTGGTGTAGGAGGGAGGGTTTCCGTTATCTGGACCACTGGGAGCTCTTCCGGGGCAGGTGTGACCTATATAAGAAGGACGGGTTGCATCTAAACTGGAGAGGCATAAATATCCTGGCCGCGAGGTTTGCTAGTGTCACACGGGAGGGTTTAAACTAGTATGGCAGGGGGGTGGGCACGGGAGCAATAGGTCAGAAGGTGAGAGCATTGAGGGAGAACTAGGCAATAGGGCCAGTATGGCTCTGACGCAGAGCAGACAGGGTGAAGCTGCTGAACACAACGGGTCTGGTGGCCTGAAGTGCATATGTTTTAATGCAAGAAGTATTACGGGTAAGGCAGATGAACTTAGAGCTTGGATTAGTACTTGGAACTATGATGTTGTTGCCATTACAGAGACCTGGTTGAGGGAAGGGCAGGATTGGCAGCTAAACGTTCCAGGATTTAGATGTTTCAGGCGGGATAGAGGGGGATGTAAAAGGGGTGGCGGAGTTGCGCTACTGGTTAGGGAGAATATCACAGCTGTGCTACGGGAGGACACCTCAGAGGGCAGTGAGGCTATATGGGTAGAGATCAGGAATAAGAAGGGTGCAGTCACAATGTTGGGGGTTTACTACAGGCCTCCCAACAGCCAGCAGGAGATAGAGGAGCAGATAGGTAGACAGATTTTGGAAAAGAGTAAAAACAACAGGGCTGTGGTGATGGGAGACTTCAACTTCCCCAATATTGATTGAGACTCACTTAGTGCCAAGGGCTTAGACGGGGCAGAGTTTGTAAGGAGCATCCAGGAGGGCTTCTTAAAACAATATGTAGACAGTCCAACTAGGGAAGGGGTGGTACTGGACCTGGTATTGGGGAATGAGCCCGGCCAGGTGGTAGAAGTTTCAGTAGGGGAGCATTTCGGTAACAGTGACCACAATTCAGTAAGTTTTAAAGTGCTGGTGGACAAGGATAAGAGTGGTCCGCCGGGAACTGAAGAACATAGATTGGGGGAGAATGTTTGAGGCCAAATCAACATCTGACATGTGGGAGGCTTTCAAGTGTCAGTTGAAAGGAATTCAGGACCGGCATGTTCCTGTGAGGAAGAAGGATAAATACGGCAATTTTCGGAAACCTTGGATAACGAGAGATATTGTAGGCCTCGTCAAAAAGAAAAAGGAGGCATTTGTCAGGGCTAAAAGGCTGGGAACAGACAAAGCCTGTGTGAAATATAAGGAAAGTAGGAAGGAACTTAAGCAAGGAGTCAGGAGGGTAGAAGGGGTCACGAAAAGTCATTGGCAAATAGGGTTACGGAAAATCCCAAGGCTTTTTACACGTACACAAAAAGCAAGAGGGTAGCCAGGGGAAGGGTTGGCCCACTGAAGGATAGGCAAGGGAATCTATGTGTGGAGCCAAAGGAAATGGGCGAGGTACTAAAAGAATACTTTGCATCAGTATTCACCAAAGAGAAGGAATTGGTTGATGTTGAGTTTGGAGTAGGGTGTGTAGATAGCCTGGGTCACATTGAGATCCAAAAAGACGAGGTGTTGGGTGTCTTAAAAAATATTAAGGTAGATAAGTCCCCAGGGCCTGATGGGATCTACCCCAGAATACTGAAGGAGGCTGGAGAGGAAATTGCTGAGACCTTGACAGAAATCTTTGGATCCTCACTGTCTTCAGGTGATGTCCCGGAGGACTGGAGAATAGCCAATGTTGTTCCTATGTTTAAGAAGGGTAGCAAGGATAATCCAGGGAACTACAGGCCGGTGAGCCTTACTTCAGTGGTAGGGAAATTACTGGAGAGAATTCTTTGAGACAGGATCTACACCCATTTGGAAGCAAATGGACGTATTAGTGAGAGGCAGCATGGTTTGAAGGGGAGGTCGTGTCTCACTAACTTGACAGAGTTTTTTGAGGAGGTCACAAAGATGATTGATGCAGTTAGGGCAGTGGATGTTGTCTATATGGACTTCAGTAAGGCCTTTGACAAGGTCCCTCATGGTAGACTAGTACAAAAGGTGAAGTCACACGGGATCAGGGGTGAGCTGGCAAGGTGGATACAGAACTGGCTAGGTTATAGAAGGCAGAGAGTAGCAATGGAAGGGTGCTTTTCTAATTGGAGGGCTGTGACCAGTGGTGTTCCACAGGGATCAGTGCTGGGACCTTTGCTGTTTGTAGCATATATAAATGATTTGGAGGAAAATGTAACTGGTCTGATTAGTAAGTTTGCAGACGACACATAGGTTGGTGGAATTGCGGATAGCGATGAGGACTGTCAGACGATACAGCAGGATTTAGATTGTTTGGAGACTTGGGCGGAGAGATGGCAGATGGAGTTTACTCCGGACAAATGTGAGGTCATGCATTTTGGAAGGTCGAATGCAGGTAGGGAATATACAGTGAATGGTAGAACCATCAAGAGTATTGAAAGTCAGAGAGATCTAGGAGTACAGGTCCACAGGTCACTGAAAGGGGCAACAGAGGTGGAGAAGGTAGTCAAGAAGGCATACGGCATGCTTGCCTTCATTGGCCGGGGCATTGAGTAAAAGAATTGGCAAGTCATGTTGCAGCTGTGTAGAACCTTAGTTAGGCCACACTTGGAGTATAGTGTTCAATTCTGGTTGCCACACTACCAGAAGGATGTGGAGGCTTTATAGAGGGTGCAGAAGTGATTTACCAGAATGTTGCCTGGTATGGAGGGCATTAGCTATGAGGAGCGGTTGAATAAACTCGGTTTGTTCTCACTGGAACGAAGGGGGTTGAGGGGCGACCTGATAGAGGTCTACAAAATTATGAGGGGCATAGACAGAGTGGATAGTCAGAGGCTTTTCCCCGGGGTAGAGGGGTCAATTACTAGGGGGCATAGGTTTAAGGTGAGAGGGGCAAGGTTTAGAGTAGATGTACGAGGCAAGTTTTTTACACAGAGGGTAGTGGGTGCCTGGAACTCGCTACCGGAGGAGGTGGTGGAAGCAGGGACGATAGTGACATTTAAGGGGCATCTTGACAAATGAATAGGACGGGAACAGAGGGATATGGACCCAGGAAGTGTAGAAGATTGTAGTTTAATCAGGCAGCATGGTCGGCATGGGCTTGGAAGGCTGAAGGGCCTGTTCCTGTGCTGTACATTTCTTTGTTCTTTGTTCTTGTTCTAGATCCCTCAAAGTTGCCACCCAGGCTGATAGGGTTGTTAAGGAGGCGTATGGTGTGTTGGCTTTCATTAACAGGGGGATTGAGTGTAAGAGCCTTTAGGTTTTGCTGCAGCTTTATAAAACTCTAGTTAGACCTCACTTGGAATCTTGGGCGAGAGTCTCGGCTCCCGTGCCGGTTAGGAGAATCGCCGGGGCCGCCAAAATTTCCCGGGACGCCGGTCCGATGCCCTCTAGCGATTCTCCCAAGCGGCGGGAATGGCCCGGTCGAGTTCCGCGGGCCGCAGGCCGGAGAATCGCCGGATACCCCCAAAATGGCGATTCTCTGGCACCCCCGCTATTCTCAGGCCCGGATGGGCCGAGCGGCCAGGCCAAAACAGCGGGTTCCCACCGGCGCCGTCCACACCTGGGGCGGAATTCTCCCCCAACGGCGCGATGTCCGCCGACTGGGGCCAAACACGGCGACAATCAGACGGGCATCGCGCCGGCCCAATGGTGCGGAATGCTCTGCATCTTTGGCGGCCTAGCCCCAACATTGAGGGGCTAGGCCGACGCCGGAGGGACTTCCGCCCCGCCAGCTGGCGGAAATGGCGTTTGTTGCCCCGCCAGCTGGCGCGGAAATGCGGCGCATGCGCGGGAGCGTCAGCGGCCGCTGACAGTTTCCCGCGCATGCGCAGTGGGGAGAGTCTCTTCCGCCTCCGCCATGGTGGAGGCCGTGGCGGGGATGGAAGGGAAAGAGTGCCCCCACTGCACAGGCCCGCCCGCGGATCGGTGGGCCCCGATCGCAGGCCAGGCCACCGTGGGGGCACCCCCCGGGTGTCAGATCGCCCCCGCGCCCCCCCAGGACCCCGGAGCCCGCCCACGCCGCCTGGTCCCGCCGGTAAATACCAGGTTTTATTTACGCCGGCGGGACAGGCAATTTCTGGGCGGGACTTCGGCCCATCCGGGCCGGAGAATCCAGCGGGGGGTCCTGCCAACCGGCGCGGCCCGATTCCCGCCCCCGCCCAATCTCCGGTACCGGAGACTTCGGCGGGGGCGGGATTCACGGCGGCCTACGGCCATTCTCCGACCCGGCGGGGGGTCAGAGAATGACGCCCCTGGTCGCTGCCGTCGGGAACAGCGCGCAAACGCTGGGGGGGGCGGCATGCGGGGGGGCGAGGGGGGATCCTGCGCGGGGGGGTACCTCAAATGTGGGGTGGCCCGTGATCGGTGCCCACCAATCATTGGGCCGTCCTCTCTGAAGGAGGACCTCCTTCCTTCCGCGGCCCCGCAAGATCCGTCCGCCATCTTCTTGCGGGGCGGACTTAGAGAGGACGGCAACCACGCATGCGCGGATGACGGCAGGTATGCGGCGCCGGCCGTGTCATCTATGCGGCGCTGCCTTTACGTGGGCGACAAGGCCCGGAGCGTGTAGATGACGCAGCCCCGATCCTAGCCCATTGTCAGGACCTGAATTGGTCGGGATCGGAGCCGTTTCGCGCCGTCGTGAACCTCGATGGCGTTCACGACGGCGCGGCCACTTAGGCGCGGGAGTGGAGAATCCCGCCCATTGTGTCCTGTTCTGGTCACCTCATTTTTGGAAGGATGTGGATGCTTTGGAGAGGGTGCAGAGGAGATTTACCAGGATGCTGCCTGGACTGGAGGGCATGTCTTATGAAGAAAGGTTGAGGGTGCTAGGGCGTTTATCACTGGAGCGAAGAAGGCAGAGAGGTGACCTGATAGAGCTGTACAAGGTGATGAGAGGTGTGGATAGCTAGAGACTTTTCCCCGGGGTGGAAATGAGGGAACATAATTTTAAGATGATTGGAGGAAGGTAAAGGGGAGATTTCAGAGGTAGTTTCTTTACACAGAGAGTGGTGGGTGTGTGGAATGCACTGCCAGCAGAGGTGGTGGAGTCAGAGTTATTAGGGACATTTAAGCGACTCTTAGAGAGGCACATGGACAGCAATAAATTGAAGGGGTGTAGGTTAGGTTAATCTTAGATTAGGATAAATGGTCGGCACAATATCATGGGCTGAAGGGCCTGTACTGTACTGCTCTATGTTCTATGTTCACGAGACCCAGGAAGGAACGGAGTTCCATTGCCCCCCAAGGCACTGGGGCCTGTCTGATGGCCTGCACCTTGTCCTCAAATGGGTGTAGCCAATGGCAGTCCATGCGGTAACCCAGATACGTGAGCTCCGACGCATTGAAGGTGAATTTCTACCGTCGGAGGTGGAGGCTGGACTTTGGCCAGGTTTTGTATGTGCACTTGGCTGGGGGGCCCGTAAGCAGGACGAAGTGCAGGTACCCCGCCCCTCGAGGTAAGCCCCGCAGGATGTTCTCCATTACTCTCTGGAAGATTGTGCACACTAGGGAGACCCCGAAAGGCAACTGAGTATATTCGTAGAATCCTCGGTGAGTATTTATCATCACGAAACATCGCGAGCTGGGGACCAAGACCAGCTGGAGGTATGTGTGGCTCATAATAATAATAAGCTTTTATTGTCACAAGTATGAAGTTACTGTGAAAAGCCCCTCGTCACCACATTCCAGCCCCTGTTCGGGTAAGCTGGTATGGGAATTGAACCTGCGCTGCTGGCCTTGTTCTGTAACACAACCCAGCTGTTTAGCCGACTGAGCTCAACCAGCCCTCATGTTCAGCTTCGTGAAGGTGCAATCACCACCTCAATGCGAGGGATTGGGTAATGGTCTAGGACACGTTTCACCATCATCTTATAATCGGCACACAGGCATACGGAGCCATTGGGCTTCATCACGGGTACGACCGGGGCTGCCCAGTCAGAGAACTGAATGGTGCGTATCATGCCCAAACATTCCAATCGATCCAATTTGGCACCCACCTTAGGCCTCAGAGCTTATGGGACTGGTAGGGCTCGGAAATAGCATGGCTGTGCCAAAGGGTCAACACTAATCCGGGCAGCTGCCTGTGTGGTGCCCAGTCCCTCCTGGAAAACATTGAGGAATCGTGCTGAGACATCTTCTGGTTCTCTGGGCAGTGCAGTGGTTAGCACTGCTGCCTCATGGTGCCAAGGTCCCAGGTTCGATCCCGGCCTTGGGTCACTGTCCGTGTGGAGTTTACACGTTCTTCACGAGTTTGCATGGGTTTGACCCCCACAGCCAAAAGATGTGCAAGGTAGGTGGATTGGCCATGGTAAATTGCCCCTTAATTGGAAAAAAGAATTGGGTACTTTAAGTTTTTTTTAAAAGACCTCTTATGGTCCATGCGGGTGCATGTGGCAGACCCACTGCCAATCCAAGATGGAAGTGCCGCAGCCAGTCACGGTAAACTCGGCCCACTGCCATGAACCAATACCAGGGGTAGACATGCTGACTACTGCCTATACACAACTGGGACCATTGATGTCCCGGCAATCGGCAATGGCTCCCCCTGTATAGGTGGCAAGCCAGGCACCGTGTCCCGCAGGGCCAACATCTGGATGCTCAACTTGATTTTATCAAATGTGCGGTGGCTGACCATGGAGACCGCAACTCCAGTATCGAGATCCATCTGGATGCAGTGCCCATTCTGTAGCCATTTAAAATGGCCACCTGCAAAGGACTATGGGAATTGTGGTCAATTTGGGACACAGACAGGTACACAACCTCTGTGTATTGTGCAAAGTCACCAGACCTGGTAAAAAAATTCCCAGTTCATTAAAGATTGATCACCATTTTCCCCAAGACAATAGCATTTGCATTAAGGACCATCGACGATAGCAGACTAACCGCCGCCACCCCCCCCCCTCCCTTATTTGGAAAGGCCTACGTGCCTGGGACAATGATAGCTAGGACCCACCCAGACATCGAGGTATCCACCCCCTAATTGGCTAAGATCGATGAGGGTGATCAAAACCCTGTTGATCCATTGGACCTGGAGTAAGGACCGCCCAAAAGGGCACGAAAGAGACGAAGGATATAAAGCCCTGCGCACTGGGGATGAGCCTCTTTTGGAACCAGCCTGTGCGTGACCAACTGCAGAACAACCAAGTTCAAGGACCCGCGACCATTTCCTGAAGGACGAGCCCAGCTGAGATGAACCCAACAACTTCCAACCAACTGCCAACATTGCGGGCATTTAAAAGTTTATTGGATAAACATATGGATGATAATGGCATAGTGTAGGTTAGATGGCTTTTGTTTTGGTGCAACATCGTGGGCCGAAGGGCCTGTACTGCGCTGTATTGTTCTATGTTCTATGTACATGGACCCGGATAAAGGCCCATCTCGCACAGTGCCGGTCACTCGAACTTAAGTTATTAGGTGTAGTTTAGTACAGAGCCGTGTGTATTATTGCATAGTGATACAAGTCCTGTGTTATTAATAAACAGTGTTTTTGAGCTAACATACTGGTTGTGTGGTAATTTGGTCAATATAAGAAACAGCTTGTGGTTCACCTAAAGGGTAAAAAGGCAACAATTCACCTCAGAGCAACCCGTGGCGCCATTACGCAGTGTAGATGTTGGTGGGAGGCGTCCTCGTCATCTGCATAGTAAGCAGGTCATGTAGGGGATGATTGTGGCTGACTGAACTGCAAGGTGGTAGGCCCTCACAGGGCTGTCTGCCGGCTCGGTTTCGGTGGCCTACTGTTGCTGGCTCATACCCGACATCGGGCTCCTCTGGGTCGGGCGAGGCTACGCGGCAGTTCTCTGGGCTTCGGCGGGAGGCGGCCTGCATCCTTGCAGTAATTGCCCCATCATTGGGGGCCCCTTTCATCGGGTTGGGGCAAAATCAAATAATGTTTGGTTGGGCGGCTTAGATTCAGGACCACCATGCTTCGGAGTTCCTGGACGCCCTGCTCAGCACTCTCGCTGGAGATGGCTATCTCGACCGCCCTTTGCCGATCTAGGGGGGTTTCTGCTAACGGTTTTCATTGTGTTACTATGTGGCGGATTCAACAGACCAAGCGGTCTCTCTCTTTCAACGTGGTGCTGAAATCAGAGGTTTCAGCCAGTTTGTGCAGTCAGGCCAAGATGTCGTTAGTCGAATCGCCCTAGGCCTGGGTGGCAGTATGAAACTGCGACCGGCGAATGATTAGAGGGGGCTTGGGCTAAAGTGATCCCCTAGAGGGGCCACTAAGGCAGCAAAAGACTGGATTCTCCAATTTTGAGACTAGGTGCCGATGCCGGCGTGGGAACAGTGGCGCTTTGCGACAGGAAACACAGCGCAACAGCTGCACCGATTCAGCTACTTTAAATGGGCTAGCACCGTCGTCCCTGGGCGCAGGTGGCAGAGGCAGTCAGCGCTGTGGCCAACGTCGCCCGGACTGGCATGCAATGCAGGAAAAAACTCCACGGCCTCCTCAGGGTGAGCTGACACACACCCGTCCCACGCACCCGTAACCCTACCCTCCCCCTCTCCTCCCCTCCCCCTCTCCTTCCCCGGCCCTGGCAGGGCCCCCCCCCCCCTCCCCCCCCCCCTCCCCCCCCCCTCCTGCAGCCAGCATGGCCGGTGTCCAGGCCGGCAACCCGCAGTTACTCCACTCCATTTCCTACCGCCTCACTCTCGCTCAGCCAGGACGCCAAGTTCACAATTTTTATAACCACAAATGAACGACGCCATCGGGAACACGGCCCATCGGAGGCGGTGAATCGCAGAGGCGCTGGAGCATCGGGTGTCAGTCCTGCTAATGATATGCCTACTGTACTTTCACTCCATGCAGTGAGCGACATGTATACACCATTTTCGGTGTGCCGGAGCATCCTGATCTGGCGTCAAACCGGAGCTTACCCCCATTTTGGCGCTGGAAGCTATTCTGCGCCCAATCGCGTTTCGTGATTTCGCCGTCGGCAAGCGGAAAATCCCGCCCTGCGTATCCGGGTGGGTCAAACGTTTTACGATACTGTAGGTTGGTACACCACAAGCCGTAGGCAATATTATCGTTTGCCATTCATCCCCAACAATTGCATTTGTCTAAAGGAATACTGCATGCATTCAATATACTGCCCCAATCATCAGTACCTGCATCATACTGCTCCAGTTTCCTCTTGTGAGTGAGCCCAGAACTAGGAGGCAGTGTGTTAAAATTAGGATTTGCCTTTATAGGACAGAGATGAGTAGAATCCTTTTCTCTCAGAGGGATGTGTAACTTTGGACTCTCTGCCTCAGAAGGCAGTGGAAGTGGGGTCAAGAGGTAGAGGTAGATAGATTCTTGATGGCAAGGGAATCAAAGGTTATCAAGGGTAGATGGGGAATGTGGGACTCGAAACACGAACAGCTTAGACATAATCGTATTGGATGATGGATCAAGCTCGAGAGGCCGAATGGCCAATTTGTGTGTTTGCAAGTTGTGTACAGAAAATTGATCTGAGGTGGTGCGTGTCATGATATTCAAACACACACATCATGATAGATAGACCAACAGACCAAGTAGCACACATAACACGACAGACAATCACAGACAAGAGCAGACACAGTATAAGACAAGAAACACGACACCTGGTGGACAGTCCATCTGGAGACAAGGACAAGGACAGGACCTGATTAACAAGACACTCACACAGTCACCACGTGCTGAGTACCAAGACAGATGTGTAAATAACAAGTTGGAATAAAACTGCGTTGTACCAATCGCAACCGTGTTGGTTCATCTGTACCTCAGAGCACCCCAACACCACATGGTACCAGCAGTGCGCACTCCAGATGAGATTGAGAAGGGAATTGGCCAATTCTTATCAACTTGGCTGGAAATAAGAGTTGCAGTAGATGTAGCCCACCTTTGCTGCAACATGACAATTCAAATTCCCACTTTATCTTTCGATTTAGATCTTTATTCAATATTTAGATTAAAGACCCTCTGAAGTCAAAATGGCAAAATACATTTCTGTTTTTTCAAGTCTTTTTTCAGTTGCTGGTTCAACATTTTTTAAAACCATGACAAACCTTGCATTTTGATATTATCACCTAGAATTTCTGTTGGGCTTCTCACAATCTCAGGTCAGAACTTTGGTGACAATGCACAAGAAACAGCTGCTACCAGGGAGCCTATGCACAACTTCTGTTGCAGCCTTCATCCTTTTCTACTTCTTAATTCTACCCATACAAATCTCCACTGTTTGATTTCATTCTTCGTCATTAAAGCCACTCCTCCCCTCAGCAATATTTTCTGTGAACCTCATTGGCTGGTATGTTTAGTTTCCACTTCTGACCATCTTCCGACCTATATTTCCATTGAATTTCCATAGAATCCCGACAGCTCAGAAGGAGGCCATTTGCCCATCATGTCGGAACTGACTCTCTGAAAGAGCACTCTTCCTGGGCCCATTCTCCCATTGACCATGGCCAGTCCACCTAACCTGCCCATCTTTGGACTGTGGGAGAAAACTGGAGCACCCGGAGGAAACCCATACAGACATTGGGAGAAAGTGCAAACTTTCCCACAGTCGCTCAAGGTCAAACCCGGGCCCTTATCACTGTGAGGCAACAGTGATAACCACTGTGTCACCGATCCACAGTGAAGTAATTCCCACTATGTTCAACTTGAACGTGTAATTCATTCAATTTGTTGCTTATATGCCGCATGCTTATTTGAGCCATTCACCCCTATCTGTCCTTCAGTTCTAATGTTTTACTCACCCATTTCTTATTTCTCACTCCTGGTTTAAGCACTGCACATCTTTTAGTTTCCCTTTACTCATATGGCCTCAAGCACAATTTCTGACTGCCTCCTATATGCTGCTCCTGCTGGTTAGCATGCATATGGCCCGTGTTGTAACTTCACGAGATTGGCCCCTCATTTTAGGTATGTCTGGTGGCTCCTGAGTTCTCTCACAGTCCTCACTGATCTAGGATTGATTTGTGGCTTGATGACAAAGGTAGAGTGAGGGGTATGCAGACCATTAGGTTACACATTGTGGTTGAATGCAACTCGGCTGCTTCCGATGACCCACAGCACCTCATGGATGTTCAGTTTTGAGCTGCTCGATCTGTTTTGAATCAAGTTCACTTAGCACAGTAAACTTAAGATTAATGTGTAGGTTCAGTCGGCAGTTAGGAAGACAAATGCAAGGTTCGCAGTCATGTCGAGAGGGCTAGAATACAAGACCAGGGATGTACTTCTGAGGCTGTATAAGGCTCTGAACAGACCCCATTTGGAGTATTGTGAGCAGTTTTGGGCCCCGTATCTAAGGAAGGATGTGCTGGCCTTGGAAAGGTTCCAGAGGAGGTTCACAATAATGATCCCTGGAATGAAGAACTTGTCGTATGAGGAACGGTTGAGGACTCTGGGTCGGTACTCATTAGTATTTAGAAGGATGAGGGGGGATCTTTTTGAAACTTACAGTATACTCCAAGGTCTGGATAGAGTGGACGTAGAGAGGATGTTTCTACTTGTAGAAAAAACTAGAACCGGAGGACACAATCTCAGACTGAAGGGACGATCCTTTAAAACAGAGATGAGAAAGAATTTCTTCAGCCAGAGGGTGGTGAATCTGTGGAACTTTTTGCCTACAGAAGGCTGTGGAGGCCAAATCACTGCATGTCTTTAAGACAGAGATAGATAGGTTCTTGATTAATAAGGGGATCAGGGGTTATGAGGAGAAGGCAGGAGAATGGGGATGAGAAGAATATCAGCCATGATTGAATGGCGGAGCAGATTCGATGGGCTGAGTAGCCTAATTCTGCTCCTATGTCTTATGGTCTTATAGTGCCACACATGATGGCAGGTATCCTCAGTATGAAGACAGGACTGTGTTCCCACAAGGATTATGCGATTGTGACTCCTGCCAATGCAATCATGAACAAATGCATCTGTAATAGTTAGATTGATGAGACTGAGGTCAGGTAGGTTTTTACCTCTTGCTTTTCCCTCACCTTTTGCACAGGCCCAGACTGACAGATATGTTCCTCAGGACTCGGCCTGCTTGGTCAGTAGTGGTTCTAGCGATGGGCATTGACATCCTCCCCTGTACAATTGTTTGCAATCTATTATCTACACTACTGTTTCCACCTGAGCTAACCATCTCAACCCCTGTTCCCGGTGCTCCCCCCTGAACATTTAATCCTTGTGACCATTATCTTTTTTGTTTCGATCACAGCCTGACTCAACTATAGCTATCTCAATGGCACATTTCCTTCTTGTCTAAAACTGGCACCAATGTCCCATGAAATTGAACCTTTTTCCTACACTAATCTGTTAGCCGCATGCTCACCTCCACTTGCCTGGATGAGTGCAGTTTCAATAACACAAAAAGGGCTTGATATCATCCAGTACAAAGCAGCCCGTTTGATTGTCCACCACCTTAAACATTCACCCCCTCCATCACTGTAACACTGTGGCAGCACTGTGTGCCATCGACAAGATGCACTGCAGCAACTCATCAAAGGGTTCTTTGACTGCATCTTCCAAACATGCAACCTCTGCTACCTCGAAGGACAAGAAGCAGAAGATGTATGGGAACACCACCAAGTTCCCGGCAAGCCATTCGCTATCCTGACTTGGAAATATATAATAATAATCTTTATCAGTGTCACAAGTAGAATTACATTAGCACTGCAATGAAGTTATTGTGAAAATCCCCGAGACGCCACACTCCGGCGCCTGTTCGGGTACACAGAGGGCAAATTCAGAATGTCCAATTCACCGAGCAAGCACGTCTTTCGGGACTTTTGGGAGGAAACCAGAGCACCCAGAGGAAATTCACGCAGACACAGGGAGAATGTGTAGACTCTGCATAGTCAGTGACCCAAGCTGGGAATCAAACCCGGGTCCCTGGTGATGTGAAGCAACAGTGCTAACAACTGTGCTACCGTGCCACCCATATCACCTCAAGCGTACACGAACCATTGCAACTTCTACCAAGTTGCCAATATTTGCACTTGGTTTGCAGTACATTTTATTCTGTAATTAGTTTGTGCTGACCTTTGTGTACTCAGTCGATACATCGGCCAAATTTCTCCAGCCGTTGGGATTCTCTCTTCCCGCTGACAGCGCACCCCTGCCCCTGCGTTTCCTGCCGGCATGGGGCGGCTTCAATGGGAAATCCCAGTGACAAGCAGCGGAAGTAAAGAATCCCGCCACCAGCAAACGGCGCGCGACCGAGAAATACGCAACTGGCGGACCAGAGAATCCAACCCATCTACTTTTCAGCCAATCTTTTGTTAATAAGAGTGGGTGACGAGGAGAAACTCAGATGTTCTACCCTTATTGAGCGCATGTTTGTCTTATTGCATTTTGGTATCATGATTTCCAGAAAGTCCCTGAAACCAGAAAGGCTGTTTGTTCTCCAGTCAGCACACTCATAGTCAGCCAAATATGACTTGTGGTGAAAGTCAGAACAATAATAAATCTTTGTTTTCAATTTTTTTTTTCTAACTGTAAAGGTGAGTCACAACATAAATTATTGTTTTAGTGATGTATTTAAACACCATAAAGGCACATGTGTCATCATCTGATTATATCTCTCAGTATTTTATTTCTCTCGACCCACTCCTGCTGTCTCTTGAATGTAATTATGTAGTCTGATTTAATGGCTTTTATTGCTACTGTATTGCTGTATTGCTACTGAGGTGAACAGGAAAGAAATTAACTTCCTGGTTATATAAATAACATATACAGAAATGATCTGGACGAAGGTATAGGTGGTCTGATTAGCAAGTTTGCAGATGATACTAAGATTGGCAGAGTTGCAGATAGCGAGGGGGACTGTCAGAGAATACAGCAAAATATAGATAGATTGGAGAGTTGGGCAGAGAAATGGCAGATGGAGTTCAATCAAGGCAAATGCGAGGTGATGCATTTTAGAAGATCCAATTCAAGAGCGGACTATATGGTCAATGGAAGAGTCCTGGGAAAATTGATGTACAGAGAGATCTGGGAGTTCAGGTCCATTGTACCCTGAAGGTGGCAACGCAGGTCGCTAGAGTGGTCAAGAAGACATACAGCATGCTTGCCTTCATCGGACGGGGTATTGAGTACAAGAGTCGGCAGGTCATGTTACAGTTGTGTCGGACTTTGGTTAGGCCACATTTGGAATACAGCGTGCAGTTCTGGTCGCCACATTACCAGAAGGATGTGGATGCTTTAGAGAGGGTGCAGAGGAGGTTCACCAGGATGTTACCTGGTATGGAGGGTGCTAGCAATGAAGAAAGGTTGAGTAGATTAGGATTGTTTTCGTTGGAAAGACGGAGGTTGAGGGGGACCTGATTGAGGTCTACAAAATTATGAAGGTATGGACAGGGTGGATAGCAGCAAGCTTTTTCCAAGAGTGGGGGTGTCAATTAGAAGGGGTCACGATTTCCAGGTGAGAGGGGGAATGTTTAAGGAAGATGTGCGTGGAAAGTTTTTTACGCAGAGGGTGGTGGGTGCCTGGAACGCTTTGCCAGCGGAGGTGGTAGAGGCGGGCACGATAGCATCATTTAAGATACATCTAGACAGATATATGAACGGGCGGGGAACAGAGGGAAGTAGATCCTTGGAAAATAGGCGACAGGTTTAGATAAAGGATCTGGATCGGCGCAGGCTGGGAGGGCCGAAGGGCCTGTTCCTGTGCTGTAATTTTCTTTGTTCTTTCTTGGTTCAAATGGTCAAATGGGGTGGGATTCTCTGTAGCCCGAAGCCGAAATCTTAATGTTTTTTAAAAAATATTTCTTTATGCTCCTCCTTTTTCACATTTTCTCCCAAATTTACACCCACCAACAATAAACAATAATCAGGAACAAATATGTCAATCCCCATATCAATAACAATAACAACGATCCCATTCTCCCACCAAACCCCAAACATTCGCCTGCCTGTTTACATAAACAAATGACAAAAAGGAATCAGGAATCACCCATAGCCACCATTAACACACGTCGCCCCCCTCCCCCCAACCCTCCCACACACTTCCCCAACTAATGTTCGATGTTATCCAGTTCTTGAAAGTGCATAATGAATAATGCCCATGAATTGTAGAACCCCTCTATCCCTCCCCTCAGTTCAAACTTAACCTTCTCAAGAGTCAAGAATTCCAACAGGTCCCCCCGCCACGCCAGGGCACAGGGTGGAGAGGCTGCTCTCCAACCTATCAGGATCCACCTTCGGGCAATCAATGAGGCAAAGGCGACATCTGCCTCCACACCCGTTTCCAACCCTGGCTGGTCCGACACCCCGAATATGGCCTCCCAGGGGCCCGGGTCCAGTTTCACGTGCACCACTTTAGAAATTACCCCCAAAACCTCCTTCCAGTAATCCTCTAGCTTTGGACGGACCAAAACATATGAACGTGATTAGCGGTGGCCCCCCCCCCGCAACGTTCACACACATCTTCTACTCCTTCAAAGAGCTGGCTCATCCTCGCCCTTGTGAGGTGTGCTCTGTATACCACCTTCAGCTGTATCAGCCCCAACCTCGCGCATGAGGTGGAGGCATTCACTCTCCGGAGCACCTCACACCAGAACCCCTCCTCCATATCCTCTCCCAACTCTTCCTCCCACTTTGCTTTGATCCCTTCCAGTGGTGCCTTCTCCTCTTCCAAAATAGCTCCGTAAACCACTGGCACTACCCCCTTCTCCAGTCCCCCTGTTGTCAGCACCTCCTCCAGCAATGTGGAGGTCGGCTCCACTGGGAAGCTCTGTATCTCCTTTCTGGCAAAATCTCGAACCTGTATGTATCTAAACATTTCCCCCTGCTCTAGCCCATACTTCGCTTCCAGCTCCTTCAATCCGGCAAACCGACCCCCAAGAAACAAATCTTTCAGTGTATTAATCCCCTTCTCCTCCCATTTCTGAAAATTTCTATCCCGCCTCCTTGGCTCAAATCTGTGGTTCCCCCGAATCGGCATTTCCCTTGACCCTGCCCCCAACCCGAAGTGTTGGCGAAACTGCCTCCAAATTCTCAATGAAGCTATTATTACCGGACTCCCTGAGTATTTCCCCGGGGCTATTGGGAGCGGCGCTGTTGCTAGTGCTTTCAATCCCGACCCCTGCACAAACATTCTGACCCACTGGGAATCAACCCCTCTGACCCAGCTCCCCACCTTCTCCACATTCGCCGCCCAGTAGCAATACATCAGGTTCGGAAGACCCAAACCCCCTGCCTGCCTTCCCCTCTGTAGCAGCACCTTTCTAACTCTGGCCACCTTCCCTCCCCATATGGACGACGTAATCCTTCCCTCAATCTCTCTGAAAATCGGCAGGCATTGAAAAATAAACAGAAATCATGGCAACACATTCATTTTAACCGCCTGTACCCGACCTGCCAGTGACAGAGGGAGACCATCCCACCTTGCCAGATTTGCTTTCACTCTCCCCACCAAACTAGAAATGTTGTACCTGCTGAGCACCCCCCCCTACTTCTGGGAAACCTGCCGAAATCATAATTGATGATTGGGTGGAGAATGGGTTTCCACGCCGAAATTGGGGCCGGCACCGGTTTGACACCAGTCCGCCATGCTCCTCCCACTCAAAGCTGGCGTCCTCGTGATGCACGGCGTGCACCCTTTCAATGGCGTTGGCGCGTCATTGGCCGGCCCAACCGGGATCCTCCGCCCCCGATGGGCCGGGTTCTTGACGGCTTAGGCCACGTGTGGTCCCAGCGGTCGGGAGCCCAGAGTGCCAGCTGCGGACTGTGTCCAGCGTTGCTACGCTCGGCTGGGATCCGTGCCGCTGGTCGGGGGAGCTTCTGCCAGGGCTGAGGTGACTTGAGGGGGGTGGCCAGGGAATGGGCTGTGGGTCGCAGATGGCAGGTTGGGTTCGAGCATGGCTGGCGCCATGTTGTACCGCGTGACTGCTGCAGATCATCAGCTGTGCGCATGCGTGGCCTGGGACCCGGCCATTCTCCGGTCGATTTCGGCGTGGGCAGCAGGAGTGTCAGTCGGCACCGGTGCTAGCCCCTCACTGGTACCAGAATCAGTGAGGGTTTCACGGTTTTTTTGGTCGTGAAAGACCAAACATGCTCCACTGGCATCAGAACTTAGTCTCAGGAACGGAGAATCCAATCCATGGTTTATGAAAGTTTGATAATTGCAAATTAGCCCATGAACCAACACTGGCTTTCTTTAACTAAAGCTTTATGAAAATTAAAAATGCATCATTTACTTTCAAAAACATGCACATAGGAATTTTCTGATTCCTAGTTCCGTCGTGCCATTCTTTGCCTTATATTTTCCTCTCCATGGGCAGTATAGTTACCACAGTATGAAAATCATTATAATAACCAATTGTCATGGCTAGCCATAATCACAATATTTTATGCGGGTCTAACTGTGGTGAATGTATAGTACTAGTAATTCACCAGTGTATTAGTATCATGTTCTGCCATTGTGTTACAGCTATGTTATGTTGTTGACCTTGTGGGCTCCACCTATGGGCCATTGTGTGGCTTCACCCACAGGGGGATATGTTGGGGCATGTACGGGTTCCGCCCATGGCTCCTCCCCTTGAAAGGAAGTATAAAGAGCAGTTGACCTGTAGGCGGTTCACAGTATTGTACCAGTCGCAGACAGGCACTGTTCTAAGCTGATTAAAACCACGGTTTACTTCTACTCGTGTCTTTGAGTGAATTGATGGTTGCATCAATTTAATCAGCTTAAACAGAACTATGGAATCAGCCCTCAAACCTGATCGACTGGAACTCGATCCATGGGCTGTGGAGGCAAAATACATTTTTTCGCACTGGCTTCGATGCTTCAAGGCCTATCTCGCTGCCTCTTCCACGCCTTCCGTCACCGATGAACAGAAGCTGAGCCTCCTCCACGCACGGGTGAGCCATCGCATTTCTGTTCAGCTCGACGAGGCCTCCTCCTATGCAGATGCCCCGCGATGCTCGAATGCCTATACATATGGCCCATGAACGAGGTCTACGCGCGACACACCTTCACCACTCGCCGCCAGCGCCCCAGGGAGTCACTAGATGACTACCTACACCTCAAAGCCCTCGCACGCAACTGTAATTACCAGACCGTTGCGGTCACTCAGCACATGGAACTCGCCGTCCGAGACATCTTCGTGGCGTGTGTCCGGTTGAATTATGTGAGACAGTGCCTGCTCGAAAAGGGGGCCCAGGATCTGGACGACACGGTAAAGTTAGCCACCTCTCTGGAGGTTGCGTTTCAGAGACTTACTGCGTTCCCGGCTGACCACGCGACCCCCTCGTGGGCCCCCGACCAAAGACTACCCCAGGGCTGTGCCACACGGCCACCCGCCCATCATGGGGGGCTACCCTGCTATTTGTGCGGCCGGTTTCAACACCCCCGACAGCACTGCCAGGCCCGCAATGCGAACTGCAGCAGCTGCGGGAGAAAAGGACATTTCACCAAAGTCTGCCTGGCCAGGTCTAAGAACTCTAACTCACAGGCCCGATCCTCAGACTCACAGGCCCACAGACCCCGCAGCGTGGCAGCGTGTCTGCCGACTCCGCCCCCTGTAGATGCCTCGTGCTGGCAGTAGGGGCAGCCATCTTCCAGCCCTCACAGCACGTGCGACTCACGGGGGCCACCATCTTGGCCACCCTCTCCCACGCGGCCGGCCACGTGCGATCCATGGGGACAGCCATCTTGGACGCCATCTTCCTCACCGCCCGCCACGCTCAACCAACGGGGGCCACCATCTTGGCTGCCATCTGCTGCGTCGCTCGACGCGTATGATCAATATGGACAGTCATCGCGGAGCCGCCCCAGCACCTCCAACCACGCCGCCGGCTACCCGCAGCTCAGCGCGGTCACCCTGGACCAGTCGCGACCCAAGCACCTCCGGAGCTCCATCATGGCCGTCCGGGTTGAGGGGCGTGAGGCACCTTGCCTCTTCGACTCCGGGAGCACAGAGAGCTTCATTCACCCGGACATGGTAAGACGCTGCTCGCCCCCAATTTTCCCGGCGCAACAAACCCTCGCAATCGGTGCAAATTCAAGGGTGCACTACTGCAACCCTAGCAATACGGGGCGCTGAGTACGCGAACTTTAAATTATATGTGCTCCCAGACCTCTGCGCTCCTCTCCTATTGGGACTCGACTTCCAATGTAACCTCAGGAGACAAAACCTGAAGTTCGGGGGGCCCCTGCCCCCACTCACCATATGCAGCTTCGTGACCCTAAAAGGCGACCCTCCCCCTCTCTTCGCAAACCTCACCGCCGGCTGCAAGCCAGTCGCCACCAGAAGCAGGCGGTATAGCATACAGGACAGGACTTTTATCAGGTCCGATGTCCAGCGTCTCTTGCGGGAAGATTTCATCGAGGCCAGCAATAGCCCCTGGAGAGCTCAGCTGGTGGTCGTCAAGGCCGGGGAAAAGTTCTGGATGGTGGTTGATTACAGCCAAACCATTAACCGGTATACGCAACTCGATGTGTAACCCCTTCCCCGGATTGCAGACATGGTAAACCAGATTGCACACGGTGTTCTCCACGGTTGATCTGAAGTCTGCATACCACCAGCTCCCAATCCGCCCGGAGGACCACCACTACATGGCTTTTGAGGCAGACGGCCGCCTTTTCCATTTTCTCCGGGTCCCCTTTGGCGTCATGGGGTTTCGGTGTTCCAAAGAGCAATGGACCGAATGGTCGACCAGTATGGGCTGCGGGCCACATTTCCGTACTTGGACAATGTCACCATCTGCGGCCATGATCGGCAGGACCACGACGCCAACCTCCACTGATTTCTCCAAACCGCCCAAACCCTCAATCTCACCTACAACGAGGAGAAATGTGTTTTCCGCACAACCAGACTAGGCATTCTCGGCTACGTCGTGGAGAACGGGGTCCTAGGGCCCGATCCTGATTGTATGCGCCACCCCCTGCAACTCCCTCTCCCTCACTGTCCCAAGGCCCTGAAGAGGTGGGCTCCACCTATGGGCCATTGTGTGGATATGTTGAGGCATGTACGGGCTCTGCCCATGGCTCCTCCCCTTGAAACGAAGTATAAAGAGCAGTCGATCTGTAGGCGGTTCACAGTATTGTACCAGTCGCAGGCAGGCACTGTTCTAAGCTGATTAAAACCACGGTTTACTTCTACTCGTGTCTGAGTGAATTGATGGTTGCATCACTAACAAAATATGTATTTATCACTGATGGAGCAGACAAGATGGAAACTCCGGGAGAGAAGTTCAATTGGGTTTCGAGGGATGATTAAACATTCTTATAACCTGCAATAAGCAGCACTAAACCCTACAATTTGAAGTCTCGGTCCATAGTAGATAGATTTCCAAGTATGAGAGGATCTGTCAAGTTTTTAAAAAAATAGATATTTGGCAACTTGCAGAAGTACAAATTTGCTTTGAAAATATTAGATTATAAAGTAAAAACAAATAAATACATAATTTTATCTCCTTTGTTTGCCCCTTGTTTCATTCTTTATTTCATACCCAGAATAACACCTGGGAACAATGGGTGGTTAATAGGAACATAGAAATACTGTCAGGCTGACAGTTAAGTGCAAGGACACTGGTGGAGTGGCACTGATGGGAGGACAAATCCTGAGAGTGGACAGTTCCACGATGTCATTTACGGTCCCCGGGAGCACCTCCACAATTCAGTAATCCATTGGGAGGACCGTATCGTGTGCTACTGTGAGGCACTGCAACCCCCCTTGAACACTGGCACCTGCATGATGGCAGCAGCCTGGGAGTTTGTGATAACAAGCTGAGCTTGCCTGACTTTAGGCTAAGTTTCCACTACAGTACAGTGTTGGGTTGTTTTTCGCTGTGTTCCAAGAGAAACTGAGACATCAGCAATCAGATACTTCCTCACAGCTGCGCGTACTTTGTGGTACTGGAGTTGGCCACACTGGAAACCAGGGGCTCCAAGCTCTACACCAATCCGGGTGCAAGGTTTGGGCCAATCTCCTCCATGTTCCTTGACAGAGACTGCAGGCTTTCTGGAAGGCCTGCCAAAATGCACCAAATATTTTTGTGTGTATTCTCTTTTGCCTTTAGCTATATGTTGGCCCCAGTGAAGACCTTGCCTTCTGAGGAGCTGGCACCTTCGCTGCTCTTTTCCCCTGCCCTGCCTAAAGGCCTTTGGATGTCTCATTGTCTGTAGATCCCATTGCTAGGTTATCCTCTAAAATGTGGATGTCAGTATCTGAGCTGGTGTCTGCGAGAGCAAGTGACACGCTTCTTCACCAGTCCTATCTTCCTCTTCCACATCTTACCCCTGCATCATTACCTGGCCAGGTTGCAGATCTTGGGTACCTGAAAGGAGAAATCCACAAAAATAGGATGAGGACATGGGGAGAAAGTAAGAGGTGCATATTTAGACTATCAAAAGGAATTGAGGCATGAGGAGGAAATGGGATGTGAGAAGGAGGATTAAGTATGAGGATGTGGTCATACTTGATGGGTTCAGCCCCGTCGGTGGCTACTGAGTCATGGCTACTCCATCAGGTGAGGGCACACAGCCGTGCCTGTCCCACATCAGTTATGTGCTGCTGCCTCTGGTTGTATGCCACCTTGTCCTGCAAGAAGGAGAGAAGTGTGTCAGTGAATGTGGTGCAATTGTTTGAGTGATGTAGCTGTCATGGTTTAATAGCTGACAATGCATGGACACTATAAAATGCAGCCATGCTAAGTGTATGAGGGTGAGGTGAAGCTATGAATCTGAGGTACGAGTTGTGGCGGTGGTGCATTCAACAGTGGTCCAGTGGCTCAGTTGTAAGGATAAGGCATTTGAACTCACGCTCGCTTAATTTGGCCATTTGTGTGTGACCTTCTTGAGTCGCTGTATCCAGGACCTCTGGAGCTATACTGCTGACATTGACTGCAATGGCTATCTGTCCCCAGTGCCATTGCAATGACTGTCTTGGACGCCTCCTGGTCCTCCTTGGATAGACGGTTGCACTTCTTCTGTACAACTCCTGCACAAAGGCCTCTGCCATTGTGTCACAGAACCTTGGAGCACGCTGTCTACCGTACTAGTCTTATTTGCAGGGGGAATTCACTGCTAAAATGTCTTCCAGCACGTATTCCAGCCAGAAAAGAATCTTCCCTTGAAGAGTTGCAGGCTGCCTTTAATAGTCGCCTTGAACCTGAGAAAACTGAGCCTCTCTCGGTTTTGTTCCTCCTGCTCAGGCGTGCAATCACTCAGTGGCAGGCTTAGCACGTGGCTGCAGTCATGTGAATGAACAGACAGCATGAAATTTGAATGCTGCCAGTGTGGGAAGCAATATTCACACTGCAGGTAGTCCCACGTAGTTATCCTCTGTTTCTCTGTGGAGACTTGAAGCCTTACTGCCTCCTGAAACCTCCGATGGACTGCACACTTGGAGATGTTCGAGATGGTGCCTGCTCCTACCTGGAAAGTTCCTGGCACACAAATGGTCAATGTGATAATGACCTTTACAGCCACTGGAAGTGTTATCTTGTCCTGGTGTGAGGCACCAGGAGAAAGCTGGTACACCTCTGACACCATTTCCTTGTTGAAAGTAAGTTATCCCAGGCAGCACTCCTGGATCAGGTGGAGTGCTCTATCCAAACCCTTGGTACAAAGTGCCTAAGCAGAAACAATTTAAAAGCACCTCACTTTCAAGCTGGTGGCGGACCCTTGTTATAATGCTAGTTAAGGGTGGGGGTGGCGACTTCCGGTGGCGGATATGACGGGGTAAGTCGCACATTTGGTGGCTCCCGCTCTGGTCGGACTTTTGGACCTCTCCCCCTGACTTTGTTCTGGTTTTAGACGGTGAACTCGAAGGCTGAGGCAATTGGGCACCTTTTCCACGTATCGGTGTATGGAGAAAAGAACCAGAAGTGCACGAAAAGGCAGAAATAAAAAGACAGGCAAGGGCTGGGCTGAAGCTTCAGCAGGAGACAGCATAGCCGAGGACTGGACCCCTGGTGTGGCGGCGCAGCGACCAACGGAGCAGTTGATGCAGGTCATCCAGGACGGCTTTGCCAAGCAGAAACGGGACTGCCTGAACCCGATAAAAGAGTCGATTGATCGGCTGGAGCACAGAATGGACGCCCAGGATCGGGCGATCCAGAAGGTTGAGAAGGCTCTGGCTGAGCAGGAGGAGCATCAAACTTTGGTGGAACTGAAGGTGGGGATGTTGAGGGACCAGCAGAAAAGGCTTCTGGAGAAGGTGGAGGACCTAGAAAATAGGTCCCGTCAGCAGAAGTTAAGAATTATCGGGCTCCCGGATGGGTCTGAGGGAGCTGGTGATGGGGCAGTGAGGGAACAATAGGTGGGAGACTAGCTGGCACCGGAGCAGCGGCCACCAAGCTAGCTGGGTGAGCTAGCTCACGGAAGCGCAGTGGGGGGGGGGGGGGGGGGTGCAGATGTTAATTTTATTGTATGCGTTAGGTTTCAGAGTGGTGTTGCTAGGGGGCGAGCTAGTTGTTCTGCTGACGAGGGACGGACTTCGGTGGAGGGGCAGAGAGGAGGTCGGTGGCGGTGACTGCCGGGGGGCTGGCCGGAGGAGGTGCGGCGCATGGGCTGGAGGCAGGCCCAAGAAAGGAGATGGCTGATGGGCAGAGGTGGGGGCACTATGCCCCCCCCCAATTAGGCTGATCACTTGGAATGTTCGAGGGTTAAATGGGCCGGTTAAGAGGGCACATGTGTTTGTGCACTTGAGGGGACTGAAGGCGGACGTGGTAATGTTGCAGGAGGCGCACCTTAGAGTAGTGGACCAGGTTAGATTGAGGAAAGGCTGGGTCAGTCAGGTTTTCCACTCGGGGCTGGACACAAAGACTAGAGGGTTGCGATCTTGATTAATAAGCGGGTGATATTTGAGTTGGACAGAATAGTTTCGGATGTGGGAGATCGATATATTACGGTTATTGGTAAGCCGGAGGGGATGAAGTTAGTGTTGGTTAATGTGTATGCGCCAAATTGGGATGGCATGGAATTCATAAAGAGGATGTTGGGGAAGATACCGGACCTGGATTCGCACAAGCTGGTCATGGGAGGGGACTTAGTTATGGATCCCGGCCTGGATCGGTTATACTCGAAAACGGGCAGGGTGCCAGCAATGGCAAAGGAACTGAAAGGGTTTATGGAGCAGATGAGAGGGCGAGGTAGATCCATGGAGATTTAGGCAGCCGAGGGTGAAGGAATTCTCCTTCTACTCACACGTACATAAGGTATACTCTCGGATCGATTTCTTTATTTTGAGTAGGGCCTTACAGGCAGGGGTGGTGGACATGGGGTGCTTGGCGATTACAATCTCAGACTATGCTCCACACTGGGTTGACCTGCAGGTTAGTAAAGATAGTAATCAGCGCCCGCAATGGAGGTTAGATGTAGGGCTGTTGGCAGATGAAGCGGTGTGCGAGAGGCTGAGGAAATGCATACAAAATTACCTGCAGGCAAATGATACAGGGGAAGTCTCAGCAGTGGTGGTCTGGGAAGCACTGAAGGCAGTGGTGAGAGGAGAGCAGATCTCGATCCGGGCTCACAGTGTTGCTCTTATTAGTCTTAGTTTCATTAGCTCTAATTCTGTCACCTTTGCTCACGAGTCGCCAGATATCTTTCTGATACCGCCACGTGGTTCAAGCTCAAGTAATGATTAATAATGCAGCACACCGCTTAGTAAAAGTTAAATCAACGATCATTTATTATATACAGGAATAAATACTTGTACAATAAGCCTACTTCTAGACTACTACCCACCACTAAAGGCCAATACTTAACTTAGTCCACCAGGTCAGGGAAACGAATGGTCTATCGAATTGGGTCTGGCCTGCGGGATTCAAAAGGCTGGTACGAGTCGATAGTCTGGCGCACCTATCTGGTAGCGATCGCTGGAGTAAGACTTACTTGTTTCTTTGTCGAAGGGTCTCGAAGGTTGCGAGCAGGAGCAGAAGGGTCGATCTGAACTTGGCCCCTATTTTTATAGTTCCCAGGGGCTTCCCGCCTCTCCGGGCGGACCTTGACCCTGGTTCCAAGTGATTGGACTTGGTCCCAATCACTTGGTTCGATATGCTCCAATAATGGGGCGATTCCTTGATCGGGGGGTGGTCGTCCACCTTTCTTTGTCTCAGCCACTGCTGGCGCCGAAAAGTCTGGATCGGCTTTATGTTGCTAATGTGTCGCAATTGTTTCCGGGGATGGCTGCTTACTATGCAGATGGCTGGGTTGTTGTGATGTTAATGGCTGCAGGTATTTGGCTGCAAAGCATGAAGGATCACATAAATTTTGTTCTTCCCATTCCCTGAGCGGGGGGACACACCTCCTACATGGCCTCTGCTCTGACCTATGCACAAAAATTTTTTACCTAACAATTCTAAGGGCGATATGTCAGGCAGGGACATGCATTTACAAAATAACAAACTTGGAACCCCTAATTTAACCTAAATACACTATACTCACTAAACATTGCATTATCCTAGCTTCCTAAAACATACAACAACAATCACAACATTTAATATACTCTTTCCTGGCTTGGCAGTCAAAGAACAAAGAACAAAGAAATGTACAGCACAGGAACAGGCCCTTCGGCCCTCCAAGCCCGTGCCGACCATACTGCCCGATTAAACTACAATCTTCTACACTTCCTGGGTCCGTATCCTTCTATTCCCATCCTATTCATATATTTGTCAAGATGCCCCTTAAATGTCCCTATCGTCCCTGCTTCCACTACCTCCTCCGGTAGCGAGTTCCAGGACCCACTACCCTCTGCGTAAAAAACTTGCCTCGTACATCTATTCTAAACCTTGCCCCTCTCACCTTAAACCTATGCCCCCTAGTAAGTCAAGCTCAGGATCATACATTTTTTTGTTCATGAAAAGTTCTGTACATCTTTTTATTTACAGTAATAACGCAAGTGAATGCTCTTTATTATTTTGTTATAGATCGCGGGGGTCTGGTCATAACCGAATATAGGGGATCTGATCCGATATACCGGGGTTCGAGCACGGTATGCTTTCCATCTCCAATTGCGGAGGTGCATAGTCTGCACTGCACAGCAGAGTATGGCCAACGCCAACAGTGCTTCGATCACGTAGGACAGGGAGTACCAGGTTATGAACCTGGCACACCAGGAAGATGCAGTGTCGCTGGTGACTGGGCTTTGGGTACTGCGGGGCAGTGAAACATTAATGGCTGGAAGGTTTGAAGTAATGGTGTCCGCGTTCCCGCGCAACCAAATGTCCATAAAAAGAGTGTTGAACACGATGAAAGAAGTCCTCATGGCTGTCCTGGCTGTCCTCTTTCCTTTTCCTTCTTGTGTTCTTTTGTTTTCTCCGGTCCTGGAGCCTCTGGAGTTCTGTAAAAACAAGCATAGTATCTGTAACTACCTTGGTTTAATATCTGGTGTGTTAGTGTATCTGTCCTTTTGGGGCCAATTATACCCTTATAATTGGTCACTATATGTGACTCCCTCATTTTTTTTTTCAAAACAAATGTTAGGACCCGACACACTTTCCAATGATGGACCAGTGCTTATTTACCATCCAAATGTTCCTGGATGTAAATAGCAGATGGCGGGCAACCTACAGGTCGCCTAAACAAATAAAAACTTTTTGAAATGAAAGAATGTCAAATGAGTTGCGTATGGGTCGCGACGGGTAAGATTTGGATGGAGTCCCTGGGTAGGACGGCTACCAATGCCGTATCTCCCCTACCCGAGCGTGTTTGACCAACGTGGGGGTCCCCAGGCAGGGCGGGTCTCACGCCGTGTCTCCACTGCCTGAGCAACCGACAAGAACGGGCAAAAATGTAGTCATCGTGGTGTGGTTGCTACAGTGATTCTATCCTTGAATCACGAGAGCAGCTATGATCGGGCGTCTGGTACCTGAACCGGTATCAGCTGAAGTGTCTGCAGACAAGCTAGTTCCATTGAACAAGCGTCTGGTCTGTTGACCAGGTATCTGCAGATAAGTTGGTACCACTGAACAAGCGGCTGGAAAACAATTCTCCTGTCGGACGAACAACACAAAACAAACGTACGAACAACATAAAACATCCTGCGGGTTCCATCAGGAAGGACAACACTTCTCCCAAGCGCTTCCTTTAAACATCATGTGGACACCTCAGTTCTCTGTTGCGAACAGGGTCGCAAAGGGGTTGGTGGCTTGGGAGTCAGACTCAAGGTCGTCCCCTTCTCCTGGGTGCCAAACTCTGGAGTGGATTAGGGCTGAAAGGGCTGCTTGGTGTGAGTTGGGGTTGCTTTCGTCGTTGCGGACGAGTTTGTAGGAATTGTCGCGGTGCCAATAAGTTGTGTCGAGTTGTGTGGGGACAAAGTCGGGGTCGTCCGTGTGGTTCGGTGGTCGGTGGTGGGATTTGTTTAGAAAAGTGATCATGAAGGGATCACTGGAGTCGAAATCGGAGTTGCTGGGTGTGGGTCCGGTTGTATGGGGATAGTCGGGAGGCGTGCTGTGGCTATCGTCAGAGTCACAGTCGCTGTCTCTGCTGCTGCAGTCTGTGGGCGTTCCGGGGCGGAGTGTATATTTCGGGGGTGGAGTCGAGGTCGAGTCCGTGGTTGGGCTGGACGTGGTGGGGGTTGGTCGGGTTACGTTGGCTGTGGGCGGGGTGTGGTCTGCTGCGTCAAGAATGACGTGGTGGCCGTGGTTTGACTGCGTTCTATAAGCCTTTAACTGGTTTATATGAAACCATGCAGTCTTACCATTTGGGTATTTTATTTTGTAAACTGATGGGCTTACTTTATCCGAAATGGAGTACGGACCCGAGTATTTTGGAGACAGGAATGTGCTGGGGTTATATACAGACAACATCACTTGCTGGCCGATATCGTACTCCGTTGCATGTACTGCCTTATCAAAACAAGCCTTGCTCTGTTTCTTTTTGGTGCCCAATTTAACTGCGGCTGCTAACTGAGTCGTTTTTACATTAGCAACTAATTGCTCCATGGCTTTCTCGTGGGTGAGGGCCGTTACTTCAGGGCTGGTCAGGTCTAAACCTAACAAGTAGTCTGTCCCTTTCATGGGGCGTCTGGTCATAAGAGTGTGTGGGGTGTAACCTGTGGATGCAGAAATAGTGTTACGCAAAAACATCAGCGCAAAAGGGAGGACTGAATCCCAAGTGGTGTTGTTCTGCTGGACCATTTTTCTGAGGGTGGTTTTTAGGGTCCGATTCATGCGCTCCACGATACCCCTCGACTGTGGGTGGTATGCAATGTGGAATTTTTGGGTGATGCCAAATATCGTGAGGACATTCTGCATGACCCGTCCCATAAAGTGAGAACCTTGGTCCGATTCAATACTGCGGAGGAGTCCCCATCTTGTAAAGATGTGGTGGGTTAGGATGTTGGCTGTGGTTTTCGCGGTGTTGGTGCGGGCTGGAAATGCTTCCACCCACTTTGTAAAAGTGTCTATGACCACCAGAACATATTTATAGCCATTCCTGCAAGGGGGCAATGGACCTATAAAATCAATCTGGAGGTTAGTCCAGGGGCCGTTAACGGGTCGGGTGTGGCTGAGTTGAGCCTTTTTGGCATATCTGCCGGGGTTGTTCTGCACACAGATAAGGCAATTCTCAATGTATTGGCTTACAGCTTCCTTGAGATTTGGCCACCAACAAAGCTGTTTGAGGTGGGCTGTAGTGAGATTGATTCCCTGGTGTCCATGACCACCATGGAATAAACAAATCAATTGGTTCCTATCCTGCTCAGGAACTACATAAAGGGTGTCCTTTAACACCACACCGTCATGTGTGGTTAGTGTATATCTGAACCTCTCGTAGGAGGCTGGAAACTTCCCTTTCACATCTCAGTGAGAGCGCTATCCTGCTTCTGGGCCTCTACTGGATCCTCGATCCTAGTCTGCGTGACCTGAACTGCACTCACTGGCACACTCACTGGCGCGCTTTCAGGGGGTTTCTAAAAGTACCCATGCCTGGATCCTGCCTTAGCCAGTGCGTCGGCTTTTACATTTCCAGGGGGGGAAGAGCGATGGTGGCTGCGGACTTTTATGATGCCAAAAGTCCTGTTCTGGGCTTTAGCTAAAATATGGCGGAGTAATGGGGCTGAGGGGAGGGGTTTCCCATCCGTGGAAACAAATCCTCTTGTTTCCCACAGGGGCAGAAATTCTGTAAGGCTGTTACAGACATAGAGGCTGTCCGAGTATATGTCTGCTGGGCTGGGGAAGGAATCTGGGTGGTCTACTATGTAAGCGATGGCCGCAAGCTCTGCTGCCTGTGCGCCTAAGTGTCCGGGGAGTTTTAATGCTATCTCCTCGAGGGCGCGTCCCTGTGCATCCTCAACATAAATCCCACAACCTGTTATGCGTTGCCCATCTAAGACTGTGGAAGATCCATCCTCATAAATCCTAATGGGTTCCCACGTGTCCGGGTGAGGGGGGCTCTGAGATGGGGTACCTATTTTTCTGGGGGGTGTTTTTGCAATAAAGGGGCCTGTGTTGTGGTGTGGAAAGATGATTTCACATTCATGGGTGGTTCCGGAGTACTGCAAATTGTCCGCTAAGTATGTGTGAGTCTTTGTCCGTTTTACTGTGATGTCCCGTCCCTGCAAGAGAAGGGTCCACCTAGCTGCGCGTATTTGGCTGACGGTACCGTCCTTGAGTCGTCCGTCCAGTAAAAGTTGGGTGGGGGTGTGTTCGGTCAAAATGGTGATGGGGTTCAGTCCGGTAATGTATGAAAAGTACTGGACTGCCCAGAAAACTGCGAGCAGGTGCCTCTCACAGGCTGAAATTCCCTGCTCCACAGCATCTAAAATTCGGGAGGCATAAGCCACGGGTCTTAACTGGTCGTGCCGTTCCTGCAGGAGCACGGCTGAAAGGGTGCGGTCTGTGGTCGCTACCTCTATGGCGTAAGGGGAAAGCGGGACTGGAACCTGTAGTGCGGGGGCGGCTATGAGCGCCTGTTTTAATGATTCCACAGCATCCGTATGCTGCAGAAGCCACTCCCAGGGGGCTCCTTTCTTTAGGAGGTCTGAGAGGGGTGCTGCCTTGCTGGCGAAACCGTCAATGTGGTGTCGGCAGTAGCCAAGCAGTCCTAAAAACAACCGGAGGCTGAAACGTTTTGGGGAAGGGGCAATTTAGCGATCGAGTCAATTCTTTTATGCTCGATCTCGCGTTTGCCGTGTGTGATAATTGTACCCAAATATACCACTTTTTCTTCCAATATCTGGGCCTTTTTGGGGTTGACTTTACAGCCAATGGAATGTAACAATTCCAGGAGTTCGGACAGTAGCTCAATGTGCTCTTCCTTAGTGTCTGTCTGCAGTTATAGATCATCTACATACTGTACCAGACATTCGGGGCGAGAAAGTTTCGCTAGTCCATTTGCCGGTGGACTATGTCGGTGCTGTCGGCGGAAAATGGAGGGGGAGTTGTGGAAGCCTTGTGGCAGGCATGTCCACGTGTACTGCTGGGCTCTAAAAGTGAAGGCAAATTTATACTGGCATGCCTTTGCCAATGGAATGGACCAGAATCCATTACTGACGTCCAAAACCGTGAAATAGCGGGAATTGAGTCCCTGTTTGAGCATGGTCTCGGGACTTGTTGCTACGGTGGGGGCTGCTGCGGGCGTGACTTTATTGAGTTCCCGATAATCAATGGTCATGCGCCATGATCCGTCGGGCTTTCTTACTGGCCAAATCGGGGCATTATTAGTAGAGGCTACTGATCTTAGTACGCCCTGTTCTAATAAGCTCTCTATAACTTTTAGGATTTCTCCCTCTGCTTCTAGGGGGAATCCGTACTATTATTGGCGTCTAGGGTCAGGTCCTGTTACTTGTACGGAGTCGGTCATCCATCCACAGTCGTGCTTTTGGGTCGCAAATGCTGCCCTGTTCTATTGCAGGACTGCCCTAACCTGCCTGTCCGTGCTGAGCGTGGTGGGGTTGAACCAAAACTCGCCTACTGCGCTAATTTTGTTCATATAGTCCCCTATGTTGAGCGATGCGTGGGCTCTAGCGGATTTCGCCATCTTCCAAACACACTGGTTGACTGGATCGAATGATAGGTGGTGGGAATTCATAAAGTCGATTCCCAGAATGTGTTCTGCTGTGTGGGGCAGGTCTACTAAAACTACGGGGTGTTTTGTGGTTATGGTTCCGATTTGAATGGGTACAGGGGCTGTGATGTGTCCCTGCTGTGAGTGGCCTGTAAAGCCGCTGAGGGTGATAGCGGCTGTAGTGGGCCACGTGTCCTGAAAAAGAGTGGAGGAATTTATGGTGTTGCGGGACCCTCCTGTGTCCCAAAGAAGCTCGATAGGCTGTCCCCGAATTTTTGCATCGACTACGGGTCGTCCTGACCTATCCCAAAGGGTATCGCAGACCCAACTGGGGGAGCCCGTACACCGTCAGTCCGTTTCGGTCAAGTCCGTCTGATCCGAACGGGTGCAATGGATGGGCTCTGCCTTTAACTTACTCAGAGTGCCTGTTTGTTGGGCTTTCTGTGGCTTTTTGGGGCCATTGCACTCTTTCGCGAAATGTCCCAAATCTCCGCAGTGGTAACATTCTTGGGACTTGGATGGGGGGCTGTTCTTTCCCTCATTTACCCAGGCGGGGTTGTGATGTGTTGCTTTTACTGCCTGCATGTCTGCGGCGGCTTGCTTTTCCTCGGTGGTTTTAGCGGCGGGTCTATTGTGAACAGACGGCTCCCAAACGCGGGACAATCTTTTAACCACCCACTTCTTGTTATGAGCCTCCTCCGAGGGATCATAACTATTGCAGGCATTCTGTCCTGCCTCTGTGGCATGGGAGATAAGGGTGCGGATCCATTTGGCCATATTGTCTGAGGACAAATGGGCACGGTCTACGTCTCCAAAAACAGCTTTGAAGTGAATCCACAGGCGTCCTGCGAACGCTGTGGGGTGCTCAGACTTCTTCTGCCTACACTTATTTAGGCCATCTACGGGGTCACCCCGGTTATACCCGATCGCATCCAGGATCGCAGTATGCATTTCTGCAAGGGTGCCTCCTCCTACGTTCTGTGGGTCGGGAAGGGCTGCTGCTACCGATGGATCCAAACTTAGAACCATGAGCTTTACATGCTCTCTCTCATCCAGGCCGCACATGGTCGCCTGATGTTTGACGGCGGCAAAGAAATGGTGTGGGTCGGAAGCGGGGAGGAACGGTGTGATTTTTGCACACCCGTCCTGTAATTGGGTCACTATGAGGGGAGTGGAATTTAGGAATTCCGCCTCGTCTGATGTGGCTGTGCGGTGGGTTGTTGCAGGGTTCATGGGAGCCTGAACTACCTGCTGTGTCGGGGTGGGGGTGCTTTTCTCCTTTGGGGCTTTCCCTGCGCACATGTTCCCTGAACATACCTCTGCGCTTTTTCTTGTAACTCTTCCCAATCAGGGCCGTCTTCCTGGTCTAACTTTTCCCCAAAGGTTTCCTGAAATCCTTTCTGGACAGAAAGCAGTGATTGCAGGTCTGCAATCTGCTTCCGGCACTTTGCATGATCGATTGTGCTCTGTCTTTGTTCTGTGGTGGCAGCATGGAGCGCGCTCAAGACTGCCTTGAGATCACTACATTGTTGTGTCGAGTTGTGTGGGGACAAAGTCGGGGTCGTCCGTGTGGTTCGGTGGTCGGTGGTGGGATTTGTTTAGAAAAGTGATCATGAAGGGATCACTGGAGTCGAAATCGGAGTTGCTGGGTGTGGGTCCGGTTGTATGGGGATAGTCGGGAGGCGTGCTGTGGCTATCGTCAGAGTCACAGTCGCTGTCTCTGCTGCTGCAGTCTGTGAGCGTTCCAGGGTGGAGTGTATATTTTGGGGGTGGAGTCGAGGTTGAGTCCGTGGCTGGGCTGGACGTGGTGGGGTTGGTCGGGTTACGTTGGCTGTGGGCGGGGTGTGGTCTGCTGCGTCAAGAATGACGTGGTGGGCGTGGTTTGACTGCGTTCTATAAGCCTTTAACTGGTTTATATGAAACCATGCAGTCTTACCATTTGGGTATTTTATTTTGTAAACTGATGGGCTTACTTTATCCGAAATGGAGTACGGACCCGAGTATTTTGGAGACAGGAATGTGCTGGGGTTATATACAGACAACATCACTTGCTGGCCGATATCGTACTCCATTGCATGTACTGCCTTATCAAAACAAGCCTTGCTCTGTTTCTTTTTGGTGCCCAATTTAACTGCGGCTGCTAACTGAGTCGTTTTTACATTAGCAACTAATTGCACCACGGCTTTCTCGTGGGTGAGGGCCGTTACTTCAGGGCTGGTCAGGTCTAAACCTAACAAGTAGTCTGTCCCTTTCATGGGGCGTCTGGTCATAAGAGTGTGTGGGGTGTAACCTGTGGATGTAGAAATAGTGTTATGCAAAAACATCAGCGCAAAAGGGAGGACTGAATCCCAAGTGGTGTTGTTCTGCTGGACCATTTTTCGGAGGGTGGTTTTTAGGGTCCGATTCATGCGCTCCACGATACCCCTCGACTGTGGGTGGTATGCAATGTGGAATTTTTGGGTGATGCCAAATATCGTGAGGACATTCTGCATGACCCGTCCCATAAAGTGAGAACCTTGGTCCGATTCAATACTGCGGAGGAGTCCCCATCTTGTAAAGATGTGGTGGGTTAGGATGTTGGCTGTGGTTTTCGCGGTGTTGGTGCGGGCTGGAAATGCTTCCACCCACTTTGTAAAAGTGTCCATGACCACCAGAACATATTTATAGCCATTCCTGCAAGGGGGCAATGGACCTATAAAATCAATCTGGAGGTTAGTCCAGGGGCCGTTAACGGGTCGGGTGTGGCTGAGTTGAGCCTTTTTGGCATATCTGCCGGGGTTGTTCTGCGCACAGATAAGGCAATTCTCAATGTATTGGCTTACAGCTTCCTTGAGATTTGGCCACCAACAAAGCTGTTTGAGGTGGGCTGTAGTGAGATTGATTCCCTGGTGTCCATGACCACCATGGAATAAACAAATCAATTGGTTCCTATCCTGCTCAGGAACTACATAAAGGGTGTCCTTTAACACCACACCGTCATGTGTGGTTAGTGTATTTCTGAACCTCTCGTAGGAGGCTGGAAACTTCCCTTTCACATCTCAGTGAGAGCGCTATCCTGCTTCTGGGCCTCTACTAGATCCTCGATCCTAGTCTGCGTGACCTGAACTGCACTCACTGGCGCACTCACTGGCGCGCTTTCAGGGGGTTTCCAAAAGTACCCATGCCTGGATCCTGCCTTAGCCAGTGCGTCGGCTTTTACATTTCCAGGGGGGGAGGAGCGATGGTGGCTGCGGACTTTTATGATGCCAAAAGTCCTGTTCTGGGCTTTAGCTAAAATATGGCGGAGTAATGGGGCTGAGGGGAGGGGTTTCCCATCCGTGGAAACAAATCCTCTTGTTTCCCACAGGGGCAGAAATTCTGTAAGGCTGTTACAGACATAGAGGCTGTCCGAGTATATGTCTGCTGGGCTGGGGAAGGAATCTGGGTGGTCTACTATGTAAGCGATGGCCGCAAGCTCTGCTGCCTGCGCGCCTAAGTGTCCGGGGAGTTTTAATGCTATCTCCTCGAGGGCGCGTCCCTGCGCGTCCTCAACATAAATCCCACAACCTGTTATGCGTTGCCCATCTAAGACTGTGGAAGATCCATCCTCATAAATCCTAATGGGTTCCCACGTGTCCGGGTGAGGGGGGCTCTGAGATGGGGTACCTATTTTTCTGGGGGGTGTTTTTGCTATAAAGGGGCCTGTGTTGTGGTGTGGAAAGATGATTTCACATTCATGGGTGGTTCCGGAGTACTGCAAATTGTCCGCTAAGTATGCGTGAGTCTTTGTCCGTTTTACTGTGATGTCCCGTCCCTGCAAGAGAAGGGTCCACCTAGCTGCGCGTATTTGGCTGACGGTACCGTCCTTGAGTCGTCCGTCCAGTAAAAGTTGGGTGGGGGTGTGTTCGGTCAAAATGGTGATGGGGTTCAGTCCGGTAATGTATGAAAAGTACTGGACTGCCCAGAAAACTGCGAGCAGGTGCCTCTCACAGGCTGAAATTCCCTGCTCCACAGCATCTAAAATTCGGGAGGCATAAGCCACGGGTCTTAACTGGTCGTGCCGTTCCTGCAGGAGCACGGCTGAAAGGGTGCGGTCTGTGGTCGCTACCTCTATGGCGTAAGGGAAAAGCGGGACTGGAACCTGTAGTGCGGGGGCGGCTATGAGCGCCTGTTTTAATGATTCCACAGCATCCGTATGCTGCGGAAGCCACTCCCAGGGGGCTCCTTTCTTTAGGAGGTCTGAGAGGGGTGCTGCCTTGCTGGCGAAACCGTCAATGTGGTGTCGGCAGTAGCCAAGCAGTCCTAAAAACAACCGGAGGCTGAAACGTTTTGGGGAAGGGGCAATTTAGCGATCGAGTCAATTCTTTTATGCTCGATCTCGCGTTTGCCGTGTGTGATAATTGTACCCAAATATACCACTTTTTCTTCCAATATCTGGGCCTTTTTGGGGTTGACTTTACAGCCAATGGAATGTAACAATTCCAGGAGTTCGGGCAGAAGCTCAATGTGCTCTTCCTTAGTGTCTGTCTGCAGTTCTTGATCATCTACATACTGTACCAGACATTCGGGGCGAGAAAGTTTCGCTAGTCCATTTGCCGGTAGACTATGTCGGTGCTGTCGGCGGAAAATGGAGGGGGAGTTGTGGAAGCCTTGTGGCAGGCATGTCCACGTGTACTGCTGGGCTCTAAAAGTGAAGGCAAATTTATACTGGCATGCCTTTGCCAATGGAATGGACCAGAATCCATTACTGACGTCCAAAACCGTGAAATAGCGGGAATTGAGTCCCTGTTTGAGCATGGTCTCGGGACTTGTTGCTACGGTGGGGGCTGCTGCGGGCGTGACTTTATTGAGTTCCCGATAATCAATGGTCATGCGCCATGATCCGTCGGGCTTTCTTACTGGCCAAATCGGGGCATTATTAGTAGAGGCTACTGATCTTAGTACGCCCTGTTCTAATAAGCTCTCTATAACTTTTAGGATTTCTCCCTCTGCTTCTAGGGGGAATCCGTACTATTATTGGCGTCTAGGGTCAGGTCCTGTTACTTGTACGGAGTCGGTCATCCATCCACAGTCGTGCTTTTGGGTCGCAAATGCTGCCCTGTTCTATTGCAGGACTGCCCTAACCTGCCTGTCCGTGCTGAGCGTGGTGGGGTTGAACCAAAACTCGCCTACTGCGCTAATTTTGTTCATATAGTCCCCTATGTTGAGCGATGCGTGGGCTCTAGCGGATTTCGCCATCTTCCAAACACACTGGTTGACTGGATCGAATGATAGGTGGTGGGAATTCATAAAGTCGATTCCCAGAATGTGTTCTGCTGTGTGGGGCAGGTCTACTAAAACTACGGGGTGTTTTGTGGTTATGGTTCCGATTTGAATGGGTACAGGGGCTGTGATGTGTCCCTGCTGTGAGTGGCCTGTAAAGCCGCTGAGGGTGATAGCGGCTGTAGTGGGCCACGTGTCCTGAAAAAGAGTGGAGGAATTTATGGTGTTGCGGGACCCTCCTGTGTCCCAAAGAAGCTCGATAGGCTGTCCCCGAATTTTTGCATCGACTACGGGTCGTCCTGACCTATCCCAAAGGGTATCGCAGACCCAACTGGGGGAGCCCGTACACCGTCAGTCCGTTTCGGTCAAGTCCGTCTGATCCGAACGGGTGCAATGGATGGGCTCTGCCTTTAACTTACTCAGAGTGCCTGTTTGTTGGGCTTTCTGTGGCTTTTTGGGGCCATTGCACTCTTTCGCGAAATGTCCCAAATCTCCGCAGTGGTAACATTCTTGGGACTTGGATGGGGGGCTGTTCTTTCCCTCATTTACCCAGGCGGGGTTGTGATGTGTTGCTTTTACTGCCTGCATGTCTGCGGCGGCTTGCTTTTCCTCGGTGGTTTTAGCGGCGGGTCTATTGTGAACAGACGGCTCCCAAACGCGGGACAATCTTTTAACCACCCACTTCTTGTTATGAGCCTCCTCCGAGGGATCATAACTATTGCAGGCATTCTGTCCTGCCTCTGTGGCATGGGAGATAAGGGTGCGGATCCATTTGGCCATATTGTCTGAGGACAAATGGGCACGGTCTACGTCTCCAAAAACAGCTTTGAAGTGAATCCACAGGCGTCCTGCGAACGCTGTGGGGTGCTCAGACTTCTTCTGCCTACACTTATTTAGGCCATCTACGGGGTCACCCCGATTATACCCGATCGCATCCAGGATCGCAGTATGCATTTCTGCAAGGGTGCCTCCTCCTACGTTCTGTGGGTCGGGAAGGGCTGCTGCTACCGATGGATCCAAACTTAGAACCATGAGCTTTACATGCTCTCTCTCATCCAGGCCGCACATGGTCGCCTGATGTTTGACGGCGGCAAAGAAATGGTGTGGGTCGGAAGCGGGGAGGAACGGTGTGATTTTTGCACACCCGTCCTGTAATTGGGTCATTATGAGGGGAGTGGAATTTAGGAATTCCGCCTCGTCTGATGTGGCTGTGCGGTGGGTTGTTGCAGGGTTCATGGGAGCCTGAACTACCTGCTGTGTCAGGGGTGGGGGTGCTTTTCTCCTTTGGGGCTTTCCCTGCGCACATGTTCCCTGAACATACCTCTGCGCTTTTTCTTGTAACTCTTCCCAATCAGGGCCGTCTTCCTGGTCTAACTTTTCCCCAAAGGTTTCCTGAAATCCTTTCTGGACAGAAAGCAGTGATTGCAGGTCTGCAATCTGCTTCCGGCACTTTGCATGATCGATTGTGCTCTGTCTTTGTTCTGTGGTGGCAGCATGGAGCGCGCTCAAGACTGCCTTGAGATCACTACATTGTTTTTGTAGCGTCTCCACCTGCTTCTCTGTTTCTTTCTTTACCAGGACTGCACGCTGCGTGTCCTGATAAGCCTTTTCATACTGGGACTGGAAACTACTCAAATGCGCCAGACAAGACTGGTGACCCCGTTTGGCGTCAGCCACCTCTTTGTCCTTTGCTGCTAATTTCCTCCTTAGTTCCAGATTCTCTTTCGCCACCTTGCATACATCGACTTTACTCATATGATGTATGCCCTCTACTTCTTTGCGGAGCGTCTTGACGACCTCCTCTGTGCCTCGCAATTGTGCCAAACAGGACACGATTGCCATCGGCTTGCGAGCTTTTGCTAAGTTCTTTTTATGGATCTCACTCATGTTCTCCCACCAAGTATGCCCTATACTTCTTGAGTCTTCATTATCGCAGAAATCATTCCACATGGGCCATCCTTTGCCCTTGAGGTATTTCCGGATTTCCTCTTCCCAAATGGGACACTGTCCCACTCTACTGCTGCTGGTCGCTGCGACCGCAAATTCCTCGGGGTTCATGAGGCATTGCATTGCCTACATGGCCATCTCTCCTATCCGCTTGCTTCGGTTAAAATTGGAACAGGGGGCTAAGGTGGTGTCGTAGATGCGGGTACGGCTTTCACTAATTTCCGGAAATACAGACTTCCGACAGTTTTGACGCAACAAAAATCTATCAGTTTTACCTTATAGCCCTGTTAGTTACGCATGCATACACACACTTCCGAATTATGACTTATTAATCAGAACTGCTTGAACACTTGTGGTTTTTTTGTTTCCAATTGGATTCTAATTCAAATTTCTTGGGTTCTCCCGGAGTGGTTTTCCACTTCTAGATCGGGTCCCGTCAGGATGTCACCAAAATGTTGCTCTTATTAGCCTTAGTTTTGTTAGCTCTAATTCTGTCACCTTTGCTCACGAGTCGCCAGGTATCTTTCTGATACCGCCACGTGGTTCAAGCTCAAGTAATGATTAATAATGCAGCACACCGCTTAGTAAAAGTTAAATCAACGATCATTTCATAGAATTTACAGTGCAGAAGGAGGCCATTCGGCCCATCGAGTCTGCACCGGCTCTTGGAAAGAGCACCCGACCCAAGGTCAACAGCTCCACCCTATCCCCATAACCCAGTAACCCCACCCAACACTAAGGGCAATTTTGGACACTAAGGGGCAATTTATCATGGCCAATCCACCTAACCCGCACATCTTTGGACTGTGGGAGGAAACCAGAGCACCCGGAGGAAACCCACGCACACACGGGGAGGATGTGCAGACTCCGCACAGACAGTGACCCAAGCTGGAATCGAACCTGGGACCCTGGAGCTGTGAAGCAATTGTGCTATCCACAATGCTACCATGCTGCCCCTAATCATTTATTATATACAGCAATAAATACTTGTACAATAATCCTATTTCTAGACTACAACCTACCACTAAAGGCCAATACTTAAATTTGGAGATGGTCCACCAGGTCAGGGAAACAAATGGTCTATCGAATTGGGTCTGGCCTGCGGGATTCAAAAGGCTGGTATGAGTCGATAGTCTGGAGCACCTATTCGGTAGCGATCGCTGGAGTAAGACTTACTTGTTTCTTTGTCGAAGGGTCTCGAAGGTTGCGAGCAGGAGCAGAAGGGTCGATCTGAACTTGGCCCCTATTTTTATAGTTCCCAGGGGCTTCCCGCCTCTCGGGGCGGACCTTGACCCTGGTTCCAAGTGATTGGACTTGGTCCCAATCACTTGGTTCGATATGCTCCAATAATGGGGCGATTCCTTGATCGGGGGGTGGTCGTCCACCTTTCTTTGTCTCAGCCACTGCTGGCGCCGAAAAGTCTGGATTGGCTTTATGTTGCTAATGTGTCGCAATTGTTCCCGGGGATGGCTGCTTACTATGCAGATGGCTGGGTTGTTGTGATGTTAATGGCTGCAGGTATCGGTCTGGGCCGACTTCCCCAGAGCCGAATACACTGTTTTACCTGCAGCTGTCCGCTTGAGTCCTGTTGGCTGATTTTCCCATCAGCCTCTTTCATTCGCCATTTTAGATCGGGGTTTGACCATTCTAATCGGGAATCAGACATTTTAGGTGGCTACAACAGGAACAGGTCGGACAGGACCGACTGGTAAAAGAGATTCTACAAGTCGACAGGAGGTACGCGGAGACTCCAGAGATAGGGTTTTTAAGGGAATGGTGGAGGCTACAGGCAGAGTTCGGCTTGTTAACCACAGGGAGGGCAGAGGAACAGCTCAGAAAGGCGAGGGGGGCGATCTACGAGCATGGTGAGAAGGCCAGCAGGATGTTTGCACAGCAGCTCAGAAAGAGGGAGGCAACCTGAGAAATAGGCAAAGTTATTGGCAGGGATGGGAACATGGTTGGTGATTCGACAGGGATGAGCAAGGCGTTTAGGGATTTCTATGGCAGGCTGTACAGGTCGGAACCCCCTGCGGGGCCGGAGGGGATGAGGCACTTCCTGGAGGGGCAGACTTTCCCAAAGGTGGACTGGGAACTGGCAGAAGGGCTGGGGGCCTTCGGGTTGGAAGAGATAGTGGAGGGCTTGAACTCCATGCAGTCGGGTAAGGCCCCAGGACCGGACGGGTACCCAGCGGAGTTCTATAAAAAGCTCTCTGGGATATTGGGACCGGTGCTGATGAAGGTGTTTAATGAGGCAAGGGAAAGAGGGGTTCTGCCCCAGATGATGTCACAGGCCACGATTTCGCTTATCCTGAAACGGGACAAGAACCCGGAGCTGTGTGGGTCCTGCAGGCCGATATCCCCGTTGAATGTAGACGCCGAACTGTTGGCCAAAATTTTGTCTTCCAGGATTGAGGATTGTGTACCGGATGTTATTGTGGAGGATCAGACGGGGTTCGTTCAGGGCAGGCAGCTGGTGGCCAATGTAAGAAGGCTGTTAAATGTGATCATGATGCCCCCGGAAAGTAGGGAGGTGGAGGTAGTGGTCGCAATGGATGCGGAGAAAGCTTTTGACCGGGTTGAGTGGGATTATTTATGGGAGGTGCTGGGGCGGTTCGGATTTGGGAGGGGCTTTATTGACTGAATCAGTTTGCTGTATCAGGCTCCGGTGGCAAGTGTACGGATGAACAGGACGACTTCGGACTATTTTAGACTGCACCGGGGGACGAGACAGGGATGCCCCCTCTCCCCACTGCTGTTTGCGCTGGCTATAGAGCCACTGGCAATTGCTCTGAGAGCCTCAAGGGGCTGGAAGGGGCTGGTCCAGGGAGAGGGGGGGGGAGGGGGGGGCCCTAGAGCCCAAGTCTCGCTTTATGCGGATGACCTGCTCCTGTATGTTTCATATCCAATTGAGGGGATGGAAGAAATCATGGGAATTTTGGGGGAATTTGGCCGGTTCTCAGGGTATAAGCTTAATATGGGTAAGAGCGAGATGTTTGCGGTCCGGGCGAGAGGTTAGGTGAGGCGACTGGGGGAACTGCCGTTTAGATTGGTTGGGGACAGTTTCAGGAACTTAGGTATTCGAGTAGCGTGGGATTGAGACCGGCTACATAAATTGAACTTGGCCCAGTTGGTAGATCAGATGAAAGATGATTTTCGGAGATGGGACGCACTCCCGTTATCTCTAGCTGGGAGAGTCCAAACGGTGAAAATGACGGTCCTCCCGAGATTCCTGTTTGTATTTCAATGTCTTCCCATCTTTATTCCGCGGTCCTTTTTCAAGCGAGTCAACAAAGCTATTGCGGGCTTCGCGAGTGAGGAGGATAATGCTTGAACGGAGTCGGGGAGAGGGCGGGCTGGCGCTGCTGAATTTTAGCAACTATTACTGGGCAGCTAACATAGTCATGATCAGGAAGTGGGCGGTGGGGGAGGGGTCGGTATGGGAGCATATGGAGGCGGCTTCATGCAAGGGCACAAGTTTGGGGGCGCTGGTAACTGCGCCTCTGCCGTTCCCGCCGGCACGGTACTCCACCAGCCCCGTGGTACTGGCGGCCCTGAGAGTCTGGGGGCAATGGAAGAGATATGTGGGAGCAGAGGGAGCATCGGTCTGGTCCCCAATCTGCGATAATCACCGGTTTGCCCCGGGGAGGATGGATGGGGGGTTCAGAATATGACGGAGTGCGGGGATTGAGAGGATGGGGGACCTGTTTATAGAGGGGACCTTTCCGAGTATGAGGGCGCAGGAGGAGAAGTTTGCGTTGGTGAGGGGAAATGCAGGTGCGGGATTTTCTGCGTAGACAGGTATCAACCTTCCCACTCCTGTCGCTAAGGGGGATTCAGGACAGGGTAGCCTCCAGAGAATGGGTAGGAGAGGGGAGCATCTTGGACATTTACAAGGGACTTATGGGATCAGTGGAGACACAGACCGAGGAGCTGAAGTGCAAGTGGGAGGAGGAGCTGGAATGCTTGCCTTCATTGGCCGGGGCATTGAGTCTAAGAATTGGCAAGTCATGTTGCAGCTGTATAGAACCTTAGTTAGGCCACACTTGGAGTATAGTGTTCAATTCTGGTCGCCACACTACCAGAAGGATGTGGAGGCTTTAGAGAGGGAAGAGATTTACCAGAATGTTGCCTGGTATGGAGGGCATTAGCTATGAGGAGCGGTTGAATAAACTCGGTTTGTTCTCACTGGAACGAAGGAGGTTGAGGGGAGACCTGATAGAGGTCTACAAAATTATGAAGGGCATAGACAGAGTGGATAGTCAGAGGCTTTTCCCCAGGGTAGAGGGGTCAATTACTCGGGGGCATAGGTTTAAGGTGAGAGGGGCAAGGTTTAGAGTAGATGTACGAGGCAAGTTTTCTACGCAGAGGGTAGTGGGTGCCTGGAACTCACTACCGGAGGAGGTGGTGGAAGCAGGGACGATAGGGACATTTAAGGGGCATCTTGACAAATATATGAATAGGATGGGAATAGAGGGATATGGACCCAGGAAGTGTAGAAGATTGTAGTTTAGTCGGGCAGCATGGTCGGCACGAGCTTGGAGGGCCGAAGGGCCTGTTCCTGTGCTGTACATTTCTTTGTTCTTTGTTCTATAGAGGAGGGCCTTTGGGCGGATGCGTTGAGTAGAGTTAACGCGACCGCAACATGTGGCAGGCTCAACCTGATTCAATTCAAGGTCGTTCACCGGGCCCACATGACAGTGGCCCGGATGAGCAGATTCTTTGGGGTGGAGGACAGGTGCGCAAAATGTGCGGGAGGACCAGCGAACCATGTCCACATGTTCTGGGCATGGCCAAAGCTTAGGGAATTTTGGCAGGGGTTTGCTGATGTCATGTCCCAGGTATTAAAAACGAGGGCGGCATTGAGTCCAGAGGTGGCGATTTTCGGGGTGTCGCAGGATCCAGGAATCCAGGAGGAGAAAGAGGCAGACGTTCTGGCCTTTGCTTCCCTGATAGGCAGAGACGGATACTATTAGCTTGGAGGGACTCAAAGCCCCCGAGGTCGGAGACCTGGCTATCGGACGTGGTTAGCTTTCTCTGTTTGGAGAAAATCAAGTTCGCCCTGAGAGGGTCACTGTTAGGGTTCGCCCGGAGGTGGCAACCATTCATCGACTTCTTTGCGGGAAATTAATTGTCAGCAGAGAGGGGGGAGGGGGGCGGGTTAGGTTAGCGTAGATTAGGAGGTTAATTAATGGTGGGACCTGTTAGGGAGGGAGATGGTATTTGCACTATGTTTATAGTCTCATGTACATTGTTTATATTGTTGCTGTTATAATGCCAGAAAATACCTCAATAAAATGTTTATTAAAACAAAAGGGTGGAGGTGGCGTGCTTGTGGAGCTGGTTAATCTCTCGTGCTATTGAAAACATGTTCAGATGGGACTGATTAGCATTGACACTTAGTGCACACATGGAGATGAGTTTGTTCAGGCAGAGTCGGTCCATCCAGAATTATTGCCTGGCGCCGTGGCAGTACATCCTCTGATTAATCCGCCACAGCATGAATGGCACGCTCACACAAACGGCATTCCCAGCATGCAGGGCCAGGAGAGCTTCCCATGAAATGGCTGGATCTCAGCCAGCACCTTTAAGGACCTTCAGGCTCCCCTTGGCACCGGTACCTATTACGGAGCCTAATTTTACAGATTGAAACACCATTAAATTTCATCAACCTGGGTTTTACTGTGCAGATAGACTTCCATTTGCATTCCAAATCTATCACTGTTCATGATGACTGGAGCATTTACTGTAAGGATCAAGACTCATTACATCAAAACTGAATGGAGTTGGGTTTACAATTAATTCTTTTTGTACTTTGAAAAATATCAGAATCAAGCACGGAATATGTCCGTATGTATTAAATTTGAGCGCCACAATATTGTGTGTTGATGCAATCTCAACTGCAATCTGTTACACTCACATGTTCGAATCTTAGTTCTCAGGCAGTGTCACATCAATCTTTTCATCACACATTGTTTAACCTGTTAATGGTGTAGGTTCCAAATATTTGGTTCTTTTGGAACAAGTATAAATGTTGGTCAGGAGTTGTGCTTTGGGCAGAAATGGCAATCTGGGCTCAAAATTGGACACTTTTCGAAGTGCCTCTTTGGCACACGTTTCTGCTCAAACTCATTTGCATTTGGCAAATCTAACATTTCAGCAACCGGCGGGGGTGGGATTCACGCCAGCCCCCAGCGATTCTCCGACCCGGCGGGGGGTCGGAGAATCTCGCCCCAGATTCTCAACCATCACACATTGTTCAGTGCACGCAGCCCCTTTCAAGCTGGTACTGCTGGACTTTGACTGATAACAGAAAGCAGAACATGTATCAAGCCATGGAATATTGATTGCTCTTGCTCCCCTTCACCACTCAAAGCAAGTGTGGTCGGACTTTCATCTTCAGCATCATTCTCCACATTCTGTTGTTGAAATTCTATTCAAAGCTGTTTCCCGTAATCCTGTCTCATTATAATCAAAGCGTAAGAACTTTAAATGAGTATTCTAATTGGAAATGATGTTAGTGCCTTTACCAACATAGATGCTTGCTTCTGAAATTTCACCATGTCACCGTAGATTTCCTGGGTGGACCAGCAGAGGTGGAAGATAGCCAATGAATAATCCACCTCTGGGAGCCCAGTCCATTCAGGTTTTAACATCAGGGGGCGGGATTCTCCAATAATGGGGATATGTCCCCACGCCCGCGACAAAACACACTCGAAACACTCTGGACTTACCTGGTGTAAGGGCAGGGCTCCGGAGTGCTCCTCGCAGCTCCAGCTGCCGATACTACGGAGCCCTGCTCTTCCCCGCGTGACATGGCTGACCCACTAAGAAGATGGGTTCCCCTCCAGATCACGCGCATCCGCGGATCAGTGGCACCCAATCGAAAGCCTGGCCGTCCTGGAGGCCCACCCTGGTGAATGATCTCCTCGTCCCCACCAAGGCGGCCGTGGACTAAGTCCGCAGCCACCATGCCGAGTGCCCGCTGGGTGGAACCATGAGAGAACCACGCCGGCGGGAACTCGGCCAGCTGCATTTGAAGAACTGCCACGGAGGCCTCTTTCAATGGCCCCCGACCTGCGCCGAGTCAACTGCACGTGCTCGATTGCCGGCGATTCCCCGGGGACCGGAGGATGGCAGGAGTGGCGGCGGACCCGATCTCGGGTCTGATGCCCATTCTCCGCTCCAAGCATGATTTCGACGCAGTGGCTCAGAGAATCCCGCCCAGGGAGTCCACTCTGCACACCATGTGCATAGGACTGCTGCCGCCCTTGCAGTGTGGCTGCTGCTAAGGGGCCAGCAGCACGTGTGTCAGTGACGTCATGGAGGTCATCTTCAGTGGAAGGGCATCATCTGCCATTAATGGCATGTCTTCTGGTTGGGAAGAAATGAGCACATCATGATGCCACAATTGAATGTCTGAGAAAATTTTGGTTAATGTTCATTCTGTCTGAGTAATGACAACCAGAGCAGTTACTTTTTTAATTGTCTGTGAGGCAGTTTTAGTGTTGTCAACATTCATCAATATTGATGAACTTGTATCTAATAGTGTACATTGAAGTTGAATAAATGTGCACAGAGGGAGAATTCAGAATGTCCAATTCACCTATCAAGCACATCTTTCGGGACTTGTGGGAGGAAACCGGTATATCCGGAGGAAACCCACGGAGACATAGAACATAGAACATACAGTGCAGAAGGGGGCCATTCGGCCCATCGAGTCTGCACCAACCCACTTAAGCCCTCACTTCCACCCTATCCCCGTAACCCAATAACTCCTCCTACCCTTTTTGGTCACTAAGGGCAATTTATCATGGCCAATCCACCTAACCTGCACGTCTTTGGATTGTGGAAGGAAACCGGAGCACCCGGAGGAAACCCACCCAGACACGGGTCGAATGTGCAAACTCCGCACAGCCAGTGACCCAGTGAAGAATTGAACCTGGGACCCTGGCGCTGTGAAGCCACAGTGCTAGCCACTTGTGCTACCGATAGTAGTTAAGAACAGGAAATCTAGATTATTTTCTTTCCCTCCCTTACCTGATGCAGGAAACCTTTAGCGTCCCAAACACTGCCTTGAAACAGGATAGACAGGGTAAGAGAATGTGGCGTCGATCCCGAAGATTGGCGAGTTGGCAAAAGTGGGTCCCGGTGTAGCCAGTTAAAATGGCTAACTCCCGATTTAGAATGGCCAACCCCGATTTAAAATGGCGAACGGAACAGGCTGATGGGAAAATCAGCCAACAGGACTAAAACAAGCAGCTGCAGGTAAAACTGTGTATTCGCCTCTGGGAAGGCCAGACAAGATCGATACCTGCAGCCAGCAGCACAACAAAACACCAGCCATCTGAATATTAATGAGCAATCCCCGGGAACAATAAGCAACATTTAGACACTGAGGTACCCTCAATAATGATGCTTAGAGATTAAACTGTAAAGAAGGCTTTATTAGGCTAATAACTATGCTACAGATTTGGACGAGAGCTGACTGCTACACAGACCATGAGGCAGGCCTTTATGTATGGCTCCCAGATGGGCGGAGCTAGAGGCGGAGTCCCCAGGGTTCCAAGCCTGGTCTTAAAGGGGACATCACCTTACATGATGATAAGGCAGTAACCGTTCATCACATTCACCCCCTGTTTAAAAAGGAGTCCGGCGGGGGTGAAGTGCCATCATGGGTCCATCCGTCTCAGCGGCCGGATCGTCCTCCTCGATCTCCTCAGTTCGGGCGGTGGTGCGGCGGGCACGGACGTCCCGGTTGAGGGCACATCCGAGAGCACAGCGGTCGGAGCTTCGGTCCGGGTCGGGGCAGAGGAACTAGGCAGGGCCGGGGGTAGCGGAGCCGGCGCCGGCGGGGGGGGGGCACGGTAGGAGCTCACCAACGGGTGGTAGGGCCGGAAGGGGGTGTGTTGTAGGGGGCGAAGGGTCCTGCAGGGGAGCGGCGCGGGAAGGGGCGTCTGTGGTGGAGGATCCAGCGGGCGCTAGATCCCGGAGGGAAACCGTATCTTGCCTGCCGTCGGAGTACTCCACGTAGGCGTAACTGGGGTTGGCGTGGAGCAGTCGGACCTTTTCAACTAGGGGGTCCGTTTTATGGTTCCTCGCGTGCCTCCGGAGAAGAACAGGTCCCGGAGCCGTCAGCCAAGGTGGAAGGGAGACCCCGGAGGTAGACTTCCTGGGGAAGAGAAACAATCGCTCATGAGGGGTCTCATTTGTGGCCGTGCAGAGGAGTGACCTAATGGAGTGTAGGGCATCGGGTAGGACCTCCTGCCAGTGGGTGGTTGGGAGATTTCTCGACCGCAGGGCCAGAAGGACAGCCTTCCACACAGTCGCATTCTCCCTCTCCACCTGCCTGTTTCCCCGTGGGTTATAGCTGGTCGTTCTGCTCGAGGCGATGCCTTTGCTGAGCAGATACTGACGCAGTTCATCGCTCATGAACGATGTACCCCGGTCGCTGTGGATATAAGCAGGGAAACCGAACAGGGTGAAGATGCTGTGCAGTGTCTTAATCACCGTGGCTGAGGTCATGTCGGGGCAGGGAATGGCGAATGGGAAACGGGAGAACTCATCGATCACGGTGAGTAAATAGGCATAACGGTTGGTGGACGGGAGGGGCCCCTTGAAGTCCACGCTCAGTCGCTCAAAGGGGCCCGAGGCCTTCATGAGCCGAACCTTGTCTGGCCGATAGAAGTGCGGTTTGCACTCCGCACAGACCTGGCAGGCCCTGACCATGGCCTTGACCTCCTTGGTTGAGTAAGGTAGGTTGCGGGACTTGATGAAATGGATGAGCCGGGTAACCCCCGGGTGGCAGAGGTCATTGTGGATGGCTTGCAGGCGGTCCTCCTGCGCGTTGGTGCATGTGCCGCGGGACAGGGCATCTGGGGGCTCGTTGAGCTCCCCTGGACGATACTTGATATCGTACGAGTAGGTGGAGAGTTCGATCCTCCACCTCAAAATTTTATCGTTTTTGCCCCGTTGCGTGTTATCGAACATATAGGCGACCGACCGTTGTTCGGTGACGAGGGTAAACCTCCTACTGGCGAGGTAGTGTCTCCAGCACCGCACAGCCTCCACAATGGCTTGTGCCTCCTTTTCGACTGCAGAGTGTCGAATCTCGGAGGCGGTGAGGGTTCGGGAGAAGAACGCTACTGGTCTGCCTTCCTGATTGAGGGTAGCAGCCAGGGCGATGTCTGATGCATCGCTCTCTACCTGGAAAGGGATGGTTTCGTCCACCGCGTGCATGGCGGCCTTGATGATGTCGGCCTTGATGCGGTTGAAGGCCAATTGAGCCTCAGCCGAGAGGGGAAAAGTTGTGGTCTTTAGGAGTGGGCGGGCTTTGTCTGCATACTTGGGGACACACTGGGCGTAATAGGAGAAAAGCCCCAAGCACCGTTTGAGGGCCTTGAGGCTGTGGGGGAGAGGGAGTTCCTTAAGGGGGCACATGCGGTCGGGGTCGGGACCTCGGACCCCGTCTTCCACGACATAGCCGAGGTTGGCCAGCCGGGTGGTGTGGAAAACGCATTTGCCCTCGTTATAGGTCAGGTTAAGGGCTCGGGCGGTCTGGAGGAACTTTTTGAGGTTAGCGTCATGGTCCTGCTGATCATGGCCGCAGATGGTGACATTGTCCAAGTACGGGTGTGTAGCCCGCAAACCGTCCTGGTCCACCATTTGGTCCATCGCCCTTTGAAAGACGGAGACCCCATTTGTGACACCAAAGGGGACCCTGAGGAAGTGGAAGAGCCGGCCGGCTGCTTCGAAGGCAGTATAGAGGCGGTCGTTTGGTCGGATGGGGAGCTGGTGGTATGCAGATTTGAGGTCGACCTTGGAAAAGACTCGGTATTGGGCGATCCGATTTACTATTTCCGCGATGCGAGGAAGGGGGTATGCATCAAGCTGCGTGAATCGGTTTATGGTCTGGCTATAATCCACGACCATCCGTTTCTTCTCCCCGGACCAGACTACCACCACTTGCGCTCTCCAAGGGCTGTTGCTAGCCTCGATGACCCCCTCTCCCAGTAAACGCCAGACCTCTGACTTGATAAAAGCCATATCTTGGGCACTGTAGCGCCGGCTCCTGGTGGTGACGGGCTTACAGTCGGGAGTGAGGTTAGCGAATAGCGAGGGGGGTGCGACTTTCAGTGTCGCAAGGCAGCACACCGTGAGGGGGGGCAAGGGTCCGCCGAACTTCAGTGTCAGGCTTCGGTGGCTGCACTGGAAATCCAGTCCGAGCAGCAGGGGGGCACAGAGGTGAGGGAGGATATAAAATTTGAAACGGGTGTATTTGGCACCCTGGATCGAGAGATCTGCAATACAGTACCCCGTGATTTGTACCGAGTGGGACCCAGATGCGAGGGCTATGGTTTGGGATGTAGGATGGGTGCGTAGGGAGCAGCGCCTTACCGTTTCAGGGTGGATAAAGCTCTCCGTGCTCCCGGAGTCGAAGAGGCATGCAGTGTCGTGCCCGTTGACCTGGACCTGCATCATGGAGTTCTGCAGGTGTTTTGGCCGAGTTTGATCGAGGGTGATCGCACCCAGTCGCGGGTAGTTGGAGTTGTAAAATGGCCGCTGCCGTTGGTCGCACGTGTCGGGTCGAGAAGATGGCCGCTCCCATGATTCGCACGAGGCTGATGACGCGTCAGAAGAGGACGTGTCGGGTCAGTGCGCAGCAGCATTGCGAGGCCTTCGGGCCTGAGAGCCTGATTTTCGGGCCGGCTGTCCTTTGTTTTTCTGGCCTCTGGGTCTGACCAGGCAGACCCTCGCAAAGTGCTCTTTCTTCCCGCAGTCGCTGCAGATCGCAGAGCGGGCTGGGCAGCGTGGGCATGGGTGCTGGCCCTGGCCGCAGAAGTAGCAAGGTGAGCCCCCATGGTGAGCGGGTTGCCGCGTGGCGCAGGCCTGTAATACGGGCGAGTCTGAGGAAGTCCGGGGGGGGCTGGCAGAGTCCGCGGGGTACGTACCCAAGTTATGTCGGGCCACCTCCAGCGAGGAGGCGAGCGTTAGCGTCTCCTGGAGGTCTTTTGCCCCGTTTTCGAGCAGTCGCTGCCGGATGTAGGTCGAGCGGATGCCGGACACGAAAGAATCTCTGATGTGCAGGTTCACATGGACTTCCCCTGTCACATCCTGATGGTCACAGTCCCTGGCCAGCGCGGTGAGTTTCTCAACAAACTCGTCGAGCGATTCCCCCGAGCGCTGCCGGCAGGTAGAGAGCAGATGCCGGGCGTGCACCTCATTGACGGGTTTGACAAACCGCTTGCGGAGCAACTCAATCGCTTCCTCATAAATCGTCGCCTTTTCGAGCGTGGCGGAGATTCTGTGACTCACCCGGGCGTGGAGTAGACGCAGCTTGCGTGGCCCCAGGATGGGAGTCTCTGCGGAGTCCAGGTAGGCCTCGAAGCACCGCAGCCAGTATTAAAAAATTTCGCTTGCCTCCGGCGTTCGTGCTTCCAGATTGAGCTTCTCTGGTTTTAGGCCTGCGTCCATCCTGAATCTAGTTTAGCCTAATAAATTGAGGTACCCTCAATAATGATGCTTAGAGATTAAACTGTAAAGAAGGCTTTATTAGGCTAATAACTATGCTACAGATTTGGACGAGAGCTGACTGCTACACAGACCATGAGGCAGGCCTTTATGTATGGCTCCCAGATGGGCGGAGCCAGAGGCGGAGTCCCCAGGGTTCCAAGCCTGGTCTTAAAGGGGACATCACCTTACATGATGATAAGGCAGTAACCGTTCATCACAGACACATAAAGCAAAACCAGACTCTTCGGCGCCAGCAGAAGCCGACACAAAGGGAGGTGAACGATCACCCCAAGACCGCCCATCGATCAAGGAATCGCTCCAGCATTGGAGAAAATCGAATCAAGTGATTGGGACAAAGTCCAATCACTTGGAACCTGGTACAGGGTCCGCCCCAAAAGGCGGGAAGCCTCTGAGGACTATAAGTATAGAGTCCAAGTTCAAATCGAGCCTTCTCCCCTCTGCCACCCTTCTGCAACCCTTTCTGCCTCCTGCACCCTTCTGCTGACCTTCTGCAACAGCCGCTCAAATCGTAAGTCTTACTTCAACGCTCGCTACGAGATAGGCACTCCTAGCTATCCATCTGTACCAGCTTCGAATCCCGCAGGCTCAGAACCCAAACGAAAGGCCATTCGTTTCCCTGACCTTGTGGGCCATTTCCAAAGTTAAGTATTGGCCTGTTAGTTGTAGGAAGTAGCTTAGAATTAGAATTTATGCATAAGTATTGATTACTGTACATAATAAATGTACGTTGATTTAACTCTTACTAAGCGGTGTGTTGGATTATTGATCATTACTTGGACTTGAACCACGTGGCGGTATCAGAAAGATACCTGGCGACTCAAGAGCAAAGGTGAAAGAACAGAGCAATTAAACTAAGGCTAAAGTTAGCAGCAATACCGGGAAAAAGAAACTTTGAAAAACATTGGTCTACACTATCTCTGGAATGCTCTGCTGTTTCCTAAGCCGGCGCAGGGGTAGAGGGGTGGGGTGGAGCCAGCAACCAACTCATCTCCAACGAACTACTGTTGAACTACTTGAAAAGCTTGTTCATGGACGTGGAAGGCCAGAAGGCAATTTTCAAAATGCTGATCGATCAGGAAATGCATACAGTCTGCCGCACATTTGTGCGCAGTGATTGTGAGCCTTGCAGGGAGGCATTATTTCTGCTGAAGCAAATTGATGGGAAAAATAGAGTTATTCATATAAACATAGAACATAGAACATACAGTGCAGAAGGAGGCCATTCGGCCCATCGAGTCTGCACCGGCCCACTTAAGCCCTCTTAAGCCACTTCCACCCATCCCCGTAGCCCAATAACCCCTCCTAACCTTTTTGGACACAAAGGGCAATTTAACATGGTCAATCCTCCTAACCTGCATGTCTTTGGAAAGCGGGGTAATAGGTTTTTATTGACTTTTTGTCCACTTATCTATGCCATGAGGGTGCTGGCCCTCTAATCCCGTGCCTCAGCTAGCCTGAAAGATAATGGCGACCTCAGTTATGGCTGCTGTGAGCGTTGAGCATTGCATTCAGGAGTCAGTTTTCACCTCAGTCCAATGAGGTGGTTTGCATTTTAAAATAACGTGGCATTAGCGTGCAGATGCAGCACAGGGATGGAATCCAGAAATGATCCAGGTGTCCGGTTCCCAATCCGAGTTGAAAATTAAGTGTCATCTCTTTACCTCTCCCACCTGTGGAAGAAATAATGGGCGTGATGTAATGACCTCGTCGTGCCTGACTTGGTGGTGGGATGAGACCCTTGAATCTCGTCAGAGACTTCCCACGAGATCTGTGACGCTCGAAACGCCTTGCGGGATTTAACAGAGTCTCGCGAGACATCACGATCTGGGTCTTGCCCTCACTGGACTCATTAAATATGAGCCATTAGGTTCATTCAGAATGGCCATGCCTGGGAGACCTCGTCAGGACTGGTTTCCACAAATGTGGATCAGCTGTAATGGCACCTGGGGGGAGTCTCTCAGGCCATTTGAGATCCCCAGGTGGTCGCAGACAGGGCTGGGTGACACCCTGGCATTCTCTCTGGCACCCAGGCACCTTGACAGTGCCAGGGTGTCCAGGTGCCAGGTTGGCATTGCCATGTACTGGACCTGGGGGAACCTTCCCAAGTGTAGGAGGTGCAAAGGGTTGTTCCCAGGAGCTCCTCTGAGATTGGGGGGTGGTCAAAAACTGGGAGGAGATGAAAGGGGGGGAGGGGATGGGGACAGCCTTCCAAATGGCACCCCAAGCTGTGAGGAGCCTTTCTTGCTGGGCTCGCCAACAGGAAATGACTCTAAGTACAGCCTCGATGGAGAGTAACTCTCCGAGGCCAAAACAAAATGGCAAACTGTGGTTGAGTAGGGGGTGTCTCTCGGTGCTCCAGCACCCTGTTAGATGCACCCAAAACCAGACATAGATTTTTACCGGTTAAATCGTGCCCAATGAATGTATTCCCTTTTACTGTCTGTGATCAGTGTGTTTGTACGAGGTGTGTGTTTGTACATGTTGTTGGTGACCTAGTTTCTCCCTGTGTAGTTCTGAGGCTCCTTCTGCACTGTAAATTCTATGTTCTATGTAATCCTCTAGTTTTACTTTCATGTATTTATATTTCTGACCACAGTGATATCTTTCAGATTAGTAACGACAGAATATAGAAAAATGTTCTTTGTAAGTCAGAAGCGATTCACACATGTGGTCTAAGCTCAAAATGTCAGGAAGGTGACTGGTCTGCCAGGTTAAAAAGTCCAGTCTAAACTGCATAGCTGTGGCAATGGTAGTGGTTACATATGTTTTAAATCATCATGTAAAACTGAGGGTGGGGGGAAGAAACTTTAACAGGGGCCCCTGTAATTAGTGCAACATGTCTGCAAATGGCTTTTTAGGTCAGTCATGGCAATTACGATGACGATGGAATAAAAGCCATGTAATTATACCCAGAAGTATTGGACTTTAAAAAGACCTGAGTTTTATATTTTAAAATGGACACAAGCCCGGAAGCTGGCTGAGAATGTACAGTTAGCCACCGACAGGAATGGCTGCAGGGCAAAGTACTTCTAAAAGCATCCAAAGACTGATTACTATCTCTGGCAAAGACAAAGGAACAGAATGGTGATCTCATCTGGCAGACCCTGGATGCAATTGTCTTCCGAGACTGGTAAGTGGATCCCGAGTTGGAATACAGAAAGGAGGGGGTTAAAAGCCTACAGGCTTGCATGCCTGTTGGCCTACCAGCCTGTATCAGTCTGCCAGTCTATATGTATGTGTGTGCTGTGAGGAAAGGCAGCCAGAGGTCTCCACACTGAAGGTGTGTGAAACAGTAACCCAAGAACGACCACTGCTAAAATAGCCACCTTTTGCAGGAATATCCCAAAAACTCTTTTTCAGAATCTGGAAGTCAATCAGCCAACAAATAAGGATCACAAATAGATAAAGGAATTGAATTATCTCCACCAAAGCACAGAGCACCTGAACAGAAGGATCAACTATGCAACCACGCCACCCCCCCCCCCCCCCCAAAAAAAAACAACCTCCCCAGACCTTGTAGTGCAATCTGGAAGGCCACACAGCATCATATTCTTCCTTGATTATGGGAGGAAGTAATCTGCTTCAGGGAGGGTGAAGACATGCTGGAGATTGCTTTGGAGGTGAGCAACAGAAGTGCGGTGCAATATGCTCGGATACAATACCAGGAGCAGTTTAATAACAAAAAAATATGAGTACAGTGGCACATTCTACAGCATCCTGCTGTGTGCATCACCCCACTCTAACTTCCTCAGTCAATTATTACGTGTAACTTGTCACAACAACTTATCTTGCAGTCTATACACTTCCTCACCTCCCCATCTGCTCAGCAGCTACTGATATTCACTCTCCTCTTAATGCAAGGCCACCTTTATTTTATTATTTCACAGGATGTAGGTGTCATTGGCTAGGCCAACATTTGTTGCCCATCCCTAATAGCCCCTGAGAAGATGGTAGTGAGCTGCTTTCTTGAACCACTGCAGTCCATGCGGTGTGGATACACCCAGACATAGCGCTGTTAGGAAGGAAGGTCGCAATGATGGGGAAAAGCCATGGAATTACACACAGAAATGTTGGACTTTAAGTAAGGCCTGGGTTTTATTTTTAAAAATGGACACAAACCCCAAAGGTGACAGGAATGGCTACAGGATGATTTTCTAAGGGGCAATGGAACCCTTCACTGTTTCCAGCCTAGGTACTTCTAAAAGCATCCAGAGCCTGAACATCATCTCTGGTAAAGACAATGGGACATTATAGCCATTGCTTCTCAAGAGATCCTGCATGTGATGCCTAAACAGAATTGTAGATTCGCCATCCACTGGAATATTCAAACAATAGGTTAAAAGCCAGCAAAGAAAGCTACCCCACTCACTCTATCTTAACTCAAGAAAGCCTGGTTAAATTGGCTCCTGTTAAATCATAACAATTGTGTCTGGAAAAGGTACCTGCAAGAAAGGAAACCTTGTTAAATGAAATCCTGTTGCTACCAGCAGAGCAGATTGAATAATGACAGTGTGCCAATTCAGCCCTCCTCACCGGGTTTGTAACAATTTGGGAGTAGCCAGTCTCGCCCAGATTAACAACTTTTTGGGATCCTCCCCTCAGATGGTCATAACAATAGTTCCAAATCAGGATACTGTGTGACTTGGAGATGAATTTGCAGCTGGTGGTGTTCCCATTCATCTTCTAACCTTGTTCGTCTAGGTGGTGGAGGTTGTGGGTTTGAAAGGTACTGCCAATAGAGCCATGGCTATTGCTTGTTTAACATTAAATCTTTAAATGTATTTTCTCAGTTCATCATAGCAAATGCACCCCTCATATCTTCATAATTTCCTTTGTTCATATTTAGAATGAACTCTTGTCTCTTTTAAACTTAATATAAAACACTATCAAATTATGGTCACTATTTCCTAATGGCTCCTTTACAGCAAGGCTAATAATTAGCACTTTATCATTAGATAAGACTAAATCTAAAAGTCTAATCGCTCATTCATTGCTCAACGTGCCGCTCCAGAAAGCCATCTCATACACACCCCAGGAAGTCATCCTCCACAGTATTAGTGTTAATTTAATTTACTCAGTCTATATGTAAATTTAAGTCACCCATTTTTACTGTATTGGCCATGTTACACGCAGCTCTAATTTCCTGATTTATACCTTGCCCAACATTGCCATCCACTCGGTGGCCTATAAACAATTCCCACCGCTGTGATTTGCAGACAAAGTAGAGGCGTCCATTTAAAGCACGAATGGCATGACATCCCAGGCAATTGCAATGATGTCTTCATCCATGGGAAGAACGGCCACCTGCAACGAGCATCGCATGTGGCAATCAAGCTTTCATCATATAAGCCTTCATCAATAACTTGCACATCATGAAAGTCACCATAAATAGGACTGATGAATCCTTAGCCAATATGCACAAATGCAGATTCAGGGCACTGCTTTTAGCTCTGCAGTACTGTAATTGAACTCAGTTTCTGACAATGAGTGTGACACATTAGCAACTGGTTCTTCACTTCTTTGAATGTACCGTGGGCATACAGCTCCAAATGCATTTCCTGATGCATTCGTTGTGACATATGTTTCTGCATGTAGGTTGAAATGTGTGAGGAATGGCGGAGATGCTATTTTCACTTTAATGAGTCAAATTCTATTTGCTGTGCATTTCAATTGTGCATCTTTGAGTAGTAGTTTCTGGACAGGTTCTGCAATCACAGTGTACTTAGGAATAGATTTGTGATAAAAGTTGGTAGTTACTGAGGAACAATACCAACACTTTCATGTTAGACAGGATCAGAAGTGTATGAATGGCTTTGAAGTCATTGTATGTAGGGTTTATTCCAGTTGCTCTCACTTCATACCCGAGAAAGTCAATCTTGGGTGCCCTCGGTATGCATTTGCCCTCGTCAAGTGTCAAATTCTGTTGTGCAAGTAGTGTGAGCACTGCTGATAACCACTGATTGTGTTGTGCTTTGTCCCTTCTATGGACAACACCATTGTCAAGTAGTGAGAGTCTGCCTCAACATCTGACTTGACTGAAGAAACGATCTTCTGGCCTGCACTAGGTGCTGCATTTAGGCCATGGTGTAATGATCTGCATAAGCAATTCTGTTTATTAATGTTAGACCTCCAACCAGCAGGTGGCAGTAGAACTACACCACGTGACACTGCAACTTCGGGAGAGTCTGAGTGAGAAGTTTTCGTGGATAGTCGTATTTTGTATTAGCTCCCATATTCTACTTGTTAACAGTTTCAATATTCATTAGTAGTATTAGTTTTGTTTTCTACCAGCGTTATTGTAAATTAATAATTCTTAACTAGTCACGAACTAGACATTCTTTGGTGCACTGACTCAATCATTGCAACGCACTAGAAGGTAACACATAGCGCATTCTGTGGTACTACATAAGAACATTAGGACTAGGGGCGGGAATAGGCCATCTGGCCCCTCGAGCCAGCTCCATCATTCAATAAGATCATGGATGATCTTTTTGTGGACTCAGCTCTACTTACCCGCCTGCTCACCACAACCCTTAATTCCTTTACTGTTCAAAAATCTATCTAGCTATGCCTTAAAAACATTCAACGAGGTAGCCTCAACTGCTACACTGGGCAGGGAATTCCACAGATTCACAACCCTTTAAGTGAAGAAGTTCCTCCACAACTCGGTCCTAAATCTGCTCCCCCTTATTTTGAGGCTATGCCCCCTAGTCCTAGTTTCACCTGCTAGTGGAAACAACCTCCCTGCTTCTATCTTATCTATTCCCTTCATAATTTTATATGTTTCTATAAGATCCCCCTTCTTTCTTCTAAATTCTAATGAGTATAATCCCAGTCTACTCAGTCTCTCCTCATAAGCCAATCCTCTCAACTCCAGAATCAACTTAACGAATCCCCTCTGCACACCTTCCAGTGCCAGTACATCCTTTCTCAAGTAAGGAAACCAAAACTGTACATAGTACTCCAGGTGTGGCCTTACCAGCACCCTATACAGCTGCACATAACCTCCCTGTTTTTAAACTCCATCCCTCTAGCAATGAAGGACAAAATTCCATTTGCCTTCTTAATCACCTGTTGCACCTGCAAACCAACATTTTGCGATTCGTGCACAAAGACACCCAGGTCCCTCTGCTGCAAATTTTTATCATTTAAATAATAGTCCATTTTGCTGTTATTCCCACCAAAATGGATGACCTCACATTTACAAATATTATACTCCATCTGCCAGACCCTTGCCCACTCACTTAAACTATCTATAACCCTCTGCAGACTTTTAGTGTCCTTGGCCAACGTTGCTCTCCCACTGATCTTAGTGTCATCTGCAAACTTTGACACATTACAATTGGTCTCCAACTCCAAATCATCTAAGTAAATTGTAAACAATTGTGGTCCCAACACTGATCCCTGAGGTACACCACTACCACTGATCGCCAACCAGAAAAATACCCATTTATCCCCACTCTTTGCTTTCTTTTAAAAAAAAAACTATTGTTAATTTTAAAGTAGCCAATTCTTTTTTTCCAATTAAGGAATAATTTAGCGTGGCCAATCCACCTACCCTGCACATCTTTGGGTTGTAGGGGTGAGACCCATGCAGACACGGGGAGAATGTTCAAACTCCACACGGACAGTGACCCGGGTCCGGGATCGAACCCAGGTCCTCGGTGCTGTGAGGCAGCAGTGCTAACCACTGTGCCACCGTGCCACCTTTACTCTTTGCTTTCTGTTAGTTAACCAAGCCTCTATCCATGCTAATACATTACCCGTAACACCATACGCCTTTATCTTATGCAGCAGCCTTTTGCACGACACCTTGTCAAATGCCTTCTGGAAATCCAGATACACATATCCACCGGTTCCCCATTGTCCACTGCCCTTATAATGTCCTCAAAGAATTCCACCAAATTAGTTAAATATGACCTGCCTTTCATGAACCCATGCTGTGTTTGCTCAATGGGACAATTTCTATCCAGATGTCTCGCTGTTTCTTCCTTGGTCATATTTTCCTACATTATATCCCATTTGCCAAGTTTGTGTCCACCCACCCAACCTATCTGTAGCCCTTTGTGGACTCTTTGTGTCATCCTCGCCACGTCCCACTATCCCACCTATTTTTGTGTCATCAGCAAACTTGGCAATAGTGCATTCACTTCCCTCGTCCAAGTCTTAAATATTGTTACAGGTGCCTGGTCAGCTCTCAACAGTAGATAAGAGACTGGACCAGATGTCAGAACTTTTTAAAGTTTTAAGGCAGTGCGGAAAGATCGATTTGTTCCAGGAGTGATAATGTAAGAAATAGGGCTTGGTTATTTTATCAACAAATTTTATGAAAACAAAATAAAAGAAATCAATATTTTAACTTTTACTTCAGCTCAGATTACATGCTGTTTCTTAACCTTAACACATTAGTTCCCATTAAACTTTACTTTAAATAACTAGACCGCTCACACTGACAGTCCAAGGCAATACTTGCATTTACAAAGCAAGGGGCTTTTTTTAAGGAAAGGGATAATGATGACAGATTTAAGAGGAGCAATACCTGAAGAGAAAGACACATTTACAATAATATGGGGATCAGCAGGGGAGGTTGGCTGGTCAGCAGTTTTGTGGGTGCAGCATTGTGGAATAAGGATGTGAAGCCCATGGATAAGATGAGATCAGTGAGTGGAGCTCTAAAAGAAATGAAAGAAAGATGTGACTTCAAGGCTCGGGCAAGGGGAGCGTTACAGGAGGTTTGGTCACGTGGGCCAGTGGAAGGGAACAATGTGGCAGAGGTAGATGATTGGATGATATCCATCTCAGTGACAAAGAAGTTTATGAACTCCTCACACTTACTTTTGGAGGTGAGGGTTGAGAGAATAGAGGAAAGGAGTTTAAGGGGGATTTGCCCCCACTATGTTTTCAGCATTGAGATTTTCACCTTTGATGCATGAAATATTGTCATCCAAAAGGTTGCAGAGCAAGGTCAGAATCTGTGACTTTCTCTTGGTGGTGGTCTGGCTGGTTTGGTGGTAGAGGAGCATTTAATCAGATGAGACGGTGCTGCGTGGGGACCCCACCATTTTCTCCCCTCCAACCCGGTTAAGTACGGGGTGGGAAGCCCCACGGATGGCCTTCTCAGCTTTCTGCCAATTGAGTGGACAATTAAATGCCCGTCTGTGGGTTGCAGGGGATGGGGATGGAGCGGATGTCCCTTATTCAAAGGTACTCAGTTCCTGATTGATGGGCCTGGCATCAGGAAATGTGTACCACTGAAAGCCACCCTCCTTCCCATTGCTGCCGACCAACCCCCTCCCCTACAGCCCCCACCACTTTATCCCCCCTTTCTGCCATGTCTTACCTGTGCCTGAGCCTTTCCTCAGCCTGAGACAAAGTGTGGGTGTCATACCAACAGCAGCCACTTCCTTTCCAGTAGCATTATTGAGTACAAAAAAGTCATTGGCAGAACCTCAGCCCCTGGGTCTGTTAGACGTTTTAGTTGCTGTGATATGAAGAGTCTAAAGTTCCTGTTTCTTTTCACCAAACACCATTTATTTCACTTCCACAGCCTCTGCACAAAACTCCAACAACACACCACCTGACACAAGAGCCACTTGAAGCCCCTTTACATATCAGTGTCAATCATTGGATACTTAACATAAATAAGACAACTAATTGCAATGTCTCTTAATGCATTACTTAACTCTTAACCCATTACGTAACAGTCTCCCCTTCCTTGGAGAAAAAAAATAATTAGGTGAAAACAAAATTTAAAGAAACTCAAAAACACACACGCAATTTCCCCCCTTCTTTTTCAAATTTTTATTTGGGGGGAAGAAAAAAAAAATCACAGAAACAGGCGCCCTTCATTAACAATATCCAAAAGTTACATTTCTGTCAATATCTGAGATATATAAAAGGCTATATCCACCACATCTACAAAGCTTAACGTCTCAGCAGACAAAGTGCTTTCGACCACACTCCTTATTTTCTTTGTTTCCCACACAAGAGGACAACATTTACCATTGTTCCCCAAAGGAAAATTATAAAACCTGCTGTGCTTGATTTGCATAGGACGCATCACTATAAACTATGAATTTCAAGTGCCTAAGGTCACCTAAAATCTGGAACCTCAAAACACACTCCTGCATTTTTTTTTTTTAGTTTGGCCAAATGCTTTATTTGCTCTTATTATGTCTTCCACTTTAGAACATAAAATGTAGAACATTACAGCGCAGTACAGGCCCTTCGGCCCTCGATGTTGCGCCGACCTGTGAAACCACTCTAAAGCCCATCTACACTATTCCCTTATCGTCCATATGTCTATCCAATGACCATTTGAATACCCTTAGTGTTGGCGAGTCTACTACTGTTGCAGGCAGGGCATTCCACACCCATACTACTCTCTGAGTAAAGAACCTACCTCTGACATCTGTCTTATATCTATCTCCCCTCAATTTAAAGCTATGTCCCCTCGTACTAGACATCACCATACGAGGAAAAAGGCTCTCACTGTCCACCCTATCCAATCCTCTGATCATTTTGTATGCCTCAATTAAGTCACCTCTTAACCTTCTTCTCTCTAAGAAAACAGCCTCACGTCCCTCAGCCTTTCCTTATAAGGGGCGTCATTCTCCGCCGGCGGGAGTCTCCGTTTTGCCGGCGCCCGGGGGGTTCCCGACGGCGTGGGGCTGCCCCACAATGGGAAACCCCATTGACCGGCCGGTGTTACGGAGACTCCCGCCGGCCGGTCGGGGCAGAAATGTGGCGGGGCGGGATGGAGAATTTCGCCCAAGATCTTCCCTCCATACCAGGCAACATTCTGGTAAATCTCCTCTGCACCCTTTCCAATGCTTCCACATCCTTCCTACAATGCGGCTACCAGAATTGCACGCAATACTCCAAATGCGGCCGCACCAGAGTTTTGTACAGCTGCAACATGACCTCATGGCTCCGAAACTCAATCCCTCTACCAATAAAAGCTAACACACCGTATGCCTTCTTAACAACCCTCTCAGCCTGGGTGGCAACTTTCAGGGATCTATGTACATGGACACCGAGATCTCTGTGCTCATCCACACTGCCAAGAATCTTACCATGAGCCCAGTACTCTGTCTTCCTGTTATTCCTTCCAAAATGAATCACCTCACACTTTTCTGCATTAAACTCCATTTGCCACCTCTCAGCCCAGCGCTGCAGCTTATCTATGTCCCTCTGTAACTTGTAACATCCTTCCGCACTGTCCACAACTCCACCAACTTTAGTGTCATCTGCAAATTTACTCATCCATCCTTCCACGTCCTCCTCCAGGTCATTTATAAAAATGACAAACAGCAGTGGCCCCAAAGCAGATCCTTGTGGATCTGTCTTATAACTGGAATAAGTCCTAGTAACTGGACTCCAGTCTGAACACTTCCCATCAACCACCACCCTTTGTCTTCTTCCAGCTAGCCAATTTCTGATCCAAACAGCTAAATCTCCCTGAATCCCATGCTTCCATATTTTCTGCAGTAGCCTACCGTGGGGAACCTTATCAAACGCTTTACTGAAATCCATATACACCACATCAACTGCTTTACCCTCATCCACCTGTTTGGTCACCTTCTCAAAGAACTCAATAAGGTTTGTGAGGCACGACCTACCCTTCACAAAACCGTGTTGACTACCTCTAATCGAATTATTCCTTTCCAGATGATTATACATCCTATCTCTTATAAACCTTTCCAAGATTTTTGCCAAAAACAGAAGTAAGGCTCACTGGTCTATAGTTACCGGGATTGTCTCTACTCCCCTTCTTGAACAAGGGGACAACATTTGCTATCCTCCAGTCTTCTGGCACTATTCCTGTTGACAAAGATGACTTAAAGATCAAAGCCAAAGGCTCAGCAATCTCCTCCCTAGCTTCCCAGAGAATCCCAGAATTGTTAACACCTCCTCCTTATGAACCTCAAACCCTTCTAGTCTAGTAGCCTGAATCTCAGTATTCTCCTCGACAACATTGTCTTTTTCCTGTGTGAAAACTGACGAAAAATATTCATTCAGCACCTCTCCTATCTCCTCGGACTCCAAGCACAACTTCCCACTACTGTCCTTGACTGGCCCTACTCTTACCCTAGTCATTCTTTTATTCCTGACATATCTATAGAAAGCTTTAGGGTTATCCTTGATCCTACCTGCCAAAGACTTCTCATGTCCCCTCCTGGATCTTCTTAGATCTCTCTTTAGGTCCTTCCTAGCTAACTTGTAACTCTCGAGCGCCCTTATTGAACCTTCATGTCTCATCTTTACATAAGCCTCCTTCTTCCTCTTGACAAGTGTTTCGACTGCCTTAGTAAACCATGATTCCCTTGCTCGACCACTTCCTCCCTGCCTGACAGGTACATACTTATCAAGGACATGCAGTAGCTGTTCCTTGAACAAGCTCCACATTTCCATTGTGCCCATCCCCTGCAGTTTTCCTCTCCATCTGATGCAATCTAAGTCTTGCCTCATCGCATCATAATTGCCTTTCCCCCAGATATAACTCTTGCCCTGCGGTATATACCTATCCCTTTCCATCATTAAAGTAAACGTAATCGAATTGTGGTCACCATCACCAAAGTGCTCACCTACCTCCAAATCTAATACCTGTCCTGGTTCATTACCCAGTACCAAATCCAATACGGCCTCACCTCTCTTTGGCCTATCTACATACTGTGTCAGGAAACCCTCCCGCATACATTGGACAAAAACGGACCCATCTAAAGTACTCGAACTATAGCGTTTCCAGTCAATATTTGGAAAGTCAAAGTCCCCCATAACAACTACCCTGTTGCTTTCGCTCCTATCCAGAATCATCTTTGCAATCCTTTCCTCTACATCTCTGGAACTTTTCGGAGGCCTATAGAAAACCCCTAACAGGGTGACCTCTCCTTTCCTGTTTCTAACCTCAGCCCATACTACCTCAATCGACGAGTCCTCATCAAACGTCCTTTCTGCCACCGTAATACTGCCCTTGGCTAACAATGCCACCCCTCCCCCTCTTTTACCACCTTCCCTGAGCTTACTGAAATATCTAAACCCCGGCACCTGCAACAACCATTCCTGTCCCTGCTCTATCCACGTCTCCGAAATGGCCACAACATCGTAGTCCCAGGTACCAACCCATGCCGCAAGTTCACCCACCTTATTCCGGATGCTCCTGGCATTGAAGAAGACACACTTTAAACCCTGCCTGCCGGTACACTCCTGCAACTTTAAAACCTTACTCATGACCTCATTGCTCTCAACCTCCTGTATACTGGAGCTACAATTCAGGTTCCCAAGCCCCTGCTGAATTAATTTAAACCCTCCCGAAGAGCATTAGCAAATTTCCCCCCCAGGATATTGGTACCCCTCTGGTTCAGGTGTAGACCATCCCGTTTGTAGAGGTCCCACCGACCCCAGAATGAGCCCCAATTATCCAGAAATCTGAAACCCTCCCTCCTGCACCATCCCTGAAGCCACGCGTTCAACTCCTTTCTTTCCCTATTCCTCGTCTGGCTATCACGTGACACGGGTAACAACCCAGAGATAATAACTCTGTTTGTCCTAGATCTAAGTTTCCACCCTAGCTCCCTGAATTCCCGCCTTACATCCCTATCCCTTTTCCTACCTATGTCGTTGGTACCTATGTGGACCACAACTTGGGGCTGCTCCCCCTCCCCCTTAAGGATCCCCAAAACACGATCCGAGACATCACGCACCCTGGCACCTGGGAGGCAACACACCAACCGCGAGTCTCTCTCGTTCCCACAGAATCTCCTGTCTTTGGGATCATTCATTTTTGTACTCAACTCTAAGACATCAAAACTCACGTCCGGTCTAGTCTGTCTACCTAACCAATTCAGTTGCCCAATTAAACTTTGCAGTTGCTCTTTTTCCATCTTTGAAACCTTGAATCTTTTTGTGAAAACCCGGCCACGGCTAATTGCTATTGGGCTGATGCTTTCCCAATAAGATTGTGGACGTAAAGTTGCCCCTAACTTAGTCTGTCCGATTTCCAGTCCAATATACTTAAATGCACCGGAAGCCTGACTTCCTACCCTGAATTCTTTCCTCAAACCAGAGATTACAAAAGCTTCAAAATCACTAGTCCCACCCCACAAAAACTATTTGACATGCATCATAAAGATGCCAGAAAGGTTCCCTTTATAGTGCCAGTAAAACATTGCAGGATTTACTTTCAACTGGTAACAGCCTAACTTTAACAAAACTGACCTTACCGAAAAATACCAGACTCTAGAGGCAACATTTAAACCACATACACATTTGTTCAACTTCCAGAATACCCCTTCTGTGTTAGCTGCTGGAGGACGGAGAAAAATGTCTCTCTGGAGCTGATGCCCCTGCAAGAAGGCAGCTTTCATATCTATAGATTTGCATTCCCATGCCTTTGTGGCTAATAGAGCCAAGAAGATCTTTAAAATAACCTTTCCTGCTGTAGGTGAATCTACCCTTAAATCCTGATCTTCTAAGCTTTATTCAAATCCCCTTGCCACAAGCCTGGCCTTTGCCTTATAAGTTCCATCCGGAAGAACCTTTTCCGTGCAAATCCATCTGTGGGATAGAGTTCTTTGTCCCCTATCCGGTACTTCCGTGTATACCCCTAATTCACTCCAACTATGCAGTATTTGCTGTTTAACATCTTTGATAACTTTTCACATAATTTATTGGAAGCCACCAAAACCTCACATGCATATGGGCTTCTACTCCTATTAGTATTCGTAGTCTTACTCATGTACTGAGACCTTGATAAGCTACGTCTCCTCTCCTGCCTGGTAACTTGTTCCATACTGCTACTGCTTGATTTTTCCTATCTGCTGTGGGATGTTCTTTCAAAATTCTTGACCTTTTCCTGCGGACCTGTTCACTAACCGATGTACTATCTGAAGTGGCACTGCGTTTCTGTGACCTCCATTTTTGAACTTTGTGTTCCCAATCCATTATCTTAACTCCCTCCCCTGAATGCTGTACATTCAACCAATGTTTATACCTTTCAGTGGCCTTCCCTGCTCTACTAATAACAGTTGCATCCTTCCATTGACTAGGCCCTTCAGGCAAGTATGTCACCTTTGTACCAATATTTGGTAGTTGTCCTTTCGGAAAAATGGCCTTAACCCAGATCTTAAGGTCCACAGCCACAATGTCGTTAAAATCCCTGGCCAAAGGTAGGGTTACTATCGGTCGTGCTGGTGTCCTTCTGTACTTCCTACAAACTTCACAGCAATCACTAACCTGTTCTATCAGTTTAGTATAGTCTTCATCCCTTACCCCTGCATCCTTTAATAAAATTTTCAGCATCCGAGGAGACGGATGTGCAAATTGCCTATGCAGTTTTAATACAACAAGATTTTTATCAGCGAAAGTCCCATTTTCAACTGCCATTAACACATCCTTAACCACTCTACTTGAAATATTATTTGTCAGTAATGGAATACAATAGTGTCCCGACTGTGTAAATTGTAAGTCCACCATCTTAACAAAAACTGTTGCCTTATCCTGTTCCATATCCAGTTTCATGTGTGCTTTCTTCATCGATGGTCTGCTCAGAAGCAAAGGTATCTCACTTGATACAACATCCGTGCTAATGAAATGATTCACTCCGGCAATATTGCAAGGGATCACCACTCTTTTCAGCGACTTCAGAGTATTATCATCCCCAAACCTGAAACTTGTGGAACTTTCAAATTCCTGAACCTTGTTACGATTTTCAGCATTCAAGGAGTCCGGGTAACATTTTAACCAGTAAATTCCACACATAGTAGATGTGCAGCCACTGTCCAATACAGCACAGTTGAATGATTCTGTAACCAACACCCTCATTACCGGCGTAAAACTGCTTGTCAATAGGACAATGCCTTCTTTTTGTTCACTATCTTTTTCCTCTTCTGACTCTTTCGTGTCATGTGTCGCTTCAAACACTCTATCATAACGTTTTGAAAGCATAATGGTATTGAGAGTCACATCCAAAACATCGATTTATCATGGCCCGTGCATTTCTGGTGTTCATCTTCCTATTGTAGGTTCTGACTGGGTTTCTGTCTTCATAATTTCCTTGTCTCGGTCTCCGTCTATAGTCTTGAGCCCTGTTCGTAGCCATACGATTTTTCCATCCTGTTAGTAGTGTATCTTCCATATTCTGCCTTATTGCAGGCTGACCTATTTGGGTCATCAGAACCATTGGAATCAATCCCCAGAAACTTTTGTAAAGCTTTTGTCATCTGTTCAAATAAGGTATCCTCATCAGTAAACTGAACTCCTGTCAAAACCAGGAGCCTAACCATGTTGCTCACTCTAGCACAGTCAAGTAATTTAAAGGCCAACACAGACTGTGGAAATTCCAGGTTGTGTTTCTGCAGCCTTTTTATATAGTCTGCCAAATTCCATTATATAGTCTTCCATGGAGATATCCTCCATTTTCCGGAACTTATCAAAATCCGACCATGCTTCATACGCACTTAACAAGTCATCTTTCTTATAAATCTTATCCATATAATGTAATAAAGTCTCCAGACCTTCTTCTGAGTCTAACTCTTCCAATTCCAGCTCAGAAAGCACTTTGTTTCGGATTTTACTGCCATATGGTAGAGAAAGAGCCAATGCCATATCTTGTTTTCTCTTTCCCAAAGCAGTTACCTTAGGCTACATAACTACTGCACTTCTCCATTGGTCGTACGATTCCCTTTCAGAAAATAAGGGAGGATAGTCATATCCAGCCATCTTTATCCTCGGTTCAGCCATATATCCCCTTTTTTTTTTTCTTTTCTCACTCACTCCTTGGTTTGATCTGGAAAAGTTGTATCTTTCAACCCTTCACATTTACACAGCAAACCATTCTCTGCTACCAATTGTTAGATGTTTTAGTTCCTGTGATATGAAGAGTCTAAAGTTCCTGTTCCTTTTCACCAAACACCATTTATTTCACTTCCACAGCCTCTGCACAAAACTCCAACGACACACCACCTGACAGAGGCCACCTGAAGCCCCTTTACATATCAGTGTCAATCATTGGATACTTAACATAAATGAGACAACTAATTGCAATGTCTCTTAATGCATTACTTAACTCTTACCCACTACTTAACAGGTCCCTTGATCCCTAGAGAAGGCTTGCTGGTAACCTGAGTGATGGACCTTTCCAAAAGGAGACAACACAGGGATTTTAACAAGACCCCCATTTTCTCCACATGATTCTGCCTTTGATGTGGCATGCCTTTGGATTTTAATGCGAAGCAGGAGCATAGGTTGATAGATAGTGGGCGGGATTCTCCGTTGCCCGATACCAAAATCGTAATCGGGGATCGGGCAGAGAATCGATTCCAGAATGGGGACTGGTGCCGGTTTGACGCCGGTTTGCAATTCTCCGCCCCCTCTGAAATGGTGTCATCGTGACACACACCGTGCAGTCGCAATGCCATTGCCGCCTAATCGGCCGGCCCACCCGTGATGCTCTGCCCCCGATGGGCCGAGCTCCCGACGGCGCAGGATGCGTGTAGTCACACAAATAGTGAACCCGGTGTGGTGGCTGCGGACTGTGTCCAGCGCCGCCACACTCGGCCAGGGTCCGTGCCACTGGTCAGGGGGGCTTCTGCGAGGGCTGGGAGGGGGAATAATGGGGGGTGGCCAGGGGGTTGCCTGTGGGATTGCGAACGCGGATGGCGGGTTGGGTCCACGCACGGCCGGCGCCATGTTGTTCGTGCGACCGCTGCAGGTCGTCAGCCGAGTGCATGCGCGGCCCAGGACCTGGTCATTCTCTGACTGTTTGGAAGTGGGAGGTGGAAGTTTCAGTCGGCGTGGCACTAGCCCTTCACTGGTACCGCAATCGGTCAGAGATTTGCGGCGATTTTTTTCAGGTGAACCTCCCATGGATTCTCCCTTCGAGCCGGCACTTAGCCACAGGAATGGAGAATCCCGCCCAGTGATTTCTTTAAAATGTCTTTCATTGATTTCTATTGATAATATATACAACCAATTGGTATTTCTTACCTGAGCTCTCTTTAATCATGCAATTCATGCAAACTATTATTTCAATCTCTTATGTCTGTGTAATTTAAAAGTTCCTGTGTGCTCATGATAACCTATGGGTTTTCCATGCCTGCAAATAACTAGGTTTTTGCCAGAATTGCCCCATTCTTAAATCCAGTTTGTTTGTGACCAGTTTTATCCTGTATTTTATTTTTTACCAAGGTCCTTTCAAATATGTTTTTCAATTGTTCATTATTTTGATCTCATTGTGGCCATCACAACCACACCAACAATCTTCCTTTACAAAGCATAGTACAAGGTTATAAGAAATTATTTAACCAATTCTCCATTTTGTACAGTAGCATTTTGGGAAATGTGTTATACATTCTTTTTATTTACAAGCAAGTACTATATAACTCTTTCTACTTTGACATTTATAATTCAAATGTCATTACACTTCAGTTTGTGAATCAAGCTCTTGACAGATATTAAAATGGAGCATTCGCACTTTCTGGTCCAATAATTGATTACGTAGTAACACTGGTTATCATCAGTAGAGAACGCTGTTTACACTCATATCTGGTTAATTTTATACAACAGTCTAAGTTATGAAATAAAGCCAGTTGTGTTCCTGGGACATATGTCTGTGAACCTCTAAATTTTTCAGTGTGGTCAAAAATCAGGGGGAGACATTTGCCCCCTGGAAATGCCTTCAGATACTTTCAGGTATGCGCCTTTCTTAAAAAACAGGTGGTGACATTTCCGTTGCTACACGCACGCAGGATACAAGATAGGGTGGTCTCCGGCACCTGGGTAGGGGAGGGGAAGGTGTCGGACATTTACCAGGAACTACAGGAGGCGGAGGGAGCCCCAGTGGAGGAACTTAAGGGCAAGTGGGAGGAGGAGCTAGACGGGGAGCTGGATGCGGGCCTGTGGGCGGATGCCCTAAATAGCGTTAATTCCTCTTCATCATATGCCAGGCTGAGCTTAATCCAGTTTAAGGTGGTCCACCGGGCACACATGACGGCAACCAGAATGAGCAAGTTCTTTGTGGTTGAGGATAGATGTGTGAGGTGTGCGGGAACCCCAGCAGACCATGTTCATATGTTCTGGGCATGCCCGATTCTTAAGGGATTCTGGCAGGGATTCGCTAAGGCAATGTCCAAGATCTTAGACACGCGGGTGGTGCCGAGTCCAGAGATAGCGATCTTTGGTGTGTCAGACGATCTGAGAGTTCAGGAAGCGAAAGAGGCCGACGTATTGGCCTTTGCCTCCCTGGTAGCTCGGAGACGGATCCTTTTAATGTGGAGGGACTCGAAGATCCCAAGTGTGGAGACCTGGGTTGGTGACATGGCTGGGTTTCTCAGTCTCGAGAAAATAAAGTTTGCCTTGAGAGGGTCCATGATGGGGTTCTCTCGGAGGTGGCAGCCGTTCCTCAACTTTCTAGGAGAGCAGTAAATGTCAGCAGCAGCAACTTGGGGGGGGGGGGAAACGTTACATATTCTTGTTCTTTTTTATGTATATAATGTTAATATTTAACTTGTGTTAAATGTTGTTAATGGTTATGCAAAAATTATGTTTTGATTTAAAAATTTGATTAAAAAATAATTTTTTAAAAAGAAATCAGTAAGAAAAACTATCGTAAGTCATTATTTTCTATGAATTTCTTTGGTGACTAGACCAGTTCCTTCCGAGTGATTCAGAACTCCTTCATAGACAATGGGCATCATTATGTCTTGTTTGTATTCCTGTCAACGTGTCATTATGGAGGCCATTTGATCAGGATGACAGACAACATTTTTTAAACTCCTGGCATTCGTCACCACATATCTCCTTAACTTATCAGATTCCAGGGTACAGGGTCTGAAAATGTTGTTCAACTCTGTTGACGATGACACACAGAGATTCTGAGGCCAGAAATACACCAAAGCAATTGTGTCTCGCAGGCAAGTTCACTACCAGTGGATACGCAAGTGGTCATCCAAACAGCGAGAAATTCAGTTAATGAGGTACACTAGGTATTGCAGACGGCTCAAAGAAATACATTATACAAGTTCTCCAGTTTTATTCATCAAATGAACTAATGATAGTAGCACATTCCGCATTGGAGATTTCATCCATAGAGTCCGGAAAACATCTATTGGCTCAGAATATCAACAGAGCTCATCGTGAAATGTAATCTCTTTGGCTCATTGTAGTTCCCCAAATCAGGAGTCACCACTACGGCAGACAATTGTGGGGAGGCCTTTGTTAACCATATGGCCATTCCATGCTCTAGCCAATGCTCTGTAGCCCCTCAATCAAACTCATCAGTTGCTCCACTGGCAATGAGGTGGATAACGCCCCCTCCTCCGCCAAGCCTTCTTCAACTCCGCCACGCAGATCCTCCACCTTCAGTACCGTCACCTTATCCGACTTCTGTCAAGTGCAGTAACCCAACAACATTCCACCTCGGAGGAGAATTCAATTACCACCACATCCCACCATTCCCATCCATTCCATGTAATTTCTGACCAAAGAGCCCATTAATCTGGCAGAAAGAGCTAAAACCAAAACCTTCAAGCAGGAGCCACCCTGTACGTGACCGATCAGCACATGGCTACCACCAGAAGTCTTGGCCGTACCGTCTGTGCTCATCGTGTGTGATTCCATAGTGACTTCATCAAAGTGGCCAGCCTGATTTCAGTTACTAAAAACAGCATACTGAGAGGCTTTGTTGAAATGTTTATGAGAGTTGGACTGCCAAACCAGGAATGGATAACAGTCCATTATTTGTATCATTTAGTCATTTTTGGCACAGAAGGAGGAAATTTGGCCCATTGAGTCTATGTTGGTTCCCCATAGAGTAACTCAATCAGACCCATTCTCCCACTTGATTGTGTTATGGGTCCGGGTTTACAGAACCCCAAAGTGTTTCATGGAGTTCAACCGACCCACAACTTTTAATAGATTGTGGTGTGGGAAGCACACGGCGTACTCTCCAGGTGTGATACAGCAGAAATGGACAAGTGGTTTTTAAAACAAACCAATTTTTATTTTATGAACTCAAGTTAACCTTTTAAAAACAAACATTGAATATCTTAACACCCATTACTTCAAAGATAACCCCAAAAGACTACAACACTAAATAATCCTTCAAACTGTTCCTTTAAACATCCAAAAGACTTCAAACCTTCAAAAATAGGAGCACATTAGGTTATATTCAATATATTTATAGTCTTTGGATTGCAGAAATCAACAGACCAGCTTCATATTTCTTCATGCAGCTCACAGCAAAACACACAGACACCCCCAGCTGCGTTCTCAAACTGAAACTCAGAAAAGCAGAAGTGAGTTCAACTCCCCCCACCCTCTGACATCACTTCAGTAATATGATCAGCTCCATTTCTTAAAGGTACATTGCTTAAACATCCATTTCTTAAAGGTACTCTCACATGACAATTGGCATAATATGGGGATTAAAATGTAAACTGGACTTTCAGTCCAGGAATGGCAACAAGGAATAGGTACTATTTCCGGATACCGATACCTCACAGCATACTATAGGCATGTCCACTGCAATCTTCAAGGTTCCAGCCAATTAAAGGCCAGGGAATGGGTTCACTGTCCAATCAGGTACATTGGGCTTGCCCCCGACACAGGAGGGCAATTGGAGGCCCTCCAGCAATCAGAGATTCACAAACCTGCTACCTGAGCTGGCACCTGGCAATCTGAGCAGGAGACCGTGGGACACAAACAAAGTTAAATTTGCTTTTACATTTTATAAAGTTACAGCTGCCTGGCCATGAGAGTTAACCCCTCCAGGGACAACTAGATGCCTTCAGCTGTTACACGGCAGCCATTATGGGCCTGTTGCTGTGGTGATATGCATCTAGGCATATCTATATATAATTGTACATAGTTGTACCATAGAACACAGAATTTACAGTGCAGAAGGAGGCCATTCGGGCCAGCGAGTCTGCACCAGCCCTTGGAAAGAGCACCCCACTTAAACCCCACATCGCCACCCTATCCCAGTAACCCAGCACCCCCACCTAATATGCTTGGGCACTAAGGGGCATTTAGCATGGCCAATCCACCTAACCTGCACATCTTTGAACTGTGGGAAGAAGCCGGAGCACCCGGGGGAAACCCACGCAGACACAGGGAGAACGTGCAGACTCCACACAGGCAGTGACCCAAGCCAGGAATCGAACCTGGGACCTTGGCGCTGTGAAGCAACTGTACTAACCACTGTGCTACCGTACCAATGTAAATATTTGCATACAATAGCACGATTATATATAGCCACTGACCAATACATATAGGGACAGTTATGACCTCCCGCCAGCAGGTGGAACCAGACATCGTCACAGACATATATTTATCGGGGTACGGACTGGGGCATGCACTTGGCAGTAGGACAAACAAGAGGACAGACACCACCCTCCATGGTTTTGCAGTAACGGAAATGCAATTGTTTGTACATAGCCATGCATGGTTACCATCCAGAATAAATAGTTTTAGCAATCGTATCCTTGTGTTCTTTGTATACCTTCATGCATGATCAAGGAAGCAACCAAACACAACATGGTACCAGGGGTGTTGAAGAACTAGAGGTAACCACAGAAAGACAAACTACGGGGCATGATAGAAGAACCAGATGAACAACCGCTCCACCGACCTGGTGATCTAAACATGGTTTGAAGGTACCACATCGACTTCAAGTCACGGGTAATCTGGACTCAAACTGACGTGGTTTTAAGCAGCAGTTTGAACTCTTTCTTTTGGCCCATTGCCTACCGGCGCTGCTTGATGAAAGGCGCATTGCATTGCTAACGACAGCAGGTTTTCAAGCGCTTCAACTGTACAATTAATTTGGCTTTGAGAACAGCAAGCAGAGATATGAGGAGATGATACAATGCTTCGATTGCCACTGCTCCCCTAAAAGCAATGAAACAGTTGAGCAATACGTGTTCCAATCCTGCACCAAGAAAGACAAAGAATCCTTCAACAGATCTGCGACGGATTTGCGATAAAAGGCCCAGTCATGCAATTTTGGACAGTTGCAAAACTCAATGATCCAAGTCCATATTCATACATAGAATCTCAGATAGTGCGCTACAAGAATAGCTGTTAAAGGAAGACATGGACCTTGCCCTGCTCAGCTACTGGTCAGCCCCACTGGTAAATGGCCTGTCACCAACACAGCTGTTGATCGAAAGCTCCAGACAAAGCTCATCCTACAGAAGCAAAAACAGAAGGTGGCATATGACAGATCAGCAAAGGCACTCCAGTCTTTGCAAATACGAGACACGGTCAGAGTCGAGGATCCCAATGGCAGAGGGTGGACAAGGCTAGCAATGGTTGTCCAACAAGCGAGTCTGCACTCGAAAAGGGTGCTCATTGAGGATGGCTCATTTCTGCGCCAAAACCGAAGAGCCCTACTCAAGGTGCAGCGACCTTTTGTACTCAACCCAGCAGACGGGTTTGAATATACACCTGTGGTAGTAGAGGTATTACGGTACCTGATAGGCTGGAGCACCATTGGTGGAAACTGTATGCTTTCTATTAAGATGTATGGGAGCTCCGCCCTGCTAGGCAGGGTAGAAGAGCCCGTGGCGCCCCAGCAGCCTTCATTCTGTACCTGAGCTGCTGGGGGAAACATATAGCTTATTAAAGCCTTCAGTTGGTATACAACCTCGCTTTAGTGGTCTTTGATCGTGCATCAATTTAATAAGCTAGGTTTTTTTAAAAGGATGGAGCTCCGAATCAAGCCGAAGTGTCTGCAACTCAGCCCCCAAGCGGCGAACTCAGCGGCAATCTTCAAGCACTGGCTGGCGTGTTTTAAAGGGTATCTTGGGACGGCCGAAAACACACCCACAGGAGAGCAGAAAATGCAAGTCCTGCACTCAAGGGTGAGCCCGGAGATTTACACCCTCATTGAGGAAGCGGAAGACTTCGATGCAGCAATAGTGCTGCTAAAAGGACACTATATTCGCCCGGTAAACCAGATCTACACCCGACACCTGCTAGCAACGAGGCGACAAACCCCTGTGGAATCGCTGGAGGAATTCTACCGTGCACTCCTGGTGTTGGGGAGAAACAGCAGCTGCCCGCACGTTTCAGCGAGCGAACACACGGAACTCTTGGTCTGGGACGCTTTTGTGGCAGGTATGCTATCCTCACAAATCCACCAGCAACTACTAGAAAAAGACACTCTAGGTCTCAAGGAGGCACAGGCCCTTGCAGGCTCCAGGAACGCCCGCGCTTATCTTCCCGACCGCGTGGCAGCCCCCTGGGCAGCGTGGAACCCCTCCGTAGCTGACCCCGAGACATCCCCCATCCCCCCACAAGCCTGCGCTGCAAGGCGGCCAGGCAACCCCAGGGGGCCCCGCTGCTACTTTTGCAGGCAGGCCAAGCACCCCCGTCAGCGCTGCCCGGCCCGCGCATCCACCTGCAAGGGATGCGGCAAAAAGGGCCATTTTGTGGGGGTATGTCAGGCCCGTGCAGTTGCCGCGGTCTCCGGCGGCGAATGCGGACCGTCACCACAAACCTCTCCATGGTACCGTGTGGCCAGCGGTCGCTGCCATCTTCCTACTCCAGGGCCACGTGCGGACCCCGGGCGCCACCATCTTGTCCCGCGGACGCCACATTAGAGGGATGGCACTGCCATTTTGTGCACCCCCAGCCATGTGCGACCAATGGGAGCCGCCATCTTGGATGAACTCCCAGGGCCCCAGCTCGGCTGACCACACATTGCCCGAAGAGAACACGCAACTGCTGCGAATAGCCTCGGTGACTCTGGATCAGTCCCGGCCTCGAACACTCAACTGCTACAACGACTGTATTCATCAACGGGGACGAGACATCCTGCCTAATCAACTCTGGGAGCACGGAGAGCTTCATACACCCCGACACGGTAAGGTGCTGTTCTCTCCTCATCCACCCCGTTAATCAAAAAATCTCCCTGGCCTCCGGTTCCCACTCAGTGGAGATAAAGGGGTTTTGTGTCGCAAACCTCACAGTCCAGGGAAGGGAGTTCAAAAATGTCTGTCTCTATGTCCTTCCCCACCTCCAAAGTCTAACCTTCAAATTCGGCGGCCGTATACCCCCCCTCACTGTCTGCGGCCTCGCGACCCTTAAGGTCGACCCGCCTTCCCTGTTTGCGAACCTCACCCCGGATTGCAAATCCGTCGCCACCAGGAGCAGACGGTACAGTACCCAGGACCGGATCTTTATTAGGTCAGAGGTCCAAAGGCTACTGAGGGAAGGAGTCATTGAAGCCAGTAACAGCCCCTGGATAACTCACGTAGTGGTGGTAAAGACCGGGGAGAAGCATAGGATGGTCATCGACTACAGTCAGACCATCAACAGGTTTACGCAGCTGAACGAGTACCCTCTCCCCCGCATATCCGACCTGGTAAACAGGATCGCGCATTACAAGGTCTTCTCCACGGTGACAATAAGCGATTTTCATTTTTCATTTCATTTCATGGTTCCGAAATCCGCCACTCCGCAGTCGAAAAGGAGGCCCAGGCCATAGTAGAAGCTGTGCGACATTGGAGGCATTACCTGGCCAGCAGGAGATTCACTCTCCTCATGGACCAACGATCTGTTGCCTTTATGTTCGATAATGCACAGTGGGGCAAGATAAAAAAGACGACAAGATCTTGCGGTGGAGGATCGAACTCTCCACCTACAACTACGAGATCTTGTATCGTCCCGGGAAGCTACATGAGCCTCCTGATGCCCTGTCCCGCGACACATGTGCCACCGCACAAGTGAACTGCCTCCGAGCCCTCCACGAGGACCCATGCCACCCGGGGGTCGCTTTTTCCATTTTGTCAAGACCCGCAACCTGCCCTATTCCATCGAGGAGGTCAGGACAGCCCCCAGGGACTGCCAAATCTGCGCGGAGTGCAAACCGCACTTCTACCGGCCAGAGAAAGTGCACCTGATAAAGGCTTCCCGTCCCTTTGAACGCCTCAGCATGGACTTCAAAGGCCCCCTCCCCTCCACTGACCGCAACACGTACTTCCTGAACGTAATTGACGAGTACTCCAGGTTCCCGTTCGCCATCCCCTGCCCCAACATGACCGCAACCACCGTCATCAAGGCCCTCCATAGCATCCTTGCACTGTTCGGTTTCCTCGTCTACACACACAGCGATAGCGGGTCCTCCTTTATGAGCGATGAACTGCGTCAATTCCTGCTCAGCAAGGGCATTGCCTCGAGCAGGACGACCAGTTACAACCCCCGGGGAAATGGACAGGTAGAGAGGGAGAATGGAACGGTCTGGAAGACCGTCCTACTGGCCCTATGGTCCAGGAATCTCCCAGTCTCCCGCTGGCAAGAAGTCCTCCCGGATGTCCTCCACTCCATCTGGTCACTGCTTTGTACCACAACCAACCAGACACCTCACGAACGTCTCCTTGTCTTCCCCAGGAAGTCCTCCTCTGGGACCTCGCTCCCGACCTGGCTGGCAGCACCTGGACCCATCCTGCTCCGAAAACACGTGCGGGTGCACAAGTCGGACCCGTTGGTCGAGAGGGTCCATCTTCTCCACGCTAACCCCCAGTACGCCTACATGGCGTACCCCGACGGCCGAAAAGATACGGTCTCCCTACGAGACCTGGCACGCGCCGGAGCCCCACGCACACCCCAGCCACCAGTTCCACCCTCCCCTCCACCAGGGCACCATACAGGAGGATCGGTCCTTCCGCCGGCCCCGTCTAGGCCCCCCCCCACCCACCGATGCACCCCGCAGGCGCTCCCTTCCCAGGTCAACCGTTTTCCCCACCAGCGCTGTCTAGGGGTGCCGAAGCTGCCATGGAGATCAAAGCCACGCTCCCGGAGTCACAGACGCCCGAGCCTCCACCGGAGTCACCACCGAAGCTCCGACGATCGCAGAGGACGACCAGGGCACCCGATTGACTGATTGCTTCATTTTAAATTGTAAACTGTAAATTTGAATCATCAATTGTAAATAGCTATCAGAATTGTAAATAGTTACAAAACGCTGTAGGGAGGTATTACGGTACCTCCATAACTAATTCTACCACGTTGCCATGCTTGTAGTATCAGGCCACCACCCCCGCCGGACTTTTTTTAACAGAGGGTGAATGTGGTGGTAGAGGTATTACAGTACCTGATAGGCTGGAGCACCATTGGTGGAAACTGTATGCTTTCTATGGGTTAAGATGTATGGTAGCTCCGCCCTGCTAGGCAGGGTATAAGAGCCCGTGCCGCCCCAGCAGCCTTCATTCTGTACCTGAGCTGCTGGGGGAAACATCTAGCTTATTAAAGCCTTCAGGTGGACTACAACCTCGCTTTAGGGGTCATTGATCGTGCATCAACGCCCAAGATCGAAATAGGCACAGGCGATCCAGCACACCCTGAGGCAACTGATGCGTCTGCACTGGTACCAGGGGAAGGATCAGTGATTGATGCAGAAGGGGCATGCTCACCAGCCCAGCTGGTCCTCAATTGATCGTCCGGAATGTGGCGAAAGCCTGATAGACTGAACCTGTGACTGAATATTTATTTTTAAAACAAAAATGTGATTGTAATAAGGATGCTTCAGGCGCATGATTGTGAAAGCATGTTTCTTCACAGGAAGGGAATGTGGTGATATGCATAGAGGCATTTATATGTATAATTGTATATAATTGTACCAATGTATATATTTGCATATAACAGCAGCATTGTACATAGCCACTGACCAATACATGTAGAGACAGTTATGACCTTCCGCCAGTCGGTGGAACCAGACACCGACACAGACAGTTATATATTGGGGGACGGATGGAGGCATACACTTGGTTGTAGGATGGACAAGAGGACAGGTATCTCCCTCCATGGTTTTACAGTAAGAAGGCGGAATCGTTTGTACATAGAAATGCATGGTTACAATAATAATACTCTTTATTGTCACAAGTAGGCTTACATTAACACTGCAATGAAATTACTGCGAAAATCCCCAAGTCGCCACACTCCGGCACTTATTCCGGTATACAGAGGGAACATTCAGAATGTCCAATTCACTGAACAGCATGTCTTTCGGGACTTGTGGGAGGAAACCGGAGCACCCGGAGGAAACCCACACAGACACAGGGAGAATGTGCAGACTCTACACAGACAGTGACCCAAGCCGGGAATCGAACCTGGGATCCTGACGCTGTGAAGCAACAGTGCTAACCACTGTGCTACCGTGCCCATCAAGAATAAATATTTGTTGCAGTCACATCTTCGTGTTCTATGTGTACCATCATGATCAAGGAAGCATGGGAACACAACAGGTGCCAGAGGAGGGATTTCCTTGCATGATATTTTGTGCACCCTTCTTGCATTGAACCAACATGTTGTCTTGAACATGTGTTATAAATTAGCTATATGCTTAGTATATATAAATCGGCTTGAAATAGGCAAAGGAACAAGTTAGCTGGATTTTGTTTTACCGGAACCCCCCTAAGATTTAGTTCCACAGAAACAAGATGAATAAGATAGTTAGCCTTAGGTGATGATATCTATCCCAAAAAGGGCCCATGAACAAACAAAGTCTCAGACTGTAGTGGGAGAGCAACTGGCAGATAATTAAAATGACCACTGTACAGAGCTGTGCCAGACATTTCATTTGATCTTGCTGATTAAGATGCTTGCTTCAGCACTTGAGCTCATTAGTGTTGGGAAGTAGAGCGTATTTTACGGGACAACACTGAGGTTCAACAGCCTGACAAAGAAAATGAACAGCTGAGAATAAGAACAGCTGAACCGAAAGGCCATTATGAACAGCTTATTAGCAGGTCTTACCCTTAAATAACTGATAGTGGAAGAAATACAAATAATGAAACTTTTGGGAGTTTGTTTGGTGCTGGAGTGAAATGTTATGGGGGGATGAAACTGGTCAGGGAGGACAGCTTGAGACGTGACATGGAAAGATGAGATAAGGCTGATTGATCAAGGTCAGTAGATATGTGTGACGGCTAAAGAAGCAAATGGTTGGTGAAAAGCATTAAGGGTTCATTCCAAGGTTGAGACAAAGAACTCAGCACTTTGTCGGGAATTTTGAAACAAAGTAAATATTTAAAGGGAGCAAAATCCTGGTCAATAATCCTTCCAGGTGCTCTCCTGGTTAAAGGGTATAAAGTAAGAGACACTTGGAAAGTAGGCAGTAGCAGTAGGCAGTGAACTCTCAAGGAAGGCTCTGGCCAAACACACCCAAGAGGCTTGAGATGTCAAGATGAAGATGTCACATATGCCAACTATTCTGTCTGATCTTGACCAATACTTGCTTCTTGTCATGATTGCATGTTTTTGCTCTATAACTAGTGTGTTATATTCTATCTTAAAGACTCATTAAACTCAATGTCCTGCCATAATGGTTACACATTCATCCCTGTTTGATTGACTAGGTAGTGATAATTCTCAAGTATCTTTTGAAGATGAAAAATATACACATGGTCAGGCCAACACGGGTTCTTTATTATAACTTGAACTGGAACATAAATACACATACCACGGGTAAATTACACATTTACTTTGCCAGTCATCCAGTTCTCTCCACAGATTATGTCAGACCTGATGAGATTGTCCAGTATTTTCTCTTTTTGTTTGAGCACATTTACATCTGTCTTACTCTGTCGGTATACCCACCAAGCTCGGTTATGCGAGATATGACTCACAGGACGGGATTTGTCACCATCCGAGGCCTGTTTCACAGCGGCCATGGGCTGATTTTTGACCGGAGTCTTTCTTGAGAGTTCGTTTCCACCGTCTACTGCACTGAACTTTCCAAACATCTCTTACTTTATATGCCTTTTCCAGGCCAACGCCTGGTAGGATTATTGACAAAGATTTCGCTCCCTCAAATGATTTACTTTATTTCAAAATTCCCTACAAAATGTTGAGTTCTTTGTCGAAATCTTGGATTGAAATGCCCTCCTTTAACGCCATTCACCAACCATCAGCTTCTTGAAGTGTCACACTTATTTACTGACCTTGATATTCTGGTCCTGCCGCTGTCACCAGAATTTCCCGTTGTATGCACCCCATTGCCGGCGAGAAATCCGCGGCAGGAGTTCGCTGGAAGATTCCACCGGTGGGAATGGTCGGAAAATTCTGGCCACAGTCTCTTAAGGTGATTCCGCAACAAAGGTGAGTGAACTGCTAGACAGGTGACGTGCCTTCCCAAATGTTTGAAATCACCTGTCAAGTAACCAAAGCACTTTCTGAGAGAAGAACATGTTTTGAACAGCAGTCTCTCACCTGGCCATGTCTGGACCTCGTCAGTGTAACTGATCAAAGCCTTCCCAGCTTGCCAGTTTCACTGAAGAAGCTCTTTCTGCTGGCACATGCCTCACTGACCTTGGCGAGTTACTGACACATCAGAAAGCTGGGGCGAAATTCTCCGTTATCGGCGGAAAGTCCGCCGATCGGCGCAAAAAACGGCGCAAATGCGACTTGCATCACGTCGGAAAAATGGGTCGAAAGTCTCCGGCCCGAAATGGGCTAGCAGCGACGTAACGGGATCCGCGCTTGCGCAGTGGTTCATGCCGTGCAGCATCATACGCGCCGCACGGCGTGACGGCTCATAAGGCCACGCTGCCCCCCCCCACCCGACCGGAACACCCGACCGCAACACCCGACTGGATGGCTGGCCGCCGCTCAGCCCCGAGGTTCGAGTCACGGGATGTGGAGGGGCTCCTGGACGCGGTGGAGCAGAGGAGGGACGCTCTGTATCCCGGGCACGGCTGCAGAGTTGCCCCACGCCACAGCCGCCGTCTGTGGAGGGAAGTGGCAGAGGCCGTCACCGCTGCGGCCCTGACACCACGGACAGGCACCCAGTGCCACAAGAAGGTGAACGTCCTCGTCAGAGCAGGCAGGGTGAGCCTCCCCCATATCCCCCCTCCCCCATATCCCCCCTCCCCATACCCCCCTCCCCATATCCCCCCTCCCCCATATCCCCCCTCCCCCATATCCCCCCTCCCCCTTAGCCCGCATATCCCCCCTCCCCCATATCCCCCCTCCCCCATATCCCCCATATCCCCAAGTGAATCCAGCGCTAACCTTAACCTCTGCAATGCACGCGCAACCGATGGCGTGCATTCATATACCTGCCTAACAGTGTTGCCTTTTACCCCTGCCACCCCCCCCCCCCCCCCCACAGGAGAAGCGGCACACATCAATAGGGAGCATGTGAGGACTGGAGGAGGCCCCGCTGATGAGAGGCCACTGACCGAACACGAGGAAAGGGCCCTGGAACTGGCTGGCGGACCTGACGACCGGGAGGTTGCTGATGCAGAGGTCGGGGGCGTACTAGCAAGTGAGCCACCGACATCCCGTCCCCATATCCCCCCTCCCCTATATCCCCCTCCCCCGTATCACCTGATCACGGCCTGATGTCTAAACATGCATGCTTCATTGTGTATCGCAGGACCAAACGTCCAGGCACCCATCCCCGCAGATGCAGACCGCCCGCAGGATGCCCCTCGGAGGCCACGGGAGACGGAGAGACACGGACCCTCCAGCATGCGACGCCCGCAGGATGCCCCTCGCACACCACGGGAGACAGAGAGACACGGACCCTCCAGCATGCGACGCCCGCAGGATGCCCCTCGGAGGCCACGGGAGACGGAGAGACCCGGACCCTCCAGCACGCGACGCCCGCAGGATGCCCCTCGCACACCACGGGAGACGGAGAGACCTGGAGCAACAGGGAGACGACACCCCCGTCACGTGCGGGAGCGACCACCCAGCGACGAGGGGGGCAGCCAGAGGCCCCCGTCACATCCGAACCAGGACACCACTACCCAGGACACCACTACCCAGGACACCACTACCCAGGACACCACTACCCAGGACACCACTACCCGGAACACCACTACCCGGGACAGCACTGCCCAGGACACCCCTACCCGGGACAGCACTACCCAGGAAGACGAAATACCGGACAGTCACTCAGAGTGGATGGGTGGAGACAAACCCCCACCCCAAAGTGCCATGGACTCAGAGTGGGACGAAGAGCACGACACAACGCCACTGCTGTCACCAACACCCTCCACCATGGCAGAAACACTCACCTCGGTTGGGCACTTTAGTTATGAGGCGTCTGCTACACTCACTGATGCACACAACACAGCCGTCCCGGTACAGCAGGTGGAGGTAGGAGCAGCAGAGGGGCCGGGCGGTCGGAGGGCAGCCCAGCCCAAGCGAACATCTGCCGCCCAGATGGATCCCGGGTTTCTGGAGTTACCACACCCACACATAGATCCGATGCAACCACCGGCCCGGAGACGAGCGAAGAGGGTGACGGCCGGCTTGCGGCGGCTGCAGTCGCAGGTGGAGGAGTCCACCCGCGTCCAGGAGCTGGGAGTGGTCCCGGTCATGCGTGCCACCCAGGCTGACACCGCACGGGTGGCCTCCGCGGTGGAGGCAATGGGTGCGACGGTGTCAGACATGGGGAACGGTTTGCGAGGCCTGGGGCCTTCCGTGCAGGCGGCGTCTGTGGCCCAGGAAATGGCTGCCCTCTCACAGGAGGCCATGAGCCAGTGCCAGCGCCAGATGGCAGAGGCGCTCAACGCCATAGCCCAGTCTCTGCAGGCCATGGCCCAGTCTCAGCAGGCCATGGCCCAGTCTCTGCAGGCCATCGCTGAGGGCATCGGCGCCAGTGGCCATGTGCGAGCCGGCGTCGCACTGTCACAGACAGGGTTTGCCAACCCCCTGGGCTCCATGGCTGCAAACCTGCAGACCCCTGTCGATACCAGCACGGGCCTCCAGGACTGGCAGCGCCAGATGTCGGGGGGGGCGTCGGATGGCCAGTCCGTTCGCATCCCCCACCCATGTAGAGGCCTGGGGGCCATCGGGCACCCCGAGGGAGGAGGAGGTGGTGTGGTCCGTCCCGGCTCCCCCTGTAGGGGAGGTCCCGGTACACTGCGACACCTCGAACTCCCCCCCTTCCGTCCCAGGTGCATCGGGTGGGCAACGGGCAGGACAGGCTGGCAGCTCGCCATCCCAGTCGCCAGGGCCGCAGCCTGGCCCACCTAGGCCAGGACGCCCCAGGAAACGGCCGCCAAAGGGATCCAGTGTCAGAGGGCAGGAATCACAGGAGTCCACCTCCAGTTCTGCTGTACCGTCTGGGGAACCACGTAGACGTAGTCAAAGGGCCCGTAAGGTCAAACAATTAGACACTGAGTAAGTTGGCACGGGTGCAGGGCACAGATGAGTTTTAGGGGCTAGGGCACGTGCATGAACTCCTTTGGTTATTAAAGTCAATGTTACACCTACAGAAGCTGCCTTTGTGCTCTGTCCAAAGCGTGCGGGGGTTTCATGTACGTTGAACGCAAGTGTGTGTGTGAGGGATGGTCTTACCTCAGCCCCAGGTGAGTCTGCCCCCTTCCCCCTGGGCCGCCATCAACATCCCCCGGGCAGAGGACGGGACCGTGCGCTGCAGTGTCACAGCCGCATGCAGGGATGGTCCGGGTGGATGGTGGTACTGTGGCCATGGGTCAGACATAGTCCAACGATGTGGAGCCAGGAGCTCACCGCAGGGCGGGTTGTCATCATCCTCCATGGCCTGCAATAGACACGCGTCCACCCGCAACTGTGTGAGCCCGGCCCGTTGTGCCGCAGGTGGATCGGCAATGGGGGGGGGGTGTGTGCATGCGTGTGGGGTGGGTGGGGTTGGGGAGGGGGGTGAGGGTGCTGGGTGGGTGGATGGGTGGGGGGTGTGGGTGGTCGGCTGTTGCCATGGTGTGCGGTCTGTGGCCATACTACCCGATTCCCACGCCCATCTAGTCAGTGAAGCGGGCGGCTATCAGTCTGTCCCGTGCCCGCTGGGCCAGCCGGTAACGGTGGACAGCCACCCGCCTGTGTCTACCCCATCTGCCCTGACCATTACCCCCATCCCCCTCATCTGGGAGGACTGCGCCTCTTCCTGCTGCTCCTCCACTCCGCCCTCCTCTGCCTGCGGCACATCGCCCCTCTGCTGGGCTATGTTGTGCAGGACGCAGCACACCACAATGATGCGGCCGACTCTATCTGACCGATACTGGAGGGCGCCCCCAGAGAGGTCCAGGCACATGAAACGCATCTTCAGCACACCAAAGCACCTCTCTATCACTCCCCTTGTCGCTACATGGGCATCATTGTAGCGGTTCTCCGCCTCATTGCGTGGCCTCCGTATAGGCGTCATCAGCCACGATCACAATGGGTAGCCCCTGTCGCCCAGCAACCAGCCCCTCAGCCGGGGATGGCGTCCCTCGTACATGCCGGGGATGGATGACCGCGACAACACGTATGAGTCGTGTACACTGCCTGGGTAACGGGCGCAGACGTGCAGGATCATCATGCGGTGGTCGCAGACCACCTGTATGTTCATCGAATAGGTCCCCTTCCTATTGGTGAACACGGCCCTGTTATCTGCAGGTGGCCGCACGGCGACGTGCATCCCATCGATCGCTCCCTGGACCATGGGGAACCCGGCCACGGCAGAGAAGCCCACGGCCCGGGCATCTTGGCTGGCCCGGTCCACGGGGAAGCGGATGTAGCGGTGCGCCATGGCATATAGGGCATCTGTCACTGCCCGGATGCACCGATGCACCGATGTCTGCGATATGCCGGACAGGTCCCCACTCGGTGCCTGGAATGATCCCGTTGCATAAAAGTTCAGGGCCACCGTAACCTTGACGGACACGGGGAGAGGGTGTCCCCCGCCAGTGCCACGCGGTGACAGGTGTGCCAGCAGGTGGCAGATGTGTGCCACGGTTTCCCGCCTCATCCGGAGTCTCCTTCTGCATTCCCGGTCCGTGAGGTCCTGATATGACTGCCGGGGCCGGTACACACGGGGCGCCCTCGGGTGCCTCCGTTGCCGTGGGGCCGCGACGTCCTCCTCCCCCTCCTCGTCCTGTCGGTCAGCTGTCCCTCCAGCCTGGGCGGCTGCCGCCTGTCCCTCTGCGGCACCCTGCGCCGCCTCTCTGGCACGCTCCTCCTCCTCCTCCTCCTCCTCCTCCTCATCCAGGGCAACATAGACATTAGCGGCTGCCGCCACGGCGGCCAACATAGCTGGATGATCGGAAAACATGACGGCCTGGTGGGGGGGGAGGGGAACGATGACATGTCATCATTGCCCATATCCCCTCCTCCCCCCAGCCAGGTGGCATGGACCGCATGGGTCCAACTGTTGGAGGCTGGCACATGGCCAGGTGAACCAACTCACTTGCCCTCGCATCCCCCTCCCCGGCACGGACCCCCCCCCACCTCCTCCCCGGGATGGACCCCCCCCAACCTCCTCCCCGGCACGGACCCCCCCCAACCTCCTCCCCGGCACGGACCCCCCCCCCCAACCTCGTCCCCGGCACGGACCCCCCATCCCCCTCCCCGGCACGGACCCCGTCCAACCTCCTCCCCGGCATGGACGCCAACCTCCTCCCCGGCACGGACCACAACCTCCTCCCCGGCACGGACCCCCATCCCCCTCCCCGGCACGGACTCCCCCCCAACCTCCTCCCCGGCACGGACCACCCCCAACCTCCTCCCCGGCACGGACCATCTCCAACCTCCTCCCCGGCACGGACCCCCCCCCAACCTCCTCCCCGGCACGGACCACCCATCCCCCTCCCCGGCACGGACCCCCCCAACCTCCTCCCCGGCACGGACCCCAACCTCCTCCCCGGCACGGACCCCCATCCCCCTCCCCGGCACGGTCCCCCCCCAACCTCCTCCCTGGCACGGACCCCCCCTCATCTCCCTCCCCGGCACGGACCCCCCCCAACCTCCTCCCCGGCACGGACCCCCCCAACCTCCTCCCCGGCACGGACCCCCCCCCAACCTCCTCCCCGGCACGGACCCCAACCTCCTCCCCGGCACGGACACCCCATCCCCCTCCCCGGCACGGACCCCTCCCCAACCTCCACCCCGGCACGGACCCCGCCCCATCCCCCTCCCCGGCACGGACCCCCCCCAACCTCCTCCCCGGCACGGACCCCAACCTCCTCCCCGGCACGGACCCCTCATCCCCCTCCCCAGCACGGACCCCCCCAACCTCCTCCCCGGCACCGTCCCCCCCCATCCCCCTCCCCGGCACGGACCCCACCCCATCCCCCTCCCCAGCACGGACCCCCCCCCCCAACCTCCTCCGCGGCACGGACCCCAACCTCCTCCCCGGCACGGACCCCACATCCCCCTCCCCGGCACGGACCCCAACCTCCTCCCCGGCACGGACCCCCCATCCCCCTCCCCAGCACGGACCTCCCCCAACCTCCTCCTCGGCACGGACCCCCCCCATCCCCCTCCCCGGCACGGACCCCCCCATCCCCCTCCCCGGCACGGACCCCCCCCAACCTCCTCCCCGGCACGGACCCCAACCTCCTCCCCGGCACGGACCCTCCATCCCCCTCCCCGGCACGGACCCCCCCCAACCTCCTCCCCGGCACGGACCCCCCCCAACCCCCTCCCCGGCACGGACACCCCCCAACCTCCTCCCCGGCACGGACCCCCCCAACCTCCTCCCCTGCACGGACCCCAACCTCCTCCCCGGCACGGACCCCCCATCCCCCTCCCCGCACGGACCCCCCCCAACCTCGTCCCCGGCACGGACCCCCCCAACCTCCTCCCCGGCACGGACCCCAACATTCTCCCCGGCACGGACCCCCCATCCCCCTCCCCGGCACGGACCCCCCCCGAACTTCCACCCCAGCACGGACCCCCCCCTCCCCGGCACGGACCCCCCCCCAACCTCCTCCCCGGCACGGTCCCCAACCTCCTCCCCGGCACGGACCCCCCATTCCTCTCACCGGCACGGAACCCCCCAACCTCCTCCCCGGCACGGACCCCCCCCATCCCCCTCCCCGGCACGGAACCCCCCATCCCCCTCCCCGGCACGGACCCCCCCCCAACCTCCTCCCCGGCACGGAACCCCCAACCTCCTCCCCGGCACGGACTCCAACCTCCTCCCCGGCACTGACCCCTAATCCCCCTCCCCGGCACGGACCCCTCCCCCAACCTCCTCCCCGGCATGGACCCCCTCAACCTCCTCCCTGGCACGGACCCCCCCAACCTCCTCCGCGGCACGGACCCCAACCTCCTCCCCGGCACGGACCCCCATCCCCCTCCCCGGCACGGACCCCCCCCCAACCTCCACCCCGGCACGGACCCCCCCATCCCCCTCCCCGGCACGGACCCCCCCAACCTCCTCCCCGGCACGGACCCCAACCTCCTCCCCGGCACGGACCCCCCATCCCCCTCCCCGGCACGGACCCCCCCCCAACCTCCACCCCGGCACGGACCCCCCCCATCCCCCTCCCCGGCACGGACCCCCCCCCAACCTCCTCCCCGGCACGGACCCCAACCTCCTCCCCTGCACGGACCCCCCATCCCCCTTCCCGGCACGGACACCCCCCCCAACCTCCTCCCCGGCACGGACCCCCCCAACCTCCTCCCCGGCACAGACCCCCCCAACCTCCTCCCCGGCACAGACCCTAACCTCCTCCCCGGCACGGACCCCCCATTCCCCTCCCCGGCACGGACCACCCCCCCCAACCTCCACCCCGGCACGGAACCCCCATCCCCCTCCCCAGCACGGACCCCACCCCAATCTCCTCCCCGGCACGGACCACCCCAAACTCCTCCCCGGCACGGACCCCCCAGCCTCCTCCCCGGCACAGACCCTAACCTCCTCCCCGGCACGGACCCCCCATCCCCCTCCCCGGCACGGACCCCCCCCCCCCCAACCTCCACCCCGGCACGGACCCCCCCACCCCCCTCCCCGGCACGGACCCCCCCAACCTCCTCCCCGGCACGGACCCCCCCAACCTCCTCCCCGGCACAGACCCCCCTCCCGGCACTTCCCCGGAGCCCAGCCCACTCTAACCACCCCCCCCCACCCCCCACCCCGCCGCACACACACACACACAACCCGAGACACACCTCTCCTCACACATTCAGACTGCGGCCATGCCATCGCCTGCCCAGAGCCAACCCCCCAGGCCGTCACTCACCTCCATGCTGGTCGGCGTGAACCTGGAGCACAGGTTCACGCCGATGAAAAGGAGGTTTAATTTACGTCGACGTGAACGGTCATCACGTCGACGGGATTTCGGCCCATCCAGAAGGGAGAATATCGGCAGGCCGAAAATCGGCTGCCTTGCGCAGACCCGTGCCATTCTCCGACGGCAGTGGCGACATTAACGCCCCGCCGACTTTTCTCCCTTCGGAGACTTCGGCAACCGGCGGGGGCGGGATTCACGGCGGCCAACGGCCATTCTCCGACCCGCTGGGGGGGTCGGAGAATGACGCTCCTGGTATCATGGCTTAAAAATCCAGGATTCAGAGTTAAAAGGGCTGCTTAACAACCTCAACAATTACTTAATTACTTGCCCAACAGATCCAAGGGGCTTCCCCGCTTACATTCAATACTGTCCCAAGCAAAACTGAAAGAGGGCGGTGGCCATGTCGAGAATCCCAGCCTAACATCAATGTCCTGGATTTTCCCACCCCGCTCACCTTCCAACCCTGCATTCACTTGTCTGGGAAAATGCTGACTTATGTGTCTTTGTGCTACCTATTTGTGACTGTGTTTTGTTTTGACTAAATCACTGAGTTCCAATATGTAATTTTCTTTTCGAACTTCTGAAAGGGTTAGTGTATCATTTTCTGTGCGTGGAAATATGGGTGGTGTAAATGGTGCCTCCAACAAGTTTCAACATCTTACACACTATTGTCTTTCTCTCTCCTATGTGTCTGTATAAATTGGACTTGTGGAGCTCAGCATTATAATAATCTTTATTAGTGTCACAATTAACACTGCAATGAAGTTACTGTGAAAATTCCCTAGTTGCCACATTCCGAGCTCCTGCAACTCTGTAATTATAACTTGTTTTTTTAGACTTAAAATATTAATGCTGTTTCTGACAACACATGACCATGACTTCGCCTATTCTCTAAAGAAGTACTGACAGGCAATGTCCTTGGGAAATTGAAGTCTAAGAAAGTCACTTCACTTTGTTTCCATGTGCTTTGCTCATAACATTTGTGTTTAGAATTACAATCGTAAGAGAATGGACAGATTTCTGCCCCTCCAAAGTTATTCAACACATTACTGCAATCAAGTTATTAGACTGAGAGGAATAAAAACAGAGCAAAGTGGATTGGCAACTCTTGCACCAGGAGCTTTGACTTTTATCATTGGAAAGTAACTGTTCTGCTCACTATTGCCCGCCATTGTCAGCCTTATCACCCAGTCGGATGTAGTGGGTTTAAGCCCCTCTAATAAAGGGCGCGATTCTCCGACCCCCCGCCGGGTCGGAGAATCGCCGGGGCCTGGCGTGAATCCCGCCCCCGCCGGTTGCCGAAGTCTCTGGCACCGGATATTCGGCGGGGGCGGGAATCGCGCCGCGCCGGTCGGCGGGCCATCCCCCGCGATTCTCCGGCCCGGATGGGCCGAAGTCCCGCCGCTAAAATGCCTGTCCCGCCGGCGTAGATTAAACCACCTACCTTACCAGCGGGACAAGGCGGCGCGGGCGGGCTCCACGGTCCTGGGGGGGGGCGCGGGGCGATCTGGCCCCGGGGGGTGCCCCCACAGTGGGCTGGCCCGCGATCGGGGCCCACCGATCCGCGGGCGGGCCTGTGCCGTGGGGGCACTCTTTTCCTTCCGCCTTCACCACGGTCTCCACCATGGCGGAGGCGGAAGAGACTCTCTCCACTGCGCATGCGCGGGAATGCCGTCAGCAGCCGCTAACGCTCCCGCGCATGCGCCGGCCGGAGATGTCATTTCCGCGCCAGCTGCCGGGGCACCAAAGGCCTTTTCCGCCGGCTGGCGGGGCGGAAATTCGTCCGGCGCCGACCTAGCTCCATAAGGTTGGGGCTCGGCCCCCAAAGATGGGGAGCATTCTGCACCTTTGGGGCGGCGCGATGCCCGACTGATTTGCGCCGTTTTGGGCGCCAGTCAGCGGACATCGCGCCGTTTCCAGAGAATTTCGCCCAAAGACTTAAACATATCTAGGACTAGCAAGCCAGTGGAGTAGTGAAGGAATGCTCCACTAACAGAGGTGCGACCTTTCAGTTGATAATAAACCTACCCCGAAAGGTGAATTATTTTGAAGAAAAGCAGGGGAGTTGTCCTGGCCGATATATTATTCTCAACCAACAACCGATTGTTTGTTCATTTATCTCAGTGCTGTTTGCGTGATTTTACAATGCGCAAATTCGTGGTGGCGTCTCTCGACATTGCAAGTAGTCAAAATTGCAGTTGATTGCAAACCCCTTTGAGGTGGCTCAAGGCGCTACATAAATGCACGTTCTTTCTTGGCAAACACAATGCAGAATCTTTGGACAAAGCATGAGCATTGCAGTAAACCCCGATGAGAAACAAGGGTCACGGTGAAATCCTGTGAAAAAGCTGAGCATCACAGCTAAACTCGGAGAGCATGGAGGGTACGGCTAAACTCGGAGAGCATGGAGGGTACGGCTAAACTCGGAGATAATTGAGTGTACAGCTAAACTCGGAGAGCATGGAGGGTACAGCTAAACTTGGAGAGCATGGAGGGTACGGCTAAACTCGGAGAGCATGGAGGGTACGGCTAACCTTGGAGAGCATGGAGGGTACAGCTAAACTCGGAGGGCATAGGGGTACATCTAAACTCGGAGAGCATGGAGGGTACGGCTAAACACGGAGAGCACGGGGGGTACAGCTAAACTCGGAGAGCATGGGGGGTACAGCTAAACTCGGAGAGCATGGAGGGTACGGCTAAACTCGGAGAGCATGGAGGGTACGGCTAAACTCGGAGATAATGGAGGGTACGGCTAAACTCGGAGAGCATGGAGGGTACGGCTAAACTCGGAGAGCATGGAGGGTACGGCTAAACTCGGAGATAATGGAGGGTACAGCTAAACTCGGAGAGCATGGAGGGTACAGCTAAACTTGGAGAGCATGGAGGGTACGGCTAAACTCGGAGAGCATGGAGGGTACGACTAACCTTGGAGAGCATGGAGGGTACAGCTAAACTCGGAGGGCATAGGGGTACATCTAAACTCGGAGAGCATGGAGGGTACGGCTAAACACGGAGAGCACGGGGGGTACAGCTAAACTCGGAGAGCATGGGGGGTACAGCTAAACTCGGAGAGCATGGAGGGTACGGCTAAACTCGGAGAGCATGGAGGGTACGGCTAAACTCGGAGATAATGGAGGGTACGGCTAAACTCGGAGAGCATGGAGGGTACGGCTAAACTCGGAGAGCATGGAGGGTACGGCTAAACTCGGAGAGCATGGAGGGTACAGCTAAACTCGGAGAGCATGGAGGGTACGGCTAAACTCGGAGATAATGGAGGGTACGGCTAAACTCGGAGAGCATGGAGGGTACGGCTAAACTCGGAGAGCATGGAGGGTACGGCTAAACTCGGAGAGCATGGAGGGTACAGCTAACCTTGGAGAGCATGGAGGGTACAGCTAAACTCGGAGGGCAGGGGGGTACATCTAAACTCGGAGAGCATGGAGGGTACGGCTAAACACGGAGAGCACGGGGGGTACAGCTAAACTCGGAGAGCATGGGGGGTACAGCTAAACTCGGAGAGCATGGGGGGTACAGCTAAACTCGGAGAGCATGGAGGGTACGGCTAAACTCGGAGAGCATGGAGGGTACGGCTAAACTCGGAGATAATGGAGGGTACGGCTAAACTCGGAGAGCATGGACGGTACAGCTAAACTTGGAGAGCATGGAGGGTACGGCTAAACTCGGAGAGCATGGAGGGTACGGCTAACCTTGGAGAGCATGGAGGGTACAGCTAAACTCGGAGTGTATGGGGGTACATCTAAACTCGGAGAGCATGGAGGGCACGGCTAACCTCGGAGAGCATGGAGGGTACGGCTGATCTCGGAGAGCATGGAGGGTACAGCTAAACTCGGAGAGCATGGAGGGTACAGCTAAACTCGGAGAGCATGGAGGGTACATCTAAACTCGGAGAGCATGGAGGGTACGGCTAAACTCGGAGAGCATGGAGGGTACGGCTGATCTCGGAGAGCATGGAGGGTACGGCTAAACTCGGAGAGCATGGGGGGTACAGATAAACTCGGAGAGCATGGCGGGTACGGCTGATCTCGGAGAGCATGGAGGGTACGGCTAAACTCGGAGAGCATGGGGGGTACAGATAAACTCGGAGAGCATGGCGGGTACGGCTAAACTCGGAGAGCATGGAGGGTACGGCTAAACTCGGAGAGCATGGAGGGTACGGCTAAACTCGGAGACATGGAGGGTACGGCTAAACACGGAGAGCACGGGGGATACAGCTGAACTCGGAGAGCATGGGGGGTACAGCTAAACTCGGAGAGCATGGGGGGTACATCTAAACTCGGAGAGCATGGGGGGTACGGCTAAACACGGAGAGCATGGAGGGTACTGTCATGATATCCAGATCAGCATATCATGGTGCAATCAGACACACACTGATGGATAGGCAGTTGGACCAACCAGCACACACATAACATTGCAGCCAATCACCAGTGAGAGAACACGCACTATAAAACGGGGAACACCACAGTTCCCGCTCATTCTACCAGGAGATAGCTCAGAGCAAAGAGCTCAATGCGTCAGCACATGTGCTGAGTGCCTCACTAAGATAGTGATAGGGCTGGGTCCACAGGTTAGCTGGTGAAGCACGTACCCAAGCCAGTAGTTAGTTGTTACTGTTGATTAGACAATAAAACAGAGTTGTACCATCTACAGCCGTGTTGGATCATTTGTGCATCAGAACACCCAACACCACTGGTACAGCTAAACTCGGAGAGCATGGAGGGTACGGCTAAACTCGGAGAGCATGGAGGGTACAGCTAAACTCGGAGAGCATGGAGGGTACGGCTAAACTCGGAGAGCATGGAGGGTACGGCTAAACTCGGAGAGCATGGAGGGTACGGCTAAACTCGGAGAGCATGGAGGGTACAGCTAAACTCGGAGAGCATGGAGGGTACAGCTAAACTCAGAGAGCATGGAGGGTACGGCTAAACTCGGAGAGAATGGAGGGTACGGCTAACCTCGGAGAGCATGGAGGGTACGGCTGATCTCGGAGAGCATGGAGGGTACAGCTAAACTCAGAGAGCATGGAGGGTATGGCTGATCTCGGAGAGCATGGAGGGTACAGCTAAACTCGGGGAGCATGGAGGGTACAGCTAAACTCGGAGAGCATGGAGGGTACGGCTAAACACGGAGATAATGGAGGGTACGGCTAAACTCGGAGAGCATGGAGGGTACAGCTAAACTCGGAGAGCATGGAGGGTACGGCTAAACTCGGAGAGCATGGAGGGTACGGCTAAACTCGGAGAGCATGGAGGGTACAGCTAAACTCGGAGAGCATGGAGGGTACAGCTAAACTCGGAGAGCATGGAGGGTACGGCTAAACACGGAGATAATGGAGGGTACGGCTAAACTCGGAGAGCATGGAGGGTACAGCTAAACTCGGAGAGCATGGAGGGTACGGCTAAACACGGAGAGCATGGAGGGTACGGTAAACTCGGAGAGCATGGAGGGTACAGCTAAACTCGGAGAACATGGAGGGTACGGCTAAACACGGAGAGCATGGAGGGTACGGCTAAACTCGGAGAGCATGGAGGGTACAGCTAAACTCGGAGAACATGGAGGGTACGGCTAAACACGGAGAGCATGGAGGGTACGGCTAAACTCGGAGAGCATGGAGGGTACGGCTAAACACGGAGAGCATGGAGGGTACGGCTAAACACGGAGAGCATGGAGGGTACGGCTAAACACGGAGAGCATGGAGGGTACGGCTAAACTCGGAGAGCATGGAGGGTACAGCTAAACACGGAGAGCATGGAGGGTACGGCTGATCTCGGAGAGCCTCGGAGCGAGGAAACTGGCTAGGAGAAAACGGTGTGAATAATGTGAGTGTGATGGGGAGATGGCTGTGGAAAATTCGGACACCAGAGTAAATCAGCGTGCCAAACTCGAACCCCGCATTGAATCCTAACGGGAAACTACATTTCCAGTTAATCTCCTCAGAAAGGGCGATTGCAAAACAACGCAAAACAGAGAATAATGCTGCCATTTACACATCGCACCAGTGTGCCGTCAGCAGAAACAACGGTGATGGCGAGGCTTTCGGTTTTGTTCTGAAGAGGCTTATTTAAAAAGAGGATGATGATTCAGGTTTCCGATACTTATTGTGACAATGCAATTTTATTTTGAGCTACATGAAGCAGCATCTGCGGGACTTCCTGAGGGGGACGCTCAGATTCCTCCACTTCAAAACTCGCTGCCTGGTTAATGCTGCGGCTGACCCACAGGCACAGAATGGCATCATACTGTCAGGACTGGTACACTAAAATATCCCAAGTCAACCCCCTCCACCCCTATTCATAATGCATAATGAAGACAGCCTATCAAGGCTAACACGTGAAAATAATGTTGCTTGATGTAGATTATTAATTTGCACCGTCATTTCCAAGTTGAACGATTTATATATAAAACAAATGGACCTGTAGTAAGAGCTGAGATGAATGTATACTCCCTCAGAGTGGCAAATCCTTCAATAAACACTTCCACCCACCCACCCCGAATCATGGCATGTTGATGAATGCCAGCGTGCCTGTCCTTTTGACCGATGCTGTCAAATTTCCTCCATGCTTCCATCATGACTTATACTTTGGTTTCATGAATTGTAGCCTCCGCACTATTGTTGCTTTATACCTGGTGCAGCACCTGGTGAGTGGTGGACGAGACCTGGCGCACAAGCTTGGCTGCATGCTTTAGTTACATAACTACACTTCAGCCGAAAGTCTTTGCAGCGAATTAGGCCATCAAAGGTGTCATGGAAATCCCTTTTGGAGGGGGGAGGGGGGATCAGTCAATTTAGGACCTGCATCACTCAGTTCGGTTCAACACTTTGATACAACATTTGATAATCAATTCACGCCAAAAGGATTTTCTGCTGCTGATCAGTATCCAGTTTTATCATTGAACATTTTCGAACCAATGAGGATGAGTATGCTCAAAGGAGGGAGGTCCAGGGGCGCCTCCGCAAACACGGGGAATTCCCATCACGATCTTTCAGCCTTTAAACTCTCCGCAGGTTCGAGAATAGGATCCAGCAACCGTCCGCCTGTGCAGCACATCAAAGAATCATTCCAAGCAGCCAGATGGAGCTCAGCAAAGCGGTGAGTAGTAAACTGGACGGAGTACAGAATGATGGACAGGGCAGAGATTGCATTACAGGTGAATGTAGGGAACATAGGGGGGACTACTACTAAAATAGTGAAGACCTCGGCGTGTCACTGTTTCACCATGAGTAATTCACACAATGAAGTTGGGATCGGGACAAGCAGGTGCTGAAATTGACAGGAAAGTGACCGGCAGCCAATCATGTCCAGATTTATTTGTGATTGGTACATTAGTTTGGTTCTCACAACAAGGCAGAAACCTATCGAGGAGTTCCAACATAATAAATTACAGAAATACCTCGGGACATTATAGGGAATGCATTCTGATTGGCGAAGTTATATACTCATTTTAGCAAGCCGGCGCTATATTCCCTTTGTAAACAGGGTAACCGCTATCTCAAAATAGCATTAAACATCCACAGGCTGATTGGAAAGTACATCTCTATAGTTTTGAAATCAGAAACCTATCTCTTATTTATTTTTATTATTTTATTTTCAATTAATTTTTAAAATGTTCCGATATTAAAATAGTCACTACACTTCAAAAACACTCTAATGACTGTACAATAATTTGAAACGCCTGATGGTCCTGAAAAGCGCTATATAAATGCAATACTTTAACTTTTTTTGTCTTCCTTATTCTATTTATGTAGCAGGTTTTTGAACTTATGTGTCCCCTCCTTGGCTGCTGAGTTGTCATCTGTTACAAGAAATTCAAGCTGGAGTGGTGGTTACAGCTAGAACTATTTAAGAATCATGAGATGCCATATTAGCAAAGTGACTGGGGGGGGAGGCGGAGTGGACCTGGGTAGGGTGCTCTTCCGGAGGGTCAGTGCAGACTCGATGGGCCGAATGACCTCCTTCTGCACTGTCGGGATTCTGTGACATTCTAGAAACCGAATATATATATTTTAAATTTAGAGTACCCAATTTTTCTTCCCATGAAGGGGCAATTTAGCATGGGTAAATCCACTTACCCTGCAGATCTTTGGGTTGTGGGGGTAAGACTTACACAGACGCAGGGAGAATGTGCAAACTCCACATGTATGAAAACGAATATGTTGTAAGACATTTGTTTTCATTGAAAATTATCTTGTTTTCTCAAAGGTTACTTCAGTCAATGTATTGTTTTCTGAGATGATTGGTGCTCAGGATTAGCTCCCAGAATGGTTAGAAGTGTTGGTGTCCATTGCAGATGACGGAGCTTTTCCAGCAAGCATGTGGCCTATAGATCAGTAACGTGGCTGCAGAGGGAAAGAACATATTGGCCCCAATCTTCTGATGTCCAAAGTAGCAAAATCTGGACTGAAGTTGGGAGATGTCCATCAGGACCCATAAAAGTCCTGACACACAGACACTTGATGTAATTGCCTGGGAAATTTAAACCTCTGAAGAGCTGATTTCCGCTGCCCAGGACCCTCACAAACGTCTCCAAAACTAAGCTCAGGGCAGACACTTGGACTAGATGTGTGGGACTTGACTTTATATATACCCTGGAAATGTTACAGTGATTAAAACCTGGTCTAACTCAGTGATCAGCCAGACTGACTGAACTGAGGAGCACAACCGACCCCCAAATCAAACGTCAGACCTGAATACCCTGATTAGACTATCTTGACTTGGACCAAGCTCCCTCAACCTGACGACCCCTCCCGACAAGATCCGACTTCCTTCCTGACCCATTCCCCCCCTTGACTATGCCCCCAAACTGACTAACACCCTGAACTGACTAGCTCCAACCTTACTACCCACAACCTGACCCATCCTGAGATAATCTGACTCCCCTCCCACCCCCTCCCCCAGACCTGATCCTCTGACCCATTGAAAGCACAATTCCCTACAGTCCCTTTTCTTTGCCATACCCTCAACTCATTGAGGAAATGTTCTGTGTTGCACCTCTGATGGGAGCTTCATCTGCCACCATAGATATTGGGAAATCAATGATTCATGCACTAAACTCAGAATCTCAACATTTAGTTTTGTAATAATTATATAAATGATTATCATGCAATTAACATTAAAATCCACTTACAAAAGACGAACAGAAAACCAAGTCTAAATATTTTTCAAACACCAGACAAGCTAAATTCTCAAAGTTCTATCCTGATATAATGCTTCCCATTTACTATGAAATGGTCATTTAAAACCAGAATTTGATTTGAAAAGTCACTTTTTAAAATAAAATATATTTCTTATTAACATTTTATGAATGATTGTATGTGGGACTTCTTTTTATGTAATTCACATGTCAGGATTAACTCAGTCATCAATCAATCTACCCTGACGTTGAGGAATTGCTTACTGAATTCAATACTTCCCCATAACAGCATGACTGAGACCAGCTACTCTATTTGCAGGGTGTGAGAAATAGAAACTGCACGCTATTAACTCTGGAGCACTGCATTGCAGGGACTCAAGATGTCAGGTTACTGTACTTTAAAGAAATCCTTCTGTTCATCCACCCACTGTGGAGGGAAAAAAACTTTCATTATGTCAGTACAGGTTTAGCCAGCAACCACCTATTCCCCAATGTTAACAGAAAACTGCCTGTCACTAAATAATATAGACGACAATTAAAGAACATAGTTTCTTTCAATATAATTGAATCTGTGGCAGGATATATCCCACCCTTACTTTATTTATTTTAAACTGTTGGCAGTATACAATTTTCTGCAGATGAGTCAGGCGGTCATCGTTGAAGCTCTTCACCATTGCCCTCTTCCCCAATTAAGACAGGCATGTCATTTTAGTTTGGTGAGCTGGAGTACTAAGCTGTCATAGTTTTAAATGTAGGGCTGCATTGATTGTCCAAAGAGATACTGCCTCTATTATTGAAGTTAATCTTTCTTTCTCCCTAGTCATTGTTCAGCTTGGCTTTTGCCTTTATTATTTATGCAAGTACAGAGAAATGCCTGGCATCAGTACCTACCTTTCAATATGAAGGCCGAACCTGTAGCCGCTGCCCTCCAGGACAATATATGAAGGTGCATTGTACAAATGACCATGATACCATCTGTGCACCGTGCTCAGCTAATCATTATACTCAATTTTGGAATTACCTACAAAAATGCCAATACTGCAATAATTTCTGCAAAGAAAATCAATACATTAAGCATGAATGTAATGCGACTCACAACAGAATGTGCACATGCAAAGATGGATTCTTCTGGAAGTATGAATTTTGTATGAAGCAGAAAGAATGTCTCCCTGGATATGGAGTGAAAAATGCAGGTAACAACGTGTGTTTTGTTTTGTAATTTGCCGAGTTTAAATGTACATCTTTGTTTGTATTTACAAAATTGAAAACGATTACAGAATATAGCTCACAGAAAAGTGCCTTTCAGTCCAACTAGTCTGTTTTCATGTTTATGCTCCATACGAGTGTCCTCGCACCATACTTTATCTAACACTATCTGTATATTCTTCTGTTCCTTTCTCCCTTATGTATTCATATACCTTCCCCTAAAGGTATCTATTCTATATACCTCAATCACTCTACATGGTAACAACTTCCATATTCTAACCACCCTTTATGTAAAGAAGTTTCTCTCAAATGTTTTATGGATTTTTCAAGGGCTATCTTCTACTTATGGCCTCTCATTTTGGCCTCCACCTCAAGTGAAAGTATCTTTATCATATCCACCCTAACAAATCTATTTCAAAACTTACATTCTGACACCCCTCAACTTTCTCTTTCAAAGAAACCCCAGCCTTTTCAGTCTTTTCTGATCCTTATGACATATCAGTTCTGGTATTGGGCACAATTAAGCGGACTCAAGTTAAAGACCGCTGAACAGCATGTTTAGCAGGGTGTTTAGGTGCCAAGAAACATTTCTGTATTCAACGGCACTTTGCCATTGTTTTTGGGCTCAGGGAGATTCTCTCTGCTGAGGCCGCACTTTGAGGGATTTCCTGTCAGCAGGAAAGGGTCCTCACAGATCGGTGTCCCATTTTGAGCGGCAGCTTCGATCTTTCCCCCCACTTTTTCAGGTCCCTCTTTTGGGTTTTTAACCCCTCCCCCTCAATAAATCTCACCACCCCAACCTCAGGAAGGCCCCCAGGAACCCCCACCTCTAAGTGGAAAGGCCCCACTGAGCCCGACTCCTGGCAGAGCCAACATTGGATTGGATTGGATTGGATTTGCTTATTGTCACGTGTACCGAGGTACAGTGAAAAGTATTTTTCTGTGAGCAACTAAAACAGATCATTTAGTACATGAAAACAAAATAAAAATAAAATACATACGTGGCACCTGGGCACACTGGCACTGTCATCCTGGCACCATGCCATGTGTCAGGAGCATGCCAGGGTAGCACCATGTCACCCAGCGAGGGAGCGATCCAGATCGCACTGGGCGGAAGGAGTCGGGTGTCTCCCATGAGGTTCTGCGCCCGGCGCAGAGCCCGATTTGAGGCTCGTGCAAGATTCGCCCATTACGGCCGGATCCGAAGTGGGCGCGACAGGGTTGCTGAATCACACTCATTGTCTTTGCACATCTTGTTTGCCTAACTTATCTTACACACTTGGAGCATGTGATCACTCATAAATGAAAACTTCTGACCTTCCTTGTTTTAATAGACCTGAATGCATAATAATGATCGGAATGCATTCTGCTTCCAAAATGAAGACAAACATCTGGTAGTTTTATTGAATTTATAACACATGAATTTTTTTCCTCCTTTATGTTATTCAACTTTTTGTGTTTTTTTATTTTTGTGTGTACTTCTTGAAGTAGAATTCACTTAACTGCTTTTGTTAATCAGGCACTCCATATGCAGACACAGTTTGTGGGAAATGTGCTCGGGGCTTCTTCTCTTCAGTGAGTTCTACCACTGTGGAATGTAAGAAACACACAAACTGCACCGAACGGGACTCAAAGCTGGATATCCCTGGCACTGTGTGGCATGACAATTTATGCAGCCCCTGCCAGCCCCATGGCTCTAGAGGTATTTCAACAACAAAAAAACATTTACCTGTGTAATTGAATGGAACATGTGCAACAGTTAAATTGTACCCCTCCAGGCTAACCAGCAAGCTCTGTAATAGTTTTGTACATTTATGTCAAACAAAGTTCAGGATGAAACATTTTTTTACATTTATGTAATACGCCCTTGTAATTAGATAGTCAAGACTACGATAGTTTGTTGGAAAGGGAGGAACAAAACATTGCCTCACTTTGTCTGAATATTTATTGGTGCACTGTTCAAAGATCTCCACATTAAATGACAAAGAAGTGGAAATAAATCTGCACATTATATTGAGTTGCTAATATAAATAACTATGGGCAGAATGCATATCTGCTCTGTGTACCAAGGTGACCCTGTTCTTTTGTGAAAGCCGCAAACATGTGTTTAAACAGAAAGCAAGCCAACTTGCTTACTTCAGTCTCTTGATGTAATGAAAATTTGACTCTGGGAAAATTTACCTTGGTTTTTCTTCTGATGGGAAAGCCCTCCAACCATCATCATTCAGAAAAGTAGAGGGACTGAGTTAGTGTAAGATCTTTATTCTGCTGATATGGAGGATCGTATTCGTTTCGTTGTAGGTTAAAATATGGTGGCCACATGTACGTTCCTACTGATCTACTTTTTCAGGATGACAACCAGACCTTATATCGTGCACAGGATTTTATTTTGGCCTGCTGAATCTGTAATACCACAATTGTACTTACACTAATGAAATGAAGTGAAATGAATGAAAATCGTTTATTGTCACAAGTAGGCTTCAAATTAAGTTACTGTGAAAAGCCCCTGTGAAAACACTAATAGACATGTACCAACACTAACCCTCACCAATATTTTCTTCTAAGCATTAGTTTGCCGAATCTATAAATATCATGGGGCAAATGTTCCTCTGAGCCTCTTTTCAGTGCAGTGAGACCAGCGTGTGCCTGCATTGAAAGGCTTGAGCATCAATGGAAATTGGCCCTTAGGCCTCATCCACAAATTCAGCAGAAGCTACCGGCACTGATCATTCCTCGACAGGCGGGGGGGGGGGGGGGGGGGGGGGGGGGGGGGGGGCACGGTAGCACAGCGGTTAGGACTGTTGCTTCACAGCTCCATGGTTTCAGGTTCGATTCCCGGCTTGGGTCACTGTCTGTGCGGAGTCTGCACGTTCTCCCCATGTCTGCCTGGGTTTCCTCCCGGTGCTCCGGTTTCCTCCCACAGTCCAAGGAGGTGCAGGTTAGGTGGATTGACCATGCTAAATTGCCCTTAGTGTCCAAAAAACGTTAGATGGGGTTACTGGGTTACGGGGATAGGGAGGAGGTGTGGGCTTAGGTAGGATGCTCTTTCCAAGGGCTGGTGCAGACTCGATAGGCAGAATGGCCTCCTTCTGCACTGTAATTTCTATGAACTAATGAGGAGATAAATGTGAGGCTGCCCACTTTGTTAGTCACAGCCTTTATGTAAGACTGGGAGGAGGGAAAGATACAGGGGGTGGGGTCCAAGTGTGACTCCTGTGGAGTTGAAAGAGCACTTCTGCTGGTGTGCTGCACCTTTACTTCTCCTAACTTGCTTCTGGGCCACTGGAGAATTCCACAGCCCGCATCAGTGGCTAATTTCAGCAAGAGGCCCTTCAACAGGCATTCGATGCATGATTGAAAAGGCCCGATGCCTGGAATAAGCTTCCACCTAAAAATGGACCCAATTAATTTTTTTGTGGGCCCAATTCCTATGTAGATTGGGCAAGGGCAACCCCACTGCAAAATCGATAAGCATTGAACAACGCAGGTTGCACGCAGCATACCAGCCACTTGCTGTCGTACTCCTGGGATTTAACGGCAATCTATGGGAAACATCACGGGCTGGATTCCCCTCCGGCGAGAAGCTCCGTTTTGCTGACAGCCCGGGGGTTCACAACGGCGTGGGGCAGCCCCACAATGGGAAAATCCATTGACCAGCCGGTGTAACGGAGCATCCCGCCAGCGGGGTTGAGAATCCAGCCCCATATTGCTTCACCTCGTGCTGCAACATTTCAACTGCCTCTTGCAATGCAGTGCTTTCCCCTTTCTAAACTGCAGCCAGGCAATTTGGTGCGAAGACTACTTTTACTATCATCACTCAAACAGCTTTCTTTTTAAGCTATTCAAGGTCCTTAGCTGCTTACCTATTAATTCAGAAATGAAAGACTGTTGAAAATCACCTCCACCATGTTTCCTGTGACTTTAAAGCAGCCGTGGCCTGCATAGATATTTGTGATTCATTCCTGACCATCCATTACTCTCCATGTAACCTATATCATAACCTTCCAACACGAGCACTTTGACAAAAAATACCCTAGTTAACTGAGAATCACAACGCGAGAGTTATGACACAGCATGATGGCAATGCAAAACTGATTTTGTAACTTTGTAAAAGCCTGCTAACCAGCCATTATTCTTAACATTTCTGAGAAATGATTCCATCTGAGCTTTGAATTGAAATCAAATCTAAATGAAAATTGACTTCATTTTATGTTTCAGAGGGTTTTACAGAGTGTGAACAGGCACTTTTTAACTTTGTGGCACGGCAAAAAATCGACGAACGGAAAGTGTTCAGTCTTGGGAAGGCACTCCTCAATGAGACCAGAAGAAACATGCGGCAAACATGGAATGACGAGCAAGAGCATCAACAGGTTATGCTTTTCCTTGACAAATGGAAGAAACGGCAGGGTGAAAACGTAGCCGCAGAAGATTTAGTAAAGATTCTGAGGGCTGCCAAACTTAATAAAATTGCAAGGAAAGTGTTAAAAAAGTTCCTCAAAGATAAGGTCAACGCACGTCAGGCAAATTGTGCAATTTCAGTAAGTTAGTGGGCAGTAATGCTTTGAAAATAGCAGAATGCAGCTCCTGTAAAATTAGTTTTGTCATAGAACATAGAACATAGAAAAATACAGCACAGAACAGGCCCTTCGGCCCACGATGTTGTGCCGAACCTTTGTCCTAGATTAATCATAGATTATCATAGAATTTACAGTGCAGAAGGAGGCCACTCGGCCCATCGAGTCCGCACCGGCCCTTGGAAAGAGCACCCTACCCATAGTCAACACCTCCAGCCAACACTAAGGGCAATTTTGGACACAAAGGGCAATTTATCATGGCCAATCCACCTAACCTGCACATCTTTGGACTGTGGGAGGAAACCGGAGCACCCGGAGGAAACCCACGCAGACATGGGGAGGATGTGCAGACACCACACAGACAGTGACCCAAGCCGGAATCGAACCTGGGACCCTGGAGCTGTGAAGCAATTGTGCTATCCACAATGCTACCGTGCTGCCCTTAAGAACAAATAAATCTACACTATATCATTTTACAGTAATCCATGTACCTATCCAATAGCTGCTTGAAGGTCCCTAATGTTTCCGACTCAACTACTTCCACAGGCAGTGCATTCCATGCCCCCACTACTCTCTGGGTAAAGAACCTACCTCTGACATCTCCCCTATATCTTCCACCATTCACCTTAAATTTATGTCCCCTTGTAATGGTTTGTTCCACCCGGGGGAAAAGTCTCTGACTGTCTACTCTATCTATTCCCCTGATCATCTTATAAACCTCTATCAAGTCGCCCCTCATCCTTCTCCGTTTTAATGACTAAAGAATACTCGTTAAAACCAAAACAGTGTTCATAACTTTTTACAACCTTCTCCTGATTCATTGCCTTTCAAGCATTATTGTATAATTAATTATCACAGTGTGTTCTCATTAAAGTTGGTGTTACACTCTTCATCGCAATTCCTCAGAGTTAATTAGCCCACCAATTGGCATTCATTTCTCCTGGAGTATAAATTCTTGTGAGTGTTTGAAATTGGGCCTTTGTCTTAAGAGCAAGACAAAAAATCTTCAGTCACAAGTCTCTCTTTTTAGTAATAGCTAAGCTATTGTTAGCACATTTGTATAGGAACTTAACAAAGTTTCCACTGTAGTGACAATGAAGCAGCCATATTAGAATATATTTTTGTTTGGTATTATGGAACTTGACAATTGCTGAAAAAAGAATTTGGATTTGAACAAAGCAGGGCAGTTAACTGTTCTATGCTGCAGCCATGGCAATGCCTACACCAAATGCAGTTCACTTGCCAACCTATCAGCACTCTCTTCTCATGCAGTATAAATTGCGGTTTTCCAGAATAGAGGAAAGCAAGATGGTGCTGGAGCGTGGCAACACTCTGCGAGCTCTCTCTTACTGATCCTCTTCCGACATCTCTTATATGTTTCTTTTCATGTACGGAATGATCTGTCTGGACTGTACGCAGAACAATACTTTTCACTGTACCTCGGTACATGTGACAATAAAACAAATCCAAATCCAAATTACTGATGTTATTTTTGCGAGCGATCTTAATATGCGCAACATGAAAAACTTAGATAGCATGTCTCTTTCTTTCCAATTTACTTTCATTGTTTGATGGCACAAGCTTGTCCAATAGTATTTCACCATCTATATTTTACAACATTACGGAATGTTTCTCAATTTTATGGTTTTATTCAGAATCCATTTTGGCAATTGAATGTGTTTTTAAACTTTAAAGATTGTTAAGTATGCCTTGCTGTCCAAATCCTGGTGTATTCATGAGTATTGCTTCTCCTGTTTGTTATTAGTGTCTTATTTACTTTATTATTCTGATGTGCATAATCTTTACAAAGAAAATTACAGCACAGGAACAGGCCCTTCGGCCCTCCCACCCTGCTCTATCTAAACCTGTCACCTATTTTCCAAGGATCTACTTCCCTCTGTTCCCTGCCCATTCATATATCTGTCTAGATGCATCTTAAATAATGCTATTGTGCCCGCCTCTACCACCTCCGCTGGCAAAGCGTTCCAGGCACCCACCACCCTCTGCGTAAAGAACTTTCCACGCACATCTCCCTTAAACTTTCCCCCTCTCACCTTGAAACCAATACAGTAGCTGGATTTGCCCATTCAATTCACAAATAACTCTGACAGGGTGCCACAGTTGTTACCTGCTTCACAGCGGCAGGGACACGGGTTTGATTCCAACCCTGGGCGGCTGTGTGGAGTTTGCACTTTCTCCCCGTGTCTGCGTGGGTTTCCTCCCACAGTCCAAAGATTAGGTGGATTGGCCATGATCAATGCGCAGGATTATGGGGATAGGGCGGGGGAATGGGCCTCGGTAATGTGTTCTTTCGGAGGTTGGTGCAGACTCGATGAGCGAATGCCCTCCTTCTGCACTGTAGGGATTCTATAGTTAACTCAAAGGAGCAATTAACCAAATGTGTATTTTTAACCCTTGTCAGTGTAATTCAACTGATTATTTTACTGCTTTCTTGCGTTCAGAGTGCAGAAGACAACATTGGTGGAGGGGTGAGAGGAAGGGACATCTAAGTGTTAGTGGGACATAGATTCAATTGAAACTAGCTGCATGTGTGGAATATGAATCCAAGCTATTGATATGGGGGCCATTTTACAAAGCAACTACAGGCAATCCTCGACATTTTGACCTTCCGGTTATGAAGAACGGCACTTCCAAGATTTGTAAATTGATACCGAATTTCGACTTTACAACACCAGACCAGCATCTTCATACATCTGCACAGATGTTCTGCACTGCCCACCTGTATGACCGGTTAGATCAAACTGCTTTTATTAGGACAGAAATTAGTGTTTTATTTTGATAAATTGTTCTGGCACAACCATCATGATTTTAATGCATTTATATGCTTGCTTATGTTGTATTTAATATACATTCAGACTCACAGCTGTTCAAGATTAAACAGGTATCTGATAGTGATCTAAAGACAGAAAATGCTGGAAAAACTCAGCAGGTCTGGCAGCATCTGTGGAGAGAGAAACAGAGTTAATGGGCGGAAGCCCAAAGATGTGCAGGTTAGGTGGATTGGTCGTGCTAAATTGCCCCTTAGTGTCCAAAGATGTGCAGATTGGTTGGGGTTATGGGGATAGGGTAGGGGAGTAGGCCTAGGTAGGGTGCTGTTTCAGAGGGTCCGTGCAAGATTCAATGGGCCAAAAGGCCTCATTCTGTGCTGTTGGAATTCTATGGGAATTTTCCCTCTAAAATGGCAAAGTGTTAGGTTCTGACTGAAAACTGGTGCGTTTGTCTCCAGAAACACAGCCAAGCTTTCTGACCAGATTTTCTGACACTCTGTCAAAAAGAAACCCAGGGCTGTGGTTTGCACTGTAACTCTGGCAGGGCTGGGCCTGATCGGGTTGGCAAATCAAATTCCACAGAGATTGGGGCTCCATCTTTAAAGAGTGTCATGATCTGCTTCCATGGAAGCCACCACCCCACAAGAATGGACATGTGGGTATGGGAAAAAGATGGTGAGTTGGAATGGCAAGCGGCAGGAAGGTTCGGGTTATGCTTGCAAATTGAGTGAAGGTGTTCTGCAAAGCTATCACTCAGTCAGCCTGACAGTGATTGAAGGCTTCATTACATCCCCCATACTAACTAGGAACTAGGGCAGGCATATAAGTTGCTCCAACGACTTGACAGGGCAAGAGTTGAGAGCATTTAACACCGCTGGATGCCCCATAAGTGATTTCCGGCCTCGGTTCAAGAACAATCCCCCATTGATATCAGTGTTCCTCTGGGAAAATTGGTTCCGACTTATGACGTTATGACTTACAACACGGTTTTCAGGAACCAGTCATGTCGTAAGTCCAAGGGCTGCCTGTACAAATCATAACCTGAAGATTTAGATCAGATACAGTCACAGTTGGGAGAAAGTATTCTATAACAAATATTTTGATTTTAAAGACTGGAATTAGTCAGGAGTTTCGGTGCAAATCTGGCATTTTGTTTCTTAAATAGTTGGAGCCTCAGACTGTCAGTTATGTAAGGACTCAGGCTATTAGATTATAACAAAAGCAGTAGCAGACAAATCAACAAAACTGTAAATTTGCAACAGATAGAGTTGTGTGGTGGTGAGTAATCTTGAACACTAATGCGTCAACAGGTCATGGCAATAGTATATCCGATCACAACAATGTTTACTGTAAAAATGAAAAATACCTGACTAGTCTGCTGACTCTATTGCTCACCAAATTTCTCTGTGAAAAGCCTAAGGCTTAAGCAAAGAGGGGCAAATTGCAGCAAATGAGCCCACAAGGTTTATTCAAAAGTCAGAATGTTTTCAGCATTCCCCCTCGCACAAATTTTCTCCTGCCAGGCAGTATTCCTTCGCTGAAAGGGTGCTTCACCAAACTCCTCCCACAGTGCTACTCCAGAATTAAAATGTAGCATGCAAAGGTACCCAGAATGCCATTCATCATTTTCTTTCTGACGCATCCCAATTCAACTCTGCATCTCCAAGGTCTGGGAAAGAGTAGAAACCCCAGCAGGGGAATAATGTATACAGGTGAGACTTACATGCACTTTTTCTTCATTATTTATGGACCCTTAATTTGGTTAAGCGCCTTTTGCTTGGGCAAAATAAACCAATTGAATTATTTCTAAAGAAAAGCTAGCCTGCAGGGCGACACGGTGGCGCAGTGCTGTCTCACAGCGCTGAGGACCCGGGTTCGATGCCGGTCCCGGGTCACTGTCCCTGTTGGTCCCGGGTCACTGCACATTCTTCCCGTGTCTGTGTGGATTTCACACCCACAACCCACAAAGATGTACAGTAGGTGGATTGGCCACATTAAATTGCCCCTTATTGGAAAAATGTTTTAAAAGAAAAGCTAGCCTATGCTGATTATACCATTTTCAGTCGACAGGTAGGAGGTCCAAGGGTTGGTGCAGACTGAACAGCCTCCTTCCGGGCAGCACGGTAGCACAAGTGGACAGCACTGTGGCTTCACAGCGCCAGGGTCCCAGGTTCGATTCCCTGCTGAGTCACTGTCTGTGCGGCGTCTGCACGTTCTCCCCGTGTCTGCGTGGGTTTCCTCCAGGTGCTCCGGTTTTCTCCCACAGTCCAAAGACGTGCAGGTTAGGTGGATTGGCCATGATCAATTGCCTTTAATGTCCAAAAAGGTTAGGAGGGGTTATTGAGTTACGGGGGTAGGGTGGAAGTGAGGGCTTAAGTGGGTCGGAGCAGACTCGATGGGTCTAATGGCCTCCTTCTGCACTGTATGTTCTATGTTCTGCACTGTAGGGGTTTTATGATTTTATGTTCACAAATTGGGATCCGTGTTTCAAAAGGTACAGTCAGGTAATGGATTTAGCAAGGCTTTACATCTCTGAAACTGAGAAACACTCCTGTGGGCTGTGAACAATATCTAAAGTTTCTATACACATCCTGATGGTTCAATATTTAATAAGGAATACGTCAAAAATATATCTTCTGATAATGGTTAACGGCTGCCTCAGTTACTTTCATTTAGATGAGTTTCTCATTGAGAAAACATTGTTATAATGCACATTATGTACCAATTTTAGAGACTGCAAAAGTTGTCAGTATTACATATGTATGATATAAAGTACAAACAATATTCCTCAAGACATTAAAAGCCATCAGCATTATACTTAACAATATAAGTACAGACAATATCGAGAAAAGTACTTTTGACTTTAAGTACATATACAAATGCACGCAGTCACATTTAATTGTCAGTTTTAGTAGCATGGACTCTAGGGGGGGGGGATCTCCCATGCCGCGCTGTCGGGGAGAATCGCTGTGCATGTCACTGTTTCTCGCGATGCCGGTCCGACGCCATTCCGCCATTCTCCCCGCTGGCGAGAACGGCGTCATCGAGGTCGGCGCCGCGCATGCCAGACAGTCTGTCGAGCAGGCAGTAGAGGCGATTCTCCCAGCCCCCCACTATTCGCCACGCCGTCGCCGTTCACCCCTGCTAAATAAATTTGTCAGCCAGCAGGAGGAGAGTGGGCGGGCCCATCCCAGGAAGCAGGAAGTTGCGTCAACGGCCAGTGATGGCTGGTGGGTGGGGGAGGGATGTCTGAAGCGTTTTCCGCGATCCCCCAAGGGGGGGGGAGGAGGTTGGAGGGGGGGGAGGGGGTTGGGAGGGGGTTGGGAGTGCATTTGGGGGGGGAAGGGGGTTGGGGGGGAGGGGGTTGGGGGGGAGGGGGTTGGGGGAGGGAAAGGGCTGGGGGGGGAGGGGGTTGGGATGAGAGGTTTGTGGGGGAGGGGTGGGGGGGGAGAAGGAGGGGTGGTTGGTATCGGCGACGACAGGGCTAAGGAGGGTGGGTTGTGGAAAGGAGTAGAGGGAAGGGGGATGGGGTAGGAGAAGGGGGAAGGGGGAGGGGGTGGTGCAAATGATGCCACCATCCTGTCGTGTTGGGGGGGGGGCCCTCCACGGTTGCCCGCAGGACCGAGACCCCCAGCTGGAGTGCCATGGCAGGAAGGTGGCGAAGACACCCTTCCATTTCGAGGGCCTGGTGAAGGGCTGTGTCCGCTGGCGCTGCGATGAGGAGGGACGGGTTGAACTGTGTGGGATACGGATACTGTGGGCAGGTGGCACGGTGCGTGCCTGAAGGAACAGTGACAAGGCAGCCGGGGCACCCATTCATCTAAAGGGCCCTGGCTGCCTACGTGCCAAAGCGCCCTCCTAACAAATTTTGTTGCCTCTCCCTCCCAAACCTAGCCCCCCCCCCCCTTTCAAGATCATGATGTTTTCACCACAGCCATCGATGTTCGCCGCCGTGGCGGCAGCGGCAGCCATGCAGATTGGCATTGGCGCGGGCGAGCCAGGCGGCTCAGTGAGGCGGCTCAGTGAGGGTGCTGCAGTGCCAGGCAGCTCAGTGAGGGTGCTGCAGAGCCAGGCGGCTCAGTGAAGGTGCTGCAGAGCCGGGCGGCTCAGTGAAGGTGCTGCAGTGCCGGGCGGCTCAGTGAGGGTGCTGCAGAGCCAGGCGGCTCAGTGAGGGTGCTGCAGAGCCAGGCGGCTCAGTGAGGGTGCTGCAGTGCCGGGCGGCTCAGTGAGGGTGCTGCAGAGCCAGGCGGCTCAGTGAGGGTGCTGCAGAGCCAGGCGGCTCAGTGAAGGTGCTGCAGAGCCGGGCGGCTCAGTGAAGGTGCTGCAGTGCCGGGCGGCTCAGTGAGGGTGCTGCAGAGCCGGGCGGCTCAGTGAGGGTGCTGCAGAGCCGGGCGGCTCAGTGAGGGTGCTGCAGAGCCAGGCGGGGTGCTGCAGAGCCGGGCGGCTCAGTGAGGGTGCTGCAGAGCCGGGCGGCTCAGTGAAGGTGCTGCAGAGCCAGGCGGCTCAGTGAGGGTGCTGCAGAGCCGGGCGGCTCAGTGAGGGTGCTGCAGAGCCGGGCGGCTCAGTGAGGGTGCTGCAGAGCCGGGCGGCTCAGTGAGGGTGCTGCAGAGCCAGGCGGGGTGCTGCAGAGCCGGGCGGCTCAGTGAGGGTGCTGCAGAGCCGGGCGGCTCAGTGAGGGTGCTGCAGAGCCGGGCGGCTCAGTGAGGGTGCTGCAGTGCCAGGCGGCTCAGTGTGGGTGCTGCAGAGCCAGGCGGCTCAGTGAGGGTGCTGCAGTGCCGGGCGGCTCAGTGAGGGTGCTGCAGTGCCAGGCGGCTCAGTGAGGGTGCTGCAGAGCCGGGCGGCTCAGTGAAGGTGCTGCAGAGCCAGGCGGCTCAGTGAGGGTGCTGCAGAGCCGGGCGGCTCAGTGAGGGTGCTGCAGAGCCAGGCGGCTCAGTGAGGGTGCTGCAGTGCCAGGCGGCTCAGTGAGGGTGCTGCAGAGCCGGGTGGCTCAGTGAGGGTGCTGCAGTGCCAGGCAGCTCAGTGAGGGTGCTGCAGAGCCAGGCGGCTCAGTGAGGGTGCTGCAGTGCCAGGCGGCTCAGTGAGGGTGCTGCAGTGCCAGGCAGCTCAGTGAGGGTGCTGCAGAGCCAGGCAGCTCAGTGAGGGTGCTGCAGAGCCAGGCAGCTCAGTGAGGGTGCTGCAGAGCCAGGCAGCTCAGTGAGGGTGCTGCAGAGCCAGGCAGCTCAGTGAGGGTGCTGCAGAGCCAGGCGGCTCAGTGAGGGTGCTGCAGAGCCAGGCGGGGAGCTGCAGTGCCAGGCAGCTCAGTGAGGGTGCTGCAGAGCCAGGCGGCTCAGTGAAGGTGCTGCAGAGCCGGGCGGCTCAGTGAGGGTGCTGCAGAGCCAGGCGGGGTGCTGCAGTGCCAGGCAGCTCAGTGAGGGTGCTGCAGAGCCAGGCAGCTCAGTGAGGGTGCTGCAGAGCCAGGCGGCTCAGTGAGGGTGCTGCAGAGCCAGGCGGCTCAGTGAGGGTGCTGCAGTGCCAGGCGGCTCAGTGAGGGTGCTGCAGAGCCAGGCAGCTCAGTGAGGGTGCTGCAGAGCCGGGCGGCTCAGTGAAGGTGCTGCAGAGCCAGGCGGCTCAGTGAGGGTGCTGCAGTGCCAGGCGGCTCAGTGAGGGTGCTGCAGTGCCAGGCAGCTCAGTGAGGGTGCTGCAGAGCCAGGCGGCTCAGTGAGGGTGCTGCAGAGCCAGGCGGCTCAGTGAAGGTGCTGCAGTGCCGGGCGGCTCAGTGAGGGTGCTGCAGAGCCAGGCGGCTCAGTGAGGGTGCTGCAGAGCCAGGCGGCTCAGTGAAGGTGCTGCAGAGCCAGGCGGCTCAGTGAAGGTGCTGCAGTGCCGGGCGGCTCAGTGAGGGTGCTGCAGAGCCAGGCGGCTCAGTGAGGGTGCTGCAGAGCCAGGCGGCTCAGTGAGGGTGCTGCAGAGCCGGGCGGCTCAGTGAGGGTGCTGCAGAGCCGGGCGGCTCAGTGAGGGTGCTGCAGAGCCGGGCGGCTCAGTGAGGGTGCTGCAGAGCCGGGCGGCTCAGTGAGGGTGCTGCAGAGCCGGGCGGCTCAGTGAGGGTGCTGCAGAGCCGGGCGGCTCAGTGAGGGTGCTGCAGAGCCAGGCGGCTCAGTGAGGGTGCTGCAGAGCCGGGCGGCTCAGTGAAGGTGCTGCAGAGCCTGGCGGCTCAGTGAAGGTGCTGCAGAGCCAGGCAGCTCAGTGAGGGTGCTGCAGTGCCAGGCGGCTCAGTGAGGGTGCTGCAGAGCCAGGCAGCTCAGTGAGGGTGCTGCAGAGGCGGGCGGCTCAGTGAGGGTGCTGCAGAGCCGGGCGGCTCAGTGAGGGTGCTGCAGAGCCAGGCGGCTCAGTGAGGGTGCTGCAGAGCCGGGCGGCTCAGTGAGGGTGCTGCAGAGCCGGGCGGCTCAGTGAGGGTGCAGCAGAGCCGGGCGGCTCAGTGAGGGTGCAGCAGAGCCAGGCGGGGTGCTGCAGAGCCAGGCAGCTCAGTGAGGGTGCTGCAGAGGCAGGCAGCTCAGTGAGGGTGCAGCAGAGCCAGGCGGGGTGCTGCAGAGCCAGGCAGCTCAGTGAGGGTGCTGCAGAGGCAGGCGGCTCAGTGAGGGTGCTGCAGAGCCAGGCGGGGTGCTGCAGATCCAGGCAGCTCAGTGAGGGTGCTGCAGAGCCGGGCGGCTCAGTGAGGGTGCTGCAGAGCCGGGCGGCTCAGTGAGGGTGCTGCAGAGGCAGGCGGCTCAGTGAGGGTGCTGCAGTGCCAGGCGGGGTGCTGCAGATCCAGGCAGCTCAGTGAGGGTGCTGCAGAGCCGGGCGGCTCAGTGAGGGTGCTGCAGAGGCAGGCGGCTCAGTGAGGGTGCTGCAGAGCCAGGCGGGGTGCTGCAGATCCAGGCAGCTCAGTGAGGGTGCTGCAGAGCCGGGCGGCTCAGTGAGGGTGCTGCAGAGCCGGGCGGCTCAGTGAGGGTGCTGCAGAGCCAGGCAGCTCAGTGAGGGTGCTGCAGAGGCGGATGCAGCAGAGGGAGTGGCTGCGGAGGGCCCCATGCCAGGCGCTCCTTCTGCAGGCCATCACGCCCGACAGGTCCAAGAGGAGGCGGAGGGTGCGAATCACCTCCACGTTGTCAGCCAGGAAGAGGGCGACGACAACGATCCTGATGGGGCACCAGGGGAGGAGCACGAGCAGGTGGTCGTGCCAAGGCGGCGGAGGGGTCTCATGCGTCACCATGTCTACCGGGGCCGCATTTCTTTCGAGGACCTAACAGAAGCGGCATGCAGGAGGCGACTCAGATTGAGCCTTGAGACGGTGGGCCATATATGCCACCTAATGGCGCACCTGGCACCATGTGGAACGGGGGAGGACATGCCATCCCAGTGAGAGTGAAGGTCATGGTCGCCCTAAATCTTTTCGCAATCTGCTCCTGGGACCTTTGTGGAATCTCTCAGGCATTGGAGCACTGGTGCATCCGGGCCGTTACCGTCGGCCTATATGCTGTCGCGGGACGATACATAGATTTCCCGGAGGACCACGCACACCAGGCTGCCAGGGCAGCGCAATTCGCCTCAGTGGCCGGGATCCCGATGGTCCAAGGCGTCGTGGATGGGGTGCACGTCAACCTGCGTGCACCACCACGGAACAGGGACGTCTTCCTGAACAGGAAGGGGACTCAATGAATGTCCAGGTGGTATGCGACCACAGAATGCGAATAATTCACTTGTGTCAATACCCGGGCAGCGTGCTTGATGCCTTTATACTGGCACAGTCCTTCATCCCCGCAATTTCCGAGGGTCAACCCCCCCCCCCCCCCCCCCCCCCCCACCCCCGGATGAGGGTCCCTCCCTTGCTGTGGTTACCGGGACAGGCACCGGGACCTCCTCCTCCCTCGGGGAGCCCCGTGGCCCCCGGGCCTCTCTAAGGGATGGTGGTGCGCGCGGAGGCAAGCCCCATTGCATCACTGACACCTGGTCATGCTAGTCCTGGAGGCCCGCTGCGGAATCGACCAGGGTCTGAACGTTCCCGGCGATGGAGCTGAGGGAGTGCGACATCCCGGCAGGGACAGCGCTACCTCCCGCTGGGTCTGTGCGAAGCCGTCCACCACATGGACAAAGCCGTCGATGCTCTCAGCGATGGCCTGCTGAGACTGGGCTAGACCCCGGAGCGCGGCGGCAATGCTGGGCCTGGCCTGCCCTCCGACAGTCCAGCCCCTCGGCTGCTCCTACCTCCACCTGCTGTACCGGTTCAGCTGTGTGGTGCGCACCAGTCTGTGACCCAGAAGCCTCGTCACTTACTTGCCCAAACGAGGTGAGTGTATCTGCGATGGCTGAAGTGGTGGGTGACAGCAGTGCCGCGGTGATGCTCGATCAATAACTCCGGAAGCGAGATTGGAGACAATTGAAGGCTTTATTACACTAGATGTTTCCCCCAGAAGCGCAGGTACAGAAGGCAGCTGCTGGGGAGACACGGGCTTTTATACTCCGCCCTACTGGGCGGAACCAGCAGGTAGGCATAACCAATGAAAACATTACCTCCTACACCAATGGTCTTACAGCATTACAGGGTACCGTAATACCTTAATACCGACTACCACATTCACCTCCTGTTAACAAAAAGAATCCGGCGGGGGTGGTGGCCTCGCATTACACAGTGGTAGAGGTTAAGGTTATGGAGGTACCTGGTATACATCAGTACAGTGGTTTTGCCTCGTTACATCGCAACTAGTTACAACATTTATTTACAGTTCAGAATGAAGCAATTAGTCGATCGGGGGCCCTGGTCGTCCTCTGCGATCGTCGTAGCTTTGGTGGTGATGCAGGCGCCGGCTCGGGCATCAGTGGCTCCGAGAGCGTGGCTTCGGCTTCTTCGGCAGCTTCATCACTCCTAGGCGGGACCGGTGGGAGGACCAATCCACCTGGGAAGGGGGCGGCTGTGGGGTGCGCCGGTGGGAGGGGGGGTGGGATTGGTGGTGGGGGGGTGTGTGGGGATCCAGCGGGCGGCAGGTCCCGTAGGGAGACCGTGTCCTGTCGGCCGTCGGGGTATGCCACGTAGGCGTACTGAGGGTTAGCGTGAAATAGGTGGACCCTCTCGACCAATGGGTCTGACTTGTGCACCCGCACGTGTTTGAGGAGCAGGATGGGTCCAGGAGCTGCCAGCCAGGTTGGGAGCGAGGTCCCGGAGGAGGACATCCTAGCGAAGACAAGGAGACATTCGTGAGGTGTTTGGTTGGTCGTGGTACACAGCAGTGACCGGACGGAGTGGAGGGCATCCGGGAGGACCTCCTGCCAGAGGGAGACTGGGAGATTCCTGGACCGTAGGGCCAGTAGGACGGTCTTCCTGACCGTTCCATTCTCCCTCTCTACCTGTCCGTTACCCCGGGGGTTGTAACTGGTCGTCCTGATCGAGGCAATGCCCTTGCTGAGCAGGAATTGACGCAGTTCATCGCTCATAAAGGAGGACCCGCTATCGCTGTGTATGTAGACGGGGAAACCGAACAGCGTAAAGATACTGTGGAGGGCTTTTATGACAGTGGTCATGGTCATGTCGGGGCAGGGAATGGCAAATGGGAACCGGGCGTACTCGTCAATCACGTTCAGGAAGTACGTGTTGCGGTCGGTGGAGGGGAGGGGCCCTTTGAAGTCCATACTGAGGCGTTCAAAGGGACAGGAAGCCTTTATCAGGTGCGCTTTCTCTGGCCTGTAGAAGTGCGGCTTGCACTCCGCGCAGATTTGGCAGTCCCTGGTGACTGTCCTGACCTCCTCGATGGAGTAGGGCAGGTTGTGGGTTTTAATGAAATGGAAGAATCGAGTGACCCCCGGGTGGCAGAGGTCCTCGTGGAGGACACGGAGGCGGTCCACTTGTGCGGTGGCACATGTGCCGCGGGATAGGGCATCAGGAGGCTCAGTTAGCTTCCCGGGACGATACAAGATCTCATAGTTGTAGGTGGAGAGTTCGATCCTCCACCGTAAGACCTTGTCATTCTTTATCTTGCCCCGCTGTGCATTATCGAACATGAAGGCCACCGACCGTTGGTCAGTGAGGAGAGTGAATCTCCTGCCGGCCAGGTAATGCCTCCAATGCCGCACAGCTTCTACTATGGCCTTTTCAACTGAGGAATGGCGGATTTCTGAAGCGTGGAGGGTTCGGGAGAAGAAAGCCACGGGCCTGCCCGCTTGGTTGAGGGTGGCCGCCAGAGCTAAATCGGACGCGTCGCTCTCAACTTGGAAGGGGAGGGACTCGTCGATGGCGTGCATTGTGGCCTTTGCGATGTCCGCTTTGATGAGGCTGAAGGCCTGGCGGGCCTCTGTCGACAGGGGAAAAACCGTGGATTGGATCAGTGGGAGGGCCCTGTCCGCATAGTTGGGGACCCACTGGGCATAATAAGAGAAAAATCCCAGGCGGCGTTTCAGGGCCTTGGAGCAGTGAGGGAGGGGGAACTCCATGAGGGGGCGCATGCGTTCAGGGTCTGGGCCTATAAATCCATCATGCACTACGTAGCCGAGGATGGCTAGACGGTCGGTGCTGAACACGCATTTATCCTTGTTATATGTGAGATTAAGGATTTTTGCGGTCTGGGGAATTTTCGGAGGTTTGTGTCGTGGTCCTGCTGGTCGTGGCCGCAGATGGTGACATTATCGAGGTACGGAAACGTGGCCCGCAAACCGTACCGGTCAACCATTCGGTCCATCTCTCGTTGGAAGACCGAGATTCCATTAGTGACACCGAAGGGAACCCTTAGGAAGTGGTAGAGCCGCCCATCTGCTTTGAAAGCAGTGTATTTGCGGTCGCTAGGGCGGATGGAGAGCTGGTGGTAGGCGGACTTCAGATCCACCGTGGAAAAGGCCTTGTATTGTGCGATCCTGTTGACCAGATCGGATATGCGGGGGAGAGGGTACGCGTCAAGCTGCGTATACCTGTTGATGGTCTGGCTATAATCGATGACCATTCTATGCTTCGCCCCAGTCTTTACAACCACTACTCGAGCTCTCCAGGGACTGTTGCTAGCCTCAATGACACCTTCCCTCAGTGATCGCTGGACCTCCAACCTAATAAAGGTCCGGTCCTGAGCACTGTACCGTCTGCTCCTGGTGGCAACGGGTTTGCAATCTGGGGTGAGGTTCGCAAACAGGGAAGGCGGATCGACCTTGAGGGTCGCGAGGCTGCAGACAGTGAGGGGGGGTATAGGGCCGCCGAATTTAAAGGTTAAGCTTTGGAGGTTGCATTGAAAATCTAACCCTAGGAGTGTGGCAGCGCAGAGGTGGGGAAGGACGTAGAGCCGGTAATTTTTAAACTCCCTTCCCTGGACCGTGAGGTTCACTGTGCAGAACCCCTTGATCTCCACTGAATGAGACCCGGAGGCCAGGGAGATTTTCCGGTTAACTGGGTGAACGAGGAGAGAACAGCGCCTTATCGTGTTGGGGTGTATGAAGCTCTCCATGCTCCCAGAGTCGATCAGACAGGATGTTTCATGCCCATTGATGAGCACGGTCGTCGTTGCAGTCGAGAGTGTTCGGGGCCGAGACTGGGACAGGGGCACCGAGGCTAGCCGTGGCAGAAGTTGGATGTTCTCCTCGGGCGGTGTGTGGTCATCCGAGTCGGGGTCCTGAGAGTCCAGCCAAGATGACGGTGCCCACTGGTCGCACATGCTGGGGGTGCACAAGATGGCGGCGCCCATCCATCACACGTGGTGTCCGAGAGACAAGATGGCGGCACCCGGAGGGCACACGTGGCCCTGAAGGAGGAAGATGGCGGCGCCCGCTGGCTGCACGTGACCTGTAGAGAGGGTTGTGGTGGCGGTCCCGTTTCGCCTCCGAAGACCGCAGCGACCGCCTGGGCCTGGCATACCGCCACAAAGTGGCCCTTTTTGCCGCATCCTTTGCAGAGGGATGAGCGGGCCGGACAGCGCTGTCGGGGGTGCTTGGCTTGCCCGCAAAAATAGCAGCGGGGCCCCCCGGGGTTGCCTGGCAGTCTCACAGCTCAAGCTTGTGGGGGGATGGGGGATGCATCGGAGTCAGTCGCGAGGTGGGGGGGGGGGGGGTTCCACGCTGCCCAAGGGGCTGCCGCGCAGTCGGGGGAGTAAGTGCGGGCGTTTCAGGAGGCCACATCCAGGGAGCTAGTAAGGTCCCGTGCCTCCTTGAGGCCTAGTGTCTCTTTCTCCAGCAATCGCTGACGGATTTGGGAGGACAGCATACCTGCAACAAATGCGTCCCGGATCAAACGTTCTGTGTGGTCGCTGGCCGAAACTTGCGGGCAGTTACAGTTCCTCCCCAACGCCAGGAGCGCAAGGTAGAACTCCTCCAGCGATTCCCCAGGGATTTGTCGCCTCGTCAGGAGTAGATGTCGGGCATAGACCTGATTTACAGGGCAAATATAGTGTCCATTCAGCAGATTAATTGCTGCCTCGAAATCGTCCGCATCCTCAATGAGAGTGTAGATGTCTGGGCTCACCCTCGAGTGCAGAACTTGAATTTTCTGGTCCTCCGTGGGTGTAGTTGTGGCCGTCCTGAGGTATCCATTGAAACACGCCAGCCAGTGCTTGAAGGTTGCCGCTGAGTTTGCCGCGTGGGGGCTGAGTTGCAGACACTCTGGCTTGATTCGGAGCCCCATCCTTTAAAATCTAGTGTAATAAACTCCAAAAGCGAGATTGGAGACAATTGAAGGCTATTATTACACTAGATGTTTTCCCCAGCAGCGCAGGTACAGAAAGCAGCTGCATGGGAGACACGGGCTCTTATACTCCGCCTTACTGGGCGGAACCAGCAGGCAGGCTTAACCAATGAAAACAGTACCTTCTACACTAATGGCCTTACACCATTACAGGTACCGTAATACCTCTAATACCGACTACCACACGCGGCCACTAGGTCTTCGTCTGTACCCAGGTCTGGGGTCGCCTGGCTGGAACCTTGGCCCGGTGCATTCAGTCCACTGCCCATGCCAGGTGCTGTGCCCCTGTGCCTCGTATGTTGCAACGTCCTCTGTGCGTCATTGTCCTGAGGGGCTGTCCTGTCGCTGTCGCTGTCCTGGCTCGCTGTACCCTCCACGTCCATCTCACTGTCATATGTGTCATGACTGTCTGTCCTGACGTTTCTGTCTGTCCTCTGTGCGTAACCCTTCGGTGGCCCGGCCTCAGAGGAGGGCCCTCCTGCCCGTGATCCTTCCCCTCTGTCCCGTGCATCTCTGTGGCGGCGGGGTGACCGAGCAGTTCCACGGTGGTGTTCCTCTGGCTCTGGAGAACACAATAAGGCACGTTTCGTTAGGCAAGCGGGTCGTATGGGAGGGGGTGGAGGGGGCAGTGTGAGGGTGTGGACTGTGGGGGTGGTGCAGTGTCAGGCGGTGGGGTATGAGGGTGTGGACTGTGGGGGCGGTGCAGTGTCAGGCGGTGGGGTATGAGGGTGTGGACTGTGGGGGCGGTGCAGTGTCAGGCGGTGGGATGTGAGGGTGTGGACTGTGGGGGCGGTGCAGTGTCAGGCGGTGGGGTATGAGGGTGTGGACTGTGGGGGCGGTGCAGTGTCAGGCGGTGGGGTATGAGGGTGTGGACTGTGGGGACGGTGCAGTGTCAGGCGGTGGGGTGTGAGGGTGTGGACTGTGGGGGCGGTGCAGTGTCAGGCGGTGGGGTGCAAGGGTGTGGACTGTGGGGGCGGTGCAGTGTCAGGTGGTGGGGTGTGAGGGTGTGGACTGTGGGGGCGGTGCAGTGTCAGGCGGTGGGGTATGAGGGTGTGGACTGTGGGGGCGGTGCAGTGTCAGGCGGTGGGGTGTGAGGGTGTGGACTGTGGGGGTGGTGCAGTGTCAGGCGGTGGGGTGTGAGGATGTGGACTGTGGGGGTGGTGCAGTGTCAGGCGGTGGGGTGTGAGGGTGTGGACTGTGGGGGTGGTGCAGTGTCAGGCGGTGGGGTGTGAGGGTGTGGACTGTGGGGGCGGTGCAGTGTCAGGCGGTGGGGTGCGAGGGTGTGGACTGTGGGGGTGGTGCAGTGTCAGGCGGTGGTGTGTGAGGGTGTGGACTGTGGGGACGGTGCAGTGTCAGGCGGTGGGGTGCAAGGGTGTGGACTGTGGGGGCAGTGCAGTGTCAGGCGGTGGGGTATGAGGGTGTGGACTGTGGGGGTGGTGCAGTGTCAGGCGGTGGGGTATGAGGGTGTGGACTGTGGGGGCGGTGCAGTGTCAGGCGGTGGGGTGTGAGGGTGTGGACTGTGGGGGCGGTGCAGTGTCAGGCGGTGGGGTATGAGGGTGTGGACTGTGGGGGCGGTGCAGTGTCAGGCGGTGGGGTGTGAGGGTGTGGACTGTGTGGGTGGTGCAGTGACAGGCGGTGGGGTGTGAGGGTGTGGACTGTGGGGGTGGTGCAGTGTCAGGCGGTGGGATGTGAGGGTGTGGACTGTGGGGGTGGTGCAGTGTCAGGCGGTGGGGTGTGAGGGTGTGGACTGTGGGGGTGGTGCAGTGTCAGGCAGTGGGGTGTGAGGGTGTGGACTGTGGGGGCGGTGCAGTGTCAGTCGGTGGGGTGTGAGGGTGTGGACTGTGGGGGTGGTGCAGTGTCAGGCGGTGGGGTGTGTGGTGGGGTGTGGGGGGGTGGGGGGACTGATGAGCTGAGGGACTGCATGTAGACAGGGGATTCTCACTTGGAGCTTCGCCTCCGACCTGACACGGCGCTACCTCCTGGTTGGCGGCTCCCCCAGCAAGGTCTAGAGCCCTTTGCTCGTAGACGGTCAGGGGGTGGACCTCAGGTGAACCCCTTCCGGTTCTTGAACCGGTTCTCTGATTGTGAGATGTCTTGCCCTTGGGGGTGGGGGGAATGAAACTCAGGGTTAGGCGGTCATTAGCAGGACGCACATGTAAGCACCATTATCACTAGGTGGGGACACTGGGACCCAGGCCATGGCACCTGCCCACTGGGTGGGGTGGAGTGTTCCACATGTGACCCGGATGCAACGTGGGGCCCCAGCACCACCCCCCCCCGCGGGCGTGGGGGTGGGGGGGGTGGGTGGGGCGTTGCCCAGAGGGGGTGTCAGGTTACTTACCCTCGCTGCCCTCGTGAGGTCGTGCAGTTTCTTCCTGCACTGGTCTCCCGTGCGGGGGATGTGCCCCACAGCGCTGACTGCCGTCCCGACCTCTCGCCATCCACGCCTCGCGGTGCTGCACGGCTGCCGGTGTCCACGTCTTGGGAAGAGGATGGCCCGGCGCTCCTCCACAGCATCTAGAAGTGCCTCCAGGTCGCTGTCCCGGAAGCGGGGAGCAGCGCGACGGGGCTCATCCATCTCCGACCTCGGTGTCTGTGTGCCGATCTGCACACTTCCTATTACACAGCGCGGCGTCATCCTGGCGTCGCGCGATGACGCCACTGGTCTTTCGCCATGCCCACCGCGTTTCTCGCAGCACCGCTGCTGGCCCCTTTTCTGGCTGTGAATCGGTCGCAGTGAAACGTGACGGCGTTCACGACGGCGCGGGCACTTAGTCCCGCGATCGGAGAATCGCCCCCTAGATGTGGAAAATTCAAACGTAAAGAGAATCTGGCAGTAAGTGACACATTCTGAGCACAAAAATTGAATTGTGAACATTCATAGAAAAATAAACCTTTTACGACAACAGATGGAGATCATTCAACTGATCTCGTTTATGTCATCTTAAAATGAGCTACGAAGCCTAATCTCATTTTCCAGCTCTGATTCGATTATTGAGCTTCAAGCACATGTTCAAGTGTTTTTAAACATGGTTAAAGATTCAGCCTCTACCATCCTTTCAGACTTTGAATTCCAGAACTTCACCACTATCTAATGAAAAAAATCTCCTCAACTTTCTGGATTAATCCTTCTGCAATTACTTTAAATCTATGCCAGATGGTCATCAAACTGTCTGCTAAGTGAAAAATGTCCTTTCTATCCACTCTAGGCCCCAAATAATATTCTATGCCTCAATCAAATTTCCCCCCTCCAGTGTTCCAAAGAAAACAAACCCAGTCTATCCGATCTTTCTTCTGAGCTAAATTTCTCCATTCCTGGCCAAACCCCCTCAAATCTACCGCGGTCACATCCTGTATTGGATATTGTATCCATTTGATATGGGGCCACATCAAAGGTTATTACAGAGGTTTATGGTGTAGGGGTAATGTAGTGGCATGGATAGATGTTTGGTTAGGTAAGAGTAGGTATAAATCAGTCTTTTTCTGGTTGGCAGGATGTAACACTTTGTTACGAGTGGTGTGCCACAAGGATTAGTGCTGGGACCTCAACCTTTTACAATTTATATAAATGACTTGGAAGAAGGGACCAAAGGTATGGTTGTTAAATTTGCTGATGACACACAGATAGGTGGAAAAATAAGCTGTGAGGAGGCCATAAGGAAGCTCCAAAAGGATATAATTAGGTTAAATGGGTGAGCAAAGATCTGGCAAATGGGGTATAATGTGGGCATATATGAAATTGTCCATTTGGGAGGTAGAATAAAAAAGCATAAAAAATCTAAATGGTGAGAGATTGCAGAGCTCTGAGATTCAGAGGGACCTGGGGTTTGAGTGCATGAATCACTAAAGAGGCTAATGTGCAGGTACAGCAAATAATTAGAAATGCCAATAGAATGTTATTCATTGTGAGAGGAATCGAGTATAAAATAGGCCGGTTATTCTTCAATTATCAAATATAAAATATACATCAATTATACAGGGCATTAGTGAGACCACACCAGAAAACGGGTGTGGTGGGACGGAAAATGCCGCCATAGTCTTTGAATATTTTAAAGGTAGAGGTACATAGATTCTTGATAAACAAGGGGGTGAAAGGTTATTGCGGGCAGGCTGGTGGTTACAATCAGATCAGCCATGATATTTTTAAATGGCGGACCAGGCTTGAGGGGCTAAGTGGACTACTCTTGCTCCTAACTCGTATGACTATATATGACAGCAGTAGGTCTTGTTGAACAAAAGTATAAATAAATTGAATTTGTAGCTCATTTATTTTAATGTAAACATTTTCCCATAAAAAAATCAGGTAAAGCTAGGAAATTATAATGAATACCTTCAACAAAAACTTGACTTTAATAACACATGTTTCATTTAACCTGTGGGTTGAAGTTAAACTCCAGAGATCTGGCCACATAATGCCACTTCAGTACAGTATTAAGGGAGCGCTGCACAGTCAGATATGCCATATTTTGGATGAGATGTTAAACCCTGTCTGTCCTCAGATGGATATAAATAATCCCACAGCACAATTTTGGAGAAGAGCAATAGTGGTCTGCCCTTAGGTGCCCTGGCCAACATTTATCACGGAACTAAAATATATAAAACTAATGATTTGATCATTATCTTATTTCTGTCTGCGGGAGCTTACTGTCCACAAATTGCTGTGTTTCCTATGTTACTACACTAGCCAACCTTCAAGAGTACTTAATTGACTGTAAAGTGCTATTTTTTCCTTCTTTCTTTCCTTGCTCCTCTTCCCTCTCTCCCTCTGTTCCCCCTGTAATATAAAGGTTTGGCACAAAAAGGTTGATGTGGGTCTGTCCACACTGTGATGTAAGAGAACTCGTGCCCCACACATAGGGGCAGTGTTAGACAGAGCTGTGTGTAGAAGCAAGCATGAAGACAGCTCCTAGCTTGGACATTTATTGTACCTATGTATATAATTTTTATAGTTAATAAACTTGCTGTTGAACTATCTAAGACTTTCAATTCTTTAATAAGACTTACCAAATTACTGGGATTAAGGAACTGAGGACCCAGGTTTGAATCCCGGCCCTGAGTCACTGTCCATGTGGAGTTTGCACATTCTCTCCGTGTCTGCATAGGTTTCACCTCCACAACCCAAAAGATGTGCAGGTTAGGTGGATTGGCCATGCTAAATTGCCCCTTAATTGAAAAAAAATAATAATTGGGTACTTTAAATGTAAAAAAACCTTATCAAATTACAACCACCACATTATGACATGGCCACAGTGAATGTAACAACTCAAAACCTTCCAGAGACTGCAGAAGAAAATTAAAATCCTGGAAAACTGAAGAACGAAGAATTCTGACCTGAGGAAAAGATCAAGTAGCCAAGACACAAAAAGAAAGCACCAGGAAAAAGCTCCAATGAAAGACTTGGAAGCTGATGGCAGAAATTAAATTCCTCACTTCAGCAGAAGACTCCATTAAATCCCATGGAAGTCCAGAGTGTGTAGAATCAGCATAGTAGGAGGGAGTTATAATTTTAAAATTCCTGGACAACACAACACCCGGAAATGTGGTCAGAAATTGCCATTGAAATTACAGTCAAATTGGTCATCCCAATTTCTCTCAGCTGGACATCGTCTAAACAAAGTCAGCCATATAACCTGGCATCATATTGTGCAGGGCATGGGCCCAATCCAATATCCGGTGGCCAGGCATTTCCAGAGCAATTCAGGACACAATAATGAACTGCCAGGTATGTGCACTACAGAAGCAGGATCAATCCCAGGACCTATGCCCACATAGTTCCTTACTAGGCCATGAGAAATGCTGCTCTTCGTTCATCTCCAACAGCAAATCATTGTTGTGGTGGATTACCTTTCCAGATGGGTTGAGGTGAAGCAACTGTACATGACAACTACAGATACGCAATTAAATCATTGAAAGTAATATTCATAACCCATGATATCCCAGCTGTGATTGTGTCTAATATGGCCCACAATTTCAAAATTAGTGCTTCCCCAATTTGCCATAACATCCTGCTTTCACCACCGTACTAGCTCCCCAAGATACCCACAGTCAAACAGGAAGGTCGAAAGAGGGGTCTGCGCTCTAACAGGTCCTCTGATAAAGAATTACCAGAGCATCCAAGCCAAAGAGCAGTCCTACAGGCAGAAGCACGCTTATGCCTACAACAGAAGGTTCCGCACCAGACACTTTCCACAAGTACAAAAGGGCGACAAGGTCTGGATTAAAGACCTTGAGAGAGAGGGCACTATCATCTGGAAAGACAATGACCAACCCCGGTCATACCGAGTTGGCGGCCCAAAGGGTACAGTTGGGAAAAATGGGAGGAGTCTCCTCCCATCCCTCAAAGGGTGCCTCCCTGTGGAGAGAAATTGAGGATGACACCCAGATTCCAGAACAACCCCAATTTAACAACATTTACCAGTGACAGTAGAAAGAACAAGATGTGGGAGGATTATACGACCGCCAAACTGCTTAAACCTATGGTTTTAGAGAGTTGAGGTGGTGGGTAGGTGAGATGGGGAATTAGTAATGATGTAAATACATGGGCCAAACTGGGATAACTTGTAAGTACATTGGATAAAAACCTGGGGGCTAAAGTATAAAGGTTGTCACATAAAGGGATCACATTGGACTGAGTACATTACCTCTCATAAGTGATGTAAGAGAAACATGACCCACACCTCGGGGTCAGAGTAGTGTTGGACAGAGCTATGTGCAGAAGTCTCCTTCTGCACTGTAAAATCTATGATTCTATGATTCTATGATTCTAAGCAAGCATGGGGTCAGCTCCAAGCTTGAATCTTTTTTTGAATCTAATTTTCTCCAACCTGAGGAACTCATATCCGTCCCCCAACCATACTGCACATGGCGCTGCCGACCTCCAATTTAGGAGAATCCGTCGCCGGGAAATCAGAGAGGCGACGGCCACGACATCGGCCTCCTTCCCGTCCGCCATCACGGCAACTCCAACACCCCAGAAATCACCACCATATTGTCCAGTGTCAGCTTCACACCAACAATCCCCGATGGACACTCGAACACTGCCCTCCAGAAGCTGGCCAATTTTGTACACCCCCAAAACATGTGGGAATGGTTCCCTGGCTCCCTTCCACGCCTTTCACACACTTCCGCCACTCCCGGGAAGAACCCACTCATCTGGGTCTGAGTCACATGGGCCCAATGCACAACCTTGAACTTTACAATGCTCATCCTTGCGCAGGAGGAAATTGAGCTGACCCAGCGCATTACTTCACTCCAAAGTCCCCACCCCATCTCCATCCCCAACTCCTCCTCCCACTTAATCCCTTTAACTGAGGCCACCTCCTTCTCCCCCAACCACCCATATATATCCCCATTCCTTCCGACCCCCACACATCCGGGAGTAACAACGTCTCCATCAGCGTGTACCCCGGCCACTGGGGAAATAAGGGCAATTCCTTTTGGATTAAACTCACTCCACCTTGGTAACTCAAACCTTTCCCGCACCTCCTCCAAACCCACAAGCAGGTCTCTATCCTACACTACCCCTTCCTCCTGCCACTGTCTGTACATCCACCCATCCCTCACGGCACAAACCTATGATTCCCACAGACTGGGCCAACACCAACATGTGCCCTAGTTTAAAATACCTCCTCAGCTGATTCCAAATTCTAATTGATGACTCCACCATCGGGTTCCTCGTATACTTTGCGGAGAGAACGGCAAAGGACCCATCACCAGGGCCCTCAGGCATGTCCCTTACACGAGTCCTCCTCCAGCTGGATCCAGTCTGAGCCCCCTCCTCCCCCATCATTGCATCTTTTTGGCATTTGTTGCCCAAACATAATGCAGCAAATTCGGGACGGCCAGCTCACCCTCCCGCTTCCACCATTGCAACAGGGCCCTTCTAACCCTCGGCATCCTGCCCACTTAAACAATTAATTTTTACCACCTGCACCCTCCCTGCTAGTGTCAAGTGCAGGGCATCCCACCTTTTAAAGATCCTTCCAACCTCCTCTACCAAGTCTGTCAGGTTCCATTTGTACATAGTGGCCCAGTCATGCGCCACCTGAATCCCCAAATACCGGAATCTGACCCCCGCCACCTTAAATGGCAGGACCTCCAAGTTCGCGCTCCGCACGATAGAATTTACCGGAAAGACCTCACTTTCCTCAACGTTCAATTTCTACCCTAAAAAAGGCCCCAAATTTCCCCAACAGGTCCATAATTCTCCCCCTACTTTCCAGAGGGTCTGCCACAACAACAATAAATTGTCAGCATACAACGACACCCTGTGCTCCCGACCACCTCTCACAATCCCCTAGGGGCACACAAAGCTATCACCAGGGGCCCAATCACCAGCACGAACAGTAATGGTGTGAGTGGACCACCCCTGACTCATTCCCTCTATGCAAACCAAAATATCCCAAATTCATCTCATTTGTCATCACACTAGTCATGGGGGGCGCGCACAATAGCCGCACCCATGCCACAAATTTCGGCCCAAACCCACACCTCCCAAGGATCTCGAACAGGTATTGTCACTCTACTCGGTCAAAGGTCTTCTCCATGTCCATTGACATAATCATCTCTGGCTCCCGCCCCTCCGAGGAGGTCATCAGTGATAATACTGGAGTGATGCCTCCCCTTCACGAACCCGTCTGATCCTCGGAGATCACCTCCAGTACACACCCTGCCAACCATCTCGCCAACAGCTTGGCCAAGACGTTTACGTCCATATTCAGTAACAAAATGTGTCTATAGGACCCACACTTTATTGGGTTCTTCCCTTTCTTTGAGATCAGTGAAATGGACGCCTGGGCAGTGTAGCGGGTAACTCCTTCCTCTCCACCACCTCATTGAACAGCTCAGAAGATGGGGAGCCAATTCTGCCCCAAACTGCTTATAAAACTCTGCTGGGATGCCGTCCGGCCCTGGTATCTTTCCTGACTGCATCATGCCAATGCGTTCCATTACCTCCTGCAACCGAGTGGCTCCTCCAGTGCCTGCCGCTTCCTCATCTCCAACTCCGGGAACTCCAACCCATTCAGTAACTGATCCATACCTGCCTCCTCCCCTCCAAGCTCAGCTCTCGATAGAAGGCCTCAAACTCCTCACTGATTCTCTCTGGCTCCGACACCACCTCTCCCCCTGCTGCTTTCACCTGCACAATTTCTCTCGCGCTGCCTGTTGCCTCAACTGATGAGCCAGCAGACGACTCTCCTTCTCCCCATACTCGTACTGCACTCCTTGAGCCCGCTGTATTTGCCCAACCATCTTCCCTGTCATCAACTGATCAAACACCCCCTGCAGTTTCTTTCTTTGTGCCAGTAGCTCCCTAGTTGGGGCCCCAGAATACGTCCTATTCACCTTTACTATCTCTTCCAGAAAACTCTGTCTCTCTTCCCTCTCAGTCCTATCTCTGTGTGTCTTAACAAAATGACTGAACCACTGCCTCCCAAATTATGGCCACCGAGACCTGCTCAACCTGTCCATCCTTGCCTTCACTACACAATTATAATCCCCACCCAGGATGAGAGTCCAGGTCCAGAATTGCTCCTTGCAGCTTCCTCACAAACTCAACATCGGCCCAGTTGGGTGCATTCACATTCACCAGCACCACAGGTGCCCCAGCTAACACCCCACTCACTATCACAAACCTACCCTCTGGGTCCCGCACCTCCCTCACCACCACAAACCTTGTTTTCTTGCTAAACAAGAACGCGACCCCCCTTAACCTCAAGTCAAACCTCGAGTGGAACATTTGCCTCACCCACTCCTTCACCAGCCACATCTGTTCACCCACAAGTGCGACTCTTGCAGAAAAGTCACCTCTGCCCTTTGTCATGTGAGAGTACTTTTAAGAAATGGGTGTTTATAAATGGGTGTGTATATAAATATCTGTAGTGAGAGTACCTGTAAGAAATGGGTGTTTATTACTGCAGTGATGTCAGAGAGTGGGTGGAGCTGGGCTGTCTGTCAGCTTTTTACTTTCATTTTTGAGCAGGCTGCAGGGTGTGTTTTAGTTTTGTTTTCAGTGTTGGAGCTGAAGCCAGACCAAGCAGGTATACTGTTGATCTCTCTGCCATCAAAAGATTATCTCTTGATCATTTGGTGAATTCAGAATTATAAATGTTTTCAGTAGTGACTTTAACCTGATGTGCTTTTGATAAAGGTTTTGTTTTTAAGTCATATGGATGTTAAAATGAAAGCTTGAAGGATTACTTAGTGTTGTATTCTTTGGGGGTTGTATTTGAATTAATGGTTGCTAAGATGTTCACTGTATGTTTTAAAAAGGTTAACTTGAGTTCATAGAATAAACACTGTTTTGCTTTTAAAAAATACTTTTCCATTTCTCCTGTACCACACCTGTAGAATGGGCCGTGTGCTCCCCATACCGCAATCTACTAAAAGTTGTGGGTCAAGGGAACTCCAAGGTATACTTTGGGGTTCTCTAAATCCTGGCCCATAACACCTTAAACTGTTTAGGTGTGCGAACACCCGGGACTGTTTGGCCCATTCAGCCCATGGATGATCAATGTCACAAATCATACCGGAGGTTTCTGCCTCCCCACTGTCCTAGGATTCACCATCATCACCTAACATGGCCTCTACCCAGGCCCCCATCCCCACCCTAAACCGGGCCCCACCCAAGATAGCTTCCTCCTTCTGTCCACACCTAACCCCGTCCACCATACCAACAATCTCGCACCCCTTCCCCGCCCCCGCCCCCCCCCCCCCCGCCCCTACCACCGCACCATTTCCCCCTCATGCTAGGTAACTACCACACCGATGACCCTCCCCCATCTGATAATGTTCACTGGCATTGTCTGCTAGCGTGGCAACTCCCACATGGAGGGCCAAGGAGCCCCAGCTAACCCACCCTACTCACCCATCCCCTCCTCTTTGACTAACACCATCATGTCCCCTCCTCTCCCAGCCTCTCCCCCAGTTTCTAAACCCATAACAATAAACCAAGGTAACCCCCATATAGTACATCCTCAATTACCCACACGACCGTGAGCATCACCAACCATAAACTTTGCAAGGTGTAGAAAAAGTACAAAAAGGTCCACAAAGTCAAACAGTATATGCCTGGCACTGAAAGGCCCGGGAGGCCCAATGGCTACTGCCAGTTACAAATGGGTACAGCAAGCATAGGACGTACAAATTTCCTCAAACTAAGAGGAGGACAAGTGAAACTATATACAACTGGTGCAATTGTCCACCATTTAGCCCTCCCCCAACCCATGCTCATGCTCCTTGACGAAGTCATTCGCCTCCTCCGGCGTTCCAAAATAATATTCACAGCCCTCAAACTTACCCACAGTTTAGCTGGGTTAAGCTACCCAAAGTGGATCTTGCGCCGATACAGTGTCACCTTGGCCTTATTGAACCCGCCCATCTCTTGGCCAGGTCAGTACCAATGTTCTGGTACATCTGGACCCTTAAGACCATAGCACGGAGGAGCAGAATTAGGCCATTCGGCCCATCGAGTTAGATCCGTCATTCAATCATGGCTGATATGTTTCTCATCCCCATTCTCCTGCCTTCTCCCCATAACCCCTGATCCCCCTATTAATCAAGAACCTATGGTTTAGCACACTGGGCTAAATCACTGGCTTTTAAAAACAGACCAAGGCAGGCTAGCAGCACGGTTCATTTCCCGTACCAGCCTCCCCGAACAGGCGCCGGAATGTGGCGACTAGGGGCTTTTCACAGTAACTTCATTGAAGCCTACTCGTGACAGTAAGTGATTTTCATTTTTCATTCATTTTATCTCTGTCTTAAAGACACTCAGTGATTTGGCCTGCACAGCCTTCTGCGGCAAAGAGTTCCACAGATTCACCACCCTCTGGCTGGAGAAATTCCTCCTCGTCTCTGTTTTAAAGGATTGTCCCTTCAGCCTGAGGCTGTGCCTTTGGGTTCTAGTTTTTCTTACAAGTGGTAGCATCCTCTCCACGTCCACTCTATCTAGACCTCTCTGTATCCTGTAAGTTTCAGTAAGAACCCTGCCTCATTCTTCTAAACTCCAACGAGTACAGACCAAGAGTCCTCAACCACTCCTCAGATAACCAGCTCTTCATTCCAGGGATCATTCTTGTGAACCTCCTCTGGCCCCTTTCCAAGGCCAGCACATCCTTCCTTAGATATGGGGCCCAAAACTGCTCACAATACTCCAAATGGGGTCTGACCCGAGCTTTATACAGCCTCAGCAGTACATCCCTGCTCTTGTATTCTAGCCTTCTCGACATGAATGCTAACATTGCATTTGTCTTCCTAACTGCTGACTGAACCTGCATGTTAACCTTATGAGAATCTTGGACTATGACTCCTAAGTCACTTTGTGCTTTTGATTTCTGAAGCCTTTTCCCATTTAGAAAATAGTCTATGCCTCCTTCTAAAGTGCATACTCACACTTTTCCACATTATGTTCCATCTGCCACTTCTTTGGCGACTCGCCTAGCCTTTCCAAGACATTCGGCAGCCTCCCTGCTTCCTCAATATTGCCTGTCCCTCTACATATCTTTGCATCATCTGCAAACTTAGCAACAGTGCCTTCCGTTCCTTCTTCAAAATCGTTAATGTATATTGTGAAAAGTTGTGGACCCAACACCGACCCCTAAGGCACACCACTAGTCATCGGCTGCCAGATTCCTTCCCAGCAACAGTTCCCACTCACTTTGGCCCACCTCAAAATCTTTTCCATCTCCTGAAACTTGTGCATATGCATAATCACCGCCCGCTGTGGCTACCCCGCTCTTGGCTTCTCCCTTAAGGACCCGTGGGCCCGGTCCACCTCCGGGACCTTATCGAGAACCTTCTCCTCCACAAACTTCACGAACATCTTTGCGACATAACTCGTGGCGCTTGTTCCTTCAACTCCCTCCAGCAGGCCCACAATATGCAAATTTTTCCACCAGGATCGATTCTCTTGCTCCTCCATCCTTACTCACAGCATCTTGCAAACCTCCCCAGGATCGCCATCTCCGCCTTGTTATTGATAATATGGAAAGATATGTCATTTGAAACATTGAAGTCTGGCAATATTTGGTCTGAGAGAAACATGAGAGAATACAGGGAAAGATCCCACAAAGGGTTAACAGCAGCTGCAAAGAGCAGGATTGTAAAATGCAGATAGCCTTGGTCAAGCAGGCCAAACAAACAAGACAAACAGGATTTTTGTATGAAGGTAAAAACAATGGTTCACACTTTCATTGAAATTAACTATCTTAGTAAGCAGCTGGAAAGAAAAGGATGAGGTTCAGTTGAATTTGGTGACAATTCTAGGTGTGAAATTTTGCTAATACCAGGTAAATGAAAGAGAACTGGAGACTTTCAGTCTACGAGAAACATAATTCAAAGCCAAAATCAAAGTCAAAATTATGAGCTGAGGACACAATTGGAAAATAAAACTATAAAAATGACAGGAATCAAACCAATATTCACACCTCTTGAAACCAAAGCATTTTTGAATATCACAAAGGAACTTTGAACATCACAAAGGACACAATGTAATCAGATCTATGAAATGAAGTCATGTCAAAAGGAATACTTAGTTGGATTAGAATGTTTAGATCAAAGATACTTTTTACAATCAAAGTGATAAAAGTTACTTTACAATAAAGTCATAAAACTAGATAACTGTTAGAAAAATATATAAACCCGAAGAAAGGGGACAGCAGCCAGAACCAGAACTCAGAGAGAGGCGGAGAAGCAGAGAAGGAACAAGCAGCTCAGAGTCAGATTACAGTCAGCTCGGCCATGGGAAAGGGACAGGGCATAGCAGCTGAGCTAAAACAGCTAATACATCTAAGGAAGACTAGAATTTAAAGAGTAGGCAGAGTCAGCTCAGAGTCAGCTCAGAGATAGCCAGCAGAGCCCGCTCTCATAGCTCGGTACATGGGAAAGATAGGACATAGCAACCGAGCTAACCAGCGAATACATCTAAAGAGACCAGACTTTAAAGAAGATTGATTGTCACAGTGGGCCAGAAGGTCCATTCAACCAACCAGAAGGATCCAGAAGCAAGGGGCGGGATTCTCTGACCCCCCTCCGGGTCGGAGAATCGCCGGGGGCTGGCGTGAATCCCACCCCCGCCGGTTGCCGAATTCTCCGGCACCAGATATTCGGCGGGGGTGGGAATCGCGCCGTGCCGGTTGGCCGCCCCCCCCGGCGATTCTCCGGCCCGCGATGGGCCCAAGTCCCGCTGCTGGAATGCCTGCCCCACCGGCGTGGATTAAACCACCTTTTGAACGGCGGGACAAGGCGGCATGGGCGGGCTCCGGGGTCCTGGGGGGGGGGCGCAGGGCGATCTGGCCCCAGGGGGTGCCCCAACGGTGGCCTGGCCCGCGATCGGGGCCCACAGATCCGCGGGCCACATAGTGGTCTCCACTATGGCGGAGGCGGAAGAGACCCCCTCCAATGCGCATGCGCGGGGATGCCGTGAGTGGCCGCTGACGCTCCCGCGCATGCGCCGCACGGCAAAATAATTTCCGCGCCAGTTGGCGGGGCACTAAAGGCCTTTCCCGCCAGCTGGCGGGGCGGAAATCAGTCTGGCGCGGGCCTAGCCCCTCAAGGTGAGGGCCCAGCCCCCCAAGATGCAGAGAATTCCGCACCTTTGGGGCAGCGCGATGCCGGACTGATTCGCACCGTTTTTGGCGCTGGTCGGCGGACATCGCGCCCATTTCGGAGAATCCCGCCCAAAATCTTTGACCTTTCTGTAAAGAATGTAATTGCAGCTTTTAGAAGAAAAAATATAACAATAAAATAACTTAATTTAACCTGAAACAGTGGTTATTCCAAAGTCTACTTTACTTACTTAGCAATGCGGGACCCAGGATCGATGCTACTAAGTGGTAAGTAGATGAAATCTTCGGTGAAGGTATGGGTTATACTGGGAGATAACTTGAAAATATAGTTTGACCTGAATAGCACCCACTGAAGCCTACATCGGAGTCGGGGAGTGAGAATCCCTATTCACCATTTAGAATGTCGGCCCTTTTTGGTATCGGGGGACTTCTAAGAATAGTGGTGAGTTTTCAAATGACATAATCCGGTCTATCTGGTCAGACACCATCTTCTCCACCTCTTGGATTGTTGCTCTATGTACCTCCAAGCACTTCCCCAGCCCATCCAAGGTCTTGCGAAGAGGTGCAACTGCTTCATCAATCACCTTTGACCAGTCCTCCTGCATCTCCTTCTTTTGCTGCCGAAATTCCTCCTTGATGAAACTCATCAACTGATCTATTGGCAGCTTCGGCATTGAAGACGCAGCTTGTGCTGTGCCAGGAGTCCCCTCCACCTCTTGGGCCAGGGCTTTCACCGTCTTTAACAGGGTCTGACATCCCATAGACATCCCAACCCTGAAGAGATCTGATCATCTTCCACTCTCCTCACAACTTTCCACCAAAGTCCCCTGAAGGTCAGGTAAAAAGATCCAAAACCTCCAGGCAGGAGCCACCCTGTGTGGGAACGATCACACCATGACCACCGGTGGAAGTCTCAACATGTTGAACATTGGGTGAAAAGAATTCCTCCCCGCTGTGAAACCTACCTGCAACCTACACCTGTGGAAACCAAGTGATGTGGAAAAATATCAGTGCTGTTCTCTTCTACTAAATTTGACGGGGAATCACAAACATGGCATCAGGGTCCTGCCAGATGGATGTGCCCACAACCAATTGACTGATACTGCTGATTCCACTAGAAACAGTTTGGAAGGAGCCAGAGGCAAAAAAGATTTAGAGGCACATTGAATTTCTCTGTTGGGGCCAGTGCAGTGCCTGCCCTGGTGTTGGGTTCCAATGCCCATATCAGCAGGTGACAGGCAAGGTTCATAGAATTTACAGTGCAGAAGGAGGCCTTTCGGCCCATCGGGTCTGCACCGGCTCTTGGAGAGAGCACCTTACCCAAGCCCACACACCCACCCTCTTCCCATAGCCCAGTAATCCCACCCAACACTAAGGGCAATTTTGGACACTAAGGGCAATTTATCATGGCCAATCCACCTAACCTGCACATCTTTGGACTGTGCGAGGAAACCGGAGCACCCGGAGGAAACCCACGCACACACGGGGAGGATGTGCAGACTCCGCACAGACAGTGACCCAAGCCGGGAACCGAACTTGGGACCCTGGAGCTGTGAAGCAATTGTGCTAACCACTATGCTACCGTGTTGCTCTCAGGTTCTGTCTTTCTGTTGAAATACTGCTCTTCTGTGATGCTCAGGTATGTCCTTCTGTTTGTAAATACCATCATGCTGTAATGCCGCCTGCACTTTTCCCTCCTTCACCTTCTTCTTGTGTGTGCCTTTGCTGCCTTCCCTGCTCCAGATTTGGAAGCCGCATATATAGGCCCAGCAGCTTTCTCATTTCAATAACTCAGAAGCAAACTCTGTGAAATGCGTATTTGCAACCACAAAACCACTCTGTAAAAGTACCAATCAGAGAAAGCCTTGAGAAAGGATGAATTAAAATTTTTGTTTTGCAGGTCTCTTGGGGAAGAGCAATCATAATATGATAGAATTCTTCCATAAGGTGGAGAGTGAAGTAGTTGAATCTGAAACTAGGGCCCTGAATCTAAATAGAGGGAACTATGAGGGTATCTGGCAAGGATACATTGGGAAACGTTATTAAAGGAGTTGACGGTGGATAGGCAATGGTTCATATCTCGAGAAACTATGCATGAATTACAACAATTATTCATTCCTATCTGCCGCAAAGATAAAAGAGGAAAGTTGGCTCAACCATAGCTTATAAAATAAATTAGGGATAATATTAAATCCAAAGAAGAGGCATATAAAAATTAAAGAAAAAGCAGCAAGCCTGAGTATTGGGAGCATTTTAGAATTCAGAAAAAGAGGGCAAAACGTTTGATCAAGAAGGGGAAAAATACAGCATGAGAGTAAAATTGCAGGGAAGATAGAAACTGATCATAAAAGCTTCTTTAAATGTATGAAGAGAAAAAGATTAGGAAAGACAAAGGTTCCTTTGTTACGACATCTTGGGCTAGACCGCAGTCAACTCCAACTGCACTTGATTCTGAGTCACAGCACAAGTGAATTAACCAATAATTCTCAGAAAAATAACTGAAGTCTTTGGCTGCCCAATAATTACAGTCAACAGGTTTGTAAATGTAAACAATACTTTTTCTTAATAGCAAGAACTGTAATGAAATATGCAGCACAGCAAATACAATTGGTTAACTATTATCTAATTCCCCACTTTAACTTCCCTAATAAGAGGTTTGTTGGCAGAATTAAAGCACATGGGATAGGAGGTAATGTATTGGCATGGACCAAGAATTGGTTGACAGACAGGAAACAGAGGGGGAATAAATGGTTTTTTTTCCAAGTGGCAGGCAGGGACTAGTGGGGTACTGCAGGGGCCAGTGCTTGGGCCTCAGCTGTTGACAATGTGTATAAATAACCTGGGTAAGTGAACCAAGTGTAATATTTGCAAGTTTGCTGATGGCATAAAACTGGGCGAAATTGTGCATTGTGTGGATACAATGAGGCTTCAAGATGATTTAGACAAGTTGAGTGAGTTGGCAAACACATGACTGATACAGTACAAGGTGGCTAAAGTGATGTTCTACACTTTGGTGTGAAAAACATAAAGGAAGAGTGTTATTTAAGTGGTGATATATTGGGAAGTGTGGTTGTATAAAAGGGATCTGAATGTATTATGTGCAGTTTTGGTCTCTCTACTAAGGAAGGATATACTTGCCATAGAGGAAGTGCAGCGGAGGGTCACTGGGCTGATGTCAGGGTTGGTGGGACCGAGGAGAGATTGGTTCAACTAGGCCTATGTTCACTAGGGGTGGTACGGTAGCACAGTGGTTAGCACTGTTGCTTCACTGCGCCAGGGGCCCGGGTTCAATTCCCAGCTTGGGTCACTGTCTGTGAGGAGTCTGCACGTTCTCCCCGTGTTTGTGTGGGTTTCATCTGGGTGCTCCGGTTTCCTCCCACAAGTCGCGAAAGACGTGCTTGTTAGGTAAATTGGACATTCTGAATTTTCCCTCTGTGTACCTGAACAATTGCCAGAGTGTGCCGACGAAGGGATTTTCAAGTAACTTCCTTGCAGTGTTAGAGTAAGCCTACTTGTCACACCAATAACGATTATTATTATTAAAATGAAGGCTGAGAAGAGATCAGATTTAAATATATAAAATTCTAATAGGGCTAGACAGACTAGTTGCAGGGAGGATGTTTTATCTGACTGGGGAATCTAGAACCAGGGGGTTCTAAAATCTAGAACTTAGGATACAGGGTAGACCATTTAGAACTGAGATGAGGAACATCTCTTCACTGAAAGGGTAGTGAACCTGTGGAATTCTCTGCCATAGAAGACTGTGGAGGCCAAGTCATTGAATGAAGAAACAAATAGACAATTTTCTAGATCTTAATGGCATCAAGGGGTGTGGGGAGAAAGCGGGAGTTTGGCATTGAAATAGAGGATCGGTCAAAGATTTTTTTAAACGATGGATCTCCGCATCAAGCCTGATCGCCTGCAGCTGAGCCCTCAAGCAGCCAACGCTATTTCTGCTTTTGACCACTGGCTAGCCTGCGTCAAAAGCTACCTCCGAACATCCGCTGAGGAACCCTCAGACTCACAGAAGCTCCAAGTCCTCTATTCACGGGTGAGCCCTGACATTTTTACTCTCATCCGGGATGCGCCCACTTACTCCGAAGCAATGGAGCTCCTGAAGGGACATTACGTTCGACCAGTCAACCAACTAAAGGCCAGGCACCTCCTGTCTACGAGACAGCAACTCCCCCGGTGAGTGGATGATTTCAGGCGTGCCCTGCACATCCTAGAGAGGAACTGTGACTGCCAGGCAGTTTCGGCAGTCCAGCACACAGAACTTTTAATTCGAGACGCTTTCGTTGCGGGCATGAGGTCTGCGTACGTCCGCCAGAAGCTACTGGAAGGGGGTACGCTTAATCTTGCGGGAAATAGACAGCTCGCTAACTCGTTAGAAGTGGCCACCCGTAATGTCCAGTCGTACGCCCCCGACCGCGCGGCACCCTCATGGGCATCGTGGGCCCCACCATCTGCCGACGCCAGATCACCGCAAGCCTGCGCCGCGCGCTGCCAGCCAACCCTGGGGGGCCCAAGTGCTATTTTTGCAGGCAGAATAAATACCCCAGGCAGCGCTACCCGGCGCAGAGCGTGGCCTGCAACGGATGTGGAAAGAAGGGACACTTTGTTTCTGTTTGCCAGGCCCGGCCGGTCGCCACTGTTTCCAGGCTCGGCGTTCCTGCAACCCCCACGTGCGACCCAGGGGTGCCGCCATTTTCCTCCTCGCAAGCCACGTGCGGCCCATGGGCGCTGCCATCTTCATCATCGCCAGCCACGTGTGGCCCGTGGGTGCCGCCATCTTCTTCACCGCAAACCACGTGCGGCCCATGGGCACTGCCATCTTTGATGCCGCCCGCCATGTGAGCTCCGTGGGCGCCGCCATCTTTGGCGCCATTCTGCTCGTCTGGCCGTTCATCGCCTGCCGCTACCTCCACCACCGCTGACCAGCCCGGGACCTCCCAGCATTTGCCGCAACTCGCCTCGATCACCCTGGATCAGTCCCGGCCCTGCAACCTCGCGACGCAATAACGATGGTGAATATCGATGGGCACGAGACGACCTGCCTTTTTGACTCCGGGAGCACAGAGAGCTTCATCCACCCCACTACGGTAAGGCGCTGCTCCCTCACGGTACACCCAGTCACCCAGAAAATCTCCCTGGCCTCCAGATCCCATTCCGTGGAAATCCGGGGGTACTGCATCGCGACCCTCACCGTCCAAGGCGTAAAGTTGAGCAACTTCCGGCTCTACGTCCTCCCCCACCTCTGCGCTGCCCTGTTAGTCGGCCTGGGCTTTCAGTGCCACCTCCAAAGCTTAACCTTAAAATTCGGCGGACCCCTACACCCCCTCACCGTATGCGACCACACGACCCTTAAGGTCAATCCATCTTCCCTGTTTGCGAAGTCATCCCGGATTGCAAACCCGTCGCCATCAGGAGCAGACGGTACAGTGCCCAGGACAGGACATTCATCAGGTCGGAGGTCCAACAGCTTCTGCGGGAAGGGGTCATTGAGGCCAGCAACAGCCGCTGGAGAGCTCAAGTGGTAGTAGTAAAGATTGGGGAGAAGCACAGGATGGTCATTGACTACAGTCAGACCATCAATCGGTACACGCAGCTCGACGCGAACCCCCTCCCACGCGTATCTGACATGTTCAATCAGATTGCGCAGTATCGGGTCTTTTCCACAGTGGACCTGAAGTCCGCTTACCACCAGCTCCCCATCCGCCCGGAGGACCGCCAATACACTGCGTTCGAAGCAGATGGCCGCCTCTATCACTTCCTTAGGGTTCCCTTCAACGTCACCAATGGGGTCTCGGTCTTACAATGAGAGATGGACCGAATGGTTGACCGGTACGGACTGCGGGCCACCTTCCCGTACCTAGATAACGTCACCATCTGCGGCCACGATCAGCAGGACCACGACGCAAACCTACAAAGATTCCTCCAGACTGCCAAACCCCTTAACCTCACGTACAATAAGGAGAAATGCGTGTTCCGCACCAACCGCTTATCCATCCTTGGCTATGCCGTGGAAAATGGAGTCCTAGGGCCCAACCCCGACTGCATGCGCCCCCCATGGAACTCCCACTCCCCCACTGCCCCAAGGCCCTGAAACGATGCCTGGGTTTTTTCTCCTACTATGCCCAGTGGGTCCCTAATAATGCGGACAAGGCCCGCCCACTCATTCAGTCCACAGTTTTCCGCCAGGCCTTCAACCGCATCAAGGTAGACATCGCCAAGGCCACGATGCACGCGGTCGACGAGTCCCTCCCCTTTCAAGTCGAGAGCGATGCATCGGATGTAGCTCTGGCCATCACCCTCAAACAGGCAGGCAGGCCCGTGGCCTTCTTTTCCCGCATCCTCCATGCCTCCGACATTCGGCACTCCTCTGTCGAAAAGGAGGCACAAGCCATTTTGGAAGCTGTGCGGCATTGGAGGCATTACCTGGCCGGCAGGAGATTCACTCTCCTCACTGACCAATGGTCGGTTGCCTTCATGTTCAATAACACACAGCGGAGCAAGATCAAAAACGACAAGATCTTGAGGTAGAGGATCGAGCTCTCCATCCGATTTTGTATCGCCCGGGGAAGCTCAATGAGCCCCCTGACGCCCTATCCCGCGGTACATGTGCCAGCGCACAAGTGAACTGACTCCGGGCACTCCACGATGACCTCTGCCACCCGGGGGTCACCCGGTTCTTCCATTTCATCAAAGCTCACAACCTGCCCTACTCCATTTAAGAGGTCAGGACCATCACCAGAGACTGCCAGGTCTGCGTGGAGTGCAAGCCGCACTTTTACCGGCCAGATCGAGCGCAACTGGTGAAGCCTCCCGCCCCTTTGAATGCCTCAGCATGGACTTCAAAGGACCCCTCCCCTCCACCGACCGCAACACGTAATTTGTGAACGTGGTCGACGAGTACTCCCGGTTCCCTTTCGCCATCCCATGCCCCAATATGACTTCTGCCATGGTCATTAAAGCCCTCCACAGCATCTTTACTCTGTTTGGTTTCCCCACCTACATCCACAGCGATAGGGGATCCTCTTTGATGAGTGATGAGCTGCGTCAGTTCCTGCTCAGCAAGGGCATCGCCTCGAGCAGGACGACCAGCTACAACCCCCGGGGAAACGGACAGGTGGAGAGGGAGAATGGGACGGTCTGGAAGGCCGTCCTGCTGGCCCTGCGGTCTAAAGATCTCCCGGTCTCCCGCTGGCAGGAGGTCCTCCCCGACGCGCTCCACTCCATCCGATCACTCCTCTGCCCCGTGACTAACGAGACCTCTCGCGAACGGGTGTTTCCCTTCCCCAGGAAGTCCACGTCTGGGGTCTCGCTCCCAACATGGCTGACAGTTTCTGGACTCGTCCTCCTTCGCAAGCATGTGTGGACCCATAAGTCGGACCCTTTGGTCGAAAGGGTCCACCTCCTACACGCGAACCCGCAGTACGCCTACGTGGCACACCCCGACGGGTGCTAGGACACAGTCTCCCTCTGGGACCTGGCACCCGCTGGATCCCCACCCACGATCCCCGTCCTGACACCCCCCCGGTTGCCTCATTCATCCCTGCGCCACTCACCCTCCCTCCAGCGAACCTCACCGCAGCCCTCGCCCCAGGAGGATCCGTCCTCCCACTGGTTCCACTCAGGGGTAACGAAGATGAGGACAACACGCTCCCGGAGACACTGGTCACCAAGACGGCGCCCACATCACCACCAGGACTGAGGCGATCGCAGAGGAGGGTCAAGGCCCCCGACAGACTGAACTTGTAATGTTTTTCCACCACCCCTGCCAGACTCTTTTTCAAACAGGGGGTGAATATGATAGTCACCACTAGCAGTATTATATGTATTACGGTAAGACACGTATAATAGAGGTACATGGGTAAATCCCTGCCTGCTGGCTCCGCCCAGTAGGCGGCGTATAAATGTGTGTGCTCACCGGTGCTGCAGCCATTCTGGTGGCAGCTACAGGAGGCACAACACCTTTGCTCAATAAAGCCTCGATTATTCCACTACTTGATAGTGCATCAATATGGAAATTCCCACAGTGAATCCCGTGAAAAGGGTTCATTGCCTGAAGAATGGGAAGCAAGTTTTCTTTGCCTGAAATTGCTGGAAGGCAACCTGAATAATCTTTTCTTAGAAAGGACAGGTTTGAGATTTGTTGAATGAAATCTGATATTTTCAAAGTTTGTGGACAGTCACAGTCTGTGAGCACAATGTCATTCGGGACAGCCAGCTCAGTTGATTGTTCCTCTTTTGAGCACAACCATCAACCAATTAAACTGAATAAACAAACTAAATGACAAACTAAAAGAGCAGCCCCTCAAAGGGATACTGCAACAAAGAAGAACAAATCACAAAGGAAACTTAAAACAAGAAATCAAAACATGATTAAAGGGGTGTCGTGTTAGGTACACTGGTATAACACTGGCTGCAACTGGATGCAGTTTAGATCAGAAAGATACTCCAGACGTTGAAGTTAGTTCAATCAGGTTTATTGAACTAATAGCACAGTTAGCACAGTTCTCTGTGAGTTTGACTCTCTGATAACTTAAGTGTGGTTACTCTGTCTGACTGAACCAGACTAGCTCTTAGCCACATGATGGAGGTGTGAGATTGTAACAACACCCTTGACTGACTCTCTAGATGTTCATCAGTGGAAAGAGGCAGAGTGTGAGTGCCCCCTGTCTTTTATAGTCAGATCCCACCCCTGAGTGTCCTGCCTGCTTATTGGTCATGTCCTGTTCTCTGTGTCCATTAGCTGCTTGTCTGTGCCTGCCTGCATATCATTGTGTGTGTCTGCATATCATAACAAGGGGTTGCTAAAACATCCCAGGCCCCGTGGTTCCCACAGGGCACGGAAGGCCTTGATGGCATTTGTGTGCTCCCTCTCTGGGGAACTTGGCTGCAATATAGCCAGAGTAGAGTGGCAGACAGTCAGTTTGAACAACACCCTGGATTGCCCACTCACTGGTCCTGTTTATGACAGGTTTGACCACCAAGCCAGGGGTCAATCATGGTTCAATGAAGAGTTCAGGAGGTCATGCCAAGAGCAGCACCAGGCATACTGAAAAATGGGTTAACCTGCTGAGCGAGTCCCATCTTTGCAGGTCCCTCTTCAGCTCCTCCACCAGGCTGGAGAGGTTCCATTTGTGGAGCCTCTTCCAGGTGTGGGCCACTTGGATCCACAGATACTTGAATTTTGGTTTAGGTTACTTCAAACGGCAGTTCCTCCAGCTCCACTCCTTCTTCTTGGGGGTTTACCGGGAAGACTTTGCTCTTTCCCAGGTTGAGTTTGTAACCTGAGAAGGTGCCAAACTCCCTAAGGAGTCCGGTTATCTTTTCCATGCTGGCTCGGGGGTTTGACACATAGACGAACAGGTCACCTGCTTAGAGTGAGACTCTATGCTCTCTGCCTTCTTTGAATGCCTGTCCACCAATCCACCTATCTAAGGGTGACGGCCAGCGGCTCAATTGCCAGCGCAAACAGGAGCGGGACAGCAGGCGCCTTTATCTTATTCCCCTGTGAAGCCGAAAATAGTTGGAGCTGGTGGCGTTCGTCTGTACGCTCACCATAGGACTGCTGTAAAGGAGCTTCACCCACGTGGTGAATCACACTCCGAACGCAAACCGTTCAAGCACCTCCATGAGGTATCTCCACTCTACCCAATCAAAGGATTTCTCAACATTCAGGAAGTCGATCACCTCTGGTGTCCTCCCCCTGGATGGGGCCATTACTACTTTCAGCAGGCGTCTGATGTGCGCTGTTAGTTGTCTTCCCTAAATAAACCCGGTCTGATCGTCCGTGATCACATCTGGCAGGCAGCTCTCCAGTCGCCTCGCTAGAGCTTTTACGAAGATTTTCGGGTCAATGTTTAAGAGCGAGATGGGTCTGTGTGATCCACACTTTGTCTTTCTTGGCGATCAATGAGATCGAGGCCTGCCAGCGTGGACGGCAGGTACACCTAGGCAGTGAGTCGTTGAACATCTCCTACAGGTGTAGGGCCAGCACTGCTGAGAATCTTTTGGTGTGGTCAGCAGTTAGGCTGGCTGGGGGTGGGGTGGATAGTTTTGGTGCCCATTCGGTGGGGTTAAAAGGTTGGTTTCAACGTTTTCATACGGGAGCCACCTTGCGTGCGACCGCTCAGCACATGACCACTCCAGCAGTCAGCTTTCCTTTTACACACACCACAGGACAGTTACGTTCCTCAATCTACTTTCTTTTTAAAAAACTTTTTTTATTACTTTTCTTCTTTCTTTCTCTCGGGGGAGGTTAGTGAACTTGGTCTTCCTGGTCTAGCTGGCCTGCCTGGATCTGAGCTCCGCACTGACCCGCCTGGGCCCCCCTTGAACTTGCCTGAGCCACACACCCCGGCACCTCTGATCCTCGGGCCCCAAACTCCGTGGCTGTTTTTTCTGCTGAGAACGTCTGATCTTTTTTTAAAGAAAAGTTTCCCTTCAGTCGGTCTATAAGCCCAAAGTGCCAGAGCCTGCGCGGAAGCCACCCGAGATTCTGCCGCTACTCCATGCTGCCACACTGGAAGTCCCCTGGTTCGAGTCATACCTGAAACAAAGGAAGATGATTGTGGTCTCTGGAGGCCAGTCATCTCAGTCCCGAGACATCCTGCAGGAGTTCGACAGGATAGTGTCCTGATCTGATTAATACTACACTCCTGTATGCTTCACCCCATGCCGTTATCTATGTATTTACATTGTGTGCCTTGTTTTGCCCTATTATGTATTTTCTTTTCTTTTCATGTACTAAATGATCTGTTAGAGCTGTTTGCAGAAAAATACTTTGCACTGCACCTTGGTACACGTGACAATAAACAAATCCAAATCCTAGACCCAACAATCTTCAGCTGCTTCATCAATGAACTTCCTTCCAACAGAAGGTCAGATGTGGGGATGCCTCAGACCCTATAGTAGTCCACAGGAAATGCAGCAAGACCTGGACAATATCCGGGCTTGGGCTGACAATTGGCAAGTAATATTCATCCTATACTAGTGCCAGGCAATGACCATCTCCTATAAGAGAGAATCAAACCATCACCCCTTGACATTCAATGGCATTACCATTACTGAATCCTCGGCTAGCAATATCCTGGGCATTATCATGGACTATCCATTTCAATACTGTGGTTACAAGAGCAGGTCAGAGGCTAGGGCTCCTGTGGTGTGTAACTCACCTCCTGACTCATTTTATGGGATGAGGACTTTGGACTTCGCTGGCTAGGCCAGCATTTGTTGCCCATCCCTAATTGCTGTTGTGAAGATGATGATGAACTGCCTGCTTGAACTGCTGCAGTCCATGTGGTAAAGGTACTCTCACTGTGCTACTGAGGAGGGAGTTCCAAGATTTTGACCCAGTGACAGTGAAGGAGCGGCGATATATTTTGGCGATTAAAATTGATAATCCCACTTCCCAGCACCTGCCCCATAGCCTTACAGTTTACAGCACTTTAGATGCAGACTGTAGCGCACAAAGACTCCGAGAGACGAATAGAGTGAAGTCGATGAGGCTTTATTAAGCGTGTTTGTTCCCCCGCAGCTCGATAGTAGGCTGGCCTGCGGGGGAGGACTCCGGCTTCTTATACTCCGCCTTCAGGGCGGAGCTAGAGGTCAACGGCCAACCAGGACCCGGGATCTGTCAGCCAATGACATTAGGGCTTCCAGTCCCACATGACCCCTAATACATACTACCACACAGACCCAGGTAACTTTCAAATGATTTGAAAATTTCAGCCTCAGCCACCAACCTAGGCAGTGAATTCCAGTAGTCCACTGCTCTCTGGGTGAAAATGCTTTTCCTCATGTCCCCTCTAATTCTTCCACCAATCACCTTAAATCAATGCCCCCTGGTAATTGACCCGTCAGCTAGGGGAAACAGGCATTTCCTGTTTACCTATCTAGTCCTTTCATAATTCAATACACCTCAATTAAGTTGCACTTTAGCCTCCCTGTTCGAAGGAAAACAACCCCAGCCTATCCAATCTCTCCTCATAGCTGCAATTTTCAAACCCTTACAACATTCTTGTAAATCTCCTCTGCACTTTCTCCAGGGTAATTATGCCCTTCCTGGGGTGACCAGAAATGTACACAAAACTCCAGCTGTGGCCTAACCAGCATTTTAGACAGTTTCATCCATATATCCCTGCTTTTGCATTCAATACCTTGTCCAATAATGGAAAGCATTCCATATGCTTTCTTGACCATCTTGTCTAGCTCTCCTGCCACCTGCAAGGACCTGTGGACATGTATTTCAAGGTCTCGGACTTCCTCAGCCACTCTCAATATCTGCCCGTTTATTGTTTTGTTCTCCCTTGTTTTGTTTGCTCTCCCCAGATGCATTTCCTCAAGCCTTTCCAGAATTAATTTCATTTGCCACTTCTCTACCCATTCACCCAAGATATTGTTGGAGACAACAGCTATCCTCTTCACGATCAATCGCACGGCCAATTTTTGTGTCATCAGCAAATTTCCCAATTACGTCTTCCGCTTTTAAGTCTAAATTATTAATATATATAACAAACAGCAAGATACTCAAAACTGAGTCCTGTGCAACGTCACTGGAAACCGCTTTTCATTCCCCAAAACATCCATCGACCATTACCCTTTGCTTCCTGTCACCAAACTAATTTTGGATCCAACCTGCCACCTTCTTATGTATCCCATGAGATCCCACTTTTCTGACCAGTCTGCTCTGTGGGCATTGTGAAATGTTTTACTGAAATCCAGGTGGACAACAGCCACCACTTGCTCATTAGTGTCGAGGATTGTGCAGGTTAGATGGGATAGAGAAGGAGAGTGGGCCTAGATAGGGTGCTCTTTCAGAGGGCTGGTGCAGACAGGATGGGCAGAATGGCCTCCTTCAGGACTGGAGGCATTCTATGGTCTTTGTAGTTGAAGTTCTTAATAATTGTTGCCCTATAATTTTTCACTCGGAAATCTGTTTGCATATTTACTCTTCTTTCTTCCATCCACTATTGTGGGTCTATAGCACAGTCCGAACAGTGTGACTGTCCCTTTTCAATTTCTGAGCTCAACCCATATGCCTCATTTAGCATCTCATCCCTCCTCACAGCTGTAATTGATTCTTTAACCAATACTGCTACACCCCCACCTATTTTATCCCCCTCCCTATCCTGCCTGAAAACACTATAGTCAGGGATATTGGGCAGCCATTTCTGCCCCTCTTTAAGTCAAGTTGATGTTATAGCAATGGTATCATGCTGACATGTGTCTATCTGTGCCCTCAGCTTATCGGCTTTATTTATTACTTTCCTCACATTGACATGAATACCTGTGGACACTGCCAAATTCCTGCGCTGCACACTTTTTAACCTGTGCTGCCTCTGTCTTTCAGGCTTGCTCTGTCTTTCACTAATTCTCCATCTCCTGTTCCCTGCTCTGATTTGCCCTCGGGTTCCCACCTCCCTGCCAATCTTGTTTAAACCCCACCCTCTGCCAACAGCACTAGCAAATCTCCCCGTGAGGATATTTCACCCCAGTCCCGTCCACGTGCTTACACAGGCCCAACCTTCCTCAGAACCTGTCCCGGTGCCTCAGATATCTAGAGCCCTCCCTCTAACACCTGCTTTCCAACAATATATTTCATCGCTACTTTTATACTTGCTGGCACGTGGGACTGGAAGTAATCTTGAGACTACTGTTTTCGTAGGGCGGCATGGTGGCACAGTGATTAGCACTGCTGCCTCACAGCACCGAGGACCTGAGTTCGATCCCAGCCCCGGGTCACTGTCCATGTGGAGTTTGCACATTCTCCTCGTATCTGCGTGGGTCTCACCCCCACAACCCAAATTAAATGTGCAAGGTAGGTAGATGGGCCATACTAAATTGCCCCTTAATTGGAAAAAAATAATTGGGTACTCTAAAGTTTAAAAAAAAGAAAAAATAGAGATTACTGTTTTCAAGGTCTTGTTTTCAATCTCCTTCCTAGCTCCCTAAAGTCTGCTTTATTTCATGTCCTACCTAAACCATTGATAATATCGTGAACTCTGCTTGTTCACTTCCCTCATAGGAATGTCCTGCAGCTGCACCGTGACATCCTTGACCTTTGTCATGTCTATGGCCACAACAGTGTCTGTCTGTTCCCCTAACAAATCCCTATTTCAACTGCTCTCCTCACCTTCAAGTTCTCCTCCAATTCACACACACCCTGAAGTTCCTACAAACAAAGAACAAAGAACAAAGAAATATACAGCACAGGAACAGGCCCTTCGGCCCTCCAAGCCCGTGCCGACCATGCTGCCCGACTAAACTACAATCTTATACACTTCCTGGGTCCGTAACCCTCTATTCCCATCCTATTCATGTATTTGTCAAGATGCCCCTTAAATGTCACTATCGTCCCTGCTTCCACCACCTCCTCCGGTATCGAGTTCCAGGCACCCACCACCCTCTGTGTAAAATACTTGCCTCGTACATCTACTCTAAACCTTGCCCCTCTCACCTTAAACCTATGCCCCCTAGTAATTGACCCCTCTACCCTGGGGAAAAGCCTCTGACTATCCACTCTGTCTATGCCCCTCATAGTTTTGTAGACCTCTATCAGGTCGCCCCTCAACCTCCGTCGTTCCAGTGAGAACAAACCGAGTTTATTCAACCGCTCCTCATAGTTAATGCCCTCCATACCAGGCAACATTCTGGTAAATCTCTTCTGCACCCTCTCTAAAGCCTCCACATCCTTCTGGTAGTGTGGCGACCAGAATTGAACACTATACTCCAAGTGTGGCCTAACTAAGGTTCTATACAGCTGCAGCATGATTTGCCAATTCTTATACTCAATGCCCCGGCCAATGAAGGCAAGCATGCCGTATGCCTTCTTGACTACCTTCTCCACCTGTGTTGCCCCTTTCAGTGACCTGTGGACCTGTACACCTAGATCTCTCTGACTTTCAATACTCTTGAGGGTTCTACCATTCACTGTATATTCCCTACCTGCATTAGACCTTCCAAAATGCATTACCTCACATTTGTCCGGATTAAACTCCATCTGCCATCTCTCCGCCCAAGTCTCCAAACAATCTAAATCATGCTGTATCCTCTGACAGTCCTCATCGCTATCCGCAATTCCACTAACCTTTGTGTCGTCTGCAAACTTACTAATCAGACCAGTTACATTTTCCTCCAAATCATTTATATAAACTACAAAGAGCAAAGGTCCCAGCACTGATCCCTGCGGAACACCACTGATCACAGCCCTCCAATTAGAAAAGCATCCTTCCATTGCTACTCTCTGCCTTCTATGACCTAGCCAGTTCTGTATCCACCTTGCCATCTCACCCCTGATCCCGTGTGACTTCACCTTTTGTACTAGTCTACCATGAGGGACCTTGTCAAAGGCCTTACTGAAGTCCATATAGACAATATCCACTGTCCTACCTGCATCAATCATCTTTGTGACCTCCTCGAAAAACTCTATCAAGTTAGTGAGACACAACCTCCCCTTCACAAAACCATGCTGCCTCTCACTAATACGTCTATTTGCTTCCAAATGGGAGTAGATCCTGTCTCGAAGAATTCTCTCCAGTAATTTCCCTACCACTGAAGTAAGGCTCAACAGCCTGTAGTTCCCTGGATTATCCTTGCTACCCTTCTTAAACAGAGGAACAACATTGGCTATTCTCCAGTCCTCCGGGACATCACCTGAAGACAGTGAGGATCCAACGATTTCTGTCAAGGCCTCAGCAATTTCCTCTCCAGTCTCCTTCAGCATACTGGGGTAGATCCCATCAGGCCCTGGGGACTTACCTACCTTAATATTTTTTAAGACGCCCAACACCTTGTCTTTTTGGATCTCAATGTGACCCAGGCTATCTACACACCCTTCTCCAGACTCAACATCTACCAATTCCTTCTCTTTGGTGAATACTGATGCAAAGTATTCATTTAGTACCTCGCCCATTTCCTCTGGCTCCACACATAGATTCCCTTGCCTATCCTTCAGTGGGCCAACCCTTTCCCTGGCTACCCTCTTGCTTTTTATGTACGTGTAAAAAGCCTTGGGATTTTCCTTAACCCTATTTGCCAATGACTTTTCGTGACCCCTTCTAGCCCTCCTGACTCCTTGCTTAAGTTCCTTCCTACTTTCCTTATATTCCACACAGGCTTCGTCTGTTCCCAGCCTTTTAGCCCTGACAAATGCCTCCTTTTTCTTTTTGACGAGGCGTACAATATCTCTCGTTATCCAAGGTTCCCGAAAATTGCCGTATTTATCCTTCTTCCTCACAGGAACATGCTGGTCCTGAATTCCTTTCAACTGACACTTGAAAGCCTCCCACATGTCAGATGTTGATTTGCCCTCAAACATTCGCCCCCAATCTAGGTTCTTCAGTTCCCACCTAATATTGTTATAATTAGCCTTCCCCCAAATTAGCACATTCACCCTAGGACCACTCTTATCCTTGTCCACCAGCACTTTAAAACTTATTGAATTGTGGTCACTGTTCCCGAAATGCTCCCCTACTGAAACTTCTACAACCTGGCCGGGCTCATTCCCCAATACCAGGTCCAGTACTGCCCCTTCCCTAGTTGGACTGTCTACATATTGTTTTAAGAAGCCCTCCTGGATGCTCCTTACAAACTCTGCCCCATCTAAGCCCCTGGCACTAAGTGAGTCCCAGTCAATATTGGGGAAGTTGAAGTCTCCCATCACCACAACCCTGTTGTTTTTACTCTTTTCCAAAATCTGTCTTCCTATCTGCTCCTCTATCTCGCGCTGGCTGTTGGGAGGCCTGTAGTAAACCCCCAACATTGTGACTGCACCCTTCTTATTCCTGATCTCTACCCATATAGCCTCACTGCCCTCTGAGGTGTCCTCCCGTAGTACAGCTGTGATATCCTCCCTAACCAGTAGCGCAACTCCACCACCCCTTTTACATCCCCCTCTATCCCGCCTGAAACATCTAAATCCTGGAACGTTTAGCTGCCAATCCTGCCCTTCCCTCAACCAGGTCTCTGTAATGGCAACAACATCATAGTTCCAAGTACTAATCCAAGCTCTAAGTTCATCTGCCTTACCCGTAATACTTCTTGCATTAAAACATATGCACTTCAGGCCACCAGACCCGCTGTGTTCAGCAACTTCTCCCTGTCTGCTCTGCCTCAGAGCCACACTGTCCCTATTCCCTAGTTCTCCCTCAATGCTCTCACCTTCTGACCTATTGCTCCCGTGCCCACCCCATTCATTGTTACAAAGTTAACATCCTGGACTTCCGTAACTAGCACTATCCTGGGAGTGTCCTTAGCAGAAGGATTGTAACAAAGGGTGGGAACACAAGGTATCAAGAACAAGTTTAAAAAAATCAAATTTACCATTTCCTGACTTGACAAGTCATACAGAGAACCTAGCCCTAATAATTACAGCTTTTTAGATATCGAATGTAGCCCAGCTTCAATGTTGTAATGTTCTGGCAGCAGACTTTGCCTTGATGTCTTGTCACATCCACCACTCGTGGTTAGGAACACTTGCTTCAGAATAAATAGGTATATGTAATTCTGTCATGGTTGAATTACAACCAAAATCCAGGGGCGGGATTCTCCGACCCCCCGGGCCGGGTCGGAGAATCGCCAGGGGCTGGCGTGAATCCCGCCCCCATCGGTTGCCGAATTCTCCGGCACCGGATATTTGTCGGGGGTGGGAATCGCACCGCGCCGCTTGGCGGGCCCCCCCCGGCGATTCTCCGGCCCGCGATGGGCCGAAGTCCCGCTGCTGGAATGCCTGTCTCGCTGGCGAGAATCAAACCGCCTCTCTTACCGGCGGGACAAAGCGGCCGGGGCGGGCTCCGGGGTCCTGGGGGGAGCGCGGTGCGTTCTGGCCCCGGGGGGTGCCCCCACAGTGGCCTGGCCCGCGATCGGGGCCCACCGATCCGCGAGCGGGCCTGTGCCGTGGGGGCACTCTTTTCCTTCCGCCTTCGCCATGGTCTCCACCATGGCGGAGGCGGAAGAGACCCCCTCCACTGCGCATGCGCGGGGATGCCGTGAGCCCTGACGCTCCCGCGCATGCGCCGCCTGGTAAAGTCAGTTTCCCGCCAGCTGGTGGGGCGGAAATCAGTCCGGCGCGGGCCTCGCCCCTCAAGGTGAGGGCTCAGCCGCTCAAGATGCGGAGACTTCCGCACCTTTGGGGCGGCACGATGCCGGACTGATTCGCGCCGCTTTTGGCGTCGGTCGGCGGACATCGCGCCGATATCGGAGAATCCCGCCCCCTATCTGGGAATGTATCATTTAATCCCTCACCTCCAAAGTAAAAATGGTGGCCTTTTAGACCCTATTGAGTGGGATTTTCTGGTCCTACTGAAGGTGACCCCCCCCCCTTTCCCCCCAACAGGTTTCCCAGCGATGAGAACGCCAAGCCATGCAAAACTGCATAGCCATTGGCTGAATTGGAAGGTCACGCAACCGGCCAATGGCGAGCCACCTCTGCCGCTGGAAAACATGCCGGGGAAGGGTGGAAAATTCTGCCCGATAGGCAGAATTCTCACATTTTGAGATTAGGGCAAGGATTCTCTGGCCGTGCATGCTCGGTGACCAGAACTTCCCACCGAGGCCAATGTACCTTTACATGGTCCACGTCCTGCCCAGGCCCATCTTGCGGCGGGCGCGGCTGAAGAATCCAGCCCTAAGTGTGCTGGCGGGCAGCACATGTGAGTTCCCTCCAACACACCTGCCGGGTTGTCATTGATTCGTCCGCCTACCTTTGGCTGTCAGATTCAAATGGCCCGGTGCCAAATTTAAAACCAGTTCAGTCCACTCATATCACTCCCCCCAGTCCACCTGTCTTCACCAGACCATGCAGGATGTCAGCAACCCAGAGGGAGAGGCGAGCACCCTCAAAACGATGTCTGTTTCTCAATTCAACCACCCTACCCCTGGGGCCTGCGAGGTGCCCATGCCCCACTGGGACCTCTATCCAATGCATCTGGAACCGTCATTCATCTCCTTCCAATAAATTATGTGGTTCACCTTAGATCCACTAGTTTGTGAGCTCTTCATGTCGCCTTGGCAGTGCCCCGCTTTCCTCCCCTTTATCTTCGCTCTGCCTGTCATTGTTCATCTTCTTCATCCGCCTCCTTAGCCCGGCCTGCCATCACGAGCCGTCGCCATTCCCCCCTGTTCTTGTACAGCCCTCCTTCCACATTGCCAGGCCCCCTGTCTTCGTCAGGCCACACCGGGCCTCACCTCAACCCCGGTTGGACTTTGGACCATTGTTACTGTGGCTGCATGAGTCCCAAAGCACAGTCCTGCCCAGACAGACACTGGTGTATGGCACCAGGGGCAAGGAGATCCGTGGACTCCCCAAACTCAGGCACAGACAGTGACACAGGAGGGTCCATGTGTCCAGCAGCACAGTGCTGTCCAGCTCAGCGTGGAGATGGAGGATAGGAACCAGTCTGCCCTGGCAGATCAGTGAACAGTGCATCAGGAGCAGCGCAACGACAAGAAGGCTTTGTTTAACTCACCTCAAAGTCTCTTGTGAACCGAGGACTGCCTCGTGCACACCACTCTTTAGCAATCTGGTTTTAGGCCAACGTAATTTCACGCTGATGTGACGCATGTTTGGAAGGCCTGACGGGATGCCGGTGGGCAGCTATTTTAATGAGCATTCATGAGATGTAAATGTGAATGGCGTTCACACCAGTGGGAACACCAGCCCAGCATTAACCTATCATGGGCGGGATAGGAGAATTCCACCCTGTGAATAAATAAAGTTTAATCTGTTCTGCATTCTCTTTTGTTCCCATTCTCTCATAGTCAGATCTGCTATTATTATCATATCTTCCGGCACTCCCCGTAATTGTTAGTCTCCTTTGATTGAACAGACATCCTCTTTGTTTCTTTACAGAAGTTTCTCAATTATTGTTTCCAATATGCCAACATCTCTCGAAACTGAAAGGAGGTTCTGTTAGGGAAAAAAGTAAAACTTGTCGAACCAGTACTTTGCTAACATAAAATAAATGGTATTCCATATCATAAGTTAACATTCAGAGACCATGCCTACAGGCTTTCTCTAGGTGGTGATGGCAGGGTGAAATAGAAATAGATGTCAGGGCAGACTGCTCCGCAGCAGATGTGAATGATGCCAGATGCAGAAGCCACGGTGAGCATGAGGCCTACCTCTATGCTTTACAGAATTGTGTTTAAATAAACAATAAAAATAAAGCAAAAACATCCCCCTAGCCTCATCCCGCCCCTCACCCCTACAGAGCCTTTATGGCCCATTCACGCCAATCTATGCCAACCTGTGCCCCACACAACCCTTCCCATGACCTCCCACACACCTATGCCAACTTAGTGCCAACTTGCTTCCCTTTTCCCCCTCACCCGTCCATGTCAACTCACCTGGTATCCTTGGACTATTCCTTGGCAGGTTTGTCACTTCCTGGACAGTTTTGGAAAGATTTAGCACTTCCTGGGCAGCTTGACAGCTCCTTAATGGTTCATTGACTGCTCGACAGATGGCCAATTTGTCGTGTTGGGTGTTCTGATGAACAAATGATCCAACACGGCTGTAGATGGTACAACTCTGTTTTATTGTCTACCCAACAGTAACAACTAACTACTGGCTTGGGTGCATGCTTCACCAGCTAACCTGTGGACCCAGCCCTATCACTATCCTAGTGAAGCACTCAGCACATGGTCTATGTCTGAGTGGCGCGCTGTGAGCTCTGTGCTCTGAGCTATCTCCTGGCAGAAAGAGCGGGAACTGTGGTGTTCCCTGTTTTATAGTGCGTGTGCTCTCACTGGTGATTGGCTGCGATGTTATGTGTGTGCTGGTTGGTCCAACTGCCTGTCCATCAGTGTGTGTGTGATTGCACCATGATATGCTGATGTGGATATCATGACATCCCCCCCCCTTTCACAAAGGATATGTGCCTACATGATAATAAATAGAAATGTGTAGTGAGTGCATCTGAGGATGTGTGTGCAATATTTACAACATGTACATGAGGCTGAACTATATACAGAGGAAGGTGTCAGGTGCAACAGAACAACGACGTTGTACCAATAACAGAAAACTTCTGGAACAATGAATGACAAGAAAAAAAACTCGTTAACAGTACTGTAAAACAGTTCAGTGAGTCCAATGTGCTAACAGGCTCATAAGTCAAGTCTCTCAGGTGGGCGACGAATTCAGGTTGACCGCCTCAAGGGTGGGTCAGGATCCACCGGCTGAGGAATGGGCCTGGCCACGGGTGAGGAAGAGGCAGAGTGGCAGGAAGCTCAACAAAGTCGACATCAGGGCTAACAGGAGGGCGTGGCACCGGTGCATGATCTCGTAGCGAGCGTGGAACCAGATGAAGGGCCCATCGATTACGACGGTGAATGAAGCCATGAGGCATACGAACCAGGAATGAGCGGGGAGCCACGTGGCAGAGAACCTCGGCGGTTGTCGACCAGCCACCCTCCGGTAGGTGTATGCGGACGTTGTCTCCAGGCGCCAGGGCAGGACGTTCAGTCGCCCGAGCGTCATGTGCCACCTTCTGCTGAGCACGCTATTGTTGCATCCTTCGCATGGTTGAGGTCAGGAACATGAATGGACGGCACAGTGGTCCTGAGGGTGCGACCCATCAACAGCTGGGCTGGCGAGAGGCCCGTGGACAGTGGGGCCGAGCAATAGGCCAGCAGGGCTAAACAGAAGTCAGATCCGGCATCAGCAGCCTTGCAGAGGAGCCGCTTCACAATGTGGACGCCCTTTTCCGCCTTGCCATTCGACTGAGGATGCAAGGGACTGGACGTCATGTGTGTGAAGCTGCATGAAGTGGCAAAGGAAGACCATTCTTGACGTGCAAAGCAAGGCCTGTTGTCAGACATGACGGTGAGCGGAATCCCATGGCGAGCAAAGGTTTCTTTGCATGCCCGGATGACAGCTGATGACGTTGTGTCGTGGAGGCGTATGACCTCCGGATAACTTGAGAAGTGGTCAATAAGAACAATGTAGTCCCTGCCGAGAGCATGAAAGAGGTCCACGCCCACCTTCGACCAGGGGGACGTGACCAACTCATGGGGCTGAAGAGTCTCAGGGGGTTGTGCCGGCTGAAACCTCTGGCAGGTGGGGCAGTTGAGCACCATGTTGGCGATGTCGTCGCTGATGCCCGGCTAGTACACAGCCTCTCGGGCCCTCCGCCTGCACTTTTCAATTCCGAGATGGCCTTCGTGCAGTTGTTCGAGGATAAGCCGGTGCATGCTGTATTGGATGACGATCCGGTCCAACTTCAAGAGGACACCATCAATGACGGCCAAGTCATCCCGGACGTTGTAAAATTGTGGGCACTGCCCCTTGAGCCACCCTTCCGTCATGTGACGCATCGCACGTTGTAGAAGGGGGTCAGCCACAGTCTCACGGCGAATGTGGGCCAGACGTGCATCAGTGGCCGGCAGATTGGCCGATGTGAAGGCTACCTGTGCGTCGACCTGATAAAATGAACCCCTCCGAGTCGGGCGGTGTGTTGACCGCCCTGGACAGAGCATCTTTGGTGATGAGATCCTTCCCCGGGGTGTAGACAAGTTGGAAGTCGTACCTCCGGAGCTTGAGCAGAATGCGCTGGAGGCGAGGGGTCATGTCGTTGAGGTCCTTCTGAATGATTCCGACCAGGGGGCGATGGTCGGTCTCCACAGTGAACTGCGGAAGACCATGTACATAGTCGTGAAACTTGTCGATGCCAGTCAACAGGCCTAGATACTCCTTCTCAATCTGCGCATAGCGCTGTTCTGTGGGGGTCATGGCCCGTGACGCATAGGCGATTGGAGCCCATGATGCGGTGTCGTCCCGTTGGAGGAGTACCGCCCCAATGCCAGACTGGCTGGCGTCAGTTGAGATCTTTGTTTCCCGTGTGGTATCGAAAAACACCAGTACCGGGGCAGTGGTGAGCTTGACCTTGAGCTCCTCCCATTCACTCTGGTGTGCGGGCAGCCACTGGAATTCCATTGTCTTTTTGACCAGGTGGCGAAGAGCAGTCGTGTGCGAAGCAAGGTTAGGAATGAACTTCCCCAGGAAGTTGACCATCCCAAGAAAGCGCAGCACTGCCTTTTTGTCCGACGGCTGCTGCATGGCTGCGATGGCTGCCACTTTGTCGGCATCCAGCCGCACACCTGACCGGGAGATGTGGTCCCCCAAAAACTTTAGCTCAGTCTGGCCAAAAGAGCATTTGGCTCGGTTAAGGCGCAGGCCCTGATCCCGCAACCGTGCAAAGACATGCTGGGGACGACTGATGTGCCCCTGTGGTGTGGTGGACCAGATGATGACGTCGTCTACGTATCCCTTCGATGCCCTCCATCATCTGTTCCATGTAGCGATGGAAGACTTCGCAGGCCGAAATGTTGCCGAATGGCATCCTATTGTAGCAGTATCTGCCAAATGGAGTGTTGAAAGTGCACAGCTTCCTGCTGGACTGATCCAATTGAATCTGCCAAAAGCCCTTTGAGGCATCAAGCTTGGTGAATATTTTTGCCTGAGCCATCTCGCTCGTGATTTCTTCTCGTTTGGGTATGGGGTAGTGTTCCCTCATAATGTTGTGATTTAAATCTTTTGGGTCGATACAGATCCGGAGCTCGCCGGAGGGCTTCTTGACGCACACCATGGAGCTGACCCATAGCGTTGGTTCTGTGACCCGGGAAAGCACTCCTTGGTAACTGCAGGTCCTGCAGCTGCTGCTTGAGGCGGTCCTTGAGTGGTGCTGGGACCCTACGAGGTGCGTGAATGACCGGGGTGGCGTCTGGTTTGAGCCATATTCTGTATCTGTAGGGCAGTGTGCCCAAGCCCTCGAAAACCTCCTGGTTGTGCGTGAGGAGTGAGTGGAGCTGCACCCTAAAGTCTGCATCTGGGAAATCGGACGTGCCTTCTAGAGACAGAGTGTGTACCCGCTGAACGAGGTGCAGGATCTTGCACGCCTGTGCGCCTAACAGAGAGTCCTTCGAGGATCCTACGATTTCAAATGATAATGTGGCTTTATGTGAGTTGTGTGTAACATCGAGCTGGCAGGACCCCTTGGCCGGGATGACGTTTCCATTGTAGTCAACCAGCTGACAGTGGGATGGCAGAATCGGTGGTTTAACCTTCAAGGTGTGGAAGGCTGACCATGCGAGGAGATTGGCGGAGGCACCAGTGTCCAGGTGAAATGTGATCTGGGATCGGTTGACCGTCAGGGTGGCCCACCACTCATCGCCCGGATCAATGCTGTGCACCGGCAGCGGCTGGTGGTTCCGACTTGGGGACATCCGATTCTTGTGGATTACCGCAATGCGGAAGGGCTCCCTGTCTTCGATATCGCTGGTCTGCATACTATCTGGATATGGCTCAGTGTAGGGGGACTGAATCGCCCGCACGTCCCTGCGAGGCTGGCGGAATTGTTGGGAGTGGGCAGGTTGAGCTCGACAGCAGGCAGCATAGTGGCCCATCCTGCCACATCGAAGGCATTGTCGCGCTGTTTAAACAGCTTCCAGTTTACGCCGAGATTACCAGCGATTCAGAGCGGCTGCGGCGGGCTGATGTTTTCCATGGAGCAGGACCGTGGATTTCTGAAAGGGTGCAGGTAGGTCTCACAGTCGCTGGTTTGCGTCCACTACTGGTATCATGTCGTGTTGGGTGTTCTGATGCACAAATGATCGGCTGTAGATGGTACAACTCTGTTTTATTGTCTAACCAACAGTAACAACTAACTACTGGCTTGGGTACGTGCTTCACCGGCTAACCTGTGGACCCACCGTATCACTATCCTAGTGAGGCACTCAGCACATGGTGTATGTCTGAGTGGCGCGCTGTGAGCTCTGTGCTCTGAGCTATCTCCTTGTAGAAAGAGCGGGAACTGTGGTATTCCCTGTTTTATAGTGCGTGTGCTCTCACTGGTGATTGGCTGCGATGTTATGTGTGTGTTGGTTGGTCCAACTGCCTGTCCATCAGTGCGTGTGTGATTGCATGTGGATATCATGACACAATTAACAGCCATCCAGCGAGAAACAGGCTCAGTGGATTTTTGAGGCTACCGAGGAGAGTGGGAAGAAAAGTGCGGGCTGGCATTTCTAATGTGTTCCTGCAGGGGCACAGCCGCTAGCGGAGTTGTATCAGGGAGCAGTTGCTCCGTGAGGAAGAAATATCGATGTCAAAACAATGACAGGAGTGTCTGGGCAACACAATCAAATACAGACCTCAGTCTCCAGACACATCACAGACGGTTCACGTAAAATTACTTTAAATTGGACCTCGAGTTGGCTAAATTGCCTGCTTGATTTTCAGTGGGCGCACTTCCAACACTTGTGCGTGCCCGCTGGCCGAAATATTGCGCGGACGCGCGATGACTTCGGGATACGCGCCAAATATCTTTCCCCACAATTTCACATGCTTCTGAGTCGGGTATGCACCCGCCCGATCAACGTGAAATCCTGGCCATCGACTACCCCGTGTTACTTGCTGGTCATGCATAAGACAGGCATTTTCATTAGTCAGAGAAAACCTTACTGTCAGCTTAATTTTTCTACCGTAGATTGTAACAAGTAAAATCGCTTTACAAATTGAAAACTAATTAAATCAAATTGCAAACAATTCAATTTGAAACAATGCACAAAGTTGAAGAAATTTGTACTGATAGAGACCAATAAGAGCTTATTTCTGTCCCTTATATCATGAAAGTGAGCTCTTCCTTTTCCTGTGTACAGTAACTAGGTGTTTGTTCATCTTACAAATAAACGTGCAGCTCTCAGTACTTAACTAACAAATACAGAGACTAACACAAAAGTAAAAGCTTAAAAATATATCCGAACAATGATTATTTTAGAACAATATCTAACTCAATCTATGTTCAGAAACTTGGAAGAGGAATTGAAATGAGGTGGTTCTAAAATAAATGTTATTTTATGCGTCAGAATTCCCCACAATAAGTATCAGTACACGTAATCTCAGACTTGACACTTGTCCCATTTCTGCATTCATAAAATTGATGCGTTATTGTGCAATACTGCAAATAAAGATGGTTAGGATTGCCTTACAAGTATACATCATCGGAATTTATATTGCTCGATAATATGTTGCTAGATCACGTCTAATCATGCCAAATGGTCAAACTGTGAGGTGGGGGAAGCGGAGTGGTTGGAAGGGGGGGCCCGGCCCAATCTCTCACCCTAACTTTAGTCAATGACCGACAGAAACCCTGGGGAACCAACACCAAAAGGTGATCGCTGCCCATTTTGTTTGTAGATTCAATTTTTAACACATACTTCTCTGGGATTCTCTTAACAGTAAAGCCATTCCTGTCCTAAAGGGCGGACAAGTAATCAAAGAGCTTTGACAAAGAGTCATTGGACTCGAAACATTAGCTCCTTTCTCTCCCTACAGATGCTGCCAGACCTGCTGAGATTTTCCAGCATTTTCTCTTTCATTTTGGACAAGTAATCAACATGTTCCAGCTTGCTCCCAATGCAACTTTGAATTTAAAGTCTTATTCATTGTGAGTGAAGGTTTTATTGGTGGAAGGCTTGGCTCTAGGGCCACAGCTCTCTTTCGTCCTAACAACATGTTTTACCCATCGTTGCAGGCATCTTTGCATTGTAGTCAGCAGCAGGTCCCAGTCTCAGAACCAGGACGAGCTTGTATATTTGTCAGTTTTGCCATTCCTAAAAGAATCACCTGAGGAAGGAGCAGCGCTCCGAAAGCTAGTGACATCGAAACAAACCTGTTGGACTTTAACCTGGTGTTGTAAGACTTTGTACTGTAAAATAATTAAGCAACTGGTTTAGCAGGTCACCACAATCTGGTTCAGGCACAATTTAGATCTGTCCACCGGCAAAGGAGTTGGCAAATGGATGGCTAAAATGGATGTTACTTTCCCAATCCACTTCTTTTTTTCTTTTTTTAATGTTCCCAATTAAGGGGCAATTTAGCGTGGCCAATCCACCTACCCTGCACATCTTTGGGTTGTGGGGGTGAGACCCATGCAGGCACGGGAAGAATGTGCAAACTGCACATGGACAGTGACCCGGGGCTGCAATCGAAAGTGGGTCCTCAGTGCTGTGAGGTTCGAAATCCACTTTTGCCTACCGACATTTTAACCATGGATTTTTGGTCTATTAAGAGGAGCTTGTGGAAAAGTTAGGGTCAAATGATACAATTTAAAATGTTTAATCCTCAACTGTGGAATATACACTCATACTTCACTTGCTATTGAAACTTCAGACTAGCATGGCCGTAAGCACTTGCTGTTGAAACTTGACAGCAAACACAGACACGAACTGGATGCATTTTAGTGTGATATAGAAGTTCAGCAAGTATAGCAGGGTGGACTGTGGGGGAGAAGTCCACAAAACATGTTTGTTGAGTTGTAGCATTGACCTCTTAACTCAGCTTTGACTATGTCTACTGTAGTTTCCCAGGTGAACACAACGAAGGTCACTCCTTCCATAGTGCCTTGTTTGGCTTTCAAGCCCCATGCACCCAATTATGGTGCCCTAATCGAGGTTATATGCAGCTTTGGTCTGCGCACAGGACAAAATGAACAATATAATAGGACTTCATTATCCAATGCTGCATCCCAATCCCACAAAGTCCACTCACAGGACCACTGACATCTGAAATAGATAGTCTGAGCTTTGTGCTGGCTGGATTAAATTGGACTAAACTTACAAAAAGCTTGTGAAAGATTGCATAGTTACATAGGATATATGGGGCAAAAACAGGACATTCCATCTGAACATTTATCCTCCACTCAAGTCTCCTTCTATCTTCTCTCATCTAAATCTGTCAGCATGATCCTCTATTCCCTTCCCCCTCATATGCTTGCCTGGTTTCCCCTTAAGTAAATCTATACTATTCTACTATTCACTTTGACCGTTCCATGTTTAACAAGTTCCACATTCTCACCACACTTTGGGTAAAGAAGTTTTTTTTTCCAGAATTCCTGATTGGATGTTTGGTGACTATCTTATGTTGATGGTCTCCAGCCATCTTCCTCACAAGAGGAAACATTCTCACTGCATCCACTCCATCAAAACCTTTCATAATTTTAAAGCCCTGAATTGGGTCACCACTCAGCCATTTCTTCCCAAGAGAAAAGAGTCCCAGCCTGCCACTCCTTTCCTCAATGTATAGCCACACATTTCTGGTATCATCTTGTCAATCGTTTTTCCGCCCTCTCCAGTGCCTCTGTATCCTTTTTACAATATGGCAAACTGAACTGTATGCGGTACTCAAGTGTGGTCTAACAAAAATTCGATACAGGTTCAACATAGCTTCTCTATTTTTCATCAATATTCCTCTTGAAATAAAGCCAAGTGCTCTGTTTACTTTTTAAAAAAATACTTTGCTAAACTGTGGTGCAACTGCTAGTGATCAGTATATTGTACTCCGAGATCTCTTTGTTTCTCTACCCCAACTAGACCAGCATCTTCCAAGTAATAAGTGACCTCCTTATTCTAGCTCTCAAACAAACTTCCTCACATTTATCTGTAACTTTACCTCCTATAATTTTTCACTGCCCTCCTCAGTATTGATTATCTGCATCCCCACTCAGAGGCACCGAATCGTACATCTACCACGTTACCATTGTCTACTCTCTCTACAATCTTCAATACGGTTAGTCAAGCAAGATTTTCCCTTTTGATGAATGCTGATGCTGATGAGTCATTATTACATTGTGGCCGGGATTCTCCGGTGTCAGTCTGACCGCTACTGCTGACGTGGTAGGAAAACAGGCTTGTCTATAGGTCCCCTTTCTTAAGTATAGGAACTACATTAGCTCTCTGCCTCGGGCACTACACTCTTCCCAGTTGATTAGAAATATATGGATGCAATCCATCCAGACCAGGGGTACATTCCTCGATGAGTTTGAATGCTTATGAAGACATCCTTTTTTGCAGTTGAATGCGCAGCCTGGGTGATATTTTTCCGAAAAACGACAGTGTCATCTTGAGCGCGAAAACCAGTGTGAGGCAATCTGATCGTGGCTTTCCCACATTTATGCAACAAATGAAGCCCAATGTAAATCACACCGATCTGGAGTGCCCAGGTGTCTCATTTGCCTGAACGGAGCCTCTGCTGTGCACAGTTAACAAAGGGGAGTTGCATTCAAACGGTCCCATCTGTCACACCTGGAATGTCAACATTAATCCACTTGCTGACACCTCATGGCTTCCCAGCAGCTGACCCACCAGAATCTTCATCAAAGCTCCCTGGCACTCCTCATCACTACCCCAATCTGTCTAGGCCTGGTGCTTATATATACCACTTGCTGCACCTCCACCCCTGGCCTGTAGCCATCTGGGATGGCCACTTCCAGAATACAAAATGATGCTCGCAATGAATGTAGGGAACTATGGACAATATTAGGAAAGCAAGCAGGCACAGAGCCTGTATGCGTATTGGGAAGGCAGCTCCCAGACGGGACTGAAACTGTAGGTCAATTAACATATTGATGGCCCAACTCCGGGAACAAAGGAAAGACACTCAAGCAACCGATACAGCCCCAGACATCCCGGCGCCAGTTCCCCAAACGGAAAGCACAAATAAAGCAAGACCAACAGCCACCTAGGACACGCCCAGTCATCAGGGCACCCACCCCTTTATTGGTTAAGATCAATACCAGTGATCAAGATACGGCCCCAATTAATTGGGGCCACGTTCAAGGCCCGCCCAAAAGCACGCAAAGCCCCTCCGGGTATAAGAAGAAACCCCCGAGAGAGAATCGCTCTCTTGGAATCGGCTCTCAAGGCGGAGAGACTCATCCACCAGCTGCACCAGAAGCAAGTAAGTCCAAGGTCAACGCTCGCTACCAAACGGACGACCTTAGCTGTTCTCCTGTACCTCTTCGAACCCAACAACCTCAAATCCGAACAACGGCCATTGTTCCTCTGACTGAGTGGGCACCCGAAGTTAAGTATAGGCGTTAGCGTTAGAGATAGTTTAGTTTGTAGTACTTTGTGCATGTGTAGATCTTACTGTGTGTGTAAATAAATAGCATTGACTTTGAACTAACTAATTGGTGTATTGGCTCTTTGATCAGTATTCGGGTTTGAACTTTGTGGAGGTATCGAAAGATACCTGGCGACTCTAAGGCATAAACATAATTAGGATTGAGGAAGGCGACCATATTGACCGCCATATTTAGAACCAGAGAAACAGAGCAACATTACTGGCGACATCTGGCGGGACTCGACCTAGAAGTGGCCGAGTCACTCCGAGAGAACCCAAAATTTGAATTAGAATCCAATTGGAAAAAAAAAAACACAATTGTAAAACCAATACTGATCAAACCTCCAAGTTCGGAAGTGTGTTATTTGCATGCGTTCTAACAGGGATATAAGGTAAACCTGAGAGATTTTGTTGCGTAAAACTGTCAGGAGTTTTGTAGGCCGGAAAATAGCGTAAGCCGTACCCGTGTTTACATCACCACTTTATCACCCCCTGTTCCAAATTCGGTAGAGATCCCAGAGATAGCGATAGAAATGACAATGAAGGCAATGGAACGCCTTGTGAGCCCCCAGGAATTCGAGGTCGCAGCGACCAGTAGAGTAGGACAGTGTCCCGTATGGGAAGAGGAAATCAGAAAGTACCTCAAAGGGAAACATTGGCCCCTTTGGAGCGAATTCTGCATGAATGCTGAAACAGGTCCCGGAAGTATAGGGCGTACTTGGTGGGAGAACCTGACAGAGATCCATAGGAAGAGCTTAGGGAAAGCTCGCAAGCCGATGGCAATCGTGTCCTGCTTGGCACAATTGGGCACAAGAGGGGCTGGTTTAGCACACTGGGCTAAATCGCTGGCTTTTAAAGCAGACCAAGGCAAGCCAGCAGCACGGTTCAATTCCCGTACAAGCCTCCCCGAACAGGCACCGGAATGTGGCGACTAGGGGCTTTTCACAGTAACTTCATTGAAACCTACTCGTGACAATAAGCGATTTTCATTTCATTTTTCATTTCATTTCATTTCAATTGCGAGGCACAGAAGAGGTCGTGAGGACGCTCTGTAGAGAGATTGAGGAGAGAGACAAGAATAGTGAAGGAGACGTGAATGAATATGAGAAAGAGAACAGGGAACTGAGAGAGCAGTTAGCGGCAAAGGATAAGGAGATGGCTGATGCCAAGCGGGCACACCAATCTTGTCTCGCCCATTTGAGCAGCTTTCAGTCGCAATACGACAAAGCCTACCAAGACACGCAATGCGCGGTGTTGGTAAGGGAGGAAATGGAACAACAAGTTGAGCAGTTACTGAAACAGTGTAACGATCTAAAAGCAGCCCTACGAGCACGCCACACTTCCATGATGGAACAAAGGCAGAGCTCGGTAGACCACGCAAAGTGCCGGAAGCAAATTGCAGAACTATAATCTCTGCTTTCTGTCCAAAATGGGTTCCAGAGCACATTTGGACCCCAATTAGGCCAAGAAAATGGCCCCGATTGGCAGGAGTTAAACGAGACTGCACACAGATATGTACATGGCACATGTACACAGGACAAGCCACAAAAGAGAAAAGCACCCCAACCCCCGACTGCACAGGCGGAACACACCCCTATGAACCCTGTCACCACACAGCGCAGGGCCACAGCGGAAGGAAACCCAGATTTTCTATACACCACCCCATTAACCGTCACTCAATTAAGGGACGCCTGCGACAAGATTACACCGTCCCTACCCACATCGGACCCCCACCATTACTTTGCAAGAGTAAAACAACAGGCGACCATGTTCGGCCTGGATGAAAAGGAGCAAATGAAGCTCACAGTTTTAAGCCTCGACCATTCAGTCATGGCAGCCCGTCCTGACCCACAAAATGTAGGAGGAGGCACCCTCCAAGAAATGCACACAGCGATTCTAGATGCGATCGACTATAACAAAGGAGACCCCGTAGAAGGCCTAAACAAGTGTAGGCAAAAGAAGACAGAGCACCCCATAGCGTTTGCTGGACACTTGTGGATACATTTTACAGCGGTGTTTGGAGAGTTAGCCCGCGCCCATTTGACCCCAGATAATATGGCCAAATGGACCCGCATCCTAGTCTCTCATGCGCCAGAGGCAGGACAGAGAGTTTGAGCAAATTACGACCTCTCAGACGAGGCCCTCAACGAGAAATGGGTTTTGAAAAGATTGTCCCGCACTTGGGAACAGTCCATCCAAGGCAAAACCGCATTTGTTAAAGCAGAGGAAGAACAGGCAGACATGCATCCAGTTAGGACGCACCAGAACCCCGCATGGGTAAATGAGGGAAGAAACAGCCCACAGCAAACCAAATCCCAGGAGTATTATAATTGCGGCCAATTAGGGCACTATGCACGAGAGTGCAATGCGCCCCAGAAACAGCAGAGAAACCAACAGACAAGCACCCTAAATAAGAATAGGGCAAAGCCAATTCACAGTATTAGCGCCAGTTCTGAGAACGCAGATATGAACGGTACCGAGTGACGGTGTTCGGGCTCCCTAACTTGGGTCTGCGACGCCCTTTGGGACAAGTCCGGTAGACTGCTAGTGGCAGGCACAGTTCGGGGACACCCCGTAGAATTCCTTTGGGACACAGGAGGGTCCTGCACCACGCTCAACTCCTCCACGATGTTTCAGCGAGACACATGGCCCACTACAGACACCATTACATTCAGCGGTTTTACAGGTCATTTACAGCAGGGACACATCACAGCCCCTGTAGCAATCCAGATAGGCAACATTAAGACTAAACACCCCATAGTTCTGGTCGATCTACCCCAGACAGCCGAACACATTTTAGGTATTGATTTTATGAGCTCCCACAATCTATCATTCAATCTAGTAAATAAATGTGTATGGAGAATGGCAAAGGCAGCACGAGCCCCCACCACGCTCACAGTTGGAGACTATGAAAATAGAATTAGCGTAGTAGAAGACTTCTGGTTCGACCCTCGAGCCATTAGTCAGAATAAAGAAGTTAGGGAAGTCCTGCAGCGACACAAAGCAGCATTTGCACAGCACAAACCTGTGGCAAAATCGCTGGCTTGGTGAATATTACAAGTCCCGACCCCAGACCCCAAAAGCAGTACGGTTTTCCCCAAGAAGCAGAGGGAGAAATCTCAAAAGTTATTCAGAGTCTGCTTGATCAAGTCGTACTTCGATCAGTAATCTCCACGAACAATACCCCAATTTGGCCCATCAAGAAACCCGATGGATCATGGCGACTGACCATTGATTATCGGGAACTAAACAAAGTAACCCCAGTAGCAGCCCCCACCATAGCCATGAGTCCCGAGACCATGCTCAAATGGGGACTACGGTCAAAAGATTTTTTGGTTTTGGACATTAGCAATGGCTTTTGGTCCATTCCATTGGATGAAGCGTGCCAATATAAATTCGCTTTCACCTTCCAGGGACAGCAATATACGTGGATGTGCCTTCCACAAGGCTTCCACAATTCCCCCTCCATTTTCCACCGACAGCTGGCAAATGGTTTAGCAAAATGTTCCCGACCCGTTTGTCTGGTCCAATATGTAGATGATTTGCTTTTACAGACGGACACAAAGGGAAAGCACATTTTGCTTCTTGTCGAACTATTAGGACTCTTTCAACAAATTGGCTGTAAAGTGAACCCCAAAAAGGACCAGATTTTACAGGAAAAAGTGATTTACTTAGGAACAGTAATCACACATGGCAAACGCGAGATCGAGCAGAAACGAATCGACTCGATCATCAAATTACCCCTACCCCATAACGTCACAGCCCTCCGGTCACTTCTAGGACTGGTTGGCTACTGTAGAAACCACATTGACGGTCTTGCCACAAAGGCAGCGCCCCTATCCGAACTTCTCAAGAAGCAGGAACCTTGGGAATGGCTTCCACAGCACATGGATGCCGTGGATGCATTAAAACGAGCCCTCAGCACAGCCCCCACATTACAGGTCCCAGATCCACTCTCCCCGTATGCAATTGAAGTTGCTACCACCGACCGAACCCTTTCGGCCGTGCTCCTCCAAGAACGACATGATCGATTAGGCCCTGTGGCATACGCCTCACGTGTATTAGATCCAGTGGAGCAAGGATTTTCTGCCTGCGAAAGGCACCTGCTCGCAGTTTTTTGGGCAGTACAATACTTCGCCTACATTACAGGACTCAACTCCATCACCATTTTAACTGAGCACACCCCAACACAACTCCTACTTGATGGTAGACTTAAGGGTGGCACAGTCAGCCAGATCCGCGCAGCCCGTTGGACCCTTCCCTTACAGGGATGGGACATAACAGTAAAGAGGACAAAGACACACACATTCCTCGCCTATAATTTACACTATGCAGGCACCCCACATGAGTGTGAAATAATATCCACCAAGCACAATACAGGACCCATTGTACCAAAGTCAGCTCCCCCGAAACCAGGTACTACACCCCAGTGACCCCAGCCCACAGACACATGCGCACCCCTTAGGATCTATGTGGATGGCTCCTCCACAGTTTTAAATGGGAAAAGGATTACCGGTTGCGGTATTTCTGTAGAGGATGCGCAGGGACATGCCCTAGGAGAAATATTGTTGAAATTGCCAGGACATTTAGGCTCACAGGCAGCAGAGTTAGCAGCCGTAGCTTACATTGTAGAACACCCCGACTCGTTCCCGACCCCAGCCGACATATATTCTGACAGTTTATATGTCTGGAACAGTTTGACCGAATTCCTACCCCTGTGGGAATCTAGAGGATTCATTTCCGCAGACGGAAAACCCCTACCCTCAGCCCCATTACTCCAGCATATTCTAAAAACTGCCAAAGATAGGAAATATGGCATCATTAAAGTCCGTAGCCACCATCGTTCTTCCCCCCCTGGTAACGTTAAGGCAGACGCCCTAGCAAAGGCAGGTTCCAGACACGGTCACTTTTGGAACCACCTCGAGAGCGCCCCAGTACACACGGTTCAGTTCTCACAGACCAACATTCAGGATTTAGCAAAGGCCCAAAAAGAAGACACTGGGAAGTTTTAAAAGGCAACTTCCCAGCCCCCTATGATAAGTACAAAAACGCGTTGACAATACCTGACGGTGTTATTTTAAAAGACGGAATTTATATAGTCCCCAGCCAGGACAGGAATCAAATTATTTATCAGTTCCATGACAACCATGGACATCAAGACATAGAATCCACCCTAGCCCACCTCAGACCTCTCTGCTGGTGGCCTGATTTAAAAACTAATGTGACTCACTACATTGAGAACTGCTTAATCTGTGCCAGAACAATCCGGACAGATACACAAAGAAAGGTCAGCTTAGTCATACCCGCCCCATTAATGGCCCTGGACGAACTTGCAAATTGATTATATAGGACTCCTACCCCCCTGAAGGTCAACGACACCTTCACAAAATGGGTGGAAGCCTTTCCATCCAGAACAACCACAGCTAAAACGACAGCCAAAATCCTCACTCAGCACATCTTTACAAGATGGGGACTTCCACGCAGTATAGAGTCCCATCAAGGCTCCCATTTTACAGGACGAGTGATGAAAAACGTCCTTACCATTTTCGGAATCAAACAAAAATTCCATATTGCATACTACCCCCAATCCAGCGGCATAGTAGAAAGAATGAACAGAACTTTAAAAGCAACCCTCAGAAAAATGGTGCAACAACACAACAGCACCTGGGACACAGTTCTCCCCTTTGCACTAATGTTCATAAGAAACACGGGATCCACGTCGACAGGATACACCCCCCACACCCTCATGACCGGACGCCCCATGAAAGGGACAGAATATTTGTTAGGACTGGATTTGGCAGCCCCACAGTCACCGCCCTCACCCATGAGAAAGCAGTTCAACAGATTTTAGAAAATATAAAAGCAGCCCAGCTTGCAGCAGCTGTTAGACTTGGGACACGCAAGAAGCAAAGCAAAGTTTGCTTTGATAAGACAGTACACGCCACAGAGTTTGTAGCAGGGCAGCAAGTTATGCTATCCCTATACAACCCCAGTTCATTCCTTTCCCCCAGATTTGCCGACCATACTCCATCTCTGATAAAGTCAGCCCCTCTGTATATAAAATCATATATCCTAATGGCAAGTCTGCGTGGTTCCACATAATCCACCTTAAGGCTTAAGGCTCGCACACATCTCACTTGCAGCAGCAGATGAACATGCCCCGCCCAAGAACGACGTATTCCTACCCTCCCCCAACCAGTCCAGCCCATCCTCAGACACTACTCCGACTCCATCCCCAGAGGCTCGACTCCGCCTCTCCGTTCCTCCAACCGACAGCGGCAGCGATACCGATAGCCACAGCCCCAGCCCACCACGCTACGATTACACCCCTGCACCAGACCCCACTCCCAGAGACTCCAAACATGATTCCAGCGACCCCTTTGAAATAACGTATATTAAAGCCCCTGATCCAGACCCACCGCCCGACGATTATGGATTACCCCCTAGCAGCTCCAACCTCGATACAAAACACTGACACTGAGACAATTCATTCAGGCTCATCCGTAACGATGAGATGGACCTCAATTCGCCCCAAGCAGCTTTGGCACAACTACTCCAGTCACGAGTATGGCAACCGGGAGAAGATGATGACTTGGAGTCTGACTCCCACCTCACAATTCCCTTTGCGATTCTGTTCGCTTTGGAGCATTGAGGTGTCCAGATGATGGTAAAAAGGAACCGATGGAGAGTTACGGTGTCCTTTCTGGTGGAACCTGCCACGGTTTTTGTTATGTTTGTGCGTTATTGTGAATGTTAAATGTTGTTTGTTAACTCAAGGTTTTCATGGCCCCACACCACATCTTGATGCAGTCAGAACTTCCCTTTTGATGCCAAATGGCTGTTAGAGGAACTAGTTTGTCCACAGACAAGCGATCATAGCTACTCTTCTGTTATGAAGGTAGAAGATGGCAACCCCCACGACGACCACAAATTCTTACCGTTCTTGCCGGTCACACAGGCAGTGGAGAAATGGCACTGATCCCCGCCCTGCCTAAGGACCCCTATCTGGTCAGCTACGCTCGGGTAGAGCACATACGGCACTGGTCACCATCCTATCCAGGGATCCCACCCATTCTTGCCCCGCCGCGGCCCATACGCACCCCATTTGGAACTTTTGGTTCAAAACTCTTTTGTTGGTTTTACGGTGACCCTTAGGTTGCTGTCCATATGCTATTTACATCCTTAAACACTGGGATGGTACATTCACCGCATTGCCCACACAGGCTACGAGACTGTTCGCGCTGTGTCAGTATTTTTTCTCGGATGTCTTGTCCCAAATATTCGTTTTTTTTTAAATGAGGGAGTCACAGATGGTGACCAATTACAGTGGGTAATTGGCAATAAAAGGACAGACAGACAGACATACGAGATCTTAAACAAGATAATAACAGAAATTATGCTTGTGTCCACAGAACTCCGGAACCACAGAAGCCTCAGGAAGATTACGAAAGAAAGAAGAAGAACATGAAGACAACCATCATAGTCTACATTTGGATCTTCCTGGGATCTCTACAGTTGCGTGCGGAAGTGACACCCCTGACCCCCTACCACACAGGCTGTAAATCCTATCCCTGCCATACACTGTACCCAGAGATAGCAACCGATACACCAACCTGGTGTGACAAGTTCATCACCTGGTATTCCCTGTCCTACGTTGTAGAAACACTATTAGTACTTGCAATACTCTGCAGTGTCGTTCAGACACTAAGGCTTAGGAAATGGCGGAGGAAAGCCTCCCATACTCTGGTATACACATTCAGATCCCCTATTTTCGGACTTCAACAAACCCCACACCCTCTTTAAGTGAATTAAAGTGCTTCCGCTTTTTTTGTGTTTGTTTGTTCTAATAAAAGAAATGTAAAACTCTGTGCTTGACTGCCAAGCCAGAGAGACCTGTGTTGCTGCTACTGTATAGTTTAAAATGTTGTACATGTTTTTCGTGGATTAAGGATAGTTTAGTTAAGGACAGTTGGAGGTTCCAGTTTTTTTATTTTGTAATGCATGCCTGAATGTCATAGCGCCCCGTAGAATTTTATAATGATGTGCGTATATAAAAGTAATTTAGGTAAAAGTTCCAATCCATAGGACAGAGTAGTGTAGGGCCCGTCCTTGCTTATGGGTGCCCGACTTAGGAGGAGAACGAAGAAGATGCAGTAATTTGATCCTTCACGCTTTGTGTTGAGGATCACAAGGAGGGAGTGTAGCCATCTGGGATGGCCACTTCCAGAATACAAAATGGATGCTCGCAATGAATGTAGGGAACTATGGACAATGTTAGGAAAGCAAGCAGGCACAGAGCCTGTATGCGTATTGGGAAGGTAGCTCCCAGACAGGACTGAAACTGTAGGGTAATTAACATATTGATGGCCCAACTCCGGGAACAAAGGAAAGACACTCAAGCAACCGATCTGGCTCCAGACATCCCGGCGCCAGTTCCCCAAACGGAAAGCACAAAGAAAGCAAGGCCAACGGCCACCTAAGACACGCCCAGCCATCAGGGCACCCACCCCTTTATTGGTTAAGATCAATACCAGTGATCAAGATACGGCCCAATTGATTGGGGCCAAGTTCAAGGCCCGCCCAAAAGCACGCGAAGCCCCTCCGGGTATAAGAAGAAACCCCCGAGAGAGAATCGCTCTCTTGGATTTGGCTCTCAAAGCGGAGAGACTCATCCACCAGCTGTACCAGAAGCAAGTAAGTCCAAGGTCAACGCTCGCTACCAGACGGACGACCTTAGCTGTTCTCCTGTACCTCTTCGAACCCAACAACCTCAAATCCGAACAACGGCCATTGTTCCTCTGACTAAGTGGGCACCCGAAGTTAAGTATAGGCGGTTAGCGTTAGAGATAGTTTAGTTTGTAGTACTTTGTGCATGTGTAGATCTTACTGTGTGTGTAAATAAATAGTATTGACTTTGAACTAACTAATTGGTGTATTAGCTCTTTGATCAGTATTCGGGTTTGAACCTTGTGGCGGTATCGAAAGATACCTGGCGACTCTAAGGCATAAACATAATTAGGATTGAGGAAGTCAACCATATTGATCGCCATATTTAGAACCAGAGAAACAGAGCAACAGACCCACCAGCCATCTAGCTTGCAATCGCCCCCTTGTGTCCCTGCAAGAGAAGATAGCCCATAATAAAAGGGTGGGGGAATGCCCAAGTTTTGTCTCCTTACGCCCTATAAAGGGAGAGCAGTGTAGATAGCAGGAGAGGTATAGGAGAGAACTGTAAGTGACAGAAAGGTTGGCCTGCACCACAGAAGTGAAGATCCGCAGATCCTTCATCCATATGATTTGTTTAGAGTGAGTTCTAAAGTACCCAGACCCCTGCTCTTCCCTTTCACTGAACCATGTTTCCTGTCTTGAGGATCGACACCTGATGAGGCCGGGCCATCTGAAGTCACCGCCTCTCTCTGTGTCTCTCCCTAACAGGAGATGGTGTTGGCATTACAAGACACCCAGGCCAACACTGCAAGGCCTCAGTGGAAAACCTGGGACAGGACTTCCAAGCCATGAGTGGCAGAGTCCAAGACATGGCTCAGTCTCTGAGAACCATGGCTGAGGGCCTCGAGGGCATGGCCCAGTCCCACAGGAAGTTAATCTTCCCATCTGTACTCAGATCCTCCTACAGGCCCTCTAAACAATCCCACAGTGAGAGGCCTTGAGACCCACAGTGACATACCTTCTGGACTGACAGTCACATCACTCACTGAACCCTGAGCCTTGCCCTTTTCTACACCCATCCCAGCCCTGGAGCATTGAGCCAAACAAATGTGCCCCTGACCCTCACTCAGAGAAGAGTCCAGAGTCTGTGTACAGTTAGAAGATAGACAGGATTCAGACTTCAGCAAAACCTGAGGAGCATCACAGCTTCCCTCACAGTGAGTCATCACCACCCTCCTGCCTGACAAGTGTCTCGTTGACACAGCCAACCCAGGCCCAACACCCTGGTGTGATGTCAATGAGACCCTCGGAGGGAGGGAGGGGGAGCACAATTCTCGGAATAGGGGAAAGGGGTACTGGGAGGATGGAAACGTGTTCTTGGAAGGGGCAGGAGAGGCACGGTGGTACGATGGTTAACAGTGCTGCCTCACAGCTCCAGGGACCCTCGATCAATTCCAGCCCCGGGTGACTGTCTGTGTGGAGTTTATCCTTTCTCCCCGTGTCTGCGTGGGTTTTCTCCGGGTGCTCCGGTTTCCTCCCACAATCCAAAGATGTGCGGGTTAGGAGGATTGGCCATGCTAAAATGCCCTCTAGTGTCCAAAAAAGTTAGGTTAGGTGGGATTACAGGGCGAGGGTGGAGGCGTGGGCTTAAGTAGGGTGCTTTTTCCAAGGGCTGGTGCAGATTCAATGGGCCGAATAGCCTCCTTTGCCACTGTAAATTCTATGATTGAAAGGGCTCATGGAGGGGGAATTTGAGGGTTGTTGAGCTTCCAGACAAAGCCTCCTAATCGATGAATCTGGACTATGAGGGCTCCTGGCATGTCGGACCATTGCCGCCACCTGTCCCCCATCCTCCAGGTCACACTTGGGCTCTAATCCCTACTGGTCCACTTCCTCCTCAGAGGAATCCACATGTTCTTCCTCCTCCTTCAAAATGTCACCCCGCTGCTGCACCAGGATGTGGAAGGCACAGCAGACCACAACAATATGGGAGACCCTCTGGGGGCTGTTCTGCAAAGCACTGCCAGAGCAGTGCAAGCAGCGGAATCAATGTTCAGCAGCTTAATGCACCACCCAATGACAGAATGGACGGCAGTGCAAACCTCATTATAACAGGTCTCAAGCTCAGTTTCAGGTCTCTGCACTGGCGTCAACAGCCATGACCTCGGCGGTATCCCTTGTCCCCACGAGCCAACTCGTCAGCTTGGGGTGGCCCTTGAAGACCTCGGGGATCTCAGAATTCCGCTGGATGTCGCTGTTATATTCATGATGCTGAGGCGGTGGTCACATACAAGTTGGACACTCAGGGAGGGGAACCGCTTCCGGTTGATGAATGGCACTTCCTAATGCCACTGTACTCATAAGGTGACATGTGTGCCATCAATGGCCCCCTGGACCTAAGGCATCCCGGCGATGGAGGTAAATCCCGCAGGGCGGGCACCTTGGTGGGCCTAGTCCAGGTCAAAGTGAATGGAGTGGGGTGCCCGACATACAGAGCTTCCATGACTTCCCGGATGCACTTGTCGGCTGATGACTGGGAAATGCCAAAGAAATCCCCATTCAAGCTCTGGAGTGACCCAATGGCGAAAATATTCCACGCTGCTGTGACCATCACCGCCACTGGGAGCAGGTGACCTCCTCACCACATGGTGCCAGGTCTGTGAGGACGTGGCATAGGTGCTGCACTCTCTCCTTGATGAATCTTCGGCGGCACATGGTGTCTGACAGCTCATTGTAGGACATGCGAGTCCTGTACATCTGAGGTCTCCTTCTCTACTGTCTTCTGGTCTGTCCTCAGCCTGATGGGTGGCTGGGTCTTGAGACTGACCAGTGGCCTCCTGTTATTCTGGTGCAGGCTTCAGCCTGGGTTGACCTTGCCACGATCGGTGACGTCACTGCATTGACGAGGATAATTGCCAGCTCGACTGGCTCTATTCCAAAATTCGCTGTTACTCTGGGAGGAATGGGAGTAGGATAGGGAGAGTCAGTAAAGTTATCCATCCCGGCACCCTCAATCCCTGCCAACACCCCTTGTCCTCATGATCCTGGAGGCTGACAACCCTGCTCCGCCTCTGACAGTATGCGCCACCTCAATTAGCTGCTGGCCATAGCACATCATTGCCTCAGCAGGCAGGCAATGTGCCACCTCATAGTCAACATCGTCCTCCAATTTGGGTGTTCCCTCACCTCACAGCCTTTGCAATGGTGTCCTTCATGTATTATGGCTCATGGACAACCAAGTGAGGCATGATGGATTACCAAGTGCAGTCGGATGGTCACTACTGCAAAGTGCTAGCCTACCCCTCCCGATGCCCAGCCCCCAACCTTAAGCCCTTGACAATTTGGGATTCCATCATTAACCCTGACTTTGAGGCAGTTGAGAGTGCACATCCCACCATCTTGTTGCTGTTGATAGCGCCGATGGGTTTGGATGAATCACTCAGTACTTGGCTCTGTTCTAATGGTCAAACAGTTTGTTGATTTAACACCGGCAGGAAGAAGAACATTGGGCTCACCTTGCGCTTCTCCACCTGTTCTTATACAGTTACTCAGCCATCCCACTGGACATATCCCAGTCATAACGGTTATTGAATATATACATCCTACCTAAGTCCAATGAAATTAGTAATGTAGGCATGATGAACTGCGTGACCATCTCATGGACAGTGAGAGGCCCTCTCATGATGTTTATTGGATGCCTTATCAACTGTCCTTCGGTCTTCCCTGCTTATCACAGGGCTCAGGGTCCCCTTATCTTTTCCTTCCTTCCTTGTTGGCAAAATGCTTTAATTATTGCAGACTGCAGCTGCGAGCCTACATGATAAGAGAGGCCCTGCTGAGCTAGTTAAATGTCTGTGAATCCCTGCAGGATTGTGGTCAAGTCAGTCAGGCCCCATAATGCCTTACATTTGTATAGTAATCCTTTTTGATTAACATTTCTCAATACTTATGCTTTTTAGCTGCTTCAGCCATGGCCCCCTCTAACAGGGTCATGCCATAATACTCAATGCACCTGGGCAGTCAGTGCATCACCTATGACTTTAAGCCCAGCAGGGAGTCAAATATTACCCTCTTCCTCTCCCTTACCATGAATGTCCTTCCTTCTCTCTCTGAGTGACACATAGCCTTTAGACTCCCTCGCAGGAGCCCTGATTGCCCAGCCATTGGCAGCGATATATGGGAGATTGTGCTCATCTCGCTGGTTTTGATGTTGAGAATAACAGCGGCTTTGAGAAGGTCCTCAATGAGGAGCCCTTGCACGATAACGTCTGAGCGGATCCATGTGCTTGAATAGTGAAAACTAGCTTCCAGAAAAGGCATGCAGTTCAGACAAGAAAAAACACCCTTCTAAAAATTAAGAGCTTAGACATAACAAGTGCAGCACGGTAGCATTGTGGATAGCACAATTGCTTCACAGCTCCAGGGTCCCAGGTTCGATTCCAGCTTGGGTCACTGTCTGTGCGGAGTCTGCACATCCTCCCCGTGTGTGCGTGGGTTTCCTCCGGGTGCTCCGGTTTCCTCCCACGTCCAAAGATGTGCAGGTTAGGTGGATTGGCCTTGATAAATTGACCTTAGTGTCCAAAATTGTCCTTAGTGTTGGTTGGGGTTGCTGGGTTATGGGGATAGGGTGGAGGTGTTGACCTTGGGTAGGGTGCTCTTTCCAAGAGCCGGTGCAGACTCGATGGGCCGAATGGTCTCCTTCTGCACTGTAAATTCTATGAAGTGCGCATTCTAAGAAGCACGGCAGAGTTTGCAGAACATTCAGTGCTGTGGATGGCACAGTTGTTAGCACTGCTGCCTCACAGCGCCAGAAACACAGGTTCAATTCCGTCCTTGGGTTATTCTATGGAGGTTGCACTTTCTCCCCGTGTCTGCGTGAGTTTCCTCCGGGTGCTCCGGTTTCCTCCTACAGTCCAAAGATGTGCAGGTTAGGTGGATTGTCCGTGCTAAAATTCGCCCTTAGTGTCCAAAGATGTGCAGGTTAAATGGGGTTATGGGGATAGGGTGAGGAAGTGGGCCCAAATGACCTTCCCTCTGTGGGTGGGGGGTTGGGGAACATCACAGGCGGCCAAAAGATCTGGCATGGAACTCGCTAATCATATGAAAATGCATGCAGACATGCAGTAATCAGCTTCTTGCCCTTTCTGGGCGAGATCCAATTCGCACCAGCAGCTAGGGCCTGGGTAGATCGCAAACTGTTTTGCACCCGTCGTAAATTACATTTTTGACCCCACGCAATTTCCAAATATAGTGGGATTTTCGTTACACACAATTTGGCCGGAAAGTCCTCACACTATCATTACCTGTGATACATATTGTGTTCAAGAACACTAAAATATTATTCTTTTCTTGTATCTTGAAGGGGCCACGGGAGCATCAAGTCTGTCTGGTATATCTGCTATGGAAGAAGAAATCTTTGGATCCTCGCTGTCTTCAGGGGATGTCCCGGAGGACTGGAGAATAGCCAATGTTGTTCCTCTGTTTAAGAAGGGGAGCAAGGATAATCCCGGGAACTACAGGCCGGTGAGCCTTACTTCAGTGGTAGGGAAATTACTGGAGAGAATTCTTCGAGACAGGATCTACTCCCATTTGGAAGCAAATGGACGTATTAGTGAGAGGCAGCACTGTTTTGTGAAGGGGAGGTCGTGTCTCACTAACTTGATAGAGTTTTTCGAGGAGGTCACTAAGATGATTGATGCAGGTAGGGCAGTGGATGTTGTCTATATGGACTTCAGTAAGGCCTTTGACAAGGTCCCTCATGGTAGACTAGTGCAAAAGGTGAAGTCACACGGGATCAGGGGTTTTACTACACATGGTAAATGCAAGATCGAGCACAAAAGAATTGACTCGATTGCCAAATTGCCCCTTCCCCAGAATGTTTCAGCCCTCCATTCGTTTTTAGAACTGGTTGGCTACTGCCGAAACCACATTGACGGTTTCGCCAGCAAGGCAGCACCCCTCTCAGACCTCCTAAAGAAAGGAGCCCCCTGGGAATGACTTCCGCAGCATACGGATGCTGTGGACCCGTTGAAAAAAGCCCTCATAGCAGCCCCCGCACTCCAAGTTCCAGACCCGCTTTCCCCCTACGCGATAGAGGTAGCAAGCACAGACCGCACCCTTTCGGCCGTGCTCCTCCAAGAACGGCACGAACAGTTAAGGCCCATGGCTTATGCCTCCCGAGTCTTAGATGCTGTGAAGCAGGGATTTTCAGCCTGTGAAAGGCACCTGCTCGCAGTTTTCTGGGCAGTTCAGTAGTTTTCCTACATAACCGGACTAAACCCCATCACAATCCTCACAGAACACACCCCCACCCAACCTTTACTTGACGGACAACTCAAGGACGGTACAGTTAGTCAGATAAGAGCAGCCAGATGGACCCTTCTTTTGCAGGGAAAGGACCAAGACCAACACTTTCTTAGCAAATAACCTACAGTACCCAGGCACCCCCCCATGAATGTGAAATCATCTCACCGCACCACAACACAGGCCCCTTTATTGCAAAACCACCCCTCAGAAAGATAGGTAGTTCACCCCAGAGCCCCCAGCACACAGACACGTGCGAACCCATAAGAATATATGCGGATGGATCTTCCACAATATTAGAAGGGAAGCGCATTACAGGATGTGGCATTTATGTCAAGGACGCACAGGGACGAGCCCTAGAAGAAATCACAATAAAACTTCCAGGACACTTAGGCGCACAGGCGGCAGAACTAGCAGCCGTGGCGTACATTGTAGAACACCCAGATTCCTTCCCCAGCCCAGCAGACATATATTAGGACAGCCTCTATGTCTGCAATAGCCTTACAGAATTCCTACCCCTGTGGAAAGCAAGAGGATTTGTTTCCGCAGATGGAAAACCCCTCCCCTCAGCCCCATTGCTCCGACTCATTTTAGAAAAAGCCCAAGGCAGGACTTTTGGAATAGTTAAAGTTCGTAGTCACCACCGTTCCTCCCCCCCTGGAAATGTAAAGGCCGACGCACTGGCTAAGGCAGGTTCCAGGCACGGATATTTTTGGACACCCCCCGAAAGCGCACCAGTGAATGCAGTTCAGGTCTCGCAGACTAATATCGAGGATTTAGTGCAGGCCCAGAAGCAGGATAGCAATCTCACGGAGATTTTGAAAGGAAAATTTACTGCACCTTACGATAGCTTTAAAAATGCACTGACCACACATGACGGTGTGGTGTTAAAAGACGTGGTGTGTGTGGTTCGATTGTGGTCCATATGCCTTAAGCTGGCTAATATGGAACCACGCAGTATTTCCGTTGGGGAACTTTATTTTGTACACGGAGGGGCTTACTTTGTCCGCAATGGAGTACGGACCCGAATATTTAGGTGACAGGAATGTGCTGGGGTTGTATATGGAGAGCATGACTTGCTGTCCTACCTCAAATTTAGTCGCATGCACTGTCTTATCGAAACAGGCCTTGCTCTGTTTCTTTCGTGTACCTAATCGTACCGCGGCTGCTAGCTGAGCCGTTTTAACATTCTCCACTAATTGTTCTACTGCTTTCTCGTGTGTGAGGGCCGTCACTTCGGGGCTGGTCAAATCTAATCCCAATAAAAATTCAGTGCCTTTCAAGGGTCGCCCGGTCATGAGAGTGTGTGGGGTGTAACCTGCAGATGTTTAAACTGTATTTCGCAAAAACATCAGCGCAAAAGGGAGGACTGAATCCCAAGTGGTGTTGTTTTGCTGGACCATTTGTCGGAGGGTATCTTTTAGGGTCCGATTCATGCGCTCCACGATACCACTTGACTGGGGGTGGTATGCGATGTGGAATTTTTGGGTAATGCCAAATATCGTGAGGACGTCCTTCATGACACGTTCCGTAAAATGGGAACCTTGGTCGGATTCAATGCTGCGGGGGAGTTCCTGAACAGGACAGGAATCAACTTACTTGTTTGTTCCATGACGGTCATGGACATCAGGGAATTGATCCCACTACAGCCCACCTCAGGCCAAGTTTGAAAGAAGACGTAACGCACTACGTTGAGAATTGCCTTATCTGTGCCCAGAACAATCCGGACAGGTATGCCAAGAAAGCTCAACTTAGTCACACCCGCCCCGTTAATGGCCCCTGGACTAACCTCCAGATTGATTTTATAGGACCATTGCTCCCTTGCAGGAATGGTTATAAGTATGTACTCATTGTGATAGAAACGTTTACAAAATGGGTAGAGGCATTCCCATCCAGAACGAACACGGCAAAGACCATAGCCAAGATCTTAACCCACCACATCTTTACGAGATGGGGACCCCCCCGCAGCATTGAATCCGACCAAGGTTCCCATTTTACGGGATGTGTCATGAAGAACGTCCTCACGATATTTGGCATTACCCAAAAATTCCACATCGCATACCACCCCCAGTCAAGTGGTATCGTGGAGCGCATGAATCGGACCCTAAAAGATACCCTCCGAAAAATGGTCCAACAAAACAACACCACTTGGGATTCAGTCCTCCCTTTTGCGCTGATGTTTTTGCGAAATATGGTTTAAACATCTGCAGATTACACCCCACACACCCTCATGACCAGACGCCCCATGAAAGGCACAGAATTTTTATTGGGATTAGATTTGACCAGCCCCGAAGTGACGGCCCTCACACACGAGAATGCAGTAGAACAATTAGTGGAGAATGTTAAAACGGCTCAGCTAGCAGCCGCGGTACGATTAGGTACACGAAAGAAACAGAGCAAGGCCTGTTTCGATAAGACAGTGCATGCGACTGAATTTGAGGTAGGACAGCAAGTCATGCTCTCCATATACAACCCCAGCACATTCTTGTCACCTAAATATTCGGGTCCGTACTCCATTGCGGACAGAGTAAGCCCCTCTGTGTACAAAATAAAGTTCCCCAACGGAAATACTGCGTGGTTCCATATTAACCAGCTTAAGGCATATGGACCACAATCAAACCACACACACCACGTCATGCTCGACGCAGCAGACCACGCCCCGCCCACAGCCAACATAACCCTACCCTCCCCCAACACGTCCAGCCCAGCCACGGACTCAACCCCGACTCCACCCCCGAACTCTAGACTCCGCCCCAGAACGCCCACAGACTGCAGCAGCAGCGACAGCGACTGTGGCTCGGACAATAGCCACAGCACGCCTCCCTACTATTCCCATGCAACCGGACCCACACCCAGCGAATCTGACCACGATTCGAGTGATCCCTTCATGATCACTTTCCTAAACAAACCCCACCACCGACCACCGACCTACAATGACGACCCCGATTCCGTCCCCACAGAACTAGACACCACCTTTTGGCACCGAGATAACTCATACAGACTCATCCGGAATGACGAGAGGGATCCCAAATCGCACCATGCATCCCTATCCGCCCTGATACACTCGAGAGTTTGGCATCCGGGAGAAGATGACGACTTTGAGTCTGACTCCCAAAACGAGAACCCCTTTGCGACCCTGTTCGCAACCGATAACTGAGGTGTCCAGACGATGTTTAAAAAGGAACCGCTTGGGAGAAAACGGTGTCCTTTCTGATGGAACCTGCAGTATGTTTAATGTTGTTTGTAGTGATATTGTTAAATGGTGTTTGTAAGATCGAAAAAAAAAAATTCTCACCACCACCCTTCTAACGCCCACTGGCAGTCAGAGAAACTAGTTTGTCCCGGATGCTAGTCAGAGAAACTAGTTTGTCCACAGAGACTTGTTAATGTCCCAGATGCCAGTTCAGAGGAACTCGTCTGTCGACAGAAACACAGACCCCCCGTTCGTAACTGCCCTTCTGGTTCGAAGGAAGAACCACTACGGCAACCCGCCACGATGACTACATTTTTGCCCATTCTTGTCGGTTGCTCAGGCAGTGGAGAAACGGCATTGGTCTCCGCCCTGCCTGGGAACCCCCCCTCTGGTCAGCTACGCTCGGGTAGAGCACACATGGCATTGGTCGCCGTCCTACCCGGGGATTCCATCCAATTCTTACCCGTCGCGGCCCATACGCACCTCATTTCGGCACTTTTCGTTCAAAAAGTTTCGTTTTGTTTTCAGGTGACCCTTAGGTTGCCATCCCTATGCTATTTACATCCTCAAACATTTGGATGGTAAATCGCACAGCCTGCGAGACAGCCCGCACTGTTTCAGTATTTTTAAGTGTGTCTTGTCCGGAATATTCGGTTTAAAAAAAAAATGAGAGAGTCACACATAGTGACAAATTGTAAAGGGAGAATTGGCACAAAAGGACAGACATACTAACAGACAAGATATTAAACCAAGATAGTAACAGACACTATGCTTGATCCCACAGAACTCCAGAAGCTCCAACGAAGAGAAGAGAAGAGAAAGAAGAAGAACCATGAGGACATCCTCCAAGTTGCTCATCACCCTAATGAACATTTGGTTGAGCACGAACGCGAACCCCCTGACCCCAACCCCCCCCAGCCATTAATGATTCACTTCCCCATAGCACCCAGAGCCCAGTCACAAGCAACACCACACCATCCTGGTGTGACAGGTTTATAACCTGGTACTCCCTGTCCTACTTAATAGAATCCCTACTAGTATTGGCGATACTCTGCTGCATCATGCAGACTATTCGTCTGAGGAAATGGCGAAGGGGAGCCTACCGCGCTCGCACCCCGGTATATAGGATAAGATCCCCTATTTTCGGTTATGACCAGACCCCCGACCCCCACGATCTATAATAAAGAACATTCGTTTGCGTTCTTTTGTGAATAAAGAAATGTGTTTCATGAGCGACTGTACAATCCTGAGCTTGACTGCCAAGCCAGAAAAAATGTGAATAATGCTGCTATGATTTTCATAGAATCATAGAAGTTTACAGCATGGAAACAGGCCCTTCGGCCCAACCAGTCCATGCCGCCCAGTTTTTACCATTAAGCTAGTCCCAGTTGCCCGCACTTGGCCCATAACCCTCTATACCCATCTTACCCATGTAACTATCTAAATGTTTTTTAAAAGACACAATTGTACCCGCCTCTACTACTACCTCTGGCAGCCCATTCCAGACACTCATTACCCTCTGAGTGAAGAAATTGCCCCTCTGGGCCCTTCTGAATCTCTCCCCTCTCACCTTAAACCTATGCCCTCTAGTTTTAGACTCCCCTACCTTTGGGAAAAGATGTTGACTATCTACCTTATCTATGCCCCTCATTATTTTATAGACCTCTATAAGATCATCCCTAAGCCTCCTACGCTCCAAGGAAAAAAGTCCCAGTCTATCCAGCCTCTCCTTATAACTCAAACCATCAAGTCCCGGCAACATCCTAGTAAATTTTTTCTGCACTCTTTCCAGTTTAATAATATCCTTTCTATATTTTGTTTGTATCATTAAGGAAGTTAGTATGATTGAATGTTTGAGTGAGTGTAATTTATTGAGGATAGTTAGAGGTGCCGTTTTTTTATTTTGTAATGCATGTCCCTGTTTTGACATAGCGCCACTTAGAATGTTACTTAAACTTTTTCTTGCATAGTTATGGTCAGTGTAGAGGCCATAGAAGAGTGCTCGCCAGGTCAGGGGATGAAGACAACGCAGTTATGTGATCCTTCACGCTTCGCGTTAGGATCACAAGGAGGGTGTGTAGCCACCTGAGTTGGCCATTTTCATCGTAGCGGTCGCGAGGTTGCGTGGTGGAGACTGATCCAGGGTGATGGAGATGAGCTGCAGAAGATGTTGGGAGGTCCCGGGCTGATCAGCGGTGGCGGAGGTATCAGCAGGCAGCGAACGACCCGACGAGCAGGGGTCCTGAGGCGTGGTCCTAAATGCCGCCGAAGATGGCGGTGCCCACGGGACGCATATGGCGGGCGGTGTCACAGATGGTGGCGCCCACGGGCCGCACGGGGCTTGTGGTGGAGAAGATGGCGGCACCCCTGGATCACACGTAGGGGGTGTAGCAATGCCGGGCCTGGAAACAGCGGCGACCGAACGGGCCTGGCAAATGGAAATGAAATGGCCCTTCTTCCCGCACCCGTTGCAGGTCGCGTTCCTGTAGCCACCTGAGTTGGCCACTTCCCGACTTAAAATGGAGAACAGCAAAGGCTGAAGAGAAATTCAGCCAACACAGGCAAAAACTAGCAGGTGCAAGTTCACTGTGTATTAGACTCTGCAAAAACCCAGACAGCATCGAGTGTAGCAGCCATCTACATAGTAATGAGCGATCCCCGGGAACAATTAAAACATTTGAGGTAAACAAGACCAAGCCAGACTCCTCGGCGCCAGCAGGAGCCAACACAAAAGAGGTTAACGGACACTTAAAGACCACCCAACGATCAGGGAACAGCTCCAGTATTGGAGAAATCGAACCAAGCAATTGGAACAAAGTCCAATCACTTGAAACCAGGTACGGGGTCCGCCCCGAAAGGCGGGAAGCCCCTGGGGACTATAAAGTAAAGCCCCCAAGTTCGAATCGTCCTTCTTGACAGGGTCACTCAGCAATGCGAAGCAACCCTTGACAGTGACCTGTCCGGCGGCCTCCAAGAACGTAAGTTTCAAGTCAACGCTCGCTACGAGATAGGCGCTCCTAGCTACCAGTCCATACCAGCTTTGAATCCCGCAGACTCAGAACCCGAACGAAAGGCCATTTGTTCCCCTGACCTGGTGGGCCAGTCCGAAGCTAAGTATAGGCCTGTTAGTGATAGAAATAGCATAGAAAGTAGAGTTTATGCATGAGTAGTGATTTACTGCGTATAATAAATGTGCTTTGATTTGAATCTTACTAATTGGTGTGTTGAGTTATTGATCAGTACTTGAACTTGAACCCGTGGCGGTATCATAAAGATACCTGGCGACTCTAGAGCAAAGGTTATAAAACAGAGCCAATTGAATCAACCAAAAGGTAGCAACACTCCGCGCCGGGCAGCGCTGCCTGGGATGTTTGCTCTGGCCATAAAAATAACATTTGGGCCCTCCGGAGTTGGTCGACTGCCGCGCGACACGGTGTACTCGAGTCAGCAGCTGGTGGGGCCCACGATGCCCATGAGGGTGTTGCGCAGTCGGAGGTGTAGGCCTCCAGATTACGGGAGGCCACTTCCAGGGAATTGGCAAGCTGCGCAGTCTCCGCAAGATCGAACGTACCCCCTTCCAATAGCCACTGGCGAACGTACGTAGACTTAACGCCCGTGGCATAAGCATCTCTGATTAGTAGTTCGGTGTGTTGGACTGCCGAAACTGCCTGGCAGCCACAGTTCCTACCGAGAATGGGTAGAGCCCACAAGAAATTGTGCAGAGTCTCCCCCGTGAGTTGCCGTCACGTGGCCAGGAGGTGCCTGGCGTACACTTGATTCACCAACTTAATGTACTGTCCCTTTAGTAGCGTCATCGCTTCTGTGTAGGTGGGCGCATCCCGGATGAGAAGAAAAATTTGATGGCTCACCCGTGAGTAGAGGACTTGGAGCTTCTGTGGGTCCGAGAGTTCTTCAGTGGCTGCTCTGAGGTAGCCTTCAAAGCAGGCTAACCAGTGCTCGAAGGTGGACGTGGCGTTGGCTGCGTGAGGGCTCAGCTCCAGGCGATCAGGCTTGATTAAGATGTTCATCTTTTAAAATCTTGTGCGATAAATTGATGAACCGTCAATGACCACGAGACGAGGATGGTGAAACAATCGAGGCTTTATTGCACAAGATGTTGTGCCTCCTGCAGCTGGAACCAGAATGGGAGCAGCGCAAGAGAGCACACACTTTTATACGTCGCCTGCTGGGAGGAGAAAGCAGGCTGGGATTTACTGTGGTACTTGTAATACAGTGGCAGTCCCGTAATACATGCAATGTGTTACTTGTGGTGTTTACCATAGGACTTTTGGGAAATAAAAGGTGTGCATAGACCATTCAATTAACTCCATGTAATGTCAGGAAATGGCTGAGGCTCTGGACACAGCTAATACTACTGGTCTATTCAACATCCTGGGCGGGATTCTCCGACCACCCGCCGGGTCGGAGAATCGCCGGGGGCTGCCGTGAATCCCGCCCCCGCCGATTGCCGAATTCTCCGGCACCGGATATTCGGCGGGGGCGGGAATCGCAGCGCGCTGGTTGGTGGCCCCCCCCCCCCGCGATTCTCCGGCCCGGATGGGCCGAAGTCCCGCTGATAGAATGCCTGTCCCGCCGGTGTAGATTAAACCACCTACCTTACCGGCGGGACAAGGCCGCGCGGGCGGGCTCCGGGGTCCTGGGGCGGGCGCGGGGCGATCTGGCCCTGGGGGGTGCCTTCACGGTGGCCTGGCCCGCGATCGCGGCCCACCGATCCGCGGGCGGGCCTGTGCCGTGGGGGCACTCTTTCCCTTCCGCCTTCGCCACAGTCTCCACCATGGCGGAGGTGGAGGAGACTCCCTCCACAGCACATGCACTGGGATGCCGTGAGCGGCTGCTAACGCTCCCGCACATGCGCCGCCCGGAGATGTCATTTCCGCGCCAGCTGGCGGGGCACCAAAGGCCTTTTCCGCCAGCTGGCGGTGCAGAAGTTAGTCCGGCGCGGGCCTAGCCCCTTAAGGTTGGGGCTCAGCCCCACAAGATGCAGAGCATTCCGCACCTTTGGGGCGGCGCGATGCCCGACTGATTTGCACCGTTTTGGGCGCCGGTCGGCAGACATCGCGCCGATACCGGAGAATTTCGCCCCTAATTCCAAGTCACAAGCTTGTCAAACATTAGGGGCGAAATTCTCCGGAAACGGCGCGATGTCCGCCGACTGCCACCCAAAACGGCGCAAATCAGTCGGGCATCGCGCCGCCCCAAAGGTGCGGAAGGCTCCGCATCTTTGGGGGCCGAGCCCCAACCTTAAGGGGCTAGGCCGGCGCTGGACGAGTTTCCGCCCCGCCAGCTGGCGCGGAAATTACATCTCAGGGCGGCGCATGCGCGGGAGCACTAGCGGCCGCTGACGGCATTCCCGTGCATGCGCAGTGGTGGGAGTCTCTTCCGCCTCCGCCATGGTGGAGACCGTGGCGAAGGCGGAAGGAAAAGAGTGCCCCCACGGCACAGGCCCGCCCGCGGATCGGTGGGCCCCGATCGCGGGCCACCATGGGGGCACCACCTGGGGCCAGATCACCCCGCGCACCACCCCAGGACCCCGAAGCCCGCCCACGCCGCCTTGTCCCGCCGGTAAGGTAGGTGGTTTAATCTACGCCGGCGGGACAGGCATTTTAGCGGTGGGACTTCGGCCCATCCGGCAACCAGCGGGGGCGGGATTCACGCCAGCCCCCAGCGATTCTCCGACCCGGCGGGGGGTCGGAGAATCTCGCCCTAGAACTGAAAAACATAATTACTTTCCAAAGAACAGCGGAGCCATAATTAATATGGAAAAGAGGAACCTCTCAACATGGGCACTGCTGACACAGAAAGAAAGGTATTTTTCCAGCACAGAAAGTGCAAATCATGTGAACACGGACACTTCTGAGAAACTATTTTGGTTTTGGAACAGTTTCCAAAACACAAACCGCAGGCAAACTGCAAATCCCTTGATCAAGATGAATTATCGTACAGGCGGCATTTAAGCAATAAGTACTGTGCTATTATGGTACTTCTGAAGGAAATGGAACAGCAGATAATCTCAGCAAATCAGCATAAAGGTTAATTAAATTCCAGATTGACAGTGCAAAAGTCATCTCGTCGACAAGTCAAAACATCCCTCCCTCCTCCAATGCATACTTGTTGTGGTGTGTAATTGCGCTTGAGAAAGTGGTGGTGAGCTGCCTTCCATGTGGTATAAGTACACCCACAGTGTTATTAGGGAGAGAGTTCCAGGATTTTGACCCAGCGACAGTGAAGGAATGGAAATATATTTCCAAGTCAGGGTGGTGAGTGACTTGGAGGAGAAGCTTGATCCATTTGACCCAGGGGGGCGAAGTCTGGAATCAGTATAAGGATCAGCTCCATTACTTTGTTACAGCAAATTAAATAATGAGGGAGGAAAAACAGAACAAAGAACAAAGAGCAAAGAAATGTACAGCACAGGAACAGGCCCTTCGGCCCTCCAAGCCCGTGCCGACCATACTGCCCGACTAAACTACAATCTTCTACACTTCCTGGGTCCGTATCCTTCTATTCCCATCCTATTCATATATTTGTCAAGATGCCCCTTAAATGTCCCTATCGTCCCTGCTTCCACTACCTCCTCCGGTAGTGAGTTCCAGGCACCCACTATCCTCTGCGTAAAAAACTTGCCTCGTACATCTACTCTAAACCTTGCCCCTCTCACCTTAAACCTATGCCCCCTAGTAATTGACCCCTCTACCCTGGGGAAAAGCCTCTGACTATCCACTCTGTCTATGCCCCTCATAATTTTGTATACCTCTATCAGGTCGCCCCTCAACCTCCTTCGTTCCAGTGAGAACAAATCGAGTTTATTCAATCGCTCCTCATAGCTTATGCCCTCCATACCAGGCAACATTCTGGTAAATCTCTTCTGCACCCTCTCTAAAGCCTCCACATCCTTCTGGTAGTGTGGCGACCACAATTGAACACTATACTCCAAGTGTGGCCTAACTAAGGTTCTATACAGCTGCAACATGACTTGCCAATTCTTATACTCAATGCCCCGGCCAATGAAGGCAAGCATGCCGTGTGCCTTCTTGACTACCTTCTCCACCTGTGTTGCCCCTTTCAATGACCTGTGGACCTGTACTCCTAGATCTCTTTGACTTTCAATACTCTTGAGGGTTCTACCATTCACTGTATATTCCCTACCTGCATTAGCCCTTCCAAAATGCATTACCTCACATTTGTCCGGATTAAACTCCATCTGCCATCTCTCCGCCCAAGTCTCCAGACAATCTAAATACTGCTGTATCCTTAGACAGTCCTCATCGCTATCCGCAATTCCACCAACCTTTGTGTCGTCTGCAAACTTACTAATCAGACCAGTTACATTTTCCTCCAAATCATTTATATATACTACAAAGAGCAAAGGTCCCAGCACTGATCCCTGTGGAACACCACTGGTCACAGCCCTCCAATTAGAAAAGCATCCCTCCATTGCTACCCTCTGCCTTCTATGGCCTAGCCAGTTCTGTATCCACCTTGCCAGTTCACCCCTGATCCCGTGTGACTTCACCTTTTGTACTAGTCTACCTTGAGGGACCTTGTCAAAGGCCTTACTGAAGTCCATATAGACAACATCTACTGCCCTACCTGCATCAATCATCTTAGTGACCTCCTCGAAAAACTCTATCAAGTTAGTGAGACACGACCTCCCCTTCACAAAACCGTGCTGCCTCTCACTAATACGTCCATTTGCTTCCAAATGGGAGTAGATCCTGTCTCGAAGAATTCTCTCCAGTAATTTCCCTACCACTGAAGTAAGGCTCACCGGCCTGTAGTTCCCGGGATTATCCTTGCTACCCTTCTTAAACAGAGGAACAACATTGGCTATTCTCCAGTCCTCTGGGACATCCCCTGAAGACAGCGAGGATCCAAAGATTTCTGTCAAGGCCTCAGCAATTTCCTCTCCAGCCTCCTTCAGTATTCTGGGGTAGATCCCATCAGGCCCTGGGGACTTATCTACCTTAATATTTTTTAAGACACCCAACACCTCGTCTTTTTGGATCACAATGTGACCCAGGCTATCTACACCCCCTTCTCCAGACTCAACATCTACCAATTCCTTCTCTTTGGTGAATACTGATGCAAAGTATTCATTTAGTACCTCGCCCATTTCCTCTGGCTCCACACATAGATTCCCTTGCCTATCCTTCAGTGGGCCAACACTTTCCCTGGCTACCCTCTTGCTTTTTATGTACGTTATCCTATTAGAAGTTATCCTATTAGCATAGTGGTTAGCACAGTTGCATCACAGCTCCAGGGTCCCAGGTTCGATTCCCAGCTTGGGTCACTGTCTGCACGTTCTCCCCGTGGCTGCGTGGGTTTCCTCCAGGTTCTCTGGTTTTCTCCTACAGTCCAAAGATGTGCAGGTTAGGTGGATTGGCCATGCTAAATTGCCCTTAGGTTAGAACAAAGAACAAAGAAAATTACAGCACAGGAACAGGCCCTTCGGCCCTACCAGCCTGCGCCGATCCAGGGGCGAAATTCTTCGGTAACGGCGCGATGTCCGCCGACTGGCGCCCAAAATGACGCAAATCAGTCAGGCATCGCGCCGCCCCAAAGATGCGGAATGCTCCACATCTTTGGGGGCCGAGCCCCAACCTTAAGGGGCTAGGTCGGTGCCGGATGAATTTCCGCCCCGCCAGCTGGCGGAAAAGGCCTTTGGTGCCCCGCCAGCTGGCGCGGAAATGACATCTCCGGGCGGCGCATGGGCGGGAGCGTCAGCGGCCGCTGACGGCATTCCCGCGCATGCGCAGTGGAGGGAGTCTCTTCCGCCTCCGCCATGGTGGAGACCGTGGCGAAGGCAGAAGGGAAACAGTGCCCCCACGGCACAGGCCCGCCTGCGGATCGGTGGGCCCCGATCGCGGGCCAGACCACCGTGGGGGCACCTGATGGACTGTAGGAGAAAACCAGGACCCCGGAGCCCGCCCGCGCTGCCTTGTCCCGCCGGTAAGGTAGGTGGTTTAATTCACGCCGGCAGGACAGGCATTTTAGCGGCGGGACTTCGGCCCATCCGGGCCGGAGAATCGCGGGGAGCGGCCCGCCAACCGGCGCGGCGCGATTCCCGCCCCCGCCGAATATCCGGTGGTGGAGAATTTGGCAACCGGCAGGGGCGGGATTCACGCCAGCCTCCGGCGATTCTCCGACCCGGCGGGGGGTCGGAGAATCTCGCCCCAGATCCTTTATCTAAACCTTTATCCAAACCCGTCGCCTATTTTCCAAGGACCTACTTCCCTCTGTTCCCCGCCCGTTCATATATCTGTCTAGATGTATCTTGTATGATGCTATCGTGCCCGCCTCTACCACCTCCGCTGGCATAGCGTTCCAGACACCCACCACCCTCTGCGTAAAAAACTTTCCATGCACATCTCCCTTAAACTTTCGCCCTCTCACCTTGAAATCGTGACCCCTTGTAATTGACACCCCCACTCTTGGAAAAAGCTTGTGGCTATCCACCCTGTCCATCCCTCTCATAATTTGTTAGACATCAATCAGGTTCCCCTCAACCTCCGTCTTTTCAACGAAAACAATCCTAATCTACTCAACCTTTCTTCATAGCTAGCACCCTCCATACCAGGCAACATCCTGGTGAACCTCCTCTGCACCCTCTCTAAAGCATCCACATCCTTCTGGTAATGTGGCGACCAGAACTGCACGCTGTATTCCAAATGTTGCCTAATCAAAGTCCGACACAACTGTAACATGACCAGCCGACTCTTGTACTCAATACCCCGTCCGATGAAGGCAAGCATGCTGTATGCCTTCTTGACCACTCTATCGACCTGCGTTGCCACCTTCAGGGTACAATGGACCTGAACTCCCAGATCTCTCTGTACATCAATTTTCCCCAGGACTCTTCCATTGACCGTATAGTCTGCTCTTAAATTAGATCTTCCAAAATGCATCACCTCGCATTTGCCTGGATTGAACTCCATCTGCCATTTCTCTGCCCAACTCTCCAATCTATCTATATTTTGCTGTATTCTCTGACAGTCCTCCTCGCTATCTGCAACTCCACCAATCTTAGTATCATCTGCAAACTTGCTAATCAGGCCACCTATACCTTCGTCCAGATCATTTATGTATATCACAAACAACAGTGGTCCGATCCCTGTGGAACACCTTACTTCATTTTGAGACACTCCCTTCCACCACTACTCTCTGTCTCCTGTTGCCCAGCCAGTTCTTTATCCATCTAGCTAGTACACCCTGAATCCCATACGACTTCACTTTTTTCATCAACCTGCCATGGGAAACTTTATCAAACGCCTTACTGAAGTCCATGTATATGACATCTACAGCCCTTCCCTCATCAATTAACTTTGTCACTTAGGTGGGGTTACGGGGACAGGGTGGAGGTGTGGGCTTGGGTAGGATGCTCTTTCCTAGAGCTGGTGCTAATTCGATGGGCTGAATGGCCTCCTTCTGCACTATAACTTCTATGATCTATGAACAATTTGTGGGCCAACAACCTAGAACCAGATACGGAATTTGACATCCAGCCGAAATGAAGATTGCCCCAGACAAGGCATTAAAAATAGCTCAGGCAACCAAATGGGCTGAGAGGGGCACGTCAGAGCTTCAAAGTGTGCAAGAGAGTGAGGTGAACCAGCTGTGAGGCGGCATGGCTGCAAGGGACACAGCCAGGTGGGCAGGCACAGAGGAAATTCAGCTACGATCCCAGGGACATGATCGTAGTCAGTGGTCAGGGAAGAAAATGGATCATCGATCCAGCAGTCAAGATGATTGCTACCGATGTGGGGGAGACCATCCCCAAGAAATGTGCCGCTGCAGAGAGTTTATTTGTTTTCTGTGCAATAGGAAGGACCATATCCAGGCATGTTGCCACGCAAAATATAAACAAGTCCTTCTCAGGAACTTTGCCTCAGGCCCAAAATAGCTACCAGGCAGAATTGTATCAAAGTCATGTCCTGTCTCATACGTGGTGGATTTGAATGGCATAGCCATGCAGAAGCACGTTGGCCATGTAAGAAGCTAGGGGACCATAACCCCAATCTCAGAACAGATGATCCCAACAGGCAGCACCAATGATCCCGTGGTGGAGCCAGAGCAGAGGGAATCTAGGAGTTCTGAGGAAACTCCGTCGATGACCCAGGAGCGAGCTAGAGAAGGAAATGCCCTGCTGTGGTGGTCAAATCTCAGAGACAATCTTCTAATAATTACAACGTTGCTACCTCAGAGTTTGAGGAGCTGGTTGGGGGACTAAAGTGGTTGAAAATGCCCTGACAGGTTGACATTGTGATGAACTGTTATGGAGTCTCTCCCTTTGTATTTCTCAACCTTTTTATTGTATATAGCAGCTGTACATAACCTGTTTTGTAAATATGTTATTGAGGGAAGTAAGGGGGAGGGATGTGGCAGCGTGGATCTTTTAAGGGACGGGCCCTCGCTGCCTACATGACAGGCTCAGGACCTATCATACAGGAGCGAGTGAACTTTGAGCAATGGGGAAAAAGTGTGGGGCCTTGGGAGTTATGTCCTGGGCAGTGTGGAACTGGGAGCCATAGAGAATGAAGACCTGTTTGGTGACTCTGTGCCTGTGGATAGTTTACCTTGCCTTGTTATCAATAAACCCTTGTTCCTTTATACTGGAAGACTCCCTAATATTGCCTCGAACTCCTACAGAAATCTATCCTAATGTGTTTACTTTCCATTTTTGGAAAGTGGTGCTTATTTCTGTGTTAAGTGAATCTGGAGCCACATGTTGTTTCGCAATGGTGGTATGTTGTTGCACAGGGCAGGGTGGGGGCTGACATGATATGCAGACATGCAGATAATGATATACAGACAGGCACAGACAGGCAGCTAATGAACACAGAGAACAGGACATGACCAATGAGCAGGCAGGACACTCAGAGGTGGTATCTCACTATAAAAGGCACAAGGCACTCACACTCCGCCTCTTTCCACTGATGAACATCTACAGAGTGAGTCAGGGTGTATGTACAGTATCACACCTCCAGCACGTGGCTAAGAGCTAGTCTGGTTCAGTCAGACAGAGTAACCACACTTGAGTTAGCAGAGAGTCAAACTCATAGAGAACTGTGCTAACTGTGCTACTGGTTCAATAAATCAGATTGAACTAACTTCAAGGTCTGGAGTATCTTTTGGTTAAAGCTGCATCCAGTTGCAGCCTGTGTTATCCCAGAGTACATAACACAACAGGGGCGGGGGGAATGAATTGGGAATTGGCAGCTCCCGGTCAGCTTCCCTCTCCTTCCTCTGCCACCACAGTTCTGCCTCACTGTCAAGTCACTCAGCCTCAAAGCGGCTTGCACCTTGATGGACCAAGTGGAGCCAGGCTGAGCCGTCTGCAGCTTTCTACCCCCAGTCAAAGGTGTAGGGCAGCCTTGAGCGTATCCTTTGGTTGCCCTTCAAGCATTGACCAACAGACAGCTGGGAGAAGAGAATCTGCCGACAGAGGTGGTTTGTTCCGCCGCGTGATACATGGGCTGAACCAGTGTCCAAAACAATCATTTCCCAGGAACTGCTGCCTTTCAAATGGTCAACCTTACGACTTGAGTAATTTTTGTAGCTTTGCTACTTAGAATTCTGCAGATCAATTTTGAATTGCCCAACCACACTGAATACATTCACTAGCTCTGCATTTGGATGTAACAGAATAGTACCAGCCTCCCTGAACAGGCGCCGGAATGTGGCGACTAGGGGCTTTTCACAGTAACTTCATTTGAAGCCTACTTGTGACAATAAGCGATTTTCATTTTCATTTCATTTCAACTCACACAAGTTCTGAAATTGGCTCAGTGTCATTTCTCTATATAAAGTGCTTTGTTCCAGTACATCAAGACCCACACACACATATATATGTATGATTCACTATTTGAAAGCCTATGTACTCATCGACTAATGCAATTAGAGATGATTTATTAATGCATCATTGATAAGTATTCTTAGTCATGTTTGCTCACAAAAGGGTAATAACATAAAAAGTCCTGATAGCTCACATGCAGGATTCAGCAAGATAGGGTTCAGCAAGAGTTTCACATACTTCAGTTCTCAGTCGTGTAACCAGAAATTCCAGTTCAGTGGTCTCAGAGTGATTCTGCTTCCTGATGGCTGCTTTAGCAATGATTGTGTGTCTTTGAGCCCACTGCACTTCAGAGATATCATAGTTCTGCTGAAAGTACTGCTGGAAATCTGAAATAAAAACAAAAAAATGATGAAAATACTCGACAGATATGGCAGCATCAGTGGGGAGACAGAGGCAGAGCTAATTGTCGGGATGGAAGGACATCAACCTGAAAAATTGGGCCATATCGTACCCACTTTTAAAATAATCACTGGTCCGGACCCTACACTTGTTGGCAGGGCAACCTTAGGTGAAGGAGCCTCGTAATTGGCCACCACCATCCAATTAAGGACAGTGGGAATGTTTCTCAGGCCGCAGGCCAGATCAGAGAACCTTGGAAGGATCAGATCAGAGAACCTCCCCACTGGCAGAGGTAGGTGCTGCTGTAGGAGCGGATTGCAAAGGTGCCTCAACATTGAGGCGGTCTCTGAAGACATTTCAATTTTCAAGAAAATAAACTGTGGACACAGATGCCAGGCCACCTTCTGACAGGATGGTCTGTGGCTGAAGCTGCCCCACTGATTCCTGCGACCCCCTTTGGGGGGGATAAGTACAAAAGGTCTTGCAGACCTCCTGGCCCGTCACCAGTAAGCTACCTGCAAGCACCTGACAAGCTTTGGCATCAGTTGGCCAAACGGGCAGCGCAGTGATTAGCACAATTAAGAATAATCTTTATTATTGTTACAAGTAGGCCTATATTAACACTGCAATGAAGTTACTGTGAAAAGCCCCTAGACGCCACATTCCACGCCTGTTCGGGTACACCGAGGGAGAATTCAGAATGTCCAATTCATCTAACAGCCCGTCTTTCAGGACTTATGGGAGGAAACCGGAGCATCCAGAGGAAACCCACGGAGACACGGAGAGAACGTGCAGACTCCACACAGACAGTGACCCAAGCCGGGAATCGAACTCGGGACCCTGGCGCTGTGAAGTAACAGTGCTACCCACTGTGCTATCGTGCAGGGAGCCCATCTGCCATCAGGAAGATTCCACTGACATCCCCACGAACGGGCATTTACATGTTCAAATTGGCAGCCAACCACTCCTGCCGAGTGGGTAGCCCCTGCCGTTTCCTGCTCACCTACGGCTAGATCAGCCAGAAATAAAAACCCACATATTTACAGAACTTATAGGCCTGAATTTTATGCCCTTCGGGTGCGCACACTCGACGGGCGTGGAAGCAGACATTAGCGGTGGGATTCTCCGACCCCCCGCCGGGTCGGAGAATCGGCGGGGGGGGTGGCGTGAATCCCACCCCCGCCAGCTGCCGAATTCTCCGGCGCCAGGGATTTGGCGGGGGCGGGCAACCTCCGGGGTCCTCGAGGGGGCGCAGGTGGATCTGGACCCGGGAGGTGCCCCCACGGTGGCCTGGCCCGCGATCGGGGCCCATCAAGCCCTGTGCCGTGGGGGCATTCTAGTCCTCCGCGTCGGCTGCTGTGGACCTCCGCGATGGCCGACGCGGAGATGAACCCCCCCTGCGCATGCGCTAGGATGCCGCCAACACACACTGGCGCTCCCGCGCATGCGCCAACTCGTGCCGGCCGGCAGAGTCCCTTTGGCGCTGGTTGGCATGGCGCCAAGCCCCTTCCGCGCCTGCTGGCGTGGTGCAAACCACTCCGGCGCAGGCCTAGCCCCTGAAGGTGCAGAGGATTCCGCACCTTCGGGGCGGCCCGACGCCAGAGTGGTTCACGCCACTCTGTCCCACCGGGACCCCCGCCCCGCCGATTCCCGCAGAATCCCACCTGAGATGTGCTTCCGGCAGCAATCGGCCCAAGAACACGATCGACATTCGTTGGTTAATTCAGCAGCAGCCAGTGAGAATAATGCGCTGAGAGGCCCCAGCACTGCCAAGGTGTGTGGGAAGATGAGGGGCACCAAGTAAAGGGAGGGTACATGCTGGTGCTTCTAATAGAACCTTACTGGGTCTAATTGGCTGCTTAATTGGACAAGCTTCCAACTCAAGCATGCGCCCACTGACTAAAAAATATCACAAAAATGCACAACGACATCGGGGCGAGCTCCCGCCTGATTTTCTTTGCGCCATTCCACATGCTTCTGGGTCAGGCTCGCGCCACCCTGAGCAACTTAAAACTCTGGTCATAGAGTGAAAAGTAGCTCTCATCAAAGTTCCATCATAATTCAGGATAATTTCCAATCTTGAGATTGAAACCATTTTATTAGAATAATTATTCTCCCAATTTCCCTGTTCTGATGAGAAGGTTAACTCTCCACTCATGCTGCCAAACCTGTGTTGAGTAATTCCAGAATTTTCAGCTTTTGTTTCTTTTGAAAGCAAGTAATTTCCTCATTGTCTGGTGTTATTCTGTAGCATGTGGGCAATAGATTGTGGTTTGAATAGTTTTAACGTGACCATTATTAGCCTTGCACGCACGCCCATGGCAGAACTGTGATCTGCAGCTATTGGCTGAATTGATGAAAACTTGAGAACACAAACAAAATCTGAACCTTTTGACTCAATACATGAGCTTATGAAACTTTCATGAGCAATTCTGGATTTGACCAAATTAAGACAATGGACGTGATTTAACGGGCTAAAAAAAATCTGTTTGACGTGTACAATGCGGCTTTTCTGGACCGCCGAGAGTGACCCCACTATCAAACAGAACTCTGTTTTTTTTCTGGCCTCAGTCAGGAACACCCGCTAAGGCCACACTTACCTCATTTCCTGCACTCGCAAGCTCAGCTGTCCTTCGAGGAGCTGCCAGACAACGTGTGCTGTCAAGTCATGGAGCGTAATACTACAATCCTGTATGCTACACCCAATGCCAGCATCTATGTATTTACATTGTGTTGCCCTATTATGTATTTTCTTTTTATTTATTTTCCTTTCATGTACTTAATGATCTGTTTGAGCTGCTCTCAGAACAATACTTTTCACTGTACCTTGTTACACGTGGCAATAAACAAATCCATCCATCCCTGCACAGTGTGGAGATCTAACTCCACAACTTTTCGAAGATGTCAATAATCAGTTCCACACTTGGGAGGCCAGTGTTTACCAGGTTGGGCCACCAGCCATGTGGGCAGCTGGTCAGTGAAGGCGACAGCACCGCGTGGGACAGTGTGTAAGATCAGAGGCCCGGTAGTAGAGTGAGAGGCCTCACCAAAATGAAAGGGAGCAGATGGATGCCCGATCATAGAACATACAGTGCAGAAGGAGGCCATTCGGCCCATCAAGTCTGCACCGACCCACTTAAGCCCTCACTTCCACCGTAACCCAATAACCCCTCCTAACCTTTTTGGTCACTAAGGGCAATTTATCATGGTCAATCCACCTAACCTGCACATCTTTGGACCGCGGGAGGAAACTGGAGCGCCCGGAGGAAACCCACGCAGACACGGCGAGAACGTGCACACTCCGTACAGACAGTGACCCAGTGGGGAATCGAACCTGGGACCCTGGCGCTGTGAAACCACAGTGCTATTCACTTGTGCTACCGTGCTGATCATGGAGGGTCCTCAGGAAAGTGCCTGGAACCAGGGAGTAGGTGTTGTTTTGTGATAGTCCTTCTACCTTGGACACTAGGCGCGGAACTTGATTAGTGGACAGATTGTAAACATACTCTGGTATTTGCTAAACACTTATTTCTTAGAGCTGCATCTAAACAGTTTATAGAGTAGGTATTTTGCTCCTCGGCATTATTCCAACCTCTCTGGGCAGGATTCTCCCTTCTGGCGGCAGAGTGTTGACGCCATCGTAAAAACCGGAGAGTTTAACGACGGTGTCATCGGACCGCTAAGTGTAGCGATCCTCTGCCCTACAGGGGCCCAGCACGGCACTGGAGCGACTCACGCACTGGAGCAACACACATTTTATGATGAACAGGGTAAAAGTTGAAAATCTGCTTGACAATAAGGTTCATGTCCTCATAACATATTTAATGTGCCGGTTGCTTCCTTGAATCAGGTCAGTCTCCCGTCTGCTAGATTAAAGCTAAAAATGAACAGGTTAGACCCAAATTATTCAAATTATTTATGTAAACAGTAAACAGTGGCTTTTGTATTGGTCCTTGCAGTCCACCACTTCCCATCATTTGCCAACCTGCGTATTGACATTTAACCCCCTCTGTTTCCTGTTTTGGAGCCACATGTTCTGGCCTTATTATGTGGTGACATAACTTTATTGATGTTTTTTGGGACATCTAAAAAGATTTCCTGTATTTACCCTTCGCAACCCTTGCTGAATCTTTTGTAATCTGAGCTGACTACAGTTTCTTACATGTTGTATATCCAAAGGGTTGCATCCATTTGTGCTTCACCACCAGGGCGTGCACTTGGCTGCACATGCATAGACAGCGTCAGTCACAGAAAGTGAGACATGTTGGGCGGGATCTCCCAGTCTCACCAGCGATGGGAAGTGTGGTGGGTGAGGGAGCTGAGTTTGGCATGAAGCCAAACATCTACTCCCCAACATCAGGAGGAACTGTAGGAATTGTGTTCCTGGGGCTTTAAAGGTGGGTCAAACTTCCTGCTAAACTATCTGTCAGGAAGCCACTTTTGCCTGCATGAACATGTAATTATAAGGTCACCTCGCTGAATTAAGTTCTCCAAATTATGTACTCCACCAGCAGGCAATGAGAACACTCGGTTTCACAACTGTATACAAGCACTCAGCGAGCTTCACTTCTTCCACAGCTTTGAGGTTAATGGGATGCTGCTTTCGCCTTCTTGGGGAACGCACGTGACTTCACTCATATCAGGCGCCAGTAGCAAAAGCTGCGTCAAGGCTGGACGCAGGAGGCAGTGGAAGGTGGGGGAAGCGTGGTGCAGTGGCCAGGCAAAGATGAAAGGGATCTTGCAGGCTGTCTAGATCCCCTTTGAATAGGGCACCTGGAACCTCAGCCTTATGAGGTACTGGCTGGAACTGTGACTTCCTGCCTGGCTCCCGCCGCCAGAATCAGCGAGGTCCTCGTGGATGTGTGTTTAATGAGCAGAACAGTGCAAGATCCCACATGTTCTGCAGCCCCACCACCTCCATTGGAAACCACTCCCACTTAAACACCTTCCACCTGTAGGGCAGTGATGCACTATCAATTACGACGAGACGAGAGTAGAGAGTAATCGAGGCTTTATTACGCAGAGATGTGTAGCCTCCCGCAGTTGCTGCCGAAATGGCTGCAGCTCGGCGAGCCCACACATTTATACTCCACCTACTGGGCGGAGCCAGCAGGCAGGGGTCTACCCCGTACCTGTAGTACAGGGGCCTTACCGTAATACCCCTCGTATGCAGTATATACAATACAACAGTGGTGACTACCACAGGCAGAATTCTCCCATTTTGAGACAATGTACATTGACGGGCGGTTCCAGCGGCATCTGACCTACTGACCAGAATAGTGGGATCCCGCACCACTGGCAGCTGATTCGTCTGTCGATCCCCAGTTGATGGATTCAAAGGCCCTGGCACTACATTTAAGCACCAGTCCAGCACACTCACATCACTCTCTCCAGCCCACCTGCCTTCACCACACCATGCAGCATGTCAACAACCCAGGTGAAAAAGGCTAGCAGCCTCAAGAAGTATATTACTTGATTTAGCCACCCTCCAGCCTAAGCCATCCCCTGCGGGGTGCCCATGCCCCACTTGGATCTCTACCCATCACATCTGGAGTCTTTGGGGACAGTTTTCTAGCCCCGTTTGCAGCGGATGCGAATTCTGTTAAGTCGGCTAACTCTCCTGAGAGGACCATAACAGGATTTGCGCCGGGGATCTCGGAATGGGATCTCCCCCACACCCCCGCCGGCAAGGCAATCAGGTCCACAGCCAACGACGGCGTGAACCTGATTATCATCAATTTAAAAATGCATTACCCTCCGGGTTTGCTGTACATTTCCTCATGCTGGCGTGAGTTCACGCAGGCGGCAATCACTGATTTCCAAAAATGGAACCCCATTGGGGAGGGTTGTGGAGAATGGGGAGGGGTGGATGCCCCGGTGTCAGTGATGATGGGGTGGTTTTGGGTCACATTGATGCCTTCATGGTGTTTGGGTAGGTGGCGCGGTTACCCGACCATTGAGTGTTGGGCGGGTGATTGGCCCTCTGTGTTAAAGAGTTGCTGCGGGGGCACGCAATATCTGGTGGGGTGGGGTGGGGGGTGAGGAGGGCCTTTAACTTTACGTTGCGATCCAGGAGCCTTTTAAAAATGGCATCCTGATCCCAGAATCCCAGCTGTGCTGGGGGGTTTAGCGTTCCCCCCCTCCCCCGCTGGCTGTGACATCCTCACCAGCACTGTGAAAGCAATGAGTTTCACGCTGCTTCACCCACTTGCTCCAGCACTCTGTGCAGTATTTGGAAAACTCTTCCCTTTGTGTACACGTCCGGTAAACAATGTGGTATCCCTTTGACCCCCTTGTTTGTGAGCTTCTCATGCAGTCTTGTTGGAGTCCAGCTTCCCTCAGTCTTCACCATACCATCCATTGCCTGTTTTCTTCATCAACCAACCTTTGCGATCCACACCAGACAACCTTTGCAACACCCCTTTTTCGCTGACCAATAAGCTTGAAAATTATGTTAGTTATATAGAACGTTGGTTAGGCCACATTTGGAATTCTTTGTCCAATTCTGGTCACTGCACTACCAGAAGGACATGGAGGTTTTGGAGAGAGTACTGAAAAGGTTTACCAGGATGTTGCCTGGTATGGAGGGTATTAGCTATGAGGAAGATTGAGTAAACTGGGATTGTTCTCCCTAGCGAGACGGAGGCTGAGGGGCGACCTGATAGACGTTTATAAAATTATTAGGGGTATAGATGGGTAAACAGTTGGAAGCTTTTTCCCAGGGTGGAAATGACAATTACTCGGGGAGCACAAGTTCAAGGTGAGGGGGGATAGGTTCAGTGGAGATATGCTAGGAAAGTTTTTTTACACAGAGGGTGGTGGTGGCCTGGAATGCACTGCCAAGTGAGGTGGTTGAGGCAGATACGTTAGCGACGTTTAAGACGTATCTGGATAGGCACATGAACTGATGGGGTATAGAAGGATACAGGTCTAGATAGGACATGTGATCGACGCAGGCTTGGGTGGGTCGAAGGGCCTGTTCCTGTGCTATATTGTGCTTTGTTCTTTTGTTCTTTGTTCTATAATGTGACAGGTGAGCCTGCTTGGTCCTCATGATCTCACTCCAATCAGCTTCACAGGAGGAGAGGGCAATGCTCGTGTAAGGTGCAGAGCTTAGCCCGTTCCTTTATGCTGTCTTCACCTTTGTGAGGATAGAAAATCTAACCTCGCACATGTAGGACATTGTGAAAGGCAATAGCAACAAAATGCTTATTTTACTCAGCACTGGATACTCCATGGAGACGCTACTCCAGAATGCTGACAGCTTCATGGACTTGAGACATGTTTTTAATGTGATGTCACAAGTGAGGTGCAAAAGATCAGTCTCTTCATTTGGAGTCAGCTGTAAGTTAAGAATTAACTCTGGGGTCTCAAACGCAAAAGGATTTTTCTTCACCTCTTCTCTTTCAAAATCTGAAACTTCTCTTCTAGAAAGTAGTGGCAAAATCACGCTGCCAAAAGGTTTGGTTTTCAGATTGGACAGGCTAGGACTTTTTTCTTTGGAGTGAAGGAGACTAAGGTGATCTTATAGAGGTGTATTGCAAAACAAAGAACAAAGAAAAGTACAGCACAGGAACAGGCCCTTCGGCCCTCCAAGCCCATGCCGACCATGCTGCCCGACTAAACTACAATCTTCTACACTTCCTGGGTCTGTATCCCTCTATTCCCATCCTATTCATGTATTTGTCAAGATGCCCCTTAAATGTCACTATCGTCCCTGCTTCCACCACCTCCTCCGGTAGCGAGTTCCAGGCACGCACTACCCTCTGTGTAAAAAACTTGCCATGTACATCTACTCTAAACCTTGCCCCTCGCACCTTAAACCCATGCCCTCTAGTAATTGACCCCTCTACCCTGGGGAAAAGCCTCTGACTATCCACTCTGTCTATGCCCCTCATAATTTTGTAGACCTCTATCAGGTCGCCCCTCAACCTCCGTCGTTCCAGTGGGAACAAACCGAGTTTATTCAACCGCTCCTCATAGCTAATGCTCTCCATACCAGGCAACATTATGGTAAATCTCTTCTGCACCCTCTCTAAAGCCTCCACATCCTTCTGGTAGTGTGGCGACCAGAATTGAACACTATACTCCAAGTGTGGCCTAACTAAGGTTCTAAATAGCTGCAACATGACTTGCCAATTCTTATACTCAATGCCCCGGTCAATGAAGGCAAGCATGCCGTATGCCTTCTTGACTACCTTCTCCACCTGTGTTGCCCCTTTCAGTGACCTGTGGACCTGTACTCCTAGATCTCTCTGACTTTCAATACTCTTGAGGGTTCTACATTCACTGTATATTCCCTAACAGCATTAGACCTTCCAAAATTCATTACCTCACATTTGTCCGGATTAAACTCCATCTGCCATCTCTCATGCCATTAGATCATGTGAGGTATGGATAGGGTGAATGCACTCAGTCTTTTTCCCAGGGTTCGGGAATCAAGAACTAGATGTCATGGGTTTAAATTAAGAGGGCAAAATCTGGGCGGGACTCTCCGTCTCGCTGGCTGACCAACGAGGTTTCTGGGGTTTCTATAACTCAGTCCCTTGAGTCCTGGCAACATCCTTGTAAATCTCTTCTGCTCTCTCCAGTTTAATAACATCTTTCCTATAGCAAGGCGACCAGAACTGAACACAATACCCCAGGTGCGGCCTCCACGACGTCCTGTACAACTGCAACATAACTTCCCAACTTCTATACTCACTTAGAAATCTTTCCAGAGAATCGCGCCCTTTGTAAAACTTTCATCAGTGGGTTTCTGTCCTTGTGTGAGAATAGGCACAATGAGCAAGGACAAAATAAAGATGGGAAGGTTACTTATTTGAACAAAAGCAGACCCCTTACCTTTACAAAGCTGCTGCAATCTTCATCAAACTCAATTTCGAAGGGTTTCTGTAATACCCGCATGCGACCTACGGGTCGGAATGCTTGTTTTCCCCATGCTCCTTGCGGAGTAGGAACTCCTCCGCTAGGGCCTGGGGATCTCAATTACCCAGTGTATATAAGGTCACCGACCGAGAAGGAACCCAGTGGTGGTGGGGGTGTGGGAGGGAGGTCTACTGGGAAGTGTATATATATTGTTTCCTCCCCTTCCACACCTTCACACTTGGCATCCATCCACTGAAGTCAAGGAAAACTACTTCTCTCCATAAATTTGCTTCCTGTTATGGCACAACAAGACTAAATTGGCCCAAAGCGCCTGTTTATTTTAGCCACTGCGTAACCAAATAAGAATTGAAAATGGGGTCAGAGCTGTGCACACATCTGCCGGTAAGAATGCAGGATGCCAACTTGGTAAACAGATTTGGCGCACATGAATCTAAATAGCCGCCTGCAGCATGAAGGGACATGAATTTCCATCGAAGGCTGATTTGATGTTGCTATTTTAAAATGTCATTCTCCAGCAGACACCCTGTCTGCATCTTGCAAAGCTCAACACAATGTTCAAAGGAATGAAGGAACCTCCCAGCTGTGCTACATAAAGAGGCCATGAACTACCTAGGTGTTTGTTGTTGGGTTACCTCTCCTGGCTACTTGTGCAACTGCATATGTTTTTGAACACTTCCTACACTTGGCTATAGTATGAATACTAAGGGAGTGGTACCATTAGACTTGCAGAACCTTTATTGCCGTATAAAATATTGTGCTGAAAGAAGTAGCTTCCAGATTTTATTTTTTATGCATTCATGAATACCAATGTTGCTGGTAAGGCCAACATTTATTGCCCATTCCTGATTGCCCTTGACAATGTAATGATGAGACACCTTCTTGAGCCATTGCAGCCCAGGTGGCATCCATATGTTCACAGTGCTTTTAGAAAAGGAATTCTAGGATTTTGACCTAATGACATAATTCCAAGTCAGGATGGTGTGTGGCTCGGAGAGAAACTTGCAGCTGCTGTTCCCATACCTCTGCTGCCCTTGTCCTTCTAGGTGGTAGAGGTCACAGGGTTGGAACATGTATCAAAGGAAGCTTGGCAAATTACCGCAGTGCATTTTGTAGATAGTACATGTTGCTGCTACTGTTTGGTGGATGGGTTGCTGATGAAACAGGCTGTTTTATTCTGGATGGTGTTGAACTTCTTGAGTGTTGCTGGAACTGTAGTCATCCAAGAAAATGGAGAGTATTGTACTCCTGACCTATGCTTTGTAGGTGATGGACAGGCTTTGGGGGGTCAGGAGATGTGTCTTTGACTTGCTTTTCTAGCTACGGTGTTTATGGAACCAGCTGTGTTGGTGTTAGATTCTCTCGTGATACTGCGTTTGAATGCCAAGGGAAGATGGTTAGATTTTGCTTTGTTGAAGATTATCTTTCCCTGTTACTTGTATGGCATGAGTGTTACTTGCCAGCCAAACCCTGAATGTTGTCTTGTTGCATGTGGTCAGCATCTGAGGAGTTGCAAATGTCTGAAGACATACCTAGCCCAAAGGAAGGGGGTTGTAGTTGTGGGAAGCCAGTTAGCCAAGCCCTACCATCACTTCAGGAGTTGTTCAGGTCCTCGGCCCAAGCATAGCTGCTTCATCAATGGTAATGAATGCTGGAGAATCATCAACAAACATAACACTGTTCTATCTTTATGATGGAGGGAAGGTCATTGATGAAGACTGGCATCTAACTAACAAAGTTGAAAATTGCCATGGTGTATTCAGTCCATAAAATGCAGGACAAATCTAATCTGGCCAATTAATCTGGTTGTTGGAAGCCAATCATCTCAGTCCCAACATATCGCTGCAGGGGTTCCTTAGGTTTGTGTCCTAGGCCCAGTCACCTTTAGCTGCCTCATCAATGATCTTCCCTCCATTATAAAGACAGAAGTGGGTTATGTTTGCCAAAGATTGCACAGTGTTCAAATCTATTTACAATTTTGCAGATAATGAAGCAGCCTGTGCCTGCATAAAGCAACACCTGGATAACATTTAGACTTGGGCTGATAAATGGCAAGTAACATTCACACCACACAAGTGACAGGCAATGATCCTCTCCAACAAGAGAGAATCTAACCACCTGCCCTTGACATTCAACAACAAACACTGCTGAATCCTCTATCATCAATATCTTGGGGGTTACCATTGACCAGAAACTTGAATAACCATATAAATACTGTGGCTACAAGTGTAGGCTGGATGATGAGAATTCTGCAGCAAGTAACTCATCTCCAAGCTCCCGAGAGCCTGTTCATCACCTACAAGGCTCAAGTCAGAAGGATGACGGAATATTCCTCATCAGCTTGAATGAGTGCAGCTTGAACACTCAAGAAACATAACACCATCCAGGACAAAGTAGCCCTCTTCTTCACAGCCAGTGGGAAGATGAATGGCAGATGGAGTTTAATTTGAATAAATGTGAGGTGATGCATTTTGGTAGATCAAATCAGGGCAGGACCTACTTAGTTAATGGTGGGGAGTTGGGGAGAGTTATAGAACAAAGAGATTTAGGGGTACAGGTTCATAGCTCCTTGAAGATGGAGTCGCAGGTGGAAAGGGTGGTGAAGAAGGCATTCAGCATGCTAGGTTTTATTGGTCAGAATATTGAATACAGGAGTTGGGACGTCTTGTTGAAGTTGTACAAGACATTAGTCAGACCACACATGAAATACTGTGTTCAGTTCTGGTCACCCTATTATAGGAAGGATATTGTTAAACTAGAAAGAGTGCAGAAGTTTGGGCAGCACGGTAGCACAAGTGGATAGCACTGTGGCTTCACAGCGCCAGGGTCCCAGGTTCGATTCCCCGCTGGGTCACTGTCTGTGCGGAGTCTGCACGTTCTCCCCGTGTCTGCGTGGGTTTCCTCCGGGTGCTCCGGTTTCCTCCCACAGTCCAAAGATGTGCAGGTTAGGTGGATTGGCCATGATAAATTACCCTTAGTGTCCAAAAAGGTTAGGAGGGGTTATTGAGTTACAGGGGTAGGGTGGAAGTGAGGGCTTAAGTGGGTTGGTGCAGACGCGATGGGCCGAATGGCCTCCTTCTGCACTGTATGTTCTATGTTCTCTGCGCAAGAGATTTACAAGGATGCTACCAGGACTTAATGGTCTGAGCTATAAGGAGAGGCTGGATAGGCTGGGATGTTTTTCCCTGGAACATAGGAAGCTTAGGGATGATCTTATAGAGGTTTATAAAATAATGAGGGGCATCGATAAGGTAGATAGTTAACATCTTTTCCCAAAGGTAGAGGAGTCTAGTACTAGAGGGCATAGGTTTAAGGTGAGAGGGTGGAGATACAAAAGAGACCGGAGGGGAAATTTCTTCACACAGAAAGTGGTGAGCATCTGGAACAGGCTGCCAGAGGCAGTGGTAGAGGCGGGTACAATTTTTTCCTTTAAAAAAAGAGTTAGACAGTTACATGGGCAAGGTGGGTATAGAGGGATATGGGCCAAATGAGGGCAAGTGGGACTAACTTAGTGATAGAAACTGGAAGGCAAGGACAAGCTGGGCCAAGCCTGTTTCCATGCTGTAAACATCTATGACTCTATCTATGACAACCCATCCATCACCTTAAACATCCATTTCCTGAAACACGATGCGCAGTGGTTGTGTTATGTTCCATACATAAGAAGCATTGCAGCAACTTATCAAGGCTTCTTCGATAGTATCTTCCAATCCCACGACCGCCCCGACCGAGATTAATGAAGGCAGGAAGCACAGGGTAACACAACCACTTTCAAGTTTCCCTCAAAATCATACATCATCTCGAATTGAAAATTGTCGTCATTTCAATCGAAACAATCTGAAACTCCCCTCCTAACAGCACTGTGGGTGTATCTGTGTCAAACTGCAGCTGTTTAAAAAGGTGATTCACCACCTTCTCAAGCACAATTTAGGTTGGGCAATGAATTCTGGCCTTGCCAGTGGAGCCCACATCCCATGACCAAAAAGACTATTCCCAGGGCCAACATAAGCACAGGTCAATAAGTGAACGTTGGAGCTTTCTCATCTCCACGGCTCAGCTACTCTCCGGACAAACTGCCTGAGGGGTCAGAGAAGTTTTATTCATTCGTCACAATTACTGGACATGTCAGCTGTAATCAAAAAACAGCTAGCACATTTTCCATCAATACCTCTGGATGTCACTGGTGACAGGGTCCAACAGCATTGTTAAGAAAGGTATCACGACTTCCGGTGGTGGCCATGGAGGGGTAGGTCACACATTTGATAGCTCCCGCCTGTAAAGGACTTTTGGACCTCTTCCCCCGTTTTCTTTCGGATTTTATGGGATAAAGCAGTGAAGAGTGAGACAGTAAGGAGAAATCCCCCTCCGGTGTATGAAGAATTGGACCAGACGTGGCCATGTGAGATGATAAAGTCCTATAAGGGAGACGCAAGCAGAGCTGGTAACACGGGACAGCATGGCGGAGGGCAAGTGCTGTCCGCGATGTCCACCGACTGGCGCCCAAAACGGTGCAAATTAGTCGGACATCGCGCCGCCCCAAAGGTGCGGAAGGCTCTGCATCTTTGGGGGCCGAGCCCCAACCTTAAGGGGCTAGGCCGGTGCCGGATGAATTTCCGCCCCGCCAGCGGGCGGAAAAGGCCTTTGGTGCCCCGCCAGCTGGCGCGGAAATGACATCTCCGGGCGGCGCATGCGCGGGAGCGTTAGCGGCCGCTGACGGCATTCCCGTGCATGCGCAGTGGAGGGAGTCTCTTCCGCCTCCGCCATGGTGGAGACCGTGGCGAAGGCGGAAGGAAAAGTGTGCCCCCACGGCACAGGCGCGCCCGCGGATCGGTGGGCCCCGATCGCGGGCCAGGCCACCATGGGGGCACCCCCTGGGGCCAGGTCGCCCCGCGCCCCCCTCAGGACCCCGGAGCCCGCCAGCGCCGTCTTGTCCCGCCGGTAAGGTAGGTGGTTTAATCTACGCCGGTGGGACAGGCATTTTAGCAGCGTGACTTCGGCCCATCCGGGCCGGAGAATCGCGGGGAGGGGGGCCGCCAACCAGCGCGGCGCGATTCCCGCCCCTGCCGAATATCCGGTGCTAGAGAATTCGGGAACCGGCAGGGGCGGGATTCATGCCAGCCCCCGGCGATTCTCCGACCCAGCGGGGGGGTCGGAGAATCTCGCCCCTGGAAACCCACGGGAGCGATCCAGAAGGTCGAACAAAAGTGGTCCGAGCATGAGGAGTATATAATCGTGCTGGAAAGCAAGGTGGGGATGATGAACAACCACCAGAAAAGAATGTAGGAGAAGCTGGAGGACCTGGAGAATAGGTCCAGGAGGCAGAATCTCAGAATTGTTGGCCTCCCTGAAGGCAGTGAGGGATTGGATGCGAGGGCCTATGTGACGGGCATGTTGGAGAAGTTGATGGCGGCTGGGGTGTTCCCTCGGCCCCTGGAATTGGACAGAGCGCACAGATCCCTCGCGAGGAAGCCCAGAGCGAACGAGCCGCCGAGGGCCATGGTGGTACGTTTTCACCGTTTCATGGACAAGGAACACGTTTTGCGGCGGACCAAGAAAGAACGGAGAAGCAAGTGGGAGAACTGTGAGTTGTGCATTTATCAGAACCTGGGAGCGGATATGGCCAAGAGGCGAGCTGGGTTCAATCGGGCAAAAACGACCCTCTTTAAGAAGGGGGTGAAGTTCGGGATGCTGTACCCAGCCCGTCTATGGGTCACACATGAGGAATGGGACTTCTACTTTGAAACACCAGACAAAGTATGGACCTTTATTAAAGAAATGAAGCTGGAGGCGAATTAAAAGACACTGAAGCCTTGGAGAAGTGTGGCGGCGATTTGTGGTGCTGGATTGTAAAAATTTAAGTAGCTCTGTGTGAAATAATGGGCTGTGTGGATGGTTAAAGGTTGATCTGTATTGCAGGGACCTTGTTAGGGGGGGGGGCTTTGAATTTAGTTCTGCTTTTTGGGTGACTATTTTTCTCAAGTGATTGTTTTTTCTGTTGTTTGTTTACTGGGGAATGTGATGCTTTTAAAATGTTTATTCATGTTGGGGGGAGAGGGGAAAGTACAATCGGGTGACAGACTGCTTGGTGCCAGGGGCGGGAGCTATTGAGTCAGCATGGGTCAGCTGACTCTCGGAAGCGCAGTGGGGGGTGGACAGGTGTTAAGCTGGAGCTTGACTTGGAGGATTGGGTTTTTAGTGTTGTTGCTTGGGGGGTGGGGGGGGGGGGGAGCTGCTTTGCGGACAGGGGAGGAACTGTTACTGGGGGACAAATGGGAGGTCAGAACGGTGACAGCCCGAGCGGGGACTCGAGGAAGCGGAGGGCGCGAGCTCGAGGCTGGCCTAAAAAGGGTAATGGCTAGTCGGCAGGAGGGGTTGGAAGCCCCCTGTCAGGCTGATCACATGGAACGTGAGAGGACTAAATGGGCCGGTCAAGAGGGCTCGCATGTTCGCGCATTTGAGGGAACTGAAGGCGGACGTGGCAATGCTACAAGAGACACACCTAAAGGTTACTGACCAGACAAGATAGAGGAAGGGGTGGGTTAGCCAAGTGTTCCACTCAGGACTGGACTCAAAGACCAGGGGGGTAGCGATCTTGATCAGCAAACGAGTGGCATTCGAGGCAGGGAGAATCATGTCAGACAAGGGGGGCAGGTACATAATGGTGAGTGGGAAGCTGGAGGGGTGCAAGTGGTACTTGTGAACATATATGCTCCGAATTGGGACAACGTGGAATTTATGAGGCGGGTGTTAGGTAAGATCCCAGACCTAGAGTCACATAACCTGATCATGGGAGGGGACTTCAATACAGTCGTTGATCCGGAATTGGACCGGTCAAAATCCAGGACAGAGAGGAGGCCGGCTGCAGCAAAGGAATTGAAGGGTTTTATGGAACAGATGGGGGGAGTAGACCCGTGGAGGTTTGCATGGCCGAGGACGAAGGACTTTTCCTTTTTTTCACCTGTCCACAAGGCATACTCTCGCATCGACTTTTTTGTTCTGAGCAGACCGCTAATACCGAAGGTGGTGGATACTGAGTACTCGGCAATCGCAGTGTCGGATCATGCCCCGCAGCGGGGGAGGGGTCGGCATGGGAGCAGATGGAGGCGGCGTCATGTAAAGACACCAGTCTCAGAGCATTGATAACGGCACCTCTGCCGTTCTCGCCGGCCCGATACTCCACAAGTTCGGTGGTAGTGGCGGCTCTCAGAATCTGGGGGCAGTGGAGGAGATATAAGAGAGTGGAGGGAGCATCGATTTGGACCCCGATTTATAACATCCACAGGTTTGTACCGGGTAGGTTAGATGGTGGGTTCCGGAGTTGGCAGAGAGCAGGAATTAGAAGGATGGAGGATCTATTTATAGATGGGAGCTTTCCCAGCTTGAAAGCTTTGGAAGATAAATTTAAATTGCCACCAGGGAATGGTTTTAGGTTTTTGCAGGTCTTTCCGCTGCTGCCGTCATGGGGGATACAGGAGAGTAGTTTCCAGTACCTGGGTGGGAGAGGGGAAGGTATCGGATATTTACCAGGAGCTTTCGGAGGCGGAGGAAACTCCGGTGGAGGAGCTTAAGGGCAAGTGGGAGGACGAGCTAGGAGGAGAGGTAGAGGCGGGTCTATGGGCGGATGCCCTAAGCAGGGTTAATACCTCCTCATCATGCGCCAGGCTTAGCCTGATACAATTTAAGGTAGCCCACCGGGCACACATGACAATGGCTAGGATGAGCAAGTTTTTCGGGGTATAGGAGAGGTGTGCGAGGTGCGCGGGAAGCCCAGAAAATCATGTCCACATGTTTTGGGCATGCCCGAAGCTTAGAGGGTTTTGGCAGGGTTTTGCTAAGGCAATGTCCACGGTGCTAAAAACACGGGTGGTGCCGAGTCCGGAGGTAGCGATCTTTGGAGTGTCGGAAGATCCGGGAGTTCAGGGGGCGAAAGAGGCCGACGGCCTCCCTGGTGGCCTGGAGATGGATCTTATTAATGTGGAGAGACTCGAAGCCTCGGAGACCTGGGTTAGTGACATGGCTGGGTTTCTCAGTCTTGAGAAAATAAAGTTTGCCTTAAGAGGGTCATTGGTTGGGTTCACCCGGAGGTTGCAGCCGTTCGTCGACTTTCGTTGACCTAGATATGTCAGGAATAAAAGAATGACTAGGGTAAGAGTAGGGCCAGTCAAGGACAGTAGTGGGAAGTTGTGCTTGGAGTCCGAGGAGATAGGAGAGGTGCTAAATGAATATTTTTCGTCAGTATTCACACAGGAAAAAGATAGTGTTGTCGAGGAGAATTCTGAGATTCAGGCTACTAGACTAGAAGGGCTTGAGGTTCATAAGGAGGAGGTGTTAGCAATTCTGGAAAGTGTGAAAATAGATAAGTCCCCTGGGCCGGATAGGATTTATCCTAGGATTCTCTGGGAAGCTAGGGAGGAGATTGCTGGGCCTTTGGCTTTGATCTTTAAGTCATCTTTGTCTACAGGAATAGTGCCAGAAGACTGGAGGATAGCAAATGTTGTCCCCTTCTTCAAGAAGGGAAGTAGAGACAACCCCGGTAACTATAGACCAGTGAGCCTTACATCTGTTGTCGGAAAAATCGTGGAACGGTTTATAAGAGATAGGATGTATAATCATCTGGAAAGGAATAATTTGATTAGAGATAGTCAACACGGTTTTGTGAAGGGTAGGTCGTGCCTCACAAACCTTATTGAGTTCTTTGAGAAGGTGACCAAACAGGTGGATGAGGGTAAAGCAGTTGATATGGTGTATATGGATTTCAGTAAAGCGTTTGATAAGGTTCCCTACGGTAGGCTACTGCAGAAAATACGGAGGCATGGGATTCAGGGTGATTTAGCAGTTTGGATCAGAAATTGGCTAGCTGGAAGAAGGGCGGTGGTTGATGGGAAATGTTCAGACTGGAGCCCAGTTACTAGTGGTGTACCACAAGGATCTGTTTTGGGGCCACTGCTGTTTGTCATTTTTATAAATGACCTGGAGGAGGGCGTAGAAGGATGGGTGAGTAAATTTGCAGATGACACTAAAGTCGGTGGAGTTGTGGACAGTGCAGAAGGATGTTACAAGTTACAGAGGGACATAGACAAGCTGCAGCGCTGGACTGAGAGGTGGCAAATGGAGTTTAATGCAGAAAAGTGTGAGGTGATTCATTTTGGAAGGAATAACAGGAAGACAGAGTACTGGGCTAATGGTAAGACTCTTGGTAGTGTGGATGAGCAGAGAGATCTCGGTGTCCATGTACATAGATCCCTGAAAGTTGCCACCCAGGTTGAGAAGGTTGTTAAGACTGCATACGGTGTGTTAGCTTTTATTGGTAGAGGGATTGAGTTCCGGAGCCATGAGGTCATGTTGCAGCTGTACAAAACTCTGGTGCGGCCGCATTTGGAATATTGCGTGCAATTCTGGTCGCCGCATTATAGGAAGGATGTGGAAGCATTGGAACGGGTGAAGAGGAGATTTACCAGAATGTTGCCTGGTATAGAGGAAAAATGTTATGAGGAAAGGCTGAGGGACTTGAGGCTGTTTTCGTTAGAGAGAAGGTCAAGAGGTGACTTAATTGAGGCGTACAAGATGATCAGAGGATTGGATAGGGTGGACAGTGAGAGCACGAAGGGACATAGCTTTAAATTAAGGGGAGATAGATATAGGACAGATGTCAGAGGTAGGTTCTTTACTCAGAGAGTAGTAAGGGCGTGGAATGCCCTGCCTGCAACAGTAGTGGACTTGCCAACACTAAGGTATTCAAATGGTCATTGGATAGACATATGGATGATAAGGGAATAGTGCAAATGGGCTTTAGAGTGGTTTCACAGGTCGGCGCAACATCGAGGGCCGAAGGGCCTGTACTGCGCTGTAATGTTCTATATTCTATGTTCTCGGGGAAAATTAAAATGTCAGCAGACGCAGTATTCCGGGGGCTGGGAGGGCGGGGGGGGGGGGGGGATTGTTGTTGTATGGTTGAGATGTGTGAAGATTGGGCTGGGGAGGGGAAATATTTATTTTACCATGTTGATGTCATTGCTTTTGTTACTGTTCTAAACATTTTCAAATATCTTATGTCATGATATGCAAACATGCACATAATGATATGCAGACAGGCAGCAAATGAACACGGAGAAAAGGACATGGCCAATGAGCAGGCAGGACACTCAGGGGTGGTATCTCACTATAAAAGGCATGAGGCATTCACACTCCGCCATCTTTCCACTGATGAACATCGACAGAGTGAGTTGGGGTGTGTGTACAGTAGCACACCTCCAGCACATGGCAAAGAGCTAGTCTGGTTCAGTCAGACAGAGTAACCACACTTAGGTTAGCAGAGAGTCGAACTCATAGAGAACTGTGCTAACTGTGCTACGAGGTCAATAAACAAGATTGAACTAACTTCAAGGTCTGGAGTATCTTTTGGACAAAGCTGCATCCAGTTGCAGCCTGTGTTACCCAGAGTACATAACACGACATGCTACCAGGAGACAGCTTAATCTAAGTGGTTCATCTCAGTCCGTTCCGTGATGACCGGCAAATGTATCCCGGCATCATGGAGAAGATTCAGGCTCCTCGCCAGCTCACGACCTCTGGCAATCTCAGTGCCAACTGGCAGACATTCAAGCAAAAGTTTCTGCTGTACATCAAAGCTTTAGACCTCGGGGGTGCGTCTGATGCAAGGTAGATCGCGCTTCCCCTCTCAACAGCAGGTGATCAAGCCATCGAACTCTTCAACTCTTTTCAATTCACCGAAGGCCAGGATAAGACAAAGTTTCAGACCATCCTGGACAAGTTTGACAGTCACTGTGAAGTGGACAGCAATGAAATCTTCGAGTGCTATATTTTTAAACAGCGTCTACTGTAGCCACATAAAATGGCTGCGTTCCGATTAATCTGGCCAAAACCCAGTTTAAAATGGCTAACCCGAAAGACTACTGGGAAAAGCAGCTAAGAAGACACAAGCAGGCAGCTGCAGACAGTATTGCATATTCGGCTCTGGGAAGTTAGCCCAGATCGATACTCAGGGCTATCAACAGCCCATCAACCCAGGTATTTGCAGTTGCATTCAGGACTGTTTGCAGCCCATCTCACAGTTAAATCGGCTATCCCCGGGAACAATTGCAACATATTAGCAATTGAATACCGGGCCAGACCTGTCGGCGCATGCAGTGGCCGAAACAAAGACAGGTGAGCGACCACCCCCCCGATCGAGGAATCGCCTCACCATTGGACACATCGACCCCAGTGATTGGGGACAGATCCAATCACTTGGGAATCAGGGTCAAGGGCCTCCCCGGGAGGCGGGAAGCCCCTGGGCCCTATAAAAGTGAGGGTCCAAGTTCAGATCTCTCTCTCTCTCTCCTCTTCGCCTGCTCGAGACCTTCGCAATACCAGCAACCGGCAACTGTAAGATTGAATCCAGCGATCGCTATCCGGTAGAGACACCTAGCCACCGACCTGTAGCAGCCTTTTGAATCCCGCGGGCCAGATCTGATTGGACAAGCCATTCGTTTCCCTGACCTGGTGGGCTCTTCCTAAGTTAAGTATTGGCCAGTAGTGATAGGTTTATTATATAGAAAGTAGTATTAGGGTATTAATATTGCTTGTTGTATATAATAAATGACCGTTGTTTTAATCCTTACTAAGCGGTGTGCTGTATTACTAATCATAACCTGAACTTGAACCACGTGGCGGTATCATAAAGATACCTGGCGACTCATAAGCAAAGGTGACGTAATCAGAGCAAATAGACTAAGGTTAAAAAGAGCAACAATACAAGGTAAAGATGAACCTTTCAAATCCTTCTTAACTAACCCTGCTAGCGCTGTCCTGCAACTTTGGTGATATTGCTGACTCTATGATCAGAGTTCGACGGGATGGGCACGCTGCCATATCGATACAAGATTCTGCTATGACCTGATGCCAAGCCAGTGGTCCACGCACTATGCCAGGTCCAGGCTCCACTGAGGGAGCGCCTGAAGGCACAGCTCAAGGATCTTCAGCAACAGGGCATCATTTCCAAGGTAACCGAACCGACTGACTGAGTCAGCTCGATAGTATGTGTCAGAAAGCCTTCGGGAGACCTGCACGTCTGCATTGATCCCAAGGATCTCAATAAGAATATAACGCGTGAACGCTACCCCATCCCGAAGCGGGAGGAACTCACCAGTGAGATGGCACACGCACGTTTTTTTACGACGTTAGATGCAGCACATGGATTTTGGCAAATCCAGCTGGATGAGTCCAGCAGAAGGCTCTGCACCTTCAACACACCGTTTGGCAGATACTGGTATAATCGCATGCCGTTTGGCATTGTCTCGGCATCGGAGATCTTCCATTGCATCATGGAGCAGATGATGGAGGGCATTGAAGGGATTCGTGTGTATGTGGACGACATCATCATATGGTCCATGAGCCCTGAAGAGCATGTTTCCCGTCTCCAGCAGGTATTCCGCCGCGTCCATGCCAATGGCCTGAAGCTGAACAGGTCCAAATGTTGCTTTGGCATGTCGACACTCAAGTTCCTAGGTGACCAGATCTCTCAGCAGGGCGTGCGCCCAGACACAGACAAGGTCAAGGCCATCGAAGCCATGAAGGTCCCTGAAGACAAGAAGGCGGTGCTGCGCTTCCTGGGCATGGTCAATTTTCTGGGCAAGTTCATCCCAAACCTGGCCTCACATACCACGGCCCTACGAAACCTGGTGAAAAAGTCCACTGCCTTTGAGTGGAAGGCAGCACATCAGACAGAGTGGTTGGAGCTGAAAGCCAAGCTCATCACTGCGCCCGTCTTGGCATTTTTCGACCCCGACAGGGAGACGAAGATCTCGACAGATGCAAGCCAGGATGGCAGCGGTGCGGTGCTGCTTCAACGCGATGACACTTCATCCTGGGCACGGTTGCCTACGCATCGAGGGCCATGACGCCCACCGAAACACGGTTTGCGCAGATAGAGAAGAAATGCCTGGGTCTTCTCACTGGCATTCTCAAGTTTCACGACTATGTCTACGGCCTGCCGACATTCACTGTCGAGACGGATCATATACCTCTGGTCTACATTATCCACAAGGACCTGAACGACATGACGCCTCGGTTGCAGCACATCCTCCTCAAACTCAGAAGGTACGACTTTGACTTAGTGTACACGCCTGGCAAGGAGCTCATCATCGCTGATGCATTGTCTCGCTCCATCACATTGCCTAGTGAACCGTTGGAAATCATCTGGCAGATTGAATCACAGATGCAGCTGTGTGCGAGCACCATCCCAGCGACTGATGAGAAGGTGGTTCGTATCCGCGAGGAGACAACCAAAGACCCCCTCTTGTAGTGTGTCATGCACCACCTCGCCAATGGCTGGAAGAAAGGGCAGTGCCCTCAATTTTATAATGTAAAGGACGACCTGACGGTGATTGATGGTATCCTCCTCAAGCTGGACCAGATGTCATTCCACAGTCGCCAGAGCTTGGTGCTCCGCCAAATCCATGAGGGTCACCTGGGTGTCGAGAAGTGCAGACGCAGAGCCAGGCAGGCTGTCTACTGGCCCGGTATTAGCCAGGACATCTCGAACATGGTCCTCAAGTGTGCGACCTGTCAACGCTTCCAGCCAGCGCAGAGCAAGGTGACGCTCCAGCAACATGAGATCGAGACATCCCCGTGATCCAAGGTTGGCATTGACCTCTTTCATGCGAATGGTCCAGTGGTAAGGTGGAAAAAGGGGTGCACATTGTGAAACAGCTCATCTGCAAGGCCGCGGATTCTGCTTTGGGGATATCTACCTTGCGCTGCTTGTGTACAGAGCGACCCCACTGTCCACTGGCATGTCACCGGCTCAGCTCCTGATGAATAGGGACCTGCGGACGACACCCCCAGCCTACATCTGCCCAACCCGGATCACCCCCCGGTTTTACAGTTGTTCGACAGGCTGCGCCCCGCTTGTATGTTGTACGTATGGCTGATGGTTCTGTTGTACGACGAAATAGACGGGCACTGCGCAACGTTGCCTGCCCGCGACCGCTTTCTTCTCCTTTTCTCTCCGTTGTTTTGCCACCTCCTGATACCTCGAACTACGAGACCACAGTCAGACTTCCATCCCGCCTGGTCAAGGCGCCGTTGTCTCCACCTCCACCTCTCCTGAGGTCGACAAGGACCAGACGCAAGCCACAGAGGCTGGACTTATAAACACTTGTGTTATTTGTTATGTTATGTTTTCTCACATTAGACAGCTGACTTAACATGTAAATACTTTCACATATGCCACCGTTTGTAAATATGTTAGTCTATAACACCACTTGTATATACATTTCCACATACCAACAGGACATGCAAAAAAAAGGGAGATGTCATGATATGCAAACATGCAGATAATGATATACAGACAGGCAGCTAACGAACACAGAGAACAGGACATGACCAATGAGCAGGCAGGACACTCAGGGGTGGTATCTCACTATAAAAGGCACGATGCACTCACACTCAACCTCCTTCCACTGATGAACATCTACAGAGTGAGATGGGGTGTGTGTACAGTAGCACACCTCCAGCACGTGGCTAAGAGCTAGTCTGGTTCAGTCAGACAGAGTAACCACACTTAGGTTAGCAGACAGTCAAACTCATAGAGAACTGTGCTACTGGTTCAATAAACTTCAAGGTCTGGAGTATCTTTTGGTCAAAGCTGAATCCAGTTGCAGCCTGTGTTATCCCAGAGTACATAACACATCACCTTAATAAAATATTATTTTTTTCAAAAGAAAGGTATCACAACACCACTCAAACGGTGAGACTTGTCTACAATTGAATGGATTGGCATTTCCATATTACTGGAACTGGCTACGTCAGCACTGTAAAATTCATGTCAGCTCCGAGGCTGTCTGCCTTTTTAAGCTACTGCAGGCTTCGAACATCAATTGTCAACCTCTCCAACCCAGACAGAAATTGTGATTAAAAACTTTTAACCTTTCTAAGCCTGGAACATTTACAGGCATAATTGGCAGATCACTTAAAAGCCATTGTTTTGAACTTATTTATTTGAAAAGAACGAATATCAGATTTAAGGGAAAATCTAAGTGAGATTAACGTTTTGGCATTAAGCAACCAAAACACATAAAACATTAGAACATAGAACATAGAACAATACAGCGCAGTACAGGCCCTTCGGCCCACGATGTTGCACCGAAACAAAAGCCATCTAACCTACACTATGCCATTATCATCCATATGTTTATCCAATAAACTTTTAAATGCCCTCAATGTTGGCGAGTTCACTACTGTAGCAGGTAGGGCATTCCACGGCCTCACTACTCTTTGCGTAAAGAACCTACCTCTGACCTCTGTCCTATATCTATTACCCCTCAGTTTAAAGCTATGTCCCCTCGTGCCAGCCATTTCCATCCGCGGGAGAAGGCTCTCACTGTCCACCCTATCCAACCCCCTGATCATTTTGTATGCAATTGTTTCAATTCTTTCACATTCAGAATTCCCCTGCTTGTCAACAAGGTTTTGTCAGTATTTATCCTTTCCTATTGTTACCTGAACTTCCATTGGAAAGTACCAAACTTGTCCTTCATAATCCTTCATTCTTACATTGCTTGACTGTTAATTTTGACTTATTGATCGGCTCTGCCAGAATCTAGGCTTAAAGTTGTCACGACCTATTCAAAATCTTGACAAATTCTTGGTAAAGAAATAGCAGTAAGAAGACAGGCAGGCTGAGAAGTGTCATCCAAATAACTTTAGAGCTGTGCTTGCAGGAGCTTGTGCAGACATTTTGGTCCATTTTGGAACAGAATATCACTGACCTGTGATGGCCAGTGCCAAAACTGCTTGGACGGAAATGAATGACAGGGTAAGCAACCTGTCCCGAGAACATGTCATAGAACCATAGAATTTACAATGCAGAAGGTGCCCGTTCGGCCCATCGAGTCTGCACCGGCCCTTGGAAAAGCGCCCTACCTAAACCCACCCCCCACCCTATCCCCGTACCCAATAACTCCACCCAACCTTTTTTGGGACACTAAGGGTAATTTAGCATGGTCAGTCTACCTAACCCACACTGTCTGTGCAGAGTCTGCACGTTTTCCCCGTGTCTGCGCGGGTTTCTTCCGGGTGCTCCAGTTTCCTCCCACGGTCCAAAGATGTGCAGGTTAGGTGGATCGACCGTGATAAATTGCCCTTAGTGTCCAAAATTGTCCTTAGTGTTGGGTGGGGTTACTGGGTTATGGGGATCGGATGGAGGTGTGAGCTTGGGTAGGGTGCTCTTTCAAAGAGCCGGTGCAGACTAGATGGGCCGAATGGTCTCCTTCTGCACTGTAAATTCTATGAATATGAAACCGGAGCACCCGGAGGAAACTCACACAGACATGGGGAGAAAGTGCAAACTCCACACAGACAGTGACCCAAGCTGGGAATCGAACGTGGGATCCTGGAGCTGTCAAGCAAGTGTACGAACCACTCAATCAAGAAATGATTTGCTTTCCTGAGGAAGGTTGCCGGGGCAACTGCAGTTCATATCCTGTACTCTTTCAAAATGTTGCCACAATACCAGATTACTGTTGGGTCATAGAATGGTGCTGCTTAACGAATTACTCATGGACTTTCCAAACACAAAGAATGGAACCTACATTTCCTGTGACTTAGCATTGCTGGTAATAGAAACTAGAAATGTGGTGTGACAGTATTTTGTTACAAATGGGGCCGGATTCTCATCGAACCAGCGGGCCAGGCCACTCCGGAGCCGAGGGGTGGCGTGAACCACTCCGGCGTTGGGCCGGCCCGAAGGCGCGGAATCCTCCGCACCTTCAGGGGCTAAGCCAGCGCCGGAGTGTTTGACGCCGCGCCAGCCGACGCAGAAGGGCTAGGCGCCACGCCAACCGGCGCCGAAGGGACTCTGCTGGCCGGCACGAGTAGGCGCATGTGCGGGAGCGCCGGTGTGTGGAGGGGTCATGCGAGCGCATGCGCAGGGGGGGTTCTTCTCCGCAACGGCCATGGCGGAGGTTGACAGCGGCCGTTGCGGGGGGAAAGAGTGCCCTCACGGCACAGGCCCGCCGGCAGATCGGTGGGCCCCGATCGCGGGCCAGGCCACCGTGGGGGCACCCCCCGGAGCCAGATCCCCCGCGCGCCCCCCGCGCGCCCGAGAACTCTGCAGGCCGCCCGTGGAGCCAGGTCCCGCCGGAAGGGACTGTTGTAATTTACGCCAGCGGGACCGGCCGAAAACGGCCCCCGACCGGCGCGGCGTGATTCCCGCCCCCGCCAAAACCCCGGCGCCAGGGAATTCGGCAGCCGGCGGGGGCGTGATTCGCACCGCCCCCCAGTGATTCTCCAACCCGGCGGGGGGGTCGGAGAATCCCACCCCTTATGTTGGAATACTCTGCCAATACTCATTATCCAAGTAGCCACATGGGCTAATATCAGAAAGTCAATTCACTTCCAATGGTCCCTGTCAGTGATACACAGCTTCTCCGCAAAGTTCCCTGTTGCAGCCTCCGCAAATCCAGTCAGCACAGAAATCAGTGGTTTGACATGAACTTCAACTTTTTATGCACTTTTCTTACTTTAAAAACCATTGCGCTAGGCCCCATTGGATGAATTTTAACGGAGTTTTTAACAGATTGCAGAAAATAACCTGTCTGGTTTGGAAAAATAAATTTTAGAAATCTGGATTGTCATTTCCACCGTTCCAGGTTATAAGTTATGCAGAATTTTAATTTTTTTCTTAATTTTATAATATTTCATCTTCTGCCTACATCCAAATCCTCCATCTGATTGGCTGTTAGGCCTGCTCAGGGACTTCACTGTTCCAGGACAGCTGACACCAGAATACAATACACTCAATAGTGGAAATTGACAGCAGAGAGCTTATCTGATCTTCATAGGGGTGAAGAGTAAGCACAGTTCCTTCCCTGGATACAAAATCCAGGTCTATGTGTGCATAATTACAATGGAAAGTATACCAGTGACCTTAATAAATATACTAACTACATCATTCATTTTATTTATTACCTTTTTAAATCCCACAAGTTTTTAAAAAATAAATTTGGAGTACCCAATTATTTTGATTCCAATTAAAGTGCAATTTAGCGTGGCCAATTCACCCTACCTGCACATCTTTGGGTTGTGGGGGTGAAACCCACGCAGACACGGGGAGAATGTGCAAACTCCACACAGACAGTGACCCGGGGCTTCGATTGAACCCAGGTCCTCAGCACCATAGGCAGCAGTGCTAACCACTACACCACCATGCCATCCCTAAATTCCACAAGTTGAAAAGAAATTTATTTCAGTAGGTTGTAGGAACTGTCTGTCGGCGCAAGTTGCATAATGATGCTATTATGAGGCTGGTACAGTGGGCGAGATAATCTCCAATATCGGCTGAGGTCAAGTGGGAAAAGCAGCATTTCGGCGGCCGTCAACAACCATATCGTCCAGGACTTATAAAAAACACTTGTAGGCACGGGCTCCATAGCCTATCGCTGGTGGGTGGCCTCTGATTCATCCGCCGCGCCATCAAATCAGACTCTCGATGATCCGGGCTGACCCAGCACACAACTAGCAAACCAGGAAACAACTGTCATCCAGGGACACCCCCTGGCATCAAGTTGGTGCCACCTGGCACACCTTGGCACTACCCTGACATAAAGCAGGCATCAAACTTGCACTACCCTGGCACAGCCCTTTCCCCCCTCGGCACTGCACCTACCTTTAAGTTCCCCTGGGAGACCGCTCGGCAGGTGCACGCTTTCCGAAACCAGTCGTGCTTCATGTCGTTCTGACATCACGCCGCCGTGGATAGATTTTTTGACACGAGGGGTTGATACCAGTGGTTGATATGTTAATTTATTATAATGAGGTCCCCGACATTCAACATCAGGAAACGCGGCACACCACTGGCCGGGGGAGGGGACAATCACTTCCTGCTTTGACATCGACGTGACTTTGGCCTTCCCGTAATATTTCTTCACTCCCATCATCAAACCCACTCAACACAAAGGAGAACAGAAAATCCCGGACAGTCATTTAGGAGAATTGCTGGTGATATTAGAGTCTGGGACAGGGTTGTGGATATACTGTGACGATCAGGAAATGTGTGTGTAGTACTGGAAATGGGTGTGCAGCAGGACTAAGAGAAGTTGGAAGAGCAACACTGAAGATGTTTAAGGGTAGAGTTCATCTTCTGGTCTAGAATCGGCACTGCCCAGACAGCAAGTGCCTCATTATGTGGTCAGAACCTGAAAGGAAAATTGCTCCATTGCCCTCATTATCATACAATAGATGGGCTGCCAGAAATAGTTGAGTTGCTAATTGGCACTGATAAGAAAGAAATGGAACATGAGGAGACTATCTTTCTGTGGCGAGTTGTTGTGATCTGGAATGCGCTACCTGAAAGGAAGAATATTTAATAGTAACCTTCAAAAGAAAGTTGGATTTATGCTTGTGATAGTATGCATTAGGGGTCATGTGGGACTGTGAAGCCGTGATGTCATTGGCTGACAGATCCCGGGTCCTGGTTGGCTGTTGACCTCTAGCTCCGCCCTGAAGGTGGAGTATAAGAACCAGGAGTTCTCCCCCGCAGGCCAGTCTGCTACTGAACTGCGGGGAACAAGTCACGCTTAATAAAGCCTCATCGACTTCATCTCTATTCGTCTCTCGTGAGTCTTTGTGCGCTACAATTTATTAAGCGTGCTTAAAGGACTATGGAGCTCAGGATCATCCCGGAATGCCTGAGGATCAGCCCCCACGCAGTGAGCTCAGCAGCAGTTTTCAAACACTGGCAGACTTGTTTCGAGGCCTACCTCCGAACGGCCCCCGGCCGGGCCACAGAAGACCAGAAGCTACAGGTCCTGCACTCGAGGGTAAGCCCGGAAATTTTCCCTCTCATCGAAGACGCAGAGGATTTCCAGACGGCGTTCGCAGCACTAAAGAGCATCTATATTCGCCCAGTGGACCAGATCTACGCACGCTACCAACTCGCAATGAGACGGCAAAGTCCCGGAGAATCGCTGGACGAATTCTACGCCGCGCTGCTAATTTTGGGACGGACCTGCAGCTGCCCGCCGGTAAACGCGATTGAACACATGGACATGTTGATGCGCGATGCTTTTGTCGCAGGTATGAACTCTCCCCAAATCCGCCAAAGACTTTTGGAAAAAGAGTCGCTGGGACTCTCAGAGGCACGGGCCCATGCAGCCTCCCTGGATGTAGCCGCGCGAAACGCCCGCGCATATGGCATCGACCGCGCGGCAGCCCCTTGGGCTCCGTGGACCCCCGTCGCGACAAACCCCCCCCCACCCCACAGGCTTGCGCAGTTCAGACTCCAAGTCGTCCCGGGGGCGCCCGCTGCTATTTCTGCGGCCAGGCGAAACACCCCCGGCAGCGCTGCCCGGCCCGCGCAGCGATTTGCAAGAGCTGCGGGAAAAAGGGCCATTACGCGGCTGTGTGCCGGTCCCGGGAGGTCACCGCTGTCCCAGGAGAAGAAGCAGTCCTGCGCGTTCCTAACGCTCCCCAACCCCCCCAGTGCCCTATGTACGACCCGCAAGCGCAGCAATTTTGGGTCCCGGCCACCGCTGTCCCCGGAGAACAAGGAGTCCTGCGCGTTTCAAACGCTCCCCAACCCCCCCAGCGCCCCATGTGCGACCCGCAGGCGCCGCCATTTTGGGACCCGGCCACCACGAGGGGAGGAGGGGCGCCGCCATCTTGGGACCCCCCAGCCCTGTGCGACGCATGGGGGGGCCATTTTGTCCACCCCGCCGCCATCTTGTGACCCCCCAGCCATGTGCGATGCATAGGGGCGGCCATTTTGTTCACCCCCGCCGCCATCTTGGACGGCAACAACGGACCCCAGTGTCGACGGCTCCACGGGGTTCGAGGAAGACGCTCAAGCACTACAATCACGTCTGGCCTCAATGACGCTGGACCAAGCATGGCCCCGGACGCTCCAGGCGACGACAACAACGGTGCTGATAAACGGGCACGAGACACCATGCCTGCTCGACTCCGGGAGCACAGAAAGCTTCATCCACCCCGACACGGTAAGACGCTGTTTTTGGACCATCCGTTCCAGTGCGCAAAAGATTTCCCTAGCGGCAGGATCCCACTCCATACAGATTAAAGGCTTCTGCATAGTAACCCTAACGGTGCAAGGGAGGGAGTTTAAAAACTACAGGCTCTACGTCCTTCCCCAACTCTGCGCGCCCACATTACTGGGATTAGATTTCCAGTGCAATCTGCAGAGCCTAACCTTCCAATTCGGCGGCCCAATACCCCCACTCACTATCTGCGGCCTCGCAACCCTCAAGGTTGAGCCCCCATCCTTGTTTGCAAACCTCACCCCGGATTGCAAACCCGTCGCCACTAGGAGCAGACGGTACAGCGCCCAGGACCGGACATTCATTCGGTCCGAGGTCCAGCGGCTACTGAAGGAAGGCATAATCCAGGCCAGCAATAGTCCCTGGAGAGCACAGGTGGTAGTAGTAAAGACAGGGAGAAGCAAAGGATGGTCATAGACTATAGCCAGACCATCAACAGGTACACACAACTAGATGCGTACCCTCTCCCCCGCATATCCGACATGGTCAATCGGATTGCCCAATATAAGGTCTTCTCCACCGTGGACCTCAAGTCCGCCTACCATCAGCTCCCCATCCGCCCAAGTGACCGCAAGTACACAGCCTTCGAGGCAGACGGGCTATTATACCACTTCCTAAGGGTCCCATTTGGCGTCACAAACGGGGTCTCGGTCTTCCAACGAGAGATGGACCGAATGGTTGATCAACACGGGTTGCAGGCCACTTTCCCGTATCTCGACAACGTAACCATCTGCGGCCACGATCAGCAGGACCACGACGCCAACCTCCAAAAATTCCTCCAGACCGCTAAAGCCTTGAACCTCACATACAACGAGGACAAGTGCGTTTTCAGCACAAACCGGCTAGCCATCTTGGGATATGTAGTGCGCAATGGGATAATAGGCCCCGACCCCGAACGCATGCGCCCCCTCATGGAATTTCCCCTCCCTCACTGCTCAAAAGCCCTAAAACGCTGCCTGGGGTTCTTTTCATATTACGCCCAGTGGGTCCCCCAGTACGCAGACAAGGCCCGCCCCCTAATACAGACCACGACCTTCCCTCTGTCGACAGAGGCTTGCCAGGCCTTCAGCCGCATCAAAGCGGATATCGCAAAGGCCACGATGCGCGCCATCGACGAGTCCCTCCCCTTCCAGGTCGAGAGCGACGCCTCCGATGTAGCTCTAGCGGCCACCCTTAACAAGCGGGCAGGCCCGTGGCCTTTTGCTCCCGAACCCTCCACGCTTCAGAAATCCGCCACTCCTCAGTGGAAAAGGAAGCCCAAGCCATAGTGGAAGCTGTGCGACATTGGAGGCATTACCTGGCCGGCAGGAGATTCACTCTCCTCACCGGACCAATGGTCGGTAGCCTTCATGTTCGATAATGCACAGCGGGGCAGAAGTAAAAACGACAAGATCTTAAGGTGGAGGATCGAGATCTCCACCTTCAACTATGAGATCCTGTACCGTCCCGGAAAGCTGAACGAGCCGTCCGATGCCCTATCCCGCGGCACATGTGCCAACGCACAAATTAACCGCCTCCAAACCCTCTACGAGGACCTCTGCCACCCGGGGGTCACTCGGTTCTACCACTTTATAAAGTCCCGCAACCTCCCCTACTCTGTGGAGGAGGTCCGTACAGTCACAAGGAACTGCAACATCTGCGCAGAGTGCAAACCGCACTTTTTCAGGCCGGATGGTGTGCACCTGATCAAGGCTTCCCGTCCCTTTGAACGCCTTTGTCTGGATTTCAAAGGGCCCCTCCCCTCCACCGACCGCAACACATACTTCCTGAATGTGGTGGGCGAGTACTCCCGTTTCCCCTTCGCCATCCCCTGCCCTGACATGACAGCGGCCACAGTCATTAAAGCCCTTAACACCATATTCACACTGTTCGGTTGCCCCGCATACGTCCACAGCGACAGGGGGTCCTCCTTCATGAGTGACGAGCTGCGCCAGTTCCTGCTCAGCAACGGTATAGCCTCGAGCAGGACGACCAGCTACAACCCCCGGGGGAACGGGCAAGTAGAGCGGGAGAACGGCACGGTCTGGAAGACCGCCCTACTGGCCCTACGGTCCAGGGACCTCCCAGTTTCACGGTGGCAGGAGGTCCTCCCGGACGCTCTCCACTCCATCCGGTCGCTACTGTGTACTAGCACTAACCAAACGCCTCATGAGCGCCTCCTTGTCTTCCCCAGGAAGTCCTCCTCTGGAACGTCGCTGCCGACCTGGCTGGCAGCCCCAGGACCCATCTTGCTCCGAAAACATGTGCGGGCGCACAAGTCAGACCCGTTGGTCGAGAGGGTTCACCTCCTCCACGCGAACCCGCAGTACGCTTACGTGGAGTACCCCGACGGCCGACAGGACACGGTCTCCCTGCGAGATCTGGCGCCCGCCGGCACCACGCACACCCCCCCGACACCAATCACCCCCTCCCTGCCACCGGCGCACCCCGCCACCGCCCCTTCCTGGGAGGATCGGTCCTCCTCCCAGGTCCGACCAGAAGTGAAGCTGAAGCAGAAACCGTAAGGCTCCCGGAGACGACAACACGGGAACAAGCACCACCACCGGGGCCGAGGCGATCGACAAGGACGACCAGACCGCCCGACCGACTCGTGGCATGGATGTGACACTACAATGTTGTGGACTTTAACGAGAACTTTTTTTCTTTTCCCCCTTACGACTACTGTAAATAGTGCAAAACAAAAAAAAAAATCCTGTACATACTGTGATGACATGCAAAAGTTTTCCTCCCAGGACCAGCCTTGTAAACCCTTACCACCATGCGAAGCACCACCCCGCCGAGTTCATTTTTAACAAGGGGTGAATGTGGTAGTATGCATTAGGGGTCATGTGGGACTGTGAAGCCGTGATGTCATTGGCTGACAGATCCCGGGTCCTGGTTGGCTGTTGACCTCTAGCTCCGCCCTGAAGGCGGAGTATAAGAACCAGGAGTTCTCCCCCGCAGGCCAGTCTGCTACTGAACTGCGGGGAACAAGTCACGCTTAATAAAGCCTCATCGACTTCATCTCTATTCGTCTCTCGTGAGTCTTTGTGCGCTACAATACTTAAAATGGAAAATAGTTGCAGGGCAATGCAGAAAGAGGAAGGAAGTAAGACTAATTAGGTAGCTCTTTCAAAGTACTAGCACAGCCACACTGGAGCAGGTGACCTCCAATGAATCTATAATCAGTGTCCCCCGTGCATTTTCAAGAGAGGCAACATTTTGGCTACAGGCATCTAAACATGGCTGGTCAAGAGGAAACTTGTAGGGACCCTGCTTCTCCACCTTGTTTCCCTTCTATTAGTCTGCACTTCAAGAATAAATGGACAGATCCCTTCTGAAATAATGGCCGGGATTCTCCGAAATCCCAGCACCGTTTTGACGCCGGCGTCAAAACTGATGCAAGCGACACCGGCGTCATCGGACCTCCAGGCCCAGTCATTCTCCCCTTCCTCGGGGGCTAGCACGGCGCCATAGTACTGCGCGCTGCTCCGGTGCTGAAAGCCGGCGCTACACGGCCGGCGCGGGTGCGCGCATGCACACCACGGCCAGCGTGGGTCCGCACATGCGCACCATGGCCGTCCGCGCCGGCCCCCGGGCAACATGGCGGAGCCCTACAGGGCCCGCCACGGAGGAACATAGGCCCCTCCCGGTATGAGCGCGCCCGCCGAATGGTTGCCTCCGATCGCAGGCCTGGCCACCGTGGAGGACCCCTGGAGTCGGCTCCCAACCGACCCCCCAACCAGGACGGTCCCGCAGCCAGAACACCGAGGTCCCGCCGGGTAGGACCACATGTGAACCACGCCGGCGGAACTCGACGGGCACTTGGCCCGTCGAGCGCGGAGAAACGCTACGGGGGCCGTTGAAAGCGCGATTGCCGCCGATTCTCCAATATATAAATAAAAGAGACAGACAGTATCAAGTCGACGTCTTCCATTATATCTTGGCCTAAACATTGAAAACAAAATATTATAAATTGCAAGCCTTGGAAATTATGTAAAATTTACACACCATTTAGCCCAACAGGGGCGAGATTCTCCGGGGGCTGGCTCCACCATGGCGGAGGCGGAAGAGACTCCCTCCACTGCGCATGCGCGGGAATGGCGTGAGCGGCCGCTTACGCTCCCGCGCATGCGCCGCCCCGAGATGTAATTTCCGCGCCAGCTGGCGGGGCACCAAAGGCCTTTCCCGCCAGCTGACGGAGCGGAAATCAGTCCGGCGCCGACCTAGCCCCTCAAGGTTAGGGCTGGACCCCCCAAGATGCGGAGAATTCTGCACCTATGGGGCGGCGCGATGCCCGACTGATTTGTGCCGTTTCTGGCGCCAGTCGGCGGACATTGCGCCGATACCGGAGAATTTTGCCCCTGGTCTATGCTCCACATGAATCTCCTCTCCTGATTTCAGATCACCCTAATTGAGGACTAAACCCCATTGATACGATAAGGACAGTGAGAAAAGTACCCCAACCATGCAACATGAATCTATCAACTTAATGACGGTAATAAACCCACCAGTTAAATAGTATAGACATCGGGGCAGAAACATTTACAAAGTACAAGCAACTGTAACACAATGAACATGATAGATCAGAAAATCATATATCATATGAAAACTGAGTACTGAAAACATTTTCCAGTCCGACTGTGGAAATGCAATTTTGGTCGATTTTATACCAGGTTCGAGAAAAACAGTTTTGTGCGTTCATCCACCATTGAAAGCACATTCATTAGAAGCCGGTTGTAATTGTAAACAACTGACAGTGAGTCACTTAATCTCCACAATATTACAAAAATTAGGATCACAGCAGACATAACAGAAAGCTGCATACTCGAAGACGGCTGTCCATATGTAGGCACAAAAACGAAAATGGTCATTATCATAGAATCCATAGAATTTACAGTGCAGAAGGAAGCCATTCGGCCCATCTAGTCTGCACCGGCTCTATCCCCATAACCCAGTAACCCCACCCAACACTAAGGGCAATTTCGGACACTAAGGGCAATTTATCATGGCCAATCCACCTAACCTGCACATCTTTGGACTGTGGGAGGAAACCGGAGCACCCGGAGGAAACCCACGCATACACGGGGAGGATGTGCAGACTCCGCACAGACAGTGACCCAAGCCGGAATTGAACCTGGGACCCTGGCGCTGTGAAGCAATTGTGCTATCCACTATGCTACCGTGCTGCCCCATTAATGATCATTGTTAATATATTTGGAATATAACTACCAGAAGGGACTGTACCAGTTACATACAGAAATAGTTCACACTGTCCTGGTCCTGATCCTGATCCTGTTCTGCATCCCTATGCTCCTTATGCACTTGCAGCTAAATGAGCTGAGCTTGTACAATTGTGGACAGTCAGCTCAGTGACCAGCTTCCAGACCTCAGCAAATCATCTGCAGAAAGTGCCACATGGATCAAGGGTTGGATGTCGGATGCCGGCAGATAAGGAAGGGCTACCATGCTTTTCCCTCTCAGTCAGCCAGTTGGGATCTACGTCCTCTCAGGAGGGAAGAACAAAAACCCCGCAACGGACAAAAGAAGAAAATCAAAGAGAAGGTCATCCAGGAAAAATGTTTTTTTTCTTTGACCCTCCCTGAACTCTCTATTCCAAATAGTAGTAAATACCTGGATCACAATTGAGGTACTCTAGCAACACCATGAGGAGCCTCTTAAATTGAATAGGAGTTGGGTCATTGTGTGCTGTATGATGGCCACCTGCACAGGGTTGTGCAATGTTTTTTGCAATATTTCAACTTGGCACCATGATGACTACTAGGTTTAGTGTGTGCCAATGTGTCAAGGACAAATTAGAGCGCAAGATTAATAAGAACAATGTTGCCAACCTTGAGCTGCTGAGAAATTTGACCTTCTCACATTTTCTCAGTGCTGACTCTCAACAATTACAGCTAGAGTTCAAATGTTTGGGAAGGTCTCCTCAAATGGAATTGAGGATTTGAAGTGTCTGGGACCGTTACCATTTTCATACTGCTCTATTGTATTATGAATCGTGTTGCCCGGCGACAGGAACAAATTAGCCTTGGGCACTTTGATGCTATCGTCCAAAACAAACCTTTTGGCTCTGTTGTTGAAATTGGACAGCACAGCAGTGACAGGAATCCACCGCCCTGTACAGATCAAACTGCCGGAGCGGAATTTGATGTGCCATGGCTCCTTAACATTTTAATGAGCATTTTGAGCTTTAAGTTGATGCTTTTATTTATTTCATGCTGAAATATGAACCAATAACACATGGGAAGTATTTCTTGAGCAAAAAGAACACAACGAAGTAGCAGTATGATTTTAGATTTTATGCGGCGTTGTTTACCCTATTTCGACCGACCCGACCGAACGGCCTCGTCGCGCCCAACGCAATGAGGCCATTAATTCTCGCGAGATTCAAGACAGTCGGAACGCCTTGTGGTATGTACCGAGATCTCGCTAAGCATCGCAATCTGGATCTCGCTCTTCCTGGGCGAGATCCAGATATGCATATTAGGCTCATTTAAAAATGTCACCGCCCGATTCTCCAACAGTCCGGGAACGAAAGAACGTGCCTGGGAGACCTCGCCATGTTGCCATTTACCGCTGGTCCACACAATGTGCACCAGGTGCAACAGCACCTGGGGAGGGGGTCTCCCAAGCCACTGGAGACCTCTGGGTGGCCAGACAGGGCAGGGTATCAGCCTGGCTCACATTCTGGCACCTGGGCACCTGGGCAGTGTCAGGCTGGCAGGGGCACTGGCAGGGTGACAGTGCCAGGGTGGCACTGCCAAGCGCCAGGGCCTGAGGGGGGGGGCCATGCAAATGAAAGGGGGATGAGGGGGATATGAAGGGTGGGGGAGGGTGAAGGGCAGGTGTGCAGGGGCCTCTTAAAGGTTGGGGGGGGGGGTGAATCGTGGGGGTCCTGAAAGGGAGGGGATCAAAAGGGGGTGGGGATGCCTGACATAGGGGGACCTCAGCGACCCCATAGCGGGGTCATAGAATTTACAGTGCAGTAGGAGGCCATTCGGCCCATCGGGTCTGCACCAGCCCTTGTAAAGAGCACCCTACATAGGCCCAAAGCTCCATTCTATCCCCGTAACCCCACCTAACCTTTTTTCTTTGGACACTTCGGGCAATTTTTCATGGCCAATCCACCTAACCCACACATCTATGGACTGTGGGAGGAAACCAGAGCACCCGGAGGAAACCCACGCAGACACGGGGAGGAGAACATGTAGACTCCGCACAGACAGTGACCCAAGCCAGGAATCGGACCTGGGGCCCTGGAGCTGTGAAGCAACTGTGATGACCACTGTGCTACCATGCTGCCCATACCGTGCTGAGGTGGTACTCACTTGGAAGGGTGTGGGGTAATGTGCATGTGTGTGGTGCAGCGTGGGGGACCCTCAAGCTGACTTAGAGATTGGGGTACCCATTCAAAATGTTGGCCCGATTTCTGAGGAATCAGTCTTGCCAGCGAGTTCAGCTCCCCACTGCTGGAAACATTTCTAAATGTGGGCTAAACTGGGGAGAAGCGCCCCAAGGCCCAAAGTAAAAACTAAGGGTGCAATTTACCGGCTGTGTCCCGTCTTGGTCCTCATGAGATTTAACGAGATCTTGCAAGACATCTCGCTCTGGATCCCGTCCACAATGGGCAGGACCCAGACACACGTAGTTAAAAGCTGAAAAGCCCATTTGACTATGTCTACACCGGATTGAACAACCACCCAGCATCTACCAGCCTCGTGAGATCTAACGTGCCATTTAGTAAGTGGGGACCAGGTGGAATGGCGGGTTGGGGGGGGGGTCTCCCAGTGAATGGGACACCTGCGGGTGGTCAGCCTCTGTCAAGGTGGTACCCTGGCACTGTTGGTGCCATCTGGACACCTTGCCGCTGTCAACCTGGCAATGCTACCTTGGTGCCACCCTGGCACTGCCAGGCTGTCAGGGGCAGTGCCAAGGTGCCAAGCTGGCATTTTGCCCGCTCTCGGGATTGGGGTTGGGGCTGCCCTGCCCATGTGAGGTGGGTGCGGCGAGCCCGAGGACCCTTCCTATAGTTGAGTTGTGATGTTGGTGGCGTTGCTCCAATCACTTCCTGCACCGAGAGGGGGGAGGTATTAGCAACAAAGTGCTGTTAGAGAACGGGGTTATTCCGGCGGTACACGTGCCAGGAACAACCCCACTAATCTCGCCCAGGACGGATTCTGAATTTAAAAAAAATTAAATTGGGCAGATACCAATGTGGATTCACCGAAAAAGCCATCGAGACGCACCCCGCGAAGCCGTGCAAAATGATGCTTGGACAATCTTCCGTTAAATCGCGCCACAGATATCAGAGAAAATTATCACTCGGAGGGTTGCAAACTTTACAGCAAGTGCTTTAATCTTTTATGAAATAAACTGTGTTCGCCATAGACATAGAATTAACAGTGCAGAAGGAGGATATTCGGCCCATCGAGTCTGCACTGGCCTTTGGAAAGAGCATCCCACTTAAGCCCACACCTCTGCCCCGTACCCGTAACCCAGCAACCCCTTTGGACACTACGGGCAATTTAGCATGGCCAATCCACCTAACCTGCACACCTTTGGACTGTGGGAGGAAACCGGAGCTCCCGGGAGAAACCCATGCAGACACAGGGAGAACGTGCAGACTCTGCACAGACAGTGACCCAAGCCGGGAATCGAACCTGGGACCCTGGAGCTGTGAAGCGACGGTGCTAGCCACTGTGCCACCGTGCTGCCCACCGTGTTCTTATGGATTTGCTGACAATATCTCAAACTCCATTTACACTGTTTATCATTAGGTATAGATCCGATTGAAAATACCATGATCATTTCTGTATCCTGGGAAGACTAAGTAAAATGACGGTGGCCGGGATTCTCCGAGCACGCGCCCGGTCGGAGAATCACCGGGGCATCGCGAGAATCCCGGCACGCCGCTCCGACACCGGGACGCGATTCTCAGTGGACCGGAGAATCGCCTGCCAGCCGTGCGGCATGGTCCACATGGCACGAGTCGGGGGCCACTGAAAAAGGCCCCAGCAGCGATTCTCCGGCGCTCGATGAGCCGAATTTCGACGAGTCCCGCCGGCGTGGTTCTAATATGATACCACCTGGCGGGAGCGCGGACTCGCGGCCATGGTGGTGGTCCTGGGGGGGGGGGGCGGGGGGGGGGGGGAAGATTCTGGGGGGGTCCTCAGCGGTGGGCAGGCCCGCGATCGGGGGCCACCGATCGGCGGGCCATCGCGATCGGAGGAGGACCTACCTTCCTCCGCGTAGCCCACTATCTCCATCCGCCATGTCAGCGTCACCCGCGCCGAAGTGGGAAGCCGCGCGTATGCGCAGACCCGCTTGCGGAAGCCACGCATATGCGCAGCCTGGACAGCAGGCCCGGCTGGCAGCCAGAGCAGCGGGATGCACGTCGGGGCTGTGTTGGCCCCATGGAGAACGGAGAATCACCTCAGCCTTTCTAGGAAAAAGTCCGGAGTGATTCTAGCCCGTTTTCCGGCGGGCGTGGGGATGTAGTCCCCAAAAGGGAGAAACCTGCCCTGTATGTTACATTTTCAGAAGTCTGAGTAATAACTATTCATTTACTTAGGCATAGCATGTCCCCTTTTAAACATAAATAATGAACTAATATGATGCCATGTAAAAAAATTTATGTCATTGAAGTAATATGTGATACCAGAAAATGACAATTATTGGTTTACATACAAACATATGAAGTAGCAGCAGGAGTAGTGACTCTACCCCTCAAACATGCTCCACCATTCAATAAGATCAAAGCTGATCTGATTGTAACCTTGGTACCACATTCCTACATACCACTGATAACCTTTCACCCACTCCGTACTTATCAAGATTCCATCTCGCTCTGTCTTGAAAATATCCAAAGACTCTGCTTCTGCTGGCTTTTGAGGAAGGGAACTTCGAAGACTCACGACTTTCTGAGAGAAGAAGATTCTCATCTCCATCTTAACTCAACTGGTTCTAGATTCTTCCACTAGGGCAAACATCCTCCCCACTAGGGCAGCACGGTAGCCTTGTGGATAGCACAATTGCTTCACAGCTCCAGGGTCCCAGGTTCGATTCCAGCTTGGGTCACTGTCTGTGCGGAGTCTGCACATCCTCCCCGTGTGTGCGTGGGTTTCCTCCGGGTGCTCCGGTTTCCTCCCACAGTCCAAAGATGTGCAGGTTAGGTGGATTGGCCATGATAAATTGCCCTTAGTGTCCAAAATTGCCCTTAGTGTTGGGTGGGGTTGCTGGGTTATGGGGATAGGGTGGCGGTGTTGACCTTGGGTAGGGTGCTCTTTCCAAGAGCCGGTGCAGACTCGATGGGCCGAATGGCCTCCTTCTGCACTGTAAATTCTATGATGATATCTATGACATTTACCCTGTCAAGAAGCCTGAAGATTTTACATGTTTCAATCAAGTCACGTCTGACTCCTCTAAACTCCAATAGATAGAAGCCCAGCATGTCCAAAATTTCCTCATAAGTCAACCCACCCATAGAACCATAGAATCCCTGCAGTGCTGAAGTAGGCCATTCGGCCCATCAACCCTCTGAAAGAGCGCCCTACCTAGGCCCAGTCCCCCGCCCTATCCCTGTAACCCCACCTAACCTACACATCCGTGGACATTAAGGGCAATTTTATCATGACCAATCGACCTAACCTGCACATCTTTGAAGTGTGGGAGAAAACTGGAGCACACGGAAGAAAACCATGCAGACACGTGGAGAAAGTGCAAATTCCACACAGCAGTCACTCAAGGCCAGAATTGAACCCGGTCCCTGGCGCTATGAAGCAGCAGTGCTAACCACTGTGCCAGCTGTGGTAATATAATCAGGGCCTACTTTTAAGGCCGATTAAATTGGATATCCTAAATTAAAGAATTGGGCACAGTCTGCTCCAGCAAGAAGCGTGCAAAATCCGAACATACAGAACTCAGACAAGCTGCCGGCAGCATGTCTGTTTCTTCCTTGCTTGCTTGCTTCCTTCTGGTCTGGTCAAGGTCACATCACTCATTGAGTCTTTGCTTCCAGGCTTTGCTTCAAGTCTTTGCTCCCTAGATGCCTATTTCTTTTTAAAAAAATATATTTTATTGAAGTTTTTCAAACAAAGATTTTCCGTTTTTACAACTTAATAAAGGAATATACATTAAACGTTATTTAAATAATATATTAAACTAACAACAGATGGAAAAAGAAATAAACAAAAAGCAAATATCAACAACTAACTAAGAAAAAACAAGAACACAAAATAATCCCCCCCCCCCTCCCCCCTGGGTTGCTGCTGCTGTCTTTTCTGTTTTTTCATTATCGTTCCGCGAGATAGTCAAGGAACGGTTGCCACCGCCTGGTGAACTCCTGAGCCGATCCTCTTAACGCATATTTTATTCGTTCCAGTCTTATGAACCCTGCCATGTCGTTTATCCGGGCCTCCACGCCCGGGGGCTTCGCTTCTTTCCACATAAGTAGAATCCTTCGCCGGGCTACCAGGGACGCAAAGGCCAAAACGTCGGCCTCTTTCGCCTTCTGCACTCCCAGCTCTTCTGCAACCCCAAATATAGCCAACCCCCAGACTGGTTTGACCCGGACCCACACCACCTTTGAGATCACTCTTGCCACACCCTCCCAGTACTCATGCAGTGCCGGGCACGACCAGAACATGTGAGTGTGGTTCGCCGAGCTTCCCGAGCACCTCCCACACCTGTCCTCCACCCCAAAAAACCTGCTCAGTCTTGCTCCCGTCATATGCGCTCTGTGTAGAACCTTAAATTGAATCAGGCTAAGCCTGGCACACGAGGACGAGGAATTTACCCGACTTAGGGCATCTGCCCACAGCCCCTCCTCAATCTCTTCCCCCAGCTCCTCTTCCCATTTTCCCTTCAGCTCCTCTTCCATCGCCTCCCCCTCGTCTCTCATCTCCCTGTATATTTCGGACACTTTACCTTCTCCAACCCATGCCCCCGAAATCACTCTATCCTGGACCCCTTGCGTCGGGAGCCGCGGAAATTCCCTCACCTGTTGCCTCGTAAATGCCCTCACTTGCATGTATCGGAAAGCATTCCCTGGTGGCAACTTATATTTTTCTTCCAATGCTCCCAAACTCGCAAACGTCCCGTCCACAAACAGGTCCTTCAGCTTCCTAATTCCTGCTCGCTGCCAACATTGAAATCCCCCATCTATCCTCCCCGGGACGAACCTGTGGTTATTCCTTATCGGGGACCACACCGAGGCACTCGTCACTCCCCTATGTCGTCTCCACTGCCCCCAGATCTTCAAGGTCGCCACCACCACTGGGTTTGTGGTGTACCTTTTCGGGGAGAACGGTAGTGGCACCGTCGCCAGCGCTTTTAGGCTCGTTCCCTTACAGGACGCCATCTCCAACCTTTTCCACGCCGCACCTTCTTCTTCCCTCATCCACTTACAGACCATCGACACATTGGCGGCCCAATACTAGTCACTCAGACTCGGCAGTGCCAATCCCCCTCTGTCCCTACTGCGCTGCAGGAACCCCCTCTTTACCCTCGGGGTCTTTCCCGCCCACACAAAGCTCATAATGCTCCTGTCTATTTTTTTGAAGAAGGCCTTTGTAATCAGGATGGGGAGGCACTGAAACACGAAAAGAAACCTCGGGAGGACCACCATTTTGACCGCCTGTACTCTGCCCGCCAATGACAGGGGCACGATATCCCACCTCTTAAAGTCCTCCTCCGTCTGCTCTACCAATCGCGTCAGGTTAAGTTTATGTAGGGTTCCCCAGTTCCTGGCCACCTGAATCCCCAGGTATCGAAAATTCCTTGCTACTCTCCTCAGCGGCAGAGCATCTATCCCCCTTCCCTGTTCCCCGGGGTGCATCATAAAAAGTTCGCTCTTTCACATATTTAATTTGTAACCCGAGAACTCTCCAAACTCCCTGAGTATCTGCATTACCTCTGGCATCCCCTCTATCGGGTTCACCACATATAGCAGCAAATCGTCTGCATATAGTGACACTCGATGTTCCTCTCCTCCTCTAAGCACCCCCCTCCACTTCTTAGAGTCCCTCAGCGCTATGGCCAATGGTTCAATTGCCAACGCGAACAGTAACGGGGACAGGGGGCACCCTTGTCTTGTACCCCTATGTAATCGAAAGTATCCCGATCTTTGCCTGTTTGTAACGGCGCTTGCCACCGGGGCCGCGTACAAGAGTCTAACCCATCTGATGAACCCCTCCCCGAACCCAAATCTCTTCAGCACCTCCCACAAATAGTCCCACTCCACCCTATCGAATGCCTTCTCTGCATCCATCGCCACCACTATCTCTGCCTCCCCCTCCGGTGGGGGCATCATCATCACCCCCAGCAACCTTCGTACATTGGCATTCAATTGTCTCCCCTTAACAAACCCTGTCTGGTCGTCATGTACCACCCCTGGGACACAATCCTCTATCCTTGTCGCCATCACTTTGGCCAGCAGTTTGGAGTCTACATTTAGGAGGGAGATGGGCCTGTATGACCCGCACTGCAGCGGGTCTTTGTCTCGTTTCAGGATTAGCGATATCGTCGCCTCCGACATTGTCGGGGGTAATGTCCCCCTTTCCTTAGCCTCATTAAAGGTTCTCACCAAAAGCGGGGCCAACAGGTCCATATACTTCCTATAAAATTCCACCGGGAATCCATGTGGTCCCGGGGCCTTCCCTGCTTGCATGTTCCCAATTCCTTTGATCACCTCATCCACCTCAATCTGCGCCCCCAGACCTGCCACCTCCTGCCCCTCCACCCTCGGGAACTCTAGCTGGTCCAAAAAGTGTATCATTCCCTCTTTCCCCTCCGGGGGTTGGGACTTGTACAGCCTCTCATAGAATGTCTTGAACACCTCGTTCACTTTCCCTGCTCTCTGCTCCATCTTTCCCGTTTTGTCCCTAACTCCTCCAATCTCTCTCGCCGCCCCCCTCTTCCGAAGTTGTTGGGCCAGCAGCCGGCTCGCCTTTTCCCCATATTCATATTGTATCCCCTGTGCCTTCCTCCACTGTGTCTCTGCCTTTCCCGTGGTCAGCAGGTCAAACTCCGTCTGTAATCTTCGTCTTTCCCTGTATAGCCCTTCGTCTGGGGCCTCCGCATACTTCCTATCCACCCTCAAAATTTCCCCTACTAATCTCTCTCTTTCTTTACCCTCTTGTTTCCCCGTGTGGGCTCTGATGGAAATCAGCTATCCTCTAACCACCGCCTTCAGTGCTTCTCATACTACTCCCACCTGGACCTCCCCATCGTCATTGACCTCCAGGTATCTTTCTATACATCCCCTCACCCTTCCGCATACCCCCTCATCCGCCAGTAGTCCCATGTCTAATCGCCAGAGTGGGCGCTGGTCCCTTTCCTCTCCTAGTTCCAGCTCCACCCAATGCGGGGCGTGATCTGAAACGGCTATGGCCGTGTACTCCATTCCTGCCACTTTCGGGATCAGTGCCCTTCCCAAAACAAAAAAGTCTATCCGGGAATATACCTTGTGGACGTGGGAGAAAAAGGAAAACTCTTTACCCATCGGTCTGGCGAATCTCCACGGATCTACTCCCCCCATTTGCTCCATGAACCCCTTAAGCACCTTGGCCGCTGCCGGCCTTCTCCCGGTCCTGGATCTGGACCGATACAGCCCTGGGTCAAGCACCGTGTTAAAGTCCCCCCCCCATTAACAAGTTTCCACCTCCAGGTCCGGGATACGTCCCAGCATTCGCTTCATGAATCCCGCGTCATCCCAGTTCGGGGCATACACATTCACCAGCACAACCGCCTCACCCTGCAATCTGCCACTCACCATCACATACCTGCCCCCACTATCCACCACTATGGTCTTAGCTTCGAACGATACACGTTTCCCCACCAGTATCGCCACCCCTCTGTTTTTCGCGTCCAACCCTGAGTGGAATACCTGTCCCACCCATCCTTTCCTTAGCCTAACCTGATCCGCCAACTTCAGGTGCGTCTCCTGGAGCATAACTACGTCCGCCTTCAGTCTCTTTAAGTGCGCAAACACCCTTGCCCTCTTAATCGGCCCATTTAAACCTCTCACATTCCACGTGATCAGCCGGGTTGGGGGGCCAAAACGGCGCCAATCAGACGGGCATCGCGCCGCCCAAAAGGTGCGGAATGCTCTGCATCTTTGGGGGCTGAGCCCCAACATTGAGGGGCTAGGCCGATGCTAGAGGAATTTCCGCCCCGCCAGCTGGCGGAAACGGCCTTTGTTGCCCCGCCAGCTGGCGCGGAAATGACATGTCGGGGCGGCGCATGCGCGGGAGCGTCAGCGGCCGCTGACAGTTTCCCACGCATGCGCAGTGGAGGGAGTCTCTTCCGCCTCCGCCATGGTGGAGACCGTGGCGGAGGCGGAAGGGAAAGATTGCCCCCACGGCACAGGCCCGCCCGCGGATCGGTGGGCCCCGATCGTGGGCCAGGCCACCGTGGGGGCACCCCCCGGGGCCAGATCGCCCCGCGCCCCCCCCAGGACCCCGGAGCCCGCCCACACCGCCTTGTCCCGCCGTTCAAAAGGTGGTTTAATCCACGCCGGCGGGACAGGCAATTTATCGGCGGGACTTCGGCCCATCCGGGCCGGAGAATCCAGCGGGGGGGCCCGCCAACCGGCGCGGCCCGATTCCCGTCCCCGCCGAATATCCGGTACCGGAGACTTCGGCAACCGGCGGGGGCGGGATTCACGGCAGCCCCCGGCGATTCTCCAACCCGACGGGGGGGTCGGAGAATGACGCCCAAGAACAGAGGATGCTGGAAAAACTCAGCAGGCAACGTCAGTAGGGAGAGAAAGCAGAGTTAACATTTCGGGTCCTTTGGCTCCTCATCAGAACTAAAGAGAGGGAAAAAGTGTTAGATATTAAAGTGTAGCTGTGAGATATTGTGCCAAAAAGTATAAACTTTAAGAACAAAAGACAGATGCCCTGGTGTCGGTGTGGGGTGTGCATGCATTGAGACAATACATGTGTTGGATATTTTTTTTAAGTGGCTTAAGATGGCGGAGAATGGTCACAATCTAAAGTTGCTGAACTCAACGTTGAGTCGCTAGGGCGGTCACGCGCCCAATCAGAAGATGTGGTGCTGCTTTCCACCTTCGTCGGGCTTCAGTGGAGCATTGCAGTAGGCTGAGGATGGACATGTGGACATGAGAGCAAGTTACTGAGTTAAAATAGCAAGCAACAGGAAGGCTGGAGTCATGCTTTTTTTTAATAAACAAAATTATTGAGGCATTTTGGCACAGTAAACAACAATACAAAACAGTGTGCAAAGAACAATGAACAAAGTGCAAAAACCAGCTCCCCTCCTACAAGGACCCACTTAACTACCCCCCTAATCTACGTTGACCGAACCCCCCCCCCCCACCCCCGCCCCACCCCCCACCCCCCTGCTGATGATTAATTTTCCGCGAAGAAGTCGATAAATAGTTGCCACCTCCGACCGAACCCTGACAGTGACCCTCTCAGAGCGAACTTAATTTTCTCCATCCCGAGGAAGCTCGCCATATCCAATAGCCAGGCCTCCGACTTCAGGGGCTTTGAGTCCCTCCATGCCAGCAGAATTTGTCGCCGGGCTACCACGGAAGCAAAGGCCAAAACGTCAGCCTCTCTCTCCTCCTGAACTCCCGGGTCCTCCGAAACCCCAAAAATAGCCACCTCTGGATTCATCACCACCCTTGTTTTCAGTACCCAGGACATAATGTCCGCGAATCTCTGCCAGTACCCCCTGATGTTTTGGACATGCCCAGAACATGTGGACATGGTTCGCCGGCCCTCCCGAACATCTGGCGCACCTGTCCTCTAATCCAAAGAATTTACTCATCTGGGCCACTGTCATGTGGGCCCGTTTGACGACCTTAAATTGATTCAGGCTGAGCCTAGAGCATGTTGTGGTCGCATTTACCCTGCTCAACACCTCCGCCCAGATGCCCTCTTCTACCTCACCTCCGAGCTCCTCTTCCCACTTAAGCTTCAGCTCCTTGGTCTGCGCCTCCTTTGTTCTCCCCCATAAGTTCTTTCTAAATATCTGAGACCATCCCCTCCCCCACCCATCCACTGGACACAACCCTGTCCTGGATCCCCCTAAGTGGCAGACGTGGGAAGGATGGAATCTGTCTGCGTAGAAGGTCCCGCACCTGTAAGTACCTGAAATCATTCCCTCTCGCCAGCCCAAATTTCTCCTCCAGCGCCCTCATGCTCGGGAAGTTCCCTTCCAAGAACAGATCCCCCATCCTCTCAATCCCAGCCCTCCGCCATGCTCGGAACCCACCATCCATATTCCCCGGGGCAAACCGGTGATTGTCGCAAATTGGGGACCAAACTGATGCTCTCACTTCCCCCACGTGCCTTCTCTATTGGCCCCAGATCTGCAAGGCCGCCACCACTATAGGGCTGGTGGAGTACCGTGCCAGCGGGAGTGGCAGGGGCGCCGTAACTAGGGCTGCCAAACTGGTTCCCCTGCACGAAGCGGCCTCCACCCGCCCCCAAACCGACCCCGCACCCACCATCCACTTCCTTATCATAGCTATGTTGGCCGCCCAGTAGTAATTACTAAAGTTTGGCAGCGCCAGTCCCCCTTCCCCTCGGTTCCTCTCAAGCATCAATCTCCTCACCCGTGGGGACTTTCCCGCCCACACAAATCCCATAATCATTTTATTGACCTTCTTGAAAAAAGAATGAAAATGGGGAGACACTGGAATACGAACAGGAATCTCAGGCTGATCGTCATTTTAACCGTCTTCACTCTTCCCGCTAGTGTCAGTGGGAGCGCACCCCACCTCCGGAACTCCTCCCTCATTTGCTCCACCAACTGAGATAAGTTCAACTTGTGCAACTTGTGCCACCTGTATCCCTAAGTATCTAAAACTGTCTCCTACTAACCTAAACGGCAGCCTCCTCCCCCCCCCCCCCCTTTCCAACCCCTAGAAGCTCTCAGGGCAATTGCCAGCGGCTCTATTGCTAGCGCAAACAGCAGTGGGGAGAGGGCACACCCCTGCCTCGTCCCTCGGTACAGTCTGAAATAGTCAGATGTCATCCTATTCATCCTTACACTAGCCAGCGGAGTCTGGTACAGCAGTCTAACACAGTCGATAAAACCCTCCCCGAACCCAAATCGTCCCAGCATTTCCCATAAATAGTCCCACTCAACCCGGTCGAAAGCCTTCTCGGCATCCATTGCCACAACTACCTCTGCCTCCCTACTCTCCGGTGGCATCATGATCACATTCAGCAGCCTTCTTAGGTTGGCCCCCAGCTGCCTGCCCTTGACGAACCCAGTTTGATCTTCCATAATAACGTCCGGCACACAGTCCTCAATCCTAGCAGCCAAGAGCTTGGCCAGTATTTTATCATCTACATTGAGCAGAGAGATTGGCCTATAGGACCCACATGCCTCTGGGTCTTTGTCCCATTTCAATATCAGGGAGATGATGGCCTGTGACATCGTCGGGGGTAAAACCGCTCTCCCTCTTGCCTCATTAAATACCCTAACCAGCACCAGCCCCACTATCTCGGAGAACTTTTTGTAAAACTCCACCGGATACCCATCCGGCCCCAAGGCTTTACCCATGGTCGGCACGGGCTTGGAGAGCCGAAGGGCCTGTTCCTGTGCTGTACTTTTCTTTGTTCTTTATTTGATTGCATGGCCCTCAAGCCCCCCAATATTTCTTCGGTCCTAATCGGGGCCCCTAGCCCGTCCACCAACCCCCTACCCACTTTTGGGAGGGTCAGTCCATCCAGAAAGCGTCTCATCCCCTCCGGCCCCGCAGGGGGTTCCGAGGTGTAAAGCTTACTATAGAAGTCCCTGAACACCTTGTTCAGCCCTGCCGGATCTCCTACCAAGTTGCATATACATTGACCAAAACTACCCTGATCCCCTCGAGCTTGCACTCACCATAACAAATCTGCCTCCCCCATCCGAGATTGTACTACCCACCTCGAATTGCACCCGTTTGTTAACTAAAATCACGACCCCCTGGTTTTGGTGTCCAGCCCTGAATGGAAGACCTGGCTAATCCAGCCCTTGCTGAATCTGACCTTGTCAGCTACCTTCCGATGAGTCTTCTGAAGCATTATTACGTCCGCCTTCAGCGCCCTCAGTTGCGCGAACACGCGTGCCCTTTTTGGCTGGAGTCAGGCTTGCGGCCTGAGTGAAGGTGTTCTGCAAAGCCGCCACCCAGTCTGCGTTATGTCTCCCCAATGTAAAGATCACATTGGGAACAACAAGTACAGTAGACAAAATTGAAGGAGGTGCAAGTAAGTGGCTGCTTAACGTGAAAGGAGTGTTTGGTGCCGTGAATGGTGAGGAGGGACCTAATCTAATAAATTTATCTAATAAACCTTCTCGGAATTGCTTTCAACGCATTTACATCCTCCCTTAAATAAGAATGATGTGGAGATGCCGGCGTTGGACTGGGGTGAGCACAGTAAGAAGTCTTACAACACCAGGTTTAGTCCAACAGGTGTAAACAGTTTTACTCATTATTTGCTGTACCTGTTTACTAACATTTTCTGATTCAAGCACTAGGACACCCAAATCCCTCTGCATCTCAGAGCTCAGCAATCTCTCACCATTTAGATAATGTTTCTTTTTTATTCTTCCTGGCAAAATGGGCAATTTCACATTTGCCCACATTATGTTCCATTTCCAGATCTTTGCCCACACACTTAACTTATCTATGTCCCTCTGAAGCCTCCTTATGTCCCCTTCACAATTTACTTTCCTACCTATCTTTGTATCATCATCAAATTTAGTAATACCTTTGGCCCCTTCATCAAAATCATTCATGTAAACTGCAAAACGTGGGTCTCCGACATTCATTACGTCTTGCTAACCAGAAAACGACCATGGTCGGAATTCTCCGGCTGTTCGATGGATCCGGGACTCTCCGGTCCTGCCAGCAGCATACCCCCCACTCATAGCTTTCCCAAAGATGTGCAGGTTAGGTGGATTGGCAAGGTTTAATTGCCCCTTAGTGTCCAAAATGGTTAGGTGGGATTACTGGGGATAGGGTGAAGGTGTGGGCCTAGGTAGGGTGCTCTTTCCAAGGGCCTGTGCAGACTCGATGGGCTGAATGGCCTCCTTCTGCACTGTAAATTCTATGATTTGATGATTCTAAACACACAGTTGGGGGTGGGGGGCAGAGAGTCCTGCCCCATTTATGCGAACTCTCTGTTTCCTGTTAGCCAAGCAAACATCATGCCAATATGTCACCCCCTACATCATGAGCTTTCATTTTCCACAATAACCTTTCATGTGGCACCTTTTCAAATACTTTCTGGAAATCTAAGAACAGTCAGTTCCCCTTTATCCACAGTACATGTTACTTTTTCAAAGAACTCTAATAAATTGGTTAAACATGATTCCCCTTAGGGTGACACGGTTGTGCAGTGGTTAGCACTGCTGCCTCATGGCGCCGAGGACCCGGGTTCAATCCTGGCCCTGGGTCACTGGCCGTGTGGAGTTTGCACATTCTCCCCATATCTGCGTGGGTTTCACCCCCACAACCCAAAGATGTGCAGAGTAGGTGGATTAGCCTCGCTAAATTGCCACTTAATTGGAGAAAAAAAATTAGGTACTATAAATTTATTTTAAAATTATTTAAAAAACATGATTTCCCTTTTAAAAACTATGTTGACTTTGCCTGATTGCCATGACATTTTCCAATGCAATAACCTTTCCAAAGACAGATGTTAAGCTAACTGGCCTGCAGTTTTATGTGTCTCTCCCTTTTCAAATAGAGGACTTTAATTTGCTATTTTACAACCTTATGGAATGTTCCGTGAATCTAGGGAACATTGGAAAATTAAAACCACTGCATCAACTATCTCATTAGCCACTTCTTTCAAGAACCCAGAATGAAGTCCATCAGGACTCAGGAAATTTGTCAAATACTGGGCGTGATCTAATAATAATAATAACATTTTATTGTCACAAGTATGAAGTTACTGTGAAAAGCCCCAAGTCGCAACATTTCGGCCACATTGTCCAGATGTGCTCGCACGGGAGTGCGACGCAGCCAGTAAATGCCGGGTGAGGCCTCCCGAGGTCTTCCCGACAGCCGGTACGCCTCGCGTGTTCAACCCAGGTGTCGCGATCAGGATCGGGATCAAGCCTTGCATGTCTAAGTAGTTTTGAAACCCAGATAGGGATGCTGACACGGGATCAATGGGCTCACAGCCTCCCCAGAGAATCCCCAGTCGGGGTTCGTTCAGCACTGGTCCACACAAATGTGGATTAGGCGGAGCGGCACCCAGGGAGTGTCAGACCATTGGAGGCTACCTGGGTGGTCAGGGATATGGCAATTTGGCCCCCTGGTCCTCCCCCTAGAACATGGCCAAATTGGCACTGCCAGGCTGGCACATTGACACCACCACCCTGGCACTGCCAAGGTTCCTGGGTGGCACTTTCAAGCTGGCATGAGCACAGCCAGGGTGGCAGTGCCAGTGTGCCTGGGTGCCAGGGTGGCACTGCCAAGAGTCAGGGCCTGAGGGGGGCCATGCCGATGAAAGGAAGGTGGAGGAATGGTGGGAGTGCACGGCGGGTATGAAGGGACCTCTGGAAAGTTGGAGGGGGGTGAAGGGTGAGGGTCCTGGAAGGGGGGTCCAAAAGGGAGCGTGGGGAGACCTGAAAAGGGTCGGCCCTCAACAACCCCACAGCGGGGTGTCCTCACATGGGGGGTGGTAATGCTCGTGTGTGTGGGGGGTGACATTGCCATGGGTGGGGGGTTGAGGGAGCCCACTTAGAGATCGGGCAACCCTTTCAAAATGGTGGCCCAATCTCTGAGAAGCCAGTCTGGCCAGTGATGAAAATAATTATAAGTGTGATCTAGCCTTTGAGAAACTCTCTAGGGCCCAGAAGTGACTAAGCGTGGTTAGATTGTAGTGCGGAACTCGCCCACAGAGCGGGATGGGGTGTGGGGGGGGGAACTCCCAGTAAAACCAGCCAGAAATAACACTTTGAAACTTTTCCCTTGGATGGCACCCACCATTTCCCTGTGACTGTAATTTCCTTGATTTTCTCCCTCCCTTCCATTTCCTGATTTCCAGCTATTTCTGAGATGCTATTTACATCCTCTATAGTGAAGATGTGTGTTAACCAAATTCATTTGCAATTTTCTTATTTTCCCTTATTAATACCCAGACTAATATTCTATTGTACCCACTTTGTTAATTAGCATTTTTAAAAACATATTTATAGAAACTCTGGGCTGGATTCTCCACAATCGGCGCGATGCCGCCGACTGGCGCCAAGAACGGCGCGAATCAGTCCGGCATCGCGCCGCCCCAAAGGTGCGGAATTCACCACATCTTGAGGGGCCGAGCCCTCACCTTGAGGGGCTAGGCCCGCGCCGGACTGATTTCCGCCCCGCCGGCTGGCGGGAAAGGCCTTTGGCACCCGCCAGCTGGCGCGGAAATTACTTTGCCGTGCGACGCATGCGCGGGAGCGTCAGCGGCCGCTCACGGCATCCCCGCGCATGCACAGTGGTGGGGGTCTCTTCCGCCTCCGCCATAGTGAAGACCATGGCGAAGGCGGAAGGAAAAGAGTGCCCCCACGGCACAGGCCCGCCCATGGATCGGTGGGCCCCGTTCGCGGGCCAGGCCACCGTGGGGGCACCCCCCGGGGCCAGATCGCCCCGCGCCCCCCCAGGATCCCAGAGCCCGCCCGCGCCGCCTTGTCCCGCCGTTTAAATGGTGGTTCAATCCACGCCGGCTGGCGTGGGTTGACATCGGCGGGACTTCGGCCCATCGCGGACCAGAGAATCGCCGGGGGTGGGCCCGCCGACCGGCACGGCACGGTTCCCACCCCGCCGAATCTCTGGTGGCGGAGAATTCGGGGCACGGCGGGGGCGGGATTCACGCCAGCCCCCGGCGATTCTCCGACCCGGCGGGGGGTCGGAGAATCGCGCCCCTGGTCTGCCTTTATATTTCTTCTTTGCTTTCTGATTTTCTCCTCCTTATCAATCTTTTAGTCATTCCTTTCTGTTTTTTTATAGTGTAGCCACCTATAGTGGCCAACTCCCGATTTAAATGGCGAACGGCAAAGGCTGATGGGAAAGTCAGCCAACAAGACAGAAACCAGCGGCTGCAGGTTTGCTGTGTATTTACCTCTGCAAAAACAGACAACATCGATACCAGCGACCATCAGCATAACAAAGCAACAGCCATCTGCATACTGATGAGCAATCCCCGGGAACAATAAGTAACATTTTGATACAGAAAGCAAAGCCAGACTCCTCGGCGCCAGCAGGAGCCAACACAAAGGAGGTGAACGAGCACCTCAAGACCGCCCATCGATCAGGGAACTGCTCCAGTATTGGAGAAAATCAAACCAAGGGATTGGGACAAAGTCCAATCACTTGGGACCAGGTACAGGGTCCGCCCCGAAAGGCGGGAAGCCCCTGGGGACTATAAGTTCAAATCGCGCTCTTCACTCGCTTCTCTCTTCACCTCTGCGTCCTGCCCGGGTCACCCAGCAACACGAACCAACATTGACCGTGACCGGTGCAGTGACTCCCGAACAACGTAAGTCTTAATTCAACGCTCGCTACGAGATAGGCGCTCCTAGCTACCAATCCGTACCGACTTCGAATCCCGCAGACTCAGAACCCAAACAAAAGGCCATTTGTTCCCCTGACCTGGTGGGCCAGTCCAAAGTTAAGTATAGGCCTGTTAGTTGTAGAAGTAGCTTAGATGTAGAATTTGTGCATGAGTAGCGATTACTGTGTGTAATAAATGTGCTTTGATTTGAATCTTACTAATCGGTGTATTGGGTTATTGATCATTACTCGGACTTGAACCTCGTGGCGGTATCATAAAGATACCTGGCGACTCGAGAGCAAAGGTAATAAAACAGAGCAATTGAACCAAGGAGAAAATCAGCAACAATAGCCTGTGACATCTTCTGATTTGTCACACAATTTTCTGCAATTAGATGCTTTTTCTTTAAGTTTGATACTTGTAGCGCACAAAGACTCCGTGAGATGAATAGAGTGAAGTCGATGAGGCTTTATTAAGCGTGTCTGTTCCCCCGCAGCTCGATAGTAGAATGGCCTGCGGGGGAGGACTCCGGCTTCTTATACTCCGCCTTCAGGGCGGAGCTAGAGGTCAACGGCCAACCAGGACCCGGGATCTGTCAGCCAATGACATTAGGGCTTCCAGTCCCACATGACCCCTAATACATACTACCACATTCACCCCTTGTCAAAAATGAACCCGGCGGGGTGATGCTTCGTATGGTGGTAAGGGTTTACAGGGCTGGTCCTGGGGGGAAAACATTCACATGGCAATACAGTATTGTACAATTTTGTCCTGTTTCAACTATTTACAGAAGGTATCGGGAGAAAAGCAAAATGATCTTGTGAAAAGTCCATATATTGATTTAGATCGACGCCACGAGTCGGTCGGGCGGTCTGGCCGTCCGTGTCGATCGCCTCGGCCCCGGTGGTGGTGGTGGTGGCGCTTATACCGGTGTTGTCGTCTCCGGGAGCCTTACGGTTTCAGCTTGGGCTTTATTCTTGGTCGGGCCTGAGGGGAGGGGAACCGATCCTCCTGGGAAGGGGGCGGTCGCGGGGTGTGGCGGTGGCAGGAAGGGGGGGTTGGGTGAATGGTGTCGGGGGGGTGTGTGTGTTGCCGGCGGGCGCCAGATCCCGCAGGGAGACCGTGTCCTGTCGGCCGTCGGGGTACTCCACGTAAGCGTACTGCGGGTTCGCGTGGAGGAGGTGAACCCTTTTGACCAACGGGTCCGCCTTATGTGCCCGCACATGCTTTCGGAGCAAGATGGGTCCTGGGGCCGCCAGCCAGGTCGGCAGCGACGTTCCAGAGGAGGACCTCCTAGGGAAGACAAGGAGACGCTCATGAGGCGTTTGATTAGTGCTCGTACATAATAGCGACCGGATGGAGTGGAGAGCGTCCGGGAGGACCTCCTGCCACCGTGAAACTGGGAGGTCCCTGGACCGTAGGGCCAGTAGGACGGTCTTCCAGATCGTGCCGTTCTCCCTCTCTACTTGCCCGTTCCCCTGGGGGTTGTAGCTGGTCGTCCTGCTTGAGGCTATGCCCTTGCTGAGCAGGAACTGGCGCAGCTCGTCACTCATGAAAGAGGACCCCCTGTCGCTGTGGACGTATGCGGGGTAACCGAACAGTGTGAAGATGGTGTTCAGGGCTTTAATGACTGTGGCCGCGGTCATGTCAGAGCAGGGAATGGCGAATGGGAAGCGGGAGTATTCGTCCACCACATTAAGAAAGTATGTGTTGCGGTCGGTGGAGGGGAGGGGCCCTTTGAAATCGAGACTAAGGCGTTCAAAGGGGCGGGAAGCCTTAATCAGGTACGCACCATCCGGCCTGAAAAAATGCGGTTTGCATTCCGCGCAGATGTGGCAGTCCCTTGTGACTGTACGGACCTCCTCTAAAGAGTATGGGAGATTGCGGGACTTGATAAAGTGGTAAAACCGAGTGACCCCCGGGTGGCAGAGGTCCTCGTGGAGGGTTTGGAGGCGGTTAATTTGTGCGTTGGCACATGTGCCGCGGGATAGGGCATCGGACGGCTCGTTCAGCTTTCCGGGACGATACAAAATCTCGTAGTTGAAGGTGGAGAGCTCGATCCTCCACCTTAAGATCTTGTCGTTTTTGATTTTGCCCCGCAGTGCATTATCGAACATGAAGGCTACCGACCGTTGGTCAGTGAGGAGAGTGAATCTCCTGCCGGCCAGGTAATGCCTCCAATGTTGCACAGCTTCCACTATGGCTTGGGCTTCCTTTTCCACTGAGGAGTGGCGGATTTCTGAGGCGTGGAGGGTCCGGGAGAAGAAGGCCACGGGTCTGCCCGCTTGGTTAAGGGTGGCCGCTAGAGCTACGTCGGAGGCGTCGCTCTCGACCTGGAAGGGGAGGGACTCGTCGATGGCGCGCATCGTGGCCTTTGCGATATCCGCTTTGATGCGGCTGAAGGCCTGGCAAGCCTCTGTCGACAGAGGGAAGGTCGTGGTCTGTATTAGGGGGCGGGCCTTGTCTGCGTACTGGGGGACCCACTGGGCGTAGTATGAAAAAAACCCCAGGCAGCGTTTCAGGGCTTTGGAGCAGTGGGGGAGGGGAAATTCCATGAGGGGGCGCATTCGTTCGGGGTCGGGGCCTATTATCCCATTGCGCACTACGTAGCCCAGAATGGCTAGCCGATTGGTGCTAAAAACGCACTTGTCCTCGTTGTACGTGAGGTTCAAGGCTTTGGCGGTCTGGAGGAATTTTTGGAGGTTGGCGTCGTGGTCCTGCTGGTCGTGGCCGCAGATGGTTACATTGTCGAGATACGGGAACGTGGCCCGCAACCCATGTTGATCAACCATTCGGTCCATCTCCCGTTGGAAGACCGAGACCCCGTTTGTGACGCCAAATGGGACCCTTAGGAAATGGTATAATCGCCCGTCTGCCTCGAAGGCTGTGTACTTGCGGTCACTTGGGCGGATGGGGAGCTGATGGTAGGCGGACTTGAGGTCCACGGTGGAGAAGACTTTATATTGGGCAATCCGATTGACCATGTCGGATATGCGGGGGAGAGGGTACGCGTCTAGTTGTGTGTACCTGTTGATGGTCTGGCTATAGTCTATGACCATCCTTTGTTTCTCCCCTGTCTTCACTACTACCACCTGTGCTCTCCAGGGACTATTGCTGGCCTGGATTATGCCTTCCTTTAGTAGCCGCTGGACTTCGGACCGAATGAAGGTCCGGTCCTGGGCGCTGTACCGTCTGCTCCTAGTGGCGACGGGTTTGCAATCCGGGGTGAGGTTCGCAAACAAGGACGGGGGTTGCACCTTGAGGGTTGCGAGGCCGCAGATAGTGAGTGGGGGTATTGAGCCGCCGAATTTGAATGTCAGGCTCTGTAGATTGCATTGGAAATCTAATCCCAGTAAGGCAGAGTTGGGGAAGGACGTTTAGTTTGTAGTTTTTGAACTCCCTCCCCTGCACCGTTAGGGTAACTATGCAGAATCCTTGGATCTGTACGGAGTGGGATCCTGCAGCTAGGGAAATCTTTTCTGCGCTGGGATAGGTGGTCAAGGAACAGCGTCTTGCCGTGTCGGGGTGGATAAAGCTCTCCGTGCTCCCGGAGTCGACTAGGCATGGTGTCTCGTGGCCGTTTATTAGCACCGTTGTCGTCGTCGTCTGGAGAGTCCGGGGCCGAGCTTGATCGAGCGTAATTGAAGCGAGACGTGGTTGTAGTAGTGGAGTGGGGTCCGTTGTTGCCGTCCAAGATGGCGTCGGGATGAACAAAATGGCCGCCCCCATACATCGCACATGGCTGGGGGGTCACAAGATGGCGGCGGGGGTGGACAAAATGGCCGCCCCCACGCGTCGTACAGGTCTGGGGTGGTCCAAGATGGCGGCGCCCTTCCTCCCCTCGTGGTGGCCGGGACCCAAAATGGTGGCGTCTGCGGGTCGCACATGGGGCGCTGGGGGGGTTGGGGAGCGTTAGGACCGCGCGGAGCTCCCTCACCGGGGACAGCGGTGGTCGGGACCCAAGTTGGTAGCGCCGGCGGGTCAGATGTGGGGCGCGGGGGGGGGGTTAAGGGGGCGTTAGGGACGCGCAGAACTCCCTCTTCTCCGTGGAGAGTGGTGGTCGGGACCCAAAGCGGTAGCGCCGGCGGGTCATACATGGGGTGCGGGGGGGGGCGTTGGGGAGCGTAAGCGGCGTGCAGGGCTCCCTGTTCTCCCGGGACCGCGGTGGTCGGGACCCAGAGCGGCTGCGCCTGCGGGTCGTACATGGCGCGCTGGGGGGTTGGGGAGCGTAAACGGCTTGCAGGGCTCCCTGTTCTCCCGGGACAGCGGCGACCTCGCGGGACCGGCACACAACCGCGAAATGGCCCTTTTTCCCGCAGCTCTTGCAGATAGCTGCGCGGGCCGGGCAGCGCTGTCGGGGGTGTTTCGCCTGGCCGCAGAAATAGCAGCGGGCGCCCCCGGTGCGACTTGGCGTTTGGACCGCGCAAGCCTGTGGGGTGTCCGGGGGGGGAGGTGGGTTTGTCGCGACGGGTACGTACGGAGCCCAATGGGCTGCCGCGCGGTCGGGGCCGTAGGCGCGGGTATTACGCGCGGCCACGTCTAGGGAGGCTGCTAGGGCCCGGGCCTCTGAGAGTCCCAGCGACTCTCTTTCTCAAAGTCTTTGGCGGATTTGGGAGGAATTCATACCTGCCACAAAAGCATCACGCATTAACATGTCTGTGTGTTCATTTGCGTTCACCGAAGGGCAGCTGCAGGCTCGTCCCAAAATCAGCAGCGCGGCGTAGAATTCGTCCATCGATTCTCCGGGACCTTGCCGTCTCGTCGCGAGCTGGCAGCGAGCGTAGATTTGGTAAACTGGGCGGACATAGAGACTTTTCAGTGCTGCGAACGCCGTCTGGAAATCCTCCGAGTCTTCGATGAGGGAGAAGATCTCCGTGCTTACCCTCGAGTGCAGGACCTGTAGTTTTTGGTCTTCTGTGACCCGGCCGGTGGCCGTTCTGAGGTAGGCCTCGAAACAAGTCTGACAGTGCTTGAAGGCTGCTGCCGTGTTCACTGCGTGGGGGCTGATCCTCAGGCATTCCGGAATGATCCTGAGCTCCATAGTCCTTTTTAGGCACGCTTAATAAATTGTAGCGCACAAAGACTCCGTGAGACGAATAGAGTGAAGTCGATGAGGCTTTATTAAGCGTGTCTGTTCCCCCGCAGCTCGATAGTAGAATGGCCTGCGGGGGAGGACTCCGGCTTCTTATACTCCGCCTTCAGGGCGGAGCTAGAGGTCAACGGCCAACCAGGACCCGGGATCTGTCAGCCAATGACATTAGGGCTTCCAGTCCCACATGACCCCTAATACATACTACCACAATACTATCTTTAACTTTTTTAGTTGACCACGGATGGTGGGTTCTGCCTTTGGAATGGTTCTTTCTCGTTGGAATGTATTTGTTCTGTGTATTCTGAAACATCCTCTTAACTTCATTGAACCTCGCCCATCTCCTACGGTTCCATACATATGTGTCCACTTTGATCCTTGAGGGGCCCTATTTTCTCTCGAATTATTCTTTTTCCTTTAATATACTTAAAGAATCCCTTTAAGTTACCTTAATCCTCTCAGCCAAAGCTACCCTTTGCCCCCTTTTTGCCCTCCTAATTTCCTTCTTGAGTATACTCCCGTATCCCCTGTACACCTCCGGGGAATCCCTTGATTCCAGCTGCTTGTACCTGAGCCATGCCTCCTTTTTCCCGGCCAAAACCTCAATATGTTTTGTCATCCAGGGTTCCCTACTCCTGCCAGCCTTGCCCTTCACCTGAACAGGAACATATAGACTTTGATCTCTAGCTATTTCACTTTAAAGGCCTCCCACTTAAAGGGAGGGAGAGAAAGGTGCACTGTTAGAAAATTTGCAGCAGAGTGTTTGAGCGGTGAGGCTTTGGCTTAAGAGGCTTCAACGAATGGCATCTCAGCAGAGTACAGATAATCTCTGACAACGTCCTCTTAACTTTCCCCTTTAGTCGTGGTGCAATTGGATTGGCAATGAGGCCGTTGTTATTGTCCTATCCCTTAACCTAATTTACCAGTTCACTTTAGCTAACTCTGCTTTCTTGCTCCCATAATTGTCCTTACTTAAGTTTAAAATACTAGTCTTGGACTCACCCTTCTCTCCCTCAAACTGAATGTAAAAGTCAATAATATTATGGTTGCTACTACCAATGATGCCATCAATTAAACCTATCTCATTGACCTACACCAGATCTAGTACAGCCTTGCTTCCTGGTTGGTTCCAGAAAGTGCTGTTCTGAGAAATTATCCCAAAAACCTTCTATGAACTCTTCATCTCGGCTACCGTTGCCCATCTGATTTTTCCAGTCCATATGAATATTAAAATCCCCCATGATTATCGCTGTACCTTTCTGACAAACTCCCATTATCTCTTCCTTTATACTCTGTCCTACCATGTGTTGACAATTAGGGGCCTGTACACCACTGCCAAAAGTGACTTCTAACTTTTATCATTTGTCATCTCTACCCAAACCACTGCTATATCCTGGGTTCCTGAACTTGGGTCACCACTCTTTGTGGTGCTAACACCATCATTAATTAACTGAGGCCACCCCCTCCCCCACCTTTTCCTAACTTCCTTCCATTCTTAAATGTCATGCACCCCTCAATATTTGAAAATGAAATGAAATGAAAATCGCTTATTGTCACAAGTAGACTTCAAATGAAGTTACTGTTAAAAGCCCCTAGTCGCCACACTCTGGCACCTGTTCGGGGAGGCTGGTATGGGAATTGAACCGGCTGCTGGCCTGCGTTGGTCTGCTTTAAAAGCCAGCGATTTAGCCCTGTGCTAAACCAGCCCCTAGGTCCCAATCCATGTCCTCCTGCAGCCACCTCTCTGGAACATTCTGTAACAGCCATCAGTCAACTGTTTTATTTCAAATGCTATGTGCATTCAGATGCAGAGCCTTTAGTTTAGTTTTTCGCGTATTTTTGAAACCTCTAGCTGTACCTGAATTGTACTCTTTTATCTCTTCCTGCCACGTTCTGTTTATCATTTTCCACATTAATACCTTTCTCTCTTGCCTTGTCTCTACTCTTTGATTTACCACATCTTCCCAAATTGCTTTGATTTGCCACATCTTCCCACACTGGACGAGCTTAATGTTAGACGTACCTCTCAGAGGGAAGTAAGGGACTACTGTATGCTCGGTTTCACTCCTGCCTCACCGGATTGTGCCATACAACCTGAAGGCTTCTCAACACACTGGATGGACCTCACGGCGTCATCGGGCAAGGTGAAGGATGGAGGGCTTTGCCCCCACATCAACTCCTCCTGCTGCTCAGATGTGGCGACCCTGGCAACCTTCTCCCCAACCTGGAATAGCTGACTGTGAAGTGCTGCCCATACTGCTTTCCATGGGAATTCACTTCTGCCATCATTATGGCGGTCTACATTCCACCCCAGGTGGAAGTAAAGAAGGCGCTTGATGAATTGTACACCGCTATAAATAACAATGAAACAGGATACATGGAGGACTTGTTCATCGTGGTCGGGGACTTAAACCTGACAAAATTCCACCAGCACATCTCCTGTCCCACCAGGGTCCCCCAACACCCTTGACCACTGCAACATAAATGTCAAGGGTGCCTACCGATCCATCCCCCGACCGCACTTAGGGAAATTGGACCACAAAACGGTGTTCCTTCTCCCAGCATATAAGCAGAAACTTAAACGGGCCCCCGCTGCGGCCGGGGGGGGGGGGGGGGGGGGGGGGGGGGGTCAGGGTGTGCACGGGATGGGTAACAATTAGCGGACTGGAGGATCCAGGGGTGGAAGACATCACTAGTTGTCAGTCTCACAGTCTCTCCCAATTCTTTACAGATATTGATCAGTATGGACAATATTTTGGAGAAGGCGGTGGCAGCAGCAGCGTCGACAGAGACTCAATCCACACTCTCAAAACAGGAGAATCCGGTTAAGAAGGTCATGCAATGCTGGTCCGAGGCAACGGAAGAGCTCATATGTGACTGCTTCGAGTCAGTGGACTGGTCCATATTCAACAACTTAGCGGGCAATCTAAACGAGTATGCCACCACTGTCACAGACTTCATCAGTAAGTGTGTAGAAGATTACGTGCCAAAGAAGGTAGTATGTGCGTTCCCCAGCCGGAAACCATGGTTTAACCGGGATATTCACTCCCTACAGAAGGCCAGGTCTGAGGTTTCAGGACAGGCAAACCTGACCTATACAAAAAATCTAGGTACGACCACCGCAAAGCCATCAGGGACGCCAAGAGACAATACCAGACTAAGCTAGAGTCACAGACTAACGACACTGGCTGGCATTGTTTGTGGAAAGGCTTAAACAATATAACAGGCTCCAAAGCAAAACCAAGTAGAATTTCTGGCAACAGATGAACTCAATACATTCTATGCTTGTTTCGAGCAGGAAACCAACAAATCACCGTCGACTGCCCCAATAGCCTCGGACACAAACATACCTACCGTCACAGCCTCCAAAGTCAGATCACTTCTTGAAAGTGAACCCTCGGAAAGCAATGGGTCCTGACGGAGTCCCTGGCCATGCACTCACATTCTGTGCAGACCAACAGGTGGGTGTGTCCTCGGACACCTTCAACCTCTCCCAATCCGTTCCAAGGTTCCCACCTGCTTCAAGAAGACCTCCATCATACCGGTGCCAAAGAAGAACCAGGCAACATGCCTCAATGACTACCGTCTGGTGGCCTTGCCACCTATCATTATGAAGTGCTTCGGGAGGTTGGTCATGAGACCCATCAACTCCATACTCCAGAATGCCGTGATCCACTGCAACTCGCATATTGTTACAACTGGTCCACAGCAGACGCTATCTCCCTGGCCCTACGCTCATCGCTGGAGCATCTCGACAACAAGGACTCCTATGTCAGACTCCTATTCATTGACTACAGTTCTGCCTTCAACATCATAATCCCAGCCAAGCTCATTTCTAAACTCCAAAACCTAAGACTTGGCTCCTCCCTCTGCAACTGGATCCTTGACTTCCTGGCCCACAGGCCATAATCAGTAAGAATAATCAACTCCTCCACGTTAGTCCTCAATACCAGGGTCCCATAAGGCTGTGTACTTAGTCCCCTACTGTACTCACTATACACACATGACTGTGGCAAAATTCAACTCCAACTCCATCTACAAGTTTGCTGATCACACGACCGTAGTGCGTCGGATCTCAAACAACGATGAGTCAGAGTACAGGAGGGAGATAGCGAACCTTGTAGCATGGTGCAATGACAACAATCTCTCCCTCAATATCACAAAAACTAAGGAGCTGGTCGTTGACTTCAGGAAGCGAAGGGTCGTACACACCCTAGTCTGCATCAAAGGTACCAAGGTGGAGATGGTTGACAGCTTCAAATTCCTAGTTGTACACATCACCAACAATCTGTCCAGGTCCACCCACGTTGACATTATAACAAAGAAAGCACAACAGCGCCTATACTTTCTCAGGGAACTAAGGAAATTTGGCATGTCCACATTGATCAATTTTTACAGATGCACCATAGAAAGCATCCTATCCGGCTGCATTACAGCCTGGTATGGCAACTGCTCGGCCCAGGACCGCAAGAAACTTCAGAGAGTCGTGAACACCGTCCAGTCCATCACACAAACCTCCCATCCATTGTCTCTGTCTACACCTCCTGCTGCCTTGGGAAAGCGGGAAGCATAATCAAAACCCCTCCCGACTGGGTTATTCTCTGTACCAACTTCTTCCACTGAGCAGGAGATACAAAAATCTGAGAACATGCACTAACAGATTCAAAACAGCTTCTTCCCTGCTGTTACCAGACTCCTGAATGGCCCTTTTATGAATCGAACTGATCTCTCCACGCTTCTTCTCTACTGTGAGCACTACAGTCCGTATGCTTCAGCTGATGTCTATGTATTTACTTTTTTTAAAATGTTTTTATTCTCCATTTTCACATTTTCCTTCAAAATCTACACCCCGCCCACAACAGTAAACGGTAACAAATACAAAATCAATCCCCTTAACAATACCAACGATCCCATCCTTCCACCACCCCAAACAATGGCCCACCTGTCAATATATGCATTCCATAAAACAAACCCTCCCACAGTGGAAACAAAAAACAAAAGATAAAAAGAAAAAGGAGTCCGGGACCGCCCATGGTCACCATTTACCTATAGAGTCCACTCCCCCTCCCCCCTACACTCAACGCCATCCAGCCTCTGAAAGAGTACCGTAAATGATACCCAAGAGTTGTACACCCATCCCCCCTCCCAGTCTCCAACTGCTCCCGTCCACTGCCTCTTGTAAAACTCCTCCCCCCAACCTCGGTTCCTTCCCCCCCAACTTTCCATCCCAGCTAGACCACTCGGACCCTGTTCTGCCAGGCTCCGATGGCCGCAGCCCCTCCCCCCACCTCACTCCCATTCACTGGCCGGCTTAAACCGGCCAGCGTGGAGGCCCCCGCCCGGGTCCCTTTCCCCCTTGCCCGGCCCTAGGAAAGCCCAGAAATCCCCTTTTAGCACACAAACCCCGCATATCCACCTACACCCCAAAGAGCCCTCATTTCGAGTGAAAGTCCCATCACTTCCCTTGTTCAAATATATACAACATTGGCACCTTTAGCCCCTACACCCGCGCGCAGTGAAACAAAAAGAAGAAGAAAATACAGTCATGAGGTCACATCGGCACATGGCCATTTCTCAATTTGTCAGTTCTGCCACAGTCCTTCTGCCTTCGCAAACTCCTCCGCTGTTTCCGCCGTTCCAAATTAAAAGCCCCTGAGCTTGTAAGTCACCCTCAGCTTCGCTGGATATACAATGCTGCACTGCACCTTGCTAATGTACAGTGCCCTCTTCACCCGGTTGAAGGCAGTCCGCCTCCTCGCCAGCTCCACCGTAAAGTCCTGGTATACACGGATACCAGCTCCAGCCCACTGCACCATCCGCTTCTGCTTGGCCCAGCTCAGGACCTTCTCCTTCACCCTGTACCTACGGAAGCACAGAGTCACTACCCTTGGCGGCTCACTCGCCATTGGTACAGGCCTCCACGACCGATGAGCCCGATCCAGTTCATATCGGGAGGGATCCTCCCCCTCTCCCAATAGTTTTGCCAGCATCGTGGCAAAATACTCAATCGGCCTCGGTCCTTCAACTCCTTCGGGCAGCCCCACAATCCTCACATTCTGTCGCCTGGATCTGTTTTCCAGGTCTTCCATTTTTCCTCGCAGATCCTTGTTAATGTCCATCACCTTCCGCATCTCCTTCCCCATCGAGGCAAGTTGATCACCATGCTGCAATAACGTCTCCTCCACATCCTTCAGCGCCTCCCCTTGCTCTCGCACCACCGCCACTGCGCTCGCCACCGCTGTCATAACCGGGGAAATCGCCTCCTCCACCAGCGCACTCAAAAACTTTCTCATCTCCTTCCTTATTGTCTCCATGTATCTTGTAAACTGCCTTTCGAATTCCGCAGCCATCACCTTAGTTATTTCTTCAGCCGTAAGCAATGCGGCCTCCCTTGGTGATCCAGCCTCCATTTTCCTTGGTGACCCCGCGGTGACATTTCCACTCCCCGACGGAACTTCAGCTGTTTTCTTTACGGACGATTTTTTGCTTACCCTCGACATTTTTCTTCACTGTGCCTTCACTGTTTCTTCCTGCTTTTGCCGCTTCCGTGGACCCTAGGACCGGGCTTAAAGCCCCGAAAGTGCCGTTCCCGAACGGAAGCCCTCCATTGTGCGGCCGCCTCCCGCCCGCCGTCCGATGTCTATGTATTTACATTGCGTATTTACGTATGTTCTATGTTTTTCATGTGTGGAATGATCTGTCTGGACTGTACGCAGAACAATGGGTGGGATTCTCCGACCCCCCCGCCAGGTCGGAGAATCGCCGGGGGGCGGGGTGAGTCCCGCCCCCGCCAGCTGCTGAATTCTCCGGTGCCGGGGATTTGACGGGGGTGGGAATTGCACCGCGTCGGTCGGCGGCCGCTAGCAGCGGTCCCCCCCGGCGATTCTACGGTCCGCGATGGGCTGAGTGGCCGCCCGTTTTCGGCAGGTCCCGCCGGCGTAAATTACACCAGGTATTTGCCGGTGGGACCTGGCTGCGCGGGTGGCCTTCGGGGTCCTTGGGGGGGCGCGGGGGATCTGGCCCCGGGAGGTGCCCTATGGTGGCCTGGCCCGCGATCGGGGCCCACTGATCCACGGGCGGGCCTGTGCCGTGGGGGCACTATATTCCTCCGCATCGGCCGCTGTGGACCTCCGCGATGGCCGACGCGGAGATGAACCCCCCCTGCTCATGCGACGGGATTATGCCAGTACACGCTGGTGCTCCCGCGGAGGCACCAACTCGCGCCAGCCAGCGGAGGCCCTTCGGCGCCGGTTGGCGTGACGCCAAGCCCTTTCCCCGCCAGCTGGCGCGGCGCAAACCACTCCGGCACCAGCATAGCCTATGAATGTGCGGAGGATTCCGCACCTTTGGGAGGCCCAACGCGGAGTGGTTCTCGCCACTCCATCCCGCCGGAGTTGCCCACCCCGCCGATTCCCGCAGAATCCCACCCCAATATATTTCACTGTACCTCGGTACAAGTAACACAATAAATCTAAATCTAAAATCTAATCTAATTTGATCCCCTGCCCCCACTATTTAGTTTGAAACCCTCTCCACTTCCCTAGTTATTCAACTCACTAGAAAACCTGTACCAGCACGGTTCAGGTGCAGAACATCCCATCTGTACAACCCCCACTTTCCCCTGTACTGGTCCCTGTATCCCATAAAGCAGAACCCACTTCACCCACATCAGTCTTTGAGCCACGCAGTCATTTCTTGGAACTTATTTGTTCTATGCCAAGTTGCATGTAGCTCAAGGAATAGTCCAAGAATGTAATAAATATTCTCAATTTGAATAGTAAAAATTTAATAAAGTTGAAAGAATGCAACAGTTTTAGTTTGAATTCTGACCAAAGACCACTGATTTGAAATGTTAACCCTGTTTTCTCTCCACAGAGACCCATTTCAGTTTATTACAAGCTTCCAGCACACACAGTGGGTGGGATTCTCCGCGACCCGGCGGGACGGGCCACTCCGGCATCGGGCAGCTCTGAAGGTGCGGGATCCTCCGCACCTTCAGGGGCTAGGCTGGCGCCGGAGTGTTTGACGCCGCACCAGCCGGCGCAGAAGGGCTAGGCGCCATGCCAACCGGTGCCGAAGGGCCTCCGCCAGCCAGCGCGAGTTGGCACATGCGCAGGAGCGCCAGCATGAGCTGGCATCATCCCAGCACATGCACAGGGGGGCTCTTCTCCGCACTGGCCATGGCGGAGGTTGACAGCGGCCGGTGCGGAGGGAAAGAGTGCCCCTACGGCACAGGGCCGCCCGCGGATCGGTGGGCCCCAATCGCGGGCCAGCAACCGTGGGGACACCCCCCAGGGCCACATCCCCCCGCGCCCCCACGAGGACTTTGCAGGCTGGCCGTGGAGCCAGGTCCCGCTGTTAAGGACCTGTTGTGATTTACGCTGTTGGGACCCGCCAAAAACGGGCAGCCACTCGGCCCATCGCGGGCCGGAGAATCACTGGGGAGGCCGCTGCCAGCTCCGTCCCGGCGGGGGGTCGGAGAATCCCGCCCAGTATTTTTCCTTTGCTCTAGCTTTAGGCGACAAAACTCAGATCTGTATCACCTGTTTTTGAATGCACTGAGAGCCCCTAGAAGTTCAAAATGGTGGCTGAAGTAAACAGCAAAGGGCGAGTAGATAAGAAAGTCATTTATTCAGCATAACAGCAGTATTTACACAGGACCTAGTTACACATCTCAGGATCCTCACTCCTTCCTGTCAGCTGCTACAGCAGCTGACCTGTTGAAAATGAAATGAAAAATGAATTGAAAAGAAAATGAAAATGAAAATCGCTTATTGTCACAAGTAGGCTTCAAATGAAGTTACTGTGAAAAGCCCCTAGTCGCCACATTCCGGCGCCTGTTCGGGGAGGCTGTTTCGGGAATACGGCTGTTATACTAGTGCTGGTTAACTCACAGCCCAATCAGCAGTGGGAAACAAATCATCCCAGCTGGATGAGTCCCACGCAGGGTTAGAAAACCGCTCACCCCACAAGTCCAAGTACTCACTCAAAAATGGCCATGGAGGAGAGGACAAAACTAAAATTGAGGAGAACAAAGAGAATAAAAAGCCGATACAACAAAATCAGTGTGCACCCCGCCGAACATTATGTCCGGCCCAATATCCCCACTAATCACACAAATCATGAACAGCGGCGCCTGTGGACGGCCTGCACCATAATGTCTGACCCATCACCCAAGGCCTTACCGGAACCGCGCAACTTTCAACCACTAGGGTACAAGGCCGGGGGGGGGATCATCAGTCAATGCCCAACACTACACCCCATATACCCCAAAAACGCTTGCCACAGCGTCAATGGGCAAAAAAGAAGTATTAACCATGCCCACCAAATGCTCAAGGAGCTGCTACCCCAGAATTTATACAGTACCGATTCAATGAGGCACACCAAACAAAAAAACACAGGGTCCGCACACCCCAATAGTGTCTGTAGCCACAAATCTTGCAGCCACGCGGCAACATCAGTACCCATGTAAAATACTGCTGTAGTCCATCTCTTGGTCCCAACCATTGCAGAACAGTCTTTCAAAATCAGCGGCGGACTCACAAACCCTAACGACAGTCCGAAAGACAGCGGCCAACTCCAATAAGGATTTCCCAGTAAAATCATTCTTCAAGTCAGCATCGTGAAAAGGCCACAAATGGAAATGAACGAAAATGTTGCACGACCATCACCAGGATCCGCCCGGATGGCGTCGCCTCCGGGACTACTGGATACATCAGACCCCAGAACTCTCCCAGCATACACGCACCACGAGCTGGCATCAATTATCTGCCTGGCGCTAGTGTGCCGTTTCAATACAGGTTCTGAAAGAGGGTCCCATAGCGACGAAAAGTCTGTACCTCAATCCACACTCTTAAAAAGAATTGGTTTGTTTCGATGTCACTAGCTTTCGGAGTGACATCGAAACAAACCTGTTGGACTTTAACCTGGTGTTGTAAGACTTCGTACTGTGCTCACCCCAGTCCAACGCTGGCATCTCCACATCTTAAAAAGAATTGGGGGGGGAAGGCTCTAGTTTATCCTCATCGCCAATGAAGTAAATGGCAAAGGGGGAGTCCGAAGAGTTCAAAAGAAGGATGTTTATTCAGCATAACAGTTATATTTATCCAGGACCCGGTTACATATCTCAGGGTCTTCACTTCTTTCTGTCATCTGCTACAGCAGCTGCCCTGTTGTACTAGTGCTGGTTAACTCACAACCCAATCAGCACTAGGGAACGATCATCCCCAGCTAGATGAGCCCCATGCAGGGTTATAACAGTGGCAAACGCACACACTTCCCGCGCGAGTCCCACCAGACACCGTGGGCACAATTTAATAGCCACGTTGCTCTTAAGTGAAAGCGCGATGAGGCCGTTAAATAGCGGGAGAGGCCAAAAACACGAACCGCGTAAAGCACCGGTGTATTCGCTATTTAACGGCCCTCCCTTGATCTAGTCGCCTCCCCAGCAAGTGGGCACACTAGCACTGATTTGTACTCCTTTTGAAGAATGTGAAGCTGATGGCGAAGCTGCTGCGGGGACCCGAGGTGAGTAGCCATCTTCGCTCACAGGCAAAGAGCCGGGGGCACTGAGGTTGCTGCCCTGGTGCTCAGAGATGTGCGGGCGCATCCGGGGGCCAGCCTCGGTCGGGGTGGGCCACCACGAGGGGTGGCGGTCGCAGAGCAGGGGAGGGGGGGATGACCGCCTATGGTCTCGGCTGGTGGGGGGTCTAATCCCCCGGGGATCTGCCATTCCAACCTCTGGATCATGTGTACCCCTTCTAGGGGCAACACTAGCCCCTGTCTGACTGCCTCACCGACCACCATTAACTCCCACTGACCGCGGAGGCCACTGGCCACGTGGCGGAAAGATATAGCTAATTGGGAATTAGCAATCGTAGTTAAGTGAGCACCTCACATTTCCCAAGTGGATCCCCATGGCTAGGTGTGCCATGTAGCATGTTGGAGTTATTGCCTGGACACTGTGCCTGGACACACCTGGACACTGTGCCTGGACACTGCAGGAAGTAACACCATGAACCCAGCGTCCAACATCCGAACAACAAGGGGCTGGGCCCCTGCACCCGGGGAAATGACCACAGCCAGAGGGTGGGTGAGTCCACTGGGGAGTGGACCTGTGCCCGGTCCAGGTAACCTTATGTGCGGTTGTCAGGGATACAGGGTGTGGGATGCAGCGAGCAGGGCCCCCCCGCTGCGGCCGGGGGTGTGTGGGCAGGGGGTGCGGGGGGTGGGTAACAATGGGCGGACTGGAGGATCCAGGGGTGGAAGACATCACCCATTGTCAGTCTCACAGTCTCTCCCAATTCTTTACAGATATTGATCAGTTATGGACAATATTTTGGACCCTGTGGAACTTTCCCCAGTGGTGCTGCTGGCAGGCCGGGCGGCCAGCCGCCGGAGAAGGCGGTGGCAGCAGCAGCGTCGACAGAGACTCAAGGCGGTGGCCCATGTGCGGAGCCCCGCCCCACACCCTGAACACCGGACGATCCAACAGGCCAGAGGGGGGCCCAGAGTGAGAGGCTCACGATGGCCCAAAGTATACAAGCTTCACTGGTTTTCCGAACAGATGACGAACACCATATGCTGCAGGAGGCTCCGCCTCAACAAGGGGACAGTGCGGTACCTGTGCCATGTCCTTGCAGACTTGGCACCATGTGGAGGAGGAGGATATCCGCACACGTTGGCCATCAAGGTCTCCGTAGCCCTGAACTTCTATGCCTCAGGATCATTCCAGTGGGGACTTGTGTGGCATTCACAAACCACAACCCACAAGTGTGAGAAATAATAAATTCTTTACCCGTCAGTCTGGCCTCAATAAAACTCGAGATGGATTTGTAGGCATAGTATTAGTTATTTTTATTCGACTTGCAAGTCTGACTCGTTTCACAAAAACCCAGAACACAAGCAGCCTCCTAGGTCTCCAGAATCGAGTGCTTCTGGAGAACAAAGAAATCTCTACCAACACATTCAAATGCCATCCTATAACCCTCCTGACCTGGCCATACATCCTAATTGGCTCACTTCTCATTTCTGCCTCTGGCCTCTTATTACCCAGCATCCTTTTCTCCTCATACTCTAAACACCCCATCCCCCCTCCCTTGCCATGCTCTCTGAAATCCTTTGTCTGTGAACTAACATGAATTAGACCGGCCTATATCTACATTACAGTAACTAATATATTTAAAGTAACTATTTTATATCACATTCATCAAGTGCATCGTGAGGTCACGGATGCCTTGTTTGCCAGGGCAGTTAGCCCGGCAAACAACTTTGACATGGACCAAGCCCAACATGATGACCAAGCAGCTTGATGCGCCGCCATGAATGGCATGCCCCAGGCCCAGGGGCTAATAGATGTCACACGTGTGCTCACCAGGCTGTCCAAGGAATGCCCTACATCAACAAAAAGGGGTTCCATTCCCTGAACACCCAGCCCGTGTGCAACCACCAGATGAGGATCATCTGAACAAGCCCCCTGACGCACTATCCTGCGGTAGATGTGCCAGCGCACAAGTGGACCGACTCCAGGCTCTCCACTATGACCTCTGCCACCCGGGGGTCACCCGGTTCTTCCATTTCATCAAGGCCCACAACCTGCCCTACTCCATTGAGGAGGTCAGGACTGTCACCAGAGACTGCCAGGTCTGCGCGGAGTGCAAGCCGCACTTCTACCGGCCAGATCGAGTGCACCTGGTGAAGGCCTCCCGCCCCTTTGAGCACCAAAGCATGGACTTCAAAGGGCCCCTCCCCTCCACCGACCGTAACACGTACTTTCTGAACGTGGTCGATGAGTACTCCCGGTTCCCTTTCGCCATCCCATGTCCCGATATGACTTCTGCCATGGTCATTAAAGCCCTCCACAGCATCTTCACACTGTTCGGTTTCCCCACCTACGTCCACATCGATCGGGGATCCTCTTTTATGAGTGATGAGCTGCGTCAGCTCCTGCTCAGCAAGGGCATCGCCTCGAGCAGGACGACCAGCTACAACCCCTGGGGAAACGGACAGGTGGAGAGGGAGAATGGGACGGTCTGGAAGGCCGTCCTGCTGGCCCTGTGGTCTAAAAATCTCCCGGTCTCCCGCTGGCAGGAGGTCCTCCCCGACGCGCTCGACTCCATCCGATTGCTCCTCTGCACCGCGACTAGCAAGACCCCTCATGAACGTCTCTTGGCTTTCCCCAGGAAGTCCACCTCCGCGGTCTCGCTCCTAACATGGCTGACAGTTCCTGGACCAGTCCTCCTTCGCAAGCATGTGCGGACCCATAAGTCGGACCCTTTGGTCGAAAGGGTCCACCTCCTACACGCGAACCCGCAGTACGCCTACGTGACGCACCCCGACGGGCGCCAGGACACAGTCTCCCTACAGGACCTTGCACCCGCTGGATCCCCACCCACGGCCCCTGACTTGGCACTACCCCCCCCCCCCCCCCCCCCCCAGCTGCCTCATTCACTCCTGCGCCACTTCCCCAGCAAACCTCACCGCAGCCCCCGCCCCAGGAGGATCCGTCCTCCCATTGGTTCCACTCAGGGGTAACGAAGACGAGGACAACACGCTCCCGGAGACACAGGTGACCAAGTCGGCGCCCACATCACCACCAGGACTGAGGCGATCGCAGAGGAGGGTCAAGGCCCCCAACAGACTGAACTTGTAATTCTTTTTTCCACCACCCCCGCCGGACTCTTTTTTAACAGGGGGTGAATATGGTAGTCACCACTAGCAGTATTATCTGTATTATGGTAAGACACGTATAATAGAGGTACATGGGTAAATCTCTGTCTGCTGGCTCCGCCCAGTAGGCGGCGTATTAATGTGTGTGCTCACCGGTGCTGCAGCCATTCTGGTGGCAGCTACAGGAGGCACAACATCTTTGCTCAATAAAGCCTCGATTATTCCACTTCTCTCGTCTTTGTGGTAATTGATGGTGCATCACATTGTGAAGCAGCTCATCTGCAAGGCCGCGGATTCTGCGTCTGACATTCACCTTGCGCTGCTTGCGTACAGGGCGACCTCACTGTCCACTGGCATGTCGCCGGCTCAACTCCTGATGAACAGGGACCTGCGAACGACACTTCCAGCCAAACACGTGCCCAACCTGGATCACCTCCCGGTGCTGCAGAAGGTGCAGCAACTCAGAGACCGGCAAAAACAGGGCTATGATGCTCATGCCACCGATTTGCCCGTGTTATCCCCGTCCGACACTGTTCGGGTCAAAATCCCTGATGAAGGCTGGTCAGCTCCAGCTATCGTTGTTCGACCCCCGCTTGTATGTTGTGCGTCTGGCTGATGGTTCTGTTGTGCGACAAAACAGACGGGCACTGCGCAAAGTTGCCTGCCCACAACCACATTCTTCTCCGTTTCCTTCTGTTGTTTTGCCACCTCCTGATAACTCGACTCACGAGGCCACCAGTCAGGCTTCAATCCCACCCATCAAGGCGCTGTCGTCCCCACCACCACCTCTCCGGCGGTCGACCAGGATCAGACGCAAGCCACAGAGACTGGACTTATGAACATTTGTTCTGTTTGCTATGTTCTGTGTTCTCGCATTAGACAGCTGTTTTCACATGTACATATGTTCACATCCACTGCATGTATATATGTTAATATTGGCCTATTCTTGTAAATACGTTCACATATGTCATCCAAACATTTAAAAAATGGAGAGATGTCATGATAATCAGACATACACAATGATATACAGACAAGCAGCCAATGGACACAGAGAACAGAACATGCCCAATAAGCAGGCAGGACCCTCAGGGGTGGGATCTGACTACAAAAGACATGAGGCACTCACACTCTGCCTCTTTCCACTGATGAACATCTAGAGAGTCAGTCAAGGGTGTTGTTACAATCTCACACCACCACGTGGCTAAGAGTCAGTCAGACAGAGTAACCGCACTTAAGTTAGCAGAGAGTCGAACTCACAGAGAACTGTGCTAACTGTGCTATTAGTTCAATAAACCTGATTGAACTAACTTCAAGGTCTGGAGTATCTTTCTGATCTAAGCTGCATCCAGTTGCAGCCAGTGTTATACCAGTCTACCTAACACGACAGTGCTGTCTAGTATACCTCCCGCTTTGTGGTGATCTGCTGTGCCCTCCACAACCTGGCACAGCAGTGGGATGATGTGCTGGAGGCGCAGGGGAAGGAAAATGTGGCCACCTCCGAGGAGGAGGAGAATGAGGACAACAAGGCACTGGACCAGGAGGGGCCTGGAGAGGACCCACAGGACCAGCCAGAGGATGGAGGACAGGTGGAAGCGCGAAGGTCTGGCAAACCCGGAGGGCCAAGGAGGCCCTCATCATCACCCGCTTCACATGGACGTCCATCAATCCCCTCTCCCCACCCCCCCTTCCCGTCCCCCTCCCCTCATCCCTCTGCACCCCCGCCTTCACCATCTGCCCCTCCCCCCACCCCCACCCCCTTCATTTCCCATACTTCCAAGGTCTGTGTAACATCAATCCAAGGTGATGGGATTGTGTTGGCAATGTCAGCGGGTCACTATCGGAGGGCAGGGGTTGATGATATCCCTCAGAGAGCTGAGCACTGGTGCTCCTCATTCAATGCTATAGTCTGACCTCTATCTGTCTGCTGAGTGTGCACTCACATCTCTCACCTGCACGTGGAGTGCCTGGCTGCGGAAGAGGGGGTGCATGCTTAGCCTTCCGTGCTTTATCACTGCGTCTAGGTGTATCCTCAGGCCTTACATCAGAGGTGGAGGCAGCCAGCTGCTTACCATGTCCCATGGCCTTCAATGCCCGAGATCGGTATCCACTGAGGGCCCTGGGGCCAAAGGTCACGGCACACTTGCCGGCGGCACATTCTGCCATGCCGCACAGTACTGGGTGCTGACTGTGTGACGTGGCGTTCTCAGGGGTGTACAACTCGGGGGAGCTGGTGGCCACTGTCGCCACTCCGTAGGATGGATCTGGGTTTCCATCCAGGCCGATTGGTGCCTTTAGGGCCCTGGGGTTCACCTTGGGACGGAGGCGGTTCGAACCCCAGCTGCCCCTGTGTCATCTGGCTCTGCCAGCTCTGATGGCTCCCCAATGTCTGCAGCATGGTGTTAACCCCCTCAGCGATGCTCCTCAGTGACTAGGCCATGCTGTGCAGTGCGTCTGCAATGCCCACCTGCAACTGGAAACAAGTTCCACAGTGTCATGATATTCAAACATACATCATAACACATACATAATGATAGACAGACCAATGGACCAATTAGCACACATAACACGACAGCCAATCACAGGCAAGAGCAGACACGGTATAAAACAAGAAACACGACACTTCCTAGGCTGTCCACCTGGAGACAGTACAGGGCCAGGACCTCATAGCAAGACACTCACACAGTCACAACGTGCTGAGTACCAAGTCTGATGTATAAATAGTTAAATGGAATAAAACTGCGTTGTACCAATCGCAACCGTGTTGGTTCGTCTGTACCTCAGTGCACCCAACACTTCACACAGCACCTGGGCTATTCCCATCTGAGACTGGGGCATGTCCCGCAGCGCCTCATCAAGGTCCGCTAAGTACTGGCAGGTGACGTCCCCCAGCGAGTCGGACGTTCTACCGAGGCCCTCAGCCATGGCCGTCACCAACTGAGCCTCACCATGAACAGCTCCAGCAATGCTGCTGATGTCATGCACCAGGTTCTCCACTGCAGTCACCATCCTAGCCGTGTTGGCCTCTGTGCCATGCATTGCCGGCGCCATCTCTTGCACTCGTAGCCTTTGGGACTCCTCCAATCGACTATGGACATGCTGGACGTTTGCTGATACCCCCCTCTGAATATCATGGCTGTACCCTATGCATCAACTCCGGGTAATCCTGGTCCAGAGGCTCGGCATCTGATTGGGACCCAGCTTGGCCCTGGGATCCGGCACACTTCTGACTGCTAGCTTGTCTGGGCATTCCTGCCGCCACCTATCTGGCGCCTCGCCACTCTGCTCCCATCGGTTGTGGCCCAACTTCTCCTGCGGGGACACAGAGAGGGCATCGTTAAGCACACACGTGATTACTCGCGGGTGAGTGGGGAGCTTGGGGGTTGTAGGAGGGAGCTTGGGGGATGGGCCTTTTGGGGGATGGGGAGTATGGGGGGGGGGTTGGGGGGGAGGGTATGTTGCAGGGCAGGGGTGGTTTGGGGTGCTCACCCAAGTGCCCCGGTGGAGGTCGTTGACCTTCTTGCAGTACTGGGTGCCAGTCCTCCTGCTCTCACCCCCCGAGCTGACGGCCACTGCCACTTGCTCCCAGGCGGCATTGGCTGCCCCGTGGCTGACCTTTCTGGACCCTTGGGGGAACAGGGCATGCCATCAGGCCTCGCCCGCATCCAACAGTTGTCCCAGGCTGGCCTCCATGGCGGCATGGATGTCAGCAAGGGGGCTGGTTTAGCACAGGGCTAAATCGCTGGCTTTTAAAGCAGGCCAAGACAGGCCAGCAGCACGGTTCAATTCCCATACCAGCCTCCCTGAACAGGCGCCGGAATGTGGCGACTAGGGGCTTTTCACAGTAACTTCATTTGAAGCCTACTTGTGACAATAAGCGATTTTCATTTCATTTTCATGTGAGCTGTGTGGGATTGGCTGTGCAGGAACGGTTTAAGTGCCGGCAAGCGTGGTCCCGGGCGAATCAGCCGGTGAACCATGATTTGCAGCGTGAATCCCATGGGGCCTCGTTAAGAGGGTAAATTCACATTTTATCATAATGATGACCTCGCCAGACTGAGTGTCGCGGAGCTCGCGCTATTTCCCGCTCACTACTACACTTAGAAACTTTTCCATTAAATCGCGCCCCATATTAGTGAGTGTGTTCGTGTATGTGCATTTCAGTCCATCAGAAGTATGCAGAGTATTTAGATTATGCTGTCAATCAATGTATCGTTTTAACACTGATTTGATGGCAGAGTTGCCACTTTGGAGATCAGCGCACCAGCTGATGCCCTCTCTTAACCTTGCATTCCGCAGGAGGAAGAACCCTGCTCAGCAGTATGACTTAAAGGTACAATCATCGAATGTTTACCACTATAATTGCTAATTGATTTCTACTGTTTGTTACTATTTTTGTAAAAGGAGTTTCTTGTTTGCTGGAGCTCTTTAAAGTTGTTCTAAGTGCTGCAGGCAGTGTTAGCTGGTACTGACAGATTCTGTCCTGACTTCAAAGCTTTTGTAGTTGCTCCCAAACATGGATGCACTAGTTAGAATGATCTTTGAAATGCTGCGTGACCTTGCTTTCCAATCCCTTCATGTTCATACTCCTCCGTACCGCTGTAATCTCCTCCAGCCCGACAACCCTTCAAGGTATCTACACTGTTCTAATTCTGCCCTCTTGAGGATCTCCAGTTTAATATCGCTCCACAATTGGTTCTACATTGCATACTTAGTCTTCAAAGCATGCAGATCTCAATGGTACCGATTCACATTGACATTGGGAGTTTAATGGAAGTTAAACAGAGTCTTGTGTCGAGCTGTATTAAACAGACCCCTACTTCATTTCAGGGCCCCAGCGAGGAACGCCGCTCCAAGGCCACACTTAGTCCCATTTTCTGCACTAACAAGCTCCGCTCACCAGTGCAGGGAGAGATCTTGTGGCACCCTAATCCCTGAGCACCCCCCCCCTCCCACAGCAGCCTCCGGACACCCCACCAACACCCCAGTTCACCTATAAGGACTCCTTAAGCCCCCTGCATGGGCAGGGCACCCTCAGGCCCGATCCCCAGCACAATGCCACCTTGGCAGTGCCCCTGCCAGGTTGGCAGTGCCACCTGGGCATCCTGGCAGCACCTGGGCATCAGGCCTGCAGTGCCAAGGTGGCATCAGGGGGTGCCAGGGTACCACCCTGCCAGAGCCCAACCACTCAGGGGGCCCCAATTGCACTTCAGAGTTACCCAACCATGAAGGAAGATGAATGAAGCAAGGCTGAGAGCTGTGTGCGTGTGGAAGCTGTCAATCACAGCCCTCTAAGGGAACTGAATGAATGGCTTACAACTCAAGGATCTGAGGGGTTTAAACACAGCTGGTTGCATTCTCGTTCCAGGAATTGACACCTGGTGCTTCCTGTGTCTGAGCCTGCAAGTGTATTGACCAGGTGAGTGTTACAACAGTAATTTATTTCACTGCCTCTGTCTGGACTGCTTTCTAGCTTCCTGACAGGGGTCTCTTTTCTGGGGGGGTTCCCTATTTGGGGGGTCTCTGGGGAGTCTCTTTATTTAGTGGTTTCTGTGGGGAATATGGGGCTGGATTCTCCATTTTTGGGACAAAGTCCCCACACCATCATGAAAACTGGTCTTTTACGCCAGGAAATCTGCCGTCAAAAGGCCGCAGATTCACCGTCTTAGCAGAGAGCCATCGTACAGCTCGCAGGTCCACCTGCCGATATGGCCCCCCGCACTTCCGGGTCAGAGGCCGCGCATGCGCACACCGGCGGCCTGCAGCGGCTGCACTATGCTGCATGGCGGACTCAGCCGCGGACCTGGACCGGCAAAATAATGCCCCGCATCGGCTGCTTGCGCACCCACATTGCCCCCAGCCCCGAATGAGGACCCCCTGCCCTCCCTACACCGTGGTGACCCCGGACTGAGTCCGCAGCCGCCACGAGAGGATACCGGACGGTGGGACCACACGAGTCCCACGCCATCGGGAATTCGGCCGATCGGCACCGGAGCATTGCGGGGCGAACCTCAAGCAATGGTCCGGCATGGTAGATCCTCGGCGGCGATTTCCGAGGTGCGGAAAATTAAAAACCGGCGCCACTCCCGGTTTTGGCACCAAAACAGATTCTCCGCCCCGTCGCCGAACGCGATTTCGCCCATGGTGCCCGGCCCGCTAAGTGCATCCTCAAGCTGGTGCGCAGGCAAGAACCCTGATCCCGCCGCCAGTAGGGGGCTAGAACATCAGAAACATGCGCCGATCCCAATTTTTCCCCAACATCCCGATTCTCTGTCGTATCGGGAACCCCACTACCGGCGGCAGAGAATTTTGTGCCTTCTTTCGTGTCAGCTGTGCAAGTTATTTGTAGAGGATTGGAGCACTCCAAATTTGAGGGTAGGGGGAAATACAACACCATTTATTAAGGGGGAAATCAAAAGTCAAAAACACTTTTCCGGTTAACGGAGGAGTAATAAGAGGAGAAATCAGAGTTGTTAAAATTAATTCCCCTCCTGTCCGTAACAGAAATTAAAAGCACTATCTGGGAAAACCCAATTTGAAATTGACTGGAGTCCAAGTTAAGAGACAAGTCAAATTACAGATAAAAGAGTCATTTGGAAATCAAAAGAGGAAACTCGGTTGCTGGGACTAATATTAAGACAATTAAGTAACCACAGCACATTCCTTGTGCTAACACTCAGAAAGTGGCAACATCCGATGCCCAAATGTTTAGTCAGCAAGAGAATTTAAGTGAGGAACGTTTGGAGACCCTCAGCACAGATCAATGTAAAGCTCTGGCTAGCGAGATACAGTTCAAATTGCAAATCCAGAACACTCGTGAGGAGCCAACTCTACATCAGAAAATGCTGGACAATATCTGCGTGTCTGACAGGCACTGCTGAGATTGTCCGGCATTTTCTGCTTTTGTTTCAGATCCCACATCCGCAGTAATTTGCTTTTATCAAACAGTTTATGATCATTTGGAAAGATACAGCTTAATCCAGGATAGTCAGCACGGATTTGTGAGGGGTAAGTCTTGCCTCACAAGTTTGATTGAATTCTTTGAGGAGGTAACTAAGTACACAGATGAAGGTAGAGCAGTTGATGTCGTATACATGGATTTTAGTAAGGCGTTTGATAAGGTGCCCCATGGTCGGCTCATGCAGAAAGTAAGGAGGCATGGCATAGAGGAAAATTTGGCCAATTGGATCAGTAACTGGCTATCACATAGAAGACAGAGGGTGGTGGTAGATGGTAAATTTTCATCCTGGAGCCCAGTCACCAGTGGTGTACCACAGGGATCAGTGCTGGGTCCTCTGCTATTTGTGATTTTTATCAATGACTTGGATGATGGATTGAAGGTTGGGTTAGTAAATTTGCTGACGACACCAAGATTGGTGGAGTAGTGGATAATGTGGAGGGCCGTTGTAGGCTGCAAAGAGACATTGATAGGATGCAGAGCTGGGCTGAAAAGTGGCAGATGGAGTTTAACACTGATAAGTGCGAGGTGATTCATTTTGGTAGGACAAATTTGAATGCAGATTACAGGGAAACGGCAGGGTTCTGAAGAATGTGGAGGAGGAGAGAGATCTCGGAGTTCATGTCCATAGATCTCTGAAACTTGCCACCTAAGTGGATAGAGCCGTGAAGAAAGCCTATGGTGTGTTAGCATTTATTAACAGGGGCATTGAGTTTAAGAGGCATGAGGTCCTGCTGCAACCGTACAAGACCTTGGTTAGACCACATTTGGAGTATTGTGTGCAGTTCTGGTCACCTCATTATAGGAAGGATGTGGAAGCATTGGAAAGGGTGCAAAGGAGATTTACCAGGATGCTGCCTGGATTGGAGGGTAGGTCTTATGAGGAAAAGTTGAGGGAGCTAGGGCTTTTCTCATTGAAGCGAAGGAGGATGAGAGGTGACTTCATTGAGGTGTATAAGATGATGAGAGGGATAGAGTGGACGTTCAGCGACTTTTTCCTCGGGTGGATGTAGCTGTTACAAGGGGGCATAACTATAAGGTTCATGGTGGGAGATATAGGAGGGATGTCAGAGGTAGGTTCTTTACTCAGAGAGTGGTTGGGCGTGCAACGCATTCCCAGCTATGGTAGTGGAGTCGGACCCTTTAGGAACTTTCAAGCGGTTATTGGATAGGCATATAGAGTGCACTAGAATGATTGGGAGTAGGTTGATTTGATCTTAGTTTCAGACTAGTTCGGCACAATATCGTGGGCCGAAGGGCCTGTACTGTGCTGTACAGTTCTATGTTCTATGTTTGAACAGCGAAAACAAATTGAGTTCGACTGATGGATAAGAGCCCTGAAAATCCCACACTCCTGTGAGGGGTTGCGTAAGCTGGTAGTTTTGGAGGAATTCAAAAATTGCCTCCCCACCAACCTGTGAATTCACCCAGAGGGACAGAGAATCCTCACGGCCAGGGGTGCAGCAGTCACAGCAGGTGGCCATAACCTCACCCACTGACCTGTAAACTCCAACAGACCCTTTCCAAACTATGGCCAGGAGCATTGGGAAGATGAACAGGGCGATCCAGATAGGAAAAGGCTGGCACCCTGGAAAGACAACCCAAAAAAGGGCAAGAGAAGCCCCCCACTCACCTCTCCCCCCAGCTCACAGCCCAAAAGGAAGATTCCCAGAGGCCAGTGTATTCTCATTGAAACAAGGTAGGCCATTTCAGACACGAATGCTGGAGATTGCGAGGCAAGCCAGTTGGCCGAATAGGGATTCACACAAATATTCCCTAAAGAACACCCCAATGAGTAGTGCAGAAGAGCTGGAAGAGCCAAATTGTACCGTTTGGAGGGCATGGCACTATATGTGTCTGAGACGTACAAGCTCCCAGAGATCTTCCAGACTTTTGTCCCATCCCACCTACCTGTCCTGAAATATCTGCAAGTCCATAGTACTGCTCTGGGACACAGGGGCAAACCAGTCCTTTACATTAGAGGGAATCTTAAACCTAGCCCCATGAGACCTCCCTGAAGGCCAAAGCCCTGATCAGTGGAGTAGGAGGAGGATCTGTGTTTGCAACTCTCTATCGGGTACACCTAGAGTGTGACCTTGTTACAGGGCCCCTAAGCTACCAGTAGCAGCAATCGATTTCCTCCTTGGAAACTATTTGGCTGCATAGCAGCCAGGTTTTAGACAGTGAAAGATATGAATCCGAGACCAATAAACAGAAATCTGCTGAAGGGCAGAAAGCTGGAGGAGGTCAACTGGCCCAGAAGGGCGGGACAGCCCTGAGAGACCTTAATAGGGGTGATGGGGCTGTGCTGGACTGCCTCACAGGGGGATATGGCTGTTCCTGGGGGTGAATGGAATCCGCCAGTGTTGTACCGTGCCCATTTCCCAGGGCTGTCCAATTGGTGTTCAGTCTGCAGCTCTCAGAAATCCCAAACTGACTGGTGTGGCCAATCTTTGTTTTCCGCTCACACACACATTGTGGTGATTTTAAAAAACCTTCTTCAAATTACAAAATTGAGTTAAGCGGTTGTTATTACAGGAATATTTCCTGGACATTTTAAAACATTTTTCAAAATCAATTTTTAAAACTGAAAATGGTTTATGCATTTTGCTGCTGCTCACTGGCCCTTACTGCTGATCACTGGCCCTCACTGCTGCTCACAGGCCCTCACTGCTGATCACTGGCCCTCACTGCTGCTCACTGGCCCTCACTGCTGCTCACAGGCCCTCACTGCTGCTCACAGGCCCTCACTGCTGATCACTGGCCCTCACTGCTGATCACTGGCCCTCACTGCTGCTCACAGGCCCTCACTGCTGATCACTGGCCCTCACTGCTGACCACTGGCCCTCACTGCTGCTCACTGGCCCTCACTGCTGCTCAATGGCCCTCACTGCTGCTCACTGGCCCTCACTGGCCCTCACTGATGCTCACTGGCCCTCACTGCTGCTCACAGGCCCTCACTGCTGCTCACAGGCCCTCACTGCTGATCACTGGCCCTCACTGCTGATCACTGGCCCTCACTGCTGCTCACAGGCCCTCACTGCTGATCACTGGCCCTCACTGCTGACCACTGGCCCTCACTGCTGCTCACTGGCCCTCACTGCTGATCACTGGCCCTCACTACTGATCACTGGCCCTCACTGCTGATCACTGGCCCTCACTGCTGATCACTGGCCCTCACTGCTGATCACTGGCCCTCACTGCTGCTCACTGGCCCTCACTGCTGATCACTGGCCCTCACTGCTGCTCACTGGCCCTCACTGCTGCTCACTGGCCCTCACTGCTGCTCACTGGCCCTCACTGCTGCTCACTGGCCCTCACTGCTGCTCACTGGCCCTCACTGCTGATCACTGGCCCTCACTGCTGCTCACTGGCCCTCACTGCTGCTCACTGGCCCTCACTGCTGCTCACTGGCCCTCACTGCTGCTCACTGGCCCTCACTGCTGCTCACTGGCCCTCACTGCTGCACACTGGCCCTCACTGCTGATCACTGGCCCTCACTGCTGATCACTGGCCCTCACTGCTGCTCACTGGCCCTCACTGCTGATCACTGGCCCTCACTGCTGATCACTGGCCCTCACTGCTGCTCACTGGCCCTCACTGCTGCTCACTGGCCCTCACTGCTGCTCACTGGCCCTCACTGCTGATCACTGGCCCTCACTGCTGCTCACTGGCCCTCACTGCTGCTCACTGGCCCTCACTGCTGATCACTGGCCCTCACTGCTGCTCACTGGCCCTCACTGCTGATCACTGGCCCTCACTGCTGCTCACTGGCCCTCACTGCTGCTCACTGGCCCTCACTGCTGCTCACTGGCCCTCACTGCTGCTCACTGGCCCTCACTGCTGCTCACTGGCCCTCACTGCTGCTCACTGGCCCTCACTGCTGCTCAATGGCCCTCACTGCTGCTCACTGGCCCTCACTGGCCCTCACTGATGCTCACTGGCCCTCACTGCTGCTCACTGGCCCTCACTGGCCCTCACTGCTGCTCACTGGCCCTCACTGCTGCTCACTGGCCCTCACTGGCCCTCACTGCTGCTCACTGGCCCTCACTGGCCCTCACTGATGCTCACTGGCCCTCACTGCTGCTCACTGGCCCTCACTGCTGCTCACTGGCCCTCACTGCTGCTCACTGGCCCTCACTGGCCCTCACTGATACTCACTGGCCCTCACTGCTGCTCACTGGCCCTCACTGGCCCTCACTGCTGCTCACTGGCCCTCACTGCTGATCACTGGCCCTCACTGATGCTCACTGGCCCTCAGTTTTTATTATTTTGTCACAACTCAAACCTATTGTTGAGGCACGTTGGCCGGGTTTCTCCGAGCCCGCGGCAGGTCGGAGAATCGCCGGGGGTGCGCGGGAATCCTGCCACGCCGCTCCGATGCCGGGCCGCCGATTGTCTGAAAGCGGGCCCGCAGCGATTCTCCGCACTGGACGGGCCGAGTGCCCGCCGAGTCCTGCTGCCGTGGTTCACATATGGTCCCACCCGGCGGACCCTCGGCATTCTGGGGGCCGTCCTGTTGGGGGGGCGGGGGGATCCGACTCCGGGCGGGGCCCCCACGGTGGCCAGGCCCATGATCGGGGGCTACCAATCGGCGGGTGCGCTCATTCCGGGGAGGGCCTATGTTCCCAGACGCCGGGCCCCTGTAGGGCTCTGCCATGTTGCGTGGGGGCTGGCGTGGAGATGGCAACTACGCACATGTGCCGGCACGGAGACGGCGGTCGCGCGCATGCACGGACCCGCGCCGGCTGTGGAGGGGCGGCTTTCAGGGCCGGAGCAATGCACAGCGCTCCAGTGCCGTTCTAGCCCCCTGAAATCCGGAGAATAATTGGGCCAGGAGGCCCGTTGATGCCGGCGTACACCACTCCGGTGTTTCCGCCGGCATCAACACTTGGCCGGGATTTCGGAGAATCCCAGCCAGTGTATACAGGATATGGCATTACATAATAAGTTTGGTTATGTTCTCAAATGTTGTAAATATGTATTATTTCCTCAGAGTTGCAGAAAGGACTTCAAACAAAACATAGATTGATTTTATCGGTTCAGTTTTTAAAATAATCGATTGAATTGGATTAGATCGGTTTATTGTCAATTTACCGCGATGTTTGTGTCACATTTTTTTTCACATTTGCTTTTTTTCTCCCCCATTTTTCTTTGGACATAATGTTCCTACTTTACAGAACCCTATTGTCACACAAACAAAAATGTCGGCAAGGTGCGATGCTGAAGTGGGATATCTGAGCAGCGATGTCTGAAATGTGACGAACTGTCACGTGTGCTACCATGCACCTACTGCTTCACTGGTACAAAATTTCTTAGCTTAGTGAAAGTCTAAGGTGGGAGCTGAAGTGACACAAATTTGAAGCTATCTCCTTGGCCCGCCATCTTTTTTAGTTGGCAACTTTTGATGACTGCTCATTTTTGATTGTTTTTCGTATATCTGTGGGCGTTTTATATATGTACCCACTTGGCTTTCTTTGATTGCTGCTTTCCCTGTTCAAAGAGTTGTGGTTTGTTGGAGTTATACGCCTAGGAATCTATTTAATTAAGTGTATGCCACAAAATTTGCAAATGAATTTCACAGTAACTTCATTGCAGTGATGTAAGCCTACTTGTGACACTAATAAAGATTATTATTATTATAACCACCACCAGACTTATTAAGTGTTGCTGTAAGTCCCTCACTCCCATGTTTCCAGTAAACATGCTAGCCAAGTCTGACCTGGTGTTCAATGGTTTTTCCTCGGGGAACATTTGGCAAAGGGTTTTTATCTTTACTTCTCGAAACCAAATGCAAAATCTCAGACGTGTCTCAGCTCAAACTACCAAATTTCAGATGAACTTTATGAATGCCTTAACCTAATTTGAACAGACAATAGTTATTCTCATGACAATCATTTTTTTTCAGACCTATAGTGCCACCAAGTGGGATAAGCAAGGCACTAGTCCAACTCGATAATTTAATTTCTATTAAAAGTTGCTAAGCCATTTTCAAAACAAAGAAAACTTTACTTTTCAGGAGTGAAAAAGGGTTCGGAATCTGAGATCCATGGAGATGACAGTTATTGAGGCAAGTTGCATTCTGGACTGAGAAAGAATTCAGCATGTCGAGTGTGCCAGGATGAAGGTGCGTGCACTCTGCCCGGGTACCAGACACAGACGTGTATGATGAGCATCTTATGGTCATGTATTAGCTGCACGTTTATCGAGTGGAACTCCCTTCGGTTTGTGCAGAGCGGTCTGTCATGTGCAGGTGCTCGTAGGGGACATGCATCCAGTCGATCACCCCCTGGACCCGGGCATCTCGTCGATAGCAGTGAACCCCGCTACTCAGGCATCCTGGTGGTCTCAGTCCACATTGAAATTGATGTACTGTGCTGACTGGGCAGATAGAGTCTCCATGAGGCACGGATGCACTTGTGCACCGAGCTCTGAGTTCTGGACAGGTCCCCACTTGGCACCTGGGAGGACCCCGTGGCATTACATTTCAGGCCACCGGTAGCGGGTATCCTCCCCCATTCCCCCGCGATGCCAGATGCGCCATGATCTGGCAGATGTGTCGCACTGTCTCCCTGCTCAGCCGGAGTCGTCGAGGGCATGCCCAATCCGGCAGGTCCTCGAATGATATGAGGTGCAGGTACACACGAGGCCTCATGCGGCGCCTCCTTTGCACCTTCCCTTCGACCTGTTGGGCAGCCATATCTCCATTCTGGTTGCTGCCTCCTGTTCCTCTGGGGCAGGCTCCGCTGCTGCATACTCCGCTGCTGCATGCTCCACTGCTGCACGCTCCATTGCTGCATACTCCGCTGCTGCATGCTCCATTGCTGCATGCTCCGTTGCTGCATACTTCGCTGCTGCACGCTCCACTGCTGCACACTCCACTGCTGCACACTCCACTGCTGCATGCTCCGCTGCTGCACGCTCCGCTGCTGCACACTCCACTGCTGCACACTCCGCTGCTGCAAGCTCCGCTGCTGCATGCTCCACTGCTACACACTCTACTGCTGCACACTCCACTGCTGCACACTCCGCTGCTGCACGCTCCGCTGCTGCACGCTCCACTGCTGCACGCTCCACTGCTGCACACTCCACTGCTGCACCCTCCACTGCTGCTCGCTCCGCTGCTGCACGCTCCACTGCTGCATATTCTGCTGCTGCACGCTCCGCTGCTGCACGCTCCACTGCTGCACGCTCCACTGCTGCACGCTCCACTGCTGAACGCTCCATTGCTGCATACTCCGATGCTGCACGCTCCACTGCTGCACACTCCGCTGCTGCATACTCCGATGCTGCACGCTCCACTGCTGCATGCTCCACTGCTGCACACTCCGCTGCTGCATGCTCCACTGCAGAACGCTCCGCTGCTGCACGCTCCACTGCTGAACGCTCCATTGCTGCATACTCCGCTGCTGCATGCTCCACTGCTGCACACTCCGCTGCTGCATGCTCCGCTGCTGCATGCACCACTGCTGCACGCTCCACTGCAGAACGCTCCGCTGCTGCATACTCCGCTGCTGCATGCTCCACTGCTGCATACTCCGCTGCTGCACACTCCACTGCTGCACACTCCACTGCTGCACGCTCCACTGCTGCACGCTCCGCTGCTGCACGCTCCACTGCTGCACGCTCCACTGCTGCATACTCTGTTGCTGCATGCTCCGCTGCTGCACACTCCACTGCTGCACACTCCGCTGCTGCAAGCTCCGCTGCTGCATGCTCCACTGCTACACACTCCAGTGCTGCACACTCCACTGCTGCACACTCCGCTGCTGCACGCTCCGCTGCTGCACGCTCCACTGCTGCACACTCCACTGCTGCACCCTCCACTGCTGCACGCTCCGCTGCTGCATGCTCCATTGCTGCACGCTCCACTGCTGCATATTCTGCTGCTGCACGCTCCGCTGCTGCACGCTCCACTGCTGCACACTCCGCTGCTGCACGCTCCGCTGCTGCACGCTCCACTGCTGCACACTCCGCTGCTGCACGCTCCACTGCTGCACGCTCCACTGCTGAACGCTCCATTGCTGCATACTCCGATGCTGCACTCTCCACTGCTGCACACTCCGCTGCTGCATACTCCGATGTTGCACGCTCCACTGCTGCACGCTCCACTGCTGCACACTCCGCTGCTGCACGCACCACTGCAGAATGCTCTGCTGCTGCATTCTCCGCTGCTGCACGCTCCACTGCAGAACGCTCCGCTGCTGCACGCTCCACTGCTGAACGCTCCATTGCTGCATACTACGCTGCTGCATGCTCCACTGCTGCACACTCCACTGCTGCATGCTCCGCTGCTGCACGCACCACTGCTGCACGCTCCACTGCAGAACGCTCCGCTGCTGCATACTCCGCTGCTGCATGCTCCACAGCTGCATACTCCGCTGCTGCATGCTCCACTGCTGCATGCTCCACTGCTGAACGCTCCACTGCTGCACGCTCCACTGCAGATCGCACCACTGCAGAACGCTCCGCTGCTGCACGCACCGCTACTGCAGCTTCCTCTTCCTCGAGCAGCGTCAGCTGGTACAACCGCAGGGAGTCCCCAGGGCTGTGGCATCTAGCAGGAAAGTCATCATTGCTGGTTGGATTCCAATATCCATTGTCTAAAGGGGGTGAAAGGCCGACATGTTAGCACAGTGCGTACCTCCGTGCTCAATCAGGTCCACTGTGGCCCCAGTTGGCACTGCGAGCTCTGCCCTCACATCTCCCACTCCCCCGTCCCCACATCCCTTGCCCGTCGGTGCCCTGCACTGTAGGGACTCTGGCCCTGGCGCCCATCCCTGTTGGCAGGGGTACGATCAGCTGGCACTGCCCTTGCCAGAGGTACACTTCGCGGCCGCCGCCCGGCACCCCCATAGGGGCTACAGTGAGCGTTGCCCTGGGTGGCCCACCTGATGCCCCAGCTGCGGGTGGCGGCCAGTTAGGTGGTGGGTGGTATGGCGTAGGGTGAGGTGCGGGGGTGGGGGTGTGGGGGCCCCATTCGGCCAGTGTCACTCTGCAGAACCAGGGGTCAAGGTGGGTGGTCAGTGGGGTGTGCAGCAAGATGGCTGCCTTGCAGGCCACGCTATGGCAGTCTGTGTTCTATTGGGGGGTCGCCCCGGCCACATGGCCCGTTCCCCCATCACCACCCCACCCCGGCCCTGGTAGGGCATTCCCCTCCCCACCCCACCCCAAGCCAGCCCGGTCTGTGTCCGGCCCGGCAGCCCACGGTCACGCCTCTCTGTGCCCTACCTCCTCTCTCTCCCTCATCAGCCACGACACCGATTTGATGATTTTTAAAAGCACAAGTGAACCTTGCTGTCAGGAACTCGGCCCATTGGAGGCAGAGAATCGCAGAGGCCCTGGAGAATACCGGGTCGGGCCCGCTAATGATATACAGGCGCTGTTTACTGTACTGTCTGGAACCCATTGATGTTGCTTTTGAGGCAACAGTGAATTGCGATTTGGCGTCAAATTGGCACCTGCCGCGATTTTGGCATCAAAACCTATTCTCTGCCCAATCGCGGTTCGCAATTTCTGTGTCAGCCGATGAAGAATCCCGCCCAATGTGTTTAAGGTGGTGGATGGGGAGCCAATCAAGTGGGTTGCTTTGTCCAGGATGGTGTCAAGCTTCTTGAGTGTTGTTGGAGTTGCAGTCGTCCAGGCAAGTCAAGTGAATTCCGTCATGCTTGTGCCTTGTAGATAATGGGCACGGTTTGTGGGAGTCATGAGGTGAGTTACTCGCTGTAGAATTCCCAGACTCTGACCTGATTTTGCAACTATAGTATTTATATGGCTGGTCCAATTATGGTTCTACTCAATAGTAACCCCAGGATGTTGATGGTTGGGGTTCAGTGATGGCAATGTCGTTAAACACTGAAGTGAGATCATCAGGTTATCTTTTGTTGGCGATAGTAATTGCCTGGCACTTGTGAGGTGCAATTGGCACCTAGCATACACAGCCCAAGCCTGAATGTTGTTCAAGACATCTGCATGCAGGCTAAAACTGCTTCAGTATTTAAGGAGTTGGGAATGAATCATCGCAAACATCTCCTTATGATGGAGCAAGGGTTTTTGATAAAGCAGCTAAAGAGGATTGGGCCTAGGACACATCCTGAGGAATTCCTGCAAAGCTATCCTAGGACTGAGAAGATTAGTCTCCAACAACCACAACTATCTTCCTTTGTGCTCAGTTTGACTCCAATCAGTGGAGCATTTTCTCCCTGATTCCCATTGATTTCAGTGTTGCGAGGGCTTGCTTGCTGCCGCATTCGGTCAAATGCTGTCTTGATGTCAACCTTATTTCAACTCTTTAATTCAGCTCTTTTGTCCATGTTTGGATCAAGGCTGTGAAGTCTGGAGCCAGTGCCTGTGGTAGATTGTAAACTGTGCAGGGTGAGCATGTTACTGCTGTGAAATTTCCCTTCCTAACAGCACTGTGGAAATACCAAAACCACATGGACTGCATTCATTCAAAAAGGCAGCTCATCGCTACTTTCTTCAGAGCAATTAGAGATGAGCAATAAATGCTCACAACCCATGAAAGATACATCAAAAAGGTTCCACTTGTTGGCACTGTCAATTACACCTTCCATCAGGTAATTGACCAGTTTTAATGTGTTCCCCGCTGTAGACAGGGCGTATGTGGGCAATGTTCTACATTGTCATGTGGATGCCAGTGTTACAGCTGACCAGGAAGAGCTTAGTTAGGGCATGGCTAGTTCTTTACCCCATGTCATCAGTGGTATAGTTGGGATCTTTGCAGGACCCATAGCCTTTGCAGTATCCAGCTCCTCATGTTATTTGTTTATTTGATTGAAACATATAAGATCCTGAGGGGACATGACAGGATGGATGTGGAGAGAATGCTTCCTCTTGTGGGGAGAATTGAGAACTGTTTAAAAATGAGTGGTTGCACACTTAGGACAGAGATTGTGGTGATATGCCTGGAGACAATATTGTATATAGTTGGTGGTGCGACCTCCAACCAGCAGGTGGCGATACAGATCTACCATGCGGTCTTGAGACATTGGTCATGAGACATCGGACTCTCATCAGAAGGTTGTAAGACATACACAAGGACAGGCGCACAGAAGGGTAGTTCCAGGAGAGTCTAATATAACTCTATGATAACTTGGTCTGTATAGCATTCTGATCATGACCTTACCACGTGTACATCAATGAATCATCATTCTGGTTAAGTCACCAGCAGTTCTGTAGAATCATTGCCAGACAAGGTCGCGGGACATGATGAAAATTTTATTTTCTCTCAGAGGGTTGTGAAACTTTGGAACTCGCTTCCCCAAAAGGCAGTGGAAGCAGAGTCTTTGAATGCTTTCAAGGCAGAGGTAGATATATTCCTGATAAACAAGGGGGTGAAAGGTTATTGGGGCTAGGCAGCAATGTGAAGTCGAGGTTAAAATTAGAATGGCCATGGTTTAATGAATGGCGGAGCAGGCTCGGGCAGCAGAGTGGTCTACTCCTGCTGCTCCTAATTCCTTTGTTCGGATGTTCATATCACGTGGAATGAACCAAATTGAGTGAAGACTGGCAACTGAGATGCTGGTTCCTCAGGATGAGCACAAGATAAATCCCCCACTCAGCAATCCGAGCTGAAGATGGTTGCAAAAACGTAAGGTTCCAGTCATACTTTTATGTTGGTGCACACCTAGGAATTTTAACCTCTCAACCATCTCCACTTTGGCACCATTGATGCAGTTAGGGGTGTGTAGGTTTCTTCGCTTCCTGATGTCAATGACCAACACCTTAGTTTTGCTGACATTGAGGGAGAGATTGTTGTCGTTTCACCGCTCCACTTGGTTCTCTATCTCTCTCCTGTATTCTGACTCATCGTTGTTCGAGATCCAATCCACTAATAATAATAATCTTTATTGTCACAAGTAGGCTTACACTGCCATGAAGTTACAGTGAAAAGCCCCTAGTCACCACATTCCGGCACCTATTTGGGTACACAGAGGGAGAATTTAGAATATCCAATTCGGCACCGAATTCGGGACTTGTGGGAGGAAACCAGAGCACGTGGAGGAAACCCACGTTGATACGGGGAGAATGTGCAGACTCCGCACAGACAGTGACCCAAGCTGGGAATCGAACCTGGGATCCTGGAGCTGTGAAGCAACAATGCACTGTGCTACCGTGCCATCCAGTTGTGTCATCAGCAAACCTGTAGATGGAGTTGGAGCCAGATTTTGCCACACAGTCATGTGTACATAGGGAGTACAGTAGGGGACTAACTAGGCAGCCTTGGGAGGCCTGGCATTGTGGACTATTGTGGAGGAGGTTTTCCTGTTAACCTTACTGATTGTGGACTATGGGTCAGGAAGTCAAGGATCGAGATGCAGAGGGAGGAGCCAAGTTCTCGGTTTTGGAGTTTTGATATTGTGGTATTCACCACTGTTGTATTATATTGTATATACTGCACTGCATACGAGGGTATTGCGGTAAGGCCCCTGTATTACAGGTACAAGGGTAGATCCCTGCCTGCTGGCTCCGCCCAGTAGGCGGAGTATAAATGTGTGTGCTCTCCGAATTGCAGCCATTTCGGCAGCAACTGTAGGAGGCCACACATCTCTGTGTAATAAAGCCTTGATTACTCTCTACTCTCGTCTCTTTCTAATTGATAGTGCATCAATTTATTACACCGAGATCTTACAAAGATGGATCTCCGCTTCAAGCCGGATCGCCTGCAGCTGCATCCTCAAGCGGACAACGCCAAAAAGGACTTTGCACATTGGCTAGCTTGCTTTGAAGCATACATCGGATCTGCGACACACCCAATCCCAGAAGCACAGAAGCTCCAGATTCTGTACACGCGGCTGAGCTCCGATGTCTTTCCCCTCATCCAGGAAGCGCCTACCTACGCAGAGGCCATGGCGCTACTGAAGGAGAACTACGCTCAGCAGGCCAACAAGATCTACGCCAGGCACCTCCTGTCCACGCAGCACCAACTTCCCGGTGAGTCTGTGGAAGATTTCTGGCGTGCCCAGCACACCCTGGTGAGAGACTGCGATTGCCAGGCCGTTTCGGCCACTGAACATTCAAACCTGCTAATGAGAGAAGCGTTCATTACAGGCATAGGGTTGGCCTAAATCCGCCAGTGCCTCTTAGAAGGGGCTACGCTGGACCTTGCGGCGACCAAGAAACGAGCGCTCTTGCTCACAGTCGCCTCACGCAACGTACAGGCGTATACCCCTGACCGTACGGTCCACCCCTCCTGGGCTTCGTGGACCCCTCCATCGGCCACCCCATCGTGGACCCCATCAGCGACCGCCCCCAGCCAACCCCACGCCTCCACCGCGCGGCAGCCAACCAACCCCGTGGGACCCAAGTGCTAATTCTGCGGACAGACAAAACACCCCCGGCAGCGCTGCCCGGCGCGGAACGCGCTCTGCAAGGCCTGCGGCAAGAAAGGACATTTCGCTGCAGTGTGCCAGGCCCGCTCAATCGCCGCTATTGTCCCTGCACCCCCCGCGTGCGGCCAGTGGGCGCCGCCATCTTCCTCGCCTCACAATACGTGCGGCCCGTGGGCGCCGCCATCTTGCTTGCCTCACAACCAATGGGCGGAGCCATCTTGCCTGTCCCAGGACACGTGCGGCACGAGGGCACCGCCATCTTCCTGCCTCAGGACTTCTGCCCATCATGCACCTCATCGGGCCGCTCATCACCCGCAACCGCCGACAGCTGCGTCTCACCTCCGTCACGATCAACCTGTCCTGACCGCACAACCTTGCGACCGCGTCGACAAAGGTAAAGGTCGACAGGCATGAGATATCATGCCTTCTGGACTCCGGGAGCACTGAGAGCTTCATCCACCCCGATACGGTAAGGCGCTGCTCCCTTGCGGTACACCCCATTAACCAAAGAATCTCCCCGGCCTCAGGATGCCACTCCAAGGCGATCCAGGGGTACTGCATCGCCACCCTCACCATCCAGGGCATAGAGTTCAGCGGCTTCCGGCTCTATGTCCTCCCCGACCTCGGCACTGCATTGCTACTCGGCCTGGACTTCCAGTGCAACCTCCAGAGCCTAACCCTGAAATTTGGCGGGCCCCTACCACCCCTTACTGTTTGCGGCCTCACGACCCTTAAGGTCGACCCGCCTTCTCTGTTTGCAAACCTCACCCCGGATTGCAAACCCGTCGCCACCAGGAGCAGACGGTACAGCGCCCAGGACAGGACCTTCATCAGGTCTGAGGTCCAGCGGCTGCTGCCGGAAGGTATCATCGAGGCCAGCAACAGCCCCTGGAGAGCCCAAGTGGTAGTGGTGAAAACGGGGGAGAAAAACAGGATGGTCGTTGACTACAGTCAGACCATCAATCGGTACACGCAGCTCGACGCGTACCCCCTCCCACGCATATCTGATATGGTCAATCAGATTGCACAGTACCGGGTCTTTTCGACAGTGGACCTGAAATCTGCCTACCACCAGCTCCCCATCCGCAAGGCAGACTGCCTGTACACCGCGTTTGAAGCGGACGGCCGCCTTTACCATTTCCTTAGGGTTCCCTTTGGCTTCACTAACGGGGTCTCGGTCTTCCAACGGGAGATGGACCGAATGGTTGACCGGTACGGACTGCGGACCACCTTCCCGTACCTGGATAACGTCACCATCTGCGGCCACGACCAGTAACCACGACGCTAAACTTTCCAAATTTCTCCACACCGCCAAACTCCTCAACCTAACCTACAACAAGGAGAAGTGTGTGTTCAGCGCGAACCGATTAGCCATCCTCAGCTATGTGGTTCAGAACGGAGTTCTAGGGCCCGACCCCGATCGCATGCGCCCCCTCATGGATCTCCCCCTTTCCCACTGCCCCAAGGCCCTCAAACGATGCCTGGGGTTCTTTTTGTACTACGCCCAGTGGGTCCTAACTATGCGGACAAGGCCCGCTCACTCATCCACTCCACCGGTTTCCCACTGACGACCAAGGCTCACCAGGCCTTTAACCGTATCAAGGCCGACATCGCCAAGGCACACGGTCGACGAGACGCTCCCCTTCCAAGTCGAGAGTGATGCATCAGACGTCGTTCTGGCCGCCAGCCTCAACCAGGTAGGCAGGCCCGTGGCATTCTTTTCCCGCACCCTCCATGCCTTCAAAATTCGACACTCCTCCGTCGAAAAGGAGGCCCAAGCTATCGTTGAAGCTGTAGAGACACTGGAGACATTACCTGGCCGGCAGGAGATTCACTCTCCCCACTGACCAACGGTCGGTTGCCTTCATGTTTAACAACACACAGCGGGGTAAGATCAAAAATGATAAGATCTTGCAGTGGAGGATGGAGCTCTCCACCTTTAATTACGAGATTTTGAACAAGCCCCCCGATGCCCTATCCCGAGGTACATGTGCCAGCGCACAAGTGGACCGACTCTGGACCCTGCACAACGATCTCTGTCACCCAGGGGTCACCCGCTTTTATCACTTCATTCAGGCCCGCAATCTGCCCTACTCCATCGAGGAAGCTAGGGCTGTCACCAGAGATTGCCAGGACTGCGCGGAGTGTAAACCGCACTTCTACCGGCCAGACCGTGCATGCCTGGTGAAGACCTCCCGCCTCTTTGAACGCCTCAGCGTGGACTTCAAAGGGCCCCTCCCCTCCACCGACCGCAACACGTATTTTCTCAAAGTGGTCGACGAATATTCCCAATTCCCCTTTGCCGTCCCATGCCCCGATATGACGCATGCCACCGTCATCAAAGCCCTCAACACCATCTTCGCTCTGTTCGGTTTCCCGGCCTATGTCCACAGAGACCGGGAATCCTCATTTAGGAGCGATGAGCTGCGTCAGTACCTGCTCAACAGGGGCATTGCCTCGAGCAGGACGACCAGCTACAACCCCTGGGGAATCGGGCAGGTGGAGCGAGAGAATGGGATGGTCTGGAAGGCCGTCCAGCTGGCCCTACTGTCCAGAAAGCTCCCGGCCTCCCGCTGGCAGGAGGTCCTCCCCGATGGACTTCACTCCATTCGGTCGCTCCTGTGCACCGCGACTAACGAAACCCCCCATGAACGTCTCTTTGCCTTCCCCAGGAAGTCCACCTCCAGGGTTTCGCTCCCAAAGTGGCTCGCAGCTCCAGGACCCGTTCTCCTCCGCAAGCATGTGCGGCACCACAAGGCGGACCTGTTGGTTGAGAGGGTACAGTTACTCCACGCAAACCCGCAGTACGCCTGTGTAGCATACCCCAACGGCCGCCAAGACACAGTCCCCCTCAGGGACCTGGCACCAGCTGGGTCCTCACACACCCCCCCCTCTGCCCCGGCACCACCCTGCCTTCTCTCCGCGTACCCCACCACAGCCCCCGCTCCAGGACAATCCGTCCTCCCCTTGGTCCCACCCGGGGATGAAGAGGATGTCGACATGCTCCTGGAGTCACCGACGACCGAGCCAACGCTTGGCTCGCCACCAGCACTGCGCTGCTCTCAACGACGGATCAAGACGCCCGACCGTCTAAATTTGTAACCTTCTCTGAAATTTTAATGACAACCTGTATGTAAATAGTTTTCCACCACCCCCGCTGGACTCATTTTTAACAGGGGGTGAATGTGGTAGTCAACACTGTTGTGTTATATTGTATATACTGTACTGCATACGAGGGTATTACGGTAAGGCCCCTGTACTACAGGTACGGGGATAGATCCCTGCCTGCTGGCTCCGCCCAGTAGGCGGGGTATAACTGTGTGTGCTCTCCGAACTGCAGCCATTTCAGCAGCAGCTGCAGGAGGCCACACATCTCTGTGTAAAAGAGCCTCGATTACTCTCTACTCTCGTCTCGTCGTAATTGATAGTGCATCAGATATGAGTTTGGCTGGGATTATGGTGTTGAAGGCAGAGTTGAAGTCAATGAATAGGAGTCTGACGTGGGAGTGCTTGTGGTCGAGATGATCCAATGATGAGTGTACGGCCAGGGAGATGGCATCTGCCGTGGACATGTTGTAGCGGTATGCGAATTGCAGTGGAAGGAGGCCATTCGGCCCATGGAGTCTGCACCAACCTTCCAAAAGAGTACTCTACAGCTGTCCACTCCCCCGCCCTATCCCCACAAACCCGTAAAACTACCTAACCTGCACATCTTTGGATACTAAGGAGAAATTTTAGTGTCTGCAATCCACCTAACCTGCACATCTTTTAACTTGAGGAACTTGTTGAGTGAAGCAAGAGGAGCTGTTTTGAAATTTAAAAACAAAATCAAGGAGTGGCCCAAGAGAAGGAGAGGGAGATGGCAAGACCTGAGAGCTCACGGATGGGCAGCTGAGATCTGTTGCTTGCAATTCCTGCGCCATGTGGGAACTTCAGGACATTTCATGAGTCTTGTGGGTCCACATGTGTCAGGAGTGTCACTGGCTGCTTGAGTAGCAGTTCCAGCTTCCCTGAGTTTGAGAAGTAGAGCTAGAATCACTGCAGAGCATCAGGGAGGATCATACATTAAAAGGGGTATCCCCCACCCCCACAGGCAAAAAGAAGTCAAGATAGTAGATGGGTGACCATCACGTAAAGTAGGAAGAGGCAGGGAGTTCAGGATGTGTACCACTCTCAGAGAATAGAATCATAGAATGCCTTCAGTGCAGAAGGAGGCCATTGAGCCAAGTGAGTCTGCATCAACACTCTTAAAGAATACCCTATCTAGGCCCATTCCCTCACCCTATCCCCATAACCCCACCTAACCTACACACCGTTGGACGCTAACAGGTAATTGTAGCATGGCCAATCCACCAAACCTTCCACGGGTAACTCAACATAGGAGTCAGCTGGGAGTGAATGTCATCTACACCATGGCTCCAATGAGCACGAGAGCTCACAGTGGGGCTGGTGGAGGAGGGACCAGCAATGCATAGAAATGTGCTCATTATGGCAGATTCCACAGCTAGGGTGACAGACGAGTGTTTCTGCAATCATCACTATGACCCCCCCACGGTGTGTTGCCTCCCTGTTGCCAGGGAAAAGGACTTCATAGAGAGGGAATATTCTGCAGAGGTAAGGGAGTGAGCCAGAGGAGGCGCAACATGTCAGTACCAGTGAGGCACAGAGGGTAATCTGCTCCTACAATCAGGCTTGGAGGAACTATGAAGATGTTAAACAGTAGGACCTCAAAGAAAGTCATCTTTGGATTACTCCCAGTACCACTACATGGCAGCAAGAGCTGAAATAGGAAGACAGGGAGGATTAATGCGTGGGTTGAAACATGGGGTGAAATTCTCCGGTATCGGCACGATATCCGCCGACCGGCGCCAAAAATGGCGCAAATCAGTCGGGCATCGTGCCACCCCAAAGGTGCGGAATCCTCCGCATCTTGGGGGGCCGAGCCCCAACCTTGAGGGGCTAGGCCCGCGCCGGACTGATTTCCGCCCCGCCAGCTGGCGGAAGTGCCCCACCAGCTGGCGCGGAAATGATATTACCGGGCGGCGCATGCGCGGGAGCGTTAGCGGCCGCTCACGGCATCCCCGCGCATTCGATGTGGAGGGAGTCTCTTCCGCCTCCGCCATGGTGGAGACCGTGGCGAAGGCGGAAGGAAAAGAGTGCCCCCACGGCACAGGCCCGCCCGCGGATCGGTGGGCCCCGATTGCGGGCCAGGCCACCGTGGGGGCACCCCCCCAGGGCCAGATCGCCCAGCGCCCCCCCCCCCAGGACCCCGGAGCCCGCCCGCGCCGCCTTGTCCCGCCGGTAAGAGAGGTGGTTTAATCCACGCCGGCGGGACAGGCATTTTAGCGGAGTGACTTCGGCCCCTACGGGCCGGAGAATCGCGCGGGGGGAGGGGCCCGCCAACCAGCGCGGCGCGATTCCCACCCCCGCCGAATATCTGGTGCCGGAGAATTCGGCAACCGGCGGGGGCGGGATTCACGCCAGCCCCCGGTGAATCTCTGACCCGGCGGGGGGTCGGAGAATCTCGCCCATGGTGTGGAAGAGAGGGCTCCTGATTTGTATTATTTTCAAATTCATTTCCAGGATGTGGGTGTTGCTGGTTAGGCCGGCATTCATTGCCCATCCCTAGATGTCCTTCAGAAGTTCCTTCAGAAGGCCTTCTTGAACCGCTACAGTCCTTGAGGGGTAGGTACTGTGCTATTAGGGAGGGAGTTCCAGGATGTTGCTCCAGCGATAGTGAAGGAGCGGCAATATATTTCCAAGTCAGTGTGGTGGGGTTCCCAGGTATCTGCTGCTCTTGTCCTTCTAGATGACAGTGGTCATGGGTTTGGAAGGTGTTGTCTAAGGAACCTTGGTGAGTTACTGCTGTACGTCTTGTAGATATGGCTGTTCGACGGTGTGGTGTTGGGTGCTCTGAGGTACAGATGAACCAACACGGTTGCGATTGGTACAACTCAGTTTTATTCCAACTTGTTATTTACAGATCTGTCTTGGTACTCAGCATGTGGTGACTGTGTGAGTGTCTTTTTAATCAGGTCCTGTCCTTGTCCTGTCTCCAGATCGACTGACCACCAGGTGTCGTGTTTCTTGAATTAAACTGTGTTTGCCCTTGTCTGTGATTGGCTGTCGTGTTATGTGTGCTAATTGGTCTGTTGGTCTGTCTATCATGATGTGTGTGTTTGAATATCATGACATCCCCCCTTTTTTACAAGATTATGTGCCTACGTGGTTATAAATATGAATGTGTCCTGAGTGCAGCTAAAGGTGTGTGTGCGTGATATTTATAGCATGTACATGTGGCGTAACTATATACATGGGGCGATGTCAGGTGTGGCATGCTAACGAGGTTGTACCATAACAAAAGAAGAAAAACTTTGAAGTGTGGTCCGGTCAAACGAGATCTGGAACGATAAAACAGTAACATGTTACAATACAATAGTTGCTAAACTTTGACGTGTGAACAGTCTCATAAGTCCAGTCTAGTAGGTGGGCGACAAATTCGGGTTGACCGCCTCAAGGGTGGGTCGAGAACCACCGGCTGAGGTGCGAGCCTGGCCACGGGTGGCGACAGAAGTGGCATGGTATATGGCAGCTCCACGAAGTCACTATCAGGAACCATTGGAGAACACGGCGTCTGTGTGTGGTTCCGTTGCGAGCGTGGAAGTAGGCGAAGGGCTCGCCGATTGCGCCTACGCACCGCTCCATCCGTCATGCGTACCAGGAACGAGGTGGAGTCTTTTTCTTTTTATGTTTGTGGTGGTGCTGTCAGATGGCATCTTGTAGCTGATGGGTCGTTGACATTGAAGAGGTACCATCAACAATATCATTCAAGGTCATGGATGTGCCAGATGTTGAAGTCGGATGAGACTGTGCATACTGGTTCTGGCCACATGCTGTGCTGGAAGGGTGATTCTGCTGAGAAGCCTTGAAGCTTGTCGCTTTGGAGACAGAATTGCTGCTCGCATCAATGTCTGGTGATGGTGTGAAACTAGAACCTTGCATCTGATAGGAATATGCTATCTGGCCAGGCTAGGGTGCAGCAAATCCTGGGCAGTAACTAAGGCATCCAGTCTGTAGTGCAGATTGCGCTGGCGGTAGTCCTCCTTCGGTCTTGATTCCATTAGTGGGCAATCCGTAGTGCTGGCCTGTTTGAGAATATGCTGCATAGACTGCTGGCTGCTGCAGGCTTGACTACTGGGTTTGTCCAGCATGAGCTGTCATTGGCCGCACTGTCGGTGTGGAACAAATGTGTGGACATAGCTGTGGTGAAAATTGGTGTATTCCTCTTGGACTGTAGCTGCTGCTTGTTATTTCTGACCCAGTGTGATTGTCACGTGATCTATCTCCTGTCGTTGTGGCATCTGCTGGCACCCTGAGCGTGCCATCACTGAGGTTGCGACACTGCCTGTCTGGAGTAAAGTCTGGCTTACGTGAATCAGAGTTGGCGTTTGGTTGCTCCCCATCTGGAGTCTGGTCTGTTTTTTGTTGATGCTCCCCGTCCGGAGTCTTAGCAGGTTCACTGGAGTCAGCTGAGATTTCTTGAAGCTGCACTTCTGGAGTCGGAACATGCAGGAATGCATTGACAAGTGGAGAGGTTCGAGCAATTGAGGGTGGAAGTAGTGTGGTGTCACCGTAGTCACCAGTGGTCTCACCGTGATCGTCGAGTGCCTCTGCACGCACTAACTGAGGTCTGTCACTTTGCACCTTTTGCATGGGAGGTGGGATGCTGTCGTCACTCGTTTCACATACCGTGGGTAGATCCTCAGTAGCTGCTTGCTGTTCACTAGGGTTGGGTAAATTGTCAGAGTTTTCATCTGGTGGTGCAAACCATGTGGGTGGACTGTCATTGTCTTGCCGTTGTCCTTCATTTGGGCTTTTCTTCTTTGGAATTTTAAATCTTCCCCCAGACATTACAGAACCTTGTTCATTTCCCTCAATTTCTCCCGTATGTAGGGCATCAAATGTTGGATCCAATGTTTCTTCCGTCATTGTACTAGTTTCCAAAGAACAGTCCGTTTCAATTTTCTTCACAGTTACTTCATATGTATCCTTTTCTAATGTACATGCCTTCATAGTCCCTGGGTCTGATTTTGCTGGGACTGGCATAGTCACAATCTCTCTTTTACTGTTCTCAATTGCCCACATTCTACTCCCCAGACATAAATGCTTAATCTCTGGAGTTAATGTGGTACAATGGATAATCGGGTCGACCTTATCTGCATCTTCACCATCACTGGAAAGCACAATTGGTTCACTTGAAACTGCTGCGGGTTTTAAGTGCTTTATCTGGCTACTCGATGTCGGTGTCCTCAGGTTTCTTGCTCCAATATTCTGCTCATTTATCAGTGGAGTGTGCATAGGTTCAATGCGATTAATATTCCCATCAGGGTTTGAAGAGTCATTACTGACTAACTGCTGGTCTCTGAAGTTGGGACTTTGCGGTTTTGTGTTGAAGGGAGACAGTTGTCCCTGCTGTAGATATGATTGTGTTATTTCCATTAAATGAGGAACAATGTCTTGTCCATTTTTTCGATCCGTACTTAAGCAATGACAATTTTCAGTCTGCTCCTTGCAAGTTAGACATACAAGTAATTTCTTTAGCAAATCCTCAGCATCCTTCTGTGACTGTGCAGCATTATTAATATCTCTTCGGCTATAATGATCCTGAAGGTCAGCGCATAATGCTTTTCTCTTCGGGCTTGGAAGAGGCGATTCCTTTGGCTTGTCTTCATTTGGGCTTGAACAGTCATCAACGCTGTGCCCTTCATTGTAGCATGATAGACCATCATGGTCGTCCTGCTGTTTACGTGAGCATGGCAGACTTGCATCATCTGCCACTAGTTGGTCAGAGGAGGTTGGTAGACCCTCATGGTCTTGTTCCTGCAAGGACTGCGCATTGGAGTCTTGCGTTGCTTCCCTCATAGGGTCAGGAACCCTGAGCGGGGCGTGGACCACGCTCTGTGTGGCAGCAGGCCGCTCTCTGTGGGCTTGTACCGCTTTCCGTCTCTTAATTTCAGGCTGCAGCATCATCCTGCACTGATGAGTTGGGACGTCGTATCTGCTGGGTTGAAGATCCTCAGATCCGAAAAGTGAATCCGCATCTGCGTCGGATTCAATGCGGGGGTCGCCAATGTGCAACCTGAAAGGTTCGTCCGGGTCATAGCCGTCTAGGACCATGGAGCTGTCATTGGGCTCGCGAGGTCCGGAAAAAATGTAAAGATCGGTATCGAAGTATTCAAGGTCGGAATCATCGGTTTGTGCGTAGGTAACTGCTTGTTGCAGGGTTCTTCGGAGGTTAAATTCATTTCCTGGTTCAATTTGAGGCATTGTGCTGTCATTCCAGGTGAAGGAAGGTTGTTTTACAGCTTTTGAAGATTTTTTCTTTGATTTGGGACGTTTCCCCTTTAAATTGGATTTGGGATGTTTCCCCTTTAAATTGGTGCGGTCTGGGGCCTCTGACGTCATGACGCGCGTGACGTAGCACGTAGGAAGCGATTGCGCATGCGCAGATCGCTGTTCCTTTACCGATGGCCGTTTTCTTGATTGCGCATGCACCGCGACTCGTGCATGCGCAAACGAACCTTCCGGTTCTGCGCACTTCTCGCGCAACTGCGCTAGTGTAGTCCCTTTAGCAAGATGGCCACCGACCTCGACCCAAATCGCTCTCTGGTCCGGGATTTCGGCCTCTAGGTGAGTACTGGTGCTTCTCTTACCTTTCCTTGCCGATTGGAGTGTGTTTTCCTCACAGTATTTGCCGAATTTGTCCAGGACTGCCTGGAAGTCGTACCTGTTATGCCCCTTGGAGAACTTGAATTTTTAAAAGATTTCTTCTGCTCTTGCACCGGCGATGGTGAGGAGAAACTCTATTTTTTCATCATCGGCCAGATCTTGAAGTTCGGCTGCCACCAGGAAGAATTCAAACGTTTGCCGGTATCGCTGCCAGTTTTCGCGGAGATCGCCGTGGCACTGGAGCGGCTGCGGAACCCGGAGCTCGTACATCTTGCCTGGGTATTGCTGGTTGTCACTGTTCGCTGAGGTATGGCGGCAGGTATCGATCCACTCACTGGTATCATGTGGTGTTGGGTGCTCTGAGGTACAGATGAACCAACACGGTTGCGATTGGTACAACGCAGTTTTATTCCAACTTGTTATTTACAGATCTGTCTTGGTACTCAGCACGTGGTGACTGTGTGAGTGTCTTTTTAATCAGGTCCTGTCTCCAGATCGACTGACCACCAGGTGTCGTGTTTCTTGTCTTATACTGTGTTTGCCCTTGTCTGTGATTGGCTGTCGTGTTATGTGTGCTAATTGGTCTGTTGGTCTGTCTGTCATGATGTGTGTGTTTGAATATCATGACAGACGGTAGTGGAGGGTTTGAATGTTTGTGGAAAAGGGAGCGATCAGGCGGACTTTGACAAAGGGTAATTTGAACTCGAAACATGAGCTCTTTTCTCCCCCTACAGATGCTGCCAGACCTGCTGAGATTTTCCAGCATTTTATCTTTGGTTTCAGATTCCAGCATCTGCAGTAATTTGCTTTGATCAAGCGGGCTGCTTTGTCCTGGATGATGTCAAGCTTCTTGAGTGTTGTTGGAGCTGCACTCATCCAGGCAAGTGGAGAGTATTCCATTACACTCCTGGCTTGTGCCTTGTAGATGGTGGACAGACTTTGGGGCATCAGGAGGTGAGGATTCCTAGCGTTTGACCTGCCCTGGTAGCCACAGTATTAATGTTGCTAGTCCAGTTCACTTTCTGATCAATGGTAACCCCCAGGATGTTGATTGTGGGAGATTCAGCGATGGTAATACCATTGAATGTCACGGGGTGGTGGTTAGATGCTCTCTTGTAGGAGATGGTCATTGCCCAACACTTGCGTGGCGCAAATGTAACTTTCAGGCAGATTAGTGAGGATGAGGTTGAGTGTGTTTTTCCCTCTTGTTGGTTCCCTCACCACCTGCTGCAGTCCCAGTCTAGCAGCTATGTCCTTTAGGACCCAGCCATCTCCGTCTGTGGTGGTACTACCGAGCCACTCTTGGTGATGAACATTGAAGTCCCCTGCCCAGAGCATATTCTGTGCTCTTGCCACCGTCAGTACTTCCTCCAAGTGGTGTTCAACATGGAGGATGGTCGCCGGTATGTGGTAATAAGCAGGAGGTTTTCTTGCCCATGTTTAACCTGAAGCCATGAGACAGTTGTCCAGAGTCGACGTTGAGTACTCCCAGGGCATCTCCCTTCTAACTGTTTACCACTGTGCTGCCACCTCTGCTGGGTATGCCCTGCCGGTGAGACAGGACATACCCAGGAATGGTGATAGTGGTGTCTGGGATAATGTCTGGAAGGTATGACCCTGTGAGTATGACTATGTCAGGCTGTTGGTTAACTAGTCTGTGAGACAGCTCTCCCAACTTTGGCAACAGCCCCCAGATATTAGTAAGGAGGACTTTGCAGGGTCGGCAGTGCTGATTTGTCGTTGTCGTTTCCAGTGCATCGATGCCGGGTGGTCCGTCCGGTTTCGTTCCTTTTTTGTGTTTTCGTAGCGATTGAATACAACTGAGTGTCTTGCTAGGCCTTTTCAGAGGGCATTTAAGAGTCAACCATATTGCTGGGGTATTGAGACTAGTTTGTAGGCAGGAGACACCTATCCAAAAGGGGCAGTTTGCATCTCAACAGGACTGGGACCAATGTCCTTGCGGGCAGCTTTGCTAGTGTGATTGGGCAGGATTTGCACTTGATTGATGGGGAGGAGTTAAGGTGCGTAAATGAGTGTGAGTGCTGGATAGTACTAAGAAGGACGTAGTGCATATTAAATAGGAACAGACTGAGAAGGACTACGAGGAATACAAAGATAGGTTTAGGATACATGCATGTAAATGCACAAAGCGTGATGAGTAAAGTCGGTGAGTTACAACACAATTTCAGAAATTGATGGGGTTATCTTCAAGAGTTCGCTGTGCAATTGTGCCCTGTTCCTTTAGAAAGTCAGCATTATGGTCAGACTGTAATGGTCTAACTGTAATGCTCACAGTGCCTCATGGATTCCCAGTCTTGAGTTGCTAGGTCTGTTTGAAGTCTATCCCATTTAGTACGGTGATAGTGCCACACAGCACGATGGCGGGTATTCTCAGTGTGAAGATGGGACTTTGTCTCCACAAGGACCGTGCGGTGGTCGACTTGCTGTCCTGCCAAATTGTATTCATTGTCCATCTCTCTTGAAAATAATGTCAACCGCCTGATGAACGGATGTCCAGGTGACACCCTGGATGATATTGTACTATTTGTGACTGCCTGAAATGACCCAGTAGCATGGCAATTGAGTGCAGTGGCAACCTTAATAGCCAGAGGCAGAACTGTCTTCGCAGATGATCTTAACTGCAGAATGTCATGCAGAAATTAGCACAGCTCTACTACAACCCGTTCTGTGAAATGCTCTCTTCATAGAATCGAATCACAGAATCATTGAAGCCCTGCAGTACAGAAAGAGGCCATTCGGCCCAACGAGTCAGCACCGACCCTTAGAAAGACCACCCTATGTAGGCCCTATCACCTGCTCTGTAACCGCACCCTAAGGGGCAATTTAGCATGTCCAATCCACTTAACCTGCACATCTTTGGTCAGTGGGAGGAAACCGGAGCATCCGGAGGAAACCCACGCAGACACGGGGAGAACGTGCAGACTCCACAAAGACAGTGACTAAGGTAATTGGGTCCCTAGCGCTGTGAGGCAGCAGTGTTAATCATTGCGCCACCGTCTTCTCCTGCAGTTTTTCCAAAATTTGCTGAGCTTGGAATGTTTTGCTGCAAAGGTGGTGATATTTTGTAGGGACTTTCTCCGCAATTGCTGCTTCAAACTCCTTTCTTCTGCCCTGTTCTGGTACAGCTTCCCCTCCATTGAAACAGAACGTCCCCGATAATTCCACCTTGGTTATTCAGACGTCCTTGATACGGGTGTGGAAAAAAATATCTCAGTGGCCTCAGGCAAGGTCAACCCTATTCAGGTGCAACTCAAAACAAAGGTCCAAGATCTCTGCTTTGACACAAACAATCACTATGCAAATCTTCTCCATGCTGCAGGCTTCAAAGGTAAGCACTTCATCAAGGTTCGCTGCACCCCAGGAGAGGTTTGCACTTGCTCGGACTGTGGGTACATGTCCCCTGTTTTGGTCAAACTTGCACCAATTATCTTCCTCATTTACATATATGATAATGACTTCCTAGCAGCTCTTGGTGCATAGAGGGATAAAACCCACAAGCAGACAGGGAATTGTCAGCACAGTAATTAGGTGTGAAAGAGTTGGTGAAAATAGGTGCCAACTCCAGTAAACATTTTAATAACATACCTTTAGGCTGAACTTACATTCTAAACTCACCACGAAGAGATAGTAAATATGAGGCCTAACTATTTAGAGAATGCAGCTCGCTTTCCCTTCAGTCCTCCCTAAGCATATGGGAGGGTAGTCCCGGGACCGATCCCGGTGTGGGAAAAATGCCACCTGGGCACTCTGGCAGTACCACCCTGGCAGTCCACTTGTCAGATTGGCAGTGCCATCTGGGCACCCTGAAAATGCCAGGATGGCATCAGTTTGGCACTTCCAGGGTGCCAGACTGGCAGTGTCAAGGTGCCCAGGTAGCACCAGCAGTGCCAGGGTGTCACCCTGCCCAGAGGCTGATCACCCAGGGGCCTCCGATCGCCTGGGAGATGCCCCCAAGTGCCATTCCGCCTGGTCCCCGCTTGTGGGGACCAGTGCTGAACAGCACCCAGATGGGGTGAAGCTAATAGATGCTGGGTGGCTGTTCGATCTGGTGTCAGCACGGTTAAGTAGTAAGTTTTTAAACTCACTTAACTGCACTACTGGGTCCCGCCCATTATAGGGGGGCTTCAGATCGCAACATCTCACGAGATCTGGTTGGATCTCATGAGGCAGAATGACCGCCGTGGATCCTGGAAGAGGCCTGGCTGTGTCCCGTCCCGATTGTGGCGGGATGCGGTCGGTAAATCGTGCCCTTTTTGTATGTTGTTGTGGTTGTCTATAAAGAAGAGGTTCAGAGGTATGAATCTGAAAAGTAAATATTTATTGTTGAGCACAAGTGTACAAGACAATAGGCTTCTTCAATCCAAGCTACCTGCTATCTCCATTGAGACTACCACTGGTCACATGACTCACTTTACAGCGACATGTAAGCAGTACAGTTTCCCCAGCAATAGGGCAGCAGGGTGGCACAGTGGTTAGCACTGCTGCCTCACAGCTCCAGGGTCCCAGGTTCAATTCCGGCCTTGGGTGACTGTGTGGAGTTTGCACTTTCTCCCCGTGGGTTACCTCCAGATGCTCGGGTCTCCTCCCACTGTCCAAAGATATGCCTTGCTAAACTACCCCTCAGTGTCCAAAAGATTAGGCGGTGTTACTGGGTTACGGGAATATGATGGAGACGTGGGCTTAAGTCGGGTGCTCTTTCCAAGGGCCAGTGCAGACTCGCTGGGCCGAATGGCCTCCTTCTGCATTGTAAATTCTATGATTCTTTCATTAGCCCTTCCGGTCCTGAACACCCTATTACTACAATTATAACATTTGGGAGGAGTTCTCTGCACATTTGTTCCCATCCCTGCACAGAGCACTCTCCACAACAGGCTGATTAGATGAGGAAATTATAAATCCTCCTCCCAAGTAGAATTTGGTTGAATGGGGGGTAAAATCTAAGCCATGCTCCTGTGGTGCAGTATTTTCAACACCACTGTTCTTGGGTATTTGATATGCCCACCTGACTTAGACAGGAGACATATATCAGGAATAAGTGCTTTTCTGGGCCTTGCAAAGAATCATTGGCTTGTTACAACCTCGAGTTTCTCTACTCCTTCCTGCAAAACGCACCTAAACTCACCCCACTGACTTATCTGCCTGCTGGCCTGGCAGTCTCCTGGCCACCCCAATCTTCATTGGTTGCCAACTGCAACCTGACAAGATGGATTCCCATTTCGGCTGGGAAGATCACCAGAGCAATGTTCATGAGGGCCAGCTTTAAACTGAACCAGGCCTCCTGCTGCAGCTCCAGGCTGGCAGCTGGCAGTTTTCTATTCAAGAGTTCAAGATCCTCCTTGAGCTTTGCCAGGCAATGTAAACAGAGCTCTACTTGGTTCAAGCTGGTTTTCCAGCCAGAATCTGCTATAGAAAGGCAGCCTTGTGATGCTGAAATTCCACACACTGAATATTCTGAATTCACAACGAGGAGCAGAGCATTAGTAATTGGGGACTCTATAGTCAGGGGCACAGATAGGAAATTTTGTGGGAGCGTGAGAGACTCACGTTTGGTATGTTGCCTCCCAGGTGCAAGGGTACGTGATGTCTCGGATCGTGTTTTCCGGGTCCTTAGGGGGGAGGGGGAGCAGCCCCAAGTCGTGGTCCACATTGGCACTAACGACATAGGTAGGAAAGGGGACAAGGATGTCAGGCAGGCTTTCAGGGAGCTAGGATGGAAGCTCAGAACTAGAACAAACAGAGTTGTTATCTCTGGGTTGTTGCCCGTGCCACGTGATAGTGAGATGAGGAATAGGGAGAGAGAGCATTTAAACACATGGCTACAGGGATGGTGCAGGCGGGAGGGATTCAGATTTCTGGATAACTGGGGCTCTTTCTGGGGAAGGTGGGACCTCTACAGACAGGATGGTCTACATCTGAACCTGAGGGGCACAAATATCCTGGGGGGGAGATTTGTTAGTGCTCTTTGGGGGGGTTTAAACTAATGCAGCAGGGGCATGGGAACCTGGATTGTAGTTTTAGGGTAAGGGAGAATGAGAGTAGAGAGGTCAGGAGCACAGATTTGACGTCGCAGGAGGGGGCCAGTGTTCAGGTAGGTGGTTTGACGTATGTCTACTTCAATGCCAGGAGTATACGAAACAAGGTAGGGGAACTGGCAGCATGGATTGGTACATGGGATTTCGATGTTGTGGCCATTTCGGAGACATGGATAGAACAGGGACAGGAATGGATGTTGCAGGTTCCGGGGTTTAGGTGTTTTAGTAAGCTCAGAGAAGGAGGCAAACGAGGGGGAGGTGTGGCGGTGCTAGTCAAGAGCAGTATTACGGTGGCGGAGAGGATGCTAGATGGGGACTCTTCTTCCGAGGTAGTATGTGCTGAAGTTAGAAACAGGAAAGGAGAGGTCACCCTGTTGGGAGTTTTTTATAGGCCTCCTAATAGTTCTAGGGATGTAGAGGAAAGGATGGCGAAGGTGATTCTGGATAAGAGCGAAAGTAACAGGGTAGTTATTATGGGAGACTTTAACTTTCCAAATATTGACTGGAAAAGATATAGTTCGAGTACAATAGATGGGTCGTTTTTTGTACAGTGTGTGCAGGAGGGTTTCCTGAAACAATATGTTGACAGGCCAACAAGAGGCGAGGCCACGTTGGATTTGGTTTTGGGTAATGAACCAGGCCAGGTGTTGGATTTGGAGGTAGGAGAGCACTTTGGGGACAGTGACCACAATTCGGTGACGTTTACGTTAATGATGGAAAGGGATAAGTATACACCACAGGGCAAGAGTTATAGCTGGGGGAAGGGCAATTATGATGCCATTAGATGTGACTTGGGGGGGATAAGGTGGAGAAGTAGGCTGCAAGTGTTGGGCACACTGGACAAGTGGGGCTTGTTCAAGGATCAGCTACTGCGTGTTCTTGATAAGTATGTACCGGTCAGGCAGGGAGGAAGGCGTCGAGCGAGGGAACCGTGGTTTACCAAGGAAGTGGAATCTCTTGTTTAGAGGAAGAAGGAGGCCTATGTGAAGATGAGGTGTGAAGTTTCGGTTGGGGCGATGGAGAGTTACAAGGTAGCGAGGAAGGATCTAAAGAGAGAGCTAAGACGAGCAAGGAGGGGACATGAGAAGTATTTGGCAGGAAGGATCAAGGAAAACCCAAAAGCTTTCTATAGGTATGTCAGGAATAAGCGAATGACTAGGGAAAGAGTAGGACCAGTCAAGGACAGGGATGGGAAATTGTGTGTGGAGTCTGAAGAGATAGGGGAGTTACTAAATGAATATTTTTCGTCAGTATTCACTCAGGAAAAAGATAATGTTGTGGAGGAGAATGCTGAGCCCCAGGCTAATAGAATAGATGGCATTGAGGTACATAGGGAAGAGGTGTTGGCAATTCTGGACAGGCTGAAAATAGATAAGTCCCCGGGACCTGATGGGATTTATCCTAGGATTCTCTGGGAGGCCAGGGAAGAGATTGCTGGACCTTTGGCTTTGATTTTTATGTCATCATTGGCTACAGGAATAGTGCCAGAGGACTGGAGGACAGCAAATGTGGTCCCTTTGTTCAAACAGGGGAGCAGAGACAACCCCGGCAACTATAGACCGGTGAGCCTCACGTCTGTAGTGGGTAAAGTCTTGGAGGGGATTATAAGAGACAAGATTTATAATCATCTAGATAGGAATAATATGATCAGGGATAGTCAGCATGGCTTTGTGAAGGGTAGGTCATGCCTCACAAACCTTATCGAGTTCTTTGAGAAGGTGACTGAACAGGTAGATGAGGGTAGAGCAGTTGATGTGGTGTATATGGATTTCAGCAAAGCGTTTGATAAGGTTCCCCACGGTAGGCTATTGCAGAAAATACGGAGGCTGGGGATTGAGGGTGATTTAGAGATGTGGATCAGAAATTGGCTAGCTGAAAGGAGACAGAGGGTGGTGGTTGATGGGAAATGTTCAGAATGGAGTACAGTCACAAGTGGAGTACCACAAGGATCTGTTCTGGGGCCTTTGCTGTTTGTCATTTTTATCAACGACCTAGAGGAAGGCGCAGAAGGGTGGGTGAGTAAATTTGCAGACGATACTAAAGTCGGTGGTGTTGTCGATAGTGTGGAAGGATGTAGCAGGTTACAGAGGGATATAGATAAGCTGCAGAGCTGGGCTGAGAGGTGGCAAATGGAGTTTAATGGAGAGAAGTGTGAGGTGATTCACTTTGGAAGGAATAACAGGAATGCGGAATATTTGGCTAATGGTAAAGTTCTTGAAAGTGTGGATGAGCAGAGGGATCTAGGTGTCCATGTACATAGATCCCTGAAAGTTGCCACCCAGGTTGATAGGGTTGTGAAGAAGGCCTATGGAGTGTTGGCCTTTATTGGTAGAGGGATTGAGTTCCGGAGTCGGGAGGTCATGTTGCAGCTGTACAGAACTCTGGTACGGCCGCATTTGGAGTATTGCGTACAGTTCTGGTCACCGCATTACAGGAAGGATGTGAAGGCTTTGGAGCGGTTGCAGAGGAGATTTACCAGGATGTTGCCTGGTATGGAGGGAAAATCCTATGAGGAAAGGCTGATGGTCCTGAGGTTGTTTTCGTAGGAGAGAAGAAGGTTAAGAGGAGACTTAATAGAGGCATACAAAATGATCAGGGGGTTGGATAGGGTGGGCAGTGAGAGCCTTCTCCCGCGGATGGAAATGGCTGGCACGAGGGGACATAACTTTAAACTGAGGGGTAATAGATATAGGACAGAGGTCAGAGGTAGGTTCTTTACGCAAAGAGTAGTGAGGCCGTGGAATGCCCTACCTGCTACAGTAGTGAACTCGCCAACATTGAGGGCATTTAAAAGTTTATTGGATAAACATATGGATGATAATGGCATAGTGTAGGTTAGATGGCTTTTGTTTCGGTGCAACATCGTGGGCCGAAGGGCCTGTACTGCGCTGTATTGTTCTATGTTCTATGTTCTATGTATGATGCCACAACCAAGTAGCCACCAAACCAGTGACTTTAAACATGAAGGAAAACACAGCAGATGTTTTGTATAGATGATACACAATGGAATTATAGTTTACACGACACAGAACAGGTGTCCTGATAAAAATATCTTCGATGACAGGTACAACTGGTTTTATTTTTTATAAACTGCAAAACTGGTCCCTGACACTTTTCCTTCACTTCAAGTTCAAAATCAAATTTTGGGCTCGATCTAATGGGAGAAGCACTAAGTGCAGTAGCAAGCGCGACTTGCCAGGTGCTTCCCAATGGATGATCCGGCGAGGCCGCGATCAGCATCTAACATCAATTAGTGCCGGAAATGATCCCCCACGGCCTTCATGGAGGAATTGGCCATCCGCCAGCTGAATTGCATGGACCGTGCCCAGCAACTCCCTGCTAACAAAGAGGAGCGGCACATAACCCACTCCCTCCGAACACACTCCAGGCAGCACTAAGCCATGTCACCTGGAGACCTGCTCCATGTTACGGAGATGCCGAGTGGTCGAGATAGGATACTCTGTTCCCCCAGGGGATTGGGGGATCAGCCACAGGGCCGCCAGTGCAACTGGGAGGTAGTCAGGGGCTGTCACGTTGGGCAGTGTGACCAGGAGGACGGCTGTCCAATGCAGGAAGCAGCTCAATGACCTCCACCGGGCCGCAAGGATAAGTTAATACCAGCCCCCTGGCACTGGGACTAACCCCCCTTCAACCTTCCCCATGCAACCCCCCTCCCCGCAACCCCCCCCCCCCCCAGCATAATACTGCACCTGTACCCCGGTACCCCCAGCTAACCCACCCATGTCCAGCAGTGGTGCCCATGCCTGTTGCCTGCCATGGACCCCCACTAATGCATCAAGTGTGCAGCTCACAATACTCTCTTTGTTCCCGCAGGAGAAGTTGGCACAAAACAGGTGGGAAAGGGCCCAGACAGGTAGTGGATTGCCGGACATCAGAGTCCTCACCCCCTATGAGGAACGGGCCCTAGAGGTCACGGGGATGACCGACGATAGGTGGGTTTCTGACAGCGAGGTTGGCATGCGCCTTAGAGGTGAGGATTCATTGCCCCTCCACCCAGATGATCTGTCTCAAATGAATTGTACATGTCAGACAAAATGACCCTTCCGTTTCACAGACCACATGCCTATTCTCTCGCAGGATCTCCATCGGATGGTACTGACCCATCCGGGTGCCCGCCCCCCCCTCAAAGATATTTTTACAAGAATATTTCAAGCTTCTGGTTGCTGTTACATTTTACATTGTTGCTGAAATGTTTTTAATGAGAGGAAGATGATGGCAATGCAAAATAACATTACCATTTTTCACTAGACATTTTGCACCACCAAGATTGGACTGTGACGTCCAGGTGAGAACTCGGAAAATATTCATCCAGTTTACTTACACAGGAGGTTTTGTGGGCAATGAAGTGGCCCTACCTCTGTTCCAGAAGCTCCAGTTTCAAGTCCCATTCTGGGACTTGATGACCATGGAAGTTGCATTTGTAACATGGCCAAAAAGGTTGATAATCAGCCTCTAAATCCTTCCAATATGCTTGATAGCAGGCAATAAGAGCGGGAGAGTTTCCCAGAAGACAATGGCAAGCCACTGCAGGACTTTGCTAAACATAGTCAAGGACCAATCCAATAAAAACCCATTGTTACCATGCCCTCTTGGCTGAAAAAATACATTTTGTCAAAGCTTTTCATCTTCTACTCATCAAGACAATTGCAAGATTACCAGTGTCAGGGGAAGCAACAACTTTATCTTGCATGAAAGGAAAATGTTGGTTGGTTGGCAAGTGGGATTTGATTGGTAGAGACATTACCATGGAGAATGCCCCAGTTAATGGTAACTGACAGTTAACTGCCAAGCGTTATTTGAAAATTTAAACCAGGCAACTTGACTCTGATTGGACAAGGCATTGCCCTGAAGAATGAACCAGTAATTTGTTCACATATAATTTGGCACAGAATGGAATTGAAAATCTGACTGTGTGTTAAACCCTTTACCAATTCATCCATCGGGCAACAACCTAATTGTTATAAAGATACCTATGCAGTTATTCCCCCTTTTTATAATTACTTTCTTAAATGCTTTAAACTGCTGGTGGGAACAAATCAAAAGAGAGATATTTGTTTTCTTTAATGCTATACAGTTGCACTGTGGTGAGGTAACCATGGCCCAAATCTTCCAGTCAGAGGCAATGCTGAGTGCATTTCCAGTGCCTGCGAAGATTTCCCCAACCCAACAGTACTCCATGTTTTCCCCGATCTTCCAATCCCAGCTGTCAAAGAAATGTGTAGCACAGCATCGCCTGGGCAACTCCACAGGAGCTGAGTTGAGTTGGTGGGGAAAGAGGACATGCCTCCTTTTTATGCAACTAGCTGCCGCATTCAGATAAGTTTAAAGGTCCAGTCTATGAGCAGAAGTTGGTCAATAGATGAATAATTGGGTGAGTGAGTAGCTGAATGGGCAAATTAGTGAGTGACTGAACAGGTAGGTGGTGAGGTGGGCGAGCTACGTAGGTTTATGAGTTGGTAGCTGGGTGAATGGATAGGTGGGTGAATGAGTAGTCAAGCCAATGGCGGGGGAGGGGATGCCATAGTTGGATGATTGGGATATAGGTCTGGTTATGGTAGTAGTCTTGAGGTTGAGTGTGTCAGGTCTGGTTGGGGTGATACTCTGGTTCAGGGATGTAGTCAAGTGATTGGAGGATGGTTGGGTCTTGTTGGGTATGGGGTGGTCAGATTGGGGGTAGTCAGGTTGGAGGTTAGTTGGGTCCAATCAGTGGTGGTTGAGTTGGGGGGTTGTGGGATTGGGTCAGGGGTAGCTCGATCAGGGGTATAGGCGGGTCCGGGGTTAGTTAGGTCAGGTAGAGAGGGTAGCCCGGTCAGGGGGTTGGTTGGGTCAGGGGATAGTTGAGTCCGGTTTAGGAGGCGGAGTAGTTGGATCTGATGTGTGGTTGTCAAGCCAGGTCAGAGAGATAGCCAGGTCATCTGGATAGTCAGATTGTTGTGGGGGGTGGGTAGTTAGGTCTGTTGCATGGGGTAGTCATGTCGGATCGGGGAGGGGTAGCTTTTTCCGGGGGGGGGGGGTGGTATATTTGGGGGGTAGTCAGGTCAGGGGTTAGTTGGGCCGGGGCTAGTAAGGTGGATGTGGCAATCTGTCAGGCTAGGGCGTACTTGGGTGAGGGGGGTAGTAGATGGTCAGAGGTTAGTTGGGTGGGGATGCACTCATGTTGGGTTGTATTTGGATATGGTCAGAGGGGTAGTTGGATGGTTGGGGGGACTGCACAAGTCAGATCTGTGGATAGTTGGGTCAAGTTGCTGTCATGATATTCAGATAAACATCATGGTGCAATCACACACACACACGCTGATGGACAGATCAACGGACCAATCAACACACGCAACATCACAGCCAATCACAAGCAAGGGCACACGCACTATAAAACGGGGAACACACAGTTCCCGCTCATTCCAGCAGGAGACAGCTCAGGGCACAGAGCTCACAGCGTGCCACTCAGACATTCACCATGTGCAGAGTGCCTCTCCAAGATAGTGTTAGGGCTGGGTCCACAGGTTAAAGGGTAATGAACGAACCACAGTAACAAGTTTACAGATGTTGTTATTGATAGTAATAAAACAGAGTTGTACCATCCGCAACCGTGTTGGTTCGTCTGTGTAGCAGAGCACCCAACACGACAGTTGTGACATAGTCAGGTAAGGGGGGTATTTGGGTCAGGTTGTGGGTGTAGTTCGGTCGTGTTGGGACTAGTCAGGTTGGGGTCGGGTCAGGTCAGGGGTAAAAGCAAATTACTGCGGATGCTGGAATCTGAAACGAAAGAGAAAATGCTGGAAAATCTCAGCAGGTCTGGCAGCATCTGTAGGGAGAGAAAAGAGCTAACGTTTCGAGTCCAGATGATCCCTTGTCAAAGCTAACAGACAGAGAAAGTGGGAAATATTTACACTGTGGAGTGAGAATGAAAGATGATAGACAGGGGTAGTCGGGTTGTATCGGGGAATAGTTGGTTGGGTTGGGGAAGAGGGTTTGGTCAGGTGAGGGGGTAGCCCAGTTAACCTGGAATTATACAGAGTCTGCGGAGAAGGTAGACAACCTTGCCAGAGAAAGCCATCTCAAGCCGAAAAGGGAGAAGTATGAAACCGGAATCTGAACTTCATAAAGACACTGAGTGGGTTTCTCCGTCCCGCCACACCATTGTGGGGCAGCCCCACACCATTGTGGGACAACCCCCGGGCTGTCGGCAAAACCGAGAATCCCGACGGAGGACAATTCAGCCCATTAATTTGAAATCATCCCAGTGCATCAAAGATCCTTATCCTTCTATTTTTACTAATATTTTATTTCCTTTTCCACCATCCTTTCCCCTCTGTGTTGTTTGTCTGTGTGTGTATGAATTTGTGAGGAGGTAGTTTGGAAAGGGAGGTTGAGAAATGGGTAGTAGATAGTTACATTTTTTGTCAGTTTAATTATAATACTGCACATAATAAAAGGTTACTTGCGTTAAAGTTACAAGCCTGGTGACTTCAATTTATTGGGCTCAACCAGAACCCGGGATATTTTAAATAAAACCTAATTTTACCTGTGTTGCAACTAATAATAATAATCTTTTAATAATCTTTATTAGTGTCACAGGTAGGCTTACATTAACACTGCAATGAAGTTACTGTGAAAATCCCCTGCCGCCACACTAAGGACCGGGATTCTCCGGCCACGTCGCCCGCCGACCGGAGAATCCCGCCCGAGGTCAATGGAGTTCTCCATTGTACGTGGCTCGTAAGTGGCATTAATGCGGCGGGCGGGGCGGGAGAGTCCAGCATCTGCTCGAGTACACAGAGGGAGAATTCATAATGTCCAATTTGTAGTGATCTATTAATATACATGATCAATGTATGTAAATGTAATACAGTCAATTCAACACTAGATGTCTCACTATCAGATGGTATAAGAAAGACTTTCCCGCTCTTTCTGAGAGAATGTGCTTCAGGAGAGTGAACAGACAAGACATAGATTAGCTAGAGAGAGAGAAGTTATAAGTTATTTCATTACTACATGGCATAGTTAGTTGGTTATCTTTACTGTATTTTATTTCTTCTACTAGTTCAGTATTAAGTACAAGGACTCACAATGGCGGAGGTCGGAGTACTTTCGGCTGTACCGGGGGAAGAGGCAGGGGTGTCCCTTATCCCCCTTGTTGTTTGCACTGGCAATTAAGCCGCTGGCCATGGCACTGAGGGAGTCCAGGAAATGGAAGCGATTGGTCGGGGGGGGGGAGAGGAACACCGGGTGCCGTTGTATGCCGATGACCTGTTGTTGTATGTTACGGACCCAGTGGAGGGGATGGCGGAGGTCATGCGGATCCTTGGGGAGTTTGGGGACTTTACGGGGTATAAACTCAACGGAGGGAAGAGAGAGCTCTTTGTGGTGCAGCCAGGGGACCAGGGAAGGGGGATAGACGAGCTACCGCTGAAGAGGGTGGAAAGGAGCTTTCGGTACCTGGGGATCCAGGTAGCTAGGAGTTGGGGGGCCCTGCACAAGCTCAATTTGACGCGGTTGGTGGAGCAGATGGAGGAAGATTTTAAAAGATGGGATATGCTGCCACTCTCACTAGCGGGTAGGGTGCAGTCGATCAAAATGATGGTTCTTCTGAGGTTTCTCTTTGTGTTCCAGTGCCTTCACTTTTTGATCCCCAAGGCCTTTTTCAAATGGGTAAGCAGGAGCATCAAGGGATTTGTGTGGGCAAATAAGACCCCGAGGGTGAAGAGGGTGTTTTTGGAGCGTAGCAGGGAAAGGGTTGCTGCCGAATCTATGTGGCTATTATTGGGCAGCCAATGTGGCGATGATCCATAAGTGGGTAATGGGGGTAGAGGGGGAGGCGTGGAAGTGGCTAGAGATGGCGTCCTGTGTAGGCACGAGCCTGAGGGCACTGGCGACGGCACCGCTGCCGCTCCTGCCGACAAGGTACACCACGAGTCCGGTGGCGGCGGCGACGCTGAAGACCTGGGGGCAGTGGAGGTGACACAGGGGCGAGGTGGGAGCCTCAGTTTGGTCCCCGATTTGGGAGAATCATCGGTTTGTCCCGGGAAGGATGGATGGGGGAGCTGGCATCGGGCAGGGATTAAGAAAATGGGGAACCTGTTCATCGATGGGACGTTTGCGAGCCTAGGGGCACTGGAGGAGAAATTTGGGCTACCCCCGGGAAATGCTTTCAGGTATATGCAAATGAGGGCATTTGTGAGGCGGCAGGTGAGGGGATTCCTGCTGGTCCCAGCACGTAGGATTCAGGACAGGGTGATTTCGGGTGAATGGGTTGGAGAAGGCAAGGTTTCGGCGATTTACCAGGAGCTGCAGGAAGAGGAGGAGTTAAAGGGCAAGTGGGAGGAGAAGCTTGGGGAGGAGATGGATGAGGGTCTGTGGGCTTATGCCCTGAGTAGGGTTAATGTGGTGAACCACTGTAATAGGAGATGTAAGGTAGGACCTGCACTATAGGTTCGCCGGTGGCTCCTGCCGGCTGGCTCCGCCCACGGAGAACTGTATAAATATGCATGACCTCCAGTGCCCTGCCATTTTGCCAGCTGCAGCAGGAGGCCACGCATCTGACTGTAATAAAGCCACAGTTGTTCCCAACTTTAGTCTTTGTGCAATTGATGGTGCATCAATTTATTACAGTCAGATTTTCCACAGAATGGATATCAGAATTAAGCCCGATCGCCTGCAGCTGGATCGCACTCGCCCGACGCCAGAAAAGACTTTACTCACTGGCTGGCATGTTTTGAGGCCTACATCAAGGCTGCGGACCCCGAGCCAACTGAGGCTCAGAAGATAAACGTCCTGTACTCCAGACTGAGCTCCAGCTTGTTCCCGTTGATCCAAGACGCCACGAATTACACAAAAGCAATGGAACTCCTTAAGGAACACTACGCGCAGAAAGGGAACACACTCTTCGCCAGGCATGTACTAGCCACCTGCTCGCAACTACCTGGTGAGTCCATCAAAGACTTCTGGTGGGCCCTAATTCCACTCGTCCGGGACTGTGCCTGTCAGGCCGTTACAGCCGCCGAACACGCGAATCTCCTCATGCGCGATGCCTTCGTGACGGGGATTGCGTCGGACCGCATCCGAGAGCGATTACTGGAAGGGGCCACGCTCGAACTGGCGGAGACAAAAACTTTGGCGCTCTCCATGATGGTCGCATCCCGTAACGTACAATCATAGTCCTCCCGCCGCACTGCCCACCCTTCTACTCCTTGCTACCCCTCCTGGACCCCGCCGACGACCTCCTCAGCCGGGGCCCTGCCTTCCCAATATGCCTGCGCTGCATGCTGATCCGCGCACCCCGGGGGTCAGCAGAGGCACCCCCGCCAAAACTGCCCGGCCCGCACTGCAGTTGTAAAGCCTGCAGTAGAAAGGGCCACTTCGAGGCGGTGTGCCAGGCCCGCGCAGTTGCTGCGATCATGCCCGCTATCGCCCCCTACCCCACACCAGATGCACAGTGGGAGCCGCCATCTTCTCCTCCCGGGCCCATGAGCGGCCAATGGGCGCCGCCATCTTGTCCCGACCCCGCAATGTGCGCACCATGGGCGCCGCCATCTTGTCCCCCACAGGGTCTCCAGACATCCCGACATTGGAACCGCACACGCTCGCCACCCGAAGCATCCGATGGCTACCAGCAGCTCACTTCGATGACGCTGGACCAATCTCGCCCGCACAACCTGGCCACCGCGTCGACAATGGTTAAAATCAAGGCTACGCGATCTCGTGCCTGCTGAACTTCGGGAGCACCGAAAGCTTCGTTCACCCAGATACGGTAAGGCGCTGCTCCCTCGCAGTCCACCCTGCCAATCAAAGGATCTCCCTAGCCTCCGGATCCCACTCCCTCCCGATCCGAGGCTTTTGTACAGTCACCCTTACGGTCCAGAGCGTAGAATTTAATAACTTCCGCCTCTATGTCCTTCCTAATCTCTGTGCTGCACTCCTGTTGGGCCTGGACTTCAAGTGCAACCTTCAGAGCCTCACCCTCAAATTCGGCGGGCCCTTACCCCCCCTTACCGTTTGCGGCCTCGCAACCCTCAAGGTCGATCCCCCCTCCCTTTTTTGCCAATCTAACTGCGGATTGCAAGCCCGTTGCAACTAGGAGCATACGGTACAGCACCCAGGACAAGACCTTCATCAGGTCCGAAGTCCAGCGGCTGCTTAAGGAGGGTACATTCGAGGCCAGCAACAGCTGGAGAGCCCAAGTGGTAGTGGTTAAAACACAGGATGGTCGTGGGCTACAGCCAGACCATCAATCAGTACACGCAGCTCGACGCGTACCCCCTCCCATGCATATCTGATATGTTCAATTAGATTGCACAGTACCGGGTCTTCTCAACAATTGACCTGAAATCCGCCCACCACCAGCTCCCCATCGGAAGTCGGACCAGCCATACACTGCCTTCGAGGCGGACGGTTGCCTCTACCACTTCCTTAAGGTCCCTTTCGGTGTCACAAATGGGGTCTTGGTCTTCTAAAGAGAGATGGACTGAATGGTCGACCAGTACGGTTTGCGGGCCACCTTTCCGTACTTAGATAATGTCACCATCTGTGGCCATGACCAGCAGGACCACGATGCCAACCTCGATAAATTCCTCCGCACTGCCACTCTTCTCAACCTGACCTACAACAAAGAGAAGTGTGTGTTCAGCACGACCCGGTTCGCCATTCTCGGCTATATAGTCCAAAACGGACTTCTCGGGCCCGACCCCGACCGCATGCGCCCCCTCATGGAACTTCCCCTCCCCTACTGCCCCAAGGCCCTCAAACGCTGCCTGGGGTTCTTTTCCTACTACGCTCAGTGGGTCCCAAACTATGCGGACAAGGCCCGCCCACTCATTCAGTCCACCCAATTCCCCCTTGCGGCCGAGGCACAACATGCTTTCACCCGCATCAGAGCAGACATCGCCAAGGCTGGGATGCGCGCAGTGGACGAGTCACTGCCTTTCCAAGTAGAAAGCGACGCTTCAGATGTCGCCCTTGCCGCCACTCTAAACCAGGCAGGCAGACCCATGGCATTCTTTTCCCGCACCCTTTATGCCTCGGAAATTCGACACTCATCCGTTGAAAAGGAGGCCCAAGCTATCGTTGAAGCTGTGTGGCATTGGAGGCATTACCTGGTCGGTAAGAGATTCACTCTCCTTCCGGACCAACGGTCGGTGGCCTTCATGTTCAATAACACACAGCGGGGCAAGATCAAAAATGATAAAATCTTGTGGTGGAGAATCGAGCTCTCCACCTATAATTACGAGATCTTGTATCGCCCCGGTAAACTGAACGAGCCCCCAGACGCCCTCTCCCGAGCTACATGTGCCAGCGCACAAGTGGGCCAACTCCGGGCCCTAACTTGAAGGTGGTTTGTGGAGGAGCTGTTGTCAAGTGACACTTAAACCCGAAACACTTCTTCAGTGTTTCCCTCCCTACACCCTCCGATAAGCAAAAAAAAACACAACCGCTGTAAAGATCAAGAGGAAGACTCGAGTGCAGGTAGAAGTAGAAAGAAGTTGAACTGTGATGTCACGGCCTGCAGGTAAGGGATTGGCTGGTGACTGGTAAATAGTTTTTTGTTTATTTTCCTCAGCTGTTATTGTGCGGGGCGCAGAGGTTGCTGAGTGAGTGCTTGCTGAGAAAGGGAGTGAATAACAGGTAAGCTCTTTCTTTCTTTTTCTTTTTTATCTAGAGGGGATGGCAGGGAAGGTAGTGCAATGTTCGTCCTGTAGAATGTTTGTGGTGAGGGACGCCATCAGTGTCCCTGCTGATTTCATCTGTGGGAAGTGCACCCATCTCCAGCTCCTCAGAAACCGCGTTAGGGAACTGGAGCTGGAGCTGGATGAGCTTCGGATCATTCAGGAGGCAGAGGTGGTCATAGATAGAAGCTTCAGGGGTGTAGTTACTCCGAAGAATAAAGATAGATGGGTGACGGTGAGAGGGGCTGGGAGGAAGCAGTCAGTACAGGGATCCCCTGTGGTCGTTCCCCTTAGTAACAAGTATACCGCTTTGGATACTGTTGTGGGGGACAACTTACCGGGGGTAAGCCATGGGGTATAGGTCTCTGGCACAGAGTCTGTTCCTGTTGCTCAGAAGGGAAAGGGGGAGAGGAGTAGAGCATTAGTCATTGGAGACTCCATAGTTCAGGGGATAGATAGGAGATTCTGTGGGAACGAGAGAGACTCGCGGTTGGTGTGTTGCCTCCCAGGTGCCAGGTTGCGTGATGTCTCGGATCGTGTTTTCGGGATCCTTAAGGGGAGGGGGAGCAGCCCAAAGTCGTGGTCCACATAGGTACCAACGACATAGGTAGGAAAAGGGATAGGGATGTAAGGCAGGAATTCAGGGAGCTAGGGTGGAAACTTAGATCTAGGACAAACAGAGTTATTATCTCTGGCTTGTTACCCGCGCCACGTGATAGCGAGACAAGGAATAGGGAGAGAGAGGAGTTGAACACGTGGCTACAGGGATGGTGCAGGAGGGAGGGTTTCAGATTTCTGGATAATTGGGGCTCATTCTGGGGTCGGTGGGACCTCTACAAATGGGATGGTCTACACCTGAATCAGAGGGGTGCCAATATCCTGGGGGGGAAATTTGCTAATGCTCTTCAGGAGCATTTAAACTAGTTCAGCAGGGGCTTGGGAACCTGAATTGTAGCTCCAGTATACAGGAGGTTGAGAGTAGTGAGGTCATGAGTAAGATTTCAAAGTTGCAGGAGTGTACCGGCAGGCAGGAAGGTGGTTTAAAGTGTGTCTTCTTCAATGCCAGCAGCATCCGGAATAAGATGGGTGAACTTGCCGCATGGGTTGGTACCTGGGACTGCGATGTTGTGGCCATTTCGGAGTCATGGATAGAGCAGGGACAGGAATGGTTGTTGCAGGTGCCGGGGTTTAGATATTTCAGTAAGCTCAGGTAAGGTGGTAAAAGAGGGGGAGGGATGGCATTGTTAGTCAAGGACAGTATTACGGTGGCAGAAAGGACGTTTGATGAGGACTCGTCTACTGAGGTGGTATGGGTTGAGGTTAGAAACAGGAAAGGAGAGGTCACCCTGTTAGGGGTTTTCTATAGGCCTCCGAAAAGTTCCAGAGATGTAGAGGAAAGGATTGCAAAGATGATTCTGGCTAGGAGCGAAAGCAACAGGGTAGTTGTTATGGGGGACTTTAACTTTCCAAATTGTGACTGGAAACGCTATAGTTCGAGTACTTTAGATGGGTCCGTTTTTGTCCAATGTGTGCAGGAGGGTTTCCTGACACAGTATGTAGATAGGCCAACGAGAAGCGAGGCCATATTGGATTTGGTACTGGGTAATGAACCAGGACAGGTGTTAGATTTGGAGGTAGGTGAGCACTTTGGTGATAGTGGCCACAATTCGATTACGTTTACTTTAGTGATGGAAAGGGATAGGTATATACCGCAGGGCAAGAGTTATATCTGGGGGAAAGGCAATTATGATGCGATGAGGCAAGACTTAGGATGCATCGGATGGAGAGGAAACCTGCAGGGGATGGGCACAATGGAAATGTGGAACTTGTTCAAGGAACAGCTACTGTGTGTCCTTGATACGTATGTACCTGTCAGGGAGGGACAAAGTGGTCGAGCAAGAAAACCGTGGTTTACTAAAGCAGTCGAAACACTTGTCAAGAGGAAGAAGGAGGCTTATGTAAAGATGAGACATGAAGGTTCAGTTAGGGTGCTTAAGAGTTACAAGTTAGCAAGGAAGGACCTAAAGAGAGAGCTAAGAAGAGCCAGGAGGGGACATGAGAAGTCTTTGGCAGGTAGGATCAAGGATAGATATGTCAGGAATAAAAGAATGACCAGGGTAAGAGTAGGGCCAGTCAAGGACAGTAGTGGGAAGTTATGCTTGGAGTCCGAGGAGATAGGAGAGGTGCTAAATGAATATTTTTCGTCAGTATTCACACAGGAAAAAGACAATGTTGTCTAGGAAAATACTGAGATTCAGGCTACTAGACTAGAAGGGCTTGAGGTTCATAAGGAGGAGGTGTTAGCAATTCTGGAAAGTGTGAAAATAGATAAGTCCCGTGGGCCGGATGGGATTTATCCTCGGATTCTCTGGGAAGCTAGGGAGGAGATTGCTGAGCCTTTGGCTTTGATCTTTAAGTCATCTTTGTCTACAGGAATAGTGCCAGAAGACTGGAGGATAGCAAATGTTGTCCTCTTGTTCAAGAAGGGGAGTAGAGACAACCCCGGTAACTATAGACCAGTGAGCCTTACTTCTGTTGTGGGCAAAATCTTGGAAAGGTTTATAAGAGATAGGATGTATAATCATCTGGAAAGGAATAATTTGATTAGAGATAGTCAACACGGTTTTGTGAAGGGTAGGTCGTGCCTCACAAACCTTATTGAGTTCTTTGAGAAGGTGACCAAACAGGTGGATGAGGGTAAAGCAGTTGATGTGGTGTATATGGATTTCAGTAAAGCGTTTGATAAGGTTCCCCATGGTAGGCTACTGCAGAAAATATGGAGGCATGGGATTCAGGGTGATTTAGCAGTTTGGATCAGAAATTGGCTAGCTGGAAGAAGACAAAGGGTAGTGGTTGATGGGAAATGTTCAGACTGGAGTCCAGTTACTCGTGGTGTACCACAAGGATCTGTTTTGGGGCCACTGCTGTTTGTCATTTTTATAAATGACCTGGAGGAGGGCGTAGAAGGATGGGTGAGTAAATTTGCAGATGAAACTAAAGTCGGTGGAGTTGTGGACAGTGCGGACGGATGTTACAAGTTACAGAGGGACATAGATAAGCTGCAGCGCTGGGCTGAGAGGTGGCAAATGGAGTTTAATGCAGAAAAGTGTGAGGTGATTCATTTTGGAAGGAATAACAGGAAGACAGAGCACTAAGTCAGAATGCTCATTTGGAAAGCCTGTGCACACACAATGGGCTGAATAGACTCCTTCTGCATCGTAACAATTCTGATTCTGGCCTTGTCCCTCGGGTCTTAAAAGACATATCTACTGACATAGTGAATGTACTGGCTATGATTTTCCGAAAGTCCCTAGATTCTGGGATGATATCAGCAGATTGGAAATGAGCAAATGTGATACTGTTATTCAAGAAAGGAGGAAGAGAGAAAAAATTAACTACAGGCCAGTGAGCCTGAGATGAGTGTAAGTGCTGGAATCTATTATTAAGAGAGACATAGCAATGCACTTAGAAAAGCACAGTATGATTAGAACAAGTCAAATGGTTCTATGAAAGTGAAATCCCTTTTGATAAATTTCTTGGAGATTTTTGACAATATAACTAGTAGGGCAAATAAAGGTAAATGTATACTTGGATTTCCAAAAGGTTTTGATAAAGCCCCACACAAAGGGATAATAGGCAATCTAAGAGCTCATGGATTTTGGGTGGTACATTAGCATGGATAGAGAATTGGTTAATAGACAGGAAGCAGAGTGTAAGGATAAAAGGGGCATTTTCAAGTTGGTATGCTGTGACTTAGTGGAGCTCCACAAGGATCAGTGCTGGTGTTTCAACTATTTCTAATCTATATTAATGACTTAGATAAAGAGTCAAAGAGGAATTGTTATAACCCGCACAAGACCTACGGGATAGAAGCATTTAGCCTTCTAATAACCTGTAATGTAAAGGTCGGTCAGGTTTGGAACCACCACCTCAGACCTGGCTGGGATCTGAAGAGTATTGTATATGCCATTACTTCATAATAAAACTAGTTTCTCTTATCCACTTGCCTCAGACTTTTCTGTGGTCTCTAAAGTAATGTATCTAAGTTTCCTGGCTGATACAAAGCAGGTAAGATTGAAAGTTGTGAGGAATACACAAAGTATCTGCAAAGAGGTAGAGATACATAAGTGAGTGGTCAACAAGGTGGCAGACAGAGCAGAATATGTGACAGTGTAAGGCTACTGGTCTTAAGAATGGAAAATCAAAATATTATAAAAAGGCATGAAACATGTAAATGGTGATGTTCAGAGACATTGATGCCCTTGTACAAGGAACACAAAAATTAGAATGCAGATGCAGCATGCATCAAGTGAACAAATGGCACGCTGGCCTCTTGTTGAAAGAAGATTGCAAGAATAAAGAAGTCTTTCTCCAATAGTACAGGGCTTTGTGAGCACACACACAAAATATAGTGCAAAATATTCCAGCTGTTCACGCTGGCAGGATCTTCCGGTCCCGCCGATGATGCACCCCCGCCGTGGCTTTCCTGACACCGTGGGGTAGATTCAATGGGAAATTCCATTGACAGCAGCAGGACCAGAAGATCCCGCCGCCGGCCAACGTCGGGTCACCTCCCCCTGCTGAGAAACACGCTGCAGACAGACTAAAGAATCTCGCCCACAGTGTGCAATTTTGGTCTCCATATTTAAGGAAGAATATACATGTATTGGATGTGGTACAGCAAAGGTTCATTGGATTGTTTGTTGGGATAAGAAGGTTGATCTGTGATTAGAGGCTGAGTAAATTGGGTCTATATTCTCTGGAGTTTAAAAGGAAGGAAGTGATCTCATTGAAATGTTCAAGATTGTGAAGGAGCTTGACAGTGTAGATACTGTTTCCTCTGGCTGGGAATCTAGAACAAGGGGGCACATTCTCAGGAGAAGGGGTTCATCATTTCGAACGGAGAAGAGGAGAAATGTCTTCACTGTGAATCTTTGGGAATTTTCTACCCCAGAGGGTTGTATATACAACATCATTGAATATATTTAAGGCTGAGTTAGTCTCTCTCTCTCTCTCTCTCTCGAGGAATCAGAGCATATTGGGAGAAAACAGGAAAGTGAAGTGAAGTTGAAGCCTAAGACGAGCCATGATTGTATTGCATGGTGCAGCGGATTCAATCAGTTGCACGTCTCCAGCTTCTATTTCTTATGTTTTATGTTGTCATGAGCAAATAAGCTGGTGAAATTATTTTAACAAAAGATTTGACTACAGACTATTTTCTGTTGCGCAATATTTCAAGCACCGACCTCCTGAGGTAGAATTCAAGGTTAAATTTCTAAAATAATGGCAGAAAAATTAAGACTCACATAATGAAAATGACGTCAATTTTGTTTCAATGGACAATACAAACATACAAAAAAACAAGACGCTACCACCAAGAAAGCACAACAGCATCTATACTTCCTCAGGAAACTAAGGAAATTTGGCCTGTCTCTTACCATTAACTCTTACCAACTTTTACAGATACACCATAGATACATAGATACATACATAGAACATACAGTGCAGAAGGTGGCCATTCAGCCCATCGGGTCTGCACCGACCCACTTAAGCCCTCACTTCCACCCTATCCCCATAACCCAATAACCCCTCCTAACCTTTTTGGACACTGAGGGCAATTTAGCATGGCCAATCCACCTAACCTGCACGTCTTTGGACTGTGGGAGGAAACCAGAGCACCCGGAGGAAACCCACGCAGACACGGGGAGAACCTGCAGACTCCGCACAAACAGTGACCCAGCGGGGAATCGAACCTGGGACCCTGGTGCTGTGAAGCCACAGTGCGAGCCATGTGTGCTACCGTGCTGCGTCTATAGAAAGCATCCTATCTGGCTGCATCACAGCCTGGTATGGCAATTGCTCGCCCCAAGTCCGCAAGAATCTTCAGAGAGTCGTGAACACAGCCCAGTCCATCACACGAACCTGCCTCCCATCCATTAACTCCATCTACACCTCCCGCTGCCTGGGGAAAACGGGCAGCATAATCAATGACCCCTCCCACCCGGCTTACTCACTCTTCCATATTCCATTGGGTAGGAGATACAAAAGTCTGAGAACATGCATGAACAGACTCAAAAACAGCTACTTCCCCACTGTTATCAAACTCCTAAATGACCCTCTTATGGACTGTCCTCATTAACACCTACACCCCTGTATGCTTCATCCGATGCCGGTGTTATGTAGTTACATTGTGTACCTTGTGTTGCCCTATTATGTATTTTCTTTTATTTCCTTTTCTTTTCATGTACTTAATGATTTGTTGAGCTGCTCGCAGAAAAATACTTTTCACTGTCCCTCGGTACACGTGACAATAAACAAATCCAATCCAATTATTGTAAGACATTCAATGACATTATCATCACCGAATCTCCCACAATCAACAACCTGGAGTTACCTTTGACCAGAAACTGAACGGGACCAACCATATAAATACTTTGGTTGCAAGATCAGGTCAGAAGTTAAGAATTCTACAGAGAGTAACTCACGCACTTACTCCCAAAGCCCATCCACCATCTACAAGGCACATGTCAGGAGTGTGATTGAATGCTCTCTACTTGCTTGGATTAGGGCAGTTCCAACAATATTCAAGAAGATCGCCACCATCCAAGACAAAGCAGCCCATTTGGGTGGCATGTGGTTAGCACTGCTGCCTCACAGTGCAAGTGACCTGGGTTGAATTCCAGCCTTGGGTCATTGTCTGTGTGGAATTTGCACTTTCTCCCTGTATCTGCGTGGGTTTCCTCCGGGTGCTCCGGTTTCCTCCCACAGTCCAAAGATGTGCAGGTTAGATGGATTGGTCATGATAAATTGCCCTTAGTGTCCTAAATTGTCCCTTAGTGTTCAAAAAAGATGTGTATGTTAGGTTAAGAGGTTATTGGGATAGGGTGGGGAAGCGAGCTTGGGTGGAATACTCGTTCAGAGGGTCGATGCAGACTTGATAGGCCAAATGGCCTCCTTCGGCACAGTAGGGACTCAATGGGTTATATGATTTGATTGGCACTCCATCCAACAGCTTCAAATTAATTCCCTCCACCACTGATGCACAGTTGTAGCAGTGTGTGCCATCTACAAGATACACCAAGGCATCTTCCACAGCACTTTCCACACCCTCCAACACCTCGAAGGGCAAAGGTAGCAGATGCATGGGATCACCATCATTTGCAAGTTGCCCTCCAAGCCACTCACCATCCTGATTTGGAACTATATCACCATTCCTTCACTGTCTCTGTGTTAAAATCCTGGAATTCCCTCCCTAACAGACTGTGAGTGTTCTTACACTGCAGTGCTTCAAGAAAGCAGCTCACCATCACCTACTCAAGGGAAATTAGGGATGGGTAATAAATGCTGGCCTAGCCAGTGACACCTAGATCCCATTAAAAAAAAAAAATCCATAAATGTCACTTTTAAAAATAACAATTGATCCAGCATCAATGCAGAAGAGAGTTTCAAACTTCTGTCACCTTCTGTACATAGTTAAGCTTCCTAATTACATTCCTGAAAGGTCTGGCTTGATTTTTACATTATGCCCTCTAGTCCAACATATCTCAAATGGCAGAAATAATATCCCAATCAACCTAACTGTTCCCCTTAGTATCTTGAAAACTGATAAAATCGCTTGTAAGCTCTGGGGAATACACGAGTTTGTATGATCTCTTCTTATATCTTAAAGCTTGGAATCCAGGGGGGGGGGTGAGGAGAGGGGGAGAAGGAGAGAGTGGAGAGAGGGAGAGGGGGGAAGGAGAGAGCGGAGAGAGGGGGGGGGGGGGGGAGGAGAGAGCGGAGAGAGGGAGGGCACAGAGCAGATTTACAAACGTGTTGCCTTTTCCTCCTCCTCCAGTGTCAAAGACAAAACGCACTGATTTTCTTTCCGCTCTTCCTCTCTCCCTCCTTCCAGAATAACTGCCCCAGAAGAGGGAGAAAGGCGGAAGGTGAGCTGTACGCCTGCGTGTCTTCCCCAGCACTGATCCTGCACAGGGGCTAGCTCATTGTCCCAGCAACATTCCCACTGGGCTTCCCAATCCCGCAACAATGGGCACAGCGCGGCTCACTCTCCTGCCTGGGAAGGGCTGGGAAAACTGCCTGGGAAGGGCTGGGAAAGCTGGGAAGGGCTGGGAAAGCTGCCTGGGAAGGCTGGGGAAGCTGCCTGGGAAGGGCTGGGAAGGGCTGGGAAAGCTGCCTGGGGAGGGCTGGGAAAGCTGCTTGTGAAGGGCTGGGAAAGCTGCTCGGGAAGGGCTGGGAAAGCTGCCTGGGAAGGGCTGGGAAAGCTGCTCGGGAAGGGCTGGGAAAGCTGCCTGGGAAGGGCTGGGAAAGCTGCCTGGGAAGGGCTGGGAAAGCTGCCTGGGAAGGGCTGGGAAGATTGCCTGGGTAGGGCTGGGAAAGCTGCCTGGGAAGGGCTGGGAAAGCTGCCTGGGAAGGGCTGGGAAAGCTGCCTGGGAAGGGCTGGGAAAGCTGCCTGGGAAGGGCTGGGAAAGCTGCCTGGGAAGGGCTGGGAAAGCTGCCTGGGAAGGGCTGGGAAGGTTGCCTGGGTAGGGCTGGGAAAGCTGCCTGGGAAGGGCTGGGAAAGCTGCCTGGGAAGGGCTGGAAAAGCTGCCTGGGAAGGGCTGGGGACGCTGGCTGGGAAAGCAGCCTGGGAAGGTCTGGGAAAAAAAAACGCAAAACAAAAAAGCTTGGAATCTAGGTATAATTCTGGTAAGACTACACTGCACTTCCTCCAAGATTCAATATTTGTATCAAAGATGTACAGGTTAGACGGACTGGCCATGCTAAATTGCCCCTTAATGTCCAAATGTTTAGATTTGGTTATGGGGATAGAGTGGGGGAGTGGGCTGAGGTTGGGTGCTCTTTCGGGCTGGTGCAGACTAGATGGGCCAAATGGCCTCCTTCTGCACTGTAGGATTCTATTATTCTAATTTATCCTTTCTAAACTCTGGTGTGCAGACCCTTCCTCACAGCACTCCAGGTGTGATGTGACCAGGACTTTGTACAGCTGAAATATCACTTTCACCCTCTAGTATTCTATTCCTCTAGTTAAAACAGCCGGAATGCCACTGGCCTTTTCTGTCATTTTCCCCCCTTTGCATGGCACTTTAATGCACCATGTATCTAGACACCCAAGTTTCTGAAACATGAAGCTAATCAAAGAACACCTTACGATATTCCTAAATCTAATACTATTTTATTCTAGTTTTCAAATTCAAATGGACACAGGTTTCAACAGTGTCAAAAACTTTACACAACAATGAGACTTATGGTAAAATCACATGTTTTCAAATGGCAGAACTACACAATAACTGGCGTGATTGATTAGACCCTGTAAAGATGCCTCTTCTTCCAATTCAAAGAAATTTATCTTAAAATAATTTCAGACTAGGGGCTGGTTTAACACAGTGGCTAAACAGCTGGCTTGTAATGCAGAACAAGCCAGAAGTGTGGGTTCAATTCCAGTACCAGCCTCCCCGAACAGGTGCTGGAATGTGGCGACTAGGGGCTTTTTACAGTAACTCCATTGAAGCCTACTTGTGACAATAAGAGATTAATCATTTTCATTTTTTCAATTACAATTTGATTTCACGAAAATAATTATGAAGAATGCAAGTCAGGTCAAACCAGTTTCTGTTTTTCTTTGCTTCAAAAAGGCACAAATCACTTTAATGTTTATTTTAAAATATGATGATTTTGAACCGCCCCTGTGTAGATCGGTGCGGCATTGCTGGCAACAGAGAATGCTTAAGGTAACAAGACGACAATTGGTTGCTTGATTTGTCAATGACCTTACAGCCTTGGCTGAGCCACCCCCTTTTAGCCTTAGCAACCTGCTCACATTTCAAAGCACATTGGGAATTAGAGTTCATCTCCATAATCGCATAAGAGCCAGTGTGTTGGTTCTGGGAGGACTTTGCAACTCCCCGGGGGTGGCTTGTGCATGGGGTGGGGTTGTTTATATTGTACTGAGTGAGATGCACTGACTGCTGCTCCACTCACTCACTGCCCCTCAGTGGATGGGAATTGATGCTGGGAGGGTGGGGACTACAAGTCCCAGGCTCCAGGGGCACATGCGCAGTGTTGCTGTGTGCGGGTAGATTGGATCAGATGTGTTGAAGGGAGGGTGTTGAGAAGCAGCTGCGGAGAACTGTCTCTGGCAGAGTACCTCAGCACAACACAATGTTACTTTAGGGACACCAAATGGATAATGATTGGATTAAAGGGTCGCTGACATAATGGCTGTGGAAGGTAAGGTTTGTTTTTGAACTGACTTCCTTCTGGATGAAGCAGGAAAGACAACTCCAGCTATTGAGCCAGCTGACAGAAGCGAGCTCGCTGCTGGGCTATTTTTTTCATTCCCATTTAATGGCACGTTTAATGCGTGTTTTGGGAGTTTGAGCTTTAATATTCGCTGCGTGAAGAGCAGAGCAAATTCGATAGATTCATTGCTTTTGGTTTAAAGAGCCAGACCAGCTGTTCGAAACATTTACTGCAATGTTGGTAAACTCTAGGTTGGCAAAGTGTGAGTTCAGCCCAGGTAGTTCGCTTCAGCCCAGGTAGTTTGCTTAGGGCAGAGTTGCTATCTGGTGAAATTTTCCTAAAACATGGCAAAGTGGCAGGTTCTGACTGAAACCGGTGTGTTTTCCCCCCAGGAACAGAGCCAGCGGGTGGGATTCTCCCAGCCCAGGACTGGGCTGGAGAATCCCCGCAACCGGGCCACGCTGCCCTGATGGCGGCACGTGATTCTCCATGGAGCGGAGAATCTGCGCCATTGGTGCTGGTGCGTTTGGCGCGGCGTCGGTTGCGGGCCGCCGATTCTCCGGCCCGAATGGGCCGAGCGGCCGCTCTAAAAAGGCAGAGTCCCGCCGGCGCTGTCCACAGCTGGTCGCAGCCGGCGGGAACTCTTGAGCGCAGGGTCGGGTGCGGCCTGTGGGTCGGGTGAGGGGGAGGGGGGCTCCGACCCCGAGGGAGACCTCCGATGGGGCCTGGCCCACAATCGGGGCCCACCGATCAGTGGGCTGGCCTCTCGTTCCTATTTCCATCCGCGCCAGCCCCTGAACACCCACGCCATGTTGCGTTGGGGGTCGGCGCATTGAGGGGGCCACTGCGCATGCGCGGATCCCGTGGTGCACAGTTCGTGCCTGGATGGGAAGCTGGAGTGGCGTGAACCGCTCCAGTGCTGTGCTGGCCCCCTGTAGGGGCCAGAATCGGTAATCCCAGCGGCCTGCACGACGGCGTTTCAGACGGCGTGGACACTCTGCTGCCGAATGGGAGAATCCCGCCCATGTTTTCACTGCAGACCATCTGACACTTTGGGCATGATCTATCGGCCTCGCTCAGCTCGACTCAGGGCGTGACTAGGCCGATAAACCCGCGACAAGACCTCTCAAGATTTACTTTAAAAAAAATTTAAAAAATTTTAAATTCTCCCTTTTCACATTTTCTCCCACATTTACACTGATCAACAATAAACAATAATCAGCAAGATATGTCAATCCCCATAAAAGCAATGATCCCATCTGCCCACCAACCCCCAAACCTCAACCCGCATGTTTACATAAACAAATGACAAAAAGGAATCAGGGATTACCCGTAGTCACCCTTAATCTTACACAGCCCCCCCCCCCCCCCCCCCCCCCAGGTCTCCAGCTCCTCCCATCCACTGCCTCTTGTAAAACTCCTCCTCCCAACCTCTGTTCCTTCCCCCCCAACTTTCCACCCCGGCTTTCCACCGGTGCCCACCGATCGTCTGGCCGGCCTCGCTGAAGGAGGACCGCCTTTCTTCCGCAGCCCCGCAAGATCCGTCAGACATCTTCTTGCGGGGCGGACTCGGAGAGGACGGAAACCACGCATGCGGGGGTGAGGCCAGTTATGCGGCGCCGGCCGCGTCATGTATGCGGTGCAGCCTTTACGCGGCGCCAAGGCCTGGCGCGCGTAAATGACGCAGCTCCGCTCCTAGCCCATTATCGGGCCCTGAATGGGTCGGGATAGGGGCCGTTTCGCGCCGTTGTGAACCTCTACGGCGTTCACGACGGCACAAACACTGCCTCCATTTCAGAGAATCCCGCCCAGGGTGTTTCGGCCAACATTCCTCTCGCCTGTTATCTAAAGGCAGACTAACTGTCCATCTGTCTTGTTTTTGTGATATCTTGTTTATTAGTCAATTATGTAAGTCACTCCATTTCACTTGTTTTTACTTATTCTTTTCTGTTGGTAGTGTGATAAAGCAGCATCTAAAGGAATCGAGTTTTAAAAGGTATCAATGATACATCCCCTTAAACCACTGAAGTTCTGTCATGCTCCTATAATAGTTTATTTACAGACATGAGAAAGTGAGATTTATTGACATCTGGATCGTGTGACTTTCAGGGACAGTATCACCTCCAGCATTCCTCCTGGTGTTCTTGGTGATGAGTGTTCACAGGGGAGGGCACTGCTGGAATAACCTTGGTGAGTCACTGCTACATCCTGTAGGAAGGATACATTGTACTCGCAGGGTACAAGTGGAGAGGGTGGATATTGTCATCAATGTGCAGTTCGAGTGAATGGCTCTGTTCTGGGTGGTATTTAGTTTCATGTGTTGTCACAAGCAGTGAATATTCCATCACAGGACTGACTTTATCCTTGTTGATGAAGAGACCTTCACGGGTCATTGGGGTGAGCCAAGAATTGTTTTATGCAATTTGGGACATTTCTGAAATGTGCTGAGCTGCTATGTAAATACAATGTTTTTATTAACCAACGGACCAGAATTTCTTGTAAAACTGATGTCTGAAGTAACTACCTCTACTTGTCTCATGGTCCATTCAAATTAGACATGAAAATCTTGCTCTGACATGTAAAATAGAAAACTATTTAGTAGATTTTTAAAATTGACCTGTGATTTTTGAGTGAGAGAGATTAAAATTTAGAATCAGTCTTGAGTGAGCAGGGGAAAAGATGAAGAAGATCTTGATAGAGCCCTTTTTATGTATATTTAAAATTTTGACACCCTTTTCTGCATTTAAGTTGCTGTTGTCAAATATAGACTGGATAAAGTTTTTAATGAGGCTGTGCAACTCTCAGCATTTTCAATCATTCCTTTTCTAAATTCATGCGTTTTTGTTTGCTCTAAGGAAATAGGTGAAATTTATGGTGAACAATTTTGCCAAACAGTGACCTTCTTAGAATGTATTGAATGACCTGTCATTTTTAAGCCTAGAAAATTGAGTGTGTACTGTGAAAATATGTGGCTTTCAAAATATTGATTGGGAGAGCTTGCCAGTATTAAAACAGAACCACTAAACTTGCAATGCACAAAAACTTGAATGAAAATCATGTAGCAAATATCTGCTGGCAAGTATTTTCCAGTTCAGTACATTGGGGTGGGTGTGTATGTGCTGAGGGAATGTGCAACCTTTGCAGACATATATGAGCACTTCCATCCTATGTATATTTTCAAGTTGCTAACATATTAGTCCGAACATTCAGGAGATCGACCTTGGCTTCTTGATATGAATAAGTAATTGGCCGCATTGTGATCAACCATTTGACAAAATGTTTCTTCAAGAAATGTAGTTTAACTTTAAGTTGTCCAATGTAATTTAGCTTACTCTTGCAATACTTGTGGCTTGGAATTTCCTTTGCAAAATCTTCTTGCTTTGAAGTCAAGGAAACAATTCATGGAGGAAGTTAGTAAATAGATAGGAATGAGGAAGGCCATTCAACACACCTTGCAAATTCATTTTTTTTTTAAAGCTACAAGTCCCAATCCTAGCTAATGTTGTAAATAGTTATCTCTATGATCTGTCCATAAATCTGTTTTAAGTATTAATCACTTTCTGTAAAGGCATTTGACATCAGTACATTTTATTTCCTCTATTTTCAATTTCATATAAAGCTTGAGTTGCCACTTTCTGCATTGTTTGCTGTCTTGTTTGTCCTGTTCTGATTTCTTGCCATCTCTACATTGCTGAAATGTCCAAGTTCCTTCAGTGCTTTCTGATAACTCAATCTGACACCAGGAATATTTCTGCGCTATACTTGGGATTTGATCATCTATCTCATTGTCCAAATCTGTACACTGTGGTTTGATCAGAGAACTACAGCTTATTAGTGACTTGTGTGACTAATTCAGCATTATATTTGTTTTGCTGTTTGCAGCTCCATAATAACTGATATACTGAGTGCTAATTTACTAATTTGCCTCAGAATTTAAAATTTACTGTCAGCTACTTTTTCTCTAATTTTGATTTGTGTGTCTGTAATATGAATTTGTGACTCCCTTTAGTGATTGCTCATTAATTAGCTACAAAATATGATTGGTTATATAGCTTTTAGGGTGTTCTGAAAGTGAATTGTTCTTGGTTCTAGAGTAGTAAATCATTGGTAATGTAACTTTTCAGTCCTATTCATAATGAGGCTTAGCTCAACAGCAACTTTCATTAGAAAGAATACTGAGTAGAGTTAGGGGAAGGCGTGAACATTTGAGAATTATTTTGGAGAACAAGAGCAGACCATTCAACCCACTGAGCCTGTTCTATCATTCGGTGAGATCATGACTGACCTGAATCTTAACTTCATGCACTTGCTTTGGCTCCATAAGCACTGCTAGTAAATGCACATCAATCCCCGATTTGAACTAACATCTGCTTATGTGGGATGGAGTTCTGAGCATGTTTTGGGGTGAAGATGTGTTATCTGACCTGGCTCTCAGTTCAAAATTATGTCCCCTTCCCCTAGACACCACGACCAGTGGAAAATGTTTCTTTCTGTTGACACAATCCATTCCTTTCAAAATCCTAAAAGCCTCCATCAAATCATCCCTTGATCTTCTATATTCCGTGGAATACTAGCCATGTTCATGCAATTTCTCCCCATAATTTAACCGTGGTGACATTTCTGATGAATTTATGCTACACTCTTTCTGAGGCCAATACACTATTTCTCAGATGGGAAGGAAGTTATTCATGCCTTTGCCATCTCCAGAATGCTCTATTGGTTAACTTTTGATACCCCATGCTAACAAAATTTCAACTGATCTCCAACTCTATTCACCTCCATTGGCTCTTGGTCCCTGATGCCACATTTAAAGTTTCTGCTCTCTTATTTCTATATCCTAAACTTTTCCCCACCCCCCTCCCAAAACCACTTTGTCTAAGCTCTTTAGTCATCCCTTAGCTGGCTGCCTGCTTTTTGATTTGATTTAGTATTGTCACATGTATTAGTATGCAATGAAAAGTATTGTTTCTTGCATGCTATACCGGCAACGCATACCGTACATAGGGAAGGAAGGAGAGACTGCAGAATATAATGTTACAGTTCATAGCTAGGGTGTAGTTAGTTTAAAAGGGTTAGAATGAAGTTTTAGAAGCATAGAATGATAGTAAAAGATAGAATTAGAGGGTATGCTGGGCACAGCTTGCAAGAAGTCGCCTCTCTCCGACACAATCTTGGAATATTAAATTGGAATTTAAATCGACTGCGTACCATCCAGATTCACAGGGAGCGTTAGAACGATGGCATTGGCTGTTGAAGGTTTATTGTCAAGATTATCTCGAGGATTGGGATAAAGGAATTCCATTCGTACTGTTTGCAATTAGGGATGCACCTAATGAGTCAACCAAATTCAGTCATTTCGAACTAATTTTTGGTCATGAGGTAAGAGGACCACTTATATTGATTAAGGAGAAATTGGTGAGTGAATAGTCTGAAATTACATTATTGGATTACGAGTCAAACTTTAGGGAATCATTAAATAGAGCAGGGAAATTGGCTAGACAACATTTGAAAGTTGCACAGCATGTGATGAAACAAGTAGCAGACAAGAAAGCAAAAGTTTGTTGTTTTGCCAGTGGAGATAAAAATTTAGTATTGTTACCAATGGCAGGTGAACCTTTTTAAAAGCAAAGTTCTGTGGACCTTATCAGATTGAAAGGAAATTGAATGAGGTGAATTATTTAGTAAGAACATCAGCTAGAAGGAAAACTCGCCGAGCGTGTCATGTAAATATGCTTAAAAGGTATTTTGAAAGGGAAGGAGAGCAAAAGGAGGAGGTTTTAATGATTCTAACTCAAAGTGAAGAACCAAATCCAGATGACTCTGAATTTGACAATCCTCAAATTAAATTGGATAACGAGGATGTTCTTAAAAATTGGGATAAATTATTGAGTTACCTTCCAGAGGAAAGATGAACTGATCTGAAAAAGTTATTAATATCACATGGGCAAGTTTGTGGAAATAAGTTGAAGTATTAAAATGGCTATACATGACGTAGGTGTGGGAAATGCTGTTCCAATTAAACAACACCCATGTAGACTTAACCCTCTGAAATTGGCACAGGTTCAAAAAGAGATTGAGAGTATGCTTAAAAATGGCAGAATTGAAGTGGGTTGCAGCCAATGGAGCTCACTCATAGTGATGGTACCGAAACTGGATGGTACCCAATAATTGTGTGTGGACGATAGAAAGGTTAATGCAGTTACAAAAACAGACTCTTATCCTATCCCACGTTTGGAGGATTGCATTGAGAAGGTGGGACAATCAGCTTTTATCTCCAAATTGGATTTACTTGAAGATTACTGGAAGGTACCTTTATCCGAAAGGGCGAAAAAGATTTCAGCTATTGTGACCCCAAATGGTATATACCAATTCAAAGTTATGCCATTTGGCATGAAAAACACCCCAGCCACATTTCAACAGTTAACTAACAAAGTCATTTCAGGATTATCTAATTGTGTGGTATATAGACGATCTGATTATTTTTAGTCAGACATGGAAAGAACATTCGAAGCATCAATGGAGTTATTTGATTGACTTCAGCGAGGCGGGTTTGGTGATAAACCTGAGTTTGGAAAAGCCCAAGTCACGTTCCTTGGCCATACAATTGGGCATGGACAAATGGTCCCATGGGATGTGAAAACAAAAGTTATTGGGGAGTTTCCAATACCCAATAGGGAATGCGATTTCCGTTTTTTACCGGAAATTTATACCGAATTTTAGCAGCGTGGTTGCTCCATTGACTGACTTGGTGAAGAAGCGTAGCACATTTCAGCGAACAGCAGAGTGTTAACAGACATTTGACTGCCTGAAGGCTGTGTTAACCACTGCTCCATTCAAGGTGGCTGTCGATGCGAGTGATGTGGGCGTAGGTGCTGTGCTCTTGCAAGAAGACGGTGAAGGAATAGAGCGGCCTCTTGGATATTTTTCCAAGAAGTTAATGACCACCAGAGGAAATATTCAACAATTGAAAAGGAGACTTTGAACTTGTGAAGATCCTTGCAATGTTTTTCTAAAAGTGATGTATGAATGCAAGTTGTTGGAAGTTAATTTAAGGAGGACAATCCAGAATATGGAACCAAAGCAACGTAAAAGACAGCCAGAGTCAGAAGAGCAGAGGGCATAATGACATGAAATGAAGAAGGTTACAGCAGTAAGGAGGGGCATGGCTACATAAATGAGCCTAAGATTGAAAGTAGCGCTTTTTAAAAAAAGTAGCTGCTGTTAGTGAACCAGGAGAGTTTGGTTGCAGTTTAACAAAAACGAGAGTTTCAAAAACTGGGCTCTAGTTCCATTCTTAACTGTGAGGACTTGCGATTGCAATGCGCTTATGTGATTCATTATTTTTGGGAGAAGCAGCATAGCCCCATCTCTTCCCATTAGCACCTCCACGTAGCTTTGTCTTTACTTGTAATGCTTTTTCAAATCTTTCATAAGGTGTGGGTTTTGCTACCAAGTCCAGGACTTGCAGCCATCGTTAAATGCTCTTGAACTGTGTGACTTGCTTGGCCACTTCAAACGGCAGTTAAGATTTGTCATGATATCCCATCAACATATCATGGTACAATCACACACACACTGATGGACAGGTAATTGGACCAACCAACACACACACATCGCAGCCAATCACCAGTGAGAGCACACACACTATAAAACAGTTCCTGCTCATTCTACCACGAGATAGCTCAGAGCACCGAGCTCACCGCGCGCCACTCAGACATACACCATGTGCTGAGTGCCCCACCAAGATAGTGATAGGGCTGGGTCCACAGGTTAGCTGGTGAAGCACGAACCAAAGCCAGCAGTTAGTAGTTGTCATTGTTTAAGACAAAACAGAGTTGTACCATCTACAGCCGTGTTGGATCATTTGTGCATCGGAACACCCAACACGACAAGATTCAACTTATTCCTGTGGAATCTGGAGTTGCATGTAGGCCAGACCAGGTAAGGACAGATTTCCTTCCTCAAAGAACATTAGTGAGCCAGGTGGGTTTTTCTTATGACAGTCAACAATGTTTTTATGATAATTTTACTGAGATTGGAGTTTAATTACAGGTTGTATTGGGCAGCATGGTAGCACAGTGGGTAGCACTGTTGCTTCACAGCGCTAGGGTCCCAGGTTCGATTCCCGGCTTGGCTCACTGTCCTTGCGGAGTCTGCACGTCTCCCTATGTCTGTGTGGGATGCTTCCAGGTGCTCCAGTTTCCTCCAACAAGTCCCAAAAGACGTGCTGTTAGGTGAATTGGACGTTCTGAATTCTCCCACTGTACCCGAACAGGTGCTGGAATGTGGCGACTAGGGGCTTTTCACAGTAACTTCATTGCAGTGTTAATGTAAGCCTACTTGCGACAAAAAGATTATTACTAATTAATTTAATGTGCTGCCATGCTGAGATTTGAATCTGTATCCCCAGAGCGTTAGTCTGGCCTCCGGATTTGCTAGTCCAGTGGCATTACGTGTGCAGAGGAGATTCACTAGGTTAATCCCAGAGCTGATGGGGTTGGATTATGAGGAGAGGTTGAGTAGACTGGGACTGTACTCGTTGGAATTTAGAAGGATGCAGGGGGATCTTATAGAAACATATAAAATTATGAAAGGAATAGTTAGGATAGATGCGGGCAGGTTGTTTCCACTGGCAGGTGAAAACAGAATTAGGGGGCATAGCCTCAAAATAAGGGGAAGCAGATTTAGGATTGAGCTCAGGAGGAACTTCTTCACCCAAAGGGTTGTGAATCTAAGGAATTCCTTGCCCAGTAGAGTAGTTGATGCTCCTTCATTAAATGTTTTCAAGATAAAGATAGATCGTTTTTTTTTTTTTTTTTTTGAAGAATAAAGGGTTATGGTTTTAGGGTGGGAAAGTGGAGCTGAGTCCACAAAAGATCAGCCAGCCTAACCTCGGTTGTTGGCAAGATTCTAGAATCCATTGTTAAGGATGAGATTTCTACATTCTTGGAAGTGCAGGGTCGGATTAGGACAAGTCAGCATGGATTTAGTAAGGGGAGGTCGTGCCTGACAAACCTGTTAGAGTTCTTTGAAGAGATAACAAATAGGTTAGACCAAGGAGAGCCAATGGATGTTATCTATCTTGACTTCCAAAAGGCCTTTGATAAGGTGCCTCACAGGAGACTGCTGAGTAAAATAAGGGCCCATGATATTCGAGGCAAGGTACTAACATGGATTGACGATTGGCTGTCAGGCAGAAGGCAGAGAGTTGGGATAAAAGGTTCTTTTTCGGAATGGAAACCGGTGACGAGTGGTGTCCCGCAGGGTTCAGTGTTGGGGCCACAGCTGTTCTCTTTATATATTAACGATCTAGATGACGGGACTGAGGGCATTCTGGCTAAGTTTGCAGATGATACGAAGATAGGTGGAGGGGCAGGTAGTATGGAGGAGGTGGGGAGGCTTCAGAAAGATTTAGACAGTTGAGGAGAGTGGTCCAAGAAATGGCTGATGAAATTCAACATGGGCTAGTGTGAGGTCTTGCACTTTGGAAAAAAGAATAGAGGCGTGGACTATTTTCTAAAGGGTGACAAAATTCATAATGCTGAAGTGCAAATGGACTTGGGAGTCCTAGTCCAGGATTCTCTAAAGGTAAACTTGCAGGTTGAGTCCGTAATTAAGAAAGCAAATGCAATGTTGTCATTCATCTCAAGAGGCTTGGAATATAAAAGCAGGGATGTACTTCTGAAGCTTTATAAAGCATTAGTTAGGCCCCATTTAGAATACTGTGAGCAATTTTGGGCCCCACACCTCAGGAAGGACATACTGGCACTGGAGTGGGTCCAGCGGAGATTAACACGGATGATCCCAGGAATGGTAGGCCTAACATATGATGAACGTCTGAGGATCCTGGGATTATATTCATTGGAGTTTAGGAGGTTGAGGGGAGATCTAATAGAAACTTACAAGATAATGAATGGCTTAGATAGGGTGGATGTAGGGAAGTTGTTTCCATTAGCAGGGGAGACTAGGACCCGGGGGCACAGCCTTAGAATAAAAGGGAGTCACTTTAGAACAGAGATGAGGAGAAATTTCTTCAGCCAGAGAGTGGTGGGTCTGTGGAATTCATTGCCACAGAGGGCGGTGGAGGCCGGGACGTTGAGTGACTCCTATGTCTTATGGTCTTAAAATCTTGTGAGGAAAGGCTGTGGGACTTGAGGCTGTTTTCGTTAGAGAGAAGAAGGTTAAGAGGTGATTTAATTGAGGCATACAAGATGATCAGAGGATTGGATAGGGTGGACATAGGAGCGGCAGTAAGGCCATTCGGCCCATCGAGTCCACTGCATCATTCAATCATGGCTGATTTCAACTCCATTTACCCGCTCTCTCTCCATAGCCCTTAATTCCTCGAGAAATCAAGAATTTATCAACTTCTGTCTTAAAGACACTCAACGTCCCGGCCTCCACCGCCCTCTGTGGCAATGAATTCCACAGACCCACCACTCTGGCTGAAGAAATTTCTCCTCATCTCTGTTCTAAAGTGACTCCCTTTTATTCTAAGGCTGTGCCCCCGGGTTTTATAAAGTTTTTATAAAGCTTCAGAAGTACATCCCTGCTTTTATATTCCAAGCCTCTTGAGATGAATGACAACATTGCATTTGCTTTCTTAATTACAGACTCAACCTGCAAGTTTACCTTTAGAGAATCCTGGACTAGGACTCCCAAGTCCCTTTGCACTTCAGCATTATGAATTTTGTCACCATTTAGAAAATAGTCCATGCCTCTATTCTTTTTTCCAAAGTGCAAGAGCTCGCACTTGCCCACGTTGAATTTCATCAGCCATTTCTTGGACCACTCTCCTAAACTGTCTAAATCTTTCTGCAGCCTCCCCACCTCCTCCATACTACCTGCCCCTCCACCTATCTTTGTATCATCGGCAAACTTAGCCAGGATGCCCACAGTCCCGTCATCTAGATCGTTAATATATAAAGAGAACAGCTGTGGCCCCAACACTGAACCCTGCGGGACACCACTCATCACCGGTTGCCATTCCGAAAAAGAACCTTTTATCCCAACTCTCTGCCTTCTGCCTGACAGCCAATCGTCAATCCATGTTAGTACCTTGCCTCGAATACCATTACTCAGCAGTCTCCCATGAGGCACCTTATCAAAGGTCTTTTGGAAGTCAAGATAGATAACATCCATTGGCTCTCCTTGGTCTAACCTATTTGTTATCTCTTCAAAGAACTCTTAACAGGTTTGTCAGGCACGACCTCCCCTTACTAAATCCATGCTGACTTGTCCTAATCCGTCCATACCAGGCAACATTCTGGTAAATCTCGTCTGCACCCTTTCCAATGCTTCCACATCCTTCCTATAATGTGGCGACCAGAATTGCACGCAATATTCCAAATGCGGCCGCATCAGAGTGTTGTATAGCTGCAACATGACCTCATGGCTCCTAAACTCAATCCCTCTACCAATAAAAGCTAACACACCGTATGCCTTCTTAACAAACCTCTCAACCTGGGTGGCAACTTTCAGGGATCTATGTTCATGGACACCGAGATCTCTCTGCTCATCCACACTGCCAAGAATCTTACCATTAGCCCAGTGCTCTGTCTTCCTGTTATTCCTTCCAAAATGAATCATCTCACACTTTTCTGCATTAAACTCCATTTGCCACCTCTCAGCCCAGCGCTGCAGCTTATCTATGTCCCTCTGTAACTTGTAACATCCTTCCGCACTGTCCACAACTCCACCGACTTTAGTGTCATCTGCAAATTTACTCACCCATCCTTCTACGCCCTCCTCCAGGTCATTTATAAAAATGACAAACAGCAGTGGCCCCAAAACAGATCCTTGTGGTACACCACTAGTAACAGGACTCCAGTCTGAACATTTCCCATCAACCACCATCCTTTGTCTTCTTCCAGCTAGCCAATTTCTGATCCAAACTGCTAAATCACCCTGAATCCCATGCCTCCGTATTTTCTGCAGTAGCCTACCGTGGGGCACCTTATCAAACGCTTTACTGAAATCCATATACACCACATCAACTGCTTTACCCTCATCCACCTGTTTGGTCACCTTCTCAAAGAATTCAATAAGGTTTGTGAGGCACGACCTACCCTTCACAAAACAGTGTTGACTATCTCTAATCAAATTATTCTTTTCCAGATGATTATACATCCTATCTCTTATAAACCTTTCCAAGGTTTTGCCCACAAACAGAAGTAAGGCTAACTGGTCTATAGTTGGGTTGTCTCTACTCCCCTTCTTGAAAAAGGGGACAACATTTGCTATCCTCCAGTCTTCTGGCACTATTCCTGTTGACAAAGATGACTTAAAGATCAAAGCCAAAGGCTCAGCAATCTCCTCCCTAGCTTCCCAAAGAATCCTAGGATAAATCCCATCCGGCCCAGGGGACTTATCTATTTTCACCCTTTCCAGAATTGTTAATACCTCTCCCTGTGTCTGCGTGGGTTTCCTCCGGGTGCTCCGGTTTCCTCCCACAGTTCAAAAAAGTACAGGTTAGGTGAATTGGCCATACTAAATTGCTCTTGGTGTCCAAAAAGGTTAGGAGGAGTTATGGGGATAGGGTGGAAGTGAGGGCTTAAGTGGGTCGGTGCAGACTCGATGGGCCGAATGGCCTCCTTCTGCACTGTATGTTCTATGAGTGCGAGCTTTTCATCTTTGTCATCCCAGGGTGGGCCCGGTGTAACTCTTGTAATAACTTTTTAGCGGGTGTGTGAATGACCACCCTTGCTCCTCAATAAATATGCTATCTTCACAACGTACCTTATCTTATCTGAAAGTGTCTTAATTGCTCAGACCTGTTATCATAATGCCAGCTGTGGGCGTTTCACAGCCTTAACCCGAGATAATACAGGGCGCTTCTGGGTCCAAAACCTGATTTGTTCTGCCGACATGGGTAATGCATTGCAAGTAGAACAAGAACAGTTTTCTGTGGTACTGGCAGAGGTGGTATACTTTCTGGTAGGGTAAGGCGACTTAATGTATCCACGTTTGATGTGTGTGTGCCCGGCCTATGTTGAAAAGTATACTCATAGGCTGCTAATAACCGAGCCCAACTTTGGACCCAAGCTGAAGCTATGGGAGTAATGGCCTTATCCTCCCGAAAGGAGGGCAGCACGGTAGCATTGTGGATAGCACAATTGCTTCACAGCTCTAGGGTCCCAGGTTCGATTCCGGCTTGGGTCACTGTCTGTGTGGAGTCTGCACATCCTCCCCGTGTGTGTGTGGGTTTCCTCCGGGTGCTCCGGTTTCCTCCCACAGTCCAAAGATGTGCAGGTTAGGTGGATTGGCCATGATAAATTGCCCTTAGTGTCCAAAATTGCCCTTAGTGTTGGCTGGGGTTACTGCGTTATGGGGATAGGGTGGAGGTGCTGACCTTGAGTAGGGAGCTCTTTCCAAGAACTGGTGCAGACTCGATGGGCCGAATGGCCTCCTTCTGCACTGTAAATTCTATGTTAAATAAGTCTAAAATGTATTGCGGGTAAAAATGATTTTTGAATTAAAATTAATTAAGAGACTGGATGACTGCAAAGCTAGTTTAGCCTTAGAACATAGAACAATACAGCGCAGTACAGGCCCTTCGGCCCACGATGTTGCACCGAAACAAAAGCCATCTAACCTACACTATGCCATTATCATCCATATGTTTATCCAATAAACTTTTAAATGCCCTCAATGTTGGCGAGTTCACTACTGTAGCAGGTAGGGCATTCCACGGCCTCACTACACTTTGCGTAATGAACCTACCTCTGACCTCTGTCCTATATCTATTACCCCTCAGTTTAAAGTTATGTCCCCTCGTGCCAGCCATTTCCATCCGCGGGAGAAGGCTCTCACTGTCCACCCTATCCAACCCCCTAATCATTTTGTCTGCCTCTATTAAGTCTCCTCTTAACCTTCTTCTCTCCAACGAAAATAACCTCAAGTCCATCAGCCTTTCCTCATAAGATTTTCCCTCCATACCAGGCAACATCCTGGTAAATCTCCTCTGCACCCGCTCCAAAGCCTCCACGTCCTTCCTATAATGCGGTGACCAGAACTGTACGCAATACTCCAAATGCGGCCGAACCAGAGTTCTGTACAGCTGCAACATGACCTCCTGACTCCGGAACTCAATCCCTCTACCAATAAAGGCCAACACTCCATAGGCCTTCTTCACAACCCTATCAACCTGGGTGGCAACTTTCAGGGATCTATGTACATGGACACCTAGATCCCTCTGCTCATCCACACTTCCAAGAACTTTACCATTAGCCAAATATTCCGCATTCCTGTTATTCCTTCCAAAGTGAATCACCTCACACTTCTCTACATTAAACTCCATTTGCCACCTCTCAGCCCAGCTCTGCAGCTTATCTATATCCCTCTGTAACCTGCTACATCCTTCCACACTATCGGCAACACCACCGACTTTAGTATCGTCTGCAAATTTACTCACCCACCCTTCTGCGCCTTCCTCCTAGGTCATTGATAAAAATGACAAACAGCAACGGCCCCAGAACAGATCCTTGTGGTACTCCACTTGTGACTGTACTCCATTCTGAACATTTCCCATCAACCACCACCCTCTGTCTTCTTTCAGCTAGCCAATTTCTGATCCACATCTCTAAATCACCCTCAATCCCCAGCCTCCGTATTTTCTGCAATAGCCTACCGTGGGGAACCTTATCAAACGCTTTGCTGAAATCCATATACACCACATCAACTGCTCTACCCTCATCTACCTGTTCAGTCACCTTCTCAAAGAACTCAATAAGGTTTGTGAGGCATGACCTACCCTTCACAAAGCCATGCTGACTATCCCTGATCATATTATTCCTATCTAGATGATTATAAATCTTGTCTCTTATAATCCCCTCCAAGACTTTACCCACTACAGACGTGAGGCTCACCGGTCTATAGTTGCCGGGGTTGTCTCTGCTCCCCTTTTTGAACAAAGGGACCACATTTGCTGTCCTCCAGTCCTCTGGCACTATTCCTGTAGCCAATGATGACATAAGAATCAAAGCCAAAGGTCCAGCAATCTCTTCCCTGGCCTCCCAGAGAATCCTAGGATAAATCCCATCAGGTCCCGGGGACTTATCTATTTTCAGCCTGTCCAGAATTGCCAACACCTCTTCCCTACGTACCTCAATGCCATCTATTCTATTAGCCTGGGGCTCAGCATTCTCCTCCACAACATTATCTTTTTCCTGAGTGAATACTGACGAAAAATATTCATTTAGTATCTCTCCTATCTCTTCAGACTCCACACACAATTTCCCATCCCTGTCCTTGACTGGTCCTACTCTTTCCCTAGTCATTCGCTTATTCCTGACATACCTATAGAAAGCTTTTGGGTTTTCTTTGATCCTTCCTGCCAAATACTTCTCATGTCCCCTCCTTGCTCGTCTTAGCTCTCTCTTTAGATCCTTCCTCGCTACCTTGTAACTATCCATCGCCCCAACTGAAACTTCACACCTCATCTTCACATAGGCCTCCTTCTTCCTCTTAACAAGAGATTCCACTTCCTTGGTAAACCACGGTTCCCTCGCTCGACGCCTTCCTCCCTGCCTGACCGGTACATACTTATCAAGAACACGCAGTAGCTGATCCTTGAACAAGCCCCACTTATCCAGTGTGCCCAACACTTGCAGCCTACTTCTCCACCTTATCCCCCCCAAATCACGTCTAATGGCATCATAATTGCCCTTCCCCCAGCTATAACTCTTGCCCTGCGGTGTATACTTATCCCTTTCCATCATTAACGTAAACGTCACCGAATTGTGGTCACTGTCCCCAAAGTGCTCTCCTACCTCCAAATCCAACACCTGGCCTGGTTCATTACCCAAATCCAAATCCAACGTGGCCTCGCCTCTTGTTGGCCTGTCAACATATTGTTTCAGGAAACCCTCCTGCACACACTGTACAAAAAACGACCCATCTATTGTACTCCAACTATATCTTTTCCAGTCAATATTTGGAAAGTTAAAGTCTCCCATAATAACTACCCTGTTACTTTCGCTCTTATCCAGAATCATCTTCGCCATCCTTTCCTCTACATCCCTAGAACTATTAGGAGGCCTATTAAAAAACTCCCAACAGGGTGACCTCTCCTTTCCTGTTTCTAACTTCAGCCCATACTACCTCGGAAGAAGAGTCCCCATCTAGCATCCTCTCCGCCACCGTAATACTGCTCTTGACTAGCAGCGTCACACCTCCCCCTCTTTTGCCGCCTCCTCTGAGCTTACTAAAACACCTAAACCCCGGAACCTGCAACATCCATTCCTGTCCCTGCTCTATCCATGTCTCCGAAAAGGCCACAACATCGAAGTCCCAGGTACCAACCCATGCTGCTAGTTCCCCTACCTTGTTTCGTACACTCCTGGCATTGAAGTAGACACACTTCAAACCACCTACCTGAACACTGGCCCCCTCCTGCGACGTCAAATCTGTGCTCCTGACCTCTCTACTCTCCTTCTCCCTTACCCTAAAACTACAATCCAGGTTCCCATGCCCCTGCTGCATTAGTTTAAAGAGCACTAACAAATCTCCCCCCCCCAGGATATTTGTGCCCCTCAGGTTCAGATGTAGACCATCCTGTCTGTAGAGGTCCCACCTTCCCCAGAAAGAGCCCCAGTTATCTAGAAATCTGAATCCCTCCCGCCTGCACCATCCCTGTAGCCACGTGTTTAAATGCTCTCTCTCCCTATTCCTCATCTCACTATCACGTGGCACGGGCAACAACCCAGAGATAACAACTCTGGTTGTTCTAATTCTGAGCTTCCATCCTAGCTCCCTGAAAGCCTGCCTGACATCCTTGTCCCCTTTCCTACCTATGTCGTTAGTGCCAATGTGGACCACGACTTGGGGCTGCTCCCCCTCCCACTAAGGACCCGGAAAACACGATCCGAGACATCACATACCCTTGCACCTGGGAGGCAACATACCAAACGTGAGTCTCTCGCGCTCCCACAAAATCTCCTATCTGTGCCCCTGACTATAGCGTCCCCAATTACTAATGCTCTGCTCCTCTCCCCCCTTCCCTTCTGAGCAACAGGGACAGACTCCGTGCCAGAGGCCCGTACCCCATGGCTTACCCCTGGTAAGTCCCCCCCCCCCCCACAAGTATCCAAAGCGGTATCCCTGCACTGACTGCTTTTTCCCAGTCCCTCTTACAGTTACCCACCTATCTCCAATCTTTGGTGTAACTAATTCCCTGAAGCTGCTATCTATGACCCCTTCTGCCTCCCGAATGATCCGAAGTTCTTCCAACTCCAGCTCCAGTTCCCTAACTCGGTCTTGGAGGAGCTGGAGATGGCAGCACTTCCTGCAGGTAAAATCAGCAGGGACACTAACTGCATCCCTCACCTCAAACATCCTGCAGGAGGAACATTGCACTCCCTTCCCTGCCATTCCTCTAACTTTCTACCAAGATCTGGCTAACAACTAAATTAAATTTTTTATAAAAAATAATAATAATATAATAAAATATGGTACTTGCCTCAGACCAATGGGTTTCCTCTCCACCAGAATTTATTGGTGAGGGTCTTCCCAGACGTCCGCGGGTCGACTTCCTGTTCCCGCCTAAAACACTAATTTTTTTTTTTAATTCTCAGCTCCTGCTGAAATTGACTAACCAGCCAGCTCCACTCCCGCCGAAATCGACTGGCCTGCCTCTGCATAGACAAGTGCTTTTAAAGGACAGACTTACCTCCCAGCAGCCACTTCCGCACTGCTCCCGCTGAAACTGACTCACCAGCTGATTCTCCCGCCGAAATCGACTGGCCTGCCCCTGCAAAGACAAGTGCTTTTAAAGGACAGACTTACCTCCCAGCAGCCACTTCCACACTGCTCCCGCTGAAACTGACTCACCAGCTGATTCTCCCGCCGAAATCGACTGATTAAAGGTTTCTTTCTAATGCACTCTCCAATACCACCTTTGGTGTTTCTTGAGCAGTGAGTGTAGGGGTGCTAACATTGTAGAAAGGTTAGGAACAAATGTTCCATAATAATTCATTCCTAAAAAAGATTTCAATTCTAACACATTTTTGAGGGCTCTGCCTCCGTAATTGCTTTTCTCTAGGGTGAAGCCCTTGGCTGTCTACTCTTCAACCCTAGTACATCAATTTGTAAGCCTGAAACGTCCACTTTTCTCTTTTTAGCCTTACCCAGATCTTCTTAAATAATTTTAAAATATCTTTGAGATTTGCTAGGTGCTTCTCTTTGGTTGCTCCTGCAATCATTGAGATACACGAGCACCTCAGGTAGGTCCTGTAGTAAACGTTTCATCGGGCACTGGAAAAACATACACTATGATGAGGCTCTATAAAAGTAGCCAGGTATACTGGTACAATCCTTTGTGGGTATATATAGTAACAAATTCATTAGATGCCTCGTCTAGTTCTAATTGTTGGCATGCATGGCTCGTATCCAGTTTACTGTAGGTTAAAACCTCCAGCTAATTTAGCACATACATCTTCAATTCTTGGTATGACCAGATTCTCTGTTGTGATCTATCTCTGGTCACTACACATAGCTGAGTGGCATGGGCAGCATGGTAGCACAAGTGGAATGGCCTCCTTTCATCACAGTGCCAGGGTCCCAGGTTCGATTCCCTGTCACTGAGTCACTGTCTGTGTGGAGTCCGCATGTTCTCCCCGTGTCTGGGTGGGTTTCCTCCGGGTGCTCCAGTTTCCTCCCGCAGTCCAAAGACGTGCAGGTTAGGTGGATTGGCCATGATAAATTGCTTTTCGTGTCCAAAAGGGTTAGGAGGGTGTCATAATATACACCAGTATATCATGGTGCAGATACACACACACTGATGGACACATGGCAGGACCAATCAACACACACAACACTGCAGCCAATCACCAGTTAGAGCACACGCACTATAAAGACTGGGGGCATCAGAGTTCCCGCTCATTCGAGATGCAGCTTCCTAATAGGACAGAGCTTACAGGTTGCAGCACAGATCTTCACCATGTGCTGAGTGCATTGACTGGTTAGGACAAGGCATAGGTCTTTAGTTCAATCTAATATCGTGTTAACCCACAGTGAGAGTATTTTAAACAGTTTCTGACTTAATAAAATAGTGCAACACTATTTTAAGTGTTGGTGGCCTGTATGTGTTCCACGGATCCCGAGCACCCAACACATCATGATACTGTCGTGTTGTGTTCTCTGCTCCATAGATGAACCAACACGGTTGCGGATGGTACAACTCAGTTTTATTACTAACAATATTTACAATGATAAACTGGTTACTGTGGTTCGTTTATTACCCTTGAATCTGTGGACCTATCCCTAACACTATCTTGGAGAAGCACTCAGCACATGGGGAATGTCTGAGTAGCTTGCTGTGAGCTCTGTGCCCTGAGCTGTCTCCTGCTGGAATGGACGGGAAGTGTCGTGTTCCCCGTTTTATAGTGTGTATGCTCTTGCCTGTGATTGGCTGTGGTGTTGTGTGTGCATTGATTGGTCCGTTGATCTGTCCATCAGTATGTATGTATATTTGCACCATGATGTTTACCTGAATATCATGACAGATACCAGGAGTTGAGGGATTTTAGAACTTCTTAGGCCTACCTGCAAGTGATCTGCCTTCCACCAGCATACAGTCATCCTGCAAAATGGACAGCGTCTGCCCGCCACCGCTGCTGTCGCTCCGCATCACCGGTAACCTGGGGGCCAACTGGAAGATAGTCAAACAACTCTTCCTTGAAGCCACAGACCGGGAGGATGCCTCGGACACCAGGAAGATCGCTCTCTTCCTATCCACGGCCGGGGACCATGCCATCTCCATTTTAAATTCTCTCACCTTTTGCTGATGGTGAGGATAAATCAAAATTCAAGACGGTCCTCCTCAAGTTTGACAGTCACTGCAGCATAGAGGTGAATGAAAGTTTTGAGCGCTATGTGTTCCAACAGCGTTTGCAGGGTAAGGATTAACCTTTCCAGTCCTTTGTCACCCACCTCCGCATCCTTGCGCAGTCCTGTAGCTACGGGCCCACCTCCGACTCCATGATACGCGACCAGATCATTTTCGGTGTTTAGTCGGGCCCCCTACGCCAGCAGCTCCTCAAGGTAAAGCAGCTCACCCTAGCGACTGCCATCGAGACATGCGTGCTACACGAACACGCCACTAGTCGGTACTCCCACATCCAAGCGGCTGGAACGGTCCCCACGAGGCAGAATGGGTCCAAGCAATCGAGCAACTCCAGGGCCTCAGCCTGGATGAGGGCGGCCATTTTGCGCGCTTATTGCGGACTCCCGTGCTTGTGCGCACCAAACGAGGGGACGGCAACATCGACGAATGTAATGCGCAGGCGCGCACCACGTACAACCGCACCACGCATGCGCGGTGGCGCAGCGAACATACTGGCGCTATGACGTGCGGCAACTGTGGCTCTGCCCACTTAAAGCGTCAATGTCCTGCCAGATCCCGACAATGCCCGAGATGTGGCAAACTTGGCCACTATGCTGCTTTATGCAGAGCAGCTCAGCCTGCCAACTCAATCTCTCCAGCCAGCCTCGCAGGAATGTCCGGGCCATTCAACCCACGATCACAGAGTCCGATGCAGACCTACTACCCAACATTGACACCGAGGACCCGAAGGCGCCTTTTCGAGTCGGTATCGTTACAAAAAATAGGGTGCCCCCGAAGCAAAGAATCTAGCCTCTATCGGTACACAGCATCGATCCAGACGATGAGTGGTCTGCCACCCTGACGTTCAACCGGTCCCAAATACGTTTCCACCTGGACACTGGTGCCTCCGCCAATCTCATTGCGCGGTCTGACCTCCAAAGCCTTTGTGTCAAACCAGCCACCCTTCCATCAGCCTGCCAGCTATTAGATTACAATGGCAATGCCATTGCTGCCAGCGGCTCGCGCCAACTTGAAGTGACGCACAGGTCACGCAAAGCCATCCTTCCCTTTGAAATCGTGGGCTCCTCGAAAGCCTCTCTGCTTGGCGCACAGGCATGCAAGCTGTTGAACCTAGTTCAGCGAGTTCACTCTCTCGTGCTGACACGTCTGCCTTTCAGGACGCCGACTTCAGAGCGCAACTCGACGCCATCATCAACCAGCACCACGACGTCTTCGAGGGCATGGGCATGCTCCCGTACACCTACAAAATCTTATCAAAACCGAATGCCATTCCTGTGGTGCAAGCACCTCGCAGGGTCCCAACACCCCTTAAGGACCGCCTCAAGCAGCAGCTGCAGGACCTCCAGAACCAAGGAGTGATTTCCAAAGTCATGGAATCAACCGACTGGGTCTGGGTCAGTTCCAGGGTATGTGTAAAAAAAGCCTTCCGGCGAATTGAGAATTTGCATTGATCCCAAGGATCTCAATCGCAATATCATGAGGGAGCATTATCCAATTCCCAAGCGCGAAGAGCTCACATGTGAGATGGCTCGCGCCAAGCTCTTCACCAAACTCGATGCCGCAAAAGGATTCTGGCAAATCCAGCTCGACAAATCCAGCAGGAAACTTTGCACATTTAATACTCCCTTTGGCAGATATTGTTATAACAGGATGCCGTTTGGGATCATATCTGCTTCAGAAGTTATGGAACAAATGATGGAAGGTAGTGAAGGTGTTCGCGTCTATGTCGACGACAATCATTTGGTCCACCACCCCGCAGGAGCATGTTATTCGCCTCTAGCGCATATTCAAACGTATACATGAGCATGGCCTCCGCCTCAACAGCGCCAAATGCTCTTTTGGTCAGACGGAACTCCAGTTCCTCGGGGACCACATCTCCCAAATGGGTGTGCAGCCGGATGCGGACAAGGTAGCTGCTATCACAGCTATGAAAATACCAGAGGACAAGAAGGCGGTCCTCCGATTTCTGGGCATGGTCAATTTTTTAGGGAAATTTATCCCTAACCTCGCATCTCCTGCCACGGCTCTCAGGAACCTGGTCAGGAAGACGACAGACTTCCAATGGCTCCCTGCCCACGAGCGCGAGTGGAGAGAACTCAAAACAAAACTGACCACGACACCGGTCTTAGCTTTCTTTGATCCAGCAAAGGAGACCCAAATTTTGACCGATGCCAGCTAATCCGGCATTGGGGCAGTGCTCCTTCAACATGATGAGGCCTCATCATGGGCCCCCATTGCCATGACCCCCCCCCCCCCCCCCCCCCCCCCCCACTGAGCAGCGCTATGCATGGATCGAAAAGGAGTGCCTGGGCCTTGTGACCGGTGTGGTTTTAAGTTTCACGATTATGTCTACGGACTTCCTCAATTCACCGTCGAGACCGACCATCGCCTGCTGGTCAATATAATACTGAAAAACTTGAACGACATGACGCCTCGCCTCCAGCGTATTCTTCTCAAGCTCCGGCGATATGACTTCCAGTTGGTATACACCCCAGCCAAAGACCTCATCATTGCTGACGCTCTCTCCTGGGCAGTCAACACTCAATGTGACCCAGCGAGATTTGTCTGCCAGGTTGATGCCCATGTGGCATACACGGCCTCCAATCTACCTGCCACGGATGAACGCCTCATCCAAATTCGCCGCGAGACGGCGGCTGACCCTTTGCTACAGCGTGTCATGCGCCACCTAACGGACGGGTGGCTCAAGGGCCAATGCCCTCAGTTCTATAATGCCAGAGATGATCTGGCGGTAGTAGACTGGGTTCTTCTAAAACTGGGCCGCATTGTCATCCCGCATAGCATGCACCAGCTTGTCCTGGAACAACTACACGAGGGCCACCTTGGCGTGGAAAAGTGCCGCCGACGGGCCCGAGAGGCAATGTACTGGCCTGGCATTAATGAGGACATAGCCAACACAGTGCTCAACTGCCCCACTTGTCAGCGCTTCCAGCCGGCCCAACCACGCGAGACCCTGCAGCCCCAAGAGTTGGTCACGTCACGTCATGGACCAAGGTGGGCATCGACCTGTTCCACGCGCTCCACGCGCTGGGTAGAGACTATGTCCTGATCGTGGACTACTTTTCGAATTACCCGGAGGTGATACGGTTGCACAACTTCACCTCGTCTGCAGTCATTCGTGCCTGTAAAGAAACCTTTGCTCGACACGGTATCCCGCTCACAGTTATGTCGGACAATGGCCCCTGCTTCGCCAGCTAGGAATGGTCCAACTTTGCCAGGCGGTACATTTTTGCCCATGTGACATCCAGTCCCTTGTACCCCCAATCCAAAGGCAAAGCGGAGAAGGGCGTACATAGTCAAACGGCTCCTCTGCAAGGCTGCCGATGCTGGGTCCGATTTCTACTTCGCCTTGCTAGCCTATCGCTCCGCCCCACTGTCCATTGGCCTGTCGCCAGCCTAGTTGCTTATGGGTCGTACCCTCAGGACGACTGTGCCGTCCATTCATGTCCCAGACCTCGACCACGTTCCGGTCCTTCGCCGGATGCAGCTGTCTCGTGCACAGCACAAGGCAGCTCATGACTCCCGTGCAGCTGATCTCCCTGCTCTGGCTCCGGATGACAACGTCCGCGTCCTTCTCCCGGATGGTGGCTGGTCTGCAACTGCTGTTGTCCTTCGGCAGGTGGCCTCCCGCTCGTTCCTGGTTCGGCTACCGGATGGCTCCATTCTGCGCCGCAATCGACATGCCCTTCGTCTCGTTCCACGCTCGCTACATGATCCTCCACTGTTGCCTCGCCCTCCTGCTGACCCTGCTATGGACTATGCAGAACTCCCTGTCACTCTGCATCCCCCTGACTCTGACGTAGTCCAGCCCGCTCCTGAACCAGCGGCTCTCGACCCACCCTTGAGGCGGTCAACCAGAATTTGTCACCCATTTGTCGCGACTTAATTTATGAACTTTGCGGACTTTCTGAATTGTTTTTTTGCTTTGTTTGATCACTTCCCTGGTTTGTATATAGTGTTGATTTTGTTATTCTTGTTGCATACTGGTTCTCTGCACCAGGCACCTTCCCATGTAAATAGCTTAGTTCTCATGTACATAGTCCTGTAAATATGTCCTCGCACTCCACACGTAGTCAGGAACATTCTCACCATACATTTATTTATTGCCACACACATACATTCTTTTATAAAAGGGGGGATGACATTCTTTTATAAAAGGGGGGGATGTCATAACATACACCAGTATATCCTGGTGCAGATACACACACACACTGATGGACACACAGCGGGACCAATCAACACACACAACACCGCAGCCAAACACCAGTTAGAGCATACGCACTATAAAGACTGGGGGCATCAGGGTTCCCGCTCATTCGAGATGCAGCTTCCGAATAGGACAGAGCTTACAGCTTGCAGCACAGATCTTCACCATGTGCTGAGTGCATTGACTGGTTAGGACAAGGCATAGGTCTTTAGTTCAATCTAATATCGTGTTAACCCACAGTGGGAGTATTTTCAACAGTTTCTGACTTAATAAAATAGTGTTGCACTATTTTATTAAGTGTTGGTGGCCTGTATGTGTTCCACGGATCCCGAGCACCCAACACATCAGAGGGGTTATTGGGTTACGGGGTATTGGCACAATTTTGCTGCCTGATTCACAGTTAATTTATGGTCCCCGCATATTCTAATGGTTCCATCCGGCTTAACCACTGGGACGATGGGAACTGCCCATTCTGAAAACTGTACAGGCTTGATGATATCTAATTCTTCCAACTGCTTGAGTTCACTTTCTCATGCAAGGCATAGGGCACGGGTCGGGCTCTATAAAACTTGGGCGTGGCCTCCAGATCCACCTATATTTTTGCTTTTAGGCCCTGTATCTTGCCTAACTCGTCTTGAAATATCTCCTGAGGAAAGACATCGAGAAAACCTTTATCATTAATTTTTAAGACTGCCAGGCAATTTAATCTAATTTGACAAAGCCAATCTCGGCTTATCAAACTTGGCCCCCACTGCTATTGAAGACAGTTGAATTGACTGGTGTTGGTAGCTGATGGACATTGTTGTTGTTGCTAGGATCCTTTAAAGCTTCCCCAGAGTACGTGGATAGCCTGGCCATTCTGTTTCCTAACCTCAGGGACTGAACCCCTCTTGCAGATAACAATAAGTTTCTTCTCTTACAACTGTAGCAGAGATACCCGTGTTCACCTCCATTCTAGAGTGGCTGAATGTTTACCATCAACACAATCGTGATTGGAGCCATCTTGTCCATCTTTTAATGTTGTTTAGCCTCTATACTTCAGATCTGTTTTCAGGGTTATTCTCAACACTGTGTACTTGAATCGGAGTTTTTCGTGGCCTCCCTGGTGAGCTATACTTGGTCTTGCACTTGCTCCTAATGTGCCCCCTCCTAGTAGGCATAACTCAGGCTTCCCTGAATTTACATCTTTCCTGGGGTTGATCTCTCCCACATCGGTAGCATTCTTCATTGTTCCTGGTCAGTGAACCAAATTCCCAATACTTCGGCAGTCCTTTTGCTCCAAGCCTCTTTACTCATGACTTTCTGCCACCTCATCCTTGACGCCACGACCACCAGTAGCTTCCCACCAAATGTGGTGAACCGTGCCTGCTTGCGTGCTTTGCCCCCGTATTTCAACATTTCCCCAAGCCTGGCAATCTCTAATGCCTTCTTTAAGGTAATCCTGCCTCTGCTCATAATTTATTTTGTATGGCTGTGTCATTAACACCACCGACTACCTTGTCTCTCAACATGTTAAGTGCAAACCCAAACTCGTACTGTTCAGTGGTTTAATTTTGGTGCGCTACAAGCACCACTATCATTTCTCCTGAGGCTCCTGTCATCGATGTGGTGTTCTCTGTGTTGCTTATTTAGGATGTTTGGCGTAGTGTTCCACAAAGACCAAAGTATAGCTTTTACTTCAATAAGGCTATGATTTTATTTAAACTACTAAACTGGGTTTCGACACTGAGACCTTTTAGAATATAGAATTGATCAAGAACATCTAACTACACTCATCTACTGCAAACCTCACTCACTGGTGTAAACTATAATCTAACCTTCTCACTAACTGCTCTTATGACCTTCACTACCTGTCTCCTGCTTACACTCCTCCCCCAAGGTCGACTGCTTTATATAGTAGTGTCTGCAGCTCCATCAAATGGCTATTCATGGTACTTCATTAACCCTTGTAATGCTGATAGTTATGCCAATACCACAGTCAAATTAAATTTGTATTGTTGCATTATCACCGAGAACTTCGGGTGATAATGTCCGTTAACTAATTCCACAAGCTCCTCAAATTTTGCCTCGGCAATTCCCACCTGAGACTGGGACGTGCTCCGCAGTGCCTGTGGGAGGTTCACGTGGGACTGGGACATGTCCCCCAGGGTGCCGGCCATTCTGTCAAGGTGCTCAGCCATGGCCGACACTGACTGAGCCAAGCCTTGGATACCTCCACTCGTGCTGCTGACGTTGTGCACCAGGCTGTTCACTGCAGTCGCCACCCTAGCAGTGTTGGCTTCAGTGACATGCATTGCTGGTGCTTTCTCCTGTGCCAGTAGCCTCTGGGACTCCTCCAATTGGCTATGGACCGACAGACGTTTTGCTGACATCCCCTCCGAATATCACAGTCGCAACGTATTGACTGCATCAGCTCCGGGTAAAGCTGGTCCAGAGGCTCAGCATCTGACTGGGACCCAGCTGGGTCATGGGATCCAGCAGACCTCCGACTGCTGTCTTGCATGGACATTCCTGCCTCCACCTGATGTGCATCTGCAACTGTAAGATACTCACCAGAATGTGCCCCAGAAGCCTGGCCACTACTATGCCTCTGCATTGGTGGAGAGTGGGGATGACAGCTGTGCGGCGAATATTGTGGTCTTGGAGCTCCCCTCAGATGTTCTCATGGGAGCGGGGGGAGGGTCCACATCGGATGGTCCAGCCCCATCAGATGAAGGTCCTGTGGGAGAATGGACATGTGGTCTGTTGGAGGGGTGGGCCAATCTGTATGGCATTAAATACTTGCGTGTGACAGGTCGTCTGGGTGGCGGTCGGTGGAATCTCTCCTCTGGGCCATACTCCAACCTCCTATGTCGATGACCGATGTGTCCTCCGCCATCCCCGTGCCCTCCAGGGCCTGTTACTCATAGGGGTGAGGACTCTAATGTCTGGCATCCCGCCGCCCGCCTGGGGCCTCTCCCATCTGATGTGGGCCATCTTCTCTTGTGGGGACATCGTGAGCCCCATGCTTTGTTCAATGCACGTGGGGGGAATGGGGGAAAGGCTGGCGACGTTGGCAGCACTGCTGGACATGGGTTGGCCAGGGCATGGTTTGGTGCTGGGGGGTTGGTGTCAGGCGTATGGTGAGCAACCCACCTGTGCGGCCTCGTTGATCTTATGGCACTGGGTGCCGGTCCTCATGGAGTTGCTCCCTGAGCTGCTGGCCGCTGCCACTTCCTCCCAGGCAGCACTGGCTGCCCTGTTACTGACCCTCTGAGCCCCTCGGGGGGTGGGTGGGGAGGGGAGGGGGGGGGGGGGGGGTGGCTGTGACGGCCTCACGGGTTAAGCGTCGGTATGCTCGCTGAGTTCCCACTCAGTACCACACTTAGAAACTTTTCCATTAAATCGCTCCCAGTAACTGCATCGTTGCCTTTTTCTCCAGTAAGATTTTCCATGATTCCAGTGGTGGTGGTCACCCTGAGAATCTGGAAGCAGTTAAGGGAACATTTTAAGCTCTGGTCCATGTCTTTGGTAACCCCCATCTGCAATAGCCATCTTTTCTGCCTGTGGGTTTGGACTTGACGTTAAGTCATGGGAAGAGAAGGGTTTGGAGAGGTTTGGGGACCTGTTTGTGGACGGGAGGTTTGCCAATTTTAAGAAGCCGATGTAGAAGTTCCAACTGCCCATTTCCAGTCTTTTCAGATACTTTCAATTTGTGAGTTTTCGCACATGGCATTTCCCTCCTTTCCTTGGCGCCACCCTCTTCCTTGTTGAGGAGGATTTTGTTTTTGGTCAGGTCCAGTGGGGGGGACTATATTGGGAATATACAGCCATACCCTCTCAGCAGAGTCCGCACCATTGAGTGAGATGAGGGCAAAATGGGAAGGTGAGTTGGGTCCATTCTGAATGATGAGGTATGGAGTGAGGCCCTTCACATGGTCAACAACTCCACATCTTCATGTGCTTGGCTAAGTCTGATCCATTTCAAGGTGGTGCACAGGACACATCTGACTGAAGCGAGGATGAGTGTGTTTTTCTCTGGGCTGGAGGACAAGTGTGAACGTTGCTCTCGGGGGCTGGCAAACCACACTCAAATGTTCATGTCTTGTCGTAGGTTGGAACATAGAACAGCACAGCACAGAACAGGCCCTTCGGCCCTCAATGTTGTGCCGAGCATTGTCCGAAACGAAGATCAAGCTATCTCACTCCCTGTCATTCTGGTGTGCTCCATGTGCCTATCCAATAACCGCTTGAAAGTCCCTAAAGTGTCCGACTCCACTATCACAGCAGGCAGTCCATGCCACACCCTAACCACTCTCTTAAAGAACGTACCTCGGACATCCCTCCTATATCTCCCACCCTGAATCTTATAGTTATGTCCCCTTGTAACAGCTACATCCACCCGAGGAAATAGTCTCTGAACGTCCACTCTATCTATCCCCCTCATTATCTTATAAATCTCTATTAAGCCGCCTCTCATCCTCCTCCGCTCCAATGAGAGAAGCCCTAGCTCCCTCAACCTTTCCTCATTAGACCTACCCTCTAATCCAGGCAACATCCTGGTAAATCTCCTTTGCACCCTTTCCAATGCTTCCACATCCTTCCTATAATGAGGTGACCAGAACTGCACACACTACTCCAAATGTGGTCTCACCAGGGTCATGTACAGTTGCAGCATAACCCCACGGCTCTTAACTCAAGCCCCCTGTTAATAAACGCTAACACACTATAGGCCTTCTTCACGGCTCTATCCACTTGAGTGGCAACCTTCAGAGATCTGTGGACATGAACCCCAAGATCTCTCTGTTCCTCCACATTCCTCAGAACCCTGCCGTTGACCCTATAATCCGCATTCAATTTTTTTCTACCAAAATGTCTCACCTCGCACTTATCAGGGTTAAACTCCATCTCCCATTTTTCGGCCCAGCTCTGCATCCTATCAATGTCTCTTTGCAGCCTACAACAGCCCTCCACTCATCCACTACTCCACAAAGCTTGGTGTCATCAGCAAATTTACTGACCCACCCTTCAGCCCCCTCCTCCAAGTCATTGATAAAAATCACAAATAGCAGAGGACCTAGCACTGATCCCTGTGGTACACCGCTGGTAACTGGTCTCCAGTCTGAAAAATTTCCATCCACCACCACCCTCTGTCTTCTATGTAATAGCCGGTTACTTATCCAATTAGCCAAATTTCCCTCTATCCCACACCTCCTTACTTTTTTCATGAGCCGACGATGGGGAACCTTATCAAACGCCTTACTAAAATCCATGTATACGTCATCAACTGCTCTACCTTCATCGACACACTTGGTTACCTCCTCAAAGAATTCAATAAAATTTGTGAGGCAAGACCTACCCTTCACAAAACCGTGTTGACTATCCTGGATTAAGCTGCATCTTTCCAAATGGTCATACCTTCAGGACCTTTTCTATTATCTTCCCGACAACCGAAATAAGACTAACTGGCCTATAATTACCAGGGTCATTCCTATTACCTTTCTTGAACAGAGGAACAACATTCGCCACTCTCCAGTCCTCTGGCACTATCCCCGTGGACAGTGAGGACCCAAAGATCAAAGCCAAAGGCTCTGCCGTCTCATCCCTTGCCTCCCAAAGAATCCTTGGGTATATCCCATCTGGCCCAGGGGACTTGTTGACCCTCCGGTTTTTCAAAATTGCTAATACATCCTTCCTCAGAACATCTACTTCCTCCAGCCTACCCACCTGAATCGCACACTCATCCTCAAAAACATGGCCCCTCTCCTTTGTGAAAGCTGAAGAAAAGTATTCATTCAACGCCTCTCCTATTTCTTCTGACTCCATACACAAGTTCCCACTACTGTCCTTGACCAGCCCTACCCTCACCCTGGTCATTCTTTTATTTCTCACATAAGAGTAAAAATCCTTGGGGTTTTCCTTGATCTGACCCACCAAGGACTTCTCATGCCGCTTCCTAAGCCCTTTTTTCAGCTCATTCCTTGCTACCTTGTAACCCTCAAGCAACCCTACTGAACCTTGTTTTCTCATCCTTACATACTCTTCCTTTTTCCTCTTGACAAGACATTCAACCTCTTTTGTGAACCATGGTTCCCTCACACTGCCATTTCCTCCCTGCCTGACAGGGACATGCCTATCAAGGACACACAGTATTTGTTCCTTGAAAAAGCTCCACTTTTCATTTGTGCCTTTCCCTGACAGTTTCTGTTCCCATCTTATGCTCCCTAATTCTTGCCTAATCGCATCATAATTACCCCTCCCCCAATTATAAACCTTGCTCTGCCCTATGGCCCTACCCTTCTCCATTGCAATAGTGAAAGACACCGAATTGTGGTCACTATCTCCAAATGCTCTCCCTCAAACAAATCTAACACTTGGCCCGGTTCATTACCCAGTACCAAATCCAATGTGCCTCCCCCTCTTGTCGGCCTATCCACATATTGTGTCAGGAAACCCTCCTGCACACACTGTACAAAAACTGCCCCATCCGAACTGTTCGACCTATAGAGGTTCCAATCAATATTTGGAAAGTCACCCATGACAACTACCCTGAGACCTTCACACCTATCCATAATCTGTTTTGCAATTTCTTCCTCCACATCTCTGTTACAATTTGGGGGCCTGTAGAAAACTCCTAACAATGTGACCGCTCCTTTCCTATTTCTAACTTCGGCCCATATTACCTCAGTAGGCAGATCCCCTTCAAACTGCCTTTCTGCAGCCGTTAAACTATCCTTGATTAACAATGCTACTCCTCCACCTCTTTTACCACCTTCCCTACTCTTACTGAAACATCTATACCCCGGAACTTCCAACAACGATTCCTGTCCCTGTTCTAACCATGTCTCCGTAATGGCCACAACATCGTAGTCCCAAGTACCAATCCACGCTCCAAGTTCAGCTACCTTATTCCGGATGCTCCTTGCATTGGAGTAGACACACTTCAACCCACCTTTCTGTCTGCCGGTACACTCCTGCGACCTTGATACCCTCCTCAATACCTCACTACTCTCGACACTGGCTTCTCAATGCAGCTCGGTTTCCCAGCCCCCTGACAAATTAGTTTAAACCCCCCCGAAGAGCCGTAGCAAATTTCCCTCCCAGGAAGTTGGTGCCCCTCTGGTTCAGGTGCAAACCGTCCTGTCTGTACAGGTCCCACCTTCCCCAGAATGTGCTCCAATTATCCACGTAACTGAAACCCTCCCTCCTACACCATCCCTGCAGCCATGTGTTTATCTGTACTCTCTCCCTGTTCGTCAACCCGCTAGCGCATGGCACCGGCAACAAACCAGAGATGACAGCATGGTTTGTCCTGGCTCTCAGCTTCCACCCTAGCTCCCTAAATTCCTGTTTTAAATCCCCGTCCCTTCTCTTGCCTATGTCGTTGGTACCGATGTGTACCATGACTTGTGACTATTCCCCCTCCCCTTTAAGGATTCTGAAAACATGGTCCGAGACATCACGGGCCCTGGCACCCGGGAGGCAACATACCATCTGTGAGTCTCTTTCGCCGCCACAGAACCATCTATCTGTTGCTCTAACTATCGAGTCCCCAATAACTATTGCTCTCCTGCCCTCCCTCCTTCCCTTCTGAGTCACAGGGACAGATGCACTGCTGGAGATCCATTCACCGTGGCTTAGCCCTGGTAGGTCGTCCCCTTCAACAGTATCCAAAACGGTATACTTGTTACTGAGGGGAATGACCACCGAGGATCCCTTCACTGACTGCTTCCTCCCAGCCCCTCTCACCGTCACCCATCTACCTTGATTCTTCAGAGTAACTCCATCCCTGAAGCTACATCTATGATATGACCACCTCTGCTTCCCGAATGATCCGAAGTTCATCCAGCTCCAGTTCCCTAATGTGGTTTCTGAGGAGCTGGAGATGGGTGCACTTCCCACAGGTGAAATCAGCAGGGACACTGACGGCACCTCTCACCTCAAACATTCTGCAGGAGGAACATTGCCCTGCCTTCCCTGCCATCCCCTCTAGATAAAAAAGAAAGAGCTTACCTGTTATTCACTCTACCCCTTAGGTTAAAGGAGGTGGAAGGGCGGGGGACACTACAAGTCTAGGGTTTAGAAATTGCCCAACTTAAATACAGGTAAAAATAAAACACTTAACCAGCAACCACTGCGCCCCACACAAGAACAGAAATCAGCTGTTATGGGCCTGCGCAAACAATTTAAATCTTTATTCCTTACCCAGCTGGTAAGCTTTTGGATCTCTTTCTTCAACACCATGACAGAAATACTCCCATGTCCATTGGTAGCCATTTTTGGGGTATCAGATTCGCCAGTGCTTCAGACAGGGGCGAAGGTCGATGTCCTCGCCTTCACCTCGGTGAAAGCCTGGAGATAGGTTCTGGTTGGGTGGCGATCTCCTACTACGTCCAGCTCCTCGGCTTGGTTGGGGGACTTCATGCCTTTCTTACATTTCAAGAAGGTTAAGTGCACCATTAGAGGGTCAGGAGAAAGGTTCTAAGATTGCAGCTGTTAACATAGAACATAGAAAATACAGCACAGAACAGGCCCTTCGGCCCACGATGTTGTGCCGAACCTTTGTCCTAGATTAATCATAGATTATCATTGAATTTACAGTGCAGAAGGAGGCCATTCGGCACCCTACCCAACACCAAGGGCAATTTTGGACACTAAGGGCAATTTATCATGGCCAATCCACCTACCCTGCACATCTTTGGACTGTGGTAGCAAACGGGAGCACCCGGAGGAAACCCACGCAGACACGGGGAGGACGTGCAGACTCCGCACAGACAGTGACCCAAGCCGGAATCGAACCTGGGACCCTGGAGCTGTGAAGCAATTGTGCTATCCACAATGCTACCGTGCTGCCCTTAAGAACAAATAAATCTACACTATATCATTTTACTATAATCCATGTACCTATCCAATAGCTGCTTGAAGGTCCCTAATGTTTCCGACTCAACTACTTCCACAGGCAGTGCATTCCATGCCCCCACTACTCTCTGGGTAAAGAACCTACCTCTGATATCCCTCCTATATCTTCCACCTTTCACCTTAAATTTATGTCCCCTTGTAATGGTGTGTTCCACCTGGGGAAAAAGTCTCTGACTGTCTACTCTATCTATTCCCCTGAACATCTTATAAACCTCTATCAAGTCGCCCCTCATCCTTCTCCGTTCTAATGAGAAAAGGCCTAGCATCCTCAACCTTTCCTCGTAAGACCTACTCTCCATTCCAGGTAACATCCTGGTAAATCTTCTTTGCACCTTTTCCAAAGCTTCCACATCCTTCCTAAAATGAGGTGACCAGAACTGTACACAGAACTCCAAATGTGGCCTTACCAAAGTTTTGTACAGCTGCATTATCACCTCACGGCTCTTAAATTCAATCCCTCTGTTAATGAACGCGAGCACACCATAGGCCTTCTTCACAGCTCTATCCACTTGAGTGGCAACTTTCAAAGATGTATGAACATAGACCCCAAGATCTCTCTGCTCCTCCACATTGCCAAGAACTCTACTGTTAACCCTGTATTCCGCATTCATATTTGTCCTTCCAAAATGGACAACCTCACACTTTTCAGGGTTAAACTCCATCTGCCACTTCTCAGCCCAGCTCTGCATCCTATCTATGTCTCTTTGCAGCCGACAACAGCCCTCGTTACTATCCACAACTCCACCAATCTTCGTATCGTCTGCAAATTTACTGACCCACCCTTCAACTCCCTCATCCAAGTCATTAATGAAAATCACAAACAGCAGAGGACCCAGAACTGATCCCTGCGGTACGCCACTGGTAACTGGGATCCAGGCTGAATATTTGCCATCCACCACCACTCTCTGACTTCTATCGGTTAGCCAGTTCGTTATCCAACTGGCCAAATTTCCCACTATCCCATGCCTCCTTACTTTCTGCAGAAGCCTACCATGGGGAACCTTATCAAATGCCTTACTAAAATCCATGTACACTACATCCACTGCTTTACCTTCATCCACATGCTTGGTCACCTCCTCAAAGAATTCAATAGGATTTGTAAGGCAAGACCTACCCCTCACAAATCCGTGCTGACTATCCCTAATCAAGCAGTGTCTTTCCAGATGCTCAGAAATCCTATCCTTCAGAACCCTTTCCATTACTTTGCCTACCACCGAAGTAAGACTAACTGGCCTGTAATTCCCAGGGTTATCCCTAGTCCCTTTTTTGAACAGGGGCACGACATTCGCCACTCTCCAATCCCCTGGTACTACCCCTGTTGACAGTGAGGACGAAAAGATCATTGCCAACGGCTCTGCAATTTCATCTCTTGCTTCCCATAGAATCCTTGGATATATCCCGCCAGGCCCGGGGGACTTGTCTATCCTCAAGTTTTTCAAAATGCCCAACACATCTTCCTTCCTAACAAGTATTTCCTCGAGCTTACCAGTCTGTTTCACACTGTCCTCTCCAACAATATCGCCCCTCTCATTTGTAAATACAGAAGAAAAGTACTCATTCAAGACCCCTCCTATCTCTTCAGACACAATACACAATCTCCCGCTACTGTCCTTGATCGGACCTACCCTCGCTCTAGTCATTCTCATATTTCTCACGTGTAAAAGGCCTTGTGGTTTTCCTTGATCCTACCCGCCAAAGATAGTTCATGTCCTCTCTTAGCTCTCCTAATCCCTTTCTTCAGTTCCCTCCTGGCTATCTTGTATCCCTCCAATGCCCTGTCTGAACCTTGTTTCCTCAGCCTTACATACGTCTCCTTTTTCCTCTTAACAAGACATTCAACCTCTCTTGTCAACCATGGTTCCCTCACTCAACCATCTCTTCCCTGCCTGACAGGGACATACATATCAAGGACACGTACCTGTTCCTTGAACAAGTTCCACATTTCACTTGTGTCCTTCCCTGACAGCCTAAGTTCCCAACTTATGCACTTCAATTCTTGTCTGACAACATCGTATTTACCCTTCCCCCAATTGTAAACCTTGCCCTGTTGCACGCACCTATCCCTCTCCATTACTAAAGTGAAAGTCACAGAATTGTGGTCACTATCTCCAAAATGCTCCCCCACTAACAAATCTATCACTTGCCCTGGTTCATTACCAAGTACTAAATCCAATATTGCCCCTCCTCTGGTCGGACAATCTACATACTGTGTTAGAAAAGCTTCCTGGACACACTGCACAAACACCACCCCATCCAAACTATTTGATCTGAAGAGTTTCCACTCAATATTTGGGAAGTTAAAGTCACCCATGACTACTACCCTGTGACTTCTGCACCTTTCCAAAATCTGTTTCCCAATCTGTTCCTCCACATCTCTGCTACTATTGGGGGGCCTGTAGAAAACTCCTAACAAGGTGACTGCTCCTTTCCTATTTCTGACTTCAACCCATACTACCTCATTAGGGTGATACTCCTCGAACTGCCTTTCTGCAGCTGTTATACTATCTCTAATTAACAATGCCACCCCCTCCCCCCCCCCCCCCCCACCTCTTTTACCACCCTCCCTAATCTTATTGAAACATCTATAACCAGGGACCTCCAACAACCATTTCTGCCCATCTTCTATCCAAGTTTCCGTGATGGCCACCACATCGTAGTCCCAAGTACCGATCCATGCCTTAAGTTCACCCACCTTATTCTTGATGCTTCTTGCGTTGAAGTATACACACTTCAACCCATCTCCGTGCCTGCAAGTACTCTCCTTTGTCAGTGTTCCCTTCCCCACTGCCTCATTACACGCTTTGGCATCCTGAATATCGGCTACCTTAGTTGCTGGACTACAAATCCGGTTCCCATTCCCCAGCCAAATTAGTTTAAACCCTCCCGAAGAGTACTAGCAAACCTCCCTCCCAGGATATTGGTGCCCCTCTGGTTCAGATGCAACCCGTCCTGCTTGTACAGGTCCCACGGAGCTGGACATCATCAGCTGTTAGGGGATTTTGGTTGTTTTTTGGAGTTGTCAATTTGTGTTTTTGCTTGTTACTCTTGCTCTTTTATTGCGCAACTTGTGTTAACTGTTTTGTATAATTTTATTATGAAATTTTTTAATAAACATATTTTTAAAAAAATAGAAATATAGCAAAAAGAAAGAATTGGAGATGTAGTAAAAAGAAAGATGCATCTTTTCAAATTGAAATGATGACGTTGGAATTGGAGAGAGAGGAAAACGTAAATGAGAGAGAGTTCCAGCTTAAAGCACTGGAAATGAAAAGGGAGCTGCCAGGAGGTAGAGGGAGCTTAAACCTAGAACCGAACCCAGTGTGGATATGCCCTATTCAGGCCCTGCCAAAATTGAAGAAAAGGAAGTGAGGCATTCCTAATTGTCAAAAAACGGAATTAACCAGAAGTTCCTGTTGGACATGTCACATATCAGTCAGATTGTCTCTATTAGAATATAGTTCAGATGTCTGATTTCTAATGACCTTCAAGCTGAAAGGCCATTTGCTCAATTAAACAATAAAAACAGTTCATCGTTTGATATATTTTCTGTTCCTGTTGCCTCGGTAGATCTAAATTACCATTCATTTTGGTCTGCAGGATTGTTCTGTGAAAGCAGGAGTCAGCGTTCAGAAGAATAGAGATCCTAATGTTCTTGGAAATTTTCTTCGGCAATCTTGTGACATGAGAATGAAATTGTTCTGTTTAGCTGGTAGTTGGCTCTTTTTGCAAAGGTAGTTGAGGTGCACGATCAACACACGGCAGTGCATGACTAAAAATGAGAGTCAAAATATACAGTTTTGGCATGCTGGATCAGTGGGACAAAAACATTAGATCTGTTGAACCCAGCGCTTGAAAAGAATAGAGTGCTATTGGTGTTGAATGATAGATTACAGGAGATTCGCCCTGAATCCAAGATTTATTAAATGTCCAGGTGCTGCGATCAGAAATGGCAGTATCCAGATCATCAACAAGGTAAGAGACAAAATACAGATGCAATACAGAGATTTGTTGATTTTTCCCCCCCCCCCCCCCCTTGAATCTCCAAATATATCAATTAAGCGCACTATCAGAAACCGAACATCATTCAAAGATCGTCGGCAGCATTTGCGAGTGTATCGAAGCGGCTCGCTTTGTTGGACAGTTGGATAGCAAAACAGTTTTTCAGGTGTTCTCCTGACTCTGGCAAGTGGTTGAAGATCTCAAACCTTTACCAAATGATTGCATGTTTGTCTTTAATAATATTGCATACATGTTATATCATGGTGATCAGGTCACCATGTTCTGTCAGTTTGGCAAGAATCAAAATCTGACAACACACTCCAGAACATGCCCGAGGTCAGCAACCTTCTATATTTGCTCAGTTGATGCACTCTGATTTTCACATTTTTACAGTGCTTTTCTTAGTGCTAAAAGCTATTAGAAATTTACAATCTTGAATTTCTACACATGTGGGTAACCCTTAACAATGCTGCTATCGGCAAGTTATTCTTCACACTATAAGTGAACATATGGGGGTAAAGGGAATCCCACTTTAGATATTGACCAACATTGCACAGACCCCCTTCCAAGCTTTCATTGATGCACGTTTCAGGAACCAGTAGCTGCCTGTGGGATGTCCTCCTTAAAAAAACTGACTTGGGTTTTTATAGCACCTTCACAAACACAATGTCCCAAAACACTTGACAGCCAATGAAGTACTTTTGGAGCGCAGTAATCACTGTTGTGGCAGGAAATGCAGCAGCCAAATTGCACATAAGTGAGCTCCTAGAAATGGCAATGTAATCCCAGATAATGTTTTCTCTGGTGATGTTTATTTGAGAGTTAAATATTGACCAGGAGACTGGAGATAACTTTTCTCTTATGTACCTTTTACACACACCGGAGAGGGACATGGAACCTGTAGGGGCAAGAGTCACCCACTGAACAACAACTGAGAAGAGAGCTTGCTATATTGAGTCACACAAGGGCAGCACGGTGGCGCAGTGTTTAGCACTGCTGCCTCACGGCACCAAGAATCCAAATTCAATCCCGGCCCCGGGTCACTGTCCATGTGGAGTTTGCACGTTCTCCCAGTGTCTGCGTAGGTCTCACCCCCATAACCCAAAGATGTGCAGAGTAGGTGGATTAGCCGCGCTAAATTGCCCCTTAACTGGGAAAAAGAGAATTGGCAATCTATAGCCTTGCAATTTGACTCCATTGCAACCATATTCAATTGTGGTTTAAATGTATGTTAGCAAAGGTGTGTAGCGATCTCCCACAATAGGAATTTGTTAATGCAACTTATCTTTCAAATGTTTATTATGTTTTATTAATCTTCAATTTTGCAGCTATCCATTGTAATCTTAATCACAACGGTGTAGATCATGCTGTTTGTACTGAAGATGTGAGCCTGCAAGTACTTGGTGATCCAGAAGTCTTGAATTCAAATGATGAAAAGTTCTTGAGGATAGTGGAATCAAATGACAGTCCAAAAAAACCAGAAACTGACTCAGTGAAGGTAAGTGTAGCTGCCATCAGATGTATAATTAAATCTTCCGGAATTTCAGAAAAATTAAACATTGCAGAATAAAATGTTCAGCCAGAAAGAAAATTGATATGTTTGAGATTAGTTTTGTGCCATCCATTGAAGTTGGGCAAAATATATGGCCTCCTTCTGCACTGTAAATTCCCCCCTTCCAGTTTCCCCCCCTTTCCACTGGGCACCCTTCCAATCTCGCTACTAGAATCACAGAATTTACAGTGCAGAAGGAGGCCACTCGGCCCATCTAGCCTGCACCGGCCCTTGGAAAGTTAAGCCCACACCTCTGCCCTATGCTCGTAACCCTGTAACCCCACCTCCCCTTTTTGGACACTTAAGGGCAATTTAGCATGGCCAATCCACCTAACCTACACATCTTTGGATTGTGGGAGGAAATCAGAACACCCGGAGGAAACCCACGCAGACACTGGGTGAAGGTGCAGACTCCGCATGGACAGTGACCCAAGTTAGGAATCAAACCTGGGACCCTGGAGCTGTGAAGCAACAGTGCTCAGCACTGTGCTTCCATGCCGCCCTATTGAAATTATAAGTACAAATCAAAACCCTGATGCTTTTTGTTTGCTCATCATTGTTTTCACTGAATTGGTACATCCCTCTGTGCAGGGGCTGCATTTGGATTTTGATCATAGACTCCTAATTAGACTCTTTGAAGTTTATCCAGTAGTATCTCCTGGAACCTTTACCATATAAGCAGTAAGTGGGTATGGATTCAAATACAACTGAAACAGATAGAAATCCGAGTGATGATTTGGGTAAGGTGACACTGGATGAGTAATTTATTATTTAATTAGCAAGAGGTGACATAATTCTTCCCCCTATTTTTTTTGCACAATTACCTGTTCCGTTGGACTGGGGAAGAAAAGCAGAGTACAGTTTCCTTCATTGACTGTGTTATGGGCCAGGGTTTATAGAACCCGAAAGTGTATCATGGAGTTCACATGACCCACAACTTTTAATAGATTGTGGTATGGGGAGCACACGGCCCACTCTACAGAAATGGAAAAGTATTTTTTAAAGCAAAACAATGTTTATTCTATGAACTCAAGTTAACCATTTTAAAACAGACAGTGAACATCTTAGCAACCATTAATTCAAATACAACCCCCAAAGAATACAACACTAAGTAATGCATACGCTGTCCTTTTAACATCCAGAAGACTTACAAAAACCATAACCTTTAACAGAAGCACATCAGGTTAAAGTCACTACTCAGAACATTTATAATTCTGAATCCACCAAATGATCAAGCGATAGTCTTCTTATGGCAGAGAAAACAGCAGTACACCTGCTTTGTCTGGCTTCAGCTCCAACATTGAAAAAGAAAAACAAAAACACACAGACACACCCAAGCTTTTCTCAGTGATACTAAAAAACAGAGCCAGAGCTCCGCTCCACCCACACTCTGACATCACTGCAGTAACATTTTTTCTTAAAGTGACATTCTCATGACACCTCCCCCAAGAAAAAAAAAACCCCATCAACTTCAAGATGGTTTCATTTTTCACCTTTTCACTATCCTTTAAGAAATGCACACAGTAAATATACTTTTTCGTTTCGAAGAAACGATACACGCAAACAGGTATAATAATATAGTCCATTTTTTTCGTCGTTCTTCCTCCAACTGAAACTGCTTCCGTTCATCACATTCGTGACAAAGCAGCGGCTATCGCGTTTTCCGTCCTGCCACATGTACTATTTTTAAATGAAATGGCTGTAACAATAAACTCCAGCGAAACAGCCTTGCACTGTTATTCCGGAATCGCTCCAAAAACGTCAACGGATTATTTTCAGTATATATAATGGTGTCAGACGGATTGCTGGTCACATAAATGTGAAAATGTTGCAAAGCTAGAACCAAACTCAACGTCTCCTTCTCAATCGTTGAATACTTTTTCTGGTGAGAATTCAATTTCTTTGAAACATAGCCAATAGGCCACTCTAGCTCTTCGTCGTCATCTTGTAGAAGCACTGCACCTACACCCACATCACTCGCATCAACCGCCACTTTGAATGGTTTTGTGTAATTTGGGATGGCTAACACCGGAGCAGTGGTAACACAGCCTTCAGGCCGTCAAATGCCTGTTGACACTCTGCTGTCCACTGGAATTTGTTACGCTTTTTGAGCAAGTCCATCAGTGGAGCGACCACACTGCTGAAGTTCGATACAAATTTCCGGTAAAATTCACTCATACCAAGAAATCGCATTATTTCCCGACGTGTCGAGGGTATCGGAAACTCCCCAATCACTTTTGTTTTCACATCCCGTGGGACCATTCAACCCCGTCCGATTGTATGGTCAAGAAAAATGACTTGGGCTTTTCCAAATTCACTTTTGGCTAGGTTTATCACCAAACCCGCCTCCTGAAGTCGATCGAATTATCCCATCAGATGTTTCAAATTTTCTTTCCATGAATGGCTGAAAATTACCAGATCGTCGATGTATGCTGCACCATTGGGTAATCCTGAAACAACTTTTTTAGTTAACTGTTGAAATGTGGCTGGGGCGTTTTTCATGCCAAATGGCATAACTTTGAATTGGTATATACCATCTGGAGTCACAAAAGCCGAAATCGCCTTCGCCCTTTCGGATAAAGGTACCTGCCAGTAACCTTTAAGTAAATACAGTTTGCAAATAAAAGCTGTTTGTCCCACTTTCTCATTGCAATCCTCCAAAAGTGTGATAGGATAAGAGTCCGTTCTTGTAACTGCATTAACCTTTCTATAGTCCACATACAACCATTGGGTACTGTCCGGTTTTGGTACCATCACTATAGGTGAGCTTCATTGGCTGCAACCCACTTCAATTATGCCATTTTTAAGCATACTCTTAATCTCTCTGTTAACCTGTGCCAATTTTAAAGGGTTAAGTCTGTATGGATGTTGTCTGATCGGAACAGCCTTTCCCACATCTACATCATGTATAGCCATTTTAGTACTTCCCAATTTATCTCCACAAACCTGCCCATGTGATATCAATAACTCTTTCAGGTCTGTTCGTTTTTCCTCTGGAAGGTAACCCGACAATTTATCCCAATTTTTAAGAACATCCTCGTTTTCCAATTTAATTTGAGGTATGTCAAATTCAGTTATCTGGATTTGGTTCGTCACTTTGAGTTAGAATCATTAAAACCTCCTCCTTTTTCTCTCCTTCCCTTTCAAAGTACCTTTTTAAGCATATTCACATGACACACACGGTGAGTTTTCCGTCTATCTGGTGTTTTTACCACATAATTCACCTCACTTAATTTCCTTTCAATCTGATAAGGTCCACCAAACCTTGCTTTTGAAGGTTCACCTACCACTGGTAACAACACTAAAACTTTATCTCCACTGGCAAAACTACAAACTTTGGATATGTTGTTGAAAACTCACCACTATTCTTAGAATTCCCCCATACCAAAAAGGGTAGATATTCTAAATGGTGAACAGGGATTCTCACTCCCTGACTCCTATGCAGGCTTCGGTGGGTGCTATTCAGGTCAAACTATATTTTCAAGTTATCCCCCGGTATAACCCATTCCTTCACAGAAGATTTCATCTACTTCCCACTTAGTAGCATCGATCCTGGGTCCCGCATTGCTAAGTAAGTAAAGTAGACTTTGGAATAACCACTGTTTCAGGTTAAATTAAATTATTTTATTATTATATTTTTTCTTTTAAAAGCTGCAATCACTGTCTTTACAAAAAAGTAAAAAGATCTTGCTTCTGGATCCTTCTGGTTGGTTGAAGGGACCTTCAGGCCCACCTTGACAATCAATCTTCTTTAAAGTCTGGTCTTCTTTAGATGTATTCGCTGGTTAGCTCGGTTGCTCTGTCCTATCTTTCCCATGTACCGAGCTGGCTCTGCTAGCTGACTCTGAGCTGACTCTGCCTCCTCTTTAAATTCTGGTCTTCCTTCGATGTATTAACTGTTTTAGCTCGGCTGCTTTGCTCTGTCCCATGACCAAGCTGACTGTAAACTGACTCTGCTTGCTTCTCTCGTTCCTTCTCTGTTTCTTCCTCTCTCTGCCCCTTTCTCAGGGTTTATATATTTTTCTAACAGTTAAATTTTTATGACTTTATTTTAAAGTAATTTTTATTTCACTTGGATTGTAAAAGGTACCTTTATTCTAAATTTTTCTAACACAACTAAGTATTCATTTTGACATGACCTCAGCTCATAGATCTCTGATTACATTGTTTCCTTTGTGATGTTCAAAATGCTATGATTTCAATAGGGATGTGAATTTTGATTCCTGTCATTTCTATAGTTTTATTATCGAATTGTATCCCCAGCTCATAATTTTCACTTTGATTTTGGTCTAATTTATGTTCTTGGAGACAGGTTGGGTAGGGTGCTCTTTCCAAGAGCAGGTGCAGACTCGATGGGCCGAATGGCCTCCTTCTGCATTGTAAATTCTGTGATCTGTGAGGTTGTCTCCAGTTTTCTTGTTAAAAATCCACTTGATTATAACTTGAAAAGTTTACATTTATCACCTAACTCAACTGAAACCCACATCCATGCTTTTCCAGATGCTTACTAAGATGGTTAATTTCAATGAAGGTGTGAGCCATTGTTTTTAGCTTCATACAAAAATCCTGTTTGTTTGCGAAGCCTGTTTGGAAGAAGGAATCTGCATTTTATAATCCTGTTCTTTGCAGCTGCTGTTAACCCTTCGTGGGATCTTTCCCTACATTCTCTCAGACCAGATATTGCCAGACTTCCATGTTTCAAATGACACATCTTTCCATATTATCAATTGCAGATGTCTTGTCCGCTACCCGTTTCATCACATTTTGTGCAACTTTTAAATGTTGTCTAGCCAATTCACCTGCTCTATTTAATCGTTCCCTAACACTTGACACGTAATCCAATAATGTAAGTTCCGATTTCTCACTCATCAATTTTTCCTCAATCAATTTAAGTGGTCCTCTTACCTCATGACCAAAAATTAGTTCAAAAGGACTGAATTTGGTTGACCCATTAGGTGCATCCCTAATTGCAAACCGTACGAATGGAATTCCTTTATCCCAATCCTCTGGATAATCGTGACAATAAGCCCTCAACATTGTCTTTAATGTCTGATGCCATCTTTCCAACGTTCCCTGCGATTCTGGATGGCACGCAGTTGATTCAAGTTGTTTTATTCCTAAGTTATCCATAACTTCTTTGAATAACCTTGAGGTAAAATTTGATCCTTGATCAGATTGTATTTCTGTGGGTAGTCCATATCTAGTAAAGAATTAAAGTAACTCCTCCACAATCATTTTAGCTGTAATATTACGTACTGGAATGGCCTCTGGAAACCTAGTAGACACATCCATTATAGTCAAAAGATATTGATTCCCACTTTTCGTTTTAGGAAGCGGTCCTACGCAATCAATTAGAACTCTTGTAAAAGGTTCCTCAAATGCTGGAATGGGTATTAAGGGCGCTGGTTTTATCACTGCTTGAGGTTTCCCTATCACTTGACATGTGTGACACGATTGACAAAATTTAACTACATCTTTATGTAGTCTAGGCCAATAAAAATGTCTCTGGATTTTAGCTTGAGCTTTCCTTATTCCCAAATGAACTCCCACTGGTACCTCATGTGCAACTCGCAAAACCTCCTTTCTATACCTTACCGACAATTCCATTTGATGAACTTCTGCCCACTTTTCATCCACCTGCATATGTAAAGGTCTCCATTTTCTCATCAAGACATCACTTTTACAGTAAAAACATTGTGGTATACACGCAGAATCCTCTTCTGTGTATGCTTTCTGATACATCCGGTTTATTTCTACATCTTTCTGTTGTAACTCCATCAATTTTCCTGAACTAAAAGTATCCGCCCCATCCTCCACCTGTTCTTGTTCTTTTTCAACATCTGATCAAAAATTGTTTCTGATAATTGCACTTCAGCTTCATCTTCACTCTTTGATTTTTCCTCTTGTCTTAACCTGTGACTTTGCGACCTTGTTAAGTCACAACCCAGAATAATCCCAGGATACTCATCCTTCAACAATTCAGTTGTCTGATTTTCCACTGGCTTATCAACCACTGCAGGCATCACTCCCACCTGCAATCCAGCTATATCATTACCCAAGATAAATGTATTCCTGGACAAGATAGTTTCTCTATTACTCCTACTACCACTTCACCACTCTTCACTGGATTTTCCAACCTTACCTTATACAATGGAACACTACACCTCTCACCCTGAATTCCACATATTACCACCTTTTCTGGCCACATTCTTCCCAAACTACATAACTCCTCACCTCTTACCATTAAAGATTGACTAGCTCCTCTATCTCTTAAAATTGTGACTTCTTTACCTGCTCCTACTGATACACTTGAGTAAACTTTACCCACACAAGTAAATTCACGACATCTGGCACCTTCTTACCAATCACCTCTTGAACAGGCTGTAAAATCTTTTGCACCTCCTCCGCTTCACTTGGCTTTCCTTTACCACTTTAACAAACCCCACTGTCTTATCCTGGTTTGCCACATCAGCCTTCCCGGTGCTTTTCTTCAACAACCAACACTGTGACTTTACATGGCCTAGTTTATTACAGTGAAAACATTTGAAATTTTTCATTTCTTTTCCATCGTCCTGGATTTCTTTTTTAGTCTGAGGTACACTCTCCTTATTATCTCCCATCAGATCACCTTTGCCACTTGAGTATTTCTCTTTTCCCCAGTTTCTATCCCTCACAGGCTGAAACTGATGTCGGAAACCAATCTTTGATTTATGAACTAACTCCTAATCATCTGCCATTTCTGCTGCTAAACTCGCAGTTTTAACCCTCTGCTCTTCCACATGAGTTCTCACTACATCAGGAATTGAATTTTTAAACTCCACCAAAAGTAAAATTTCTCTGAGAGCTTCATACATTTGGTCTATTTTCAAAGCCCTTATCCACCTATCAAAATTACTCTGTTTGAGCTTTTCAAACTCCATGTTTGTTTGACCAAATTCTTTCCTTAAATTTCTAAACCTTTGTCTGTAAGCTTCAGGCACTAGTTCATATGCATCCAAGATGGATTGTTTCACCTCCTCAGACATCCCAGATACCTCCTCCGGTAGTGATGCAAACATTTCACTAACCCTACCTACCAGCTTTGTTTGAATCAGTAATACCCACATGTCCTGTGGCCATTTCATTTGTTTAGCCACCTTCTGAAATGAAATGAAAAAGGCTTCTACCTCCTTCTCATCAAACCTTGGCAATGCTTGGACATATTGAAATAGATCCTCTCATGCAAGAATGCCTTTAAGAAATGGATGTGTAAGCAATGTACCTTTAAGAAAACAGTGATGTCAGAGAGTGGGTGGAGCTCAGCTCAGTTCAGCCATTTTGAAGTTTCAGTTTTGAAAAGTGCCTGGCTGGTTTTGCTGAGAGCAGTTTAAAAGTGCCTGGCTGTTTTACTGTGAGCAGATTAAAAGGAGAAAGCGAGTTTGAGACAGCAGCTTGAGAAGTTCTGGTTTGCTGTGAGCTGATTAAAAGGAGAAAGCCAGTTTGAGACAGCAGCTTGAAGTTCTGGTTTGGGAAAGAGCTGGGTGTGTGTCTGTGTTTTGCAGTGAGCTGGATTTCTGCCATGAAAGACTATCTCTGGATCATTTGGGTGATTTGAAGTAAAGCCTTTAACCTGATGTGATTTTGTTTAAAGGTGTTAAGTCTCTTTGAAAGAACATTTTAAGGCATTATTTACTGTTGCAATATTTTCTGAGTTATCTTTGAAGTAAGGGGTGTTAAGAGATCCACTGTTTATTTAAGATATTAAGTTGAGTTCATGGAATAAACATTGTTTTGTGTTTAAAAACCCACGTGTCCATAATTGTAATCCCACACCTAGGGAAAAAGCCGTGTGCTCGGAAAAGCAACAAATCCATTAAAGGGTGTGGTTGGTTGAACTCCATGATACATTTTGGGGTTCTGTAAATGCCTCGCCCATAACAATTGGGGGCTCAAGGGGGATAAAAGTCTTATCTATTGGATTGGCTTTTGTGAACTTAAAAGACAGTGAAGGATTGTTGCTTTTCCGGTGTGATATTTTAGTTTAAGTGGGGAGGGTGTTGTGAACAATGGCTCTTTCAGATGCTCAGAAGTTTTTGGGGGTGGAGAATGTCACACGTAGTACTTTATGGACAGAAACGAAAAGCAGACTGTTAGATTTGGCAAGAACATTGTAGTTAACATTACTTGACAAAATGCGAAAAGATGAGGTAATTATGGCGGTGGTTAAGCATTTAAAGTTGCCTGAGATTGAGTTTGACTCATTGGAAATGGCAAAAATTCAGTTGAAAATTAAACAAATGGAGCATGAGAAAGAATTAAAGCGGCTAGAATACGAGAGAGAGAGGAAAGAGCAAGAGAGAGAGAGGAAAGAGCAAGAGAGAGAGAGGAAAGAGCAAGAGAGAGAGAGGAAAGAGCAAGAGAGAGAGAGGAAAGAGCAAGAGAGAGAGAGGAAAGAGCAAGAGAGAGAGAGGAAAGAGCAAGAGAGAGAGAGGAAAGAGCAAGAGAGAGAGAGGAAAGAGCAAGAGAGAGAGAGGAAAGAGCAAGAGAGAGAGAGGAAAGAGCAAGAGAGAGAGGAAAGAGCAAGAGAGAGAGGAAAGAGCAAGAGAGAGAGGCAAGAGCAAGAGAGAGAGGCAAGAGCAAGAGAGAGAGGCAAGAGCAAGAGAGAGAGAGACAAGAGCAAGAGAGAGAGAGGCAAGAGAGAGAGAGAGAGGCAAGAGAGAGAGAGAGAGGCAAGAGAGAGAGAGAGAGGCAAGAGCAAGAGAGAGAGAGGCAAGAGCAAGAGAGAGAGAGGCAAGAGCAAGAGAGAGAGAGGCAAGAGCAAGAGAGAGAGAGGCAAGAGCAAGAGAGAGAGAGGCAAGAGCAAGAGAGAGAGAGGCAAGAGCAAGAGAGAGAGAGGCAAGAGCAAGAGAGAGAGAGGCAAGAGCAAGAGAGAGAGAGGCAAGAGCAAGAGAGAGAGAGGCAAGAGCAAGAGAGAGAGAGGCAAGAGCAAGAGAGAGAGAGGCAAGAGCAAGAGAGAGAGAGGCAAGAGCAAGAGAGAGAGAGGCAAGAGCAAGAGAGAGAGAGGCGAGAGCAAGAGAGAGAGAGGCGAGAGCGAGAGAGAGAGAGGCGAGAGCGAGAGAGAGAGAGGCGAGAGCGAGAGAGGCGAGAGCGAGAGAGGCGAGAGCGAGAGCGAGAGAGGCGAGAGCGAGAGAGAGAGAGGCGAGAGCGAGAGAGAGAGAGGCGAGAGCGAGAGAGAGAGAGGCGAGAGCGAGAGAGAGAGAGGCGAGAGCGAGAGAGAGAGAGGCGAGAGCGAGAGAGAGAGAGGCGAGAGCGAGAGAGAGAGAGATGCGAGAGCGAGAGAGAGAGAGGCGAGAGCGAGAGAGAGAGAGGCGAGAGCAAGAGCGAGAGAGGCAAGAGCAAGAGAGAGAGAGAGAGAGAGAGGCAAGAGCAAGAGAGAGAGAGAGAGAGAGAGAGAGGCAAGAGCAAGAGAAAGAGAAAGAGAGAGGCAAGAGCAAGAGAGAGAGAGAGGCAAGAGCAAGAGAGAGAGAGGCAAGAGCAAGAGAGAGAGAGGCAAGAGCAAGAGAGAGAGAGGCAAGAGCAAGAGAGAGAGAGGCAAGAGCAAGAGAGAGAGAGGCAAGAGCAAGAGAGAGAGAGGCAAGAGCAAGAGAGAGAGAGGCAAGAGCAAGAGAGAGAGAGGCAAGAGCAAGAGAGAGAGAGGCAAGAGCAAGAGAGAGAGAGGCAAGAGCAAGAGAGAGAGAGGCAAGAGCAAGAGAGAGAGAGGCAAGAGCAAGAGAGAGAGAGGCAAGAGCAAGAGAGAGAGAGGCAAGAGCAAGAGAGAGAGAGGCAAGAGCAAGAGAGAGAGAGGCAAGAGCAAGAGAGAGAGAGGCAAGAGCAAGAGAGAGAGAGAGAGAGAGGCAAGAGCGAGAGAGAGAGAGAGAGAGAGGCAAGAGCGAGAGAGAGAGAGAGAGAGGCAAGAGCGAGAGAGAGAGAGAGAGAGAGAGAGAGAGGCAAGAGAGAGAGAGAGAGAGGCAAGAGAGAGAGAGAGAGAGGCAAGAGCGAGAGAGAGAGAGAGGCAAGAGCGAGAGAGAGAGAGAGGCAAGAGCGAGAGAGAGAGAGAGGCAAGAGCGAGAGAGAGAGAGGCAAGAGCGAGAGAGAGAGAGAGGCAAGAGCGAGAGAGAGAGGCAAGAGCGAGAGAGAGAGGAAAGAGCGAGAGAGAGAGGAAAGAGCGAGAGAGAGAGAGGAAAGAGCGAGAGAGAGAGAGGAAAGAGCGAGAGAGAGAGAGGAAAGAGCGAGAGAGAGAGAGGAAAGAGCGAGAGAGAGAGAGGAAAGAGCGAGAGAGAGAGAGGAAAGAGCGAGAGAGAGAGAGGAAAGAGCGAGAGAGAGAGAGGAAAGAGCGAGAGAGAGAGAGGAAAGAGCGAGAGAGAGAGAGGAAAGAGCGAGAGAGAGAGAGGAAAGAGCGAGAGAGAGAGAGGAAAGAGCGAGAGAGAGAGAGGAAAGAGCGAGAGAGAGAGAAAGTGAGAGGAAGAGAGAAAGAGAAAGTGAGAGGAAGAGGGAAAGAGAAAGTGAGAGGAAGAGAGGAAAGAGAAAGTGAGAGGAAGAGAGGAAAGAGAAAGTGAGAGGAAGAGAGGAAAGAGAAAGTGAGAGGAAGAGAGGAAAGAGAAAGTGAGGAAGAGAGGAAAGAGAAAGTGAGAGGAAGAGAGGAAAGAGAAAGTGAGAGGAAGAGAGGAAAGAGAAAGTGAGAGGAAGAGAGGAAAGAGAAAGTGAGAGGAAGAGAGGAAAGAGAAAGTGAGAGGAAGAGAGGAAAGAGAAAGTGAGAGGAAGAGAGGAAAGAGAAAGTGAGAGGAAGAGAGGAAAGAGAAAGTGAGAGGAAGAGAGGAAAGAGAAAGTGAGAGGAAGAGAGGAAAGAGAAAGTGAGAGGAAAGAGAAAGTGAGAGGAAGAGAGGAAAGAGAAAGTGAGAGGAAGAGAGGAAAGAGAAAGTGAGAGGAAGAGAGGAAAGAGAAAGTGAGAGGAAGAGAGGAAAGAGAAAGTGAGAGGAAGAGAGGAAAGAGAAAGTGAGAGGAAGAGAGGAAAGAGAAAGTGAGAGGAAGAGAGGAAAGAGAAAGTGAGAGGAAGAGAGGAAAGAAAAAGTGAGAGGAAGAGAGGAAGAGAGGAAAGAGAAAGTGAGAGGAAGAGAGGAAAGAGAAAGTGAGAGGAAAGAGAAAGTGAGAGGAAGAGAGGAAAGAGAAAGTGAGAGGAAGAGAGGAAAGAGAAAGTGAGAGGAAGAGAGGAAAGAGAAAAGAAAGAATAGCACTAGCAGAACTGAAAGAAAAAGAAAGGGAGATACAGATCAGGGAAAAAGATAGAGCGAGTTTGAACTTCAGAAAATGGCGATGAAACATGACAATCAGTTAAAATTGGCAGACGTAAAGGGAAACGTACAGTTGGATGATAGTGATGAGGATAGTGAGAAACAGCGTCATAGTAGAAGGCTTGGTGGGCATCTATTTAAATATGTCCAAGCATTGCCAATGTTTGACGAGAAGGTAGTGGAAGCCTTTTTCATTTAATTTGAGAAGGTAGCTAAACAAATGAAATGGCCACAGGACATGTGGGTGTTACGGATTCAAACAAAGCTGGTAGGTAGAGCTGGTGAAGTGTTTGCATCACTACCGGAGGAGGTGCCTGGAACGTATGAGGAGGTGAAGAAATCCATCTTAAGTGCATATGAGCTAGTGCCTGAAGCTTACAGACAAAGGTTTAGAAATTTAAGGAAAGAATTTGGTCAAACATACATGGAGTTTGAAAAGCTCAAACAGAGTAATTTTGATAGGTGGATAAGGGCTTTGAAAATAGACCAAACGTATGAAGCTCTCAGAAAATTTACTTTTGGAGGAGTTTAAAAATTCAATTCCTGATGTAGTGAGAACTCATGTGGAAGAGCAGAGGGTTAAAACTGCGAGTTTAGCAGCAGAAATGGCAGATGATTATGAATTAGTTCATAAATCAAAGATTGGTTTCCGACATCAGTTTCAGCCTGTGAGGGATAGAAACTGGGGACATGAGAAATACTCAAGTGGTAAAGGTGATCTGATGGGAGACAATAAAGAGAGTGTACCTCAGATTAAAAATGAAATCTAGGAGGGTGGAAAAGAAATGAAAAGTTTCAGATGTTTTCACTGTAATAATGTAAAGTCACAGTGCTGGTGGTTGAAGAAAAGCACTGGGAAGGCTGATGTGGTAAAACAGGATGAGACAGTGGGGTTTGTTAGAGTGGTAAAGAAAAGCCCAAGGGAAGCGAAGGTGGTGCAAACGATTGTTACAGCCTGTTCAAGAAGTAATTGTTAAGAAGGTGCCAGATATCTTTCAAGAATTTACTTGTGTGGGTAAAGTTTACTCCTGTGTATCAGTAGGAGCAGGTAAAGAAGTCACAATTTTAAGAGATAGAGGGGCTAGTCAATCTTTAATGGTAAGAGATGAGGAATTATGTAGTTTGGGAAGAATGTGGCCAGAAAAGGTGGTGATATGTGGAATTCAAGGTGAGAGGAGTAGTGTTCCATTGTATGAGGTAAGGTTGGAAAGTCCAGTGAAGAGTGGTGAAGTGGTAATAGGAGTAATAGAGAAACTATCTTGTCCAGGAATACAGTTTATCTTGGGTAATGATATAGCTGGATCGCAGGTGTGAGTGATGCCTAATGTGGTTGATAAGCCATTGGAAAATCAGTCAACTAAAGTGTTGAAGGGCGAATATCCTGGGATTTTTCTGGATTGTGTAGTAACAAGGTCGCAAAGTCACAGGTTAAGACAAGAGGAGAAATCAAAGAGTGAAGATGAAGTTGAAGTGCAATTATCAGAAACTATTTTTGATCAGATGGTTGGAAAAGAACAGGTGGAGGATGAGGCGGATATTTTTAGTTCAGGAAAATTGGCGGAGTTACAACAGAAAGATGTAGAAATAAAACGGATATATCAGAAAGCATATTCGGAAGAGGAATCTGAGAGTATCCCAGAGTGTTATTACCGTAAAAATGATGTCTTGATGAGAAAATGGAGACCTGTACATATGCAGGCAGATGAAAAATAGGCAGAAGTTCATCATTGCCGGTAGGGTATAGAAAGGAGGTGTTGCAAGTTGTACATGAGGCACCAATGGGTGTTCATTTGGGAATAAGGAAAACTCAAGCTAAAATCCAGAAACATTTTTATTGGCCTGGACTCCATAAAGATGTAGTTAAATTTTGTCAATCATGTCACACCTGTCAAGTGATAGGGAAACTTCAAGCAGTGATAAAACCAGTGCCCTTAATACCCATTCCAGCATTTGAGGAACCTTTTGCAAGGGTCCTAATCAATTGTGTAGGACCGCTTCCTAAAACAAAAAGTGGGAATCAATATCTTTTGACTATAATGGATGTGTCTATTAGGTTTCCAGAGGCCATTCCAGTATGTAATATTACAGCTAAAATGATTGTGGAGGAGTTACTTAAATTCTTTACTAGTTATGGACTACCCACAGAAATTCAATCTGATCAAAGAACAAATTTTACATCAGTTATTCAAAGAAGTTATGGATAGCTTAGGAATGAAACTATTTAAATCAACTGCGTACCATCCAGAATCACAGGGAGCTTTAGAAAGGTGGCATCAGACATTAAAGACAATGTTGAGGGCTTATTGTCAAGATTATCCAGAGGATTGGGATGAAGGAATTCCATTCGTATTGTTTTCAATTAGGGATGCACCTAATGAGTCTACCAAAGTTAGTCCTTTTGAACTAATTTTTGGTCATGAGGTACCACTTAAACTGATTAAAGAAAAATTGCTGGGTGAGAAATCTGAAATTACATTATTGGATTAAGTGTCAAATTTTAGGGAACGATTAAATAGAGCAGGTGAATTGGCTTGACAACATTTGAAAGTTGCACAAAATGTGATGAAACAGGTAGCGGACAAGAAATCCAAAGTTCGTAGTTTTGCCAGTGGAGATAAAGTTTTAGTGTTGTTACTTGTGGTAGGTGAGCCTTTAAAAGCTAGGTTTTGTGGACCGTTTCAGATTGAAAGGAAATTAAGTGAGGTGAATTATGTGGTTAAAAACACCAGATAAAAGGAAGACTCACCGAGTGCTTAAAAGGTACTTTGCAAGGGAGGGAGAGAAAAGGAGGTTTTAATGATTCTAACTCAGGTGACGAACCAAATCCAGATGACTGTGAATTTGACATACCTCAAATTAAATTGGAAAATGAGGATGTTCTTAAAAATTGGGATGAATTGTTAAGTTACCTTCCAGAGGAAAAACGAACTGACCTGAAAGAGTTATTGATATCACATGGGCAAGTTTGTAGAGATAAATTGGGAAGTACTAAAATGGCTATACATGATGTAGATGTGGGAAATGCTGTTTCTATCAAATAACATCCATATAGACTTAATCCTTTAAAATTGGCACAGGTTAACAGAGAGATTGAGAGTATGCTGAAGAATGGCATAATTGAAGTGGGTTGCAGCCAATGGAGCTCACCCATAGTGATGGTGCCTAAACCAGACGGTACCCAACGGTTGTGTGTGGACTATAGAAAGGTGAATGCAGTTACAAGAATGGACTCTTATCCTGCCCCACCATTGAAGGATTGCATGGAGAAACTGGGACAATCTACTTTTATTTCCAACTTCCAGACATGGAAAGAAAATTTAAAACATCGTATGGAGTTCTTCGATCGACATTAGGAGGCGGGTTTGGTGATGAGCCTCGCCGAAAGTGAATTTGGAGAAGCCCGAATCACTTTCCTTGTGGCGTTTCCGATACCCTCAAGACGAAGGGAGATATTGCGATTTCTTAGCATGAGTGGATTTGATCGAACATTTGTGCAAATGTTTTGTGGCGTGATTACTCCACTGATGGACTTGCTAAAGAAACGTCAAAAATTTCAAGGGACAGCGGACTTTCAACAGGCATTTGACTGCCTGAAAGCTGTGGTAACCAATGTTTCTGTATTAGAATATTGCAAGGGACTCTGGTCCGATTCAACTAAAGTTTCTGAAGAGAAATGCCGAGGAGTAGAGGAATGGATGGATCGTGCAGAGATTTTGTTCAGAGACTGTAAATCGAGAAGGATTTCGGTTGGAGAAGAAGAACAAAGAAAAATGGACTATATTATTATACCTGTTTGCATGTGTTGTTTTTTTTAAAAACGAAAAGGTATATTTACTGTGTACATTTCTTAGTGGATGGTGCAAAAGTGAAAAATGAAACCATCTTGAAGTTGATGTTTTGTTTTCTTGGGTGGAGGTGTCATGCAAGAGTGCCTTTACGAAATGGATGTGTAAGCAATGCACTTTTAAGAAAATGGTGATGTCAGAGAGTGGGTGGAGCTCAGCTCAGTTCAACCATTTTGAAGTTTCAGTTTTGAATAGTGCCTGGCTGGTTTTGCTGAGAGCAGTTTAAAAGTGCCTGGCTGCTTTGCTGTGAGCTGATTAAAAGGAGAAAGCCAGTTTGAGACAGCAGCTTGAGAAGTTCTGGTTTGGATAAGAGCTGGGTGTGTGTCTGTGTTTTGCAGTGAGCTGGATTTCTGCCATGAAAGACCATCTCTGGATCATTTGGGTGATTTTGAAGTAAAGCCTTTAACCTGATGTGATTTTGTTTAAAGGTGTTAAGTCTCTTTGAAGGAACATTTTAAGGCATTATTTACGGTTGCAATATTTTCTGAGTTATCTTTGAAGTAAGGGGTGTTAAGAGATCCAATGTTTATTTAAGATGTTAAGTTGAGTTCATGGAATAAACGTTGTTTTGTGTTTAAAAACCCACGTGTCCATAATTGTAATCCCACACCTAGGGAAAAAGCCGTGTGCTCGGAAAAGCAACAAATACATTAAAGGAAGAGGTTGGTTGAACTCCATGATACATTTTGGGGTTCTGAAATCGCCTTGCCCATAACAATCCCCACCACGCCTTCGACTTTGACGCTCTTTCTCACTATCACTATAGGGGCAGCACGGTAGCATTGCGGATAGCACAATTGCTTCACAGCTCCAGGGTCCCAGGTGTCGATTTCGGCTTGGGTCACTGTCTGTGTGGAGTCTGCACATCCTCCTCGTGTGTGCGTGGGTTTCCTCCCACAGTCCAAAGATGTGCAGTTTAGGTGGATTGGCCATGATAAATTGCACTTAGTGTTGGGTGAGGTTACTGGGTTATGGGGATAGAATGGAGGTGTTGACCTTGGGTAGGGTGCTCTTTCCAAGAGCCGGTGCAGACTTGATGGGCCGAATGGCCTCCTTCTGCACTGTAAATTCCATGATAAATTCTATGAATCCTCGTCACTATCATCCAACTGTACGTTCCCTTTTACGTCTGCCAATTTTAACTGACTGTCATGTTTCATGGCCATTTTCTGAAGTTCAAACTCTCTCTCTTTATCTTTTTCCCTGATCTGTATCTCCCTTTGTCTTTTTTTCTACTAGGGCTAATCTTTTCTCCTTTCTTCTCTCACCTTTTCATTTTCCTCTCTCTCTCTTTCTCCTCTCTTTCGTATTCAAGTCACTTTACTTCTTTCTCATGTTCCATTTGTTTAATTTGTAACTGCATTTTTGCCATTTCCAATGAGTCAAACTGTATCTCAGGCAACTTTAAATGCTTAGTCAGTGCCATAATTATCTTGTCTTTTCACATTTTGTCAGGTAATGTTAATTGTAATGTTTTTGCCAAATCTAACAGTCTGCTTTTAGTCTCTGTCCGTAAGGTACTGCGTGTGACCGTCTCCACCCCCAAAAGCTTCAGAGCCTCTGAAAGAACCATTGTCCACAACACATTCCCCACTTAAACTAGAATACCACACCTGGAAAGCAACCACAATATGTATGCTCACCCCTCACTGTCTTTAAGTTCACTAAGCCAATCCAATAGATAGACTTTTATCCCGGACGAGCCCCCAATTTGTTATGGGCCAGGGTTTACAGAACCTGAAAGTATATCATGGAGTTCACCTGACCCACAACTTTTAATATATTGTGGTATGGGGAGCACATGGCCCACTCTACAGGTGTGGTAGAGCAGAAATGGAAAAGTATGTTTTAAAGCAAAACATTGTTTATTCTATGAACTCAAGTTAACCATTTTAAAACAGACAGTGAACATCTTAGCAACCATTAAATCACATGCAACCCCCAAAGAATACAACACTAAGTAATGCATACGCTGTCCTTTTAACATCCAGAAGACTTACAAAAAATATAACCTTTACCAGAAGCACATCAGGTTAAAGTCACTACTCAGAACATTTATAATTCTGAATCCACCAAATAATCAAGAGATAGTCTTCTCATGGCAGAGAAAACAGGAGTCTACCTGCTTTGTCTGGCTTCAGCTCCAAACTGATAAACGAAACCAAAAAGACACAAGCACACCCAAGCTTTTCTCAAAGTGAAACCAAAAAAACAGAGCCAGAGCTCAGCTTCACCCACACTCTGACATCACTGCAGTAACATGAGCAGACAGACATTTCTTAAAGTGACATTCTCATGACAACTGCATCAGGTGCTTTTTCTCTTGTCAATATAGCAAGTTTGTTGCATTCTCTAATATTGATCTTCTGCCTATGAACAGTAACATGACAAATTAACATAACATTTTCCGGTCTGCACCATGCTTTTAAAGAATGTTTTAGGAATTAGAATGTATCATCTTTTTGTAAAGTTGAATTATATGTTTGGAATGAGGGTAAACCATTTTGTAGAGGTAATATCTGTATCACAAGAATAATAACCTAAATTTATCTTGTTTTTTAAAAAAAAAAACCTTGCTCGGAGCAGTATGGTGACGCAGTGGTTAGCACTGTTGCCTCAAGGTGTCCGGATGGAGTTTGCATATTCTCCCCTTGTCTGTGTGAGTCTCACCCCCACAACACAAAGATGTGCAGGGGAGGTGGATTGGCCACACTAAATTGCCCCTTGGGGGGGGGGGGGGGAAATAATTGGATACTCTTCAAAAAAAATAAATTAAAAATCAATAAAATAGTAAAAACCTGCTCGGCTTAATAAAATTTTAAGAAAATAGTTGCTGTAGATGAAAGCAGACCATGTTCAATCTTAACTTTATTATTGATGCAAGAGGTTGAGCTGGTAACCTACTAGCTTTTCCCGGCAACATGATCAGTGTCACAGGACATAATAATTGGAGGCAAAGGAAGATTATACAAATCTTTTAATGATAACCCAAAATATTTTGTGGATTCCTACGATAATGGAGTCGTGCTGGAGGATGGTAAGATTTATAAAGCTGTGAAAGATTGAAGAAATAAACTCCTGGCAAATGGTTCTAATTGAATAAAACTCTCTTCAGGAATGATATCGTCATGTACTTGAAAATACAAGTATAGGGCTATGCACATTAGAAAAACAGTTTATAGAAACCTGTGCTGCTTCCGCACAATGACTTTCTTGTTCATTTTAGTGTTCATGTAGTTTTGCACCTTTTTTGATTATCTGAACAATTGTTTGTACCAATTGAGAAGAGGAGCTATCTTCCCGTAATTAGTTTGTGCCACATAATAATATACACAGCCAGTACAATCTGTTTCAATGAGCACTAAAGAAAGGAGGGTTGATAACCTAATTATAGTTTGTATTAGATTATGACTTGAATGAGTTTGCCAGTCTGTGGCACAGTGGTTGTCAACTAAAGAATATAAATAAACTAAAAATAAGAGCTCCCAGAACTTAACTTCCCTACAAAGTATTTTTTTCAATAAAACAATGTATAACTTGCACTATTTTAAGGCCTGCAATTACTGCATTCCTATGTTTAGTGATTATATATCTATGCAAGGCATGCAGTGATGCAGTGGCACTCATTGCTGACCTCAAAAAGCTGCCCCTACAGATGTCGTTATCTCTATGGCATGGGTTTCCCCTTTCCCAACATTAATTTAAATTTGGTGTCAAATTAAGGAGATCACCAGGTACCCAGCAGCCAGCCACATACAAGGTTTATCTCACACAGCAAACCTGCAAGTAAAATGCGCTGCCATATTTTACTTTTTCAACAGATTTCAGAGTGAAATAAAGATTGGGATATGCACATAAAAGCTGAAGTATCTTTATTATTTAACAATGGAGTTTTTATCATTGATAAAGATAAGTAGTTGATATTACTTATCTTACTCCTGTGCAATAAAGACCAGTGTACTATCTGCCTTCCTAATTGCTTTCCTGCATTTTAACTTTTGCTTTTTGTCCAAAGCACCCAAATCTCTCTGGAAACCATTTTTTTAAAAAAAACTGTTCATCTGCTTTCCCTGTACTTCCCCACATTATATTCCACCTGCCATCTTGCCCACCCACTCAACTGCTCTATATCCCTTTGCAGGCTCTTGTGTCCTCCCCACAGCTAACTTCCCCATTTAGTTTTGTATTGTCAGCAAACTTGGAATTTTTGTCCGTACATTGGAAATGATTGCCTCCATCTAGGCTACCATTTTTTGCTTATCCTTCATTCTCCTCGTAGGTGGTGGTGGGCTGCCTTCCTGAATCACTGGTCCATCTGGGGTAGGTCAATGCACAGCGAGTTCCCGGGCTTTGAAACCATGCCCATGAAGGAATGGTGATATAATACAAGTCAGAATGGTATGCGGGTTCGAGGGAAACATGGAGATGGTGATTTTCTTTATGCGTCGGCTTCCCTTGTTTTTCTAGGTGGCAGCAATCGCAGCTTTTTAGCGTGCTGTGAAAGAAGCCTTGTTTTCTTAAATCTTGTAGATGGTGCATACTGCTGCCACTGTGCACAGTTGGTGAAACAAGTGAATGTTTAATGTGCTTTTCCTGGATGGGGCTAATCTTGAATGTTGTTGGAGCAGCACTCTCCCAGAAAATGAACTTTTGCCGTGTCAGAACTGCAACAGCCACAACCATCAGCCTTTGTACTAGGTGTAACCCCAACCAGTAGAGAATTTTCCTCCAATTCCCATCAACTTCAGTTTTCTCAGGTTCCTTTTATGCCATACTGCCTTGATGCCAAGGGCAGTCTCTCTCGCTCAAGCCCATCATGTACACCACTCTTGGTCCCTTCAGATAAGTTATCAGTATGCATTGTACAGGCCCTAGCATCGATCCCACGACTAACAACCTGCCAATTTGAAAATGTCCATTTAATTACAATTTTGTCTTCTGTCCTATAACCTATGCTCCATCCATGCTAATATATTAACCCCAACTCTAGCCTTATATTATACAGCAACCTTGGAACCACTTCAAGATCTTGCTTTCCTTTGAAATAAGTAATAGCGCTGGAACCCCTGTTTTTGACAATAGCCTGACACATTTTTACAGTACGTAAGCTTGCTACCTCCTTCAGTATAGTAAGAGAAATAATTAATTTCTTCTATATTAAAGCTATGATTGAATTTCATTTTATGCAAATACTTTTTACCATTTACAATTCAACAAATACAGCAGATTGAGTTTGGTTAATGTTCTTGGGAAATCATTGGTTAGTTTTACTTTTAAGATTATGAATGTGCCATTGTCTCTTTCAAAGCCCCATGTTGACTGTCTTTTTTTTTTAAGTAAACCGTTGATTGCCACTTTTTGTTTTGAAAACCCTGACCATAGCCAAGCAAAATTTAAATAACTTGTCTGAAAATGTAAGAAAGGTGGTGTAATAATCGTGGAAGATTTTAATCTCCATATAGATTGGCCAAATCAGAATGACAAAAATAGCAAGATGCGTTCCCACTGTGTATCTGAATGTTTGTTTTTATAGAACAATACTTTCTGGAACCAGCCAGAAACAGACATATTTTAGATATGTGTAATGAGACAGGATTAATTAATGACATCCTAGTAAGGGATTTTCTAGGTAATAGTGATCATACCATGGTAGAATTTCACATTCAGTTTAAGGGTTAGAAATTAGGGTCTGAAACTTCAATGAAGGCAATTACAAAGGTATGAAGACAGAATTGGCTAAAGTTGTCTGGGAAAATAGGTTTAAAAAGGTAAGACAGTAGAAAAGTAATGACAGATATTTTAGGAAATATTTCATAAATCTCAAAAAGATATATTCCATTGAGGAAGAAAGACGCTGTGGGTAACTAAGGAAGTTAAGGGTGGTATCAGGGAAATGTGCAAATTGGCAAAAAGATTAGTAGGCCAGAAGATTGGGACAATTTTAGAAATGAGCCAAGGCCGATTTTTTTTTCTTCTTTTTTTTTTCTTTTTTTTTCTTAAATGAGAAAGAAATTGAGTATGAGTGAGAACTAGCACAAAATATAGAGAAAGTAAAAACTTCTAAAGTATCTATTGTCAGGTGGCTGTACCTTTTAAGAAATGGGTGTTTATTAAATAGCTGCAGTGATGTCAGTGTGTGGGTGGAGCTGGGCTGTCTGTCTTTCACTTTCGTTTTGAACTGGGAGCTGTAATGTGTTTTTGGTTTCGTTTTCAGAGTTGGAGAGTTGCATTCAAAGCGAGCAGCTGTGTTATAATCTCTCTACAAGTTAAAGCTCATTGATGATTTCAAAGTAATACCTGTTTCTGTCGCGAATGTAAACCTGCTGTCTTTGTTTAAAAAGGTTTGAAGTTATGGATGTTGTTTGGGAAGTTATTAAGGGTTATCGATAGAGTATTGTATCTTTTGGGGAGTGGTCAGAGTTGGTAGTTGATGAACTGTTTACTGTGTGTTCATAAAATGTTAACTGGATTCATAGAATAAACATTGTTTTGTTTTAAAAATACTTTAGACCTCTGTTGCATCACACCTGTAAGGTGGGCCCATTGTGCTCCCCATAACCAAAATCTATTAAAAGTCATGGGTCAGGTGAACTCCATGATATACTTTTGGGGTTCCCTAAAACCCTGGCCCATTATAATATAAAGGAAGAGAGTAGCTGAGGTTTCCGTCCCTCATCAGATGAGCCTGGGGAATTAATAATTGGGACAAAGAAATGGCAGAGACTTTGACCAAGTATTTTGTATCTGCATTGATAGTAGAAGATGCTTCCAAATAATATTAGGCAAATGGGACAGAGGAGCTGAAAATAATTACTATCACTAGAGAAAAAATACCAGGAAAACACATGGGACTAAAAGTCCCCTAGACTTGATGGCCTGTATCCTAGGATCTTGGAGGAAGTGGCTGCAGTGATGGTGGATATATTGGTTCTAATCTTCCTAAATTTGGTAGATTCTGGAAAGGTTCCACCAGATTGGAAAATTGCAAACATAACACCACTATTAAGAAAGCAGGGGGATGGAAAGCAGGAAACAATAGACCTGTAGCCTAACATCTAACATTAGGAAAATATTATAATCCATTATTAAGGAGGTAGTGAAAATCATAAGACAACTAGGCCGAGTCAACATGGTTTTGTGAAAGGGAATTTGTGTTTGACAAAGTTCTTTTGAGGATCACAGCATTACATCATCTGCTGCTGCGATATCCTGAAATCCATCAGTAATGATTCTACCATTATGTTGTTGGTTAACGCTCTTGAAGGGGCCTTCAATGCAGCCCAAACCTCCCCAACGCAGTGGTGCTTTCTGAAGGAAATGACAAAGTACATATGTGGAGGATCAGGGTATGACAATAGCACACATTTTGCTTACAAAGATCACAGGCTCCATTACAGTGAAGGGCTTTCATCTTGCAGACATGATCCTCAGTCCACAGTGGGACAGTACGTTGAACATTGTCGACACTCTGTGTCGAATAGCTTGGGTAACAGTGGAAAGGGCTTTGATCACTACCAGGAGATTTTTGGAACAAAGCTGTCAGTAATCACGAGATGAAGGTTGCCACAGGAAAGGCTGAAAGATTGGAGGACTCTGTCCATAATCAGGCCAGGAAATAATACAGTATAACTGGTGGGAAGTCAGGAGAGTAACAGCCATTGCACATGTTTCAGACTTAATAGTTGTTGTCAGAGACTAATGGTATCCCAAGCAGTGCAGATAGTAATGCTGGCCAATAAGGGGTGTCTATTGACGCAACTATTGACATTTCCCTCCCAGGAAATAGAAACGCGTGAACATTGATCAAGATTTTGCAATTTAATGAAATGATGGTTCCATGTCTAGCTAGGTCAATAGAACTTCGACAAATCCGTAAGAGAATGGTAGGGCAGCAGAATTGAAGCACACTGGACTCTAGAAGAATCCCTAGAGTTTCTGGTGAGCAGAGGTAGTGCCTGACCAGGGATCCAAAAGGAGGGACTGAAGTGGGGTAATTGAAATAATTCAACAGTAATAGCTTTGAAAGAAGGCAAATGTAGTTATGAGCATTAACAGCTTAAGATAAGTCATTAGAGCCATTTCTCAACGTGATGGTTTGGGACAGTAACAACAACATACTTAATGGCCTTCCCAGGATGGGTAAGCAAAAGTGTGACAAGAAGCACAGACTTCAACCTTCAGTTAGTTAAATTACAGCTGCAGCCTGTACAAGTCTGCCTTATTAGGATTATATAGTTTAAGGGTCATCTGTTACACAGCCTTAATACCAGTCACCCTGGAGGAGGAGGGTTGTGTTTCCCAAGTGCGTTTTGTGAATAAAGTCACTGTTACTGCGACTTACAGACTTGAGTGGTTTCAATCTTATCCCACAAGTACGAAATGCACAGGATGCTGAGTCAGTTGAGTGTTGTTGCAGCCGCAACCATTCAGGCAAATGGAGAGCATTCCATCACATTCCTGCCTCATTGTAGATGGTGGACAGACTTTGAGCAGTCAGGAGGTGAGTTCCTAGCCTCTGACTTGCTCTTGTAGCCACGCTATTCATATGGCTAGTCCAGTTCAGTTTCTGATCAATGGTAACCTCCAGAAGGATGATTGTGGGGGATTCAATGATGGTAATGCCAATGAACGTCAAGGGGAGATGTTTAGATTCTCTCTTGTTGGGGATGGTAATTGACTAGCACTTTTTTGTGGCATGAATGGTACAAGCCACTTGTCAGACCACTCCTGAATGTTGTCCCAGATATTGCTGCATATTTGTGCAGCCTGTTTTCGTATCTGAGGAGTCGCAAATGGTGTTGAATGTTGTGCAATTAAATGCACATCCCATTTGATTTTATGATGGAACAAAAGTCATTGAAGCAACTGAAGAATGTTGGATTTAGGACACAACCCTGAGGAGCTCCTGTAGCAGAGATCTGGGACTGAGATGATTGGCTTCAACAACTACAACCATCTTCCTGCCTGCTGGATATAGAACATAGAACATAGAAAAATACAGCACAGAACAGGCCCTTCGGCCCACGATGTTGTGCCGAACCTTTGACCTAGATTAATCATAGATTATCATTGAATTTACAGTGCAGGAGGACATTCGGCCCATTGAGTCTGCACCGGCTCTTGGAAAGAGCACCCTACGCAAGGTCAACACCTCCACCCTATTCCCACAACCCAGCAACCCCACCCAACACGAAGGGCAATTTTGGACACTAAGGGCAATTTATCCTAGCCAATCCACCTAACCCGCACATCTTTGGACTGTGGGAGGAAACCGGAGCACCCGGAGGAAACCCACGCAGACACGGAGAGGATGTGCAGACTCCGCACAGATAGTGACCCAAGCCGGAATCGAACCTGGGACCCTGGAACTGTGAAGCAATTGTGCTATCCACAATGCTACCGTGCTGCCCTCAAGAACAAATTAATCTACACTATATCATTCTACCGTAATCCATGTACCTATCCAATAACTGCTTGAAGGTCCCTAATGTTTCCGACTCAACTACTTCCACAGGCAGTGCATTCCATGCCCCCACTACTCTCTGGGTAAAGAACCTACCTCTGACATCCCCCCCCATATCTTCCACCATTCACCTTAAATTTATGTCCCCTTGTAATGGTTTGTTCCACCCGGGGATAAAGTCTCTGTCTACTCTATCTATTCCCCTGATCATCTTATAAACCTCTATCAAGTCGCCCCTCATCCTTCTCCGTTCTAATGAGAAAAGGCCTAGCACCCTCAACCTTTCCTCGTAAGACCTACTCTCCATTCCAGGCAACATCCTGGTAAATCTCCTTTGCACCTTTTCGAAAGCTTCCACATCCTTCCTAAAATGAGGCGACCAGAACTGTACACAGTACTCCAAATGTGGCCTTACCAAAGTTTTGTACAGCTGCATCATCACCTCACGGCTCTTCAATTCAATCCCTCTGTTAAAGAACGCTAGCACACCATAGGCCTTCTTCACAGCTCTATCCACTTGAGTGGCAACTTTCAAAGATGTATGAACATAGACCCCAAGATCTCACTGCTCCTCCACATTGCCAGGAACTCTACCGTTAACCCTGTATTCCGCATTCATATTTGTCCTTCCAAAATGGACAACCTCACATTTTTCAGGGTTAAACTCCATTTGCCACTTCTCAGCCCAGCTCTGCATCCTATCTATAGAACATAGAACATAGAACAATACAGCGCAGTACAGGCCCTTTGGCCCACGATGTTGCACCGAAACAAAAGCCATCTAACCTACACTATGCCATTATCATCCATATGTTTATCCAATAAACTTTTAAATGCCCTCAATGTTGGCGAGTTCACTACTGTAGCAGGTAGGGCATTCCATGGCCTCACTACTCTTTGCGTAAAGAACCTACCTCTGACCTCTGTCCTATATCTATTACCCCTCAGTTTAAAGTTATGTCCCCTCGTGCCAGCCATATCCATCCGCGGGAGAAGGCTCTCACTGTCCACCCTATCCAACCCCCTGATCACTTTGTATGCCTCTATTAAGTCTCCTCTTAACCTTCTTCTCTCCAACGAAAACAACCTCAAGTCCATCAGCCTTTCCTCATAAGATTTTCCCTCCATACCAGGCAACATCCTGGTAAATCTCCTCTGCACCCGCTCCAAAGCCTCCACGTCCTTCCTATAATGAGGTGACCAGAACTGTACGCAATACTCCAAATGCGGCCGGACCAGAGTTCTGTACAGCTGCAACATGACCTCCCGACTCCGGAACTCAATCCCTCTACCAATAAAGGCCAACACTCCATAGGCCTTCTTCACAACCCTATCAGCCTGGGTGGCAACTTTCAGGGATCTATGTACATGGACACCTAGATCCCGCTGCTCATCCACACTTTCAAGAACTTTACCATTAGCCAAATATTCCGCATTCCTGTTATTCCAGCACCGTAACCCGCCATTCTCACTCCTCACACAAATCTCACTTGGCTGCTTTCTGTGTCCTTCACAGGCCCTGAGCTCAGTCCCACCACCAGAGGCACGGCCCCCCCCCTCCTCTTATTGGTCAGCAGAGAAGTAGACGTTGAATATGACGTTAGGAAAGTTAATCACCCATTGGATAATCTGTTCTCACTGGAACGAAGGAGGTTGAGGGGCGACCCGATAGAGGTCTACAAACTTATGAAGGGCATAGACAGAGTGGATAGTCAGAGGCTTTTCCCCGGGATAAAGGGGTCAATTACTAGGGGGCATAGTTTTAAGGTGAGAGGGGCAAGGTTTAGAGTAGATGTGCGAGGCATGTTTTTTACGCAGAGGGTAGTGGGTGCCTGGAACTCGCTGCCGGAGGAGGTGGTGGAAGCAGGGACGATAGTGACATTTAAGGGGCATCTTGACAAATACATGAATAGGATTGAAATAGAGGGATACGGACCCAGGAAGTGTAGATGATTGTAATTTAGTCGGGCAGCATGGTCGGCACGGGCTTGGAGGGCTGAAAGGCCTGTTCCTGTGCTGTACATTTCTTTGTTCTTTGTTGGATGCCAATCGGATGGAGCAAGGTCAAATGTTGCAGCTGCTGAGCCAGAATTCTCAATCTAAAATCCGCCGCGGCTGTTGGGTGCTCCTCCCGCGATTGGGAGCACCACGACTGATCGTTCTGTGATCCTCCCGACACAAACCCGCGGGTCGCGACCCTGGATTTGAAAATCCCTAACTATCATGTCCTTCTGGCTGAAGCAAATACTTTGGTCTTGTCTTTTCCACTGATATGCTGGGCTCATCCATCTTTGAAGATGGGGGTGTCTGTGGAGGCTGCTCCTCCTGTTAGTTCCTTAATTGCCCACGACCATTCACAACTGGATATGGCAGGTTGTCAGATCGCTTTGCTCGGTCTTTTTTTGAAAATCGTTGTAAGAAATTGTTCTTTCCAAATACATCCATTAGGTGGCACTCTTAACACATTCTTTTCAGTATGATCAAGTATAAGCAGTAGCTGTGAAATATTTTTGTCTTTGCCGTTAGCTAAATATGAAATTTTCAGGCTTTTCTATAATACATTTCTTCAACCACTTTCTGCATGTGAAATTAGCTTTCATCTCCACCACTTCTCTTGAACACAGTAAGAAGTCTTCGAACACCAGGTTAAAGTCCAACAGGTTTGTTTTGAATCACTAGCTTTCGGAGCACTGCTCCTTCCTCAGGATTCACCTGAGGGAGGAGCAGTGCTCCGAAAGCTAGTGATTTGAAACAAACCTGTTGGACTTTAACCTGGCATTGTAAGACTTCTTACTGTGCTCACCCCAGTCCAACACCGGCATCTCCACATCATGACTTCCCTTGAAGGTTGTGACTCCTTGCTGGATACTCATCAATACCTCACCCAAAAAAAGGCATTCTTCATTCAGTGAGCGTTTGTACTGCCTAAGCAGCTGAATGACCTTGTGATCTTGATGTTTGCTTCATCTAACTTTGAGATCTGTGCACATTTAGCAGAATCTGGGGGATCGGATCAGATTTGCCAGTCCTTAAGATGTGTTCTTCTCTGGGGCAAAACAAAAGTTGCGTTAGATTGCCATGCACCTTATGGTCTGCAGGTTCCCCTGTTGTATAGGTCATTGGTATGTGTTACAGAACTGCACGCAGTGATGACATTACGGGCTTGTGGGTTTTTATTTCGTACCCATTCACAATAGATTTTAGAAAAGGTTTTCTTATGCAATACGTTTCAAACTAGAAGTGGCAACATATGCCAAAGAGCAATGGAAGTAGAGCAGTGGAAAGACATTTTAGTCCTCACACTGAGAATATTATATTGGAATGGAAGAAACATGATGAAGCACTGGTGAAAATAGAAAAGAGCAAGCAGATATTTTGTGGGCATGCTGCAAAATCATCACAGCTGGAAGAAAGGTATAAAATTGGATAGGAGGAATTGAATAGCAATCAATTGCTATGTGAAGCAAGGAGAATAGCATTATTAAGCAGTGTTGCTGATTTAGCTGGTACAACATCTTGGTTCTATATTCTGGGGTAGCACAGAAGTTGTCAACCAAATACAAAGTAAAGCTATTTGAATTTCACATGTTCATGATTAATGCAAAGGCGATTGCGTTGTTTTAAGATCAAGGGAACTTCGTCTATATTGATTATCTGTCTAAATTCTGAGGGTGCGTTAAACAAGACTATATAGTCTATATAGTCCTGCCGACTACGCCAACTGTAGGACTCTACCGTGCGGTTTAAGTGTAGTCTCGTATACACGTCAAAACTCAGTAGAATTTAAGTTACACTTCTCGGATGCGAAATAAAAATCTTTTATTGTGTCTATTGATTATATTTGAGAGACAGATCTTCTTGTGGTTACAAATCAAATGTTCTCAATAAAGCCCTTGCCAGCAAAAGACTTTAAGAGAAATAATTGGCTTAATGGTTTACAACAGATTTAACTTTCAAAAATACAGTAATGGTTCTTGCTCAAAGCAAAACAGCTTGCGCAAAGTTCAAGAGTTAGAGTGGAAATATGAAAATAAGAAATAAGGATAGCGGGTAGTCAGGGAAAAGGTATAGAGTGATCCTGGAAGAAAAATAGCTGCCCGAACCTCTGTTTAAGGAGAATGTTTAAGGTGAATGTTTAAAGAGAATGTTATCAGTCTGACTCCATCTGTCCCTACCCCTGCAATGTGCTGATTGGCTTGGATGGGTCTCAAATGCATTTGGTTGGATGGTCAGTTATCAATCATTAAAATGCAACATAGCTATGAATATGTCGCATTTTTAGATGTTTGTGTGTGTTGGAATATAATCTACACTTTTTTTAACCAGATCTGTTTTCGGCTGACTGCTATACTTATTCACATTTTGAACAATGGCAGATTCATTTTATTCATGTTAACTTATTGTGATTTTCATCGAATTGTTTCATTTGCTTCTAGTTAGACTGTAGATGTTTCAAATTCTGTGCTTTGCCACTGCAAATCCTGCAAGCTGTGTGTTTTTGTAATCTAAAGTTATGCTGGAAGTTTTATGATGAAATCCATTTTAAAATGGATTTTAAACTGGGCTTTAGTATTTGCATTAAAATGGCTAATTTAATGACTCTTTTACCTATAAGAAATAGCCAGTTCCCTTCAGTAGCATTAGTAAGCAGTATTGCTGATTTAGCTGGTACAACATCTTGGTTCTACATTCTGGGATAGCACAGAAGACGTCAACCAAATACAAAGTAAAGCTATTTTGCATGTTCATGATTAATGCAAAGGCAATAGCGTTGTTTTAAGCTTAAGGGAACTTCGTCTATATTGATTATCTGTCTAAATTCTGATGGTGCGTCAAACAAGACTGTTGACTGTTGAAGGTGCTGAAACAATATCAATAAATTGGCTAGGTGTGAGAATACCCACTACACTGTCATTTTGGCCTGTGATGCTGTTTATCTCTGTCTGTAACAGGGGCAGCTTTTAACCATGAGAACAAATGCTTGAAATTCTACATTAAATCCTTGTTCATGTTTATCATGTGGGATGGGTGATTGAAGAAGAGATAAATTATGGCTGGAGAAAGGGTGGTCAAAGTATCCGCGGGTGGCCTTCTGAAATAGTAGCTCCAGTTTTGGGCACATATAACTTGGGCCGAAGACTAGCTGGCTGTGATTCCAGGCAGTCTTAGTAGCCAATTATAGTCCCTGGACATCTCAAACTAGCCATTTAAACAGTTTGTGCATGGGAAGTGGATTGAATGGTGGAGACTCCCAAGTCACGACTGGGACATTACACGAGTGGTTGAGAAACTTTGTGGGAATTAGTGAAACAAGACAATTATTCGAGAAGAGCCATATCAGCAATGCTCTAGATGGCAGTGAAGATGTGTATTTGAAGAAAGCGACAGTTCACTTAACACCAATGATAATGAAGATATGATTAGTAAGACTTCAAGCTGCACTGTTCTGTGGTAAATATTAATATTGAATACCTATATACATAGAATTTTTTTCTGGATATTTCTTCCTAAAATCTTAGTGCACCTTATAGGATCATGGGAGCAGGAGTAGGCTAATAGACCTCTCCAGCCTACTCTGCCATTTAATTAGATTGTGGATGGTCACCTACCTTATGCCATCTTGCATTACCCCCATATCCACTTTTAATTGGGATCGGATAATCTGCTTGTGGCCTGGTATCTCGTGCGGTCTGGCAAATGCAGTAATCAAGAACAGAAACAATCAGTTTTTCCACGTCTTCCACATGTTCCTTGAGGTCAATCTGTAACAACATCGCACTGCTGCAGCTGATATCTCCTTCTGCACTGTATAGATTCTATGATTCTATATGATTGATCCAACATTATCATTGAATCTGCTTCATGAGCTCAATTCCTTATTGCCTTAACCAGCTGAGGAAATGCTAGTAATCTGAAATAAAAATTGAAGATGCTGGAATTACCACAGCAGATCAACCAACAAAAATGAAAAGATAGGTGATGTTTTGGACACAAACTCCAGCAAATCTGACACAGGATCTACACCTTGAGCATAATTTCTTTGAATGCTGACTGAGCCACAGCATATTTTGGAACTTCTTGTTTGTTTAACTTGTGACTATAATTCTCTTTCATAAAAGGCAGGATGATTTTAGTGTTGTATCGGTTTATTGCAATATATACAATAACCTCAATCATGTTTTCAAAAATTTTAGGATATTTCCATATCAAGATAATTTGAACTGTGAATGGTGACGGTGAAAGCTTTGGGAGGGGTTTGAAATCATACTGCAAAATTAATATTATTTTTGAGACCAAGATTGGATACCCTATCAATTTATATTTTCTAGTTTTAAACATGCCTTTAAAGAATACATTTCTCCATTGTCATTCTTTCCCCAACAGCATGAGTGACGGAATATATGGAAAGAAAAACCATATGGTCAACTAAACGTGTTTTTATTTTGTAAACCATGTACATTTTGATTTACCATTTTAGATTCCATATCATATATGATCTTTGAAAATTGCCCTTGATCGTTTGAGGACAATCATTATTTAACTCCAACCGATTCATCTTTCATGAGTGACAATTCCATAACCCAAGCATTGCAGAATTCATTGTTTATTTTTTTAACATCATTCAAACTGGTCCATTAGCAACAGCATTTAGTCCACTAATGATAACAATGCTTCTGAAATGGATCAGACAGGTGTGTGCAAATTGCGAGAGGACATTTAATGGTGCTTTTCCTGTTGGGAGTAATGTACAAGCCGTTGGATCCACAGAAAATGTTGAGCACGGTGTATATCTTATTAGCTCAATAGCAATGAAATTACTCAATTAATTACCTCATATTGCAATATTCATACTAATAATTTCATTCCCAGAATATATTTGTAAAAATTCATTTACAGCATGTTAGGCCAGCATTTACTGCCCATCCCTTGTTGCCCTCAGAAGGTGATGGTGAGTTGCCTTCTTGAACCACTGCAGTCCTTGAAGTGTAGGTACACCCACTATGCTGTTAGGGAGAGAGTTCCAGGATGAAGGAGCAGTGTTTTGTTTCCAAGTCAGGGTGGTGAGGGATTGGAGGGGAACCTCCAGGTGGTGGGGTTCCCAGGTAACTGCTGCTCTTGTCCTTCTAGATGGTAGTGGTTGTGGGGTTGGAATGATGCAAGTTGCAGTAAAAATAGGCAGTCTCTGAAATTCCAACATTAGATCCAGATATTCGCACCAGGATTGGCAACGCAGACAGGAGAAGTCCTGGCTCCACAAACCCAGCCTTTAAAAATGCTGCCTGGAAGTCGGATTTTCCATCTGGGAGAACAGGTTGAATTTGAAGTTGGGGCGGGCAACCCAGGAAGAATTGAGGAAGGTGCCTGGTGTGGAGGTTGGCTAGGTGCAAGACCTGCCTCAGGACTCTGACATGATGTCAAGATGAAAACATGAAAGGAACACCACCCCACCCATGCCACCCTATATTTTCCACAGCCTCATGGTTCTTAACACCCTTATGCCAACTGATGCTAATCCATGCCCCTTACACCTACCATATCAACACTCCTAGTATCCACCATAGGCAGACCTTAAACTCATGCAGAGATGAGATAAAATAGAGTTCTATAAATTAAAGTTCTAAATATACATTGCAGACTTCACTATTTTGGAGAAAAACTCTTCTTCATGAACACCCATTTACTACATTTGCATTCCATCATCCTTCAATCAACACATCATAAAGCCTTCGGTCAACACACATTTCATTCAAGCACATAATCTCTTATAATAACAGGCATTGGAATTCATAGTCCCACTTCAAAGAGTCGATAACTACTTGTAGCAGTCAATCAAAGTGTGAAATAGCAGGCACCTTACAAGATAATTGATGGTTGTGAAATTGTCCGGCAACAGCAATCCAGTAATGGAAGCCCTCAAGCTTATGACAACAGACATAGCAAGCAATATTTTTTCACACTCCTGGCATATTTTTCAAAGATTTAAAGGGAAGAGCTTTTAAATGCTTTGACAGGTGCAACTGGCAGTTTTGAAAGTTGATTGCCTCTTGACCATTACAATGAGCTTGATAGTGTTTATGCACTTTTTGGGCACATTTATGTCCCCTTTTATCAGTTCCACTTTTAACACAATACCCCCCCCCGAAAGGTGTCCCCAGACCAAATCCCTGGTTACCCAAAGAAACTCAAAAGTTCAGACTTGTTCTTGGCACATGTGGGGATTCACACTCCTGACCTACCAAAACCCCACTTCAGTAGAGGCAACTGATGATTTAAATAGAGCGCTGCCTCTGTAAAATGAGCATGTGCATAAGGTGGCCTGTCACCATTCTCATCCCTGTGAAAATGGGACGTGCTGAATTCAAGAGCCGGATTTAGAATTTTGGCTACTTTCTTCACCATGCTGGAGAAGCAGCCCATTGTTTTGAAAATCAGGGCTACAGTTTGCTCGACCTATGCAAATACTTTTCTTGGTGTCTTCTATAATTGGCCTGTATGCAATTATTGTGAACATTGATATAATCATTGGAGATGGTTGAGCTGCATTACTGTATATCAATCCTGTACCCTGGCAAATTGAGGTGCTTCAGAATGACGAGTGACCAGGGGGCAGCATGGTGGCACAGTGGTTAACACTGTTGCCTCACAGCCCCAGGGTCCCAGATTCAATTCTGGCCTCTGGTGACTTTCTGTGTGGAGTTTGCACTTTCTCCCCATGGCCTGCGTGAGTTTCCCCCCACAGTCCAAAGATGTGCCGTTTAGGTGGATTGGCAATGCTAAATTGCCCCTTAGTGTTCACAAGGTTAGGTGGGGTTACTGGATTACGGGGATGGGGTGGAGGCGTGGGCTTAAGTAGGGTACTCTTTCCATAGGCCGGTGCAGATTCAATGGGCCTCCTTCTGAATTGTAAACCCTATGATTTATTGAGTTACATATGTGTTGCTGTATCTATCACAGGCTTTTTGAGAGGTTCATATAAGTAAATACCTGTTTTAATGAATCTTTCTATTTTGGAAGCCACAACAACCCAGTGTCAGTAGGTTTTTATCCCTCTTTGGTGATTGGAAGATGTTAGGAAAATTGGATTATAAATGTAGTGAGCAATTTAAGGGTTTTCTGGGACTAGAATGTGTTTGTTTCATAAAATCATAGAATCTACAGTGCAGAAGGAGGCCATTCAACCCATCGAGTCTGCCCGGTCCTTGGAATGAGCAGCCTACCCAAGCCCACACTATCCCAGTAACCCCACCCAACCTTTTTGGACATGAAGGGCAATTTAGCATGGCCAATCCACCTGACCTATACATCTTTGGACTTGGAGGAAACCGGAGCTCCCGGAGGAAACCCACACAGATACAGGGAGAACGTGCAGACTTCTCACAGACAGTGACCCAAGCTGGGAATCGAACCTGGGACCCTAACCACTGTTCTATCATGCAGCCTTGTTTTTCAGCTTGGGGAGATTGTCGTTGCTGGGTGGAGCCAAAGAAGGCAGAAAGACATCTTGAAAGCATTAGAGAGGCAGTTGGTGGAGAATCTTTGAAGAGGGAGGAGTTTTCTTCTAATCTGTCTGAATCCACAATTCTCCCACAGTAAGATAGATTGAGAGCTGTATGGTTCTTTTTTTGTGTTTAATGGGAAATTGTATAGTTGTGTTAAGGGGTAATTGTAAGCTGTTCTTTTTGGGTGTTCTTTTTGGGTGTGAAGTTAAAGTTTAATATTGTAGTTATAATTTTAAAAATAACCAAGCCTTATTTCTTCATGCAATCACTCCTGAAGCAAATCATTCTTTCTGCACAGTCTTTCAAATAAACAAAAATTTGGGGTTTTGGTCTAGCATCCTAGCCACTGTTGGAGTCTGGTCTGGGATCGTAATATCTCCAATTGTACTTATGATCATTTCTGTGAACAATTGTTTCTGAGTAGAGACTGTATTTTAGGTAAATTTTGGAACCTTGTGAGACTGCAAAATTTGGGTTGTAAGGTGTTGTATTGAGGAAGGCTTTAGTATCAATGTTGCAGATTATTTGTTCTAACCTATTATGTTAATGTTTGTGGAATTTGTATTCTTTTCCAGTCAAACCCTGGGCAAGTAAAACTAAGCAAACCAGTGGCTCTATGGACTCAGCAAGATGTTTGTAAATGGCTAAAGAAGCACTGTCCCAATCAATATCAGACCTACAGTGAGTCCTTCAAACAGCATGATATAACAGGTAGTGTAAAAATAGAAAAAGCGTTGGGAGTTTGGGGTGAAGTGTCAAAATGTCATTACAAACGCATGATGGTTTTCGGGTATTTTTCCTCCCTGCTCACCTTCCCAGTTCCCAGCAAACTTTGCAACAATTGCAAAACAGATGTCTGGTCCACCTGCCGCCCCCCCCCCCCCCCCCCCAAATTCATGCTGTACCTGTCGGGTAGCTTTTCACAGAAACAATATTCATGTTACAAAATCTTGACAGTTATTACTGATTAATGATTCTCTGAAATATTCTGCCTGAAAAGTTTAATTTTAATTTTGTTTGCAGAGTATCTGGAAGTGAAATTTTCTTTGACAGTTGTTAATTATATTAAGGTTACACAGGTCAAGGGCATGGTCTCAGTATTGAGTGCAATCGCTAGGACACTGGGCTATTAGATAGGGTGCAGACATTTGTAATGCTGCACTCCGTGAATAAGCTCATTATTAAGAAAAGTATTGGTGTCTCGTTTCATACTTCAACTGCCTTTGGGATCAAAATCACAACTAATTTAGTGCCCATCTTCCCGTCTTATTGCTGACTTTCTTGTGATCTGTCATTCTCAACCATTGCTTGCTTAAGCCATACGTTCCCAACATTTTCAGTTATTCGTTAGGAAAGAAAAAATGGGCATTCTTCCATTGTTTTGGTGAAGGATAAATTTCAGCCCTAATGCTATGACGTACACTTGTGCATTCCTTGCCCAGGTAGGAAATTATTTGTGCCTGGAGATTTATATTTGGCTTGTGCGATGACTGGATGCATTTTCTCTTGCTCCCATTTCCCTTTCTTTTTCCCTCTCCTTGTGTTTTTTTGTGGCAACACTTCATGCTCAGCAAGGTGAGTTCATTTACCTCTGTCAAAATTGACTTCATTGTTCGAAGACTACCTCATATGCCTGTGATTTTGTTGTTTCGCTATCGAATTTGTGCCTGACTGCGCTTCGTTTCTTTTTGATTGTTGTTGCTGTCAACCAGCATCCATTGGGACCTGAGGAACTCCTCAAGTTCCTCCTGCTACCTTGCGCCCCACATTATTTAAAAAATATGATGTGTAATAATGTAGTAGTTATTTTGTGTTGCCTTTCATGTTATTCCCATATAAATGTGTCTCTTTTTATGCTGTGAAACATTTTGGTTGTTTTTTTCCAAGCTACTTATGGTTAAGGTGGAAAATGTATTTATAAAAAGTTTATTGGACGGCACATTAGCACAGTGGTTAGCACTGTTACTTCACAGCGCAAGGGACCCGGGATCGATTCCCAGCTTGAGTCACGCTGTGCAGTGTCTGCAAGTTCTCCCCATGAAAATGAAATGAAATGAAAATCGCTTATTGTCACGAGTAGACTTCAAATGAAGTTACTGTGAAAAGCCCTGTGTGCGTGGGTTTCGTCCGGGTGCTCCGGTTTCCTCGAGTCCCAGTGAAATTGGACATTCTGAATTCTCCCTCTGTGTACTTGAACAGCTACAGTAGTGTGGTGACTAGGGGCTTTTCACAGTAATTTCATTGCAGTGTTAATGTAAGCCTTATAAAGATTATTATCCTTGCTTTCCCTCTCCCTTAATCCTCACACCTCAACCTTTTTCTTCCTTTTGCTTTGAAATGTAATTCTAGGTATTGGTTTAACTGCTTTAATTATTCACTAACCACCGTGCTTTTAGTTTGAGGCTATTAATGGTCAGATGCCTAGATTGAATTCTTGATTTGTGATCTACAACAGTGTCAAAATCTGATACTAATTAGTAATTATAGTTTACAGTATTAGAACATAGAACAGTACAGCACAGAACAGGCCCTTCGGCCCTCGATGTTGTGCCGAGTTTTGTCCGAAATCAAGATCAAGCTATCCCACTCCGTCATTCTTGTGTGCTCCATGTGCCTATCCAGTAACCGCTTGAAAGTGCCTAAAGTGTCTGACTCCACTTTCACAGCAGGCAGTCCATTCCACACACTTAAGTAAAGAACCTACCTCGGACATCTCTCCTATATCTCCCACCCCGAACCTTTAGATGGGTGTGTTCACCCACTTAATCCTACTGTTTTTTCATTACTCATACAATTTTGAAATTCCTTTTTCAACCAAACACCTTATTAAAACAGTTTTAACACCCTTTTTATTTAAAAATCACCGTTGACTATTTTGCAATTATCTTTGCTTTTGTAGATCTATGGAAGCTCAGTTATAGTGTTTATAAAATTTTTTTTAAATCCTACTTTTAAAATCAGTCTTCATAAGGGCAGCACGGTAGCATTGTGGTGAGCGCAATTGCTTCACAGCTCCAGGGTCCCAGGTTCGATTCCGGCTTGGGTCACTGTGCAGAGTCTGTACATCCTCCCCGTGTGTGCGTGGGTTTCCTCCGGGTGCTCCGATTTCCTTCCACAGTCCAAAGATGTGCAGGTTAGGTGGATTGGCCATGCTAAATTGCCCTTGCTGTCCAAAATTGCCCTTAGTGTTGGGTAGGGTTACTGGGTTATGGGGATAGGGTGGAGGTGTTGACCTTGGGTAGGGTGCTCTTTCCAAGAGCCGGTGCAGATTCGATGGGCCAAATGGCCTCCTTCTGCACTGTAAATCCTATGAATCTATGATAACTGTAATAATCTCCCCAGTGAAGCTTCGCTTTAATATTATATACGATTCCCAAAAAGGTAAACAATACCATAGTTGCAGCCTCTAGTATAAATTCAGCAATGTCTCTAAATATACAACCTCTGATATGGTTTGCCTTTTTATGACATTTATCTGTCTTGTCACCCTTTTTGGTGATTTCCACATTAATATTTCTCTATTTTCTTTGCTCCATTTAAAAATGTTGTCATTTTTAAGGTGCACTTTATTTTCCATTCCTACTTCCCCAATCTATACTTAATATTTTTCCCGCATTAAACTGCATTTGCCTGGTTTACCTCTCACCCAGCCCCCATATATCCTTTTTTTGTCATTCAGTTTGATGTACTCAGTAAGTCTGGACCACATCCACCACAAATTTCCAAAAGCTTCCTTTTGTACTTGTTTAAAAAAATTGTTGACTGGCCCTGCTTAGCTAATGTTTTTTTCTGAAATGTTTAATATTTTAAATCAATATTATGGGTTTCAGTTGTTCAAAACAACTGAAGTACATTTCCTGATTATTTTTAGGAAGGGAACCTGGTTTATCAGTCTCTAATCCTATGGCTCAATTTTACATCCATGTAATTTTGCAAAACTATAATCTGAGTCACCATAGTTTATTTTTTACTTCCCTTGAATGTAAACCACTGGATGCCAATGATTGTATATCTTTAAGTAACTTATTTTGTGCCATGAAATCCGGATCATAACCTCAACACCATTAGTTCTCATACAAATTAATGTGCACCTGAGGCCTCTGTGAAAACTAAACTGAGGTGAAGTGTCTATTTTGTATCTCTGCCTTTCATCCATTCTCCAATACAAAATTGCTCTTTTCAGCTTTTAGCTGGCATATTCCTACCATGACTCACCTTTCTGGTTACTTTTCCACTTTATAATCTCAATTCTTACAGATTTCCTATATTTATATTTCAGGGAAGTTTTATGGCGTGGTCGCTGGTTTGAAGAGCCAGTGAAAGCCTTTTCTGCTGCCTCCTCTGGGAAAACCCATTGGTAGTGTGTGCGTTTTGGTTATTTGAGAAGACATAGGTGCTTTGCACAAACCCAGGGCACTACTGGGAAACAGTGGCAGCTGCTGGAATGAGAGCCACTGAAGGCCCAGGATCATGTACTAATCCAGGTCAGAGATAATTGATGGCGGATGGGGATTCATAGGGTGAGGGTAAAGGTGGGGGGGGGGGGGGGGGTGGTCGGCATCAAGGATCGGGTGACTGGGTGGGGAGCAGTTGGGGTGGCGCTTGGTGAACTCTCTTCACCCTCACCTTCCCCGTCCCCCAATAACTGATGCTGGGTCCCTTAATCTGGCATGGAGTGCCTTTGTTCAAGGGAACCCTCAAGGAAACCACTAGTAACCTGCACAAATTTGCAAGTTATGCTCAGCACAGGGCTAAATCGCTGGCTTTGAAAGCAGACCAAGGCAGGCCAGCAGCACGGTTCAATTCCCGTACCAGCCTCCCCGAACAGGTGCCAGAATGTGGTGACTAGGGGCTTTTCACAGTAACTTCATTTGAAGCCTACTTGTGACAAGTGATTTTCATTTTTCATTTCATTTCATTGTGAGGCAATAAGGCCTGCCTGCCGCTGGGTTAATACCAGCAGCTGGGGAAGAGGCCCTTAATTACGCATTAATTGCTCCTTGAGGGCCACGATTGGTGGAGGGTCAGGCAGTTGAAGCGATCCCCTCTTATTATTAAATGCCCTCCCCATCTCCAAACTCAGCATGGGAGAAGAACATGAAACACTGCTCTTGATATTTATTAGTTTCAAATGTGATCTGATCTTACAATTATCCACATTTCCTTTTCTCCTGACCAGAGCATACTTGATTTATAATCTATTCATTTTCTGTTTTTAATATTTTCCAGGATGATGTATATCTCTTTGCATATTTTCTCTTCTACTCTCTATTTCCCCGTGATTCTTTTCAATCTCGAATCAGGTATCTTTTGCCCTTAATTGTCGTCATTTATTCTGGTGCTGAGCTAAATTATAATTTTGTAACTGGTTCTCAAAATATTTTTCCAGTGATTGCCCAGGATCAGGGCAATGTTTATTTATATTCTCTGGATATGTGTTGCTGGGGAGGTAACATTTATAGTCTATTCCTAGTTGTCTTCAGAAGGTCATGGTGGCTGTCTCGATTTCATAACTAAAAGAGAGCTTCTAGCCACTTCAATAGTGAATTAACCACATAATGTGGGATAGGACTTGCAAAATACCAAGACAGGGTTAAGTTGGCAGGATTCCTTCCCTGAATTTAGAATGGGACTTCCCTTGCAGGTCTTGTATTGGGATCTGTTTAAATGCAAGAATATAATTTCCCTCAGTAGAGGCTCTCAATCAACCAGGTGATGGTCCCTACAGAGCTTCCTCCATTATAGTCCTACCAACATTTGCCACTTCCTAGCATGCCTAAATGGCAGATGTTGGTAGGACCATAATGGAATAAGTCACTGGCATCTTCTCCTAGTTCTGTTGAAATAGATCACAGACCAGAAACATTAAATTCTGTTTCTCTCTCCACAGTTACAGCCTAATCTGCTGAGTATTTCCAGCATTTCCTATTTTTGTTTTGCCAGCATCTAGATGCTCATTTAACGGAGGGTTTTTAAAGGGAAAAGCACCCTGTGATTTTATTACATGAAAGCAAAATATTGCAGATGCTGGAAATCTGGGACAAAAGCAGAAAATGCTGGAAATACTCTGGGCAGGCAGCATCCGTGGAGAGAGAAAGTTATTTATTCTGCTTTTAAAGTATTTATTTTTATTTCTGTATTTTTCCAAGCTGACCATTATTATACATAATTCAGAAAAGAACCCAGCTGGAGTGTTATAGAACCAAGCATTTCAGCTCCATGATCTATGGTGCTGCTGTAGCGGAATGTGAGTTTGCATAAATAATGCTGATATCAGTAAATTAACAATTTTAGATGTGTTGTAGTCGTAGATGCCAAACAGAAGCCAGATATTTAGATCCATAGAATCCCTACAGTGCAGAAGGAGGCCATTCGGCCCATCTGGTCTGCACTGACCCTCCGAAAGAACACTCCACCTCGGCCCACTCCTCCACATAACCTGCACATCTTTGGGCGCTAAGGGGCAATTTAGCACGGCCAATCCACCTAACCTGCACAGCTTTGGACTGTGGGACGAAATTGGAAACCCACTCAGGCACAATCACCCAAGCCTGGAATCGAACCCAGGCCCCTGGTGCTGTGTGGCAGCAATGCTAGCCACTGTGTCACCATGCCACCCAAAATGTTGAGAGAATGCCCATTAATCAACCCTGTTACCCTCTGGGCAGCTTAACTCCTTTTCACTAAGTCTCAATGTTCTGCTTCCAATGCACTTAATGCAGTTTTGCATAAGAAAATGAGATGCAAGGGAAAAATAAGTTGATGGGGGAGAGGGTCACGCACCAAGAGAACTCACTTGTCTTCCATGTGATTGGTCAATTTTTATGTCTGGGGTTTGTTTGGTGTTAATTTTAATCTCGGAATTTTTGGAGAAATAATATAATATTTTGGGGCCTACTGTGGCATTCTGTGAGGCAGGCTTGTGGGGGTTGTATGTGAGAGACTAATTTAATAAAACTGAGGACTGAGTGTCTACAGAGTTGAGGATATCAAAGTGGCTTGGTGTGAAAGGGAGGCATTTGAGTGAATATGGCCAATCTGGATGTTCTACAAGGAAATCAGATATGGGTAGAAATGTGCATTAGGAGGTGAAGAAAGTTTGTGTTCAGTTGTTATATTTCATGGGAAGTAAAACGGTGTTTACAACTTGAAAAAGGTGATAAATGGGCAGCACGGTGGTGCAGTGGGTTAGCCCTGCTGCCTCACGGCGGCGAGGTCCCAGGTTCGATCCCAGCTCTGGGTCACTGTCCGTGTGGGGTTTGCACATTCTCCCCGTGTTTGCGTGGGTTTCACTTCCACAACCCAAAGATGTGCAAGGTAGGTGAATTGGCCGTGCTAAATTACCCCTTAATTGGAAAAATGAATTGGGTACTCTTTTTAAAAAAAATAAAAAATAAAATTTTTTTTTTAAAAGGTGATAAATGAGGGAACGCTTTCAATTTTATTTGAACTGAAAGTGGTTGGCAAAGGAAAACATAAAAGATTTTTGTATTCTGGGGAAAGTAAATTTCAAAGAACTCTTAAGGACAGTGGGAGAAGATGAAAGAGAAAAAAAAACATGGGAGGTTGGGAGCTAAGTTTGAAGAATGGCCATGTAAGACTTCCTAGAGTGTGCTCCGTGCTGGCATAGAGGTGTGAAAATAAGCACAAGTGAGGCAGCTTTTCAGCTAAGAGCTAACCCAGAAAAGTGTCTGTTTTTCAGAAAGCAGGGTTTTGTTTTTAAGCTTTCTTGGAATTTTTGCAGTGGAGTGGCAGAGAAACAAGCCCTGTGACATCCATCCCTCATAGCAACACTGGGGTTCCCTTGTGGTAATATTACAGTGTTTCTAATGGATTAAATACCTATAGGAGACTGTTGCTTAAAGGGCAGTGTATTTGTGTGTCTAACTAAGTGGGAATCTTTTTCGGGGAATGTTCTATCATTAATTTTAAGTGGGTAAATGCAATCTGTGTGTTTAAGATTCTTTTCTTTTGTTAATAAATCTTTTAATTTAATAATTGATATTTGTGTTACTGGAATTAATGGCTCCAGAGTATACATGTCTTCTCATGGTAAAATGGTAAAATACAAAAAGAAAAGCCTTGTGAAAGCTTGCCAAGTTTCCCCTTTGGGATTTGGTTTGCACGGCCTTTGGTTAGGCCGCATTTGGAGTATTGCATGCAGTTCTGGTCACCACATTATCAAAAGGACGTGGAAGCTTTGGAGAGAGTGCAAAGAAGGTTCTGTGTGAACGTATTGCTGCTACAATTCACCGTTGTATTGTATTATGTTGATGCCCTTGTGGGCTCTGCCTGTGGCTCCGCCCCCTCAGGGTGGTATATAGATCTGTAGCCTGTAGGTGGCACTCAGTACAGAGCAGTCGCAGGCACAAATCTAGCTTATTGAAACTACTGTTCACTTCTACTAATCATCTCGTATGAATTGATGGTCGCATCAGGTTCATCAGGATGTTGCCTGGTCTCGAGGGTGTTGGTTATGAGGAGCGGTTGAATAAACTAGGATTGTTTTCACTGGAATGATGGAGGCTGAGGGAAACCTGACAGAGCTCTACAAAATTATGAGAGGCATATACAGGGTGGATAGTCAGAGAATTTTTCCAAGGGTGGAAGTGTCAATTACAAGGGGGCACAGGTTCAAGGTGAGAGGGGGAAAGTTGAAGGGAAATGTGCAGGATAAGTTTTTCACACGAGTGGTGGGTGCCTGGAACAAGCTGTCCGAGGATGTGATGGAAGCAGGTACATTAGCAACATTTTAAGAGGCATCTGGATGGATACATGAATCGGAATAGTTTTTATTCAAAATTTTTCACAGATTATCACAACAGAAAAATAGACCCCCCCCTTTACACACATAATAAAACAACAAAACTGCATAAATAAACAAATAAACGTTAAACAGTAAACAATAGTGCATCCCCTACCAGACACGAACTTACCCCCCCCCCCCGGTTGCAGCAGCTGCTGACCATCTAACGCTCCGCCAGGGAGTCCAGGAATGGCTGCCACCGCCTGAAGAACCCTTGCACAGACCCCCTTAAGGCAAATTTCACCACCTCCAATTTAATAAACCCTGCCATGTCGTTAATCCAGGATTCCACGCTTGGGGGCCTCGCATCCTTCCTAATACCTGCCCTGTGCCAACTCAGGAACCCCCCATCCATTTTCCCCGGGACAAACCGATGGTTCTCCCGTATCGGGGACCACACCGAAGCCCCCACCTCCCCCCTCTGGCGTCTCCATTGCCCCCAGATTTTGAGGGTCGCCGCTACCACCGGGCACGTGGTGTACCTCGTTGGAGGAAGCGGCAGTGGTGCCGTCACCAGCGCCCCCAGGCTCATGCCCACACAGGACACCATCTCCAGCCTCTTCCACGCTGCCCCCTTCCCCTCCATTACACACTTACATATCATCGCCACGTTGGCAGCCCAATAGTACCCACATAGGTTTGGCAATGCTAACCGCCTCCTCCCCCCGTCCCCGTCCCTGCTCCGCTCCAAGAACGCCCTTCTCACCCTCGGGGTCTTCTTCGCCCATACGAACCCCATAATACTCCTGTTAACCCACTTAAAGAAGGCCTTGGGGATCAGGATGGGGAGGCACTGAAACAAAAACCTCGGGAGCACCGTCATTTTAACCGACTGCACCATACATGCCAGGGAGAGCAGCAGCATATCCCAACTTTTGAACTCCTCCTCCACCAGGCTCGTTAAGTTGAGCTTATGCAGGGCCCCCCAGATCCTAGCCACCTGAACCCCCAGGTATCTAAAACTTCTTTCTGCCCTTTTTAGCGGAAGCTCACCAATCCCCCTTTCCTGGTCTCCTGGGTGCACCATGAACAGCTCGCTCTTCCCCATGTTGAGCTTATACCCGGAGAAATCCCCAAACTCCCTAAGGATCCGCATCACCTCCTGCATTCCCCCCACCGGGTCCGCCACATACAATAGCAGATCGTTCGCATACAACGATACCCGGTGCCCCCCCCCCCCCCACCCCCCCCCCCTACGCACCAACCTCCTCCAGTTCCGAGACTCCCTCAAAGCCATGGCCAGGGGCTCAATCACCAGTGCAAGGAGCAGGGGGGATAGAGGACACCACTGCCTCGTCCCTCGGTATAACCGGAAATATTCCGACCGCCTCCTGTTCGTGGCCACACGCGCCACCGGGGCCTCGTACAGCAACCTCACCCAGTTGACGAACCTCTCCCCGAAGCCAAACCTCCTCAACACCTCCCACAGGTACCCCCACGCCACCCTATCAAAGGCCTTCTCTGCGTCCATAGCCGCCACTATCCCCGCCTCCCCCTCCACCGCCGGCATCATAATTACATACAGGAGCCTACGTATGTTGGTATTCAACTGCCTCCCATTCACAAAACCCGTCTGATCCTTGTGTATGACCCCCGGAACACAATCCTCAATCCTCATGGCCAATACCTTTGCTAGCAGTTTCGCATCCACATTAAGGAGTGAAATCGGCCTATACAATCCACACTGTACAGGGTCCTTGTCTCGCTTCAGAATTAGAGAAATCAGCGCCCTAGACATCGTCGGGGGCAGGACCCCCCCCCCCCCCCCTCCCTAGCCTCGTTGAAAGTCCTTACCAGCAGCGGGCCCAACAGGTCCACGTACTTCCTAAAGAATTCCACCGGGAACCCATCTGGCCCCGGTGCCTTCCCCGCCTGCATACTCCCCAGTCCCTTGACCAGTTCCTCCAACCCAACTGGCGCCCCCAGCCCCTCCTCTACCCTCGGGAACCTCAGCCGGTCCAGAAAGCGACCCATCCTCGGAGTGGGGGCTCAGACCGATACAGCCCCTCGTACAAAGAACAAAGAAATGTACAGCACAGGAACAGGCCCTTCGGCCCTCCAAGCCCGCGCCGACCATGCTGCCCGACTAAACTACAATCTTCTACACTTCCTGGGTCCGTATCCTTCTATTCCCATCCTATTCATATATTTGTCAAGATGCCCCTTAAATGTCCCTATCGTCCCTGCTTCCAGGCACTCACTACCCTCTGTGTAAAAAAACTTGCCTCGTACATCTACTCTAAACCTTGCCCCTCTCACCTTAAACCTATGCCCCCTAGTAATTGACCCCTCTACCCTGGGGAAAAGCCTCTGACTATCCACTCTGTCTATGCCCCTCATAATTTTGTATACCTCTATCAGGTCTCCCCTCAACCTCCTTCGTTCCAGTGAGAACAAACCGAGTTTATTCAATCGCTCCTCATAGCTAATGCCCTCCATACCAGGCAACATTCTGGTAAATCTCTTCTGCACCCTCTCTAAAGCCTCCACATCCTTCTGGTAGTGTGGCGACCAGAATTGAACACTATACTCCAAGTGTGGCCTAACTAAGGTTCTATACAGCTGCAACATGACTTGCCAATTCTTATACTCAATGCCCCGGCCAATGAAGGCAAGCATGCCGTATGTCTTCTTGACTACCTTCTCCACCTGTGTTGCCCCTTTCAATGACCTGTGGACCTGTACTCCTAGATCTCTTTGACTTTCAATACTCTTGAGGGTTCTACCATTCACTGTATATTCCCTGCCTGCATTAGACCTTCCAAAATGCATTACCTCACATTTGTCCGGATTAAACTCCATCTGCCATCTCTCCCTCCAAGTCTCCAGACAATCTAAATCCTGCTGTATCCTCCGACAGTCCTCATCGCTATCCGCAATTCCACCAACCTTTGTGTCGTCTGCAAACTTACTAATCAGACCAGTTACATTTTCCTCCAAATCATTTATATATACTACAAAGAGCAAAGGTCCCAGCACTGATCCCTGTGGAACACCACTGGTCACAGCCCTCCAATTAGAAAAGCATCCCTCCATTGCTACTCTCTGCCTTCTATGGCCTAGCCAGTTCTGTATCCACCTTGCCAGCTCACCCCTGATCCCGTGTGACTTCACCTTTTGTACTAGTCTACCATGAGGGACCTTGTCAAAGGCCTTACTGAAGTCCATATAGACAACATCTACTGCCCTACCTGCATCAATCATCTTAGTGACCTCCTCGAAAAACTCTATCAAGTTAGTGAGACACGACCTCCCCTTCACAAAACCGTGCTGCCTCTCACTAATACGTCCATTTGCTTCCAAATGGGAGTAGATCCTGTCTCGAAGAATTCTCTCCAGTAATTTCCCTACCACTGAAGTAAGGCTCACCGGCCTGTAGTTCCCGGGAGATTATCCTTGTTACCCTTCTTAAACAGAGGAACAACATTGGCTATTCTCCAGTCCTCCGGGACATCCCCTGAAGACAGCGAGGATCCAAAGATTTCTGTCAAGGCCTCAGCAATTTCCTCTCCAGCCTCCTTCAGTATTCTGGGGTAGATCCCATCAGGCCCTGGGGACTTATCTACCTTAATATTTTTTAAGACACCCAACATCTCGTCTTTTTGGATCACAATGTGACCCAGGCTATCTACACCCCCTTCTCCAGACTCAACATCTACCAATTCCTTCTCTTTGGTGAATACTGATGCAAAGTATTCATTTAGTACCTCGCCCATTTCCTCTGGCTCCACACATAGATTCCCTTGCCTATCCTTCAGTGGTCCAACCCTTTCCCTGGCTACCCTCTTGTTTTTTATGTACGTGTAAAAAGCCTTGGGATTTTCCTTAACCCTATTTGCCAATGACTTTTCGTGACCCCTTCTAGCCCTCCTGACTCCTTGCTTAAGTTCCTTCCTACTTTCCTTATATTCCACGCAGGCTTCATCTGTTCCCAGCCTTTTAGCCCTGACAAATGCCTCCTTTTTCTTTTTGACGAGGCCTACAATATCACTCGTCATCCAAGGTTCCCGAAAATTGCCGTATTTATCTTTCTTCCTCACAGGAACATGCCGGTCCTGTTTTCCTTTCAACTGCCACTTGAAAGCCTCCCACATGTCAGATGTTGATTTGCCCTCAAACATCCGCCCCCAATCTATGTTCTTCAGTTCCCGCCTAATATTGTTATAATTAGCCTTCCCCCAATTTAGCACATTCATCCTCGGACCACTCTTATCCTTGTCCACCAGTACTTTAAAACTTACTGAATTGTGGTCACTGTTACCAAAATGCTCCCCTACTGAAACATCTACCACCTGGCCGGGCTCATTCCCCAATACCAGGTCCAGTACCGCCCCTTCCCTAGTTGGACTGTTTACATATTGTTTTAAGAAGCCCTCCTGGATGCTCCTTACAAACTCCGCCCCGTCTAAGCCCCTGGCACTAAGTGAGTCCCAGTCAATATTGGGGAAGTTGAAGTCTCCCATCACCACAACCCTGTTGTTTTTACTCTTTTCCAAAATCTGTCTACCTATCTGCTCCTCTATCTCCCGCTGGCTGTTGGGAGGCCTGTAGTATACCCCCAACATTGTGACTGCACCCTTCTTATTCCTGATCTCTACCCATATAGCCTCACTGCCCTCTGAGGTGTCCTCTCGCAGTACAGCTGTGATATTCTCCCGAACAAGTAGCGCAACTCCGCCTCCCCTTTTACATCCCCCTCTATCCCGCCTGAAACATCTAAACCCTGGAACGTTTAGCTGCCAATCCTGCCCTTCCCTCAACCAGGTCTCTGTAATGGCAACAACATCATAGTTCCAAGTACTAATCCAAGCTCTAACTTCATCTGCCTTACCCGTAATGCTCCTTGCATTAAAACATATGCACTTCAGGCCACCAGACCCGCTGTGTTCAGCAACTTCTCCCCGTCTGCTCTGCCTCAGAGCCACACTGTCCCTATTCCCTAGTTCTCCCTCAATGCTCTCACCTTCTGACCTATTGCTCCCGTGCCCACCCCCCCCTGCCATACTAGTTTAAACCCTCCCGTGTGACACTAGCAAACCTCGCGGCCAGGATATTTATGCCTCTCCGGTTTAGATGCAACCCGTCCTTCTTATACAGGTCACACCTGCCCCGGAAGAGCTCCCAGTGGTCCAGATAATGGAAACCCTCCCTCCTACACCAGCTGTTTAGCCACGTGTTTATCTGCTCTATCTTCCTATTTCTAGCCTCACTGGCACGTGGCACAGGGAGTAATCCCGAGATTACAACCCTCTAGGTCCTGTCTTTTAACTTTCTGCCTAGCTCCCTGAACTCCTGCTGCAGGACCTCATGCCCCTTCCTGCCTATGTCGTTAGTACCAATATGTACAATGACCTCTGCCTGTTTGCCATCCCCCTTCAGGATGCACTCTACCCTTTCGGAGACATCCTGGACCCTGGCACCAGGGAGGCAACATACCATCCTGGAGTCTCTTTCACGTCCACAGAAGCGCCTATCTGTGCCCCTGACTACAGAGTCCCCTAAAAGTCCCTGAAGACCCCATTAATACCCACCGCCCTTCTCACCGTCCACCCCAATCCATCCCTAACTCCCCCGATCTCCCTCGCTGCCTCCCGCTTCCGAAGCTGCTGTGCCAGCATCCGGCTAGCCTTCTCTCCGTACTTGTACACCGCCCCTTGTGCCTTCCTCCACTGCACCTCCGCCTTCCTGGTAGTCAACAGGTCGAACTCGGACTGGAGGCTTCATCGCTCCTTGAGTAGTCCCTCCTCGGGGGGGCCTCTGAATACCTCCTACCCACCCTTACCATCTCCCCCACTAGCCTCTCCCTCTCTCTCCTCTCCTTCCCCTCCTCTGTGGGCCCTAATGGAGATCAACTCGCCCCTAATCACCGCCTTCAGCGCCTCCCAGACCACCCCTACCTGCACCTCCCCATTATCATTTCATATACCTTTCTATACACCCCCGGACCTGCCCGCTCACCACCTCGTCCGCCAACAACCCCACCTCCAAGTGCCACAGCGGGCGCTGCTCCCTCTCCTCCACCAGCTCGAGGTCCACCCATTGCGGGGCATGGTCAGAGATGGCTATAGCCGAATACTCCGTGTCCTCCACCCTCTGAATCAGCGCCCTGCACATTACAAAAAAGTCAATCCGAGAGCAGGCCTTATGAACATGGGAGAAGAATGAGAATCCCCTGGGCCCTGGCCTCACAAATTTCCACGGATCCACTCCTCCTATCTGGTCCATAAACCCCCTCAGCACCTTGGCTGCCGCTGGCCTCCTGCCCATCCTGGACCTAGGGCGATCCAATGCCGGATCCAGCACCGTGTTGAAGTTTCCCCCCACCCACCGATTATCAAGCCCCCTGTCTCCAAGTCCGGGATCCAGCCCAACATGCGCTGCATGAACCCCGCATCATCCCAATTCGGGGCGTATACATGTACCAAGACCACCCGCACCCCCTGCAGCTTACCACTCACCATCACATACCTACCTCCATTCTCTGCCACGATGCTGAACGCCTCAAACGACACCCGCTTCCCCACCAAAATCGCCACCCACTGATTTTTTTGCATCCAACCCAGAATGGAACACCTGCCCTACCCACCCCTTTCTTAGGCTTACCTGATCTGCCACCCGCAGATGCATTTCCTGGAGCATGACCACATCTGCCTTCAGCCCCTTCAGGTGTGCAAACACACGGGCCCTTTTGACCGGCCCATTCAGGCCTCTTACATTCCAGGTTATCAGCCAGATCAGGAGGCTGCCCCCCCCCCCCCGCCACCCACCCCCATCCCTTGCCAATTAGCTGTAACCCTTTCTAGGCCAGCCACGTGCCCGCGCCCCCCGCACTTCCCGTTCCCCCCAGCGGCAGACCCCCGCCCCGACCTCCTCTACGGACTCCAGCTCCCCCTTGGCCATTCCAGCAGCAGCCCGGCTGCAACATGCCGAACTTCACCCCTCTCCGATGCAGCACCGCCTTAGCCCGATTGTACCCGGCCCTCTTTTTAGCCACGTCCGCGCTCCAGTCCTGGTAAATCCGGACCTCTGCATTCTCTCACCTGCTGCTCTGTTCTTTCTTGGCCCACCTTAAGACACATTCTCTGTCCACGAAACGGTGGAACCGCACCAGCACCGCCCGCGGCAGCTCGCTGGGCTTGGGCCTCCTCGCCAGCACTCGATGGGCCCACTCCAGCTCCAGGGGCCCCTGGAAGGCCCCCGCGCCCATCAGCGTGTTCAAAATGGTGACCACGCAGGTTCCGACATCCGATCCTTCCAGCCCCTCCGGGAGACCCAGAATCCGCAGATTCTTTCTTGTCGACCGGTTCTCCATGTCCTTGAACTTCGCCTGCCATTTCTTATGGAGCGCCTCGTGCGCCGCCTCCACCTTCACCGCCATGCCCAAGATCTCGTCCTCATTCTCCAAGACCTTTTGCCAGACCTCCCGGATCGCCGCCCCTTGGGCCGTCTGAGTCTCAAGCAGCTTGTCAATTGACGCCTTAATCGGCTCCAGCAGCTCTGCCTTCAGCTCCGTGAAGCAGCGCTGGAGAAACTCCTGCTGGTCCTGTGACCACTGCGCCCACGCTGCCTGGTCTCCACCCGCCGCCACCTTGGTCATTCTCCCTCACACCTCTCTCTGCTCCAATTCCACTTTTTTCACCGCTCTGCTCCTGGTCCAATCCATACAGTGCCGGGGGAATATTGCTGTCCACTTCCCACACTGGGAATCGTTGACAAAGTACCGTTGGAGGCCCTATAAAGAGCCCAAAAGTCAGTTTCTAGCGGGAGCTGCCGAACGTGCGACTTAGCTCCGCATAGCCGCAACCGGAACGGAAGTGTTGTGTTATGCTGCTTCGGATAACACAGGCTGCTACTTGATGCAGTCTTAACTAAAGGATGCTCCAGACTCTGAAATGAGTTCAACGTGTTTATTGAACTACTAACACCGTTCTCAAATGAGTTTGACTCTCTGCTAATCTAACTGTAGTAACTCAGTCTAACTGTACCAGCTTGCTCTAAGCCACGTGCTGGGGTGTGATGCTGCTGATCAACCCTGTCTAACTCTCTAGATGTCTGTCTGTGGAAAGAACATAAGAACATAAGAACTAGGAGCAGGAGTAGGCCATCTGGCCCCTCGAGCCTGCTCCGCCATTCAATGAGATCATGGCTGATCTTTTTTGGACTGAGCTCCACTTTCCGGCCCGAACACCATAACCCTTAATCCCTTTATTTTTCAAAAAACTACCTATCTTTATCTTAAAAACATTTAATGAAGGAGCCTCAACTGTTTCACTGGGCAAGGAATTCCATAGATTCACAACCCTTTGGATGAAGACGTTCCTCCTAAACTCAGTCCTAAATCTACTTCCCCTTATTTTGAGGCTATGCCCCCTAGTTCTGCTTTCACCCACCAGTGGAAACAACCTGCCCGCATCTATCCTATCTATTCCCTTCGTAATTTTATACGTTTCTATAAGATCCCCCTGCATCCTTCTAAATTCCAACGAGTACAGTCCCAGTCTACTCAACCTCTCCTCATAATCCAACCCCTTCAGCTCTGGGATTAACCTAGTGAATCTCCTCTGCACACCCTCCAGCGCCAGTTCGTCCTTTCTCAGGTAAGGAGACCAAAACTGAACACAATACTCCAGGTGTGGCCTCACTAACACCTTATACAATTGCAGCGTAACCTCCCTAGTCTTAAACTCCATCCCTCTAGCAATGAAGGACAAAATTTCATTTGCCTTCTTAATCACCTGTCGCACCTGTAAACCAACTTTTTGCGACTCATGCACTAGCACACCCAGGGCTCGCTGCATAGCGGCATGTTTTAATATTTTATCATTTAAATAATAAGAGACAGGGTGAGTGCCTCATCCCTTTTATAGTGTTTATGCCATTACCCCTTGTGGTGATGCCACCTCTGACTGTCCTGACTGTCCATTGGTTGTGTCCTATTCTAAGTGTTCATTGGTTGCATGTTTGCATATCGTGACGGGAAGAAATAGAGGGATATGGACCAAGTAAGGGCAGAAGATTTTTTTTAACTTGGGGCATCATGATTGGCGCAGGCTGTACATTTCTTTGTTCTTTGGTACCTACCACCTGCTGGAACATAATAAATTGCAAAGAGTTTTGTAGTTAATGCAGACAGCTGATTTATTGGAGCATGCTCTTGAGTAATTGCCAATAAAACCTGATCTGGGGTGCTATGTTTGTGCTATTGTTCTTATCCATCTTGCATTAATAGTAAATGTAAGCAAATCATCTGAAATCCTAACTCTTGATTTGTTTTATGCTACTTAAAATCAATAGAGCAAATGCTACTGTTTTATTTCGATGTATTCTTACTGTGGTGTAGTTGCCCCATCAGTCACTTGTACAAAAATGTCAGAATTAATGTTTTGTTGCAAGTAGAAAGTCCCAAGATATTAATTGATCAAACTAATAGAATGTAAATGGAACATCTAATCAGTGCTCTGGAAATAATTGGGCTGAAATTCTAGGTTTCAGCCACCATTTGAATGCAATTGCCTGAGGTGATTTCAGACATGTGGGTCAGTAAGCTGCTGGCAGATTCCGTACTAATGCATTTTAACACATTTAATGTTTCTTCAGGCTGTTGTGACCAGCATCAAAATCTAAGGAGACTATTTGTGTGAATATTGATTTTAATATCCATTCAACTCTCAATGTCAACTATTGTTATGTGCAATGTATTTCCTTCCAGGATCTTGGTGCAGAACATTTTGTACCCCTCTTCAAAATGAAGGATTTTCATCAGGAGCAACCTTTTGCATTGCTGGTTTCGATGAGAGCCAGAGAGTGCAAATTTAAAATAATTGGCAAGAGAATCAGTGCGAAAATGAGAAGAAGTATGTTTAGACAGCGAGCTATATCGAGAATGCATTCACTGAAAAGGTGGTGGAAGCAAATTCAATCATAATTATCAAAATGAAATTGGGTATCCATTTGAAAAGGAAAAAGGTTTGTAGGGCTAGAGTGGTAGGAGACGTTAATGGAGGCAACTCTTTTTAGGTGGTTCTTTAAAGAGCTAGCACAGGCACGATGGGGCCGAATGGCTTCTTTTTGTGCTGTAAGATTCTCTAACATCTGTTGGATTTGGAAGAGCCAGGGAATTTTATTTGTTCCATTTGTTTATCAACTGTTCACTGTATAAACATTCCAGGATTAAGAGGGAATGCAAGTAGCGTCTTAATCTTTTATATACTCTTGCTAAAAAAACAGTTTCTTTATTTTCTTGATTTTTAGAATCCTGCCATCCAAAGAGTTTGCCGATATTGCTCCAAGGAGTATTAATTGGCCGGAGGCAGGACTTCTACCCTGCAGTCAGGAGGCAGTCCCACCTCTGGCCAACAGCTCTCAACATCCAGGCAGCACCAGAAATTGTGCTGGACAGGACTGGAACTGCAAACTGTCCCCATAGTCTAGACACACGAACCCAGCACCACAAAAGCGTTGGGGTCGCAAGACAGGAAGATGAGACTTGGGGGGGGGGGGGGGGGGGGGGAGAGAGAGAGGAGAAGAGAGGCTGGGTGTGGGGGAGGGGGAGCAGGGTGCTGCAGGTGCTTGTGGAGGGTGTTTGTGACGCGGTCACGGAGGAAGGGAACATCTGGAGGGTCAGGCCTTATGGGGCAGGCAAAAGGAGGCTGTTGATGGAGGCGCCTCTCCCTTCCCTCCCTCAACTGTGGCTCCAGCAGGGCCACTTTCCAGGCTTGCTCCTGAATTCCTCCCAGCCTGAAAATTTGAGGTTTGGTCAGAAATGGCCCTTAAGTGGTCATTAAGTGGCCACTTAATGGCCTCAGTTGGAGGAAGGGTGGACCAACCAGCCTAAGTCTTGCCCATCCCCCTGTAAAATTTCAGAGAGATTGAGTCGGGCAGGAGCCTGGTGGGAAGGCAGTCCAAAGAACTGCTTGCAAACCTGTTTGTGGGTAAATGTAAAATTGTGCCATTTGTGTTTTATAATTGGGAACCAGATTAATGGCCTAAATTTGCCACATTTCCTTACTATGATATTTTTCCATTTGGTCAGAGTTGTTATAATGGGGCCCAAATGATCACACATTTGACATTCAAATGTGTGATGGTGCAATTTTTACAGACACCTCGGAACAAGAAATCCAAACTAGACCAGTCCTATGTTTGAAAAAACCCAGCAGCTAATTCGTCAATTCCCGTTTCTGAGGCTAAGTAGATGCAATATCCGTGGCGTTCCATGACAGGAAAACGGGCACCACACCTGGACTGTTTCAGTGACTGTTAAGGGACTAGCACTGGCACCAGATGGAACACCATTGATTCCAATGAGAAACGGTGCCGGATTGACCGGTTTCGCGATTGACACTCAGGAGGCTGACAAGCTGCAGCTGCATATAAACACTTCACTCCCCACACACACCCTCCCAGCCAACAAGATGGCAGCCGAACGTGAAGCCACATGCTTCACGGATGCTGAGTTGGAGACACCGGGATGCAGTGGAGAAGAGGCGGATGTACCCCAGCCCAGGAAGGAGGCTGCCAGCCACCGCCATTTGCCATGTCTGGGTGCAGGTGGCAGAGGCAAACAACGATGTGGACAACACTGTCCAGGCCGGCTAGCAGTGCTGGAAAAAACTGCATGACCTCCTCGGGGCGGCCAGAGTGAGGAAGCAGCACTGTGCCCCTGGCACCACCCCTATTAACCTGGCTCCCTCTGGACGGCGGGCGAACCCCCACCCTGCACCATATGTCGGCACCCACTATGGCGGCCATGGCTGGGTGCCCTGGCTTCTGAGGCCACCAGCTACCCACCCCATGAGCTGCATGCATCAGACTGCCTAACACAGCCATTTTCTTCCCCCCCCCCAAGTGAAGGCCGTCCACAACCGCCAGGAGGCACTTGTGAGGAAGGCCCTTGCCATACAGGAATTTACTACGTGATATGCATCCGTATCACCTTGATGGAAACTTGGCTGAGAGGTGTGCCATCTTTCCCCTAATGAAGCACGTCCACCACTTGCCCTAACAAAACTGTATCGGTAGTGATGTGGTCCTTATCACCAGACCACAGCTTAGCCTTGACCCCCAAATCCTCTGGCTCTTCCGTTGAGCATTTAAGTTTTGTTCCACCTCTCGATATTTCTCATTGTTCTCTACTACCCTCCCAAGTACAATAAACATTTTCCAAGCAACATTCCTTCACTGCGTCTATCTCAGCCTCTGCACTAAATAACCTCTTCCCTCGCTGATTTCAACCATCTCGACTTGCTCCCTATCCTCCGAGTACATGGCCCTCGTGTCCTCAAAATCGCACCAACCCATATTCACAACCATTCCCTTGACCTGGCTATTTCATGTGGTCTTGCTGGTCACATCATATCAGTTACAGATAGCGCCATCTCTGATCACTTCCTTGTAACGCTCTCCAGCAACATCCCCCTTTCCACTTCAAAGCCGTAACCCTCCTTCCTTCTGTGTCATCTTCCACCCCCCCCCCCCCCACCTTCCCTGGAAAACCTATTCCCCAATTCACGTACAGCTACATTTTCAAGATTCCCAACTGCCAACCTCTGCCCACCTGTTTGTCTCAATATTTCTGCAGCTCAGAGCCACCTTCATCCACACCTTTTGATGTGATAGTCCCCCATTAACAAAGGAACATAGGACCAGGAGTAGCCAAACAGGCCCCTTAAGCCTGCTGCACCATTCAATAAGATCATGGCTGATTTGTGGCCTAACTCCATATACTTGTCTTTGGCTCATTGTTATGGGCCAGGGTTTAGAGAACCCCAAAGTGTATCATGGTGTTCACCTGACCCACAACTTTTAATAGATTGTGGTATGGGGAGCACACGGCCCACTCTACAGGTGTGGTACAGCAGAAATGGAAAAGTATTTTTTAAAGCAAAACCAGATTTATTCTATGAACTCAAGTTAACCTTTTTAAAACATACAGTGAACATCTTAGCAACCATCAATTCAAATACACCCCCCAAAGAATATAACACTAAATAATCCTTAAGCTGTCCTTTTAACATCCATAAGACTTTAAAAAAAAAACTTTAAACAGAAGCACATCAGGTTAAAGTCACTACTGAGAGCAGTTATTAGTTTTAAATCACCAAAGGATCGATTTACAGTTTTTAGATTACAGAGAGAGAGACTAATACCCCTTCTGGATGTGCCTGCAGCTATCCAACTCTGAAAACGAAACTAAAACACACCCTGCAGCAAACAGCCTAAAATGAAAGTAAAAATCTGACAGACAGCCCAGCTCCACCCACACTGACATCATTGATAAACACCCATTTCTTAAAGGTACTCTCACATGACACCACCCCCAAGAAAAAAAACAAAACCATCAACTTCAAGATGGTTTCATTTTTCACCTTTTCACTATCCTTTAAGAAATGCACACAGTAAATATACATTTTCATTTCAAAAAAACAACGCACGTAAACAGGTATAATAATATAGTCAATTTCTTTTTCTTTCTTCATCCTCCAACTGAAACTGCTTAAGTTCATCACATTCGTGACAAAGCAGCGGCTATCACGTTTTCTTCTCCTGCCACATGTACTATTTTAAAATGAAATGGTTGTAGCAATAAACTCCAGCGAAACAGCCTTGCATTGTTATTCTGAAATCGCTCCAAAAACGTCAACGGATTATGATCAGTATATATAATGGTGTCAGACGAATTGCTAGTCACATAAATGTGAAAATGTTGCAAAGCCAGCACCAAACTCAACGTCTCCTTCTCAATCGTTGAATACTTTTTCTGGTGAGAATTCACTTTCTTTGAAAAATAACCAATAGGCCCCTCTAGCCCTTCGTCGTCATCTTGTAGAAGCACTGCACCTACACCCACATCACTCGCATCAACTGCCACTTTGAATGGTTTTGTATAATTTGGGATGACTAACACAGGAGCAGTGGTAACACAGCCTTCAGGCCGTTAAATGCCTGTTGACACTCCGCTGTCCACTGGAATTTGTTACGCTTCTTGAGCAAGTCCGTCAGTGGAGCGACCACACTGCTAAATTTCGGTACAAATTTCCGGTAAAATCCACTCATAGCAAGAAATCGCATTATTTCCCGTTGTGTCGAGGGTATCGGAAACTCCCCAATAACTTTTGTTTTCACATCCCGTGGGACCATTCGACCCCATCCGATTGTATGGTCAAGGAAAGTAACTTGGGCTTTTCCAAATTCACTTTTGGCTAGGTTTATCACCAAACCCGCCTCCTGAAGTCAATCGAATAACTCCATCAGATGTTTCAAATGTTCTGTCCATGTCTGGCTGAAAATTACCAGATCGTCGATGTATAACCGCACCATTGGGTAATCCTGAAACAACTTTGTTAGTTAACCGTTGAAATGTGGCTGGGGCGTTTTTCATGCCAAATGGCATAACTTTGAATTGGTATATACCATCTGGAGTCACAAATGCCGAAATCGCCTTCGCCCTTTCAGATAAAGGTACCTGCCAGTAAACTTTAAGTATATCCAGTGTGGAAATAAAAGCTGATTGTCACACTTTCTCAATGCAATCCTCCAAACGTGGGATAGGACAAGAGTCCGTTCGTGTAACTGCATTAACTTTTCTATAGTCCACACACAACCGTTGGGTACCATCTGGTTTAGGCACCATCACTATGGGTGAGCCCCATTGGCTGCAACCCACTTCAATTATGCCATTTTTAAGCATACTCTCAATCTCTTTGTTAATCTGTGCCAATTTTAAAGGGTTAAGTCTGTATGGATGTTGTTTGATTGGAACAGCATTTCCCACATCTACATCATGTATAGCCATTTTAGTACTACAAACTTGCCCATGTGATATCAATAACTCTTTCAGGTCAGTCCTTTTTTCCTCTGGACGGTATCTCAGCAATTTATCCCAATTTTTAAGACATCCTCATTTTCCAATTTAATTTGAGGTATGTCAAATTCACAGTCATCTGGATTTGGTTTGTCACTTTGAGTTAGAATCATTAAAACCTCCTTTTTCTCTCCTTCCCTTTCAAAGTACTTTTTAAGCATATTCACATGACACACTCGGTGAGTCTTCCTTCTATCTGGTGTTTTTACCACATAATTCACCTCACTTAATTTCCTTTCAATCTGATAAGGGCCACAAAACCTTGCTTTTGAAGGATCACCTGCCACTGGTAACAAGACTAAAACTTTATCTCCACTGGCAAAACTACGAACTTTGGATTTCTTGTCCGCTAACCGTTTCATCACATTTTGTGCAACTTTTAAATGTTGTCCAGCCAATTCACCTGCTCTATTTAATCGTTCCCTAAAATTTGACACGTAATCCAATAATGTAATTTCCGATTTCTCACTCTCCAATTTTTCCTTAATCAATTTAAGTGGTCCTCTCACCTCATGACCAAAAATTAGTCCAAAAGGACTAAATTTGGTTGACTCATTAGGTGCATCCCTAATTGCAAACAGTACGAATAGAATTCCTTTATCCCAATCCTCTGGATAATCTTGACAATAAGCCCACAACATTGTCTTTAATGTCTGATGCCACCTTTCTAACGCTCTCTGCGATTCTGGATGGTACGCAGTTGATTTAAATTGTTTCATTCCTAAACTATCCATAACTTCTTTGAATAACCTTGAGGTAAAATTTGATCCTTGATCCGATTGTATTTCTGTGGGTAGTCCATATCTAGTAAAGAATTTAAGTAACTCCTCCACAATCCTTTTTGCTGTAATATTACATACTGGAATGGCCTCTGGAAACCTAGTAGACACATCCATTATAGTCAAAAGATATTGTTTGCCACTTTTTGTTTTAGGAAGCGGTCCTACGCAATCAATTAGGACCTTTGTAAAAGGTTCCTCAAATGCTGGAATGGGTATTAACGGTGCTGGTTTTATCACTGCTTGAGGTTTCCCTATCACTTGACATGTGTGACATGATTGACAAAATGTAACTACATCTTTTTATGTAGTCCAGGCCAACAAAAATGTTTCTGGATTGTAGCTTGAGTTTTCCTTATTTCTAAATGACCTCCCACTGGTATCTCATGTTCAACTCGCAACACCTCCTTTCTATATCCTACCGCCAATACTACTTGATGAACTTCTGCCCACTTTTCATCCGCCTGCATATGTAAAGGTCTCCATTTTCTAATCAATACATTTCTTTTACGGTAATAACACTCTGGTATACGCACAGATTCGCCTTGCATATATGCTTTCTGATACATCCATTTTATTTCTATATCTTTCTGTTGTAACTCCACTAATTTTCCTGAACTAAAAATATCCGCCTCATCCTCCACCTGTTCTTTTCCAACCATCTGATCAAAAATTGTTTCTGATTGCACTTCAACGTCATCTTCACTCTTTGATTTCTCCTCTGTTCTTAACCTGTGACTTTGCGGCCTTGTTACTACACAATCCGGAAAAATCCCAGGATATTTGTCCTTCAACACTTCTGTTGTCTGATTTTCCACTGGTCTATCCACCACAGTAGGCATCACTCCCACGTGCGACCCAGCTATATCATGACCCAAGATAAACTGTATTCCTGGACAAGATAGTTTCTTTATTACTCCTACTACCACTTCACCATGCTTCACTGGACTTTCCAACCTTACCTTATATAATAGAACACCCTGAATTCTACATATTACCACCTTTTCTGGCAACATTCTTCCCAAACTACATAGCTCCTCATCTCTTACCATTTAAAGATTGACTAGCTCCCATATCTCTTAAAATTGTGACTTCTTCACCTGCTCCTCCTGATACACATGAGTAAATGAGGGTGGGCACGGGAGCAATAGGTCAGAAGGTGAGAGCATTGAGGGAGAACTAGGGAATAGGGACAGTGGGGCTCTGAGGCAAAGCAGACAGGGAGAAGTTGCTGAACACAGCGGGTCTGGTGGCCTGAAGTGCATATGTTTTAATGCAAGAAGTATTACGGGTAAGGCAGATGAACTTAGAGCTTGGATTAGTACTTGGAACTATGATGTTGTTGCCATTACAGAGGCCTGGTTGAGGGAAGGGCAGGATTGGCAGCTAAACGTTCCAGGATTTAGATGTTTCAGGCGGGATAGAGGGGGATGTAAAACTGGAGGCGGAGTTGCGCTACTGGTTCGGGAGAATATCACAACTGTACTGCGGGAGGCCACCTAAAAGGGCAGTGAGGCTATATGGGTAGAGATCAGGAATAAGAAGGGTGCAGTCACAATGTTGGGGGTTTACTACAGGCCTCCCAACAGCCAGCGGGAGATAGAGGAGCAGATAGGTAGACAGATTTTGGAAAAGAGTAAAAACAACAGGGTTGTGGTGATGGGAGACTTCAACTTCCCCAATATTGACTGGGACTCACTTAGTGCCAGGGGCTTAGACGGGGCGGAGTTTGTAAGGAGCATCCAGGAGGGCTTCTTAAAACAATATGTAGACAGTCCAACTAGGGAAGGGGCGGTACTGGACCTGGTATTGGGGAATGAGCCCGGCCAGGTGGTAGATGTTTCAGTAGGGGAGCATTTTGGTAACAGTGACCACAATTCAGTAAGTTTTAAAGTACAGGTGGACAAGGATAAGAGTGGTCCTAGGATGGAATGTGCTAAATTGGGGGAAGGCTAATTATAATAATATTAGGCAGGAACTGAAGAGCCTAGATTGGGGGCGGATGTTTGAGGGTAAATCAATATCTGACATGTGGGAGGCTTTCAAGTGTCAGTTGAAAGGAATTCAGGACCGGCATGTTCCTGTGAGGAAGAAGGATAAATACGGCAATTTTCGGGAACCTTGGATAACGAGAGATATTGTAGGCCTCGTCAAAAAGAAAAAGGAGGCATTTGTCAGGGCTAAAAGGCTGGGAACAGACGAAGCCTGCGTGGAATATAAGGAAAGTAGGAAGGAACTTAAGCAAGGAGTCAGGAGGGCTAGAAGGGGTCACGAAAAGTCATTGGCAAATAGGGTTGAGGAAAATCCCAAGGCTTTTTACACGTACATAAAAAGCAAGAGGGTAGCCAGGGAAAGGGTTGGCCCACTGAAGGATAGGCAAGGGAATCTATGTGTGGAGCCAGAGGAAATGGGCGAGGTACTAAATGAATACTTTGCATCAGTATTCACCAAAGAGAAGAAATTGGTAGATGTTGAGTCTGGAGAAGGGTGTGTCGATAGCCTGGGTCACATTGAGATCCAAAAAGACGAGGTGTTGGGTGTCTTAAAAAATATTAAGGTAGATAAGTTCCCAGGGCCTGATGGGATCTACCCCAGAATACTGAAGGAGGCTGGAGAGGAAATTGCTGAGGCCTTGACAGAAATCTTTGGATCCTCACTGTCTTCCCGGAGGACTGGAGAATAGCCAATGTTGTTCCTCTGTTTAAGAAGGGTAGCAAGGATAATCCAGGGAACTACAGGCCGGTGAGCCTTACTTCAGTGGTAGGGAAATTACTGGAGAGAATTCTTCGAGACAGGATCTACTCCCATTTGGAAGCAAATGGACGTATTATTGAGAGGCAGCGTGGTTTTGTGAAGGGGAGGTCGTGTCTCACTAACTTGATAGAGTTTTTCGAGGAGGTCACTAAGATGATTGATGCAGGTAGGACAGTGGATGTTGTCTATATGGACTTAAGTAAGGCCTTTGACAAGGTCCCTCATGGTAGACTAGTACAAAAGGTGAAGTCACACGGGATCAGGGGTGAGCTGGCAAGGTGGATACAGAACTGGCTAGGTCATAGAAGGCAGAGAGTAGCAATGGAAGGATGCTTTTCTAATTGGAGGGCTGTGACCAGTGGTGTTCCACAGGGATCAGTGCTGGGACCTTTGCTCTTTGTAGTATATATAAATGATTTGGAGGAAAATGTAACTGGTCTGATTAGTAAGTTTGCAGACGACACAAAGGTTGGTGGAATTGCGGATAGCGATGAGGACTGTCAGAGGATACAGCAGGATTTAGATTGTTTGGAGACTTGGGCGGAGAGATGGCAGATGGAGTTTAATCCGGACAAATGTGAGGTAATGCATTTTGGAAGGTCTAATGCAGGTAGGTAATATACAGTGAATGGTAGAACCCTCGAGTATTGAAAGTCAAAGAGATCTAGGAGTACAGGACCACAGGTCATTGAAAGGGGTAACACAGGTGGAGAAGGTAGTCAAGAAGGCATACGGCATGCTTGCCTTCATTGGCCGGGGCGTTGAGTATAAGAATTGGCAAGTCATGTTGCAGCTGTATAGAACTTTAGTTAGGCCACACTTGGAGTATAGTGTTCAATTCTGGTCGCCACACTACCAGAAGGATGTGGAGGCTTTAGAGAGGGTGCAGAAGAGATTTACCAGAATGTTGCCTGGTATGGAGGGCATTAGCTATGAGGAGCGGTTGAATAAACTCTGTTTGTTCTCACTGGAACGAAGGAGGTTGAGGGGAGACCTGATAGAGGTATACAAAATTATGAGGGGCATAGACAGAGTGGATAGTCAGAGGCTTTTCCCCAGGGTAGAGGGGTCAATTACTAGGGGGCATAGGTTTAAGGTGAGAGGGGCAAGGTTTAGAGTAGATGTACGAGGCAAGTTTTTTACGCAGAGGGTAGTGGGTGCCTGGAACTCGCTACCGGAGGAGGTGGTGGAAGCAGGGATGATAGTGACATTTAAGGGGCATCTTGACAAATACATTAATAGGATGGGAATAGAGGGATACAGACCCAGGAAGTGTGGAAGATTGTAGTTTAGTCGGGCAGCATGGTTGGCACGGGCTTGGAGGGCCGAAGGGCCTGTTCCTGTGCTGTACATTTCTTTGTTCTTTGTAAACTTTACCCACACAAGTAAATTCTTTAAAGAGATCTGGCACCTTTTTATCAATCACCTCTTGATCAGGTGGTACAATCTTTTGCACCTCCTTCGCTTCACTTGGGCTTTCCTTTACCAGTTTAACAAACCCCACTGTCTTATCCTGTTTTACCATATCAGCCTTCCCGGTGCTTTTCTTCAACCACCAACACTGTGACTTTACATGGCCTAGTCTATTACAGTGAAAACATTTGAAACTTTTCATTTCTTTTCCACCTTCCTGGATTTCTTTTTTAATCTGAGGTACACTCTCCTTATCTCCCATCAGATCATCTTTATCTTTACCACTTGAGTATTTCTCTTTTCCCCAGTTTCTATCCCTCACAGGCTGAAACTGATGTCGGAAACCAAGCCTTGATTTATGAACTCTTTCATAATCATCTGCCATTTCCGCTGCTAATCTCACAGTTTTAACCCTCTGTTCTTCCACATGAGTTCTCACTACATCAGGAATTGAATTTTTAAACTCCTCCAAAAGTACAATTTCCCTGATAGCTTCATACGTTTGGTCTATTTTCAAAGCCCTTGTCCACCTATCAAAATTACTCTGTTTGATCCTTTCAAACTCCATGTATGTTTGACCAAATTCTTTCTTCACTTTCTAAACCTTTGTCTGTGGCCTTCAGACGCTAATTCATATGCACCCAAGTTGGATTTTTTCACCTCCTCATACGTCCCAGATACCACCTCTGGTAGTGATGCAAACACTTCACTAGCCCTACCTATCAGCTTTGTTTGGATCAGTAATACCCACATGTCCTGTGGCCATTTCATTTGTTTAGCTACCTTCTCAAATGAAATGAAAAAGGCTTCTACCTCCTTCTCATCAAACCTTGGCAATGCTTGGACATATTTAAATGGATTCCCACCAAGCCTTCGACTTTGGCGCTCTCTCACTATTCTCATCACTATCAACTAACTGTACATTTCCCTTCACATATGCCAATTTTAACTGACTGTCATGTTTCATGGCCATTTTCTGAAGTTCAAACTCTCTCTCTCTCTTTCTCTGACCTGTATCTCCCTTTCTCTTTCTTTTTGTTCTGCTAGGGCTATTCTTTCTTTTCTCCTTTCTTCTCTCTCCTTTTCTTTTTCCCCTCTCCCTCTTTCTCTTTCCGCTGTCTCTGTTTTTCCTCTCTTTTGTATTCAAGCTGCTTGAATTCTTTCTCATGTTCCATTTGTTTAATTTGTAACTGGATTTTTGCCATTTCCAATGAGTCAAACTGTATCTCAGGCAACTTTAAATGCTTAGCCATCGCTATAATTACCTCCCGCATTTTGTCAAGTAATGTTAACTGCAATATCTTTGCCAAATCTAACAGTCTGCTTTTAGTCTCTGCCGTAAGGTACTGCGTGTGACTGTCTCACCCCAAAAAACTTCAGAGCCTCTGAAAGAGCCATTGTCCACAGCACACTCCCCACTTAAACTGGAATAACACACCTGAAAAGCAACCACAATATGCTCACCCCTCACTGTCTTTAAGTTCACTAAGCCAATCGCGTAGATAGAATTTTATCCCGGTCGAGCCCCCAATTTGTTATGGGCCAGGGTTTAGAGAACCCTAAAGTGTATCATGGAGTTCACCTGACCCACAACTTTTAATAGATTGTGGTATGGGGAGCACACTGTCCACTCTACAGGTGTGATAGAGCAGAAATGGAAAAGTATATTTTAAAACAAAACCAGATTTATTCTATGAACTCAAGTTAACCTTTTTAAAACATACAGTGAACATCTTAGCAACCATTAATTCAAATACAACCCCCAAAGAATACAACACTAAGTAATCCTTAAGCTGTCCTTTTAACACCCGTAAGACTTAAAAAATAAAACTAAAACTTTCTACAGAAGCACATCAGGTTAAAGTCACTACTGAGAGCAGTTATTAGTTTTAAATCACCAAAGGATCGATTTACAGTTTTTAGATTACAGAGAGAGAGACTAATACCCCTTCTGGATGTGCCTGCAGCTATCCAACTCTGAAAACGAAACTAAAACACACCCTGCAGCAAACAGCCTAAAATGAAAGTAAAAATCTGACAGACAGCCCAGCTCCACCCACTCTCTGACATGAAAAAAGAAATGAAAATCGCTTATTGTCTCAAGTAGGCTTCAAATGAAGTTACCGTGAAAAGCCCCTAGTCGCCACATTCCGGCACCTGTTCAGGGAGGCTGGTACGGGAATTGAACCGTGCTGCTGGCCTGCCTTCGTCTGCTTTAAAAGCCAGCTATTTAGTCCTGTGCTAAACCAGCCCCTCACTGATAAACTCACTGTAAACATCGCTGATAAACACCCATTTCTTAAAGGTACTCTCACATGACATCATATCCCTTAATATCTTTGCTTGACAATCTATCTATCTCCCAAGTAAAACCATTACTGTCTCACCCTGACCATTCCTCAGTTGTACCCTACTTTCAGCTCCCTTAAATTCAAGAGACGCAAACTTGAAAGGATAGTGCAGACAACTCGTATCCATTCATTAACAGCTGCAGCTGGGCGACATAAAGCACTTTCAAGTCCTGCTCTCATCTTATGAAACTGCTCACTTCCAGATCATTCTGAAATGCAAACAAAATCCTTTGGCTTCTGTTCTATATTGCGAACCATCTTCTTAAACCCTGTCTCCTCCACCCTAACCTCCAATAACTGCAAGAACCTCCCCGACTTCCTTGTCATTAAGAGCAAGATCTTCCTGATTAGCTGCCTTTGCTGCCAAAAGGTTCCCTGCTACCCTAGCTGAATTCATGGGCGGGATTCTCCCATCCCGCGGCAGAGTGTCCACGCATCGTGTTTTACGACGGTATGAATGGTCCACTGCCAGGAGTAATTCTGGCCCCTACAGGGGGCCAGCACGGCGCTGGAGCGGTTCGCGCCACTCCAGCTGCCGCTACCGGTGTGAACAGTGCGCCGCAAGATCCGTGCATGCGCAGTGTCCTCCTTCAACGCGCCAGCCTTGCGCAACATGGGAGGGGACTACAGGGGCCGGCGCATAGCAAAAGAGGCCGGGGTACAGGGAGGCCGGCCCACCGATTGGTGAGCCCCGATCGTGGGCCAGGCCCCATTGGAGGCCCCCCCAACCGGGATGAGAGATCCTCCCCCCCCCCCCCCCCCCCCCCCCGGGACGCCACCCGTCCCTTGCACACAGTGTTCCCGCTGGCTGCGAGCAGGTGTAGGCGGCGCCGGTGGGACTCAGCGTTTTAACTGCGGCCGCTCGACCCATCCGGGCCGTAGAATCGGCGGGCTGGCCGCGTAGAGCGGCCCCCGACTGGTGCCGCGCCAACTATACCGGCGTCAATGGCGCCGATTCTCCGCTCTGCCGTCCCCTAGCTCATTTTGTCTATGTACTCTCCGGCTCCCCGTTAGCTGTTGTGATTGTAGAAACATCGGAAGAGACCAAGTCGATTAATTCAATTGGCGCTTTTTGCTGAAGAATTTTGAAAAAGCTTCAACCTTACATCTTGCACTATTGTTGGGTTCCACTGTGGCTGAGGGTGGACTTATAGAATCATAGAATTTACAGTACAGAAGGAGGCCATTTGGCTCATCGAGTCTGCACCGGCCCTTGGCAAGAGCACCCTATCTAAGCGTTTTTGGACACTAAGGGCAATTTAGCATGGCAAATCGACCTAAAACTGCACATCTTTGGACTATGGGAGGAAACCAGAGCACCTGGAGGAAACCCATGCAGACACCGGGAGAACGTGCAGTCTCTGCACAGACACCCAAGCCGGGAATCAAACCTGAGACCCCGGAGCTGTGAATGAACGGTGCTAACCACAGTGCTACTTTGCTGCTCGTTTTTTTCTTTATAGAATTTACAGTGCAGAAGGAGGCCATTCGGCCCATCAAGTTTGCACCGGCCCTTGGAAAAAGCACCCAAATTAAGCCCACACCTCGACCCTGTCCCCATAACCCAGTACCCCACCTAACATTTTATTTTGGACACTAATGGCAATTTAGCATGGCCAATCCACCTAACCTGCACAACTTTGAACTGTGGGAGGAAACCAAAGCATTCGGAGGAATCATAGAATCATAGAATTTACAGTGCAGTAGGAGGCCATTTGACCCATTGAGTCTGCACCGGCCCTTGGAAAGAGCACCCTACCCAAGCCATAGCTCCGCCCAACCATTCTTTTTTGGGCACTTAGGCAATTTAGCATAGCCAATCCACCTAACCTTCACATCTTTGGACTGTGGGAGGAAACCGGAGCACTCTGAGGTAACCCACGCAGACATGGGGAGAACTTGCAGTCTCCGCAAGTGACCCAGCGGGGAATCGAACCTGGGACCCTGGAGCTGTGAAACAACTGTGCTAACCACTGTGCTACCGTGCTACTTGTGCTGAGGATGGACTTGTGGTTGAGGATGGACTTGTGGTTGAGGATGGACTTGTGGTTGAGGATGGACTTGTGGTTGAGGATGGACTTGTGGTTGAGGATGGACTTGTGGTTGAGGATGGACTTGTGGTTGAGGATGGACTTGTGGTTGAGGATGGACTTGTGGTTGAGGATGGACTTGTGGTTGAGGATGGACTTGTGGTTGAGGATGGACTTGTGGTTGAGGATGGACTTGTGGTTGAGGATGGACTTGTGGTTGAGGATGGACTTGTGGTTGAGGATGGACTTGTGGTTGAGGATGGACTTGTGGTTGAGGATGGACTTGTGGTTGAGGATGGACTTGTGGTTGAGGATGGACTTGTGGTTGAGGATGGACTTGTGGTTGAGGATGGACTTGTGGTTGAGGATGGACTTGTGGTTGAGGATGGACTTGTGGTTGAGGATGGACTTGTGGTTGAGGATGGACCTGTGGCTGAGGATGGACTTATGGCATTTCCTCATCTTGTTGGTTATTTGGATATCCTCCAACATTGTAGACTGGATGTGCCGGGATTAGACATCTGCTGGGTTCTGTTTCGCCTTCTGGATTTGGTGTTTAATGTATAAGTGACTGTACACTGTGTGGTAACTTCACTAAGTTGATGCCTCATTCTGAGATATCATTTGTCACAGGCATTTTTATACTTCCTATTGAATCAAGGCTGATATGTGACTTGATGGTAAATATTTATTACTGTCACAAGTAGGCTTACATTAACACTGCAATGAAGTTGCTGTGAAATGGAGAATGTGTAATGGAGAAGTGAAGATATGTGGATGGATGGTTAGATTGTCATGGCATTCAATTCTGTTGATCTTCACCTTTTCCACAGATTCATGGTTTTGGGCTGCTAGTCTTTTTTTGATCTGTTTCGATTTCTTTTTTTTTTTTTTAATATATTTTATTCAAAATTTTTGGCCAACCATAACAGTACATAGTGTATCTTTTACACAGTAATATAACAATATAAATAACAATGGCCAGTTTTTTAAACAAGAAATAAATAATATATAAACAACATCAAAATTAAAAAACAAAACTAAATGGCAACTGCCTTGTCCCAAATAAATACACTCCAAAAATACAATTCAGCAGTCCAGTATACAATTACCTATAACAACAACCTATACATATTATACTTATACACTAACATCCCTGAGAGTCCTTCTGGTTCCTCCTCCCCCCCCCCCCCCCCACCCCGGGTCGCTGCTGCTGTCGTCTTCTTTTCCATTCCCTCTATCTTTCTGTGAGGTATTCGACGAACGGTTGCCACCGCCTGGTGAACCCTTGAGCCGATCCCCTTAGGACGAACTTAATCCGTTCCAGCTTTATAAACCCTGCCATGTCATTTATCCAGGTCTCCACACCCGGGGGCTTGGCTTCCTTCCACATCAACAGTATCCTGCGCCGGGCTACTAGGGACGCAAAGGCCAAAACATCAGCCTCTTTCGCCTCCTGCACTCCCGGCTCTTCTGCAACCCCGAATATAGCCAACCCCCAGCTTGGTTCGACCTGGACCCCCACCACCTTCGAAAGCACCTTTGTCACCCCCACCCAAAACCCCTGTAGTGCCGGACATGACCAGAACATGTGGGTGTGATTCGCTGGGCTTCTCGAGCATCTCTCACACCTATCCTCTACTCCAAAAAATTTACTGAGCCGTGCTCCAGTCATATGCGCCCTGTGTAACACCTTAAATTGTATCAGGCTTAGCCTGGCACATGAGGACGATGAGTTTACCCTACTTAGGGCATCAGCCCACAGCCCCTCCTCAATCTCCTCCCCCAGCTATTCTTCCCATTTCCCTTTCAGCTCATCTACCAATCTCCCCCTCGTCCCTCATTTCCCCATATATGTCTGATACCTTACCGTCCCCCACCCATGTCTTTGAGATCACTCTGTCCTGCACCTCCTGCGTCGGGAGCTGCGGGAATTCCCTCACCTGTTGCATCGCAAAAGCCCTCAGTTGCATATACCGGAATGCATTCCCTTGGGGCAACCCATATTTTTCGGTCAGCGCTCCCAGACTTGCAAACGTCCCATCTACAAACACATCTCTCAATTGTGTTACTCCTGCTCTTTGCCATGTTCCAAATCCCCCATCCATTCTCCCCGGAGCAAACCTATGGTTATTTCTTATCGGGGACCACACCGAGGCTCCCGTCTTTCCCCTATGCCGTCTCCACTGCCCCCAAATTTTCAGAGTAGCCACCACCACCGGGCTTGTGGTGTATTTCTTCGGTGAGAACGGCAACGGTGCCGTCACCATAGCTTGTAGGCTAGTCCCCCTGCAGGACGGCCTCTCCAATCTCTTCCATGCCGCTCCCTCCTCTTCTCCCATCCACTTACATACCATTTGAGATATTGGCGGCCCAGTAGTACTCACTTAGGCTCGGTAGTGCCAGCCCCCCCCCCCCCCCTATCCCTACTACGCTGCAAAAATCCCTTCCTCACTCTTGGGGTCTTCCCGGCCCACACAACTCATGATACTCTTCTCAATCCTTTTGAAAAAAGCCTTCGTGATCACCACCGGGAGGCACTGAAACACAAAGGGGAATCTCGGGAGGACCACCATTTTAACCGCCTGCACCCTCCCTGCCAGTGACAGGGATACCATGTCCCATCTCTTGAAGTCTTCCTCCATCTGTTCCACCAACCGCGTTAAATTTAACCTATGCAATGTACCCCAATTCTTGGCTATCTGGATCCCCAAGTAACGAAAGTCCCTTGTTACCTTCCTCAGTGGTAAGTCCTCTATTTCTCTGCTCTGCTCCCCTGGATGCACCACAAACAACTCACTTTTCCCCATGTTCAGTTTATATCCTGAAAATTCTCCAAACTCCCCAAGTATCCGCATTATCTCTGGCATCCCCTCCACCGGGTCCGCCACATACACCAATAAATCGTCCGCGTAAAGAGATAACCGGTGTTCCTCTCCTCCCCTGAGTACTCCCTTCCACTTCCTGGAACCCCTCAATGCTATTGCCAGGGGCTCAATCGCCAGTGCAAACAATATTGGGGACAGAGGACATCCCTGCCTCGTCCCTCTATGGAGCCGAAAATACGCAGACCCCCGTCCATTCGTGACCACGCTCGCCATCGGGGCCCTATACAGCAGCTGTACCCATCTAATATACTCATCTCCAAAGCCAAATCTCCTCAACACCTCCCACAAATAATCCCACTCCACTCTATCAAATGCTTTCTCGGCATCCATCGCCACCACTATCTCCGCTTCCCCCTCTGGTGGGGGCATCATCATTACCCCTAGCAGCCTCCGTATATTCGTATTCAGCTGTCTCCCCTTCACAAACCCAGTTTGGTCCTCATGGACCACCCCCGGGACACAACCCTCTATCCTCATTGCCATTACCTTGGCCAGAATCTTAGCGTCTACGTTCAGGAGGGAAATAGGCCTATAGGACCCGCATTGCAGCGGGTCTTTTTCCTTCTTTAGGAGAAGCGATATCGCTGCCTCTGACATAGTCGGGGGCAGCTGTCCCCTTTCCCTCGCCTCATTAAAGGTTTTCATCAGTAGCGGGGCGAGCAAGTCCACATATTTCCTCTAAAATTCAACTGGGAATCCATCCAGTCCCGGGGCCTTCCCCGCCTGCATGCTCCTAATTCCTTTCACTACTTCCTCCATTTCGATCTGTGCTCCCAGTCCCACCCTCTCCTGCTCCTCCACCTTGGGAAATTCCAGCTGGTCCAGAAAACACATCTTTCTCTCCTTCCCATCCGGGGGCTGAGCTTCATATAATCTTTCATAGAATGCCTTGAACACTCCATTCACTCTCTCCGCTCCCCGCTCCATCTCTCCCTCCTCATCCCTCACTCCCCCTATTTCCCTCGCTGCTCCCCTTTTCCTCAAATGGTGGGCCAGCAACCTGCTCGCCTTCTCCCCATATTCGTACTGCACACCCTGTGCCTTCCTCCACTGTGCCTCTGCAGTACCTGTTGTCAGCAAATCAAATTCTACGTGTAGCCTTTGCCTTTCCCTGTACAGTCCCTCCTCCTGTGCCTCCGCATATTGCCTGTCCACCCTCAGAAGTTCTTGCAGCAACCGCTCCCGTTCCCTACTCTCCTGCTTTCCTTTTATGTGCCCTGATTGATATCAGCTCCCCTCTAACCACTGCCTTCAGCGCCTCCCAGACCACTCCCACCTGGACCTCCCCATTATCATTGAGTTCCAAGTACTTTTCAATACACCCCCTCACCCTTAGACACACCCCCTCATCCGCCATTAGTCCCATGTCCATTCTCCAGGGTGGACGCCGTTCTTTTTCCTCCCCTATCTCCAAGTCCACCCAGTGTGGAGCGTGATCCGAAATAGCTATAGCCGTATACTCCGTCCCGCTCACCTTCGGGATCAACGCCCTTCCCAAAACAAAAAAGTCTATTCGCGAATAAACTTTGTGGACATAGGAGAAAAACGAAAACTCCTTACTCCTAGGCCTGCTAAATTTCCATGGGTCTACTCCTCCCATCTGCTCCATAAAGTCTTTAAGCACCTTGGCTGCTGCCGGCCTCCTTCCAGTCCTGGACCTCGATCTGTCCAGCCCTGGTTCCAGCACTGTGTTAAAATCTCCACCCATTACCAACTTCCCCACCTCTAGGTCCGGGATACGTCCTAACATGCGCCTCATAAAGTTGGCATCATCCCAGTTCGGGGCATATACGTTCACTAAGACCACCGCCTCCCCCTGTAATTTACCACTCACCATCACTTATCTGCCCCCACTATCCGCCACTATGGTCTTTGCCTCAAACATTACCCGCTTCCCCACTAGTATAGCCACCCCCCTGTTTTTCGCATCTAGCCCCGAATGAAACACCTGCCCCACCCATCCTTTGCGTCGTCTAACCTGGTCTATCAGTTTCAAATGCGTCTCCTGTAACATAACCACATCTGCCTTAAGTTTCTTAAGGTGTGCGAGTACCCGTGCCCTCTTTATCGGCCCGTTCAGCCCTCTCACATTCCATGTGATCAGCCGGGTTGGGGGGCTTTTTACCCCCCCCCCCCCCCCTTGTCGATTAGCCATCCCCTTTTATCCAGCTCCTCACCCGGTTCCCACGCAGCTGTGTCCCCCCCAGGCGGTGCCCTCCCACCCCGCCCACCCCACCCCATACCAGCTCCCCCTTCTCCCCAGCAGCAGCGACCCAGTAAATCCCCCCTCCCACCCCCCCCCCCCCCTGCTAGATCCCCCACTAGCGTAGTTACACCCCCATGTTGCTCCCAGAAGTCAGCAAACTCTGGCCGACCTCGGCTTCCCCCCGTGACCTCGGCTCGCACCGTGCGACGCCCCCTCCTTCCTGCTTCCCTATTCCCGCCATAATTATCATAGCGCGGGAACAAAGCCCGCACTTCCCTTTTGGCCCCGCCCCCAATGGCCAACGCCCCCAGCTCCTCCACCTCCCTTCCTCCCTCCCCCACAACCTGTGGAAGAGAGAAAAGTTACCGGTTCGCAGGATTAACAACATAAAAATCATCTCTCCCCCCTTTTTCCCCCCCTCTTCGCCCCCCATATTCGCCCCACCACTTTGTCTCAAACGTTCTTTTTTAATAACCCGCTTATTCCAATTTCTCTTCAACAATAAATGTCCACGCCTCATCCGCCGTTTCAAAGTAGTGGTGCTTCCCTTGATATGTGACCCACAGTCTTGCCGGCTGCAGCATTCCAAATTTAATCTTTTTATGAAGCACTGCCTTGGCCCGATTAAAGCTCACCCTCCTTCTCGCCACCTCCGCACTCCAGTCTTGATATACGCAGATCACCGCGTTCTCCCACCTACTGCTCCGAGTTTTCTTTGCCCATCTGAGGACCATCTCTCTGTCCTTAAAACGGAGGAATCTCACCACTATGGCTCTGGGAATTTCTCCTGCTCTCGGTCCTCGCGCCATCACTCGGTATGCTCCCTCCACCTCCAACGGACCCGTCGGGGCCTCCGCTCCCATTAACGAGTGCAGCATCGTGCTCACATATGCCCCGACTCTGCCCCTTCTGCACCTTCAGGAAGACCAAGAATCCTTAAATTCTTCCTCCTCGCATTATTCTCCAGCACCTCCAGCCTTTCCACACATCGTTTATGGTGTGCCTCGTGCATCTCCGTCTTCACCACCAGGCCCTGTATATCGTCCTCGTTCTCGGCAGCCTTTGCCTTCAAGACCCGAAGCTCCCGCTCCTGGGTCTTTTGCTCATCTTTTAGCCCTTCAATCGCCTGTAATATCGGGGCCAACAGCTCCTTCTTCATCTCCTTTTTAAGCTCTTCCACGCAGCGTTTCAAATACTCGTGTTGTTCAGGGCCCCATATTAAACTGCCACCTTCCGACGCCATCTTGGTTTTTGCTTGCCTTCCTTGCCGCTGCTCTAAAGGATCCACCGCAATCCGGCCACCTTCCTCTCCTTTTTCCATCCGTATCCAGGGGGGATTCCCTTCTGGTTTCCCGCACAGTGTTTTTAGCCATTAAAATTGCCGTTGGGGCTCCTATCAAGAGCCCAAAAGTCCGTTCCACCGGGAGCTGCCGAAACGTGCGACTTAGCTGGTCATCGCCGCACCCGGAAGTCTGTTTCGATTTCTAATATCCAAGTTGAAAAATGTATTGGGAAGTTGCTCCTCGAGATACTTGCATTCAAATCTCATTCTTCTACCTTTGAAGTAGAGTGGATCTAATAATCTTTCAATAATCTTTATTAGCGTCACAAGTAGGCTTACATTAACACTGCAATTAAGTTACTGTGAAAGTCCCCTAGTTGCCACACTCCCGGCACCTGGTTGGGAATGCTGAGGGAGAATTCGGAATGTCCAATTCACCTAACAAGCACCCCTTTCCGGACTTGTGGGAAGAATTGGAACACCCAGAGGAACCCACCCAGACAGTGGCCGAACGTGCAGGCTCTGCACAGACAGTAACCCAAGACGGGAATCGAACCTGGGTCCCTGGTGTTGTGAAGCAACTGATGCTAACCCCTGTTCTACCGTGGATTTCTTTATTTCTTTGGCTGGTAAAGGTGAAGGCAAAGAATTACTGCTTTTAACAGTTGTTAAGAAAATGTTTGGAGTGGCTATAACTAGAAGGAATAAATTGTGCTGACTTGTCTTGATTCCACTTCTGTATTGCACATCGTGACTGTAATAACTTTTCAAAAGTGGTTAGTCAAAGCAGTTAACCAGAACGACAACGATAGAACTTTGGATTATTTATGGAGATCATTCACACGCCCTTTGGCCTCTGAAGATTAATGATGTTAATCTTTACAATGTTGCTGCTATCCTCCTGAGAAATTGTTCTACTGTGGGAATAACTAATAGCAGATTTTTTTTTTCTTGTTTCTTGATGCTTTGAATTGAGCTAGCCCATGGGATACTTGGCAATAGTTTATATGAAGAGGCCGCTGTGAAGGTGGCTCCCCAGTGTCAGCCACTTCATTTGTGATCTCATTGTAAGGTGATACAATACTAAATTAGTGATGCTGCTACAATGAAGGTGACAAAGAAACTCCGTTTTGTTCACTGCTAAAAGGTACAACTAGTCATTCCCTGCTTGGAATGAAGGACAATTTAGAACATTAATTGTCCAGGTGTTTTCTACTGCTGATTGGATGATTTTGGAGTTAATTTCTTTGAGAAGAAGAAACAATTTAGTGTATAACTAGACAAAAACCTCCTTTTTGGCTTAAAATGCTCCTATGCATCTATCAGTACCCATCTATCAGTACCAATCTATCTAAAAAAGATGATGCACGTGCAATAAACAATCCATTCTGAATAGGTCTGCACATGGCGCACCTTTGTTATTGGCTGAGGAGGCCAATTCTTGACCGGCAGGTTCATAGAATCCCTACAATGCAGAAGGAGGCCATTTGGCCTATCGAGTCTGTACCAACCCTCTGAAAGAGCACTCTACCTAGGCCCACTCCCCTGCCCTATCCCCATAGCCCCGTAACCCCACCCAAGCTGCATATCTTTGGACATTAAGGGACAATTTTGTTTAGCGTGGCCAATCCATCTAACCATGTCTTTGGACTGTGGAAGGAAACCAGAGCACCCGGCGGAAACCCACACAGACACTGGGGGAATGTGCAAACTCCACACAGTCCCCCAAGGTTGGAATTGAACGTGAGTACCTGGCACTGTGAGGCAGCTGTGCTAACCACTGTTCCGCCATACCACCACATGAAGCTGGTTTAGCTCGGTGGGCTAGACAGCTGGTTTGTGATGCAGAACAAGGCCAGCAGCGCGGGTTCAATTCCCGTACCAGCTTACCCAAACGGGTGCCAGAATGTGGCGACTAGGGGCTTTTCACGGTAACTTCATACTTGTGACAATAAAAGGTTATTATTAATAGCTTCCAAGTGTTATTGTAGCTTGGTTTTGGTGTTGATGTCTGATGCCAAGTTGTCGTGGCCACTTGCTATCATGGTGATGCACGCCAACCCACAGGAAGTGTCGTTTTCCTCTGTCATAAGTAGTGACTCCCAAGTGTGATAATGATTAGAGCATTAGTGACACGTTTTAAGCATTCCATTGGTCATTTGGTAATGGTTTGCAAAACACACTAATGGCTGGAATCTGGAAAGATATTAATAACCATGATGAGATATTTTGCCTTGCTCTTTCTGTTGGCTCACTAACGCAGTACACCTGACTGGTATAGGAAATGGGTTCCACTTAATTACGATTTCAGTGTTTTATTATTCTTTTTGACACAAAGATTTTGGTGTCGTCAGTAGAATAAAAGATGGCTATCTGGATAGATGCAGAAAGGAAGTTTTTGGTCTTCCTTGCAGCTTATGAAGGGTCCTATTTTATTCATTTGTTATTCGGATGTGAGCCAGTATTTATTATCCGTTCTTAGTTATCTTGCGAGCAATAGCAGTCAACCACATCGCGTGAATGAGACTAGAGACTGATAAACCAGACCAGATAGGAGTTTGATTTAATTCTCGGAAATGACCTTGCGAGGGATAAGATTGATGGGAGGCAAATTTACTGAAATTGACAAATATACTCAAAATTAAATCTGGAACTATTTGCAATCCTGCTGCAGAAAGAATGGTTTCAACTCGAGGTATGGATGCATTAGTCGCATTAATGAATGCAGCAGAACATATACTGTCTCTGAATCTGTTGTGAAGGGCAGTGGTTTGACTGAAGGGGTGCACAAAGTGTCAAAATTTCAAACTTTTAATATGGAACATTACACCTCAGACTGACCGCAATGGTTATACGTCAATTGCCAACAAATTCAACCTGCAGCCTCAAAGTCAGGGGAGTGGAAACAGAATGCAGTAGCAGTGCTCCATGCTGATGGGCAGCCAGTGAAAGTGTTTTTTGAAGCAAAAGGACCTATTTGTAGCGAATACTGATGCAGTGGAATTATGCGGACACTTTAAAATGACGAAGCTGTGGTTCTTGCTCAAAGCATTGGGCAAAGCTCACAACTGATTTGAAAGACAAAACAAGAAAGAGTGCAGAAAACTGCAAGAGCTAATTTTTTAAAAATGTAATTTTTGTCAGATCGTAGACATGATCTCAACAAGATTCTTAAAGCAGTGAGGGAGAACCATAATCCTGTGTTTAAACGTGACAACAATGACTTGGATGATTGCCCAGCTGAAATTTTTTTGAGGATTTGGGCATTAAAAAACCTGCAACCGTGAGGAATATGGAAAACAAATGTTAAAACTTGGATCAGCGGTTCACATTATATAGGGAAGCAAATGGAAATATTGAATTTTTTCATTCATTCACAGGATGTGGGCGTCGCTGACTAGGCCAGCATTTATTGCCCATCCCTAGCTGCCCTTGAGAAAGCGAGCCACCACCTTGAACTTCTGCAGACCATGTGGGTGTGGGTATGCCCACATTTGGTGTTAGGAAGGGAGTTAAAGGATTTTGCAAGGAACAGTGGTTAGATTTCCAAGTCAGGATAGTGAGTGACTTGAAGGGGAACATCCAGGAGTGGTGTTCCCATGTGTCTGCTGCCCTTGTCCTTCTAGATCATAGTGGTCGTGGGTGCATCTTCTAGATGGTAAAATTTGCCACTGTGCAATGGTGGTGGAGGGAGTGATTGTTTGTTGATGGGTACCAATCAAGCAGGCTGCTTTGTCCTGAATGGTATCAAGCTTCTTGTGCTGTTGGAGCTGCATTTATTTGGCATGTGGAGAGTGTTCCATCTCACCCCTGACATGTGCCTCATAGATGGTAGTAGGCTTTGGGGAGCCAGGAAGCGAGTTACTTGCTGCAGGGTTCCTAGCCTCTGACTTGTCTTGTAGCCACAGTATTTGTATGGTTGGTCCAGTTCAGCTTCTGGTCAGTGCTAACCCCCAAGGTGTTGAGTCCAGAAGGTAACAAGAATTATGACCCCAGATTCCTTCTTGAGTCTACAATTTAATTCAGCAATCTTGTTCTTGACAAAGTTATCAAAGACCCATGCCAAAATGAACTTAGTCACGAGAAAGGAGCAATGAGCAACAAAACCACTTCTCTACCATTCGAGAGGAAGGACTTTAAGAAGCGCTGTAAAAAGGACTTCAAATAAACTGTTCCATATTTGGTACAGATTAAACATTGTGAAGCTGCCGGATGGACTGTCCATTAAACATCAAACAATGTGGTCGTTTGCAGGGGGAGAATGTTACTTGTAATGAATATAGTAGGCTAATTGTAAGTTTGTTTTTAAAGTGTATAGAATGTTTTGGATAATGTTTATGAAAATTCATCACCAGGGAGGATGTGCAATTATGTGGTTTCTAAGATTATATTTTGGGATTCTATCTTTTAAATTTAGGGTAAATTAAGGAGGTCACGTCATCTCTTCTGCAGTTGGTCTGACACATGCCTGGGTTGTTAGATATTAGAGAAAGGCTTAGATTGTTTGACTGAGAAGGCGGTGTAAGGTGTTTATGTTTGGAGACGATGGCAGCGATCTCCAGGTTTGCAATGAGCAGACTGTGAGTCTCAAAAGTTTCAGCAATGTGTTGAAGGGTTGTAAATTGTTATGCTATAAACTGCCCAGTTGTTTCTAAACTGAAAGGGAGATGAGATCAAGGATACCTAATTCACATTTCTACCTAGATACAAGGTTAATGTGTTTCAGGTTGCCATGTGGAAAGAGTGCAGAGGAAGCTATATTTTGAAATCCAGTTACAGGCTATCCTACAAATCAATGAATATCTCAACTAGCCAAGGCTATGTGGTCAGTGGGAAAATAAACTATTTGGCTTGGCAAGCTACCACAGCTATCTCTGGGAGGGAGACAGTCTTTCGTCAAAGAGATGCATCCTTCAGTCATTTCAGGATTTCAGAAGATTCATCCTGGCAGGCCCAGGGGAATAATAATCACTGGACCAGGCATTACTGAAGCTGGTGGATTTAAGAAACTCCGAAAACTGAGGAAAGCATTTGGAAATTGTCACTCAATGTTACTGCTCAGAAAAATGGAGATACAGGAACCCATTGGGAGCTGGGAGTATTACGGATGCCTGGTCAGCCCTCAACAAAGGCCAAGATACTGGGTCAGAGCCACAACTTTTTAAATTTTTTAGGTGGTCGGAAAGATCAATTCATTCCAGGACTAACAATATAAGAAATAGGACTCGATTACTTTATAAACAAGCTTTATTGAAACAAAATACAAACAATATTTTAACTTTTAAACTTCAACCCTAACAATGACAGATTACATGTAGTTTCTTAACTGTAGCACATGCATTCCTATTAAACAGCACTTTAAATGAACATGCAGCTCTCATTCCACTTACTCAGGTAGGCAAAGGTGATACTTGTATTTAAGAAGCAAGTTTTCTTCTGTTAGTGAAGTTCTTTTATAACCCTTTTCCAAAGCCTGCCTCGGTGGCAACTTTCATGACCTCTCCCTGTCATCTTCCAGCACCACGCCGCATCAAACAGCTTGCTGTCTGCCAAAGGTATTGGAAGGTTTTTCAGGATCATAAATCAATCTGTTTGACCAGGTTAGGAGTGCATCTTCCAGTCCTAGGGCAGAACGTCTGGCTCAGAGGCAGAGACCCTACCCACTGTGGCACACAACTTTGATTGAGAAGATAGACCGAATTATTTGCTTTGGCAAGCAGGTCAAAATCTTGGGACTCCGTACCCAACAGCACATTGGAAGTATCTTGGTCAACCATGGACCACAGCCATTCAAATGTACTTTCAAAGGCAACTAAGGTTCAGCATAATTGCTGGCCTCACTTCCAATGGGCACACCTCTAGATTGAATTTTTAAAAGAATGATTGCTTTGTACATCTGGAGACGTGCAAAGGGAATGCCTGAGGCCTAAATTTCAAATCTTGGTCATATCCAAAGAACAAGATTATTTGCATTTAAAATATTAGTTCATGCTGTTTTGTTGTTTTCTCACTAAATAAGACCGTAAGACATAGGAGCAGAATTAGGCCATTGGTCCATCGAGTCTGCTCCACCATTCATTCATGGCTGATATGTTTCTCACCCCCAATCTCCTGCCAACTCCCCGTAACCCTGATCCCCCTATTCATCAAGAACCTACTGTCTCTGTCTCAAAGACACTCAGTGATTTGGCCTCCACAGCCTTCTGCGGCAAAGAGTTCCACAGATTCACCACCCTCTGGCTGAAGAAATTCCTCCTTATCTCTGTTCTAAAGGATCATCCCTTCAGTCTGAGGCTGTGCCCTTGGGTTCTAGTTTTTCCTACCAGTGTAAACATCCTCTCCACATCCACTCTATCTTGGCCTCCCAGTATCCTGCAAGTTTCAATAAGATCCTCCCTCATCCAACGAGTATAGACCTACAGTCCTCAACTGCTCTTCATATGACAAGTCCTTCATTCCGGGGATTATTCTTTGTAAACTGCCTTTTTCACTTTCCTGAAGCGCCATGCCAAATATTGTCCGCAATGTTCTAGATGAGAGCAAGTTTCAACGTGACTTCTTTGCTTTTAAATTCCATTCTTCTAATTATAAATGTAACTAACCTATATGAGTTCTTAAACCACCTTTACTAACTTGTCCTGCCACCTTTTAAGGATATGCATATGCGGACACCAAGGTGTCTCTGCACCTCTACGCTTCTCAACATTGTGCCAAAACTAAATAGTGGGGGTGAGGGATTCCAAGAAGGAAGATGTGTTCAATTAGAAGGAAATGACAAGGCAAGAGAGCACAGGCAATGATCAGAGTATTGGAAAGAGCCAGGAACAAAGAAGTAGAAGGTTTTGGTGCTAGCAAAGTGCTTTATTTGTCCCCGGCTCCTTCCAATGCACCAACATTGACATCGAGTGTCTCTCAATTGGTAGTATATAAATATGAAAGGCAGGTCACCGACGGGTTGCTTGCCATTCAACTTATGTCAACATCCCAAGTGACAGCTAGAAGTCAGAATAAGTGGACAATTGCATTCGCCTCTGGCTGGCTTCCCACAGGTACAGGGTGCCATTAATTGCATTCACGTGGAAATGAAGACCGTGATCAGCAAGGAGTGTTTAAATCCACTACGGGGGATTCCATGTCATCAATAAGCAACTGATGTTTACTCACGAGAGATTCACGCCAAACTTCCTGTGAGTGTCATGATGCATTTATACTCTGGCAGTCCAACATTCCACACCTTTTCCTTCAAAGATTTATGAACAATGTATAATTTTGAGTTGAATTTGTATATTTGTATTAAGAAAGGTAAAAATGGTTTCATTTTTTAAAATCTTTTGTTTAAGAACCTTGAGGCCTTGATGTTTATATAGACTGTGACTAAAAGGTTTCAGTCTTTTGAGAGTTTGTTTGTATGCATACATTTTAAAGAGGTTTTACAAACCCTGAAGTTAAATAGATGAGTTAAAAGAACATAGAACAGTACAGCACAGAACAGGCCCTTCGGCCCTGGATGTTGTGCCGAGCTTTGTCCAAAACCAAGATCAAGCTATCTCGCTCCCTGTCATTCTGGTGTGCTCCATGTGCCTATCCAATAACCGCTGAAGTGTCCGACTCCACTATCACAGCAGGCAGTCCATTCCACTCTCTGAGTAAAGAACCTACCTCGGACATCCCTCCTATATCTCCCACCCTGAACCTTGCAGTTATGCCTCCTTGTAACAGCTACATGCACCCGAGGAAATAGTCTCTGAACGTCCACTCTATCTATCCCCCTCATTATCTTATAAACCTCTATTAAGTCGCCTCTCATCCTCCTTCGCTCCAATGAGAGAAGCCCTAGCTCCCTCAACCTTTCCTCATAAGACCTAACCTCTAATCCAGGCAACATCCTGGTAAATCTCCTTTGCACCCTTTCCAATGCTTCCATATCCTTCCTATAATGAGGTGACCAGAACTGCACACAATACTCCAAATGTGGTCTCACCAGGGTCATGTACAGTTGCAGCATAACCCCACGGCTCTGAAACTCAAGCCCCCTGTTAATAAACACTATAGGCCTTCTTCACGGCTCTATCCACTTGAGTGGCAACCTTCAGAGATCTTTGGAGATGAACCCCAGGATCTCTACGTTCCTCCACATTCCTCAGAACCCTGCCGTTGACCCTGTAATCCGCATTCAAATTTGTCCTACCAAAATGAATCACCTTGCACTTATCAGGATTAAACTCCATCTGCCATTTTTCAGCCCAGCTCTACATCCTAAAAGGGGTTGAAAGTTCAGTGAAAAAAGGGTAGGGAAATTAAAACTTTACCCTGCAGCCTAACGACAGTGATGCAGTGGCACAGACACAGAAAAGACAGGAGTAGAGCGACGGATTTGAAGAGATTTCTTGTTGTTGCTATTCCTCCTCTTTACCCAAACTGTTTCTACATCTTTATCTTTAGATCCAAGGTCATCTGTCATGCATAGAGTGCCCCCTGTGACAACAGTGCCTCTATTGCTCTCCACTCTTCTCTTCTCTTTTGCACAGCTGCATTTTGCAACTGTAGATCCCACTGCAATATTTCATCTCACTGCCATAGATGGTGATTGTTGACATCTTCTGATGTCCTCTTTATCCAATATTGATGGCACGTTTCCCCCTCCCTACTTAACAGCATCCAAATGTCTCAAAAGCTTCTTTGCTGACATTTACCCTAAACCTGGTTTGGCAGAGAGAACTGTGAAAGGAACTGTAAACTCTGAGCTTACATTAAGATCAGGTAATCTGAACGTTGAGCACCTCCATGACGTGCAGTGTTATTGTCTTCTTTAAACTGGTGCGTTATTTGCGGCTCGGGAAATCCATTTGAAGATGTTGAATTCAAATGTTTGTTCCATGAAGTTGAAAGCCCCTCATTGCCCTGTGCAAATTACTAATCCACCTTCTATACTGATCATTCCCTCTGCACACGGCACCTCCATTAAACTTGAGAAGTGGCCATGCTGGAGCCAGTCAATGGTTGTATTTCAGATTTCTGTTCAGTTATGGCAGATGGTAATTGCCTGGCTAGCTAAATCTCAAAGGGAAATTTGGCAAGCTCTCACAACGATTTTAAATTTGTATTTTGCTACAAGAAGATGTGTGTGCCAAAGTCCGAGTCACAAATTCCAATAACACTTCTTGAGCTTTTAAATAGTAACTTAAATAACATTTATTAAGAAAACTTAAACACACACGATTACATTTACACAGTAGCAATTAGTTTTGCAGAACATTTCTCCAACAGATTCTTACATAGACTCCAAAATTTAACACCCTTTTGGGCAACAGTCCTTATAAAATTCCAGTAATATTACCACAAGATACAACCCGCTGTTTCTGTAGGGGAGGTATTTCATAAGACCATTCTCTCTCTCACTTGTCTGTGGAAATCCAAGGCCAGAATTTTTCATTCCTGAAGTGAGCACCAGCCGAGACTAGAAGCTCGGGAAATTGTACAAGAAGACATCAGGCATGCATCCCAATGTTTTGGTGATCAGGTGCAAGCGGGAATTTGAAGCATGCCCATTGACAATCAAGCGGGCAATTTAGCCCATTAAGGAGTCATTAGAATACAATTTTACCCATCTACGTTTACGTTTGGCAGGTGGGCTGATTGGCCAGGCAGCGACCTTTATGTTTTAGCTTCAACCTTGATCCAGGGCAAGATGAACGGTCAGGGATGAAATAAAGTAAAAATGTTGCCTGGGGACTGAGGTTTGTTTTTGAATGTGCTGGTGAATTCTTTGCATGGATTTTTTTACAGGTCTGCTGCTCCCCGCGACCGCTCTGCAGTGCTATCCCCCTGAGGGAACACATTAGAAGCGCCAGTCCACACCTTTTTTTATCAGCACCTTACTCCTCACATTTTTCTCACTGGCTGCCTGTTAATTTGCCAGCCAGTGTGAAATCGCACTCCGGGCCCGATCATGGCTGGAAGCACTTTTTGCCTTCGAGCCTGCCAAGTCTGCATGCCTGCCAGCAGACAAAAAGTTCAGGCCAACGGCTTTGAACAAAACCATCCTTTCTGGAACAAACAGACATTTTAGGTAGGTGAAGATGCTCACTTCACTTCTGCGCAACTCTGTCCTACATGGCTACCACAGACACAGCTTCCAACCTCGCTTAAATGCATTTTCTTCTCCTTCTTGATTTTCCCAAGTGCCCTCATCTCTTTTTGAAATTTACGTTTCCCACAATGTAAAAACATTCTTACGGCCACTACTAGCGGATAAAATGAGATTGAATAGCTTTGCCTATTTATTAAGATCTTTTGTAAAGTTGTGAATGTCTTCTTGCCTACCTTTGAAATTGAACAGCTAAAAATCCAAATTCTCATTTATCTCCTAATGCAAATTTTTAACTATGTTGTGTTTTGGCGTGGCCAATCCACCTAACCTGCACATCTTTGGATTGTGGGGGCGAAACCCACACAAACACTGGGAGAATGTGCAAACTCCACACGGACAGTGACCCAGAGCCGGGATCGAACCTTTGACCTTGGTGCCATGAGGCAGCAGGGCTAACCCACTGCGCCACCGTGCTATGTTGTGTTTACTTGTGGAACATCCAACTTGGTCCTATTCATGTCAATTGTCTGCGTTATATTAGTCACATATACAGATGCAACATTTCCACAGACCAAAACAGTATCCTCCAAAAATAATAAAATAAAATTATCATCATATTTCTACAATTTCGATTTTCCCCTCGATGGCCATGCAGCTCTTTCAAAGATTAAAATTCCCTTCTCCGCATTGCACCCCCCTCCCACCACCACCACCGTCACCCCAAGTGAACGCAAGATTTTAATTTCATGTTTCATATTACTGTTTACCTCTGCAAAGTAGATTTGACAATTCCCTCCAACTTTATGTGCACTTGGGAAGTCTACCCTCTCCATTTTCCATAAGCATGTTTAGAAATTTTTTAATTGGTGTAACTGAATGAATTTAAATCAGGCCCAGTAAGAAATTGAATTTTAAGATACTGATCATTTCCTTTCATGAAATACAATTTCTTTTCAGAATTCGGAATCACCGAGAGCCTTAGAAAGGTGGCACCAAACTTTAAAGACAATGTTGAGGGCTTATAGTCATCCAGAGTTATCCCGATGATTGGGATAAAGGAATTCCATTTGTACTATTTGCAATTAGGGATGCACCTAACGAATCAACTAAATTCAGTCCATTTGAATTTATTTTTGGTTATGAAATAAGAGGACCACTTAAATTGATTCTGGAGAAATTGGTGAGTCAGCCTCTGAGACTATATTGTTGGACTATGTATCAAATGTTTAGGGAGAGATTAAATCAGGCTGGTGATTTGACTCAAAAGAATTTAAATTGTCACAACATATGATTGGGGAAAAAAAGAAGCGCATAAGAAATAAAAAAACTCAATAGTTTTGTTAGTGGGGCGATATTATTACCAATGGTAGGTGAACCATTAAAAGCAAGATTTGGTGGGCCTTGTCAAATCTAAAAGAAATCGAGTGAGGTTAATTATTTGATGAAAATGCCAGATAGAAGGAAAATTCATCATATTCAACTCAATAGCCCAAAGCGCATCTCTTGTCCTGCAATCTAATTTTACCACATAGACTCTGATTTTCTTGGAGTTAAGTTCGGTTATGGCCTCAGGATTGGTACTGACAATTTAGCCACCCGTGCACCCAGCCTTTGCTCCAAGAATAAAAATTATAAATATGTATTTGTGCATACATGTATATCTATATTCCAGTGAATTACCTATTAAAATTAAGGTATTTTATCGAAGGGCACTGTTTCATGGTAGGTTTAATGGTGGTATTCAGAATAAACTTAAATGTGTAACTAGTGGATCTCTAGCTATCAGTAACTGTAAAAGATTTCAATGCTCCAGTATGCACTTCAGTTGAAAACCATTTGGCCTTCAAAATACAACTCCTTGGGTAACATCAGGGGCTGGTTTAGCACAGTGGGCTAAACAGCTGACATGTAAAGCAGAACAATGCCAGCAGCGCGGGTTCAATTCCCATACCAGCCTCCCCAAACAGGCACCGGAATGGTGCGACTAGAGGCTTTTCACAGTAACTTCATTTGAAGCCTACTTGTGACAATAAGCGATTTTCATTTTTCAACATGTAATCATTATAGAATCTGAGTTTAATCCTCCCAACTGAAATAGAGTGTCTTACTTTTAGCCACTTCTGGTTTGATTAGCAGCAAAATTAACAGAAGCAAAACACTGCAGATTCTGAAAATCTGAAATAAAATAATAAAATGCTGCAAATACGCAGCAGGTCAGGCAGCTCGTGTGGAGAGAGAAACTAGGTTAAGTTTTCAAAGCAATGACCTTTCATTAGAAGCTATAAATGTTATACGTTCCAGGTCGAGCACTTCTGAGATTGACTGACAAGAAGCTGGAAAGAATGGGTATTGTCCAAGAGACGCAGCGACAGCATGTCCTGCAGCAAGTTCTGCACCTGAGAGTCCGAGAAGAAGTTCGAAATTTACAGCTCCTTACACAAGGTACAGATTATAGATTTGCCTGAAGCTATTTGGCCAAGTTTATGCTGAGCGTTTCTAAAATTCAATGGTCGCCAATCCTCCGTATCAGTAACCATCATGTAACTGCATTTGAAAAATAAGTTGTATATTTTGAGTCAAATTAGAAATAATTTTGAAGCAGTACAATAGTTATTCTAAAGTCAGGATTAAGGAAAAAGTCTACTTGTGACAGTAAGCGATTTTCATTCATTTCAGTGGTTAGCCCTGCTGCCTCACGGCGCCGAGGTCCCAGTTTCGATCCCGGCTCTGGATCAGTGTCCGTGTGGAGTTTGCACATTCTCCCCATGCTTGGGTGGGTTTTGCCCCCACAACCCAAAGATGTGCAGGGTAGGTGGATTGGCCACCCCTTAATTGGAAAAAATTGGGTAATCTGAAACTTTTTTTTAAAAATGCTGGCTTGATGTCAAGGACAGTCATTCTCCCCATCCCTCAACTTGAAATGAAATGAATATGAAAATGGAAATCGCTTATTGTCACAAGTAGGCTTCAAATGACGTTACCATGAAAAGCCCCTAGTCGCCACATTCCGGCACCTGTTCGGGCTCTTTTGAGTGCTTTTGTCCATATTTGGACCAAGACCGTTAGTTCTGTGATAATGCCACATGATGGCCTTGTCGACACCACTACCATCACTTTTCTGATGATTGATAGGAGATTGATGGGGCAATAAATGGCTGGGTTGGTTTTGTTCTGCTTTTAGGAGACGGGATATACCAGGGCAATTTTCTACATTTTTATGTAGATGCCAGTGTTGCAGATGTACTGGAACAGGTTAGCTAAGGGTGCAGCTAGTTCTGGACCACAAATCTTCAGTAGTTTTGCCGGAGTGACAATGGAAACTACTTGACAAAGTCTTCAGCATTGTTGTCTTGGTACATCGTCTTTGAAGGATCCATTTATTGACATGTGATGTAAATCAAACTTTCTGAAGATTGTCATTTGTGACACTGAGGACCTCGGGCGATATCAGGATGCATTATCCACTTGACATTTCTGACTGATGATTGTTGCAAGTTCTTCAACCTTATCTTTTGCACTGATATGCTGGGCTTCCCAATTCACCAGGTTGACACTTCATATTTGGGAATGTGTGGCGCTGCTCTTGGCATGCTCTTCTGCGCTCTTTGCTGTATTGGGAACCGGACCATAATTTCAATCCTAATTTTGATATTTTCTGCGATGCCTGTAATTTTGCTGGGCCTTCACCAATCTGGCCTGCCCTATGATTTTAGTGTGCATATGCAGTCAGCACTTCATAAAGGAGGGGAAAACAACTAGTTCTGAAGAGATTTATTTCTCTTACTAGTTGATCTCCCTTTTTTCTTGCTGCAGGATATTTCTACAGGCAGCTGGTACCTTCCAGTACCTTGACTGACTAGCCATTTTTATTGGTGTTCCTTCTGAATGATCGTTGATTGACTATTTGATTCTGGAGGTGCTACTTTCAAAACTAAATTATAAGATCCTAAAATATACACTTTCAGCTGGGTAGCGATTGGGAACACAAACGGGCTAGTTTCTCACTCCATGTCTAATGGGTGTTGAGGCCAGTTGTGTGGCACTTGTGCTAAGATACATTGGAAATTGTTCCTGTGTTCTTTCTGATTATGGTCATTCTGAGACTTATTGGACAAAATTGCTAAGAAGAAAATAAGATGCTCACCGAAACAAAAAAATCAAGTACAAGGGCAAAAAAAGATGCATTGGAAATTTATGAGAAAAAAATCATGGAAGAAAATTGGATGATTTTAAAAATGGGAACAGCAAGGAAATTGGATGATGGGTGCATGCAAGGTAAGCACCAGTTGTTAGGAATTAATTTGCTTGGTCTTGCTCATAGGAAAATGGGTGCTGTGTTGAATTGTTTTGTTTCTTAGTGATTTTGCAACTGATTACCAAATTACAAAACATACTGGACAGAAATGTCTGATAAATCACAATTAAAGTTGTCAAGACTAAGATCAATATGTGGATGAATTCCATGGCTGGGATTCTCCAATCCAGTGGCCAAGTTCTGACGCCAGCGTGAAAAGCGGCGCGAGCCACTCTGGCATCAACGGTCCTCAAGTGGCAGATCTCCACTCCTTTCTCGGGGGCTTGTCCGGCGGCAGAGTGGTGTACTCAGCTCCGGCGCATGCGCGCCATGGCCGGCGCGAGTCTGCGCATACGCATGGGTTCCCGTCTCTGTGCCGGCCCCCGGGCAATATGGTGGAGCCCTACAGGGGCCTGGCACGGAGGAACATAGGCCCCCCACGGAACTAGCCCACCCGCCGATCGGTAGGTCCGATAGCGGGCCAGGCCACCGTGGAGGCACCCCCCCGGGATGGGACCATATGTAACCCACGCCAGTGGCCTCGGATGAACTTGGCGGGCACTCGGCCTTTCGAGGCCCAGAGAATCGCTGGGCATGGGCGCTTTCAAGGGCCCCCGACCGGCGTGGCGGCGATCCCGTGGGCGCCCGAGAATCAGCGCTGGAGAATCGGCGTGGCGCGATTCTCGCACCCCCTGCCGACCGGGTCTGAGAATCCCGGCCCATATTTCTTGCTTAAGAGGATAAATGCTTGTGTGTGAAACACAAAAAGTTGAGCATGCAAGTGCAGGAAGGCTAACAGAATGTTGCTCTTCTTTGCAAGGCAGATGAATATGAAAGTAGGGAACTTTTGCTACAACTGCGAAGGGCTTTGGTGAAATGACACCTAAGAGTACTGCATACAGATTAGTCTCCTTACTTAAGGAGGGATATACTTGCAGTGGAAACAATTCGGTGAAGGTTCTAGACATAGACATAGACATAGAACATACAGTGCAGAAGGAGGCCATTCGGCCCATCGAGTCTGCACCGACCCACTTGAGCCCTAACTTCCACCCTATCCCCGTAACCCAATAACCCCTCCTAACCTTTTTGGTCACTTAAGGGCAATTTATCATGGCCAATCAAACTAACCTTCACGTCTTTGGACTGTGGGAGGAAACCGGAGCACCCGGAGGAAACCCACGCAGACACTGGGAGAACGTGCAGACTCCGCACAGACAATGACCCAGCGGGAATTGAACCTGGGACCCTGGCGCTGTGAAGCCACAGTGCTATCCACTTGTGCTGCCCTAAATTGATTGATTCCTGGGATGAAGGGGGTTATCCAATGAGGAACGGTTGGGCCTATACTCATTAGAGTTTCGAAGAATGAGAGATAATCTTATTGAAACATACAAGATCCTGAGGAGGCTTGACAAGGTAGGTGCTGAGAGAATGTTTCCCCTTGCGGGGGAACTCAAAGGATCTTGGGTCTCTTCAAACTAGGAGTGACTAGACAGCAGAGTGTTGGAGAGATAGATCACAGCATAGTTAGCACGTCTAGTTTAAATTAGTAAATACTTTATTCTGAATTACTTGATCACTAGTTATAGTTCTGTAAGAGTACGCAAAGTCAATATTAATCAATTTGTTATTCATTATATCTGTTTTGCTTTAAGTTGAAGATTGGTGGTTTCTTGAGAATCATAACATCAGACAATTCTGGAAATACAAGGCAAAGAGTAACGATATATTACCAAAGAGTAATATAACAGTGGAGATGAGGAGGAATTTCTTCCTACAGTAGGATCATGAATCTTTGTAATTTTCTACCTTCGATACTGTGGCTGAGCCATTGAATATATTCAAGGTTAAGGTAGTCAGATTTTGGAACACTGGATAAAACAAATGACTGAGGATGCAGGAATCTGAAACCAAAAGAGAAAATGTTGGAAAATCTCTGCAGGTCTGGCAGCACCTGTAAGGAGAGAAAAGAGCTAACGTTTCGAGTCCAGGTGACCCTTTGAACTACAGGACGATAAACTCAAAAATATAAGCCATGAGTATGTTACAGCGAGTATATTCTATTCCTCTAGAGTTGTAAATTGTAATACTCCAATTTGTTTTGCATGTTTAATGCATTCACATATGACTCTTTTTGTTTGCATATTTAAACTTTTTTCCCCCGTGGTTCTTAATTTATTGATATCCTTACCTCTTTTATCTCACCAATATAGGTACTTTATTTCCTTTTTTCTTCTCCTCCTCCTTCAATAAGCTCCTTAACCTGCTGCTATGCAGATGGCCACTCAAGTCTCTCTTTTCAGACTATTCAAGAAGTACCCAAGAAGTCTCCAGCAGAGCAACCTTGCACCTTATGCAAAGCTCCTTAACTTGCTGCCATGCAGATGGCCACTCAAATCTCTCTTTCCAGAGTATCCAAGAAGTCTCCAGCATAACAACCTTGCACCTTATGCAAGACGATATAATCCAGAAACCCCACATCTTGGCTATTGTAAAGCATGACTCTTTTTACATGCTCGTCCTCTACTCTGGTGACCCGATTTCCCTACATTTAGTGCAAATACCCCGTCTGGGTATACTGTATAGATACGATGGCCCACATATCTTGAGGTGTGTGTGAGGAGGGCATGGTGTGTGTGAGGAGGGCAGGGTGTGTCTGAGATTTAACCTGTCTGGGTATACTGTATAGATACGATGGCCCACATATCTTGTGTCACATGCATCACAAGAGCCCCAAGCGAATCTAACCGTCTAGTAAAATAATTTTTCATTAGCATTAAACTATTCCAAGCATCAGACTCCATTCACTCCAACAACACTGTTATTAATTAGAGAGAGAAATAAAGAAAAAAGGCAGCTGGCCAATTGTTCCTCCTTGATCTTCCTCCAAGTCTGAACTGAGGTTAATTTATGGGCTTTTCTGGGCTTTCAATTTAAAACTGGTCTGGCTTTTCAAAGAAATGAATATTCAGTACATGCAAATTATATCCATGTAAAAATGGACCCGTACAGCTGACTCTGCGAAAATAAGCATTTTCTTTTTTTAAAACTCATTCACCTGTGACGTCTTAGGAATTGACACTTCATATCCACATTAGGACAGCCTGATTTTCTTATCATTCTTGTGTACCTTTTCAAGTCATTAAACCTCTTTATAGGCTATCTTCTTAGTCCAGAAAATAGTCACCATGGGTTAAGCAGAAAGTTATTGTCAGGCTTGCTAAGTCCATGGTATGTTCTGAGTCAGGTCCTTGGGTTAAAAGGTTTAGTGCAACTCAGAAAATTGTAATTTATAAAATGGGCTTTGATAAATGAAACAAAAGGAATTCAGAAGTTTGTCTACTTGGCCAATATCTTAGTTAGTACTTGTGACTTATCATATTTAATCTCAATTTGAAGTGATGGAGAAGCATTGAGTAAGATTAGCAGTATGTTCAGATTGGCTGATTTTCATCCATTAATACTAATGGACTTGGACTGCATGAAAGAGCCACACACGTTGTATGCATGATTTCCAACCAGTTAAATTAACGGTCAGGATTTTCAGTGTGTTTCTAACAGTGTGCGATGATTAATTCCTGACATCTTATTTCAGTTATAAAAACAAAATGCTCGAAATACTCGCAGATCTGACAGTATCTATGTAATGTAATCTCTAATTTACCTTAATTCTGATGAAAGGTCATCGACCTGAAACGCTAACTCTTTTTCTCTGCCCACAGATGCTGCCAGATCTGCTGAATACTTCCAGCATTTTCTGTTTTTGTTTCAGATTTACAGCATCCACAGTATTTTGCTTTTGATCTTATTCAGTTGCTTATGTATTCATGGCAACAATTTCTGCAAGAATAATACTGTTAAGTGGAAGATACGGTCTTGGAAATTTAAAAAATGTTCCAGGAAGTGTCAACGTTTACGCATGTCTCCAAACAGGATGAAGTTAAAGCTGTAGATTTAAGACATGCCATCATTTCCCTTCTCTTCACCCTGCCCTTCCTACACACAAAAATACCATAAGACATTATTTGGTGTCGTACTTATTTGCATGGTGTATGAACCTTTATCCTTAAATACTAATACCGACATTATTTTAACTGATATATTGTGACTTTCTTTTGGCAAGTGAATTCTTGTGGTGGATACCTTTTTAAGCAATAATCGAATCAAATTCTTTGACATGCAATTGAACAAGTCATCGAGAAGTTTTAGTGCTACAAAATGCAAAATAATTAATCAATGTTGTTTTGAAAATATATAAACTCAAAGAAGGCAGCTCACCACCACCTTCTCGAGGGCAATTAGGGATGGACAACAAATGCTGGCCTTGCCAGTGAAGCCCACATCCTGTAAAAACGAACAAAGAAAAAAAATGAAAAAACAAAGAAAGCTCCTGTGTGCCTATGCTAATAGGAGGTTTAAAAAAAGTCAACCGCCTACACAGCTGACTTAACCAGGACTGAACATTGCTTCATTTTCACTGCAGAAGTGCAAACATAATAAATATTTCTTGCTGTTATTCCACTGAATTGATGTGAAATTAAGTGTGCAATAAGGACCCAATTGCATTTTACAGAATCAGCAAATCCTCACTGCTTCCATAATTTTACTGCAAAGAAAGAATTCTTGCAACAAACCAGTCATATCCTAATGAATTAACCTTCCCTTTTTTCCAGAAAATTGTGTTTTTTGAGATTAAACCTTCATAAATGTCCCCATCACCACCAAAACAGATTAACTGGTCTTTATCTCACAGCTGTTTTTGGACCTTTGCCCAGTGCAAATTGGTCATCCCGGTTGCCTTTATACAGAAATATTTAGTTGACTGTGAAATGCTTTGGGTTGACATAAAGATGTAATGGATGTTGTGTAGATGAAATGTTTTTTATTTCATCAAACTCTCTATTGACACTTGGACTCCTAACACTAACTTGTTACGATACCCTGGACTAATGTGTGGCCAATTACAGCCCCACATGGCCCACAATCTGTGTGTGTGTGCACAGAGGGGAATAATGAGGTGAAAAAAATCAAAAGGAACAGGAAAAAGAGTCTTTGTGGTTTTTAGTACCTTAGTCTTTAAACTTTGCATTCCATTTGAGGCTTTTGTTATAGGTTCATTCAGGTCTCTGTAGTTTCCGAAATACAACATTCACAGCCTTTTTGGAGAGAGTGAGAGAGAGTTCTAGTCTTTGTTTGCAGCCTGTAATGGTTTCCCTGTAGATTCATTCATTCAGGTTCTCTGCAGGTTCTCTGCAGCTTCAGGAACACAGCACTCACAGCTTTTCTGGAGAGGGAGAGAAAGCAGGTCCTTGCCTTTGCGTGTCTCGGACTCAACTGCTCCCTCAGGTCGCTGAGAACCACCCCAATGCGATAGGATCCAATCGCCACTTGTTACCGGGCAGAGTACAGCCACCAGCCAATCAATCAATCCAAGCCCCACCCCATCTCTCTCTCTGGTGCTCAAAAGACGGAAGTTCGAACATAGAACATAGAACATTACAGCGTAGTACAGGCCCTTCGGTCCTCGATGTTGTGCCGACCTGTGAAACCACTCTTAAAGCCCATCTACACTATTCCCTTATCGTCCATATGTCTACCCAATGAACATTTGAATGCCCTTAGTGTTGGCGAGTCCACTACTGTTGCAGGCAGGGCATTCCATGCCCTTACTACTCTCTGAGTAAAGAACCTACCTCTGTCCTATATCTATCTCCCCTCAATTTAAAGCTATGTTCCCTCGTGCTGGACATCACCATCCGAGGAAAAACGCTCTCACTGTCCACCCTATCCAATCCTCTGATCATCTTGTATGCCTCAATTAAGTCACCTCTTAATCTTCTTCTCTCTAATGAAAACAGCCTCAAGTCCCTCAGCCTTTCCTCATAAGATCTTCCCTCCATACCAGGCAACATTCTGGTAAATCTCCTCTGCACCCTTGCCAATGCTTCCACATCCTTCCTATAATGCGGCAACCAGAATTGCACGCAATACTCCAAATGCGGCCGCACCAGAGTTTTGTACAGCTGCAACATGACCTCATGGCTCCTAAACTCAATCCCTCTACCAATAAAAGCTAACACACCGTACGCCTTAACAACCCTCTCCACCTGGGTGGCAACTTTCAGAGATCTATGTACATGGACACCGAGATCTCTCTGCCCATCTACACTGCCAAGAATCTTACCATTAGCCCAGTACTCTGTCTTCCTGTTATTCCTTCCAAAATGAATCACCTCACATTTTTCTGCATTAAACTCCATTTGCCACCTCTCAGTCCAGCGCTGCAGCTGATCTATGTCCCTCTGTAACTTGTAACATCCTTCCGCGCTGTCCACAACTCCACCGACTTTAGTGTCATTTGCAAATGTACTCACTCATCCTTCTACGCCCTCCTCCAGGTCATTTATAAAAATGACAAACAGCAGTGGCCCCAAAACAGATCCTTGTGGTCCACCACTCCTCAGACTCTTTCTTGACTGATTGATTGATTATCACATGTACCGAAGTACAGTGAAAAGTATTTTCACCGAGGGAACGTACACAGTACATAGTAGACAAAAGAATAATCAACAGAGAACGTTGACAAATGGTACATCGACAAACAGTGATTGGTTACAGTGCGGAACAAGGGGCCAAACTAAGCAAATACATGAGCAAGAGCAGCATAGGGCATCGTGAATAGTGTTCTTACAGGGAACAGATCAGTCCGAGGGGGAGTCGTTGAGTCTTGGAGCTGTGGGGAAGAAGCTGTTCCTAAGTCTGGATGTGCGAGTCTTCAGACTTCTGTACCTTTTGCCTAATGGAACGGTCTGGAAGAAGGCAATGCCTGGGTGGGAGGGGTCTCTGATAATGCTGTCTGCCTTCCTGAGGCAGCGTGATGTGTATACAGAATCAATGTGTGGGTCGCAAACTTGTGTGATGGGTTGGGCTGAGTTCTCCACACTCTACAGTTTCTTGCGATCTTGAACCGAGCAGTTGCCATACCAGGCTGTGATGCAGCTGGATAGGATGCTCTCTATCGCACATCTGTAGAGGTTTGTGAGAGTTGATGCAGACATGCCAAATTTATTTAACTTCCGTAGGAAGTAGAGACGTTGTTGGGCTTTCTTGACTGTTGCATCAACGCGAGTGGACCAGGACAGACTGTTGGTGACGGTGACCCCCAGGAACTTAAATCAATCAACCATCTCCACTTTGGAGCCATTGATGCAGACGGGAGTGTGTGTCGTGCAACGCATTCTAAAGTCGATGATCAGTTCCTTGGGCTTTCCAACATTTAGAGCAGGCATTGTCAAACTCGGGGGCGCGACCCGCGGGTGGGTGTCGGGAAGGTCGCGGAGCCATCTGTCGCGGCGCTCCCGATTGTGCAAATCCGCGTGCAACAGCCGCAGCAGCTGGCTTTTAATAATGCCGGCTGCGAGCGGCCTTCACAATGGCCAGGAACAGATAAAAGAAATTTGGCCGCACTGCGCAAGCGTGCCCGATCATTGGTGCGCATGCGCAAGACTATGCGCATGCGCACCGATGATCGGGCACGCATGCGCAGTGAGGCTGCATTTTTTTTTATATGGGCGCAGCCTGTTTTTTATAAGTTGGGGGGGGGCCAAAGGGACCCAAAACCATTTCCTCCATTTTTGTCAGCAACAAACCAGGTAAGAGAAAATGGTGGGTCGCGAAGGTCGGCCGGCGTGGGTCGCGAAGGTTGGCTGGTTGGTAAAAATGAGTCCCCAGAAAAAAAATTTGAAAACACTGATTTCAAGTGATGTTGTTTTTGGTACACCATACAACCAAGTGATTTAGCCAGATAGCAGAGTGTTCTCTCCTGTAACTTCTGAATACCTCATTCTCTCTGCTGCTTGACTTACAGATACTTGTCCATTAATCACCCATGGATCAAAAATGATAATGGCAAAATAAAAGAAAGGGGAAATAAGAGAATAAACTGGAAGGACCCTTACAAACTCCACAGTTAACTTAAAAACTGAGCTGATCTCCTGCAGATCATTTTAGGTGTCCATTTATAACCTGTACCTATCATGTATTCAAGAATAACTTCATTTTAGCCTGGATTTCCCCTTTTGAGCACTAGTGGTAATCCAAACACATGGCTGGAATTCTCTGGCCGGTTGTTGGCGGTAGGATTCTCTGCTCCCACCGGCAGCGCACCCCCGCCTGCAGGTTTCCCAGTTGCGTGGGGTGGGTTCAATGGGAATTCCCATTGACAGCAGTGGGAGCAGAGAATCTTGCCACCAGCGAACGTTGTGCCACCTCCCACTTCCATGAAACACGTAGCTGAGAGGCTGGAAAATTCCGCCCCATGAGCAAGGAGAGGAAGATTGAAGCAAAAATCACATTTTTTTTTTTTTAAATAATATTTTATTGAAAATTTTTGGTCAACCAACACAGTACATTGTGCATCCTTTACACAACATTATAACAATACAGATAATAATGACCTTTTTTATTTAAACAAGAACAAAAGAAAACAACAACAAATAAATAAATATTAAATAACAAAAAATAAAAACTAGCCCTAATTGGCAACTGCCTTGTCTCAGGCCACCCCCCCCCCCCCACCCCCCACACCCCAAGTCCTGGGCTGCTGCTGCTGCCTTCTTTGTTCTCCCCTATCTATCTTTCCGCAAGATATTCGACGAACGGTTGCCACCGCCTAGTAAACCCTTGAGCCGACCCCCTTAGGACGAACTTAATCCGCTCTAACTTTATGAACCCCGCCATATCATTTATCCAGGTCTCCACCCCCGGGGGCTTGGCTTCTTTCCACATTAGCAATATTCTGCGCCGGGCTACTAGGGATGCAAAGGCCAAAACATCGGCCTCTTTCGCCTCCTGCACTCCCGGCTCTTGTGCAACCCCAAATATAGCCAACCCCCAGCTTGGTTCGACCCGGACTCCTACTACTTTCGAAAGCACCTTTGTCACCCCCATCCAAAACCCCTGTAGTGCCGGGCATGACCAAAACATATGGGTATGATTCGCTGGGCTTCTCGAGCACCTCGCACACCTATCCTCCACCCCAAAAAATTTACTGAGCCGTGTTCCAGTCATATGTGCCCTGTGTAATACCTTAAACTGAATCAGGCTTAGCCTGGCGCACGAGGACGACGAGTTTACCCTGTTTAGGGCATCTGCCCACATCCCCTCCTCAATCTCCTCCCCTAGCTCTTCTTCCCATTTCCCTTTTAGTTCGTCCATCATAGTCTCCCCTTCGTCTCTCATTTCCCTATATATATCCGACACCTTACTGTCCCCCACCCATTTCTTTGAGATGACTCTGTCCTGCACCTCTTGTGTCGGGAGCTGCGGGAATTCCCTCACCTGTTGCCTCGCAAAAGCCCTCAATTGCATGTACCTGAATGCATTCCCTTGGGGCAACCCATATTTCTCGGTCAGCGCTCCCAGACTCGCAAACTTCCCATCCACAAATAGATCTTTCAATTGCGTTATACCTGCTCTTTGCCACATTCCATATCCCCCATCCATTCCCCCCGGGGCAAACCTATGGTTGTTTCTTATCGGGGACCCCCCCAGTGCTCCGGTCTTTCCCCTATGTCGTCTCCACTGTCCCCAAATCTTCAGTGTAGCTACCACCACCGGACTCGTGGTATAGTTCCTTGGTGAGAATGGCAATGGGGCTGTCACCATAGCCTGCAGGCTGGTCCCCCTACAGGACGCCCTCTCTAATCTCTTCCACGCCGCTCCTTCCTCCTCTCCCATCCACTTACTCACCATTGAAATATTAGCGGCCCAATAATACTCACTTAGGCTCGGTAGTGCCAGCCCCCCCCTATCCCTACTACGCTGTAAGAATCCCTTCCTCACTCTCGGAGTCTTCCCGGCCCAAACAAAACCCATAATACTCTTTTCTATCCTTTTGAAAAAAGCCTTCGTGATCACCACCGGGAGACACTGAAACACAAAAAGGAATCTCGGGAGGACCACCATCTTAACTGCCTGCACCCTCCCTGCCATTGACAATGCTACCATGTCCCATCTCTTGAAATCTTCCTCCATCTGTTCCACCAACCGCGTCAAATTTAGCCTGTGCAATGTGCCCCAATTCTTAGCTATCTGGATCCCCAGGTAACGAAAGTCTCTTGTTACCTTCCTCAACGGTAGGTCTTCTATTTCTCTACTCTGCTCCCCTGGATGCACCACAAACAGCTCACTCTTTCCCATGTTCAATTTATACCCTGAAAAATCCCCAAACTCCCCAAGTATCCGCATTATTTCTGGCATCCCCTCCGCTGGATCCGCCACATATAGTAGCAGATCATCCGCATATAAAGATACCCGGTGTTCTTCTCCTCCCCTAAGTATTCCCCTCCATCCCTTGGAACCTCTCAGCGCTATCGCCAGGGGCTCAATCGCCAGTGCAAACAGTAATGGGGACAGAGGACATCCCTGCCTTGTCCCTCTATGGAGCCGAAAATATGCCGATCCCCGTCCATTCGTGACCACACTCGCCACTGGGGCCCTATACAACAGCTGCACCCATCTAACATACCCCTCTCCGAACCCAAATCTCCTCAACACCTCCCCCAGATAATCCCACTCCACTCTATCAAATGCTTTCTCGGCATCCATCGCCACTACTATCTCCGTTTCACCCTCTGGTGGGGCCATCATCATTACTCCTAACAACCTCCGTATGTTCGTGTTCAGCTGTCTCCCCTTCACAAACCCAGTTTGGTCCTCATGAACCACCCCCGGGACACATTCCTCTATTCTCATTGCCATTACCTTGGCCAAGACCTTGGCATCTACATTGAGGAGGGAGATTGGTCTGTAGGACCCGCATTGTAGCGGATCCTTTTCCTTCTTTAAAAGAAGCGATATCGTTGCTTCTGACATAGTCGGGGGCAGTTGTCCCCTTTCCTTTGCCTCGTTGAAGGTCCTCGTCAGTAGCGGGGCGAGCAAGTCCAAATATTTTCTGTAAAATTCAACTGGGAATCCGTCCGGTCCCGGGGCCTTTCCCGTCTGCATGTTCCTAATTCCTTTCACCACTTCTTCTACCGTGATCTGTGCTCCCAATCCCATCCTTTCCTGCTCTTCCACCTTGGGAATTTCCAGCCGATCCAAAAACTCCATCATTCTCTCCCTCCCATCCGGGGGTTGAGCTTCATACAATTTTTTATAAAATGTCTTAAACACTTCATTCACTCTCTCCGCTCCCCGCTCCGTCTCTCCATCTTCGTCTCTCACCCCCCCTATTTCCCTCGCTGCTCCCCTTTTCCTCAATTGGTGTGCCAGCAATCTGCTCGCCTTCTCTCCATATTCATACTGTACACCCTGCGCCTTCCTCCATTGTGCCTCTGCAGTGCCTGTGGTCAGCAAGTCAAATTCCACATGCAGCCTTTGCCTTTCCCTATACAGTCCCTCCTCCGGTGCTTCCGCATACTGTCTGTCCACCCTCAAAAGTTCTTGCAACAACCGCTCCCGTTCCTTACTCTCCTGCTTCCCTTTATGTGTCCTTATTGATATCAGCTCCCCCCTAACCACCGCCTTCAACGCCTCCCAGACCACTCCCACCTGAACCTCCCCATTGTCATTGAGTTCCAAGTACTTTTCAATGCATCCCCTCACCCTTAAGCACACCCCCTCATCCGCCATTAGTCCCATATCCATTCTCCAGGGTGGACGCCCTCTTGTTTCCTCCCCTATCTCCAAGTCTACCCAGTGTGGGGCATGATCCGAAATGGCTATAGCCGTATATTCCGTTCCCCTCACCCTCGGGATCAATGCCCTACCCAACACAAAAAAGTCTATGCGTGAATAGACTTTATGGACATAGGAGAAAAACGAGAACTCCTTACTCCTAGGTCTACTGAATCTCCACGGGTCCACCCCTCCCATCTGCTCCATAAAATCCTTAAGCACCTTGGCTGCAGCCTTGGTTCCAACACCGTGTTAAAGTCTCCCCCCATTATCAGCTTTCCGGTCTCTAGGTCTGGGATGCGTCCTAGCATTCGCCTCATAAAATTGGCATCGTCCCAATTCGGGGCATACACGTTTACCAACACCACCATCTCTCCCTGTAATTTGCCACTCACCATCACGTATCTGCCCCCGTTATCCGCCACTATAGTCTTTGCCTCGAACATTACCCGCTTCCCCACTAATATAGCCACCCCCCTGTTTTTCGCATCCAGCCCCGAATGGAACACCTGCCCTACCCATCCTTTGCGCAACCTAACCTGATCTATCAGTTTCAGGTGCGTTTCCTGTAACATGACCACATCTGCTTTAAGTTTCTTAAGGTGTGCGAGTACTCGTGCCCTCTTTATCGGCCCGTTAAGCCCCCTCACGTTCCACGTGATCAGCCGAGTTGGGGGGCTTCCCACCCCCCCCCCCTTGCCGGTTAGCCATCATCTTTTTCCAGCTTCTCGCCCAGTTCCCACGCGGCTGTATTTCTCCCAGACGGTGCCCCCCCGCCCATCCTTTCCCGCACCCACTCCCCCCTTTCCCCAGCAGCAGCAACCCAGTAATTCCCCCCCTCCCCCCCCCCCCCCCCCCCCCCCCGCTAGCGTAATTACTCCCCCCATGTTGCTCCCAGAAGTCAGCAAACTCTGGCTGACCTCGGCTTCCCCCCGTGATCACGGCTCGCCCCGTGCGGCGCCCCCTCCTTCCTGCTTCTCTATTCCCGCCATAATTATCATAGCGCGGGAACCAAGCCCGCGCCTCTCCCTCGGCCCCGCCTCCCATGGCCAACGCCCCATCTCCTCTCCCTCCCCACCTCCCCCCATCACCACCTGTGGGAGAAAGAAAAGTTACCATACCGCAGGATTAATCATACAATCCCTCTTCACCCCCACCCCCCCACTCGTCCCACCACTTTGTCCAAACGTTCATTTTCGCAGTCCAATCATTCCAATTTTTCTTCTACAATAAAAGTCCACGCTTCATCCGCCGTCTCAAAGTAGTGGTGCCTCCCTTGGTATGTGACCCACAGTCTTGCCGGTTGCAGCATTCCAAACTTTATCTTTTTTTTGTGAAGTACCGCTTTGGCCCGATTAAAGCTCGCCCTCCTTCTCGCCACCTCCGCACTCCAATCTTGATAGACGCGGATCACCGCGTTCTCCCATTTACTACACCGAGTTTTCTTCGCCCATCTAAGGACCATTTCTCTATCCTTAAAACGGAGAAATCTCACCACTATGGCTCTGGGAGCTTCTCCTGCTCTCGGTCCTCGCACCATAACTCGGTATGCTCCCTCCACCTCCAACGGACCCGTCGGGGCCTCCACTCCCATTAACGAGTGCAGCATCGTGCTCACATATGCCCCGACGTCCGCCCCCTCCACACCTTCAGGAAGGCCAAGAATCCTCAAGTTGTTCCTCCTTGCGTTATTTTCCAGTGCCTCCAACCTCTCCACAGATCGTTTCGGTGTGCCTCCTGTATCTCCGACTTCACCACCAGGCCCTGTATGTCGTTTTCATTCTCTGCTGCTTTCGCCTTCACGACCCGAAGCTCCTGCTCCTGGGTCTTTTGTTCCTCTTTCAGCCCTTCAATCGCCTGTAATATCGGGGCCAACAACTCTTTCTTCATTTCCTTTTTTATCTCCTCCACGCAGCGTTTCAAAAACTCTTGTTGTTCAGGGCCTCATATGAAACTGCCACCTTCCGACGCCATCTTGGTTTTTGCTTGCCTTCCTTGCCGTTGTTCCAAAGGATCCGCTGCAATCCGGCCACTTTCCTCTCCTTTTTCCATCCGTGTCCAGGGGGAACACCCTTCTGGTTTACCGCACGGTGTTTTCAGCCGTTAAAATTGCCGTTGGGGCTCCTATCAAGAGCCCAAAAGTCCGTTTCACAGGGAGCTGCCGAAACGTGCGACTCAGCTGGTCATCGCCGCACCCGGAAGTCCTCCAAAAATCACATTTTATTATATGCCTTCAGGATGACGTCCGGTGATGGGGATGAGCTGAGCAGTCACACATCAGCTGACTCTCCTACAGAACACAGTAAAGTAGGCACTTTTAGACATGTTTTGCCCGATAATTCAGACTTATTCTATTCTTAAACAGAAAAGGAAGAGGAAAAGAACAATATGCCAGCATGCAGTCGCTCAAGACAGCGCAGGAAAGCCAGAAGCGGTGGCAAAGGGCAGGAACAGTAGTCGGTGGTCCCAAGAGGCGAGGGGTCCCGCCCCCGAGAGAGGGAGACCGATGAACGGGTCAATGGGTGCCGCCGCAATCTGGAGGGGGATGGAAGACATCCCTAACCAAGGAGTTGACCATGATGGAGGAAGTGATCAAAGCGGCGATCCAGGTGGCGGTCAAGGTTGCAGTGGCGGATGTGCTGGTCGCCATGCAGACGGCCCTCGAAGGAATGGGGAAGAAGCTGGAGGCTCGGGGGAAGAGAATCCAAGAGCTCAAAAAGGCTTTGTCCACCCAAAGCAACAGGATCGTCGCTCTGGAAGCAGAGATAAACAGGTTGGTGGTGACCCAAGGGCGCCTGAAGGGGAAAGTTGAGGATGAGGAGAACCGGTCTCGACGGCAGAACATTCGAATAGTGGGCCTGCCAGAGGGGATCGAGGGCAGAGATCTGACTGACTATGTGGCTCAGATGCTGGGCACCTTGGTCTGATGGGACAGCTTCCCCAAGCCACCGGAAATCGACCAGGCCCAAAGGTCACTCCGACCGAAGCCTAAGGCCGGGAGGCAGCCAAGTGCGATAATTGCCAAGTTCCACAGGTACCAGGATTGGGAGAGAATCCTGCATTGGGCAAAACGAGCAATTGGGAAGGATACAGGCTACAGGTGTACCAAGACATTGGGGCAGTCGTGGCAAAACGCAGTGCCGAGTTTAACCAAGCAAAATCAGCCCTAAACAGGAGCGGTATAAAATTCTGGGTGTTATTCCCAGTCAGGCTCTGGGTGACATTCCAGAACAAAGGGCATTATTTCATCACCCCGGCAGAGGTGGGCAAGTTTGTGCGGGCGAATGGCCCAGACAAAAGGCAGACAATGCAGCGATGAGTGAAGACGCAGGGAGAGAAAAGAAAAGTTACGGACATAGAACAATTTTTGCATGGGCTGGTATTGCCTCGGTTTGAGCAGGAGCACCAGCTCACAGGAAGGGAGAGGTGAAGGCAGCGGAGTGCAGGAAAGGGTGAAGAGGAGACCGAGGCAATTGATTGGGCATAAGGAAGGGGAAGGGTCAGCCCCGGGGGGGGAGGGGGCCATCACACTAACGGGAAAAGCTAGCGGCAGAGATATGAAAGAGAGGGGGGGCTGCAGTGCATCCCCCGGCGGGGAGGGTGCGTCGGGGGGGTGGGGGGCAGACAGGCAAATGTGGGGTGGGGCAGACAAATGTGGGGTGGGGGGGGTGGGGCAGACAAATGTGGGGTGGGGGGGGCGATATGGGGATGGGGCTGGGGAAGGTAGAAAGAGGGACAGCGGAGAAAGATGGACCATGGGAGGAGCATAATGATAAGGAAGGGAAGGCTCTAGAATGGCTTCAACAGGTCAGGTTGAGTTGATGCAACAAGATGGCAGCGTAAGCAGCCACTATGGAGGGTTCCTGGATAAAGGGTAACCCCAGAGAGCAGAGGCCCAGCCTCATGATGAGAACAGTGTCTGCGACCATTTTGGATGGCCCCATAACAAAGACAAAGCCCGGAGTGCAGTGGCACATCCACCAGGTAAGCATGGTTGATACTGCGGGAAGGGGAGGGGGGGGGGAACAGAAACCCCCAACCAGAATTATCACCTGTAAAGTTAGGGGACTTAATGGCCCTGTGAGAAAATCCAGAATCTTCGCACATTTGAGAAGTTTAAAAGCCAATGCACCTTGGAGAAGGACAGACAATAATAATAATCGCTTATTGTCACAAGCAGGCTTAAATGAAGTTACTGTGTAAAGCCTCTAGTCGCCACATTCCGGTGCCTGTTCGGGGAGGCCGGTGGGGGAATTGAACCCGCGCTGCTGGCCTTGTTCTCCATTACAAGCCAGCTGTTTAGCCCACTGTGCTTACATAAGCTTCCTTCTTCCTCTTGACTAGAAGCTCCACTTCTCTTGTCATCCAAGGCTCCTTCACTTTACCATTCCTTCCTTGTCTCAGTGGGCCAAAACTATCCAGCAGTCGGAGCAAGTGCTCCTTAAACAATCCCCACATTACTGTTGTTCATCTCCCTGAGAACAACTGTCCCCAATTTATTTATGCTCCTCAGCTCCTGTCTAATAGCAAGATAATTTCCCCTCCCCCAATTAAATACCTTCCCATACTGTGTGTTCCTTTCCCTCTCCATGACTATGGTAAAGGTCAAGGAGTTGTGGTCACTATCACCAAAATGCTCTCCCACCGAGACATCTGACCCCTGGCCTGGTTCGTTGTCAAGTACCAAATCCAATATAGCCTTCCCCCTAGTCAGCCTATCTGCATATTGAGTCAGGAATCCTTCCTGGACACACCTGACATCTGCTCCATCCAAACCATTTGCACTAAGGAGGTTCCAGTCAATATTAGCGAAGTTGAAGTCACCCATGACAACAACTCTGTTACTTCTGCACCATTCCAAGATCTGCCACCCAATCTGTTCCTCCATCTCTCAGCTACTATTGGGGAGTCTATAGAAAACTCCCAATAAAGTGAGTGCACCTTTCTTGTTTTCGACTTCCACCCATACTGACTCAGTAGACAATCACTCCTCGACTACTTCCTTTTCTGCCGCTGTGATGCACTCTCCAATTAACAGTGCCACTCCCCCTCCTCTTACCTCCCTCCCTATTCTTCTTGAAACATCTAAACCCTGGAACATGGGCAGCACGGTAGCATTGTGGTTAGCACAATTGCTTCGCACCTCTAGGGTCCCAGGTTTGATTCCCGGCTTGGGCCACTGTGCGGAGTCTGCACGTTCTCCCCGTATGTGCGTGGGTTTCCTTTGGATGCTCCGGTTTCCTCCCACAGTGCAAAGATGTGCAGGTTAGGTGGATTGGCCATGCTAAATTACCCTTGGTGTCCAGAATTGCCCTTAGTGTTGGGTGGGTGGGTTATGGGGATAGGGTGGAGGTGTGGGCTTGGGTAGGGTGCTCTTTCCAAGAGCTGATGCGGACTTGATGGGCCGAATGGTCTCCTTCTGCATTGTAAATTCTGTTTATAAAAAAAAACATCTAACAACCATTCCTGCCCCTGTGAAATCCATGTCTACCTAATGACCACAGCATCCTTGAGGTACTGGAGCAGTTTGGGCTCGGGATAGGGTTTACCTCTTGGGTGAAGCTCCTGTACAATGCCCCAAGGCGAGCATTTGGACCAACATCACAAGCTCTGAATACTTCCAGTTGCACAAAGGCACCAGGCAGGGATGCCTGCTGACCTCGCTCCTGTTCCCCCTGGCAATTTGATTTTGAATGATTGCTCTTGACATCAAGGCAGCAAGGAGCCCGAGCTAAACTGGAGTCAGTGGGAGTCGAGGGGAAAACTCTCTGCTGTTGGAGTCATACCTGGCAGAAAGGAAGATGGTTATGGTGGTTGGAGGTCAATCATCTCGACTCCAGGACATCATTGCAGGAGTTCCTCAGGGTAGTGTCCTTGGCCCAACCATAATCAGCTGCTTCATCAATGACCTCCCTTCCATCATAAGGTCAGAAGTGGGGATGTTTGTGGATGACTGCACAATGTTCAGCACCATACATGACTCCTCGGTAATGAAGCAGTCCGTGTCTTGTGGACAATATCCAGGCTTGGGCTGACAAGTGGCAAGTTACATTTGCAGCACACAAGTGTCGGGCAATGACCATCTCCTACAAGAGAGGATATAACCACAGTCCCTTGACATTCAATGGCATTACCGTTGCTGAATCTCCCACAATCAACATCCTAGGGGTTACCATTGATCAGAAACTGAATTGGACTAGCAACATTAATACTTTGGCTACCAGGGTAGGTCAAAGGCTAGGAATCTTACGGGCTACCAGGGCAGGTCAAAGGCTAGGAACCCTACGGCAAGTAACTCATCACCTGATCCCTCAAAGCCTGTCCACCATCTACAAGGCACAAGTCAGGAGTGTAATGGACCACTCTCCACTTGCCTGGATGAGTGAAGCTCCAACAACACAAGAAGCTCAACACCATCCAGGACAAAGCAGCCCGTTTGATTGCTCCCCCTTCCACAAACATTCAAACCCTCCACCACCGACGAACAGTGGCAGCCATGTGTACTGTATGATGCACTGCAGTAATTCACCAAGGTTGCTTAGACAACACCTTCCAAACCCACGACCACTACCATCTAGAAGGACAAGAACAGCAGACCAGCAGGTGCCTGGGATCTCCACCAACTGGAGGTTCCCCTCCAAGTCACTCACCACCGTGACTTGGAAATAAATCTTCTTCACTGTCGCTGGGGCAAATCCTAGAATTCCCTCCCTAACACACAATGGCTACACCTACCCCAAGGACTGCAGCGGTTAAAGAAGGCAACCAGGGATGGTCAATAAATGCTGGCCTAACACATCTTGCAAATGAATTTTTTAAAAATTGAACAACGGGGCTGGTTTAGCACAGCGCTAAATCGCTGGCTTTGAAAGCAGACCAAGGCAGAGCAGCAGCACGGTTCAATTCCCGTACCAGCCTCCCCGAACAGGTGCCGGAATGTGGCGACTAGGGGCTTTTCACAGTAACTTCATTTGAAGCCTACTTGTGACAATAAGCGATATTCATTCATTCACCTGCCGATCGCTCTGAGAAATTAGAGAGGTTGGAAGGGTATCCGAAGAGGAGGCAGAGTGCACAGAGTCTCACTCTTTGTGGATGGTCTGCTTCTCTCCATCTCGGACCCTCAAAATGGCATGAACAAAATCATGAAGCTTCTGGAAGAGTTAGGGGCCTTCACATGTGCAAAAGTGAGGTTTTCCCAGTGAACCCGAGTTGGGGAGGGGCAGAGCTGAAAAGGTCTCCCATTTAATATGGCTCAAAACAAATTCCGCTATCTGGGAATCTAGATTGGACACACATCCACAAGTGGAATCTGACCAGTCTGGCGGAGGAAGTTAAAAAGTTCCTACAGAGAATGGATGCACTCTCGCTTTCCCTCGGGGGGGAGGGGGGGGGGGGGGTGCAGCTGATCAAAATGAAAGTACTGTAGAAGATCAAATACGCCATCCGAGGGTTGGAAGGTGGCTTCCACAAAGAATGGGGGCCATTCATCAGCTTGTTCCAAGGCCTGTTTGAAGTCAACAACGGATAGAAGGGGGGCAGGGTATCGCATGGGAACCACCAGGGCCACAGAAAGGAGACAGGAACAAGGGGGGCAACAGTGGGAAGAGACCCAAGGAAATGCCAAAGAGGAACACCCGGGGAGAGACCGACACGGGGACCAGAGGGATCCTTCCAAAGCTATAAGAGTAAAACAAACCATCTATGGTGAAGTGAAGGGCCTAGGATAGGACCCGGAGTCAGCAGAAAAGGGGAGCGGGGTGGAGAGGAGGGTGCCGAAAAGGAACACTGTGTAATTGTAAATTATAACCATTTCATCCATTTCTTGCACAGTGTAAAAATGAAAACTTTAATTACAAAAAATTGTTTGCAACAATAAATCAAACATTGTCACTACTTTGCGCCTTCAAATAAACATTTTAAGTGGCAAATCATTAAGTAAAATTATATCCCTTCGGAATTCTATTTTTTCAGGAAATTATTTTTGTTCATGTTGAGATTGTATTATTGACAAGGAGCAATAATAAAAGTATTTCTGAAAAAAATACATTTTATTGAACCTTTTCAACTGCACTCATCAGGGCAATCACAAGAATGTCAATATCAGGGGAAACAATTATATACTGTATGAGAAGTTGCTGCTGGGCTGACTAGACTCTGATTGGTAGAGGTGTTGCTATGGTGCATGCACAAGTTGATGGTGACTGACATTTAACTGTCAAGTATTGTTTGAAATTTAAACCTGCGGACTGAACCCAGCAGCAGTGCCAGTCAGCTGCCTGGTAACTGTTAGTCACCATCAGCTGATACATTCTCCATGACAACGCCACTACCAATCAAGAGTCTATTTGCAAACCAAGAAGCACTCCCTTCTCCGACAGTGTAAAGTTGTTATTTCTCCTGTCATTGGGTTTCTTGCGATTGTCCTGATGGATGCAAGGCAAAAAGCATTGACAAAATGTCCGTCTTTAAGCAATAATCAAATTCTGTACAACCAAACAGCTATTCATATAAAAGTCTTCAAATTTTAGATAATCATTGACGTATCATAGAATCACAGAATTGGTAGAGAGAAGGAGATCATTCAACCTATTGTGTCTGCTCTGGCACTCTGAAGGAGTAATTCTCTTATTGCTGACCTTTCCCCTCATCCCCAGAACGCTGCACATTCTTCTTTTACACGCAAGAGTCTAATTCCCTTATCAATGCTTTGATTGAACCTGCCTCCACCACACTCTCAGGCAGCACATTCCAAACTTTTAGCACTCACTGTGTGAAAAAGATTTTTTTCTCATCGGTTTTGCTTCGTTTGCCAATCACTTTAAATCTGTGCCCTCTCATTCTTGGTCCTTTTCATGAGTGGACACAGTTTCTCCCGATCTACTCTGTCCAAACCTCTCATGATTTTGAATACCTCTTTCAAATCTCCTCCCAGCCAACTTTTCCCGAAGGAAAACAATACTAACCTCTCCAATCTATTGTCAGAACTGAAGTCTCTCATCCCTGGAACCATTTTTATCAATCTTTTTCTGCACTATTCCCAAAATCTTCACAACCTTCCTGAAGCGCAGTGCCTAGAATTGACTAGAATACTGAACTAGTGTCTTAGACAAGTTCAACATGACCTCCTTGTTACATATTTGGAACATTTCCACATCCGAATGAATTTTGGGTTCAGTGTGATGTCGCTAATTGTAGAATGAAGTTTCCAATATTTTGTCCCAGCGATACGTCTTCAGCGAGGAGGTCTCAAACTTCAGAAGAGCATCTCTTTGTCTATTAGCACGCATTTTTCAAATTGACACTCCAGTCATCTCTTATGGACCGATGAAGATTGAATTGCCATCAGGTCTATGTTATGGGCCCACTAGAAACTCTGTTCAGCTTGCCTTCAGAGAAGATCTGTAAACATTATACATGTCAAAATGGGCTGGGAACATTTCCTTTGTGTATTTGATTGCCAACTTAAATCATGTAAACATTTTGATTATTCTTGGCTTGCTATAATCTGTGCAAGATGTATATTTTTAAGCAGAACAGCACAGACATTTTTATTCTGTCAAGGATAGACGTGGTCATTTAAATTTCCTTTGTGATGATCATTTGAAGTAGTCCTTACTAGAACATCAGTAATTTAAATTTGTCACTCACTCCCCCTTTGGAAAAATCACATTGCATTTAACTGAAAATAATACACTTTTGTGTATCAAACATCTTTAACAACTTTGGTGCTAAAATTGGTATTCTGTTTCTAATGAATTTAGGCTGTAATGCTTTGTACTGAACACTTACTGCATAACCTCACAAAATGTTATTAGTAATAGTTATAATCAGTCCCAGTGGGTAGTTCTGTTTAGACTACATTTGCCCTTTTGTAAATATTTTACAACACTAATTACTCAAAGCCCAGGAGTCTCTTTTGCAGTGCCAGTAATGAAAGTGGTATGTAAAATGCCAAAAGTAATTAAAGGGAAACTGGTGAAATTCTGGCAGATCGCCATAGGAGTTTTGTGTTTCATCTTTGCAGTTCTTGGCTATTGTCACATTTTAAATTGCTTGATACAATTGAATTGGTTCCTAATTTGAGCATTTTACAGCTTGGGATTTCATTTTTTTAAAATGATTTTCTCCTCTCCCATCCTGAAAACTTCTTTGAACCTTGTGCGCTTCTGGCAGTGGACACCGTGTTCAGTTGACCAAGATTCTTGTGTGAATGTCAAAAAGACTCTTCAAGACTATAAAACATCAAACATCATGGACAAGCCCAATCTTTTCTCCTTTGGTGGAAATGGATGGCAAGAGGGTGAAAACAAGAGCAATTTTGTATCCCCACCACTCCCCTCGAGGAGGTCAATTCATTAGGAATGTCACAGGGGACTTGATTGGCTGGATGCTGAGAGGATGAGCCTTGAACCAGGGGGCACAGTTTAAAGATCTCCCATTTAAGACTGAGATGAACATTTTTTTATCTGAGGTTTGTTAGTCTTTGGAATTCTCTTCCCCAGAGAGCAATGATGGCTGAGTCATTAAGAGTTTTCATTGACAAGAGAGTCGAGGGTTATAGGGAAAGATAGGAAAGTGGTGTTGAGGCCACAATCTGATCAGCCATGGTCTTATTGAATGGTAAAGGAGGCTTGGGGCAGGGCGCGGCAGATAGCCTACTCATGCTCCTAATTCTTGTGTTCCTGCCCCTACCATAGCTGTAGTTTACCCATTGCACCACAGACAGGATTGAACTGGAACTTGTCTATTTGGCTCATCGCGCTCCATGATCTTATTGAGTCATCAAAGCACAAAGACTCTACTTTTTTATATCAAAATAGCTTTCTTGAAGTTTGATGGAAAGGTGTGTTACTTTGAAATAGCTTTGTAACTACTCTATGGATAGATTTAAAACATTTAAGGTTTCTACGGATTAATAATGTTAGCAATTGTGTTGTGGGTGGACTTCCGATGGCGGCCATGAGCTGAGCGGTCGCACGAAAAGCTGCTCTCTCTTGGGAACTTCAACTTTTTAATCCATCAATTGGATGAAAAAGTAACATTCCCCCCCCCCCCCCCCCCCTCCCCCCTCCCGCCAATCCTCTGCCAATCTCACCCCAAACAACAGCCAACCAAAGAAATGCCATTGAGCCAGCCATGGAGCAAAAAAAAAAGTAAAAGTCAGGAGAGGAAGACCCCAACCGCAGAGCGGAGCATGGCAGACTGAGCAGGGACGCCAACGCAAACAGCGGCCAATCCGTTGATGGAGCTTCTTTCAATAGAGCTCCAGAAACACGGGCTCTGAAAAGGAGAACCTCAATGGAGGGAGCGCCTGGTAGAAACGGGGGATGGGGAAACAAAGAACCGGGGAGGAGGTGGAGGGGTAAAGTGAGTGAGGTGGAAGTGGGAGGCAATAGGGGTACGGGAAGAAGTGTCAGCAGGGGCAGATGGGGTCGGGGATTAGGTGGGAGGGAAGGGGAGAAGGATGGAAGAATGCTGGTCACAGCAGGTCGCACATGGGGATGGCTGGAACAAAGACGACAATGGCGGCCATCTTGAAGGTCACACAGACAAAGGCAAATCCCGGCATGCATGTGGTAAGTATCGCTGACCCTGCAGGAGGGTGGGGTACAGAAATCCCCCATCAAAATAATCACCTGAAACGTGAACGACACGGTGAAAAGATCCAGAGTCTTGCCCATCTAAAAAGCCTGAGGGCCAACATAGACTTCCTTCAAGAGATGCACCTGAAGGAGAAGGACTGACTGAGGGTAAGGAAGAGCTGGACAGAACAAAGGTATCAAGCGTGTTTCGGTATGAGGGCAAGGGAGGTAGCCATATTGTTTAGCAAAAGAACGACTTTCACAGCGACAAACCTGGGGGGGGGGGGAAGCTGTACGCAATGGTTAACGGCATCCTGGGAGGGTGACTGGTGATGCTTGTAAATATATACGTCCTTAACTGGGACAATGCGGACTTCACTTTTAAAAAAAAAAAACCATGGCAGAGATCCCCGACCTAGACTCATCATGGGGGGGAGACTTCAACTGCGCACAGGACTCAGCAACGGACTGACCCAGCCCTGAATCAGGGAACAATCCTCAATGGCAAAGGAACTGAACACTTTAATGGAGCAGATGGGGAGGGTGGACCATCTCCTTCCAAGTTCACAAAGAATATTCCCGTATTGATTTCTTTGTGGTAGGTAAATCGGTGCTTCCAGGAGCGGTAGGGATGGAATACTCCATGATAGTAATCTCCAACCACTCTCCACACTACATGGATGTGAGGTTGGCGACTGGCTGGGTCCAGCGCCCCCCCATGGAAGCTGGACACAGCCCTCCCTGCTGATGAGGCATTCTGTGAAAAAACGTCGCAAACCATCGACGGGTATGTAACCTGCAACCAAAATAGTGATGTCTCGCCCTCCATACTCTTGGAGAAACTGAAGGCGGTGATAAGGGTGGAAATAATAGCATACAGGGACAGGAAGGAGAGGGCAGCTAGGCAACAGCTGATTGACCCCACATTGGACGTGGAACAGCTGTACTCCACAGCCCCGACTGTGGAACTATTGGCAGAGAGGAAAAAACTACAAATGGAATTTGACCTGCTCTCCACTGGGAAAGCAGTGCAACAACTCCACCAGACACTGGGGATCTTCTATGAACATGGCGACAAGGCTAGCTGCCTACTGGCTTACCAGCTGAGAAAGCAGCCAGCCACGAGAGAGATAGTACAGGTGAAGGACAGGAATGGTAAGCTAGTCACAATGCCAGACAAGATCAACTAGGCCTTTGCGACCTTCTACCGGGAGCTGTACACCTCCGAGACCCCGGAGCGGGACTCAAAAGATGAAGCGGTTTCTTGAGGGGTGAACATAACAGCTGTGGGTGCTTGGTGAATTCCTTTGCAAGATATAGAAGACCAAACACAACACCCACGAGAAGTCACTTGAGAATATTTAAATAGCCGACAGTAACAAAGACTTGAAAATCCAACATTCCACATATCACACTAACCATTAAAGAAGAAGGACACATCACATTCCATATTGATATCATTTAAAAGCTACATCTAGCTAAAGGTAGACTATGAAAGTAAACTGGCTCAGAACATAAAAGCAGATAGTAAAAGCTTCTACAAATATATAAGACAAAAAAGAGTGGCTAAGGTAAATATTGGTCCTTTGGAAGATGAGAAGGGAGATTTAATAATAGGAGACTGGGAAAGGGCTGAGGAGCTGAACAGGTTTTTTGGGTCAGTCTTCACAGTGGGGGACACAAATAACATGCCAGTGACTGATGGAAATAAGGATATGATAGGTGAGGACCTTGAGATGATTGTAATCACTAAGGAGGCAGTATTGGGCAAGCTAATGAGGCTAAAGGTAGACAAGCCCCAGAGTGTTAAAAGAGATGGCTAGGGAAATTGTAAACGCACTAGTGATAATTTATCAAAATTCACTAGACTCTGGGGCGGTCCCAGAGGATTGGAAAATAGCAAATGTGACACCACTGTTTAAAAAAAGGAGGTCGGCAGAAAGCGGGTAATTATAGGCCGGTAGGCTTAACTTCGGTTGTAGGGAAAATGCTGGAATCTATCATTAAGGAGGAAATAGCAGGGCACCTGGAGGGAAATTGTCCCATTGGGCAGACGCAGCATGGGTTCACAAAGGGTAGGTCGTGTCTGACTAATTTGGTAGAATTTTTTGAGGCCGTTACCAATGCAGTAGATAACGGGGAGCCAATGGATGTGGTATATCTGGATTTCCAGAAAGCTTTTGACAAGGTGCCACACAAAAGGTTGTTAGTTTAAAATCTTTAGTTTTTAAACTAAAGATGCATGGCATTGAGGGTAAAGTGGTAGCATGGGTAGAGGATTGGTTAACTAACAGAAAGCAGAGAGTGGGGATAAATGGGTGTTTCTCTGGTTGGCAACCTGTAACTAGTGGGATCCCTCAAGGATCAGTGTTGGGCCCGCAGTTGTTCACAATTTACGTAGACTATTTGGAGTTGGGGACCAAGTGCAATGTGTCAAAGTTTGCAGACGACACTAAGATGAGCGGTAAAGCAAAAAGTGCAGAGGATACCGGAAGTCTGCAGAAGGATTTGGATAAGTTAGGTGAATGGGCTAGGGTCTGGCAGATGGAATTCAATGTTGCCAAGTGTGAGGCTATCCATTTTGGGAGGAATAACAGCAGAATGGATTATTATTTAAACGGTAAGATGTTAAAACATGCTGCTGTGCAGAGGGACCTGGGTGTGCTGGTGCACGAGTCGCAAAAAGTTGGTGTGCAGGTGCAACAGGTGATTAAGAAGGCTAATCGAGTTTTGCCTTTCATTGCTAGAGGGATGGAGTTCAAGACTAGTGAGGTTATGCTGCAATTGTATAAGTTGTTGGTGAGGCCGCATCTGGAGTATTGTGTTCAGTTTTGGTCTCCTTACCTGAGAAAGGACATATTGGCACTGGAGGGAGTGCAGAGGAGATTCACTAGGTTGATCCCAGAGTTGAGGGGTTTAGATTATGACGAGAAGTTGAGTAGACTGGGACTGTACTCATTGGAGTTTAGAAGGATGCGGGGGGATCTTATTGAGACATATAAAATTATGAAGGGAATAGATAGGATAGATGCGGGCAGGTTTTTTCCACTGGTCGGGGAAAGCAGAACTAGGGGGCATAGCCTCAAAATAAGGGGAAGTAGATTTAGGACGGAGTGTAGGAGGAACTTCTCCACCCAAAGGGTTGTGAATCTCTGGAATTCCTTGCCCAGTGAAGCAGTTGAGGCTCCTTCTTTAAACGTTTTTAAGAAAAAGATAGATGCCTTTCTAAAGAATAAAGGGATTAAGGGTTATGGTGTTCGGGCCGGAGAGTGGAACTGAGTCCACAAAGATCAGCCATGATCTCATTAAATGGCGGAGCAGGCTCGAGGGGCCAGTTGGCCTACTCCTGTTCCTAATTATTATGTTCTTATGTACATCAGCTCCTTCACACACACAAAAAAAAATACCTCCCAGGTTCTGCAACAGAAACTGGGAGTAAGCCTGAGAATGTGTTATCATGTCCAGAACTTTGTCATAGAAATGATCTGCCCATTGATGTGTTACTTGTTCCATGTATCAGTGCATTCCCTGTCCAGGAGCTGCAGCTGTGCAGGCCCTTCCACATGGCCCAATCTCACCGTAACCAAATCTTGGCATCCAGATATTCCACCAGCACTCAAGGTGCAGTTGAACATCCTTGACTTCCAATGTGTTTAACCCGTGGTGACGTGCCAGTTACATGCAGTAGTCACCATACCAGCAACAAAAGCATCAGCAATCTGCAAATGCATTTCTTCAATGGCATTGTTGCTAACTTTGGCTGTTGTCTTTTAATTTGGCTCTGTTTAATTACGTTTGCTCAAGAGTCGCCAGGTATCTTCGACACTGCCACAAGGTTCAGAACCAAATACTGATCAATGACTCGATACATCAGTTATTAAGTTCAAAAGCAATGCTCATTTATTTACACACAGTCAAATCTACTCATGCATAAACTCTACAAACTAAACTACCACTATTACTAAAGCCTATATTTAGCTTCGGGTGCCCACTCAGAGGAGCAATGCCCGTTGCTCGGTTCTGAAGCTGCTGGGTTGAGCGGTTTACAGGGTCGCAACTAGGAGCATCTTTCTCATAGCGTGCGTTGACTTGGAACTTACTTGGTCTGCTGTAGCTACTAGGCTGGTCTCTCTCTTCACTGAGAGCCAAAGCCAAAGGAGGAAGATTCTCCCTTGGGGAATACCTTTTATACTAAAAAGGGCTTTGCGCGCTTTTGGGCGGGCCTTGCACTTCGCCTCAATTAATTGGGTCTTTCCCAATCATCCCTGATTGCTGGGCGTGTCCTAGGTGACCGTTGGTTTGCTTTGTTTGAGTCTCTTCTGGCGCCGGGGTGTCTGCCTTAACATTGTGTATCTAAATGTTTCCCTTTTGTCCCTGGAGATGGCTTATTAGTATATAGATTGCTTAGCAGTTTCTGTCCTGTCTGAGAGCTTAAGGTTCTAATCAACTGACAGACCTTGCACCTGCTTGTTTCTTAGTATTGTCCAATTTTCCCTGCATTCTTTGCAAGTGTTCATTTTGTAACCGGGACTACACAGATGGCTACACACCCTCCTTGTGATCCTCAACGCGAAGCGTGAAGGATCACAATACTACGTTGTCTTCATCCTCTGACCAACCGGGGCACCCATACTTAGGCTCTACACTATCCTATCCTATGCAACACAATTTTACGTAAACCATTTTAAATACATTCATTATCATAAAACTCTATGGGGTGTTATGACATAATGCATGCATTACAGAAAAATTAAAAAAACTGGACCCTCTAACTATTCTTAATAAACTATCCTTATTCAAACAGTCCAAAAATAATCTATACATCTTAACCTGTACAAAATAGCAGCACACAAATTTCTCTGGCCTGGCAGTCAGACACCGAGGTTTACATCTCTTTATTCCACAGAATACAGAAAGAAAAATGGATGCTCTTTAATCCGTCCCAATGGGTTCGGGGGTCTGGTGAAATCCGAAAATGGGGACCTAATACCGGGGTGCGAGAGCGATATGCTCTCTTTCGCCATTTCCTAACTCTAAATGTTTGCACGACATTGCAAAGTATCTAAGAGTGCTTCGACTACATATGAGAGTGAGTACCAGGTGATAAACTTATCACACCAGGTCAGGGTATTTCTAGCTGTCGCTGGGCTAGTTATCTCGGGGTTCCGTGTATTGCAGGGGTGAGAATCAATTACAGTTCGTGTGGTAGGGGTCAGGGGGTGGCGTCCGCGCGCAACTGAAGGAATCCCGCTAAGATCCATGTGAACACAAAGGCTGTCTTCATCTTTGTCGGTCTACTTCTTTGTCTTCCTCTGGGGTTCCTGAGGTTCCGGAGTTCTGTGAACACAAGCATAATTTCTGTTATTATCTTGCTTAAGATCTCGTATGTCTGTCTGTCTGTCCTTTACTGCCAATTTCCCTTTATAATTGGTCACCATCTGTGATTCCCTCTTTTTTTTTTTAAACCGAATATTTCAACCAGACATCTAGGAAGAATACTGCTGTACTGCGAGCCGTCTCGCAGCCGGTGTGATTTACCATCCCAATGTTTGAGGATGTAAATAGCATAGGGAAGCGACCTAAGGGTTGCCAAAACCAAACAAAAGAATTTTGAACGTAACAAGCCAAAATGGGGTGCGTATGGGCCGCAGCAGGTAAGAAATGGGTGGAATCCCCGGATCGGATGGTGATCAATGCCATATGTGCTCTACCCGAGTGTAGTTGACCAGAGGGGGGGGTGCTCAGGCAGGGCGGGGACCAATGCCGTTTCTCCACTGCCTGAGCAACCGGCAAGAACGAGTAAGAATGTGGTCGTCGTGGGGGCTGCGTCTCGAATTAGGAGAGTAGCTATGAGTCGTGTCTGTCGACAAACTAGTTCCTCTGAATGGTTGTCTGGCGACAAACTTGTTCCTCTGAACTATTGTCTGGGGCCAAACTTGTTCCTCTAACAGGCGTTGGGCGTCAAAGGAGTGGTGACGTGGGGCCGTGGAAACTCTCGAGTTTACGAACAACACTTAACGATAACACTAACGAACAAACATACAACGAAAATGGTGCAGGTTCCATCAGAAAGGACACCGTATCTCTCCATCGGTTCCTTTTTTTCTCCATCATCTGGACACCTCACTGCTCAATAGCGAACAGGGTCGCAAAGGGATTTGTAAGGTGGGAGTCAGAGTCTATGTCATCATCTTCTCCTGGCTGCCAAACTCTTGACTGTAGTAACCATGCTAAAGCTGCTTGGGGCGAATCGGGGTCCATCTCACCATTCCGGATGAGCCTGAATGAATTGTCTCGGTGCCAGAATCGTGTGTCGAGGTTGGAGCTACTGTGCTTCACTCCGTAATCGTCGGGCGGTGGGTCTGGGTCAGTGGCTTTGATATAAGTGGTCTTAAATGGGTCAGTAGAATCGTGCTCAGATTCGCTGGGAGTGGGGCCTGGTACAGGGGTATAGTCGTAACGTGGTGTGCTGTGGCTGTCGTCATCTTGATCGCTATCACTGTCGCTGTCGCTGCTGGTTGAGGGAAGGGAGAGGCGGAGTCGTGTCTCTGGGGGAGGAGTTAAAGTTGTGTCTGAGGGCGGGCTGGAGTGGTTGGGGGACGGTAGGAATACGTCATCTGTGGGCGGGGCAGTGGTGTGAGCAGGATGTGGTGTGTGTGGTTCTGTGAGCGTAAGCCTTGAGATGGTTTATATGAAACCACACAGACTTACCATTGGGATAGGTTATTCTGTATACTGAGGGGCTGACTTTGTCCGAAATGGTATACGGTCCGGTAAAGTTTGGGGAAAGGAATGAACTGGGGATGTAAAGGGAAAGCATAACTTGTTGCCCTACTGTAAACTCAGTGGCGTGTACTCATGAATGTGAGATCATCACCACGAAACCGAACACAGGCCCATTTATTCCCAAAACACCCCCCAGGAAAACAGGTAGTACACCTCAGTGGCGAAACAAGCCTTGCTCTGTTACTTCCTGGTTCCAAGTCTCACTGCTGCTGCGAGTTGGGCTGCCTTTATGTTCTGTATCAGTTGTTTAACCACATGCTCATGTGTGAGGGCTGTAACTGTGGGGCGGTTTCTTAAAAACATTAAAGCAAATGGGAGTACTGAACCCCAGGTGCTGTTATTCTGCTGTACCATTTTCCTGAGGGTGGCTTTCAATGTCCTATTCATTCGTTCTACAATACCACTTGACTGGGGGTGGTATGCGATATGGAACTTTTGTCCAATGCCGAAAATCGTGAGGACGTTTTTCATTACACGTCCGGTGAAATGGGAGCCTTGATCGGACTCTATACTGCGTGGAAGGCCCCATCTTGGAAAGATGTGGTGTGTTAATATTTTAGCCATTGTCTTGGCCGTATTAGTTCATGATGGAAATGCTTCCACCCATTTTGTGACTGTGTCTGTGACCACCAACACATACTTGTAACCATTTCTGCACGGGGGTAGGGGTCCTATATAATCTATCTGGAGATTTGTCCAGGGTCCATCAACGGGACGGGTATGACTAAGTTGAGCCTTTTTCGCATTTCTGTCCGGATTGTTCTGGGCACAGATTAAGCAATTCTCTATGTAGTGCATTACATCGATTTTTAAATCAGGCCACCAGCAAACCGGTCTGAGGTGGGCTAGAGTGGGTTTAATTCCTTGGTGTCCATGATTGTCATGGAACTGACAAATGATCTGGTTCCTGTCCTGGCTGGGAACAATAAAAATGCCATCCTTTAAAATCATACCGTCATTGTGGTGATTGCGTTTCTGTATTTATCATACGGGGGCTGGGAAGGTTCCCTATAAAACTTCCCTGAGTTTCTCATCCTCTTTCTGTGCCTTCGCTAGATCCTGAATGTTGGTCTGTGAGACCTGAACTGTGTGTACTGGGGTGCTTTCGGGAGGGTTCCAAAAATAACCATGCCTGGAGCCTGCCTTCGCTAGGGCGTCTGCTTTAACGTTACCAGGGGGGGAAGAACGGCGATGACTGCGAACCTTAATTATTCCGTATTTCCTATCCTTCGCTGTCTCTAAGATATCGCGGAATAATGGGGCTGAGGGTAGGGGTTTACCGTCCGCGGAAACAAATCCTCTTGTTTCCCACAGGGGTAGGAATTCTGTCAAACTATTACATACATACAAGCTGTCCGAATAGATGTCTGCTGGGGTCGGGAACGAGTCGGGGTGGTCTACAATGTATGCAACCGCTGCCAGCTCTGCTGCCTGCGAGTCTAAGTGTCCTGGCAACTTTACTGAAATTCCATCAAGGGCGCGTCCCTGCGCGTCCTCTACGTATATACCGCAACCGGTAATTCTCTCTCCATTTAACACTGTGGAGGAGCCATCCACATAAATCTTCAGGGGTGCACACGTATCTGTGGGCTGGGGTCTCTGGGGTGTACTACCTGTTTTCCTGGGGGGTGTTTTGGGAATAAATGGGCCTGTATTCTGTTTCGTGGTGATGATCTCACATTCATGAGGGATGCCTGCATACTGCAAATTATCGGCAAGGAAGGTGTGGGTTTTGGTTCGTTTTACTGTGATGTCCCGTCCCTGTAAAAGGAGGGTCCAACGGGCTGCGCGGATTTGGCTGACTGTGACATCCTTGAGTCGGCCGTCTAACAATAGTTGTGTCAGGGTGTGTTCTGTGAGGATGGTGATGGGGTTGAGTCCTGTAATGTAGGCGAAGTATTGTGCTGCCCAAAAAACTGCGAGCAGGTGCCTTTCACAGGCAGAAAATCCTTGCTCTACGGGGTTTAACATGCGTGAGGCGTATGCTACGGGGCGTGGCGTTCCTGGAGGAGCACGGCCGAAAGGGTTCAGTTGGTGCTTGCTACTTCGATAGCGTATGGGGAAACTGGATCTCGGACCTGTAGTGCGGGGGCTGTGCTGAGTACTCTTTTTAAAGCATCCACGGCATCTGTATGCTGTGGAAGCCATTCCCAAGGTGCCTGCTTCTTGAGAAGGTCGGATAGGGGCGCTGCTTTAGTGGCGAAACCGTCAATATGGTTTCGGCAGTAGCCAACCAGTCCTAAAAATGACCAGAGGGCTGAGACATTGTGGGGAAGGGGCAATTTGACGATCGAGTCAATTCTCTTTTGTTCGATCTCGCGTTGACCATGAGTGATCACTGTTCCCAAGTAAATCACTTTTTCTTTCAGAATCTGGGCCTTCTTGGGGTTGACTTTACAACCAATTTCTTTTAGTGCTAGGAGTTCGGCGAGAAGCGAAATGTGCTCGCCCTTTGTGTCTGTCCGTAGTAACAAGTCGTCTACATGCTGGACCAGACAATCGGGGCGGGAAAATTTTGCTAAACCATTTGCCAGCTGTCGGTGGAAAATGGAGGGGGAGTTGTGGAAGCCTTGTGGAAGGCACATCCATGTGTACTGTTGCCCTTGGAATGTAAAGGCGAATTTGTACTGGCGCGCTTTAGCCAATGGAATGGACCAAAAGCCATTATTAATGTCCAAAACGGAAAAACATTTCAACTGGAGTCCCTGTTTAAGCATGGTCTCTGGACTCGTGGCTACGGTGGGTGTTGCTGCTAGGGTTACTTTGTTCAGTTCCTGGTAATCAATGGTCAGTCGCCATGATCCATCCGGTTTCCTGACGGGCCAAATTGGTGCGTTGTTTGTGGAGGCTACTGATCTGAGTACGCCTTGATCCAACAAACTCTCTATTACTTTGGAGATTTCTCCCTCTGCTTCCTGGGAAAATCCGTACTGCTTCTGGGGTTTAGAGTCGGGACCTGTAATGTTCACAAAGCCAGCCAAATTGCCACAGTCATGCTTGTGCTGTGCAAATGCTGTTTTATGTTCCTGCAGGACTGCCCTAACCTGTTTGTCTGCACTAATAGCTCCAGGGTCAAACCAGAAGTCTCCTACTGAGCTAATCCTGTTTACGTACTCTCCTACTGTAAGCGTGGCGGGGGCTCGTGCTGCCTTTGCCATTTTCCAAACACACTTGTTAATTGGATCGAAAGAAAAGTTATGGGAGCTCATGAAATCGATCCCAAGGATATGTTCTGCTGTCTGGGGCAGACCAACCAAAACTACGGGGTGCTTAGTTGTGATGTTCCCTATTTGTATCGCTACATGGGCTGTGATGTGTCCCTGTTGTAAATGGCCTGTAAAACCGCCGAGTGTGATGGTGTCTGTTGTGGGCCACATGTCTCGCTGAAACATCGTGGAGGAATTGAGTGCGGTGAAGGGACCCTCCTGTGTCCCAAAGAAATTCTACGGGTTGTCCCCGGACTTTGCCTGCTACTACCGGTCTACCGGACTTGTCCCAAAGGGTGTCGCAGACCCAAGTTGGGGAGCCCGAACACCATCAGTCGGTGCCGTCCATGTCTGCATTCTCTGAACGGGTGCTAACGCTATGGATCGGCTTTGCCCTATTCCTGTTTAGGGTGCCTGTCTGTTGGTTTCCCTGCTGCTTCTGGGGCGTGTTGCACCAATATATATATATTTGACAAAATAAATACTTCCATCTTCAAATTTTAAGAAAAATCATAATCACTTAACAGGGAAATTACCTAACCTACTGACCTAATTAGATTCGATGGCCTGCACCAGTGACATGGATTTGCAGGAAATCCTGAGAATTACAATAATTTAAGGGAATTCTGTGGACCTGTTGTATATGTAGATTTTGACAGTGCTCCAAAAAGGATCTTGGTCCAGAAGGTGAAATGAATTGACAGCTGGCTGCATTGTACAAGGAAGATGATCATTTGTGAAGCTGCAACAGTGGCAGGAAGTGAGGAGCTCAATGATCCATGCTGGAAATGGGATTAGAGGCAAGACAGGCAAAATCTGCTCAATTTAAGTTGCTGGTGAGGAGCATGGGTGATTGCAAGCAGTGAAGCAGTCCAAAAAGGTGCAGAGGATTTGAGGTCAGTTTAGTCGTTAAGCTACAAAATAGCAACTGAAGTTGATGAATGCAAAGTTATGAAACCGGGGCAAACCGCACCCAAAAATACTTTTGTGCGTATTGATGGAGGAGTTCCATTCAACCATTTCAATAGTGTGCAGTGAGAAAAAGCAAGACTTGCATTTATATAGCACCTTTACGACCTCAGTTCTTTACAGGCAATAACGTACTTTTTGTAGTGTTACCTGCGTGGTCGATAACACGTGTTACTCAATCCTTGGCTGATGGTGAGGTCCTCTGAATCTTGTTGAAGAAGACTCAAACTTGTCCAGTAACAACAAAGGTTTATTGAGTAACTATAACTATTAATGCGCGAGTTCTTTACCTTAACGTGGGAACTAGGAATTGGATAACAAGATTTAACAATTGTAACTAAATGTAACTCCACTAACTATCTATGTGATTCTGATGTTTCCCTGTTCACAGCGCACCCGAGAGAGAGACACAGACCCCGTGTGGCTGCCCTTTATACCCCTGTTGGTCCAGCCCTCTGGTGATCATGTGGTGCTGCTATCTACCCATTAACCCCTTGTGTGCATGCACTTACAGAAATCACAACACTTTTGACATGTAGTCGGTCCTGCAAACAGCAAGTCTATCTAGACCAGTGTTTTTCAAACTTTTTTCCCCGGAACCCACATTTACCAACCGGCTGACCTTCGGAACACCGGCCGACCTTCATGACCCACACCAGCTGATCTTGTGGCCCACGCCAGCCGACCTTCGGGACCCACCATTTTCATTTACCTTTAATTTGACAGGTGAGCCTGCTTGGTCTTCACAACCTCACTTGCTTTGTCATTCAATGTTCCATTTCTGCTAAGGACTTCAGCAAATGATTTAAGTACTAGCTGCAACCTTTGGAAAATCAAGGGGTTTGTCCTCTAACTCGCCATGTTTAGTCTTCAAATGCCTTTGATGTTTTGAGGGTTTTAAACTTTAATCTGCCAGTACTTATCTACATATAACACACCTGGGCTTTGCATCCTAATTTGCAATGGCAAAATTAATAATGCAATACCGCAAGTAATCGTCTTTATACTGTTTTATGACCGATTTCAGTTTCTTCTTCTTTGTACACCAGAGGCCCTGGAGCTCTGGAGACAGCTCACACCAACACTGCTTTGTCCTGCCTGAGAAGCTCTCTCCAGCAGATTCAATTGGGAGATCCTGGCTTGTTTGTTTCTCTGGCCCTCGTTTCCTTTTTTACAAAATGATCCATCTTCAGTTCTTCACACAGTCCTGTTGCTTGCTTGCTGGAAGCTATAAAATGGAGGAATCTCTCCTCCTTGATTTCATGCCCAAGAGTACATGACATCCGTGTACAGGGCGTGTGACCTGCTCTCTGTTGCCGCTTCTGGCAGAAAGATGCCTTTGATTATTTTTTTTTTAGAAAGATATTTTTATTAACATTTTAACATTTTAACAATTAAACAGAGCACGTTTCACCTTCTCCAAATACAGGATTTCCATTAGATCTCCCCAACCACACTGAGACACTGGGGGTGATTCTCTGATGTGGCGGCCAAGAGTTTGCGCCATCGTGAACGCCGTCACGTTTCACGACGGCGTGAACAGGGCCCGGGTACGACCTATTTTGGCGCTGCTCCAGCCTCCGTATGCGGCGGCAAATGTGCGGCCGTGCCGGAAAGTAGGCCCAGGGGAAGAGGCCGGCCCGCCGATTGGTGGGCCCCGATAGTGAGCCAGACACCATCGGAGGCCCCCCCGATGAGGGAGCCCCCCCCCAAAGGCCGCCCCTTCGAGCGTTCCTGCAGAGTTCCTGCCGGCAGCGACCAGGGGTGAACGGCGCCGGCGGGACTCTGTCGTGTCGGAGCGGCCGCTTGGCCCATCCGGGCCGGAGAATCGGCGGCCCCGACGAGTCCAGTGGCCCACGGCCGGCGCAGCGCTGAACGCGCTGGCGCAAATGGCGCTGATTCTCCGCATCTCAGAGAATCACGCACCAGCATCGTGGCGCGGTTGCTCTGGTTTTCCAGCCCGGCGCGGGGCTCGGATCATCGCCCCCACTGGGTAGAAAAACTGACTTCCACCCCAATAGGATCTGCCTGTGAGCGATCAACGAGGCGAAGGCTGAAACATCTGCCCCCGTACCTGTCTGCAGCTCCGGCAAGTCCGACTCCCTGAATCGGGCCTCCAGGGGACTAGGCTCCAAGTCCACATGCAAGATTGCCAACATGGTGCTGAAGGATGATCCCCAATAGTCTCCAACTTTGGGCAGGGCCAGAACATGTGTACATGATTGGCTGGGCCCCTCCCACACCGCTCACAAATGTCCTCCACCCCCTCAAACAACTGGCTCATCCTTAACCTCATCAGGTGTGCTCCGTGCACTACCTTTAGCTGTATCAATTAAACATCTGGTGCTGAGACAGCACGCTAATGTCAGGAGGAGGCGGCCTGCTCCGCTGGGCTCCAGGCCTGCGCACTGCTAGATCCGGCTGAGGGGGCACGGATGTGTAGGATGGCTGGCATTCTTGAAAGCCAGTCACCAGGGCATTTTTAAAAGCCAATGGCGGCCTTTGGGGGCTTCTTCACGTGATCGGGAATGCCACGACCTATCGCTTCCGGACCCTCTCGACACTCGCCCATGACCCACCCACAGAACGCGATCGTGAGTTTGAAAATGACTGATCTAGACTAATTCCCATGAAGAAAGCTAAAATGTGAGTATAGCTGAAAAAGACATTTTGTCAGAGCTTTTCATTGAGCACTCATCCATCAATCACCAGAATACCAGTGGCAGGGAAACCCAACTTTATACTGCATTAGAAGAGAGTACTGTCGGTTGCCAGGAGGTCTCTGGAAGAGGCATTACTATGGGGATAGCATCAGTCAATGATGACTGACAGTAACTACCAAGCATTGTTTGAATATTTAAACCAGTCAGTTTGACTCTGGTCAAGGCATTCCCCTGAGGAATGAACCAACTATCACTTACTTTGTTTAGCTGAAACAGGCACAATATGTGTACATGTTTTTTCTGTCTGTAAAGAACACTGCCCTATATATTAATATATGTAGCTTCCAGTACATGCACCACACTGCGAGCCCAACCTACCATCTTAAATCAGTTGTCATTGTAGTGTTTAGCCCCTTGAGAATTATTCATTCCAATCTCGGAGGAGCAGCTAATGTTGAACACTATTTTGAGTGTTGCAAGCACTGGCTGGTTTGGTACGATTTTTTGCTTTCCAGATTTTGAAGAGTCAGTTGCCAACGCGACCTTCTGGGCCAAGATCCTTTGTGGAGCAGCATCAAAACCTACATATACAAGGTCAACAGAATTCCCTTCAGGACGAAAGTATTTATTTTGTCAAACAAAAGGGACGTGCTGTTGAAATGAAAAAAAATAAAAATTGCTTATTGTCACAAATAGGCTTCAATGAAGTTACTGTGAAAAGCCCCTAGTCGCCACGTTCCGGCGCATGCTCAGGGAGGCTGGTATGGGCATTGAACCATGCTGCTGGCCTGCTTGGTCTGCTTTAAAAGTCAGTGATTTAGCCCAATGTGCTAAACCAGCCCCTGTTGGATATAATCAGCCAGTCTTTGGGAGGTATGGAGTACATACGGGCGGCATGGTAACATAGTGGTTAGCGCTGTCGCTTCATAGCACCAGGGACCAGGTTCGATTCCCGGCTTGGGTCACTGTCTGTGCGGAGTTTGCACTTTCTCCCCGTGTCCGTGTGGGTTTCCTCTGGGTGCTCTGGTTTCCTCCACAAGTCCTGAAGACATCCTGTTAGCTAATTTGGACATTCTGAATTCTCCCTCAGAGTATCCGAACAGGTGACGGAATGTGCCGACTAGGGGCTTTTCACAGTAACTTCATCGCAGTGTTAATGTAAGCCTACTTGTGGCAATAAAGATTATTATATTACACATAGTATCACACTGGCACTGAAATTCATATACCACATTATTCATTTGTGCGATATGCAGAATGTCTTTTTGGCTCAATGGAAGTGTCCTGTTAGTGATGAATACCATGGTCTAATATTCTAGTGGTAATAAGGGCTAACTGACCCTTAATAGTCCATGGCATTACAGTAACTGAATCCCCCCCATGGGGGTCATCTGACTAAAATTCAACAGATTCAGTCACATAAACACAGTGTCCATGAGAGTAAGATCAAAAGCTGGATATTCTATATGTGACTCACTGCCTGACGCTGCAAAATCTTTATCCTGCTTACAAGGCACAAGTCAAGCAAGCGATGGAATGTCCTTACTAGCTGGATGGGATGGCTGCAAGGTCATTTAAGAAGCTCAAGCCAGTCCGGACAAAGCATTCCTCTTGTTGAGCACCTAATCCATGAATCTAAACATCCACTGTCTTTTCAAATGGCATGTTGTGGCTGTGATGAATATTATCTGAAAGATACAGTGCTGCCAGTGGCCAAGGCTGTTCTGGCAGCAACTCACAAAGCCAGGACTGGGATGTCCACCACCTAGGAAGGTGAGAGCTGCAGATGCTCAGAAAGACCACCTCTCTAAATCTCACACCAACCTAGAGCAAAATCCTGCAACTCCTAACTAATCACGTTGTGGGAGCTGCTTCTCCCGATTACAATGGTTCAAGAAGACCTACCAGCTAAGGAAGGACCATAAATGCCAGCCTTGTCTGTGATGGCCTAAGAAGTTTAAAAATACTAACCCTGTAACTACATGTCAGTTTAAAATGAACAGGCCTCAAGCAATATATGAGATAAGGCACATTTTGCTTTTCTCTGGAAAATCTGAAATAGCATCAACAGCTTTTTGTGAGAATCTATTATCAACATGATCCGAAAAGAAGGCTTAATGAACAGTTTACAATTCTGAGGGAAGAAACAGAGATGACTCAACAGTCTGTGGAACATATTGGTTCCTGAGCTGCTGAGATAATAGAAATGTCAATGCAAGGAAACGAACAAATGCAGGATAAACTTTTTCTATTTTGGAGTATCTCTTGGTTTTTTTATATCATAATCTCCATTTGTTACACCCAGGCTTTAGATCAGAAAAGCTGATGACCTACAATAAATTTACATAACACAGCTGTTTAATTTACATGCTCTTGCTACAGGACTGATGGTATTCATGTATGACAATTGACACCTCTTAAAACAAAGTCAAGCTCAAACATATACCATAATTTTTGCAATTTGTGAAAATGTATTTAAAAATCTGTAACTGCTCTTGCTTGTCTAGAGCCACCATTCTGAACGTTCTTATATTCTTTCACAGGATTTGGGCCTTGCTGGCTAGGTCAATATTTATTGCCCATCCCTGAATTTTCTTGAAGTTAGTAGTGGTAAACTGTCACCTTGAACTGCTGCAGTCCATGTGTGGTCGGTACACTCACAGTCCTGTTAGGAAGGGAATTCCAGGATTTTGACCCAGCAACAATGAAGGAATATCTTTCCAAGTTAGGATGGGAAACAACTTGGGAGGAAAATTCCAGGTGGTGGTGTTCCCATGCGCCTGCTAATCTTATCCTTTGAGGTGCTAGAGATCAAGGGTTTGGAAGGTGCTGTTGAAGTAACCTTGGTGAGTTACTGCAGTACATCTTGTAGATGGTACACATTGTTACTGTGTCAGCAGTGGAGTGAATGGATGTTTAAGGTGGTGAGTAAGGTATCAATCAAGCTGGCTGCTTTTCCCTGAGTGGTGTCAAGATTATTGTGTTGTTGGAGCTGCACTCACACAGGCAAGGGAATCCTATTCCATCATCTGGGGAGATGGTGGCATAGTGGTATTGTCACTGGAAATAGGGAAGGAAATCTTCTGGCCTTCATGTGACTCCAGACCCACAGCAATGTGGTTGACTCTTAACTGCCCCCTCCAGGGCAATTAGGGGTGGGCAATAAATGCTGGTCCAGCCAGCGATGTCCATGTCCCATGAACAAGTTTTTTTTTTTTTTTAAACAAACAATTTTATTGAGGTATTTTTTGGCATTGTAAACCGTTACAGATAACAGAAATGCGCAAACATCAATATAAAACCAATACTTCAATCAAACCATACTGCACATGCCCGCTCCTCTCCCCTAGACACTACCTGTCTATCTATCCCTCCTACTCTACTCTAATCCCCCCCCTCCCTCCCACTCTTCCTCTTTCCACCCCCCCCCCCCCCCTCCTGCTGACGTTCACTCTCCCGCGAAGAAGTCGATGAATGGTTGCCACCTTCGGGCGAACCCCAGTACAGATCCCCTCAAGGCGAATGTAATTTTTTCCATACCCAGAAAACTTGACATGTCCGAAAGCCATAGTTCGGTCTTCGGGGATTTTGAGTCCCTCCATGCCAGCCGTTTCCGCCGCCGGGCTATTAGGGAAGCAAAGGTCAAAACAACTGCCTCTTTCTCCGCCTGGACTCGCGGGTCTTCCAAAACCCTGAAAATTGCCACCTCTGGACTCCTCACCACCCTTGTTTTCAGCACCCGGGACATGACCCCGCAAATCCCTCCCAGTACCCCCTAAGCTTAGGACATGCCCAAAACATGTGAACATGGTTCGCTGGTCCTCCCGCGCGCGCATCTAGCACACTTGTCCTCTACCCCAAAGAATTTGCTCATCCGAGCTACCGTCATGTGGGCCCGGTGAACAACCTTAAATTGAATCAGGCCGAGCCTGGCACATGTTGCGTTGAGTTTACCCTACTCAGAGCTTCCACCCACAGCCCGTCCTCCATCTCCCCGCCAAACTCCTCATCCCATTTGAGTTTCAGTTCCTCCATCTGGGACTCTTTCCCCATTCATGAGCACCTTGTAGATATCCGAGACTCTACCCTCTCCTCCTTCTCCTCTAGAGACTATTCTGTCCTGGATCCCGATTGGCGGGAGGCGTGGGAAGGATGGGACCTGTCTACGTACAAAGTCCCGCACCTGTAAGTACCAAAAATAATTTCCCCTTACCAGCCCAAATTTCTCCTCCAAGCCCCTCAAACTCGCAAAGCTCCCCTCCAGGAACATATCGCCCACCCCCGCCCGCCGCCATGTTCGAAACCCTCCATCCATGTTCCCGGGGGCAAATCGATGGTTATCACATATTGGAGCCCAGAGCAGACCAGGCGCCCCCCCCCCCCCCACATGCCTCCTCCACTGTCCCCATATCCGCAGGGCCGCCCCCACTACCGGGCTGGTGGAGTACCTGGCCGGCGACAGCGGTAGGGGAGCCATGACCAGGGCTGCCAAACTGATGCCCCTGCACGAAGCCGCCTCCACTCGCTCCCAGATAGACCCTGTACCCACCATCCACTTCTTTATCATGGCTATGTTAGCCGCCCAGTAGTAGTTGATCAGATTCAGCAATGCCAGTCCCCCCTCGCTGCGGCTCCTTTCAAGCATCGCCGCCTTCACCCACGGGGATTTTCCCACCCAGACAAAGCTCATGATGATTTTGCCAGTCCTTTTGAAGAAGGACCGTGGGATAAAGATCGGGAGGCACTGGAAGATGAACAGAAATCTAGGGAGGATTGTCATCTTTACAGTCTGCACCCTCCCCGCCAGTGACAGCAGGAGTGCATCCCATCTCCGAAACTCCCTCTTCATTTGTTCCACCACCTTAGTCAAATTTAACTTATGCAACCTGCCCCAGTCTCGTGCCACCTGTATCCCCAAGTACCGGGAACATTCCTCCACCAGCCTAAATGGCAGCTCCTTCAGTCTATTCTCCTGGCCCCTTGCCTGCACCACAAACATCTCACTCTCGGCCATATTTAATTTGTACCCTGAAAACCGGCCGAACTTCCTCAATGTTTCCGTATATTTTCCATCCTGGCCAGTGGGTCCGACACGTACAGGAGAAGGTCGTCCGCATAGAGAGAGACCCTGTGTTCCACCCACCCCCCCCCCCCCCCCTTGTCATTCCCTTCCATCCCTTTGCAGCTCTCAATGCCATCGCCAACGGCTCTATGGCCAGCGCGAACAGCAACGGGGAGAGTGGGCACCCCTGCCTGGTCCCGCGGTGTAGTCTGAAATAATCTGATATCCTGTTCATCCTAACGCTAGCTTTTGGGGCCTGGTACAATAGTCTGACCCAATTAACCAGTCCCTCCCCGAACCCAAACCGTCCAAGCACCTCCCACAATTAGCCTCACTCCACCCGGTCGAAGGCCTTCTCAGCGTCCATTGCCACCACCACCTCCACCTCCTTTCCCGTCAGGAGCATCATGATCACATTAAGCAATCTTCTCAAGTTAGCTGTCAGCTGCCTGTCTTTCACAAACCCTGTCTGATTGTCCCCAATCACCTCCGGGAAGCATTCCTCAATTCTAATCACCAGGACCTTGGCCAGGAGCTTGGCATCCACATTGATCAGGGAGACCTGCCTGTATTCCGGGTCCTTGTCCCACTTCAGTATCAGTGAGATGGTGGCTTGCAACATCGTCAGTGGCAGGGTCTCTCTGTCCCTTGCCTCATTAAAAACCCTTGTCAGGACCGGTCCCACTATCTCCGAGAACTTCTTGTGAAACTCTACTGGGTATCACTCACTCATTGCTGCCACCAGAAGTCGTCCATGAACAAGTTTTTTTTTTTTTTTTTTTAAACACTCCTGACTTGTAGATGGTGGACAGGCTTTGGGGAATCAGGAAGTGAGTTATTCCTTGGAAAATTCCCAACCACTGTTTTGCTGTTGTTGCCATAGTATTTTATGGCTGGTCCAGTTCAGTTTCTGGTCAATGGTAATCACTAGGTTGTTGAAAGTGGAACATTCAGCAATGGTAATGCCATTGGATGCCAAGGGGCAATGGTTGAATTCTTCCAACTATTTAGGGTAGCAAAGGAACTGATGCTTCATGTCACCTGTGGTTTGGTGATCTAGAGCCATGAAGGTAGTTTTTAAAATTGTATTAACACATCTTTGTCACAATACACATACAACTTGTTGTGAAAATGCTTCAAATAAGCATTATTTTAATATCTTAATTGTGTTAATTTTGTGGTGGCTTTTTCTGGGTATGGGTCCATATGCCTAAGTACCCTTCTGGTACTATTTGTGTACAAGAAATTGTACATGCAAAGGAGAATATCTCACGTAAATTTAACAGCTGCACTTATCCAACATCAATGCATAATATGAAAGATCAGGAAGAAGTGTTGTTCCTTGTTGAAACGGATCTTAGTCTGAACACCTTGATTGCTGATTTCAACTGGCACAAGCTCCATGCAGGAGTCTGCTACAGATACCTTCACAGTTTCAGCAGATTTTTCTAACCTGCATGATAATCTTCATTCTTTGACATATTGGAAACATTGATCCTTAGTTAGTGAAGAAAAATACGCCAGGTTTTCTGCCTCCCATAAAACAAACCTTAGAAAATGAGTAAGGGTGAGCATGGCGGTACAGTGGTTAGCACTACTGCCTCCCGGCATCAAGGACGCAGCTTTGATCCCGGCCTCGGGTTACTGTCCCAGTTTGCACGTTCTCCCAGTGTCTGCATAGGCCTCACTCCCACAACCCAAAAGATGTGCAGGGTAGGTGGATTGGCCACGCTAAATTGCCCCTTAATTGGAAAAATTTTTTTTTAAAGAAAATTAACAAGGTTTTCTGCCAGGTCAAGAGTGCACAACGGGTTCATAGTAAATCATTAACCTGGTTTACATGGCACATAAAGTCAAAGACACCAGAGCCAGTTTGATTTCACACACTTGATGTGGAATGTTGCCTGCTAAGAGCACATACTGGGAATGTGTGCACATCTCATTATTCTCTATCAATTGTTTGAACCATGGAAGTTCCATACACAATCTCTGGTCATGAGCAGGGCCTGGGAGAGAAATCAAGGGCACCAGTGTTTCTCCTGTTTCTAGGCCCTCCAGTGTGTCTGTGCAACAAACGTTTAAGAGACCAGGAAACGAGAACTGATGGGTTCACAATTGTAACTGTCTCATGATCAGCAAATTTGCAGGCTACTGATTGCTGCTTCCCACTATAATATATTTTCAATGTCTATTGTGAAACACAACTTTATCGCAATATTTCAATACCTCAAAAAACTCATTTAAAAAGCACCACGATAGAGTGGGATAACAGGTAAGCAGACACGAAGACAAGATTGAAGTCCATGAAAAGACTCTTGAGAATCATGTGCCATGTAAACCAGGTTAATGATTTACTATGAACCCGTTGTGCACTCCTGACCTGGCAGAAAACCCGCTTACAGTAGACTTCTATTAGCAACAAAAGCAATAGAACTCCAGCCATGATTGCACCCTCGATTCACAAGATTATGGATGACAAAGGCCATCTAGCCCAGCTCATCTCACCCATTCCAGAGTAGCATTTGAACGTGTTATGAGTCGGAGTAGGCCATTCGGCCCCTCAAGCCTGTTTCGCCATTTGATAACATTTGAGTTTTAGTTGCCGGCATAAAGTAGATAAAGTATTTAATTGGCTGTAAAGTGATTTGGCCCATCATGAAAAGTGTTGCATAAATGTAGGTTTTTTTTTTCTTTATTTAAATACATCTGTTTGCAGGAAGCAGTGTGACTACAGCAGTGGTAAAATTGGAGACCCAATGCTGATTCTCAGGATAATTAATCACACAGTAATCACTTGACTTACAAAATCAATAAAATCTGTGGTTAACCTCCGCCTACCTCTATCCTCCTGCTAACCTCTCCAAACGGCCCCTCCAACATTTCTCTTTCTCCCCTGCCACCTGACACGCACATTAGATTGTAGAATTACAGGAATTTAACTTGCCATTTTTCAAGTAGGAGCACTATTACTCGCCTTCAGGCAGGTTCATTGTTTCCCGATGGGCTGCATCTTTTCTAAATTGCAGAGTCGAAAGCAGTGGCATCAGCTAATGGAATTGACCTGACTGCAACAGGGGGTCAGTTCCAGCAATACAGTTTTATTCTTATCACCTGTCCAAGCTTTTTGAATTAGTTTTGTTCAGAATACATGGTGACGTAGTTTCCCAACTCAATTTTTGTATGATCCAATTTTACTAATATCAGCAACCTTGGGTTAGGATTAATTTACTGTACACATTAAAAACCCGTGGAAAGGAGCCTCAGCTATGCCTCCTCTGCATTCACACAGGAAAAGGAGGGAAAGAGAAAAGGAAGTTTTCGAACACCAGGGCCACAGTGAAAATGAATATTTGTTCATGTGAGTTTCCAAAACCCCAAAGGCAGACTCCAGTGAGGAAACCTTTCGCATAGGCATTCGATGGTCAGCTGGTTGGCGGCCATGTTTCTTTTTCTTTTCATGTAGTTGATTCTGCAAGATGAAGTAGTTACACAGTGATTGCATCAATTCAGGTGTCAGGTGGGATGAGTGATAATCCAACCTCATCAGAGCTTGTTTCTGTGTGGCCTGCTAGTTTAATGTTAAACAGCAGACTGGTTGTGCACCTCAAAAAGGTAATATTAAACGGCTCAAAAGGCCAGAGTCTTGGGTCATTTAACTTTCCATCTTCATAGTGATTTCAGAAAAGGATATTTATCCAGCATCGAGAATTTGGCTTTGTTTTGAGGACTGATAATGATCGGCCATTATGGGTTGAAAGGGATGCCATTCATGGTGAGAGCCTGGTGTTTGGGAAACCACCGCCTCAACAGACCTACAGTCTCCAAGGTTGGCTTATCAAATGCAAATGGCATCCCTGTAGCTGCTTCTGAAATTTATCTGAACAATCCCAGGTGGTTTTCTGGAGCTCCTAAGGTATGAAATGTTCCCAAAACTGAGAAGACAATTATTTTATTCTGGGTTGGGGGGGTGGTGAGGCTGGGTGGGGATGGGTCACAGCTGTGGTGAGACGGTGGATGGGAAGTGGGGGGGAGGGGGTGATGAGATGATGGATATAACCACGTCCTTCGTGAAGCGAGCAAAGATGAGGGCCTCCTTGGCTGACCGGGTGTGCCGGAGCTTTGCTGCTGCCGCCTGTCCTCCATCCCCTGGCTGGTCCTGTGGGTTCTCCCCTGGTTCGCCCTCCAGCCCCTCATGGTCCGGCTCCTCCAGGTCCAGCTCCTCCATGTCCTCCTCCTCTGACGAGACTGCATGTTCATCCTCCTCCTCCTCCAAAACATCACCCCACTGCTGTGCCAGGTTGTGGAGAGCACAGCAAATCACCACAAAGCTGGCGATTTTCCGAAGGGGGGGTACTACAGTGTACCACCAAAGCAGTCGAGGTATCAGACCTGCATTTTAAGCAGTCCAATGCACCGCTTTGTCTGAGTGGCCACATGGGACTCGTTATATCAAGTCTCCACCTCAGCCTCTGTCCTCCGCACTGACGTCATTAGCCAGATCCTCAGCGGGTACCCCTTATCCCCTAAGAGCCAACCAGTCACCCAGAGATATCCATCAAAGATGCTGGGGATCTCTGACTGTGTCATGTGAGAGTACCTTTAAGAAATGGGTGTTTATAAATGGGTGTGTATATAAATATCTGCAGTGAGAGTACCTTTAAGAAATGGGTGTTTACTACTGCAGTGATGTTAGAGAGTGGGTGGAGCTGGGCTGTCTGTCAGCTTTTTACTTTAGTTTTAGGGTGTATTTTAGTTTCGTTTTCAGTGTTGGAGGTGAAGCCAGACAGAGCAGGTGTACTGTTGATTTCTGCCATTAAAAGACTATCTCTTGATCATTTGGTGAATTCAGAATTATACATGTTCTCATTAGTGAATGTAAACCAAATGTGCTTCTGTTAAAAGGCGTTTCTTTTGTCTTCTGGATGTTGTTTGGGAAGTTATTATGGATTACTTAGTGTTGTATTCTTTGGGGGTTGTATTTGAATTGATGGTTGCTAAGATGTTCACTATGTTTTAAAAAGGTTAATTTGAGTTCATAGAATAAACCTTGTTTTGTTTTAGAAAATGCTTTTCCATTTCTGCTGTACCTCACCTGTAGAGTGGGCCGAGTGCTCCCCATACCACAATCTATTAAAAGTTGTGGGTCAGGTGAACTCCATGATACACTTTGGGGTTCTCTAAACCCTGGCCCATAACAAATGCCCCAGGACCTAACTGTCATGCACACTCCCAGGGAAACGTGCACACATGTGCCTGATCTTCATGTGGTGGTCGCACACAAGTTGGATGTTCAAGAAGTGGAGCTCCTTCCTGTTGATGAAGGGTACTCCCTCATGAGTCCGTGCAAGGTGACATGCGTGCTATCTATTACCCCCTGGACCTGTGGCATCCTGGCAGTGGCAAAGAATCCTGCTGCCCGGGCATCCTGTTGGATTTGGTCCAGGTCAAAGTTTATATAGTTAACTGCCCGGGCAAATGGGGCATCCATGAATTACGGATGCACTTGTGGGCTGCTGGTTGGGAAATGCCGCACAAATCCCTGCTTGAGCCCTGGGGTCTGCGGTGACCTTGATGTCCACTGGGAGCGGGTCTCCATCTCCTCCACGTAGTGCCAAGTCCACAAGGACATAGTACTGGTGCCGCACTGGCCCCTTGTTGAGGAGGAGCCTCCTGTGGTACATGCCTCCATCATCTGTTCAAATGACCAGTGTCGCCGGTCTCCCCCTCTGGGTCCCTCCCTGGCCTGATAGGCGGCCAGGTTCTCAGGGTGTGGGGCCGGGTCCTGCATATGGGCTGTCGCCTCAAGCTTGTCAACACTGCTGCCACCGCCTTCTCCAGCGTCTGGCATCCTCGCCTGCCAACGTTACCGCGAGGGTGGTTTCCGCAGGGGCCAAGATATCATCCATCTTGTGTAATATCTGTAGGGTATGGTTGAGGGTGAGGGACAGTCAATCACCCATGGCTTCCAGGCCATTACCCTCTAGTCCCCTATGGCCCCCCCCTTCCATATCCCCTGCCACCCAACACGCCCTGCACCCGAGGCATCGGCTACAGTTGGAGCCACTGGACCCCAGACCCTATACCCCAGACGCCTGCTGGTAAAATTATGTGGCCTGGACGCTGTTCCCTCCCCGGCCCCCCACACACCCTCTGGTTGCAGGGATGTCCCCAGTGACGAGGCCCATCTCTTGGGTGTTTGGATGTTGGCTTCTAGAGAGGCTATGGTGTTACGGCAAGATGTCCAAGCCTCACGGTCTGATTGGGATGGTAGGCAGTAACACTCACCTGCGACATGGGACATCTACCCACGGGAATCTACTTGGGGGTTGTGAAGAGCTCACAGTACTATATTTGACAATTCCCTATTCGCACTAGCCTTCAGCTATGCGCCCGGAGGCCGCCATGTTCAGTGGGGGTTATGGGTGGTTGGTGGGACAGGCAGTCGCTGGGGCTGTCCCCGTTATGGGTACAGACGATCCAGGGGGTGGCATGGTGGACCCGTGGGCGTTGGAACTACTGATTATAATTGCGATCAGGAAACCACAATTGTACGTGGTCATTGGACAAAGACATGTTCAGGCTTCGTTGCGATGTTCCTAATTATGCATTTTCTGGACCTATTTAAATACAATATCGGCCACCTCCATGCTTGCCCCCATTGATGGCTGAAACTCTTGCCTCAAATATTATTAATCTTTATTAGTGTCTCAAGTAGGCTTACATTAATACTGCAATGAAGTTACTGTGAAAATCCCCTTGTCGCTGCATTCCGGCTCCTGTTCAGGTACACTGAGGGAGAATTCAGAATGTCCAATTCACCTAAAAAGCACATCTTTCGGGACTTGTGGGAGGAAACCAGAACACCCAGAGGAAACCCACGCAGACACAGGGAGAACATGCAGAGTCCCCACAGACGGTGACCCAGCCGGAAATCGAACCTGGGACCCTGGAGCTGTGAAGCAACTGTACTGTCTGAAATGAGGCCTGAATCCACCACCTTATGAGAGGCGAGAATGTAACAACTGAGCAATGACTAGCACACATTCTGTTGACTCAAATTTTAAGGTCCTGCCCTCTTGTTCCAAACTCCCTGCAGGAGAGGAAATACTTTTTCTCTATTTACCCTATCAAATCCTTAATAGCTTTAAACGCCTCAGTTCGGTCATTGTTTAAGTTTATTTTTTCCCCTGTTCATGTATATTGTGCAATGGACAGGAATAGGAGGAAAACATCTGCATCCTCTGACGCGTGACTTGCCATGAATGCTTCTAAAGGATCATTGCCAGGTACAGTCTAGTTTTCAATTCAGCTACTTAATTCAAATCATGTGATAACAGAGGCATGATGGGGAGGTGGTAGGTCGTCCTGCCTGCGAGTGGCAGGTAGCCAATTGATGACAAACAAAGGCCAATTATGGTCTATTGTCAGAGACCAGCTGGAAGTTGCCTCCCAGCTGCAGGCTGAAAGGCTAGTACTCCAGGCAAGCTTTGAGACCCATGCCACCTCTCTGGCCACAAGCTGCCATCTGGGTGGACTCTTCCCCCCCACAATGGTAACCTGGCTGATGAATCTATTTTTTTAAATTTAAAATTGTAAAAGGTTTTGTCTCCACCTTGAGGCACCCTCTCTCTCCCTCCCTTACCTTAAAACCAGCATGCTGCTGTTTCAGAGCTGGAGGGCTATCAATTGGCATTCCAGCATCACAAACCCTCTAGTTGATGGCCAAAGCACCGTCTGACCAATGCAGAGAAAATCACTGCTGAGTGACAATTCCCCAGAGTGTGGAATCAGGACTTGCATTTGCCCCAAGATCCTGACGTCTACAGCTTCCTGGCATCAATGCAGAATGGCCTAGTAGAAAACTTTGCACTTAAATAGCACCTTTTGCAACCTCAAGACATCCCAAAGTGCGTCTCAGTTAATGACATACGTTTGAAGTCTTGTCATTATAATGTTGGAAATGCAGCAAGTAAGAAGGTGGTCTGGTGTGGCGATTGGAGGATAGCTGATGTGTTATATGTGGGGAAGTGGGGGTTCCAATCGTGATCAAGTGAGTTCTTCAGCATTATCTTCCCACTGGCGTTTCCTGCCCCCAATAAATAAGGTAATCTCCCTCCTCTTGCCCACTACTACATCAGTACCTTGGTGTCCTCTCTTGCAGCTATTTTCAGTGTTGTGCCTAAAACACAGTGTGTCTTTAACCCGTGTACGATAGACAAATGACCACAAGTTGTTTCACACAATAATATAATTTATTCACTTACACACAAATGTTAAGGTTATTTCAATCACACACACACACAAGTTGGACTACAAAGCTATTACATGGAAGAGCTTAACTTAACTTTCAAATGACTAGCAAGTGTGGTGATATGCATCACTGTAAATACACAAGGGGTTAATGTAAATACACTAAGGCTAAGTGAACACTAGAGGGAGCACCAGAGACATCATGACATACAGCTAATGAACACATAGAATAGGACACGACCAGTGGGCAGTCAAGACACCCAGAGGTGACACTACCACAAGGGGGCAACCCATAAAGAAGGACAGGGCACACATGCTCTTTTTCCACAGGCGATATGTAGAGAGAAGCACAGGGGCAGATCAGAAGCATCACACCCATTGCATGGCTTAGAGCAGACTGGTTAGTTAGACTGAGTTACTATAGCAAGATTAGCAGGAGAGTCGAACTCAAGCAGGAGAATTGTTAACTGTTCAATATATGTGTTAAACCTATCTCCAAGTCGGAACCTTCCTTTGTCAGAGCATACATCAAGGAAGCAGCTTATGCTACATGAAGAAGCATAACATAACATGGTACCAGTAGTGCCCTGTTGAATCTATATAGTTCAACTCAAGATCCGTGACTACCAGCAACAGCACCCAGGCAAGATGTTCACGATTCCGGTTCCTCAGCAGCTAAGGTACCACGGCAATCTCAGTGCCAACTGGCGTGCAATCAAACAGAGATTTGAGATCTACATGGTAGCATCCGACCTAGATGGCGTGGCAGATGCTGAGAAGATAAAGCTTCTACTCACCATTGCGGGTGAAAGTGCAACAGAAATCTCCAATTCCTTCGGGTACGCCAAAGGGCAGGACAAGAGAGACTTCCAGACAATCCTGGACAGGTTTGAAAACTACTGTGAGGTGAACACAAAAAACGTCGGTAAAACTGGAGCCTATACTCCCCACGAGGCACAGGTAGGCTTGCTGCAGAAGCAAACAGCAGTTTTGATTGGCAGCCATCTTGCGAAAGGAGCCGCACATGCGCAGTTGCCCAGAAGACGCGAACCGGCAAAACCGTGTCTTGCGCATGCGCGATGAGCCGCGCATGCGCAGTTGCGCAAATAGCGCACAGTAAAGGAAAAGCGACCTGCGCGTGCGCAATCCATTCCTACACTCTACGTCACTAGCGTCATGACATCAGAGGCCCTGAACCACGCCCACTTAAAGGGGAAATGTCCCTGGGGAGAAGGCGAGTCGGATGCTGACACACCAGCTCCGTAAGAGGATGGCAGCGAGGGAAATAGGTGGAGTCGAGGATGGCAGGGGAACTACGGTGCTGAGTGCGGTGAAAGTGAATGAGGCATTCAAGGCCTTTTACGAGGAGCTGTATAGGTCCCAGCCCCCAGGGGGAAAAGATGGGATGCGACGATTCTTGGACCAACTGAGGTTCCCGAGGGTGGAGGAGCAGGAGGTGGCTGGTTTGGGGGCGCCAATTGGGGTGGAGGAGCTGGTTAAAGGACTGAGGAGCATGCAGGCAGGGAAGGCCCCGGAGCCAGATGGGTTCCCGGTGGAGTTTTATAGGAAGTATGTAGACCTGTTAGCCCCGTTGCTGGTAAGGACCTTCAATGAAGCAATGGAGGGGGGGGACCCTGCCCCCGACAATGTCGGAGGCGACGATCTCTTTGATCTTGAAGCGGGATAAGGACCCACTGCAATGTGGATCATATAGACCGATCTCGCTCCTCAACGTAGATGCTAAGTTGCTGGCAAAAATGTTGGCTACGAGGATTGAGGACTGTGTCCAGGGGGCGATTCACGAGGACCAAACGGGATTCGTAAAGGGTAGACAGCTAAATACCAATGTGCAAAGGCTCCTAAATGTGATAATGATGCCATCGGTGGAGGGAGAGGCGGAGATAGTGGCAGCCATGGACGCGGAGAAGGCCTTTGACCGAGTAGAGTGGGAGTATCTCTGGGAAGTGTTGAGGAGGTTTGGATTCGGGGGAGGGTTTATTAGTTGGGTTAAGCTCCTGTATAGAGCCCCGGTGGCGAGTGTGGTCACGAACCGGCGGAGGTCGGAGTATTTCCGGCTGTATCGAGGGACGAGGCAGGGGGCCCCCTGTCCCCTCTGTTGTTTGCATTAGCAATTGAACCTGGCCATGGCGTTAAGGGAGTCGGGGAAATGGAAGGGGGTGGTCCGAGGGGGAGAGGAACATCGAGTGTCGCTGTACGCAGCCGACCTGTTGCTGTATGTGGCGGATCCAGTGGAGGGGATGGTTGAGGTCATGCAGATCCTAAGGGAGTTTGGAGACTTCTCGGGCTATAAGCTCAATGTGGGAAAGAGTGAGCTCTTTGTGGTGCATCCAGGGGATCAGGGAAGAGGGATACACAACCTACCGTTGAGGGTGGAAAGGAGCTTTTGATACTTGGGGATTCAGGTAGCTAGGAGCTGGGGGGCACTGCACAAACCACGCGGCTGGTGGAACAGATGGAGGAGGACTTTAAAAGGTGGGACATGTTGCCACTCTCGCTGGCGGGCAGAGTACAGTCGATTAAAATTGTGGTCCTCCTGAGGTTTCTTTTTGTATTCCAATGCCTCCCGATTGTGATTACCCCAAAGCCTTCTTTAAGAGGGTAAGCAGGAGCATTATGGGATTTGTGTGGGCGAGCAAGACCCCGAGGGCAAGGAGGGGGTTCCTGGAGCGTAGTAGAGACAGAGGATGGTTGGCGTTGCCGAATTTGGGTGGCTACTACTGGGCAGCCAATGTGGCGATGATCCGTAAGTGGGTGATGGAGGGAGAGGGGGCGGCGTGGAAGAGGTTGGAGATGGCGTCCTGCAAAGGAACGAGCCTGGGGGCGCTGGTGACGGCCCCGCTGCCGCTCTCGCCGACAAGGTACACCACGAGCCCGGTGGTGGCGGCAACGCTAAAGATCTGGGGGCAGTGGAGACAACATAGGGGCGCGATGGGAGCCTCGGTGTGGTCCCCGATCAGGGATAACCATCGGTTTGTCCCAGGAAGGATGGACGGGGGGTTTCAGAGCTGGCATCGGGCAGGGATTAGAAGAATGGGGGACCTGTTCATCGATGGGACGTTTGCGAGCTTAGGGGCGCTGGAGGAGAAATTCGGACTACCCCCAGGAAATGCCTTCAGGTACATGCAAGTGAGGGCATTTGTGAGGCGGCAGGTGAGGGAATTCCCGCTGCTCCCGGCACGGGATTCAAGACAGGGTGATTTCGGGCGTATGGGTCGGAGAGGGCAAGGTGTCGGCGATATACCAGGAGATGAAAGAAGAGGGGGAGAGGCTTTAGTAGAGGAGCTGAAAGGTAAATGGGAAGAGGAGCTGGGGGAGCAGATTGAAGAGGGGCTGTGGGCTGATGCCCTAAGTAGGGTTAATTACTCTTCCTCATGTGCCAGGCTCAGCCTGATACAGTTTAAGGTAGTTCACAGAGCACATATGACGGGGGCGAGGCTGAGTAGGTTCTTTGGGGTGGAAGACAGATGTGGGAGGTGCTCAGGAAGCCCGGCGAACCATGTCCATATGTTTTGGTCATGCCCGGCACTGGAGGGGTTCTGGAGGGGAGTTGCGAGAACAGTATCCAAGGTGGTGAAAGTCCGGGTCAAGCTAAGCTGGGGGCTAGCACTATTTGGAGTAGCGGACGAGCCGGGAGTGCAGGAGGCGAAAGAGGGCAGCACGGTAGCATTGTGGATAGCACAATTGCTTCACAGCTCCAGGGTCCCAGGTTCGATTCCCGGCTTGGGTCACTGCCTGTGCGGAGTCTGCACATCCTCCCCGTGTGTGCGTGGGTTTCCTCCGGGTGCTCCGGTTTCCTCCCACAGTCCAAAGATGTGCGGGTTAGGTGGATTGGCCATACTAAATTGTCCATAGTGTTGGGTGGGGTTTTGGGGATAGGGTGGAGCTGTGGACCTTGGGTAGGGTGCTCTTTCCAAGAGCCGGTGCAGACTCGATGGGCCGAATGGCCTCCTTCTGCACTGTAAATTCTATCTATGAGGCCGGCATTCTGGCCTTTGCGTCCCTAGTAGCCCGGCGAAGGATCTTGTTAATGTGGAAGGAGGCGAAGCCCCCCAGTGTGGAAGCCTGGATAAATGATATGGCAGGGTTTATCAAGTTGGAAAGGATAAAGTTTGCCTTGAGAGGGTCTGCGCAGGGGTTCTACAGGCGGTGGCAACCATTCCTAGACTATCTCGCGGAGCGTTAGATGAAGGTCGGACAGCAGCAGCAGCAACCCATGGGGGGAGGGGGGGATATCTTTCTTGGGGGGAGGGGGGGGAGGGGGGATATCTTTCTGGGGGGGGATATCTTTCTGGGGGGGGGGGGAGGGGGAGTTTTTCTGGGGGGCATTTGAGCAAGAAAATACATGAATGATTTGGAAAACTGATATGTACGGGAGGAATCCAATGTACAAAGTTCTGTATCATATCGACTTGCCATGTTCATGTCTTGCTATGCGAGCTTTCTTTCTTTTGTGTTAGGGATTTGTGGGGGGTTTGTTTGTATGGTTGAAAATTTTGTTTAAAAATTCTTAATAAACATTTTTTTTAAAAAGGGGAAATGTCCCAAAATAGTGGGGAAAAAATTTAAAGCCGGAAAACACAATTCTTTCACCTAGAATATCAGCACAATGCCTGAACTTCGACCAGTAGCTAAAAGTAACCTCCACAGAACCCTGCAACAAGCAGTTAGCACCGCCCTAAGAGATGAATTAGTCCTTGAAGACTACAACTCAGACATTGATTTCTTCCTTGGACATAGCGAGCACAATGACAGCTCCGACACAAAAAATGATGATATGGTTCTTGAAGACTACGACTCGGAAGATGATTTCATCATTGGACGTGGCGACCTCAGTACCAAATCCGAACTGCAACGAGATGATGTGTACATTGAAGAATCCGACACAGACATGGATGAGTTCTTCGGATTTGAGGATCCTCAGCCCAGCATAGACATCCCGACGCATGAGTACAGGATTCTGCTGCGGCCTGAAGCCAAGAGACAGAGAGCGGTACAAGCCTACCGAGAGCGGCCTGATACCACACCAGTGGTCCACGCACCATGAACAGTGCTCCACGCACCACGAAGAGTGTTCCACGCACCACGAAGAGTCCCCGACTCTGCACAGAAAGCGATGACAGACTCCACAGCGAGACCACTGCACGTCTCCACACAGAGAACACAGAAAGACTCCACAGCGAGACCATTGCACGACTCTGTTGAGAGCGCACAGATCGACTCCACGGCGAGACCTCTGCATGTTTCCACACAGGGAATGATGCCAGACTCCACAGAGAGAGTGGTACAAGCCTCCACAGCGAACTCGTTGACAGACTCCACAATGGAAGCAATGCAAGACTCCAGAGCGCAATCCTTGCTTGAACAAGACCATGAAGGTCTAGCAACCTTATCTGAGCAACCAGCAGCAGACGATGCAAGTCTGCCACGCTCAAGTGCACAGCAAGACGACTATGACAGTCTACCACGCTCACGTGAACAATAGAAAGACTATGACAGTCTACCCAGATTATTTGAGCCACCAGAAGAAGACTCTGACAGTCTAACCGACAAGAAGACACTGAAGGTCTACCCACTGTATGTGCGACAAGTGACAAAGGGTTCAAAATTCCCATACAAGATGTACGACATCTCAGCGAGACTGACATGTTGATTCCCAAATTTCTTTCTCTGTCAGTCTGGCCTCAATAAAAGTTGAGATGGATTCGCACGTAAAAATAAATTATTTATTTAGCTTGCAAGCTTGATTCATTTCATAGAAATATAAGAGACATCCAGTTTCCTATATCCCAGAAAGCGAATGAACAAAGAAACAAAGGGATCTCTGCAAATCAATTCAAATGGTATCAAGTTTCACATACTCGACGCCCATAGGTCAGCCTATATCCCTCCTGACCTGTTTGATCTATTCTGATTGGCTCACTTCCAATCCCTTTCTCTGGCCCCTATCAATGCAGCATCACTCTCATAGACACACCTCTTCCTGCTTTTTCCATGCGGTCTCAAATCCCTTTCTCCCTAACTGCCAGAATCAAAGTGGCTTATTTCTACATTACATTAACTAGTATCTCTAAAGTAACTATTTTATATCACATTCGTCAGACAGACCTCAGCTAGTATGTACAGAAGCACTCGACGATCAAAGTGAGGTTACTAGTGTCTCCAGTGACACCACGCTAATTCAAACCTCATCCAATCGAGCCTCTCCACAAGAAAATGCATTCCTGAACGTTTTGACTCCGGACGGGGAGCATCAAGACACCTCGGATGATTCAAGTGATGCCTCCGATGATTCAAGTGAACCTGAAATGACTCCGGACGGGGAGTGTCAAGAAACCAAAGCTGATTCAGGTGAACCAGAAAGGACTCCAGACGGGGAGCGCCGAGGAATCAGAGACAGCACGCTCAATGAAACAGCAGATGCCACAAAGGACACTGACACAAGTAACTTTGTGAAGGACTCAAAATCTCCGCTCGGTGTGGTCATTGAGCGCAATGAACACAACAACAAAACCTACGAAAACAACAACAAAGACAACAAGAAGCACCAACGTCAACAACAAGCATGACAAAAACAACAACACTGGAACAACGACTGGTACAACATGGTACAACTCTGCAAATGCAGGACAATGTAACAGCACAGCTCCTAACACTGGCAAGAGTACAGCCAAACCATGGCATGACAGCAAATCTCACCGATTCAAGTTTGGTACACTACGAACAGGCAAACCAGCTTTCAAGGCAGATGAGTTTGCTCCACTACGAACAAGCAAACCAGCTTTCAAGGCAGATGACATACTGCATCGCTACCACAAGCATAGAAAAAAAGAGTCCAAATCAGACACCGAAGTGATTTGACCATTTGAACACCTCCTGATGACTTCTTGGTTCCTTAAGCACAGGGATACCGATGGCGTTCACAAGGAAATGACAACATCAACACTTCAATAACAAAACAAGAAGGCCACTCGACCATATTAATTCATGAACTTTGGACTCATACATATTATTTGGTATTGTATAATCATCATTGTCATCATGATTTGTACATGTCTACCTATTTTGTTCAATTTTCTTTAATACTGTACAGAAAATATGTAACACGAAAAAAGGGGGATGTGGTGATATGCATCACTGTAAATACACAAGGGGTTAATGTAAATACACTAAGACTAAGTGAACACTAGAGGGAGCACCAGAGACATCATGACATGCACACATACAGCTAATGAACACATAAAATAGGACACGACCAATGGGCAGTCAAGACACCCAGAGGTGACACTACCACAAGGGGGCAACCCATATAAAAGGACAGGGCATACATGCTCTTTCTCTTTCCACAGGCGACACTCAGAGAGAAGGACAGGGGCAGATTAGAAGCATCACACCCACCACGTGGCTTAGAGCAGACTGGTTAGTTAGACTGAGTTACTATAGCAAGATTAGCAGGAGAGTCGATCTCATGTAGGAGAATTGTTAACTGTTCAATTTTTGTGTTAAACCTAACTCCAAGTCGGAACCTTCCTTTGTCAGAGCACATATCAAGGAAGCAGCTTATGCTACATGAAGAAGCACAACACAACAGCAAGTACCGGGCAGATATGGCCTTTATATCTGGAGTCTGCAGTCTGGCAGTGTTGATAGTCTGTTGCTGGTCGTCATTGTCATTGACTCTTGACTCCAATCAGTAGCATGGATTGTCAGGGATAATGGGAGAGGTCCTTCTTGGTGAGACTTTTTGATGAGGCTGCTGTCGAGAGACCGAGTGAGGGGTTGCGTAGCACCTTTTATCCGCGGGGGTTTTGTGTCTGGGCAGTCCCAGATGAACTTCCAATCAGTCGATCAGGGCTCGATCACCCTGATCGATTGGGTCCAATCAAGACCCACTACCTTGATGGCAGGGCATATCCTTACCAGCCATGTCCATTGTGTCAGAGGCATGTAGGCCTTTCCAAATAAGGAAACTAGGTCTGCTGCAATTTACTGATTTGCAGTTTAAGCCCATTGTCCCGGGATGGCCTCTTGATGGCCTTTTTCCTGTGCTATTTGCAAAGTCTGGGCCGCAGCCTTTTGTTTATTTGAGGACTGCAGCCTATTTGTCCCTGAACTTGGACACTTTTCCCAGCATCCTCTGCCGGATGCTATTTTAGGTGGCCACAATAGTAACTTCATTGCAGTGTTAATGTAAGCCTACTTGTGACACTTAATAAACATTTGGGGAGGTTGTGGAAGCAGATGCATTAACGGCATTCAAAAGGCATCTTGACAAACACATGAATAGGATGAGTATAGAGGTATACGGCACAAGGTAGTGCTGAGGGTTTTGGCAAAGGTTGGTATCATAACCGGTATAGGCTTGGAGGGACGAAGGACCTGTTAGTGTGCTGTATTGTTTTTTGTATTACTACTAGTATTATTTCTGTGTCAAGAAGCTTTCTCCTAGTGTCCACAGCCAGAGTGCACCATCACTTTTAAGTGGTGCTGGCTGCTTTTAGTGCTTTAAGAGGCTACCAGATCCAGCCCTTCAAGCATGCATGCAGCAAACAATTGGTGCTAGCTGCAAGCTTTTGGTACAATTAGCAGTAAATGTTGGGATGCAGATGACTTTGTATGTCCCTGTATGCACATTACAACAGGTCAGCATGCAGGTCCAGCAAACAATCACAAGGCAAATGTTATTTTAGCCTTTATTGCAAAAGGGAGTAAGGAGGTCTTGTTACAATTGTGTAGGGCTTTGTTGAGACCACAACGGTACATTCGCTAAATTGATTCCTGGGATGAGAGTGAGGAATGACTTGAGTAGAATGGGCTTATAATCTCCAGAGTGGCAAAGAATTAGGTGATTTCTGTCATAATATCCACTCATGTATATAATGAGATGCAGACAGGCAGTGATTGACACACACGATGACCAGTAAGCACACAACACAGTGCAGCCAATCACCAGACAGGACACTATCACTATAAAGCCAGAGGGCACTAGGTTTCCCGCTCTCTCGGGACCCAACTACTGAGACAGTCAGAGTCCACGAGCTAGCAAGTGCAAACACTATGCGGTAGCTAGTAAGTCTGGTCAGGCTACTACAAGGTCTCCAGTCAGTTCAGTATAGTGTCGACCCACAGCTGAATATGTATATCAGTTCTATCGTTGAATAAAACAGTGTTGGATCTTCTCCAGTGTTAGAAGTCTGTTTCTAGCTTCCCTGCATTGAGTGCAGTCCACATCGAACCTACCTGCCTAACACATCATGGTACCAGAGTGATACTGATCTTGACGGACCAACCTCGAGTGAATCAGCATTGACCAGCAAGCAGCCATCTGGTGAAATGGAAAACATCCAGCCTCCTCCGCAGCTCCGTATCTCCGGCAACCTCGGCGCCAATTGGAAAATCTTCAAGCAAAAGTTCCTCTTGTACATTGAGGCCTCCGACCTCGAAGCAGCATCAGATGCCAGGAAGATCGTGCTATTTCTCTCCACCGCAGGGAACCACGCCATCCACATCTACAACTCCCTTACGTTTCGCTGACGGCGAAGACAAAAAGAAATTCAAAACACTCCTGCTGAAGTTTGACAGCCACTGCGACATTGAGATGAATGAGAGGTTTGAATGGTACATTTTCCAGCAGAGGCTTCAGGGTAAGGATGAACCTTTTCAGTCCGCCGTGACCCATCTCCTCATCCTAGCGCAGTCATGTAACTATGACTCGACGGCTGATTCCATGATCCGAGATCAGATCGTTTTCGGGGTCCACTCCGGCTCCCTTCGACAGCATCTCCTGAAAGTCAAACAGTTGACCCTCTCTGTCGCTATCGAGACGTGCGTTGTCCATGAACATGCTAAGAATCGTTACTCCCACATCAGGTCGGCTGAAACTGCAAAGCTGGCCTCCCACGAGGCGGAACGGGTGCAGGCCATTGCACAAATGCAGGGCCTGAGCATCGAGGAGAGTGGCCCTTTTGCGCGCTTTTCCCAGGTCCCTGACCAAGCATTCTTTCACCGATCTACCAGCAATCCTGCCGGCCCATGCGGCCACTGCGATGGCAGCGATCCCGCCTATCCACGTGCAGGCGGCTCCTGATCCACCTCTGCGGCGTTCGACAAGAATTCGTCGCCTACCACAAAGACTGAATCTGTAGACTGAAATTTTGTACATTTTGTGACTTCATCGATTTAACCTCTGTAAATATTGTTTTGTTTGCCATGTATCTGCACTATCGACACCTTTCTATGTATATACGTTCATTTAGACACCTTTTGTATATAGTCAGGCATATGTGTGTGTGTGTGTGTATATATATATATATATATATATATATATATACACGCACGCACACCACGGTTCTGCGCATGCGCTAACTCGCGCAGTCCCTTCGGCGCTGGCTGGCCTGGCGCCAACCCCTCCGGTGCCAGCCTAGCCCCCGGAAGCGCGGTGAATTCCACTACTTCCGGTCGGCCCGACGATGGAGTGGTTTGCGCTGTTTTTGACGCCGGCGTCGGGCCATTGCGCCGATCGTGAAGAATTTCACCTATGGTGTCCTGGATGGATTATTGAACGATCACAACTTAAATTCTTCCTTTTTCTGGAACAATGCCATACTAAACCATGCATGATTTCACAATAATTCATAAGGCTGACAATGTAATTAAAACCCCTACATATATGTATATATTTATCCATTTAATTAACTGAGGCTATCTCCCAGCTAAAGGATTCCCCCATTATGAACATTTTAGTGCTGTTCAACATAATAATAATAATCACTTATTGTCACACGTAGGCCTCAATGAAGTTACTGTGAAAAGTCCCTAGTCGCCACATTCCGGCGCCTGTTCGGGGAGGCCGGTACGGGAATTGAACCCGCACTGCTGGCCGAACATATCCATTTATACAGACGTTCATTGCCATGTGACTGATTATGAGCAATGGTAGTTCTACTTCCATTGTAAATAGCTTTGGTTGAAATATAAAGCTGAGAAGCCATAGGACTGGAGCCTCCAGAATGTGATCAATATAAATTGATATAGTTAGTTATTAATGCCGCATTCTCCAAGAAGCTTATTTACCAAATTGAATTCCCACAATGAATCAACCCAGTTCCAAGAATAATGCAATCAATACGAACCATCCAAAAAAACGCGATTAGCTAGTGGAGGCCATTATTTAATTTCATGAATGGGTTATTAATGGTGAAAACTATCTGGTACCTGTATGTCTGCCCCACCGTACCCCTACCCCCAGATACCTCCAAATTAAATTTCTGACCCTTTTCAGACTGATGATATAAATCTAATGCCTCGCTAATCTACGAAAACAAATTCTCCATTCATTTATTTTTAAGCTACAAAGTCTCTGGGCTTGATTTTCAGTCCCAAAAGAAAGTGGGATATTTTTCATGGTTATGTTGACCCTAGTTGTTTTAATTGATACGCTCTTTAAAAATTTCATCTCCCTGCAGGTTTTTTCAGCAAATAAGCATGAGATCATTTGAAGTAAGACTTTCACCACTTAAGTTTTTTTTAATTGGAAGAAGATCATCAAGAAAGTTTCCTGAAGAAGGAAACTATTGGTTGAATAGTTTTTTCTTACTCTGGACTTTCTTATCTTAAGTCCATTCAAATTATGACAAGTTTAGGAAGGGGCTGCTTTGCACGGTTTGGGATTAGTGGTGCAGTCTCCATAATGCCCACATACATAAAGTAATTAAGGGACCAATTTTGATTCCAGGTAGACCAAATAATCAATTCAATTCATCAGTGCTGCTTTTTCATATACCAGTAAATACTGTTTTTGAAATGTTATTAAATATAACTTATTCCCTTCTCCTTTCTCTTTTATTCCTTCACTTCCAACACATTGCAGGACCACATCAAGTAAAGTGCCTTTAACGTGAAATACAAACATATAAATTACGAGCAGAAGTAGCCCATTCGATCCCTTGAGCCTGCTCGGCCATTCAAAAGATCATGGCTGATCTGAATTGCGGCATCAACTCCACATTCTGCCTACCTCCGGTAACTTCAGAATCTTGACTTAACAAAGGAATCTATCTACCTCTGCCTTAAAAATATTCATTGACCCTGCCTCCACTGTTCTGGGGAAATGTGTTCAAAATTCCATGACCTTCAGATCCTTCTAATGGGAGACCCCTTATCTTTAAACTGTATCCCCTAGTCTCTCCCATCAGGGAGAGGGGAAATGGCCTGCTGAAATTCATTAAGTGAAGCAATATCTTCACAACCTGATAGACAAAGAAAGCTTGTAAATCTGTGTAATGACCTTTCAGTTTTAAGTTGTGTAGTACATTGTGGTCAATAAGAATGTTCCTCAATTACTGTTCAAAATTACTTTTCGGGATTTATAAGCCACCTCTAATTAGGCATTTGAACGTGGAACTACTCATTGTGTATTGGTGGACATCTCATCAAACATTATATTCAAGAAGGTTGCTGTTAAAGTAGATTAAAATTTAATAACACACTGTTAAAGTAGATTAAAATTAAATGCATCAGAACTTGAGTATAAAGGCCTAGATATTCAATTTCCAAACTGAGGTCACTACATTTGTTTACCACTGTAAATTCTTTACACATGTTGGACTACACATACACCAGCTTAGTGCTTACACTAATCAATTCATTGATTTGCTTTTTTGGTCAATACCAATTAAAAGCTCAGATTCACTCTTTGAAAGTAGATTTTGGAACTTAGAATCTCAACCAAGCTGGGAACTCTCAAATCTCCCTGCCCCCACCAACACAACTTTTCTTGTTCTCTTTCGCAAGAAAGAACCCCTGAAACCTTCGTCACAATCTTTGAGAGCAGTCACTTTATATTGGTGTGTGCCAAGTTATGCTAAATGTCAGTGCATTTCCTTAATAGTGTGTTGAATTCAATTTGGTAATTGCAAAGGACATCCAAAAAAAATAGATTGTTGGAGGGCACATTCTTCTGCTGAGGGACAATCCACTTAATGGGGTTTAAAAACTTGCCCTACTCTAGTGCTTTCTGGAAGTTTAGATCCATTAGTGGGTTAAAGTAATGCATAACTGAGCCAATTGGGAAAGGATTCCAATGTTGCTCAACAAGAGGAATGGTTGCTCAATCAGTATAAATAGACTGAGGGCACTGCGCTCTGACATGCACAATTTCCGAGAAGTGGAGCAAATGCAACAAAAGCAGAAACCAAGATTTTACAGATTAAGATCTGCAGATCCTGGTGCACAGCATGACCGATGCTCCACACCACCTCCTTCCAGGAGGAGCAATAGGAAAAGAATTTCCACAGACATTCTCCCACTCACCCATTTTGGATAATCAATATTTCCAAGGAGTCAATTGTTTAATTTTTTTGATCCTAAAATAACTGTGGCGCCTAGTTAAGATCAGCAACCCTGCTCATTTATATGAACAATGGTAGCTGAGTAAAGACTCTCTGATCACTCAAATTAATCCCACACAATCGCATTACCTTGTGTATCATAATATATACATTATGTACCTCATCCAAAACCATGGCATTTCCTGGAAGAAGGTATAGAGGTGACATGCAGGAAAAAATCTATTACGCAGAGGGTAGTGGGAGTCTGGAATTCATTGCCCGAGTTGGTGGTGGAGGCAGAGACACTAAATTCTTTTAAAAGGTGCCTGGATCTACACCTTATGTGCTCTAAACGGCAGGGCGCTATGGACCAGGTGCAGGAAGGTGGGATTAGAAAGGGAACCTGGGTGTCTTGGACTGGCAAGGACAAGATGGGCCGAATGGCCTCCTCCTGTGCTGTATTCTGTCTATGATTCTAAGACGTGAAATATGAGATAAAGACCCAGCCAATTTGTGGGGAAATAAAATGTGAAATGTTCCTCTCCTGCCCATCTCTACATGCAAATCTAGCGCAGGACATCATTCTGTCTCCAGTCTTTGATTTGCATACCTTTGAGCAAGAAAGAGGTGGAGTCTGCCCCATTTAGATACAGGTCCAGTCTCGCTTGAAGACATTCAAAAAATTGGCATCTATTGCACAAGATGGCAGCCAGTTCAGAGTTCTGCTATTTTCTGAGTAAAAGAACCACCTCCCAAAATCTGAATCCCAACAGGGATAACCCACCCCACCCCAATGGGGATGATCTCTTTTCCCCCGTCCCCCAACAGCCAACAGGCATGACCTCCCCAACCCCCCATCAACAGGGATGACCCACCTGCCCAACATGAACAACTGCCCTCCACCCCTACCCCCCCCCCCCCAAACAGGGACAACTCCTGTCAGATGCCTCCCTGAAAGCTGAAGAGCAGTCCAAGCAGACGGTTGGAGAATCATTGCATATTTACATACCCTTTCCTAACATCTGCCTCAGACAGAGGTGTTCAAAACAGCAGCTGTTACAAATGTCAGAGGCTTCTTTGAAAGTCCAGTCACTTCAAATGACTTAAAATGCCTTGGCAGACTTTGAAATGTAGAGCTTCCATTCAATTTCACACAGCAATACATTGCATTAGCCCATGATTCATAGTTTTATTACTCCAGAAACAGCTGCTTTATGGATTGTTCACTTTTCCCTTCACGCTTGAATGCATCTCCATATCTCCATTACCCTGCTTTGATGCTAACAACATTCTTGCTATGATTAACAGCTCTTCACCATATCAAAGGCAGCTCCTCACCATATCAAAGGCAGCTTACTGCTATGAAAAAGAGGAAGTCAAAGCACTTCGCTGCCTTTGATGTGGTGAGGGGCTGTCAATCATTGTGAGTGTTTAAAAACATTGTTGTGGAGATGCTGGCGTTGGACTGGGGTGGGCACAGTAAGACGCCTTACAACACCAGGTTAAAGTCCAACAGGTTTGTTTTGAATCAAATCTGTTGAACTTTAACCTGGTGTTGTAAGACTTCTTACTGTATAAACATTGTGGTTAGCATCAAAGAAGAAATATCTTTACCTCATCCACCCTGTCAAACCCTTCAGAATATCATAGCCGGGATTCTGCGAGCCCGCGCCAGCTCGGAGAATCGGCGTTGACGCCGAGATGGTCCGCGACGCTGGTCTGACACTGGGACGTGAACCTCGGGCGACGGAGAATAGCCACCAGTCGCGAGTGCGCGGTCGACGTGGCGCCAGTCGGGGACCGTTGAAAGAGGCCCCCGTGACAATTCTGCGCTGGCAACTGGCCGAGTTCCCGCTGGCGTGGTTCTAACATGGTTCCACTCAACGGGCATCCGGAGTCGCGGCTTTGGTGGCCACCCTGGTGGGGGGGGCGGGGGGGCTCTGTCACCGGGGGGAGAGGGGTGGTCTCCAGGACAGCCAGGATCGTGATCGGGGGGCCACTGATCGGCAGGCGCGCACGGTTTTGGGGGGGGGGCCTATTTCTTCGGGGCCGGCCTGCTATGTTGCATGGGGGCAGCGCTGCAGCCGGCCGCCGCGCACATGCAGGGCCACGTATCGGCAGCCGGAGCTGCATGGAGCACTCCGGCGCCGTGCTGGCCCCCGTGGGCCACGGAATCGCTGGGCCAAGAGGCCCATTGACGCCGTCGTGAAATTCTGGCCCATATGTTTCAATCAAGGCACCTCTTATTCTCCCAACTCCAGTGCATGCATGCTTCGCCAGGTACAATACTCCAGGATTGATCTCACCAATGCCCTGTATAATGAAGCATAACCTCCTTAATTTGTAATTAAAATCCTCTCAATAAACCCTAAAACTCTATTAGCTTTCCTATTAACTTTGTACTTGCATACTCATACTAACCTTTTGCGATTCATGCATTAGGACATCTTGGAGCAATGCAATCTCTCACCATTTAACATAAGAACATAAGAACTAGGAACAGGAGTAGGCCATCTGGCCCCTCGAGCCTGCTCCGCCATTTAATGAGATCATGGCTGATCTTTGTGGACTCAGCTCCACTCTCCGGCCCGTACACCATATCCCCGAATCCCTTTATTCTTTAGCAAGGTATCTATCTTTTTCTTAAAAACGTTTAAAGAAGGAGCCTCAACTGCTTCACTGGGCAAGGAATTCCAGAGATTCACAACCCTTTGGGTGAAGAAGTTCCTCCTAAACTCGGTCCTAAATCTACTTCCCCTTATTTTGAGGCTATGCCCCCTAGTTCTGCTTTCCTCGACCAGTGGAAACAACCTGCCCGCATCTAACCTATCTATTCCCTTCATAATTTTATATGTTTCAATAAGACCCCCCCGCATCCTTCTAAACTCCAATGAGTACAGTCCCAGTCTACTCAACCTCTCGTCATAATCTAATCCCCTCAACTCTGGGATCAACCTAGTGAATCTCCTCTGCACTCCCTCCAGTGCCAATATGTCCTTTCTCAGGTAAGGAGACCAAAACTGAACACAATACTGCAGATGTGGCCTCACCAACACCTTACACAATTGCAGCATAACCTCCCTAGTCTTGAACTCCATCCCTCTAGCAATGAAAGACAAAACTCGATTAGCCTCCTTAATCACCTGTTGCACCTGCAAACCAACTTTTTGCGACTCTTGCACCAGCACACCCAGGTCCCTCTGCACAGCAGCATGTTTTAACATCTTGCCGTTTAAATAATAATCCATTCTGCTGTTATTCCTCCCAAAATGGATAGCCTCACACTTGGCAACATTGAATTCCATCTGCCAGACCCTAGCCCATTTACCTAACCTATCCAAATCCTTCTGCAGACTTCCGGTATCCTCTGCACTTTTTGCTTTACCACTCATCTTAGTGTCGTCTGCCAACTTTGACACATTGCACTTGGTCCCCAACTCCAAATCATCTATGTAAATTGTGAACAACTGCGGGCCCAACACTGATCCTTGAGGGACCCCACTAGTTACAGGTTGCCAACCAGAGAAACACCCATTTATCCCCACTCTCTGCTTTCTGTTAGTTAACCAGTCCTCTACCCATGCTACCACTTTACCCTCAATGCCATGCATCTTTAGTTTATGCAGCAACCTTTTGTGTGGCACCTTGTCAAAAGCTTTCTGGAAATCCAGATATACCACATCCATTGGCTCCCCATTATCTACTGCACTGGTAACGTCTTCAAAAAAAATTCTACCAAATTAGTCAGACACGACCTACCCTTTATGAACCCATGCTGCGTCTGCCCAATGGGACAATTTCCCTCCAGGTGCCCCGCTATTTCCTCCTTAATGATAAATTCCAGCATTTTCCCTACAACCGAAGTTAAGCTTACCGGTCTATAATTACCCGCTTTCTGCCGACCTCCTTTTTTAAACAGTGGTGTCACGTTTGCTACTTTCCAATCCTCTGGGACCACCCCAGAGTCTAGTGAATTTTGATAAATTATCACTAGTGTGTTTACAATTTCCCTAGCCATCTCTTTTAACACTCTGGGATGCATCCCATCAGGGCCAGGAGACTTGTCTACCTTTAGCCCCATTAGCTTGCCCAATACTGCCTCCTTAGTGATTACAATTTAGATCATAAGCTTTTCTTAATTTTTCCTTCTTAAATAGACAGTTCCATACTTTCCTACATTCTACTCTATTTGCCAGATCAGGAGGCTACATAAGCTTGTGGATGAATGATACCCTATTTACAACTTTCCTTCCTATCGTGGTTGCATCAGAAAATTTAGCAAGCATACCTTGTTTTGTACCATTTGTGACTGCTCCGATGCTGGAGCAGTCCATGCTTATGTGCAGAAAGACGTGGACCATAGTCAGGTTTGGACTGGTAATTGGCAAGTAAGATTCACGCCACATACATAGCAGGCAATAGCCATCTCCAACTAAAGAAAATCTAACCATATCCTATTCAATCACTGAAACGCCCACCATCACCATCCTGGGGTTACCATTGACCAGAAACATAACTGGGTCAACCATATTAATAGGGGCTGCAAGAATCAGTCAGAGTTTGGGAATTATGCGGGGAGTAACTCATCACCTGACTTCACAAAGCATGACCACCATTTACAAGGCACAAGTCAAGAGTATGATGGAATACTCTCTAATTGTCTGGATAAACACAGCTCCAACAACACTAGAGCTCAACACCACCCAAGACAACCCACTTGATTGGTATCCCATCCACTATTGCACTGTGACAGCAGTGTGTGCTGTCTACAAGGAGCACTGTAAAAACTCAGCAAACGTACTTCAACAGCACCTTCCAGACCCGCAATCTCTGCCATTTAGAAGGACAAAAACAGCAGACATATGGGGACACATCACTTTTAAGTTCATCTCCAAGCCATAGACACCATTGTTACATGGAACTATATCATGGTTCCTTCACGACCTCCGGTGGCGACATGTAGGTGGAGGTCGCACGCTGGGTGGCTCCTACTGGACATTTAATTTTTTGGCCCTTTTCACCCAGATTTATATGATTGATCTCCAGGAAACTAAAGATGTTGAAAAACCAGAATATCGGTCGAAAAGGTGCGCGTGGCAGTCTGTCTGAGAGCTCAGGTTTTGTGTCAGGAAAGAAAGCGGGAATATGCTCTCCAGGTAGGGCTGCATCCATTACAGTGGACATGCTGGCTGAGGTGATGGCAATGGAGTTTGAGCGACAGTTCACCAAGCATTTTGATAGGAATCAGAAGGAGATGATGGCCTTGCTCAAGGTGTTGGGGGATGAAATGCTGGCCCCGATAAAGGAGGCTCTGTAAAAGGCATCGACGGCGGTGCAGGAGCAAGGAGAGGTGTTGAAGGGGGTGGAGGAAGCATTGTTGCGAGAAAGCGACCAGTTCGATAGGAGAGGAGTTGCAGAAGGTGCAGAAAAGTAATAAAGGGCCGAGAGCCAAACTGAAGGACCTGGAGAACGGGTCACGGCGGCAGAATCTGCAGATTGTGGGATTGCCTGTGGGGCTGGAGGGCTGAAGGAGGCTGATGGGAGTACTTTTCAGGATGTTCGCCAAATAGTTGGGAGAGGAGGAGGACCCTTCCCTCTATGAGCTGGATAGCACTCACCAGTCGCTCCGGACCAAGCCAAAGGTGAATGAACCGCCAAGGACTGTGATAGTCTGCTTTCAGAGCTACCAGGTGAAGGAGAAAGTTTTGAGATGGATGAAGCAGAATCGAGAGGGAAGGTGGGAAGTCTGTGGTATTTATATATATATCAAGATCTCACGGCGGAGCTGGCAAGATAGTGGGCAGCCTTTGGTAGGGCGAAGGCAGCGTTGTACAAGAGCAACGTGCGGTTTGTGGAGGTCTACCCAGCGAAGTTGAGAGTTACACACCACTCCAGGCACTATTACTTCGAGACAGCAGAGGCATTTGTGAAGGCTGAAGGATTGGGAGTGAACTCAGTTTGGACTTTGTTTTTCTTCAAGTTGTGGTTGGGATGGGATGGTATTGGGACAATGGGATAATATGTTGGGATTTGTTTCCCTTTGTTTGGGGGTCTATTATGTTGGGATGTTTGGAAGGACTGGGTGTAGGGAGGGCCTTTATGTTGTTTTTTTGGTATTGGGCATGTTGGAGGAGGGGGCTCTCTTAGCAAACCCTGTTAACAAATGCAAGATAGCTGGTGAATGGGAGCGAGGTGGGGGACGGGCTCCGGCCGCCGGAACCTGTGTGGACAGGTTTCGATCGGCCTTGGAGGGCATAGGGGGTATGCAGAGAGATGTAGTTTTGAGACAAAAGTGGCTGGGGATTTCTGGGAAGGGGGGGGGGAGGAGGGGTAGCTGGCTGATGGTAGCTAGGTGCAGGGTTGGTCCCGCTCACTAGGCGTGGCTTGGAGAAGCGATCATGTCTGAAAGGATGGGGAGGGTAGTTGAGGGATCCCCGGTCCGAATGATAATGTGGAAGGTGTGGGGGATGGGTAAACCTGTGAAGCGAGCGAGTGTCTTCTCGCATTTGAAGAGCTTGAAAGCCGACATGGTGCTGTTGCCGGAGAGCCACTTGAGGGTGAAGGACCAGGTGAGGCTTCGGAAGGGCTGGGTAAGTCAGGTGTTCCACTCGGGCTTTATTAGCAGGGGTGGGTGGGGACAGGATAGCGATACTGGTGGGTAAGAGAGTGAGGTTTCAGTTGGAAAAGGTGGTGGCAGACCGGGGGCAGATACGTTTTAGTGACGGGTGCTTTGGAGGGGAGGCTGGCGGTGTTGGTTAGCGTGTATGCCACAAATTCAGATAACATGAAGTCTGTGACGAGGATAGTGGCTGCCATACCGAATTTGGATACGCATAGTTATTTCTGAATGGGAACTTGAATACAGTGCTGAATCCGAAGGTGGATAGGTCTAAACCACACTCGCTGACTCCCTAGGAGTGGGGGTGGGGGGGTTGACTGTGTTTATGAAGGAGAAGGGGAAATGGATCCATGCTGGTTTTTGATCCATGGGGTAGGGAATATTCACTAATCTATACCCACATTATGCACATCGGGGAGGCACAGTGGTTAGCACTGCTGCCTCACAGCACCGGGGACTCGGGTTCAATTCCGGCCTTGGGACACTCTCTGTGCGGAGTCTGCACGTTCTCCCCATGTCTGTGTGGGTTTCCTCCGGTTGCTCCCGTTTCCTCCCACAGTCCAGTGATGTGCAGGTTAGGTTATGGGGTACGAGGATAGGGCGGGGTGAATGGGTGAGTGGGCATGGATAAGGTGCTCATTCAAAAGGTCGGTGCAGGTTTGATGGGCCGAATGGCCCCCTTCTGCACTGTAGGGATTCTCTGATTCGAAGGATCGGCTTCTTTATTATGGGGCAGTTGTTGTCGGGGGTGAGGAAAGCAGAATACTCGGTGATTGTTATTTCGGACAATGCTCCACATTCGGTGGACGTGATCCTGGAGAAGGAGCCGGCACAGCTAGCATAGAGGTTGGATGTGGGGTTGTTTGCAGTCCCGAATTTTTATGTAAAGATGGGAAAGGTGATTGATGACTATGTCAGGTTCAGTAGGAACGGGAAGGGCTCGCCACCAGTGGTCTGGGAGGCACTGGGGGTAAGGAGCAAGATCATCTCGATTAAGGCTCCGGCGGACAAGGAGGCAAAAGCGGAGCAGCAGCAGCTGGTAGAGGAAATCTTGGAATTGGATGGAAAGTATGCAGAGGATCCCAGTCCGGAACGTCTGGTGATGAGGAAGGAATTACAGGCACAGTTTGACCTTCTGCCCACAGGAAAGGTAGTTCGGCAGTTAAGACGGGTGACGGGGGTAGTATATGAATATGGGGGGGAAGGTCAGTCGCTTGCCGGCAGGCCAACTCTGGAGAGTTTGTTCAGGTCCGGGGAGGGACAAGGGAGCTGGTGGTAGCCCGGAGCAGGTGAACAAGGCATTTGAGGAGTTTTATATAATGTTTAATAGGTTGAAGCCCCGGGAGTTGAGTCGTATATGAGGGATTTTTTGGGAGGGTTGGAGTATCTGAGAGTAGGTGAGAGTAGGTCTGGAATAGCAAGTGGGGATTGAGGAGGTTCGGGTGGGGATAGGGAAGATGCAAACTGGCAAGGCACTGGGGCCAGATGGGTTCCCGGTGGAGTTTTATAAAATGTTTTTGCATAGGATGGTGCCACTGTTGATAGAGATGTTTGAAGTTGCTGTGGGTAAGGGGTGCTCCTAGAGACAATGGGGGGGGGGGGCACGTGGAGCATAGGGTGTCTTTGTGTGCCAATGATTTGTTATTGTACATCTCCAACCTGGTTTCCACAGTGGGGATATAATGGAGCTGCTCAGGAGATTCTTGGCTTTTTCAGGTTATAAGCTGAAACTGGAAAAGAGTGAATGTTTTTTAGTGCCTTCCCCGGGGGCGGGAGTTGTTTTTGAGGGGTTTGCCGTTTCGCGTGGCAACTACCCACTTTACGTATTTGGGAGGGCAGGTTGCTCGAGATTGGGCCCGGCTCCATAAATTGAATTTCACAAGCCTGGTGGGTAGGGTCAAGGAGGGTTTGCTGGGGTGGGACAGCTTTACCCTATCATTGGCAGGCCGGGTGCAGGCGATCATGATGAACATCTTGCCACGGTTATTTTTATTTGTGCCTACTGGCCTTCTTGCCGAAAATGTTTTTTATGAGGGTGGAACAGTTGATTTTGTTGTTCGTCTGGGCAGGTAAGGTAATGAGGATTTGGAAGACGGTGCTTCAGAGAGGGCGGCAGTTAATTGGCCTGACCCTTCCAAACCTGATGTATTGATGGGCAATGAATGCTGAGAAGGTGCGGGGTTGGAGTAGGGAGCTTTGTGGGGGACGATGAAGGCAGGATCTTGTAAGGGGTCAGGGTTGCAGCGCCGCTCCCATTTGCCCCGGGGAAATATTCAGGGAGCCCAGTGGTGGTTGTGGCCACATTGAAGATATGGAGGCAATTTAGGCTGCACTTTAAGTTAGGGGTAGAGTCAAAGCTGCTGCCGATCCGAGGCTGGATGCAAGGTTTCAGGGGTGGGAGGATGGAAATGAAGGACTTGCTTCTAGAAGGGTGGTTCACGGGTTGGAGGAGTTGCCGGGGAGGTTCGGGATTTAAGGATGGGGAGGCCTTTGGGTATATGCAGGTGCAGGATTTCGATAAAGAAGGTTTGCAGTGGCACCGCCCTTCTCGTTGTCGGAGGGGGTGCTGTCGGTGATGGGGCTAGAGAGAGGGGGTGGCATCTTGCCAATCTATGGAAGGATTTTGGAGGAGGATATGGTGGCACAGGAGGGGGTTAAGGCCAAGTGGGAAGAGGAGCTGGGATGACGCTGAAGGAGGGGTTGCGGAAGGAGGTGCTGCAGAAAGTGAATGCCTCAACCTTGTGTGCGCGGCTGGGGTTGATACAGCTAAAGGTGGTACATAGGGCGCACCTGACGAATTCGAGGATGAGCCGGCTGGCTAAGGGGGTGGAGGACATTTTGGTCCTGCCCGAAATTGGTGAAATTCTGGAGGTCGTTTTTCAGCACCATGTTGGCGATCCTGCATGTGGATTTGGAGCCCAATCCTCTAGGTGCCATATTTGGCGTATCGGACGTACCAGAGCTGCAGACGGGCGCGGGGCAGATATATTAGCCTTCGCCTTGCTGATTGCTCGCAGGTGGGTCCTGTTCGGGTGGAGGTCACGCTGTACCCCTGTGCTTCTGTATGGCTGGGGGACTTGATGGAGTTCCTGTACTTGGAGAAGATTAAGTTCATTTTAGGGGGGCGCGTGAGAGGTTCCACAAGAAATTAGTCTGTTTATATTACATTCTAAAGAGTTGGTCAACTGTTGAGCTGGGGAGCGGGTGGGTGGGGGGCGCTTGCTCTGGGTTATTGGGGTGTTGAAGGTGGGGGGTGTTGGGGGGGGGGGGGGGGGGAGGTTCTGTCATTTTACTTTGTGTTGTATATTTAAAATGTTACAAATCAAATAAAAATTGATATATATTTTTTATTACTTGCTCAGAGTGTGGACAGGGGCAAACCCCAAATCCAGCTCCTTGCCTGCTCCAAAAAACAATTCAAATTCAACTTGAATCCAATTCATGGTCCCCACAAGAGAGACATACCAGATCCAGGCATTACACCTGATCTCACGCTCACCTTAGCGAAAAGGCCTACGAAAAGCGCTACATAAGAACATAAGAACTAGGAACAGGAGTAGGCCATCTGGCCCCTTGAGCCTGCTCCGCCATTTAATGAGATCATGGCTGATCCTTATGGACTCAGCTCCACTCTCCGGCCTGTACACCATATCCACAAATCCCTTTATTCTTTAGAAAGGCATCTATCTTTTTCTTAAAAACGTTTAAAGAAGGAGCTTCAACTGCTTCACTGGGCAAGGAATTCCAGAGATTCACAACCCTTTGGGTGAAGAAGTTCCTCCTACACTCCGTCCTAAATCTACCTCCCATTATTTTGAGGCTATGCCCCCTAGTTCTGCTTTCCCCGACCAGTGGAAACAACCTGCCCGCATCTATCCTATCTATTCCCTTCATAATTTTATATGTCTCAATAAGATCCCCCCGCATCCTTCTAAACTCCAATGAGTACAGTCCCAGTCTACTCAACCTCTCGTCATAATCTAACATTTGATCTTAGCCAAAAGACCGAGAAGTGCTAGGTTTGATCTTAGCCAAAAGGCCGAGAAGCGCTACGTTTGATCTTAGCCGAAAGACCGAGAAGTACGACGCTTGATCTTAGCCAAAAGGTCGAGAAACGCTACGCTTGATCTTAGCCAAAGGGCCGAGAAGCACTATGCTTGATCTTAGCCAAAAGGCCGAGAAGCGCTACGCTTGATCTTAGCCAAAAGGCCGAGAAGTAATAAAACATTTTTTTTTTTTAATGGTTTGTTTACTGTCACTGGTGCAAAATCCTGGAACTCCCTCTCTAAGCACATTGTGGGAGCACCTACATCACATGAACTGCAGCAGTTCCAGGCAGCAGCTCACCAGAACGTTCTCGAGGGCAATTAGGGACGGCAATAAATGTTGGTCTTGTCAGCAACGGTCAGATCCCAAGGATGAGTAAGAGTATATATTCACTTCCGACATGCAATATGTTACATTTACATCTGCAATCACAATTCATCTGCCATTGCTCAGCCTGTCTACATTATCGAGTTCTGAATTTTTAAAAGATGCTGTTTATTGACCTTTAAATTGGTTGCCTAGCAGCTAGATTTCAGAAAATGCTTGCTTCCCAAATCAATTCTAGATATTCTGAACAGCAGGGGATTTAAACAGATGCAAGTGTAACTCGTTTAGTCACTGCACAGACAGCTTGTTCTATTTTATTATTCCCTTTTGTTACCTAATACCAAGTCTGTTGCCAATCCAGTTAGCTAATTTCCTATTAATCCCATTGGTCCCATCTTGTGACCTCAAGATGTGTATTAGTTCATAGGGTCTTACAACAGTGAAAAGGGAATAGAAATTTCTGATGTCTTAACCTCTTGATCCTTAAATCTTGACCCTCGAGTCTTACCAAAAAACACAAATGGGCTGAAAAGGCATCCTAACTATTTTAAAGGCTTCCAAAATGTTGTGGTACTTCCCTTTCATTGATTCCATCCTCTATATTTCACATAAATTCTGGTTTTTTTGATCTCTGTATCCACTCAAACCGATAGCAGGATCTGAATTTTAATGTTATTTGTACATATGATGAGAATAGCATTATCCTGTTATTTCTTAACTTTATTAAGCTGGTTGCAACAATCCTCACCCCCCATGTCTTGCCCATATTCAGAAGTTTCTCTTGCACGATTTTATCAAATCCCTACTGAACATCTGAGCGATTCAGTCCCCCCTGAAAAATTTGCAATCGATCTGTTCAATGTGACCTACTTCTAAATCCATGCTGATTATTTGTCAAGACATCTGTACTGTTTGAACGTTATATAGAATCTGCCAATGGTTTCAAGCATTTTCCCCATGAGAGAGCTAATGCAATCTGGCCTTTAATTTGAATTTCATGTCTCACTTTAATGGGGGGGATTTTGACCCAGCACTAACCATCAGTGAGAAACATGGCGTGGGCTCAAAATCTGGAGAGAATCGAAAAACATGATTCACTCCGGCGTGATTGGGATTTGCGATTTTCATCCCCTTCTCTCCGGTGGAGTGGCGTCATCCTGCGGGAGCCTGGAAACCACATTAGCAAAGTACCCCAGGTCATTAGTGAGCCACTAATTCCCCTTGGGGAATACGTCGGCGACATTTTCGACAGGTCTACGTAAACATGAACCTGGCGGCCTCATCTCCGAAGTGGATATCAGGGCAGGAGAATCATGGAGCATGCTTCCTAGCTGCCATCCCTTCTGTTGGATCTGGAACAAGTGCTGGGGAGGCATATAAATGGAGCTCCCCAGGTATTGCAGTGATTATGTTTTCCCGGGGTGAGCGAATCAGTGGGAGGCTGCCAGGAGCGCAGTGTAATTCATGTGAAGAAAAAGACTTTTGTTTAAGAGGCACAATATTCCGTAAGATTTCCTGCCAATGCCGTCGGTGGGATTCGCACTTTTTCTCACTGGAGCTGATACTTTGCCATTTTTGGTAGGACTCTGCCCGCTGTTGGCTACCTTCAGGGTACAATTGAAATAGAGAACCACCATCTTAATCACTTCAACGATCTTACAGGAATTTTAATTTTCCGGTATTGATTTTCACCATAGCATTTATATCACACTAGCTTGCGTTTATATACAGCCTTTAATATCGTAAAGTATCCCAAAGTGCTTCATGGACATTAGGACATATTTAGTTGGTTTTAAGGAGTGCCTTAAAAATGGGAGAGAGAGAGGTGAAGAGATTCAGGGAGGTAGTTTCAGAGTGTAGGACCGTGAAAGCAGAAGGCATGCCCACCAATGCTGGGACAAAGGAAACAGGGAATGCAGAACAGACTAGAATTGGGGGAGCAGGCAGTTCTCGGAATATTTGTAGTGCTGATGCAGGGAAAGGGCATGGCCATGGAGGGATTTAAACACCAAGATGAGAATTTTAAATGGAGGCAGGGTCCAGCAGCCGATCTAGGTTTGTTAGTACAAGAACAGTGGGTAAATAGAACTTGGTGCAAGTAAGCGTATGGGCAGACGAGTTTTGGATGAGCTCAAGTTATTTGTCAGTGGAAGATGGAAAGTATTGGAATAGCCAAGCCTGGAGATAGCAAAAGCATTGATGAAGCTTTCAGCAGAAGATGGGCTGAGACAAGCGTGGAGATGGGTAACATTATGGAAGAAGGTAGTCTTTGTTCAGAAGAGCATATTGGGTTAGAAGATCAGCTTAAGGTCAAATAGGACAGCAAAGTTCTGAAGACTCTCATTCAGAGATGATAAGTGAGGAGAATGGAACTGGTGGCTAATGAACAGGTTGTAGGTAGGGTTGAAGGCAATGGCTTTGGTCTTTCTGACATTTAATTGGAGGGAAATTTTGGTCATCCAGTACCACATGTTGGACAAGCAGCCTGACTACACAAGCACAGGAGAGCTCAAGAGATTGTAGTGAGGTAGAACCAGATGTCATCAGTGCACATCTGGAACCTGACTTTTTTGGATAATGTCATTGAGGGAAAACTTGGGGATGGAAAATAGAAGGGAGCCAAGAATAGGTCCTTGTGGTGCTGGCGGGGAGAATGTTGCCGACGTATTCCCCAAGGGGGAATGATCTGGAGTGAGTGCTCACTAATGACCTGGGTACCTTGCTAATGAGGTTTCCAGGTTCCCGCAGGATGACGCCACTCCATCAGAGAGAAGAGGATGAAAATCTTTACCAATGAAATATGATTCCCTGTTGAACACAAATCATGGGTGAGGATGCCTGACAATCTACTTCAGCCAGCGTGTTCCAGCATGACAGATTGGAGCCATGCCTTGAAGCTCAGTGAATCATAATTCATTACCAACACTTGGGACTACAATTAATTTAATTTGCCTGATAGTACATTTTCCAAGTTGCTTATTAACTGTCATGATGAGCAATTACTGTTCACTAATGTCAACGTCCAAGACAATGCTCCACATCGCTTTCCTTTCCTCTCCATGCTGGTAGAAACTCTTCACAGGCAGTTTCACAGTTCTTATTGCATTGTATCGCTGTTTTCAGAATAGAATCATAGAATCGCTACAGTGCAGAAGGAGGCTATTCGGCCCATCTGGCCCTCTGAAGGAGCAACCTACTTAGGCCCAAATCCCACACTCGCTCTGTAACTCCAATTTAGTACAGCCAATACAAATAAGCTGTACATCTTTGGACTGTAGGAGGAAACTGGAGCACCCGGAAAAAGCCCACGCATACATGGAGAGAAATTGCAAACTCCACATAGACAGTCACCCGAGGTCATAATAGAACCCAGGTCCCTGGTGCTGTGAGACAGCAGTGCTAACCACTGTGCCGCCGTGCCGCATGTCCAATCATCATCTGCTTCTTAGTCAGTCCCTCAGGGTTGAGGATGACTTGTTTCGGACTTCCGGTTGCGGCTATGCCAAGGTAGGTCGCACGTTTGGCAGTTCCCGCCGGGAATGGGCTTTTGGGCTCTTCAGAGGGGCCCCAACGGCAATTGTTTGATGGTTTCCAGTGTGGGAAGGTGACAGCAAGGTCCCCCCGACAGCATATGGATTGGACCAGGAGTGGAGCGGTTAAAAAAGTGATCCTGGTGCAGCGGAAAGTGCAAGGGAGGAAAAGCAAGATGGCGGCGGGTGGAGACCAAGCAGCGTGGGCGCAGTGGTTGCAGGAGCAGCAGGAGTTTCTTAAACGCTGCTTTGAGGAGCTGAGGACAGAAATGCTGGCACCAATGAAGGCGGGCGATTGAGAAGCTTGTGGAGACCCAGAAGGCCCGAGGGGCGACGATCTGGGAGGTGCGGCAAAAAGCCTTGGAGAACGAGGATGAGATCTTGGGCCTGGCGGTGAAGGTGGAGGCACACGAGGCGCTGCACAAGAGGTGGGCGGGAAAAATTTGAGGACCTGGAGAATAGGTCAAGGGGGAAGAAACTTCGGATTCTGGGTCTCCCTGAAGGAGTGGAGGGGGCCCGATGCCGGGGCATACATGAGCACGATGCTCAGGTTCGCTGATGGGCGCGGGAGAGCTTTCCCGAGGCTCCTGGAGCTGGATGGGTCTCATCGGGTCCTCATTTGGGAGACCCAAAGCCAACGAGCCGCCAAGGGCTGCAGTGGTGAGGTTCCACCGCTTTATGGACAGAGAGTGTGCCCTGAGATGGGCCAAAAAAGAGCGGAGCAGCAGGTGAGAACACGGAGATCCGAATTTACCAGGACTGGAGTGCGGAGGTGGCTAAGAAGAGGGCTGGTTTTAACCGGGCTAAGGCGGTGCTCCATTGGAAGGGGGGTGATGTTCGGGATGCTGCAGCCAGCGCAATTGTGGGTCACTTTCCAAGATCAGCACCACTATTTTGAAACGCATGATGAGGCATGGAACTTTATCCAGACTGAAAAGTTGGATTCAAACTGAGGGTTTGTCGTGGGGGGATGTTTACTGTGTTTACTGCGTTTGGGGAATGTTGTTTTTGTTTTGGTGCTGGCTGGGGATGGGTGAATGGATTTGATGTGGGGGCTGTGGGAGAGTGTAGGCGTCGGTGTTGGAGGGACAGGGCCCCGCCGAGGAAGAGGGGGGGTGGAGGCCTGGGGATGGGGAGTTGGGGTAAGGCCGCAAAAAGGAGCTGGGGCGGGGGGGGGGGGGGGGTGCTCAGGAACGGGCGGGCTTTTTTCCCGCGTTAGGGAAGGATGGGGGCGGGGCTGGGGGGGGAGGGCTGTGAGAAACACCGCTCACTTGATAATAATTTACACTTAGCCAAATTCTGAAGAAGTATTTTATTCAATCGATCTTGCAAGAACGGGTGCCGCTCGTCAACATTAGCAGACACACAGAATTAACACAGCATGGTTTTTTATATACAATCTCTGAGAAACACACCCCACCCTCTGCCCCGATGGCAGTTTCCTTATCAGTGATTCCTTATTTGGACTTGTATTGTTCACTTTGGCTTCCCCCTTGCTTCGACTAGCAGTGGTTTCTGTTAGCTCCTGGTACACCCTTGAACCGTCAATTAAAAATGATGTAGGATGAGGCCCCCCATCTACACCTGCTTCCTGTTATTGTAACTCCTGTTCATTCCCGAAGGTCAGTCTCGTTCCCAGTTACAAAAACTTGTGCACTGCAGCTTACACAAAACTCCACTTGACATCTTATTTCCCATCAAGCACTATTGTTTGTTTTTAAAAATATATTTATTAAAGTTTTTTAACAAAACAAAACAATTTTTTCCCCTGACAAACAATAACCCCCCCTCCCCCCGTAACAAAATAACACCAAATCGCCCTGAGCAAGATATATACATGGTACGATGATATATTTACAGAGCTTTATACACTGGATCTCGCCCGTTCGTGCCAGTTTCCCCCACCCTCCATGTTATCCCCCGCTCGTCCGTCCCCTCAGACAATCTCTCGTTCCCCCCTCCCCTCTCCCCCCCCCCCCCCCCCCACCCCCCCCAGGGTTGCTGCTGCTGCTGACCGACCTTCCTCTAACGCTCCGCGAGGTAGTCTAGGAACGGTTGCCACCGCCTGTAGAACCCCTGCGCAGACCCCCTTAAGGCAAACGTAATCCTTTCAAACTTTATGAACCCAGCCATGTCGTTTGTCCAGGCCTCCACGCTAGGGGGCTTTGCCTCCTTCCACATTAGCAAGATCCTTCTCCGGGCTACTAGGGACGCAAAGGCCAGAATGCCGGCCTCTTTCGCCTCCTGCACTCCCGGCTTGTCCACTGCTCCGAATATTGCTAGCCCCCAGCTTAGCTTGACCCGGACTTTCACCACCTGAGATATTGCTCCCGCCACTCCTCTCCAGAACCCCTCCAGTGCCGGGCATGATCAAAACATATGGGCATGGTTCGCCGGACTCCCTGAACACCTTCCACATCTGTCCTCTACCCCAAAGAACCTACTCAACCGCGCCCCCGTCAAGCGCGCTCTGTGGACCACCTTAAATTGTATCAGGCTGAGCCTGGCACACGAGGAAGAGGAATTAACCCTACCTAGCCCACAGACCTTCCTCAATCTCCTCCCCCAATTCCTCCTCCCATTTACCCTTCAACTCTTCTGCTAGCGCTTCCCCCTCTTCTTTCATCTCTTGGTGTATTGCCGAAACCTTGCCCTCCCCGACCCATATACCTGAGATCACCCTGTCTTGAATTTCCTGTGTCGGGAGCAGCGGGAATTCCCTGACCTGTCGCCTCGCAAAAGCCCTCACCTGCATATATCTGAATGCATTTCCTGGGGGTAGCTCAAACTTTTCCTCCAGTGCCCCTAGGCTCGCAAATGTCCCGTCGATGAACAGGTCCCCCATTCTTATAATCCCCGCCCGGTGCCAGTCCATCTTCCCCGGGACAAACCGGTGGTTACCCCTGATCGGGGACCACACCGAGGCTCCCACTGCACCCCTATGCCGTCTCCACTGGCCCCAGATCCTTAACGTTGCCGCCACCACCGGGCTCGTGGTGTACTTTGATGGCGAGAGCGGCAACGGCGCCATCACCAGCGCCCCCAAGCTCGTTCCTTTGCAGGACGCCATCTCCATCCTCTTCCATGCCTCCCCCTCCATAACCCACTTATGGATCATCGCCACGTTTGCTGCCCAGTAGTAGCTCCCTAGGTTTGGCAGCGCCAGCCCTCCTCGGTCCCTACTGCGCTCCAAGTACCCTCTCCTTACCCTCGGGGTTTTGTTCGCCCACACAAACCCCATAATACTCCTACCTACTCTCTTGAAAAAACCTTTGGTGATCACAATGGGGAGGCACTGGAACACAAACAAAAACCTCGGAAGGACCACCATTTTTACCGACTGCACTCTACCCGCCAACGAGAGCGGCAACATGTCCCATCTTTTGAAGTCCACCTCCATTTGGTCCACCAACCTCGTCAGATTCAGTTTGTGTAGGGCCCCCCAGCTCCTGGCTATCTGGATCCCCAGATACCGAAAACTCCCCACCGCCCTCCTCAGCGGTAGGTCCCCTATCCCTCTTTCTTGGTCCCCTGCCTGTAGTACAAAAAGCTCGCTCTTCCCTACATTGAGCTTATAGCCCGAGAACTCCCCAAACTCCCTCAAAGTCTGCATGACCTCCACCATCCCCTCCATTGGGTCCGCCACGTACAGCAGCAGGTCGTCCGCGTATAGCGACATACGATGCTCTTCCTCCGATGGCATTATTACGTTTAAGAGCCGTCACACATTCGTATTTAATTGCCTGCCCTTTACAAATCCCGTCTGGTCCTCATGTATCACCCCCGGGACACAGTCCTCAATCCTCGTGGCCAGCACTTTTGCCAATAGCTTAGCGTCCACATTTAGGAGCGAAATCGGCCTGTACGATCCACATTGCAGTGGGTCCTTATCTCGCTTCAGGATCAGGGAAATTGTCGGGGGCAGGGACCCCTCCTCTCTTGCCTCGTTAAAGGTCCTCACTAGTAACGGGGCCAACAGGTCCGCATACTTTCTATAGAACTCCACCGGGAACCCATCCAGCCCCGGGGCCTTCCCCGCCTGCATGCTCCCCAAACCCTTACTCAGCTCCTCCAACCCGATTGGTGCCCCCAAACCAGCCACCACTTGGTCCTCCACCCTCGGGAATCGCAGTTGGTCCAGGAATCTTCCCATCCCCTCTTCTCCCCCTGGGGGCTGGGATCTGTACAGCTCTTCGTAGAAGGCCTTAAATACCTTATTTATTTCCGTTGCACTCTGGACCATAGCTCCCCAACCGTCTTTGACTCCCCCTATTTCCCTCTCTGCCGCCCTCTTACAGAGCTGGTGTGCCAGCATCCGACTGGCCTTTTCCCCGTACTCGTAGGTCGCCCCCTGCGCCTTCCTCCACTGTGCCTCCGCCTTCCCCGTGGTCAACAGGTCAAACTCCGTCTGGAGCTGTCGCCTTTCCCCAAGTAATCTTTCCTCCGGGGCCTCTGCGTATCTCCTGTCCACTCGCAAAATCTCCCCCACTAACCTCTCCCTTTCCATGCCCTCTGTCTTCTCCCTATGAGCCCTGATGGAGATTAGCTCTCCCCTGATCATCGCCTTCAACGCCTCCCATACCACCCCCACTCGCACCTCCCCGTTGTCATTGGCCTCCAAGTATCTTTCAATACACCCCCTTACCTTACCACACCACCTCATCTGCCAACAGTCCCATATCCAACTGCCACAGCGGGCGTTGGTCCCTCTCCTCTCCCAGCCCCACTTCCACCCACTGCGGGGCATGGTCCGAAACGGCTATGGCCGAATACTCCGTCCCCTCCACCCTCGGGATGAGCGCCCTGCCCAGCACAAAGAAGTCTATCCGGGAGTATGCCTTGTGCACGTGGGAGAAGAAAGAAAATTCCCTGGCCTGCGGCCATGCGAACCTCCATGGGTCCACTCCCCTCATCTGGTCCATAAACCCCCTGAGCACCCTGGCCACCGCTGGCCTCTTTCCCGTCCTTGATCTGGAGCGGTCTAGTGCTGGGTCCAACACTGTGTTGAAGTCCCCTCCCATTATCAGTCCTCCTACCTCCAGATCCGGGATGCGCCCCAACATGCGCTTCATAAATCCAGCATCATCCCAGTTCGGGGCGTATACATTTACCAACACCACCCACGTCCCTTGCAACCTACCACTCACCATCACATCTCCCTCCATTGTCCGCTACGATAGTCTTGGCCTCAAATGACACATGTTTTCCCACCAGAATTGCCACCCCTCTGTTTTTCGCGTCCAGTCCCGAGTGAAATACCTGTCCTACCCATCCCCTTCTTAACCTAACCTGGTCCGCCACCTTCAGGTGTGTCTCTTGGAGCATAGCCACGTCTACCTTCAGTCCCTTCAAGTGCGCGAACACTCGAGCCCTCTTCACCAGTCCCTCACGTTGCACGTTATCAGCCGGATTGGAGGGGCTCTCACCCCCCCACCCCCCCCCCCCCCCCACCCCCCCCCCCCCACCCCGCCCTGCCGACTAGCCATCTCCTTTTCTGGGCCAGTCCCGTGTCCGCGTCTCCCTCACCTCCGTCCCGGCCACCTCTTCTGTGTCCCATTCCCTTTCGGCCAGTGCAGCAGCAACCCTGTTTTCCCCCCCCCTCCCCTCCCCCCCCCCCCCCCCCCCCCCCCCCCCGCTAGACCCCTGTCTAGCTTTTTTGCTGCCCCCATATCACTCCCGTAAGTCAGCTGACGCCTGCTGACCCCGGCTTTCCCCGCCATCCCTTTGACCCCCCCATGTGGGAATCTCCCCATCAATAGATGTTCCTACGTTCCCCCCCCCACCTTTCTTCCCGCGCGCGGGAGAAATACCCCGCGCTTTCCAGAGCCTGCCCCGCCCCCCCGACGCAGCTTCTGTTGCGGCCTTGTCTCTCGTCCCCAGCCCATATAACATTCCCTGCGCGTGCTTAACCCTCTATATACAACCGCCATCATACTTCAACCCTCACAAACCCTCAATTAGAGTCCAACTTTTCAGTTAATATAAAGGTCCACGCCTCTTCGGGCGTTTCGAAGTAGTGGTGTTGGCCGTTATATGTGACACACAGTCGTGCTGGCTGCAACATTCCAAATTTCACTCCTTTCCGATGCAGCACCGCTTTGGCCCGGTTGAAACCCGCTCTCCGCTTAGCGACCTCCGTGCTCCAGTCCGGGTATATTCGGATCTCTGCATTGTCCCACTTGCTGCTCCGCTCCTTCTTGGCCCATTTCAGGACCCTCTCTCTATCTGTGAACCGTTGAAATCTCACCACCATCGCCCTTGGCGGCTCGTTTGCTTTGGGATTCCTCGCCAGCACCCGGTGTGCCCCTTCCAGCTCCAGCAACCCCGAGGGGGCCTCCGTGCCCATCAGCGCCCCGATCATCGTGCCCGCATGTGCCGCGGCGTCGGCCCCCTCCACTCCTTCTGGGAGACCCAGGATCCTCAAATTGTTTCTCCTCGACCTGTTCTCCAGGTCTTCGAGTCTTCCCGCCCACGTCTTGTGTAGCGCCTCGTGCCGCTCCACTTTCACCGCCAGGCCCAAGAGCTCGTCCTCATTCTCACTCACTTTGTCCTGGATCTCCTGGTTCTTCACCTCGTGGGCTTTCTGGGTTGCCCCAAGTCCTTCAATTAATGCCAGCATCGGCGCCACCATCTCCTTGCGCAGCTCCTCGAAGCAGCGCTTAATGAATTCTTGCATCTCTTCTTTGTCCCCGGCCGCCGCCATTTTGTTTGTTTTACCCTTCTTCTCCCGCTGCTCCAGTGCCCTTTTTTTGGCCGTTTCGCTGCAGGTCCGGTCCATACAGGTTAGTGGGGGACCTCTCTCCTCTCTTCCCCACGGGTTGGCTGTGTAAAAAATCCCGTTGGGGCTCTTCTATCGAGCCCGAAAGTCCGTCTTCGCGGGAGCTGCCGATTCGTGCAGCTTAGCTCCGCATAGCCGCAACCGGAAGTCCTCAAGCACTCTTGTTGACATCTTCTTTGTTAACCAGAGTTTATTCATGTAAAAACAACATGTGAAAACAACATAAATTGCTCATTTCTCATAGGGCGGTGCTGGAGAGGAGCGCACACTGACTGCCAAGGGGGGATTCTCACACTGGGGGGTCGATGGAATGGCGGGAGAGGCTGGGGTCAGCAGGAGTCAGCTGACTTACGGGAGTGTCATGGGGGGAGCAAAGTGGCTAGATGAGGATCTGGGGGGGGAGGGGGAGGAAGGGTGGGAAGGGGGGTTGAAATTGGGTTGCTGCTGCATTGGCCAAAGGGGAGCTGGAAATAAGAGAGGTAGTCGGGGCGGGAGTCCGCCACCTGGGGGACTGGAGGGTGCGGGAGGCGCGGGCACGTGGCTGGCCTAGAAAAGGAGATGGCGAGTCGGCGGGCGGGGGGGGGGGGGGTGAGTAGCTCCCCGATCCGGCTGATAACTTGCAATGTGAGGGGCCTGAACGAGCCGGTCAAGAGAGCCCGGGTGTTCCCACACTTAAAGGGACTGAAGGCAGACGTGGTTATGCTCCAGGAGACACATCTGAAGGTGGCAGATCAGGTTAGGCTGAGAAAGGGATGGGTAGGGCAGGTCTTTCATTCAGGGCTAGATGCGAAGAACAGAGGGGTTGCAATACTGGCGGGGAAGCGGGTGTCATTCGAGGCACTGAATATTGTAGTGGATAATGGAGGTCGATATGTGATGGTGAGTGGTAGGTTGCAGGGGGTGCGGGTGGTACTGGTGAACGTATATGCCCCGAATTGGGATGATGCCGGATTTATGAAACGCATGCTGGGTCGGATTCCGGATCTGGAGGTAGGAAGCTTAATAATGGGGGGGGACTTCAACACGGTGCTGGACACAGCACTGGACCGTTCTAGGTCCAGGACGGGTAAGAGGCCGGCTGCGGCCAAGATGCTCAGGGGGTTTATGGACCAGATCGGGGGAGTGGATCTATGGAGGTTTGTCAGGCCGCTGGCCAGGGAATTTTCCTCCTTTTCCCACGTCCATAGAGCCTACTCCCGGATAGACTTTTTCATTTTGAGTAGGGCGCTAATCCCGAAAGTGGAGGGAACGGAATATTCGGCCATAGCCATCTCGGACCACGCCCTGCATTGGGTGAAGCTGGAGTTGGGGGAGGCGAGGGACCAGCGCCCGCTGTGGCGCCTCGATGTGGGATTGTTGGCGGATGAGGGGGTGTGCGGGCGGGTGCGAGGGTATATTGAAAGATACTTGGAGGCCAATGACAACGGGGAGGTGCAGGTGGGGGTAGTCTGGGAGGCATTGAAGGCGGTGGTCGGGAAAGCTAATCTCCATTAGGGCACACAGGGAGAAGAGAGAGGGGAGGGAGAGGTTGGTCGGGGAGATTTTAAGGGTGGACAGGAGATACGCAGAGGCCCCCAAGGAGGGGCTACTTAGGGAGCGACGGAACCTCCAGACGGAATTCAACCTGTTGACCACGGGGAAAGCAGAGGCACAGTGGAGGAAAGCGCAGAGGGCGGCGTATGAGTATGGGAAGAAGGTGAATCGGATGCTGGCACATCAGCTTCGTAAGAGGGAGGCAGCGAGGGAGATTGGTGGAGTCAAGGATAGAGGGGGGAATACGGGGCAGAGTGCGGTGAGAATAAACGAGGTATTTAGGGACTTCTATGGGGATCTGTACAGGTCTGAGCCCCCAGCGGGGAGGAGGGGGTGCAACGATTCCTGGATCAGCTGAGGTTCCCGAGGGTGGACAAGGAGGAGGTGGCTGGTTTGGGGGCGCCGATTGGGCTGGAGGAGCTGGTTAAAGGATTGGGGAGCATGCAGGCGGGGATGGGCCCGTGGTCGGATGGGTTCCCGGTTGAATTTTACAGGAAATACGTGGACCTGCTGGGCCCGTTGCTAGTGAGGACTTTTAATAAGGCGAGGGAGGGGGGGACCTTGCCCCCGACAATGTCCAGGGCACTGATTTCTTTGATCTTGAAGCGGGACAAGGATCTATTGCAATGTGGGTTGTATAGACCGATCAGTGAGAGTCAGTGTGTGTGGGACCCGTACCCCAGTGAGAGTCAGTGTGTGTGGAACTGTACCCCAGTGACAGTCAGTGTATGGGTTGGAGAAGGCAACGTTTTGGCGATTTACCAGGAGCTGAGGGAAGAGGACGAGGCCTCGGTGGAGGAGTTAAAGGGCAAGTGGGAGGAGCAGCTTGGGGAGGAGATAGATGAGGGTCTGTCGGCTGATGCCCTGAGTAGGGTTAATTCTTCCTCGTCTTGCGCCAGGCTCAGCCTAATACAATTCAAAGTTACTCACAGAGCGCATATGACAGGGGCGAGGTTGAGTAGGTTCTTTGGGGTGGAGGACAGATGTGGGAGGTGCTCGGGGAGCCCGGCAAACCACGTCCATATGTCCTGGTCGTGCTTGGCACTGAATGGGTTTTGGAGGGGTTTTGCGAAGACTATGTCCAAGGTGGTGAACGCCCGGGTCAAGCCGAGCTGGGGCTGGCATTATTTGGGGTATCGGACGAGCTGGGAGTGCAGGAGGCGAATGAGGCTGGTATTCTGGCCTTTGTGTCCCTGGTAACTCGGCGGAGGATTTTGCTACTATGGAAAGATGCGAAGCCCCCGAGTGTGGAAGCTTGGATCAATGACATGGCAGAGCTGATCAAGCTGGAGAGGATAAAGTTTGCCTTGCAAGGGTCTGTGCAGGGGTTCCTCAGGCGGTGGCAACCGTTCCTAGACTACCTCGCGGAGCGTTAGGAGGAGGTCAGCAGCAGCCCAGGGGCGGGGAGGGAAGGGGGGGTTTCTTTTGGGGAGGCGTTTGGGTGAAGTTGTTTTTTTTTCCTTATTTGTGCTTTTAAATGTTATATGGGGGGTTATTGTATCTGGGGGAAATCCAATGTATAATTTCTGATTGTTGTGTTTTTGTTTCTTCTTTCTTTTTGGGGGGGGGGGTTTTGTTGAAAATTTGTTGAAAAATTTGAATAAATATTTTAAAAATTTAAGAAAGAGGATGATTTGTTTCTACACTAGATGTTCCAACATTCTCCGCATTTTCCCTTGGTTTTTAAAAAAATGTTTTATTCAGGCATTTATATATACATATACGTCAAACACAACCGAAACCAAAAAGGGAACCAACAGCAAATCTTATAAGTAAATAACCGGCACTCCTGTACCCCACGCATCCTTCTGTTACCCTCCACCCACTCAGTCTCCTTTTTTTAACCCCAAAACCCCCATCCCCCGCTTCCCCCCCCCCCCCCCCCCACTCACCCTGCTGACTTAACTGTCCTGGAAGAAATCAATAAACTATTTCCATCTATGGTCAAAACTCTCTGTGGTGTTGGGTGTTCTGACACACAGATGAGCCAACACGGTTGTATATGGTACAACGCTATTTTATTTAAACTTACTATGTAAAGTTTTGTCTTTGCACTCTGCACGTGGGGGTTCCCTGCTTGTGATGTTTCAACAGCTCTTTCCTGTTTCTTTATCCCCAGACCTACTGACTGCCAGGTGTCGTGCTCGTGCTTTTTATGTGGTTGGTGTTCTTGTCTGTGATTGGTTGTGGTGTTGTGTGCTCTGATTTGCCTGTTGGTGTGTCCATCATGATGTGTGTGTTTGAATATCATGACATCCCCCCTTTTTACAAAGATATGTGCCTACGTGGTAATAAATATGATCGTGTCGTGAGTGCATCTAAGAGTGTGTGTGTGTCGTGTGCAGCATGTGCATATGACGGAACTATGTACATGGGGCGATATCGGGTGCGTCACATGAACCAAGTTGTACCATAACATAACATAAATGCGAACGAGAGAAGAAGAAAAAAAAACTTGAACAGTTGTCCAGTCAGACGACATCTGGAACGATAAACAACAACAGGTTATCATGTAAAATTGTGCAACTTGTTAAACATATGAACGGTATTATAAGTCCAGTCTAATAGGCTTGCGACGAGTTCGGGTTGACCGCCTCAAGGGTGGATCAAGAACCACCGGCTGCTGTGCAGGCATGGCCATGGGTGGCGATGGAAAGGGCGTGATGTGCGGCAGCTCCACAAAGTCATCCTCGGAAGCCTGTTGAGGATCTGGCGTGTGCGTACTGTGTGGCTGTGAGCGCGGAAGTCGGCGAAGGGCGCGCCGATTGCGGCGACGCACTGAACCATCCGGCATGCGAACCAGGAACGAGCGGGGAGCCACTTGTCGGAGGACTTCGGCCGGTGCTGACCAGCCACCATACGGTTGATGGACGCGTACTGTGTCTCCGGAGGACAGGGGGGGCAGGTCCGTCGCTCGTGTGTCGTACCGACTTTTCTGGCGATCACGCTGCATTTGCATGTTCCGAAGAACCGTCTCATGGTCTGTTGTTGGTGCCAGGATGGAAGGTACCGTCGTCCTGAGGGAGCGACCCATTAGTAGCTGCGCTGGCGAGAGACCCGTGGATAGCGGGGCCGATCGATAGGCCAGCAAAGCAAGGTTAAAGTCCGATCCGGCAGCAGCCGCCTTGCACAGGAGCCGCTTGGCGATGTGGACACCCTTTTCAGCCTTCCCGTTCGATTGTGGATGTAGAGGGCTGGATGTCACATGAGTGAAACCATATGCTTCGGCAAAGGACGACCATTCACGGCTGGCGAAGCAGGGTCCATTGTCTGACATGACAGTCCTTGGAATGCCATAGCGAGCAAATGTTTCCTTGCAGGCCCCAATGACTGCGGACGACGTCAGATCATGGAGAGGCATGACTTCCGGGTAGTTTGAGAAGTAGTCTATAATAACGATGTAATCTCTGCCGAGCGCGTGAAATAGGTCAACACCCACCTTCACCCAGGGGGACGTCAGCATCTCGTGTGGTAGAAGTGTTTCCGGAGGTTGCGCCGGCTGAAACCTCTGACAGGTAGTGCAGTTGAGCACCATGTTGGCTATGTCTTCATTAATACCCGGCCAATATACCGCCTCCCGGGCCCTTCGTCTGCATTTTTCGACGCCCAAGTGGCCTTCGTGTAGTTGATGAAGAATCATCTGGCGCACGCTGTGCGGAATAACGATCCTGTGTGATTTCATAAGGACCCCGTCTATGTTGGTAAGATCATCTCGCACATTATAAAACTGGTGGCACTGCCCTTTGAGCCACCCTTCCGTCATGTGGCGCATCACTCGCTGCAGAAGGGGGTCAGTCGCCGTCTCTGCGCGTATGTGGGCCAGACTAGGATCATCAGCTGGCAGATTTGCTGCTGTCAGAGTTACGTGTGCCTCAATTTGACGCACGAACCCCTCCGCATCTGGTGGTGTGCTCACTGCTCGGGAAAGAGTGTCCGCCACGATGAGCTCCTTCCCCGGAGTGTAGATTAGTTCGAAGTCGTACCTCCTGAGTTTAAGTAAGATGCGCTGGAGGCGAGGAGTCATGTCGTTCAGGTCTTTGTTAATGATGTTGACCAGGGGGCGGTGGTCAGTTTCGACCGTAAATCGTGGCAGGCCATACACATAGTCGTGGAACTTGTCCAGTCCAGTTAACAAGCCCAGGCATTCTTTTTCGATTTGCGCGTAGCGCTGTTCGGTAGGGGTCATGGCTCGTGAGGCATATGCAACCGGGGCCCATGACGACGTGCTGTCTTTTTGCAGGAGTACCGCTCCAATACCAGATTGGCTGGCGTCTGTTGAGATCTTTGTAGGGCGAGTCGTGTCAAAGAAGGCCAGCACTGGTGCCGTGACCAGTTTGTGCTTGAGCTCCTCCCATTCCTGCTGATGCGATTGGTGCCAGTTGAATTCTGTCGATTTTTTCACGAGATGGCGCATGTTTGTTGTATGAGAAGCCAGGTTGGGAATGAACTTCCCAAGGAAGTTGACCATGCCCAGGAATCTCAAGACAGCCTTCTTGTCAGCCGGTCGTGGCATGGCTGTGATGGCGCTAATCTTGTCTGCATCGGGACGGACCCCTGACCTTGAGATGTGGTCCCCGAGGAATTTCAGCTCCGTCTGGCCGAAGGCACACTTCGCACGGTTGAGACGCAGGCCATTTTGTCGTATGCGGGTGAAGACACGTCGTAGACGATGCATGTGTTCCTGCGGAGTGGTGGACCAAATGATGATATCGTCCACATATACACGTACCCCTTCGATGCCTTCCATCATCTGCTCCATAATGCGGTGGAAAACTTCAGATGCTGAAATGATGCCGAATGGCATCCGGTTGTAGCAGAATCTGCCAAAAGGGGTGTTGAATGTGCATAGTCTTCGGCTGGCCGGGTCCAGTTGGATCTGCCAGAATCCTTTGGACGCATCCAATTTGGTGAATATTTTGGCTCGCGCCATCTCGCTGGTGAGGTCCTCTCGTTTCGGGATGGGATAGTGTTCCCGCATGATGTTGTTATTCAGATCTTTAGGATCTATACATATACGGAGCTCGCCAGAGGGCTTCTTTACACAGACCATGGAGCTGACCCATGGCGTGGGCTCCGTGACCCTGGATAGGACCCCTTGGTCCTGAAGAATCTGCAGTTGTGCCTTGAGGCGGTCTTTGAGTGGCGCAGGAACCCTGCGAGGTGCGTGAACGACAGGGATGGCGTCCGGTCTGAGTCGAATCTTGTACGTGTATGGCAATGTCCCCATGCCTTCAAAAACCTCCTGGTTGTGAGCAAGGAGGGAATGGAGATTTGCGTGGAACTCAGCATCCGGGAAGTCGGATATCTCATCTGGAGAGAGAGACATAATGCGCTGTACCAGGTGAAGGACCTTACACGCCTGTGCGCCCAGTAACGAGTCCTTTGATGAGCCGACAACTTCGAAGGGGAGTGTGGCCGTGTACATCTTGTGAGTCACCTGTAGCTGGCAAGATCCTATGGACGGGATGACGTTCCCGTTATAGTCAACCATCTTGAGCCGGGATGGCGTGATGGGTGGTTTGACCTTCATGGCCTGGACTGCAGAATATGCAATCAGGTTGGCGGATGCGCCGGTGTCCAGACGGAAGGCGACGCGCGATCGGTTGACCGTCAGGGTGGCACACCACTCATCGGCTGGATTGATGGCATTGACCTTGTTGACATCAATGACGGAAACGCGGAAGGCATCCTGGTCATCTGCATCACTTAACTGGAAGTCTTGATGCGTGGGCTGGACGGTCCTGACTTGTCTGCGAGATTGTCGAGGATGCGCCGGATCCATGGGTTGAGCCGAACGACAGTGGGCTGCGTAGTGGCCCATCTTGCCACATCTGAGGCACTGTCGGTTTTTTGCAGGACATTGCCCTTTTAAATGTAGAGCTCCACAATTGCCGCACGTCATGACGTCACGGCGTTCGTTGCGCCACTGCGCATGCGCAGTGCGATCTTGCGGTGGGCGCGCCTGCGCAGTGCGTCCCTCGTTGTGGCCGTTATTTTTGGCGCGCACCTGCGCGGGAGACCGCGGGAAGCGGCCGCTGTCGTCCGGGCCGTGGGTCGGGAAGTAATCGACGGCCTGGATGCGTTCGACGTCGTGGGCGGCCTGGCTGGCCGATTCGACGGCTGGGGACCCCCTCCGTGCCAACTCGGACGCCTGAAATCGGGCAAAACGGCAGGTAGCATTTTCGTGGAGGACACAGGCTTCCACAGCAGACGCTAAGGTGAGGCTTTTCATTTTAAGAAGCTGCTGGCGTAGGCCACTAGAGGCAACGCCAAAAACAATCTGGTCCCTGATCATGGACTCTGTGGTGGTGCCGTAACCGCAGGACTGCGCTAGAATCCGGAGGTGCGTCAAGAAGGGTTGAAAAAGCTCCTCCTTACCTTGCAGGCGTTGCTGAAAGAGGTATCTTTCAAAACTTTCATTTACTTCAACTTGAAAGTGCTGGTCCAGTTTGAGGATGACCGTGTCATATTTGGATTGGTTTTCGCCTTCTTCGAACACCAATGAGTTGAAGACGTTGGTGGCGTGCTGACCTGCGTAGAAGAGGAGCATTGCAATCTTCGTGTCATCCGAGGCACTCTGTTTTTCGGTGGCACGGATGTACAGGTCAAATCGCTGCCTGTAGAGCTTCCAATTCGTACCTAGGTTCCCCGCGACTTGCATCGGCTGCGGTTTGTCGGTGTGGTCCATGTCCAGAATGGCAGGTTAGTAGGCAGGTATCGATCCACTCCTGTACCATGTGGTGTTGGGTGTTCTGACACACAGATGAGCCAACACGGTTGTATATGGTACAACGCTATTTTATTTAAACTTACTATGTACAGTTTTGTCTTTGCACTCTGCACGTGGGGGTTCCCTGCTTGTGATGTTTCAACAGCTCTTTCCTGTTTCTTTATCCCCAGACCTACTGACTGCCAGGTGTCGTGCTCGTGCTTTTTATGTGGTTGGTGTTCTTGTCTGTGATTGGTTGTGGTGTTGTGTGCTCTGATTTGCCTGTTGGTGTGTCCATCATGATGTGTGTGTTTGAATATCATGACACTCTCCACAGACCCTCTCAAGGCGAACTTGATTTATCCATCCTGAGGAACTCTGCGATGTCCCTCACCCACACCCCTGGGTTCGGCAGCCCCCCCCCCCCACCCCCCAAGTCCCTCCATCCCAACAAGATCCGCCTCTGGGCTACCAAAGAGACAAAGGCCAAAACGTCAGCCTCTCTCAACCCCTGGACTCCCGTGTCTTCCCTCACTCCACATATTGCCATTTCTGGACTCGGGACCACCTTCATTCTCAGCACCTCAGACATCACGTCAGCGAACCTCTGCCAGAATCCCTCCAACTTCAGACAGGCCCAAAACATGTGGACATGGATCGCGGGCCCCCCTCTTGCACCTATCCTCCATCCCTCAAAAAACCTGCTCATTCTGGCCACCATCATATGCGTCCTGTGAACTACTTTAAATTGAATGAGGCTAAGCCTAGCGCACGAAAAGGATGCATTCACTCTTCTCAGAGCCTCCCCCATAGCCCAGCCTCCAGCACCCTCCCCAGCTCTTCCTCCCACTTCCACTTAACTTCTCCTAACAGGGTGCCCTCCCAGTCCATTAATTCGTTATAAATCTCCGACACCCTGTGCTCACCAACCCCTGCTTTCGACACCACTTTGAATCTGTAAGTACCGGAACCCATTCCCGATGGGCAGCTCATACTCCTCGACCAACCCCTCCAAGCTCGAAAAGCTGCTCCCCACAACAGGTCCCCAAATCATTCAAACCCCACCCACTGCCACTGCCGAAACCCCATGTACAGCCCCCCCCCGGGAACAAACCTGTGGCTCCACAAATCAGAGTCCAAATCGTGGCCCCCTTCAACCTCCGGTGTTGTCACCCTTTCCCCGCACCCTCGGGGTTGCCATCACTACCAGACTTGTGGAGTACCTGGCCACCGAGAACGGCAGAGGCTAGTACCCTTACATGAGGCTGCCTCCGTCCGCTTCCCCACTACCCACTTCCTTACCATGGCTATGTTAGCTGCCTAATTAATAGTTCATTAAATTAATAATAATCACTTCTTGTCACAAGTAGACTTCAATTAAGTTACTATGAAAAGCCCCTAGTCACCACATACCAGCACCTGTTCAGGGAGGCCGGTACAGCAATTTAACCCGCGCTGCTGGCGTTGTTCTGCATTGTAAGCCAGCTATTTAGCCCACTGTGCTAAACCAGCCCCTAAATATGGAACGCTTCACAAGGCGAAGCTGCCCCCACGCTCCTGCTCCAACAGCACCTTCTTCAATGGAGGGACTTACCCGTACACACTCCCAAGATCAACAAATTGATCTTCCGAACAAAGGCCTTTGAAATAAAAATCGGAAGGTTCTGAAACACAAATAAAAACCTCGGGAGTACCGTCATCTTCACGGACTGCATCCACCCCGCCAATGACAACAGGAGCACATCCTACCTCCTAAAATCCCCCTTCATTTGCACCACCAACCGCGCCAAATTCAGTTTCTGTGATTGCTCCCATTCCCGCACCACCTGGATGCCCAGATACCTAAAGCTCACCCCCACTACCTTAAATGGCAGCTCGCCCAATCTCCTCTCCTGCCCCCTCGCCTAATCGCGAAGACTTCACACTTTCCCATGTTTAACTTGGACCCCGGGAACTGGTTGAATTCCACCAAAATGTCCCATGATACCTCCAATGCTTTCCAAGAGGTCCGATATGTAGAGCAACCGGTCAGGTGCACATAGCGAGACTCTGTGCTCCACCCCCCCCCCCCCTCCCCCCCTCCCCACACTATCCCCTGCCAAACCCTTGACGCTCTCAGCGTCATTGCCAGTGGCTCAATCGCCAAGGAAAAGAGCAATGGCGAGAGTGGGCATCCCTGCCTCCTCCCATGATACAGCCTAAAATACCCCAAGCTCCAATGGGTGCCCCCAACTCCTCTACCAGGCCCTCTTCCACCTGGGGAACTCCAATCCATCCAAGAATCGGCGCACCCCCCCCCCCCCGCCCCCCCCCATTCCCCCAACCCCGGTCGGGGACCCTGATTTATAAAGCCCCCTATAAACCCCTCAAATACATTGTTTACCCTCGTCGGGTCCAGTACCACTCCATTCCTGCCATCCTTCACCCAATCTCCCTTGCCACCTCTGCTTCGTAAGTTGGTGGGCCAGCATCCTATTAGCCCTCTCCCCGTACTCATACATTGCCCCCCCTGGCCTTCCGCAACTGCCCGACTACCTTCCCTGTGGACACCAGCCCGAACTCCACCTGGAGCTTCTGCCTCTGTTTCAACACTCCTGCCTCTGGGGCCACCAAATAACTCCTGGCCACCCACAAACTCTTATCGACAAGGCCTTGCCATCTCTGCTCGCTCCTCCTTCTCCCTATACGCCCGGATCGATATGAACTCACCACTAATCACTGGCTTGAGTGCCTCTCACAGTGTGGCGGCCGAGACCTCCCCTGTGTCATTGAGTTCCACATACCCTCGAATGGCGGGCCTCAGTCCACTTGCAGGTCCACCCAATGCGGGGCATGGTCTGACACCTCAATCACTGAGTACCCCGAGTCACCACTCCCCGCCAATAACGTCTTACCTACGACAAAAAAATGAATCCAAGAGTACACCCTGGGCATATGGGAGAAGTACGAAAACCCTTCGTCCTCAGCCTCCCAAACCTCCACGGGTCCACACCGCTTCCCCCCCTCACCCCATACGTTCCATCAATCCCTTCAGCCCCTTCGTCACCGCCAACATCCTCCCCGGCCTCGACCGGTCCAACCTTGGATCAATAACCATGTTAAAGTACCCCCCCGCCTCATAATCAGTCGGTGCAAGTCCAGGTCTGGAATCTTCCCCAGCACTCGCCTCTTAAACTCCACATCGTCCTAGTTTGGGGCATAGATATTTACCAGACCCACAGGCATCCCCTCCAGCTTCCCAGTCACCATCACAAACCTCCATGCCCCTCCCCCCCCACCCCCCGAATCAGCTACTATATTCCCCACCTCTAACGCCACCCACTTATGTACCAGCACCGCCACCCCCCACCCCCCCTGTCTTCATGTCTAATCCCGAATGGAAGACTTGCCCTACCGACCCTTTCCTTAGCCTAGTCTGACCTCCAATCTTCAAGTGAGTTTCTATTAAAAAAAGATATGTATTCCTTCAAGATCCTCAGGTGCGCGAAAACACGCATCTGTGTAACTGGCCCATTCAGCCCCCTTGCGTTCCATATGACCAGCCTGGTCGGGAGGGCGGAGGGCACCACGCCCCCCCCCCCCCCCCCCCACCTTCTCTGCCGATCAACCATTGTGCCTTACAAACTGAATCGTCTCCTCTGGTGCTCCAAAATAGTGCTGTCAGCTATTAAAAGTCACCCAGAGGCGGGCCGAAACAACCTCCCGAACTTCACCCCCTTTTTAAAGAGGGCAGCCTTCACCTGGTTAAACCCAGCTCTCCTCTTCGCCAGGTCCTGGTACACCTGAGGCTTGCTCCCCTCCCAAGCGCCCCTCATCGTCTGCCTCGCCCATCTCTGTACCTTCTCCTTGTCCAGGAACCGGTGAAGACGCACCACCATCGCCCTCGGTGGCTCATTCGCCTACAACTTCCTCATCAGGTTGATCTCGGTCGACTTCCAGGGTCCAGTCAAAGGCCCCCTCTCCCACCAGCTTCTCCAACATCGTGGCTACATACGAGCCAGCATCCGCTCACTCGATGCCTTAAAGCAACCCCGTGATTCTTAGGTTCTGCCTCCAGGAACGGTCTCCCATAACCTCTGCTGGGTCTCCCACATCACACCTATCTCGGCCGCCAATGAGGCAAGCTGCTCCTCGTGCTTCCCACCACCTCCTCCACTGTCCGAATGGCCTGGCCCTGGGAGCTTAGCCTCTGTTCCACCCGGTCAATCCCCACTTTTAATGGCTCTACCGCCTTGGCTAGATCCTTCTGGGTCTCCTTCCACTGTTGGCTAAATTTTTCAGTTAGAAAGTTGCTCCATCGATCACTGGGCAGAGTCTTTACCCTCCGCCATCTTGTCCTGTGGCCGCACGAGGATTCCTTTGCTCGATCTGCTCCCTTCTTCTCGACCCACTTCTGGGGCAAAATTCTCCGGTATCGGCGCGATGTCTGCCGACTGGTGCCCAAAACGGTGCAAATCAGTCGGGCATCACGCCGCCCCAAAGGTGCAGAATGCTCCGCATCTTTGGGGGCCAAGCCCCAACCTTAAGGGGCTAGGCCAGCGCCGGACGGATTTCCGCCCCGCCAGCTGCCGGAAAAGGCCTTTGGTGCCCCGCCAGCTGGCGCGGAAATGACATCTCCGGGCGGCGCATGCGCAGGAGCGTTAGCGGCCGCTGACGGCATTCCTGCGCATGCGCAGTGGAGGGAGTCTCTTCCGCCTCTGCCATGGTGGAGACTGTGGCGAAGGCGGAAGGGAAAGAGTGCCCCCACGGCACAGGCCCGCCCGCGGATCGGTGGGCCCCGATCGCGGGCCAGGCCACCGTGGGGGCACCCCCCCCGGGGCCAGATCGCCCCGCACCGCCTTGTCCCTCCTTTAAGGTGGGTGGTTTAATCTACGCCGGCGGGACAGGCATTTTAGCGGTGGGACTTCGGCCCATCCGGGCCGGAGAATCGCAGGGGGGGGGGGGGCGCCAACCGGCGAGGCGCGATTCCCGCCCCCGCCGAATATCCGGTGCCGGAGAATTCGGCAACCGGCGGGGGCGGGATTCACGCCAGCCCCCGCCGATTCTCCAACCCAGCGGGGGGGTCGGAGAATCTCGCCCCAGGTCCTTGGATCCATCCAATAGCCCCACCAGTGGAGTCAAACCTTTCTCCAGCCAGTCCTACACCTCTTTTCTGCAAAACATCCACCCTATAAGCGGGGTAAAGATCCATAAAGAACAGCCTTGAGAGGGAGCTGCCAAATGTACTCCCACTCACACCATGTACCACTGGAAGTCCATTTTCCCTTATTTTTTAAGTATAGTTTCCCTTCCCTACACCATTAAACTGGTGCTGCATGGTTCTTTTTGGCTCTCAAATTTGCACTTTATTTTCCAGTGGTTATCTGATGTGAAAGAGTTCCAAAATATTGAGCTGGATTTTACATGGTAGCAGTGGCCCTATCTGCCAGCCGGAAAGTCAGAAGCAAACATGCCTCTGGTCGTGGAAGCCTTTATTGAATCTTAACGTTGACCAGTCATTTAATTATCTGCAATTGTGGCTTCTACGAGATGGGATGATCCGCCCTCGAGAGTTGCCAAGCAATTACAGGGGTCAGCAGCTCTTCAGCCTCAGTTGTACCTCCAGGAGTCATGGTCACTGTCGGGACTGCAGCCAGCCCTTGAATAACAGGAGGTCCCAGAGTGCTGGTGAATTGAGTTATGTTCACCAGTGCCAATCAAGCAGGCATCAGCAAGAGGGTGTTGTGGTGTTCTTTGTGTTGCTAATTCTAGGATGGTTGTGTAGTGTTCACAAAGACCACAAATTGTTTTTAAATTGAACAAAGCTATAAATTTATTAACACTATAAATCGGATTTGACACTTACTCCTATATAATACACAGATGATAATAAACATATAATCTAAACTCATCTACAACTAATCTCTAATCTAATTGTGGGGAGTGGGGGGGAGTGGAGGCCTCCATGAACCACAGGGTTCCAGATCCATAGGCTTCCTTCCTACACCCAGGCCTACAAGGAAGTAATCTGTGCTTATCTGGCAGTCTCCCAATGTAACAAGGCACCCATTTGCCACTGCATAAAAATATCAGCAGTGGGAAGAGCCTTAATTGGCCACTTGTCAATGACAGCAGGAGGATGATCCGGGTACTCCAACTATCCCATTCCTTCCCCACCCACCCATGTATACCTCCCAGTAAGCTTCCTGGAGCCCCATGAAACCCCACATGTTTTTTTCTGTTGTAGTTGAACAAATTCACTGGTTAACACTTCAATGAGTGCTATTTGATTAATTTGAATGCGGCATTAATTTTCACACAGTAATTAAATAGTTACTTCCATTTAATAAGTGTTTGTTAGTACTGAATCAAATTACACTTCAAAATGGATTCAAGCATTCCTCTTTTATGATGTTTGTTTTAAAATTTGGAATTCTATCATAAGCCCTTGGGGTTAACAATTTTTAAAAGCTAAATTTGAGGATGTGGTTATAACAGCTGTTGCAGGAACTTCCAACTGATTTAATTATTTTTACAATAAGGGAAAAACTTGGACCATTTCGAAATCTCACCTGAAACCTTGTAGATTTTTCTGGATTGTCTATAAATCTTACATTGTTCAAAAAAATATCTTTAACCAATATTAGGTCATTTCTCCATATTATTTTTGTAGTGTCTGAGATGAGATTGCCTTGGCTCACTCTGCATTTGTGAACAATTCTATTAGCTTGCATCCAGAAATGAAACTTTTTTCAATTTTGTGGAATGGTTTATATATCTAATAGATACTTTTAAAGTGATTTATCCATACCCGTAAACACACAAAAATATGAAGGGTGAGTGAAAGCGTTTTAAGTCCAGGACAGTAAAGGAAAAGTGGTATATTTCCAAGGCAGGATGTGATATGACTTGAGGGGTGCGTGTAACCAGTGGTGTTTCCATGCACCTGCTGATCTTGTCCTAGGTGGCAGAGGTTGCAGGTTTGGCAGGTGTTGTTGTGGGAACCTTTGCGATAGCTGCAGTGCATCTTGTAGATGGTACACACTGGCTGCCACTGTGCCGGTAATGGAGGAGTGAATGTTGAAGGTAGTGGATGTGGGCACTGTTCAAGTGGGCTGCTTTGCCCTCGATAGTGTCCAGCTAGATTGTTGATGAAGCTGCACTCATTCAGGCAAGTGAAGAGTATTTCATTACACTCCTGATTTGTGCCTTATCGCTGATTGACAGACTTTGGGGAGTCACAAGGTGAGTTACTCACTTTGGAATTCCCTGCCTCTAGCCAACTCTTGTAGCCACAGTATTTATCTGGCTGGTCCAGTTCAGTTTCTGGTCAATGTTAATGCCCAGGATGTCAATAGTGCAGGATTCAGTGATGGTAGTGCCATTGAACGTCAAGAGGAGATGGCCAGATTCTGCCTCTTTGGTGATGGACACTGCTGGTCACTTGTGTGGTGTGAACATTAATTGCCACTTACATTTGTCCAACCTTGAATGTTGCCAAGTCTTACTGCATGCGCATACAGGCTGCTTCAGTATCTGAGGGGTTTGTGAATGGGGCTGAATATCCCCAAGTCTAACTGTATGATGGAAGGAAGATCATTGAGGAAGCAAACTGAAGATAGTTGGACCAAGAACATCACCCGAAGAAGCTCTAGCAGTGATGTCTTGTGGCTGACGTGATTGGCTTCCAACAACCGCAACCATCTTCCCTTGTGCTAGGTATGATTCCATCCAGTGGAAAGTTTTGCCTGATTCCCATTGACTTCAATTTACTAGGGCTGCTTCATGCCACACTTGGCGAAATGCTGCCTTGATGTCAAGGGCAGTTACTCTCACCTCGCCTCGAATTTGGCTCTTTTGTTCATGTTTGAACTGTAATAAGATCTGGAGCCATGTGGTCCTGGCAGAGCCCAAACGGAGTCTCAAGGAGCAGGTTATTCCTGTTTAAGGGCCACTTGAAATAATACTGTCGCTGACAAGTTCCATCACTTTGCTGATGATCAACTGATCGGAGGGGGGCGGGGGGGTGGGCGGGGGGAGGTTGCCCTAATTTTTGTGAATTGGACATGACTGGGCAATTTTCCAAATTGTCTGTTTAATGCTAGTCTTGTAGCTCTACTGGAACAGTTTGCTAGGGGTGTGGCTAGTTCTGGAGCACAAGTCTACAGTGCTATTGCTGGAATGTTAAAATATCCAGTGCCTTCAGGCATTTCTTGATATCACAAGTGAATTAAATTTGCTCAAGACTGACATTGGTAATGCTGAGTACGTCAGAAGATTTTCTTGTATGTGACTAAAAAGACTCAAATGTGGTGATAGTACTGGATTACTGCATTTTATTGTCTTAATAAGGCTTCATGCTTGGAAATAAATTGGGTGAATTCTCCCATCTGGTAAAAAGACCAGCGGCGGGTTGAGAATATGGCATGTTTCCCGCTGCAGAGGTCGGTAGGAAACCACGTCATATCTTCAGCCCTGACCTCATTATGCATTCAGGAATTTGGCCACGTATTCAGTGGTGGGGCGGGCATGATGGTGTGTGTTCCGCCATTATATCTGGGTGCCATGTTAAAAAAAGTTCACATACCACTGACCCACCATTGAACAAAGAATATGAACCTCCTCCGAAGGAAGATGGATCTCCAGGAACACTGAAAAGATAGACCCCCCCCCCCCCCTCCCCCCGATGATACTAAATCAGAAAGATCCACCAGTCAATCTCCCATTGTACCCACCAGCAAGGCCATGGGAGAATTCTGCCCATTGTAAGTCTGAGAACAATCAAAAATAAAAAGCAGTTATTTGTGTGTCAGAAATATTAAGAAAGAACTTATAACCATTGGTGATAACTGGTGTTCAACATGTACATCAGGATGTGCAGAAAAGTACCTCTTGATGACCGGAATAATTTAAAATGATAGCGGTTGAAAGCTTATGTTTAGGATAAATTTATTGTAAGGGGTATTTTTTTAATCTAAAAAGTTGAGAATATGTTGCTGTCTAACTTTTTTCCTCTGTTTTTCCTCAATTCCAGTGTCCCTGACCCATAATTTCCCAGGAAATGACTATTTCAGTGCTCTCCTACCTGACCTATATTCTTTTGCCTTCAAAGCTCTTGACTCCCTTTGTTTATCGTCCCAACATTGCCGAACTCCACTGGCTCGTGGGTCAATGACGCCCTGAATTTAAAATTCTCATCCTTGTGTTGAAATCTCTTTTGTACTTGCCCTTTTGTAATTCCCCACAGTGGTTAGAGCTCTTAACTCCCTACTGCGTACCTGACTTTTTAAATTTCCCCCTCTTCCTCTGAAAATGCCCTTAAAATTCATGGGGTGAATTCTCCGCCGGTGTGATTCTCCATTCTGCCGGCAACACATCTCCTCCCACGGGTTTCCCAGTGGTTTGGATGTGCCTACAATGGGAAATCCCATTGGCCAGCGGCATGAACGGAGAATCCCACTGCCAGCGACTGCCAAGAAATATGCGGCTGGTGAGGCAGGGAATTCACCCCCAGGTCTTTGACCAAGCTTTTCCTCACCGCCACCGCCAGACCCATCTCCCACCCTGGACCCCTCCAATATCTCTTTGTTTAGCTTGGCCTCCAGTTTTTGCTAAATGCCTTCTGTGAAATACTTTTAGGATTTTGTTTCCCTATGATAAAAGCTCTGTATAAATAAAAGTTGTTGTATCTGAATCCATTCTGTTCTAATTAGACTGTTTAGATTATTGCATGACACTGTACTATGTCCTTGAAGCTGACTTTGTTTTTTTCTTCTTCCCACAGCCTCATCGGATAGCTCACCATAAGTATGTGATTCTGAAGCACTGATTCTTGACACATGCACACAGGAAAACTGTGGCTTTCCACTCTCTGCCCCCAACAGGAAATGCCCTCCCAGTGCTAGGAAACTAATACTCTGAACAACTTGTACTGAAGCTTTTGAGAATGGATGGAATTTGGGAGTTGGTGTCCGCAAAATTATTGAACTCTTCCCACAACTGTCAAGGATCTTAATAATTTGAATGAATTGGCTGACATTTTGTGGACCAATCTGATATTTTGAGTCAACAAAACTTTGATTGTGGTAAAGCTTTAGTTAGGAGCTTGTGGATTTAGCCTTTAGTTCTTGCTTGTGATGCAAGAACCGAATGCTCCTTTATAACTGAAAGGGGGTGCCATGAGACAGAAATACTGTCATTTTTAACAGCCATGTAGAAAAAATTCAACCAATGGATGGATTAGCAGATGGAGGAGATAAGTTTTCACCTTTGCCCTCAGAATGAAGTACTTGGAATGACTCATTGAAAAATACTGTCCAGCACAATGTGGCATTTTCACTATAACGTCTGTTGGTAGTGCACCACTTTTTCAGACAGTAACCACTCGCATTTATATAGCACCTTTAGCACATTGCTGAAAAAAGAGACGTTGCCAAAGCTTTTTATCTTGCCTCATTAGGACAAGCACAAAAATACAAAATTTCTAAGGGAGCAATCATTTATACTGCATAAGAAAAAGGTGCTGATTGGTTGGCAAACTGACTCTAGTTGAGGCGTTACCATGGAGAATGAACCAGGGAATTATTGTCCACCATGTTTTTTGTTTGATTCAGATAAGACACAATGTCTGGATGTATTCTTTCTCCTTGCAGAAGACCAGGCCCTGTATATGAAAATATGTATCTTCTAACAGAGCATAGGTGAGCCACACTGCAAGCATGATTGATGTCCTTAAATTGGATGTCAGCGTAATTCTTGGCATAGTCAGGATTATTCAGCAAGTGCTGTCAAATTACTTCTGACATTAGACATTATGTTCGGAGTTTTGCAAGATGGGCTGGTTGAGTATGGTCAGTACTCTGCCTGTTGTGAACAGCCAAAGGGATTTACTGTTTGATAGGATCCACCAATCATTAGGATTTACGTCTTATGTACTTGGCATTGCACCGGCACTTCAGCAATACTCAAGTTCTGTACTCCCTTCAACTTAGTTAAAGAGCGGCACGTTGGTGCAGTGGTTAGTACTGCTGCCTCGTGGCACCGAGGACCCAGGTTCGATCCCGTCCCCGGGTCACTGTCCGTGTGGAGTTTGCATTTTCTCCCCGTGTCTGCGTGGGTCTCATCCCCACAACCCAAAGATGTGCAAGGTAAGTGAATTGGCCATGCTAAATTGCCCCTTCATTGGGAAAACTTTGAGCAGGATTCTCGGCCGCGTTCGCCCGACGACAGGAGAATCCTGCCCGATGTCAATGGATTTAACCATTGTCGGCGTCTCACCCGTGGCGTTCTTGCAGTGGGCGGGGCAGGAGAATCCAGCCCTTTGTTTAATATCCCAAAGGTCTTTGCAGGAGTGTTACAAAAACCCATCAAGTCCGACAAGGACATATTCAGGAAGCTTGGTCAAAGAGATAGGTTTTAAAGAGCGTCTGAAAGGATCTGCAGTTTCTGAAATTTCTCAGCCAACCAAATTATGCAGGTATCATGTTTCAGCATTATTAAGGAAGGATAAGAGACTCTGGCTGGGATTTTACCTCCCCCAGGGCCATAGGTTGTGAGGTGGGTGGGCTGTTAAAATGCAGAGGAGCCAACTGGGACAGTTCCCCACTAAAGATCAAATTAAGGGCCATTTCAATGTGCTATCAGCATTTTTCTGTGTTATGAAACCACCAACTGTATAGTTGTGGCCTCCTAGTGGCTTCCCAGCAGTTGGGGTTGGGGTGGGGGTGGGGGTAGGGTGGGGAGGAGGTATAATGGGCAGAAGGCCACCAGCACTACCCTCATGGCCCTGACACCGCTGCTGGAAGCCTTTCCTGGGTAGTTACCGGGCCCTGCTTTCCTGGTTCCAGCAAAAAAAAAACTCTCTGCCATCTATGCAAGAGCTCCTCAAGATGGAAGTACCTCCGTGCTTCCCCTGATGCCTCAGCAGTAGCCACCTCTCTCAGTGGCACTGCAGAGATGTTGGTGGTCTACTTGAGCCAGCAATGTGTAAGGCCCATCTGTCTTCCTTAATTGCCCCTGTCCCATGCCTGCCGGCTCTTGATTGTCTTGTTCTGGTAAAATTGCAGGGGATGTCGAGTCTCCTGCCCAGAAATGCTGGCCAGCTGAAAAACATTCCGATGTTGGAATTTTCCCCCTTCTGGAAAGATCCCTTGCTTGTTTGAACGAAGTAGGAATTAAGAAGGCAAATTTAGAATGCCAATCCAAACTTAAGTTTGTCTTAACTTTAAATGAAAATGAATTTAGAAAGCTTCTAAATAGCTCAATGGGTAAATTCGTTAGTCAGCTATAAGCTTGTGAAATCCTGGCTCAACCATCTGGTTTGTTCAGAGATAGTTAATCTAAACTGGGGTGGTTGGCCTAAATCCATGGGACTAAATTTTTTAAAAGCTGCTTCTCGAAATCACTATCCAATAATTTCTTATGAAATTAAGTGTGAAACGACATGAGTCATCACTTAGGAGTGGCTCCTTTTCAATGAGAACTTTGAACTAGATTTAACTATAATAAATTAGAAAGTTCCATAAAGTGTAGATTATTGTGCAAACACTTGTGAAGGCTCCGAATGTCCTTTAAGGTGTGTCAGAACTTAAATATGGTTCTTCACTGCATGCTCCAAAATCCAATAAAAAGTCTGTGTTACCATATTTATGGAAAATGTATTTAAAAGATCTGCCAAATTTACTCAAACGGTTAAAATGTAAAGTGAAGAATTTATGCTTACATTCAAAGCCAACTTCCAACTGCTCCTCCTCCCTTTCCTCTTCATTCATCACTATCATTGTCATCTCCCCATTCATCTCATTTTAGGTGGATCTCACTTTTTTTTAATACTTTTTCAAATCTGGGACTGCAGCAGATAATGAGTGTTTATAGTGTAGACATTAGACCACTTCATTGAACATTTTACAGGCTCTGAAATGTTTTATTATGCATTTGCACTAAGGTGAAAAAGGGTTTAGAAAAATTGAGGCTCCTGTTTATTGTAATCAATGGGCGGAATTTTCCCAAAAGTGTCAAGTTCTGACTGAAAACCAGCGTGTTTCTCCCCAGAAAAGCAGGCAAGTTTTTCCGTCGAGGATCTTCCTACACTTTTTAGAAGGGGGCATGTTTTCCCCATGAGAGACAGTGGCTAAAGATGCGGCAAGCCCAGCTCCACAGAGATTGGGGTGCCCTTTTAGCCACAATCTCAAATCCTGGTTCAAGTCTTCAGGTCATTGGCCCCACCCCCAGTAAAGCGAATCCCCGCTATGGGGTCACCTACAGACCCCATCCTGGCAATGCCAACCTGGAAGGGTAAGGGCACTGCCTTGAAATGTCCCTGACCACCCAGGGCTAAACTGGCCTGAAAGTGTAGTGATTCTTGCTAACGTTACATCAGGTGGAAACATCTGACATTCCCAGAAGATTCAGCATTAAGCCAATTTTGAATATTAAAATGTATTGAAATGAATAGTAATCGGGTTCAAACCCTTTCATTTCATTTCATAGAATTTACAGTGCAGAAGGAGGCCATTCGGCCCATCGAGTCTGCACCGGCTCTTGGAAAGAGCACCCTACCCAAGGTCGACACCTCCACCCTCTCCCCATAACCCCACCCAACACTAAGGGCAATTTTGGACACGAAGGGTAATTTATCATGGCCAATCCACCTAACCTGCACATCTTTGGACTGTGGGAGGAAACCGGAGCACCCGGAGGAAACCCTCGCACACACGGGGAGGATGTGCAGACTCCGCACAGACAGTGACCCAAGCCGAATCGAACCTGGGACCCTGGACAATAAACCTGGTTAGGTGATCGGCGGAGGGTGGGGAAGATCTCATTGTGACCCCGTTATGGCCCACTTGCGAGAGTTTCTGGCCACAGCGGGACTTGCCGATCGCAGGAGGAAAATCACCCCTAACTGTTTTACTTAGACAGCTGCAGTATACTAATTGCCATAATGGAATTAATTAATTTTCTAGCTCGTGAGCCAACGTGATTTCTGCAAGTTGTTTTCATTGTTCGATTTCATGAAATACTAAGTGATAATTACAAAAGAGAAGAATAGAAACAGGAATAATTATCAGTAATCTCAATGACTACTCTTGTTTGAGTGCTTGGTAATAGTAACCTTCAAACCCTGAGATGAGAAATGAGATGAGCTTAGAAATCGGTTGCATTATTTTGTGCGCAATGGAATTGATGGAAGCAGTTTTGAGGATTTTCCATTTTATTATGTGTATCATGATGGACATTGACAATACCATTACAAGATTATAATCATGGCAATTTTATCAAGTGATAATCTGCATTTAATTTCCAAGAAAACAACTGTAGGCATTTATTCAGGATTTTTATGTGTATTTATGTCCACAGCACAAGGGCACATTGTTGTGTCATGGATGATGATTCTAAAATGTTTTGTAAGGGCCAGGTGTAAATGTTGCAAGCCACCTTGTACTTTTCTGTTAAACTGGAACACCGAACTGCATTGCACTGACTAGAGATGTCTTCTATGTATGAACAGATAAAAAATTCTGTGACATTATTCCATTCATTGGCTTATAACTGTATGAAATGTGCGCAACCTAAGCAATGATGAAGTAGTACAGTACAGCTTCAAGAAAATAATATCTGGAAGCTGGTATGGACAGGTATATACAAGTATATACTATGTATTTATGCATGTATAAAATGTGATGTAAACAATAAAGATGTAATGGGCGTATTATTTTCTTATTAGAATCAGTATTGTGTTCATGTTGAGTCACTAGAATTTATTTAATGCTGCAGAAAAAAATTTGTTAAATATAATATTTTTTGGCATTTGTTTTGAAATCTACTAATATACAGTCATCCTTTCATATTATTTTAAACTGTTAAATATAGTGAGCTTTTGTTGCCTTTTCCACAGGCGAAACTTGGAGATGCAATTTTTTTTGTAGGATATGTAACAAAACGTTGCTTTAAAAAAAAATTAAGATGTGGAATTTCTACTTCAAACACAATTGGGAGATTGGATACAAATTGTACTGGTAAAGTTCCGTTTATGCACTCAAACATAAAACCTTTATGAACCAATCAGTCTGTGTAATGGAACAATCATCTATTTCAATGGATTAAAATAAATTCATTGCGTTTAAAAGTGGTAACCTGGTACAGTTTATTAATATAGCTGCAAATGGATTTATCTCAAAACCTCAGCTGAGCGGGGTAGAAAGATCTGCCCCAATCTGCGAGTAATTTTCCTGGGCTGGTGGGCTGAGCTACCCAGTGCAGGAAATGACGGATGTGCGGCCTCGATGGACGTTCCACGCCAAGGCCAATAAAAATGTCAAGCTAAACATGCCCAAAATCAGAGTTAGAAATGTTTTGGTTTAATCAATGATGGAGGAAAACCAACAATATTAAACCGAATTACATTACAAAGAAGTCATATTCAACTCAAAACATTAACTCTCCTCACAGTTACTGATAGATCTGCTGAGGTATTTCCAATACATTCTCTTTTTTAATTTCAGATTTACAGATTTAATGGAACACCATTGGCTGGTGTGATGTTACATGTTACACAATTATGTAATCCGAGCGTTTCACAGACTTTTGAAGTTCACCATTATACCCTGTTTGTCATAAATCCCTTGCACTATGTTATACTAACGCGGAGTGTGCCAATGCTGATTCTTTCTCTTTGCGGCTACCATGAAGAACATAACAAAAGAGAAACTGCCGATGAGATCTGGGCTGGGGTTTTTTTTTAAAAAGGAGGGGAAACATATTTTGACAATGATTTTGGGAGCCAGAAGAAGAAATCACCGAACGAGATCCAGGCCCAAACACCATCGGGAATGAGATCGGAAGAAATATTATCGACATTCAAGGCGAAGTCATCATAGTGGCAAGTATAAACAACTCTAAAGTAAATACTTGAACACCGTTTAGTTTGTAGCAGGGTGTCAAAAGAACAAAGAACTTTACAGCACAGGAACAGGCCCTTTGACCCACCAAGCCTGCATCGATCCAGATTCCTTATTTAGACTGACTACTTATTGCCCAAACGATCTGTATCCCTCCATTCCCCGCCTGTTCATGTGTCTATCAAGATACATCTTCAACATTGCTCTCGTGCCTGCCACCACCACCTCCAATGGCAATGCGTTCTAGACACCCACCATCCTCTGCATGAAAAACTTTACTCGCACATCTCCCTTAAACTTTCCCCTTCTCACCTTGAACGTGTGCCCCTTTCTAATTAAGTCTTCCACGTGGTGAAAAACTATTCACCCTGCCAATACCTCTCATAATTTTGTAGACCTCAATCAGATCTCCCCTCAACCTCCGTCTTTCCAACGAAAACAAGCTTGGGATCTAGCGGGGGGGGGGGGGGGGGTTAACTGGGTAGCTGCTGCTGGGGAGAAGGGGGAGCTGGAATGGGAGGGGGGGGCGGGGCGGGGGGGGGGCGCCGCGTGGGAACCGGGTGAGGAGCTGGATTGAAAAAGGAAATGGCTAGTCGTCAAGGGGGGGGGGGGGTAAAGAGCCCCCCAACCCGGTTGATCACGTGGAATGTGAGAGGGCTGAACGGGCCGATTAAGAGGGCACGGGCACTCGCACACCTAAAGAAACTTAAGGCAGATGTGGTTATGCTTCAGGAGACGCATCTGAAGCTGCCAGACCAGGTTAGACTTCGCAAAGGATGGGTGGGGCAGGTGTTTCATTCGGGGCTGGATGCAAAAAACAAGGGGGTGGCCATACTAGTGGGGAAGCGGGTAATGTTTGAGGCAAAGACTATAGTGGCAGATAGTGGGGGCAGATACGTGATGGTGAGTGGCAAACTGCAAGGGGAGGCGGTGGTATTGGTGAACGTGTATGCCCCGAACTGGGATGATGCCAATTTTATGAGGCGTATGTTAGGACGCATCCCGGACCTAGAGGCGGGAAAGTTGGTAATGGGTGGAGACTTTAATACGGTGCTGGACCCAGGGCTGGACAGATCGAGGTCCAGGACCGGAAGGAGGCCGGCTGCAGCTAGGGTGCTTAAGGATTTTATGGTGCAGATGGGAGAAGTAGATCCCTGGAGATTTAGTAGACCTAGGAGTAAGGAGTTTTCATTTTTCTCCTATGTACATAAAGTATTTTCACGAATAGATTTTTTTGTTTTGGGAAGGGCACTGATCCCAAAGGTGACGGGGACGGAGTACACGGCTATAGCCATCTCGGATCATGCTCCACACTGGGTGGACCTGGAGATAGGGGAAGAAAAACAACAGCTTCCACCCTGGAGAATGGACATGGGATTATTGGCAGATGAGGGGGGGTGTTTAAGGGTGAGGGGGTGTATTGAAAGGTACTTTGAAATTAATGATAATGGGGAGGTACAGGTGGGAGTGGTCTGGGAGGCACTGAAGGCAGTGGTTAGAGGGGAGCTGATATCCATTAGGCCACATAAAGGAAACAGGAGGGTAGGGAAAGGGAGCGGTTGTTGAAAGAACTGCTGAGGGTGGACAGACAATACGCGGAGGCACCGGAGGAGGGACTATACAGGGAAAGGCAAAGGCTACATATAGAGTTTGACTTGTTGACTACGGGTAAGGCAGAGGCACAATGGAGGAAGGCACAGGGTGTACAGTACGAATATGGGGAGAAGGCGAGTAGGTTGTTGGCCCATCAACTGAGGAAAAGGGGAGCAGCGAGGGAGATGGGGGGGGGGTGAGAGATGAGGAGGGGGGAGATGGAGCGGGGAGCGGAGAGAGTGAATGGAGTGTTCAAGGCATTTTATGAAAGATTATATGAAGCGCAGCCCCCGGACGGGAAGGAGAGAATGATGTGCTTTCTGGATCAGCTGGAATTTCCTAAGGTGGAGGAACAGGAGAGAGTGGGGCTGGGAGCACAGATTGAGACGGAGGAAGTCGTGAAAGGGATTGGAAGCATGCAGGCGGGGAAGGCCCCGGGACCATACGGATTTCCAGTTGAATTCTATAAGAAATATTTGGACTTGCTGGCCCCGTTACTGATGAGAACCTTTAATGAGGCTAGGGAAAGGGGGCAGCTGCCCCCGACTATGTCAGAGGCAACGATATCGCTCCTCCTAAAGAAGGAAAAAGACCCGCTGCAATGCGGGTCATACAGGCCCATTTCCCTCCTGAATGTGGATGCTAAGATCCTGGCCAAGGTAATGGCAATGAGGATAGAGGATTGTGTCCCAGGGGTGGTCCATGAGGACCAAACTGGGTTTGTGAAGGGGAGACAGCTAAATACAAATATACGGAGGCTGCTAGGGGTAATGATGATGCCCCCACCAGAGGGGGAAGCAGAGATAGTGGTGGCGATGGATGCCGAGAAAGCATTTGATAGAGTGGAGTGGGATTATTTGTGGGAGGTGTTGAGGAGATTTGGCTTTGGGGACGGGTATATCAGGTGGGTACAGTTGCTATATAGGGCCCCGATGGCGAGCGTGGTCACGAATGGACGGGGGTCTGACTATTTTCGGCTCCATAGAGGGATGAGGCAGGGATGTCCTCTGTCCCCGTTATTGTTTCCACTGGCGATTGAACCCCTGGCCATGGCACTGAGGGGTTCCAGGAAATGGAGGGGAGTACTTAGGGGGGGAGAAGAACACCGGGTATCTCTATATGCGGACAATTTGTTGCTATATGTGGCGGGCCCGGCGGAGGGGATGCCAGAGATAATGCGGATACTTGGGGAGTTTGGGGATTTTTCAGGGTATAAACTGAACATGGGGAAAAGTGAGCTATTTGTGGTGCATCCGGGGGAACAGAGCAGAGAGATAGAGGATTTACCGTTGAGGAAGGTAACAAGGGACTTCCGGTACCTGGGGATCCAGATAGCCAAGAATTGGGGTACATTACATAGGCTTAATTTAACACGGTTGGTGGAACAGATGGAGGAGGATTTCAAGAGATGGGACATGGTGTCCTTGTCATTGGCAGGTAGGGTGCAGGCGGTTAAAATGGTGGTCCTCCCGAGATTCCTTTTTGTGTTCCAGTGCCTCCCGGTGGTGATCACGAAGGCTTTTTTCAAAAGAATTGAGAAGAGCATTGAGTTTTGTGTGGGCTGGGAAGACCCCGAGAGTGAGGCGGGGATTCTTGCAGCGTAGTAGGGACAGGGGGGGGCTGGCACTACCGAGCCTAAGTGAGTACTACTGGGCCGCCAATGTTTCAATGGTGTGTAAGTGGATGGGAGAAGGGGAGGGAGCGGCGTGGAAGAGAATGGAGAGGGAGTCCTGCAGGGGACTAGCCTGCAAGCAATGGTGACAGCGCCGTTGCCGTTCTCACCAAAGAAATACACCACAAGCCCAGTGGTGGTGGCTACATTGAGAATTTGGGGGCAGTGGCGACGGCATAGGGGAGGGACAGGAGCTTCGGTGCGGTCCCCGATAAGAAACAATCATAGGTTCGTTCCGGGGAGAATGGCTGGGGGATTTGGAGCATGGCAAAGAGCTGGGGTAGTACAATTAAGAGTTCTATTTGTAGATGGGATGTTTGCGAGTTTGGGAGCGCTGACGAAGAAATATGGGTTGCCCCAAGGGAATGCATTTCGGTATATGCAATTGAGGGCTTTTGTGATGCAACAGGTGAGGGAATTCCCGCAGCTCCCGACGCAGGAAGTGCAGGATAGAGTGATCTCAGAGACATGGGTGGGGGACGGTAAGGTAGCAGACATATACAGGGAGATGAGGGACGAGGGGGAGATCATGGCAGATGAGCTGAAAGGGAACTGGGAAGAAGAACTGGGGGAGGAGATTGAGGAGGGGCTGTGGACGGATGCCCTACGTAGGGTAAACTCATCGTCCTCGTGTGCCAGGCTAAGCCTGATACAATTTAAGGTGCTACACAGGGCGCATATGACTGGAGCACGGCTCCAGTAAATTTTCTGGGGTAGAGGATAGGTGTGCGAGATGCTCGAGAGGCCCAGCGAATCACACCCACATGTTCTGGTCATGCCCGGTACTACAGGGGTTCTGGGTGGGGGTGGCAAAGGTGCTTTCGAAGGTGGTGGGGGTCCGGATCGAACCAAGCTGGGGGTTGGCTATATTTGGGGTTGCAGAAGAGCGGGAGTGCAGGAGGCGAGAGAGGCTGACGTGTTGGCCTTTGCGTCCCTTGTAGCCCGGCGCAGGATATTGTTAATGTGGAAGGAAGCTAAGCCCCCGGGGGTGGAGACCTGGATAAACGATATGGCAGGGTTCATAAAGTTAGAACGGATTAAGTTTGTGTTAAGGGGTTCGGCTCAGGGGTTCACCAGGCGGTGGCAACCGTTCGTCGACTACCTCACAGAAAGATAGAGGGAATGGAAAAGAAGTAGATAACAGTAGCAACCCAGGGGGGAGGGAGAGGGGGGGGGGGGGGGGAGGAATCGGACAGACTCTCAGGGATGTTATTGTACATGTATAGGTATTTGGTATATGTAATTGTATATTGGACTGTTGGACTGTAATTTTGGAGAGAATTTATTTTGGACAAGGCAGTTGCCATTTAGTTTTGTTTTTGTTTTTGTTTATATATATTATTTATTTATTTGTTTAAAATTGGCCACGGCTATTTATATTGCTTTATTGTTGTGTAAAAGAAACACCACGTATTGTTATGTTTGGCCAAAAACCTCGAAAAAATATATTTTTTTTAAAAACATGACCTGCTAACTCTTGTATTCAATGCCCTGGCAGATGAAGGCAAGCATGCCGGATGCCTTCTTGACCACCTTATCCATTTGCATTGCCACTTTCATGGAACTATGGACCTGAATGCCCAGATCCCTCTGTATGTCAATGCTCCTAAGGGTTCTGCCATTTACTGTATAATTCACACCTGAATTTGATCTTCCAAAGTGCATCACCTCATATTTGTCGGGATTGACCTCCATCTGCCATTTCTCTGCCCAACTCTCAAATCTGTCTATATTCTGCTGCATTCGCTGACAGTCCCCTTCACTATCTGCAACTCCACCTATCTTAGTGTCATCTGCAAACCTGCTAATCAGACCATCTACATTTTCCTCCAGATCATTTATATATATATATATATATTACAAACAACAGTGGTCCCAGCACTGATCCCTGTGGAACACCACTAGTTACAGATCTCCATTCTGAAAAACTCCATTCCACTGTTACTCTCTGTATCCTGTTCCAAGCCATTTCTTTATCCATCTAGCGAGCACACCCCGAATCCCGTGCGACTTTACCTTTTGTAACAGTCTGCCATGAGCGACCTTGTCAAACGTCTTACTAAAGTCCATGTAGACAACATCCACAGCCTTTCCCTCTTCAATCAATTTTGCAGCCTCCTTAAAAAACTCTATCAAGTTGGTAAGACATGATGCTTATCACTAACAAGTTCATTCGCTTCAAAATGTGAATAAATCCTGTGCCTCAGTATCTTCTCCAACAGCTTCCCCACCACTGGCATCAGGCTCACCAGCCTGCATTATCACTGCTTCCCGTTTTAAAAAATAAATTTAGAGTACCCAATTCTTTTTTTCCAATTAAGGGGCAATTTAGCTTCGCCAGTCCATCTACACTGCACATCTTTGGGTTGTAGGGGGTTAGACCCATGCAGACACAGAGAGAACATGCATACTCCACACAGACAGGACTTGGGGCCGGGATCAAACCCAGGTCATCGGTGCCGTCAGGCAGCAGTGATAACTATTGCGCCATCATGCCGCCCCCTGCTTCCCTTCTTAAACAAACGGACAACATTAGCTATTCTCCAGTCCTCTGGATCCTAGCATGTGGTCAAAGATAATGTAAAGATATCTGTTAAGGCTCCAGCTATTTCCTCTCTTGCTTCCCATAATAACCAGGGGGCCCTGGGGACTTGTCTACCTTAATGCTTTTTAAGATATCCAACACTTTCTCCTTCATTATGCTGACATGTCATAGAGTATTCACACACCCATCCCTGAACTTCAACTTCTGTCATGTCCCTCTTCTTGGTGAATACCGATGCAAAGTATTCATTAAGGATCTCACCCACTTTCTCTGACTCCACGCATAACTTCCCTCCTTTGTCCTTGAGTGGGCCTCCTCTTTCCCTAGCTACCATCTTGCTCCTTATATATGTATAAAGGCCTTGGATTTTCCTTGACCCCGATTGGCAATGATATTTCATGGCCTTTTAGCCCTCCTAACTCCCATTTGAATTTGTTCCTACTTTTCCTATATTCTTCGAGAGCTTTGTCTGTATTTAGTTGCCTAGACTTTATGTATGCTTTTTTATTTTTGAATACTCTCACAATATCCCCTATCATCCATGGTTCCCTAATCCTGCCATTTCTGTCCTTCAGTTAACGTCCACAGTTAACTTCCTGCACTCTAAATAAACTGGGGCGAAATTCTCCCGAATCGGCGCGATGTCCGCCGACTGGCACCCAAAACGGCGCCAATCAGACGGGCATCGCGCCGCCCCAAAGGTGCGGAATGCTCCGCATCTTTGGGGGCCAAGCCCCAACATTGAGGGGCTAGGCCGACGCCGGAGGAATTTCCGCCCCGCCAGCTGGCGGAAACGGCCTTTGTTGCCCCGCCAGCTGGCACGGAAATGACATGGCGGGGCGGCGCATGCGCGGGAGCGTCAGCGGCCGCTGAAAGTTTCCCGCGCATGCGCAGTGGAGGGAGTCTCTTCCGCCTCCGCCATGGTGGAGACCGTGGCGGAGGCGGCAGGGAAAGAGTGCCCCCACGGCACAGGCCCGCCCGCGGATCGGTGGGCCCCGATCGCGGGCCAGGCCACCATTGGGGCACCACCCGGGGTCAGATCGCCCCGCGCCCCCCCCCCTCTCCCAGGACCCTGGAGCCCGCCCACACTGCCTTGTCCCGCCGGTAAATAGGTGCTTTAATTTACGCCAGCGGGACAGGCAGTTTATCGGCGGGACTTCGGCCCATCCGGGCCGGAGAATCGAGCGGGGGGGCCCGCCAACCGGCGCGATTCCCGCCCCCGCCGAATCTCCAGTGCCGGAGACTTTGGCAACCGACGGGGGCGGGAATCACGGCAGTCCCCGGCGATTCTCCAACCCGGCGGGGGGTCGGAGAATGACGCCCCAGGTCTTTAAAAGACTCCCACATATCAAAAGTGGATTTACCCTCAAACAGCCACTCCGAATCCACATTGTGTTGAATCCACTCTTGCCAAATTCTGTTGTACTTAGCTTTCTCCCAATTTAGCACCCTCACTCGAGGACCACGCTTGTCCTTTATCCATGAGTATTTGAAAACCTGCACAATTATGATCACAATTCCCAAAATTTTCCCCTACTGAAACTTTGGTCAACTGGCCGGGCTCATCCTCCGAGTAGTTTGTGGTCTCATGAATGAAGTCATCCAAAGGAAATTGTTGATTGAAGGTGCATTAACCCTAAAATCTGCTCTAGAGATCACAACATCTATGGAATTTGCTGCGAGAATTGCTTCACAGATTGGAGCTTGAGCAAAGTTCATAAGATGGAGTCTGAGAGAGGCAGGTCCACCAAGAACCTACCATGTCATCGCTGCAACCAAGTGGAACATATGGTTGGAGCAAGGAGAACAAATGCAAAACTTGCGGTAACATTTGTCACATTGCCAAGACATGTTGGTCACGCCAACCTTCATCAGCACAAAACAGCACAAAACAAGTGTACCAAGAAAAACACTGCAAAGTCTACAGGCCAAGTTTACCAGTTAAGTGATCCAGATGGAGACTCACCAAGTACAAGAGTATTAAGTCGGCTTAAGGAATTTAAGCTCAGCATTCTGGCAGTACAAGAAGACCAGCAATGATTTGGGGTCTATCCAAATTAAATGGGAACAATTAAGATGGAAGTGGATACAGGCATTGCATCACTTCTTGTACCTGGATCGATATACTATCAGAAATTGAAGTATCTGCCATTGCAACCATCTGATGTGGTCTTCAGGACATATACCAAGGAGGTTGTGCTGCTACAAGGCTTTATCAAGGTGACTGTGGAAGTTAACAAGCAGAAAGTGGAGCTGCTTCTTCACATTCTTTAAGGAAACTTTCCAACATTGTTTGGGGAATCTTGTTTAAGGGATATTAAGCTAAATTGGGCATCGTGAACCAACTTGTTTGTTCTACGAATGATCGTCAACCGCTTCTGAGAAAGTATGCAAAGGTTTTCAAGGTGTCACTTGGATCCATGACTGGAGCTGAAAAACTCAAGATAAAGACAGACAGCAAACCTAAGTGTTTGAAAGTACATACCGTAGCCTATGCCATTCAATCTAAAGTGGAAGAAGAACTCGAAAGGTTGCTGAAGACAGGAGTCATTGAGCCTGTTCGCACCAGCAATATGGCAACCCCAATCATCTCAGTCATAAAAAGGATGGCTCAGTACGAATCTTCAGGGAATTCAAAACGACTATCAACCTTGTATTGTGTGTTGATCAATAAGTACCCTTTAATACATATCGAAGATATTTTTGCAGTACTCTCCAGAGGCCAAATATTTAGCAAAATTAATCTGTATCAAGCCTATCTGCAAATGAACATAGCCATGAGTCAACCAGTACTGACAACAGCAACACACAAGTCTATTTCAGTTCAGGTTAACATCAGCATCGGCTCTCTTCCAATGATTTATGGATCAGATCTTGAGTGGGAATCGGATATGCAATACTACTTGGACAACATTTTGATTACAGGTTTGAACGATGTAGAGCGTGTCAAGAATCTAGACGCTACTCTTGCAAGGCTTCATCTACGTAATCTCAGGGTCAAGAAAAAGAAGTGTGCATCTTTTTAAGTCTTCTATTCATAATCTTGGACACATCACCGACCAAGATGGTCTGCACAAAGAAACTAAGATGATGTCGGAAATCCTGGATGCTCCATGGCTGCAGAACATAATTTGGTTAAGGTCGTTTCTAGGATTACTAAATTACAATGGTAAGTTTGTACCGCACTTAGCAACAAGGCTGAAGCCTTTACACGCGATGCTTTGTAACAAACTTGGCTCTTGATGAAAGATTGTGAGGAAGTTTAGCAAACCGTCAAAAACAATTACAAAAATCTGAGTTATTAGCCCATTATAACCCAAAACTGAAGCTGCAGCTTGCTTACGGTGCATCACTCGATGGTGTTTGAGCAGTTGTCTTAAACATACTGCTTTCAGGTGAATAGAGACAAATAGCATTTGCTTCCAGGGCACTGAGTCCAACTATGCTCAAGTTAAGAAAGAAGCCCTTGGCATTTTTTTTAACAAACATTTTATTCAGGCATTTATGGTTTTATAACAACAGAAGAGACAAATACAAATGTAAACATAATTCAGTACGTAACACCCCCCAACCAACACCCATACCACACCAACATAGCTCATACACACAATTCCCAAGTCCCTCCACCTCCTCTCGCTGATCCCGCCTAAATTGAACTAACCTAAACTAAATTAACTCCTCCTGCCCCCCTTATTCCCTACCCCCCCCCCCCCCCCCCCCATTGTACCTGCTAACAGTTTAGTTTTCTCCGAAGAAGTCTCTAAAGGGCTGCCACATCTGGACGAATCCTAACACATCCTCTCAGGGCGACCTTAATTTTCTCAAGTCTGAGAAACTCGGCCATTTCTCTAACCCATACCCTCGATTTTGGGGGCTCCGAGTCCCTCCACGCTAATAAGATCCGTCTCCGGGCTACTAAGGAGGCAAAGGACAAAACGCCAGCCTCTCTTTCCCCCTGGACCCCCGGGTCTTCCGACACTCCAAAGATCGCCACCCCTGAACCCGGCACCACACTCGTTTTTAGCACCGTGGATGACATCGACAAATCCCAACCAGAATCCCCTGAGCTTCGGACATGTCCAAAACACGTGGACATGATTTGTGGGCCCTCCTGCACACCTCACATACCTGTCCTCTCCCCAAAAAACCTGCTCATTCGGGCCACCGTCATGTGTGCCCAGTGAACCACCTTGAATTGTATCAGGCTGAGCCTGGCACATGATGAGGACGACAAAGGTAATGGGAGCTTTCCTTGTTATGAGGATTTCGAGGATGAGTTTGAATTGCCGGATGGGAATGGGTTTTGCTATCTGCAGGTGAGGGACTTTGTGCGAAGGCAGATTTCGACCTTTCCGCTTCTACCGCCACAGGGGACACAGGACAAGATAGTTTCAATAACGGAAGTGGGGGAAGGGAAGATCGCGGAAATTTACAAAGAGCTCATGGAGTGGTCAAGAACCCAGATAGGGGAGGTAAAGCATAAGTGGGTAGTTGAGCTAGGTAAGGAGCTAGAGGCAGGTCTGTGTCAGGCTCAAGATAATGGTTCTCCCGAGAGTTTAGAGAAACCCCCTCCCACCACTTTAAACAGCAACTCCCCCAGCCTCCTCTCCTGCTCCCTCGCCTGGATCACAAAAACCTCACTTTTCCCCATATTCAATTTATACTCCGCGAAGCGGCCAAATTCCCCTCTGGTCCGCATAATCTCTCCCATCCCCCTAACGGGTCAGAAATATACAGGAGTAGGTCGTCCGCACGAGACCCTGTGCTGCTCCACTCCCTCCAGTCTAGCCCTTTCTAGTCCTTTGACGCTCTCAGCGCTATCGCCAATGGTTCTATAGCCAAGGCAAACAACAGTGGAGAGAGTGGACATCCCTGCCTTGTCCCCCTGTGTAGTCTAAAATAGTCCGAACTCACCCGGTTCATCCGCACACTTGCCACCGGCGCCTGGTACAGCCACCGGACCCAGTCTACAAAGCCCTGCCCAAACACCCCAGGACATCACACAAATACTCCCACTCCACCTGGATGAAGGCCTTCTCCGCGTCCATCGCGTCCACTACCTCCACCTCCCTCCCCTCAGCGGGCATCATGATGACATTCAAGAGCCTCCTGACGTTGGCCGTTAACTGCCTCCCTTTGACAAATCCCATCTGGTCCTCCCCTATCACCCCCAGAACACAATCCTCTATTCCCGAGGCCAAAATATTGGCCAGCAATTTGGCGTCAAAATTTAGTCAGGAGATTGGTCTGTATGACCCACGTTATTCGGGAGATCGAAGCCTGTGACATTGTTGGGGGAAGAACACCCCGCTCCCTAGCCTCATTAAATGCCCTCACCAGCAGCGGACCCAGCATCCCAGAAAACATCTTATAAAATTCCACTGGATAACCATCCAGTCCTGGGGCCTTGCCGGACTGCACGGCCTCCAATCCCTCTACTACTTCCACAATCCCGATTGGGGTATCCAGCCCCTCCACCAACCCTTCCTCCACCTTCGGAAACTCCAAACCCTCCAGGAATTGCCTCAACTCCTCCACCCCAGCAGGGGGCCCCGACTCATACAGCCGGCTGTACAATTCTTCGAACACACCATTCACCCCCACTGGATCTAAGACCTGGGGCGAAATTCTCCAGAAAAGGCGCAATGTCCGCCGACTGGCGCCCAAAACGGCGCAAATCAGTCGGGCATCGCGCCGCCCCAAAGGTGCGGAATGCTCCGCATCTTTGGTGGCCGAGCCCCAACATTGAGGGGCTAGGTCGGTGCCGGACTAATTTCCGCCCCGCCAGCTGGCGGAAAAGGCCTTTGGTGCCCCGCCAGCTGGCGCGGAAATGACATCTCCGGGCGGCGCATGCGCAGGAGCGTTAGCGGCCGCTGACGGCATTCCCGCGCATGCGCATTGGAGGGAGTCTCTTCCGCCTCCGCCATGGTGGAGACCGTGGCGGGGGCGGAAGGGAAAGAGTGCCCCCATGGCACAGGCCCGCCCGCGGATCGGTGGGCCCCGATCGCGGGCCAGGCCACCGTGGGGGCACCCCCCGGGGCCAGATCGCCCCGTGCCCCCCCCAGGACCCCGGAGCCCGCCCGCACCGCCTTGTCCCACCGGTAAGGTAGGTGGTTTAATCTACGCCGGCGGGACAGGCATTTTAGCGACGTGACTTCGGCCCATACGGGCCGGAGAATCGCGCGGGGGGAGGGGCCCGCCAACCAGCGCGGCGCGATTCCCGCCCCCGCCGAATATCCGGTGCCGGAGACTTCGGCAACCGGCGGGGGCGGGATTCATGCCAGCCCCCGGCGATTCTCCGACCCGGCGGGGGGTCGGAGAATCTCGCCCCTGACAATGAACGGATTTGGCGTTGGTACACTGACCAATTATTGTCTGCACATAGTAAAAGAGTACAGAATATGTACCAGATGTTTTCACCACAGAGAGTACAGATAGTAACATGCCTGACTTAAGGACTACAACTCCCAAAATTACTGAATCTGTTAGGACAGAATCATCCACACAGCCAGAGACATTAACTGAGTTGGCTTTGCCAGATGTGACACAGACCAGTGCACAGGAAGACGGTCCTAGTCCCCGAAGAGCCAAGTTCCTGAATGTCATGTTCTGCCAAAGCAAGACAGACATCCACCCAAGAGACTGTCTTGTTAATGTACATATATATCCATAACATAACAATCTTAGTTATGACATAATGTGTTGCATCTTTTGATTAAGTAAAAATGCCAGGGACACAAAATTCCGGGGACACTAGAGGAGTAAAGAGGGAGGGGTGAAGTGTTCTCTATCAGAGAACCACCTATGGCTGATGTAATGTGTGTTATGCAGTGACCTAATCGGAGCGTTTTGCGGGCTTTTGTGGAGTTCACCATTGTATCCTGTTTGAGCAGCATCTTGTAATAAACCCCTTGAACTATGTTATATGAACTTGACGTATGCCTCCTCTGATTCTTTCTCTTTGTGGCTACAACAAAGAACATAACAGTGCAGTACTTTGTTTTGATCATGGATCGCCTTGTGTACTTTGGAAAGGAAGTAGAGAACTAGAACTTGGACCCTTGACAGATATTGATCGCTTTTTTTGTTAGCCAACTCCAAGCTCACCTAAAAGACCGGTGGTGTAATGCACTGTTGTGTAATCTATTGTGCTAGTATATTGCAAATGGCAAACCTGAAGTAAAGATTTAATTGAAATGTGCAAAAAATAGCACTTTTGTATTAAATATATTTTTGGGCGTCAATGTTAAAAGCTATGGGTCTCATCTTGGATATTCTCTCCAGTACATTGGTGTTGGTCAATTTTGTAATCTGAATTTGTATTCAAGGGTGCGCCTTTATTGCTTAATATCTGAGCAATATTGAAATTCAGCCTGTAGCAATAGGACTGCTCGATAGTCAAACTGGATATTTGTGCCTTTCACACACGTTCCCACTTGCACGTCATTCTCTTCAAAGGTGGAGCAAGGAAATGCATGACTCATTTCTACCCTCATTTTGCCATTAAACTGCTTTATTTCACAGTCTCTGAGAACATAACAGTTACGCTCAGACTTTTTAATTCATCAATTTAATTTGGTTTCATGCAGTAAAATGAAATCATGAATATGGACTTTTCACATCAGTGAGTCATCGTGCTTGACTAGTAATTTGTAATTACCCTACTGCATCCTAACTTAGTGTCTGGGCAAAAGCCATACCCCACAGCTTTAAAGCCCTGACTATAAAGAACTTCTCTCTCTCTCTCTCTGTTTTATTCCCTGTGTTCATGCACAAAGGGATGGGTTTGTTGTAATTGATCTTCACCGAGCAGTCGGAGCAAGGGACTTTCCAGCAGATTCACGGTAAAGTGTTTATCAATTAGCAAAATGGGATTACAGATTGTCTATTGTTTTGGGTCTTTGAGGCAATAGCTCATTAACATTGAACCACAATTCAACCAGACATCCAATTAAACTTGTGAATAAATTTTGCTTTAAAGTCCAACCTTCAAATGTGACTCTTCAAAATCCTTGCTGTGGAAAAATGATCTCAAAGCCACAAGAAAAGACATTGAGTAGTAATGACCAGTTTCTTACATTGGGAAGCTCAAATGCCTGAATGCTCCTTTTTGTGCAGACAAATGGAACAAGTGACGACTTGCAGTTCATTTCCTTAAATGTTTTGTGGGTGCCGTGCCATTATTATGTGGGAAACAGATGTTGATTTCAACTGGCACCAGAGGAACATTTTATAACGACAGGGGAAAGTGATTATGAAATTGAAAAGGAGTAAAGAGGGTGGGTCCTTGCTCTCCTAAAGTAGATATATTTTGTGAATTCTTTATCTGTGTTTGTCTCATGTTATTTAAAACCACACACTTTTGCAAATAAAATTCAAGATATTTGAAAGTAATTCATAGAATCTATAGAATCCCTACTGTGCAAAAGTGGCCATTTGGCCCATCGAGTCTGTACAGACCCTCTGAAAGAGCACCCTACCTAGGCCCATTCCTCTGCCCTATCACCGTAACCCTGCGTATTGACCATGGCCAATCCACCTAACCAGTACATCTTTGGACTGTGGGAGGAAATCCACACAGACACTGGGAGAAAGTGCAAACTCAACACAGACAGTCACCCAAGGCTGGACTCTAACCCGGTCCCTGGCGCTGTGAGTGCTAACCACTGTGCCATTGACATTATGGTTAATTACTTTCATTTTCATTTTTTTATCGCCAGTCAATCTACAACCTAAATGAGCCAGAAGCAATTACATTCCAATGCTATTTCTAAGAGCAGCTCTACCTTCTGTCATAGTGTTGTAGAAAATAACTTAAGCCTCTTTAGGATACAAGTGGGTTTTGCCAGAGTCTCTGGTACCAAATTAAATCGGTTACCAAATGCTTTCTGAATATCCAGCTTGTCTGTGCGACCATAGAGGAATACCTCTCAGAATCCGAACATCAGATTTAAACAGCGTGAGAGAGACAGCAGCAGCAAGTCATTAGCCGGAGACCTAGTGGAGCAGATTGACCAGAGGCAGACTTCTGACAGTAGAGGGGGAAAAGTAGAGAGAGAAAACCAGAGAAGCAGTGAGATCCAGCAGAGAAAGAAATCTGGCAGCAACAGTAAAGAGAACAAGAGCAACAGATATCAGGCAAAAAGGAATACTTCAAAGTAGTAATGCAGAATGAGAAGTGGGAGAACCAAAGATTTAAAATTAAGTAATAAATTAATCACTTCTTGTAGGTGTTAAAGGTGCATTATTCTTTAGGCAAACAAATGGACCTAAGAGACTGAATAGCTCTGTTCGTTAAGGGATGTGGGCATCTCAGCCAAAGACAGCAGTGGTTGCAAATGCCTTTGAGGAGGTGCTGGTGAACTACCTTCTTGAACCTCTGAAGTCCATTTTATGAAAGTACACCCAAAATGCTGTTAGGAAGGGAGTTGCAGGATTTTGGTAGTGACAGGGAGGAATGGTTATATAGAGCACGATCTAACTTTAAAAAAGCAGTCAGATCTGGGCGGGATTAGTGGGGTCGTTTGCAGTGCTTGTAGCGCAGGAAATGACCCCGCAATCTAACGGCACTCTGTTTTCCTTTAGTGCCTGGGAAGGGAATGCCCCCTGTCCGCCCCCGAGGTCGCACTGGCGATTGGAGCCCTTAATATAAGTACAGTTCGGGACACCATTTTTAAATGGCATTCGATCTCTCGACCCCCTGACTGAACCCCCAGACCCTGCCCCAACTCCCCTATAAAGGGGTCCTTGGGGTCCCCTGCACCCTCCTCACACGGACAGAGTAACCCCAATACCGATCCCGACATGGGCAAAAAGCCAGCTTGGTGCCCTGGCACTGCCCCTGCCAGCCTCGCAATGCCACCTGGGCACCCTGGCAGTGCCAGGCTGACACTATATTCCAAGTCAGATCCCAGAAATGTTGGAGAATGAAAGGTTTAGTGAGAGGGAAGAACTGAGGGAGATCAATATTAGTAGAGAAATGGTGCTGGGAAAACTGATGGGATTGAAGGCGGATAAATCCCCAGGGCCTGAGAATCTGCATCCCAAAGTGCTTAAGGAGGTGGCTCTGGAATAGTGGATGCATTGTGGTCATATTCCAGGATTCTATAGACTCTGGAACTGACCCTGCAGGCTGGAGGGTGGCTCACGTCACTCCGATATTCAAAAAGGGAGGTAGAGAGAAAGCAGGGAATTATAGACCAGTAAGCCTAACATCGTAGTGGGAAAAATGCTTGAATCCATTATCAGGGACTTTATAGAGGAACATTTGGAAAGCAGTGGCAGGATCAGTCAGAGTCAGCATGGATTTATGAAGGGAAAATCATGCTTGACAAATCTGTTGGAATTCTTTGAAGAGGTAACCAGTACAGTCGACAAGGGGGAGCCAGTTGATGTGGTATATTTGGACTTTCAGAAGGCATTGGACACAGTCCCGCATAAGAGATTATTGTAAAAATTAAAGCGCATGGGATTGGGGGAAATGTATTGAGGTGGATAGAAAACTGGTTGGCAGAGAGGAAACAAAGAGTAGGGATTAATGGGTCCTTTTCAAATTGGCAGGCAGTAACCAGTGGGGTACCACAGGGATCGGTGCTGGGACCCCAGCTCTTCACAATATATATTAATGATTTGGATGAGGAAACAAAATGTAACATCTCAAAGTTTGCAGATGATACCAAATTAGGTGGGAGGGTGAATTGTGATGAGGATGCGGGGATCCTACAGCAAGATCTGGACAGGTTGGGCGAGTGGGCAAATCAATGGCAGATGAAGTATAATTTGGATAAGTGTGAGGTTATTCATGTTGGAAGCAAAAACAGGAAGGCAGATTACTACCTGAATGATTGTAAATTGGGAGAGGGGAGTGTGCAGCGGGACCGGCGTGTCATTGTGCACCATTCGCTGAAGGTAAGTATGCAGGTGCAGCAGGCGGTAAAGAAGGATAATGGTATGTTGGCCTTCATTGCAAGAGGTTTTGAGTATAGAAGCAGGGATGTGTTGCTGCAATTGTACAGTGCCTTGGTGAGGCCACACTTGGAGTCTTGTGTGCAGTTTTGGTCTCCTTCTCTGAGGGAAGGATGTTCTTGCTCTCGAGGGAGCGCAGCGAAGGTTTACCAGACTGATTCCAGGGTTGGCGGGACTGTCATATGAGGAGAGATTGACTAGGTTGGGATTGTTCTCGCTAGAGTTTAGAAGAATGAGTGGGGACCTCATAGAGACTTATAAAATTCTAACAGGACTAGACAGGGTAGATGCAGGGAAGATGTTACCAATGATAGGTGTGTCCAGAACCAGGGGTCACAGCCTGAGGATTCAGGATAAACCATTTCGGACAGAGATTAGGAGCCACTTCTTCACACAAAGAGTGGTGAGCCTGTGAAATTCATTACCACAGGAAGTAGTTGATGCTAAAACTTTGAATATATTCAAGAGGCAGCTGGATATAGCACTTGGGGAGAATGGGATCAAAGGCTATGGGGAGAAAGCAGGATTAGGCTATTGAGTTGGATGATGAGCCATGATCGTGATGAATGGCGGATCAGGCTCGAAGGGCCAAAAGGCCTCCTCCTGCTCCTATCTTCTACGTATCTACGTAAGTGTGGCCTAACTAAGGTTCTGTACAGCTGCAACATGACTTGCCAATTTTTATACTCAGTGCCCTGGCCAATGAAGGCAAGCATGTCGTATAAGCATGCCACATGCCTTCTAGACTACGCTCTCCACCTGCATTGCCACTTTGTGACCTGTGGACCTGGACACCCAGATCCCTCTGTCTGTAACACTCTTGAGGATTCTGCCATTTGCTGCATATTCCCATCTGTATTAGACCTTCCAAAATGCATTAGCTCATATTTGTCTGGATTAAACGCCATCTGTCATCTCTCTGCCCACATCTCCACCCGATCTATATCCTACTGCATCCTCTGACAGTCCTCATCACTATCCTCAATTCCACCAACCTTTGTGTCATCCGCAAACTTACTAATCAGACCAGTTACATTTTCCTCCAAATCATTTATATACACTACAAAGAGCAAAGGTCCCAGCACTGATCCCTGCGGAACACCACTAGTCATAGCCCTCCATTCTTAAAAGCACCCTTCCATTGCTACCCTCTGTCTTCTTGACCAAGCCAGTTTTGTATCCATCTTGCCAGCTCAACTCTGATGCCGTGTGACTTCACCTTCTGTACCAATCTGCCTATAGGGACCTTGTCAAAAGCCTTCCTGAAGTCCATGCAGACAACATTCACTGTCCTACTTTCATCAATCATCTTCATCGTTTCCTCAAAATCTTCAATCAAGTTAGTGAGACACAACCTCCCCTTCACAAAACCATGCTGCCTCTTGTTAATACATCCATTTGCTTCCAAATGCGAGTAAATCCTGACTCGAAGAATCCTCTCCAATAATTTCCCTACCACTGATGTTAAGTTTCACTGGCCTGTAATTTCCTGGATTACCCTTGCTACCCTTCTTAAACTAATGAACAAGATTAGCTGTATTCCAGTCCTCTGGGACCTCACCTGTAGCCAGTGAGGATACAAAGATTTCTGTCAAAGCCCAGCAATTTCCTTCCTAGCCTCCCTCAGTATTCTGGGGTAGATCCTATCAGACCCTGGGGACTTATCTACCTTAATGTTTTTCAAGATGCCCAAGACCTCCTCCTTTTTGATCTCAATGAGACACAGACGATCTACACACCCTTCCCCAGACTCATCATTCAGCATGTCCTTCTCTTTGGTGAATACCTTTAGCAATGAAGCTCCAGGTCCTTAACCTTCCTTAAAATTAAGGAAATTGAGGCCTGTGATAACATGGGAAGGGGGGAGCTCCTCCCTGTCCGTTGCCTCATTCAATGCCCTTACCAGCAGGGTCCCAGGTCCTCGAAAACGTTTTATAAAATTCCACCGGGAACCCATCCGGGCCCGGGACCTTCCCCGCCTGCATGGCCCCATACCCTCCAACACCTCCTCCAACCCAATGGGGGTCTCCAGTCCCTTCTCCACCTTGGGGAATTCCAACCCGTCTAAGAAATACCTCATTCCCTCCACCCCAGCTAGGGGTTCTGAATCATATAGCCTCTTATAAAAGTGTTGAAACACCCCATTCACACCCACCGCGTCTAAGACCATGTTTCCCCTCCGATCCTTCACCTTTCCGATCTTCCTCGCCGCCTCCTGCTTCCTCAATTGATGTGCCAACATCCTGCTCGCCTTTTCCCATATTCATAGACTGCTCCCCCTGGCCCTCCTCAGCTGCCCTACCGCCTTACCCGTAGGTATCAGTCCATCTAGAGTTTCTGCCGCTCCCTCAACAACCCCGCCTCCGGGGCCTCTGAATACCTCTTACCCACCTGCAGGATCTTATCTACTAACCTCACCATCTCCGCCCTTGTCTCTATGCACCCATATTTTTCCATCAAAACATCCGCCCATTAATTGGGGAAAAGGATCACAAAAACCGCCACAAGCGGGAGCTGCCAAATGTGCGACTGCTCACACCATGGCCACCACCAAAAGTCGAAATTGCTATATTTTCCACCCATTGAATAGGAATGGTGGAATTCTCATCTATAATTTTGTCTTTCTCAGTGCAATCTTTCAGCACATATGACATAGTCCCTGTAACAGACGGCGTCATTTAAACCAGGGAGTTTAATTTATTGGGAAATGTAAACTATAAGCAGTAACATTCTTTATTTGAACAGACAAGATGCATGTTTGAGCTTGTAGCATATTGGGCATGCTCTCAGGAAGTTAAGATTAAAGCTGAATATGAAAGTAGTTGTTTTTACAGTTAATCATTTACTCAGAATTTCTGTGGTTTTGTCATTTGCATTAGTTTTGTGTAAGCAATACCCATGTTCCAGTCAGTAAAGAAAACCCTCAATGTTGTATTTTTATTCAAATTAGGCGAATGATAATTTCATATAATATCCTTCAGCACCTTCATGTTCTACTGCATGTTTCTTTATTATTTCAGATTGAACCTGTTTAAAGTGTATCCTAAATTAATTTTTACTAGTTTATTTTTTAAAAAGCTGTCAAAGAAATTGTTCAACTTAAGCCAAATCAGGAGGAATCATGCAATGTACACATTGGTTCTTTTGCACCTCACTTTATCTGAAGGTTTGCTCAGTTCACTGCAAATGTACACACAGGACAGTGAAAGTAATAAACTTAATGAATGGGCCTTTTATTCTTGGAATACATCGTCGAGGAAACCATTTTTTCTATTGATTCTGTGACGTGTCAAGGCTGTAAAGTAAGACTATCTTCCTGTGTAACTCCTGAGGTTCAATAAAAGGAAAGGCCAGAAGGAGAGTAACTCACATTCTGACTCCCCAATTCCTGTCCACAAGGCACAAGTCAGGAGTGTAATGGAATACTCTCCACTTGTCTGGATGAGTGCAGCTCCAACAACACTTAAGAAGCTCGACATCATCCAGGAAAAAGCAGCCTGCTTGATTGCTCCTCCTTCCACAAACAACCACTCCCTCCACCACCGTCGCACAGTAGCAGCAGTGTGCACCATATACAAGATGCACTGCAGAAACTCACGAAGGCTCCTTAGGCAGCACCTTCCAAACCTACAATCACTAGCATCTAGAAGGATAAGGGCAACAGATACATGGATGGCACAGTAGCACAATGGTTAGCACTGTTGCTTCACAGCTCCAGGGTTCCAGGTTCAATTCCCGGTTTGGGTCACTGTGCGAAGTCTTCATGTTCTCCGCGTGTCTGCGTGGGTTTTCTCGGTTTCCTCCCACAGTCCAAAGATGTGCAGGTTAGGTGGATTGACCATGCTAAATTGCACTTAGTATCCAAAAAGGTTAGGAGGAGCTATGGGGATAGGGTGAAGGTGCGGGCTTAAATAGGGTGCTCTTTCCAAGGGCCGGTGCAGATGTGATGGGCCGAATAGCCTCCTTCTGCATTCTAAATTCTATGATCTATGATTGCCAGGCCCTTCGCAAGGAGTCCATAAAATTCAGGACCGTGCCTACTTTGTACGTCACAGGGGGGTTTGCGGGTTCGGTCTGCAGGTGTAGGCGCAGTCAGTCTGGGTCCCTGGGCGGTGCTTCAAATAGTATTCATAAGTAGCCAATTACAAGGCCTAGCGCTGAATCCTCACACATGCAATTGGTGGGATCAGCTTGTCTTTACGGAAGAGGTTAGGGAATGACTTGCGATCAGTGGCAATAAAGAAATGGCAACCATAGACATTGTGATGAAACCGTTTAAGCCCAAACACGTTCGCCAGGCCTTATTTCTATATTTGAGCGTAATTTCTCTCAGCCACAGCCAGTGTTGGGGAAGCAAAGGCGATTCACAGCCATCGCTCATCCGATGGGACAGGACTGCCCCAATCCCATACCACAAAGCATCGCATGTGATGTACAATGGTTTTGAGGGGTCAAAATGGGTCAACACCCTCGAAGAGGACAACTGTCATTTCACCTTCCTAAACTCCTCATCCTGGGCCTAGCTCCGTTACAATGGCTGGTGCTTCTTGATGAGCAAATGAAGGGGAGCCAGGACGATTGCCAGGTATCAACCTCATTCTCGGCTTCTTTTGGGTCATCTAGATGCAAGGCCCGGCCCCGGGACTGCGCCTACTTTGAAGGAGCGCTGGCCTTCTTGCTGCCTTTGAGTATACCCATACCCACTATTACAGCCTCGACATAAGTGCTGCCTTCTTGAAAGAGAATCCACGGAAAGCTACGTGCCCCGACGGAGTCCCTGGGCGAGCACTCAGAGCCTGCGCAGACCAGCTGGCGAGTGTATTCACAGACATCTTCAACATCTCACTCCTCCACTCTGAGGTCCCACCTCCTTCAAGAAGACCACCATAATACCAGTACCAAAGAAGAACAAGGTAGCCTGCCTCGACGACTACCGACTGGTGGCCCTGATGTCTGTTATCATGAAATGCTTCAAGCGGCTAGTCATGAGATGGATTGCTGTCAGCCTCCCAGACGGTCTCGATCCATTGCAGTTTGCCTATCACCGCAACCAGTCCACAGCAGGTGCTATCTCCCTGGCTCTACAATCAGCACTCGAACACCTCGACAACAAGAGCACCTACGTAAGACTGATGTTCATCGACTACAGCTCTGCCTTCAACACCATTATCCCGACAAGACTAATAACCAAACTCTGCAATCTTGGACTTGACCCCTCCCTGCGCAGCTGGATCCTTGACTTCCACCAACAGACCGCAATCTGTCAGGATAGGCAACAGCACCTCCTCCATAATATTCCTCAACACCGGGGCCCCGCAAGGATGTGTGCTCAGTCCTCTACTGTACTCCCTATACACTTGGAAATTGGAATTAGGATTATCTAAACACAACGACTGTGTGGCAAGATTTAACTCCAACGCAATCTGTAAGTTTGCGGATGATACGACTGGTGGGTCATATCTCAAACAACGAAAAAGTCAGACTACAGGAGGGAGATAAATCACTTGGTTGCACGGTGTACTGAAAACAACCTTTTTAAAAAATATATACTTTTTACCAACACAATTTTTTCCCCTTACAAACAATAACCCCACCCCCCGGAACAAAATAACATGAAATCGCACTGAGCAAGATACATACATGGCAAAATGGTATATTTACATACCTTTATACACTGGCTCTCTCCCTCACGTGCCAGTTTCCCCCACCCTTCATGTTATCTCTTGCTCATCCATCCCCCCCCCCACAGGGTTGCTGCTGCTGCTGACTGGCCTTCCTCTAACGCTCCGCGAGATAGTCTAAGAACGGTTGCCACCGCCTGTAGAACCCCTGCGCAGACCCTCTCAAGGCAAACTTAATCCACTCCAGCTTTATGAACACAGCCATGTCGTTTATCGAGGCCTCCACGCTGGGGGGCTTCGCCTCCTTCCACATTAGCAAGATCCTTCGCCGGGCTACTAGGGACGCAAAGGCCAGAATGCCGGCCTCTTTTGCCTCCTGCACTCCCGGTTCGTCCACTACTCCAAATATTGCTAGCCCCCAGCTTGGCTTGACCCAGACTTTCACCACTTGAGATATTGCTCCCGCCACTCCTCTCCAGAACCCCTCCAATGCCGGGCATGACCAAAACATATGGACATGGTTCGCCGGGCTCCCTGAGCACCTTCCACATCTGTCCTCGACCCCAACGAACCTACTCAACCTCGCCCCCGTCATGTGCGCTCTGTGAACCACCTTAAGTTGTATCAGGCTGAGCCTGGCACATGAGGAGGAGGAATTAACCCTACATGTGGCATCAGCCCACAAACCTTCCTCGATCTCCTCCCCCAGCTCCTCCTCCCATTTACCCTTCAACTCTTCTGCTAGCGCTTCCCCCTCTTCTTTCATCTCTTGGTGTATTGCCGACACCTTCCCCTCCCCGACCCATACACCCGAGATCACCCTGTCTTGAATTTCTTGTGCCGGGAGCAATTGGAATTCCCTGACCTGTCGCCTCACAAAAGCCCTCACCTGCATATATCTAAATGCATTTCCCGGGGGTAGCTCAAACTTCTCCTCCAGTGCCCCTAGGCTCGCAAATGTCCCGTCAATGACAGGTCCCCCGTTCTTCTAATCCCCACCTGATGCCAGCCTTGGAACCCCCCGTCCATCTTCCCCGGGACAAACCGGTGGTTACCCCTGATCGGGGACCACACCGAGGCTCCCACTGCACCCCTGTGCCGTCTCCACTGGCCCCAGATCCTTAACGTTGCCGCCACCACCGGGCTTGTGATATACTTTGCTGGCGAGAACGGCAGCGGTGCCGTCACCAACGCCCCCCAAGCTCGTTCCTTTACAGGACGCCATCTCCATCCTCTGCCATGCCGCCCCTTCTCCCTCCATAACCCACTTGCGGATCATCGCCACATTTGCTGCCCAGTAGTAGCTCCCTAGGTTTGGCAGCGCCAACCCTCCTCGGGCCCTGCTGCGTTCCAGGAACCCTCTCCTTACCCTCGGGGTCTTATTCGCCCACACAAACCCCATGATACTCCTACCTACTCTCTTGAAAAAGCCATTGGTGATCACGATGGGAAGGCACTGAAACACAAACAAAAACCTCGGAAGGACCACCATTTTGACCGACTGCACTCTACCCGCCAGCGAGAGCAGTAACATGTCCCATCTTTTGAGGTCCTTCTCCATTTGGTCCACCAACCTCGTCAGATTCAGTTTATGTAGGGCCCCCCAACTCCTGGCTTTCTGGATCCCCAGATACCGAAAACTCCCCACCGCCCTCCTCAGCGGTAGGTCCCCTATCCCTCTTTCTTGGCCCCCTGCCTGTAATACAAAAAGCTCACTCTTCCCTACATTGAGCTTATAGCCCGAGAACTCCCCAAACTCCCTAAGAGTCTGCATGACTTCCATCATCCCCTCCATTGGGTCCGCCACATACAGCAACAGGTCATCCGCGTATAGCGACACCCGATGCTCTTCTCCCCCTCGGACCACCCCCCTCCATTTATTACACTCCCTCAGTGATATGGCCACGGGTTCGATCGCCAATGCAAACAACAGGGGGGACAGGGGGCACCCCTGCCTCGTTCCTCGGTACAGCCGAAAGTACTCCGACCTCCGCCGGTTCGTCACTACACTCGCCACCGGGGCTCTGTAAAGGAGCTTAACCCAGCTGATTAAACCCTCCCCCGAACCCAAACCTACACAACACCTCCCAGAGGTACTCCCACTCTACTCGGTCAAAGGCCTTTTCCGCGTCCATAGCTGCCACTATCTCCGCCTCTCCCTCCTCCGATGGCATCATTATCACGTTTAAGAGATGCCGCACATTGGTGTTTAATTGCCTGCCCTTTACGAATCCTGTCTGGTCCTCATGAATCACCCCAGAGACACAATCCTCAATCCTCGTGGCCAGCACTTTTGCCAATAACTTAGCGCCCACATTGAGGAGCGAGATCGGCCTGTACGATCCACATTGCAATGGGTCCTTGTCTCGCTTTAGAATCAAGGAAATTGTCGCCTATGACATTGTCGGGGGCAGGGTCCCCTCCTCTCTTGCCTCGTTAAAGGTCCTCACTAGTAGCGGGGCCAACAGGTCTACGTACTTTCTGTAGAACTCCACCGGGAACCCGTCCGGCCCCGGGGCCTTCCCCGCCTGCATACTCCCCAAACCTTTGCTCAGCTCCTCCAACCCGATTGGTGCCCCCAAACCAGCCACCTCTTGCTCCTCCAACCTCGGGAACCTCAGTTGATGTAGGAATCGTCTCATCCCCTCTTCCTCCCCTGGGGCTGGGATCTGTACAGCTCTTCATAAAAGGCCTTGAATACCTTGTTTATTTTTGTTACACTCCGAACCGTGACTCCCCTTCCATCTTTGATTCCCTCTATTTCCCTCGCTGCCGTCCTCTTACAGAGCTGGCGTGCCAGCATCCGACTAGCCTTTTCCCTGTACACGTAGGTCGCCCCCTGCACCTTCCTCCCCTGTGCCTCCGCCTTCCCCGTGGTCAACAGGTCAAACCGTCTGGAGGTCGGCTTGTATAAAGGTCCGCGCCTCTTCAGGCGTTTCGAAGTAATAATGTTGGTCCTTGTATGTCTTGTAAGGTCTGGAGCCGTCGTCTTTCCCCAAGTAATCTTTCCTCCGGGACCTCTGCGTATCTCCTGTCCACTCTCAAAATCTCCCCCACTAACCTCTCCCTTTCCATGTCCTCTGTCTTCTCCCTATGAGCCCTGATGGAGATTAGCTCTCCCCTGATCACCGCCTTCAATACCTCCCATACCACCCCCACCCGCACCTCCCCGTTGTCGTTGGCCTCCAAGTACCTTTCGATACACCCCCTCACCTTCCCACACACCACCTCATCTGCCAGCAATCCCACGTCCAGCCGCCACTGGGGGCGTTGGTCCCTCTCCTCTCCCAGCCCCATTTTCATCCAGTGCGAGGCGTGGTCCGAAACGGCTATGGCCGAATACTCCGTCCCCTCCACCCTCGGGATGAGCGCCCTGCCCAGAACAAAGAAATCTATCCGGGAGTAGGCTTTGTGCACGTGGGAGAAGAAACAAAATTCCCTGGCGTGCGGCCTTGCAAACCGCCATGGGTCCACTCCCCCCATCTGATCCATAAACCCCCTGAGCACCTTGGCCGCCGCCGGCCTCTTTCCCATCCTTGATCTGGAGCGGTCCAGTGCTGGGTCCAGCACTGTATTGAAGTCCCCTCCCATTATCAGGCATCCTACCTCCAGGTCCGGAATGCGCCCCAACATGCGCTTCATGAATCCAGCATCATCCCAGTTCGGGGCGTATACATTTACCAACACCACCATCACATATCTCCCTCCATTTTCCACTACGATAGTCTTGGCCTCAAATGACACATGCTTTCCCACCAAAATTGCCACCCCTCTATTTTTCGCGTCTAGTCCCGAGTGAAATACCTGTCCTACCCATCCCCTTCTTAACCTAACCTGGTCCGCCACCTTCAGGTGTGTCTCTTGGAGCATGGCCACGTCTGCCATCAGTCCCTTCAAGTGCGCGAACACTCAAGACCTCTTCACCGGCCCATTCAGGCCCCTCACATTCCACGTTATCAGCCGGATTGGAGGGGCTCTCACCCACCCCCGCCCGCCGACTAGCCACGTCCTTTTCTGGGCCAGTCCCGTGTCCGCGTCTCCCTCACCCTCCAGTCCCCCAGCTGGGGGACCTCCGTCCCGACCACCTGTGTCCCATTCCCTTTCGGCCAGTGCAGCAGCAACCCTTCCCCCCCCCCCCCCCCCCACTTCCCCCCTCCCCTCCCCCCCGCTAGACCCCTGTCTAGCTTTTTTGCTCCCCCCATGTCACTCCCTTAAGTCAGCTGACACCTGCTGACCCCGGCTTCCCCCGCCGTCCCTTTGACCCCCCCGTGTGGGAGGCTCCCAATCTATCCTTCGTTACCCTTCCCGCCTTTCTTCCCGCGCGCGGGGAAAAAGAAAACGCGCTTTCCAAAGCCTGCCCCGCCCCCTCTGGCGCAGGTCCTGTCTTTCCCCCCCCCCCAGCCCATATGACATTTCCTGCGCGTGATTGACCCGCTATATACAACAACCATCATACTTCAACCCTCAAACACTCCTCACCCTCACAAACCCTCAGTTCGAGTCCAACTTTTCAGCTTGTATAAAAGTCCGCGCCTCTTCAGGCGTTTCGAAGTAGTAATGTTGGTCCTTCTATGTCCAGTCCAGTCGCGCTGGCTTCAGCATTCCAAATTTCACTCCTTTCCGATGCAGCACCGCTTTGGCCCGGTTGAAACCCGCTCTCCGCTTGGCAACCTCCGTGCTCCAGTCCGGGTATATTCAGATCTCTGCATTGTCCCACTTGCTGCTCCGCTCCTTCTTGGCCCATTTCAGGTCCCTCTCTCTGTCCGTAAACCGGTGAAATCTCACCACCATCGCCCTTGGCGGCTCAGCTGCCTTGGGCTTCCTCGCCAGCACCCGGTGCGCCCCGTCCAGCTCCAGTGCCCTCGAAGGGGCCTCCGCGCCCGTCATCGCCCTGATCATCGTGCCCGCGTATGCCGCGGCATCGGCCCCCTCCACTCCTTCTGGGAGACCCAGGATCCGCAGATTATTTCTCCTCAACCTGTTCTCCAGGTCTTCGAGTCTTCCCGCCCACTTCTTGTGTAGCGCCTCGTGCCGCTCCACTCTCACCGCCAGGCCCAAGAGCTCGTCCTCATTCTCACTGACTCTTTTCTGGACCTCCTGGATCTTCACCTCGTGGGCCTTCTGGGTTATCCCTAGTCCTTCAATTACCACCAGCATAGGCGCCAGCATCTTCTTACGCAGCTCCTCGAAGCAGCGCTTGATGAATTCCTGCGCCTCCTCTTTGTCCCCGGCCGCCGCCATTTTGCTTTTTTTCCGTCGTTTCTCCCGCTGCTCCAATGCCGCTTTTTTGGCTGTTGCACTTCGGGTCCAGTCCATAAAAGTCGGTAGGGGACCTTTCTCTTCTCTTTCCCATGGGTTGTCTGTAAAAAAAATTCCGTTGGGGCTCCTCTAGCGAGCCCGAAAGTCCGTAATCGCGGGAGCTGCCGAATCGTGCGGCTTAGCTCCGCATAGCCGCAACCGGAAGTCCTACCAAAACAACCTTAATGTCAGAAAGACCAAGAAACTGCAGATCATTGACTTCAGGAAGCATAGCACAACACTCCCCCGCCCCCCCCCCCCCCCCCCCCTCTCGCCACCATCTGCATCAATGGCTCCGAAGTGGAGATGGTCAATAGCTTTAAATTCCTGAGGGTCACCATCACCAACAGTCTGTCCTGGTCCACTCACGTTGATGCAACAGTTAAGCAAGTCCAACAACGTCTCTATTTCCTACGGAAGCTAAAGAAATTCGGCATGTCTGCATCGACTCTCACAAACTTCTACAGATATGCGATAGAGAGCATCCTATCCAGCTGCATCACAACCTGGTATGGCAACTGCTCGGTCCAAGATTGCAAGAAACTGCAGAGTGTGGTGAACTCAGCCCAACGCATCACACAAGCTTGCTACCCTCACATTGATTCTGTATACACCTCCCGCTGCCTCAGGAAGGCGGACAGCGTTATCAGAGACCCCTCCCACCCAGGCTTTACCTTCTTCCAGACCCTTCCATCAGGCAGAAGGTACAGAAGTCTGAAGACCCGCACATTCAGACATAGGAACTGCTGCTTCCCCACAGCTACAAGACTCCTCAACGACTTTCCCTCGGGACAGATCTTAGGGGGTAGGGGGTAGTGTGAGGGTGGTGTGGGGGTAGTGTGAGGGTGGTGTGAGGGTTGTGAGGGTGGTGTGGGGGTTGTGAGGGTGGTGTGGGGGTTGTGAGGGTGGTGTGGGGGTTGTGAGGGTGGTGTGGGGGTGGTGTGAGGGTGGTGTCGGGGTAGTGTGAGGGTGGTGTGGGGGTAGTGTGAGGGTGGTGTGGGGGTAGTGTGAGGGTGGTCTGAGGGTTGTGGGGGTGGTGTGGGGGTTGTGTGAGGGTGGTGTGCGGGTTGTCAGGGTGGTGTGGGGGTAGTGTGAGGGTGGTGTGGGGGTAGTGTGAGGGTGGTGTGCGGATTGTGAGGGTGGTGTGGGGGTTGTGAGGGCGGTGTGGGGGTAGTGTGAGGGTGGTGTCGGGGTAGTATGAGGGTGGTGTGGGGGTTGTGTGAGGGTGGAGTGCTGGTTGTGAGGGTGGTGTGGGGTAGTGTGAGGGTGGTGTGAGGGTGGTGTGCGGGTTGTGAGGGTGGTGTGGGGGTTGTGAGGGTGGTGTGGGGGTTGTGTGAGGGTGGTGTGGGGTAGTGTGAGGGTGGTGTGAGGGTAGTGTGAGGGTGGTGTGCAGGTTGTGAGGGTGGTGTGAGGGTGGTGTGAGGGTGGTGTGAGGGTGGTGTGAGGGTGGTGTGAGGGTAGTGTGAGGGTGGTGTGGGGGTAGTGTGAGGGTGGTGTGAGGGTGGTGTGGGGGTTGTGAGGGTGGTGTGCGGGTTGTGAGGGTGGTGTGCGGGTTGTGAGGGTGGTGTGGGGGTTGTGAGGGTGGTGTGAGGGTAGTGTGAGGGTGGTGTGCGGGTTGTGAGGGTGGTGTGCGGGTTGTGAGGGTGGTGTGAGGGTGGTGTGCGGGTTGTGAGGGTGGTGTGCGGGTTGTGAGGGTGGTGTGCGGGTTGTGAGGGTGGTGTGGGGGTTGTGAGGGTGGTGTGGGGGTTGTGAGGGTGGTGTGGGGGTGGTGTGGGGGTTGTGAGGGTGGTGTGGGGGTTGTGAGGGTGGTGTGGGGGTTGTGAGGGTGGTGTGGGGGTAGTGTGAGGGTGGTGTGGGGGTTGTGAGGGTGGTGTGCGGGTTGTGAGGGTGATGTGAGGGTTGTGATGGTGGTGTGGGGGTTGTGAGGGTGGTGTGGGGGTTGTGAGGGTGGTGTGGGGGTTGTGAGGGTGGTGTGGGGGTGGTGTGGGGGTTGTGAGGGTGGTTAGGGGGTAGTGTGAGGGTGGTTAGGGAGTAGTGTGAGGGTGGTGTGTGGGTTGTGAGGGTGGTGTGGGGGTTGTGAGGGTGGTGTGGGGGTAGTGTGAGGGTGGTGTGGGGGTTGTGTGGGTGGTGTGGGGGTTGTGAGGGTGGTGTGGGGGTGGTGTGAGGGTGGTGTGCGGGTTTTGAGGGTTTGTGGGGGTAGTGTGAGGGTGGTTAGGGGGTAGTGTGAGGGTGGTTAGGGGGTAGTGTGAGGGTGGTGTGGGGGTAGTGTGAGGGAGGTGTGCGGGTTGTGAGTGTGGTTAGGGGGTAGCGTGAGGGAGGTGTGGGGTTAGTGTGAGGGTGGTGTGCGGGTTGTGAGGGTGGTGTGGGGGTAGTGTGAGGGAGGTGTGGGGTTAGTGTGAGGGTGGTGTGCGGGTTGTGAGGGTGGTGTGCGGGTTGTGAGGGTGGTGTGCGGGTTGTGAGGGTGGTGTGAGGGTAGTGTGAGGGTGGTGTGAGGGTAGTGTGAGGGTGGTGTGGGGGTAGTGTGAGGGTGGTGTGGGGGTAGTGTGAGGATGGTGTGGGGGTAGTGTGGGGGTTGTGAGGGTGGTGTGGGGGTTGTGAGGGTGGTGTGGGGGTAGTGAGGGTGGTGTGCGGGCTGTGAGGGTGGTGTGGGGGTAGTGTGAGGGTGGTGTGGGGGTTGTGAGGGTGGTGTGGGGGTTGTGAGGGTGTTGTGGGGGTAGTGTGAGGGTGGTGTGAGGGTTGTGATGGTGGTGTGGGGGTTGTGAGGGTGGTGTGGGGGTTGTGAGGGTGGTGTGGGGGTTGTGAGGGTGGTGTGGGGTGGTGTGGGGGTTGTGAGGGTGGTTAGGGGGTAGTGTGAGGGTGGTGTGCGGGTTGTGTGGGTGGTGTGGGGGTTGTGAGGGTGGTTAGGGGGTAGTGTGAGGGTGTGTGGGGGTAGTGTGAGGGTGGTTAGGGAGTAGTGTGAGGGTGGTGTGCGGGTTGTGAGGGTGGTGTGGGGGTTGTGAGGGTGGTGTGGGGGTGGTGTGAGGGTGGTGTGCGGGTTGTGTGGGTGTGTGGGGGTAGTGTGAGGGTGGTTAGGGGGTAGTGTGAGGGTGGTGTGGGGGTAGTGTGAGGGAGGTGTGCGGGTTGTGAGTGTGGTTAGGGGGTAGTGTGAGGGAGGTGTGGGGTTAGTGTGAGGGTGGTGTGCGGGTTGTGAGGGTGGTGGGATTGTGAGGGTGGTGTGGGGGTTGTGAGTGTGGTTAGGGGGTAGTGTGAGGGTGGTTAGGGGGTAGTGTGAGGGTGGTTAGGGGGTAGTGTGAGGGTGGTTAGGGGGTAGTGTGAGGGTGGTGTGGGGGTGGTGTGAGGGTGGTGTACGGGTTGTGAGGGTGTGTGGGGGTAGTGTGAGGGTGGTTAGGGGGTGGTGTGGGGGTAGTGTGAGGGAGGTGTGCGGGTTGTGAGTGTGGTTTGGGGGTAGTGTGAGGGAGGTGTGGGGTTAGTGTGAGGGTGGTGTGCGGGTTGTGAGGGTGGTGGGATTGTGAGGGTGGTGTGGGGGTAGTGTGAGGGTGGTGTGGAGGGTGGTGTGTGTGGGTACTGTGAGGGTGGTTAGGGGGTAGTGTGAGGGAGGTGCGGGGTTAGTTAAGAGGCATCTTGACAAATACATGAATAGGATGGGAATAAAGGGATACGGACCCAGGAAGTGTAGAAGATTTTAGTTTAGTCGGGCAGCATGGTAGGCACGGACTTGGCGGGCCGAATGGTCTGTTCCTGTGCTGTACTTTTCTTTGTTCTTTGTAGTGTGGGGGTGATGTGTAGGTAATGTGAGGGTGGTGTGGGGGTAGTGTGGGGGTTGTGTGAGGGTGGTGTGGGGTAGTGTGTGAGTGGTGTGCGGGCTGTGAGGGTGGTGTGGGAGCTGTGAGGGTGGTGTGGGGGTTGTGAGGGTGGTGCTGGGGGGTGACACACGTGTCACGGGGAACCGCAACTCATTGGGATCTCACTTCCTCACCCTGGCAACTGCCCTTTCCTCGGGCCCGCCGATCACATCCAGAGCCAGTTGTTCTGCCGCAGTGACGGGCCACAGGTCCGCCGGCCCCCCTCCAGTCTTCTCCCGCTCCCAGTGTGTGGTAGTATCAGGTATTGCAGTTCGAGAGGCTGTAGACCATTGGGTAAGCCCAGCAGTTTACCATTGGCTGTTTGGTATGTGGCTCCGCCCTGACAGGCGGGGTATAAGAAAAGGTGCCGTCCCAGCAGCCTTCATTCTGTACCGAAGCTGCTGGGGAACAGATCTAGTCTATTAAAGCCTTCAGTTATGATACAACCTCATCTTTGAGTTTAATTGATCGTGCATCAATTTAATAGACTACTCTTAAGCTGAAAGGATGGATCTCCGAATCAAGCCAGAGTGCCTACAACTCAGCCCCCACGCGGAGAACTCGGCTGCGATTTTTAAGCACTGGCTGGCGTGTTTTAAAGGCTACCTCGAGACGGCCGGAGGCACCCTCTCAGGAGAACAGAAACTGCATCTCCTGCACTCGATAATTAACCCTGGAATCTTCAACCTCATCGAGGAGGTGGAGGACTATGGTGATGCGATCGAACTGTGAAAGGGACATTATATACGCCCTGTAAACTAGGTCTACGCACGTCATCTGCTTGCAACTAGACGGCAAAGCCCCGAGGAATAGCTGGAGGACTTCTACCGTGCACTACTGGTGCTGGGCAGAAACTGTGGCTGCCCGCAAGTTTCGGTGAGCGAGCACATGGAATTTCTAATCCGGGATGCCTTTGTAGCAGGTATGAGCTCTTCAGAGATCTGCCAAAGACTTTTAGAAAAGGACACCCTGGGGCTGAGAGAGGCACGGGCCCTGGCAGGGTACATGGATGTTGCCTCTAGAAACGCGCAGTCCTATGCGCCTGACCGCGCAGCGGCCCCCTGGGCTGCATGGCAACCCGCAGCGGCAGCCCCACTGACCTTCCCCGTGTCCCCGCAGGCCTGCGCTGTAAGACGGCCCACTAACTCTGTTGGGCCCTGTTGTTTCTTCTGTGGGCAGGCGAAGCACCCCTGCCAGCGCTGCCCAGCCCGCACCTCCACCTGCAAAGGGTGCGGCAAGAAGGGCCATTTTGTGGTGGTCTGCCAAGCACGAGCCGTGCCTGCAGTCTCCAACGACTCCGGACCGCCGCGGCAACCTTCCCTTCGGGCCCCAGGCAGCCAGCACTCACCGCCACCCCCCTATCCTAGGGCCACGTCCGGCCCACGGCCGCGGCCATCTTGCCCCCCGGACGCCACGCTGGACGGATGGGCGCCGCCATTTTATTCATCCCCGCCGCCATTTTGTCCATTCCCGACCACCATGTGCGATCCATGGGAGACGCCATCTTGGATGGGGCCCCAGGCCCCCAGCACGGCCGACTACATGCTGCCCGATCACAACCCACAACTGCTCCATCTGGCCTCGGTGACGCTGGACCAAAATCGACCACGGACACTCGCAACAGCATTACGACGACGATCTTCATCAACGGCCACGAGATGTCTTGCCTGATCGGCTCTGGGAGCACGGAGAGCTTTATACACTCCGACACGTTAAGGCGCTGTTCACTTGTTACCCACCCTGTAAACCAGAGAATCTCCCTGGCCTCCGGATCACACTCAGTGGAGATAAAGGGGTTCTGCCTAGCAGATCACATTGTCCAAGGCAGGAAATTCAACAATTTCCGCCTTTATGTCCTGCCGCACCTCTGCACGGCTACACTCCTGGGGTTGGACTTCCAATGTAACTTGCAAAGCCTCACCTTTAAATTCAGCGGCCGTATACCCCCCCTTACTGTCTGCGGCCTCGCGACCCTTAAGGTCGACCCGCCTTCCCTGTTTGCGAACCTCACCCCGGATTGCAAACCAGTCGCCACCAGGAGCAGACGGTACAGTGCCCAGGACCGGACCTTCATCAGGTCAGAGGTCCAAAGGCTACTGAGGGAAGGGGTCATTGAAGCTAGCAACAGTCCCTGGAGAGCTCAAGTAGTGGTGGTAAAGACCGGGGAGAAGCATAGGATGGTCATTGACTACAGTCAGACCATCAACAAGTTTACGCAGCTGGATGCGTACCCTCTCCCCTGCATATCCGACCTGGTGAACAGGATCGCGCAATACAAGGTCTTCTCCACGGTGGATCTCAAGTCCCCCTACCATCAGCTACCCCTCCATACTAGTGACCGCAAGTACACTGCCTTCGAAGCAGATGGGCGACTCTACCAATTTTTAAGGGTTCCCTTTGGTGTCACTCATGGGGTCTCGGTCTTCCAACGCGAGATGGACCGAATGGTTGACCGGTACGGCGTACGCGCAACGTTCCCATATCTTGATAACGTCACCATCTGCGGCCATGACCAGCAAGACCACGACACCAACCTCTGAAAATTCCTCGACCACGAAAATCCTTAACTTAACGTACAATAAGGATAAATGTGTCTTTAGCACCTACCGTCTAGCCATTCCCGGCTACGTAGTGCGAAATGGAGTTATAGACCCCGACCCTGAACGCATGCGCCCCCTTATGGAATTCCCCCTCCCTCACTGCTCCAAGGCCCTGAAGCGCTGCCTCGGGTTTTTCAGTTATTACGCACAGTGGGCCCCCAACTACGCAGACAAAGCCCGACCCCTAATCCAGTCCACAACCTTCCCCCTGTCGACGGAGGCCTGCCAGGCCTTCTGCCGCATCAAAGCAGACATTGCAAAGGCCACGAAGCGCGCCATCGACGAGTCCCTGCCCTTCCAGGTCGAGAGCGATGCGTCCGACGTAGCTCTGGCCGCCACCCTCAACCAAGCAGGCAGGCCCGTGGCTTTCTTCTCCCGCACTCTCCATGCTTCAGAAATTCGCCATTCCTCGGTCGAAAAAGAGGCACAAGCCATAGTAGAAGCTGTGCGACACTGGAGGCATTACCTGGCTGGCAGGAGATTCACTCTCTTCACGGACCAACGGTCGGTGGCGTTCATGTTTGATAATGCACAGTGGGGCAAGATAAAGAACGACAAGATCTTATGGTGGAGGATAGAACTCTCCACCTAAACTAGGAGATCTTGTACCGTCCTGGGAAGCTAAACGAGCCTTCCGATGCCCTGTCCCACGGCACGTGTGCCACCGCACAAGTGGACCGCCTCCGAGCCCTCCAAAAGAATCTCTGCCACCCGGGGGTCACTTGCTTTTTCCACTTCATTAAGGCCCGCAACCTGCCCTACTCCATCAAGGAGGTCAGGACAGTCACCAGGGACTGCCAAATCTGCGCGGAGTGCAAACCGCACTTCTACCGGCCAGAGAGGGCGCACCTGATAAAGGCTTCCCGTCCCTTTGAGCGCCTCAGCATGGACCTCAAAGGCCCCCTCTCCTCCACCGGCCGCAACACTTATTTCCTGAACTGAATTGATGAGTACTCCCGGTTCCCGTACGCCATCTCCTGCCCCGACATGACCACAACCACTGTCATCAAGGCTCTCCATGGTATCTTTGCGCTGTTCGGGTTCCCCGCGTACAAACACAGTGATAGGGGGTCCTCCTTTATGAGCGACGAACTGCGTCAATTCCTGCTCAGCAAGGGCATCGCCTCAAGCAGGACGACCAGTTACAACCCCCGGGGAAACGGGCAGGTAGAGAGGGAGAACGGAACGGTCTGGAAGACCGTCCTACTGGCCCTGCGGTCCAGGACTCTCCCCGTCTCCCGCTGGCAGGAAGTCCTCCCGGAGGCCCTCCACGCCATTCGGTCGCTGCTCTGTACAACCACCAATCAGACACCTCATGAACGTCTCCTGGTCTTCCCCAGGAAGTCCTCCTCCGGAACTTCGCTCCCAACCTGGCTAGCGACACCCGGACCCATCCTGTTTCGGAAGCACGTGCGGGCGCACAAGTCGGACCCGTTGGTCGAGAGGGTCCACCTGCTGCACGCTAACCCCCAGTACGCCTACGTGGCGTTCCCTGACGGTCGGCAAGATACAGTCTCCCTCCGGGACCTGCCGCCCGCCGGAACCCCACGCGCATCCGAACCATTGCCCCCCCCTCCCCCCCTCACACAGCACCTCACTGGGGGGTCGGTCATCCCGCCGCTCCTACCTAGGCCATCCCACCCACCGACGCCCCCTACAGGCGCCCCCCCTCTCATGTCAACCATTTACCCCACCAGCGCCGTCTCGGGGTGACGAAGCTGCCATGGACGACGAAGCCACGCTCCCGGAGTCGCCGACGCCGGGACCCCCCAACTGAATCACCACAGAGGCTCAGACGATCCAGGAGGCCGACCAGGCCACCCGACCGACTGATTGCTACACTGTAACTGTACCTGTAAATGAACACTGACTGTATATATCTTCCACGCTTGTAAATACTCACGGTACCTCCATATCTGATCATACCATGTTCAATGCAATTGTAACCACTGGCCACCACCCCCGCTGGACTCTATTTTTTTAACAGAGGGTGAATGTGGTAGTATCAGGTATTGCAGTACCCGAGAGGCTGTAGACCATTGGGTAAGCCTAGCAGCTTACCATTGGCTGTTTGGTATGTGGCTCCGCACTGACAGGCGGGGTATAAGAACAGGTGCCGTCCCAGCAGCCCTCATTCTGTACCAAAGCTGCTGGGGAACAGATCTAGTCTATTAAAACCTCGTCTTTAAGTTTAATTGATCGTGCATCACAGTGATTATGGGCGGCCTTTTCCTGGGGGGGTGGGCTGGGGGCGGGGGGGGGGGGGGGGGGGGGGGGAACGGAAAACGCATAGTGTTAGACAGCCGGATGCGGGCAGCATTGGGGATGGGCAGCTGGTGGCTTTGAGGTCTGTGCGCCCAGCCATGGTGGCTGGTTGGGTGCTGGCATGTGGTGCAGGGTGGGGAAACATGCAGCCCAGGGGGTGGGTAGCTGGTGGCTTCAGTGGCTAGGGCACCCAGCCATGGCGGCCGGTATGGGTGCCGGCATATGGTGCGGATGCCGTCCTGGTCGGGGGAGGGGTAAGGTTGTGTGGGGTGGAGGTTGGCATCAGGGGCACAGTGCTGCTTACTTACCCTAGCCGCCCTAAGGAGGCTGCCAAAATTCGGATGGCCAGTCCGGATAGTGTTGCTAGTGGGGCTTACTACCTCTGCCAACTACACCCAGGCACGGCGAATGGCAGCAGCTGGCAACCTCCTTCCCGGGCCCGGGTAGAGGGTCACCTGCCTCTCCTCCACAGCATCCAGGAGGGTGTCAAGCTCAGCGTCCATGAATCTCGGGGCCACTCTCCTTGCTGCCATCTTGTTGGCTGGGAGGGTGTGTGTGGGGAGTGAAGTGTTTATATGCGGCCGCAGCTTGTCAGCCTCCTGAGTGTCAATCACGAAATCCAGTGAATCCCACACCCTTTCTCATTGGAATCGATTGTGTCCACACCGGTGCTATCCCCTCAATGGTCGCTGAATCGGTCCAGCTGCCGTCTAGCGACATTCAATGTGGAATGCATTGACACCGCTGTCGAGGCACCGAAGAATTGCGATTTGGCGTGAAACCTGCACCTGCCACGATTCTCCGCCAAATTGCGTTTCCCGATTCCACCGTCAGCCGGCGGAGAATCCCACCTGCTGTCTTTTTTTAAGAAGGAGAAAGTGGACAGAGCCTTGTTACAGGAGACTCATTTGGATGGCAAGGACCATTTAAAGATAAAGTGGGAATGGTTGGGGCAGTTCTTCTTTCCTCATTTTCAATCAACAACAGAGGAGAAGTAATTTTGGTCAACAAATATGTTCCCTTCAAGGTGGAGAATTGTGTGAAGGATAAGGCGGGCAGATATGTGATTATTAAGGGGCTTTATTTGGAGAATCAATCACGATAAATGAATGTGTATGGCATCCTAATCACTCCCTGGAGTTTGATACTAAAGTCTTCATGGACTTTGCAGAGCTGGCTCTAACAAATTATTTTGTGGGCAGAGACTTTAATTGTCATTTGGGTCCCTTCATTGATAAGCTCCAGTAACCAAAAATCCCCCCACCCTACAGGCAAGGGCATTGGTGGTGTGGGAGGAGGGGGAATACCTGGACCTGTGGAGGACTTTACATCTAGAGATCAGAGAATTTACATTTTGCTCAGCTCCTCACCAATGTCATACTAGACTTGACTTTTTCTTTGTACTTAGGGCTATCCTATATTTGGTGTCCTCCTGTTCCATAGGTAGCATTGTGATCTCTGACCATGCTGCTGTCTTCCTTGAATTTTTACTCTAGGGTTTGTCCCCAGATCTAGGCTGTGGTGTTTTGACACATCTCTGATCAGGAATAAACCCTTTACTACGCATTTTAAGAATGAGTTTGAGCTTCTTCGCAGTCAGTTCCCTTTGTGATGTGACCCCCTCTATTTTGTTGGAGATCTGTAAGGTTTGTGCTAGGGTGTTGGTTATAATAAAAGGTGTAGAATGCTGGAAATTCAGTGCTGGCTGGAGGCTAGATTGGCCAAAGTGGAGGAAGAATACAGGAGGAATCGTATTCAGCTATTATTGAGGGAGGTTAACACAGTTCAGGATGGCTCTTGATACCCTGCTGACGCAGAGGGCCGAGGGGAGTCTTATATTTGCAAAGCAAAAATTGTATGAGTTTGGGAACAAGCCAAGTAGATACTTGGCTTTTTTGACTAAGGGAGCTGATTCTAGGGCTATCCTCTCTGTACATAATTCTAGGGGTTGTAGACTAATTAAAACCAAAGACATTCATAGGAAATTTGGAATTTTTATACTGAACTGTAAACATCGTGCCAGTCTGGAGATGTATTGACATGCGTGGAGTGTTTCTTCTCTTCCCTCGAGCTTCCTATGGCTTTGGATGATCAACGATTAGCCCTTGATTCTCCTATCTCTAAATGACAGGTGGCAATGGCCATTGGTGAATTACAACCGAGCAAGGCCCCTGGGCTGGATGGTTTAGGGTGTGAGTTTTGCAGGGACTTTAAGGACTTGTTCTTAGATCCGTTGATTGGTATGTGCTGGCATTCATTTGCGGCAGGTCTGTTACCACCAACGCTCCAGGAAGCGAATATTTCCAGAATTCTGAAGGCAGGCAAGACCTCGGAGGGGTGTGCTTCCAATGGACCAATTCGCTTTTCGATATTGATTGGAAATTGTTGCCTAAAGTATTGCCGTGGCATTTAGAGGGAATTCTCCCATTGATCATTCAGGGGAACTAGACTAGCTTCATTAGGAGTTGATATTTTAGCAATAATGTCAGAAGGTTATTGAATGTTATCTAAGTTTTCCAAAAGCGGGCGTTGGGTGGGTTAGTGATTTCCTTAAATGCAGAGAAAGCATTTGATAGAGTGGAATGGAATGGCTTGATTTATACGTGGCTGAGATTTGGGCTGGGTGAGGAATATGATCCTTTGATATCTGGGCTGTGCTGTGGGGGGAAGCAGCATAAGATTATGATCTGATGACGTGTTGCTGTTTGTACCGACATCTCAGTTCCTAGATTATTGACATGATAGATAGATTTAGTACCATCTCCAGTTATAAGATTATCTGTGCCTGTGGGAGGATTGAGAGATGGACCACTTCCCCTTTCTAATTTTCCTTTTAGGTGGTCCCCGTTGTGGTTTACATATCTGAGAGTTGTAATTACCCCGTTTTTCAAATAATTATATGGGGCGAATTTTCTTCAGTTGATTTTGTCTATTAGGTGGGACCTACATGTTGATTTTCCCAGCCAGTGTCATGGTTGGGTAGGTTTGCATTAAAATAAATGTTTTTCCTAGATTATTGTATCCCTTGCAGATATTGCCAATCTTACTGTCTGCTAGAGTCTTCAAGGAGATTATTGGAATGATCAGTTTGATAATATGGAATAAAAAGAAGTCTTGTTTGAAGTTCAGCAAGCTGCAGCTCCCATCTTGTAAGGGTGTTTGGGGGTCCCGAATATTAAGCTACACCAATTAGCCTCTCATCTTAGGTTTATAAGGGACTGGGTTAGAAAGGATCTCCATTTGGCTCAATATTGAAAGCAGACCAGTTGGTATATCATTTACAGGTCTTGTTATTTTACAGGGTCTTTAGGTCGGGTTCTGCTCGGTGCGAAAACCCTATAATTATTAATACTTTTACGGCGTGAAGGATAATCAGTCAATTAAAGGGAGATCTAAAGACTTCCACTCTCTCTCATCCAGGACAGCCCAGACTTCCTGTCAGGTGGTCAGGCCATGGATTTGATATTTGGAGATTGAGGCATTTGAAGGCTGGAATATATGTTCAGTGGTGTCTTCTTGTCATCCTTTGAGCAGCTATGCCAAAAATTTGGCATTCCAAGACACTCCTTTTTTAGGACCTGCAACTTAGAGACTTTACCCTGAACAAGGCAACTTTTCTTCTTGGCTTTTCCATTTCCCGGTGGAAAAAAATTCTGATTTCTGCGGCGCCTAAACTGTTAATTAGCAAATTTTATGATACCTTGTATTCTAGATTCTGTGTTAGTATTTTGCAGTCTTTGTAAAGAGACTTGGCAAATAATATTAATGAGGAGACATAGGGTAGTATATTGGTTAATGCCAATAAAATTTCAGTACACAATAGAATGAAGGAGCTCAGTTCAAGATACTGCGCCACTTGCATATCACGCTGTGAGACAAGTTTGATCTTGCTATACCCTCGATATGCCCAAAGTGCCTGGTGGTCGAGGATGTTTATATTCCCGTACCAGCCTCCCCGAACAGGTGCCGGAATGTGGCGACTAGGGGCTTTTCACAGTAACTTCATTTGAAGCCTACTTGTGACAATAAGCGATTTTCATTTCATTCCATTTTCACATGGACCTGTATCAAGATTTTATCCTATTGGACTGGTGTGGTTAAGGAGCTTGTGTGGATATTTGGCCGGGCCTTAGAATTTGATCCTTTGGTCCGAATTCTGGGTCTTTCAGATAGGGGAATTATTAACATTCATGAAAAAAGACTGTACAACATCCTAACTTTGCTGCTCGGAAAGATATCTTCTGCTCCTGGATAAGTGACAAGTATCCTTCAATTCAAAATTGGAATGAATTAGTCATGGAATTTATTTCTATGGAATTCCTGACTTCTGTGCTCCGTTCTCAGTCGGATACATTCCGTAGAGTGTGGGAGCCCTATCTCAAATTTCGAAGCTCCACTTTGTCTGACCTGCCCCTGCAAAGTTTCTCTTGAGTCATATTGCAAGTCACAATCTCGCCATACGTAAAGGTGTGCATTTTGATATGTTATCCTATCATGGCCTTATCCTCTTCCCTCCCCATTTTCTGAATGATCCGGTCTTAAGGACTGCTGTTCTCAATTTATCCAGTCTTTCTCTGTAATTATATTTGCAGAAATACTTGTTCTGTACTGTACCAGTTGTGTTTTGAAAATTTGTTGGGTTATCTGTATAAATGAAAAAGCTCCAATAAAAATATATATAAAAAGAAGGAAATGGCAAAGGAAAAAAAGGACTGGATTTCTGGGAAAAGCTGTGCACTGATTCATATCAGTAGAAATCTTTAGCTACTGTATTTTGGAACTGAATGGTTTACGTGGAACAGCCCACTTACTGTAGTCGCCTTGACTCATTCTTACCACAAATTAAATTGAGTCATAGCAGCTGCAACACAAGCATTATTTGATGTGAATCACCAATCCATAAAATTGCACAATTGAGGAAGGAAAGTGTTTGAGCAGCAGTTATTCATGGCTTTTTGGTGGCTTTCGTAAATCTGATCTGTTTGAAAAAGCATGCGCATAAAACTACTGAGGAAAATGATTCAAAAATTCCTTGCGTTAACTTTTGCTGTTACTGTGTACTAAACTACAATCTTTGGATTGTAAGTGGAAAACCTTTTTTTTTCCACTGGTTGCAGGAATCATGCTGACTATACAGCAATTCCCTCAGGGCAACTCATTTGACCATGTCATAATGAAACATTTGCCTGTACAAGTCATATAATGGGCACTAAGCTACTTTTGCTGTGGTCATTATTCACTGTATCAGAAATGTAATGTAGCTGCAAAACATACTATGAAAATGAGGGTTGGTTTGGCCTTCACAAACTGCTCCAATATACTACCCCCAAAAAATCATGGGCTAGGTTTTACAGGTCACCTGAGAGAAGATAAACAGGCATGAGTGGCATGCGCCCGTGGCCCAATTGAGGTCCGTAAATGTCCAATTCATACCCACTTATGGACCTAATCTCACTTCCGCTCAGATTTAACCACCCAACGTACAACCCAGCAGGCACTTTTCTGTAATACCAGCAGTGGCCACCATTCCCAATGGCATTGTCAGTACTGCAGATTTTCCAGCCTCTAATTGGCGAGTAGCTCTTTGAGGCAGGCCTTCCTCCTGGAGACGGACGTAAGTCTCACCTCATCACAGATAAAGACCCATTGGCTGAAAAATTAAAGCAGGAGACGGTGAGGGAATGCAAAGGTGCAAGGAGGTAGGCCTTGTATATTAGATCTGGTTGGTCCTTTGGTTGGGTGGAGGAGGGGGATTCCAGGCAGGGATGGTGGTAGAATGATGGTCCTAGATAGCGGACTTGGGGCTTTCTCCGGTGGGGTCCTGGAGCTTCAACTGAGGGTAGTGGGCAGTGGAGGAAACAGCCAAGAGGGGTGGGAAGTAGGATGTTGTAAGATGCCATGTTGAGGGTGATGCTGGGGTAGCTGAAGGTTTCATGGGAAGATGGTCATGGAAACAGAAAAAATATGTGGCTCGGATAATGGAAGAGGCCAGAGTTGGGGTGGACATGGGGGTAGTACCGGGCATAAGCTCAAAAATGCTCATGTTAAGAGGGAGTGAGCCAAGATCAAAGGCGGCATTCCGGACATTCGAGTCCTCCCTTTTGAGGAGGATGTCACTCAGCTAGCCGGGGAGGAGCAAGACCACGCATGTGCTGAAGTTGAGATAGGACTCCCCCAGGAAGCCACTGAGAATGCCTCCAGTCTATAGTTGTCAGATACGCCCACAAAGTAACACTTTGGTAATTAAGGAACCTGCTTAGGCATTCACTACATCCTCCTTTTCTTCATTCCTGGTATCAGCGATAAAAGGGGAAGGCCCACAATGGGGAATGCATGCTTACGGCAGCTCCTGAGCCCTCCCCAATGTGATTGACAAGTGCTTGTCCTTCAACTGATAAACACTGACAGCATGAAATGTCTGGCACACATTCAATGTGCATGTCCCATCTGATTCTGAGTCCTACAACCCAAGCTCCTGTGTGACATCCCTGTGCACCCTCACACTTACACCCTCATGCCTATTTGCAGTGGGTAGATGGTGCCCCTTATCCTGTGTTTGGGTGGGATTGTTTTTGTATTGTTGAGGTTGTTCTTTTTATCTTTTGTGTGGTGAAAATAGTGAACATTTGTCAAATAAAAATATTTTTTTTAAAAGGAAAAAGCAGCCCACTTGATTGGCACCCCAGCCACAAACATTCACTCCCCCCACCAGCGGTGTACAGTGTCAGCAGTGTGTACCATCCATGAGATGAACTGCAGGAATTCACCAAACCTCCATAGGCAGTACTTTGCAAAACCATGGCCACTACCTCGCGAAAGGCAAGGGTAGCAGATACATGGGTGTTACGGATGCCTGGTCAGCTCTCAACAGTCCCTAAGAGCCTGAACCAGAGCCTTAACCTTTTTACGTTTTAAGACAGTGAGGAAATATCAATTCGTTCCAGGAGTGATAATATAAGAAATAGGACTTGGTTATTTTATAAACAAACTTTATTAAAGTATTGCGTACAGTTCTGGTCACCGCATTATAGGAAGGACGTGGAGGCTTTGGAGCGGGTGCAGAGGAGATTTACCAGGATGTTGCCTGGTATGGAGGGAAAATCTTATGAGGAAAGGCTGATGGACTTGAGGTTGTTTTCGTTGGAGAGAAGAAGGTTAAGAGGAGACTTAATAGAGGCATACAAAATGATCAGGGGGTTAGATAGGGTGGACAATGAGAGCCTTCTCCCGCGGATGGAAATGGCTGGCACGAGGGGACATAGCTTTAAACTGAGGGGTAATAGATATAGGACAGAGGTCAGAGTTAGGTTCTTTACGCAAAGAGTAGTGAACTTTGTGGGCCGAAGGGCCTGTACTGCGCTGTATCGTTCTATGTTCTATGTTCTAAAACAATATTTAAACTTTTAAACTTCACCCCTAACAATAACAGATCACATGCTGTTTCTTAACCTGAACACACTAGTTCCCATTAAACAGTATTTTAAATGAACATGCAGCTTTCTTTCCACTCACACAGACAAGGCAATACTTGCATTTAACAAAGCAATTTTTCTTCTGTTACGGAAATTCTTTCAGAACCCTTTTCAAAGTCTTCCTCGGTGGCAACTTTTATGACCTCTCTCAGTCAATTTCCAAAGCCTTTTCCCTGTACCTGTTCAAAACAGGATCCTTTCTCCCTCTAAGCCCCAGCCCCTCAACCAAAGGTTTTCTGCTGGAGTGTCCAGACTTGAACCCATCATCGTTATCTTTGCTGGTTGAGTGCCGACTCCAGTTTGTACAGAAGAACAAAGCCATGTTATTGGTATGCAACTAACCTCCCATTGACAGAGAAAGAGGCCATCAGACTTCAATGGGCTAATAACTGGTTAGACGGAGTGTCCCGAAAGACAATAGATTTGGGACATCCTGTGCATTTCCACTCATGTGTTTAAGTCTGACTGGGACAGTATAACTCAGCCAGGTATGGATGTATCCCCCCAATTCTGTGCCAGCAATTTTTCCAGTTAGTTTCACCTCTAAATTGCCTGCTACATCTTCAATCTCATTTCTGGACCCAAGTTCCTAATATCTGCCTCGTGTAACATGGGAACACAACCACCTAAAAGATCCCCTCCAAGTCACTCACCATCCTGACTTGGAAATATATTGTCATTCCTTCACTTTCGCTGGATTAAAATCTTGGAACTCCCTCCCTAGTAGCATTGTGGGTGAACCGACACCACATGGACTACAACAGTTCAAGAAGGCAGCTCACCACAACTTTCTCCAGGGCAATTAAGGATGGACAATAAATGCTGGCCTAGTAAATGAATATTTAAAAATGCCCTCTCTGTCTCTCCCTATAGGTTGAAGGTTCTTCAAGATGGGCCTGGCTCTTGGCAGCTTGCTCTGCTTTTTCAAAAAAAAACATGAAGCAAAAATGGCTGCTGTCATGCTGGGTCAATATTCCCTATAAGGAAAATCAGCCCAGGCCTGGGGCTTATCATAACCACAATCTGTTTGAGGACCCATTGAATTCCAAATATCTTTTGTGAATCCTCTTGAGGTAGACATAGGGCGCGATTCAGCAAGCGTTTTGCGCCCAGCACGGATCTAGGCGCATCGGTTAAATCGCACGCGGGCCCCAAACTGGACTCTGCACCAGGCGTGAAACCTCGCACGAGTCACTCAACAGGCTCCCTCAGGCGAGATCTGGATCTCACCCTCGCAGGGTATGAACCAGATCTGAATATTTAAACGAGCATATTTGCCATTGAAGACCCCCAGGTGGGGTTGCGGTGATGCGGAACTAAGCCGCACATTTCGGCAGCTCCCGCTAGAACGGACTTTTGGGCTCTCCGGAGGAACCCCAACGGAAATTTTTTGACCGATTCCCGTGTGGGAAGGTGAGAGCAAGGTCCCCCTTCCGTCGTGTATGGAGGGGACCAGAAGTGGAGCGGCGGAAAAAGAGGCTTTGGAGCAGCGGCAGAAATGAAGGGGAGAAAACAAGATGGCGGAGGGCAGAGATCGAGCAGCATGGGGGCCGGACCAGCAGGAGTTTCTCAGGCACTGGGTGGAGGAGCTTAAAAAGGAGGTGCTGGCACCAATGCTGATGGCGATCAAGGGGCTGAAGGAGACCCAGAAGGCCCAGGAGGTAGAGCTCCGAGAGGTGAGGGACAAAACCAACGAGAATGAGGACGAGATCTTGGGCCTGGCAGTGAAGATGGAGGCGCGCGAGGTGCTGCACAAGCGGTGGGCCGAGAGATTCGAGGTCCTGGAGAACAGGTCGAGGAGGAAGAATCTCCGGATTCTGGGTCTCCCTGAAGGGGTGGAGGGGGCCGATGCCGGGGCGTATGTGAGCACGATGCTCCATTTGCTGATGGATGCGGAGGCCTCTCCGAGCCCCCTGGAGCTAGAAGGGGCTCACCGGGTCCTGGCGAGAAGACCCAAGGCCGGCGAGCCGCCAAGGGCGATAGTGGCGAGGTTCCATCATTTCGTGGACAGAGTGAGTGTCCTGAGATGGGCCAAGAAAGAGCGGAGCAGTAGATGGGAGAATGCGGTGATCCGAGTCTACCAGGACTGTAGCGCGGAGGTGGCAAAGAGGAGAGCTGGCTTCAACCGGGCCAAGGCGGTGCTGCATAAAAAGAGGGTGAGATTCGGAATGCTGCAGCCAGTGCGACTGTGGGTCACGTATCAGGATCGACGCCACTATTTTGAAACGGCAGAAGAGGCTTGGACCTTTATCCAAACGGAAAAATTGGACTCGGACTCGTCTGTGGTTGTCGGGGAGATGTTGACTGTATTCAGGGTTGTAAATATGGGTAAAGAATGTTTTACGGGTGGGACGATGGATGGGGATGGGGGAAGAGTTCTGATGGGGAGACTGTGAGGAATGTGGGCACCGGTGCTGGAGGGAGGTGAGACCCGGGGATGGGGGAATAGGGTTGCTGCTGCATTGGCCGAGGGGGAACTGAAAATAGAAGAGGTGGTCGGGGCGGGGGGTCCCCGTCTGGGGGACTGGAGGGTGCGGGAGGCGCGGGCACGAGACTGGCCTAAAATAGAAGATGGCTAGTCGGCAGGGGGGGTGGGTGGGGAGCCCCCCAATCCGGCTGATCACGTGGAATGGGCCGGTTAAGAGGGCCCAAGTGTTTGCGCACTTAAAGGGACTGAAGGCAGACGTGGTCATGCTTCAGGAGACACATCTTAAGGTGGCAGATCAGGTCAGGTTAAGAAAGGGATGGGTAAGACAGGTATTCCATTCGGGGCTGGATGCGAAGAATAGAGGGGTGGCAATACTGGTGGGGAAGCGGGTGTTGTTTGAGGCCAAGAACATAGTAGCGGACAATGGAGGTCAATACGTGATAGTGAGCGGTAGGTTGTAGGGGACGTGGGTGGTATTGGTAAATGTATACGCCCCGAACTGGGACGATCCTGGATTCATGAAGCGTATGTTGGGGCGTATTCCGGACCTGCAGGTAGGAAGCTTGATAATGGGTGGGGATTTCAACACGGTGTTGGACCCAGCACTGGATCGCTCCAGATCTAGGACCGGAAAATAATGAGTAAAATAAGGGCCCATGGTATTTGAGGCAAGGTACTAACGTGGATTGATGATTGGCTGTCAGGCAGAAGGCAGAGAGTTGGGATAAAAGGTTCTTTTTCGGCATTGCAACCGGTGATGAGTGGTGTCACGCAGGGTTCAGTGTTGGGGCCACAGCTGTTCTCTTTATATATTAACGATCTAGATGACGGGACTGTGGGCATCCTGGCTAAGTTTGCCGATGATACAAAGATAGGTGGAGGGGCAGGTAGTATGGAGGAGGTGGGGAGGCTGCAGAAAGATTTAGACAGTTTAGGAGAGTGGTCCAAGAAATGGCTGATGAAATTCAACGTGGGCAAGTGCGAGGTCTTGCACTTTGGAAAAAAGAATAGAGGCATGGACTATTTTCTAAACGGTGACAAAATTCATAATGCTGAAGTGCAAAGGGACTTGGGAGTCCTAGTCCAGGATTCTCTAAAGGTAAACTTGCAGGTTGAGTCCGTAATTAGGAAAGCAAATGCAATCTTGTCATTTATCTCAAGAGGCTTGAAATATAAAAGCAGGGATGTACTTCTGAAGCTTTATAAAGCATTAATTAGGCCCCATTTAGAATACTGTGAGCAATTTTGGGCCCCACACCTCAGGAAGGACATACTGGCACTGGAGCGGGTCCAGCGGAGATTCACACGGATGATCCAAGGAATGGTAGGCCTAACATACGATGAACGTCTGAGGATCCTGGGATTATATTCATTGGAGTTTAGGAGGTTAAGGGGAGATCTAATAGAAACTTACAAGATAATGAATGGCTTAGATAGGGTGGACGTAGGGAAGTTGTTTCCATTAGCAGGGGAGACTAGGACCCGCGGCACAGCCTTAGAATAAAAGGGAGTCACTTTAGAACAGAGATGAGGAGAAATTTCTTCAGCCAGAGTGGTGGGTCTGTGGAATTCATTGCCACAGAGGGCGGTGGAGGCCGGGACGTTGAGTGTCTTTAAGACAGAAGTTGATAAATTCTTGATTTCTCGAGGAATTAAGGGCTATGGAGAGAGAGCGGGTAAATGGAGTTGAAATCAGCCATGATTGAATGGTGGAGTGGACCCGATGGGCCGAATGGCCTTACTTCCGCTCCTATGTATTATGGTCTTATGGTCTTATGGAAAGAGGCCGGCTGCAGCCAAGATGCTTAGGGGGTTTATGGGCCAGATGGGGGAGTAGATCCGTGGAGATTTGCCAGGCCTTTGGCCAGAGAATTTTTTTTTTCTCCCATGTACACAAGGCCAACTCCCGGATAGATTTTTTTTGTTCTGGGCAGGGCATTGATCCCGAAAGTGGAGGGAACGGAGTATTCGGCCATAGCCATTTCAGACCACGCCCCGCACTGGGTGGAACTAGAGTTGGGGGAGGAGAGGGACCAACGCCCACTGTGGCGGTTAGATGTGGGACTGCTGGCAGACGAGGAAGTGTGCGGGAGGGTGCAGGGGTGCATTGAAAGGTATTTGGAGGCCAACGACAAAGGGGAGGTGCAGGTGGGAGTAGTATGGGAGGCGCTGAAGGCGGTGGTCTGGGGAGAGTTAATCTCCCTCAGGGCTCATCGGGAGAAGAGAGAGGGCAGGGAAATGGAGAGGTTAGTGGGGGAGATTTTAAGAGTGGACAGGAGATATGCAGAGGCCCCTGATGAGGTACTACTCAGGGAGAGGCGAAGTTTCCAGATGGAGTTCGACCTGTTGACCACAGGGAAGGCAGAGGCACAGTGGAGGAAGGCACAGGGAGAGAAGGCAAGCTGGATGCTGGCACATCAGCTCCGTAAGAGGATGGCAGCGAGGGAGATAGGTGCAGTCAAGGATGGAAGGGGAACTACATTGCGGAGTGCGGTGAAAGTAAATGAGGCATTCAAGGCCTTCTATGAGGAGTTGTACAGATCCCAGCTCCCAGTGGGAAAAGAGGGGATGCGACGTTTCTTGGACCAACTGAGGTTCCCGAGGGTGGAGGAGCAGGAGGTGGCTGGTTTGGGGGCACCATTTGGGTTGGAGGAGCTGATTAGAGGACTGGGGGGCATGCAGGCAGGGAAGGCCCCGGGACCGGATGGGTTCCCAGTGGAGTTCTATAGGAAGTATGTAGACCTGTTAGCCCCGTTGCTGGAGAGGACTCTCAATGAGGCAAGGGAGGGGGGGGGACCCTGCCCCCGACAATGTCGGAGGCGATGATCTCTTTGATCCTGATGCGGGATAAGGACCCACTGCAATGTGGGTCGTACAGGCCGATCTTGCTCCTCAACGTAGATGCTAAGTTGCTGGCAAAAGTGCTGGCTACGAGGATCGAGGACTGTGTCCCGGGGGTGATTCACAGGACCAGACGGGATTTGTAAAGGGCAGGCAGCTAAACACCAATGTGCGGAGGCTCCTAAATGTGATTATGATGCCATCGGTGGGAGAGGCGGAGATAGTGGCGGCTATGGATGCGGAGAAGGCCTTTGACCGAGTAGAGTGGGAGTATCACTGGGAAGTGTTGCGGAGGTTTGGGTTCGGGGAGGGTTTATTAGCTGGGTTAAGCTCCTATATAGAGCCCCGGTGGCGAGTGTGGTTACGAATCGGCGGAGGTCAGAGTACTTTCGGCTGTATCGAGGGACGAGGCAGGGGTGCCCCCTGTTGTTTGCATTAGCAATTGAACCATTGGCCATGGCATGAAGGGAGTCCAGGAAATGGAGGGGGGTGGTCCGAGGGGAAGAGGAGCATCGAATGTCGCTATATGCAGACGACCTGTTGCTGTATGTGGCGGATCCAGTGGAGGGGATGGTGGAGGTCATGCAGATCCTAAGGGAGTTTGTGGACTTTTCGGGCTATAAGCTTAATGTCGGGAAAAGTGAGCTCTTCGTGGTGCATCCAGGGAACCAGGGAATAGGGATAGACGACCTACCGTTGAGGAGGGCGGAAAGGAGCTTTCGATACTTGGGGATTCAGGTAGCTAGGAACTGGGGGGCCCTGCACAAACTTAATTTGACGCGGCTGGTGGAGCAGATGGAGGAGGACTTCAAACGATGGGACATGTTGCCACTCTCGCTAGTGGGCAGAGTACAGTCGATTAAAATGGTGGTCCAAGGTTTCTTTTTGTATTCCAGTGCCTTCCAATTGTGATCACCAAGGCCTTTTTTAAGAGGGTAGGCAGGAGCATTATGGGTTTTGTGTGGGCAAACAAGACCCCGAGGGTAAGGAGGGGGTTCCTGGAGCGTAGTAGAGATAGAGGAGGGCTGGCGTTGCCGAATCTGGGTGGCTACTACTGGGCAGCCAATGGGATGATCCGTAAGTGGGTAATGGAGGGAGAGGGGGTGGCATGGAAGAGGTTGGAGATGGCGTCCTGCAAAGGAACGAGCCTGGGGGCGCTGGTGACGGCACCACTGTCGCTCTCGCTGACAAGGTACACCACGAGTCCAGTGGTGGCGGCAACGCTAAAGATCTGGGGGCAGTGGAGACGACACAGGGGTGCGATGGGAGCCTCGGTGTGGTCCCCGATCAGAGATAACCATAGGTTTGTCCCAGGAAGGATGGACGAGGGGTTTCAGAGCTGGCATCGGGCAGGGATTGGAAGAATGGGGGACCTGTTCATTGATGGGATGTTTGCGAGCCTAGGGGCGCTGGAGGAGACGTTTGGGCTACCCCCGGGAAACGCGTTCAGGTACATCCAAGTGAGGGCGTTTGTGAGGCTGCAGGTGAGGGAATTCCCACTGCTCCCGGCACAGGGGATTCAAGACAGGGTGATTTCGGGTGTATGGGTCGGAGAGGGCAAGGTGTCGGCGATATACCAGGAGATGAAAGAAGAGGGGGGAGGCTTTGGTAGAGGTGCTGAAGGGCAAATGGGAGGAGGAATTGGGGGAGGAGATCGAAGAGGGTCTGTGGGCTGATGCCCTGAGTAGGGTTAATTCTTCTTCCTCGTGTGCCAGGCTTAGCCTGATACAGTTTAAGGTTATTCACAGAGCGCATATGACAGGGGCGAGGCTGAGTAGGTTCTTTGGGGTGGAGGACAGATGTGGGAAGTGCTCAGGAAGCTCGGCGAACCATGCCCATATGTTCTGGTCGTGCTCAGCACTGGATGGGTTCTGGAGGGGAGTTGCGAGAACTGTATCTAAGATGGTGAAAGTCCAGGTCAAGCCAAGGGGAGGGGGGGAGGGGGAGGGGGAGGGGGGGTGAGGGGGAGGGATGAGGGGGTGAGGGGAAGGGGGGAGGGGGGAGGGGGGAGGAGGTGAGGGGGAGAGGAGGAGGGGGAGGGGGTGAGGGGGAGGGGGGAAGGGGGGAGGGGGGAAAGGGGGGGAAGGGGGAGAGGGGGGGGTGGGGGGTGAGGGGGAGGGGAGGGGGGAGGGGGAGGGGGAGAAGGGGGGAAGGGGGAGGGGAGGGGGGAGAAGGGGGGAGGGAGAGGGGGGAGGGAGAGGGGGGAGGGAGAGGGGGGAGGAAGGGGGGAGGAAGGGGGGGAGGAAGGGGGGGAGGAAGGGGGGGAGGAAGGGGGGGAGGGGGGGAGGGGGGAGAGAGGGGGGGAGGGGGGAAAGAAGGGGAAGGGGGGTTTTCCTGGGGGCACTTGAGCAAGAAAATACATAAATGTTCCGGAAAGTTGATATGTGCGGGAGGAATCCAATGTACAAAATTCTGTATTATGTTGATTTGACATGTTTATGTCTTGCTATGCGACTTTTCTTTTCTTTTTGTTACGGGGGGGGGGGGGGGGGTTGTATGGTTGAGAATGTTGTTGAAAATTCCTAATAAACATATTTATTTAAAAAAAGAAGACCCCCAGGTGGTCGGGGGCAGGGCAGCCTGGCACCCTAGCAGTGCCACCCTGACGCTGAAGCTCACCAGTAGGAAATCCCTCCTAAATGTGACCTCAGCGGGGAGAAAGACCAAAGAAGACAGCATAGCGCCGTTGTGTAGCGTGATGTTTCTCTGCACTGCAGCTGCCAAGAAACATCCCACTAAAAACGCCGTTCAGCAGACTTTAACTTGAGTCTGCTGAATCATGCCCATAGTCTGGATCCCGTCTGGTGGTGGGGGTCAAAACCACAAGAGAAGTCATGCGACCATCTGAATAAATTTTGCTTCGGTTTTTTCTTTTAATCAGTTCAAGATTTTTAAAGGTATTACTGAATCTGAAAATAAAATAGTCTTTCCCCATTGTTCTTGTTCATGGAAAATCAGATTAGCAACTAAATATTCAAAAACATAATCTATGTAGGAAAGAAGGTGAAGTAACTATACTAATTAAAAATGGCATAATGGCAATAGAAAATAAGATTGTGACTGGCAGTAAGATGTGTCCAGAATCCAAATGAATTGAATTAAAAGATAAGGGATTCACCCAAAGGAGAAAATAATTGACAGTGTAGTGAAACTGAAAGAGAATAAGATCACAGAATCAAAAGGTAAGGGCACACAAATATTCAAGGAAACCAGGGGGAGAGATGGCAGAGGTATATAGAAGTTTTATAGGAGGGGGAACAATGCCAGGGGACTTCTATTTCCAACTGGTAAAATACCATGTAAAGGTGTTACAAATACAAGGTTTATCAGCTTGTTATGTTTTCTGCGTACTTCTTTAATTTAGGATAAAATGGAGGAATTATGGGGTTGTGGCACCTGCTCTGAATTCTGTCTGATGCTTGGCTGTTAATGGTTAAAGGGAGGTCTTTCTGAAATGATGCAAGTGTGGTGAACCACTGTACACCTGTATTAGGGGATGTAAGGTAGGACCTGTACTACAGGTTCGCCGGTAGCCCATACCTGCTGGCTCTGCCCAGGAGGAGGAGTATAAATATGCGTGTCCTCCATTCAGCTGCCATTTTGCCAGCTGCTGTAGGAGGCCACGCATAGAACATAGAATGATACAGCACAGTACAGGCCCTTCGGCCCACGATGTTACACCGAAACAAAAGCCATCTAACCTACACTATACCATTATCATCCATATGTTTATCCAATAAACTTTTAAATGCCCTCAATGTTGGCGAGTTCACTACTGTAGCAGGTAGGGCATTCCACGGCCTCACTACTCTTTGCGTAAAGAATCTACCTCTGACCTCTGTCCTATATCTATTACCCCTCAGTTTAAAGTTATGTCCCCTCGTGCCAGCCATTTCCATCCGCGGGAGAAGGCTCTCACTGTCCACCCTATCTAACCCCCTGATCATTTTGTATGCCTCTATTAAGTCTCCTCTTAACCTTCTTCTCTCCAACGAAAACAACCTCAAGTCCATCAGCCTTTCCTCATAAGAATTTCCCTCCATACCAGGCAACATCCTAGTAAATCTCCTCTGCACCCGCTCCAAAGCCTCCACGTCCTTCCTATAATGCGGTGACCAGAACTGTACGCAATACTCCAAATGCGGCCGAACCAGTTTTGTACAGCTGCAACATGACCTCCTGACTCCGGAACTCAATCCCTCTACCAATAAAGGCCAACACTCCATAGGCCTTCTTCACAACCCTATCAACCTGGGTGGCATCTTTCAGGGATCTATGTACATGGACACCTAGATCCCTCTGCTCATCCACACTTCCAAGAACTTTACCATTAGCCAAATATTCCACATTCCTGTTATTCCTTCCAAAGTGAATCACCTCACACTTCTCTACATTAAACTCCATTTGCCACCTCTCAGCCCAGCTCTGCAGCTTATCTATATCCCTCTGTAACCTGCTACATCCTTCCACACTGTCGACAACACCACCGACTTTAGTGTCGTCTGCAAATTTACTCACCCACCCTTCCGCGCCTTCCTCTAGGTCATTGATAAAAATGACAAAACTTACTGCAATAAAGCCACAGTTGTACCCAATCTGAGTCTTTGTACAATTGATCGTGCATCAGCAAGATATTTGCATCTGTAGACAATGGGAAAAGTATCTGTGCTGTTAGTTTCCAAGCCTTTCCTGGAGGTGTTAGGAACATCAGTTTTATAAATAGTTATACTTTAAACTATTTAATTTTAGAATAGAATGGAACTGAGAGTCTAAGGGATGGTTGATTAGCATTGCTACCTGCCCCATGTGATTCACCATTGAGAAGGGCCTTGAAAGATGACAGCCTGGATTCTCTCACCCGGTGCCGGGTCGGAGAATCCCCAGGGGGGGGCGTGAGAATTGTGCCCCGTCTGTACCATTCTCCGCCGTTGTTTTTCAGGCGCCGGCGGGATCGCCGCCATGTCGGTCAAGGGCCGTTGACAGCGCTCCCCCCCCCCCCGGCGATTCTCCGGGCCCCAATGATCCAAGTGGCTGACGAGTTTGGCCGAGACCCGCCGGCGTGGATTACTCACCTCCCACACGGCGGGACCTGAAAGGTAAGTGTGCGAGGGCTGTCCTGGGGGGGGCAGGGGGATCCGACCCCGGGGGGGGCCCCCACAGTGGCCTGGCCCGTGATCGGGGCCTACTGATCGGCGGGCGGGCTGGTTCCGTGGGGGCCTACTTTACTCCGCCACGGGTCCCTGTAGTCCGTGGGCCGGCACGGAGAAGGGAACCCCTGTGCATGCACGGAACTACGCCGGCCGTTCCGCGCATGCGCGGACTTGCTCGGGCCGTTCCCCGCTGGTTGGAGCTGCGGGGACGACTCTTGGGCTACCAAGCCCCCTAGAAAGGTGAGGATTCCTCAATTTTGTGGGCCGATTTTCACGCCAGCGTGCGGACATGAAATGAATGAAATGAAAATCGCTTATTGTCACAAGTAGGCTTTAAATGAAGTGACTGTGAAAAGCCCCTGGTCGCCACATTCCAGTGCCTGTTCGGGGAGGCTGGTACGGGAATTGAACCCGCGCTGCTGGCCTGCCTTGGTCTGCTTTAAAAGCCAGCTATTTAGCCCAGTGTGCTAAACCAGCCCCTCGCCCCATTTTTAGAGAATCCTGCCCGTAGAGTCCATCAGAAGCCATTGTAGTGTTACCAGTAATCCTAAAATCCTCTCAAACAATGAATCTGTAAGAATCTGAATGAGAGAGAGAGAGCACACAGAGAGATGATGCAGTTCGGCTCTCTTGTTCACCATGCAGAATGCAGGTGGAAGCTCACACTCAGATTGCACAGACCAAGTTCCTGAGAATTTGAACAAGACTGGAAGATTTGCCTGGCTATTCATAGAGCATGCAATCTCCAGGGTAACCCTCACTGTAAGCGTCAGCCCTGAAATTAGGAATTACTTGGCTGGGAAAGGAAAAAGAAAGCAGGGGGCAGCTAAACAGCATTAATCCAAGTGAATGAATTGTCCACTGAAAAAAAACGTGAAGTATAACGATGGCAGGGGACTTTGAGTCATTTAAAATGTCAAATGAGGGAAACGCTTCTGTGGTTTTCCACATTCCTGACTCAGTGGTCTTGATGTTATCCCTTAACTGACATCGATGTCCATACTAGAACAACAAATTCACTGAGTCTTTATGGGAAATAGCATCATATAAAAGTTGCTGATAAAGACTATGGTTGCTGGACTCCTGATGAGTAGTTAGGATCAATATATGAAGCTCCTCTAGGAAAATAATTGAAAATCCAAAGTGCGAAGTTAGAGATCTACTCTGTTGTACTTGTCATTGTATACTTATATTTGGGTAATTTGAGAATTGGAGCTGGTAATCAGGATGGTGCTGGTTTGTTTTGGTCAAGGGATTTGGATTCCTGCATGAGATTTTGGAATTATTGGCTTACAGTTAGCAAATCATTGGCTGATATTTGGTCTAGCCACAGACCCTATACAATACACAGAAACATAGAAGCAGGAGGAGGCCATTCAGCCCTTTGAGTCTGCTCTGCCATTCAGTATGATCATGCTGATTCCCTATCTCAATGCCATTGTCCCACTTTATCCCCGTACCCCTTGGTGCCATTAAAATCAAAAACGTTATCTATCTCTTCCTTGAATACATTCAGCCACTTGGCCTCCACAGCCTTCTATGGTAAAGAATTCCAGAGGTTCATAACAGTTTGAGTGAAGAAATCTTTTCTCATCTCAGTCCTCTCACTAGATCCTTGGTTCCTTAACATTCCTGGGAATTTATTTTGCTCTTCTTTGTGAAGACAGAACCAAAGTATGTGCTCAATTCCTCTGCCATTTCATTATAAAACTATTATAATACAATTAGTGAAGGTTTAAAATCTGATGTTGCAGTTTCCAGAGTGGGATTGACTAGTTGTCACTTGTGTTCCAGTCAACTTCTTTCTGAATGGAATATATATATAAGCTGCATTAAAGCTTAACTAAGTTAAGATGCTGAATGTTTCACATCCTTTTAGACTGACACACAAAGTAAAAACAAAAATGTTTTAATTTATTCATAAAGAAATGACAGAATGTAATTTCCAAACCTTCTGTTATAAATTTTCATTCCTCGTTAATTTGCACACACACCATTTCTGATGTTTTAAAGATAAAAATAAACAGGGGAGTAGAATTGAACAGGAGAGATGGAAAATGAGCTACCGGTTTGCTATGCTATCAAAGTTAAAATCAATGCCATTGTTTTTCCCTCTTGAGGTTCCGTCCCATTTGTGAATTTCTGACGACTGCCATTCCCCTTTCACGCTGTCCTTCTCAAGTTTTCTTTTCTGTTCTGTCTTTTTCATTTACAGATGTTGGTGGACCTGTTGTCGATTTCTCATACTTCCTGTTTATGAGTACAATTTCAGTTCCCCCATACTTCTCCAAGGCCATTACCAGCCATTCCTCCAGTCTACAAAACCAGTGAAATTTGACATATGTGTGTTACTTCCCTGATTGTATTTTTCACATCACTCCAAAGACTTGAGTACTTAATCTAGGCTGACACTTCTGTACAGTCTCGAGGGACTGCTGGCTTTTGGATGAGATGGTAATTCAAGGCTCCACCTGCCTTCTCATTAAATGTAAAAGATCCTTTGGCACAACTCAAAGGATTTTCCCAGGTGTCCCGCCTAATATTTATCCCTCAAACATCATCGCGAATTTGGGGGACCTTGCTAGGCATAATTTGGCTGTCACGTTTCCATGACAACAGTGACAATATTTCAAAAGTACTTTAGGACACCCTGAGGTGATGAAAGGTGTATAAATCCAACTTATTTCTTTCTCCCAATGTCTGCATCTTATCTCTTCTTGCTTTGTTCTTCTAATACAATGTATGCAAATGATAAGCTCTGTAGAGTTTTTTGAAGGTTTAAAGGACATGGATGCTGCTGAAATTAGGCCAATGACGATCAGGCACCAGAGTGTGGCAACTATGGGCTTTTCACAGTAACTTCATTGCAGTGTTAATGTAAGCCTACTTGTGACACTAATAAAGATTATTATTATTAGATACTTAAATTCACAACTGTATACATGCATAAATTCTGTGCATGTGCAAGTGCAGAACAGATCCCTGCAGTATTCTGGAGCAACTTCAGGGCAGTGGCTTTCCTCACCAAATATTGAACCAAGCCACGAGGCAGCTTGAGAAACAATGATGGTCAGCACAGATGCTTTTTGTAGATGTCAAGGTTATGCATATTTTCATTATGGCACTTTGTCATGAGTGTGATTTACCTTAGTCATGAACAGTAATGTACTGGTGCGACCTGTATAGAACATTTTTTGGGTTACTTACCCACTCAGTTCTCTTGGCCATTGAATGCAGAGAAACAGAACTGTGCAACATATTTAATGCATAAAAATGTATTATATCACATCCAGATGTTGATTAACCCTTACAAGGTAGCATCTGAATTTCAATTGGATTGCATTGCCATATCATCACTAAGTAGCTGTTAGTTTGTACAAAATAACTATTTTCTGAATTTCAATCAGCTGTGCTTAATTCTGTTCGTGGGATCTTGTAATATGTGAAGTGTATTTCAACCCTTGATGGTGGTATTACTAGATTATAAATCATAGATGATAGAATCTACAGTGCAGAAGGAGGCCATTCAGCCCATCGGGTAACATAGTGGTTAGCACCATGGCTTCACAGCCTCAGGGTTCCAAATTCGATTCTCGCTTCGGCTGAGGAATTGAACAAACGAATGTGATATAAAATAGTTAGTTCAAATATTAGTTACAGTAATGTAGATGTGAGCCAGTCTGATAGTAGTGAGTTCACAAAGGACAAAGGGATTCAGAAAGCATGGCAAGGATGGGGAAAAGGATGCTGGGTAACAAGAGGCCCAGGGTTAAAGAATGCGAAGTGAGCCAATCAGGATATATGGCCAGGTCAGGAGGCATATAGGATGACCTATGGGAATCTTGTGTGTGAAACTTGATGCCATTTGAATGAGATTTGTAAAGATTTCTTTGTCTCCGATAGCACTCGGTTCTGGAGCTCCAGGAGACCGCTTGTGTGTTCTGAATCTCTGTGGAGCGAGTCAGCCTTGCAAGTTAGTTAAAAATAAATAATACTATACCTACAAATCCATCTCGGGTTTTATTGAGGCCAGACTGACGGGTAAAGAATTCAATATTGTCACGGCCACTGTCTGTGCGGAGTCTGCACGTTCTCCCCGTGTCTGCATGGGTTTCCTCCGGGTGCTCCGGATTCCTCCCACATTCCAAAGATGTGCAGGTTAGGTGGATTGGCCATGCTAAATTGCCCTTAGGTTAGATGGGGTTGCAGGATTACGGGGATAGGGTGAAGATGTAGGCTTAAGTAGGGTGCTCTTTCTAAGAGCCGGTGCATACTCGATGGGCCAAATGGCCTCCTCCTGCACTGTAAATTCTATGATTCTACGATTCTCTGAATCTATGATTGGAAAGACTATTTAAGCCCACGCTTCCACCCTATCCCCGTTACCCCACCTAACCTTTTGGACACGAAGGCCCAATTTAGCATGACCCTGACTGACCTAGTGCCCCTGGCTACTGACTCGGGTGCAGCCGTTACGCCTTGCCCCACCATCACCCAGCAACACAGTAGCATAGTGGTTAGCACAGTTGCTTCAAAGCTCCAGGGTCCCAGGTTCAATTCTGACTTGGGTCACTGTCTGTGCGGAGTCTGCATGTTCTCCCCGTGTCTGCGTGGGTTTCCTCCGGGTGCTCCGGTTTCCTCCCACAGTCCAAATATGTGCAGGTTAGGTGGATTGGCCTTGCCTTTAGTGTCCAAAAAGGTTGGGTGGGGTTATGGGGATAGGGTGGATGTGTGGGCTTGGGTAGGGTGCCCTTTCCAAGAGCCAGTGCAGACTCGGTGGGCTGAATGGCCTCCTTCTGCACTGTAAATTCTATGATTCGATGAACACCCTCAGTTCAGTGATATTTTGGCATCGGATGCTGGGTCCGGCGACACTTCGGCACAGGCCCCTGTGGGTGGCGGTAGTGAGGTGCACGACTCGAACCAGAGGGTGCTCTGTCCCAGCCACAAAATCTGGAGAGAAGCATTGAGGGACAAGGAGTCAGCCTGGAGGGGTCTCCAGAGATAGAGGTCTCCCAGGTATGTGACCCTCTCCCCCGCAAATGGCGTCACTCCAGGTTCATTCCCATAGATGTCGTCCCCAGTCCCCGAAAGAAAAGAGGCGGGGGGGATTGTGGTAGTAGAGGTATTACGGTACCTGGTATGCTGGAGCACCATTAGTGGAAACTGTATTCTTTCTATTGGTTAAGAAGTATGGTAGCTCCGCCCTGCTAGGCGGGTATAAGAGCCCATGTTGCCCCAGCAGCCGTCATTCTGTACCTGAGCTGCTGGGGGAAACAACCAGTGTATTAAAACCTTCAGTTGGACTACAACCTCGCTTTAGTGGTCATTGATCATGCATCAATTTAATAAGCTAGTTTAAAAAAAAAGGATGGAGCTCCGAATCAAGCCAAGGTGTCTGCAACTCAGCCCCCAAGCGGCGAACTCAGCCGCAATTTTCAAGCACTGGCTTGCGTGCTTTAAAGGGTATCTCAGGACGGCCGAAAACACACCCACGGGAGAACAGAAAATGCAAGTCCTGCACTCAAGGGTGAGCCCGGAGATTTACACCCTCATTGAGGAAGCGGAAGACTTCGATGCAGCAATAGAGCTGCTAAAAGGACATTATATTCGCCTGGTAAACCAGGTCTTCGCCTGGCACCTGCTAGCAACGAGGCGACAAACCCCTGGGGAAATCGCTGGAAGAATTCTACCGTGCACTCCTGGTGTTGGGGAGAAACTGCAGCTGCCCGCAAGTTTCGGCGAGCGAACACACTGAACTCTTGGTCTGGGACGCTTTCGCGACAGGTGTGCTATCCTCACAAATCCGCCAGCGACTGCAAGAAAAAGACACTCTAGGTCTCAAGGAGGCACGGGCCTTTGCAGGCTCCCTGGATGTGGCCTTCAGAAACGCCCGCGCTTATATTCCCGACCGTGCGGCAGCCCCCTGGGCTACGTGGAACCCCTCCGCAGCCAACCCCGAGACATCCCCCATCCCCCCACAAGCCTGTGCTGCAAGGCGGCCTGGCAACCCCGGGGGGCCCCGCTGCTACTTTTGCGGGCAGGCCAAGCACCCCCGCCAGCACTGCCCGGCCCGCGTATCCACATGTAAGGTATGCAGTAAAAAGGGCCATTTCGTGGGGGTATGCCAGGCCCGTGCGGTTGCCGCGGTCTCCGGCGGCGAATGCGGACCGCCAACACAAACCTCTCCACGGTCCCCGTGCAGCCAGCGGTCGCCGCCATCTTCCTACTCCAGGGCCATGTGCGGCACTCGGGCGCCGCCATCTTGTCCTGCGGACGCCACGTTAGAGGGATGAGCGCCGACATTTTGTGCACCCCCAGCCATGTGCGACCAATGGGAGCCACCATCTTGGATGCACCCCCAGGACCCCAGCTTGGCTGACCACACACTGCCCGAAGAGAACACTTAACTGCTGCGATTAGCCTCGGTGACTCTGGATCAGTCCCGGCCTCGAACACTCAACTGCTACAACGACTGTATTTATCAACGGCACGAGACGTCCTGCCTAAACGACTCTGGGAGCACGAAGAGCTTCATACACCCCGACACGGTAAGGCACTGTTCTCTCCTCGTCCACACTGTTAATCAAAAAATCTCCCTGGTCTCGAGTTCCCACTCAGTAGAGATAAAGGGGTTTTGTGTAGCAAACCTCACAGTCCAGGGAAGGGAGTTCAAAAATTTCCGTCTCTACGTCCTTCCCCACCTCTGCGCAGCCACACTCCTCGGTTTAGACTTCCAGTGTAACCTCCAAAGTCTCACCTTCAAATTCGGCGGCCCTATACCCCCCTTACTGTCTGCGGCCATGCGACCCTTAAGGTTGACCCGCCTTCCCTGTTTGCGAACCTCACCCCGGATTGCAAACCCGTCGCCACCAGGAGCAGACGCTACAGTGCACAGGACCGGATCTTTATTAGGTCAGAGGTCCAAAGGCTACTGAGGGAAGGAGTCGTTGAAGCCAGCAACAGTCCCTGGAGAGCTCAAGTAGTAGTGGTAAAGACCGGGGAGAAGCATAGGGTGGTCATCGACTACAGTCAGACCATCAACAGGTTTACGCAGCTGGACGCGTACCCTCTCCCCCGCATATCCGACCTGGTAAACAGGATCACGCATTACAAGGTCTTCTCCACGGTGGATCTTAAGTCCGCCTACCACCAGCTCCCCATTCGCACTAGTGACCGCAAGTACACTGCCTTCGAGGCAGATGGGCGGCTCTGCCACTTCTTAAGGGTTCCCTTCCGTGTCACCAAGGGGTCTCGGTCTTCCAGCGCGAGATGGACCGAATGGTTGACCGGTACGGTTTACGGGCAACATTCCCGTATCTCGATAATGTCACCATCTGTGGCCACGACCAGCAGGACCACGACACCAACCTCCGAAAATTCCTCCAGACCTTAACCTTACATACAACAAGAATAAATGCGTGTTTAGCACCGACCGCCTAGCCATCCTCGGCTACGTAGTGCGAAATGGAGTTACAGGCCCCGACCCTGAACGCATGCGCCCCCTTATGGAGTTCCCCCTCCCTCACTGCTCCAAGGCCCTGAAGCGCTGCCTAGGGTTTTTCAGTTACTACGCCCAGTGGGTCCCCAACTATGCGGACAAGGCCTGTCCCCTGGTCCAAGCCACAGCAAGTCCCCTGTCGATAGAGGCCCGCCAGGCCTTCAGCCGCATCAAAGCAGACATTGCAAAGGCATCGATGCACGCCATCAGCGAGTCCCTCCCCTTCCAGGTCGAGAGCGACGTGTCCGACGTAGCTCTGGCGGCCACCCTCAACCAAGCGGGCAGACCTGTGGCCTTCTTCTCACGTACCCTCCATGCTTCCGAAATCCGCCACTCCTCAGTCGAAAAGGAGGCCCAGGCCATAGTAGAAGTTGTGCGACATTGGAGGCATTACCTGGCCGGCAGGAGATTCACTCTCCTCACTGACCAACGGTCGGTTGCTTTCATGTACGATAATGCACAGTGGGGCAAGATAAAAAACGATAAGATCTTGCGGTGGAGGATCAAACTCTCCACCTACAACTACGAGATCTTGTATCGTCCCGGGAAGCTAAACGAGCCTCCTGACGCCCTGTCCCGTGGCACATGTGCCACCGCACAAGTGGACCGCCTCCGAACCCTCCACGAGGACATCTGCCACCCGGGGGTCACTCGCTTTTTCCATTTTATCAAGCCCTCCTCCATCGAGGAGGTCAGGACAGCCACCAGGGACTGCCAAATCTGCGCGGAGTGCAAACCACACTTCTCTCGGCTAGAGAAAGCACATCTGATAAAGGCGTCCCGTCCCTCCACCAACCGCAACACGTACTTCCTGAACGTGATTGACGAGTATTCCCGGTACCCATTCGCCATCCCCTGCCCCGACATGACCGCAACCACCGTCATCAGGCCCTCCATAGCATCTTTGCACTGTTCGGTTTCCCCGCTTACATACACAGTGATAGGCGGTCCTCCTTTATGAGCGACAAACTGCGTCAGTTCCTGCTCAGCAAGGGCATCGCCTCGAGCAGGACGACCAGTTACAACCCCCGGGGTAACGGACAGGTAGAGAGGAAGAACGGAACGGTCTAGAAGACCGTCCTACTGGCCCAACAGTCCAGGAATCTTCCAGTCTCCCGCTGGCAGATAGTCCTCCCGGATGCCCTCCACTCCATCCGGTCACTGCTTTGTACCAGCACCAACCAGACACCTCACGAACGTCTCCTTCTCTTCCCCAGGAAGTCCTCCTCTGGGACCTCGCTCCCGACCTGGCTGGCAGCACCCAGACCCATCCTGCTACGAAAATACGTGCGGGCGCACAAGGCAGACCCGTTGATCGAGAGGGTCCATCTTCTCCACGCTAACCCCCAGTACGCCTACGTGGCGTACCCCGATGGCCGACAAGGTATAGTCTCCCTACGAGACGTGGCATGCGCCGGAGCCCCACGCACACCCTAGCCACCAGTCCCACCCTCCCCTCCACCAGGGCACCTTACAGGAGGATCGGTCCTTCCACCGGCCCCGTCTAGGCCCCCCCATCCACCGACGCACCCCGCAGGCGCTCCCTTCCCAGGTCAACCGTTTTCCCCACCAGCGCCGTCTAGGGGTGTCGAAGCTGCCATGGAGATCGAAGCCACGCTCCCGGAGTCACAGACGCCCGAGCCTCCACCGGAGTAACCACCGAAGCTCCGACGATCACAGAGGACGACCAGGGCCCCCGATCGACTGATTGCTTAATTTTAAATTGTAAACTGTAAGTTTAAATCATCAATTGTAAATAGTTACTAGAATTGTAAATAGTTACAAAACGCTGTATGGAGGTATTACGGTACCTCCATAACTAATTCTACCATGTTGCCATGTTTGTAGTATCAGGCCACCACACCCGCCGGACTCTTTTTTAACAGGGGGTGAATGTGGTGGTAGAGGTATTACAGTACCTGATAGGCTGGAGCACCATTGGTGGAAACTGTATGCTTTCTATTGGTTAAGATGTATGGTGGCTCTGCCCTGCTAGGTGGGGTATAAGAGCTCGTGCCGCCCCAGCAGCCATCATTCTGTACCTGAGCTGCTGGGAGAAACATCAGGCTTATTAAAGCCTTCAAGTTGGACTACAACCTCGCTTTCATGGTCATTGATCATGCATCAGGGTTAGTGAGGAAATCCCAACAGCTATCGCTGTCCCCCGAGCAGGGTGCTTCAGGGTCGGATGGGACCCTCAGGGGCCCGTTCCACCCTGCACAATTTAGCACCCTGGACAAGTTCAATTTCTCAGGGGAGTGGGTCAGCGATAACCTTCTGCTTCTTGGGTTCTTAGCGGGTTATGGTTTGGAAGACTCTCTGTCGCAACCCATGCCTTCGGACACCACTGCCACCATCCCGGAGCTGTTTCCGGAGTTGATTTCGGGGCGTTCCAGTGACCAGGCGGCGGGGGCGGAGCAGGCATCTGCACCATCGCCTCCCACTGGCCCGGGACCCCAGGAAGAGCGTGAGGAGATCCCGCCTGTCGTTGATCCCGGTGGCGGGATCAAGGAAGGCCTTGGTTTGGTTGTTGGGCCCGTGTCGCCCGCAGCACTCAGCGTGGTGGAGGATCCGGGCCCGGAGGGCGACTGTCCAAAGGCTGTCAGCCGCCCAGTGTGGGAGCGATGGGTGCACATGAGGCTCTCTGCAGTAGGGTGCAGGGTTCATTCGTGCCTGACACTGCGTTGCACCTCACCCACTCTGGGGAGCTTTCGGAATCTGGCACATCATAATTGAATGTTCTTTTGTTATTCTGCCTCCATAGATAATTCAGGCCCTTATTGGGCCCCCCTCCACCAACACCCCGACTCCCCCCTTTCCCACCACCCTCATTTCCCCTCTCTTCCCAGCATCCCCTCTTCCTTTCCCTTCCGTTGGTATAGAGGCGAGAGTATCTGGTCTCTCCAGCGCAACGTTTCATGCTTGTACCGTTTGTTTTTTGTTCAACTGTGTTGTGAACTGTTTTAATGATCAGAGTATCCACCCCCCCTCCCCGTACGTTGGTACTGAGGGGAGGGTATCCTGTTGCTCCAACACAAAATGAGTGTTTGTACCGTTTGGGCTTGTATAAATTTTTTACTGTTTTAATAAAAAGATATAGCCAATCCACCTACCCTGCAGTGGGAGGAAACCGGAGCATCCGGACGCAGACACTGGGAGAAAGTGCAAACTCCACACAGACAGTCGCCTGAGGCCGCCATTGAACCTGGTACCCTGGAGCTGTGAGGCAGCAGTGCTAACCACTGTACCCCATATTTACATGGCGGAAACAAAATTGAATTATTAAGCAGTAAAATCCATGTTTATACAATTCCAGTTGGAGCTGATAGTATTTCACAGTATGCAAAGGATCTAGTTAATGTGAAACTGCTTTGTCAGTCTGTTCCAATTAACTGTTTACAACAGAAGTGCTGATAGCACTTTAAAAAAACTATTGCATATAACACATTCGAGATGTTCCAGATCAGAACACAGATATTGACTGACGTTAGGAGACAATTTATCATATGCTTTCTAGACTGTAGTGTTCTTGGTCTCCGATCAACTCTGTGAAAAAAGGGAAGCCTTGAGTTCATTTCCTGAGATGGTAAATGACTGAAGAGAGAATTGCGATGGAATCTGGATGGAGAGGAGGCAAAATAAAAGTAAAGTTAAAGCGCATGAGATTACGGGTAGTGTCTTGAGATGGATAAAAAGTTGGTTAGCAGACAGGAGGCAAAAAGTTGGAATAAATGGGTCTTTTTCTGATTGGCAGGCAGTGACTAGTGCGGCACGACAGGAATCTGTATTAGGACCCCAACTTTATATATTATTGATTTGGATGAGGGAACTAACAATTATCTCCAAATGTTCAGATGATACAAAGTTGGGTGGGAGGGTGAGCGGTGAGGAGGATGCAGAGATGCTTCAGCAGGATTTGGACAGGCTGAGTGAGTGGGCAGATGCATGGCAGGTGCAGTGTAATGTGGATAAATGTGAGGTTATCCACTTCGGTTGCAAAAATAGGAAGGCAGATTATTATTTGAATGGGTGTAAATTGAGAGAGGTGGATACTCAGCAAGACCTTGGTGTCCTCGTGCATTGGTTGCTGAAAGTAAGCGTGCAGGTACAGCAGGCAGTAAAGAAGGCAAATGGTATGTTGGCCTACATAGAGAGAGGATTTGAGTATAGGAATTGAGGCATTTTACTGCAATTATATAGGGTATTGGTGAGGCCATACCTGGAGTATTGTGTGCAGTTTTGGTGTCCTTATCTGAGGAAGGATGTTCTTGCTATGGAGGGAGTGCAACAAAAGTTTGCCAGGCTGATTCCTGGGATGGCGGGATTGTCATATGAGGAGAGACTAAATCAGTTAGGATTATATTCATTGGAGTTTAGAAGAGTGAGAGGAGATCTCATAGAAACATATAAAATTCTAAGAGGATTAGACAGGGTAGATTCAGAAAGAATGTTCCCGGTGGTGGGGGAGTCCAGAACTAGGGGTCATAGTTTGAGGATAAGTGGTAAACCTTTTCGGACTGCAATGAGGAGAAATTTCTTCACCCAGAGAGTGGTGGAATTCACTACCACAGAAAGTAGTTTTTTAAAATAAATTTAGAGTACCCAATTATTTTTTTTCAATTAAAGGGCATTTAACATGGCCAATTCACCTACCCTGTACATCTTTGGGTTGTGAGGGTGAGACCCACGCAGACATGGGAGAATGTGCAAACTCCACACAATGACCTTTGGCCGGGATCGAACCCGGGTCCTCAGGACCATAGGCAACAGTGCTAGCCACTGAACCACCGTGCCACCACCACAGAAAGTAGTGGCCAAAACATTGTGTAATTTCAAGAAGGAATTAGCTCTTGGGGCTAAAGGGATCAAGGGATATGGGGGGAAGGCAGGATCAGGGTATGAACTTGATGATCAGCCATGATCATAATGAATGGTGAAGCAAGGTCAAAGGCCGATAGGCCTCCTCCTGCTCCTATTTTCCATGTTTTATATTACAGTACTAAAGGCATACAATTCCAGGAAGAAATATACAAGACCAAGGAGCCAGTTTTATTAGCTGCCTCCTGAGTTACTTTGTTGTGGCACTTTGTGTAATGACTTTCCTAACCTCAATCCGAAAAGTAGTTTAGTGATTGGACATTATGATCATCAAAAATGAACATTTTTTTTACATCTTTGGAAGAATTAATATTGTCCTGGTAAACGGTGTCAGATACTGTAACAAAATCTTGATCAAGTTAGGAGTAAACATAGCATTGCTGTGAAAACAGCTGGAAAACTATTTTCACACACGTGCACGTCTTGGCTTTATGTTTAGTTCTATTTGGGAAAACAAGCTGCACCATCAGGAAACCACGATGGTATGTATTGGGGTTGATTTTACTGTCTGCAATGCTACAGCCCCGCTGCTGACCCACACTCGACCCCTTTGAAATCAGCTACTGCCACTACTGCCCCCTCATTGTAGCAGCCAGCTGATTTCTTCTCCTCCCACAACCAGCAAGCTACAGCTTTTTGGTGCTACTCCCCAACAAATGGAGTTGGAATGTGAAAAAGTTCAAGCCTCCAAACATATGGTGCTGCTGCTCCATTGACTTCGTGCTCATTTTGGACAGAAGGTGAAAATTGCCCCCTTGTGTGTTTTATACACCCATTTCATCACTTTCTGAATCCATCTGTGAATCAGAGCTGTTAGTTCAAGTGAAGTGATATATTTAAATGGGGAAGAGTTTGCGGATGCAGAAAGCTGATAGCAAGTCCTGTAGCAACTTAATTTTGACTCCAGCCACTGTTTTATCAATTATACATGTAAACGCGAAAGAGTTGCAGCAGTGCTTCAATGCAATTTATAAAGCTACCTCCATCATGGATTTTCCTCTGGGGATTCCACTCTATTTAGTTCACTTGAATGAAAAGGATGAGAAGGATTAAGGAAACAGCAATGTTATTCCTGGCTTCACAGGATGCTGTGCTGTAAACGAATGTGGAGGACAGGGAAGTCTTGTGGCTTAGCCCCTGCTTCTGGGCCAGAAGCAAGTTGCACTCCAGGACTTGTTGGCAATGAAAAGAGCATTCATCACTTGCTAATCCTTCCAACACTTCCTCATTATTCCCCAAAGAGAAGAAGAGCGTGTGAAAGAAATAAACAAGAAAACAATGGACCTGGAGAGATTGCATGCTCCAGGATAGTCTGCAGTTTTCAATATAACATATTAGAGCCTCATATTTTGTGTAGGTTGTGGAATCCTACACGTGAAACAAAGGAGACAGCATAGGTATGCCTTTTGTTATGGGCCAGGGTTTAGAGAACCCCAAAGTGTATCATGGAGTTCACCTGCCCCACAACTTTTAATAGATTGTGGTATGGGGAGCACACGACCCTCTCTACAGACGTGGTACAGCAGAAATTGAAAAGTATTTTTTTAAGTAAAACAATGTTTATTCTATGAACTCAAGTTAACCTTTTTAAAACATACAGTGAACATCTTAGCAACCATTAATTCAAATACAACCCCCAAAAAATACAACACTAAGTAATCCTTAATGAATTCCCAAACAACATCCAGAAAACAAAAGAAATACCTTTTAACAGAAGCATATCAGATTTACATTCACTACTGAAAACATTTATAATTCTGAATTCACCAAATGATCAAGAGATAGTCTTTTCATGGCAGAGAGATCAACAGTACACCTGCTCTGTCTGGCTTCTGCTCCAACACTGAAAACGAAACAAAAACACACCCTGCAGCAAACAGCCTAAAATGAAAGTAAAAAGCTGACAGACAGCCCAGCTCCACCCACGCTCTGACATCATTGATAAACTCCCATTTCTTAAAGGTACATTTCTTAACCACCCATTTCTTAAAGATACTCTCGCATGACAGTTTCAACTCCTTGAGTAGGTTCTGCCATTCATTTAGACTGTGTTTCATCTCTATCTCAGCTTCATTTACACATCTTGAATCTCTAAATCTTAATAGCCTTGCAGAACAAAAATCCCAGGTTTGAAATTTTCAATTGACCTTGCCTCAACAGCGTTTGGTCCATGCTGACATCACTCTGCTGCACCCAGCCTGGCGATTGGTCAAGAGTCTGACGAAGGTCTGACGAAGAGTCATCCGACTCGAAACGTTAGCTCCATTCCCTCTCCACAGATGCTATTTTGGTTTCAGATTCCAGCATCCGCAGTAATTTGCTTTGATGCCGATTACTCTAGTATGCCCAAAACATGGGTTTTGTTGGCAGGTAATGTATGCAGGTTTTTATTATTTTATAACTACAGATGAAGGGCAGAAAATGATTAAATAATTACATTTCCACTAACAGTGTTCAAACAGCAAAACTCACAAAAGAAGCAAGAAAAATATTGCTGATGCTGCAACTCAGAAACAGAAAATTCTGGAGGCATTCAACTCATGATCCTGCTAAGATTCAAGATTTTATATTCGATAGTTTGCTGCTTTAAATTGGGGCAAACGTTAATTTTTCTTTGACATTGAATGAATTTCAATCTAGCAGTGTCAAGTCTATGAAATCCTGTCCTGCTGCCAATCTGAAAAAATGGATCGATCTCAAATTTAGCCGTCCCAATGGCTGTGTGAGTCTGTAAAACAGTAAACATGGCGGAGAAACACGAGAGCATAACATGCACGGCATTGGCAGCAAACCAATGACAGCCTTAACATTTCATCTGAAAGATGATACTACCTCAACCTAAATTATGCGTTCAAGTCTTGCAACTTTAACAGTGATGAAGATAAGAGTTTCAGATATATAGTACCGTATGTATTTGGTGCAGTAAGGGGTTAGTGTGTGATTGCTGCAGTCATGTTTTTAAAAATCCTGGTTTGAAAGACAGCTAGGCTTTTTGGAGCCAGAGGTACAATTAGAGCATCGTAAAGATTTGGGTTAATGGACTTTTATTGATATTAATAGGGTTCCCTGGTGAGTATATAATTAGAGATACTGTGTTCAACTTAGTAAAATTATGCAGTTAAATAGAGGAGCCAAGGGCTGAGCTGTCAGGTGTTGAGGTTTTCAGAGATAGTTTTTGGCTGAAAGGGGAGCTGAGAAGGTTTCTTAAGAATACAGAATCACAGAAAACACAGTTCAGAAGAGGCCCTTTGACCCATAGGGTTTGCACCAACACATGAAAAACACCTGACCTCACTACCTAATTCCATTTGCCAGCCCTTGGCCCATAGCCTTGAATGTTATGACATGCCAAGTGCTCACCCAGGTGCTTTTTAAAGAATGTAAAATAAAACATTGGGGGTCCTACCGTCCATGCTCACATCATCCCTCTAACCGAGAAGGACAAGGGCTTGCATTATAAAACTCTGTCAGATCAGTTTCAGCACTAAGTACCCTCCATGATGTTGCTGCCAAAATTCTGAAACATTCGATAGAGTTTCAATAGTAAAGAACATTTGAGTTTGTGTTCAGGAAAGCTACTTAAACTGGTGATGTTTTTTAAAAATTTGTTTATGGAACATGGGCATGGCAGGCTGGGCCAGCAACTATTGCCCATCCCTAATTGTCCTTGAGGGGACAGTGAAGAGTCAACCACATTGCTGTGGATTTGGAGTCACATGTAGGCCAGATCATGTAAGTACGGCAGATTTCCTTCCCTCAAGTGCATTAGTGAACTCGATGGGTTTTTATGACAATCGTTTCATGGTCATCATTAGACATTTTTTTATTGAATTCAAATTTCATCACCTGCAGGATTTGAACCTGGGTTCAGAGATCATAGAATTTACAGTGTAGAAGGAGGCCATTCAGCCCATCGGGTCTGTACCAGCTCTTGAAAAGAACACCCTACCATGCCTCCATTCTATCCCCGTAACATCGCCTAACCTTTATTGGACACTAAGGGCAATTTATCATGGCCAATCCACCTAACCTGCACATCTTTGGACTGTGGGAGGAAACTGGAGCACCCGGAGGAAACCAACGCAGACACGGGGAGAACGTGCAGACTCCGCACAGACAGTGACCCAAGCCGGGAATCGAACCTGGGACCCTGGCACTGTGAAGCAACTGTGCTAACCACTGTGCTACCGTGCTGCCCAGAACGTTATTCTGGGTCTCTGGTTTACTCATCCAGGGACAATACCACTATGCCACCACCTCCCCAGGTAGAGCGCTAACTCCAATTTGCAACAGTTTATAGATTTAATTCTGGCATGCATTCACTGTGAGTTTAACCCTTCCTTGAGAGGTGATTACTGCTTATAATATTTCTTTTTTTTTTTTTTAAATATTGATTAAAGTTTTTTAACACAATTTTTCTCCCTTACAAACAATAACCCCCCCCCATAACAAAAAAAGCGAGAAATCGCACAGAGCAAGATATATACATGGCAAAATGATAAATTTACACTGGCCCTCTCCCGTACGTGCCAGTTTCCCCAACCCTTCATGATATCTCTTGCTCATCCACCCTCCCAGGCAGTCCCCCCTTTCCCCCCCCTCCCCCAAGGTTGCTGCTGCTGACCGACCTTCCTCTAACGCTCCGCGAGATAGTCTAGGAACGGTTGCCACTGCCTGTAGAACCCCTGCGCAGACCCTCTCAAGGCGAACTTAATCCTCTCCAACTTTATGAACCCAGCCATATCATTTATCCAGGCCTCCAGTCTGGGGGGCTTCGCCTCCTTCCACATTAGCAAGATCCTTCGCCGGGCTACTAGGGACGCAAAGGCCAGAATGCCGGCCTCTTTCGCCTCCTGCACTCCCGGTTCGTCCACTACTCCAAATATTGCTAGCCCCCAGCTTGGCTTGACCCGGACTTTCACCACCAGAGATATTGCTCCCGCCACTCCTCTCCAGAACCCCTCCAGTGCCAGGCATGACCAAAACATATGGACATGGTTCGCCGGGCTCCCTGAGCACCTTCCACATCTGTCCTCTACCCCAAAGAACCTACTCAACCTCGCCCCCGTCAAGTGCGCTCTGTGAACCACCTTAAATTGTATCAGGCTGAGCCTGGCACACGAGGAGGAGGAATTAACCCTACCCAGGGCATCAGCCCACAGCCCTTCCTCGATCTCCTCCCCCAGCTCCTCCTCCCATTTACCCTTCAACTCTTCTACTAGCACTTCCCCTTCTTCTTTCATCTCTTGGTGTATTTCCGACACCTTGCCCTCCCCGACCCATACACCCGAGATCACCCTATCTTGAACTTCTTGTGCCGGGAGCAACGGGAATTCCCTCGCCTGTCGCCTCACAAAAGCCCTCACCTGCATATATCTAAAGGCATTTCCCGGGGGTAACTCGAACTTCTCCTCCAGTGCCCCTAGGCTCGCAAACGTCCCGTCGATGAACAGGTCCCCCATTCTTCCAATCCCCGCCCGATGCCAGCTCTGGAACGGCCGTCCATTTTCCCCGGGACAAACCGGTGGTTACCCCTGATCGGGGACCACACCGATGCTCCCATTGCACCCCGGTGCCGTCTCCACTGGCCCCAGATCCTTAGCATTGCACCCACCACCGAGCTCGTGGCGGTGCCGTCACCAACGCCCCCAGGCTCGTTCCTTTACAGGACACCATCTCCATCCTCTTCCATGCCGCCCCCTCTCCCTCCATAACCCACTTGCGGATCATCGCCACATTTGCTGCCCAGTAGTAGCTCCCCAGGTTTGGCAGCGCCAACCCGCCTCGGTTCCTACTGCATTCCAAGAACCCTCTCCTTACTCTCGGGGTCTTATTCGCCCACACAAACCCCATAATACTCCTACCTACTCTCTTAAAAAAAGGCCTTAGTGATCACGATGGGAAGGCACTGAAACACAAACAGAAACCTCGGAAGGACCACCATTTTGACCGACTGCACTCTACCCGCCAGCAAGAGCGGTAACATGTCCCATCTTTTGAAGTCCTCCTCCATTTGCTCCACCAACCTCGTCAGATTCAGTTTATGTAGGGTCCCCCAACTCCTGGCTATCTGGATCCTCAGATACCGAAAGCTCCCCTCCGCCCTCCTCAGCGGTAGGTCCCCTATCCCTCTTTCTTGGTCCCCCGCCTGTAATACAAAGAGCTCACTCTTCCCTACATTGAGCTTATAGCCCGAAAACTCCCCAAACTCCCTTAGAGTCTGCATGACCTCCACCATCCCCTCCATTGGATCCGCCACGTACAGGAACAGGTGAACCGCATAGAGCGACACCCGATGCTCTTCTCCCCCTCGGACCACCCCCCTCCATTTATTAGATTCCCTCAATGACATGGCCAATGGTTCGATCGCCAATGCGAACAACAGGGGGGACAGGGGGCACCCCTGCCTCGTCCCTCGGTACAGTCGAAAGTACTCCGACCTCCGCCGGTTCGTCACTACACTCGCCATCGGGGCTCTGTAAAGGAGCTTAACCCAACTGATAAACCCGAACCCAAACCCAAACCGACGCAGCACCTCCCAGAGGTACTCCCACTCTACTCGGTCAAAGGCCTTCTCCGCATCCATAGCTGCCACTATCTCCGCCTCTCCCTCCTCCGATGGCATCATCATCACGTTTAAGAGCCGCCGCACGTTAGTGTTTAATTGCCTGCCCTTTACGAATCCCGTCTGGTCCTCATGGATCACCCCCGGGACACAGTCCTCGATCCTCGTGGTCAGCACTTTTGCCAGCAACTTTGCATCCACATTGAGGAGCGAGATCGGCCTGTACGATCCACATTGCAGTGGGTCCTTGTCCCGCTTTAGGATCAAAGAAATTGTCGCTTCCGACATTGTCGGGGGCAGGGTCCCCTCCTCTCTTGCCTCATTGAAGGTCCTCACCCGTAGCGGGGCCAACAGGTCTACGTACTTCCTGTAGAACTCCACCGGGAATCCGTCCGGTCCCGGGGACCTCCCCGCCTGCATACTCCCCAAACCCTTGCTCAGCTCCTCCAACCCAATTGGTGCCCCCAAACCAGCCACCTCCTGCTCCTCCACCCTTGAGAATATCAGTTGAACTAGGAACCGTCTCCTCCCCTCTTCCCCCGCTGGGGGCTGGGATCTGTACAGCTCTTCATAAAAGGCCTTAAATACCTCATTTATTTTCGTCGCACTCCGAACCGTGGCTCCCCTTCTACCTTTGACACCCCCTATTTCCCTCGCTGCCATCCTCTTACGGAGCTGGTGTGCCAGCATCCGACTAGCCTTTTCCCCATACTCGTAGGTCGCCCCCTGCGCTTTCCTCCACTGTACCTCCGCCTTCCCTGTGGTCAACAGGTCAAACTCCGTCTGGAGCCGTCGTCTTTCCCCGGGGCCTCTGCGCATCTCCTGTCCACTCTCAAAATCTCCCCCACTAACCCCTTCCTTTCCATACCCTCTGTCTTCTCCCTATGACCCCTAATGGAGATTAGCTCTCCCCTGATCACCGCCTTCAACGCCTCCCATACCACCCCCACCCGCACCTCCCCGTTGTCGTTGGCCTCCAAGCACCTTTTGATACACCCCCTCACCTTCCCACACACCACTTCGTCCGCCAGCAGTCCCACATCCAGCCGCCACAACGGGCATTGGTCCCTCTCCTCTCCCAGCTCCAGTTCCACCCAGTGCGGGGCATGGTCCGAAACGGCTAAGGCCGAATACTCCGTCCCCTCCACCCTCGGGATGAGCGCCCTACCCAGAACAAAGAAATCTATCCAGGAGTAGGCTTTGTGTACATGGGAGAAGAAACAAAATTCCCTGGCCTGCGGCCTTGCAAACCGCCATGGGTCCACTTCCCCCATCTGATCCATAAACCCCCTAAGCACCTTGGCCGCCGCCAGCCTCTTTTCAGTCCTTGATTTGGAGCGGTCCAGTGCTGGATCCAACACTGTATTGAAGTCCCCTCCCATTATCAGACCTCCTATCTCCAGGTCTGGAATGCGCCCCAACATGCACTTCATGAATCCTGCATCATCCCAGTTCGGGGCGTATACGTTTACCAACACCACCCACGTCCCTTGCAGCCTACCGCTCACCATTACATATCGCCCTCCATTGTCCACCACAATAGTCTTGGCCTCAAATGACACCCGCTTTCCCACCAATATTGCCACCCCTCTATTCTTCGCGTCCAGTCCCGAGTGGAATACCTGTCCTACCCATCCCTTTCTTAACCTCACCTGGTCCGCCACCTTCAGGTGTGTCTCTTGGAGCATGACCACGTCCGCCTTCAGTCCCTTTAAGTGCGCGAACACTCGAGCCCTCTTCACTGGCCCATTCAGGCCCCTCACATTCCACGTTATCAGCCGGATAGGAGGGGCTCTCCTCCTCCCCTCCCCCCTAGCCATCTCCTTTTCTGGGTCAGTCCCGTGTCCACGCCTCCCTCACCCTCCAGTCCCCCAAACGGGGGACCCCTGTCCCGACCACCTCTTCTGTGTCCCATTCCCTTTCGGCCAGTGCAGCAGCAACCCTTTCCCCCCCCCTTCCCCCCCTCCCCTCCGCCTCGCTAGACCCCTGTCTAGCTTTTTTGCTCCCCCCATGTCACTCCCGTAAGTCAGCTGACGCCTGCTGACCCCGGCTTCCCCCGCCGTCCCATTGACCTCCCCGTGTGGGAGTCTCCCAATCAATATGCATTCCTTCGTTCCCCTTCCCGCCTTTCTTCCCGCGCGCGGGAAAAAAACCCGCGCTTTCCAAAGCCCGCTCCGCCCCCACTGGCGCAGCTCCTGTCGCGGCCTTGTCTCTCTCCCCCAGCCCATGTAACATTACCTGCGCATGATTGACCCCCTATATACAACAACCATCACACATCAAACCTCAAACATCCCCCCCACCCTCACAAACCCTCAGTTAGAGTCCAACTTTTCGGATTGTACAAAGGTCCACGCCTCTTCTGGCGTTTCGAAGTAATAGTGTTGGCCCTTGTATGTGACCCACAGTCGCGCTGGCTGCAGCATTCCGAATTTCACTTCTTTCCGGTACAACGCCGCTTTGGCCCGGTTGAAACCCGCTCTCCACTTTGCAACCTCCGTGCTCCGGTCCGGGTATATTCGGATCTCTGCATTGTCCCACTTACTGCTCCGCTCCTTCTTGGCCCATCTCAGGACCCATTCTCTGTCCGTGAACCGGTGGAACCTCACCACCATCGCTCTTGGCGGCTCATTTGCCCGGGGCCTCCTCGCCAGCACCCGATGTGCCCCATCCAACTCCAGCGGCCTCAAAGGGGCCTTCGTGCCCATCATCGCCTCGAGCATCGTGCTCGCGTATGCCCCGGCATCGGCCCCCTCCACTCCCTCAGGGAGATCCAGGATCCGCAGATTCTTTCTCCTCGACCTGTTCTCCAGGTCTTCGAGTCTTCCCGCCCACCTCTTGTGTAGCGCCTTGTTCTGCTCCACTCTCACCGCCAGGCCCACGAGCTCGTCCTCATTCTGACTGACTCTTTTCTGTACCTCCTGGATCTTAACTTCGTGGGCCTTCTGGGTGATCCCGAGTCCTTCAATTGCCGGGAAGATAGGCGCCAACATCTCCTTGCGCATCTCCTCGCGCTGCTCCTCGAAGCAGCGCTTGATGAACTCCTGCAGCTCCCCTTTGTCCCTGGCCGCCGCCATTTTGTTTTCTTTCCCTCGCTTCTCCCGTTGCTCCAGTGCCGCTCCTTTGGCCGTTGCACTTCCGGTCCGTTTCATAGAAGTTGGAGGGGGACCTCTCTCTTCCCTTCCCCACGGGTTGCGTCAAAAAAAAGTTCTGTTGGGCTCCTCTGGCGAGCCCGAAAGTCCGTGGTAGCGGGAGCTGCCGAATCGTGCGGCTTAGCTCCGCATAGCCGCAACAGGAAGTCCGCTTATAATATTTCAATGAGGCACTCTTTCTGATCAACATTTCAATTAAATTTTACAAGCACAGGTTTCTGAGCTTTCCAGAAATTTGCCATTGAAAGGAAGGTGAGAATATTGAAAATTCATCGGGCTGTTTAAAAGTCATAAATACAAACATCAACTAGCACTCAGTGATCACAGCTTTTGATACCTCCCGCTGGGAAAGAATTCATTAAGAATATTTGTACTGAGAAGATACACAGATTTATATCTCTCATAGCCTAAGGACGTCCCAAAGGACGGGCAGCACGGTACCATTGTGGATAGCACAATTGCTTCACAGCTCCAGGGTCCCAGGTTCGATTCCGGCTTGGGTCGCTGTCTGTGCGGAGTCTGCATATCCTCCCCGTGTGCGTGGGTTTCCTCCGGGTGCTCCGGTTTCCTCCCACAGTCCAAAGATGTGCAGGTTAGGTGCATTGGCCATGATAAATTGCCCTTAGTGTCCACAATTGGCCTTAGTGTTGGGTGGGGTTGCTGGGTTGTGGGGATAGGGTGAAGGTGTTGACCTTGGGTAGGGTGCTCTTTCCAAGAGCCGGTGCAGACTCGATGGGCTGAATGGCCTCCTTCTGCACTGTAAATTCTATGATTCAAAGCACTTTACACTCAGTGAATTAAATGTGTATTCACTGTTGTAATGTAGGAAACGTGGCTGCCAATTTGTACACTGCAAGCTCCCACAAACAGCAATGTGGTCATGACCAGACATTATGGCGCAATCCTGGTGTCATAATATACACCAGTATATCATGGTGCAGACACACACTCATGGACACACAGTGGGACCAATCAACATACACAACACCGCAGCCAATCACCAGTGAGAGCACACGCACTATAAAGACAGGGGGCATCAGAGTTCCCGCTCACTGGAGTAGCAGCTAGCTAGGAGCACAGAGCTCACAACCTGCAACACAGACATTCACCATGTGCTGAGTGCATCAACTGGTTAGGACAAGGCAAAGGTCTTTAGTTAAAGCTAGTATCGTATTTACCCACAGTTCAAGTATGTTTAAATAGTTAACCTTTCAATAAAATAGTGTTGCACTACTTCAAGTGTTGGTGACCTGTATGTGATCCAGAACACCCAACACATCATGATACCAGGAGTGGCTGCATACTAGCACTTCTTAGACCTACCTGCAAGTGATCTGCCTTCTGCCAGCATTCCGTCATTCTGCAACATGGACAACATCAGCCCGCCGCCGCCGCTCCACATCGCCGGCAACCTCGGGGCCAACTGGAAGATTTTCAAACAGCGCTTCCAGCTCTACCTCGAAGCCACGGACAGGGAAGGTGCTTCGGACACCAGAAAGATTGCTCTTCTCCTCTCCACGGCCGGGGACTATGCCATCCATATTTTCAACTCTCTCACCTTTGCAGATGACGAAGACAAGACAAACTTCAAGACGGTTCTCCTCAAATTTGACACTCACTGCAGCGTAGAGGTGAATGAAAGTTTTGAACGCTACGTGTTCCAGCAGCGTTTGCAGGGTAAGGACGAACCTTTCCAATCCTTTTTAACGCATCTCCGCATCCTTGCACAATCTTGCAGCTACAGGCCCACACTTCCGACTCCATGATACGCGACCAGATCGTTTTCGGTGTTCAGTCGGACCCCCTACGCCAGCAGCTCCTCAAAGTAAAGCAACTCACCCTAGCGACTGCCATCGAGACCTGTGTCCGACATGAAAATGCCACCAGTCGGTACTCCCATATACAAGCGGCTGAAACGGCGCGGCAAGCTCCCCACGAGGCGGAATGGGTCCAAGTGATTGAACACCTCCAGGGCCTCAGCCTGGATGAGGGTGGCCATTTCGCGCGCTTTTCGCAGACTCCCGCGCTTGTGCGCACCAAACGAGGGGACGGCGACACGGAGAAACGTAATGCGCAGGTGCGCACTACGCAGGATTGCACCGTGCATGCGCGGTGTCGCAGCGAACGTGATGACGTCATGATGTGCGGCAACTGTGGCTCCGCCCATTTAAAGCGGCAATGCCCCGCAAAAATCTCGACAATGCCTACGATGTGGAAGACGTGGCCACTATGCTACCTGCTGTCAAGCAGCTCAGCCTTCCAATTCATATCGCTTCAGCCAGCCTCGCAGGAATGTTCAGGCAATTCAACCCACGGTCACCGAGTCCGATTCCAACCTCCCACACAGCAGTGACACCGAGGACCCGAAGGCGCCTTTTCGAGTCGGTGTCGAAACGAAAAACAGGCTGTCCCCGAAGCAAAGACACCAGCCGCTGTCTATATACAGCATCGATCCAGACGATGAGTGGTGTGCCACACTGACGGTCAACCAGAATTCGTCGCCCATCTCAGAGACTTGATTTGTGAACTTTGCACTAATGGACTCTGGTCTGTTCTGTTCTTCCGTTTAATCGTTCAAGTGGTTTGTATATAGTGTTCATCTCATTATTTGTGTGTCACACTGTTTTTTTCTGCACCAGGCACCTTCCCATGTAAATATCTTAGTTTTATGTACATAGTCCTGTAAATATTTCACACACACGTAGTCAGGAACATTCACCACACACTATTTATTGTCACGCAGGCACAGTTTTTTTATATAAAAGGGGATGTCATAATATACACCAGTATATCATGGTGCAGACACACACTGATGGACACACAGTGGGACCAATCAACATACACAACACCGCAGCCAATCACCAGTGAGAGCACACGCACTATAAAGACAGGGGGCATCAGAGTTCCCGCTCATTCGAGTAGCAGCTAGCTAGGAGCACAGAGCTCACAACCTGCAACCATGTGCTGAGTGCATCAACTGGTTAGGACAAGGCAAAGGTCTTTAGTTAAAGCTGGTATCGTATTTACCCACAGTTCAAGTATATTTAAATAGTTAACCTTTCAATAAAATAGTGTTGCACTACTTCAAGTGTTGGTGACCTGTATGTGATCCAGAACACCCAACACATCACCCGGGAGAGACGAAAATCGGCCGGGTGGAAAACATCGCAAGAGTTATCGGACTTACGAGGCCCGGCACGCTCTGGATCTGGCTCTCGCTGGGCGAGATGCTGAAATGCATATTTAAATGAACCATTAGGCTCGGAGCCTGGTGCTGAATGGCCTCGTCTGCAAGGCCTCAACCTGGCGCTGTTCAGTACTGCTTCACACAAACGTGAACCAGGCATAATGGCATCTTGGGGGGCAGGGTCTCACAGCCGATTTGAGACCCCCAGGTGGTCAGGGAGAGGGCATGGTAGTACCCTGGCATTCCCCCTGCACCAGCCTGTCACCCTAGCACTGCCAGCCTGGTGCCTGGCACTGACAACCTGACATTGCCGTTGAATAACGGGGCTATTCTTGGCGCTGCAGCTGCTGAGAAGCATCCGCCAAACACACCCAAAACAGCACTTTAACTTTTTAATCGCGGTCATTATATTTTTATGAGGTTGACTGAGTAGTGCTCAGCGCAGTGCCCTGAGGCAGTGCAAGTGCCAGCGGTCAATGCAGGTGACAGTACCTGTGCAGTGCTATGGAGCAGTGCCAGGGGGCAATGCCAGGGTGTGTGTGGGGCTTCCTGGTGAACTTCTTTGCACTGGCCGGCCTTTAAAAACGACCCCCCGATCTTCAAGGAACCAAGTTGCTCGTGGAGCAGGCAAATCAGAAGCTGCCCCACCAGTGTTACGTCATGAGAACTGCCCCTTGAGGTTTTTATTTCTATGTCGAGCACTAGACGGCAGAGAAAGCCACTGTTGCTGTGGCAGATTCAATTTCCTGCTCAACCTCAGCCTTTGCTGCATTCTAGAATTCCCCTAGTCTCCTCAATCTCTCCTCGAGAATCCCGCCATCCAAGGGTTTGATCTGGCGAGCCTTTGTTACACTCTCTCTATGGCAAGGATATCATTGCTCAGTCAGGGGACCAAAACTGGGCACGTTACTCCAGGTAAAATACAATGTGGAAAAATGTGACGTTATGCACTTTGGAATTTAGGCATAGACTATTTTCTAAATGGGTAAATGCACAGGAAGTCCTTGGTCACGATTCTCTTAAGGTTAATGTGCAGGTTCAGTCAGCAATTAAGAAGGCAATTGCAATGTTAGCATTCATGTCAAGAGGGTGAGAATACAAGAGCAGGGATGTTCTTCTGAGGCTGAATAAGGCTCTGGTCAGACCCCATTTGGAGTATTGTGAGCAGTTTTGGGCCCCGTATCTAAGGAAGGATGTGCTGGCCTTGGAAAGGGTCCAGAGGAGGTTCACAAGAATGATCCCTGGAATGAAGAATTTGTCATATGAGGAACGGTTGAGGTCTCTGGGTCATTGCTCATTGCAGTTCAGAAGGATGAGGGGGGATCTTATTGAAACTTCTGGGATACTGCGTGGCCTGGACAGAGTGGACATGATGAGAATGTTTCCACTTGTAGGAAAAACTAGAACCAGAGGACACCATCTCAAACTGAAGGGACGATCCTTTAAACAGAGATGAGGAGGAATTTCTTCAGCCAGAGGGTGGTGAATCTGTGGAACTCTTTGCCACAGAAGGCTGTGGAGGCCAATTCACTGAGTGTCTTTAAGACAGAGATAGATAGGTTCTTGATGAATAAGGGGATCAGGGGTATGGGGAGAAGGCAGGAGAATGGGGATGAGAAAATATCATCCATGATTGAATGGCGGAGCAGACTCAATGGGCTGAGTGGCCTAATTCTGCTCCGATGTCTTATGGTCTTATTCCCGCAGTGAACAAAGAACAATACAGCACAGGAAAAGGCCCTTCGGCACTCAAAGCCTGTACCGGTCATGATACCACCCTTGGTCAAAACTCTCAGCACATCCTTGTGTCATATCCCTCTACACCCATCCTATCCATGTGTTTGTCAAGATGCTGTTTGAACGCCATTAATGTATCTGCTTCCACAACCTCCTCTGGCACTGCATTCCAGGCACTCACCACCCTCTGTAAAAAACCTGCCTCGCACATAGCCTCTAAACCTTGCCCCACGGACCTTAAACCTATGCCCCCTGGTGATTAACCCTGCCACACTGGGAAAGAGGGTCTGCCCATCCACTCTATCCCTGCCCCTCAAAATCTTGTCGACCTCTATCAGGTCACCCCTCAACCTCTGTCATTCTAATGAAAACAGTCCGAGTCTATTCAGCCTCTCCGCATAGCTAACACCCTCCAGACCAGGCAACATCCTGGTAAACCTCCTCTGCACCCTCTCCAAAGCCTCCACATCCTTCTGGTAGTGTGGCGACTAGAATTGTGTGCAATATCCCAAGTGCGGCCTTACCAAGGTGCTATACAACTGCAGCATGACTTGCTAGTTTTTATACTCGATGCCCCAATGAACGAAAGTATTCCGTATGTTTTCTTGACTACCTTGTCCACTTGTGTTGTCACTTTCAAAGATCTGTGGACCTGCACGCCCAGATCTCAGCTGTGAGCCGAAACTTGCTTGATAACACATCTCACTCATTTCCCAATGGAAAGGCCCAGCAGCCTAAAATGCACTCACCCTTGTGTCCAATGCTCAAAAGTTTGGGGAGAACCCCACATGCCTCCTCCCCAAGGAATGATTATCATGGGGTCTAGGCTAGGTCACTCCCAACAACCGTGCCCGGGCGGCACGGTAGCATAGTGGTTAGCACCGTTGCTTCACAATGCCAGGGTCCCAGGTTTGATTCTCGGCTTGGGTCACTGTCTGAGTCGAGTCTACATGTTCTCCCTGTGTCTGCATGGGTTTCCTCGGGTGCTCCGGTTTCTTCCCACAAGTCTCGAAAGACGTGCTTTTTCGGAGAATTGGACATTTTGAATTCTCCCTCAGTGTACCCAAACAGGCGCTTGAATGTGGCGACTAGGGGATTTTCACAGTAACTTCATTGCAGTGTTAATGTAAGCCTACTTGTGACACTAATAATAAAGATTATGCACATTAAACCAGTGCCACCTCCAAAAGCTTACAACGAAATAAATGTTGTTTTTTTAGGTAGTCTGCTCATTACACTCTTAGTCCTGTCGCAACAGGCCCACAAGATGTGCCGCAGCAAATCTCCACTCCCAGTTTGGGATCAGTGGTTATGGAGCTGGCCAGATGCATTAAAACTACCCTCCAGTTGGAAATTTGGGCAGGGACATGGGACATCTGATTGCGTGTGGAAAATATCTTGTGAATTAAGCCCATCGTCCATTCAGAAAATCTGAACATTTATTTACTGATCATTTCCTCTCTATAGTCCTTTACTCCCCCTTTATATTTATACACCTTCAGAAGAATTTCTCACACATGGAAACCTGGTTCTCTCTGGTCAGCAAAGACTTGTACCAATAAATTATATAAACCTTTTAAATGGTGATTATTGGACTCCATCATAGCGAACCACATTACAAAAGACAGTTTAAATGTACCTGAATTAGTTATTCCAACCATCAAATTCCTTGGAATGCAAAATAATTTTGGAGTTACTCCTAAACTGCTCCTACAAGCCAAAGCAGAAAGCAAAGTTAACAATTTATAATATATTTATTTCAGTGATCATATAATTAGCTTCAGAATCACAAAATTGTTTTCATCTCCAGCAGTTGAGCAATGTTTAAACACAGGGTTGTTTTGTAATGAGGCAAGACTTCAGAAAAGATTCAGCAAGACTGTCGGATGGTATTGCGATTGATTGAGCTGTTAATCTCCTAACTGGTCCCAGAGTTATTTTTCCAATTGATATTTTTCAATTAGTTGTCTATCTGCATCTTTTGTAAATTAATTGGTCTGTGAATCACATTAAAATCAATACCATAGTTGCACTTGCAGAATTTGTGTAATCATTTTGATTCATGTATCTTAGTTTTAATAATTATTGTGGCAATCTGTTTACTGGCAGTCAGTGTTGCCAAGGAATCCCTCAAAGCTTTAGGATAATAGAAGAAATAAATCATTCTGAGCCGCGCCCTGGAAATTAATTTTGAGTTGTTACACATGTCATAAGTGCTGACATTTCATTAGTCTCATGCTCTGGAGCATCTATTTCAATAGGCAAAATCCCTTTTACGTTGTAGTGCTGTTGGAGCTTCTTTTCCGTATTCTAATGTGCAGATAGGAAGTAATGCCATTACTGTATTCATCAACTATTATCCACAATTTGAGCGTTTACCTTTCAATACTTCTTAATCCTCACTTTGTGCTCCCTTGACACAAGCTTTCACTAGTTGTTTAATGCATTGGAAAAATGCACTTATGATTAGCAAATAAAAAATGACTACCAGATACTATTGTCAAGCAAGTGATCTGAATACTCAAATTTGAATGGCATGTGAACATTAATGTGAATTACATTCACCTGTTTTGTGCAAGTGCACACAAAAGCATTTTCTACTAAAATGGTTAATCAGTGGCCGTGGCTCATCAGGGATTCCTATTGAACAACTGCAATAATCAGTGAGTACTTCCAAGGTTACCAAAAGACAAGGTGCAAAAATGAGGGGTGTTCGTTTCAAAAAAGTGTGAAATAAAACCTTGCAATACTGGCCCTCTAAGGCCTGTCTATGAAATGGGGGCTGCAAAATAGTGAGCGGAGGTGGGAGTGCTGTTTCAGCACCTGTCGTCTTCCCGACATCATGGAACTTTATCAGCAGTGAGGAAGGTGCAGTCATTTTACCTGCAGTTGGGGGAACGCGGGGTTTTGGGGGGGGGGGGGTTTCTCTGCCACAGGGTGAGACCACCTGGTAAACCCTGGTTTCCTTGCAGGCTCGGGGAGGCACCTCCTGAGTGGGAACCCTGTGATTACACAGATGGGCCCAGGGCACCCCAGCAGCATTGCCCTCACGTCACCAACCACCCTGCCCCTCTGCCAGGGGCTGCCTGACTGTCCCCAATGATCTCAACCCCACTTTATACCTTCTCCCAAGAGTGGTATCCATGCTGGTACTCTGGATACTGTTTGCAGTGCCAGCTGTGGCCACTGTTCATGGCGGCACTATTGCTACCCTGGCCCTCCAGTGAAGCTCTATGAGGTCGCTCTTATCACTCAACGGGGTGGGAACACAGATGTTAGGTTATTCGCTGCCTGATTGCCACAGAATCCAGTCGGGGCTTCCCAAAACAATCAAAGCAGGTTTAGAACCCAAACGGGAGAGACAACAGGAACACACGGTAGGGTAGAAATGAACGACTGGTTTATTATGGCATTCACAGAAATAACAACGCTATTACTCCTCTCCCCAAAGGGCCACCCTCCCTGACCTGCATCCAGGTCAGGGTTTTTAGAAAGTGTAGTTTCCCTTGTTGAGGGAAAACCCTGCCCCCAATTACTGGGGAGTTCATACTCAGCTGTATAAGGGGGATATCAAATGGAGCACAGTCCTTGGCCTCCATGAGGGTCATAACAGCCGGGTTGCTCCCAGCTTCCACTGCCCATTAAAAAAAATCATCCCAGTTATCACAGTGATTTTAATGGTCTTTATCTTATTTTTAGAATATTATTTGTAAGAAAGTATTTCTCTTTCATTCAGGTTAATCGCATATTCGGTTTTGGTTAACGTATGTATCACTATCCAGTTTTTATGTAGGCCAATACATGCTGGGTATAAAATTCCACTTTCAGCACTTCTAAAACAGAGTAAAGCAAGTCAGGCATGTTGCTGGGAATTTGAGCACACAACTTGCCAATTCATAACGAGTGCTAAAGATGAAAATTGATAGTATTTAAGTTTCATTTTCTGAGCATCATTATTGAATGTCACAACAACGAATGGACAAGAAGGCTGATATCAACTCTATTTTTCATTTCCTAATGAATGTTCTTCCTCCAAAGAGAGATGATCCCTTTTTGGAGTACTACATTCAAGCAGCAGCACGGTAGCACAGTGGGTAGCATAGTTGCTTCACAACTGTTTGATTCCCATGTGTTGGGTATGCCGGGTCTGCGAGGACTGCGTTTACTGCAGCAGTGAGAGAGACAGGCTTCCAACACTTGAAGAAATGCAACTTGGTTTTATTGAACTCTTAACTATCATACATACTTTAACTGTGGGTTGACACTATGCTGACTTGACTGGAGACCTGAGACTAACCTGACCAGACTATCTTACTACCACATGGTGTATGTTCTAGTTGCTGCTCACGGGCTCTGACTGTCTCAGAGGCTGGATCCCAAGAGAGCGGGAAAACTAGTGCCCTCTGGCTTTATAGTGGTCGTGTCCTGTCTGTCGGAAAACGCCAGTGGGCCTTGGTGAGTTTCGCCCTGAGCTCACGCTACTCTTGTTCATGAGCAGGGAGCCACTGGAAGTCCGTAGTTTTTTTGACAAGATTGTGGAGAGCTGTGGTGTGTGATGTAAGGTTGGGGATAAACTTCCCAAGGAAATTGACCATCGCTAGGAAGCGGAGGACCGCCTTCTTGTCCTCCGGGGTCTTCATGGCGTTGATCGCCGACACCTTGTCTGCATCTGGCTGCACACCGAACTGCGAAATATGGTTGCCAAGGAACTTTATTTCTGCTTGACCGAACGAGCATTTGGCTCCATTGAGTTGGAGGCCTTGCTCGTGGATCCTGTGGAAAACTCGCTTGAGACGATCGATGTGCTCCTGAGGAGTTGTGGACCAGATAATATCATCGACGTACAGTCACACCCCCTCGATGCCCTCCAGCTTCGTGAAAAACTTGCCTTGAGCCATTTCGCTGGTGAGCTCTTCTCGTTTAGGTATAGGGTAGTGTTCCCTCATGATGTTACGGTTCAAATCTTTGGGATCTAAACAAATGCGAATTTCCCCCAACGCTTTTTTGACACAGACCATGGAGCTAACCCAGTCCGTGGGTTCAGTGACCTTAGAAATGACGCCCTGGTCCTGGAGGTCTTGCAGCTGCTGCTTGAGGCAGTCCTTGTGGGGTGCCGGCACCCGACGCGGTGCATGAACCACAGTGTGGCATTCGGCTTCAGCAGTATCTTGTATCGGTAAGGTAGTGTACCCATACCTTCAAAGACGCTGTGGTATTATGCTATGATGTCATCTAATTGGGTTTGGAAGTTAACATCTGGCGAGGCCGTTGCCTCTGCGGACGACATGGTGTGAACCCGCTGCACAAGATTCAGGATTTTGCAGGCCCGAGCACCGAGCAGGGAAGCTCTGTTGGTTCCTACAATTTCAAAACGCAGGGTTGCTTCTGAAGAACGATGGGATACTGCAAGCTGGCATGAGCCACTGGCAGCAATGGCATTGCCATTATAGTCGAGGAGCTGGCAGGCCGGTGGAAGAATGCTTGGCTTGACGCGGATGGTGTCAAGGTCAGACTTTGAAATGAGGTTCGCTGAAGCGCCGATGTCCAGCCTGAAGCGTATGTGAGCCTTGTTGACTGTGAGAGTGGCACACCACTCATCGTCCGGGTCAATGCTCATCACTGGGAGTTGTTTCACCTTCTTTGCTGAAAGCATCGTATGCTTGGTGATGATGCCCACCCGGAATGGGGATGTGAGACCCTCAGTGTCGGAATCTGGAACCATGTCGGAGTCTGCAACGGGTTGCTGTACTGACCGGACGTTCCTGCACTGCGACTGGGATCGCTGTGTATTGGGCAGTTGAGCAGATCTGCACAGGGCTGCATAATGGCCAAGCTTGCCACACTGGAGACAGCATCGAGATTTCGCGGGACATTGTCGCTTTAAATGGGCGGAGCCACAGTTGTTGCACGTCATGGCGCCGACGTCAGGACGCTCCGTGCGCCTCCGCGCAGTTCGGTCATCGGGCCTCGCCGTCCCCTTGGTCGTGGCACGCATGCGCAGGAGCCCGGGAAAAGCGCGCGAAATGACCGCCCTCATCCAGATTCAGGCCCTATGCTGTTTTACGACCTGTACCCGCTCCGCATCGTGGGGGCCTTGCCGCGCCATCTCTGCCGCCTTGATATGGGAGTACCGGTTGTTAGCGTGCTCGTGGAGGACGCAGGTTTCGATGGTGATGGTGAGGGTGAGCTGCTTAACTTTAAGGAGCTGCTGGCGAAGGGGATCGGAGTGGACCCCGAAAACGATCTGGTCGCGGATCATGGAGTCTGAAGTGGAGCCGTAGTTGCAGGACTGCGCGAGGATACGGAGATGGGTTAAGAAGGACTGAAAAGGTTCATCCTTACCCTGAAGCCTCTGCTGGAACATATAGGTTCAAAGCTCTCATTGACTTCGATGTCACAGTGGCTGTCGAACTTCAGCAGGACTGTTTTAAACTTTGTCTTGTCCTCGCCTTCAGCAAAGGTGAGGGAGTTGAAGATGTGGATAGCGTGGTCCCCGGCTGTAGAGAGGAATAGAGCGATCTTCCTGGCATCCGATGTGGCTTCGAATGGTGAGGGTCGCGACACAGAAACCCCGGATTTGCACAGAATGGGATCCGGAGGCCAGGGAAATTTTCTGGATGATGGGGAGTACGGGGAGGAAGCAGCAGGGTGGATGGAACTCTCTGTGCTCCCGGAGTCAAAGAGGCAGGTCGTCTCATGCCCGTTGATCTTTACCGTCGTCGTAGCGGTCGTGAGGTTGCGGGGCCGAGACTGATCAAGGGTTGAAGGCGAGCTGCGGAAGATGTTGGGAGGTCCCGGGCTGATCAGCGGGCAGCGAACGACCAGACGAGCAGGGGTCCTGAGGCGCGGTCCAAAATGGCGGCGAAGATGGCGGAGCCCACGTGGCGCACATGGCGGGCAGCATCAAAGATGGCAGCACCCACGGGCCGCACATGGCCTGTGGTGGAGAAGATGGCGGCGCCCCTGGATTGCACGTGGCAATGCCGGGCCTGGAAACAGCGGCGACCGACCGGGCCTGGCAAACAGAAACAAAGTGGCCCTTCTTCCCGCACCCTGCCTGGGATGTTTGCTCTGGCCACAAAAATAATATTTGGGCCCTCCGGAGTTGGTTGGCTGCCGCGTGACACAGGCTTGCGGTGTACTCAAGTCGGCAGCTGGTGGGGCCCACGATGTCCATGAGAGTGCCGCGCAGTCGGAGGTGTAGGCTTCCAGATTACAGGAGGCCACTTCTAGAGAATTAGCAAGCTGCACAGTCCCTGCAAAATCGAGCGTACCCCCTTCCAATAGTCGCTGGCGAACGTACGTAGACTTAATGCCCGTGACATAAGCGTCTCTGATTAGTAGTTCGGTGTGTTGGACTGCCGAAACTGCCTGGCAGTCACAATTCCTACCGAGAATCTGTAGAGCCCACAAGAAAAGGTCCAGAGTCTCCCCTGGGAGTTGCCGTCTCGTGGCCAGGAAGTGCCTGGCGTACACTTGAATCACCGACTTAATGTAGTGTCCCTTTAGTAGCGTCATCGCTTCTGTGTAGGTGGGCGCATCCCGGATGAGGGGAAAAACTTGAGGGCTCATCCGTGAGTAGAGGACTTGGAGCTTCTGTCGGTCCAAGAGTTCTTCAGTGGCTGCTCTGAGGTAGCCTTCAAAGCAGGCTAGCCAGTGCTCAAAGGTGGACGTGGTGTTGGCTGGGTGAGGGCTCAGCTCCAAGGCGATCGGGCTTGATTAAGATGTTCATCTTTTAAAATCTTGTGCAATAAATTGATGTACCGTTAATTCCCATGAGACGAGAATGGTGAAACAATCGAGGCTTTATTGCACAAGATGTCGTGCTTCCTGCAGCTGGAACCAGAAGGGGAGCAGCGCAGGAGAGCACACACTTTTATACGCAGCCTGCTGGAAGGAGCCAGCAGCTGGGATTTACTGTGGTACCTGTAATACAGTGGCAGTACCGTAATACATGCAATGTGTTACCAGTGGTGTTTACCACAAAGGGTTATGGAGAATGGGCAAGAAAGTGGAGTTGAGGCCGAGAGGAGATCAGCCTTGATCATACTGAATTAGGAGTGGGTCCGAGGGGCTGAATTGCCTACTCCTGCTCCTAGTTCTTATATTCTTATATTGCTTCTGTTGAAACCTGCTGAACTGTATCATTTCAACATAACTCAGCTGCTTAATGTAAAGTAATTCGTAAGCAATTTTCAATCATTCAATTGTGCAACTCTCGAGCTCATTTCAGGACGTCACTCATAGAACAGATCATTGAAGTTCCTCTTTCTCAGCTGTCATCATACATACTGGTTCCTCACAAATTTACAGTTGTTGACTTGTTTTATTGCTTGACTAGGAAGCACGCAAGTCCAGACTCGCTGTACCTTACCAGACTTAAGGAATGGATTGTTATGAAATTCTGGTGACATTGTGACGGTTCCACTCAATGCTCTTGATGTGTTCACGCTGAAAAATGACCATATTCAGAATTACACATCAGAAAAGAAAGGCAAGAGTTCTAAAGGCGAACTTAGCTGATTAAGTCAAAAATGAAATCTAAGAATAACAATGATGTAATACAGGAGAAAGAAAACTGGAGAAAGAATTCAGCATCAAAGAGAAAAGCAGATTCACAGTTGTATAATTCTTGTCACATGCTGAGAAAATTTCAAATTACTTCACAGAATAAATTATTTGAAGTGTAGTGACTATTGTCATATAGGCACTATTACCTGACGTTTTGAGCACTGAAAGATCTCACAAATGGACGAATAACCAGGAACTCTGGTTTGATGCTGATGGAAGGATGTTATCAGCCCACCGGGAGAATTCTCTATACTTTGTTTTTGTATTGTGCCATGGGACCTTTGGTATCCAACTAAAACAGAAACAGAAAAGCAGAGTTTCATTTAGATAAGGGAGAAATCTTGTAACATTGCTCAGTACGAGACTTTCACTTGCCACAAATCCAGGGACGGGCATTTCAAATGCACACACTGCACACATCCTGATGTACAACAGAACTACTGACTACCAGAAGCTCATAATGACACCCAGATTGGGCTGAAGAGACTGGTGAGTTCTTTATTTATTCTTTAGTAACGGTCACCTATCCTCTAGAATCAATGCCATTGTTTTGTGCATTATTTGGGCCTTCAGACTAGCCCATCGACTCAACATTTGGGTTTGTGGGTGTTAAAAGCCACACAGAGGTCATGGGGACTGGATCATTAGGTTCCCGGTGGCCTCACCTGAATATGATCTTTCCCGATCAGGGGGCGGGGATAAACTCTGAACCAGGAAGCTCTGTGAACATACACACCGCGACCCAAGTGTGGGTTGACGCAGGAGACCCTTCGGGGGGTGGCGAGTTGTTGTGTATTAAATCTTTTTGTTCCATATCCAAGATCGTTTCTGCTTGTCCCCTTGCTTGGATCCTACATTGGTGACGAAGATCAAGTGGAACTGCCGGAGGCATCATTTCCTCAGCATCTGGCCCACTTTGCAAAGGCCTCAGGAGGTCTCTGGCCAGGCAGCAGGTATGCTGTACATAGGGAAGCCAGAAGCATTTCTCGCCGATGCGGGTGATTGGAACCAGTACATTGAGCCGATGCAGTATTTTTTCAGTTTGAAATCAATCATTGGGAACAAGAGGCAGACAATTACCCTCCTCACGGTTTGCAGGCCCACCATGCACGGCATCATAAAGAGCATAACCTACCCAGACGCACCCGAGACGAGGTCGTCCCCAGAGCTAATCACATTTATGGGTAAATATTTTAATCCAAAACCACCCATTATAGTCAGGCATTTTCAATTTCATACCACCACCCAATGCCAAGGGGAATTGGTGACCGATTTTCTGGGCCGCCTGAAAAAACTTGCTGAATTTTGCGACTTTGGAATGGCACTGTCCGAGAAACTAAGGGCAGGATGGTTTGCGGCATCTGTGATACAGCAACCCAGAGGAGGCTGTTGGCCAAGACCGACCTAGATTTGCAAAAGGCAGTCGAAATGGCTTTGTCAAGGGAAAGTGCAGAGCAAGGGGAGCAAGAAGTGCTTGGGATGGCGGTCCTCAATCTAGGGCACCCAATGGAGCATGGAATGTATGGAATGCTGTCTCCCTAGACTGAAGTTTCCGACTCCTGCTGGTGGGGGTTGTTGCTAACTTTTGGTTGGCTCTTAATTCTTAATTTGCTCTGTTTGTTTAACCTTTGCTCTAGAGTCGCCAGGTATCTTTATGATACCGCCACAAGGTTCAAGTTCAAGTAATGATCAATAACTCAACACACCAATTAGTAAGATTCAAATCAAAACACATTTATTATACACAATAAATCACTACTCATGCATAAACTCTACTTTCTAGGCTATTCCTATCACTAAAAGGCCTATACTTAGCTTTGAACTGGCCCACCAGGTCAGGCAAACAAATGGCCTTTCGTTCAGGTCCTGAGTCTGCAGGATTCAAAAGCTGGTATGGACTTGGAACTAGGAGCGCCTATCTCGTAGCGAGCGTTGACTGGAGACTTACTTGGTTGGCGGCAGCTGAGACAGGTCACTCACACGGGCTGATTGAAGTTGCTGAGTGACCCAGCCAAAGAAGGACAATTTGAACTTGGGGGCTTTACTTTATAGTCCCCAGGGGCTTCCCGCCCTTTGGGGCGGACCCCGTACCTGGTTCCAAGTGATTGGACTACTTTCTGATCACTTGGATCGATTTCTCCAATGGTGGAGCGGCTCCCTGATCGCTGGGCGGTCCCTAAGTGTCCGTTGGCCTTTCTTTGTCTTGGCTCCTGCTGGCGCCGAGGAGTCTGGCTTGGCTTTATTTACCTTAATTGTTGCCATTGTGCCTGGGAATCACTCATTACTATGCAGATGGCTGCTGGTTTCAGTGCTGTCTGGTTGTTTTGCAGGTTTCAATATACATGATTTCTGCACTTGCTAGTCTTTGCCTGTGTTGGCTGAATTTCCCTTCAGTCTTTGCGGTTCTCCATTTTAAGTCGGGAAGTGGCCAACCCAGGTGGCTACAGGGTACTGATCCTGACCATCGTTGGTGAGCCCCGGAGGATCGGCGACCATGATCCCCCAATTCAGAGGGCCCAAATCAGAGGGGACGAAACGCCAGTGACTGGAAGGACTGAGCATAGAGGCACTGGAAAGGAATTATGCCCAATTTGAGAAGGAGCGGTTGGCAGTGGTTTTTGGGGTGAAACCTTTTCATCAGTATGTTTACAGACACGCTTTTACAGTCCTTACCGATCATAAACTCTTACTGGGGTATTCGAGGAGGACAGGGCCATTCCACACATGTCATCAGTGTGGATTCAGTCTTGGGCATTGCTATTGGCGGCTTACGAAAATGTCCTGGACCACAGATCGGGGACGAAGATTCCCCATGTGGACGCCCTCAGCCTTCTTACATTGCTGACCAGGCAATTGGCACCTGCTTGCACTGGCGAAGTGATAGCGGCCTTACATTTCATGGACACTCTGCTTGTTACGATGGCGCAAATCAAGGCCAGGACTCAGACGGACCTAATTTTAGCCTAGGTCCATTACAGTGTTGTATGGGATTCAGCATTGCGCACTGCCGGACAACCGAAGGGCATTCACAACAAAAGTGGTGGAACTGTGTTGAAGTCAGGATCCTGCTGTGAGGTTCACATGTGGTGGTGCCGGAGAAAGGGCGCGGCCCATTCTGAAGCACTTTCACAACGGCCACCATGGGGTCTCAAAGATGAAAATGTTGGCCCTAAGCTACTTATGGTGGCCTGACATTGATGCAGACATGGCACTGCACGGAACACCAAAAGCTGCCACCGGCGGCACCCCTCCATCCCTGCGAGTGGCCGAGCAGGCCATGGTCAAGGCTACATGTCAATTTCACAGGGACTGTTCAGGGCTCAATGTTCCTACTCATCGTGGATGTACACGCCAAGTGGTTGGACGTCCAATGCATGGCATCCACTATGTCGCAGGCTACGGGCAAGAAGCTGCACCAAACATTCAGCGTCCATGGAATCCCGGAAGATTTGGTCTCGGAAAAAAGGACGGCATTCCCCAGCATGGGATTTGGTGACTTCCTACAGACCAACGGCATCCGTCACGTATGGACTGCGCCGTATCCCGACGTCAAATGGATTGGCAGAACGGGCGGTGCAAACAATTAAACTGGGAATGTGGAAGCAGACCACAGGGTCTCTGGAGAGCCGCGTTGTTCTCCAACGGAACCATGCCACATGCCACCCTGGGGTGATGCTGTCCGAATTATTGATGGGGCCATGACTGCGCACTCGATTGAGCCTCATGTTCCTGATATTGGAGGGAAGATCCGCAGTGGGCAGGAACACTCCACCTCAGATTCGGGCAGACGCATGCCCATTGGCGAATTTTCCACAGGTGATGGGGTTCGGAATTTTGATGGTGGAGCCTTGTGGATTCCAGGGATGGTGGTACAACAGACAGGACCAGTCTCCTACTCAGTACAAGCGCAGGGCAAGGTGTTGAACCGGCATGTGTACCATGTCCGCAGCCGCGACCAGGAGGTGCTTGATAGCCACCCAGAGGTTCAGCAGCCGATATTGCCACTCCATCCGGCACTGCCACTGGTACCATCTCCCGGGGTGCAATACCCCACGACACAGAGATGTGGGGTGCCAACCCATCGGATCCTGATTCGGACATGGAAACCCAGCCAACCGAGCTAACCACGGATCCGGTGGCAATCCTAGGCTCTTACGCATCGGTACCACTCCGACACTCAGCCCATAAGCAATGTTCCCCAGTGCGTTATATAGCTCCGGATCTGGCACAGCGGACGCTCAACCGAAAGCCCAGGGCCAAAAGGACGAGGGGTCCTGCTCCTCAGGTCATCGAGGTGGACGACATTTCAGACTGGGGTGGGGGGTGTTATAACCCACACGGAGGTCACGGTGTCTGGACCATTAGGTCCACCTGAATATGATCTTCCCTGATGAGGGGGCGGGGCTAAATCCTTAACTGGGAAGCTCTGTGGACATAAAAACCCCAACCCAAGTGTGGGCCAGCGTGGGAGACCCTTCGGGGCGTGGGGAGGGTAAGTCGTTGTTGTTGATGATGTTGTCACGGTCACTTGCCTGGATTCTATAGCAGCCTATTCTTAGGCCCCAGCCTTAAACCTTTAGGCCCTGTTGTAAACTCACATTCTGACATCCCAACGGAATAAGCAATTGTTTTCCAAGAGCAAAGAAAAACAACAATTTATGTTTGCATTGTATCTTTGATTTAGAAATATGTCCAATAATACCAATAACGCAGAGTTCAATCCCCAATCCAGTGGAAGGACAGTCTTTGCCTCCTCATCCTAGGTATAATTTTAAAAAATCACAGTACTTTGCCATGATTCAGCAATTAATCACCATAATCCTGACATCTGTTTTAAGACGCCTTAACTGCAGATTAGGCAATTTATCCTGAAGGGAAACTTCAAGCATGCATGTCATTCAGCAATGGCATTAATATGACTACCTGAGCTTATACCAATTGTTAAATAAGTCATCAGCTCAAATAATATTGCTGGGCACACTGGAATATATGCAACATGATGCATGACTGTTTTGTGCATATTCTAAAGACACAATTTGGTGGGCAGCACGGTAGCACAGTGGTTAGCACTATTGCTTCATAGCCGCTTCAGGTTCGATTCCTGGCTTGGGTCACTGTCTGTGCGGAGTCTGCACGTTCTCCACATGTCTGCGTGGGTTTCCTCCCACAAGTCCCAAAAGACATGCTGTTAGGTGAATTGGACATTCTGAATTTGTCCTCCGTGTACCCGAACAGGCGCCGGAATGTGGCAACTAGGGGCTTTTCACGGTAACTTCATTGCAGTGTTAATGTAAGCCTACTTGTGACAATAAAGATTATTATTATCACTGTCCATCAATCAGCTCTTATTGGCAGCTAGCATGGGCCTACAGCTAAAAGCTTCAGGCCAATGTATTAATCAACCTGACAATCGGAGTAATTTTTTTATCAGGCTGGTTTACAATTACAAAACTAACGATCAAGAGGCCTGAAATAATGATCGGGAGGTGTGAGTTCAAATCCCAAGTCACTAGCTGGAGAATTTAAATCCAATTAAATGAGGTGAATTAGGCACCCAGCTACTGGTGGAACCAGAAAGTTGATTTACTTTGTAAGGTTCCTGAAATTAGAAGATAAGCAAGAACCTTTACCCTTGAATTACTACCATATTCAGGCAAGCCTTATTTGCAACTCACTACAGTGTAAAGAAAACTTGTTTTAATGCTTTAGCCTGGATGTCATTCCTTTCTTCACACAGGTTATTATTTATCTGGAACAGTCCTTTTATCAGTAGATTAGAAAGGCTTATAGATGAATTCAAACCAATCATATTTACTAACCTTTTACTGTTATCTTTACCCTCTTGGGCTTGCTGCCAAGGTCTGTAATTACATCACAATTTGAGACATGCCTTCTTCTTCAGGAAATCGTCTGTCAGAACTAGTCTGAACTTTACTCCCACTGCTGAATTTTTTTAAATTCATTCACAGGATGTGGGTGTAGTATCTTGAGAACAGCATGTACTCCATCCACCTCCGTTAAAATCAAACATTTTTGAAAAATTATGGAAGATACAGCATTGAGTAGCAAGAAATATCCACACATTTTTAATAAGCTACCTAAATAGTTTGAATATTGCAAAAGTGTAATGACCATAAATGTGTGGTGCGGGGAGTTAACCAATATTGTCTAGTTCATATTTACTCTTTTGCTTGGAGCTCTCTTCTCTTTCTCCTTCACAATTCAACCTGGCTCTCATTTTCTACTCCTCCTTCCCCGTCCACGCTGACATTGCCATCTATGTCGGCGGTCTTAATAACCCCGGCACTCTTTATGAAGCTCCTGTGACAGAAAATAACCTGAGATATCTAGAATTGAAATTGCACAAGTCAACATAGCTTCCTTTATTAAACTGCTTCTGCAGCCTCTGTCTGCTGGTACCAAAACATTTGGTAACTTCAAGTGAACAAAATGACACTTGAACTTTTCAAAACACCATACAATATATCCCTCCCCTTCTTAGTAAATGAGAGACATAGCACGTTTCAATGATTCAATTCCAATGTGTAAACAATAAACTTAAGCATAACGTGAATCTTCAAACTTATTACATATTCTAACTTTGGTCGTAATTTAGCAATGTACTCAGTCATACACAATGAGTTGAAACATTTGATCGGCAACTGAAAACTTGTAACACAATTATTTAAGTCTTCTCTCATGAATAAGACATCATTTAAGTCATGGTATTGCCTCATTTAAATCATGGGATGGATTCTCCATTTGGGGGAATATGGGCTGGATTCTCCGTTCCTGAGAATAATGGCTGGATTCTCTGATTCTGCGGCTATGTCCGCGGGATCTGTCTGGTCTTACGACCAAAAGGTCGGTGCCGCCCCCGCACCGATGCTCCGCCCGGTGGGAGGCTAGCAGCCATGCCGCGTAAAGCCCCGGCTTCACCTGCGGATACAGCCGCAGAATGGCCGGCTCCGTGGCCGCGAATGCACATGGCGGCGGCCTGCGACGGCCGTGTCGTACAACATGGCGCCGGCCGCGTGTGGACCCGGCCTGCCAACAACTGCCCCCCCTGTAACCCCCCTCACCACCTCCGGACCACCCCCCACCATTCCCCCAGCCCCCGCCGTAGCCCCCCTGCCAGCGGAACGGCTCCCCCCCCCAACTGTGGCCCCGAAAACTGTGAGGACATGTGTCCCACACCCATCGGTGACATCCTGAGGCCATGCCGAAGGCGTGAGGCGTACCCCCCCGATTTTGAGGGGGCGGAGCATCGGAAAAACGGCACCACCCCCCGATTCCCGCGCAAAAAGGATTCTCCGGCCGATCGGCGAATGCAATTTGCAAGCGCATGATTCGTGGTGTTCCGCGGCAGCAAAACCGGCGCCGGACCTGGACCGATTCAGCGACTGTTAAGGGGCTAGCACCGGTGCCACGTGGAACACAATCGATTCGAATGAAAAACAGTGCTGGATTCGCTGGGTCTAAGATTGACACTCAGGAGGCTAACAAGTTGCAGCCGCATATACACACTTCACTCCCCACACACACCATTCCAACCAACAAGAAGGCAACAAGGAGAATGGCCTGAAAATGCACCGATGCTGAGCTGGAGACCATCGTGGACGCGGTGGAGAAGCGGTGGTTGACACTGTATCTCGACCCGGGAAGGAGACTGCCAGCCGCCGCCATTCACCATGCCTAGGCACAGGTGGCAGAGGCAGTCAGCACCGTTTGCAACACCATCCGGACTGGCCAGCAGTGCCGGAAAAAAGCACAACCTCCTCAGGGCGGCCAGGGTGTGTAGGCAACACTGTGATCCTGGCACTAACCCGCGTTCCACACACCCATAACCCGACCCCCAACCTGCACCACATGCTGGCACCGCATCTTCAGGAGGCTGAGTACCACACCATCACACCCCTGGTCGCTCCATGGGCGTCATTGTAGTGGTTCTGCACGTGATAGGCGTCATCAGCTACGACCGCAGTGGATACCCCTGTCGCCCAGGAGCCAATCCCCACCAGCCGGGAATCCGTCTCGAACATGTCAGGAATCATCGAGTGTACCAGGATGAAGGTGTTGTGCACATTGCCCGGGTATCGGGCACAGATGTGCATGATATGCAGCTCATGGTCACAAATCAGCTGTACGTTTATTGAGTGGAACTTCTTTCAGTTTGTGTAGAGCGGCCTATAATCTGCGGATGCTCCTAGGGCGACATAGATCCCGTCGATCACCCACTGAACCCAAAAGTGTCAGCGATGGCGGCAAACCACATTGCCCGGGCATCCTGGTTGGCTGGGTCCACATTGAAATGGGTGTATTGTGCCGACTGGGCGTATAGGGCCTCCATGGTGCCACGGATGCACCTGTGCACTGAGGTCTGTGAGATCCCAGACAGGTCCCACACGGCGCCTGGAAGGACCCTGTGGCGTAAAGGTTCAGGGTGACCATCACCTTGACGGCCACTGGGAGCGGGTGTCCTCCCCCATATCCCCGCGGTGCCAGGTGTGCCATGATCTGCCAGATATGTCGCACTGTCTCCCTGCTCAGCCGGAGTCATCGACGGCATGCCCGGTCCAGCAGGTCCTCGAATGTCAGGCGCTGCCGGTACACACAGGGCCTCATGCAGAGCCTCCTTTGCAACTCCTCTTTTTCCTCGGCTGCTGGGCGGTCGGCTCTCCATCCAGGGCGGTTGTTTCTCTGGGGCAGGCTCGGCTGCTGCAGTGTCCCCCTCCTCGAGCAGCTCTAGCTTGTACAGCCGCAGGGCATCCCCCAGGGCTGCGGCGACTAGGAGGAAGGCCACCATTGCTGGTTGAATTACAATATCTATTGTCTGCAGGGGATGAAATGCCAACATGTTAGCATGGTGCGTACCCCCATGCCCAACCAGGTCCAATGGGCTACATGGTTGTCCCGGTTGGCACTGCGGGCTCTGCTCCCGCATGGCACCCCCCCCCCCATCTCCGCACCCATGTTAGTGCCCAGTACCATAGGGGCCTTTGGCCCTAGCGCCCATCCCTGATATTAGAGGTATCATCAGATGGTGCTGCCCTTGCAAGCGGTACACTCCGCGGCCCCCATCCAGCACCCCGTAGTGGCTACAGTGGGAGTTGCATTTGAGTGGGCCACATGATGTCCCGCCAGTGGTGGCGGCTGGGTGGGGGGGGGGCGGTATGGCGGAGAGTGGGGTGCGGGGCTGGGGGCACCTATGCGGCCGGTGTCACTCTGCAGAACCAGGGGACAAGGTGGGTGGTCATTGGCAGCCAGCCGGCTGTGGCAATGGCGGTCCATGCCATTCCCGTAGGGGGTTACCTCGGCCCCACAGCCCTTTCCTCGGCCCTGGCAGGGCCCCCCTACCACAGCTATCCCAACCAGTGTCCAGCTTGACAGCCCACAGTCGCGCCTCTCCATGTCCTACCTCCTCTCTCTCCCTCATCAGCCACGACGGCGGTTTCACGATTTTTAAAAGCACCGTGAGGAACTCGGTCCTTCAGAGGGGGAGAATTGCGTCGGTGAGCACCGGGTCAGGCCAGTTACTGATATGCAAACGGTGTTTACTGCACATGCGTTCTGGACCACATTGACGCCGCTGTCAAGGTGACGGAGAATCGCGATTTGGCGTCAAATCGCCGCCTGCCACTATTTTGCCATCGGAACCCATTCTGCGCCCAATCACCTTTCCCGATTTCGGTGTCGACCAACGGAGAATCCCGTCCCCTGACTTTTCCAATAGCTCTTGGCCAACAGGGTGTGATTATCCAATGAATAAAACCTAGAGAGTTCGCGAATTTATTGAACCATCACTGTTCAGTCGGGCTCCTTTGTCACTCCTTACCATTTTAGTGGTTCCAAACAAAGGGAAGATCTAGTCAAGCTTTGGTGGTGACAGCTTTCATTGAAGCTGACTTAATTATTTCCACAACTGGGAATCTGCTGGCGTAATCAGTGATAACAAGCAAGATCTTCATCAGTGGGTTAATCTGCAAAATCAATGCTCAATCCTCAATCCATGAACCTGGAAGTACTTCAGACATTCTGAGAGGATCACAAAGATTTGACATTGTGGTTGCTTTAATTTCAAGGAGGAATTAGATATAGCTCTTGGGGCTAAAGGGATACGGGGGGAAAGTGGGATCAGGGTATTGAACTTGATGATCAGCCATGATGTAATGAATGGTGGAGCAGGCTCGAAGGGCTGAATGGCATCCTCTTGTTTCTATTTTTAAAAATTCTATTGAAAAATTGACATGGTGAACCATAATTGATTTGGTGCCCTACCAGGTAGTCAATTCCTCGGAACCATACCTTTTTCCTAAGGAGTTGTTTGGTTTTGTCAATTCCCTGGTGATCTACATGTGCTATATTGACAATATATTCCTTCAATGATTGTGGATTCATGATACAATTGTTGTGTAACACAAGATCAAATATGGATGTAACGGTGAGCTAATTTTGCACATTGTGGAGACCTTGTAGGTTGAGCAATTTTGTTTTTAGATGTTCTTTCAATCCTGCTTTTCCAGTTTTACGATTTCATAGCCATCGTACCTAATTGTAAAGGCAGGTCAGGAATAAAGCAACTACAGTGCGTGATGGGTCTTAGCAGACTGGACTTTCTACATGCCTGTAGAATCCGCAGCATTTCGAATAGCTTCAACTTTCCGTGGATCAGGTGACGTTCCTTCACCGCTGAACACATGACCGAAGAATTTGATTGTGCTTTCAATGAACAAGCACTCGTCTTTGCTCACGGTGAGGCTACATTCTCTAAGATGTTGAGACATGCATGGAGGCGTGTCTCGGGGTCACTTTGTGTGACCGTAGATGAGTAAGTCAGAATGTCATTACTGATGTTCAGTGTGTCTTTAGGTCCTTGAAGTACAACTAAATCCTGTGCTGAAATACCTCAGCTGCTGAATTGACTTCAAAGTTCAGCCTCTTGTATCAAAAAGGTCTGACATGAGTAGAGAATGTTGCAAGATATATCAATTCTTCTGCAAGCTTGGATTTATGGTATCCTGCATCAAGGTCATGTTTAGCACTATGCACTTTCTCTATGATATCACTGACCGTTGGTGTCATGGTGTATGGCTCTGTTTGTTGACTGAGTAGGATTCTAATCTGGTTCTCACTCTTAAAATTCTTGATGGCTTATATGGGTGAGACAGACCCAAGGGGTAGGCTCATCCAAATCTTTCTCAATACTTTCCAGGTCAAATAGATGCTGAAGTACTTTCTCAGTCGGTTTTCTGACACCAAATGGTATTCGCCACCACTGTCGCATGATTAGAGGCACATTGGGGTCTACATCTTATTATTACTTTCTTCCACCTTCAGTAAAGCTGCATGCAACATACTCAAGTAAATATTTAGATTTTACATACCAATGCCTGAATTTCCAGGGTCCTCCAACTGCCCTGCTGCCATTTTATCCTCTAATGAGCATTGCTTGGCATTAGGTGGGATTTCCACCCCTCACTGGAGAAGAAGGCCTGCCTTGGTGAGCTGCTGGCCCTCTTCAGTCCCTCCAGCAACAGTGCTGCAGTGGTTGGACGAGGAACTGCACAGAGCTGCCTGAAACTAAGGATGCAATTCTCCCATCCTGGGACTAAGTCCTTGGTGGGGGCGGGAAAATGGAGTGTGTCCCGCTACAGAGGCTGGTGGGAAAACACGCCAAATCTACCAGCCCTGGTCGCATTAATTACGCAACTGAGTGTTTTGAGCTGTATTCCATGGTGGGGCAGGCCTGATGCCGTATTGTCCGCTGCCCTATCCAGGCGTCATACGGAAAAGACACGCAACATCATTGACCCACTATTTGTTTTTATTTGTTCATGGGACGTGGGCATCGCAGGCTGTGCCAGTATTTATTGCCCATCCCTAATTGCCCTTGAAGTGGCAGTTAAGAGTCAGCCACATTGCTGTGGGTTTGGAGTCTCATGTAGGCCAGACCAGGTTAGAATGGCCGATTTCATTCCCTAACAGACATTAGTGAATCAGATGGGTTTTTATGACAATCGACAATGGTTTCATGGTCATCATTAGAATTTTAATTCCAGATATTTTATTCAGTTTAATTCCATCACCTGCTGTGGTGGGATTCACCCTGGGGCTCTGAATTACTAGTCTAGCAACATCACCTTCTATTGAATAAAGGAAACAGACCTCCTAAAAATGAAGATGGATCTCCGGGAGCACTCTGAGACCAGAAGATGGATCTCCTGAGAAAGAAGGTGGACCTCCAGGAACATTCTGAGGTTGAAAGATGGGCTCCCTCCAGGACACTGAATCTGGAAGGTCCACTTGTAGATGCTTCCCCAACCCACTGCTATGGTGTTCCAGCTTGCTGGCGGCTTCCATCATGAACTCCAGGGGCAGCCCCAGGCACCGTTCAGGTGAGCCGCGACATCTGCACGCCAAGTTGTTCCGGACGCGTTTTGCATCAGCATGTTTTCCTGCTGGTGCCACGGAGAATCGGGCATGGGTGTTCAGGCCCTCATCTGCATCCCATCTACATCTTCATTTGCATTCCACTAATGGTTGCAAATGAGTTTCACACTGACATCCAGGTTTCTCAACTTGGCACCAGCGGAAGATCCCATGGGAACTTCAGACGGCCATAAAGCTGATTTTTGGGCCTCCCGCCAAGTTCGTCCCCCCACTTGCCTGTCATTAAACCCATCGGTGGGGCATGGGAGAATTCCATTCTAAGTCTCAGAAACCTGTAGACCTAGGTAAATGACTAGGGTCCCAGGGTAGGGGAGGTAGGGAAGACCTGGGGGGCTGCTCGGAGAGGAGGGAGTGATCGGAATCTTGGAGGATAGGCAAGATGGGTGGAAATGGCTGGGTTTGGGATGAGGCTCGGAAGTCACCAGGCCTTAAGAGGAGGAGGGGAGGGACCCCCCAGTTAGAATGGGGCTTCCGATGGAGGCTCCCCCCCACCCTACCGCGCAAAATAAAACATTCTTTATTTCCGTGTTTTCCCCACAGAATTTTAATCCGCCCGCTGAAAAATTGGAGCAAGGGTGGGCTTCCTGTGCGAACCTTGCCTGCCCCAGTGGAGGATCATTGCGAGGTCAGGGTGGGTGACAACCTGGAGGGAATCCCACCCCTGCAATTTCACACATCCCCCGCAAAAATATCCAAATTTCTGGTCATGAGTATGCTTGTCGAAGTCATTATAAAGAAGACTGTTGGTTGGCATTTAGTTGACCCCGAACAGTGCACATAAATTATCAGCAGACTGCTGGCAGATGCTACTGGCATACTAATGATCATACTGAAGAGGTGTTTCATTTCCTCGGTATTTGGGTAGTACCATCTATGCTTTTCCAAATTTCAACAGGTTCTGTGTGTTTTACATCCACTGTTGGCGAAAGACAACATAAAATAAATATAAGCACATCTCCCAACAACAGTTTATTTACTCAGTACAAGGACAAGCTTTCCACCAATGGCAGTCTGAGGTGAATTGTAGCACCCGCCCCACCAAATGTTTTACTGTTGTAAAATCTGACCCATGCGTGTCTCTACCTGCCCACTGACAATTTTAATGGAAGTAGGTTAGGTGCAGGGCACTTATGCAGTTCAGGAGGTTTGTCAAATTTACTCTCAAATTGTCAGTAAAATCTTTAAGGAGGTTGCATGGCTCCATTTAACGACACAATGAACAAAGAACAAAGAAGAGTACAACACAGGAACAGGCCCTTCGGCCCTCCAAGCCCGTGCCGACCATGTTGCCCATCTAAACTAAAATGTTTTCTGGGTCCATATCCCTCTATTCCCATCCTATTCAGGTATTTGTCAAGATGACCCCTTAAATGTCACTATCGTCCCTGCTTCTACCAACTCCTCCGGCAGCGAGTTCCAGGTACCCACTACCCTCTGCGTAAAAAACTTGCCTCGACTTCCGGTTGCGGCGATGCGGAGCTAAGCCGCACGATTCGGCAGCTTCCGCTATTACGGACTTTCGGGCTCTCCAGAGGAGCCCCAACTGGAATTTTTTGAAGACGTTCCGTGTGGGAAGGGAAGAGTGAGGTCCCCCTTCACCGTTTATGGACCGGACCAGAAGTGAAACGGCCAAAAAAGCGGCATTGGAGCAGCGGGAGAAGCGAGGGAAGAAAAACAAAATGGCGGCGGCCGCGGATAAAGTGGAGTGCGGGCCGGAGCTGCAGGAATTCATCAAGCGCTGCTTCGAGGAGCTGCGCAAGGAGATGCTGGCGCCTATGCTGTTGGCAATTGAAGGACTAGGGGTGGCCCAGAAGGCCCAAGAGGTAAAGATCCAGGAGGTGCAGAAAAGAGTCAGTGAGAATGAGGACGAGCTCTTGGGCCTGGCGGTGAGAGTGGAGAGGCACGAGGCGCTACACAAGAGGTGGGTGGGAAGATTCGAAGACCTGGAGAACAGGTCGAGGAGAAAGAATCTTCGGATCCTGGGTCTGCCTGAAGGAGTGGAGGGGGCCGATGCCGGGGCATATGCGAGCACGATGCTCGAGTCGATGATGGGCGCGGAGGCCCCTTCGAGGCCTTTGGAGCTGGATGGGGCACACCGGGTGCTGGCAAGGAGGCCCAAGGCTAACGAGCCGCCAAGGGCGATTGTGGTGAGGTTTCACCGTTTCACGGACCGAGAGAGGGTCTTGAAATGGGCCAAGAAAGAGCGGAGCAGCAGCTGGGAGAATGCGGAGATCCGAATCTACCCGGACTGGAGCACGGAGGTTGCAAAGAGGAGAGCGGGTTTCAACCGGGCCAAGGCGGTGCTGCACCGGAAAGGAGTGAGATTCGGAATGCTGCAGCCAGCGCGATTGTGGGTCACATACAAGGATCAGCACCATTATTTTGAAACGCCTGAAGAGGCTTGGACCTTTATACAAACCAAAAAGTTGGACTCAAACTGAGGGTTTGTGAGGGTGGGGGGGGATGTTTGGTGTTTGATGGTTGTTGTACATAGGGTGTTAATCACGCGCAGTAAATGTTACACGGGCTGGGGAAGAGAGGGGGATGGCGATGGGGGAAAAGAGACAAGGCCGCGACAGGAGCTGCGCCAGAGGGGGCGGGGTAGGCTTAGGAAAGCGCGGGTTCTTTTTCCCGCGCGAGGGAAGAAAGGCGGGAGGGGAAATGGAGGAACGCACACTGATTGGGAGATTCCCACACGGGGGGGTCAATGCGACGACGGGGGAAGCCGGGGTCAGCAGGTGTCAGCTGACTTACGGGGGTGTTATGGGGGGAGCAAAAAAACTAGACACGGGGAGCCCCCCCAATCCGGCTGATAACGTGGAATGTGAGGGGCCTGAATGGGCCGGTGAAGAGGGCCCGAGTGTTCGCGCACTGAAAGGGACTGAAGGCAGACGTGGTCATGCTCTAGGAGACACATTTGAAGGTGGCGGATCAGGTCAGGTTAAGAAAGGGATGGGTAGGACAGGTATTCCATTCGGGGCTGGACGCGAAGAATAGAGGGGTGGCAATATTGGTGGGAAAGCGGGTGTCGTTTGAGGCCAAGAATATCGTAGTGGACAACGGAGATCGATATGTGATGGTGAGCGGTAAGTTGCAGGGGACGTGGGTGGTATTGGTAAATGTATACGCCCCAAACTGGGATGATGCCGGATTCATGAAGCGCATGTTGGGGCGCATTCCGGACCTGGAGGTAGGAAGCTTGATAATGGGTAGGGATTTTAATACGGTGTTGGACCCAGCACTGGATCGCTCCAGATCTAGGACCGGAAAGAGGCCAGCAGCGGCCAAGGTGCTTAGGGGGTTTATGGATCAGATGGGGGGAGTGGACCCGTGGAGGTTTGCCAGGCCGCAGGCCAGGGAATTTGCTTTTTTCTCCCACGTGCACAAAGCCTATTCCCGGATAGATTTTTTTGTTCTGGGCAGGGCGATGATCCCGAAAGTGGAGGGAACAGAGTATTCGGCCATAGCCATTTCAGATCACGCCCCGAACTGGGTAGAACTGGAGTTGGGAGAGGAGAGGGACCAACGCCCGCTGTGGCGGTTGGATGTGGGACTGCTGGCAGATGAGGTGGTGTGTGGGAGGGTGAGGGGGTGTATCGAAAGGTACTTGGAGATCAACGACAACGGGGAGGTGCGAGTGGGGATGGTATGGGAGGCGCTGAAGGCGGTGATCAGGGGAGAGCTAATCTCCATCAGGGCTCAGAGGGAGAAGATAGAGGGCATGGAAAGGGAGAGGTTAGTGGGGGAGATTTTAAGAGTGGACAAGAGATGCGCAGAGGCCCCTGAGGAGGGATTACTAAGGGAAAGGCGACGTCTCCAGATGGAGTTTGACCCGTTGACCACAGGGAAGGCAGAGGCACAGTGGAGGAAAGCGCAGGGGGCGACGTACGAGTATGGGGAGAAGGCGAGTCGGATGCTGGCACACCAGCTCCGTAAGAGGATGGCAGCGAGGGAAATAGGTGGAGCCAAGGATGGAAGGGGAGCTACGGTGCGGAGTGCGACGAAAATAAATGAGGCATTCAAGGCCTTCTATGAGGAGCTGTACAGATCCCAGCCCCCAGCGGGGGAAGTGTGGATGAGACGATTCCGAGACCAACTGAGATTCCCGAGGGTGGAGGAGCAAGAGGTGGCTGGTTTGGGGGCACCAATTGGGTTGGAGGAGCTGAGCAAGGGTTTGGGGAGTATGCAAGGAGGGAAGGCCCCGGGACCGGACAGGTTCCCGGTAGAGTTCTACAGAAAGTACGTAGACCTGTTGGCCCCGCTGCTAGTGAGGACTTTTAATGAGGCAAGGGAGGGAGGGACCCTGCCCCCGACAATGTCGGAGGCGACGATTTCTTTGATCCTGAAGCGGGACAAGGACCCACTGCAATGTGGATCGTACAGGCCGATCTCGCTCCTCAATGTGGATGCAAAGTTGCTGGCAAAAGTGCTGGCCACGAGGATCGAGGACTGTGTCCCGGGGGTGATTCACGAGGACCAGACGGGATTTGTAAAGGGCAGGCAGCTAAACACCAATGTGCGGCGGCTCCTAAACGTGATAATGATGCCATCGGTGCAGGGAGAGGCGGAGATAGTGGCAGCTATGGACGCGGAGAAGGCCTTTGACCGAGTAGAGTGGGAGTACCTCTGGGAAGTGCTGCATAGGTTTGGGTTCGGGGGAGGGTTTATTAGTTGGGTTAAGCTCCTTTACAGAGCCCCGGTGGCGAGTGTGGTTACGAATCGGCGGAGGTCGGAGTATTTCCGTCTGTACCGTGGGACGAGGCAGGGGTGCCCCCTGTCCCCCCTGTTGTTTGCATTAGCAATTGAACCCTTGGCCATATCATTAAGGGAGTCTAGGAAATGGAGGGGGGTGGTCCGAGGGGGAGAGGAGCATCGAGTGTCGCTTTATGCAGATGACCTGTTGCTGTATGTGGTGGATCCAGTGGAGGGGATGGTGGAGGTCATGCAGACTCTAAGGGAGTTTGGGGATTTTTCAGGCTATAAGCTTAATGTAGGGAACAGTGAGCTTTTTGTAGTACAGGCAGGGGACCAAGAAAGGGGGATAGGCGATCTACCGCTGAGGAGGGCGGAGGGGTGTTTTCGGTACCTGGGGATCCAGATAGCCAGGAGTTGGGGGGCCCGACATAAACTGAATCTGACGAGACTGGTGGAGCAGATGGAGGAGGACTTCAAAAGATGGGACATGTTACCGCTCTCGCTAGCGGGTAGAGTGCAGTCGGTCAAAATGGTGGTCCTTTTGAGGTTTCTCTTTGTGTTTCAGTGCCTTGCCATCGTGCTCACCAAGGCCTTTTTTAAGAGGGTAGGCAGGAGCATTATGGGGTTTGTGTGGGCGAATAAGACCCCGAGGGTAAGGAGAGGGTTTTTGGAGCGCAGTAGGGACCGAGGAGGGTTGGCGCTGCTGAATCTGGGGAGCTACTACTGGGCAGCAAATGTGGCGATGATCCGTAAGTGGGTGATGGAGGGAGAGGGGGCGGCATGGAAGAGGCTAGAGATGGCGTCCTGCAAAGGAACGAGCCTGGGGGCGCTGGTGACGGCACCGCTGCCGCTCTCGCCGTCAAGGTACACCACGAGTCCGGTGGTGGCGGCAACGCTAAAGATCTGGGGCCAGTGGAGACGGCACCGGGGTGCAATGGGAGCCTCGGTGTGGTCCCCGATCAGGGGTAACCATCGGTTTGTCCCAGGAAGGATGGACGGGGGGTTTCAGAGCTGGCATCGAGCAGGGATCAGAAGAATGGGGGACCTGTTCATTGATGGGACGTTTGCGAGCCTAGGGGCACTAGAGGAGAAGTTTGGGCTACCCCCGGGAAATGCTTTCAGGTACATGCAGGTGAGGGCGTTTGTGAGGCGGCAGGTGAGGGAATTCCCGTTGCTCCCGGCACAAGAAATTCAAGACAGGGTGATCTCGGGTGTATGGGTGGGAGAGGGCAAGGTGTCGGCAATATACCAGGAGATGAAAGAAGAGGGGGAGGCGTTGGTAGAGGAGCTGAAGGGTAAATGGGAGGAGGAGCTGGGGGAGGAGATTGAGGAGGGGCTATGGGCGGATGCCCTAGGTAGGGTTAATTCCTCTTCCTCGTGTGCCAGGCTTAGCCTGATACAATTTAAGGTGGTTCACAGAGCGCACTTGATGGGGGCGAGGCTGAGTAGGTTCTTTGGGGTAGAGGACAGATGTGGGAGGTGCTCAGGGAGTCCGGCGAACCATGTCCATATGTTTTGGTCATGCCCGGCACTGGAGGAGTTCTGGAGGGGAGTGGCGGGAACAATATCTAAGGTGGTGATAGTCCGGGTCAAGCCAAGCTGGGGGCTAGCAATATTTGGAGTAGTGGACGAGCCGGGAGTGCAGGAGGCGAAAGAGGGCAGCATTCTGGCCTCTGCGTCCCCAGTAGCCCGGCGAAGGATCTTGCTAATGTGGAAGGAGGCGAAGCCCCCCAGCGTGGAGGCCTGGATAAATGACATGGCAGGGTTCATTAAGCTGGAGGGGATAAAGTTTGCCTTGAGAGGGTCTGCGCAGGGGTTCTACAGGCGGTGGCAACCGTTCCTAGACTATCTCGCAGAGCGTTAGGTGGAGGTCGGTCAGCAGCAGCAGCAACCCAGGGGGGGGGAGGGGGGATGTTTTGTGAAGAGGGAGGGGGGTGAGGGAGGGAGGGGGAAGGGGGGTCTGCCTGGGGGGTATTTGAGCAAGAGAACACATGAGAGATCTGGAAAACTGGCATGTATGGGAGGAATCCAGTGTACAAAACTCTGTAACATATGGTTTTACCATGTCTATAACTTGCTATATGCGTTTTCTTTCTATTTTGTTACGGGGGGGGGGGGGGGGGGGGGTTGTTTGTAAGGGTGAAAAATTGTGTTTAAAAAACTAATAAATATATTTTTTAAAAATTAAAAAAACTTGCCTCATAATCTCCTCTAAACCTTGCCCCTCGCACCTTAAACATATGCCCCCTAGTAATTGACCTCTCTACCCTGGGAAAAAGCCTCTGACTATCCACTCTGTCTATGCCCCTCATAATTTTGTAGACCTCTAGAGGTCGCTCCTCAACCTCCGTCGTTCCAGTGAGAACTAACCGAGTTTATTCAACCGCTCCTCATAGCTAATGCCCTCCATACCAGGCAACATCCTGGTAAATCTCTTCTGCACCCTCTCTAAAGCCTCCACATCCTTCTGGTAGTGTGGCGACCAGAATTGAACACTATACTCCAAGTGTGGCCTAACTAAGGTTCTGTACAGCTGCAACATGACTTGCCATTTCCTATACTCAATGCCTCGGCCAATGAAGGCAAGCATGCCGTATGCCTTCTTGACTACCTTCTCTACCTGTGTTGCCTCTTTCAGTGACCTGTGGACCTGTACTGTCTCTCTGACTGTCAATACTCTTGAGGGTTCTACCATTCACTGTATATTCCCTACCTGCATTAGACCTTCCAAAATGCATTACCTCACATTTGTCCGGATTAAACTCCATCTGCCATCTCTCCGCCCAAGTCTCCAAACGATCTAAATCCTGCTGTATCCTCTGACAGTCCTCATGGCTATCCGCAATTCTACCAACCTTTGTGTCGTCCGCAAACTTACTGATCACACCAGTTACATTTCCCCCCAAATCATTTATACGTACTACGAACAGCAAAGGTCCCAGCACTGATCCCTGCGGAACACCACTAGTCACAGCCCTCCAATCAGAAAAGCAACCTTCCATTGCTACTCTCTGCCTTCCAAGACCTAGCCAATTCTGTATCCGCCATGCCAGCTCACCCCTGATCCCGTGTGACTTCACCTTTTGTACCAGTCAGCCTTGAGGGACCTTGTCAAAGGCCTTACAGAAGTCCATATGGACAACATCCACTGCCCTACCTGCATCAATCATCTTTGTACAATTGTATACACTTTACTTTTAGCATACAGAGGCCAGATGCCCCAGGGTAACAAGGTAACAAAGACCACCCCCACTAGGTCGAAGAATCCCCGGGAGGTGGCGTGAATCCTGCCCCGTCGCTCCGACGCCGGTTGCCGTAATCTCCGATGCCGGTTTCCGGGCGGGGGCGGCGATCATGCCAGACCGGCCGGGGGCCGTTGGCAGCAGCCCCCCCCCCCACCCGGCAATTCTCCGGGTCCCGAAGGGGCGAGCAGCTGTTGGTTTCTGGCCAGTCCCGCCGGTGTGGATTGGACATAGCCCCACACGGCGGGACCTGACAGGTAAGTTGACTGGCGCGGTCCTCAGGGGGGGCGCGGGGGGATCTGACGCCAGGGGGGGGGCACGGTGGCGTGGCCCACGAGCGGGGCCCACCGATCTGCAGGCGGGCCTGTGCCGTGGGGGCACTCCTTCCTTCCGCGCCGGCCCCTGTAGGGCTGGCGCGGGGAAGACACCCCCCTGCGCATGCGCCAGAATACGCCGGCCGGTCTGCGCTTGCGCTGAACCACGGCAGCGGTTCTGCACATGCGCTAACTCGCGCAGTCCCTTCGGCGCCGGCTAGCGAGGCGCCAACCCCTCCGGCGCCAGCCTTGCCCCTGGAAATGCGGAGAATTCCGAAACTTCTTGTCGGCTCGACGCCGGGGTGGTTCGCACCGTTTTTTACCCCGGCGTCAGGCCATCGTGCTGGAATGGGAGAAGCCCGCCTCAGATCTATGAGGTAAGTGAATTTGCAGCCAGGAGCAAGTATGCTTCCCCCGAATCTAGCCTTTTGACAGACCCTGCTACCGGCCCTCGTAATCTACTACTCCCTCTACCACCCTGCCATCTTTGGCTTCCCCCATGCCGATGATCACCGATTTGCTCCACAGGTGTAATCTCCGACTCCTGCACCTAATGTCAGCTGTGGTTCAAAGTCTATTTTGCCTCTGAATCAGAAAGTTGTGGGTTCAAGTCTCACTCCTGGATTGTGCGCAAGAACATGACTCGACATTCCAGTGCAGTACTAAAGGAGTGCTGCCCAGTCAGAGGTTCCAACCTTCAGGAACGATTTTAAACTGAGGCTCCTTCCGCCCAATCAGCTGGATGTAAAATTCCGATGACATTATTTTGTAGAAGAACAAGAGGATTATTCTTGGCATAATAATAAATAATGGTGGAAATACACAGCCGGTTTGGCAGCACCTGTAGAGTTAACATTTCTTCATCTTGCTCTGAAGGTTATTCCAAGCCTCCCTCATATTTCTCTCAAGTTTTCAAAGGGCTGCAAAGTCAAATCCCGGTGTGGGCAGGACCTAAAGGTTGTAGTCCGAGAGGGCTCAGGGCCTGGCACCACCGAGGCAGTTGTGAATTTTAAAAGGGCTGGCTGGCGGGAGACAGAAAGCAGAAAATATGGCGCCCGCCAATGAACAGCCCCTTCAGCTCTTGAAAAAGCGTTTGTTAAGGAGTCTACAGTTCAAGGTTGGAATTTTTAAATGTTTATCTGCCGAGCCCAAACGATCTTGTGCACAATTATACACAGCTGTCGGTTCACTGCAAGGCTCTGGTAAATTTCTTTGCATTCATTTTTAAATATACTCCATAGGTCCAATGAGCACCGACATGAGTACTTTCCTACCCTTCTCATGCAAGGCCACTTTGCATTGCATTCATCTCAAGGATATGACTGATCTAATCGGCAAGGCAGCAGCAGCAGACTCTAACATGGCTGCTGCCTGCCTTTGGTGCTGGTAGGTTCTGCCTCCTGGAGGTACTCAGCACCTCTAATTGGACACCAAGCTCACCCCGCAGCCAATTTGGACATTTCCATTTCAAAATAGTGTTGCGGAGTGCCGAGCTGGGGCACATCTGCGGGACCCAGAACACGTTTACAACCATTAAAAATTCAGCCCTCAGGGTCTCGATTATAAACTCTTGTATAACTTTCAATTTTATTAATACTACCATGGATGGATTGTGCTCAGCTAAGGCTCCACCTCTTGTTTCTGTGATGTTCTCTGTTTTGCTTTACCTGAATGGCTTAGATGCATAGTGTTGAACAAAGTACAACAAGCTTTGTTAACTAACAAAACGAATTTATTAACACTACTAAATAAGATTCATACGTATTCCTAAAGTATCAGGTTACGAAATTAAACTATGCTATCTCTAACTGCAGAACTCTCAAATACACAACTGATCTATCTCACGCCTAAACACCTTCGGCGGGATTCTCTGATCCTGAGTCTAAGCGTTTCCCGACGGCATCAGCATGGCCTCAGGAGCAGCAATTTTGACCCCTACAGGGGGCCAGCACGGCACTGGAGCGACCCACGCCGCTCCAGCTGCTGATCCCGGCGTCAGATGGGCGCCGGGGGTCTGAGCATGCGCGGTGTCTCCCTTATCCGCGCAGGCCCCGATGCAACATGGCGTAGGGCTACAGGGGCCGGCGCGGAACAAAGGAGGCCCCCAGCCTGAGAGGCCGATCGGTGGGCCCCGATCGCGAGTTAGGCCACAGCGGAGGCCTCCCCCCGGGTCGGGCCCCCCCTCCCCCCCTCACAGGCCGCCCCCAGATCCTTCCACGCCTAGATCCCGCCGGGTAAGACCAGGTTAGAACGGCGCCGGTGGGACTCGGGTATTTCGTACGACCGCTCGGCCCATCCCGGGCGGAGAATCGCCGGGGGGGGGGCCCATAGAGCGGTCCCCGACCGGCGCCACGCCGACCGCACCGGCGCCAATGGTGATGATTCTCTGCTCTCCGGAGAATCGTCTCCCGGCGTCGGGGCAGCGTGGCGCGATTCGCGCCGGTCGTGTCGATTCTCCGGCCCAGCCCTGGGGCAAGAGAATCCCGCTCCCTCTACCCAGAATCCCAGGAGTCACATGATATTTATCTGACTGCTCTTGATCCCCATTCTGGTGGTGAGAAGCACCAACACAAAATTGTTAACTCTTTATTTCCTTTACAATATACATATTGTTACAGTTTCCTGTCAGCTTCAAATACACTGGGCGGGATTCTCTGGCCGCGTTTGGCCGGCGACTGGAGAATCTCGCCCTTGGTCAATGGATTGTTCCATTATACGAAGCTCGCCCGTGGCATTCTTGCGGCGGGCGGGGTGGGAGAATCCTGCCCACAGTGTTGTACACTCCTTTATCCCCAGCTCCTTCTGCAGTGAAATAAAGACACATTGCACAGCCTTGCACTTAAATTTTTCCCAGAGCTCAAAACCATGGGTCTCTGACCTTTCATAATACCTTCCCCTACTGTAATACTCTCTGCAACTAAATGCCCAAGATCAGTTTCATCTCATTTTAATCTTTTTGACTTATTTCGAGCAAGATTCTGTGCCTCACGCTGCCGATAGCAGAGTTACCGATGAGGCAGAGAATCCAGCAGTTGTGAAGAAAACGGGATCAGCACCTGGCCCTGATCCGTTTCCGATGCTCTATCCCTGTGCTGGCGCCAGGGTCGATGTTTGCACCCCACGCCAGCGGGAGGATGTAAAAGCGTCATTCAGACCCATTCACATCCACTTAGCTGGCCGGGCACCATAATCTCCAGGCCCATGTGATTCTCTGGTCCTCTGGGCTGGGAATCACGTGGGCGAGAATCCCTACTGGTCCTGACAATCGTTGCCCTAACGCGGTGGGCCTCACAGTGGGACAAGGAAGGAACTCTTTAAGGGGGTTGCCCTAAAGTCCATCGAACGGACACCCATCCCTTCCCCCAACAATGCAAGACCTGCCCAGCCCACCCCCATCAGATCCCCTCCCCTCCCCCCTACCAGAGACCCCCTAACTAAAGAGGCACACCATTGAGAAAGTCCTCGTGGATACCAGCTATAAAGGAAGACCCCGCAGTCCCTTTTCTGGGCGACTTCCTGACACGGGTCACTTTTCTGAGGCGGTCTGTGGGGGGGGTCTCCTTATTTAGGGGATATCTGTGGGGGATCGCTTTACTTAGGGGGTCTCTGGGGGGTCTCTTATTTAGGGTATATCTGTGGGAGGAGAACAGGTAAAGTCACTCCCGTAGATGGGTGGGGGATGGGGGTGGGGGGGTGGGGGGGGGGGCGGGAGAGGAGTTCCAGAAAGTCCAGGAGAGGGGGGTTGAATTGCGATGCGAATGAGAGGTGGCCAGCCGGGTGATCTTGCTCTCGGGCCACCTGCTGAAAATGGCGGCCCAATAGTGGGATTCCCTTGGGAATCCCTCGCAATTCTCGCCATGCATAAATTTGCATGGCGAAGCATTAGGAATCACTTCCTGATATGCGTTCCCAGTCCTTTGATTTTTTTTTTCAACCTTTTATGGCATTTTCTCCACTTTATACCTCAGTGTTTCACTTTGTTTTCTTAATTTTATAACGTTCTGATTATCAGTGGCACACGTGTTCCAAACAAGCAGGTTTTCAATTGGACCTTCTTTGGAAAACATTTTGCACTAAGGTGATAAAAGCTGCTTCAAGTGAAAGCAGAAATCAACAAGCTTCGCACTTTTAAAATCCCCTGCCCCCAAAATTGTTAATTTTCCCTGAGCTCCCATAGTTACTCTCACACATTTGGTGTTGCTTCATTAATATAACATGTTTACTGAAGAAACTCCAGTTTTGAAATTCCTAAATTAGTAAATGCTGAATAAGGTTTTCTATGCATTGCTCAGATACAAAAAAAAAATCACACCTGCACATATTGAAGGAAATGGTTTTGTTTACCATGGAGGAACAATGCGTTGTATTTCTGGTGATGGGAAACGGAATTTGAGCTTTCGGCACACAACCAAAGTTAAAACATCCACAAATATACTATAAATTCCTGTAGAATCGATTTCTAGCAGATGGGTGGTATTTCGTGGAGGCGACAGGGGTCTTGCCCACCTGCTGCGCAGGGCCAGTGAGAGTCACTCATCAACTCTGTGATGAACGGTTACTGCCTTGTCATCATGTAAGGTGATGTCTCCTTTAAGACCGGGCTTGGAACCCTGGGGACTCCGCCTCTGGCTCCACCCATCTGTGAGCCATATATAAGGGGCTGCCTTGTGGGCTGTGCAGCAGTCAGCACATGTCTCAGCTCTAGCATAGTTCTTAATAGACTAAACTAGATCAGGATGGACGCAGGCCTAAGACCAGAGAAGCTCAATCTGGAAGCACGGACACCGGAGGCAAAGGAAATTTTTAAATACTGGCTGCGGTGCTTCAAGGCCTACCTGGACTCCGCAGAGATTCCCATCCTGGGGCCACGCAAGCTGAGCCTACTCCACGCCCGGGTGAGTCACAGAATCTCCGCCACGCTCGAAAAGGCGACGACTTATAAAGAGACAGTCGAGTTACTCCGCAAGCGGTTTGTCAAACCCATCAACAAGGTACAGGCCAGGCACCTGCTCTCTACCTGCCGGCAGCGCTCGGGGCAATCGCTCGACGAATTCGTCGAGAAACTCACCGCCATTGCCAGGGACTGTGACCACCAGGATGTGACAGGGGAAGTCCATATGAACCTGACCTATAACGAGGAAAAATGCGTTTTCCACACCACCCGGCTAGCCATCCTCGTCTATGTCGTGGAAGACGGGGTCCTAGGTCCCGACCCCGACCGCATGCGCCCCCTTAAGGAACTCCCTCTCCCCCGCAGCCTCAAGGCCCTCAAACGGTGCTTGGGGCTTTTCTCTTATTACGCCCAGTGGGTCCCCAAGTATGCGGACAAAGCCCGCCCACTCATAAAGACCACCATTTTTCCCCTCTCGGCTGAGGCTCAATTGGCCTTCAACCGCATCGAGGCCGACATCATCAAGGCCGCCATGCACGTGGTGGATGAAACCATCCCTTTCCAGGTAGAGAGCGATGCATCGGACATCGCCCTGGCTGCTACCCTCAATCAGGCAGGCAGACCAGTAGCGTTCTTCTCCCGAACCCTCACCGCCTCCGAGGTTCGACACTCTGTAGTCGAAAAGCAGGCACAAGCCATTGTGGAGGCTGTGCGGTGCTGGAGACACTACCTCGCCGGTAGGAGGTTTACCCTCGTCACCGACCAACGGTCAGTCGCCTATATGTTCGATAACACGCAACGGGGCAAAATAAAAAATGATAAAATTATGAGGTGGAGGATCGAACTCTCCACCTACACGTACGATATCAAGTATTGTCCAGGGGAGCTCAACGAGCCCCCAGATGCCCTGTCCCGCGGCACATGTGCCAACGCGCAGGACAACCGCCTGCAAGCCATCCACAATGACCTCTGCCACCCGGGGGTTACCCGGCTTGTCCACTTTATCAAGTCCCGCAACCTACCTTACTCAACCAAGGAGGTCAAGGCCATGATCAGGGCCTGCCAGATCTGTGTGGAGTGCAAACCGCATTTCTACCTGCCAGACAAGGTTCGGCTCGTGAAGGCCTCGGGTCCCTTTGAACGACTGAGCGTGGACTTCAAGGGGCCCCTCCCGTCCACCAATCGTTATGCCTATTTCCTCACCGATATCGGTGAGTTCTCCCGTTTCCCATTCGCCATTCCCTGCCCCGACATGACCTCAGCCACCGTGATTAAGGCACTGCACAGCATTTTCACTCTGTTCAGTTTCCTCGCTTATATCCACAGCGACCGGGGTACATCGTTCATGAGCGATGAACTGCATCAGTATCTGCTCAGCAAAGGCATCGCCTCGAGCAGAACGACCAGTTATAACCCGCGGGGAAACGGGCAAGTGGAGAGGGAGAATGCGACAGTGTGGAAGGCTGTCCTTCTGGCCCTGCGGTCGAGAAGTCTCCCAACTACCCGCTGGCAGGAGGTCCTACCCGATGCCCTACACTCCATTAGGTCACTCCTCTGCACGGCCACGAATGAGACCCCTCACAACCGATTGTTTGTCTTCCCCAGGAAGTCTACCTCCGGGGTCTCGCTTCCGCCTTGGCTGATGGTTCCGGGACATGTTCTTCTCCGGAGGCACACGAGGAGCCATAAAACGGACCCCCTGGTTGAAAAGGTCCGACTGCTCCATGCCAACCCCAGTTACGCCTACGTTGAGTACCCCGAAGGCAGGCAAGATACGGTTTCCCTCCGGGATCTGGCACCCGCTGGATCCCCCACTACAGACGCCCTTTCCCGCGCCGCTCCCCTGCAGGACACGCCGCCCCCTAAAACACACCCCCTTCCAGCCCTACCCCCCCCCCCCCCCCCCCCCCCCCGTTGGTGAGCACCTACCGCGCCCCCCCCTTTACACACACCGCCGGCACCGCTGCCCCCGGCCCTGCCTAGTCCCCCTGCCCAGACCCGGACCGGAGCTCCGACCGCTGTGCTCCCGGATGTGCAGCAGTTAACACATGTCTCGGCTCTAGAATAGTTCTTAGTCTATTAAAGCCTTCTTTACCATTTATACTCTAAGCGTCGTTATTGAGGGTACCTCAACCTCTTTTAGGGAAGTCCTGCCCTACTAAGTGCCATTCGGGCGGGTACTTTGACAGGCTAGCAATGGGCCTTCCGCAGTGTCAAGGATAAAGGGGAGAAGTTCCACCTGTCATGAGCTGCCAGTAAATCAGGGGCCAGCAGGTCTATTGAGCAGCCGAGCCAGTGGGAAGGCAGTAGTTGCTGTTGGACTACAGCTAGCCGAGGTTCAGGATTGTGCATGGTCCCAGGCCATAAGTGAGTGATTACGGGTGGGTGGGGCGAGAGTGTTAAGGCGAGAGTGCAAGGGCAGTAAGGCCACCTTCCCAATGCTTAGTCCCTCAATCAAACAGTGCATTCCTGTGAACAATGGTCACCCATAAGATATGCGAGAAAAGTTAGGCCAATCAGCCCATCTAGTCTGCTCCACCATTTGATCATGGCTGATATGTTTTTCATCCCCATTCTCCGGCCTTCTCCCATAACCCTTGATTCCCTTGCTAATCAAGCACCTATCTATCTCTGTCTTATAGACACTCAGTATCTTGCCCTCACAGCCTTCTGCGACAATGAGTTCCATTGATTCCCCTCCCTCTGGCTGAGGAAATTCCTCCTCATCTCAGTTTTAAAGGATCATCCCTCTAATCTGAGGTTTGCCCTCGTGTTCGAGTTTCTTCTACTCGTGGAAACGTCCTCCCCACGTTCACTCCATCTAGGTCTCTCAGTAAGTTACAATGAGATCCGCCCTCGTCCTTCTAAACTCCAACCCCTGTCTCTGAAAGTTGCTGAGCAACCCGCACGAGTTTGCTTATTGTGTTCTTTGTATGTCCTCTTTGCTGCTGACTTAATACCAGTGACAATGGGATGAAGTCATTAAGGCCTCAATTGGCGGCATGGCTGGAATTCCACCCAATACTTAATTGGGATGGAGGCGGGAAGGTGGTGGAATCCCCATTAAATTCCACTCAAGTTTTGCCCACTCCAGTGCAAATGACAGGATAAAGACTCCAAATTCCCAGTCTCAGGTGCTCGGCCATTTAATCACAATTGCTGCAAACTTAAGTTAAGGGTTGGAGAAAACCAGAAACTGGTTGAATTAATGCCCACAAACTTTATCTGCAACGCTGAATTAGAATTGTGTGTTTAGAAAAATCTCCAAAACCATTAAATCTGCAAGTTGCAGATTTTCCAGTCAAATCTGCACTGTCACTGGCCTCTCTACTTCTCATCCTCACTGACTGCAAGACTTGACAGGATCTTCAAAGCTTCATCTTCAAGAGAGGTGAGAGGCCTATTGTTGGGGGAGGGATGAAGAGAAGAAACCAGGCAGTTATGGGCTGCCTTCTGCTGTGAGAGAGAAAAGAGGACTTAAGTATTACAGCGAAGGAAAAGCAAAGTATTTTGTTAATCAGACATATTTGATTACAAATGGAGCAGAAAGCGAGCGAGGGGAGCTGTGGTGAATTAGGAAGCCTTGCACATGCAAAACACAACATGTGAAGGTGCATTTGTAGCTAATAGGTTACACAAGATTGGAGAAGGGCTCAGCTGTTGAAAGTACAACCTTCCAGCAGGGTTGAGTGTAACAAATGAACAAGTGCCACACCTATAGTAAAGACACCAATACCAGTGCAGAAAACAATGCATTCCTTTAAAAGATGTAAATTCAGAAGTAGGCATACGTACTGCATTAAGAGCTTCAATAAATACATTATTTATTGTGGACCTTCAAACTATGTAGCGAAGTTAACAACACATAAATTTTATATAAAATATTGATGAAGTCTCAATTGGGCTGTGCAGCACTCATTTTTAGATACTACATGGCCACATAACATTTGAAAATGGGGTCTGTGATGCACGCACACCCCTCAATTGGAAAATGTACTGAACACCATTCCCGTAAAGGCTTTTGTGCAACTAACAACTGCTGGCAGTAGTTGTTGCCGGCTGTCTCTCTATTCGAAGATGACATCAAATGAGGGTCACAAATTTCCTCCATAGGTCTTCATGTGAGCAAACAGGCCAATTTCTCACCCACAAGCCTTTGGGCACATGTGGCAAGATGTCCCATGAGGTAGTGGGCTCCAGAGTGCGGGATTTGCTTCTTTTCGTTTCCTTCTTTGCCGCTGCTCTGCCTCATCATGAAAATATCGTGAATGAAAGAGTAATGCAGCTTGATGGGCAAGTTGTTGCCATTCTGAATGATTGATCGCAACCTCCTCCCAGTCATAGAATTCATAGAATTTACAGTGCAGAAGGAGGCCATTCGGCCCATCGAGTCTGCACCAGCTCTTGGAAAGAGCACCCTACCCAAGGTCAACACCTCCACCCTATCCCCATAACCCAGTAACCCCACCCAACACTAAGGGCAATTTTGGACACTAAGGGCAATTTAGCATGGCCAATCCACCTAACCTGCACATCTTTGGACTGTGGGAGGAAACCGGAGCACCCGGAGGAAACCCACGCACACACGTGGAGGATGTGCAGACTCCGCACAGACAGCGACCCAAGCAGGAATTGAACCAGGGACCCTGGAGCTGTGAAGCAATTGTGCTATCCACAATGCTACCGTGTTGCCCCAAAACAATCTTTTATTGTCACAAGTAGGCTTACATTAACACAGCCATGAAGTTACTGTGAAAAGCCCCTAGTCGCCACATTCCACGTTCGGGTAATGAGCTGGTACGGGAATTGAACCCGCACTGCTGGCCTTGTTCTGCATAACAAACCAGCTGTCTAGCCCACTGAGCTAAGCCTGCTCATGCTAATGACAATGATACTGCACTTCAAACAGAGCTTCAAAGTGTGTCTCAAGTGTCCTCACCTGGAATGTTGGCCATTTTGGAGTTGAGAAAACAGGTCCAGGCAGGGGAGTTGGTTTTCTGCCATCCAGGCACACTGTCCAGTCCATCAAAGTTGTTTTTGCAGGAGCTTTGCCTGAATTCTTGTGGACCTGGCTTCAAGAAGGACACTAGAATTTGTTCGACAATCCTTCTGGAGGATGCGGTGAAGGCATTCCTGATGGAATTTTTCAGGCACTCATGTGTCGCTGATATTGGCACTGCTGTGAACAAACTCCCCAAGCCTAGTTGTGAAGAAGACACTGCGAGTAGGGGGCGCGATTCTCCCCCCCGGGGCACCGCGCTATTCGCGCCACGCCGCCCCGACCCCCGCACGCGATTCTCCCACCCCCCGGAAACCAGCGGCACGAGATTCACACCGGGCTGCTCGGAGAACGGGCGAGCGGCGATTCTCCGGCCCGGATGGGCCGAGTGGCCGCCACGACACGACAGGTTCCCGCCGGCGCCGTCCACCCCTGGTCGCTGCCGGCGGGAACTCTGCAGGAACGCTGGGGGGGGGGGGCCTGCGGAGGGGGGGCTCCTTCACCAGGGTGGCTTCCGATGGGGTCTACATAGAACATAGAACAATACAGCGCAGTACAGGCCCTTCGGCCCACGATGTTGCACCGAAACAAAGCCCACCAATCGGTGGGCCGGCCTCTGCCCGCCCGGGCCTACCTCCTTCTGCGCGCGGCCCCTGAACACTGGCGCCATGTTGGTGAGGGGCCAGTGCGCGTAAGACGTTCCCCACACATGCGCAATACTGGGCTGCCCCAACTGCGCACGCGCGGGTTGGCGCGGCGCCCATTTGGTGCTGCGTAAGGACGCTGGAGCGGAATGAACGTAAGGACGCTGGAGCGGAGTGAACCGCTCCAGCGCCATGCTGACCCCCTGTGGGCGCCAGAATAGGTTGTGCCCGGGCTCTGTTGTGAAGGCGTTCACAACGGCGCGAACACTTGGTCCGCGCCGCGGAGAATCGCCCCCAGGATGCTTTGTTTGCGACAAAATTTACTTTTCCAATATAATACCATCTCCCCACTGCTGCCTGATTCTTTTTCATATACACACCTGAGTATAGTTCACCAATGAATACCCAACACCGGTTCACAATAGTACCTTAAACTACAAGGCATGTAACATCCATCGACAGAACCTATTAGACATTCACAGATTTCCTCTCTTTTCTTTAAATTAAATCTTTATGCAAATAAAAACTACTTATAAAGAAAAAATATCAAATGATAATACATGTTTTCTGATTATACAAATCAATATTTAACATATGCCATATCCCCTCCTCACACCCTGCACATCTTGGAAACAAAACAAATTCTATAAGGATACAATATGAAATCCTTGTAATCCACAATAACACTGAAGGTGTCCTTTTCCCTTTGAGGATATCCAACAATTTCCTTGGAAAAGCAGTACATTTTGTGAAACAATCCGACAGCTGGTGACTTACGTCAAACAATTTTGTTTTGGAAATCTCCTTTCTTTCCAACATTTTTATACTCACAAGATCAATCCTCAGCCTCTTTACCATGGCACTCTTTATCGAATGGATATTATTCCAGGGTAAATAGCTATCTATCTCACATTCTATAGGTACAGCTTTGCTCATTTGTCCCTTATATATGGCTTCCTTTAAAATACTCAACAAATACATAGCCATATCTGTTGCTTCTACCAGCGCAAGTTTCTCCGCAGTTGAGGTGCTTATAAATACTCTTTTTTTGTTTCAATTCGCAGCCTAATGGACAACATTTACATTTCTTCCACTAAAAATAAAATAAATCCTGCTGTACCTGAATAAATGGGGGGGACCTTTGGTTAATTTATAGTAGGGTGTCCCTCACTTGTGGGTGACCCTTCTCAGCTATTGGGGGGGGGGGGGGGGGGGGCTGCAGTAGTGTTATTCTGAGATTATTCTGCCCCAGAACAGCCAGCGTAATTCACATCGGTTTTCCCAACCAAAATGACACTTAGGGCGCGATCTACCAGCCGCGGATGCGGCCAGTAGATGCTGGGAGAGGCCTCTGCCGGGCATCCTGATGGCTGTTGCGCCATTAAATCTCACGGGGCGTTGTAATCTGGGTCCCGCCCACAATGGGCATGACCTAATCTCGCACGGTTAAGTGGGTTTGAGAACCAACTTTACTGTGCCGACACCAGATCTAACAAGCTCCCGGCATCTATCAGCCTCCACAGGGAGACCCCAGCAAGGCACCGATTAGAACTGTTCCACACAAACGTGTGCCAGGCGGAACGGCACCAGGATGTCTCCCAAGCCATTGGAGGCTCCTGGGTGGTCAAGGACAGGGGAGAGTTTCCCTCTGGCTCCCCCCGGCACCTGGGCACCTTGGCACCGCCAGGCTATCACCTTGGCACTGCCACTCTGGCACTGTAAAGGTATGCAGGTGACACTGCCAGGCTGTCAGGAGGACTGCCTGGGTGACTGGGTGGCAGTGCAAGGATACCCGGGTGCCGGGCTGGCACTGCTAAGGGTCAGGGCATGAGAGGGGCCATGAATGGAAGGATGAGGGGTGCCTGATGTGTGTGTGTGGGGGGGGGGGGGGTTTGAAGGGCAGGTACAAATGGGACTCCGGAATGTTGGAGGGTGGTGAAGTGTGGGGGTCCTGGAAGGGGGGGGTCCAAAAGGGGGCGTGGGAAGGCCTGTAAAAGGGGGCTCTCAGTGACCCCATAGCGGGGTGTCCTCCCTTGGAGAGGGGAGGGGGGGAATAGTGCCCATGTGTGTGGGGGTGACATTTTCCCTTTGAGGATATCCAACAATTTCCTTGGAAAAGCAGTTCATTTTGTGAAACAATCCGACAGCTGGTGACTTACGTCAAACAATTTTGTTTTGGAAATCTCCTTTCTTTCCAACATTTTTATGCTCACAAGATCAATCCTCAGCCTCTTTACCATGGCACTCTTTATCGAATGGATATTATTCCAGGGTAAATAGCTATCTATCTCACATTCTATAGGTACAGCTTTGCTCATTTGTCCCTTATATATGGCTTCCTTTAAAATACTCAACAAATACATAGCCATATCTGTTGCTTCTACCAGCGCAAGTTTCTCCGCAGTTGAGGTGCTTATAAATACTCTTTTTTTGTTTCAATTCGCAGCCTAATGGACAACATTTACATTTCTTCCACTAAAAATAAAATAAATCCTGCTGTACCTGAATAAATGGGGGGGACCTTTGGTTAATTTATAGTAGGGTGTCCCTCACTTGTGGGTGACCCTTCTCAGCTATTGGGGGGGGGGGCTGCAGTAGTGTTATTCTGAGATTATTCTGCCCCAGAACAGCCAGCGTAATTCACATCAGTTTCCCCAACCAAAATGACACTTAGGGCGCGATCTACCAGCCGCGGATGAGGCCAGTAGATGCTGGGAGAGGCCTCTGCCGGGCATCCTGATGGCTGTTGCGCCATTAAATCTCACGGGGCGTTGTAATCTGGGTCCCGCCCACAATGGGCATGACCTAATCTCGCACGGTTAAGTGGGTTTGAGAACCAACTTTACTGTGCCGACACCAGATCTAACAAGCTCCCGGCATCTATCAGCCTCCACAGGGAGACCCCAGCAAGGCACCGATTAGAACTGTTCCACACAAACGTGTGCCAGGCGGAACGGCACCGGGAGGTCTCCCAAGCCATTGGAGGCTCCTGGGTGGTCAAGGACAGGGGAGAGTTTCCCTCTGGCTCCCCCCGGCACCTGGGCATCTTGGCACCGCCAGGCTGTCACCTTGGCACTGCCACTCTGGCACTGTAAAGGTATGCAGGTGACACTGCCAGGCTGTCAGGTGGACTGCCTGGGTGACAGGGTGGCAGTGCAAGGATACCCGGGTGCCAGGGTGGCACTGCTAAGTGTCAGGGCATGAGAGGGGCCATGAATGGAAGGATGAGGGGTGCCTGATGTGTGTGTGTGGGGGGGTGGGTTTGAAGGGCAGGTACAAATGGGACTCTGGAATGTTGGAGGGTGGTGAAGTGTGGGGGTCCTGGAAGGGGGGGGGGTCCAAAAGGGGGCATGGGAAGGCCAGTAAAAGGGGGCTCTCAGTGACCCCATAGCGGGGTGTCCTCCCTTGGAGAGGGGAGGGGGGGAATAGTGCCCATGTGTGTGGGGGTGACATTGCCCTTGGGTGGGGGTGTGAGGGACTTTCAAGCTCACTTAGAGGTCTGGGCACCTTTTCAAGGAGCTGGTCTGGCCAGGGAGTTCAGCTCCCCAGTGATGAAAAGAATTCTGAGGCCATGATCTACAGACCACGTTGCGCTCAAGCGAGAGTGCGGCACGGCCGGTAGATCCCAGGGGAGGCGTTCCAGGGGCTTCCCGGCAGCCTATACACCTCGCGGAATATACTCAGATCTGACGAGGCATCGGAATCAGAACCCCACCCAAAATGGGCGTGACCAAACGGCCGCACCTAAGTCGGTTTTAATAGAAAAAAGAAATGTACAGCACAGGAACAGGCCTTTCAGCCCTCCAAGCCCATGACGACCATGCTGCCTGACTAAACTACAATCTTCTACACTTCCTGGGTCTGTATCCCTCTATTCCCATCCTATTCATGTATTTGTCAAGATCCCCCTTAAATGTCACTATCGTCCCTGCTTCCACCACCTCCTCCGGTAGCGAGTTCCAGGCACCCACTACCCTCTGTGTAAAAAACTTGGCTCGTACATCTACTCTAAACCTTGCCCCTCTCACCTTAAACCTATGCTCCCTAGTAATTGACCCCTCTACCCTGGGGAGAAACCTCTGACTATCCACTCTGTCTATGCCCCTCATAATTTTGTAGACCTCTATCAGGTCGCCCCTCAACCTCCGTCGTTCCAGTGAGAACAAACCGAGTTTATTCAACCGCTCCTCATAGCTAATGCCCTCCATACCAGGCAACATTCTGGTAAATCTCTTCTGCACCCTCTCTAAAGCCTCCACATCCTTCTGGTAGTGTGGCGACCAGAATTGAACACTATACTCCAAGTGTGGCCTAACTAAGGTTCTATACAGCTGCAACATGACTTGCCAATTCTTATACTCAATGCCCCGGCCAATGAAGGCAAGCACGCCGTATGCCTTCTTGACTACCTTCTCCACCTGTTGCCCCTTTCAGTGACCTGTGGACCTGTACTCCTAGATCTCTCTGACTTTCAATACACTTGAGGGTTCTATCATTCACTGCATATTCCCGACCTGCATTAGACCTCCCAAAATGCATTACCTCACATTTGTCCGGATTAAATTCCATCTGCCATCTCTCGGCCCAAGTCTCCAAACAATCTAAATCCTGTTGTATCCTCTGACAGTCCTCATGGCTATCCGCAATTCCACCAACCTTTGTGTCGTCTGCAAACTTACTAATCAGACCAGTTACATTTTCCTCCAAATCATTTATATATACTACAAACAGCAAAGGTCCCAGCACTGATCCCTGCGGAACACCACTGGTCACAGCCCTCCAATTAGAAAAGCATCCTTCCATTGCTACTCTCTGCCTTCTATGACCTTCTCCCTGGAATGCCAGCACCTTGGCACTGCCTGACTGGCACCTTGGCATTGCCACCCTGGCACTGGTGGTATTGCCAAGCTAACAGGAGCACTGCCAGGCTGTCAGTGCAAGGGTACCCGGGTGCCAGGGTGGGAATGCCAAGGGTCAGGGCCTGTGGCAGCCATGCCCATGAAAGGAGGATAGAGGGGCTATGAAGGATGGGGGTGCAGAGCAGCTTGGTAGGGGCCTCTGAGAAATTGGGGGGGTTACAGCTGAGGGTCCTGGAGGGGGAATGCCTGGAAGTGGGTGTGGGGGGCCTGAAGAGGAGTGGCCCCAGGGACCCCATAGCAAGGTGTCCTCACGTGGGGGGCATATGGGGTAATGCCCATGTGTGTGGGGGGTGACATTGACCATGGGTGTGGGACCCACAAGCTCACTTAGAGATCGTGGCACCATTTTAAAATGGCGGCCCGATCTCTGCGTTCAGCACCCCAGTGCTAAGGCACGATTTAACTAAATGGGAACAAAGTTCGACAGCGAGCGCTTTGAGCCTCGTGTGTCCTGGTGCTGACAGCGCTGAGAAACACAACGCTGTTAAACAACACTAGGGTTCAATAGGAGGCCTCAGCGGGAACACAGCCGAGGCCGCACTTAGCCCCATTTACTACACTGAGGAGCTCAGCTCGCCACACCTGGGCATGCACCTGGGAGCCTACCATTCCCTGGAGCCCCGGACTCAACCCCCAACACCAGAGCAGGGCACCCCCACTCCAATCGCCACCGCGCAAAAAATGCCAACTTGGTACCTTGGCAATGCCAGCTTGGCATCCTGGCTGTGCCACCTGTACACCTTGGCAGTGCCACGCTGACACCCAAGTGGCACTGCCAGGGTGCCTGGGTAGCACCAGCAGTGCCAGGGTACCATCTTGCCCAAAGGGCATGCAACTACAGACCTCCCATCCCCGCAAGTACTGTTCAATCTGGAGACGAGTCCTGAACAATGCTCGCCCAAGGGCTCCAAGGCGAAGGGGATAGATTCCAATGCCTCAGATACCTCGGAAAACTGCATATTAGAGTGAGACTAGCTGGCCGCAATTTAATAGCCACGCTGCGCCTGAGAAGCAGCGTGCCGCATCGCAGCGTGGTCGATAAAAGCCAGGAGACCACACGGTAGAGTCTTCATTTTAGGAGGATCTGGCCTGATAATTGGGATCTATCAACATTCGCTAGGTAAGACTATTGAGCCAGGATTATTCTCAAGTTAGATCTGGATTCTCCAGGCCCCAGCCTTGTGTTTCTCTCGGCATGCCATTCGCTGGCAGCAGGATTCTCTATTACCATCACTCTCAATGGGATTTCCCATTGAAAACACCCTGTGCTGCCGAAAACCCACAGGCGGGGGGGTGCTGCCGGCAGGAACAGGCCATCCCATTGGCCAGAGAATTCCGGCCTTAGATTGCCGAATATCCAACCCGATGTGCATAAAAACTCCAGGTGCCCGACTTCCAATTTTGAACTCTAATTTTATTTATCACAAGTTTCTCAAATGTTGCAGTTCACCCCACAGGAAATTATTTATGTGCATTGGGAAAATGCCTGTTAGTTTTCCTTCAAAGTACCAATAAAACATTGCTGGATCTACCTTTAGCTGAAGACAAACAGCTTTGAGTAGGATGTCCCTAACTGAAAAATGTCATAATATATGTATTGGTTAGCCTGTAAACACACTTATTTAGCCTCCATTTCTCCTCAATTTTTCCATCTTCTTATGGAAGCTTTAAGAATACTTCTCTTTGAAATTGTTCCCCTTGCAAAAATGTAGCCGTGACATCAATGGATTTGCATTCCCATGAATATGTCGTTAAAAGTGCTTGGAAAATCTTCAACATTCCTTTTCCTGCTATTGGGGAGTCCACTCTAACTTTCTGATTGCCCAGTTCTTCCTCAAATCCTCGAGCTACGAATCTGGCTTGAGCTTTGTACGTATCATCAGGAAGTACTTTTTTCGTACAGATCAAATTTTTGGACAACACTGGCTGCCCTTTGTCTGGCACCTCCGTGTAAAACACCAAACTCTCTCCAATTGTCAAATTCTTTATGCTTTGACTCCTTTACCAATCTACCATCCAACTTCTCTATCGTAGGGGCTCCTACTTCTTGTGTCACTACTCACTCTATCTCTAATCCTTGTTCCTCTTGTAATACTATGTACCCTACTAGACCTGTCCCTATCGAGACTATTACTACATGGCCTATCCCTCCTATGACAAAACTCCCTTGCACAAGTTCTTAATCTTTTCCTTGGGCTGTGATCACCATTAGGTTTTTCCTAATTACGTTTCCTGGCTTTCTACATTTTTATTTCGTTCTGCTAATCCACAGATCTGATATTCTTCCCCTTGTCTTGTACATTCAGTTAGTTTTTGTATTTCCCTATGGCTTTTCCTGCCCTTCTTACTATGGTGGCTTCCCTTCACTTATTGGCCCCTACTGACATATATGCTACGCTAGTTCCAACGTTTAGATTCCTGCCATAAAGTTGATCTTTGTGATAAATGGCCATATCCTGATCTTCACTTATCACTTAGTGTAATTTCAGTTAGTCCGTTACCTGCCAAAATCTGTTGTTCGTACAGGTCTGGCACATGTGTGTGCGAAGTACGTGGTGTATTAGGAATGAGTTAGTGGGCAGGATACTTCACCCCACAACGGCGGCAACGTGGATCGCGATCGGCCAGAGAATCCATTTGCATCCACTTAGAGGGCCCAGCACCAGATTCTTCGGGCCCGCGAGATTCTCCCATCCTCTGGGCCTGGCATCATGTGGGCATGGCTCACGACGGGTATCACCAAATGTGTACCTTATGTGGTGGTCCCACCCAAAGAACATCCCCCCTCACAATGCACTACCTGCCCACCCCTCCCCTACCAGACCACCCCACCACCACCGCCAAACCCCCCCCCGAGACTCCCTAAAATGGGAGACCCCCAGGAACCTCCTTAATAGGGAGACCCTCCCAAAGACATGCTATCTAAAGGGGCCCCCCACAGAGACACCCTAAATAGAGGGACACCCCAGAGACCCCCTAATAGGGAGGCCCAACAGGGATCCCCTAACTAAAGGGACCCCCACAGGTGGGCTGCTTTACAGTGTGGGGAGGGGGCTGAGTTGTGGTGAGGGGGTTGATGGCAGGCTCGCTCAAAATGGCAGCCCGATAGTGCAATTCTCTCAAGGATCCCTCCTATTCCTCGCCATGCATAAAGTTGCATGGTGAGGGATACTGAATTGCTGGGAACGTAAATCGGTGGCAATTCTCCACCGGCGGGAGAACAAAAGTCTCTCAAATGGAGAATCACGCCCATTGTTCCCCAGTGCTTAAGTTAGAATTGTTTAATAGACCACACTTATTGTTTGACATATGTATATACAAAGGTGCTTTCTTGATGGACAGGTGATTGTTGGGCACAACTTGAAATTGAAGAAGTCAAGACTGGCGTTCTAGTTCTTATTGCACCATGACCTTTGGAAGCTAACCTGGTGCAGCTTTAGTTTACATTTCAGTGTTTTGTCATCAGTGTCTATCATTTTTCGTGGGCTGGTCCATTCCTTCTGCACGTCTCTTTTAAAACACACGTGTCTCCAGGCTTAAATCCATTTCTGATGCTGTGATTCAATACCTCAAAGCTCGCTTGATTTTTTCTGAAACCTCTGCATTAATAAATGCTTGCCTCTCTGCATGCATTGTGTTCAAATGTTCTGCAGAATTGGAACTAATGGGAGTCGCCACCAAATCTGGGGGATGGTCCCACATTATTACAGGTATTTTTGGACTCCTGCCATAAACTAATTGATTGGGACTGGAGCGTGTTTTTTTGCTTGTACTGCCCCACGCTAGAACAGTTGCCAATTTAAAATTGGGATGGTCAGCTAAAATATTTCAGAGCATTTCATCAATCATGATTTCTCTCGCTTATCCCATTGCGAAAAGGATGTTGACATTTTCACATATACTCCTGAATTCATCATTGGCAAATTCTCCCCCATGGTTCATTAAGAACTTAGCTGGTGCGCTGAGCCCCTGCCTATCCATTTTTCCATTATCTTATCAATAATTACTTAATTACCATTGACAGACTGTAATAACCCCCACAAGGCCCACGGGGATACCCTGATTGATCTCCTCATGGGACTCCCGCTAGTGGGCGGAGTCATGCTCAGCTGAGGCTCTTAAGAACATAGTGTAAAGGCCAGCCCGGACAAGGACCGTCGCGTTTATTGTCCCAACGGGACTGCACAGTGTAAATAGTTCACTACCATAGACAGACATTTTGTGACCTTGATTAAACAACCGTTCACTTTACTGCTCGGCTACCTTGCTCTCAATAACGGCGAAGCGGTAAAATAAATTGTACCTCCAACTCTGGACGTCCCAGAGGCTCTGGAAGGTTGCCTTACACCAACATGTGGAACTGACTTTTCAATATGCCACTTTTTGAGAAACTGAAAGCCTTCGACACAAGCCAGGAAGATTGAGCTCAGGACGCAGAGCGGATAAGGAACTTTTTCCAGACCAACGACATCACCGGAGAGGACCAACAGAAGGTACTCCTCTTGATTGCCTGTGGGGCCCCAATCTTCGGCATTATACAAAGCCTCATGTACCCAGCTGCTCCAGATTCAAAACCGTCTACTGAATTAATAGCACTGGTTTCTAACCATTTTGACCTGAAACCGTCGGTAAACATGCAATGGCAATGGTTCAACACGGCTGTTTGGACTCCGGGGGGGTCAGTTACAGATTTCTTGACGCCACCCTGACGGCTGGCTGAGCATTGCAAGTTTGGGCCATTCCTCCCGTAGATGCTTAGGGATTGCCCGGTGTGTGGAATTAATAAATTGACCACATAGAGGAAGCTGTTGGCAGAGCGTGCTGGATTAAAAAAGGGCCATTGAGCTACCACTCTCCTGAGAAAACGCGGAAAAAGGGGTTCTTGAACTCCAAGAATCCATGAACTACAGTCTCCATAGTGTTGCTCAACCTCTCTAGTGGAAACTAGGGGCGTGGCGTCCCAGGGCATACCGGACTCCAGCGGCACCCCAGGCAATGTTTGAATGGTCAGGTCACTTTCAAAATGACAACCAAGGGTATAAGATGACATCCGGGCTCAATGTTGAGGGGCCAGCATGGATCAGCGGGACACCTTCCCTGAGGACGAGGGGGAGTTCCAGCAACTTGCCAGGCCTGTGGGCATAGAACACGCAGCAACCAAGGCCACTAGAATCGGCAAAGAGCACGTTGCGCTGGACAGACAATGCAGTCACCTCGAGCTAGGGCCTTGCACGTGGCCCCACCTGAGGAGGAAACCATGATGCAACTGAACTGCATCACCACCCCAAAAGTGATTCAAGTTAAACTACAGGTAAATGGACGCCCCCTTGTGATGGAGATAGACACAAGGGCTGCCGACTCCATCACCGGTCAGCAGAACTCCCGCCAGCTTTGCATGGAAATATTGACATTCAACCTTCACAACACCAAGGCCAGATTGGCGACGTATACTGGGAAACCGTTACGCATCATTGGAACCACCTTGACCCCGGTGACCCAATAGCAACAAATAGTCAGGCTACGTTTGGTTGTGGTGCAAGGGCCGAGTCCTAACCTGTTGGGTCGTGTTTGGCTGCGAGTATTCCACTTCGATTGGTAGCAGATTTTCCGGATGGGCACCAGGAACCTGTATGAGTCCTTGGAAAGTATCCGGAGGTATTCCAGGAGGGTCAGGGCAAGATTAAAGGAGCAAAGGTATTTATTTGCGTGGACCCAGAGGCCCATCCCAGGTAGTTCAGGGCACAACCAATCCCATATACCTTGCTCACAAAGGTGGATGTTGACTTGCAGCACCTGGAGAGTTTGGGCATCATACTAACAATAAACTGGCTGGGGGATGGTCATTCACCAAACTGGATATGAGCCACACATATTTTCAGTTAGAATTGGACACCACATCGCGGAAATGTGCGATTATAAATACCCACAGGGGGTTGTTTGCATACACGTGCCTTTCCTTCGGCCTGCACAATTTTTCGAAGGATGAAGGGCAGCACGTTAGCATAGTAGGGCGGCACGGTAGCAGAGTGGTTAGCACAGTTGCTTCACAGCTCCAGGGTCCCAGGTTTGATTCCCGGCTGGGTCACTGTCTGTGTGGAGTCTGCACGTTCTACCCGTGTCTGCGTGGGTTTCCTCCGGTTGCTCCGGTTTCCTTCCACAGTCCAAAGGTGTGGAGGTTAGGTGGATTGGCCATGCTAAATTGCCCTTAGTGTCCAAAACATAGTAAGTGGGGGTTACTGGGTTACGGGGATAGGGGAGATACGTGGGCTTCAGTAGGGTGTAGACTCGATGGGCCGAATGGCCTCCTTCTGCACTGTAAATTTTATGATTCTATTATTCTACATCCTCCAGGGACTACCCAAAGTGGCACAAAGTAGCAGTTTATTTAGACGATATACTCATCACGGGGTTCACTGAAAAAGAGCACATGGACAATCTAGAAGAGATCCTCAGACACTTTTCCCAAGTAGGCATCCACACTGGAGACAGGCAAATCTTCCAAGCAAAGGCTGTGACATACATAGGTTATCGGGTGGATAAAGGCAGCTTGCACCCTTTGGAGGAGAAGGTTCAAGCCATAAAAGGGGCCCCGACTCCACAAAATGCCACAAAATTTCTGGGACTCGTAAGTTATTACGGAAATTTAATTCCAAACTTTGTTGAGAAAGAACAGGAAGTGGGCGTGGGGAGCTCCACAAGAGGAAGCATCGCAGGAGTGAGGAGGCGGTTGTCATCCTTCCACCTGCTGGACCACTATGATCCATCCCGGCCGCTCGTTCTCACCTCTGATGGCTCTCTGTACAGCATTGATTTTGATTTTGCGTCCAGAACCCAAGCAGATGGCGCTACGCCCAGATTGAAAAAGAAGGCTTGGCTGTGATCATAAACCCATAGAATTTACAGTGCTGAAGGAGGCCATTCGGCCCATCGAGCCTGCACCTGCCCTTGGAAAGAGCACCCTACCTAAGCCCACACTTCCTCCTTATCCCTGTAACCCCACCCAACCCTTTTGGACACTAAGGGCAATTTAGCATGGCCAATTCACCAATCCACCTAACCTGCACATCTTTGGCCTGTGGGAGGAAACGGAGCACCCGGAGGAAACCCGTGCAGACACGGGGTGAACGTGCAGACTCTGCACAGACAGTGACCGAAGCGGGAATCGAACCTGGGACCTGTGAAGCAACTGTGCTAACCACTGTGTTATATTGCCCCCCACGATATTGATTGTAAAAATATTCCACCAATATGTCTGTGGACGACACTTTTTTATTATCACCAACCATAAGCCACTACTGGATCCCTTTAAGGAGGATCAAAACCTCCAGCTGGATTCAGTGCTGGGCTCTATTGCTGGCGCCATATGAATAAACTTTTCAGCATCACCCAGGAGTCCTGATAGTCTATGCCGCCAGCAGTCTCCCGCTGCCTGTGAGCCCCCATCTTCACCAGTGGTGAACGAAGTCATGACAAATCTATCTCCAATTAAAACCAAGAGCCTATCTGTGTTTGATAACAAAGAACAAAGAAAAATACAATACAGGAACAGGCCCTCAAGCTTGTTCCCACCATGCTGCCCATCTTACCGAAAACCTTCTATACTTCCGGGGTCCGTATCCCTCTATTCCCATCCTATTCATGTATTTGTCAAGATGCCCCTTAAATGTACTATCGTCCCTGCTTCCACCACCTCCTCCGGCAGCGAGTTCCAGGCACCCACTACCCTCTGTGTAAAAATCTTGCCTCATACATCTCCTCTAAATCTTGCCCCACGCACCTTAAACCTATGTCCCCTAGTAATTGACTCTTCCACCTTGGGAAAAAGCATCTGACTATCCACTCTGTCCATGCCCCTCATAATTTTGTAGATTTTTATCAGGTCGCCGCCTCCCCCCTTCCCAGCCTCCGTCATTCCAGTAAGAATAAACCGAGTTTAACCAACCTCCGGGTGCTCCAGTTTCCTCCCACAGTCCAATGGTGTGCAGGTTAGGTGGATTGGCCATGCTAAGTTGCCCTTAGTGTCCAAAAAGTTTAGGTGGGATTGTGAGAATGGGGTGGAGGTGTGGGCTTAGGTAGGGTACTCTTTCCTAGGGCCAGTCCAGACTCGATGGGCCGAATGGCCTCCTTCTCCACTGTAATTTCTATGATTTCTCTGAAAAGTTTCTGTCAAAGCCCCAGCAATTTCCTCCCTTGCCTCCCTCAGTATTCTGGGGTAGATCCCATCAGGCCTGGGACTTATCCACCTTAATGTTTTTCAAGATGCCCAACACCTCCTTTTTGACCTCAAATTGACCTGGACTATCGACACACACTCAATATCCACCAAGTCCATCTCTTTGGTGAATACTGATGCAAAGTACTCATTCAGTACCTCGCCCAATTCCTCCCCTGTCCTTGAGTGGGCCAACCCTTTTCCTGGTCGCACTCTTGCTCTTTATATACATATAAAGAGCCTTGGGATTTTCCTTAATCCTGTTTGCCAAGATTTTTCGTGATCCCTTTTAGCTCGCCTGACACTTTGTATAATTCCTTCCTACTTTCCGCATATTCCTCATGGGCTTTGTTTGTTCCCAGCCTTCTATCCCTTACATATGCTTCCTTTTCCTTTTGGACTAGGCTCACAATGTCCCTCAAGGTTCCCAACACTTGCCATACTTATCCTTTTTTTTTTTTAAATAATATTTTATTGAAAATTTTTGGTCAACCAACACAGTACATTGTGCATCCTTTACACAACATTGTAACAATACAGATAATAATGACCTTTTTTAAATTTAAACAAAAACAACAACAAATAAATAAATATTAAATAACAAAAAAAAAAAAAAAAAAAAACTAGCCCTAATTGGCAACTGCCTTGTCTCAGGCCACCCCCCCCCCCCCATCCCCCCCCCCCCCCCCCCAAGTCCTGGGCCGCTGCTGCTGCCTTCTTTGTTCTCCCCTATCTATCTTTCCGCAAGATATTCGACGAACGGTTGCCACCGCCTAGTAAACCCTTGAGCCGACCCCCTTAGGACGAACTTAATCCGCTCTAACTTTATGAACCCCGCCATATCATTTATCCAGGTCTCCACCCCCGGGGGCTTGGCTTCTTTCCACATTAGCAATATTCTGCGCCGGGCTACTAGGGACGCAAAGGCCAAAACATCGGCCTCTTTCGCCTCCTGCACTCCCGGCTCTTGTGCAACCCCAAATATAGCCAACCCCCAGCTTGGTTCGACCCGGACTCCTACTACTTTTGAAAGCACCTTTGTCACCCCCATCCAAAACCCCTGTAGTGCCGGGCATGACCAAAACATATGGGTATGATTCGCTGGGCTTCTCGAGCACCTCGCACACCTATCCTCCACCCCAAAAAATTTACTGAGCCGTGTTCCAGTCATATGTGCCCTGTGTAATACCTTAAACTGAATCAGGCTTAGCCTGGCGCACGAGGACGACGAGTTTACCCTGTTTAGGGCATCTGCCCACATCCCCTCCTCAATCTCCTCCCCTAGCTCTTCTTCCCATTTCCCTTTTAGTTCGTCCATCATAGTCTCCCCTTCGTCTCTCATTTCCCTATATATATCCGACACCTTACCGTCCCCCACCCATTTCTTTGAGATGACTCTGTCCTGCACCTCTTGTGTCGGGAGCTGCGGGAATTCCCTCACCTGCTGCCTCGCAAAAGCCCTCAATTGCATGTACCTGAATGCATTCCCTTGGGGCAACCCATATTTCTCGGTCAGCGCTCCCAGACTCGCAAACTTCCCATCCACAAATAGATCTTTCAATTGCGTTATACCTGCTCTTTGCCACATTCCATATCCCCCATCCATTCCCCCCGGGGCAAACCTATGGTTGTTTCTTATCGGGGACCCCCCCAGTGCTCCGGTCTTTCCCCTATGTCGTCTCCACTGTCCCCAAATCTTCAGTGTAGCTACCACCACCGGACTCGTGGTATAGTTCCTTGGTGAGAACGGCAATGGGGCTGTCACCATAGCCTGCAGGCTGGTCCTCCTACAGGACGCCCTCTCTAATCTCTTCCACGCCGCTCCTTCCTCCTCTCCCATCCACTTACTCACCATTGAAATATTAGCGGCCCAATAATACTCACTTAGGCTCGGTAGTGCCAGCCCCCCCCTATCCCTACTACGCTGTAAGAATCCCTTCCTCACTCTCGGAGTCTTCCCGGCCCAAACAAAACCCATAATACTCTTTTCTATCCTTTTGAAAAAAGCCTTCGTGATCACCACCGGGAGACACTGAAACACAAAAAGGAATCTCGGGAGGACCACCATCTTAACTGCCTGCACCCTCCCTGCCATTGACAATGCTACCATGTCCCATCTCTTGAAATCTTCCTCCATCTGTTCCACCAACCGCGTCAAATTTAGCCTGTGCAATGTGCCCCAATTCTTAGCTATCTGGATCCCCAGGTAACGAAAGTCTCTTGTTACCTTCCTCAACGGTAGGTCTTCTATTTCTCTACTCTGCTCCCCTGGATGCACCACAAACAGCTCACTCTTTCCCATATTCAATTTATACCCTGAAAAATCCCCAAACTCCCCAAGTATCCGCATTATTTCTGGCATCCCCTCCGCTGGATCCGCCACATATAGTAGCAGATCATCCGCATATAAAGATACCCGGTGTTCTTCTCCTCCCCTAAGTATTCCCCTCCATCCCTTGGAACCTCTCAGCGCTATCGCCAGGGGCTCAATCGCCAGTGCAAACAGTAATGGGGACAGAGGACATCCCTGCCTTGTCCCTCTATGGAGCCGAAAATATGCCGATCCCCGTCCATTCGTGACCACACTCGCCACTGGGGCCCTATACAACAGCTGCACCCATCTAACATACCCCTCTCCGAACCCAAATCTCCTCAACACCTCCCACAGATAATCCCACTCCACTCTATCAAATGCTTTCTCGGCATCCATCGCCACTACTATCTCCGTTTCACCCTCTGGTGGGGCCATCATCATTACCCCTAACAACCTCCGTATGTTCGTGTTCAGCTGTCTCCCCTTCACAAACCCAGTTTGGTCCTCATGAACCACCCCCGGGACACATTCCTCTATTCTCATTGCCATTACCTTGGCCAAGACCTTGGCATCTACATTGAGGAGGGAGATTGGTCTGTAGGACCCGCATTGTAGCGGATCCTTTTCCTTCTTTAAAAGAAGCGATATCGTTGCTTCTGACATAGTCGGGGGCAGTTGTCCCCTTTCCTTTGCCTCGTTGAAGGTCCTCGTCAGTAGCGGGGCGAGCAAGTCCAAATATTTTCTGTAAAATTCAACTGGGAATCCGTCCGGTCCCGGGGCCTTTCCCGTCTGCATGTTCCTAATTCCTTTCACCACTTCTTCTACCGTGATCTGTGCTCCCAATCCCATCCTTTCCTGCTCTTCCACCTTGGGAATTTCCAGCCGATCCAAAAACTCCATCATTCTCTCCCTCCCATCCGGGGGTTGAGCTTCATACAATTTTTTATAAAATGTCTTAAACACTTCATTCACTCTCTCCGCTCCCCGCTCCGTCTCTCCATCTTCGTCTCTCACCCCCCCTATTTCCCTCGCTGCTCCCCTTTTCCTCAATTGGTGTGCCAGCAATCTGCTCGCCTTCTCTCCATATTCATACTGTACACCCTGCGCCTTCCTCCATTGTGCCTCTGCAGTGCCTGTGGTCAGCAAGTCAAATTCCACATGCAGCCTTTGCCTTTCCCTATACAGTCCCTCCTCCGGTGCTTCCGCATACTGTCTGTCCACCCTCAAAAGTTCTTGCAACAACCGCTCCCGTTCCTTACTCTCCTGCTTCCCTTTATGTGTCCTTATTGATATCAGCTCCCCCCTAACCACCGCCTTCAACGCCTCCCAGACCACTCCCACCTGAACCTCCCCATTGTCATTGAGTTCCAAGTACTTTTCAATGCATCCCCTCACCCTTAAGCACACCCCCTCATCCGCCATTAGTCCCATATCCATTCTCCAGGGTGGACGCCCTCTTGTTTCCTCCCCTATCTCCAAGTCTACCCAGTGTGGGGCATGATCCGAAATGGCTATAGCCGTATATTCCGTTCCCCTCACCCTCGGGATCAATGCCCTACCCAACACAAAAAAGTCTATGCGTGAATAGACTTTATGGACATAGGAGAAAAACGAGAACTCCTTACTCCTAGGTCTACTGAATCTCCACGGGTCCACCCCTCCCATCTGCTCCATAAAATCCTTAAGCACCTTGGCTGCTGCCGGCCTCCTACCAGTCCTGGACTTCGACCTATCCAGCCTTGGTTCCAACACCGTGTTAAAGTCTCCCCCCATTATCAGCTTTCCGGTCTCTAGGTCTGGGATGCGTCCTAGCATTCGCCTCATAAAATTGGCATCGTCCCAATTCGGGCATACACGTTTACCAACACCACCATCTCTCCCTGTAATTTGCCACTCACCATCACGTATCTGCCCCCGTTATCCGCCACTATAGTCTTTGCCTCGAACATTACCCGCTTCCCCACTAATATAGCCACCCCCCTGTTTTTCGCATCCAGCCCCGAATGGAACACCTGCCCTACCCATCCTTTGCGCAACCTAACCTGATCTATCAGTTTCAGGTGCGTTTCCTGTAACATGACATCTGCTTTAAGTTTCTTAAGGTGTGCGAGTACTCGTGCCCTCTTTATCGGCCCGTTAAGCCCCCTCACGTTCCACGTGATCAGCCGAGTTGGGGGGCTTCCCACCCCCCCCCCCTTGCCGGTTAGCCATCATCTTTTTCCAGCTTCTCGCCCAGTTCCCACGCGGCTGTATTTCTCCCAGACGGTGCCCCCCCGCCCATCCTTTCCCGCACCCACTCCCCCCTTTCCCCAGCAGCAGCAACCCAGTAATTCCCCCCTCCCCCCCCCCGCTAGACCCCCCGCTAGCGTAATTACTCCCCCCATGTTGCTCCCAGAAGTCAGCAAACTCTGGCTGACCTCGGCTTCCCCCCGTGATCACGGCTCGCCCCGTGCGGCGCCCCCTCCTTCCTGCTTCTCTATTCCCGCCATAATTATCATAGCGCGGGAACCAAGCCCGCGCCTCTCCCTCGGCCCCGCCTCCCATGGCCAACGCCCCATCTCCTCTCCCTCCCCACCTCCCCCCCTCACCACCTGTGGGAGAAAGAAAAGTTACCATACCGCAGGATTAATCATACAATCCCTCTTCGCCCCCCCCCCCCACTCGTCCCACCACTTTGTCCAAACGTTCATTTTCGTAGTCCAATCATTCCAATTTTTCTTCTACAATAAAAGTCCACGCTTCATCCGCCGTCTCAAAGTAGTGGTGCCTCCCTTGATATGTGACCCACAGTCTTGCCGGTTGCAGCATTCCAAACTTTATCTTTTTTTTGTGAAGTACCGCTTTGGCCCGATTAAAGCTCGCCCTCCTTCTCGCCACCTCCGCACTCCAATCTTGATAGACGCGGATCACCGCGTTCTCCCATTTACTACACCGAGTTTTCTTCGCCCATCTAAGGACCATTTCTCTATCCTTAAAACGGAGAAATCTCACCACTATGGCTCTGGGAGCTTCTCCTGCTCTCGGTCCTCGCACCATAACTCGGTATGCTCCCTCCACCTCCAACGGACCCGTCGGGGCCTCCACTCCCATTAACGAGTGCAGCATCGTGCTCACATATGCCCCGACGTCCGCCCCCTCCACACCTTCAGGAAGGCCAAGAATCCTCAAGTTGTTCCTCCTTGCGTTATTTTCCAGTGCCTCCAACCTCTCCACATATCGTTTCTGGTGTGCCTCCTGTATCTCCGACTTCACCACCAGGCCCTGTATGTCGTTTTCATTCTCTGCTGCTTTCGCCTTCACGACCCGAAGCTCCTGCTCCTGGGTCTTTTGTTCCTCTTTCAGCCCTTCAATCGCCTGTAGTATCGGGGCCAACAACTCTTTCTTCATTTCCTTTTTTATCTCCTCCACGCAGCATTTCAAAAACTCTTGTTGTTCAGGGCCCCATATGAAACTGCCACCTTCCGACGCCATCTTGGTTTCTGCTTGCCTTCCTTGCCGTTGTTCCAAAGGATCCGCTGCAATCCGGCCACTTTCCTCTCCTTTTTCCATCAGTGTCCAGGGGGAACACCCTTCTGGTTTACCGCACGGTGTTTTCAGCCGTTAAAATTGCCGTTGGGGCTCCTATCAAGAGCCCAAAAGTCCGTTTCACAGGGAGCTGCCGAAACGTGCGACTCAGCTGGTCATCGCCGCACCCGGAAGTCGCCATACTTATCCTTCTTCCTCACAGGAACATGCCGGTCCTGAATTCCTATCAACTGACATTTGAAAACTTCCTAGATGCCAGATGTTAATTTATAATCAAACCACCGCCCCCAATTTGGATTCTTCAGTTCCTGCCTAATATTGATATAATTAGCCTTCCTCCAATTTAGCACCTTCACCCGAGGACTACTCTTATCTTTATCCAACTGTACCTTAAAACTTACTGAATTATGGTCACTGTTCCCGAACTGCTCCCCTACTGAAACTTTGATCACCTGGCTGGGCTCATTCCCCAGTACCAGGTCCAGTATGGCCCCTTCCCTACGTGGATTATTCACTTCGAAACAGAAAATGCTGGAAATTCTTTAGTTTCAGATTCCAGCATCTGCAATAATTTGCTTTTATATGGACTATCTACATATTGTTTCAAGAAGCCCTCCTGGATGCTCTTTACAAACTCTGCCCCATCCAAGCCCCTAGCAGTGAGTGAGTCCAAGTCAACATAGGGAAAGTTAAAATCACCCACCACAATAACCCTGTTGCTTTTGCACCTTTCCAAAATCTGTCTACCTATCTGCTCCTCTATCTCCCGCTGGCTGTTGGGAGGCATGTAGTAAACCCTCAACATTGTGACTGTACCCTTCCTATTCTTGAACTCTACCCATATAGCCTCACTGCATGTGTCCTCCCGCAGTACAGCTGTGATATTCTCCTTAACCAGTACAGCAACTCCCCCATCCCTTTTACATCCCCCTCTATCCCGCCTGAAACATCTAAATCCTGGAACAAGTAACAGCCAATTCTGTCCCTCCCTCAACCAAGTCTCCGTAATGGCAAAAGCACTGTAGTTCCAAGTATTAATCCAAGCTCTAAATTAATCTGCCTTACCTGTTATACTTCTCGCATTGAAACAAATACACTTCATACAACCAGACCTGCTGTGTTCAACAACACCTGCCTGCTCTACCTCTGAGTCGTACTGGCCCTATTCGGGCAGCAAAGTGGCACAGTTGTTAGCACTGCTGCCGCACAGCTCCAGGGTCCCGGGTTCAATTCCGGCCTTGGGTAACTATCTGTGTGGAGTTTGCACTTTCTCCCCGTGTTGACGTGGGTTTCCTCCGGGTGCTCCGGTTTCCTTCCACAGTCCAAAGATGTGCAGGTTAGGTGGATTGGCCATGCTAAATTGCCCCTTAGTGTCCAAAAGGTTAGGTCGGGTTCCTGGGTTACAGGGATGGAGTGGAGGTGTGGGCTTGTGTGGGGTACTCTTTCCGGGGGTGGGGCAGACTTAATGGGCCAAATGGCCTCCTTCTGTACTGTAAATTCTCTGAAAAATTCTCTAGTTCCCCTGCAGTTATTTCACCCTCTGACCTATTGCTCCAGTTCCCATACCCCGTCACACTAGTTTAAACCCTCACGTGTGACACTAGCAAACCTCGCGGCCGGGATATTTATGCTCCTCGAATTTAGATGCAACCCATCCTTTGTGTACAGGTCCTACCTGCCCCAGAAGAGATCCTAATGGTTCAGATATCTGAAACCCTCCCTCCTACACCAGCTGTTTAGCCACATATTTAGCTGCACTATCCTCCTATTTCTAGCCTCACTAGCACATAGCAGGGGGAGTAATCCTGAGATTACAACCCTTGAGGTCCTGTTTTTTAACTTTCTATCTAACTCTCTGAATTCCTGCTGCAGGACCTCGTCACTCTTCCTGCCTATGCCGTTAGTACCAATATGTACCACAATCTCTGGCTGTTCACTCTCCCCCTTCAGAATGTCCCCTCCCTGTACAGAGACATCCTGGACCCTGGCATCAGGGAGGCAACATACCATCCTGGAATCTCTTTCACGTCCACAGAAGTGTTTATCTGTGCCTCTGACTATCGAGTCCCTTATAACTATTGCTCTTCTGCGCTTTGTCTGTCACTGCTTAACAACAGAGCCAGCCATGGTGCCACTGGTCTGGCTGCTGCTGTTTTCCCCTGATAGGCCAACAATATCCAAAATGGTATACTTGTTAGAGAGGGAGACAGGCATAGGGGATTCCTGCACTAACTGCCTGTCCCTTCTAGCAATCACCCATCTATCTGCTTGCACCTTGCGTGTAACCATGTCTCTAAAACTCCTAACTATGACTCTTTCCACCACCTGCTTGCTCCTAAGTGCATCCAACTGCTGCTCCAACCGATCCATGCAATCTGTGAGGAGCTGCACTTGGGTGCACTTCCTGCAGATGTAGTTGGCTGGAACGCTGGAAGCTTCACGGATCTCCCACATCTCACAAGTGAAGCATTTTACCTCTCTAACTGCCAGTACAGTCCAATAATTTAAAAGCAAGTACTGATTTAGGAATTTCCAAGTGGAATCATTGCAATATTGTATGGAGTTGTTTAAACCCCATGATGCGTTCTTCTCTGGAAGGGACATCCATTTTTTCTAAATTTATCAAAACCTGACCAAACCTCAGAGGAATTCAACAAGTCATACAAATTTCATGCATTAATTTTAAGAGAACAGCCAAACCTCCATCATTGTCCGTGTAGTTCAGAGAACACTTTGCAGGTGATCTTGCTCCTGGCAGGAAGTGAAAGCGCCAGAGCCATCCCTTGCTTTCGTTTTGGTAGAGATGTAACCCATGTCCATGCCTCAACTCATATGAGGAGAGATTGACTAGGTTAGGATTGTTCTCACTGGAGTTCAGAAGAATGAGGGAGGATATCATGGAGACTTATAACATTCTAACAGGACTAGACAGGGTAGATGCAGGGAAGATGCTTTCCCGATGATGGGTGTGTCCAGAACCAGGGGTTACAGTGAGAATTCACGGTAAACCATTTCGGACAGAGTTGAGGAGACATTTCTTCACTCAAAGAGTGGTGAGCCTGTGGAATTCATTACCACAGGAAGTAGTTGATGCTAAAACATTGAATATATTTAAGCAGGATTAGGCTATTGAATTGGATGGTCAGCCATGATCGTGATAAATGACGGAGCAAGCTCAAAGGGCCAAAAGGCCTCCTCCTGCTCCTATCTTCTATGTATCTATGTAACTGTATTTCCCTTTGATCATAAGGTTCTGTTTCACAAAACAGTAGTGGAAAATCACATCCTCCCACAATAAACCTAGTTTCAGTTATCTTTCTTAAAAGATTCTCCAATTACAGTCAGCTCTCAAGAAAAAAAGTAACTCCAATTCTAACCTTCTGTTTGGAAGCAAATCTTTTTCTCCAATGTCATCTTAAAGCAACCACCATCTGTTACCAATGTCAGCAAACTCGCAAGCCTGGTTGTGAAAAAGACAGTGAAACCAGGAAGACCATCTCCCCAATGCTGGCTGCTCTTCTTTCTTTACATATCTGAGTAAAATTACCTAATAAATCCCCAACACCGATTCACCTTAGTACCTCAAAATACTAGGGGCTGGATTCTACGTTTCAGAAACGAAGTGTTGACTCTGGGACTGAATCGGTTGACTTCCATGAGAACTAAATTGGCGCCGGCCCTGGAGCAATTCATGAGCCATTAATGGGCTAGCAAAGGCACTATGTGGAACTAGAGCGATTCCAATGAAAAATAGGTCCGATTCGCCAGGGTCAGGATTGACATTCGAGAGGCTGACAAGCTGCAGCTGCACATTAGCACTCCACTCCCCACATACACTCATTCCACACAAGAAGATGGCAGCACGAAGAGTGGCACCCCGGTTTGTGGATGCAGAGCTGGAGACCTTGCTGGAAGCTGTGGTGAAGAGGCGAGCCACCCTGTTCCCTGGGGTGGGAAGGAGGCTGCTACCTGCCACTGTACACCGGGCCTGGGCGCAGGTGGCAGAGGCCGTGAGTGACATGGGCCCACCGCCAGGACCGGACAGCAGTGCAGAAAGAAGCTGTACGACCTCCTCAGGGCAGCTAGGGTGAATAGGCAGCACTGTGCCCCTGGCATCAACCCCCATCCCACACACCCTTACCCCCCCCATCCGGAGGGTGACTTAACCCTACCCACCAGCAGTATGTGCTTCCCCACCCTGCACCACATGCCAGCACCCAACCAGCCACCATGGCTGGGCGCTCAGACCTCGAAGCCACCAGCTGCCCACCCCCAATGCTGCCCGCATCCGACTATCTAACACTGTGCGCTCTCCGTCTCCCATCCGCCCCCGCCCTGACCACAGGAGAAGGGGGCGCATAACTGCAGAGAACGGGAGAAAACCAGAGGGGGACCACCAGATCTGGGGCCTGTCACTGCAGCAGAGCAGCGGGCACTTGGCCTGGTCGGTTGGCCTGGAAACCGGGCCGTTGCCGGAGGTCAGCATTGGGCACCAAGTTAGACCCCGCAGCATGCGGTTTCACATGGCATGTGTCGTACCACCATCACCCCACCACACCCCACTCCTCATCACCCCAACACCAGCCCCACCCCACCCCAACCTCACCACCGCAACACCACCACCACCCCAACCCCCAATCCAATAATGCATTGTGTCTTGTGTCTTGCAGGATCACCTGGCAACATGGCGGGCCATTCTGGTGTCCCATGTTCCTGGCCCCAACCACAAGTGGACACCAGCAATGAGGAGGACACAGACACTGAAGGGAGCATCCAAATGCCAGCCCGAGACACCCCGGAAGACCAATCCGGGGACGACACTGACTTTCCGTCACAGCTGTCTCCAACAGCCCAGGGACAAACACCTTGGTAGGGCACACATATGCTCCTGTACAACAGGTGGAGTTAGGAACCCTGGGAGGTGTCGGAGAGCGACACAAACCCAGCAAAGAGCTGCCGTCCGGAAAGGCCTCGGGCTTCTGGAAAGGGGGGCATTGATAACGGAGATGCAGTCACAGAGCCAGGGGCTACATGAGGGGTTTTCAGCAACCATCAAGCGCCTGCAGGGGCAGGAGGTGGTGCCAACAATACGTACCACACAGGCAAGGGTGACGTCTGCGGTGGAGGCCTTGGGGGGTGAAGGTATTGGCCATGGGTCAGGATGTCCAAGGCTGGGCACTCTGTGCAGGCGGTGGTCAAGGCCCAGGACAGGGCTGCCACTTACAGGCAGCTATGCACCAGGGCCACCTGGACATTTCAGTGGCGCTCCACAACTTGGCCCAGTCACAATGGGTTATAGCTGAGGGCGCCGTCGGCATTGCCCAGGTGTTGGCTGACCTGAGCCAGTCACTGAGCAAGGTGGCACAGTGACTTAGTGACGTGGCACAGTCCCAGAGGGAGGTGGCCCAGTCCTTGTGCTCCATGGCCGCAAGCAAGGGGATCCTGGTCGAGACAAGTGTGGACCTCCAGGACTGGCGGCGCCAGGTGACGGGGGAGGCCCAGGAGTTCACTCCGGTCGCATCCTCGCCCCATGGAGTAGCCCGGGGGCCATCGGGCACCCTGAGGGAGGAGAAGGTGATGGGGACCGTGCCGGCAACTCCCGCAGAGGAGGTGCTGGAATCGGACAACGTCTTGGATGCCTCCCTTCCTGCCCCTGGTGCATCCGATGAGCAGCGAGCAGAACAGGTTGGCAGCACGCCACCTGGGATACCCGAGTAACAGTCGGGCCTACCCAGACCCAGTCACTCCAGAGGGCGGCCGCCAAAGGGGACCCAGGTCACGGGCGGGATTCGCAGCAGGCCATCTCCACTCCTGAAGTACCGTTTGGGGATCCACCTAGACGTAGCGTTAGGGCCCGTAAGGCCAGAAATGTAGACACCAATTAAGATGGCACATGAGCACCACTTAGAACAGCACAAACCTTTATATGGATGTTCACTTGGGCTTTGTGAAATAAACACCGTGCACAAAAGTTCCAGCCTCTCTCTGTGCTTGCTGAAAATGGTGTGAGAGATGGGCTGAGCTGGGCTGGCTGCAGAGAGCTGGGTGTGGGAGGAGGTGAGCGGACGATGGATGTGGTAGCGGGCCAGGGTCCCCAGGTCAAACACTGCACATTGTCCTGATACCCCTCCCCTCCCCATCCCTCTCGTCCAAGCCCCCCTACACATTCTCCACCTCCGCCACTCCAAGGGTTGGGTGGGACCATGTGATGGAATGGCCAACTGGCATGTAGGGGTCACCCAGGTGGATGGTGGAAAGTGCTCTGTGCGCAGGAGTCAGACATTGTCCAACAATGCAGAGCACCAGAGCCCATTGCAGAGTATGTCATCATCATCCTCCATCCCATGGACCAGACCCGCTGTTACTGCCAACCCAGGGCCCGCACCTGCAGGGGATGAAGGAATTGGGGGGTTGGTGTGGATTGGTAGTCATGGGAGGAGATGCCAGCCAGTGGGAATGGGGGTTGGGGTGGGGATGGGGATGGGGATGGGATGGGAGGTCGGTGCCACCCAGTCGGACCTCCTAGTTGGAGAACCTGGAGCCGATTTGAGCGCCCCGTTCACTCCGGGCCAGGCACTGTCGTTCGGACTCCTATGCCTGCCCGGGCCCCATGACCTGCCCATCCTGACCCTCCTCTACATCCACCTCATCGGACAAGTCCTGGCATTCAACCTCCTCCTCCTCGCCCCTCTGCTGCGCGATGTTGTGAATGACGCAGCAGGCCACCTGTGGATGTGGGAGACCCTGCCAGCGCTATGCTGAAGTGCCCCTCCAGACCAGTCCACACACCTGAACTGCATCGTCAGGATGCCAAAGCATCGCTCCATCATGCCCCTGGTCGCTGCATGGGCCTGGTTGTAACGGGTCTCTGCGTTACTCTGTGGTCTCCGAATAGGTGTCATCTGCTACGGCCACAGTGGATAACTCCTGCCACCCAGGGAGCCAATCCCTCACCCGCAGTTGCACCTCGAAGAGGCAGGGAATGGTCAAATGTGCCAGGATGAAGGCACCCAGGTATCAGGTGCAGATGTGCATGATGCGCATCTGATGGTCACACAGCTGCACGTTCATCGAGTTTGTGTAGAGCGACCTGTCATCTGCAGGTGCTCGTAGGGCGACATGCATCCTGTCGATCACCCCCTGGACCTGGGGCATCTTGGCAATGATGACGAACCCCGCTACCCGGGAATTTTGATGGGCTCGGTCCACATTGAAATGGATGTATTGTGCCGTCTGGGCATATAGGGCCTCCATGACAGCGTGGATATACCTGTGCACCGAGCTCTGTGAGACCCTGGAGAGGTCCCCACTGGGCACCTGGAAGGAACACGTGGCGTAAATGTTCAGGGCGACTGTCACCTTGACAGTCACCAGGAGCGGGTGTCCTCCCCGATACCCCCGTGGTGCCAGATGCGCCATGATCTGGCAGATATGTCGCACTGTCCCCCTGCTCAGCCAGAGTCTTCAACGGCATGCCAGTCCGGCAGGTCCTCAAATGACAGGCGCTGCGGATACACATAATGTCTCATGCGCCACCTTCTTTGCATCTCCTTTTCCTCCTGCTCCTCCTCGGCCTGTTGGGTGGCTGGCTCTCCATCCTTATCGGCTGTGCAAGGCTGACATGGTAGCATTGTGCGTACCCCTATGCCCAACCAGGTCCAACGGGCTACACAGTGACCCCGGTTGGCACTGTGGACCCTGCCCCTTCATGGCTGCACGCCCTCATCCCCACACCCCTGGCCCTGTCGGTGCCCGCACTGTGGGGGCCTCTGGCATCCATCCCTGCTGCCAGAGGTACCATCGGCTGGCGCCCCTTGGGTGGGCCGCATGATGCCCTGCCAGCGAGTGGGGGCCGGTTGAGGGAGATGTGGTATGGTGATGGGTGGGGTACAGGGGTAGTGGGGTGAGTGAGCGGCGGCAGGGGTGTTGGGGTGGGAGCATTCTTACAGCAGGTGTCACTCTGCAGAACCAGTGGCTAAGGTGGGTGGTCAGTGGGGTGCGCAGCAAGATGGCTGCCTTGCAGGCCGCATTAATGGCAGTCCATGCCTGGACATTACCCCAGTCCCATGCGGGGTCACCCCGGCCCCACAGCCCGTCCCTTGTTCATCTCCCCTCCACCCTCCACCCCCCCTGGCAGCTCCCCCCCCCCCCACCAGTGTTCTGCCGGCACCACACAGCGAACCTTGCCGTAGGGAATTCCCCAGCGGTGGGAGTATGTGTTGTTTTTTTCTTTGCTATGTTGGGTGTTTAAAATGTTAAAATATCAAAAACGTGAATAAAAAGATATTTTTAAACAAGGTTTCCCCACAAGGTACTGGGCTATAGAGAGTATCAGCAGCCACTGTGGATTCAAGGTTGAGGAGTTTTTGAAAATGTTCTTTCCAGCATTGATAGGTGGCATTGGCATCCTTAAGGAATGAAACATGATCCTGTAAGAAAAGGGGATTTTGTTCATTTTACCTTTGTCTGTAGATGGCCTTAAGTGACTTCAAAAAACTTTGCATGCCATGAAGTCAGCATGTTGTTGGACTTTTCTTCCCACATATCTGTTATCTTCTGATCTTATCTTTAGGTATCAGCCTTGAGTTGTTGGAATGCTGCCTTCTGGACTCGCAACCTTGGTTGTTCTGCCAGGCATTGAATGCTACTCATATTTGTTCCAGGGGGTCACATATTTCAGCAACATTTCATCGAACCAGTCCTAGTATGCCGAGTAACGATATGCCTGCACTGCTTAACTTGTGCTTAACTTTGCATAGCTGAACACTATGTTAAATGGAATGCAGGAGCCCACCCACCTCCTAACCAGCAACAGCTTAGACTGGCTTATTTTTACATCCAGACTTGGGGGCTTAGTAAGCCTTCCTTTTGTAATTGACCAGATTGGGGAGAATAAAGAGAGGTCACACAGAGCAGGACAAGCTGTTGAAAAGGGAGGAGATGGAAAGGGAGAAGGTGTCTCAGCAGGAGGCCCTATCAGAAGCTATTCTCTTATCTCAATTTCAGCAAAAACTAATGTATGTGATATCTTTGCTTCACGAAAATGTCATGACTGAAATGTGTCAATTGATATGCAACAACTGCAACTCAAAGTAGGGCAGGGATAGCATTGGCTATCTGGATGACTGTGGCTCTTAACTCTGATGTATCTGGCAGCTTTGCCTGGTTCACTAAGCTAATAGAATGACCACAAACTATTCACCACAGAATTCACAGCCTCTGATCTGCTGTATCTACAGAATTTAGGTGACTGACGTAGTTAAATATTTGAATAAAAATTACACCCAGGATGTCATCCAAAATGTGCAGCTGGATCCTTGACTTCCACCAACAGACCGCAATCTGTCAGGATAGGCAACAGCACCTCCTCCACAATAGTCCTCAACACCGGGGCCCCTCAAGGATGTGTATTCAGTCCTCTACTGTACTCCCTATATACACATGACTGTGTGGCAAGATTCAACTCCAATGTAATCTATAAGTTTGCGGATGATTTGACTGTGGTGGGCCGTACCTCAAACAACGACGAATCAGACTACAGAAGGGAGATAAATCACTTGGTTGCATGGTGTACCGAAAACAACTTCTCTCTAAATGTTGGAAAGACCAAAGAACTGACCATCGACTTCAGGAAGCGAAGCACGACACACACCCCCATCTACATCAATGGCTCCGAAGTGGAGATGGTCGATAGCTTTAAGTTCCTGGAGGGCACCATCACCAAAAGTCTGTCCTGACTCACGTTGATGCAACAGTGAAGAAAGCCCAATAATGTCTCTACTTCCTACGGAAGCTAAAGAAATTTGGCATGTCTGCATCGACTCAGGGCAGCATGGTGGCGCAGTGGGTAGCATTGCTGCATCATGGCGCCGAGGTCCCAGGTTCGATCCTGACTCTGGGTCACTGTCCGTGTGGAGTTTGCACATTCTCCCCATGTTTGCATGAGTTTCGCCCCCACAATCTAAAAGATGTGCAGGGTAGGTCAATTGGCCACGCTAAATTGTCCCTTAATTAGAAAATATGAATTGGGTACTCTAAATTTATTTTTTAAATAAATTTTAAATGTCTGCATCGACTCGCACAAACTTCTACAAATGTACCATAGAGAGCATCCTATCCGGTTGCATCACAGCTTGGTATGGCAACTGCTCGTTCAAATATTGCAAGAAACTGCAGTGTGGTGAACTCAGCCCAATGCATCACACAAGCTTGCCACTCCCCACATTGATTCTGTATACACCTCCCGCTGCCTCAGGAAGGGAAATAGCATTATCAGAGACCCCTTCTACCCAGGCATTGCCTTCTTCCAGACCCTTCCATCAGGCAAAAGGTATAGATGGCTGAAGACCCGCACATCCAGACATAGGAATAGCTTCTTCCCCACAGCTACATGACTCCTCAACGATGCCCCCTCGGACTGATCTGTTCCCTGTAAGAACACTATTCACAACGCCCTATGCTGCTCTTGCTCATGTATTTGCTTTGTTTGACCCCTTGTTCCGCACTGTAACCAATCACTGTTTGTCAATGTTCTCTGTCGATTATTCTTTTTGTCTACTTTGTGCGTAATGTGTACGTTCCCTTGGCTGCATAAAAATACTTTTCACTGTACGGGCCTGTACCATGGGGGCACTCCTTCCTTCTGCGAAGGCCTCTGTAGGGCTCCGCCATGGCCGGCATGGAGAAGAACCTCCCTGTGCATGCGCAGGAACACGCCGGCCGGTCTGCGCATGCGCGGAACCACACCAGTGGTTCTGCGCATGCGCCAACTCGGGCCAGCCCTTCGGCGGCAGTTGACGTGCCGCAAACCCCTCTGCCATTGGGCTAGCCCACGAAGTGCGGAGGATTCCGCAACTTCAGGTTGGCCCGACGCCGGAGAAGTTTGCGCCGTTTTTGGCGCCGGCGTCGGGCCATCCCGCCAATTGCGGGAGAATCCCGCCCTATGTTGTTAGATGACAAGGGGAGATTATCCGACTGAATTGAAACCAAAAATGCAGGAAATACTCTGCTAGCATATGTGGAGAGAGAAACAATTAATGCTTCGAGTGGAAGAGAATAAATGATAAAGATGTCATGGAACAAAAGGCCAAGGGGAGTGGTAATTGTTGTCGTAAAGAGACAAAGCATTTGTTCAGAGTGCGTGCAAACGGGTGAATGATGAACAGCTCTGCCCGACAGTGAAAATAGGAAAATCCAGATTCCAAATGGCACATGAAAAAAACACATTTTTAAAAAGTGGGCTTGTAATGAATGACATTAGGCAGCCTTTCTAGAGTGAGAAGTGGAGGAAGGGAAAGGAACTGTCTGAGATAGACCATGTGAAGGTGACCGGAGGGTGGAACTTGGAAGCAAAGTCCACCTGGCTGAACTTGTTTTCTCGCTGAATAATTTCTTTTAACTTGGCTCACTTCCTCCAAATAAAGTGATGCAATGGGTACCTGCATGGGTCCTGGTTATGCTTTGTCTTTTTAAGGGGTATGTGAAACATTGCTTCTTCCAGTCCAGCACAGCGCCTCTCCTAAAACCTTTTCTCTGATACATCGATGACCGTATTGGTGCCATTTCCTGCCGTTGCCCAGAACAGGAAAACTTTGCTTCCAGTGAAATGTGTCAGTGAGAGTGCTGCAGTATTTTTGACCTATGTGGCTGTAATGATTGAAGAGCTGCTTTCATGCTGAACTGTGAGTGGTAGGTGGGCGTATAATGAATTTGGCAGTGGGTAAGACAAGTGGTACAATTGGGAGGATACGCCATTTGAATATGAACTCACTTACCATGACATCTTGGCCTCAATTTTACGCACCGTCCACCCCCAGCGGGTCTTGAGGCATAGGAGCGTGAAATTGCATAGATGGGATTACCTCCGGGATCCCACCCACCTTGATCAGGCTGCGATTTTAAGGTGGGCAGGGCAGGACATTGGGAAGGAAGACACCTTTGCCCCAATCAAAACCCTTAAGAAGCCATTTGATTGCCATTTAAGGATCGTTGGCGGGAAGGTGTTTGGTGGGGGATGGGGAGCCATCCGGACCTCCCTCCTCACCCCCGGCCTATCCCTTATATTTCAATCACCCCTCTTCAACGGCCTCCCCTTTGCTCATTGCATTATAAATGACAGCGGGCCTAAAAATTCAAGCCATTGTTTCATATCATTAAACTTCTTCCTGCGCTGCGTCACTGTCTTTGGAACAGCACTCCTGGCTTTTATCTCACCTGCTACTTTTTCCCACTGCCTCCTAAGAATATATTAAGAGGGCTTCCTGGTCCCTGTGCCTAAGAACATAGCAACATCAGAATCAGGAGCAAAAGTCGGCAATTCAGCCCTTCGAGCCTGCTCTGCCATTTAATCCGATCACGGCTGATCTCTTCCTGGTCTCAGATCTACCTCACCACCTGTTGCCCATATCCCTTTAACCTTTAAATATATCTATCGTCTTCTTGAAACTATTTAATGAATCAGACTCCACCGTGCTATGGGGCAGAGAGTTCCACAAATTCACCACGCTCTGCGAAAAGTAGTTCCTCCTCATCTCAGTTCTAAATCCACCGCCTCTCAACCTATGTCCAAGACCTCTCATTCTAGATTGCCCCACAAGTTTACTTTATCAATCCCATTTAGTATTTTATACAATTCAATTAGATTTCCTCTCAACCTTCTAAACTCCAGTGAGTATAAGCCCAAACTGTTTAACCTCTCCTCATACATCAACCCTTTCATCCCCAGAATCAATCTGGTGAACCTCCTCTGAACTGCCTCCAATGCCACCACATCCTTCCTCAAATAAGGAGACCAAAACTGGACACAATACTCCAGATGTTGTCTCACCAACACCCTATACAATTGCAACATCACTTCTCTACTTTTATACTACAGTCCTTTTACAATAAACGCTAACATTCCATTTGCCTTTTTAATTATATGCTGTACATCGACTTTCTGTGATTCTTGAACAAAGACACCCAGATCCCTCTGTAGATATGTAGATACATATGGCTGTCCTTCTCTCCATATCATATACCCATATTCCTCCATGGCAGCATCTGGATACCATAGTGCTCACTCAGTTGCTTATTTAGCCGCTTCGCATGTGTCTCATCACAGGTTGACTTTACATAAAACTCTCACCACTCTCTGCAGCCACAGTGCTCTAAAAGGTGAAAACAGTCTATAAGGAGCACTAACCATTTGCAATATCATGCCCCCACTGATGTGTGCAGTCAATCATTTAAAACAGTTAGCAGTACTACTAACTTAATATGTAACCTACATCACCATGAACAGCCATGGGTTAATTGGATACCGCCATCCCCATGCACAGATTTGGGATTTTTCAAGTTGACCCCCATATGTGTTGTGTTGGGCGCTCTGGATCTGTGGAACACACACAGGCCACCAACAATTAAAATAGTGCAACACTATTTTATTAAGTCAGAAATTGTTTAACATACTTTCACTGTGGGTTAACACGATATTAGATTGAACTAAAGACCTATGCCTTGTCCTAACCAGTCTATGCACTCAGCATATGGTGAAGATCTGTGCTGCAGGCTGTGAGCTCTGTCCTACTAGGAAGCTGCAGCTCGAATGAGCGGGAACTCTGATGCCCTCTGTCTTTATAGTGAGTGTGCTCTAACTGGTGATTGGCTGCGGTGTTGTGTGTGTTGATTGGTCCCACTGCATGTCCATCAGTGTGTGTGTCTGCACCATGATGTACTGGTGTATATTGTGACAACATGGACTTGTTTTATATAATTATTGCCAAAAAAGTTTCTTTGACTTATTTAAACTCGACAATATTGATTTCCTCCCTTTACTGTCACATGTGGTAAAAAGAAAACTGCAGCTTGCTGCAACTTCACACTTTGTGATTCTCATCTTACAGTTTCTAGAATTATTTATCAAATGTGATATTCTTTTGCCTCTGAGTCCAACTGTCATTTAAGTTTCATGTAGGCAGTATCTTGACAGGTGCCAGCTGAAATGTAGAAGTTGTCTGTTCCTTTGTGTCCATTCGGAACACCACAGTAACACACTTTAATTCTAATGGGTTTGTTACACACCTTCGACTAAGCAGCAGTGTTCAAAATAATTCCGATAGTTTCATGAGAAATCATTGTGTCAGTAAGCTTTATACTAAGCTTTTTGTCTTCATGGGCCATAAAAGCCCATTCAAATGGAGCCTGAGGAGCCACTTGAAATATTAAATTCATGTTCCCATTAAATTGTTTAGATCTCAAGTTGCTCATAATAGATATAATTCTTAGTTACGATTTATTTGTCAATAAGGCAAAAGTGTTAAAACAGCCCTTCCCAAACCTGTAGGCTCATAAAATGGAAAAAGGACAGGCTTTACCTAAGTAAGGAATATTTGTGAAGGATGCATTTGCCTGTTTTTTAAGAAACCAGGGCTATATTTGAACTATCGGCCAATTTGGATACCCCTGCTTTAAATTCTCATTTTACATTGAGATACAGACACATATTTGGAACAAAAATTAAACTAAAGCTATTTATTTAAGTTTATTATGTTCTGTACATAAATGCATATTGTTTGCTGATTTAAACAAAACACTTGAAGTGAGTATAAATTAGGAACGCTTCCTGATTGGAATTTAAATTACTGCTCATCTGATGTAAATGGTTTAAGAGATTGGTAATGTGCATTTTGTGTAGTATAGAAAACATAGTCCCAACAAACAATTTATCAGTTCCCTAGCTTTCGCGACTGACACCCTGCTCTCAGTCCGACCATGACTCCAGCCTAATCTTCCAGTCCAACTCGGGGGCATCCCTCACATTGATCAAACACTGATCGTCAGTCCAATCCCAATCCAATTTTAAGCTCCTTCTAGGATTGACTTGACATTGGGAGTTAGATTGTGTTCAAAGTTGATAGCAGGAATTGAGCCTAGGCAGGCAAAGATGGGTTATCAAGTATGTTCATACATAGAACATACAGTGCAGAAGGAGGCCATTTCATGCATCCACCCAAAACATGCCCTGTGTTCCAAAAATATATTTTTAATTAATTCATGGGATGTGGCTGTCACTGGCTGGGCCAGCATTTATTGCTCATCCCTAATTGCCCTTGACCTGAATGACGTACTAGGCCATTTAAGAGGGCAGTTAAGAATCAGCCACATTGCTGTGGATCTGGAGTTACTTGTAGACCTGACCAGGTAAGTAAGGCAGACTGACAATGGTTTCATGATCATCGTTAGACATTTAATTGCATATTTTTATTGATTTCAAATTTCACCATCTGCTGTGGTGGGATTCAAACCAGAGCATTACCCTGGGTCTCTGGATTACTAGACTAGTGACAATACCCCTACACTCCCACCTCCCCAGTGTTCCAACCTCAACATCTTGCCCATCTTCACTGTTACCTGCTTGCAGGTCCATGGCTAGAATTTTGCATTGATCATGTTGGGTGCATCCATCCCAGAAGGGCGTGAAATTGGACGTGAAGACATTGGGTGCGCATGCCAACATCACACACTCACGCAATATTTCAGTTGGTGTGCATATGCAAGGGTCAGTTGCATGCCTACCGACAATTAAACAGCCAGTTATGGGGATTGAATGCCCAATCAACTGGAATCTTATGTTGCCCATGCAATTTCTATGTCAACGCGCAGGTAATATGGGCAGGTGGCTATCTGTTTTTTTCACTTTTCTCATCCAAGGACAGTATAAATGGGCAGAAGCACTGGCTGTGAGAATTAAGGAATTCAGGTTGTAGAGTTTTCTGTAGGGTTACTGTGGAGATTTCAGACCTTTTCCTCTGGTTTCTTGTGAGGAATGTTACCCTTGTTCTGAGGACTCTTTTTGTTTTGTTCTGGTAATTTTGTTGGAGCAATTCTGTCCACTGCAACCTTCAGTGGATGGGTATTGTCATCTGCATTTCAGCAGGTTCAGATGGTGAATTCAGCTGAGGGGATCTCCTCTGACGAGAAAGAGAGGCAGAAGGGAGAGGAGGCCAGGTGTCCGCAGGCAGCATGGCAGGGAGAGACCTTTAGGAGGAGAGGCACAGGCATGGTGGTTGCAGGGCCAACAGGGAGAGCAAGGGGGGTTAGGCCTGACGAAGACATTAATGTCCTGTTGCAAGAGAGTACCAGCAGCAATCCAGCTACCTCAACATTTCTGAGGTCCTGTGCTGCAGAAAGCCCTGCCTCTCTAGGGAAAGCATGAAGTTATTATGCCATATGATTGGCCCCGTGATAGCCCCCAATTGTATGGGTGGATACCCGATACCAAAGGCTCCAAAGGTCACAGTTGCCCTCAATTTTTATACATCCGGATATTTCCAAAGTTCAGTCCCAATCAGCTGTCCATAGCTATGTCAAGCTTGTAACTGATTAGCTGTTCAGTCAGGTCCTCACAGTCATCCATTAACGAACAGGCGAAGTTGAGCGAGTTGGATCATTGGTTGCTGGGAGACAAAGGATATCCATTGAAAAGGTAGCTCAGGACACATTTTGGGCACCTAAGACAGGTAGAAGACAGATACAAGCGGAGAGAGGGCAGCACGGTGGTGCAGTGGTTAGCACCTCTGCCTCACGGCGCCGACGACCCGGGCTCGATCTCGGCCCCGGGTTACTCTCCGTGTGGAGTTTGCACATTCTCCCTATGTCTGCGTGGGTCTCACCCCCACAACCCAAAAAGATGTGCAGAGTAGGTGGATTGGCCATGCTAAATTTCCCCTTAATTGGAAAAACAAAATTGGGTACTCCAAATTTATTTTTGAAAAGAGATACAATCGGAGTTGTGCCTGCACAGAGGCGGTGGTCGAGAGAACAATAGGGATACTGAAGATGAGGTTTTCTGCCAGGATTGTTCTGTAGGTTCCCCACAATATCCTCCAGAGCGTGTGTTGCTTATCATCGTGGTATGCTGCACAATCTGGAACTGGCAAAGGGACACACACTCAAGGATGGCACTCACTGAGGCAATTCCACACATCTCAGAAGAAGACTCCACAAATGGATCTGATGAGGAGCCCGAGCAGGCAGAAGGTGAGAATGATGAGGCAGTCTTGATGAACCTTCAGGGAAAGAGAGAACCAGGGAGGCATTGTTTCAATGCTCCTTCAGCTAGGGTGCCATCACCTCCTTTGCACACATTTCTAAGAAGGCAATGCCATGATTCCCAAGGTCACCTCACACTCTCTGGAATAAAGTTTGCTGCCTTTGCCATCCATCATAAACCACTGATGAGGCCTACACCTATGGGAAAAATGAAGGACACTCAGGTCATTGCGACACAAAACTTATTTATATCTTTAGCAGACTTACAAACAAGAAACAGGACATAAAATGGTTGACACTCTTACACAGAAACAAAACATTACCTTGATGAAATGATCAAAACGCACTGTGAAAACCCATCCTGTGTTCACCGTGCCTTAAACTTACATTTACAAGTGCTATGTCTTGGTGTGACCCCAGCCCCCCATACCACCCCCTCTCCCTTCCCACCGCTACCCTTTCTGGCAGTGGCATTAGAAGCAGATTGTTGACTTTGCTGTCCTGTTGGACCTGAATACCTTGGTGGTCACCTCTGGCTAGCAGGCTCTGCCAGGGAGGGTGCAACCAAATGACACGACGGGGCACGCCTCAGTCGTCACTGCCTGAGAAGATGCTACGGTCACTGGCAGAGGGGCAGAGGAGCTTCCTTCTCTGTTTAGAGCACAGTAAGAGGAGCCCGTCAATATGACAGACAGTTCTGCTGTCAGCGTGAGGCATGTCTGAACCTCCATGCTGACCAATGATGGACAGGCACCTAGCAGAGAGACTAGGTGCCTCATCCATCTCCCATGTGTTATTCCTTGTGTCTGAATAAAGCTCGTAGTTTTACAGTTTAAGTAGATGCTTTATTTGTATGAGATTGTTCTCTCTCCAGCGCTTATACTATGTTACATCTGAGTTGCCTGTCTGTGTCCTGCTCACCAGCTGCCGTTCCTGTGAAGAATGACCTTTGACTTCCTGTCTGTCTGTATTTATACATCTCCCGTGCTCCCTCTAGTGATTGCTTAGTTATAGTGCGTTTACATTGACCCCTTGTATATATACACAGATATGCGGATCACTACTTCCCACACTGGCAGTGAATTTCTGAGGGCATGGCATGTGTGAGGACTTGCAGGTCTGAATGCAACCCCAGGACCCTCTAATTTTGCTCCTCGGGCTGCCTCTCCCTGAAAGTCGCCCCTCAATGGAGGTGGCTATACGCTTGGTGCTCTTGGTCAATGAAGTGCTCAAGGTTCACAGGGGGGATCTCTGCAGATGGCACTGCACATCCCACTGAGCATCCAGCATCTGGTGCCTGACTCAGCATGATCCTAGTCTGCTGGTCACTAACTGCTGGTGGCCTGTGCACTCTCAGCCTCTGCCAGCACCTCCAGTGAGTGGGTTTGCTCTCACCACAGTGTATTCTAAACTGAGCAGAGGTGCCTGAAGTACCTATATCTGCGCTGATGCTGAGTGCAGAAAGCAATGGTGACACTTGTGCATCACTCGCCATTTCCACCTGGGGTGCAAATGGGACTCCTCGGGATCAGCGACTCATCCTGAGGATGGTGCCTCTGGGGGGGAACAGATGATGTCATTAACACAACAGTAGCTAGCCTAAACAGACACATGCCTCACTGTGGCACTGAGTGGCCAATCTATGGCAACTCTGGATTTGTCCTTCTCACTGGAGATGCCACGACCCAGTCCTTCCTGACTCCCTCTGACTCTCATCTTCCCACTGAAGTCTTACTGTCCTCCGACATCCCAGCCTTTCTGACACCTGGGTACCTTTTCCTCACTCATCTTCTATGTCCAGGATCAGGGTGTTGGGCACCCCACCACCCCACCCGCAGTGCGCGCCAGCGGTTTATGGTTTTCTTCTCCTGAATATGTACACGTGCATTCACTAGTCCAGCCTTTACCTGCAGCACCATTCCTAGCTCGCAAGCCTCACCCCCACCCCCCCACCCCACCCCCACCCCCAGAAGAGCCAGTTTCAAGTGCCCATAAGACTGGGTCTCTTCACAAGGTGAATGGCCAAATCTCCCACCCTTGGCAAGCACAGGGGGATATGTGCCCTTTGACACTATGCATCTCTCACCCCTGAACGCCATGACATATGCCCACTTTCCAAGACATCCATACTCAGTTCCATGCCAAGTTGGCAATTTGGTACTCACCCTTGCAGAGTGCAGAAGATCATTGAACCATTTCCAATACTGTATCCAGGTTTACCGCACCAGTAAGCTGGGCAGCCACCACTGACCAAGCCTTAATCTGGTGGGGTTGCTTCCTCTTGCAGACCCATGGCATCAGTATTTCATGCCAGGTACTCACTGCCTCTACCAGAGCATGCAGACAATCTGAGAATTGTGGACAGAGTGCCCAGCAGCAGTGCCCTCCTGTCTGCCATTCACACTAGATGCAGGGACCATCACTTCTGCAAGATTCTGAAATTTCTCCTCTTCAGCTCCACATTTCTCCTCTACAACATCAGGCCTTCAGTGAGCTGCATTGGCTGGTCTTAAACTTTCCCCTTCTGGTCACCATTGGACCATTCAGGCCTATGTCTCTCTGCTACTGAAACTAAAATCTCTACCCTAGTTAACCATATACTTTACTCTTCAATCCACACCTAGCTGATCTCTTTAAACTTCAGGTCATCCAAAACTGAGCTGCCTTGTTTAAGGATCATTCCTATTCCTGTTTAGTCCCTGTTTATTCTCTGGTTTTCCTCTTTCTTTTATTTCTGCTGTTACGTTTTTGATCCATGGATGTCTAATGGACCTGTGACTTCAAGGCAAAGCAGCCTCCACCTTTAATTCAAACAGGAAGATCCAGAAGGCTGTGCTGTTTTAGACTGACTTCCAGTGATGACTTGGATTGATTGATGTGGCTGGTAGCCAATGAATGGGCCAAAACGCTGGTGCTATGCCTGGTAACATAGCATTTGTACAGTGATTCTGTTCCCACTGAAATGGTTCATAGACCTAAAATAGGTTTCAGTTTCACTTTTGACAGCTAAGGGAGAAAAGCTCTCTTTTTCCCATTCTGTTTTCTCCAGAAATATCCAGCGAATTCATACCAAATGGTCACTGTGGGAACTAACTCGCTCTCTACAGAAAAGCCTGATGCAAGCAGAGACCCGAATATGGTAACCCTCTCTGCAGAACAGGCTGGTCTGAATCTCTCCTGGAAAAGCTGTGAGTAAGAATGACTAACTGCAAGTAAGATCATTACGGGCCACACTTCTACTTTGAAGAAAGTGCACTGAAGAACTCATCATCTGAAGAAGACTCTTTTCTTTCGACCTTAATCCTTATTACTTTTACCTATTTCCACCCCTTTGTGTTTGTCTTGTGTGTGAGGGTAGAGGGTGGGGCAGTTAAAGGGGGAGTCAGGTATTGACTTGACATTTAGGGGCAGCACGGTGGCGCATTGCTGCCTCCCGGCGCTGAGGTCCCAGGTTCGATCACGGCTCTGGGTCACTGTCCGTGTGGAGTTTGCCCATTCTCTCCGTGTTTGCGTGGGTTTCACCCCCGCAACCCAAAGATGTGCAGGTTAGGTGGATTGGCCATGCTAAATTGCCCCTTAATTGAAAAAAATGAATTGGGTACTCTAAATTTAATTTTTTTAAACTTGACATTTAGGAGCTGTGTTTACTGCATATTTCATATTTGTTCTAGTTATAAATAAAGAGTCATTGTGTTTAAACTTATAAACCTGGTGACTGTAATTATTGGACAGCCAAGGGCAAAGGACTTCAGGTATTTTTATAAGAATTATTGGTTAATTCACTTGTTGTGACTCCAGGATGAGTCGGGCTGGAATGGACCGCGCACTTTCCCAGGGAGTCTAACAGTGTCTGACTTGCACCAAGTCCCATTCAACCATTATCTCTGTGCTTACTAAACTGCATTTCTTCCCAGTTAAGTAATTCCCCAATTTTTTTAATTCTCATCCTTATTTTCAAATCCTATCTTTATAATCCCTTCCAGCTCTTTAGTTCCCCCAAGGTACTTGTGTTTCTCGACTTCTGCCCTCTTTAGTATCCCCAATGTTAATTGCTTCACAATTGATGGACTTGCCTTCACCCTCGCTGGTCATAAGAACAAAGAACAATACAGCACAGGACCAGGCCCTTCGGCCCTCCAAGCCTGTACCAGTCATGATACCAACCTTTGCCAAAACCCTCAGCACTTCCTTGTGCCTTAAGCCTCTATACCCATTCTATCCATGTATTTGTCAAGATGCCTTTTGAACGCTGTTACTGTATCTGTTGCCACAACCTTCCCTGGCAATGCATTCCAGGCACTCACCATCCTCTGCGTAAAAAAATCTGCCTTGCACATCTCCTCTAAACTTTGTCCCACTGACCTTAAACTTAAACTTTGGAATTCCCCCCCTCCCAACCTCAACACCTTTCTCCATCTCATTTATCATTTAAGACACTCCTTAAAATCTACCCCTTTGACCAAGCTTTTGGTCATCTGCCCAAATATTCTCTTTGCAGTTTGGTATGAAATCTTGCTTTTTAATGCTTCCATGAGCGCCTTGTGGTGTTTTTTTACATTAAAGACACTGTACGATTGCAAGTTGTTGTGTTCCTTTGCAATTTCTTCCCTGTGATGGGGAGATATAATTTTGAGTAAACCTCATCATGTTTCATTGTAATGTAGCCTAATGCTAACATAGCCTATCAATGCTCACAATTTATAAATGTTGTGATGAATATAGGAATTTCAGATATATGTATTTGGTGCAGTAAGGGTTAAAAAGTCTGGGTTAGTATGTGACTGCTGCAGACATATGTTTTAAAATCCTGGTTTGAAAGGCAGCAGACATTTTTGGAGACAGAGGGGCAATTAAAGCATTGTAAAAGTAAGATCATAATTCATTCCAGCCAATGGAATTTTACACAAAGTGCATTCCAATCACTCAAACGTGTAATTGCAATGCACTTACTTCTCTTTGATGTGGTCAATATTTGTAAACATTGGAATTTCACCTCTTAGAGTCACTGATCCATGAAGGGAGATTAATAAATCAAGGCTGCAGCTGGTTTTTGGGAGCTGCCAATCACAGTCCACCAGAAGAAATGATGTGGAGATGCCGGCGTTGGACTGGGGTGAGCACAGTACGAAGTCTTACAACACCAGGTTAAAGTCCAACAGGTTTGTTTCGATGTCACTAGCTTTCGGAGCGCTGCTCCTTCCTCAGGTGGATGAAGAGGTCTGTTCCAGAAACACATATATAGACAAATTCAAAGATGCCAAACAATGCTAGGAATGCGACCATTAGCAGGTGATTAAATCTTTACAGATCCAGAGATGGGGTAACCCCAGGTTAAAGGTCGCATTCCTAGCATTGTGGGTCACGTTCCAAGATCGGCACCACTATTTTGAAATGCCTGATGAGGCATGGAACTTTATACAGACTGAAAAGTTGGACTCAAGTTGAGGGTTTGTCGTGGGGGGATGTTTACTGTGTTTACCGCGTTTGGGGAATGTTCTTTTTGTTTGAGTGTTGGGTGGGGATGGGTGAATGGATTTGATGTGGGGGCTGTGGGAGAGTGTGGGCATCGGTGTTGGAGGGGCAGGGCCCCACGGAGGAAGAGGGGGCGGTGGAGGCCCGGGGATGCGCCAGAGGGGGCGGGGCCGGCTCAGGAAAGCGCGGGCTTTTTCCCACATTAGGGAAGGATGGGGCCGGGGCCGGGGGGGGAAGGGCAGTGCTGGAGAGGAGTGCACACTGACTGCCAAGGGCTGGGGGGATTCTCACACTGGGGGGTCGATGGAATGGCGGGAGAGGCCAGGGTCAGCAGGAGTCAGCTGACTTACGGGAGTGCCATGGGGGGAGCAAAATGGCTAGATGAGGATCTAGCTGGGGGAGGGGGGAAAGGGGGGAGCGGGGGGGAACTGGGTTGCTGCTGCATTGGCTAAAAGGGAGCTGGAAGTAGGAGAGGTTGGCGGGGCGGTGGTCCACCGCCTGGGGAACTGGAGGGTGCGGGAGGCACGGGCACGCGGCTGGCCTAGAAAAGGAGATGGCTAGTCGGCGGGGGGGGTGGGGCGAGTAGCCCCCAGTCCGGCTGATAACTTGGAATGTGAGGGGCCTGAACAGGCCAGTCAAGAGGGCCCGGGTGTTCGCGCACTTAAAGGGACTGAAGGCAGACGTGTTTATGCTCCAGGAGACACATCTGAAGGTGGCAGATCAGATTAGGCTGAGAAAGGGATGGGTAGGGCAGGTCTTTCATTCAGGGCTGGATGCGAAGAACAGAGGGGTTGCAATACTGGTGGGAGGCGGATGTCGTTCGAGGCGCTGAATATTGTAGTGGATAATGGAGGTCGATGTGTGATGGTGAGTGGTAGGTTGCAGGCGGTGCAGATGGTACTGGTGATTGTATATGCCCCGAATTGGGATGATGCCGGATTTATGAAACGAATGCTGGGTCGGATTCCGGATCTGGAGGTAGGAAGCTTGATAATGGGGGGGGCGGGGGACGTGTCATGAAGAACATCCTCACGATATTTGGCATTTCCCCAAAAATTCCACATTGCATACCACCCGCAGTCGAGTGGTATCGTGGAGCGCATGAATCGGACCCTAAAATCCACCCTCAGAAAAATGGTCCAGCAGAACAACACCACTTGGGATTCAGTCCTCCCTTTTGCGCTGATGTTTTTGCGAAATACAGTTTCAACTTCCACAGGTTACACCCCACACACCCTCATGACCGGACACCCCATGAAAGGCACAGAATTTTTATTAGGTTTAGATTTGACCAGCCCTGAAGTGACGGCCCTCACACACGAGAAAGCAGTAGAACAATTAGTGGCGAATGTTAAAATGGCTCAGCTAGCAGCCGCAGTGAAATTGGGCACAAGAAAGAAACAGAGCAAGGCCTGTTTCGACAAGACAGTGCATGCGACTGAGTTCAGTGTAGGACAGCAAGTCATGCTCTCCGTATACAACCCCAGCACATTCCTGTCACCAAAGTACTCGGGTCCGTACTCCATTGCGGACAAAGTAAGCCCTTCCGTCTACAAAATAAAGTATCCCAATGGAAAGACTGCGTGGTTCCATATCAACCAGCTGAAGGCATATGGAACACAGTCTAACCACGCACACCACGTCATGCTCGACGCAGCAGACCACGCCCCGCCCACAGCCAACGTAACCCTACCATCCCCCAACACATCCAGCCCAGCCACGGACTCGACCTCGACTCCACCCCCGAACTATAGACTCCGCCCGGAACGCCCACAGACTGCAGCAGCAGAGACAGCGACTGTGACTCGGACGATAGCCACAGCACGCCTCCCTACTATCCCCATGCAACAGGACCGACACCCAGCGAAACCGACCACGATTCGAGTGATCCCTTCACGATCACTTTCCTAAACAAACCCCACCACCGACCACCGACCTACAATGACGACCCCGATTCTGTCCCCACACAACTAGACACCACCTATTGGCACTGAGATAATTCATACAGACTCGTCCGGAATGACAAGAGCGATCCAAAATCATACCAAGCAGCCCTATCCGCCCTGATACATTCGGGAGTTTGGCATCCAGGAGAATATGACGACCTTGAGTCTGACTCCCAAAACGAGAACCCCTTTGCGACCCTGTTCGCAACCGATAACTGAGGTGTCCAGATGATGTTTAAAAGGAACCGCTTGGGAGAAGTGGTGTCCTTTCTGATGGAACCTGCAGCATGTTTGATGTTGTTTGTACTTGTACTGTTAAATGTTGTATGTCAGACCGGAAAAAACATTTTTTCCACAGCAGTCAGAGAAACTAGTTTGGCCAGACGCTAGTTCAGAGGACCTAGTTTGTCCGCAGAGACTTGTTAAGGTCCCAGACGCCAGTTCAGCGGAACCCGTCTGTCGACGGAAACACAGACCCCGTTCGTAACTGCTCTTCTGGTTCGAGGAAGGAACCAATACGGCAACCCGCCACGATGACTACATTTCTTGCCCGTTCTTGTCGGTTGCTCAGGCAGTGGAGAAACGGCCCTGACCTCAAGCCCCCCCAGCCGTTAATGATTCACTTCTCCACAGTACCCAGAGCCCAGTCACAAGCGACACCGCACCATCTTGGTCTGCCAGGTTTATAACCTGGTATTCCCTGTCCTACGTGATAGAATCCTTATTGGTATTGGCGATACTCTGCTGCATCGGGCAGACTATTGGTCTGAGAAAATGGAGAAGGAGAGCCTACCGCGCTCGCACCCCGGTGTATAGGATAAGATCCCCTATTTTCGGATATGACCAGACCCCGACCCCCGCGATCTATAATAACGAGCATTCATTTGCGATTTGTTGTAAATAAAGAAATGTTCATGAGCAATTGTACGATCCTGAGCTTGACTGCCAAGCCAGGAATATGTGTATAAAACTGGTATGATTTTGTTTGTATGGTTTAGGAAGTTAGTGTGATGAAATATTTGAGTGAGTGTAGTTTATTAAGGATAGTTTGAGGTTTCCATTTTCTTGTTTTGCAATGCATGTCCCTGTTTGACATAGCGCCCCTTAGAATTGTCAGTAAAAAAAATTTTGCATAGTTATGGTCAGTGTAGAGGCCATCGAAGAGTGCTCGTTGGGTCAGGGAATGGAAAGCAACGCAGTTATGTGATCCTTCACGCTTCGCGTTAGGATCACAAGGAGGGCTTGTAGCCACCTGAATTGGCCAAATCCCGATTTAAAATGGCGAACGGCAAAGGCTGAAGGGAAATTCAGCCAACACAGGCAGAAACCACCAGGTGCAGGTTTGTTGTGTATTTAATTCTGCAAAAGCCCAGACAGCATCGATACCAGCGACCATCAGCATAATAATGTAGCAGCATCTACATACTAATGAGCAATCCCCGGGAACAATACCAACATTTGGGACACACAAAACTAAGCCAGACTCCCCGGCGCCAGCAGGAGCCAACACAAAAGAGGTTAACGAACACCTCAAGACCACCCATCGATCAGGGAACCGCTCCAGTATTGGAGAAATCGAACAAAGCGATTGGACAAAGTCCAATCACCTAGAACCAGGTACAGGGTCCGCCCCGAAAGGCGGGAAGCCCCTGGGGACTATAAAAGTTAAGCCCCAAGTTCAAATCGTTCTTCTTGACCAGGTCACTCAGCAACGCGAAACAACCCCTGAGAGTGAACGGTCCAAGCTGCCGCATCCCTGAAGTAAGTCTCAAGTCGACGCTCGCTACGAGATAGGCGCTCCTAGCTACCAGTCCATACCGGCTTTGAATCCCGCAGTTTCAGATTCCGAACGAAAGGCCATTTGTTCCCCTGACCTGGTGGGCCAGTCCGAAGTTAAGTATAGGCCTGTTAGTTGTAGAAGTAGCTTAGACATAGAATTTGTGCATGAGTAGCGATGACTGTGTATAATAAATGTGCTTTGATTTGAATCTTACTAATTGGTGTGTTGAGTTATTGATCATTACTTCGACTTGAACCTCGTGGCGGTATCATAAAGATACCTGGCAACTCGAGAGCAAAGGTTATAAAACAGAGCCAATTGAACCAACCAAAAGTTAGCAATAGCGGGCGGGTGCAGGGGTGCATTGAAAAATATTTGGAGGCCAACGACAATGGAGAGGTACAGGTGGGGGTAGTCTGGAAGGCGTTGAAGGCAGTGGTCAGGGGAGAGCAAATTTCCATTAGGGCCCACAGGGAGAAGAGAGAGGGGAGGGAGAGGGAGAGGTTGGTGGGGGAGATTCTAAGGGTTGACAGGAGGTATGCAGAGGCCCCCAAGGAGGGGCTACTTAGGGCGCGACGGAACCTCCACACGGAATTCGACCTGCTGACCATGGGGAAAGCAGAGGCACAGTGGAGGAAAGCGCAGGGGGCGATGTATGACTATGGGGTGAAGGCGAGTCGGATGCTGGCATATCAGCTTCGTAAGAGGGAGGCAGCAAGGGAGATTGGTGGAGTCAAGGATAGAGGGGGGAATACGGTGCGGAGTGCGGTGAGAATAAACAAGGTATTTAGGGACTTCTATGGGGATCTGTACAGGTCTGAGCCCCCAGCGGGGGAGGAGGGGATGCGACAATTCCAAGATCAGCTGAGGTTCCCGAGGGTGGAGGAGGAGGAGGTGGCTGGTTTGGGGGCGCCGATTGGGCTGGAGGAGCTGGTTAAAGGATTGGGGAGCATGCAAGCGGGGAAGGCCCCGGGGCCGGATGGGTTCCCGTTTGAATTCTACAGGAAATACGTGGACCTGCTGGCCCGTTGCTAGAGAGGACTTTTAATAAGGCAAGGGAAGGGGGGACCTTGCCCCCGACAATGTCCAGGGCGCTGATTTCTATGATCTTGAAGCGAGACAAGGATCCATTGCAATGTGGGTCATATAGACCGATCTCGCTCCTCAATGTTTACGCTAAGTTGCTGACGAAGGTGCTGGCTACGGGAATTGAGGACTGTGTCCCGGGGGTGATTCATGAGGACCAGATTTGTGAAGGGTAGGCAGCTAAACACAAATGTGCGGAGGCTCCTCAATGTGATTATGATGCCCTCGGTGGAGGGGCAAGCGGAGGTAGTGGCAGCTATGGACGCGGAGAAGGCCTTTGATCGGGTGGAGTGGGAGTATCTTTGGGAAGTGTTGCGGCGGTTTGGGTTCGGGGAGGGGTTCATCAGTTGGGTCAGGCTACTATACAGAGCCCCAGTGGCGAGTGTGACTACGGACCGGCGGAGGTCGGAGTACTTTTGGCTGTACCGGGGGACGAGGCAGGGGTGCCCCCTTATCTCCCTTGTTGTTTGCTCTGGCAATTGAGCCGCTGGCCATGGCACTGAGGGAGTCCAGGAAATGGAGGGGACTGGTCCAGGGGGGAGAGGAACTCCGGGTGTCGTTGTATGCCGACGACCTGTTGTCGTATGTGGCAGATCCAGTGGAGGGCATGCGGATCCTAAGGGAGTTTGGGGACTTTTCGGGGTATAAACTCAACGTAGGGAAGAGTGAGCTCTTTGTGGTGCATTCAGGGGACCAGGGAAGGGGGATAGACGAGCTACCGCTGAAGAAGGCGGAAAGGAGCTTTCGGTACCTAGGGATCCAAATAGCTAGGAGTTGGGGGGCCCTGCACAAGCTCAATTTGACCTGGTTGGTGGAGCAGATGGAGGAGGATTTTAAAAGATAGGATATGCTGCCACTCTCACGAGCGAGTAGGGTGCAGTCGGTCAAAATGACGGTCCTCCCGAGGTTTCTCTTTGTGTTCCAGTGCCTTCCCATTATGATCCCCAAGGCCTTTTTCAAACGGGTAAGCAGGAGCATCATGGGATTTGTGTGGGCGAATAAGACCCCGAGGGTGAAGAGGGTGTTTCTGGAGCGGAGCATGGACAGGGGGGTGGGGGGGGGGCTGGCGCTGCCGAATTTGTGTGGCTATTATTGAGCAGCCAATGTGGCGATGACCCGTAAGTGGGTAATGGAGGGAGAGGGGGCGGTGTGGAAGAGGCTAGAGATGGCGTCCTGTGTGGGCATGAGCCTGAGGGCGCTGGGGACGGCATCGCTGCTGCTCTCGCCGACAAGGTACACCACGAGTCCGGTGGTGGCGGCAACGCTGAAGATCTGGGGACAGTGGAGGGGACACAGGGGCGAGGTGGGAGCCTCGGTTTGGTCCCCGATTCGGGAGAATCATCAGTTCGTCCCAGGAAGGATGGATGGGGGGTTTCGGAGCTGGCATCGGGCAGGGATTAGAAGAATGGGGGACCTGTTCATCGATGGGACGTTTGTGAGCCTAGGGGCGCTGGAGGAAAAGTTTGGGCTACCCCAGGGAAACGCCTTCAAGTACATGCAAGTGAGGGCGTTTGTGAGGCGGCAGGTGAGGGAATTCCCGCTGCTACCGACACGTGGGATTCAGGACAGGGTGACTTTGGATGTATGGGTTGGAGAAGGCAAGGTTTCGGCGATTTACCAGGAGCTGAGGGAAGAGGATGAGGCCTCGGTGGAGGAGTTAAAGGGCAAGTGGGAGGAGGAGCTTGGGGAGGAGATAGATGAGGGTCTGTGGGCTGATGCCCTGAGTAGGGTTAATTCTTCCTCGTCTTGCGCCAGGTTCAACCTAATATAGTTCAAAGTTACTCACAGAGCGCATATGACAGGGGCGAGGTTGAGTAGGTTCTTTGGGGTGGAGGACAGATATGGGAGATGCTCGGGGAGCCTGGCAAATCACGTCCATATGTTCTGGTCGTGCCCGGCGCTGCATGGGTTTTGGAGGGGTTTTGCGAGGACTATGTCCAAGGTGGTGAACGCCCGGGTCAAGCCGAGCTGGGGATTGGGATTATTTGGGGTATCGGACAAGCCGGGAGTGCAGTAAAAAGAGGCCGGTATCCTGGCCTATGCGTCCCTGGTAGCCCGGCGGAGGATTTTGCTACTATGGAAAGAGCGTTAGGAGTAGGTCAGCAGCAGCCCAAGGGCGGGGCGGGGTGGGGGGTTCTTTTGAGGTGCCGTTTGGGTGAAGGTGTTTTTTTCCCCCCTATTTGCGTTTTTAAATGTTATATGGGGGGTTATTGTATATGGGGGAAATCCAGTGTATAATTTCTGATTGTTGTGTTCTTGTTTCTTTCTTTTTGTTGGGGGGGGGGGGGGTTATGTTGAAAATTTGAATAAATATATATATTTTTAAAACAAAATGATAGAGAAAGACCTGCTTGTCCATCAACCCTTTCTCATATGGTCATGGTGCACACCAAAACACCCCCACCCTCTAATCTGCCCACTACCCCACAGCAACACATTAACTCCTGAGAGAGGCAATTAAGTACAGCGATATAGGCCAATTAAGGGGGGAAGAAATTCTTTGCATCCACAGCAGAAATTGACACAAAACAATTGGCCTCAGCCTCCCTCCTTGTCCTCGAATCAGGAAGGAGATAACAATAAATCACCCAAGGTTCCTGCTCCTGAAGGTGACCCAGTGAGTATAAATATTTTGTTGAGGACAGGAACCATGTTGAGATTCCCTTGTTTGTTCTATGTCCTGTCGAACGCCTATGTCTGCGGCTATGTATGAAGATTCATTACTGAGGTCAGGTAGCAGACAGGCTGCTGGCTGGCTCTGTTGTAACCAAACATGGGTCAGCTTTTTCAGAAGAGAATAGGAAAAGAATGGGCATTAATAAAAGATGGTCACTTGGTTGAGGAGTCCAAGGAGTCATTTATTGAGGGAAAAGCTGAAAATGGTGGTGTAAGCTGAAATAATTCCATCTTGTAACTTGTGCTATTATGTAAGTGTTTTTCTTCCCTCTCTGGCATATTAACATTAATAATGCACAAACAATTTTGACTTCAATGTGTTGCATATTCTCAATATCAATAATCAGAGTAATTTGATTTAAATATTTATGCTGGATTAAAAATCATAATTCTGTATGCACAATATCAATTTCTTCCATTATAAACTTCCATGTCCACGGTCATACTGGAAAATGCCTGAGTAAGCTAGATAAACATGTGAAGGAGAAAGGAATAGAAGATTATGTTGACAGGTTTACATGAAATAGGGTATGTGGAGCATAAACCTTGGCACGGACCAGTTGAGCTCAATGGCCTGTTTGTGTGCTGCAACTTCTATATAATTTTATGAGTAAACATATCATGTTGTAATTTTACCCTTTTCCCCCAGGAAAAGTCCAGCTCCACCACTAGGTACAACTTCAGTGAGAAACATTTACATAAACAATTTCCGTATCCAACATAGAAATTAAAAAAAGAAATATTAAAAAAGAAAAATAAGGGCACAATATATCACTTTAAAATGGGGATTGAACGATGCCTGCATGTCTGGTTCAGTTATTTCTCTGCTTCATTTAAACACCGCATATTTTCACTGTCCATGCGCAATGTCACAAGAGATTTTCAAGTACATTATGAAAATTGTAAATGGTAAAAATCACAGCTCTTCTATGGATTTGTGGCATTTCTGACCATTTGGTCTTGGCATGGTCAAGTCCTGAAGAACAGAATAACTTTGCCAAAGGAGTTTGTAAATTGGATGGCCCTTGAAAAACAATATAGAACATAGAACATAGAACATTACAGTTCAGTACAGGCCCTTCGGCCCTCGATGTTGCGCCGACCTGTGAAACCACTCTAAAGCCCATCTACACTATTCCCTTATTGTCCATATGTCTATCCAATGACCATTTGAATGTCCTTAGTGTTGGCGAGTCCACTACTGTTGCAGGTAGGGCATTCCACGCCCTTACTACTCTCTGAGTAAAGAACCTACCTCTGACATTTGTCTTATATCTATCTCCCCTCAATTTAAAGGTATGTCCCCTCGTACTAGACATCACCATACGAGGAAAAAGGCTCTCACTGTCCACCCTATCCAATCCTCTGATCATCTTGTATGCCTCAATTAAGTCACCTCTTAACCTTCTTCTCTCTAACGAAAACAGCCTCAAATACCTCAGCCTTTCCTCATAAGATCTTCTCTCCATAACAGGCAACATTCTGGTAAATCTCCTCTGCGCCCTTTCCAATGCTTCCACATCCTTCCTATAATGCGGCGACCAGAATTGCACACAATACTCCAAATGCGGCCGCATCAGAGTGTTGTATAGCTGCAACATGACCTCATGGCTCCTAAACTCAATCCCTCTACCAATAAAAGCTAACACACCGTACGCCTTCTTAACAACCCTCTCAACCTGAGTGGCAACTTTCAGGGATCTATGTACATGGACACCTAGATCTCTCTGCTCATCCACACTGCCAAGAATCTTACCATTAGCCCAGTACTCAGTCTTCCTGTTATTCCTTCCAAAATGAATCACCTCACACTTTTCTGCATTAAACTCCATTTGCCACCTCTCAGCCCAGCCCTGCAGCTTATCTATGTCCCTCTGTAACTTGTAACATCCTTCCGCACTGTCCACAACTCCACCGAATTTAGTGTCATCTGCAAATTTACTCACCCATCCTTCTACGCCCTCCTTCAGGTCATTTATAAAAATGACAAACAGCAGTGGCCCCAAAACAGATCCTTGTGGTACGCCACTAGTAACTGGACTCCAGTCTGAACATTTCCCATCAACCACTACCCTTTGTCTTCTTCCAACTAGCCAATTTCTGATCCAAACTGCTAAATCACCCTGAAACCCATGCCTCCATATTTTCTGCAGTAGCCGACCATGGGGAACCTTATCAAACGCTTTACTGAAATCCATATACACCACATCAACTGCTTTACCCTCATCCACCTGTTTGGTCACCTTCTCAAAGAACTCAATAAGGTTTGTGAGGCACGACCTACCCTTCACAAAACCGTGTTGACTATCTCTAATCAAATTATTCCTTTCCAGATGATTATACATCCTATCTCTTATAAACCTTTCCATGTTTCTCCTCCCCTTCTTGAACAAGGGGACAACATTTGCTATCCTCCAGTCTTCTGCCACTATTCCTGTATGGGGATCACTGCATGTAATTAACCCATGTATGTTCATTGTGAAGCACACAGCATCATAAATTCATGTTGCCTGCTGTTTTCAATGATTGCTGCATGCAGCCAATATCCACACTCTCCACTGACTATGGGTATCAGCAGGGGACCCAATATTGGAGGGCTTACTGCTATTAAAGGCGGCCTATGCCTCTTGAAGGGGAAAGGCATTGTGTCTGCAAGAGGTGGTGGGAGCTTTTGAAAAGTGAATCTGGTTTTGAGGAATCATTGAACGTGTGTGAGAGCAAGCAACAATATTTTCAGACAATTCACTGGAGCTCTTGATGCAAGACATGAAGAGAAAGAGAGATAGCCTGGATTTGAGTTTTAGATCAGGATCAGGAACTTGAGAAGTCGGTAATTTCCAGATCTCAACCTGTGCCAATATTAATGCCCTAATTCAACCGGAGCTTAACTTGGTGCCCAATTAGTGATACCAAACTCTGAGGAGGCAGGAGATCCTGTGAGAACAGAAGTGTCAAAGGCAGATGACAGCCATGCCGAAGTTTGCCACTGCCTTGCACAAGAGGCGAAGCAGGGGTTCAAAGAGACAGAACCTGCACCTGATCTCACAGAAAAAAACCAAGGTGGCAAAATGTTTTCTGGATTAAAATAAAAACTTTGAATCTGACAGCTGTGCACTGACATGTACCAGACTGTTCAGGCTTGGCAATTTCCTATTTGAAAATAGCTTTGTGGCCATCCCCACCACATTAACAAACTCCTTAAGAAGCTTAACCGACCATTAATTGGAAGTGAACTTGTTCCAATTCCCACTACCCGCTGCTCTCCCTTTGAAAAGGCAGGAGGGTCTTTGGACTCGGGCGTGGGAAGCATTAGCAGTTAGAGTATTGCTCCAAGAATACGGATGTAGTAGAGGAAGAGGTTTTGGGTTTGAGCCGAAGGGAAATCTCAAACCAAAGTTAATTGCCTTTAACTCCCCACATTTAAGATTTGGGCAACAGTATTAAAGAATGATTTTATATTGTTGGCCCTATCCATTGTATCCAAGAATTTTTTGATAATCAAAGAGAGCATGAGTAAATAGGATTGGTATTCCATTCCCATATAAGACCTAAGACATAGGATTAGGCCACTTGGCCCATCGAATCTGCTCTGCCATTCAATCATGGCTGATATTTCCTCATCCCCATTCTCCTGCCTTCTCCCCATAACCCCTGATCCCCTTATTAATCAAGAACCTATCTATCTCTGTCTTAAAAACACTCTGGTATCCCATCTACTTCTACACCCCCAGTTACGTTGTCTCAGCAGGGCACTTCTTTCCTTCGTCCCCCCACAAATTTCCAATCCATCTCTCTGAGTTACAACAACAACTTGTGGTGAACGTATTCCTGCTACAATTCACCACTGTATTGTATTGTATTATGTTGCTCCACCTGTGGCTTCGCCCCCTCGGGGTGGTATATAGATCTACAGCCTGTAGGCGGCACTCAGTACAGAGCAGTCACAGACAGGCGCAGATCTAGCTTATTAAAACCACTGTTCACTTCTACTAATCATCTCGTGTGAATTGATGGTCGCATCACAACTTGCATTTATATAGCACATATAATGCAGTAAAATGGTCTCTGGCATTTCACAAACTCAAACAGCTCTGCTCTTAACCACACCCTCTGAAACCACTCCACTCTGAGTCTAGCATCCTGTGACTACTTCAATCCCACATCGATTGTCACCACTCCATTCTGAGCCTATAGTCCTTTGTGTACCCTCCACTCTAAGCCTTGTCTTCTGTGACAGCTCTGGCTTAGAATTTTAAAACTGTAAGGAATGTCAAGATAACAGAACTGTCTGATGGTGGCAGGTAACTGACAATCAACTGAAAGTGGCTGCCTGATTAAATAACGCCCACAAACAACAATGTGCTGATGACCTGATAATCTGTAACGTGAAATTTGCTGAAGAATAAATATTGACCAGGACACGAGGAAAATTTCCCTTGCTCTTCTTCAAACTAGTGCCATAAGATCTTTAACATCCTTCTGAGAGGGCAGACCACTTTAATGTCTCATCTGAAGAATGGTATCTCCAACAGTGTAGCACTCCATCAATACTGCATTGGAGCATCAGCCTAAATTCTGTCGTCAAGTATCTAAATTGGATTTAAACTCACAACCCCTGTGGCTCAGAAGCAAGAGAGTTACCATTGAGACATGGATAGAAAGAAAATTACATTAACTATTCTCTTACTCTTTCTCCATTTGATTACAGTAAAGGTTTAGTGGCTGCCACAACATAACTGGGGACAGAGTTTGCCAATCGGGGGACATTGCAGATTGGTGCAGTGGATGGTTGTCCAAGTAATCAGGGGGAGGAGTGACCAAATCAGATCATGGGTGTGACAGGAGGGGGTGGGGGTCGAATTGGCAATTGAGAAGGGTGCACCGGGGGCATCATATGTTTGGAGGGGTTGGGGGCAGCTGATCACGGCAGAAAGCTTGCTTATGAGGCCAAAGGAAGCAGTCCTGCTTCTCCTGGTCCATAAACAGTGCTCTAAATAGCAATTACCTATTGGAGCCTTTAGCTGACAGTTTTCCCAGGTTCTGGGGAACCCGTGCGTGGTGTTAAATTCAAAATATCAGGAATGGAGTCTTATTTACATATTATAAATTAAAAACCCGCCTCTCTGGAACAGCTTACTTGTTCACTCCAAATCTCGCCACGGTCACAGCAGAAACAATCATGTTTTCAAGCAGTTTGGTATCAGGTTTCAGAAGTTTCTTGATTTAACCACTGCCCACCACAATCCCCTACAGTCCATCGTTGGGAAATGGGAGATAAAAATCTATCATACATCAAAGTTACCTCAATCTGTGTTACCACCATAGGGGACTGATTCTGGTTGTCCTGAGTTAATTTCATCATAAGCTTAACATGAAGACTTCCGCGGAGAGTTAATTCTCACAAAACTGCAAAAAGTATTGGAGAATGAACGCATTATGACATAGCCAGAAATTGTAATTGGAGCAAATCGTTTTGCTATGTTTACAGTGTTGCTAGCACAGAGAGACCAAAGGAAATCATCCCCAAGTTGGCAATTGCTTCAAAGAATTTGTATATTAAATAAAGAATTGGTTTCCTTTGCAGATTATTCAAATGTATGACTGGTATTTATTTAGAGGCTGTTTGTTGTTTCTATTTTTTTTAATGTTAGAATAACAAAAGCAATTTATACTGTGCCTTCAATGTAGGAAAACAGGCTCTTTCACAGGAGTGTGATATGACGGAAATTGGTAATGCGCCAAGAAGAGAGCCATTGGGACCGTTGACTAAAAGCTTTGTTCTAAAAAAAATAGAAACATTTAAGGAGGATCTTAAAAGAGTGAAAGATGGAGCGGAAGGATAGAATTTTGACCATGCGTTAGCTGTCAGCGAGATCGATGAAGCAGGTGTGAAATCCCGCGAGAGTCAGGAAACACAATTCTTGCCAGCAAGATCCCGGTTCACAATTTTCCACGCTGCTCGCTGGTGACGTAATGAGGCTCCCGCCCAAGAAGGTCAGGAACCAAATTTAATACATTATATTATAACTAGTGAACCCTCCCACCAGGACTCGCCCCCCACCCCACGCCCTCTCCTGAATATTCGCTGACATGATTTACAACAGCTCTATAAAAGTGAGAACCTGGCGACCTTACCTCCGAAGGGGATATCAAAGGCAAGTGCTCAGATCACCATCACCCTCAGGCTGTCAGATGGAGAGGGTGCACCAGAGAGGATGTGTAGGACACAAATAAGTTTAACCCGGGGCTGGTGGGAGGAGGGGGAGAGTCTTGGCACTTTGGAGGGGGTCATGGGTTCATGCGAAGGCCTTTGTGGTCCTTTGTTGCTATGGTCCTCCAAGTCTCAAGGCATCTGGTGGCTGGGGTGGAGGTGGCGCATCTTGGGACCCCCTTGCTGGGTTTGTTGTGATATCTCCGTTGAGGGATTGAGATGATAGCACAAGTAGCATCCCTTAACCCCCAGTGCATAGAAGGATGAGGGGCCGCAACTGGTGAGCACCCATCCGTTAGGCACAAAAACAATGAACAACAATAATACAATAGCAAATATACAATTCCTGAACATTAAGACAAAAACCATCATCAGTACAAAGAATTGAACAGTCATTCGGGCCACTACCCTGACACTCACACAGTACCGGCATTCAATCTTCGAATGCCATCCAATCCAAAAACTACAAACATGACTTCTTTCCCTTCCACCTTCAGCCCAGCAACAGGCCAACCAAAATCCGCCCCTTGCTTCACTCCAAGCCGATAAGCAGAAAGGCAGCCAGAACGGATTCAGGTCCCAGGCATGGCAGCAACAGGCAGGCAGGTTCTCTCCTCTCTCTCCCTTTGGCAGCAAATGTTGGCCCAGCCAGCAATGTCCAGATTGCATGAATTAATAAAATAAAATCTCCTAGTCTGCCGCACATAACTGCATACAGGAGATGACAGACAAACTATTTGCGAGGGCTCACCTGTATTAGCTTTGACTGGGACCCGGGGAGCCAGGATACCAAGGCATGGGCTTTCATAGAATCATAGAATTTACAGTGCAGAATGAGGCCATTCGGCCCATCGAGTCTGCACCGGCCCTTGGAAAGAGCACCACGCCCAAGCCCACAGCTTCACTCTATCCCCGTAACCCAGTAACCCCACCCCACCTTTTGGACACTAAGGGCAATTAATCATGGCCAAACCACCTAACCTGCACATCTTTGGACTGTGGGAGGAAACTGGCGCACCTGGAGGACACGGGGAAAATGTGCAGACTCCACACAGACAGTGACCAAGCCTGGAATCGGACCTGGGACCCTGGAGCTGTGAAGCGACTGTGCTAACCACTGTGCTACCGTGCTGCCCATTGCCCCCGATCTGGTCTGCCCTAGGCACAGGGTGTCATAGGCTGCACCCACATGGCCCTGCATTCCCGTACCAGCCTCCCTGAACAGGCGCCGGAATGTGGCGACTAGGGGCTTTTCACAGTAACTTCATTGAAGCCTACTCGTGACAATAAGCGATTTTCATTTTCATTTCATTCCCCATGGTGGCATAGGATGCCATTTATAAACTGCAAGGGATTCCACTCTGATAGAAATCAGATTTTGAGGTTAGCTATAGATGATAACTAACCACAGATGGTAGATAGAAGGTTTAAATAACAAATCATTAGGAGTAATTGACTGAATCATATTGACCATGAGAGTAAGAGAAGCTGATTAACTGGGAATTAATCAGATAAGACTTAAAATGTTCATATTTTGCAAGTTGTTCGAGACTGGCCAGAATCCAAGGCCAGTGACAAAAGATTTCATTGTAGGCACCTGCCTTCCCAGGCCTGGACAGATCCGTTTCCATGGTAACAGTCAGTCAGACTCATAATGACTTTTCGAAAACTGTGTTAATCTAATTAATGTTAGAGGCATAATTGGCAAGCCAAGGTATGCAAAATTACAAAATCACACCCAAATCCTTTATCTCTTAAATTGACGGACAGACAATTCGGCTGAATTGGCCAAATTGTAAATTAGTTAAAACCAATCACAGCTGTAAAGAGGGCGAAACTTTAAGATAGTAACCTCCTTAAAAGATCAGTTGTCGAGATGAGAAACTCATTCCGGAATCACTCTAACCTATTTTCTGAAACCTATTCTGCTTGCTTTGCAAAATCGTCATTTTCTTTTGTTTTAAATCACTCAGTCGTTTTTGGTACTGTGCATCCTGATTCGAAGAAATTACCAAGAAATATAATTGTATTTTGAATTCAACTACTGTATTTGCTAAAGACAATCAATCTGACTAGCTTGCTGTAGGGCTAGTTGGAACTTTCTTAAATTTTGTATTGAATTTGAGACTTTGATTGGCCAGTAGATACTAAAAAACTGACAAATAAAGTTTCAAATAACTTTGCCAAAAAGTTCAGTCTGGAATCGCTGTTATTTGGGATAATGCTGGGGCAGCACGGTAGCACAAGTGGATAACACTGTATCTTCACAGTGCCAGGGTCCCAGGTTCGATTCCCCGCTGGGACACTGTCTGTGCGGAGTCTGCATGTTCTCCCCGTGTCTGCGTGGGTTTCCTCCTGGTGCTCCAGTTTCCTCCCACGGTCCAAAGCCGTGCAGGTTAGGTGGATTGGCCATGCTAAATTGCCCTTAGTGACCAAAAAGGTTAGGAGGGGTTACTGGGTGACGGGGATGGAAGTGAGGGCTTAAGTGGGTTGGTGCAGACTTGATGGGCCGAATGGCCTCCTTCTGCACTGTATGTTCTATGTTCTATATCCAGGGTTCTGAATTGACACAGAGATCCATCACACTCCCTCAAAGTCCAAGTCATGTGCGACCACGCCATGCACATAATGCAGGTGTGTGCCCATTTCTCAGGGAGAGTCCATGGCACCTGCTCACATATGCAGCCATTTTCGAGGGACAGCACAGTTAGAGGGATGGCTCATTGATTATTTAGTTATTATTATTAGTTCAGGATTCTCTTAAGGTTCAATGTGCAGGTTCAATTGAAAGTTAGGAAGGCAAATGCAATGTTAGCATTCATGTCAAGAGGGCTAGAATACAAGAGCAGGGATGTACGTCTGAGGCTATATAAGGCTCTGGTCAGACCCCATTTGGAGTATTGTGAGCAGTTTTGGGCCCCGTATCTAAGGAAGGATGCACTGGTGTTTGAGAGGGTCCAGAGGAGCTTCACAAGAATGATCCCTGGAATGAAGAGCTTGTCATATGAGCAGCGGTTGAGGATTCTGGTCTGTACTCGATGGAGTTTTGAAGGATGAGGGGGGGATCTCATTGAAGCATACAGAATACTGAGAGGCCTAGATAGAGTGACTGTGGAGAGGATGTTTCCACTAGTAGGAGAAACTAGAACCCGAGGGCACAGCCTCAGACTGAAGGGACGATCCTTTAAAACAGAGATGAGAAGGAATTTCTTCAGCCAGAGGGTGGTGAATGTGGAACCTTTTGCTGCAGAAAGCTGTGGAGGCCAAATCACTGAGTGTCTTTAAGACAGAGATAGATAGGCTCTTGATTAGTAAAGGGGATCAGGGGCTATGGGGAGAAGGCAGGGAATGAGGATGTGAAACATACCAGTCAGATTGAATGGCGGAGCAGACGCAAAGGGCCAAATGGCCTAATTCTGCTCCTATGTCTTATGGCCTTATGGTGTTATGACAAAGGGTACCCATTGAGGAGGTGGCTGATGATGCCAGTGTTGAGGCCCCAAATACCCGCTGAAATTCAGCACACTGAGGGTCATGCTTCAACACGGGCAATTGACCTGCTCAAGATGTGGTTCAGGTGCCTGGACCGGGGATCTCTCCAGTACAGCCCTCACAAGCATCATAGTGGCGTGCTGCGCTCACCTGGCACTGGGGTGTGCTGCGGGGTGAGCTGCTGCATGAGGACATGGAGGAGCACCACATCTCCTTAGATGAGGAGGACAGAGAGGGGCAACCCTCGGAGGAAGGACCTCGGGCGATGGTCAGGGTCCGAATGGGGCACAGGTTGCAAGACCTCTCTTCTCCCATGTTGCCTGACAGCTTTTCACTTGTGTTCTGCCAGCAGGAGGTCTTTGTCTTAGTCACTCCTTTCCAGGGCGCGAAAGCACCAAAACTGGACACTGCAGGAGAATGATGCTGAATTCCAGTGAGGACAGAGTGATGCTCCTCTTATTGCCTGCAATGTCTGACTCCTGTCTGACAAGAGAGCTGTGCATGACCTACCACTGAATGGGGTGATCTGAGGGCACTGAGAGGCTGAATGACACTGCTGACGAGGTATTCCCACCCAGTGTGAGATGGAGGGTGCGAGTGGCAGCTTTGACACCTCTTCAATGCTCATCTCTGAGCTGTCTCGTTCGGAGCTCCTGGGGTCTGTGCTGTACAGGGGGCACGAGGATGGTCTGGGCTGATTGAATTATTGAACTGCAAGGGAAGCAAGATGGCATTAGTGCGGGACAGGGATAGATAGAGAAAAGTTAATTCACGTGAGTCTTGCGCCATGGCTATATGTGTTGAGGGTATTCACTTGTATCTCTTTCCCCCATATCGCCCTCTGCACAGGTGCATTCCCTCTCCTCACCGCAATCTCTTTTTTAAAAAAAATTTTTAAATTAAAGTTTTCACAAAATATCAACAACAAAATGTAAAAGGAACCCAATAGAAGTAAATACCAAACAAAACAACCCAGTGCCCCCCTCCCCCCTATACATAAGTAATAAATTAACACCCGCCGAAACACATAGCAAACATAGCAAATATATATACGCCCTCAGATCCCCCAGTATAGATAAATAAAAAATAAAATAAACCCCCCCCCCCCCGGTTGCAGCTGCTGCTGCTGCTGACCATTGTCTACCGTTCTGCCAGGAAGTCTAAGAACGGTTGCCACCGCCTGAAAAACCCTTGCACCGATCCCCTTAAGGCAAATTTCACCCTCTCCAATTTAATGAACCCCGCCATATCGTTGTTCCAGGTTTCCACGCTTGGGGGCCTCGCATCTTTCCACTGAAGAAGAATCCCTCGCCGGGCTACCAGGGACGCAAAGGCCAGAAACCGGCCTCTTTCGCCTCCTGCACTCCCAGCTCCTCTGCAACCCCAAATATTGCGAGCCCCCAGCCCAGTTTGACCCTGGATCCTACCACCCTCAACACCGTTCTCGCTACGCCCTTCCAAAATTCCTTCAGCGCTGGGCATGCCCAGAACATATGGGTGTGGTTTGCTGGGCTCCCTGAGCACCTAACACACCTGTCCTCACCCCCAAAAAACCGGCTCATCCTTGTCCCGGTCACGTGTGCCCTGTGCAGCATTTTAAACTGTATGAGGCTGAGCCTCATGCACAAAGGGGAAGAGTTCACCTCCCTAGGGCATCTGCCCACATCCCCTCCTCGGTCTCCTCCCCCAACTCCTCCTCCCACTTCCCTTTCAGCTCCTCTACCGAGGCCTCCTCCTCCTCCTGCATCACCTGGTATGTTGCCGAGATCTTCCCATCTCCAACCCACGCCCCCGAGAGCACCCTGTCCTGTACCGTGCGTGGTGGCAGCAGCGGGAATTCCACCACTTGCCGCCTGTCAACCGCCCTTACCTCTAGATACCTAAAAATGTTTCCCGAGGGGAGCCCGTACTTCTCCTCCAGCTCACCCAGGCTTGCGAACTTCCCATCCACAAACAGGTCCCCAACCTTCTTATCCCTGCCCTGTGCCACCCCAAAAACCCTCCATCTATTTTCCCTGGGACAAACTGGTGGTTCCCCCGTATCGTGGTCCACACCGAGGCCCCCACTTCCCCCCTGTGCCGCCTCCATTGCCCCCAGATTTTGAGGGTAGCCGCCACCACCGGGCTCGTGGTATACCTCATTGGAGGGAGCGGCAGCGGCGCCGTTGCCAGCGCCTCCAGACACATACCATCACAAGACGCCGTCTCCAGCCTCTACCATGCCGCCCCCTCCCCCTCCATCACCCACTTGCGCACCATCGCCGCATTGGCGGCCCAGTAGTACCCGCAGAGGTTGGGCAGCGCCAGCCCCCCCCCCATCCCTACTCCGCTCCAGGAACACCCTTCTCACCCTCGGCGTCCCTCGCGCCCACACAAACCCCGTTATGCTCCTGTTGACCCGCCTAAAGAAGGCCTTCGGGATAAGAATGGGGAGGCACTGGAACAGGAACAAAAACCTTGGGAGCACCGTCATCTTGACTGACTGCACCCTACCCGCCAGGGACAGCGGCAACGCGTCCCACCTCTTAAACCCCTCCTCCATTTGCTCCACCAGCCTCGTGAAATTAAGCCTATGCAGGGCCCCCCAGCTCTTGGCAACCTGGACCCCCAAATACCTGGAGCTCATCTCCACCCTTTTTAGTGGGAGCTCGCCAATCCCCCTCTCCTGGTCCCCTGGGTGAACCACGAACAATTCGCTCTTCCCTATGTTGAGCTTGTACCCTGAGAAATCCCCGAACTCCCTGAGGATCCTCATTACCTCCGGCATTCCCCCCACCGGGTCCGCCACATATAGCAGCAAGTCGTCCACATAGAGTGACCCCTATGCTCCTCCCCACCCCGCACCAACCCCCTCCAGTTCCTCGACTCTCTCAGTGCCATAGCCAGGGGGTCAATCGCCAATGCGAAGAGCAGGGGGGGGGGGGCAGGGGACACCCCTGCCTCGTCACTCGATGCAACCAAAAGTACTCAGACCTTCTCTTGTTTGTGGCCACACTCGCCATCGGGACCTCGTACAACAGCCTAACCCACCTGACGAACCCCTCCCCAAACCCGAACCTCTTCAGCACCTCCCACAAGTACCCCCACGCTACCCTATCGAACGCCTTCTCAGCGTCCATCGCCACCACTATCTCCGCCTCCCCCTCCCTCGCCGGCATTATAATAACGTTCAGGAGCCTCCGCACATTCGCGTTCAACTGCCTCCCCTTCACGAACCCCGTCTGGTCATCGTGGATGACCTGCGGCACCCAATCCTCAATTCTCGTGGCTAGGACCGTCGCCAGCACCTTGGCATCTACATTTAACAACAAAACCGGCCTGTAAGACCCACACTGCAGGGGATCCTTTTCCCGCTTCAGGATCAAGGAGATCAGTGCCCAGTACATCGTCGGGGGCAAAGCCCCCCCTCCCTTGCCTCATTGAAGGTCCGAACCAGCAACGAGCCCAACAGGTCCACATATCTCTTGTAAAATTCGACCGGGAAACTGTCTGGCCCTGGTGCCTTCCCCGCCTACATGCTCCCTATTCCTTTGGCCAGCTTCTTCAGCCCAATCGGGGCCCCCAATCCTGCCACCAGTCCCTCCTCCACCTTCGGGAACCTCAGTTGGTCCAGAAAGCGGCCCATCCCTCCCTCCTCCAGTGGGGGTTTGGACCAATACAGTTCCTCATAAAAGTCCCTGAAGACCCCAATGATGCCAACCCCACTCCGCACCACACTCCCTCCCCTATCCTTAACTCCGCCGATCTCCCTAGCTGCGTCCTGCTTCCGAAGCTGATGCGCCAGCATCCGACTTGCCTTTTCCCCACATTCATAAATCGCCCCCTGGGCCTTCCTCCACTGCGCCTCCGCCTTCCTGGTGGTCAACAGATCGAATTCGGCCTGGAGGCTACACCTCTCCCTCAACAGTCCCTCCTCCGGCACCTCCGCATACCTCCTGTCTACCCTCACCATCTCCCCCACCAGCCTCTCCCTCTCCCTCTGCTCTCTCCTCTCCTTGTGGGCCCTAATGGAGATCAGCTCTCCCCTAACCACCGCTTTCAGCACCTCCCAGATCATCCCCACTCGGACCTCCCCATTATCGTTGGCCTCCAGGTATCTCTCTATGCTTCCTCGGACCCCCTAGCTCACCTCCTCGTCCGCCAACAGCCCCACCTCCAAGCACCACAACGGGTGCTGGTCCCTCTCCTCCCCCAGCTCGAGGTCTACACAATGCGGGGCGTGATCCGAAATGGCTATGGCCGAGTACTCGGTATCCTCTACTCTTGCGATCAGCGACCTGCTCATAACAAAAAAGATGATCCGGGAATAAGCCTTATGAACGTGCGAGAAGAATGAAAATTCCCCAGCCCCCGGCCTTGCAAATCTCCAAGGGTCCACCTCTCCTATCTGGTCCATAAACCCCCTTAGCACTTTAGCCACAGCCGGCCCCCTACCCGTCCTGGACATGGAGCGATCCAGTGCCGGATCCAGCACCGCGTTAAAGTCCCCCCCCCCATCATCAGGCCCCCCACTTCCAAGTCCGGGATCCGATCCAACATGCGCCGCATAAAACCCGCATCGTCCCAGTTCGGGGCGAACACGTTGACCAGCACCACCCTCTCCCCTTGCAGCTTACCACTTACCATTACGTACCTGCCGCCATTGTCTGTCACAATGCTCGACGCCTCGAACGACACCCACTTTACCACCAAGATCGTCACCCCCCGATTTTTGACATCCAGCCCCGAATGAAACACCTGGCCTACCCACCCCTTCCTCAATCTTACCTGGTCTGCCACCTTCAGGTGTGTCTCCTGGAGCATGACCACATCCGCCTTCAGCCCCTTCAGGTGCGCAAACACCCGGGCCCACTTAACCGGCCCGTTCAGTCCCCTTACGTTCCAGGTTATCAGCCGGATCAGGGGGCTACCCGCCCCCTCCCCCACCGACTAGCCATAACCCCTCCTCGGCCAGTCACGCGCCCGCGCCCCACGCCCGGCCCATTCCCCACGGCGGCAGACCCCCGTCCCAACCCCCTCGACTCGCTCCCCCCCCCCCCCCAGCTAGGATCCCCCCTAGCTGCATTGCTCCCCCCATTCCACTCCCACAAGTCAGCTGACTCCTGCTGACCCCGGCCGCTCCCGCTTCTTCTTCGACTCCTCCCATTGTGGGACTTCCCCTCCCCCTCCATTACCCACCCGCAGGCTCTCCGCCTCCCCCTTCCATCCCAAGCGTGGGAAAAAACCCGCACTTCCTCGCCCCGGCCCCGCCTCCTCCAGCCTTCAGCATGGGAAAAAGCCCGTGCTTTCCACCTGCCCGGCCCCACCTCTTCTGGCGCAGCTCCTTTTACAGGCCCAGTCCCCTCACCCCCGACTCGGGCCTCAACCTCTCCCGTGGGGCCCCATCCCCCCTACCGGCCATCCACCCCTACTCCGTTTACTTGCCCCCCTCTAAGAGCCCGCCCAACAGACCCAACCAAAACAGTGCCCAACCCACCCTAACCACCCACACCGAACCAAAACTGAACAAGAACAAAGAACCCCCCCTCAAAATGTAACACAACAGCAACAATCCCCGACCATCCCCACACCCGACCCCCCATCCCAACCCTCAGTTTGTGTCCAGCCTCTCGGCCTGAACAAAGGCCCACGCCTCCTCCGGGGACTCAAAATAATGATGCCGGTCCTTATAGGTGACCCACAGACGCGCCAGCTGCAGCATGCCAAACTTTACCCCCTTCCTGTGCAGCACCGCCTTCGTCCGGTTGTATCCGGCCCTCTTCTTCGCCACCTCCGCGCTCCAGTCCTGATATATTTGAACCTCCGCGTTCTCCCACCTGCTGCTCCTCTCTTTCTTGGCCCACCTGAGTACGCACTCCAGATCAGCGAACCGATGAAACCGCAACAGCACCGCCAGCGGCGACTCGTTAGTCTTGGGCCTCCTCACCAGCACTCTATGGGCCCTTTCCAGCTCCAGGGGCCCCTGGAAGGACCCCGCTCCCATCAGCGAGTTTAACATGGTGACCACGTAGGCCCTCATGTCCGACCCCTCCAGCCCCTCCGGGAGACCCAGGATCCGCAGATTCTTCCGCCTCAACCGATTCTCCATCTCCTCGAACCGTTCCTGCCATTTCTTGCGGAGCGCCTCGTGCACCTCCACCTTTACCGGTAGGCCCAAGATATCGTCCTCGTTATCTGAGATCTTTTGTCAGACCTCGCGGATCGCCACCCCCTGGGCCGTCTGGGTCTCCAGCAGCTTATCAATAGAAGCCTTCATCGGCTCCAGCAGGTCCGCTTTGAGCTCCCTGAAGCAGCGCTGGAGAACCACCTGCTGCTCCTGCGCCCACTGCATCCACGTTGCCTGGTCCCCGCCCGCCGCCATCTTGCTCTTCTTCCCTCGCACTTTCTTTGGCTTCACCACCACTTTTTTAGTCGCCCCGCTCCTGGTCCAAGCCATACACTGTCGGGGGAATGTTGCAGTCTTCTTCCCACACCGGGAACTGTCGAAAGAATGCCGTTGGGGGCCCTGAAAAGAGACCAAAAGTCCGTTCCAAGCGGGAGCTGCCGAACTTGCGGCTTAGCTCCGCATAGCCGCAACCGGAAGTCTCCTCACCCGCAAGCTCAAGGGCTCGTTCCTCAAAAGGAGTCAAGGTCTTGAACTCGGGCAACACTCCAGCTAACTGTGCCCGGTCATGCCGGTTGTGCTTGAGTTTGCCCTGCAATGAGATAGATGTGGAGAGAATAGGTGGGAGTCAGGCCACATCAGATGGAAATTAAGCCTGGCATTCATTGAAGGTGAGTGGGAGCAGGTATGTGAGGAGAACTGTCGCTACATGGGGGATTATGGAGAAGATGGACCGCATGACAAATGTTGTGAGGAGTGACATCTCTTTGGATGTGTGAGGGGTGGTTAAGGCGTGCTGTGGGAGATATGAGGAGGAAAACTTTCCCTGGCTGCACGAACAAGGTCATTCATCTTCCAGCACTGTAGCCCCATCCTCTTTTGAAGTGAGCTGGCGCTCACAATCGTGGCTACAGCCTCCCAGGCAGGGTTGGTGACCTTTTGGCTGGATGTCTGCCCGATAATGGGTAGAGGGCTTCCTGCCTCTGCCGGACCTCATCCAGAGGTTTGCTGAGGGCTCCCTTGGTAACACGTGGTGCAGTCTTTCTGGCAGCTATTGCCCCCGATTGGACTTGGAAAGGTGCTGGGGATGTGTTTATATGGTGAGCCTCACTGATTACAGAAATTAGGTTCTAGTGGGGCGAGCAACTCAGAGGAAGGCCACCATGGGCGCGGGGTGAAACTCATGTAAAATTCTCGCTAGCACCGGTTTTGTCTCCGAGAGCGACACTTAGAAAGAATATCTGAAAAATCCACCCACAGAATGATTGAGGAAAGGAATTCCAGAGATTAGGGGCTAGACAAAAGGTATGGCTGCCAATGCTGGCATGAGGCAATGGGAATACACAAGAATGAGGAGTTGGAGAAACACAGAGATCTTAATACATGTTACAGAGATAAGGAGGGAAGAGGCCTAGAAGGGATATGAACATGAGAATAAAATAAAGTGTAAAGATTTAATAGATGAAATAATATGACAATAGCAGCAGGAACAGCAGATCGTGAAATTACTTGTGAATTAATGTGTCAATGATCTTGTGGTGCAAAACATAAATAAATGTTTCTTGCTTATGTTACGGTACCATACCAGACCCAAACATATGATAGGAAACTGGACGAGAAACCCCAACAATTTTGCAATTTATAAACTGCGAGCAAAGGATACTTCACCCCTTCAGAGTAATTCAATGGCAAATATAGATCTTTCATATTAGAACAAACTTTATTCTTAACACAGGACCAACGACATTGGCGTTACAGAAAACAGCTTACAATTAACAGTTAAACAATTCTTAACAATAAAAGGAAACACCTTCACTTCTAACTTATATCTTCTCTATCTCCAAATAAGCAAAGCCCATTACTGGTCAAAAGTCACTTGCAAACAAAGTATTCAAACACATAGATACTTGCTGTCCTCTGTGTAGAGAGTTGCTCTCAGCAAAGGAGAAAGACCCTTTCCAGGCACAACCTGAAAGTCCTTCTGTCTTTCTGGCTCCTCCCATTAATTACATCATCTCTATCCCACTCAGATTCCATGACCATGCTTACCTAAGTCTGAACACAATTCCCTTTAATTATCTCAACCCTTTATTTCTGTAAACAAAATGCTATATGCCCAATTTAGGTAAACAAGTGATTATCTCACTTTTATGAGACTTTAATTACAGCTTTTACGGACACTCCCCCCTGTCTGTATGTTAAACCAGGATGTTTTTAAAATATTACGGCAACAGATATATAATACAATGTATATAACAATTTCCTACACTTATCACACTTGGGCCTGGAACAATTGTATAGATGTATTGAAGTCACATGCAAGAAAGTTTGATTAAGGAACTATATTCGTATTGAATTACAAAGAGAAAGAGGGACACGGTCAAAGTAAGAACAAGGACAAGCAAAGAAAGACCTGTGCTTACATAACATTTTTCATGACCACCATGTCTCAAAGCAATTTATCATCAATTAAGTACTTTTGAAGTGTAGCCACTGTTGCAATGAGAGAATGGACGGATTTTAAGAGGTTTATCTACAAATTGGAAATTTAGGTATGTACAGACTCTGATTTTCTGACTTTGAGCAATTTTCTGGGCATGATGTTTTGGGATGGTGGGATTCTGTGGCTCGCTGCCAAATAAGCTGGCAGGGAACATATTCTAACCAATACCTACAGGCCCATAGACATTAGAAGCATTAATTCGCTGGAGATGGGAAGTGAGGCCTGGGGGACGGCTGTGGTCGATGATGGTGGGCCCAGGGTATATTGTGACTGCAACGTGTAGAGGAAGATCTTTCAAAACTGCATCACCTGTTGTGATACCTATTACATTGGCTGAAAGTGCGAGAGAGAGCATGCACCAACATCGGACAATGCACTGGTGATGTATTGTCCTTGGTGGAACAGATGGAAAGAAGAGATGCCCTTAGACAGTACTTTCCAAACCCACAACCACTCCCATCTCGATGGTCAAGGGCAAGAGACACTTGTGTCAGGATTTTCCACTCCAGATCACATCGGGCGGTATCAGTGATGGGAGTGGAAAATATCGCGAGAACTACTCTTGTTTTATGTCACATGATGCAATTGTCTCCTCCAACATTGGGAACATAATTTGAATATACTAACATATAACTGTCAGATCCCTGCCATATGACTCAATCATTTTGCATGACATTTCACTGATACACGCCCCTCTTTTTTGCACGAGAAGGTAGTGTATAACAACCATGGAGGAGATAGTGGTGACCATCATAGAAAGAGCATCAAGTAGGCCATGACCACTGGGAACACTGAAGTGATTAATGATGAGGGTATCTGCATCCTAGTTCTCCATCTCTCAGCTTACTTCTACCTCATCTCTCAATTCCCTCTGGCAACACTGCAGAGGGTGTAAAGAGGCAAACTTCTCCTCTCCCCTCACTACAACATTTTACATTTCAGATATCCCAAAACTTGGCATTAGAGGTGAAGAAGAGACACCGTCATTTGATCTTCCACAGATTGGTTGTTTACCAGGGCTGGCAATTTGTGGACTTCCTGTGAATGAGTGGGCGCTCAAATTTACTTTTCTGACTGGATACTGTCTGACAGGGTGCCATTGATTGCACACATGGAACACAGCAACCGGGGCTTTTAAGAATCACAGGGGATGTTTGTTGATCAGTGCACAGCTGGAGTGCAACCACAAGAAGAGCTCATGCGGATCCGTGCCAGATTCTCTGGGAGCTACATGGTGAATTCATACTGTGACAGCCCAACATTCCAGAGCATTTTGTTCCAGGAAGCAGCTTTATGATCTGGCTCAGAGGAAGCAAGGCATGCCCACTTCGAGCTTGCCTTATGATACCCATGAAGAAGCCCACTAATATGGTGCAGGAGCACCACAACAAGAGTTGTATGACCGCCACATGTCTCATAGAACAACACATTGGAATGTTGAAAATGCACTTCAGGTGCTTAGATAGGTCCAGTGACACCTTTGTTAATCAATGAGGGTTTTCAGTAGGATATGCTGCATCCTGCACAACACTGAAAGAGCAAACACACTCATCGATCATTTTTTGGATGAGGAGAATTGAGGAGGATGAAAATGGAGCACATATCAGCAGGTCAGCCACTTACGTAGCAGTCCAGGATGCCCTAATGTCATGATGTATAAAACATGACAAACTAAATGATCTCCTTGCACTAAATAGTCCTTCAGCCACCCATCCACACATCGCACATTCGTCCACTGGGTCCATAGAGTAATGGCATTCTTCATGAAACAAGAGAAATGCTGAGTTAACGCTCGGGAGGCAAAAATAGGCAATGTCATTTTGCCATCATAACTTTCTCGAATCAGCGCCAGTTCACTGTTACCACTCTGCTGGAGAGCAACTAAGTGGAGATAATGAGTGACACATTGTAAGGTCATATATAAAGTAGCTGTAATACTGTGTAAGACAATAGACAAGTTGGTATCCAAACACTGCACAGCTGTGGTCATGGTGGACCTAAACTTATTGTTTCCTAGTGGGCATTCTCACAAATTCCCTGCGTCACCAATCTTCTAACCATCAAATTAGACTTCCTTCATCCTCTCTGCTACTATGGAGAGTGTGTATATCATGTCTGTTAGTGGCTAGCTCAGTTGGTAATGCCCCTCTAGCATTTTCTTTCTCAACCGTGGTCCCTGTAAGTGGGGTGGGGTGATCGGACGATGGGAGGATGACGTTGTAGGGAATCAACAATTCCTGAATAAAGTTCCTGATTCAATCTTCAGTGTCAGCTGATATCAACTATGGCATTGGTTAATGATTAGTGGGGGGAAAGTCGGTGATGGTTGTTACTCTTGATTCATCGAATCCCTACCGTGCAGAAGTGATTGCTTGCTCACCATCCCTGCTGACATGGTGTGTGCTTGTAGGTTGAGGGCTAGAATTGGATTAGCCACGATGTCCCATATGCCAAATAAACTGTCCTCCCAAATTCCCCACATGAATAATGGCTACTGATATTAAATCTCCTTTAATTCCAGTTTATCAAAAGTGTTGCTTTACAGTAATTTCCATAATTATAGAGGGAAAATGTAATTTAATGTAGAGAGGTGGAAAATGATGTATTTTGGCATGAAAACTAGAGAATATGTGGGAAGCCTCAATTGGAAGATACTGATGGTTTTGCAGCAACAAAGATGTATCAGTGGAAATAACCAACTCCTTGAAAGTATGAGTGCAAACAGATAAAGTCACAAATAGACCAATAACATTTGAAGTATTGTAAATAGTTATGAGTATAAGATTCGAGCAGTTACTGTATTGTGACTGTGGTGCATTATTCCTTCTTGTATACAATTGTCCATTTCATTCTCTCAACTTATCATTTTTTCCATTTTGCAGTGGGATTGCATTCATTTTTTTCACTCTTACCCATCTGATCATAGTCAGAGAATCTTCGGCAATGGCCCCTCCACCCCTTGACAACACCATCTGAAGATGTGGAGTCAGTTTCGATAAATGCACTGATGACATCCATCTCTATTTCACAAATGGCTATTTTTCAGAATGGAGGAAGGTATACAGCGGGGTTCACCAGGGTTCAATACTGGGAGCACAGCTTTTCTTGATCAATATTAATAACCTAGACTTGGGGTGTAAACATTTCAGAATTACACAAAACTTGAAAGTAATATGAATTATGATGGGGATGTTTATAGATTTCCAGAGGATTTAGACAGACTAGTTTAATGGGCAGATGCACGGCAGATTAAATTTAATGCAGGGAAGCATGGAGTGATATATTTTGGTTAGAAGGAGAAGAGGCAATTGTGATTAATGTAGAAATGGATATATATTGTATTTCAGGTGAGATCATGATTGATTCCAACCACTTACTTGGTTGCAGATTAAATGTTAATTGAATAATGTTTTGATTGCTGGAGATTCCCTGGAGTGTAGATAATGGGCGAAATTCTCCCCCAACGGCGGGATGCCCGCCGACTGGCGCCAAAGCCGGCGCCAATCAGACGGGCATCGCGCCGGCCCAAAGGTGCGGAAGTCTCCGCATCTTTGGCGGCCTAGCCCCAACATTGAGGGGCTAGGCCGACGCCGGAGGGATTTCCACCCCGCCAGCTGGCGGAAATGGCGTTTGTTGCCCCGCCAGCTGGCGCGGAAATGCGGCGCATGCGCGGGAGCGTCAGCGGCCGCTGTCAGATTTCCGCGCATGCGCAGTGGGGAGAGTCTCTTCCGCCTCCGCCATGGTGGAGGCCGTAGCGGAGGCGGAAGGGAAAGAGTGCCCCCACGGCACAGGCCCGCCCGCGGATCGGTGGGCCCCGATCGCGGGCCAGGCCACCGTGGGGGCACCCCCCGGGGTCAGATCGCCCCGCGCCCCCCCCCCCCCCAGGACCCCGGAGCCCGGCCACGCCGCCTGGTCCCGCCGGTAAATACCAGGTTTGATTTACGTCGGCGGGACAGGCAATTCCTGGGCGGGACTTCGGCCCATCCGGGCCGGAGAATCCAGCGGAGGGTCCAGCCAAATGGCGAGGCCGGATTCCCGCCCCCGCCCAATCTCCAGGAGCGGAGACTTCGGCGGGGGCGGGGGCGGGATTCACGGCGGCCAACGGCCATTCTCCGACCCGGCGGGGGGTCGGAGAATGACGCCCAATGTATTTTCTTTTTATAAATTCAGAGTACCCAATTATTTTTTTCTCCAATTAAATTGCAATTTAGCATGGCCAATCCATCTAACCTGCACATCTTTGGGTTGTGGGGGTGAAACCCACGCAGAAATGGGGAAAATATGCAAATTCCACATGGACAGTGACTCAGAGCCGGGATTTGAATACGGGTCCTCAGCGCCGCAGTCCCAGTGCTAACCACTGCACCACATGCCACCCTGGAGTGTAGATAATTTATGAGGGAGTGGTGTTTACTCCAGGCTAAGCAGATCATGGAATATTGTGGGATACAGGTGATGTAATTCATGGGAGGAGCCAGATCTGTCTGCAGTTTTTCAGTTTGATGTAAGTTGAGCAGACGTGTACCGGATATGCTCTTGAAAGTAACTCACTCCAAATGACTCCACACAGCTAAGCAAGTAAGCCTGTTGTGTTACTTTTATTTATAAATAGCATTTGAACTATATTGTGTTGCTTAATTGGCAAGTGTAGATAGTAAGTGAATAGATTTTTCCTTTTTATTTAAGAACTGTTCAACTATTATTTATAAAGCTAGTTATTGATGTTAATGTGTTTAATTCTATGCTTAAATTAGTTTGTTTTAAAATTAAAGATACCTATTGGTCAGAGTCATTACTCCTGGGGTGAAGTATCCTTTCCTCAAAGTTTTACAAATATATTTTATATTATTTTTTATGAATTTAGAGTAGCCAATTAATTTTTCCAATTAAGAGGTCATTTAGCATGGTCAATCCACCTACCGTGCACCTTTTGGGTTGTGGGGATAAGGTCCAAGCAGACACAGGGAGAATGTGCAAACTCCACACGAACAGTGGCCCGGGGTTGGGATCGAACCCGGGTCCTCGGCACCGTGAGGCAGCAGTGCTAACCACTGTGCCACCGTGCCGCCCTTCAGTTTTACAAATTTTTTAACAACTGTTTGGGGTTCTCATCCAGTGCCCTAATGAAAGTTGGGGTCTGGACCAGCATCACGCCACAAGATAAACTAAAGGGTGAAATTCTAAAATGGTGGCAGGATCAGAAAATCTTGGTGTATATGTGAACCAATCTGTGAAGGCAGTATGGTAGGTTGTGACAGTGGTTAAAAAGGTACAAGGTCATTTTATAAAGAGAGGCCAAGACTGCGAATAAATTGGGCAGGATTGTCCGTTTCAGAGACAAAGTGCTCCTGCCAATGGAGAGACAATATTCCTTCCATGCAAATGTGCAACACACTGCCCACATGTTTCCTGCCTGAGTCCCAGGTCCCCAGGTGTGTGATTCACTGGGGTCAGGATTCCCATTGTGAGCCTGACAAGCTGAAGCAGCTTTTAAGAGCTCCATTCACCCCAGATTCTCGTTCCAGCCAAGAAGATGGCTGTTAAAAGACCGACACCACGCTTTCTTTATACGGACATTCACATGACATGGCCGCCATTGGGGAGAGAAGGAACACCCTCTTCCCCAGGATGGGGCAGCAGAGACACCAGCCAGCTGTCATGAATCAAGCCTGGGATGAGGTGGGAGATACAGTGAATGTGGCAGCCTCACCAAGAGGACCGGCACGCAATGCAGGAAGAAGATGAACACCCTCCTTGGAGCAGCTCGGATGAGTAACCACCTGTGACCCTAACATAACTCCCATTCCTGACCCCTGACATCTGCCCCAAAACTTTCATATCTCAGTAACACCCTACCTACCAGCATGCCCCTCAGAACCCACTCTTCTGGAACACTCAACACATGCCCTTCCCTCTTTGGCCAGATGCCTTGCCCTCATATGCCACCAGCTAGAAACACCCAACACCCACCTAAAAGAAAACTGGCGGGCCGAAATCTCACTCTGTCCTTTCTGTGTACTCAAGGGTAAAGCAGGCCATAATCAAAGGGAGTGTCAGAAGACAGGCCAGGGCATGCCCGAGATAGGGGTCCACACCCACTTTGAAGAAAGAACCATGGAACTTGCGGTGGAGGCCCAGGAGCGAACTGTGGCTGGCATGGGGTTCGGCATGCGGGAAGTGGTGAGAGTCCAATACACCTTTATCCAGATGTCCTATCTCAAGTGAGTCTTTCATCTCCCACAGCCCTCTCTTTCCCGAGAGTGACCCTATGTCCTTTGTCTTCCATGGTCCCCATCAGACGAGGCTGGGCTGGCGGGGTCACAGCCTCCCACTCCAGACCCTCAGAATGGAACAGAACTCCAGGCAAGACATTCTCGGCACTGCTTTACCAGCACCATCCATCTCAGTGTGACATGTTAGCGATCAGTCTCTTGGGCCACCTTCTGGTGAGCACCATACACATGCTGCAGCACATAGTTGCCCTAAGACAGATGTCGCGCCTCGAGAAAAGATTATTCCATCACTGGTGCAGATGCAGATTCAGTCAGAATATACAGGAGGATGTGTCAGCAACATTCCAGTGCCTGCAATACAACTGAATGAGTCCAATCATCTTCAGGTGCAGGAGATGATGCTGACTGCATGGCAGCCAAGCCCTGTTCTGCCTGCTGCCCATCAGGAGCGCCAGTGGCAGGTGGGAGGCCTGGGGCAAGACGTCAGAGCCATGTCTCAGGACAACCAGGGCTTGGGGTGCGCTGTGCTGTCCATGGCTGAGGCAGATACACGAGAGCCCAGCCAGGGCAGACATGTCCCAGGTGCAGATGGGCATTGCTGCAGCACTCCAGAGTTTGGCCCACGCACAAAGGATCATGGCTGAAGGCATCAAGAGCTTTGGCCGGGCGCTGAGAGACCCTAACCAGTCACAAAGGGACATGACACAGTTACAGAGGGACTTGCTGAAGCAATGAGGGACATAGCTCACTCGCTAAGGGATATATCCCAGTGACAGACCACCACAGCTGACGACATTAACACCATGGCTCAGCTGATAGCTTCAGAACTGGCAGCTCTCGATGATGTTGAGGCCTCTGGGGCTCACTCCGGCTACACCTCTGTCTCTATGAGTAACCTGAGGGCCATCCAAAACTGCAAGGAAACAGAGATGGGGCCCATTGAGAGTCTCCCACCTGGAACTCTGCAACCCTTCAGAGTCCCCGCCCCCACCAACCTGCCACTGGCGCAACAACTGATGGGCAGCGGGCAGAACAGGGTGACATGTCGTCACTTGTGACACCCAAAATTCGGCAGGGTCCATCAAGGCCCAGGCTCTCCAGAGGATGCCCACAAAGAGCATCACAGGGCAGAGGACAAGACAAGCAGCAGGCCACTCCCACTCCTGATGTGCAATCTGGGGGAGCATCTAGAAGGAGCGGAAGGCCACAGAAGTTCAGAAAATTAGACAACACGTAATTTTGCATGGGTGTAGTTGAGTAGAGTGAGTCAATGGAAGGGGATACAGTCTGTATCCACCACCAGGCATATGTGGGCAAGGCATCTGGCCAAAGAGGGCAGGTCATGTGTTGAGTGTTCCTGAAGAGTGGGTTCTGAGGGACACGCTGATAGGCAGGGCTGGGTCTTAGGCTGTGATGGTGTTGTGGAGTTCAGTGCGTATCAGGCCCATGGACATCCCACAGTGCATAGTATGCACTATCACCAAGAGGTGACAGGTATGATGATGGGGAGATCTGAGGGAATTGGATTGAAGATGTCGTGGTCAATTTAGGGGTTAACAGCCTGAGGGTAAAACTGCTAGCACTGAGTCAGAGGTATATGCCCACACCTGGCCTGAGTTATATTGCCCCAATCAGACTTAAACTCATTAAGGGGAATAAAGAGGATACCCCTGTTCAGCCGGGGTGATTCACTCAAGATCTATGGTCCTCCGGGGCACTGTTGTCTGACCAGCCATTAGTCCATTACAGAGTCTGATGGCCTCTTTTGTCCATAAATTGGAAGTGAGTTGCATATTCATAGCATGGCCCTATTCCTTTGTGTAAAAGGGAGTGGATAATCAAAAGTCCAGATAGCGATGATGAGTTCAAGTTTGGACACGTCTAGACAGAACCGTCTTTGAGGGCTAGGCGAAGCTTAAAGAGATAAAATAATTCTGTTCGAATAGGTGGGAGGCAGAAGGATTTCGAAAGTGATCAGGAGAGGTCATGAAAAGCTACCACAGAGACAGGCTTTTAAACCAAGTCTGAAGGAGGTTAGCTAACAACAGGAATATGTTCTGTAATGCAAGTATCATTTTTGTCTGCCTGTACAAGTGGAGATGAGAGCTGTATGTTCATTTTACATGCTGTTTACTCGGAAATCATGTGCTAGGGTTAAGAGGTATGTATAAGCTGTTCTTGTTAGGTTCAAAGATTAAAAGTTTAAATATTGTTTTTCTTTTGTGATAATAAAGTTTTGTTTGTAAAAATAACCAAGCTCTATTTCTCATGCAGTCACTCCTGGAGTGAATCAATCTTTCCACACAGCCTTATAAAATAAAAAAAGGTCCACTATCTTTAGCCACTGTTGGGATCTGGTCTGGCATCTGCAACACAGGCCATGGGAGCCACAGTGTGAGTCAGCCGAATATGACTGCATTCCCAGTCTATGAACCCAAAGCTTGCTACATCTCACCACCCCCTCTTCCCCCCTCCCGTCAAAATGATGTGGCTCATGAGAAGGAGTCTCCATCACACAACCAGGGATCATTCGAGCAGACAGTGATATGTTATCTAAATAACCAGAGTCAGCCTTTGCCACATAATGAGGATCACCAGAGCTTATATCTCGGAGAGTCATCATAATCCTACGTCCCACAGGGAAGATCTGCTGATACTGCCAGCCCAGGGCCAACACCTTGTTCTGATGCTGAGATGGCCCTCGGAGAGGTGGAGGGGGATCTGTGATCATGGGAAGGGGTGAAAGGCTAAGGTAAAGGTGGGGGTGGGTCTAATGGAACAGAAGGGACTGAGGGTGAGGTCGATCGTGGTGGAGTTGCCGGTCTTTTGGCCTCCTTGTCGACGAATCAGGAGCTGATCAGGTTCTCCCTGGTTCGACAGCCCAGAACGACTCATTCCACAGCCTGTCGAGTCAGCTTCAGGTCCTCGCCTGGCTCATCCTGGAAACCGTCCTCGTCCTCCTCTTTCGACAAAGCCTGCCAGGTCTTCCCCCTCCTCCAGCATATTGCCCCGCTGCTGCGCGATGTTGTGCAGAATGCAGCATGCCACACCGATACATTCGACCCTCTGGGGTCTGTAGCGGAGAGCCCCATCAGGGGGGTCCAGGCAGTGTGCGTACCTCTAGGAGCCTGATACACCGCGCAATGATGTGCCTGGTTGCTGAGTGAGTGTCGTTATAATGCCTCTCCATCTTGGTCTGGGGCCTTTGTACAGGCGTCATCAGCCATGACATCAGCGGGTAGGCCTTGTCACCCATGAGGCAACCCCTCGTCCGAAGAAGCGTCTCAAAGGTGCCAGAACCTCTGAGTTCGTCAAGATGTATGCGTTGTGCACATTGCCTGATTATCATGCACAGATGAGCATGACCTACAGCTGGTGATCACACACTAACTGCCCATCAGGGAGTGGCAGGCCTTCTGGTCAATGAAGGAGAACCCCTGTGGAGTCAGTGCTCTGAGAGTGACATGCATGCATTTAATAATGCCAGGACCTGGGGCAAGCCAATAATGCTAGAAAACCCAGCAGACTGCACATCCTGGTTGGCCTGATTCTAGTTAAAGTGGATGTAGGTAGCTACCCGGGCGTATAGAGCATCCATGACATTTTGGATGCACCACTGAGTGGACATTTGTGAAATTCCACACATGGGCGGCATGGTAACACAATGGTTAGCACTGTTGCTTCACAGAGCCAGGGTCCCTGGTCCGATTTCCGGCTTGGGTCACTGTCTGTGCGGAGTCTGCACGTTCGCCTCATGTCTGCATGGTTTTCCTCCATGTGTTCCGGGTTCCTCCTACAAGTCCCGAAAGACGTGCTTGTTAGGTGAATTGGACCTGTGTCGGGAATTGAACCCGGGTCCCTGGCGCTGTGAAGCAGCAGTGCTAAACACTGTGCCACCATGCACCCCTTGACAGTCTTTGGGAGTGGGTGTCTTCCTCCCAGCCCTCACAGTGCCAGGTCCACTACCATCTGGCACAGGTAGCACACAGCTTACTTGGTGAGATGGAGTTGACAGTGGCACAGGCGGTCCGGCAGCTCCACGAAGGATGAACACTGACAGTAGAAACGTGGCCTGATGTGGTGCCACCTTCGTAACTCCTCCTCGACCTGGTGGATGGCCGGCACTCAATCCTCACCGGCTGGTCCCTACTGTTCTGGGGGGGGGGGTCTTCCCTGGGTTGGCCCTGGCACTGCGAGGGCACTCTCGCCACTGTGCATTTGCCATGGCAGCAGTGGCTGGGTAGATAGTGAGCGTGGCAGGCTGAGTTCCAAATTCCATTTCTGTGCGGGGCGAGAGATAGAGACTGTCAGCAAGGTGAGGCTTCCCTTGACCATCCAAACCCCCCAAATGACGCGGTCATCCTGAGTTTGACTGCTCAGCTACCCTCACCAGTCCCCCTGCCCAGTTTCTCACCAAACCCCCCCCCCCAACACACACCTCACCTCACCCTTCTTCTCCCGGCCCCTTCCAGACACTGGAGCCCCTGTCTCCATCAGTGACTTGCACCCGTCTCTTGATCTGCAAAGCCTGTATTCTCACCACCCATCCCTGCCAAATGAGGGAGTGGTGGTTGCCACAACAGGAGATGGCGATGGACTCTGTGACCCCTGTCCTTGTTCTCCCACTGGTGTAAACTGCGGTGTCATCACTGACTGAACCTTGTGCATTCCCACCAGAAGGGTGGCAGCTGGTCGTGTGGTGGAGACGTTCATTCTGTGCAGGCATGCGGCCGTATGCTAGGAGACTGGTATGCAGGCGCATCCTACAGATGGGGTCACTGAGGGATGTGAGCCTTTTCTGGGAGATTCGCAGCAATGTGATGTGGAGCCTGGGTTTAACACAGACGTTGTGACAGGGAGCTGTTCATGTTTCCTGTGCGGGACCTAGATTTTTACAGTCATTCCGTGTGATACCAATCAGGCAGGGTTGGCATACAAGACCTGGAGAATTCACCTGATCCTTGGGAGTGGGTTAGCTCATAGTCTCACTGGTGAGGCTGATACTCTGAGAGGGGCTGTGTGCCAAGGAGGGTTCCAGTGGCCACCAGTGCATGTGTCCTTTGTGTGCGGTTAGCTCTGATAATCCCCTGCTTCCTCTGTTGTGGAGCTGTGCACCTAAGGAGTGCAAGGAAGAGTCCAACACCGGTGGTCTCGCAATTGAGCATGGCCACGTCCAACACCCTGATTATATTGCTGATACATGAGGGTTTCCAGATGGGTGGAGTAGATCGATATCTACATGGTCAGGAGACCTCAGAGCAGATTGTCAGCAGTCAACAATTTAACAGTCAGGAGCCTGTTAGTAACACCTGAAAGGTGAATTGCAAGTCTTTTACAGCAGCGATGGGAGGGTCAGCCACGGAACCCCGTTCCCGAGGGAGACACCCCTCCCGGGTTCACACACTTGCCACCAAGTCAACCCCCACAGATCCCGACATACACTCCCCAGAAAGCCCAAAGACAATGAAAAAGATACTTACCTCCTTGCTTCCCCTCAAAGACCATGGCGCCATGACCTCATTTGTAATTAGATGGGTCGTTTTTTGTACAATGTGTGCAGGAGGGTTTCCTGACACAATATGTTGACAGGCCAACAAGAGGAGAGGCCACATTGGATTTGGTTTTGGGTAGTGAACCAGGCCAGGTGTTAGATTTGGAGGTAGGTGAGCACTTTGGGGACTGTGACCACAATTCGGTGACGTTTACGTTAGTGATGGAAAGGGATAAGTATACCCCACAGGGCAAGAGTTATAGCTGGGGGAAGGGCAATTATGATGCCATTAGACATGACTTGGGGGGGGGGGGGATAGGTTGGAGAAGTAGGCTGCAAGTGTTGGGCACACTGGATATGTGGAGCTTGTTTAAGGAGCAGCTACTGCGTGTTCTTGATAAGTACGTACCGGTCAGGCAGGGAGGAAGGCGTCGAGCGAGGGAACCGTGGTTTACCAAAGAAGTGGAATCTCTTGTTAAGAGGAAGAAGGAGGCCTATGTGAAGATGAGGAGTGAAGTTTCAGTTGGGGCGCTTGATACTTACAAGGTAGCGAGGAAGGATCTAAAGAGAGAGCTAAGACGAGCAAGGAGGGGACATGAGAAGTATTTGGCAGGTAGGATCAAGGAAAACCCAAAAGCTTTCTATAGGTATGTCAGGAATAAAAGAATGACTAGGGTAAGAGTAGGGCCAGTCAAGGACAGGAATGGGAAGTTGTGTGTGGAGTCTAAAGAGATAGGCGAGATACTAAATGAATATTTTTCATCAGTATTCACTCAGGAAAAAGAGAATGTTGTGGAAGAGAATGCTGAGACCCAGGCTATTAGAATAGATGGCATTGAGGTACGTAGGGAAGAGGTGTTGGCAATTCTGGACAGGCTGAAAATAGATAAGTCCCCGGGTCCTGATGGGATTTATCCTAGGATTCTCTGGGAAGCCAGGGAAGAGATTGCTGGTCCTTTGGCTTTGATTTTTATGTCATCATTGGCTACAGGAAAAGTGCCAGGTGTAGACCGGTGAGCCTCACGTCTGTTGTGGGTAAAGTCTTGGAGGGGATTATAAGAGACAAGATTTATAATCATCTAGATAGGAATAATATGATTAGGGATAGTCAGCATGGTTTTGTGAAGGGTAGGTCATGCCTCACAAACCTTATTGAGTTCTTTGAGAAGGTGACTGAACAGGTAGACGAGGGTAGAGCAGTTGATGTGGTGTATATGGATTTCAGTAAAGTGTTTGATAAGGTTCCCCACGGTAGGGTATTGCAGAAAATACGGAGGCTGGGGATTGAGGGTGATTTAGAGATGTGGATCAGAAATTGGCTAGCTGAAAGAAGACAGAGGGTGGTGGTTGATGGGAAATGTTCAGAATGGAGTTCAGTTACAAGTGGCGTACCACAAGGATCTGTTCTGGGGCCGTTGCTGTTTGTCATTTTTATCAATGACCTAGAGGAGGGCGCAGAAGGGTGGGTGAGTAAATTTGCAGACGACACTAAAGTCGGTGGTGTTGTCGACAGTGTGGAAGGATGTAGCAGGTTACAGAGGGACATAGATAAGCTGCAGAGCTGGGCTGAGAGGTGGCAAATGGAGTTTAATGTAGAGAAGTGTGAGGTGATTCACTTTGGAAAGAATAACAGGAATGCGGAATATTTGGCTAATGGTAAAGTTCTTGGAAGTGTGGATGAGCAGAGGGATCTAGGTGTCCATGTACATAGATCCCTGAAGTTGCCACCCAGGTTGATAGGGTTGTGAAGAAGGCCTATGGAGTGTTGGCCTTTATTGGTAGAGGGATTGAGTTCCGGAGTCATGAGGTCATGTTGCAGCTGTACAAAACTCTGGTACGGCCGCATTTGGAGTATTGCGTACAGTTCTGGTCACCTCATTATAGGAAGGACGTGGAAGCTTTGGAGCGGGTGCAGAGGAGATTTACCAGGATGTTGCCTGGTATGGAGGGAAAATCTTATGAGGAAAGGCTGATGGACTTGAGGTTGTTTTCGTTAGAGAGAAGAAGGTTAAGAGGAGACTTAATAGAGGCATACAAAATGATCAGGGGGTTAGATAGGGTGGACAGTGAGAGCCTTCTCCCGCGGATGGAAATGGCTAGCACGAGGGGACATAGCCTTAAACTGAGGGGTAATAGATATAGGACCGAGGTCAGAGGTAGGTTCTTTAAGCAAAGAGTGGTGAGGCCGTGGAATGCCCTACCTGCAACAGTAGTGAACTCGCCAACATTGAGGGCATTTAAAAGTTTATTGGATAAGCATATGGATGATAATGGCATAGTGTAGGTTAGATGGCTTTTGTTTTTTGACTTCCCATGTCGGTGCAACATCGTGGGCCGAAGGGCCTGTACTGCGTTGTATCATTCTATGTTCTATATCTTTTTTTTTAAAAATATATTTTATTCAAATTTTTTCGGTCAAACAAGAACAGTACAGGATTTTCCCCTTTTTACAACTTTAAAACAATATAAATAATAATGACCTTTTTTAACAAATAAATAATATATTAACTAAACGGCAACTGCCAACAACAAAATAATAATAACTCTCCAAAACAATGAAGTCCCACATGCCAGTATAAATAGTTAATATACAAACAACTATAGGAAACCCCTGAGGGCCCCTGAGGGCCCGCGTGGGCCCTCCCCTCCCCCCCCCCCCTCCCCCCCGGGTTGCTGCTGCTACCTTCCCCATTTCCCTTATCGTTCTGCGAGGTAGTCAAGGAACGGTTGCCACCGCCTGGTGAACCCTTGAGCCGAACCTCTTAGTGCGTACTTTATCCGCTCCAATTTTATAAACCCTGCCATGTCATTTATCCAGGCCTCCACGCCCGGGGGCTTAGCTTCCTTCCACATAAGCAATATCCTTCGCCGGGCTACTAGGGACGCAAAGGCCAAAACATCAGCCTCTCTCGCCTCCTGCACGCCCGGCTCTTCTGCAACCCCAAATATAGCCAACCCCCAGCCTGGCTTGACCCGGACCCCCACCACCTTCAAAAGCACATTTGCCACCCCCACCCAGAACCTCTGTAGTACCGGGCATGACCAAAACATGTGGGTGTGGTTCGCTGGGCTTCCCGCGCATCTCCCACATCTGTCCTCCACTCCAAAAAATCTACTTAACCTTTCTCCAGTCATATGCGCCCTATATAGAACCTTGAATTGTATCAGGCTGAGCCTGGCGCATGAGGACGAAGAGTTTACCCTACTTAGGGCATCTGCCCACAGCCCCTCCTCGATCTCTTCCCCCAGCTCCTCTTCCCATTTTCCCTTCAGCTCATCCACCATGATCTCCCCCTCGTCTCTCATTTCCCTGTATACATCTGACACCCTACCATCCCCCACCCATGCCCCCGAAATCACCCTGTCCTGAATCTCTTGCGCCGGGAGCTGCGGAAATTCCCTCACCTGTTGCCTCGCAAAAGCCCTCAGTTGCATATACCAAAATGCATTCCCCGGTGGCAACCCATATTTTTCCGTCAGTGCTCCCAGACTCGCAAACGTCCCGCCTAGGAACAAATCCTTCAATTGCACAATCCCTGGTCTCTGCAAGACTTTAAATCCTCCATCTATCTTCCCCGGGACAAACCTATGGTTGTTCCTTATCGGGGACTTCACCGAGGCACCCGTCACTCCCTTATGTCGTCTCCACTGCCCCCAAATTTTCAGTGTTGCCACCACCACTGGACTTGTGGTGTACTTTTTCGGGGAGAACGGTAAAGGCGCCGTCATTAATGCTTGCAGGCAGGTCCCCCTACATCTCTAGTCTTTTCCACGCCGCTCCCTCCCCTTCCCCCATCCACTTGCATACCATTGATATATTGGCGGGCCAATAATAGTCACTTAAGCTCGGCAGTGCCAGTCCCCCCCTATCCCTGCTACGCTGCAGAAACCCTCTCTTCACTCTTGGAGTCTTCCCAGCCCACACAAAGCTCATAACGCTCTAATCCACTTTTTTGAAAAAAGCCTTTGTAATCATCACAGGGAGGCACTGGAACACAAAAATAAATCGCGGAAGGACCACCATTTTGACTGCCTGCACCCTACCCGCCAGTGACAGGGGCACCATGTCCCATCTCCTAAAATCCTCTTCCATCTGCTCCACCAATCTTCCTAAATTAAGCTTATGCAAGGTTCCCCAGTTCCTGGCTATCTGGATCCCTAGGTACCGAAAATCCCTTGTTACTCTCCTCAGCGGCAAATCATCTATTCCCCTGCTCTGTTCCCCAGGGTGCATCACAAACAGCTCACTCTTCCCCATATTCAGTTTATATCCCGAAAATTCCCCAAACTCCCTGAGTGTCTGCATTATCTCGGGCATCCCCTCCACTGGGTCCGCGACAGACAACAACAAATCATCCGCGTATAATGATACCCGATGCTCTTCTCCTCCTCTAAGTACCCCCCTCCACTTCCTAGAGCCCCTCAGCGCTATGGTCAGTGGCTCAATTGCCATCGCAAACAGTATCGGGGACAGGGGACACCCCTGTCTTGTCCCTCTATATAGACGGAAGTAGTCAGATCTCTGCCTGTTTGTGATCACACTTGCCACCGGGGCCCTATATAAAAGCTGAACCCACCCAATAAACCCCTCTCCAAATCCAAATCTCAACACTTCCCACAGGTAATCCCACTCCACTCTATCAAATGCTTTCTCAGCGTCCATCGCCACCACTATCTCCGCCTCTCCCTCCGGCGGGGACATCATCATCACACCTAGCAGCCTCCGTATATTAGTGTTCAACTGTCTCCCCTTAACAAACACAGTTTGATCCTCGTGAACCACCCCTGGGACATAATCCTCTATCCTCGTCGCCATCACCTTGGCCAAGAGCTTGGCATCTTCATTCAGAAGGGAGATAGGCCTGTAAGACCCGCACTGCAGCGGGTCTTTGTCCCTCTCCAGGAGCAACAATATCGTCGCCTCCGACATCGTCGGGGGCAACGTCCCCCTTTCCCTGGCCTCGTTAAAGGTTCTCGTCAGAAGCAGGGCTAGTAGGTCCATGTATTTCCTATAAAATTCCACCGGGAACCCATCTGGTCCCGGGGCCTTCCCTGCCTGCATGCTCCCAATCCCTTTTACCACCTCCTCCACCTCAATTTGTGCTCCCAATCCTGTCCTCTCCTGCTCCTCCACCTTCGGAAATTCCAGCTGATCCAGGAAGTGCGTCATTCCCTCCTTCCCTTCCGGGGGTTGAGCCTTATACAGCCTCTCATAAAATGCCTTAAACACCCCGTTCACCCTCTCTGCTCCCCGTCTCATCTCACCCTCCTCGTCCCTCACCCCACCTATCTCCCTCGCCGCCCCTCTCTTCCTCAATTGTTGGGCCAGTAACCGGCTCGCCTTCTCTCCGTACTCATACTGTACTCCCTGTGCCTTCCTCCATTGTGCCTCTGCCCTGCCCGTGGTCAGCAAGTCAAATTCCGTATGCAACCTTCGTCTTTGCCTGTACAGTCCCTCATCCGGAGCCTCTGCATACTGCCTATCCACCCTCAAAATTTCTCTCAACAATCGCTCCCTCTCTTTACTCTCTTGTTTCCCCTTATGGGCCTTTATGGAAATCAGTTCCCCTCTGACCACCGCCTTCAGTGCCTCCCAGACCACTCCCACCTGAACCTCTCCATCATCGTTAATCTCCAGGTACCTTTCGATACATCCCCTCACCCTTACACACATATCCTCATCCGCCAACAGTCCCATATCTAATCTCCAGAGTGGGTGCCGTTCCTTTCCCTCTCCTACTACCAGATCTACCCAATGTGGGGCATGGTCCGAGATGGCTATGGCCGAATACTCCGTCCCTGTCACCTTCGGGATCAGTGCCCTTCCCAGGACAAAGAAGTCTATCCGAGAATACACCTTGTGAACATGAGATAAGAAGGAAAACTCCCTACTCCTGGGCCTAGTGAATCTCCAGGGGTCCACTCCTCCCATCTGCTCCATGAAGTCCTTAAGCACCTTGGCCGCTGCCGGCCTCCTCCCGGTCCTAGACCTGGACCGGTCCAGCCCTGGATCCTGCACCGTGTTGAAATCTCCCCCCATTACCAACTTTCCCACCTCCAGGTCCGGGATACGCCGCAGCATACGCTTCATGAAGTTTGCATCATCCCAATTCGGGGCATATACGTTCACCAGAACCACCGCTTCCCCTTGTAATCTGCCACTCACCATCACGTATCTACCCCCACTGTCCGCTACTATGGTCCTCGCCTCAAACAATACCCGTTTCCCCACTAATATAGCCACCCCTCTATTTTTCGCATCCAAGCCCGAATGAAATACCTGTTCCACCCATCCTTTACGTAATCTGACCTGATCCGCCAGTCTCAGATGCGTCTCCTGTAGCATGACCACATCTGCCTTTAATTTCTTTAGGTGCACGAGTACCCTTGCCCTCCTAATCGGCCCATTCAGCCCTCTCACATTCCACGTGATCAACCGGGTCGGGGGGCTCTTTACCCCCCCCCCTCCATTTCGACTAGCCATCCCCTTTTTTAGACCAGCTCCTCACCCGGTTCCCACGCTCCCGTTTGTCCCCCCGACGGTGTCCTCCCGTCCTGACCACCCCGCCTCATAACAGCTCCCCCTTTCCCTTAGCAGCAGCAACCCAGTTAACCACCCCCCCCCCCCCCGCTAGATCCCTTTCTAGCGTAATTGCTCCCCCCATGTTGCTCCCAGAAGTCAGCAAACTCTGGCTGACCTCGGCTTCCCCCGTTTATCCTTGGCCCCCCATTGTGTAAGGCCCCCTCCTTCCTGCGCTCCCTTTCCCGCCGCAATTACCATAGCGCGGGAACAAAGCCCGCGTTTCCCACTCGGCCCCGCCCCTAATGGCGCAGCTCCCTCTCTCCTTCCCCCTCTCCTTCCCCACCGGCGCCCACAGTTCACCATACCCCCCCCCCCCCCCCCCCACGAGGGGAATAGAGAAAAATGTTCCCCCCCTCCCCCCTTCCCCGTCCCATACAATCCCCCCCCTACTTTATTACAGAAACTCTTTCTCCAGTCTAGTCCAACTTCTCCTCTACAATAAATGTCCACGCCTCTTCTGCCGTCTCGAAGTAGTGATGTTTCCCTTGGTGTGTAACCCACAGTCTCGCTGGCTGCAGCATTCCAAATTTAACTTTCTTTCTATGTAGCACCGCCTTGGCCCGATTGAAACTCGCCCTCCTTCTCGCCACCTCCGCACTCCAATCCTGGTACACGCGGATCACCGCATTCTCCCACCTGCAGCTCCGTGTCTTTTTCGCCCATCTCAGGACCATCTCCCTGTCCTTATAGCGGTGAAACCTCACCACTATGGCTCGAGGTATTTCTCCTGCCTTTGGTCTTCGTGCAAGGACTCGATATGCTCCCTCCACTTCCAAGGGGCCCGTCGGGGCCTCTGGTCCCATTAACGAGTGAAGCAATGTGCTCACATATGCCCCGACGTCCGCCCCCTCTGCACCTTCGGGAAGACCCAAAACTCTTAAGTTCTTCCTCCTCGAGTTATTCTCCAGGGCTTCCAGCCTCTCTACACACCTTTTATGCAGTGCCTCGTGCGTCTCTGTCTTCACCACCAGGCCCTGTATTTCATCCTCATTCTCGGCAGCCTTTGCCTTCACATCACGAAGCTCCAACTCCTGGGTCTTCTGTGCCTCCTTTAGCCCTTCAATCGCCTGTAGCATCGGGGCCACACCTCCTTCTTCAGCTCCTCCACACAGAGCCGCAGGAACTCTTGCTGTTCCGGGCCCCACACCGAACGGCCTCCTTCCGCCGCCATCTTGCTTCGTGCTTCCCTTCCTTGCCGCTGCTCCTGAGGATCCTCTGCAATCCAGCCACTACTCTCTCCTTTCTCCATATATATCCGGGGGGATTCCCTTCTATTTCACCGCACAATGGTTTTAGCCGTCAAAAATTGCCGTTGGGGCTCCTAATAAGAGCCCAAAAGTCCGTTCCAACGGGAGGTGCCGAAACGTGCGACTCAGCTGGTCATCGCCGCACCCGGAAGCCCCCTATGTTCTATATCTTAACTCATACGTTAACGTATTATTTCAGTGTACACTGACTTACTTTGACTTCCAGTTAAATAACATCTTGAGTTTAAAATTCCAATCCTTGTTTTCAAATCCCTTCGTGGCTCCTCTTATAATCTTTTCCAGCTCCACAATTCTTTGAACTATCTTTGAGCATCCAATTCTAGCGTCCTGAGCTTCCCTACCATTAATCACTCTGCCATCGGTGGTCACGGCTTCAGTTGCCTGGACTTCACCTCTCGAATTTCATCTCTATTCCGCTCTGTCTCAGCACCTCAAGTTCCTCCTCAAGACACTGCTTAATACCTACTTCCTTGATCATGTTTTTGGTTATCTGACCTATGTGACTTGGTGTCACATTTTGTTTTATAATGCTCCGGTGAAGTGACTTGGAACATTTTATCACTTCAAAGGAGGCATATAAATGTAACTTGTTGTCATTGTTTGTTCTGCTGCAGTTACATTGAGGATCAGAAATTACTGTCATAGGAATTCACTGAGAAACAAATCTCAAATTTCACTTCCAAATCTGCGCCAAACTCTCAGGGTCAGCTTGTCAAAGGGGACTCAGGAACTTGACACCCGGAGAGAATCCAGGTCCTGACCCTGAGCTAAAGTTGCAGTGCTCTTGTGACACGATTTTTAAATGCAAATAACCTAATTGACCAGGAAGCAAGATCAGTACCCAGTTAGAGATACAAAGTGCCTCCAATTGGAAGGAGCTTCCTGTCTCAACCAGCAGCAAAGGCAGACAGCAGCCATGATGAAGGCTGCCACTACCTTGCCAATTAGGGTGGGCAGCCACTCAGAACACTAGGGGCTGGAAACCAGAGGAAAGTGGCCATTCAAACAAGTTTACTGTACAGCACTTGACCTACCGCTGGTTGGCCCATCGTAGCTCCATTTATAACAAAAAGGTATTCAAATGTCACCATGATGAATCCAACAGGTGGGCTTTAACGCGCACCAGTCTGTTCAGGTTTACCAAAATAAAGATTGAAATTACATTCCTAACCATACATACCACCTAACAAACTTCTTAAGGAGCATTTTTGATTGTAATTGGCAGTGAGTGGGTTGCCCATTCCCTTCCCCTCACCCCCTGCTGCTGGGCCTTTCAGCCGAGCAGGTGGGGTAGTGGTTTCTGGACTAGTCGTCCAGAAACTGAGGCTAATCTTCTGGTGGAATTTAAATTAAAAAAAAACAGAATTGAAATCCAGTCTCCGTAATGATGGCCATGAAATTACCATCAGTTGGCTTAAAAATCCATCTTGCTCACTGATGCCCTTTAGGGAAGGAAATCTGTCCTCCTTACCCTGTCTGTCCTTTGTGACTTCAGATCCACAGTAATGTGATTGACCCTCTGAAACAGCCTAGCAACAAGTTCAGAGGGCAGTTAAGGGTCAATCAGCAAAGAAGGACAAAAGGATTGATTAAGAAGGGGAACGTACAGTCTGAAAGGAAGCTTGCAGGGAACATAAAGACTGACACTAAGAGTTTCTACAGATATGTGAAGAGAAAGAGATTGGTAAAGAGAAATGTAGGCCCACTGCAGACAGAAACAGGGGAATGCACAATAAGGGACAAAGAAATGGCTGAGCAATTAAATACATACTTTGGTTCTGTCTTCACAAATGAGGACACAAATCAGATCCCAGAAATGTTGGAGAATGAAAGGTTTAGTGAGAGGGAAGAACTGAGGGAGATCAACATTAGTAGAGAAATGGTGCTGGGAAAACTGATGGGATTGAAGGCGGATAAATCCCCAGGGCCTGAGAATCTGCATACCAGAGTGCTTAAGGAGGTGGCTCTGGAAATAGTGGATGCATTGGTGGTCATCTTCCGGGATTCTATACACTCTGGAACTGTCCCTGCAGATTGGAGGGTAGCCACAAGTCACTCCGGTATTCAAAAAAGGATGTAGAGAGAAAGCAGGGAATTATCGACCAGTAAGCCTAACATAGTGGGGAAAATGCTTGAATCCATCATCAAGAAATTTATAGCGGGACATTTAGAAAGCAGTGGCAGGATCAGTCAGAGTCAGCATGGATTTATGAAGGGAAAATCATGCTTGACAAATCTGTTGGAATTCTTTGAAGAGGTAACCGTACAGTTGACAAGGGGGAGATGTGGTATATTTGGACTTTCAGAAGGCGTTTGACAAAGTCCCGCATAAGAGATTATTGTGCAAAATTAAAGCGCATGGGATTGGGGGAAATGTATTAAGGTGGATAGAAAACTGATTGGCAGAGAGGAAACAAAGAGTAGGGATTAATGGGTCCTTTTCAAATTGGCAGGCAGTAACCAGTGGGGTACCACAGGGATCGGTGCTGGGACCCCAGCTATTCACAATATACATTAATGATTTGGATGAGAGAACAAAATCTAACATCTCAAAGTTTGCAGATGATACCAAATTAGGTGGGAGGCTGAATTGTGACAAGGATGCAGGGATCCTACAGCAAGATCTGGACAGATTGGGCGAGTGGGCAAATCAATGGCAGATGCAGTATAATTTGGCTAAGTGTGAGGTTATTCATTTTGGAAGCAAAAACAGGAAGGCAGATTACTACCTGAATGGTTGTAAATTGGGAGAGGGGAGTGTGCAGTGGGACCTGGGTGTCCTTGTGCACCATTCGCTGAAGGTAACCATGCAGGCGCAGCAGGCGGTAAAGAAGGCTAATGGAATGTTGGCCTTCATTGCAAGAGGTTTCGAGTATAGAAGCAGGGATGTGTTGCTGCAATTGTACAGGGCCTTGGTGAGGCCACACTTGGAGTATTGTGTGCAGTTTTGGTCTACTTCTCTGAGGAAGGATGTTCTTGCTCTCGAGGGAGTTCAGCGAAGGTTTACCAGACTGATTCCAGGGATGGCGGGAATGTCATATGAGGAGAGATTGACTAGGTTGGGATTGTTCTCGCTGGAGTTCAGAAGAATGAGGGGGGGATCTCATAGAGACTTATAAAATTCTAACAGGACTAGACAGGGTAGATGCAGGGAAGATGTTACCAATGATAGGTGTGTCAGGGGTCACAGCCTGAGGATTCAGGGTAAACCATTTCAGACAGAGATGAGGAGACACTTCTTCACACAAAGAGTGGTGAGCCTATGGAATTCATTACCACAGGAAGTAGTTGATGCTAAAACTTTGAATATATTCAAGAGGCGGCTGGATATAGCACTTGGGGAGAATGGGATCAAAGGCTATGGGGAGAAAGCAGGATTAGGCAATTGAGTTGGATGATCAGCCATGATCGTGATGAATGGCGGAGCAGGCTCGAAGGGCCAAAAGGCCTCCTCCTGCTCCTATCTTCTATGTATCTTCTATGTAACTACACGCACCAAATCACGCCTGCGACACTACCAGCTGTGATGGGTGGAGCATAACAGGGGGCGCTGGTGATTCGGGCTTCCAACCAATGAATGCATAGGAGCTGTTTACGTGTTCCTACTGGCACGGGGTGGGAAGCCCGCTTTGGCCAGCAGGGCAAGTTGAGAGACTGGGGATTGGTCTGCCGCCTGGCACCGATCCCATTTCTGGGGCAACGCGGGATTCTCCACTCAATCGGGATTTCCAATCTTAAAGGCAGGGAGCGTAGAATCTCAGCAGAAGATAGACCATAATAAGAGGGAAAGGGAAAAGACGGGGGGTGGGGTGATGCCAGAGTTGCGAGTCCTCACCCTCTATCAGAAAAGGGCCCGGGAGATCATGGGATTGTCCGAGGAATGAGCAGTGACCGGCAGCGAGGTTGGCCTGCATCAAATAAGTGAAGAACTATACCTTCATCCAGATGACCTGTCTCAAGTGAGTTGCTGATGTCTCAGACAATTATTCTTCCCCTTCACTGAACCCATGTCCATTCTCTTGCAGGATCACCATCTGAGGAGGCCAGGCCATCTGGAGTCACTGCCCCTCCTGCCACCCAAGAGACCTCCTCATGGGAGAGCCTCTGGGACTCCTCTAATCAACAATGCATCACAGCTATCACTCGCACCTTCCACCATCGCTAAGGCACACACCTCAGTGGGCAAGATTAGCAGAGGCTTCTAGGTCACTATCTGGTGAGCACCACACAGCGCTGATGCACATCAGGTCGAGGCAGGATCTTCCAGGGAGTAACCAGTCAGAGGTTTGTTAGATCCCAGGACACAGCTGGATCCCAGCCAGATGCCGAGTCTCTGGTGAAGGTTCTCCTTGGCCTGCTAGAGATGATAAGCCAAAGCCATGAGATTCAGGAAGGGGTGTCAGCGACATTCCAGTGACTCCCAAGGCTGATTAGAGGAGTCCCAAAGGCTTCAGGGACAGGAGAAGGCACTGCCAATGTGTGGCAGTCAGGCCAACACTGCAAGAGTGGCGACCGCAGTGGAAAAGCTGCAGCACGACATCCGACATCCGAGCCATGAGTGGTGGAGTTCAAAGCATGGCTCAGTCTCTGACAACTATGGCTGACGGCCTCGACATCATGTCCCATTCACTGAGGGGCATGTCCCAGACACAGGAGGACATTGCTGAGTCACTCCAGAGTTTGGTCCAGTCACAGAGGACCATCATTGAGGGCTTCGACATCAAGGTGCAGACAATGTAGAGGTGTCCAGGGCTGGCAGTGCCAGATGACTAGAGGTTTCTGGAGCTCACACCAGCTGCCCTTCCATCCCATAGAATCACCCACTGCTCTACGAGTACCATTAGGGAGGAGGAAGCGCTGGAGCCCATCCCAGGGTCTTCCACCAAGGGGACTCAGGCAGTCCCCAGTCCTTCTGGTTTCCCCGCCCACCCGCCTCCCCCCAACTCCTGACACTGGTGCATCTCAAGGGTAGCGGGCAGAACATGGTGGCACATGCGACACCTGTGACATGGGTTCGTCAGCCAGGACTCCGGCTCCAGGTCCTCCAGGGGACAACTGCCAAGGTCATCAAAGGCTAGAGGGCATGGAAGGCAGCAGGCTGCCTCACCTCTGATGTGCATCCTGGGGACACACTTCGCCTTAGCACTAGACCACAGAAGATCAAGTAGTTTTAGGAGAACTGAGGTTGCACTGGGGAGGTTGGTATTCGTAGTTAGGGGGGGATGGATAATAGTCACATTAAATGTTCACCATTAAAATATACCACACCTGAAACATGCAAAGCCTCTGTCATTTTAATCTTTATAACAGGGTGGGTCTCTCTACCCATTTGGAGTTACTCTCTGCTGCAGGCCCCTCAAGAGGCGTCATTGGAAACCACAGTGATGGACATCCTGGAGAGAAGCCCCATCACTCACTGGACACATGTCCCCATTCCCCCACCTCAGTGGTCCCAAATAAAGTGTCCCTAATGGAGAGTCTGTCGTGAGGAAGGAAGTTGGTGTGCTGTCAGCAGAAAGACAGGAATCAGACTTAATCGGAACCACAGGAGCACCACAGCTTTCCTCATATAGAGTGGTCATCACCCTCCTGCCTTGAATTGTGACCAGCTGATACTGCCAACACAGGCCCGTCACCCTGGCATCGTGTTACATAGACCTTGGAGGGGGGAAGAGGATGGGGATATGGGAAGGGGGAGCAGGGAGATCGGGGAAGGGGTGATGTGGTGCGGAGGTGTTGAGCTGACAGACACACAGCCTCCTGTTATGAGAATCTGGAGGCTACAAGGCCTTCCTGGACTTCCTGGCATGTTGAACTCTTGCTCCCACCTGTCGTCCATCCTCCAGATCCTCCTCAGATGAGGTTGCATGTTCCTCCTCCTCCTCCTCGTCCAGCATGTTCCCCACTGCTGAGCCAGGCTGTGGAGAACACAGTAGACTACGACAAAGCAGAGACCCCCCCTGGGGACAATAGAGCCCTGCCAGAGAGGTCCAGGCACATTGTAAGCAGCCCGGTGCACCGCTCAATGACAGACAGTTGGCAATGTGGTCCTCATTGTATCGGGACTCCGTCTGACCACCTGTCAGGACAACAGCAACCTCATCAGGATTGATGCCAACATTCTACTTGTATCTGGAAGGATTTAGAGAAGGAGAAAGACGACAATGAGTTCGGTCTTCCATTCCAGGACCTTCAAATCCCTCAATCCTCCCCACAACCCCTTCTCCACATGATCCTTGCAGCTGACCACCCATCACTTTGCCCGGCACCCTAGTCACCACTCACGTTGTCTGGCCCGCAACCTTCAGCCCTTGTCTTTGAGGGATTCTTCCCCTGGCCCTGACTTGTAGAATGAAGCAGCTGAGAGTGCTGAGGCATAATGACGATGGCCAAGTGGTTGTAGTGGCTGATGTGTTGGGTGTTCTGGATCACAAACAGGTCACCAACACTTGAAGTGGTGCAACTCTATTTTATTCTAAGGTTAACTATATTAACATACTTGAACTGTGGGTAAATGCAATACCAGCTTTAACTGTTGACCCTTGCCTAGTCCTAACCTGGTGATGCACTCAGCACATGGTGAATGTCTGTGTTGCAGGCTGTGAGCTCTGTGCTCCGAGCTGGCTGCTACAGGAGAGCGGGACCTCTCCTGTCCCCTGTCTTTATAGTGCGTGTGCTCTCACTGGTGATTGGCTGCGGTGTTGTGTATGCTGATTGGTCCCACTGCATGTCCATCAGTGTGTGTGTGTGTGTCTGCACCATAATATACTGGTGTATATTATGACGTCCCCCCTTTTATATAAAGAACATGTGCCTGCGTGACAATAAATATCGTGAAGTGAATGTACCTGACTATGTGTGTGCGTGTTATTTACATGACTATGTACATGAAGCTAATCTATTTACACGGGAAGGTGCCTGGTGTAGAGAAATAGGGTGTCACACCAACAACGAAATGAACATTATGTACAAACTACTGGAACGATGAAACAGGATACCAGAACAGGTCAAAGAGTCCAACATTGTAAAACTCATAAGTCAAGTCTCTGAGGTGGGCGACGAATTCTGGTTGGCCGCCTCGAGTGGGTCATGAGCCACCGGCTGAGGAACGGGCTGGGCCACGGCAGAGTGAGGAGGATGCAGAGTATTTGGAATCTCCACATAGTCCAGGTTGGGGACAACAGGAGGGCGTGGCGCCGGTGGACGATCACATAGCGAGCGTGGAACGAAACAAAGGGCACGCCGATTGCGGCGGCGAATGGAACTATCTGGCAGACGAACCAGGAACGAGCGGGGAGCCACCTGCCGAAGAACCATAGCAATTGCAGACCAGCCACCCTCCGGAAGATGCATGCGGATGTTGTCATCCGCAGCCAGAACAGGGAGATCAGTTGCCTGAGCGTCATGCGCCGCCTTGTGTTGTGCACGAGACTGTTGCATCCGCTGAAGGACCGGAACGTGGTCGAGGTCTGGGACGTGAATGGACGGCACCGTGGTCCTGAGGGTGCGACCCATGAGCAGCTGGGCTGGCGACAGGCCCGTGGAGAGTGGGGCCAAACGATAGGCCAGCAAGGCGAGGTAGAAGTCGGATCCTGCATTGGCAGCCTTGCAGAGGAGCCGTTTGACGACGTGGACGCCTTTTTCTGCTTTGCCATTGGATTGGTGGTGCAGGGGACTGGATGTCACATGCACAAAGTTGTACCTGCTGGCAAAGTTGGACCATTCCTGGCTCGCGAAGCAGGTGCCATTGTCTGACATCACAGTGAGTGGAATGCCGTGACGAGCAAAGGTCTCCTTGCAGGCACGGATGACCGCCGATGATGTGATGTCGTGCAGGCGTACGACCTCCGGGTAGTTCAAAAAAGTCTACAATTAGAACATAGTCCCTGCCGAGCGCATGGAACATGTCAACGCCTACCTTAGACCAAGGGGGCGTGACCAACTCATGGGGCTGTAGGGTCTCACGTGGCTGGGCCGGCTGGAACCGCTGATAGGTGGGGCAATTGAGCACTGTGTTGGCGATGTCCCCAGTACACAGCCTCTCGGGCCCTCCGTCGGTACTTCTCCACGCCAAGATGGCCCTCGTGTAGCTGTTCCAAAACGAGCTAGCGCATGCTGTGCGGGAGCACGATGCGGTCCAGCTTCAGGAGGTCACCATCGACTACTGCCAGATCGTCTCTGATATTGTAGAACTGCGGGCATTGGCCCTTGAGCCACCCGTCCGTCATGTGGCGCATGACACGCTGTAGTAGGGGGTCAGCTGCAGTCTCGCGGCAAATATGGATAAGGCCTTCATCCGTGGCCGGCAGATTGGAGGCCGTGAAGGCCACATGGGCGTCAACCTGGCAGACGAACCCCTCTGGGTCACACGGGGTGTTGATTAGCATCGGCTATGATCAGGTCCTTGCCCGGGGTGTATAGGAGCTGGAAATTGTACCGCCGGAGTTTAAGCAGAATGCACTGGAGGCGAGGGGCCATATCATTCAGGTCTTTTTCTATAATGTTGACCAGCGAGCGATGGTCAGTTTCGACAGTGAATTGGGGGAGGCCGTACACGTAATCATGAAATTTGTCGACCCCAGTCAACAGGCCCAGGCACTCCTTTTCGATCTGCACATAGCGCTGTTCCGTGGGGGTCATGGCACGTGACGCATATGCAACGGGGGCCCATGATGAGGCCTCATCGCGTTGCAGGAGCACCGCCCCAATGCCGGATTGGCTGGCATACGTTGAAATGTTTGTTTCCTTCGTGGGATCAAAAAATGCCAATACCGGGGCCGTGGTAAGCTTGGTCTTAAACTCCTCCCATTCGTGCTCATGGGCGGGAAACCATTGGAAGTCTGTCGTCTTCCTGACCAGGTTCAGGAAGACGACTGGAGGTCCTGTGGTATGGGAGGCGAGGTTGGGGATGAACTTCCCCAGGAAGTTGACCATGCCCAAAAATCGGAGGACCGCCTTCTTATCCACTGGCTTCTGCATGGCCGTGATGGCTGCCACCTTGTCCGCATCCGACCGCACACCCAACCGGGGGATGTGATCCGCTAGGAACTTGGTTCCGTCTGGCCGAAGGAACATTTGGCTCTGTTGAGGCGAAGGCCTTGGTCCCGTATTCGTTTGAAAACGCGCTGGAGGCGACTGATATGCTCCTGCGGGGTGGTGGACCAAATTATGATGTTGTCAACATAGACGCGCACACCCTCAATGCCCTCCATCATTTGCTCCATGGTCCGGTGGAATACTTCTGATGCCGATATAATCCCAAACGGCATCTTGTTGTAGCAGCATCTGCCAAACGGGGTATTAAAGGTACACAGCTTTCTGCTGGACCTGTCTAGTTGAATTTGCCAGAATCCTTTTGAGGCGTCAAGTTTGGTGAAGATGTTGGCCCGAGCCATCTCGCACGTGATCTCGTCGCGCTTGGGGATAGGGTAATTCTCCCTCATTAATGTTGCGATTCAGATCCTTTGGGTCAATGCAGATTCTGAGCTCGCCGGAAGGCTTCTTTACACACACCATAGAACTGACCCGTCGGTTGGTTCCGTCACTCTGGAGAGCATTCCTTGGTCCTGGAGGTCCTGCAGCTGCTGCTTGAGGCGGTCCTTGAGGGGTGCTGGGTCTCTGCGAGGTGAATGAACCACAGGCGTAGCGTCTTGTTTGAGCAGCATTTTGTAGGTGTATGGAAGCGTGCCCATGCCTTCGAAAATGTTGTGGTGTTGGTCGATGATGGCATTGAGTTGCGCCTTGAAGTCCGCATCCTGGAAGGCAGACGTGTCCTCTGGAGAGAGAGAGTGTACTCGTTGAACGAAGTTTAGGAGTTTGCACGCCTGTGCGCCTAGCAGAGAGTCCTTCGAGGATCCCACGATCTGGAAGGGAAGGATGGCTTATCGCGAGTTGTGTGTCACTTCGAGTTGGCATGAACCGGTAGCAGGAATGACGTTGCCATTGTAGTCCACTAGTCGACGGAACAATGGTTGGCTCCAAGGGTCTGAAAAGCTGACCACGCTCGGAGATTAGCGGAAGCACCAGTGTCCAGGCGGAATCGTATCTGGGATCGGTTGACCGTCAGGGTGGCACACCACTCGTCGTCTGGATTAATGCTGTGCACCGACAGCGACTGGTGGTTTTGATTTGAGGACAGCCAGTTCTTTGTTATAACAGCAACTCGAAAAGTTGCTCGGGTCCTCGGTGTCACTGGTCTGCGGGAAGTTGGAATCGGACTCGGTTTGGGCATAGGTAACTGCTTGTTGCAGGGTTCGTCGGAGGTTTATTTCATTTCATAGTTCAATTTGAGGCATTGTGCTGTCATTCCAGGTGAAGGAAGGTTGTTTTACAGCTTTTAAAGATTTTTTCTTTGATTTGGGACATTTCCCCTTTAAATGGGCGTGGTCCGGGGCTTCTGACGTCATGACGCGCGTGACGTAGCACGTAGGAGGCGTTTGCACATGCGCAGATCGCGGTTCCTTTACTGATGGCTGTTTTCGTGATTGTGCATGCGTGGCGTCGCGCAACTGCGCAAGTGCAGTCCCTTTAGAAAGATGGCCGCCGACTAAAATCGTTCTCTGCTCCGGGATTTCAGCCTTGAGGTGAGTACTGGCGCTTCTCTTACCTTTCCTTGCTGGTTGGAGTGTGTTTTCCTCACAGTATTTGCCGAATTTGTCCAGGCCTGCCTGGAAGTCGCTCCTGTTTTGCCCCTTGGAGAACTTGAATTTTTTAAAGATTTCTTCTGCTCTGGCAACGGCGATGGTGAGGACAAGCTCTGTTTTTTCAGGATCGGCCAGGTCTTCTAGTTCGGCTGCCAGCAGGAAGTTTTCAAACTTTTGCCGGAATGCCCGCCAGTTTCCGCGGAGATCGCCGTGGCACTGGAGCTGCTGCGGAACCCGGATCTTGAACATCTTGCCTGGGTATCGTTGCTGGTTGTCACTGTATGCTGAGGTATGGCTATCTGGACTGAACCAGTTCACTCCTGGTATCATGATGTGTTGGGTGTTCTGGATAACAAACAGGTCACCAACACTTGAAGTGGTGCAACTCTATTTTATTGTAAGGTTAACAATATTAACATACTTGAACTGTGGGTAAATGCAATACCAGCTTTAACTGTTGACCCTTGCCTAGTCCTAACCAGGTGATGCACTCAGCACATGGTGAATGTCTGTGTTGCAGGCTGTGAGCTCTGTGCTCTGAGCTGGCTGCTACAGGAGAGCGGGAACTCTCCTGTCCCCTGTCTTTATATTGCGTGTGCTCTCACTGGTGATTGGCTGCGGTGTTGTGTATGCTGATTGGTCCCACTGCATGTCCATCAGTGTGTGTGTGTCTGCACCATAATATACTGGTGTATATTATGACAGTGGCCTGACTCCCTGGACTGTGAGGGGACACAAGATCTAACAGTCAACGAATGGACAAACAACCATGGGTGGTTGATACCCAGCCTTGGAAACCTGAGATCTTAATGCTGTCATGCCATCACACTCAAAATACCTGAGCTGCCAGAGCTTGCACTGTGTCTTTAAGGGAGCCGGTGTTGCAAACCTCCTTCACGCTTAACATGACTGTCCTGCCTTCTCTCAGAGTTCCATCCAGTGAATCACTTGTGCTTGAAATTTTGTTCTGCACACTCACTCTTGCCAGAGCAGGAGCCCCAAGACCCCAAACTTCTGCCAGCAACATTAGGGAGGTCGGGCTCAGCTCATCCAGATAGTTACCTTTTGGCTGCGAGAGTGTCCTCAGTGGAGAACCCCTGCTCTTTACTGTGTGAGTGTTGGCTGCTGCCTTTATGGTGCTGATGCACCTGGAGTACAGGCACAATATTCAGTCATCTAAGGTTTCAGAACATCCAGTCCACAAATCATCCTCTCAGGCAGGCCACCTGTTCTTTCAAGGAGGCACTTCAGAGTTCATGGACCGTCGAGTGCTAACACAGCCTACAATGCTAATTCCTCCTTTGAGATAGCCTTCAGCTGTCCAGCTAGAGGCTTAGCATAGCCAATGGAGTGTGAAATGGAATGTCAACAACAATGAACAAAGGTAGAAAAGAAGGCAGACTGTCACATCAAAACCACAGAGCCCAGTGGAACTCCAGGGGGGGTAAAATGGACTTTCATGAGATAAGCTACAACTTGGATCTGTTCTGCGAGAGTTTAGTAGGACAGAAAAGCTGCAACTGTGATTGGCCCTGTTACGGGTGTCCACAAGATCTAAAGGTGGCTTGAATGCCTGACATGCTCAAGCCCACCACCCCTCCCCCTGCCCCAGCCCAGGAGCAAAGTCTGACCTGGCCCCCTCCAGCCCCCCATACAGCTCCAGCCCCCTTGAAGGACAGCCCCCTCCCTCCCCACCCCGCACCCCTCCCCCAGCAAAAGGCCATGAGCTACGCTGTCCTTGATCTGCATGGAGGCAAATGGAAAGGACTACTCGCCTCCTTGCTCCCCCTCGGTGTCCATGGCGCCTGGTCCCCGCTTTTATAAAGCAGTACTAAATGACACCCGCATGACTTCCGACTGGGGGGGTCGGTGACTCCCTGGCTGCCATTGCTTTCAACTTTAATCTCACTAACAAGATTAAAATGAATGCAAATGAGGTGTGATCAGGTTCTCGCGGGAGCCTGTTCATGCCAGCTGGAGTGGGCCGGGAGAATGTCAAATTGTTTGGCACCCAGAGCAATTTCCGGTTTAAGCTTCTGCTGCTATTCTCCCAACGTAACGGGCCTCGCTGGGCACAATGTGGCCAGAGAATCACCCCCAAAATGTTTTACAATTTTGGTGTCCCATTTCACCCAGAACTATTCAACCCCTTATACCTTGCACTTCAAAGATTGTCCAGTTCCACATCACCAACCATTGCCCTGCCTCTGCCACTGAAACCTGATTGATACTTTTGTTATCTGCAGACTCAATTATTTTCATGCTGCCCTGGCTGCCCTTTCATCCTTCATCCTGTATTAATCTCAATACACCCAAAGCTCTGCTGCATGGATTATTTCCCCCATCTAGTTCTACTAACCCTTGTTGTGTTTGGTCCTTTATACCTTACGAAGGAATCCAGCAAACACTTCAACTTCTTACCCCTTTGTCAAGGTCTTACTCCTCGCTATTTCTATACCATTTTCCAAACACAAATCCTCCCAAAACCTGCAATTTTTCTGACCCTAGTCTCTTGTCATCCTTCACTATGTATACGTTTCAACCATATCATCCTACATACTTTTAAATTCCAATGGCTGGACCATAGAAAGCATCCTATCAGGCTGCATTACAGCCTGGTATGGCAACTGCTGGGCCCAGGACCGCAAGAAACTTCAGAGAGTCGTGAAGACAGCCAAGTCCATCACACGAACCTGCCTTCCATCCATTGACTCCATCTACACCTCCCACTGCCTGGGGAAAGCGGGCAGCATTATCAAAGACCCCTCCCACCCGGCTTACTCACTCTTCCAACTTCTTCCATCGGGCAGGAGATACAAGAGTCTGAGAACACGCTTGAACAGACACAAAACATCTTCTTCCCTGCTGTCACCAGACTCCTAAATGACCCTCTTATGGACTGACCTCATTAACACTACACCCCAGTATGCTTCATCCGATGCCGGTGCTTATATAGTTACATTTTATACCTTGTGTTGCCCTATTATGTATTTTCTTTTATTTCCTTTTCTTTCCATGTACTTAATGACCTGCTCACAGAAAAATACTTTTCACTGTACCTCGGTACACGTGACATTAAACAAATCCAATCCAATCCAATAAATGCCCAACCTGTCCAGCATTTCCTCATAAGACAAGCCCTTCATCCCAGGAATCAGTTGAGTGTACCTTCTCTGTACTGCTTCCACTGCAGTTATAACCTTTCCTATTGTGGAGGCCCAAAATTAACACGATACTCAAGGGGTGCAATTTACCGGCCTCGTCGCACCCGACCTGGTGATGCAGAGAGGCTGATGAATTTCGCGAGAAACCTCTCGCGTGATTCTCGACGCTAGAAACATCTCGCGTTCATCTGGGTTCACCTGAAGCCCAGTATCTGAGGATGTCGTGATCTGAATCTTGCCCGCACTGGGCGAGATCCAGATGAGCATATTTAAGTCAGCCATATGGCTGATTTAAACATGCTTGCTCTGGATTCTCCTGAACCTAACAACATCGCCAGCACCATTTAGTACTGGTTCACACAGGAGTGGACCAGGCCAGACTCTTGGGTGGTCAGGAACAGGGCAGGGTGGCCCCCTGGCTCCCCCTCTTGCATCCAAGCACCTTGGCACTGTCAGCCTGGCACCTTGGCACTGCCACCCAGGCACTGCCATGGTACCCAGGTGACACTGCCAGGGTGTCCAGGTGGCAGTGATGGTATGCTCAGGTGCCAGGGTGGCACTGTCAGGTGTTTGGTCCTGAGAGGGCCATGTCCATGAATGGGTGCATGAGGGTGATATGAAGGATGGGGGGGAATAAGGGCAGGTATAAATAGACCTAATAAAGGTTTGGGAGTGAAGGGTGTGGGTCTTAACAGGAGGGGGCCAAAAGGGGGGATGGGGAGGCCTGAAAAGGGAGAGGACCCTCAGTGACCCTATAGCAGGGTGTCCCCACTTGGAGAAGCGTGGGCTGATGCCCATGTGTGCGGGGGGTGACATTACCCATGGGTGGGGGATGCGGAAGGCTGCTCAAGCTATCTTAGAGATCAGGACACCCTTTCAAAATAACGGACCAATCTCGGAGGAGCCGGACTTACCGACGAGTTCAGCTCCCAGTGTTGAAAAAGATTCTAAGTGTGGACCGCCACTTCTCAGGAAGAAACTCCCCAAGACCAAAAAAAAATGACTAAGTATTGTTCAAAAGGGGTGTGGATCTCACCCAAAAAGTCCATGAGAAACACCCTGTCAAACGTGCCCAAAATGACACTTAGAATGGTTTTGGTTGAATCGTGCTCTCGATGTTTATTCATCAAAAGAGCCAAGAAACAGAAGACAAAGGGCGCAATTTAATAGAAATGAAACAAAGTCCCATTTTGGGCACATTTAGGTGGTGTTTCCCGGCCACTGCAGCACCGAGAATGACTCTGCTTCATTTTTGGACTTTGGCGAGTGTGGAAGGAAAATTAATGAGTTGCCCAGTTAGAGGCATGCTGGGAATATTGTCTATATTTTAACACTCCTTTTGAACGAAAATAAGTAGGCCAGGTAACGTAAACAAAATACTGCTTATTATTTTGGACTCGGCCTTATTATGATAATAGGTTGTTCTTCTGAAGGACAACAGAAAGTTGTTTATTTCACACAATAAATATAATAGTTTTTAACCATATAATTCAGAGTGCTGTGGAATTGCTATGCAGCCAGACCACTCCCCTCTCCGCAAATATTTGTGAAAATAAATTTCCTTAAATCGAAACTCGAAGAATTTGTCTTTATTATAATTTCCACGACAGTGAGGAACACCCTGCCAAGGCCGCATTTAGGCTCCTTTCCAGTGCAGTAAGAGATTGATGCCGCGATCTCTGGACCCCCCATCATGGCCTCCGCACCCCCTCCCCAAAGCCCCAACTTACCAATTAGGGGGTCCTCGAACCTCCCACATCCCACCTCATTGGAACAGGGCACCTCCCGGCCCCATCCCCAGTGCGGGCAAGATGCCACCTTGCCACCAGGATGCACTAACCACAGTGCCCAGGTAGCACCCTACGCAAAGCTCAAACTCCTGGAGGGGCCCCTGATCGCATGTGCCGGTAAGCCTGATCCACGTTTGTGTAATCCAGTGCTAAACGGCGCTCGCTCAGGGTCTCCCAGGTGAGGCCGTTAGGTCCAGTGCCTTGGGTAACTCTTGCGTGAACATATTTAAGTGAGTTTAACTGCACACTTAAATATGCTATTGGGCGAGATCCAGATCATGAAGCCTTGCGAGATCCTGTTAGATCTCAAGAGACATAAGGAGCTTCTTAAATCTCTTGAGAGGCTTCGACGCGACCTGAGTCGGGTGCGATGAGGCCGTTAGATCGCACCCAAAGAGATGAACTCCAGAAGTGAGGGGAGACTGACTGATCAAAGCCACAATTGACCAAGTGCGGCACCAAGGAGCTCGAGCAAAACTGGAGTCAATGGTATTAAGGGGAAAACTCTCTGTTGGTTGGAGTCATATCTGACACAAAGGAAGATAGTTGTGATTGTTGGAAGTCAGTCATCTCAGCTCCAGGACATCACTACAGGGGTTCCCCAGGGTGCTTTCCTAGGCCCAACCATCACCAGCTGCTTCATCAATGACCTTCCTACTTTTAAAAAAAAATATTTATTAAAGTTTTTTAACACAATTTTTCTCCCTTACAAACAATAACCCCCCCCCCCCCCCCCACCTCGTAACAAAAAAAAAACGAGAAATCGCGCAGAGCAAGATATATACATGGCAAAATGATATATTTACACAGCTTTGTACACTGGCCCTCACCCGTACGTGCCAGTTTCCCCAACCCTTCATGTTATCTCTTGCTCATCCACCCTCCCAGGCAGTCCCCCCTTTCCCCCCCCCCCCCGCCCCCTCCCAGGACGTGTCCCCCCCCCCAAGGTTGCTGCTGCTGCTGACCGACCTTCCTCTAACACTCCGCGAGATAGTCTAGGAACGGTTGCCACCGCCTGTAGAACCCCTGCGCAGACTCTCTCAAGGCGAACTTAATCCTCTCCAACTTTATGAACCCAGCCATATCATTTATCCAGGCCTCCAGGCTGGGGGGCTTCGCCTCCTTCCACATTAGCAAGATCCTTCGCCGGGCTACTAGGGACGCAAAGGCCAGAATGCCGGCCTCTTTCGCCTCCTGCACTCCCGGTTCGTCCACTACTCCAAATATTGCTAGCCCCCAGCTTGGCTTGACCTGGACTTTCACCACCTGAGATATTGCTCCCGCCACTCCTCTCCAGAACCCCTCCAGTGCCGGGCATGACCAAAACATATGGACATGGTTCGCCGGGCTCCCTGAGCACCTTCCACATCTGTCCTCTACCCCAAAGAACCTACTCAACCTCGCCCCCGTCAAGTGCGCTCTGTGGACCACCTTAAATTGTATCAGGCTGAGCCTGGCACACGAGGAGGAGGAATTAACCCTACCTAGGGCATCAGCCCACAGACCTTCCTCGATCTCTTCCCCCAGCTCCTCCTCCCATTTACCCTTCAACTCTTCTACCAGCACTTCCCCCTCTTCTTTCAACTCCTGGTGTATTTCTGACACCTTGCCCTCCCCGACCCATACACCCGAGATCACCCTATCTTGAACTTCTTGTGCCGGGAGCAACGGGAATTCCCTCACCTGTCGCCTCACAAAAGCCCTCACCTGCATATATCTAAAGGCATTTCCCGGGGGTAACTCAAACTTCTCCTCCAGTGCCCCTAGGCTCGCAAACGTCCCGTCGATGAACAGGTCCCCCATTCTTTCCAGCTCTGGAACCCCCTGTCCATCTTCCCCGGGACAAACCGGTGGGTACCCCTGATCGGGGACCACACCGATGCTCCCATTGCACCCCGGCGCCGTCTCCACTGGCCCCAAATCCTTAGCGTTGCCGCCACCACCGGGCTTGTGGTATACTTTGTCGGCGAGAGCGGCAGCGGTGCCATCACCAACGCCCCCTGGCTCGTTCCTTTACAGGACGCCATCTCCATCCTCTTCCATGCCGCCCCCTCTCCCTCCATAACCCACTTGCGGATCATCGCCACATTTGCTGCCCAGTAGTAGCTCCCCAGGTTTGGCAGCGCCAACCCTCCTCGGTCCCTACTGCGTTCCAGGAACCCTCTCCTTACTCTCGGGGTCTTATTCGCCCACACAAACCCCATAATACTCCTGCCTACTCTCTTAAAAAAGGCCTTAGTGATCACAATGGGAAGGCACTGAAACACAAACAGAAACCTCGGAAGGACCACCATTTTGACCAACTGCACTCTACCTGCCAGCGAGAGCGGTAACATGTCCCATCTTTTGAAATCCTGCTCCATTTGCTCCACCAACCTCGTCAGATTCAGTTTATGTAGGGTCCCCCAACTTCCTTCTAACATAAGGTCAGAATGGGCATGTTTGATTATAATAATCTTTATCATTGCCACAAGTAGGCTTACATTAACACTGCAATAAAGTTACTGTGAAAATCCCCAAGTCGCCACGTTCTGGCGCCTGTTCAGGTGCACAGAGGGAGAATTCAGAATGTCCAATTCATCTAACAAGCATGTCTTCGGGATTTGTGGGAGGAAACCAGAGCACCCGGAGGAAACCTACGCAGACACGGGGAGAACATGCAGACTCCACACATACTCCACAGTGACCCAAGCGGGAATCAAACCCGGGACTCTGGTGCTATGCTACCATGCAGGAATGTTCCCTTCCAGTCGGGGGACACTTCAGCAGACAAGGGTATTCACCCTCTGATCTTCAGGTAAGCGTTATCCAAGGCAGCCTTCAACAACGCAGAATCGCCTAGCAGAAACGTATAGCCAAGTTCCGCACACATGAGTACAGCCTCAACCGGGACCTTGGATTCAGGTCGCATTACATTCACCCCCCACCATCTGGCCTGGGCTTGCGAAATCCTACAAACTATCCTGGTTTGAGACAATTCACACCTCTTTAACCTGGGATTACCCCTCTCTCTGGAGCTGTAAAGACTTAATTACCTGCAAATGCTCGCATTCAAAGTATCGTCTTGCATCTTTGATTTTGTCTATATATATATGTTTCTGGAACCTACCTCTTCATTCACCTGAGGAAGGAGCTGTGCTCCGAAAGCTAGTGATTTGAAACAAACCTGTTGGTCTTTAACCAGGTGTTGTAAGACTTCTTACTAGAAGAACAATGGCAGCAGATATATGGGAACAAAACACCTCAACTTAAGTACCACTCCAAGCCACTCACCATTGACAAACTACATTCCACCATCAACAAATGAGAAATAAATCACCCTGAAGCCCTGACAATCATGGCTGGAGACTTCAACCAGGCCAATCTCAGAAAGGTTCTACCCAAACTCCATCAACATATCCCCTGCCCCATCAGAGGTGCAAACATCCTGGACCACTGCTACACGAGTATCAAAGGTGCCTACCGCTCCACTCCTCGACCACACTTTGGCAAATCCGACCACAAGTCGGTACTCCTACTTCCGGCTTACAAACACCAACTCAAGCGTGGTGAGCCAGTCAAGAAAACCGTGCATGTGCTGTCCCGAGGCATCAGAGGACATCCTCCACGACTGCCTGGAGACTGGACTGGTCCATATTCAAGGCCGCGGCAGCTAACCTGGACAAGTATACAACTACCGTCACAGACTTCATCAGTAAGTGTGTCGAGGACTGTGTACCAAAGAAGACAATACGGGTGTTCCCCAATCGGAAACCCTGGCTCAACCAAAGAGCTCACTCCCTGCTGAAGTTCCGGATGGAGGCGTTCAAGTCTGACGACCCTGACCTGTGTAGGAAATCCAGGTACAACGTACGGAACGCCATCAGGGATGCCAAAAGACAATACCGCATCAAACTAGAGTCCCAGGCCAACGACACTAACCCATGACGACTATGCAGGGCCTACACGAGATCACAGGCTACAAAGCAAGACCAGACAGAATATCTGGGGCTGGAGCATCCCTACCCGATGAACTGAACAAGTTCTATGCCTGCTTTGAGCAGTCAGCCAATGCATCAGTGCCACCCGCCCGAACAGCCCTGGACACACCCATACCAACTATTAGAGCCTCAGCGGTAAGAGCTGCCTTCTTGAAAGTGAATCTGCAGAAAGCGACGGGCCCCGACGGAGTCCCTGGGCGAGCACTCAGAGCCTGCGCAGACCAGCTGGTGAGTGTATTCGCAGATACTTTAACACCTCACTCCTCCACTCTGAGGCCCCACCTCCTTCAAGAAGACCACCATAATACCAGTACCAAATAAGAACAAGATAGCCTGCCTCAACGACTACGGACTGGTGGTCCTGAGGTCTGTTATCATGAAATGCTTCGAGCGGCTAGTCAGGAGACGGATCAACGCCAGCCTCCCAGACGGTCTCGATCCATTGCAGTTTGCCTATCACCGCAACTGGTCCACTGCAGATGCTATCTCCCTGGCTCGACAATCAACACTGGAACACCTCGACAACAAGGACACCTGCGTAAGACTGCTGTCCATCGACTACAGCTCCGCCTTCAACACCATTATCCCAACAAGACGAATAACCAAACTCTGCAATCTTGGACTTGACCCCTCCCTGTGCAGCTGGATCCTTGACTTCCTCACCAACAGACCGCGATCTGTCAGGATAGGTAACAGCACTTCCTCCACAATAGTCCTCAACACCGGCGCCCGTCAAGAATGTGTGCTCAGTCCTCTACTGTACTCCCTATATACACATGACTGTGTGGCAAGATTTAACTCCAACTCAATCTGTCAGTTTGCGGATGATATGACTGTGGTGGTCGTACCTCAAACAACTACGAATCAGACTACAAAAGGGAGATAAATCACTTGGTTGCATGGTGTACTGAAAACAACCTCTCTCTAAATGTCGGAAAGACCAAGGAACTGATCATCGACTTCAAGAAGCGCAGCACAACTCACACTCCCGTCTGCATCAATGGCTTCGAAGTGGAGATGGTCAATAGCTTTAAATTCCTGGGGGTCACCATCACAACAGTCTGTCCTGGTCCACTCACGTTGATGCAACAGTCAAGAAAGCCCAACAACGTTTCTACTTCTTACAGAAGCTAAAGACATTCGGCATGTCTGCATCGACTCTCACAAACTTATACAGATGTGCCATAGAGAGCATCATATCCAGCTGCATCACAGCAACTGCACGGCCCAAGATCGCCAGAAACTGCAGTGTGGTGAACTCAGCCCAATGCATCACACAAGCTTGCCACCCTCACATTGATAATGAATACACTTCCTGCTGCCTCAGGAAGGCAGACTGCATTATCAGAGACCCCTCCCACCCAGGCTTTGCCCTCTTCCAGACCCTGGAAGGTACAGAAGTCTGAAGACCTGCACATCCAGACATAGGAACAGCTTCTTCCCAACAGCTACAAGGCTCCTCAACGACTATCCCTTGGACTGATCTGTTCCCTGTAAGAACACTATTCATGATGCCCTATGCTGCTCTTGCTCTTGTATTTGCTTTGTTTGGCCCCTTGTTCCGCACTGTAACCAATCACTGTTTGTCGATGTACCATTTGTCAATGTTCTCTGTTGATTATTCTTTTTGTCTACTATGTACGTACTGTGTACGTTCCCTCGGCCGCGGAAAAGTACTTTTCACTGTACATCGGTACATGTGACAACAAATCAAATCAGATCCTGACATGGAAATATATTGTTGTTCCTTCATTATTGCTGGGTCAAAATCCAAGGACTCCTCCCTAACAGCACTGTGCTGTACCCACATTGCTGAAGCTGTTCAAGAAGGCAGTTAGCCACCACCTTCTAAAGGGAAATTAGGGATGGGCAATAGATCCTGGCCTCATCATCGGAATGAACAAAAAACACCTTCTACATCTTTGGCAAAACCGCCTTACTTTTATATTCCTTTTCTCTTGCAATAAATGCAACATCCTTCCAAATCACTTGCTGTATCTGCAGATTAACGTTTTATGATTCATGTACTAGGGTACCAAGATCCTTCTGAACCAGTGTTCTATAGTCCCTCTCCATTTAAGTAATATGGTGCTTTCCTAACCTCCATGCCAAACAGGACAATTTTACATTCTTCCACATTATACTCCTTCTGCCAAATGTTTCCTCACTCGTTTAACCTATATACATCCCTTCGGAGACTCCCCTATGTCCTTTTCACAAGTTAATTTCCGACCTATCTTTGGGTCGTCAGCAAATTTAGCAACCATACATTTAGTTCCTTCATCCAAATCATTGATATTGATTGTGAATGGTTGAGATCCCAACACTGATCCGTATGAAACGCCATTCGTTACATCTTGCCAACCTGAAAAAAGCCCAGTTATCCCTACTCTCTATTTCCTGTCGGCTAACAATACTCTGTCCATGTTAATATATTACCCCAATGCCATAAGCTATTATTTTGTGTAGTAACCATGGATGTGGCTGCTTGTCTAATGCCTTCTGGAAATCCAAATTCACCACGTTTGCAGGTTCCCCTTTGTCCAATTATCAAATTTTTGTTACTTCCTCAAAGAACTCAAAGAAATTAATTAAACACGATTTCCCATTCATTAAAATATGATGACTCTGCTTAACTGCATTAAGATTTTCTAAGCACCCTGCTGGAACCTCCTTAATAATGGATTTCAGCAATTGCCCAGTGACAGATGTTTTTCTCCCTCATTTCTTGAATCAAAGAAAAGCATTCTCTATTTTCAAATCTAATGGGGCCTTTACAGAACCTAGGGAATTTGGGGAAATTGAATCCAATTCATTTACTATCTCCACAGCCAGTTCTTTTAAGACTCTAGAATGAAGCCCATCAGGACCTGAGGACTTGTTAGCCTTTAGTTCTGTTATAACCTGCATAGAGGTCACGGGGTATAGACTATTAAGTTCCCCGTGACCGTGGCAGAATATGAACTTCCCCATTTAAAGTGCGGGGCTTCCCCTTAACAAGGGAAGTTTGACCGGTATGAAAACCCCAGCCTGGATGTGGGCAGGGGCCAAAGTATGCTTTGGGGAGTGGAGCGTGCAGTTGCAAAATGAATTAAACCTTTTGTTTTGCCTCCAAACATTTGTTCCTTGTGGAAACTGTACTCAGATCCAACATTGGCGACGAGGGTACAGTGGAGCTGCCGACGGCGCCAATTTCTTTGAATTCAGCCCACTTTGCAAAGGCCTCAGGAGGCCACTTTAGCAACAGCATAGATGCCACACATTGGAAAGTTCAAACCCTTCGATGCATGTCTGGCTGACTGGTCCCTATATGTGGAACGAGTGCAGTATTTTTTCCAAACAAATGCCATTATCGGGGGCGAGCGTCAGTCAGTTATCCTCCTCACAGCTTGTGGAGTTGCCACTTATAGCGTAATTAAGAGCCACACTAATCCCGACACATCGGAACATGGTCTTTTGCCGCTTTGATAGCATTTCTGGGCGAGCATTTCAAGCCACCCATAATAGTTTGTTTTTCTGTTTTCATACGACTGCCCAAACCCAAGGGAAGACCATGACCAAGTTTTTGGCCCACCTGAGGAAACTCACAGAGTTTTGTGAGTCCGGGGCATCATTGTCAGAAACATTGCGAGACAGATTGGTGTGCGGTATCTGTGACACAGCAACCCAAAAGAATCTACCGCCTGAACCATGCTTGGACCTGCAGAGGGCCACTGAAATCGGCATATCCCGCGAAGTGCGGAATGAGGGGTCCAGGAGCTGCAAGGTATGGAAGTCCTCAGCCTAGGATGACCTACCGCAAGCCAAGCACTGCCTTCTAGGACTGAAGACTTGGGCCCACCACCATGGGGACTTTACCACTGAGAGCTGGACAATCGTCAGTAGAGCCCAGAGGCCCGATGGATATTATCCCCCAACCTGGAGGAACCAGATGATTGATGCAGGTAGGGCAGTGGATGTTGTCTATATGGACTTCAGTAAGGCCTTTGACAAGGTCCCTCATGGTAGACTGGCACAAAAGGTGAAGTCACACGGGATCAGGGGTGAGCTGGCAAGGTGGATACAGAACTGGCTAGGTCATAGAAGGCAGAGAGTAGCAATGGAAGGGTGCTTTTCTAATTGGTGCGCTGTGACTAGTGGTGTTCCGCAGGGATCAGTGCTGGGACCTTTGCTGTTCGTAGTATATACAAATGATTTGGAGGAAAATGTAACTGGTCTGATTAGTAAGTTTGCAGACGACACAAAGGTTGGTGGAATTGTGGATAGCGATGAGGACTGTCAGAGGATACAGCAGGATTTAGATTGTTTGGAGACTTGGGCGGAGAGATGGCAGATGGAGTTTAATCTGGACAAATGTGAGGTAATGCATTTTGGAAGGTCTAATGCAGGTAGGGAATGTACAGTGAATGGTAGAACCCTCAAGAGTGTTGAAAGTCAGAGAGATCTAGGTGTACAGGTCCACAGGTCACTGAAAGGGGCAACACAGGTGGAGAAGGTAGTCATGAAGGCATACGGCATGTTTGCCTTGATTGGCCGTGACATTGAGTATAAGAATTGGCAAGTCACGTTGTAGCTGTATATAACCTTAGTTAGGCCACACTTGGAGTATAGTGTTCAATTCTGGTCGCCACTACCAGAAGGATGTGGAGGATTTAGAGAGGGTGCAGAAGAGATTTACCAGGATGTTGCCTGGTATGTAGGGCATTAGCTATGAGGAGCGGTTGAATAAATTTGGTTTGTTCTCACTGGAACGATGGAGGTTGAGGGGCGACCTGATAGAGGTCTACAAAATTATGAGGGGCATAGACAGAGTGGATAGTCAGAGGCTTTTCCCCAGGGTAGAGGGGTCAATTACTAGGGGGCATAGGTTTAAGGTGTGAGGGGCAAGTTTAGAGTATATGTACGAGGCAAGTTTTTTACACAGAGGGTAGTGGCTGCCTGGAACTCGCTGCCGAGGAGGTGGTGGAAGCAGGGACGATAGTGACATTTAAGGGGCATCTTGACAAACATATGAATAGGATGGGAATAGAGGGATATGGACCCAGGAAGTGTAGAGGATTGTAGTTTAGTCAGGCAGCATGGTCGGCACGGGCTTGGAGGGCTGAAGGGGTTGTTCCTGTGCTGTACTTTTCTTTGTTCTTTGTTTGTTCAGATCACGGAAACCAGTATGAGCGCTGAGACCAGGCTGAAAAGCACCTGAGAGAGGGCCCACCTCCCGCCATCCTACCAGGGGCAACCGTCCTCTCACGGAGCAGACATATTGCCCAGGCGAGGATGTTGACGACTATCAATTAAACTGCATCGCTGCGCTGAAGGTGACGCCGATCCTCATTACCGCCACATAAACGGTCATCCAATTCAGATGGAGTTAGATACCGGGGTTGTTGTATTGGTCGTCAACTCAAAAACATTTGACCGCGTCAACTCAGAGATCTAAAGCTGATCCTGGCTGGTCACATATATGGAGAACCGTTGGCCATTGCCGATATCTCGGTGGTCCCCGTCAAATATGGGCAGCATTCCACCAGTTTTCCCCTGGTTGTGGTGTGCGGAAGTGGCCCTATCTTGCTGGAGTGAGATTGGCTGAAGCACCTCCACCTCAACTGGCAACAGGTTTGCTGCATGTACCTGGATGGGCCGGCGCTGTCTTAGCAAAATTCCCTGAGGTTTCACCAGTAAGGTCTGGGCTCTATCCGGGGAGGGCAACACTCAGAATCTGCGTCGACCAGTTGGCACAGCCATGCTATTTCTGTGCCTGGCCGGTTAGATACTCCCTATGGATAAAGGTTGACCCAGAGATTGACCAGTTGCAGCGAATAGGCATAATCTTCCCCGTACAGTTCCCAGATTGGGCAGCATCAGTCTTGCCTGTGCTGAAACTCGACGGCTCTGTATGCCTTTGTGGCAACTATAAGTTGACAGTCAACCGGGTTTCCCATTTGGACGTCTACCCTGTCCCGCGGGAAATGGGAATCCCGGTTGACTGTCAACGTATAGTTGCCACAAAGGACCTCTATGTGAAGCTCAGCGGAGGCCGCACCTTTGCAAAGCTAGATATGAACCACATATACCTCCAGCTGGTCTTTGACCTGGAGTCTAGGAAGTTTGTGACGATGAACACACACTGCTGACTGTACGTGTATACCTGTCTGCCTTTCACCTCTTGATTTACAATTATTTCTGGGATGTTATTTCTATCTTCGACAGTGAAGATCGACACAAAATATCCATCTATCATCTCTTTATTTCCCATGATGAATTCCCAGACTCACTTGTTGGAGAATTGATGTTAAATTTAGTTCTTCTTTTCTTTTTAAATACCTGTGGAAATTCTTACTATCTGTTTTTATATTTCTAGTTAGCTTCTTTCGTACTGTAACTTCTCAATATTTGTCCAGTAGTTTACACTTTCTGATGCCTGCCCCCCCACCCCGCCCCAGTTGCATGAACTTGAATCTCTTTGGAATCCTGCCCAGAAAAATCTAGATGTAATTTCACGGTGGGTGGGAAGCGTCTCGGGCGGGAACCCACCTTTGTTCCCTAAGGCCTTTCGGCTGCCACGTATTGGTCACTTAAGGGCCTTTTCCCGCCAGTCTCAATTTTCGGATTGGCAGGTGCCGGTCGGAGCAGGGTGGGAAACCGAAAAAATTACACATTTCTATCTCAGGCAGGAAAGGGGGAGGCTGCCTCAATATGAAGGCCCCTTCAGATTTGGGATGACCTCCCCTCCAAGACTTTGGCGCTCTGACCCTCCTCCCCTCCCCCAACCCCTGCCCCCCCCCCCCCGTCCCCTCTTCTGGCTGCTATGGTTGGAGGGGCTAGAAAACTGTCAACCAATCTGATTGACCAACAGCTCTCCACAGTGGGACTTCCTTCTAAGGCCAGATGGAAGTTGCGCCTGCTGCCACTCAGTGCTCAATTCAGAGTGAAAAGGCAATGGGCGAGCTTGGTCAGCGGGGATGGGTTATGCGCCAACTGGCATTTGCCATCCTGAAGTTTCTGGCCCGTATTTTCTATTAGTTATTTGTTGCTGTTTTTTATATTCTGTACGATTTTATGACCTACCTCTAATCTTCATGGAATTGTACACATTTTCTTTCAATTCGGAACTACCTTTAACTTCCTTAGTTGGCCATGAATGATGCACTCTTCTAGAGTCTTTCTTTTTCACCCCTTCCCCTCTTTCTTTCTCACTGGCACGTAGCTTTGTTGAGTTTTAGGCGCTATCTTCTTAACTCTATCTCTCTTGGCCTATCACTTAACCTACTTTCCCAGTTCACTTTAGCCATTTCCGTCTTCATACCCATATTGTCTTTATTTAAATTTAAGACACTAACCTTAGTCCCACCCTGCTTTCCCTCCAACAGAATGTGAAGTTCAATCATATTATGATCACTGCTACCTAGGGGGTCCTTTACAATGAGGTCATTACTAAATCCTGTCTCATTGCAGATTATCAGCTCCAGGATAGCCTGCTCTGGTGGCTCTAGAACATGCTGCACTAAGAAATTGTTCTGAAGACAGTCCATGAACTCACCTTCCAGGCTCGCTTTGCGAATCTTATCCATTCAATCTATATGCAGATTAAAATCGCCCAAGATTATAGTTGTAACTTTCTCAAAAACTCCCTTTATTTCTTACTGCATACCTCTTCCTTCCATGTAGTCACTGTTAGGGGACCTATGCATTACTCTCAAAAATGCCTTCTTGCCTTTGTTATTCTTATCTCTACTCAACCTGATCCTAAATCTTGATGTTTAGAACTAAGTCATCTGTGCCTATTGTACTATTGTCATCCTTAATTAATAGAGCTACATCACCACCCTTTCCCTGCTTCAGGTCTTTAATGACTCAGGGGACACTGGCAGTAAACAAACATGGATTTATTTACACTCTTTACAAAAATATGCATAACACAGCATATCATTCCCAGTACAACCCTAACTGGGAGGAATCACACCAGACCCTGGTTCTGGCCTGCTTTTCTGTCGGCTCATAACGAGCCCCAAGTGGTTGGCCTCCACTCCCTATCTGGGAAGTTCAAGTCCCACAGGGAGATCAATAATGGTTTCCTCAGGGTCCTCATGGGAGATATAACAAACCCCACCACGCAAAGCCCGAATGTCCCCATTCAGCCGCCAAGGGTGGAGCCCTCTGCGCCACCACTCACGGTTACAGCTCTGGATTGAGTGGAGTATATCGATTGGCCAATTGTGTTTCCTGGTTGACCACTGAAGAATTACTGCCAGGACCTCAGGTCCAGATGTGCCATCGTCTGCCAGCACGGACTCCTCTGCGTCCATCTCAGAACCGGAATCATCCTGCTCTTTCTGACCAAGGCACGGTGACTCGGGCGGCTGGGCCCCCAGACCGAGGAACGGTTTCCGGTGTGGCGAAGGCACTACCACCTCCGGCCGGGCGTCCTGAAGGGCGGGTTCCCGTCTCACTCCTGGGAGCCACAATGCTCCATCACCAAAACTGTGAGCATGGACGGCATCACCGGCGTAAAATGCCCGCACCGGCGCCCTCAGGCTATGGTGCCTCTTCTACGTCTCCTGTTGCCTTTCTACTTTGTTGCTGAGACTTGGAAAAGTCAGGCTCAGATGAGTCCCGAGCCTTCGGCCCATCAATAGCTCCACAGGGGCGATCCCCATCGTCACGTGTGGCGTTGTGCGATAACTAAAAAGGAACCGTGTCAACTGCATGTCCAAGCCCTTTTGAAGGTTTGGACCGCCCTTTCTGGAAGTCCATTGGAGGATGCCACAGGGAAGTTTGAATATGCTGAATGGTGTTCTGCGCATAAACATGGCCAATTCCTCACTAGTGAGCGGCATCCCATTATCCGTCACTTGGACTTCCGGGATCCCATGGGTGCTAAAAATACTTTTCAATCATGGCTCTGAATGTCGTGGAGGTCAACCTGCATACCTTCAGCCACTTCAAGTAGGCGTCCACGATCAGAAGGAACATGGGCCCTACAAATGGTCCCACAAAATCGCATGAAGGCGAACCCAGGGATGTCCCGGCCATTCCCAATTGTGAAGGGAGTCCGTTAGCAGGAATTTCTGAAGTTCCTAGCACACCTGGCAGCTTTGCACAACCCTCTTGATGTCCCCATCGGTGAGGTTCGCGAGGCAGAACCCTTTTATCTGCACCGCGTGTGACCCGGAGGCCAGGGAGATCCTTTGTTGGGTGGGGTAGGTGACCAGAGAACAGCGCCTTACCGTGTCGGGGTGGACAAAACTCTCCATGCTCCCGGAGTCGATGAGGCATGACATCGTGTGGCCGTTGATGCCGATCGTCGTGGTGGCCTTTGCTAGAGTTCGGGGCCGTCTGGTGACGGAGGCCAGCTGCAGCAAGGAGTGAAGATCGGGCAGCGCATCGTGAGCCGTGTTGGGGGCTTGAGGCCCCATCCAAGATAATGCCTTCCATGGCTCGCACATGGAGTCCGAGGACTCCGAGGGTGGCATGGGGAGGAACAAAATGGCGGCGGGGAGGGACAAAATGGCGGTGCACTCTGCTCCCACGAGGCGGAGGCCAGCTGCAACAACGGGTTTTGGTCAGGCAGCGCGTAGCCATCCGTGCTGGGGGCTTGAAGCCCCATCCAAGATGGCGCCGGCCATGGATCGCACGTGGAGTCCGGGGACTCGGAAGATGGCGGCGGGGAGGAGCAAACTGGCGGCGCACGCTGCTCCAGCGTGGCGGAGGCCAGCTGCAACACAGGGTTTTGCTCGGGCGGCGCGTAGCCAGCCGCGCTGGGGGCTTGAGGCCCCATCCAAGATGGCGCCGGCCATGGATCGCATGTGGAGTCCGGGGACTCAGAAGATGGCGGCGGGGAGGAGCAAACTGGCGGAGGTGGGCCTTGGACAGCAGGGACCCGCCAGAAAGACTGCGTCCGTGGGTTGGCCGTGGCCCTAGGGCAGGGGGGTGGAGGTGAGCGCTGGAGCGGGGCGTGCTGCGGCATTTTGGGCGGTGAGCGCTGGCCGGTCGGGCCCGGAGCGGGGCGTGCTGCGTTGTTCCGGGTGCGCAGAAGACCGCGGCCACGGCGCGGGGCGGGGAGAGGTGGGCGGTCGGGGCCTGGAGCTGCGGCGTTTTGGGCGGGGTGGAGTAAACTGCGTGTGGGCTGAGCTGAATGCACACCGGCTTGATGAGGAGATCCATCCTTCAAAAGTACTTATCTGATTAAATTGATGCACAATCAATACGCTTGAGTCCACGTGGAGTCATATCGATTCAGCGTTAATCAGATAGAACTGTACCCAGCAGCGAAGTTACAGAAGTGAAGACTGCTGGGGATGGCACTGGTTCTTATACCCCGCCTCTCAGGGCGGGGCTATGTACATTGCCCAATGGTAGACCCCGCGGTCTAGCCAATGGTTATTCCTCTCTCTGGTACCGCAATACCTGGTATTACCACACTCAGTATATTAGTGATAAATATTTTCCAGAGCTACCTTGTTTGTCAATGATTTGCACATGACATACTACAAATTTCAACTCATGACAAAATGCTTCAACTCTGCTGAGTACAAATTATTTTTGAGCAGATCGCCATCCAAGCACATTGCTGATTCAAATCCTTGAACTGTATATGATCATTCCTAGCCAGATTTCCAGGCAGAGAAAAAAACTGCTTTTGGCAGGGAAGCAGACTGCAAACATTCAAGTTGATTTATGAATATTAACTTGATAGTGTTAGACCAAGGAATGTTGTTGAAGACAACTTTACGTTCTAGCACTTTAGGCTGCACTAAACCAATTGCAAATGAAATCTTGCCTAAGTGCAATAGCTGTCTGCAATAATCAATCACAGTTATTCATCTTTTAACGCTTAGCACATTTACTATTCTCATCAGACAGCAGTGATGTAATACTCAATGCTACCAGAAAACCGTGTAGAGCACAAAATTATACTTGTGGAAAATCCAGCAAATCACCTTTCCCATCTGAACCATGGACGTCTCAGCATGACCCGATGTATCCCTGAAAGATGTGTTGTGGCTCCCTGCACTGCTACCAAGAGTTGACTTTGCAACTATTTCAAAACGTTAATTTCTTCTGAATGCACTTACCGATATTTTATTGTAAATTTTAAAGTGCAGACCCATTATTTTACAGGTATGGAATATTAGGAATTGCTTCTATTAACAGGCAAGGTCAGCCTATTTCTAATTTCCTGAAATAGTACCACATTATCAAACATTATTACTTAAATATAAAGTAAATCAAAATTGTGTATTAAGTCCAACATTTCACAGCATACCGAGACAATACTGTAGAAATAAAATCTAACTATAATTTTGATTGAATCATTCAGGTGTCAGTAAATACTTTGATTGATTTTGGCTAGATGAAACATTAATGGCCACAAAATCTAATGCTGTGACGACAATGGGATCAATGCAATAGATACCAGAGGTCCTCGCAATGGCAGCCACCGCACTGCTGGCTACTTGTCTTGCATAGTGCCCGATGCTTGGAAGTAAACTGCTGTGGGCATGTTGTGTGTGCATGGGAAGCTTTGACAGTGGGGAGATTTTGACATCAAACAACCTCTCAGGCTCATTTGGTGAATGTTTGGTAAACGTGGATCACGTAGGTCTAGTGAATGCCCTCTCGTGATCACTCATGCATTTAGCTGCACAAGTTCTGTTATTTAAAGAGTCATCCGACCAATTTGTAGGTGGGTGCTCTTGATTTACTTTTACTCTTGCAAAGTTTTGGTATGTTCATAAAATCCCTAACGGTGCAAAATGAGGACATTTGGCCAATCGAGTCTGCACCAATCCTCCAAAAGAACACGCGACCTAGGCCCACTCCTCCACCCTATCTCCGTAATCCCGTGCATTGATCATGGCCAATTCACCTAACCTGCACATCTTTGGACTGTGGGAGGAAACCGGAGCACCTGGAGGAAACCCAGGCAGACACAGGGAGAATGTGCAAACTCCACACAGGCAGTCACTCAAGGCCGGAATTGAACCTGGATCCCTGGCGCTGTTAGCAGTACCCTGTCACCATATTCTTGGATGAGATTTGGTGCTTTGTTGTTTTTGCATAAGTGCTGTTGCATCCTAACAGGAAGGTCAGAGGGGTTTTGTGACCATTCCAGTGAAAGGCTGGTACAATTATGGGGGCTGTGTTTGCAGACTCTTTGAAGGGGATGCCCAGAGATGAGACCTCTTAAACTCAATATCTAGGACAATACTAGGATAGTTCTATATAAATTTGTTTATTAAGTATTGAGATTAATCATAGATTAATCAGTAATCATTATTAACCATTAAACCTGTATTTTTAGGACATAACAGTGATAATCATTTAAACTCTAGCTACAAGCAGTGGCCACAATGCATGATGGGATTCAAGCTAGCTAACTTGCCCATGGTTTTTGAGACAAACGGGATTATGTGGTCAGCAAATTACATAGCCAACTCAGTAAACAGTTTTTATCAGTGGCTCCAATATCCTGTCTCAAACAATCCATGGAGTAAAGAGGAAACCAGCTTTGGTATCCTGCCCCTTGATGAACAATGAGGGGGACAGGAACTGACTGCGATACAAGATTGGGAATGTCCGAAAAACAACTTTAGAATGGACGCAAGATCCTGGTAAACAGCAGGTGACAGGATGGGGTTAAATCGTTACCTGATCACAAGTCATCATTTTGTTTAAAATGAATTTTACTGGATAATAGAAGTGACAGCTCCAAGGATTGGATCAAGTCCAACTGGGGTGGGCTATTGATTTTTGTAAAATGCTATAATTGATATGTTTTTATCAGTGTTAGCCAGATTGATTTTGGAATTTATCCAGATCTTTCTTTCGTGTAAATGAAATCAAGCTTGGACTAATAAAGCCGTCTTAACCAGGTTCATGTGTCTGTTGCCCTGTGTATTAAGCTGAGCCATAACTAAAAGGGGAGAACCCCATGTGAAAGCTGGTTAAATACTCAGGCCTTGGAAACACTCCTACAACACGATTAGCATTGTCAACAGGATTCCGGCAGAATGATCTGTCCCCTATGCGGGTGAGTACATTTTAATTTACCACCCAGTAGATAGAGGAGTTGCGTATCAGACGGCTGGATCCATAACTTGTGTGACCCGAACAAGGGGTGAAAGTTGTGAGTAGGTAGCAGCAGATGCATGCAACACTGAGGACGCACTTATGTTAGGTGGGCAAAGATGGACCACACTGATGAGCAGTACAGGATAAACCGCTGTGCGTAAAAAGATTGGAAACGGTCAGGTCTCGCGATGATTCAATGGACGCCAAAACAGGGAACCCCAGAGGGGACCCGATGGCAGTATGATACAAACCATTGTTATTGAGCATGAGAGGTGTAGTGATCTCTATATATGCATGTACGCAAGGGTTAATTTGTAATCAGTAGCACCACATGATCACTAGAGGGCCGGACCAACAGGGGTATAAAAGGCAACCACATTGGGTCTCTGGCTCTCTCGGGTGCACTGTGACCAGGGCAATAGCAGACTAGTTCAGATGGCTAGTGGAGTTACGTATAGTTACCGTAGTTAGATCTTGTTAATCTGATTACTAGTATCAAAGTTTAAAGTAAAGAACGCATGCAATTATTGTTATAGTTACTCAATAAACCTTTTGTTACTACTGGACAAGTTCAAGTCTTCTTCATCGAGATTCAGAAGACCTCATCACTAACCAAGGTTTGAGTAGCATATGTTACCTACTATACGGGTAACAAAACATGGTACCAGGCGTGTTGGCTTTAACAGAAGTAGTTAAATTAGGTTAGACAAAAAGAGAAGAAAATTCAGGCCAGATATTCGACTGTGGAAGACTTTGCAGCAAATGGATCCTCGACGACTAACGATGGGACTCATTGGACCGCTAGGGCAGCTGGAAACAACCGGTAATTTAAGTTATGACTGGAAAAGATTTGAACAGATATTCCAAATATTTATCACAGCTAATGATTTAAGCACGGTCTCTGATGCAACGAAAATAGCACTACTACTCTCAATAGGAGGGCATGAAGCTAGAGATATCTATAATTGCTTTAATTACTTAGAAGGTGAAGACAACACCAAATTAGACGTAATACTCAAAAAATTTGATGAACACTGTAAGAGTCAGTCTGGTGAGATGCTGGAAAGATTTAACTCTTGTCATAAATGCCAGAGAAACGGAGGGCCCATCACTGAGTTTATTACAAATCTCAAGTTAGTACCACAAGGCTGTGATTATGCTGATTTCAGAGACACGATGATAATGGATTTAAGGACTATCTGACAAAAATTTGAAGGAAGAACTTTCACAAGATAGGTGTCTAACTCTAGAAACTGCTATACAAAAATGCCTTGCATATGAACAAAAACAAAATCAATCCGGTGAGTCTTTACAAACACAGAATCAGTATCTAGAAAACAAAATCAGTAAAAATGGCGCGAACACTCACCATGAGGCAGAGGCAGGATCTCACTCGATGCAACAGCACTTTTTGATTGGCAGCCATCTTGAGCGAGAGCGTTCCGGCCAGTACGCACATGCGCACTTCTCAAAAAGGAGAACGGCAAAATACACTCGAGAAGCCGCAGTTGCGTAAAGAGCGCACAGTAAAGGAAACTTGAATTGCACATGCGCAATCGATTCCTACGCATGATGTCACAAGCGTCATGATGTCAGAGGACCCAGACCACGCCCACTTAAAAGGGAAATGCATGGAAATGAACAAAAAGAAATGTAAAGCTGCAAAACACAATTTTCTTACCTCAAAAGACAGAACAATGCCCGAACTTACACCAGCAGATGAAAATAACTTTCACAACACCCTGGAATATGCAGTCTGCACCACCCAAAGTGAAGAGCACAATGACAAATCCGAAACCCAAGAAGATGATTTGGTCATTGAACATGAAGAGAACGATAACAACTCCGAAACAAAAAGAGATGATTTGTCTACTGAACAATACACAAAATACTACTCAGACATGGCTGAGTTATTCGGATATGCTGATCACAGCATCAGCAACATGGTTGCAAAGCTCAACAAGACTCTACTCATGGTAGATGATTCCAATACCATGATGCCATGGCAGATCGTCGATACATTGGATGACAGCAATACCCAAGAAGAAGACAACGCCACACAGAGAGCACAAATCGACCCTACAGTGAGAACACTGCATGACTCCACAGAGAGAGCGATGACAGACTCCACAGAGAGAGCGATGACAGACTCCACAGAGAGAGCGATGAAAGACTCCACAAAGAGAGCGATAAAGGACTCCTCAGAGAGAGTGATGCAGGACTCCAAAGAGCGAGCGATGAAAGACTCCACAGAGAGAGAGATGATGGACTCCACAGAGCGAACGATGAAAGACTCCACAGAGAGAGCAATGACAGACTCCACAGAGAGAGCGATGAAAGACTCCACAGAGAGAGCGAGGAAAGACTCCACAGAGAGAGCGATGAAAGTCTCAACAGAGAGAGCGATGAAAGACTCCACACAGAGAGCGATGCAAGCCTCCACAGACAGCTCGGTAACAGACTCAAAAATGGAAGCAAGCAAACACTCCATAGCGAACGCCATGCATGAACAAGACTATGAAAGTCTACCAAGCTCATGTGAACAACAAAAATACTATGACAGTCTACCCAGCTTATTTGAGCCACCAGAACCCAGCTCATTTAACCAAGAAGACAGTCCACCCAGCTTATTAAGGGCCACCAGAAGAAGACTATGAAAGTCTACCCAGCTCATTTAACCAACAAGGCGACATTGAATGTCTACCCACTGTATATGAGAAAATTGACGAAGAAATCACAATTGCCATATAGGATGTGCAGGATCACAGCGAGACTGACAGATCTCAGCTCATCTGCACAGAAGCACTCAACAATCAGAGGAGGGCTACTCATGAGTCCAGAGAGACCATGTCAATTGAAATCGTGAAGATTTTGACTCCAGAAGAGGAGCGCCAAGAGTCCAGAGAGACCACATCAATAGAAATCTTGAAGATTTTGCCTCCAGAAGAGGAGCACCAAGACCCACAAGAGAATGAAATTGTGAAGATTTTGACTCCAGACGAGGAGCACCAAGACCAACAAGAAAATTAAATCGTGAATATTTTGACTCCAGAAGAGGAGCACCAAGAAACCAAAGGTGATTCAAATGAACCAGAAATAACTCCACAAGAGCAGCACAAAGAAATCAATGATGATTCAAGTGAACCAGAAATGACTCTAGAAGAGGAGTACCAAGGAAGCAAAGAAGAGGAATCAAATCCACCACAATTAACTGATGTCACCAACATCAATGCAACATCAGATCATTCTCACAATTCTCAAGAAGAAACGCTCAATGTAACAGATACCACAACGGACACTGACACCAATAACTGTGACAATGACTCAAATCATCCACACGGAACACTCATTGAGCGCAACAAGAACAACAAACACCGCAAGACGCACAGCAGAAACAAGAACAACAACAGCAACAAGAAAAACAACATGCAGCGCAACAAGAACAACAAAGACAACAAGAAATATAACAGAAACAACAAGCATGACAAGAAAAACGACAAGAAAACAACAAGCACGACAAGAACAACAGCGAAAACAACAAAAACAGAAATGACAGAAACAACAACAATGAAACAATGACCTGTACAACATGGTACAACTCTGCACATGAAGGACAATGCCACAGCACACTGCGAAACAATGACAAGCCTACAAACATGTCAAGGCATGACAAAGAATCTCACAAATTCACATCTGCTCCAGAACAAGCAAGCACGCCAGCTTTCAAGGCAGATGACACTAGGGGCAGCACGGTAGCCTTGTGGATAGCACAATTGCTTCACAGCTCCAGGGTCCCAGGTTCGATTCCGGCTTGGGTCATTGTCTGTGCGGAGTCTGCACATCCTCCCCGTGTGCATGTGGGTTTCCTCCGGGTGCTCCGGTTTCCTCCCACAGTCCAAAGATGTGCAGGTTAGGTGGATTGGCCATGATAAATTGCCCTTAGTGTCCAAAATTGCCCTTAGTGTTGGGTGGGGTTACTGGGTTATGGGGATAGGGTGGCGGTGTTGACCTTGGGTAGGATGCTCTTTCCAAGAGCCGGTGCAGACTCGATGGGCCAAATGACCTCCTTCTGCACTGTAAATTCTATGAGATCAATACCGCAAGCACAGGAAAAAGACCAGGTCAGACGACAAAGATGATATACAGAATTAATACCACAAGCATAGGAAAAAGTCCAGGTCAGACGACAAAGATGACATACAGAATCAATACCGCAAGCATAGAAAAAAGTCCAGGTCAGACAATGGTGTAACACAGAATCGTTATCACAAGTATAGAAAAAAAAAGAAAGTCTAAATCAGACAACAAAGTGATTCGACCACTCGAACACTTCATGATGACTTGATGGTCACTTAAACACAAGAACACTGACGACGTTCACAAAGAAATAACAGCATCAACATCACCACTTCAACAACAGAAGACGAAAGCAACTCAACCGAACAAATTCATAAAGTTTGGACTCACAAATTTTTTAAAATTAAGATTGGACTCATAAATATTAATTGGCTTTGTATAATCATCAAGATCATCACAACTTGTACATAACATAATTTGTCTACCTATTTCACGCAAGCGAAAAAACCTTAGAGACTAAATGTATTCACATTTGACGGATTAACTCATTGATTTTATGAAATGCATTTGCAAACTGCATTCATTATGTTTGTTCAATTTTCTTTACAACATACAGAAAATATGTAACACGAAAAAAAGGGGGATTTAGTGATCTCTATATGTGCATGTATACAAGGTGTTAATCAGTAGCACCACATGATAACTAGAGGGCCGGACCATCAGGGGTATAAAAGGCCTGGTTCTCTGGGTCTCTCTTGGGTGCACTGTGACCAGGACTAGACTAGTTCAGATGGCTAGTGGAGTTACGTATAGTTACCGTAGTTAGATCTTGTTAACCTTATCACTAGTATTAAAGTTAAAGTAAAGAACTCATGCAATTATTATTATAGTTACTCAATAAACCTTTTGTTACGACTGGACGAGTTCGAGTCTTCTTCATCGAGATTCAGAATACCTCATCACTAATCAAGGTTTGGGTAGCACATGTTACCTACCACACAGGTAACAAAACAATAGGTTGTTCAAAAAGATAGTTGAGAGAGGATATGATTCAGAAGCTTATGTGACCAAGCAGAAGGCTTGGTGAACAGGGCAGTTGAAAGCAATTGCAGCTGTCATACTTGCTGCTATGATGACGAATAGTGTCAGAACAGTAAGAAATGGAGGGAGGCTCAGACTAAGTGACAAGTTAGACAAAGCTGGTGTCATTATTCTGAGTCTCTATGTACAACAAGATTTAAAACCCCACTGCTTAGGACAGTTGTGGAGAAAGGTGAACTGATTAGATTTCTTCAAACTTGGCGAAGTAACAGAATTTGAATTGGTTTGGGAAAAAAAGGACAAAGGAAAATAAATTGGTGCATGAAATTTAACTATTTCAGCATGTTACGTAATGGGTTAAGAGACATTGCAATTAGTTGTCTCATTTATATTAAGTATCCATTAATTGACACTGATATGTAAAGGGGCTTCAGGTGCCCTCTGTCAGGTGATGAATAGTTAGAGTTATGTGCAAAGGCTGTTGGAATGAAATAAATGTGTGTTTGTGAAGAGGGAACAGAACTTTAGACTCTTCGTATCACAGCAACTAAAACGTCTAACAATTGGTAGCAGAGGGAGGTTGCTATGTAAATGTGAAGGGTTGAAAGATACAACTTTTCCAGATCAAACCAAGGAGTGAGTGAGAAAATAAAAAAAAATGGGGGGATATACGGCTGAACCGAGGATAAAGATGGCTGGATATGACTATCCTATCTTATTTTCTTAAAGGGAATTGTACGACCAATGGAGAAGTGCAGTAGTTATGTGGACTCAGGTAACTTCTTTGGGAAAGAGAAAACAAGAACATATAAGAACATAAGAACTAGGAGCAGGAGTAGGCCATCTGGCCCCTCGAGCCTGCTCCACCATTCAATGAGATCATGGTTGATCTTTTGTGGACTCAGCTCCACTTTCCGGCCCGAACACCAGAACCCTTAATCCCTTTATTCTTCAAAAAACTATCTATCTTTATCTTAAAAATATTTAATGAAGGAGCCTCTACCGCTTCACTGGGCAAGGAATTCCATAGATTCACAACCCTTTGGGTGAAGAAGTTCCTCCTAAACTCAGTCCTAAATCTACTTCCCCTTATTTTGAGGCTATGCCCCTAGTTCTGCTCTCACCAGTGGAAACAACCTGCCCGCATCTATCCTATCTATTCCCTTCATAATCTTATATGTTTCTAGAAGATCCCCCCATCCTTCTAAATTCCAACGAGTACAGTCCCAGTCTACTCAACCTCTCCTCATAATCCAACCCCTTCAGCTCTGGGATTAACCTAGTGAATCTCCTCTGCACACCAGTGCCAGTACGTCCTTTCTCAAGTAAGGAGACCAAAACTGAACACAATACTCCAGGTGTGGCCTCACTAACACCTTATACAATTGCAGCAGAACCTCCCTAGTCTTAAACTCCATCCCTCTAGCAATGAAGGACAAAATTCCATTTGCCTTCTTAATCACCTGTTGCACCTGTAAACCAACCTTTTGCGACTCATGCACTAGCGCACCCAGGTCTCTCTGCACAGCAGCATGTTTTAATATTTTATCATTTAAATAATAATCCCTTTTGCTGTTATTCATACCAAAATGGATAACCTCACATTTGTCAATATTGTATTCCATCTGCCAGACCCTAACCCATTCACTTAGCCTTTCCAAATCCCTCTGCAGACTTCCAGTATCCTCTGCACTTTTTGCTTTACCACTTATCTTAGTGTCATCTGAAAACTTGGACACATTGCCCTTGGTCCCCAACACCAAATCATCTATGTAAATTGTGAACAGTTGCGGGCCCAACACTGAGCCCTGAGGGACACGACTAGCTACTGATTGCCAACCAGAGAAACACTCATTAATCTCCATTCTTTGCTTTCTATTAATTAACTGCGGGCAACTAGGACTAGCTTAATGGTAAAAACTGGGCGGCATGGACTGGTTGGGCCGAAGGGCCTGTTTCCATGCTGTAAACTTCTATGATTCTATGAACCAATCCTCTATCCATGCTACTACTTTCCCCTTAATGCCATGCATCTTTATCCTATGCAGCAACCTTTTGTGTGGCACCTTGTCAAAGGCTTTCTGGAAATGCAGATATACATCCATTGGCTCCCCGTTATCTACCGCACGTTAATGTCCTCAAAAAATTCCACTAAATAAATTAGGCACGACCTGCCCTTTATGAACCCATGCTGCGTCTACCCAATGGGACAATTTCCATCCAGATGCCTCGCTATTTCTTCCTTGATGATAGATTCCAGCATCTTCCCTACTACCGAAGTTAAGCTCACTCGCCTATAATTACCCGCTTTCTGCCTACCTCCTTTTTTAAACAGTGGTATCACGTTTGCTAATTTCCAATCCGCCGGGACATCCCCAGAGTCTAGTGAATTTTGGTAAATTATCACTAGTGCATTTGTAATTTCCCTAGCCATCTCTTTTAGCACTCTGGGGTGCATTCCATCAGGTCCAAGAGACTTGTCTACCTTTAGCCCCATTAGCTTGCCCATCACTACCTCCTTGGTGATAACAATCCTCTCAAGGTCCTCACCTGTCATAGCCTCATTTCCATCAGTCACTGGCATGTTATTTGTGTCTTCCACTGTGAAGACCGGCCCAAAACACCTGTTTAATTCCTCAGCCATTTCCTCATCTCCCATTATTAAATCTCCCTTCTCATCCTCTAAAGGACCAAGATTTACCTTAGCCACTCTTTTTTGTTTTATATATTTACTATCGTTTACTATCTGTTTTTATATTCTGAGCACGTTTACTCTCATATTCTATTTTACTCTTCTTTATAGCTTTTTTAGTAGTTTTCTGTTGCCCCCTAAAGATTTCCCAGTCCTCTATTCTCCCACTGATCTTTGCTACTTTGTATGTTTTTTCCTTCAATTTGATACTCTCCCTTATTTCCTTAGATATCCACGGTCAATTTTCCCTCTTTTTACCGTCCTTCCTTTTTGTTGGTATAAACCTTTGCTGAGCACTGTGAAAAATTACTTGGAAGGTTCTCCACTGTTCCTCAACTGTTTCACCATAAAGTCTTTGCTCCCAGTCTACCTTAGCTAGTTCTTTTCTCATCCCATTGTAATCTCCTTTGTTTAAGCACAAAACTCTAGTGCTTGATTTTACCTTCTCACCCTCCACCTGTATTTTAAATTCCACCATATTGTGATCGCAAGGTATGGCATTGGTTCTTTCTCTACCATATGGCAGTAAAATCCGAAATAAAGTGCTTTCTGAGCTGGAGTTGGAAGAGTTAGACTCAGAAGAAGGTCTGGAGACTTTATTACATTATATGGATAAGATTTATAAGAAAGATAACTTGTTAAGTGCGTAAGAAGCATGGTCGGATTTTGATAAGTTCCGGAAAATGGAGGATATCTCCATGGAAGACTATATAATGGAATTTGGCAGACTATATGAAAGGCTGCAGAAACACAACCTGGAATTTCCACGGTCTGTGTTGGCCTTTAAATTACTTTACTGTGCTAGAGTGAGCAACATGGATAGGCTCCTGGTTTTGACAGGAGTTCAATTTACTGATAAGGATACCTTATTCGAACAGATGACAAAAGTTTTACAAAAGTTTCTGGGAAAACATTCGATTCCAATGGCTCTGATGACCCAAATAGGTCAGCCTGCAATAAGGCAGAATATGGAAGATATACTACTAACAGGATGGCAAAATCGTATGGCTACGAACAGGGCTTAAGACTATAGAAGGAGACCGAGACAAGGAAATTATGATGACAGAAACCCAGTTAGAACCTACAATAGGAAGATGAACTCCAGAAATGCACGGGGCATGATAAATCGATGTTTTCGATGTGACTCTCAATACCATTATGCTTTCAACTGTCCAACTCGTTATGATAGAGTGTTTGAAGCGACACATGACACGGAAGAGTCAGAAGAGGAAAAAGATAGTGACCAGAAAGAAGGCATTGTCCTATTGACAAGCAGTTTTACGCCAGTAATGAGGGCGTTGGTTGCAGAATCCTTCAACTGTGCTATATTGGACAGTGGCTGCACATCTACTGTGTGTAGAATTGACTGGTTAAAATGTGACCTGGACTCTTTGAATGCTGAAAATCGTAACATGGTTAAGGAATTTGAAAGTTCCACAAGTTTCAGGTTTGGGGATGATAATACTCTGAAGTCGCTGAAAAGACTGGTGATCCCTTGCAACATTGCCGGAGTGAATAATTTCATTAGCACGGATGTTGTATTAAGTGAGATACCTTTGCTTCTGAGCAGACCGTCGATGAAGAAAGCACATGTGAAAGTGGATATGGAACTGGATAAGGCAACAGTTTTTGGGAAGAAGGTGGACTTACAATTTACACAGTCGGGACACTATTGTATTCCATTACTGACAAATAATATTTCAAGTAGAGTGGTTAAGGATGTGTTAATGGCAGTTGAAAATGGGACTTTAGCTGATAAAAAGCTTGTGGTATTAAAACTGCATAGGCAATTTGCACATCCGTCTCCTCGGTGGCTGAAACATTTATTAATGGATGCAGGGGTAAGGGATGACGACTATACTAAACTGATAGAACAGGTTAGTGACCGCTGTGAAGTTTGTAGGAAGTACAGAAGGACACCAGCACGACCGATAATAACCCTACCTTTGGCCAGGGATTTTAACGATGTTGTGGCCATGGACCTTAAGATCTGGGATAAAGCAAATAATATATTTATTTTGCATTTTGTAGATTTAGCAACCAGATTTAGTCAATCAACGATTGTATGAAGTAAAGAAAAGAGAGTAATTCTGGATCAAATCGTGGAAAAATGGATAGGGACAGGAGTGGGTCCACCGGCAAAATTCCTTACGGACAATGGGGGAGAATTTGCTGATGATGAGTTTAGGGATATGTGTGAAAACATGAATATCAGAGTTATGAATACGGCTGCAGAAAGCCCATTTAGTAATGGGGTCTGTGAAAGAAATCATGTTGTCATCGATGACATGCTTCGGAAAACTTTGGCAGATCGACCAAATTGCAGGCTAAATTCAGCTTTAGCATGGGCAGTACATGCAAAGAATTCATTGCAGATGGTTTGCTTCTGAGCAGACCGTCGATGAAGAAAGCACATGTGAAACTGGATATGGAACTGGATAAGGCAACAGCTTTTGGGAAGACGGCGGACTTACAATTTACACAGTTGGGACACTATTGTATTCCATTACTGACAAATAATATTTCAAGTAGAGTGGTTAAGGATGTGTTAATGGCAGTTGAAAATGGGACTTTAGCTGATAAAAAGTTTGTGGTATTAAAACTGCATAGGCAATTTGCACATCCGTCTCCTCGGAGGCTGAAAAATTTATTAAAGGATGCAGGAGTAAGGGATGACGACTATACTAAACTGATAGAACAGGTTATGACTGCTGTGAAGTTTGTAGGAAGCACAGAAGGACACCAGCACGACCGATAGTAACCCTACCTTTGGCCAGGGATTTTAACGACATTGTGGTGATGGTTATCAATTAGTGTTTGGTAGAAATCCTAAAATCCCGTCCATTTTTGATGACCAGCCTCCAGCTTGGAAGGGAACGACAATTAGCTCTGGTTTTGCTGAACATTTAAATTCTTTACATAGCAGTAGAAAAACCTTTTTTGGAAGCAGAAGTCTCTGAAAGAATTTGCAGCTCTTTAAGACATAACGTACGGCCATCAGGTGCCATTTTTCAGCAAGGAGGCATGGTATACTATAAGAGAGACAATTCTAATGAATGGAAAGGCCCAGGGAAGATCATAGGCATGGATGGCAAACAATTATTTTGCAACATGGTAATCAAATTGTTAGGGTACATTCATCAAGGATAATGGGTACAGATTACAAATTTTCAAATTTAGACAGAGCAGACAGACATGACGAGGAATCAGAGTCATCTGGTACGCATGTGTTACAGAACTATGAGGACCAATTCACTGATAGAGACAGGGTTTCTGTGGAGGAACACAACACTTCTGATGAATTAGAACAGGCCATTTTTCCGAAAGGGCAACTGCCAAAAGTTGGTACAAAAGTGACATACTTGCCTGAAGGATCTAGTCAATGGAAGGATGCAACTGTTATTAGTAGAGCAGGGAAGGCCACTGGAAAGTATAAACATTGGTTGAATGTAGAGCATTCAGGGGAAGGAGATAAGACAATGGATTGGGAAAACGAAGTTCAAAAATGGAGGGCACAGAAACGCAGTGCCAGTTCAGGTAGTACATTGGATAGTGAACAGGTCCGCAGGAAAAGGTCGAGAACTATTGAAAGGACATCCCACAGCAGAAGGGAAAGATCAAGCAGTAGCAGTACAGAACGAGATACCAGGCGGGAGAGGGGACGTAATTTATCAAGGTCTCGGAACATGAGTAAGGCTACGAATACTAATAGGAGCAGAAGCCCACATGCAAGTGAGATTTTGGTGGCTTCAAATAAATTAGATGAAAAAGTTATCAAAGAAGCTAAACAGCAAGAATTGCATAGTTGGAGTGAATTTGGGGTGTACCGGATAGGGGACAAAGAGCTCTATCCCGCAGATGGAATTGCACAGAAAAGGTTCGTCCGGATGGAACTTATAAGGCAAAGGCCAGGCTTGTGGCAAGGGGATTTGAAGAAAACTTAAAAGATCAGGATTTAAGGGCAGATTCACCTACAGCAGGAAAGATTATTTTAAAGATCTTCTTGGCTCTATTAGCCACAAAGGCATGGGAATGCAAATCTATAGATATAAAAGCTGCCTTTTTGCAGGGGCATCAGCTCCAGAGAGATATTTTTCTCCGTCCTCCTAAAGAAGCAGCTAACACAGAAGGGGTACTCTGGAAGTTGAACAAATGTGTATATGGATTAAATGATGCATCTAGAGTCTGGTATTTTTCGGTAAGGTCAGTTTTGTTAAAGGTAGGCTGTTGCCAATTGAAAGCAGATCCTGCAATGTTTTACTGGCACTATAAAGGAAATCTTTCTGGCATTTTTATGATGCATGTCGATGATTTTTTGTGGGGTGGGACTAGTGATTTTGAAGCTATTGTAATCTCTGGTTTGAGGAAAGTATTCAGGGTTGGAAGTCAGGCTTCCGGTGCATTTAAATATATTGGAATGGAAATTGGACAGACTAAGTTAGGGGCAACTTTACGTCAGCAATCTTATTTGGAAAGCATCAGCCCAATAGCAATTAGTCGTGGCCGAGTTTCACAAAAAGACGCAATGGTTTCAAAGATAGAAAAAGAGCAACTGCGAAGTTTAATTGGCAACTGAACTGGTTAGGTAGACAGACTAGACCGGACGTGAGTTTTGATGTCTTAGAGTTGAGTACAAAAATGAATGATCCCAAAGTGGAAGACATAATAAGAGCAAATAAAGCGTTGGCCAAACTAAAAATACAGGAGTGTGTTTTGAAGTTCCCGGTTTTAGGTGACCTTAGGCACTTGAAAATCATAGTTTATAGTGATGCGTCCTACGCAAATTTATGTGATGGGGTTTCAAGCGCAGGAGGTTTTATAATTTTCCTTTTGGGGAACAATGGTAAATGTTGCCTGCTTGTGTGGGAAACAAAGAAAATAAGGAGTGTTGGTAAAAAACACTTTGGCTGCTGAGACGTTAAGCCTTGTAGAGGCGGTGGATATGGCCTTTTATATAAGTATGATATTGACAGAAATTCTGGGATTAGGGGATTTGGATCACATTGACAATAAATCCCTGTGGGAAAATGTGCACTCTACAAAAAGTGTCAATGAAAAGAGGTTACGGATAAACATCGCAAGTTTGAAGCAGATGTTGGACAGAGGGGAAATAACAAAAATTAAATGGGTCGACAGGAGCTATCAACTGTCAGACTGTTTTACGAAAAGAGGGGCGAGTTCACAGAGACTTTTGGATATTGTTAATGAAGGGCGCTTGTTTCTGTGACTGTTTTTTTTTCTTTCTCGTCCAAACAAAAAAAAGGGTGGAAAATCATGTGTGTGTTTTTGAGCTTCTTGAAATTTTGTTTTCACCTAATTATTTTTTTTTCTCCAAGGAAGGGGAGACTGTTAAGTAATGGGTTAAGAGACATTGCAATTAGTTGTCTCATTTATGTTAAGTATCCATTAATTGACACTGATATGTAAAGGGGCTTCAGGTGGCCTCTGTCAGGTGATGTATAGTTAGAGTTTTGTGCAAAGGCTGTTGGAATGAAATAAATGTGTGTTTGTGAAGAAGGAACAGAACTTTAGACTCTTCATATCACAGCAACTAAAACGTCTAACACAGCATGCTATTAATTGATTTTTAAATTTCCCCGAAACATGTGTGTAAATTACTTGATACAAGGTTAAATTGTGGATTTATGGAAATCCAATAGCACCGGTTAAAAGTAGAAATTTTAAGCATGGTCTATAGGAATTTGGAATAAATGTGAGAATTCTATTCGTGCTATCACATCACCCCCGTTAGGAAACAAAGGTTTTGTAGTTCAGAATGTGTTTGAGCGATATGCCTTTGAGATTTGAATTTACTAAAGGATAGGTGATGCCTATGAAATCAGATGTTGAGGATTGGTTTAAATGAAAAGAAAAAGATAAATTATTCAAATAAATAATTGAAGTCTTATAATGAAAAAAAGTAGTGAATCTTGTTCATTATTTTAGCCAAAAGAGTGTCAGGTTGCAGTGCATCAAGAGAAGGCTGAAGATTATCTGTGAATTTTCCAAGCAAAAGTATCGTGTTTCATAGTTTTGGGGAGATTCGTAGAGTAATGTTATCATTAAGGTTTATTTTTCTGGGGAATTAACCTTGAGTTTTTTAAATTACAGATACCTGAAGTGTAGAAAAGAAAATGCAAGGACATTTACGTAATTCATTTTGGTTATTTTCGTTTCAAAACACTTGGGCCGGGATTCTCCCTTCTGGGGACTAAGTCCCCACACCGGCGGGAAAACTGGCACCAACGACTCTGGCGCCAACGGTCCCCCAAGGTGAGGACTTCTCACCTTTCTAGGGGGCTAGGTGGACGCCGGAGGGCCGGCACGAGTTGACGCATGCGCGGAATGGCTGACGTGATCTCGCGCATGCGCGGACCAGCCAGCATATTTCCATGCATGCGCGGGGGTTCTATTCTCCGCACCGGCCACCGGGCAACATGGCGCCGTCCTACAGGGGCCCGGCGCAGAAGAAAGAATCCCCCCACGGAACAAGCCCGCCCGCAGATCGGTAGGCCCCAATCGCGGGCCAGGCCACCCTGGGGCCCCCCCACAGGGTCGCATCCCTCCGCAGCCCCCGAGAACCATCCCCACACACTCACCTGCCACCTGCGGTGTGTGAGGTGAGTAATTCATGCCGGCAGGACTGGCCAAAAATGGATGGCCGCTTGGCCCATCGGGGCCCGGAGAATCACCGGGGGGGGGCTACTGTCAACGGCCCTTGGCCGGCGTGGCAGGAATCCCGCCGCCGCCCGAAAAACGGCGCCGGAGAATAGGGCAGCCTCCATCAGGGCGGGATTCGCGCCTCTCCCCATGGATTCTCCAACCCACCCAGAGAATCACAGCCTTGCTGTCTGAAGTTGAAATTTTTGAAGTTTAATCATTTAAGTGATTTAAGCCCAAACAGTTGACAAAAACCTGCAGTCATGTTTTCTGGCCAGAGGCATAGAACATAGAACAGTACAGCACAGAACAGGCCCTTCGGCCCTCAATGTTGTGCCGAGCATTGTCCGAAACCAAGATCAAGCTATCTCACTCCCTGTCATTCTGGTGTGCTCCATGTGCCTATCCAATAACCGCTTGAAAGTTCCGAAAGTGTCCGACTCTACTATCACAGCAGGCAGTCCATTCCACACCCTAGCCACTCTCTGAGTAAAGAACCTACCTCGGACATCCCTCCTGGATCTCCCACCCCGAATCTTATAGTTATGCCCCCTTGTAACAGCTACATCCACCCGAGGAAATAGTCTCTGAACGTCCACTCTATCTATCCCCCTCATTATCTTATAAACCTCTATTAAGTCGCCTCTCAATGCCCTCCGCTCCAAAGAGAAAAGCCCTAGCTCCCTCAACCTTTCCTCATAAGACCTATCCTGCAAACCAGGCAGCATCCTGGTGAATCTCCTTTGCACCCTTTCCAATGCTTCCACGTCCTTCCTATGGTGAGGTGATCAGAACTACACACAATACTCCAAATGTGGTCTCACTGCTGGTAACTGGTCTACAGTCTGAAAATTTTCCATCCACCACCACCCTCTGTCTTCTATGTGATAGCCAGTTACTTATCCAATTGGCCAAATTTCCCTCTATTCCACACCTCCTTACTTTCTTCATGAGCCGACCATGGGGAACTTTATCAAACGCCTTACTAAAATCCATGTATACGACATCAACTGCTCTACCTTCATCTACACACTTAGTTACCTCCTCAAAGAATTCAATCAAATTTGTGAGGCAAGACCTACCCTTCACGAATCCATGTCGACTATCCCGGATTAAGCTGCATCTTTCCAAATGGTCATAATTCCTATCCTTCAGGACCTTTTCCATTATCTTCCTGATCACCGAAGTAAGACTAACTGGCCTATAATTACCAGGGTCATTCCTATTCCCTTTCCTGAACAGAGGAACAACACTCGCCACTCTCCAGTCCTCTGGCACTATCCCCGTGGACAGCGAGGACCCAAAGATCAAAGCCAAAGGCTCTGCAATCTCATCCCTTGCCTCCCATAGAATCCTTGGGTATATCCCATCTGGCCCAGGGGACTTGTCGACCCTCAGGTTTTTCAAAATTGCTGATACATCCTTCCTCAGAACATCTACTTCCTCCAGCCTACCCGCCTGAATCACACTCTCATTCTCAAAAACATGGCCCCCCTCCTTTGTGAACACTGAAGAAAGGTATTCATTCAACGCCTCTCCTATTTCTTCTGACTCCATGCACAAGTTCCCACTATTGTCCTTGACCGACCCTACCCTCACCCTGATCATTCTTTTATTTCTCACCTAAGAGTAAAAAGCCTTGGGGTTTTCCTTGATCCAACCCACCAAGGACTTCTCATGCCCCCTCCTAGCTCTCCTAAGCCCTTTTTTCAGCTCATCCCTTGCTACCTTGTAACCCTCAAGCGACCCTACTGAACCTTGTTTTCTCATCCTTACATTCTCTTCCTTTTTCCTCTTGACAAGACATTTAACCTCTTTTGTGAACCATGATTCCCTCACACGGCCATTTCCTTCCTGCCTGACAGGGACATGCCTATCAAGGACACGCAGTATTTGTTCCTTGAACAAGCTCCACTTTTCATTTGTGCCTTTCCCTGACAGTTTCTGTTCCCATCTAATTCTCCCTAATATGAATAGGATGGGAATAGAAGGATACGGACCCAGGAAGTGTAGAAGATTGTAGTTTAGTCGGGCAGTATGGTCGGCACGGGCTTGGAGGGCCGAAGGGCCTGTTCCTGTGCTGTACATTTCTTTGTTCTTTGTTCTTTGTTCTTGCCTAATCGCATCATAATTACCCCTCCCCCAATTATAAACCTTGCCCTGCCGTATGGCCCTATCCCTCTCCATTGCAATAATGAAAGACACCAAATTGTGGTCACTATCTCCAAAGTGCTCTCCCACAAACAAATCTAACACTTGGCCCGGTTCATTACCCAGTACCAAATCCATTATGGCCCGCCCTCTTGTCGGCCTATCCACATATTGTGTCAGGAAACTCTCCTGCACACACTGTACAAAAACTGCCCCATCAGAACTGTTCGACCTAGAGGTTCCAATCAATATTTGGAAAGTTAAAGTCACCCATGACAACTACCCTGAGACCTCCACACCTATCCACATGATTCCAGGATATTTTTGAACAACATGTGGGAATTTTGATCCGGATACAAATTTACACATGTAAGAATGGGGCCATTTTAATTTATTAGGGTTGATTGGAGTTTGGGATATCGAAAATGATTATGGCTGATCCTGTGTTGGATTGATTTTGTGTTAAAACTTCGGGTCAGGTTGAAAAATAATTATTCCTGACACAACTGATACAACTAGGTGTCGTGTTATGTACTCTGGGATAACACAGGCTGCAACTGGATGCAGCTTTAACCAAAAGATACTCCAGACCTTGAAGTTCGTTCAATCTGATCTATTGCACCAGTAGCACAGTTAGCACAGTTCTCTATGAGTTTGACTCTCTGCTAACCTAAGTGTGGTTACTCTGTCTGACTGAACCAGACTAGCTCTTAGCCATGTGCTAGAGGTGTGATACTGTACATACACCCTGACTCACTCTGTAAATGTTCATCAGTGGAAAGAGGCGAAGTGTGAGTGCCTCATGCCTTTTATAATCAGATACCACATCCGAGTGTCCTGCCTGCTCATTGGTCATGTTCTGTTCTCTGTGTTTATTAGCTACCTGTCTGTTCCTGTCTGTATATCATTATCTGCATGTCTGCATATCATGACACTAGGAAGAAAAGAAATAAATTTTGTGTGGGGAAAAAATGGTGTAAAGTAGAGATTAATGAAGGTCCCTCATCATGTTTCTGGTTAAGTCAAACAAAGGAGGGTGGTGACGCAATGACGTCTAGTTGAAAGCTTTTACCCCACCTCTTTTCGTACAGCAGAGAATTAGCCCTTGCCTGTTAAAGCGGAAGATGCTTTTTTTTACAGGAATTGAGAATTTTAACTTTGAAATGTCAGATATGCCCAGACTAATTAACACATTTTGCCCCAAGCAGAATGGATCTTTTGTGTTTTACTTTCTAGGTAACTGTAAGTGGAACAAGATTTGCAGTAGCTTCGAGAATTTGAGAATTTATAAGTGACTTTTAAAATGTGCAGCAATAGTCGGCATGAATTAAAATCTAGTGGAAGGGTAAGCAACCCTTGCGAAACCCTTGCAATATTTAGCAAAGGGGGAAGGGCTAGCAAAGACAAAATAGAGTGGGGGGAGGAGGAGATGCAGGCTTTTTCCAATTTAAAACAAGCGATGGTGCAGGCGCCCGCCCTGGGGTTTTAGCATGCGCTTCATGTGCAATAAATGCATCAGAACTCATCACACTGATGGGTAAGATAATCCTCCATAGTCCTCATACTATTGTTCAACTCTTAGAGGCTGGAAGACTGACGGGCATCTCAGATAGTGGACACACAAAGTGGGAAGCTAATATTTTACCTGGGGACAGACATGTGGAAATCTGTAAAGATATGAGGGAAAATCCTGCGATAGGGTTAACGATACAAGGAACGGAGCATGATTGTGTTGTGGAAGTAAAGCAGGACACTAGTGGAGGCTTGACAGAAGAGCCACTAGTGGGAGAGGGAGTGAGCAACTTATATGTAGATGGAGCAAGGACGTATATAGGAGAAGCCCTTACGGCATGGGCTGTAGTGGATCATGAAGGTGAGTTGATGGCAGGAGATCAGAGCCCCGGGAACCACTCAGCACAAATAGCTGGATTAATAGCTTTAACGAAGGCCCTGGAATGGGGCAAGAGGAATCGGATCAATGTGTACGCTGACAGTCGGGACACTTCTGGCGTAGTTCATGACTATGTGACAGCATGGAGTAGGCGAGGGTTTGTGACCTCCAGTGGAGGACACATACAGCATGGGAATTTAATCAAGGACTTGATCCTGGCCGCCCAACAGCCCATAGAAGCATCTGTAATGAAGGTCCAAGCCCATCGGAAAATTGAGAATTATGCACAGCAAGGCAATAGTTGGGCCGATCAGGCTGCAAGAGACCTAGTAGAGCAAGAACGGATAGGGATGCAGACTCAAGGAATGGCAGCCATGAATGCCACAAACAATGCTGATATTGATGTAAGCCTGGTGCAAGAACAAGCGCAAGTGGAGGAAAAGGAGGGGTGGAGAAATAACGGGGGATGGATAGGCCATAATGGAATATGGAGGAGAGGGGGAAAGATAATAGCCCCCGAGGCCGTGCAACAATCCCTGTTAGACATATATCATGGACAAGTGCACACAGGGAGAGACAATATGATCAAACTATTAAAGAAATGTTGGTTGTAGAAGGGAATGGGCAGGGATGTGGCCAAATTCTATCAGTGATGCACACAGTGCGCCCTGATTGAACCAGGCTGTCCCTGCAAGATAAAAATGGGAAGTCAGCCCCGGCCCAAGGGACCATGGGAAAATTTGCAACTAAATTTTATTGGGCCTTTGCCTCGGGTACAGGGTAAAACATACTGTTTGGTGGTTGTAGATCAATTCACCTGTTGAGTGGAAGCATTTCCGTGTAAGGACGCCACCGCTAGTACCGTGACTTTGATATTGGCTAATGAAATAATGCCAAGGTGGAGGGTGCCCCTCCAACTGGATTCTGACCAAGGGGTCCATTTCACGGGAAAAGCCATGAAGGAGGCTTGTAAGGTTTTGGGAATTGTAAGTTATCGCAACTCATCAGCTGAACAAAAATGAACTGGACAAAATTGGAAAGGATATGTTCCATTTTAGAAGGACATGCTGTACAGATAACAGAATCCATGTCTGCAGGCAGACAGCAGAATATACATCCGTAAAACTAATCTCAGATAGGAACACAGCAGGGCCATAAGTCATGACAGGGCCAAAGGAAAAGTTATGCAGGAAGATGTAAACGGCCCGAATTCACTCCACGAGAAACAGTAAATCAGTTTTGCCCTAACCAGACGAAATCGCGCTATGCTAAAGGAAAACAATTAAAGTTGTTCCCAACATCCACTTGAGCCATTTGCAAGAGATCAGTGGTCCCCAGAGACATTATGGAACCTATTGTGGAGAAACTGATCAAATCAATTTCATCCTGTCAGCAATTAGCAGCTTTGTCCTGGAACTCACCTGTGAGAGGGGCCAGTCAGCTCCATTCTGGTTTTTGCCTGTAAAAATACGGGACTCAGAGGCTCTCGCTCTCTTCACTTGCTACGAGGCTGCTACCAGACTACAAGACAGAAGGAACACCAGGATCAAGGCCCAGCAGCCAAACGCACCAGTCAGTTTTTGAGGAAGAGCCAGAGACATCCGTGCCGGTTTAACTATTCTTCCTGGGAACGGTGAGTATACTCTCTCAGCCCACAGAAATTCCCATCACAATTCCGTAAGTTTTAGAATACTCATGGACAAAGACGAGACTGGTCCTAAAGAAAGAGTGCTAAATTGGGGAAAGGACAAGTATAACAAAATTCAGCAGGAGCTAGGGAATGTGGATTGGGAGCAGCTCTTTAAGGGTAAATCCACATTTGAAATGTGGGAGTCTTTTAAGGAAAGGTTGATTAGAGTGCAGGACAGACATGTCCCTGTGAAAATGAGGGATAGAAATGGCAAGATTAGGGAACCATGGATGACGGGTGGAATTGTGAGACTAGCTAAGATGAAAAAGGAAGCATACATAAGATCTAGGCGACTTAAATCTGCTGAAGCTTTGGAGGAATATTGGGAAAGTAGGACAAATCTCAAACACGCAAGAGGGCTAAAAGGGGTCATGAAATATCTTTGGCTAACAAGGTTAAGGAAAATCCCAAAGCCTTTTATTCGTATATAAGGAGCAAGAAGGTAACTAGAGATAGGATTGGCCCACTCAAAGACAAAAGAGGGAATTTATGCGTGGTGTCAGAGGAAATGGGTGAGATTCTTAATGAGTACTTTGCATCGGTATTCACCAAGGAGAGGGACATGACGGATGTTGAGGCTAAGGATGGATGTTTAAATACTCTAGGTCAAGTCGGCATAAGGAAGGGGAAGTTTTGGGTATTCTAAAAGGCATTAAGGTGGACAAGTCCCCAGGTCCGGCTGGGATCTATCCCAGGTTACTGAGGGAAGTGAGGGAAGAAATAGCTGGAGCCTTAACAGATATCTTTGCAGCATCCTTGAGCACGGGTGAGGTCCCGGAGGACTGGAGAATTGCTAATGTTGTCCCTTTGTTTAAGAAGGGTAGCAGGGATAATCCAGGGAATTATAGACCTGTGAGCCTGACGTCAGTGGTAGGCAAACTGTTGGAGAAGATACTGAGGGATAGGGTCTATTCACATTTGGAAGAAAATAGACTTAGCAGTGATAGGCAGCATGGTTTTGTGCAGGGAAGGTCATGTCTTACAAACCTAACTCTTTGAGGAAGTGACAACATTAATTGATGAGGGAAGGGCTTTAGATGTCATATACATGGACTTGAGTAAGGCGTTTGATAAAGTTTCCCATGGCAGGTTGATGGAAAAAGTGATGTCGTATGGGGTTCAGGGTGTACTAGCTAGATGGTGAAGACATGTAAAATGGCTGCGTTCCGATTAATCTGGCCAAAACCCAGTTTAAAACGGCTAACCCGAAAGACTGCTGGGAAAAGCAGCCAAGAAGACACAAGCAGGCAGCTGCAGACAGTTTTGCATATTCGGCTCTAGGAAGGTAGCCCAGATCGATACACAGGGCTATCAACAGCCCATCAACCCAGGTATTCACAGTTGCATTCAGGACTGTTTGCAGCCAATCTATTCAGACATCCACAGTTAAATCGGCTATCCCTGGGAACAATTGCAACATATTAGCAATTGAATACTGGGCCAGATACCTGCCTGCAGTGGCCGAAACAAAGACAGGTGAGCGACCACCCCCCGATCGATGAATCGCCTCACCATTGAACACATCAACCCCAGAGATTGGGGACAGAATCCAATCACTTGGGACTCAGGGTCAAGGGCCGCCCCGGGAGGCGGGAAGCCCCTGGGCCCTATAAAAGTGAAGGTCCAAGTTCAGTTCGCTCTCTCTCCTCTTCACCTGCTCGAGACCTTCGCAAGACCAGCCACCGGCAAGTGTAGGTTTGAATCCAACGATCGCTATCCGGTAGAGACACCTAGCCACCGACCTGTAGCAGCCTTTTTAATCCCGCAGGCCAAATTTGATTGGACAAGCCATTCGTTTCCCTGACCTGGTGGGCTCTTCCTAAGTTAAGTATTGGCCAGTAGTGATAGGTTTATTATATAAATAGTAGTATTAGGGTATTAATATTGCTTGTTGTATATAATAAATGACCGTTGTTTTAATCCTTACTAAGCGGTGTGCTGTGTTATTAATCATAACCTGAACTTGAACCACGTGGCGGTATCATAAAGATACCTGGCGACTCATGAGCAAAGGTGACCTAAACAGAGCAAATAGACTAAAGCTAAAAAGAGCAACAATGGATAAAGAACTGGCTGGGCAACAGGAGACAGAGAGTAGTGGTGGAAGGGAGTGTCTCAAAATGGAGAAAGGTGACTAGTGGTGTTCCACAGGAGTCCGTGTTCGGACCAGTGTTGTTTGTGATATACATAAATGATCTGGACGAAGGTATAGGTGGCCTGATTAGCAAGTTTGCAGATGATACTAAGATTGGTGGAGTTGCAGATAGCGAGGAGAACTGTCAGAGAATACAGCAAAATATAAATAGATTGGAGAGTTGGGCAGAGAAATGGCAGTTCGAGTTCAATCCAGGCAAATGCGAGGTGATGCATTTTGGAAGATCTAATTCAAGAGCGGACTATACGGTCAATGGAAGAGTCTTGGGGAAAATTGATGTACAGAGAGATCTGGGAGTTCAGGTCCAATGTACCCTGAAGGTGGCAACGCAGGTCGATAGAGTGGTCAAGAAGGCATACATCATTCTTGCCTTCATCGGACGGGGTATTGAGTACAAGAGTCGGCAGGTCATGTTACAGTTGTATAGGACTTTGATTAGGCCACATTTGGAATACTGCGTGCAGTTCTGGTCACCACATTACCAGAAGGATGTGGATGCTTTAGAGAGGGTGCAGAGGAGGTTCACCAGGATGTTGCCTGGTATGGAGGGTGCTAGCTATGAAGAAAGGTTGAGTAGATTAGGATTGTTTGCGTTGGAAAGACGGAGGTTGAGGGGGGACCTGATTGAGGTCTACAAAATTATGAGAGGTATGGACAGGGTGGATAGCAACAAGCTTTTTCCAAGAGTGGGGGTGTCAGTTACAAGGGGTCACGATTTCAAGGTGAGAGGGGGAAAGTTTAAGGGAGATTTGCGTGGAAAGTTTTTTACGCAGAGGGTGGTGGGTGCCTGGAATGCTTTGCCAGCAGAGGTGGTAGAGGCGGGCACAATAGCATCATTTAAGATGCATCTAGACAGATATATGAACGGGCGGGGAACAGAGGGAAGTAGATCCTTGGAAAATAAGTGAGAGGTTTAGATATAGGATCTGGGTCTGCGCAGGCTGGGAGGGCCGAAGGGCCTGTTCCTGTGCTGTAGCTTTCTTTGTTCTTTGTAATTAGGTTAGATTGTTGAGGTTGGGATGGGTGAGTGGATATATATATGTTTGTGTGTGTTTAAGTAAATTTGTGTAAAAGTAAGAATTTTCGATACGCCCTTTAGTTTCTTGCTTCCCATAGTATTTTTATAACCGGTGTTTGTATGGCATAGTCTGAGTTGTGGAGGGCCTAATTTTCTTGAATAAATTATTTATTTGTAAATCTACTATTGTTGTAACCTCACCTTTCTTTCACTGTCCGCTCTGGTTGAGTCACAATAATTGCCAGAACATAATTATGTAGTCGAGGATCCAAAAGGAATCCGAGTGCTTCGAACACGCTCACTCAAGAAAGGCTATCAGTTAGGAATAAATAGTGGCCCCTCTTTCTCTCTCTCTTGTGAAGTTGCACTAGTGGGGCACTTCAGGGTGACATTTCACCATCAACAGGGGAGAGACTCACACAGGTGTAGGTGGCAGTCAAGGTAATTGGCACTGCATTAGGACAAATCCACTGGTTAGGCATAAACAGTGAGGCTTGTTCCCTCTCTCTTGCAAAGCTGTCCCAGTGCGATACCTCCAGGTTCAGATTTCAACACCTGGACATGGAAGGAGCCGGACATTGCTGAAACAAAAACCAATGATCGCATCTATACTAATGTCACGCGGGTGCGTCGGGATGCTGTAAATGCTATGAGAGACGCAAAGAGGAGGAGTGGTATAGGTTTTTGTTATGACGGGACTCAGGATGTATGCACAAACAGGACTCTATACGTCCCTGTGCGGCAACTTATATGAATTACTTGCAATTCCGAAATACCTGGGCCCTATATCAGTTGGGAAACCAGGATCAAGGGAATTACAAGGGATACAGAAAGCTGGGACGCGGGACCATTGCCCCCAGGCAAGATGACATTGTTTTTTAAAATGACCGATCAGAAAACGTTAAATGCCCTCGATGGCCCAAATCGCCCGACTGTGAAATATAAAATTATAGGGGACCGTCTGGAGATTCACTGTATAGATCCCTGCCAGGCACCTAACTGTACTAAAGATCATGAGATGATATGTGATAGATTAACAGCTTTGTATTAGGGAAGTGCGGTAGGCAGCCAGTCAGCACAGGAGCCCGAGAATCGGGTGGGATATTGTAGGAAGCAAGGACCTCACCAGATAAGGGTAGGCGCTTGGCAGAAGCCTACCACTGTGACACCAGCGAGCTCCGGCTCGGTTACAACCAGGAACCCAAGGACAACCCCCAAGCCCGAATGTGATGAGCATATCACTAGCCATACTATGGGACACGGGTTCGTTCTGACCCCCACTAATGAATCAGTGACGGTAGTACCAGGATATGAACATGTAAAAGTTATGGTTAATCTCGCCAGCCTACACTTACCAGCCTATTGCTATGGTCGGGGATTATTTGTAGTCTTGGAGAGGGAGATTTTGGATGGGAGTGGACTGAAAACACATAAGCGACAACAGAGAGACATAATGGAACTAGCAATTGGAGGATATGGGGCAGGAGTTTCGACTGCCAATGCCCTTGACATTGCAGAGATAAGTAAAGAGATTGAGATTATGGAAGGGCAAATGAGAGCTGCAGGTTATATACCAGGATGCCGGAACGGCTACAGACCTTAGCCAGCAAGTTAATCAGCTTGTGTGGAAGGAACTTAAACTGTTGCAGCCATATCAGACAACAATTAATGAGTTAATCGATAGACAGAGTGCTATCTCGAAGGAAGTGTACCGAGTAATATGTATGTAACACACTTATTACAAAGCCTTCAGGCCAACCTACTCCAGCTGGATACACACCGAGTACCTAATTAGGTGAGCAATGATCAATTGAAGACTGGTTGAAAACGGCTCACCAAGCTCCTGAATACCTCAGGGAATTGACGTTGACCAGTCGCGTTCCCTTTGCCAATAATAACCACACCCTCCTAGTGGAAATGATGTTCCATATTCCCAGGGTAGGGGAGAAGAGTACTCATGAACTTCTCCAGGTGAACAACTTGGGATACAATGGGAATGGTGTGTTAATTAAACTAAAGAATGCCCCTGAACATGCAATCCAAAAGGCGGATAGGATATACTCTATCAACCTCTGGGCCTGCAAAGGAGGGGGAAATAACTGGTTGTGCCCAAAGTATGCCATTATTATGGAAGATTACTGTGGGTACACTACATATGAGAACTGCACATTAACAGTCGAAGTAAACAACCAAACTGTGTGTGATAGTGCTCAGTACTTGATCAATTACTACATTGTGACATCATATAGCAATTATACCAAGCGAGACATTGTTTGTGAGTTGCCTGGGCATAAAGTTGTTCAAACCAATTTATCTGATTCAATTTCCATTGGCCATCATGAACTGACTCCACACAGGTATGTGTCCATTGTGGAAGCAGATGACCTTGAGCGAACTGACGATGACCAACGGATTCACCGATACGTCCAGAAGGGACTTCCACACTTCCCGCACTTGCAGGCCAACAGGGAAGAACTTAAGAAGGAGGCAATACAGATTGACCACCCCTGGAACAAGGAGCGGGAGCTCATTAAGACTCACGCCGAGAAGGCTGAGGAACTGTTTAAATCACAGAACTGTTTCACTAGAATATGGAATTGGGGACTGAATACCAATATCCATCCATGGATATGCATCATATCGCACATTGTTGTAATTCTGCAGCTGTTTATATTGCTTGTCTTTTTTATTACACTCTATTGCCTCAGATGCCGCATTAGGGAATGGCGGGGAGACAGTCGCCGCCTAGAAAAAAAGGAACTGTTACAGCTCTTACCTGTTGACCATTCCACACCTGGGCCTGACTCCAACAAGTTCAGTATGTCTATTTAATGGCCTATTCTTGGGCTAACCAAGGGCCAAAAGGGGGGACTGAAGGGGGTGTTCAGAGATGAGATCTCTTAAACTGAATAGCTAGATAACACTCGAATAGTTCTACATAAATTAGTTTATTACGGATTGAGATTAATCATAGAAAGTATACCCAGTAATCATTATTAACCATTAAACCTGTATTTTTAGGTCATAGTAGTGATAATCATTTGAACTCTAGTATACAAGAAGTGGCCACAATGCATGATGGAATTTAAGCTAGCTAACTTGCCCATGTTTTTAAGACAAACGGGATTGTGTGGTCTGCAAATTACATAGCCAACTCAGTAAACAGTTTTTATCAGTGGCCCCAATATCCTCAAACAATCCATGGAGTAAAGAGGAAACCAGCTTTGGTATCCTGCCCCTGGATGAACAATGAGGTGGCCAGGAACTGACTGCGATACAAGATTGGGAATGTCCGAAAAACAACTTTAGAATGGACACAAGATCCTGGTAAACAGCAGGTGAAAGGATGTGGTTAAACCATAAAAGTCATCATTTTGTTTGAAGTGAATTTTATTGGATAATATAGAAGTGATAGCTCCAAGAATTGGATCAAGTCCAACTGGGGTGGGCTATTGATTTTTAAAGTGTTAGCCAGATTGATCTCGGCATTTCTCCAGATCTCTCTCTCTTGTACACAAAACCAAACTTGGAATAATAAAGCCAGCTTAACCAGGTTGATGTGTCTGTTCCTCTGTGTATTAAGCTGAGTCATCACTAAAAGGGGAGAGCCCCATGTAAAAACTGGCTCATACTCAGGCCTTGGAATCGCTCCTACTCCTACACTTACTTGGGAGACAAATGCAGAGGCAGTAGGAGGAAGGCTCTCCACAGAAGGTCCTACCTTCAGTGAGCACTTCTCCTACCTCAATCTCAGTCAGGAGCAATGCCTGAGGTGCTGGCAATTTGACAAGAAGAGGATCACAGAACTGTGCCATTGCCTTCAACTGAGTTTTACATCAGGGGGAGGATAATGCTGACTGTGGCCATCACTCTCAACTTCTATATAATCCGATCCCCTTGAGAGGGGATTTCATCTTTTCTCTGACCAGAGGAGAAAGACCAACTTAGAGGAGAAGACAAATGGCTCTACCAAGGTAGCAGGATTCCATTGGTGTTGGAAGCCATTGGCAATACGCACATGGCCCTGTGAATTCCACGTATAAATGAGGAGATGTACAGGGAATGCAAATTGCATTTGGTGTGTGATCATGCTCAGACCATCAAGCTGGTATATGCCCATTATTCCAGCAGAATGGCAGCATCTTCACCCTGAGGCATTTTTCTGTTTTCAAGCCAACAGGGAGAATTAGGAATACCCCCCACAGACATGGATTATGACTCCCTCTACCACCCAACCACATGAGAACAATATGCCTACAATGAGAGCCATGCTGCCACCTGGAACATCATGGAGAAGATCATTGGGATTCTCAAGTAACTCTGGTTGGAAGACTTAGGGCAGAGCCCTACAATACTCGCCAGATGTATGTCCAAATTCATTGTGGTCTGCTAAGTCTTCCATATCTTGCTATGGTGAAAGTGTATCCCCTGCCAACAGATATCTGGAGGTCACCTTGAGAGGAGGAGGAGGAAGAGGAGACAGGGAGGCAGCATCCAGGATCCTTTCTCTCAGGAGGCATCCAGGATCCCTTCTCTCCAGATGGTCTATTTGTGAGCACCTACTGAAACTTTGGATTCATTAGGAAGTTATCCCATCACCACCTTTTCACCTTTCTATTCATCTACAATATTCCATCACAGAACCTTTCTTGGCCAAACTCCTGTAATAAAAGCCACCAACAAAAAATCCTTCCATAAAAAATTTATCCAACACATCCAATAATACATACAAAAATAAAGTATTCTCCCTTGTGTATCCCCCAGTGCCTGCCTGTGTACCTCTGACTGGCCTAGTGCACCTATGTAGTGTTAACCCTGTGGCTGCAACATGACTGGTGGAAGACTATTACAATCCCAGACCAGACCCCAACAGTTGCTAGGATACCAGACAGTAACCCCAATATTTTATTTAATTTGTAAGACTGTGAGGAAAAGATACTTCACTCCAGGAATGACTCCATGCACAAATATGGTGTATTAAAACAAACTTTATTATTAACAGGGTCTTAAATTAACTTTAACCTCATAAAAGAAAATAGCTTACAATTGCCAGTGAAACAATGCTTAACAATAAAACAAAGGTGGGCAGCACGGTGGCACAGTGGTTAGCATTGTTGCCTATGGCGCTGAGGACCCGGGTTCGAATCCCGGCCCTGGGTCACTGTCCGTGTGGAGTTGCACATCCTCCCCGTGTCTGCGTGGGTTTCGCCCCCACAACCCAAAAGATGTGCAGGATAGGTGGATTGGCCACACTAAAATTGCCCTTAATTGGAAAAAATAATTGGGTACTCTAAATTTATTTAAAAAAACAATAAAACAAAACACTTTAACTCCTAACTGCTATCTTTTCATCTCCAATTCAGCAAATCCATCTCAGGTTAAAACCCATTTTTAGGGCAGCACGGTGACCCAGTGATTAGCACTGCTGCCTCACGCGCCGAGGACCCGGTTTTGATCCCGGCCCCTGGTCACTGTCTGTGTGGAGTTTGCACATTCTCCTGTGTCGGCATGGGTCTCACCCCACAACCCAAAGATGTGCAGGGTAGGTGCATTGGCCACGCTAAATTGCCCCTTAATTGGGGAAAAAAGAATTGGAGGGTACTCTAAATTTATTTAAAAAAAATAAAAATAAAACCCACTTTTAAATACAGTTATCAAACCGAGGAATACTTGCTTTATAGAGATGTCTTAGATAAACGGGGATCCTTCAGGAAGCTTTCAGATTCTTGCCTGTGTCAAACTACTCCCATCATTTGGCAAAAAAGTTCCTGTTCTATTCACATCCAAATCTAAATTCACTGCTTTCAGAATCTGCCATGTCTGTTCATAGACACATCTAAACTAAACTCAGCACCTGACAGCTTCAGCTCCTGGCTCCTCCCATTAACTACATCATCTCTATCCCACTAACTGTGTTATGACCATCTTACTGATGCAAAACACAATGGGCGGACTTCTCTGTAGCCCGACGCAGAAATCGAGAACGGCAATTGGGCGGAGAATGGCTCCCGACGGCGAAATCAGGGCAGGCGCAGGTTTGACGGCGGTTCGCGATGCTTCACCCCCTCCAAATTGGCGTCATTGGAACACGCGCTGCGTGCAATCGCAACCCCGATGGAGTGTCATCGGCTGGCCCACCGCGGTGCTCCGCCTCTAATGGTCCGAGTTCCCAACAGCGCAGGCCACATGTGGTCCCAGCGGTTGTGAGCCTTGTGTGCTGGCTGCGGACAGTGTCCGGCACTGCCACACTCGGCCGATATCCGTGCCGCTGGCCAGGGGGCTTCTGCTCGGGCTGAGGGGAGTGGGGGGGGGGGGGGGGGGGTGGCCAGGAGGTGGGCTATGGGGTTGGGGTGGGAGGGTACACGGTTCAGCACAGCCTGCGCTACTGTGTCTTCCGGTGTGACCATTGCGTGTTAGGGGGGGTTGGTGTAGGCGTGCAAGGCTGCAGCTTGTCAGCCCTGCATATGTGCGGCCCGGGGCTCGGCGATTCTCCGGAAGCTTTCCGCACGTTCCGTGGGTGTTTCACATGGCCCCGGTGCCTTGCCCTTCAACGGTGCCGGAATCAGTGAGGGTTTCGCGCCGATTTTCCCATCATGAAACACCACGGATCCTCCGTTGGAACCGGAACTTAGCCTCAGAAACGGAGAATCCGGCCCAATGTTTTTAGTTATCTACTCCCCAGGGAACCTTCTTCCTGTAAACATTATACATTATACATGGTTGGAATGAATTATGATCTTACTATTACGCTGCTTTAATTAACCCTTTTGTAGCCACAAAGCCTGGCTGTCTTTTAAACCAGGATTTTTAAAAACTTAACTGCAGCAGTCACATACACACACTAACCCAGGCTTTTAACCATCACTGCACCAGATACATGTATCTGAAATTCGTACATTCATCACAAGACTGTTGACTTTCAATGAGGGAGACTGATTTTACAAATGTGAAGTTTATTTTAAGATGGTTATGGTTTGAATAGTCTCTTAAGTTTAATGTAGAGTAGTGAAGAGTGTATGTGATCTGCTATGAGATGGTTACCTGCACCCCAGATTGGGACTGACTGAAAGCAAGATGCAAAATGTTCACATTGTAACACTAATGATGGTCTTGCAGTCTGTTCTTGAGCAGCTTCTTCCTCAGAGATCTGGAGCAGTTCTCACCTTTCCTCATGATGCTTCTGTGGCTGGCCAGATAGAGTTCATAGAATTTACAGTGGAGAAGAAGGCCAATCGGCCCATGGAGTCCACACCCCGGCCTCTGAAAAAGCACCTACCCAAGCCCACACTCCCCTCCACCACAGCAAACTAGACCAACCTTTGGATACTACAGATCAATGTAGCATGACCAATCCACCTATGGACCGTGGGAGAAAACCCACGCAGATACGGCGAGAATGTGCAATCTCCACACAGACAGTGACCCAAACCGGGAATCGGACCCATGCCCCTGGTGCTGTGAAGCTACAGTGCTAACCACTGTACTACCGTGCCGCCAGTTGACAGTTCTTGGATAGCTGAAAGCAGAAATCAGAAGGGATATGGGTTGGGATGAGATTGGGGGGGGGGGGGGGGGGGGGAATAGTAAACAAAAATGTCTGTGATCACAATACTGCAGCTTCACACTTCATGCCAGATAGCACAATGAGGATGAGGTAGGATTAAGAAGGGCCATAAGGCAGGCGTATATCGCCATCCTGAATATTCTCAGGAGCACTGGATGGTCAGGGAGGGGGTTAGTGTTGAGCACAGTCTCCTCCAGTGGGCATGGGTGTTGCAGGCATGAGTATCCCCCTCCAGTTCTGCTCTGTTCTTTATTAAGGGCCCACCTTGTCATGCAAGAGACTGGGACAAATGTCAGCGAGTGTGTTTCCATATGTTTGTGTCATGTGCCTGCCATAGTTGGACAGTTGGAGGTGTGTGAAGGCTACGAGAGATGTTTGTGAGGTTGGTGGCATTTGTACCGGTGTGAAGGTGAATATCAAAATGTTCGGCCTGAGTCCTGATTGCTAGAGATTGCTGATGGGTGGCTGTCAGGGCTGTGATGCATCAAGCAGCGTGAGAGGTTGGTGATCCAGTGGGCAGAAGCTGTCATTTGAAGATGATTGATCTTTACTATCCGGTGAGGTCATTAAACTTCTTCAGGCAGTGTTTCCAGGATCTCAGGGCCAAATCTGGGAATTTATATTCTTGGCCACTTGTGCCCATTCCTTTTTGGAGGTGTTCCTGAGTGCCTCTTGGCCCTCCACCCCACCAGGAACATGGCCTCTCTCCTCTATTACGACACCATATGTGTGGGGAAATACAGAATCTTCAGAGTAACACATCAGCTTTTAAAGCCAAACCACAAATGTGACAATGTAAGCGCAGCCGCCAGTAAGTCAGATACAAATGTAAATGCCTGACATAAAATGCAGAGGTGACTAAGCAATAGTTCACAAACTGCAGACACAAATTGCTGATATAAGTTGCAGAGATGATGCCCCAATCAGGAGTCACAACTCAGGAATACTGAGCCAATGGAGAACAAAGGAGGGCTGTTACCAAAAATGTGCGTATTTAAGAAAGCTTGACCTTGAGTGCATGGTGGGGTCTCTTTGTTCCTTTGTTTCTTTTTTTATATCTGAATTTGTACCAACTACGGTTTGCAATAAACTCAATCTAAAACTACCAGGAGACTTTGACTCTTATTAGAAAATAAGAGATCCTACAACTTGGTTCTGCGAGCAAAGTCGCTGGAGGATCAAAGAACCAAAGATCTAGACATTGGAACTATATCGGCCCCCGGAGGCAAGGACACCTCGTTTTTCTAAAAAATCCTCAGCCGTTGTTTAGACTTGGTAACCCTCTTACAAGACCTCAAACCCCTCTGGTCTAGTAGTCGGCTCAAGCCCCTAACAGACCCCTGAAATTTGGCGGTATAAAATATAGATTTCTACCGACCTGGTTAAAAATGCCCCACGGCTTGAGACCCTCAATGAGAATGGGTATTATGGCAGAGGAAAAGAATAAACAGTTGTCTACCACCGTCAAAGGCGGGTAGGCCCCGCCGGACGTCTGGGAAGACGAGATAATTCAGCAAGTAAAAGAATATATAGAGCAGCAATCTGACTTATCCAAGACCTGTACTGAGATTGAGCAAAATTATGGTGCATCCAAGGGACAATGGTCCTTGGAAGATATTAAAAGGGTCTGGGGAACAACGACCCGTATGAAAGAAAAGGAACAAAGCAAATGGTCCCCAGTAGTCAAAGGCCTGGTCCGACAGCTAAACGAAATTATGAGTCACTCCCAACATGATCGCACCCTGACCAATTTGAAGGGCCACCTGAAGGTAGTCTGCGAACAGTTAAGAAAGGAAAAACTTAAATTGGAAAAGTTGGAAGTTGAAAATAAAAAAATTAAGTCCAAAAACAAAGAACTCAAGAAACAATTGCATGAAGATCCAGTAACATAACCGAAAAGGCCAAGGACACCTCCCGGGTCCCCCACGACTAAGTTGTACCCATGGCGAAAATAGAACAGGAACAGTGACAACTGGTCAAGAAACTGATTCTGAGTCCTCTAGCAACTCTAGCAGAGAAAGTGGCACTGAGGAGGAACTCCCCAAGGCGCAGCTCGCCCCTCTAAGAAAGGGGCTACGATTAAGTCAGAATAAACTATTGACGAATATGGTAAGAAAACAATCAGAGCTAAATACGCCCAACACTTACACCAAGTCCCATCGAACCCAGAAAAAATGATAAATGGTCAAAGAATTACCACACCCCAAGAAATGGGGAATGAAGACATGGGACCAGCTTGAACGTTTAAAGGGCATTTATCATCTCCACCCGTGGTACAGGGTACAGATCCGGACGGTAATGGTACCCAGGCGAGAGGGGAAGAAACTAAATAAAGCGGTTTGACCTGCCCTTGGAGATGATGAACAGCTACTAGAGGCTGGATGGGCCGCAATAAGTGCTGGGTACAGGTTTTCAGCCCAGCAAAAACGGACTGGAGAAAGATCGCTGCTTGCCGGCAAAAAGGGACGGAGGAAGTGTGAGAGTATGACAAGTGGTTCCAATCTGTCTGGTTGGAACACTCTGGAATAAACGAAGAGGGACCCAAGTGTATGGACGAGAGCACTTTTGGACCCATGAATGCTGCCTTCGACGCTGGATTAAACTACTCGGTGGGAAGGCCAAGACACAAACCTTGCAGTATTAGTGGATTGATGTAACCAACTAGACCGGGATGTGGAAGCTGGACTTCAAACCATGCAGGCAGGATGGAAGTCCAAGGATTCTAACAACACTCAAGATAGACGACCCGGAAGATGTCACTACTGAGGAAAGGAAGGGCACTGGGCCAAGATTTGCACAGCAAAAGGATGAGGAAGAGTACATCAGGGAAACAACCTGACACACAAACCAGACCCACCCTCTGATGGCGGCGACCTCTGGGAAAGATTCACGCAGCTTACACCACAGCAACAGAAGGAGTTACTGGAGGTGACAAAGAATTAGAGGAGCTCACCCCCGCCCTCCCGACATCTCTCCTGGCACTGAAACAACAGCCAGGAGGTGGATTGTATATCGCCATGAGGGTGGGCGATAAAGATATAGACTGTCTCCTGGATACAATTAACATGTTTACCCCTGTGATAGAAAAACTCTTTATTTCCAGATGACAGGGTGCAAATTTCCCATGGGGCTGGGGCAATGGTTTGGTGATCAGAAGCATTCAACCTACGCTCATTGGACTTGGTCCACACAAATTGACTACAGTGGTTTGGATATGCCCAGTGGACAAAGCCCTTCTGGGCATGGATATCCTGACTCAATTAAATTCCTCATTGCATTTTGAGGATGGGTTGGGTGACATGGTCGATTAGACTTGAAGAAAGAGGCACTGAAAGAATACCCAATATGGGCCAAAGAAAAGAACGATTGTGGTCTACTCCGGTTGGAACTGGCTCATTTACTGGGATTACCCCACCGTGCATTAAACAATATCCCATTAGCCCAAACCCCATTGTTGAGATCTTGCCCATCATCCAACAACTAGAAGAGCAAAGCACGCTGGTCAAAACACATAGTTCCTCTAACAGCCCCACACAGCCAGTACGGAAACCCAATGGGACTTGGCGTCTGACCATCGATTACAGGAAGGCCAACCAGTGCATTGCTCAAATGGCCCCTTTGGTCACCAACTTCTCCAGCATTTTTAATGCCCCAACGCTGCAACATAAATGGTTCTCGGTTATAGATATGGCCAATGGATTTTGGTCAGTGCCATTGACACCGTGGTTCACCTTTGCTGTCCAACAGCAGCAGTACACCTGGACACGACTACCATAGGGTTTTTACAACAGCTCTATGGTATTCACATGGCCTTACAAAACCATTTGAGAGAATTACCTATCATGCCCTCCATGGTTATCCAGTACATGGATGATATTCTGTTGGCCTCCAACATGGTAGAACAACACAAACAAGACCTGTGTACCTTACTGGACAACCTCCACCTGAGAGGACATAAAGCCAGCATTGCCAAAGCACAAATTGTCCAAAAAGAGGTTATGTACCTGGGCAAAAGATTTCGGGAAATGGGGGCAGCACAGTGACACAGTGCTTAGCACTGCTGCTTCACAGCTCCAGGGACCCAGGTTCAATTCTGGCCTCGGTGACTGTCTGCACTTCCTCCCCGTGTCTGCGTGGGTTTCGTCTGGGTGCTTCCTCCCACAGTCCAAAGATGTGGATTAGGTGGATTGGCCATGCTAAATTGCCCTTAGTGTCCAAAAGGGTAGGTGGGGTTACTGGGTTATGGAGATTGACGGCATTGTCTTAAGTAGGGTGCTCTTTCCAAGGGCTGGTGTAGACTCGATGGGCCGAATTGTAAATTCTACGATCCTATGATTCTATGAGAACTTACCCAGGATAGGACCACAGCCATTCCGGCTGCCAAACAGCCACTACTATACAAGAACTCAGGTCCTTTTTGGGTTTGTGCAATTTCAACCGAAATTGGATCGAAACATACACACAACTTGATCAGCCATTGAATAACCTCTTAAAGAGGAAGCGGGCATCCAAGGAAGCTATCGCCCTCATGGGAGAACAACAAGAGGTCTTGTGTTCGGCACCGGCTCCGGGAATCCCCGACAACGGGAAGCCATTTACCCTGTTTGTTCAAGAGAAAGAAGGAAATAAGACCGCAATACTGGTGCAAGAACATGGGGATCAACAGAGATTTATTGTGTACTATTCTGGAAAACTGGATGCAATGGCCCTTGGATGGGGAAGTTGCCTGAGAGCAATGGAAGCCATGTGTCGGGCTGTGATGGCCACTGAGGGTCTAATCGTGGACCAAAAGCTAACCGTCAAGTGCCCCCACGCTGTACACACTTTGCTGTCTGTGGACAGAGTATCCCAAGTGAACCCAGCCAAATGGACAGGGGTCGTGGAAGCTCCCAACCAGGCAGAATATGGACTTTTGGCCAACTCATTGACCACCAGCCAATCAATTGCACTGAGTCCCACCCCATCTCTCGGGTGCTGAAAAGTTTGGGTCTTGCTCTCCAAAGGTAGCAGCACCGTATACTATGTTGCAAGTTATTGAATTAATCCTTCTCTCTGCTGCTTGACTTAAAGATACATGTCCATTCAGCATCCATGGATCAAAATCATAACAGGAACAATAAAGAAAGGGGAAATAACGGAATCAGCAGGATGGACCCTTACACCTCCTCAAATAAGAACTCCGGTGGTGTGTCTCGGAACTTGGGACGCCTCTCTCGGTTATTGCTCCATTTGGTGTCCTGTTTCGTAAAGTCATTAGCTTTATAGTTGGATAGTAGTGGCTTTTCTGCAGTTCCACTTTAAGAGGGGCAGACTGTCTTTAACAGAACTGCTGGTTAGCTGAAATATGTACTAACCACACACATCACCAGCTTCTGTGCTCAGCCAGACAGATGCCAAAATCTGTCAAAAAAAATCATTTGTGTTGTACTCCACGGTTGTGGCATTACCTTTTGAGTTTAGCCTTCTTCTTCATGTCTCCTGGATTACTACACTTGAAAATTATCACTCGTTTATTATTAGTGTTATAGAATTAGCATATTAAGTTGTCTCCAGTTGATAGCACTTTTATCTATGAACCAGAAAGTTGTAGTCTCCAAGTTCCACTCCAGAGACTTGAACACAATATCTAAGCTAACACTCTAGTGCAGAACTAAGAGGCTGCGGCGTTGCTGGATGTGCCATCTTTCGGCTCAGACATCAAACCAAAGTCCCATCTGTCCTCTCAGATGAATATAAAACATTCCCATGGCACTATAATATTTCAAAAAGGAGTCGTGGAGTTATATCTGGCGTTCTGTCCGATATTTATCCCTCAGTCCGATTAACAGATCATGATCACATTGCTGTTTGTGGGTTCTTGCTGTCTGCAAATTGGTTGTTTCGTTACCTACAACAGTGAAACTATACTTCAATAGCACTTTGTTGTGGTTCAGCCTTTTGGAAATTCCTGAAGTTGTGAAAGTGTTATCTTGATCCAAGTGTTTCTTTCTTTGCCTATAATTACTCTGTTTTGTTTTATCAATTACAATTAACTCAATACTATTATATGTGTTATGACCCTCTGGGGAGTAAGGGAGTGTGCACCATCCGATTCCCCTTAACTCATAAAGAGTATGAACTGTCCTGGTAATTGGGGGTGGAGCTTACCCCTTAACAGGGAAGCCTCCACTGTATAAAAACCCCTGGGTGCGTGGGAGCTTAGTAATATATCTTAATAAATCGTTTTCTTTGTATCTGACCGTGTGTCTTATGATTCTACATGTGCGAAGGGACTGAAGTGGAGTTGCCGTAGGCATTGTGTGTTCCTTACCCTGACCACTTCGTCTAGGCCAAAAGAGCCCTTACCTTAACCAAGTGAGATGCCTCATATAGGAAAGGGAAGCCTTTAATGTGAGTAACAATGATTGGGCTCAATGTATAGACAGAGCCAGGAGTGAGACACAGCTAAGAGTGAGTTTGGGAATTTGAATCTAGGTGGGAATTCGAAGCTGGGTGGGGAGGAAGTGCTTTTTATCCCTGGTAAGTGACTGGTAAGTAGTGTTTCTGTATTGGTATATTTATTTATTTTTTCTTTGTTGTTTTTTTTTGTTGAAATTGTAGTTGTTGAAGTTAACCGAAGGTTTAAGACATGGCAGGAGATCTCAGACCCGTGTCATGCTCCTCGTGTGCGATGTGGGAGCTCAGGGGCACGTCCACTGTCCCTGGCTCCTTCACGTGCAAGAAGTGTGTCCAGTTGCAGCTCCTGTTAGACCGCTTGACGGCTCTGGAGCTGCGGATGGACTCACTTTGGAGCATCTGCGATGCTGAGGACGTCGTGGATAGCACGTTTAGCGAGTTGGTCACACCGCAGGTGAAGGGTACTGAGGGAGATAGAAAATGGGTGACCAAAAGACAGAGCAAGAGTAGGAAGGCAGTGCAGGTGTCCCCTGCGGTCATCTCCCTGCAAAACAGATATACCGCTTTGGATACTGTTGAGGGAGATGGCTCACCAGGGGAAGGCAGCAGCAGCCAGGTTCATGGCACCGTGGCTGGCTCTGCTGCGCAGCTGGGCAGGAAGAGGAATGGCAGGGCTATAGTGATAGGGGACTCAATTGGAAGGGGAATAGATAGGCGGTTCTGCGGACGCAATCGAGACTCCAGGATGGTATGTTGCCTCCCTGGTGCAAGGGTCAAGGATGTCTCGGAGCGGCTGCAGGACATTCTGGGGGGGGAGGGTGAACAGACAGCTGTCGTGGTGCATATAGACACCAACGATATACGTAAAAAATGAGTTCCTACAAGCTGAATTTAGGGAGCTAGGAGTTAAACTAAAAAGTAGGACCTCAAAGGTAGTAATCTCAGGATTGCTACCAGTGACACGAGCTAGTCAGAGTAGGAATGTCAGGATAGAGAGGATGAATGCGTGGATCGAGCGTTGGTGCAAGAGGGAGGGATTCAAATTCCTGGGACATTGGAACCGGTTCTGGGGGAGGTGGGACCAGTACAAACCGGACGGTCTGCACCTGGGCAGGACTGGAACCGATGTCCTGGGGGGGGGGGGGTTTGCTAGAGCTGTTGGGGAGAGTTTAAACTAATGTGGCAGGGGGATGGGAACCGATGCAGGAAGTTGGAAGGTAGTAAAACAGGGACAGAAATAAAAGGCAGTAAGGGGGAAAGTGTAAGGCAGAGAAGCCATAGTCAAAAAATCAAAAAGGGCGACAGTACAAGGTACAGTGACTGAGGGGAGCTCAGTGAATAGGACCAGGAATACTAAAAGAAATAAAACGGGAAGTGATAACATTAATGGTAAGCGACGCGGCAGGTTGTTACATGAAGATATGGGTTCAACGACAAGGAAAATTAGGAGAAAGGTTAAGAGGAAATATAACTTAGGAGAGGTTACTGATCGAGGTGTTAAGATTCAGAACAGAGGTAAAAAAAGCCAACATAAGTGCTCGTAGTATTCGGAATAAGGTAAATGAGTTGATGGCGCAAATCATCGTGAATGACTATGATTTAGTGGCCATTACTGAAACATGGTTAAAGGATGGTCACGACTGGGAGTTATATATCCGAACTTTTCGGAAGGACAGAGTGGATGGTAAGGGAGGTGGTGTAGCTCTGTTTTTAAGGATGACATCCGGGCAACAGTAAGGGATGACATCGGTGCTATGGAGGAGAAGGTTGACTCCATTTGGGTGGAAATCAGGAATAGTATGGCGAAAAAGTCACTGATAGGAGTAATCTATAGGCCACCAAATAGTAACATTATGGTGGGGCAGGCAATAAACAAAGAAATAACAGATGCATGTAGAAATGGTACAGCAGTTATCATGGGGGATTTTAATCTACATGTTGATTGGTTTAACCAGGTCGGTCAAGGCAGCCTTGAGGAGGAGTTTATAGAATGTATCCGCGATAGTTTCCTAGAACAGTATGTAATGGAACCTACGAGGGAACAAGCGGTCCTAGATCTGGTCCTGTGTAATGAGACATGATTGATTCAGGATCTCATAGTTAGGGATCCTCTCGGAAGGAGCGATCACAATATGGTGGAATTTAAAATACAGATGGAGGGTGAGAAGGTAAAATCAAGCACTAATGTTTTGTGCTTAAACAAAGGAGATTACAATGGGATGAGAGAAGAACTAGCTAAGGTAGACTGGGAGCAAAGACTTTATAGTGAAACAGTTGAGGAACAGTGGAGAACCTTCCAAGTGATTTTTCACAGTGCTCAGCAAAGGTTTATACCAACAAAAAGGAAGGACGGTAAAAAGAGGGAAAATCGACCGTGGATATCTAAGGAAATAAGGGAGAGTATCAAATTGAAGGAAAAAACATACAAAGTAGCAAAGATCAGTGGGAGACTAGAGGACTGGGAAATCTTTAGAGGGCAACAGAAAGCTACTAAAAAAGCTACTAAAAGAAGAGTAAGATAGATTATGAGAGTAAACTGGCTCTGAATATAAAAACAGATAGTAAAAGTTTCTACAAATACATAAAACAAAAAAGAGTAGCTAAGGTAAATCTTGGTCCTTTAGAGGATGAGAAGGGAGATTCAATAATGGGAGATGAGGAAATGGCTGAGGAACTGAACAGGTTTTTTGGGTCGGTCTTCACAGTGGAAGACACAAATAACATGCCAGTGACTGATGGAAATTAGGCTATGACTGTTAAAATCACCAAGGAGGTAGTGATGGGCAAGCTAATGGGGCTAAAGGTAGACAAGTCTCCTGGACCTGTTGGAATGCATCCCAGAGTGCTAAAAGATGGCTAGGGAAATTGCAAATGCACTAATGATAATTTACCAAAATTCACTAGACTCTGGGGTGGTCCGATGGATTGGAAATGAGCAAAAGTGACACCACTGTTTAAAAAAGGAGGTAGGCAGAAAGCGGGTAATTATAGGCCAGTGAGCTTAACTTCGGTAGTAGGGAAGATGCTGGAATCTATCATCAAGGAAGAAATAGCGAGGCATCTGGATGGAAATTGTCCCACTGGGCAGACGCAGCATGGGTTCATAAAGGGCAGGTCGTGCCTAACTAATTTAGTGGCATTTTTTGAGGACATTAACAGTGCGGTAGATAACGGGGAGCCAATGGATGTGGTATATCTGGATTTCCAGAAAGCGTTTGACAAGGTGCCACACAAAAGGTTGTTGCATGAGATAAAGATGCATGGCATTAAGGGGAAAGTAGTAGCATGGACAGAGGATTGGTTAAGTAATAGAAAGCAAAGAGTGGGGATTAATGGGTGTTTCTCTGGTTGGCAATCAGTAGCTAGTGGTGTCCCTCAGGGATCAGTGTTGGGCCCACAACTGTTCACAATTTACATAGATGATTTGGAGTTGGGGACCAAAGGCAATGTGTCCAAGTTTGCAGACGACAATAAGATAAGTGGTAAAGCAAAAAGTGCAGAGGATACTGGAAGTCTGCAGAGGGATTTGGGTAGGCTAAGTGAATGGGCTAGGGTCTGGCAGATGGAATACAATGTTGACAAATGTGAGGTTATCCATTTTGGTAGGAATAACAGCAAAAGGGATTATTATTTAAATGATAAAATATTAAAACATGCTGCTGTGCAGAGAGACCTGGGTGTGCTAGTGCATGAGTCGCAAAAGGTTGGTTTACAGGTGCAACAGGTGATTAAGAAGGCAAATGGAATTTTGTCCTTCATTGCTAGAGGGATGGAGTTTAAGACTAGGGAGGTTCTGCTGCAATTGCATAAGGTGTTAGTGAGGCCACACCTGGAGTATTGTGTTCAGTTTTGGTCTCCTTACTTGAGAAAGGGCGTACTGGCACTGGAGGGTGTGCAGAGGAGATTCACTAGGTTAATCCCAGAGCTGAAGGGGTTGGATTACGAGGAGAGGTTGAGTAGACTGGGACTGTACTCGTTGGAATTTAGAAGGATGAGGGGGGATCTTATAGAAACATACAAGATTATGAAGGGAATAGATAGGATAGATGCGGGCAGGTTGTTTCCACCGGCGGGTGAAAGCAGAACTAGGGGGCATAGCCTCAAAATAAGGGGAAGTAGATTTAGGACTGAGTTTAGGAGGAACTTCTTCACCCAAAGGGTTGTGAATCTATGGAATTCCTTGCCCAGTGAAGCAGTAGAGGCTCCTTCATTAAGTGTTTTTAAGATAAAGATAGATAGTTTTTTGAAGAATAAAGGGATTAAGGGTTATGGTGTTCGGGCCGGAAAGTGGAGCTGAGTCCACAAAAGATCAGCCATGATCTCATTGAATGGTGGAGCAGGCTCGAGGGGCCAGATGGCCTACTCCTGCTCCTTGTTCTTATGTTCTTATGTATAGAGCATATGCAATATGTTTTTCAGTCGAATACCATAGGGTAGGATTCTACGTTGGCCAACGCTGAATTCAGGAAAGGCGATTGGGCGTAGAATCAGTGGTGAGGCCAGAATCGTGGCCAGCGCCGGGCGCCCACCAGAATGTTATCCTCCGGTGCCTTGACAGCAGCGTCAATGCGTTCTACTCCGTACGTACAGTAAACACCATTCGCATACCTTTAGCGGGACTGACCAAGTATTCTCCGGGGCCTCCGCAATGCTCCGCCTCCGCCGGCAGACTCGATGGGCCGAGTGGCCTCCTTTTGCACTGTATATTCTATGACATCGGCTATATGGGTGCCCCCTCGCCACCACCCCCTCATTCAATCCCCCACCATCCACCCCACCAACTCCCCCCCTTCCTCCCCCCAACAGACCACCACCCTCCGGTGAGGCAGCATGCAGCCGATCCAAGGGCATTGCCCACAATAGCCCCGACAGGAGGGCATCGGACTGGGGCCGCAGAGCATACCGCTGGCATGGGTAGCACCAGCCAACAGTACCCCGGCCAGTGTCAGGTCTGGCGGCCCACGTTCGCGTCCCTGGTTGTCCTGCCTCCTCGCGCTTCCTCTTCAGCCATGCGCTTGTTTCCCAATTTTATAAAGCACAAGTGAACCTCGCTGTCAGGAATTCCCCCAGGCGGCGACAGATATTCTCAGAGGCCCAGAGAATATCGGGTCAGGCCTGTTAATCATATGCAAACTGTGTTTACTGTACGTGGGTTCTGGAATGCATTGACATCACTTTCAAGGCACCGGAGAATTGTGATTTGGCGTGAACCTGGCGCCCACCACCACTTTGGCGTCTAGACCGAATCTCTGCCCAATTGCCTTTCCCAATTCCAGCATCGGTCAATGGAGAATTCCGCCCAGGTTCTTTAGCCTAGAATGGAAATGCCTGCAAGTGATCTTAAAGAAGTAAACAACACGTTCAATGGCACTGAAAAGGTTAATCAGAAAATTACTTCAAATTTAATTACAAGAGTAGGTCACAACTTAAAATTAGGGTGAGATAAGCTTATGGCTGTTTTTCAGGACATCTTATTTTCTTCACACAAAAGATGATTAATACATGATGGAATGGATTCTTGGATACAATCCTAGAACAGAATTACTTTAAAATTGTAAGTAGTCCAAAGGGAATTGAAGAAGGGGAATAACGGGATGTGGGTGGAGACGACGTATGAGAATAAATTCACGAAAGACAAGATAAACATAAGCATATAAATAGAAACCAAAAAGCAGATCTTCAATTTGTGGCAGAGGGGATGGCTGAGGTACTAAATGAATATTTTGCACCTGTCATCACCAAAGAAAATGATGCCAGTGTAACAATAAAGAAGAAGGTAAAGAGTGTCACGAACCACGCTGATGATATCTGCCAGGCTTTCCCAATTTAGAACACAGATTGTGAGGGTGTATAACTTTGTCTTTTTTTTTTGGAATGGTGTGAGGAGTCAAGTTAAGCCCCAGTGAGAATAGCCAGTCTAGTCATGATGTAACAATTATTAATACTATTTATTAACTTTAAGAAAAGACAAATATACTCAAAAAGGACTAAAATACTGTAGGATAATTAAGTCCTTGAATCAATAAACGCACACACAGTTTATGTAGAATGTACCCCGTGTTCCAAACTATTTCAACAATCCCTGAACTTAACTTTCCCTTTCCCCCAAAAAACATATCTACAAGACAAATCCAGCTTATACTTACCACGCAATACAGGGCTGATAGTCAAGTGTGGGAAACGTCTTTTCCTGGTCCAGTGAAGATATTTAAACTGCCTTTACGAAGGTTTCTGCACGACCTTGGCTCTAAGATTTAAATACTAGCCAAGGTCCTTGGCTGTTAGATATAAATTTGCCTCTCTGGCTGTTAGTCAAAACTGCCTCTCTGCTTTTGAGGATCCTGGCAACTATATATCATTTGTCTAGACACCTGCATCTTAATACTTTATAAAATCGCATGCATTTTGAATGTTGGCTGCTGCTATCGCTGGGTAGATTTCTACTTTTTGCTGGGCTGACCTGTTGCTGGGCAGATCCAATGAGTTGCTGAGTGCAGCTCCAACAACACGCAAGAAGCTCAGCACCATCCGGGACAAAGCAGTCCGCTTGATTGCACCCACTTAAACAAACATTCAAACCCTCCACCACCGATGAACAGTGGCAGCCATGTGTACCATCTACAAGATGCACTGCAGTAACTCACCAAGGTTCCTTAGACAGCACCTTCCAAACCCATGACCACTAGGATAGAAGGATAAGAGCAGCAGATACCTGGGAACCCCACCACCTGGAAAAAAAGATCTACCTCGCTTGTTAAAAATGTAATATTTTAATTTGAAAGATGTTTCATTTCTCTCCCCCTTTCTTATTAATTTTATCTTATTAAATATTTCAAAATTCAAGAGCATGTATTAAACAGAAGATACCCCATAGAATTTACACCCACTGTTCCCAAAAGTCTCTTTTGTACTTGCGTAAAGCGTCCATGATGACATTTTCCCTCCCTGTCAAATGAAAGACTTTAAGTTAAATGGTTGTAATAGCAAACTCCATTGGAGCAACCAGATGTTCTGATCTTAAAATTTCTCCAGAAATTTAAAAGTGTTGTGGTCCGTATTGTCATGTGAGGGTACCTTTAATACATGGATGTTTAAGCAATGTACCTTTAAGAAAACAGTGATGTCAGAGAGTGGATGGGGCTGAGCTCAGGTCAGCCATTTTGCAGTTTAGTTTTGCAGTTGGAAAAAGCAGTTTGTGTATGGCTGTGTGTGTCCAGAGAACTGCAGGAAGAAAGCAAGGTGCTGGAGCTGAAGTCAACCAAGCTAATATATCTCTGCCATTCTACAGAAAATATATATTAACTGTGACTGGTGTGTTACTGTTTTGAAGATTTGAAGCCTTTTGGATGTTTGAAGGAACATTTTAAGGAATTATTTACTGTTGCAATATTTTCTGAGTTATCTTTGAAGTAAGGAATGTTAAGAGATCCAATGTTTATTTAAGATGTTAAGTTGAGTTCATGGAATAAACAGTGTTTTGTGTTTAAAAACCCACGTGTCCATAATTGTAATGCCACACCGAGGGAAAAAGCCGTGTGCTAGGAAAAGCAACAAATCCATTAAAGGGAGAGGTTGGTTGAACTCCATGATACATTTTGGGGTTCTTAAAACGCCTCGCCCATAACAATTGGGGGCTCGAGGGGGATAAAAGTCTATCTATTGGATTGGCTTTTGTGAACTTAAAGACAGTGAAGGATTGTTGCTTCTCCGGTGTGGTATTTTAGTTTAAGTGGGGAGAGTGTTGTGAACAATGGCTCTTTCTGAGGCTCAGAAGTTTTTGGGAGTGGAGAATGTTACACGGAGTATCTTACGGACAGAAACGAAATGCAGACTGTTAGATTTGGCGAGAACATTGCAGTTAACATTCCCTGACAAAATGCGAAAAGTTGAGGTAATTATGGTGGAGGTTAAGCATTTAAAGTTGCCTGAGATAGAGTTTGACTCATTGGAAATGGCAAAAGTTCAGTTGCAAATTAAACAAATGAAACATGAGAAAGAATTAAAGCGGCTGGCATATGAGAGTGAGAGAGAGGAAAAAGACAGAGAAAGAGAGAGAGAGGAAAAAGAAAGAGAAAGAGAGAGAGAGGAAAAAGAAAAGGAGGGAGAAGAAAGGAGGAAAGAAAGAATAGCCCTAGCAGAACAAAAAAGAAAAGAAAGGGAGATACAAATCCGGGAAAAAGATAGAGAGGGAGTTTGAACTTCAGAAAATGGCCATGAAACATGACAATCAGTTAAAATTGGCAGACGTAAAGGGAAACGTACAGTTGGATGATAGTGATGTGGAGAGTGAGAAAGAGCATCATAGTCGAAGGCTTGGTGGGAATCTATTTAAATATGTCCAAGCATTGCCAATGTTTGACGAGAAGGGAGTGGAAGCCTTTTTCATTTCATTTGAGAAGGTAGCTAAACAAATGAAATGGCCACAGGACATGTGGGTGTTACTGATTCAAACGAAGCTGGTACGTAGAGCTAGTGAAGAGTTTGCATCACTACCGGATGAGGTATCTGGAACGTATGAGAAGGTGAAGAAATCCATCGTAAGTACATATGAGCTAGTGCCTGAAGCTTACAGACAAAGGTTTAGAAATTCAAGGAAAGAATTTGGTTAAACATACATGGAGTATGAAAGGCTCAAACAGAGTAATTTTGATAGGTGGATATGGGCTTTGAAAATAGACCAAATGAAGCTCTCAGAGAAATTATACTTTTGGAGGAGTTAAAAAATTCAATTCCTGATGTAGTGGGAACTCATGTGGAAGAACAAAGGGTTAAAACTGCGAGATTAGCAGCGGAAATGGCAGATGATTATGAATTAGTTCATAAATCAAAGAATGGTTTCTGACATCAGTTTCAGCCAGTGAGGGATAGAAACTGGGGACATGAGAAATACTCAAGTGGTAAAGGTAAAGGTGATCTGATGGGAGACAATAAAAAGTGTACCTCAGATTAAAAAATAAATCCAGGAGGGTGGAAAATAAATGAAAAGTTTCAGATGTTTTCTCTGTAATAAACTAGGCCATGTAAAGTCACAGTGTTGGTGGCTGAACAAAAGCACGGGGAAGGCTGATGTGGTAAATCAGGATAAGACAGTGGGGTTTGTTAGAGTGGTAAAGGAAAGCCCAAGGGAAGCAAAGGAGGTGCAAACGATTGTACAGCCTGTTCAAGAAGTAATTGTTGAGAAGGTGTCAGATGTCTTTAAAAGAATTTACTTGTGTGGGTAAAGTTTACTCATGTGTATCAGGAGGAGCAGGTAAAGAAGTCACAATTTTAAGAGATACAGGGGCTAGTCAATCTTTAATGGTAAGAGATGAGGAATTATGTAGTTTGGGAAGAATGTTGCCAGAAAAGGTGGTGATATGTGAGATTCAGGGTGAGAGGAGTCGCGTTCCACTACATAAGGTAAGGTTGGAAAGTCCAGTGAAGAGTGGTGAAGTGGTAGTAGCAGTAATAGATAAACTATCTTGTCCAGGAATACAGTTTATCTTGTGTAATGATATAGCTGGATCGCAGGTGGGAGTGATGCCTAATATGGTTGATAAGCCAATGGAAAATCAGCCAACTGAAGTGTTGAAGGACGAAAATCCTGGGATATTTCCGGATTCTATAGTAACAAGGTCGCAAAGTCACAGGTTAAGACAAGAGGAGAAATCAAAGAGTGAAGATGAAGTTGAAGTGCAATTATCAGAAACGATTTTTGATCAGATGGTTGAAAAAGAACAAGAACAGGTGGAGGATGAGGCGGATATTTTTAGTTCAGGAAAATTGCAACAGAAAGATGTAGAAATAAAACGGATATATCAGAAAGCATGGGCAGGATTCTCCACTCCCGCCCCCAAGTGCCCACAGCGTTCACGACGGCGCAAAACGGCCCCTGTCCCAACCGATTCAGGGCTAGGAGTGGGACCGCGTCATTTACACGCGCCAGGCCTTGTCGCCGCGTAAAGGCGGCGCCGCATACATGACACAGCCGGCGCCACATAACTGGCGTCACCCGCGCATGCGCGGGATGGCCGGCGCCAACCAACGCATGCGTGGTTGCCGTCCTCTCCGAGTCCGCCCCGCAAGAAGATGGCAGACGGATCTTGCGGGGCTGCGGAAGAAAGGAGGTCCTCCTTCAGAGAGGACGGCCCGACGAACGGTGGGCACCGATTGCGGGCCACCTCACATTTGAGGTACCCCCCGGTGCAGGATCCCCCCTCCCCCCCCCCTGCAGGCCGCCCCCCCCAGCGTTCCCGCGCTGTTCCCGACGGCAGCGACCAGGTATGGACGGCGCCGGGGGGAACCCGCCGTTTTAGGCCGGCCGCTCAGCCCACTCAGGCCTGAGAATAGCAGGGGTGCCGGAGAATCACCATTTTGTCCTACCTGCTACAGTAGTGAACTCACCAACATTGAGGGCATTTAAAAGTTTATTGGATAAACATATGGATGATAATGGCATAGTGTAGGTTAGATGGCTTTTGTTTCGGTGCAACATCGTGGGCCGAAGGGCCTGTACTGCGCTGTATTGTTCTATGTTCTATGTTCTATTTGAAAGTTGCACAAAATGTGATGAAACGGGTAGCGGACAAGAAATCCAAAGTTCGTAGTTTTGCCAGTGGGGATAAAGTTTTAGTGTTGTTACCAGTGGTAGGAGAGCCTTTAAAAGCTAGGTTTTGTGGACCGTATCAGATTGAAAGGAAATTAAGTGAGGTGAATTATGTGGTAAAAACACCAGATAGAAGGAAGACTCACCAAGTGTGTCATGTGAATATGCTTAAAAGGTACTTTGAAAGGGAAGGAGAGACAAAGGAGGTTTTAATGATTCTAACTCAAAGTGACAAACCAAATCCAGATGACTGTGAATTTGGCATACCTCAAATTAAATTGGAAAATGAGGATGTTCTTAAAAATTGGGATGAATTGTTACATTACCTTCCAGAGGAAAACCAAACTGACCTGAAAGAGTTATTGATATCACATGGGCACGTTTGTAGAGATAAATTGGGATGTACTAAAATGGCTATACATGATGTAGATGTGGGAAAAGCTGTTCCTATCAAACAACATCCATAATCGACTTAATCCTTTAAAATTAGCACAGGTTAACAGAGAGATTGAGAGTATGCTGAAGAATGGCATAATTGAAGTGGGTTGCAGCCAATGGAGCTCACCCATAGTGATGGCACCTAATCCAGATGGTACCCAACGGTTGTGTGTGGACTATAGAAAGGTGAATGCAATTACAAGAACGGACTCTTACCCTGTCCCACCATTGAAGGATTGCATGGAGAAAGTGGGACAATCTGCTTTTATTTACAACTTCCAGACATGGAAAGAACATTTAGAACATCGTATGGTGTTTTTCGATCGACTTCAGGAGGCGGGTTTGGTGATGAACCTAGCCGAAAGTGAATTTGGAGAAGCCCGAATCACTTTCCTTGAGGAGTTTCCGATACCCTCAAGACGAAGGGAAATAATGCGATTTCTTAACATGAATGAATTTGATCGAACCTTTGTGCAAACGTTTTGTGCCATGATTACTCCACTGATGGACTTGCTGAAGAAACGTCAAACATTTCAAGGGACAGCGGACTTTCAACAGGCATTTGACTGCTTGAAAACTGTGGTAATCAATGTTCCTATATTGGAGAATTGCAAGGGACTCTGTGGTCAGATTGAACTAAAGTATCTGATTCTAAAGAGAAATGCCGAGGAGTAGAGGAATGAATGGATCGTGCAGAGACTTTGTTCAAAGAGACTGTCAATCGAGAAGGATTTCAGCTGGAGGAAAAATAATTTTTTAAAATGGACTATATTATTATACCTGTTTGCATGTGTTATTTTTTCAAAAAATGAAAAGGTATATTTACTGTGTACATTTCTTAGTGGATGGTGCAAAAGTGATAAATGAAACCATCTTGAAGTTGATGGGGTTTTTTTCTTGGGGGGAGGTGTCATGTGAGGGTACCTTTAAGACATGAATGTTTAAGCAATGTACCTTTAAGAATACAGTGATGTCAGAGAGTGGGTGGGGCTGAGCTCAGGTCAGCCATTTTGCAGTTTAGTTTTGCAGTTGGAAAAAGCAGTTTGTGCATGTCCAGAGAACTGCAGGAAGAAAGCAAGGTGCTGGGGCTGATGTCAACCAAACTAATATATCTCTGCCATTCTACAGAAAATATATATTAACTATGACTGGTGTGTTACTGTTTAGAAGGTTTGAAGCCGTTTGGATGTTTGAAGGAACATTTTAAGGAATTATTTACTGTTGCAATATTTTCTGAGTTATCTTTGAAGTAAGGGGTGTTAAGAGATCCAATGTTTATTTAAGATGTTAAGTTGAGTTCATGGAATAAACAGTGTTTTGTGTTTAAAAACCCACGAGTCCATAATTGTAATGCCACACCTAGGGAAAAAGCCGTGTGCTAGGAAAAGCAACAAATCCATTAAAGGGAGAGGTTGGTTGAACTCCATGATACATTTTGGGGTTCTGGAAACGCCTCGCCCATAACAGTATATATGATTGTCTCTGCTCGGTTGCTGGCAACATAAATTTCAAGTGTCGTAATGCCAGATAGGCCAGTGGCTTAAAGCCGCTTTCTCAATGGTTGAACACTTCTGCTGGTGATGATTGAATTTTCTTGAGAATTATCCCACCGCCTTCTCGAGGCCAAGTTAGTCTTCTTGCAATAGGACGGCTCCTACACCAACGTTGCTCTCATCCACCAGCAGTTCAAACCGGATTTGTCATCAGCACAGTTATTAAATGGTTGAATGCCATTTGGCACTCCTCCATCCAGTTAAACTGCTTGTTCTTCTTTAAGAGCTCTGAGTGGTGTTACCACTCTGCTAAAGTTGGGCAGGAACTTACACTCGTACCCAGAAATCTTTAATTCTCTTTTCTGGTGGTGGGTTCCAAATGGCCTGTACTTTTGCAGCTCGTGGGGCCATTTGACCATGTCCCACTACGTGTTCCAGATATGAAACTTGGACCTTGGAAAACTTGTTTCTCGCTAGATTCATTATGAGATTGGATTCTTCTAAGTGGTCAAATAGTTCCTTTATGTGTTGTAGGTGCTATTTATAACTCTGGCTGAACTCTAAGTCATCAATCTCTACGGCTCAGTGACTCAATCGTTGAGGCAGTTCGTGAGCCTCTGAAAAGTTGCGGGGGCGTTCTTCATCCCGAATGGCATAATGTTGAATTGATAAAGTCCTTGTGCGGAGATCTCCTTCGCCCTCTCCGTCAAAGATACTTGCCAATAGCTCTTTACCAAGTCTTTTTTGGTGATGCATTTTAACCATCCAAAGCTTTTGATGCAATCTACCAAACGTGGAATAATAAACAAATCCCTCTTGGCTACGGAATTCACTCGCCAGTAATCCATGCACAGCCTCTGGCTTCTATTCGTTTCGCGAACTCAATTCAATAAAGTTATTCTGGAGCATATGCTCAAATATAACTCAGCTATACTTAACCTATATGGATGTTGTTTGATTGTAACGGTGTCTCCCATATCTATGTCATGTATTGCTGACCACGTTTTACCAAGTTTATTCCCACAAATACATTTATAGGTCTGCAGTAACTCTATCAGTTCACTCCAGCTCTTATCTGGGAGATGACATAACCATTGATTAGATTTTCCAGGACTTCTTCATTGCCCAAATGAATTATAGGGAAGTCACTGTCATAATTTTAACCCTCCAGCAAATCATGTCTATATGTTCTAGTCGTGTCATAAACGTCTTGCCTTTTATCTCCTTCTTTAACACCATGGAGGGATCCTTGGCATCAAACTGGAGCCTTGTCCGCTGGTGGCCATTTTCAGGGTATTAGGCTTGCGCATGCTGCAGACGGGTGAAGACAGATAAGCTCACCTTTCCCTCGCAAATAGCCCAGAGGCGGGTTCATCTGAGATGGAGTTCTCCCACTCCACCAAGCGCCTCGGCAGGGTTGGATGATTTAATGAATTTCCCACATCTTGAGAAGGTCAAGTACACCCTTGCAGGGTTGATGGAAGGGTTTTACTTCAGATGGTAGCCATTCATTTCCTTTTTCAAAGAGTTATTCACAGTCAGCTGGTTGGGGGTGGTTATTAGTTCATAGTTGGGGTATTCTTTGTTTTTTTAATTATAGGTGTAAGGAGTGGGAGTAGTAAGGTTGAAAATGATTGGAATGTGATTTTCATGTAATGTATCTAAATGTATTAGGCAGTTATTATAGATTTATTTTGTAATAATGAAAAATTATTTTGTGATAAAAGTATTTAAAAAAAAGAATTTGAACACTTGTCTTCCTCCTGTTTTGCTACTAACAAAGCCTCACACTTCTTCTCATCTCCTCAATACTTCTTTAACATGTTCGCATGACACACTCTGTGTGATTGACATCTATCTGTGGTGCATACCAGATAGTTTACCTTGCTCCATTTCCTTTTAACGATATGGTCACTGAATTTAGCTTTCAGGAGCACTCTCTCTCCAGTTGTAAAACTGGGTCTTCCTATCAGCCCTTGCTTTCATTCCCTTCTGGGTTGTCTTTTACTGTTTTCTCACCACTCACATGACCCAGTCAGACGTTCCCTCAAGCTTCAGGCGTCGTCTAAAAAGATAGTCTCTGACTTCATATCTAGTACATTTTCATAAATTAATTTCTGTGGTCCTCTGACCTCATGTCCATAGACCAATTCAAAAGGATTAATTTTGGTAGACTCATTTGATGCATCCCTAATCGTTAATAACAAAAATGGAATCACTTTGTCCCAATCATGAGGATAGTCTTGGTTATAAGCTCTCATCATGCTTTTCAACGTTAGGTACCACCTCTAGTGTTATCGGGACTCTGGATGATACACCAGTGATTTTAATCTATTTGATCTCCAGACTATTCAGGAACTCTTTGACTAGTCCTGACATTAAACTTGGCCTTTGGACTGATTGTATCTTCTTTGCTAAGCCATTTCTGGTAAAGAATTTGGTTATTTTAAAATAAGATATTGCTTAACTGAGAGCCATTGTAGGTCGTCAGTGAGTGCAGGGCTGATGGGTGAACGTGTGATGGATGAGAATTAGAACATGGGTGACAGAGTTTTGGATGTTGTCAAGTTCACAGAGAGAATGTGGGTGGTTGACAGAAATTAGTTAGAATAGTCAGGTCTAGAAGTAACAAAGACATGCATGAGTATTTCATCAACTGATGAGCTGAGATAGGGATAAAGTCAAGTAATATTGCAAAGGTGGAAATATGCAGTCTTAGTGATGCCATAGATATTGGTCAGAAGCTCATCTCAGGGTCAAATATGATACCAAGGTTGTGTAAAGTTTGATTCAGCCTCAGATAGTTGCCAGCTGGAGAGAGTTGGTGGCTAAGTGGCAAATATTCGGGGGGCACAAAGAGAACAGCTTTGATTTTTCCAATAACAAATAGGAGGAAGGCTCCGCTAATTGAGTACTGGATGTAATGAACAAGCTGACAATCTAGAGACAGTGGAGGGACTGAGAGAGGTGGCGGTGAGATAGAACTGAGTGTCATCAGCGTTCATGTGGAAATTGATGTGTTTTTGAATGATGTTGCTGAGGGGCAGCAAGTAGATGAGAACAAAGAAAGAGACAAGGAAAGATCTTTGAGGAACATCAGAAGTAACAGTGTAGGAGTGGGAAGAGAAACCATTGCATGGCTTTATGGCTACAATTAGATAGATAAGACTGGAATCTGCCACAACAATCCCGCCAATGCAGATAACAGTAGCGATGCATTGGGAGGATGATGGTTTAATTAACACTGACAATGGCTACAGACTGATTAAGAGGGCTGGTTTAGCTCAGTGGGCTAGATAGCTGGTTTGTGATGCAGAACAAGGCCAGCAGCGTGCATTCAATTCCCGTACCAGCTTACCCGAACAGGTGCAGGAATGTGGTGACTAGGGGTTTTTCACAGTAACTTCACACTTGTGACAATAAAAGGTTATTATTATTATTATGATTACAAAAGCAAGGAAGTCATGTTAGAGTTATATACAATATTGGTGAGACCACAGCAGGAGTACTGTGTGCAGTTCTGGTCGCTACATTATAACGTACCTGGATGAGCACTTGGCACGTCTTAATATTCAAGGCTATGGGCCAAGTGTTGGCAAATGGGATTGGGATTGGCAGATCAGGTGCTTTCATGCGGCGGTGCAGACTTGATGAGCCGAACGGCCAGTTCTGCACTGTATTTTTCTGTGATTCTGTGAGGCATCTACACCTGATAATCCCCCCTGTTACATTATCCATTCACATCGGCGCATGACTGGTCTCCCACAGTGTGCACCTAGCGTGCAGAGCTCAGGTGAATGCATTGCTCAGAGGGTAGAGTGATACTAGGCGGCACAGTGGTGCAGTGGTTAGCACTGCTGCCTCATGGCGCTGAGGACCCGGGTTCGATCCTGGCCCCGGCTCACTGTCCGGGAGTTTGTACATTCTCCCCGTGTCTGCGTGAGTCTCACTCCCACAACCCAAGATGTGCAGGTAGGTGGATTGGCCACGCTAAATTGCCCCTTAATTGGGAAAAAAAGAATTGAGCACTTTAAATTTTAAAAAAAAGAGGGGAAAATGAGTGATATGCCCGGGCAGTACCTGGCACTCCTCCTTTGGAATGCCTGGACAGTGCCAGGGGCCAATGCCCATGGCTGGGAACAGTACTGTTATCTGTTCTGTGTTGTGGACGTAGTGCAGGTGCACGCAGAACATCTAGTTCTTTGACTGGTTAGGTAGTTTATTAACAAATTGAACACATGGAAAGATAACTACGAACTATGATACAATTGGTAACGAATAAATCAATTCAGTGAATTCTCCTGGAGCTATTTCTAGTGCGACTATCCTCTAGTACGACTTACTACCAATTGCTGGATATATCGAGTCACACGGTAGATCTCTATCGCCGCCTACTGGTTGGAGGTCATTCGGTAACTATATACATGAATGGATAACTATGCACATTACTGGACACATGCATATCACCACAAGTACCAGGGGTTGTTGATGGGTGGAGAGGGGGTGTTGAATTTTTACTTCTTTAGTATCGGAGCAGTCTTTAGAAATGGCGGTCTGATCTTTTTAAAATGATATAGCTGGGGGGGGGGGGGGGGGGCGGTGTGCGGGTTCACTAGCGTAACATCATGTGGCCTGCCCCTTGGATTTATTTTTTCAAAGTTTCTCACAATATGGCAGAGAAGTCACTGTTGGGGCCAGTGTCTTAAATGCTGCTTTTCAGCCCTCTGCGACACTCTGCAAAAAACATGGAAAAATTCCACTTATTACCTTCCTCCACCTTCAGTGGTGGAGGTAACTGACATGGGAGCCAGGAAGGGAAGATAAGTGGTCAATAATTTAGTAGGAATAAATCTGATAGAGAAGGAGATGTGTCCCATGGACAGGCTGGGCTCAGAGAGGGCATGAGGGGGGATAGTAGAGAAATTAGAAAAAAAGATACAAGTTCAGGGTTAAGGTAGGGGGAATCTTAGAAGATGTTTGATCTTGTGGACATGGAAAAGGGAAGGAAATGGTCAAGGCAGCTGATCAGATGGTCTCGATCTTACTGACAAAGAAGTCTGTGAAAAACTTTGTACTTGCTGGGGATGGAGGTGGGGGAGATGGGAGACAAATTTTAGAGGACATGTGCTGTAGGAAGTCAGGAGTTACTTTTGCATTCCAAGATTATCCCAATAAAGACTTTTCAGACGAGAACAGGACCTAATCTTGTTCTAAATAGTCCAGTCAGATCTGTTTGCAGATGGCTAAACAATTGTCCACCGTATTTATTCAAATCTGCATCTCTTTGACCTCACAGGGTTGAGAGGAGGGCTTGCTGGAGGAAACAGCCAAGTTGAGAGTAATAGTTGTAATGGGACGAGGCATCAAAAGTGGTACTGAGAGTGTCATTGGTAGCTGCAAAAATACTGTGGCGAACAAAATTTCAAATGCTGGACAGTCGGGAATTTAAAAATACAGTTTTAAGTGAATTAGGAGCGTTTTTCCAGGGGCTGGTACAGCAGGACATTGGGTCAAAAGGAGGAAGAGGGATATGGATGAAGAGTGATACAAGTAGGGGGTCAGAGATTGTCTTATCCATAGCGTGGAATTAAAATGTGTTGAAAATGGGACACATTCTCTGAAAGGGAAGCTTAGTTGGATGCAAGTATCCAAAGTATTAACCAGGATAAACTTTATTAGGAATAAATAGGAATGAGAGGGGCAGTGGGCAACCATTTGATAATGGGTGTTTATGAACTTGATTCTCCCAGAAATCTTCCAAAGACAGATTATATAAACTGGATCAAATTTTAACCAGAGAACACATCAGATTGTTTCCAATGTCTCACAACTTGAAATCAAAAAAATGTATCATTGGATGAGGGAATCAGATTGTCTAGTTTTCTTCATCAATTAGAATCACATCTTTAAGTTCCCTACAGCCTACCAGACATTCTAGCAGTGGTTCCCATCCCTTCAAATTAGACCGCTAAGGATTAACAAAATGCTGCCACTAACATCCTCCCAGACTTTGATTTTTGTGTTGTTCATAGAACATGTTATTCATTATTTATAAAATGCTACCAAACTATAAAATAAAAATGTTCAATTGTATTATAAGTCAGGAGTTAAAGAACAGTGAAAAGTGGGCATTGTTTGCGAGAGTTGTTTGCATACATTAAGACACTCTACTTTTTGAGGCCAAAATTCCTGTGAGTAAATAAACTAACTGTTCTTCACTTTCTTTCCTTCTTTGTGTGCTACCTGCATTTGCTCCATTTCCTTAAAGCATGAATCACCTTCTGGATAAAACAGCTGGCAGGCAAACTAATCTCAGGCTTCTAATAACTTTGGGCAGCATGGAGGCCCAGTGTTTAGCACTGCTGCCTCACAGTGCCAGGGACCCAAATTCAATTGCGGCCTTGGGTTACTGTCTGTGTGGTGTTTGCACCTTCTCCCCGTGTCTGTGTGCGTTTCCCCCGGATGCTCCATTTTCCTCCCACAGTCCAATGTTGCGCAGGTTAGATGGATTGGCCATTCAAAATTACCCCTTAGTGTCCAAAAGATTAGGTGGGTTGTGGGGATAGGGCAGGGGCATGGGCCTAGATAGGATGCTCTTTCAGTGGGTCGGTGCGACTCGATGGGCCAAATGGCCTCCTTCTGCACTGTAGGGATTCTATGAACATTGGCTTGTAACTGATCATTTGGAGGCTTGATTTTCTGCACCCTCCTTTTCCATCTCAGTGCTTTCACTGATATTGTGACTGAAATCAGGAATGTATGATGTGGAGAATTCCAAGAGCAACCTACTATCTTAGCATTCACTCACTACATTCAAAAAAGTACTTAATTGGCTGCAAAGCACTTTGAGGCAGGCGGTGATCATGTAAAAGTACTCTTTAATTGCAAGTCTTTTTTTATTCCATTGTTCATTGAAATTCAAAAAAGTTTGTGACATTTTCTTCCTCCCTCCAATGTTTTCTTACCCTGTTTTCTGAGGTTACTTACTCATGCTGAAGTTTGGTTTTATTAATTTTTGGATTAATTACTTCAGTCAAAAAGTTGTGACTCTTTGGAATTCTCCACTCCAGAGGGTTGTGGATGTCCCATTGTTGAATACATTTAAGGTTAGGGTAGATCGAATTTGGTCTCTCGGGCAATCTAGGGAAATACGAGTGGGCAGGAAAATGGCGTTGAAGCCCCAAGAATTGCCATGATCATATTGAATGGCAGAGCAGGCTCAATGGGCCACGTGGACTCCATGCTGGTGGCCCTCCAGACTGGTCCAGACAACAGTTGTTTATATGTGTCTAGAATTATGAGTGCTGAAAAGATTTTTTTTCCATGGAAGGTGCAATAACCTCAAGAATGGGCTCCACCGGTTTATAAAACACGACCATTTATTAGAATTAGAAACAATTATACACAAGAGTGCTTAAAATGGTCTTTCCATACTCAGTTCCAAGGTTGAACTGTTGGGACAAGTCCCAACAGGTCCCAGTGAAATCTGAACTCCGTCCCTGATTGGACTAGGACATCCTTTAAAGGGTTCTAGAGCTGAAGCTGACCCAGTCCTAATCTGACACCCACATAGTTCAGAAGCCAAACCATAGCTTTTTCCTCCCTGTACCCAACTTGGTGGTTGGGAATGACTGTTTCAAATTGAAGGTTGCTTTGAATTAATGTAATCTAAACTACCATTCAGATGCATTTTCAGCATTTGGGCCAGAGGTTCAAAAACAGAAGGTATTTTAAATCAAAATAAATACATGGGAGGTTTGGTCCCTAATCTGTGTTAAATGTGTTCTCAGCAGAAAGCTGGAACTTGTTTTGCTCGCTTTCAAGGTCGGGGAGGAGCCTTGCAGTGTTTTTTCATCTGAGTTGGCCTAGGTTTTTTTGGCTGGTCTGGGAGATTATGTAGCTGCTGGTGGGTGGACAGCATTGATAATCAAGTTAATCAATTGCAACTGTATGAGGTAGATTTGGTGGATCAGCAGGTCTTTTGCTGTCTGTCATTTTCGTACACACCTTTCTGCTGAGATCAACACATTTAACACAGAGTAGGGATTACATCTCCCATGTATTCATTTGCACTTAAAACGCCTTATATCATTTGAACCATTGGGCGAAATGTTGAAAATGTATCTGAGTGATTATTCTGACCTTGGTTTCATTACTAAGTCTTAAATTGGAAACAGTTTTATAGGCGTTTTCTCCTCGATTCAACGAAGAAGGTAAACGCATTTCAGAAATGAAATAAGGAATATTGGCCTGACAAATCAATCTGTACAGGATTAGGATTCCACCCCCTTAACCTGGGATGAAATCCCAATTTTCATTCATGTTCAGACTTAGTGAGTGAGTTTAACTCGTTCTGGGTTGGCTACATGAGGGGTGAGACATTGTGCCCCTCCTGTCGATACAGAGCAGCTGTGAAATGAGTCACATCGGGCTGTTCGCACGCATTTAGCAGAAATTATGATGTAGAAATAAACAATTTTCCCTAAAAAAAAGAAATAGATATGGGAAAGAATTTGGATTCGTAACGGACTCGGACTGACTAATTGCTGAAGCATGAGAGGGCAGCAAAAATGAGCTCCACATAAAACGCCAGTTATCGGGGATGCTGGAATCTGAAACAAAAACAGAAAACACTGGACAATCTCAGCGGGTCTGACAGCAACTGTGGAGAGAGAAGGGAGCTAAGGTTTCGAGCCTGCATGACTCTGTGAAAGCTAGCTCCACTCCGCTTTCTGATGGGGGAGAAATACAGCCCAAAATAAACGTGCCCTTGCAGCAAAATCATTTCACCAGTGGGGGAAAGAAAACTGTCAAACGAGAGTGGAAAAAAAGTTATCGTCTTAAATCACAAATCATTTACTCCTGTGCTCATTGCAGGGAGCAAAACGTTAACAATGAAAGGTAGCTGAGCCAATCATCAATGTTGGAGCAGCGTGTGAGTGAGTCGAGCACTTATTTCCTTTGTCACATCTCCAAGATTTCTGCAACAAGCTCTCATGAATGGGCTCTGCCCAGGCCCCGCTCAGCCACCCATCCCCAGGCCCCACCCACCTCCTGTCCCATTGGAGGCTGGCAGGAGTGTGAGGAAGTGACGCAGGCCAATGGCACTGCGCTGACTTTGGCGGGGGCGGGCGGGGGAGGGGTGAGAGAGTGTCTCTGTCTGTGTGTGCGCGCTCGGGCTGGCTGGGGGAAGGGTGGGGTTGGGGGAAAAAAAAAAGTCAGAATGAAAAGCGGATCCAGGCAACGGTGCTGGGGCACCTCGCTCGCAACGCTGGGCGCCCTCGGAAGGAATCAACCGTCGCGATAACGGTGCGTAGCGCGCACCCTTTTTCCACCCCCACACCTCCCCATCCATTCAACCAACCAACCACCCACCTACCTTCACGCCCGCGAAGAAACGAACAAGGGATCCGCTTTTCTCGGATGAAAAGAAGCGGTGCTTTCACTGCTGCACACTCGGCGCGGCCCCACAGGCTGGCTGCGGGCGCGAGCTGCGGAGCTGGAACGCCGGGGCAGGAGTGCAGGCGCGCGGGCAGAGGGCATTCTAGAACGCGCCGGTCCCGCATTCTGTCCCCGGAGCGCGGTCGGTCCGTTACAGGGAGGAGGAGGCGGCGGGTGGCTGCGGCTGCATCTTTAAATGCCACATAATAACAGTGGCAGCCGCGGTGGGGGGAGCTAGTGATTAAAAATCGCCCACATGCGCTGGAATAACAGGATCTGGGGAAAGAAGAAGAAGAAGGTATTGAAGTTTTTCCAGTCGGTGTGTGGCTCTGTGGCTGGGGGAAGATGGCGGACTGGAGGTGATCGGCAAAGCTCGGGCTCTGATTTAGTCTCTTCTCCTGGTTCTCCTGCCGTGCGGCGAGCCTTCTGCGGCCGGACACATGCAGGCCAAAAAACGCTACCTCCTGCTCTCAGCCGGCGCCGCTCTCTTGTTGCTGGTCTACCTGGCGGGTGTGCGCTTCGGGCAGCTGCCCTCGACTCGGCGACAGAACCGGCGGTGGGCTGCGGACGAGGGCTCCCCCTCGGCCCCCGAGCGCTGGCCCGAGTGGTCCAATGCACTGCAGAGTTTTTCCGTCGGGGACCGGCCCGAGAATGAAGAGTTCAGTCAGCGCGGCTCCCCCCGGCACAAGAGGGACATTAACACCAGTGTCTACAAGGGGAAGAAATGCCGCATGGACTCTTGCTTCGACTTTTCTCTCTGCCACAGAAACGGTTTCAAAGTCTACGTCTACCCGCAGCAGAAAGGGGAGAAAATGTCCGAAAGTTACCAGAACATCCTGGCAGCCATCGAGAACTCCAAGTTTTATACTTCGGATCCGAGACAGGCTTGTCTCTTCGTGCTAAGTTTGGACACTTTAGATCGGGATCAGCTTTCGCCCCAGTACGTACATAACCTAAAAAGTAAAGTCCAGAGCCTGTATTTGTGGAACAATGGCAGGAACCATTTGATTTTTAATCTTTATTCGGGGACCTGGCCCGATTACACAGAGGACCTGGGCTTCGATATCGGCCAGGCGATGTTAGCCAAAGCCAGCATCAGTACTGAAAATTTTAGGAGCAATTTTGACGTTTCCATACCGCTCTTTTCGAAAGAGCACCCGAGGACCGGAGGAGAGAAGGGATACATGCTTTTCAATAACATCCCTCCCTTGAGAAAGTACTTGCTGGTATTTAAAGGGAAAAGATATTTGACTGGCATAGGCTCTGATACCAGGAATGCCTTATATCATGTCCACAATGCAGATGATATTGTCCTCTTAACGACCTGTAAACACGGAAAAGACTGGCAGAAACATAAGGACGCCCGCTGTGACAAAGACAACGATGAATACGAAAGGTATTTGGCTTTAGAAAAATGATTGTTTTTGTCCAATGAGAAAAGTAGGTATGGGTTTCAAAGCTGAGTAACAGGCACACAATGCATTATTTTGCGGTCACCACATTTTCTACTTGTTGGTTAATAGTGTGGATTTGTGCTGCTTCAACAGCAGAAAAAAGGTAAGAACCCGAGCCAAAGCAAATATGTGCCCTACAGGAGCAATATTTCTCTTCCTCCTGATGGTAGGTTCAATTGATGTTTGATTTTTAGCTTTGTGATGTTTGGGAAGGCATGTGGCATCATGAAACATTAGTGTGACTCAGTTGTCTGGTTCCTTGCATGGGGGGGGGGGGGGCGGCAAGTGTACAGAAATAATCTTTTCTTTCAGGGCAGTCTACAGTATAGCACAAAGTCTTGCGCATAGGAGAAGTATATAAACGTTGGTCTATTTGCATAATCTTATGTGAAGTGGAATTTTCAAGTTTGACATTTCGGAAGGAAATTGGAGTATGTGACATTTCTATTTCAGAATTTCTATTTGAGCTGCCTTTCATTGTCTTTAAAAAAATTGATCTAATCACCCAATCTATACAACATGTTTTTCCTCTCTCCAGGCAATGATTGCATTTTTGTTTGCTAAACTGTTTGGTTTTGTAATGACCTTTACAAGAATTTGTTTTATCATGCCCGCAGAACTGATTTTTTTTCTCCTTCCACTGAGAGCAATTAAACAGGTTAGTTGGCTCTGGTTTGTCAGTAAAGTCTCTCGAGAAACTGTATTTTATGGAAGTTGGAATATTATCCGATGAGTTTTAAAAGGCAATATTTTATAAAGTTAATGTTTTTGCTTGTGATAGTTATTTGTGATATGGGAGAAGTACATTCATAATTTTGTGCTATCCTTAAGTGAGATATTGTGTTTCCTGAAGCTCTTGGTCAGTTTTATACTTTCTTGGAGTTGAGCATTTATGGATTGAGCATTTTAGCTGTCACTGACTCCATACAAGATGATTTTAAGCGTGAAGAAATGCTGGAAATTGGTGCTATTTTATAACTTATATGTGCAAATAATTGCTGAAAAGATTTAATGTTTCCCATTTTTTCTATCTATTGTAATGTGCACATAACAGTACGCTTTTTTTATGAATCTAATGCTTTATATCAAAAGTGCTTGTTGCAGAGTTTAATCGCAATACAATGCTGCAAAACTGGATTTTGTGTATAGTTTTGCTTTCTTTGTTACCATGGAAATGCTAACCCCTCCCACCTCTTAAGTTGGAAGTGTTCTGCTCCTAAGCATTTGACAATACTTGTTCAGATTTGCAGAAAATGATTAATATCAAAGATTGAAGGGTTAAGCATTTCTCTACTCTGCAATCAGTGAGTGGTTAATGGAATATTGCCTGCATTCTGTTTGACCTTTACTGCCTTGTTTTAATTTTACATTTGTAACATTTATGATTGACTGCTATAATGCAGTCATGACACATGGCAGTATATATCCAATTTGCTGAAGTTGTAAAAGTGCAAAAGGTTTTTGCTGAGTATGTGCTAAATTTCTGAATTAATGTCCAAATGCTGACAGGTGAACAGTGAATGCTGTCTTCTTGCATGATCCCATTATAAGCTCACAGGCCAATTAACAGATTAGATAATATGACTGATATTTCAGTATGGCACATTTAAAAATTAACCCCTAATGTAAGTCCATGAATTTAGGAATTAACATCTAAATCATTTAACTCAAATGTGTTATTCGTAGTTTTCCACACCCCCAATTCCTGCTACTCCCAAGAAATGTCTTGGATGTTTCGTATTTTAAAATTATTTTACAGTTCATTCTGGGCACGCAGTTCTGAAACAGAACTGGATTTTGTCTATCTTTGTACAGCAATAAATTTACTATTGTGATTTTTGCAATTTGGATCTAATTTTGTAAGCACACATTTGTGCTTTAATTCTGACCTTTAGAGACTTCATTTTCTTTTTTAAGGTTCTCTTGCTTCAGCTAAAACCTCGTGCATGCATACAATTTACATAATGTCACGGCCACCCTTTTGAGTATCTGAGGTATACATACTGACTAGATTCCAGGTTTGATCTATTTTCTTGGCCCATGGTCTGTAGTGGATAGCCAACTGAAGTTGACCATGGATCACACTCTTGATTTCTAACCAGAGTCTCCTAATGGATATCTGATGAGAATAGTGTATTTATGAATGTCTAATGAGGACAGGATTAATTTAGCTGTGGATTTTCCCCATGTGGTCAAATAGCCTATCAGCATTTAATGTCGAAGCGCGCACACAATGATTATATGGGCAAGGTACCAGAGGGTGAGTGGTGCCTGTGGATCCACATAGCAGCAAGGAGGAGCAAGGTGAAAAGTAGTGAGCTGAGGAAGAGATTGCTCTGAGACGTAATGTCAGACATTTTTTGGCACTGAGTCAGAAGGTTAAGAGTTCAAGCTCCACTCCAGAGATTTGGGCATGTAATGTAGAGCATTTAGGGAATGTTATACTGTCAAGGATGCTATCTTTTTAAAAAACATTAAGATGAGGATCTTGTCTGCTCTCTCAAGTGGATGTAAACGATCCATGGCACAAACAAAGCAGTGGATTTATTCCAGTGTCACTAAAAATCATTACCTCGTTGTTTGTTTCATTGCTGTTTGTGGAACCTTGCTGTGCATAGATCAGCTACCATGCGCCTTACATTGTAAAATGACCACCCTTCAAAAATACTTCATTGACTGCAGCACTTTAGAATATGTTGAGTTTGCTAAAGGTGTTCAACTTTATTTAATTTTCTGATATGTGGGACAGGGGGCTCTACAATAGATACCAGAAAGCAGGGATTCTTAAATGGATGAGTTCCTTGTTACCTGGCATGCATGGCAGATGCTGAGCTGAGATTCGATATTTCTCATATGGTGGTCTTAATAGAGGAGTGGTACAATCCGATACAATAATGACATTGACAAAAGCGTAGATGTTTAGTCTGCCAGGGTTAAATTTGTATGTGGGGAAATATTTCGGGGTAGAATTTGTATGTGGGAAAACACATTTTTTGGTGCATTATTTTACTGTTTTCAGGAGGTTTTTTGATGACACTATTGGGGGGGGCAGTTATAAGACTACACAAAATCAGTGTGCTGTAAATATTCCTTGCATAAATGCCTTTAGCAAGCTATGTAATCCTTCAATTGCTCGTGGTTCATTTACGGCAGTTTCCCAGTTGTATATAAGTACATGGGCTGTGATAAAAGTCACCTTACTGTTCAGTAATTAATTCACATACATTTAACAAGGCATTTTATTTATTTGGCAGATACTCTGCAACTGGTACAGATTTACAACTGGAATTGAGGTGGTTGATCAATGTTTGGGAAGTACACAGACTAGATAATTTATAATTTTTAGCCTGTGATGTTAGAGTAACATAACTTTCAGCTTTTGCATTTGTGCGGGCCCAGAGATTTCATGTACTAAATGATTTGTTTGAACTGCACGCAGAACGATACTTTTCACTGTACCTCGGTACACGTGACAAACCAATCCAGGCTTTGGTGTGGGAAGAAAGGAGATGTGCACACTTGCAAATTGAGTTTTGTGCATGTGATATTTATGAAATTTCAGTTGTAGGATAGTGGAAGGATTAAAAATTGGCTAGGGCAATTGATTTTTTTGATAAATGCCTGATATTCTGCTTTCTCCAAAGGAAGGGAAAGGGGGATATAGATCAAATCATTGGAACCTACTGCAAGGGGACTTTCCTAATGCTGCACTTGTGTATTCAGCTCACCAGACTTGAATGGAGTACTGGCTCCAACCAGACAGTAGGCCCATTTATACTGTCTTAAACTGTCGAAGGAAAAATTCTGTATGTGTGGTTAAATATGCACAATGCTCCTCTACCAGCAGTCAAGATTTAAATGTTTGGAGAGCAAAGGCTGTAATGTCTGCATTCTCTGTGAATTTGTAAGGCACAGAGGACTCCACTGCTGCATTTCTTGGTGGATCCCGACTTGATGTAAACTGCAGTTTAAAGTGGAAACTGTTCCAAACAATCTCCGTTTCAGTAGAAGAACCCCTTCAGAAAACTGTGACACTGTCTTTTTGTGATCATAGAATTAGAATCGTAGAATTTACAGTGGAGAAGGAGGCCATTCGGCCCATCGAGTCTGCACCGGCTCTCCGAAAGAGCACCCCACCCAAGCCCACACCTCCACTCTATCCCAGTAACCCTTCCCAACCTTTTTGGGCACTAAGGGCAATTTAGCGTGGCCAATTCACCTAATGTGCACATCTTTGGACTGTGGTAGGAAACTGGAGCACCCGGAGGAAACCCACGCAGACACGAGGGGAACGTGCAGACTCTGCACAGACAGTGACCCAAGCTGGGAATCGAACCTGGGACCCTGGAGCTGTGAAGCAACTGCGCTGCCATGCCCCCCATAGTGATAAATTTGGTTATTTACAATTCCTGCCTCCAATTGTCAAATTTGTTTGTGAAAGCATTGTATATATTGTGTCTCAGGTATTTTAATATAAAGGAATGTGTGGGTGCTTCTTACTTCAAAGTTTTTGCCAGCTTTGCCTTTTTGCATGGTATTTTACTCTTCAGAGAAGTGTGTTGCCAGGTGCCAACCAAACATGAGATTATTTTGGAATGAGCTTTGAAGAAACCAAAACATGAAGCCCACTTAATCAATAATTGTATTGGTAAGTGACTTGGAACACAGAATAGTACAGCACAGTACAGGCCCTTCAGCCCACGATGTTGTGCCAACCATTTATCCTAATCTAAGATCAACCTAACGTACACCCCTTCAATTTAGTGCTGTCCATGTGCCTGTCCAAGAGTCGCTTAAATGTCCCTAATGACTCCTTCTACCACCTCCGCTGGCAGTGCATTCCACGCACCCCCACTCTCTGTAAAGAATCTACCTCTGACACCTCCCCTATACCTTCCTCCAAACATCTTAAAATTATGTCCCCTTGTAACAGCCATTCCTGCCCTGGGGAAAAGTCTCTGGCTATCCACTTTATCCATGCCTCTCATCACCTTGAACACCTCAATACTCTTCCTCCAGTGAGAAAAGCACTAGCCCCCTCAACCTTTCTTCATAAGACATGCCCCCAATCCAGGCTGCATCCTGGTATATCTCCTCTGCACCCTCTCCAAAGCATCCACATCCTTCCTATAATGAGGCGACCAGAACTGGACACAATATTCCAAGTGTGGTCTAACCAGCGTTTTTATAAAGCTGCAACAAAACCTTGTGGCTCTTAAACTCAATCCCCCTGTTAATGAAAGCCAACACACCATACACCTTCTTAACAACCCTATCAACCTGGGTGGCAACTTTGAGGGATCTATGTACGTGGACCCAAAGATCCCACTGTTCCTCCACACTTCCAAGAATCCTGCCTTTATCCCTGTATTCAAACTCAACCTTCCAAAATTAATCACTTCACATTTATCTAGGTTGAACTCCAGCTCTGCATTCTGTCAATGTCCTGTTGCAGACAATATCTACAACGCCACCAACCTTTGTGACATCGGCAAACTTACTGACCCACCCTTCCACTTCCTCGTCCAAGTCATTTATAAAAACCACAAAGAGCAGAGGCCTGAGAGCAGATCCCTTTCATCCACTACCACTCACTGTCTTCTTTCGGCCAGCCAATTCTGTATCCAGGCAGCCAAATTTCCCTGTATCCCATGCCCCCTGACTTACTGAATGAGCCTACCATGGGGAACCTTATCAAATGCCTTACTGAAATCCATATACACCACATCCATTGCCTGACCTTCATCAATGTGTCTCATCACATCCTCAAAGAATTCAATGAAGCTTGTGAGGCATGACCTGCCCTCCACAAAGCCATGTTGAGTATCTTTAATCAAACTATGTTTTCCTAAATCCTATCTCTCAGAATCCTTTCCAATATTTTGTTCACCACACACGTAAGACTGACTGGTCTGTAATTCCCAGAGATTTCCCTATTCCCTTTCTTGAACAGGGGAACAACATTCGCCTCCCTCCAATCATCCGGTTCTGAAATATATTTGTCAAACTTGGGGCGTGGAGCTACTGTACTACCTGAGCCAGTATGTCCTGAACTTGCATTGGAACAACGTATTGTGCATGTGAAACTGGTGATTAGTATGAAGCAAACTGAAGTTGTGTATTTTGTAATCAGAAATTCCTCTTTAGAATATCTTGAGTCATCATTCTCCATACATACCAACTTTTAATATACAGTCCATTTTATTTTGATTTACTTTTAAGTCGTCATATTTTATTTACTGAAAAAGGGAAACAAAGTTTTCGTATCCATTTAAAATGTTCTTGAAATCACAACTACTTTGGAAGGATTGCTTGAATAAACCTTGACAACTTGGACACGTCAATAAACCTATCATGAGTTTTCAAGTTGTCAAACACAAACTTTGTTCCCAAGAAGCTAAATTTTTATGCAAATTGATTGGGAGCAAAGAATGTTGATGCTAGTCATTGGTTACACACATCAAATGGAATATTGCATATGAGATGTTACAGTTCTATCAACACACTGATTCTAAAATCTCCAGCTATGAACATGTTGAGAAAGCTCTATGCCTTATATGGTATCCAAAATGTATAGCATCCTTGTGTTGTGATCAGTTAATTAGATAGTTCTGTCAGAAGATGTTAATGTTGGGTAACCTTTTGTTTCTAGAAACATTCTGATGTCTCAATGGATGGATGAATTAATTTCGGTTTTATTGATACCGTCCATTACCTGTGAACTGAAAACGCCTTAATACATGCAACAAAGTTGACATGTGTCCACCATGCACCCAAAGTTTCTGTTTTTTAATTGCTTGAGAAATTTAAAAAAACAGTTGAAGTTGTCCCCTCCCATGGTCAGTCTGTGCGTGCCTATTTCTGGGATTTCCGCCATGGTCTTTTTAATAAATTCCGTGTCGTGCCAGTTGGGCGCGTACATGTTTACCAGGACTGCCGGTACCCTGTCCAGGACACCGCTGACCATGACATACCGTCCCCCTTGGTCCATAACTGTCCTCGTTGCGATGAACACCGTCCTCTTACTGAGTAGTATGGCTATTTCCCTAGCTCTCATCCCGTAACAGGAATGGTAGGTCTGTCTCACCTGGCCCTTCCTTACCTGCAGTCAGTCCTTCTCCCTCAAGTGTGTCTCTTGGAGGAAGACTTATGTCCGCTTTCATGCCTTCAGGTGGGCGAAGACTCTGGATCTTTTCTTTGGACTGCTAAGTCCTCTGGAACGTTACAGGTGACTATCCCCCTTGCTGTGGGATCAACCATACTTACCTTGTGGATGCTCCCCTGCGCTCTGGGGTTTCCCTTTTGCCAGGGGGCCATCCAAAATGTCCACAGTACCGTTCTCGCCATGAGGCGAGACCCTTTGCACTCCTGGGTTTCCCTTTGTCAAGGGACCATCCAACATGGCTGTCAACTGTGTAGCTGCCATGTGGGTGAGCCCCTGCACTCCAGGGTTTCCCTTTGTTCTGGGACTCTCTAGTGACTGCCTACGGTGCCACCTTGTACCACGTTTTACAATATCGATCTGCTGAAGCCAGTCCAGAGGCCCCCATCTGCCAGACACGCACTCCCCAGTGGGAGATGCGCCGTGGCCCCCTCTTTCCCCCCCCCCCCCCCCCCCCCACACACACTTCTCATGCTTTCTGGCACTAGCTTTCCTGCTAGTGTGGTCATCTCCTCACCCTCTCCTGCGATCTGTTGCCCCTGCCCCCTCTGGTTCCCTAGTTCATAGTGAGGCGAAGCAGTCCCGTGCAAAATTGGTTAATTTTTTCTTTTTCCCCTTCGTCTACTCTGTATCTTCCTCAATGCTGCCTGTCCAGGCCATTCTTGCAGCTGAACACATCTGCCTCTTGTCGGGGCTGTCGGGACTGTGAAATAATGTTCTTTGCTCTGCGAAGTTACCCAGAGCCTGGCTGAGAATAACATCGCAAAATGTGACCTGGCTCTTGTACAGCCTTTGCATGGTTGAATTCTGCTTTGTGCTGTGCCAGGTCCGCCCCAATGTACTGGTACATTATTATTTTATGTCCCTCCCAATTGCATGCCTTTGTCTGTCAAACCCAGCAAAGGATCCTCTTTCGGTTCAGATAAGTGTGGAGCTTGGCTATTATTGTCCTCGGCTGCTCCCCGGTCCTGGGCTTTGGTCGGAACGACCTGTGAGCTGTTGATCTCTGGCGATTTGGGGAAGCTGAATCTCCCAACCAGGTTGCCCAGCATTTGGGCCACAGTCAGTTGGGTCCTGCCCTTGATCTCCTCTGGCAGGCTCACTATCCTAATGTTCTGCCTCCTCGACTGATTTTCCTGGTCCTCAACCTTCCCTTTTAGGCTCCTATGAGCCGCCCCAACCTATTGATCATGGTCTCCATTATGACGGTTCCGTTCTCCAGCTCTCTGATTCCCTGGATTTCCAGTTTCCTCCCCATGACATCGAGCGGCGTCTGCATCTCTGCTAGTGCCACCGTTGCCTTTATCTCTGCCTTAATGTCATTCTTCATAGCATTTAGTTCTGATTAGAAACCTCCCCCATCCATCGCCGGTTTGGTGGTGGGGGGGGGGGGGTTGTTTTCTGGGTCACCAGTCTTCTCTCCCCCTCCCCCCCGGGGGACCCCTTGTGGATCTGCGGACCCACTTGTTCGCTGCTCCTGTCTCTTGCTGCAGTTTCTGGTGTCTCTACGGCCTCTTGAGCTGTTGCTTCCTGGCATTTTTGGTGATCGTACTGTTGTTGAAGGTGAGGGGATGTTTAAGTCTGGTTTTGGGGGCTAATTTAGGCCAATAGTGCCTATTTTCATGTTGAATGGAGGAGTGCCACCTGATGTGTGACTACTCAGCACATCCCCACTGGAAGTCTCCAAGTGCCTAACTTTAAAAGGGTGATTGAATTATGTCTGTGTGTCTTGGCTCATTTCCCCCAACCTCTAATCAGTATTCGCTAGAGAGCTGTACTTTGGTCTTGTGGACCAGTCCAGATGATTAAGGCTGGTACACTATAAAGATACAGATTTCCAATTTTTTTTTTTTTGTCTTGTAAATGTTCTAGAAGGTTGTTCCTTTTGAGTGCAGTAACTGCACTGAAGAAAATAATCTTTGATTTTAAATAGTCAAGTTTCATACGAGTTTTAGGAAAGAGCACCTCCTCCCACACAAAAAACACGTACTCTGTTTTGAAATATATACACACATATAGGTTTTTGCTTGTCCTGATAACATTTAATTGGGATATATTTAATTAGAGTGATTACATTTTGAAGTTCAGCATTGATTAAATTATCAGATTTCTCCAAATTTGCTGCAATTTTTCCAATTGCTGTCAGTGGTGGTTTCTGTTGTGAGCAGGTACAGTAAATCATTCTCTCATAGAAATAGATGAGTTCTGGTCCTGCCTGAATCAACCTTTGAAATGGCTCAGTATTTTAAGTGTGTCCATTAGTTTGGAACTAAGCTGTTAACACAATATTTTCCCCTCTTGTATTGTCTTTCTGACATTTAAAAAAAAGTAAAGTGCCCAATTCTTTTTTTTTTCCCAATTAAGGAGCGATTTCTGTGTGGTGTTTGCACGTTCTCCCCGTGTCTGCGTGGGTTTCCTCTGGGTGCTCCGGTTTCCTCCCACAAGTCCCGAAAGACGTGCTGTTAGGTGAATTGGACATTCTGAATTTTCCCTCATTGTACACGAACAGGCGCTGTAGTGTGGCGACCAGGAGATTTTCACAGTAACTTCATTGCAGTGTGTAAGCCTACTTGTGACACTAATAAAGATTATTATTTAGTGTGACCAATCCACCTAGCCTGCACATCTTTGGATTATGGGGGTGAGACCCATGCAGACACGGGGAGAATGTGCAAACTCCACATGGACAGTGACCCGGGGCTGGAATCAAATCCGGTGCCTCATCGCCATGAGGCAGCAGTGCTAAACACTGGGCCATCGTGCTGCCCTATCTTTGTGACATTTTTGTTTGATGTGTTGGCAGCATTTGAGAAATTTTCCCTATGTTGAAAGCTGGGTAATTCCACAGTCTAGGTTTGCAATGTTTTAGTAAAATAATTCCCATTGTCCTTTGTTTGACAGATTGAATGTTAACAACCTGCCAAATTTAATTAAAAGTACTGGTTGAATATAATTAAATCCACCATGTAAATTTGACATTTATAGGTCTTTGATGGATTATAATGAACGGAAATCAGTTCCACTGGGTAAAATTCAAATAACTCCTGTTCCTCTGCTGTCTTAATTCCTGCTTATGTTTAACATGTTCTATTTTGATTGATTGATTAAAAGCACTGTGACACCTCCCACTTCTCTTGCTGTCAAAATCAAGGTCAGTAATGAGCATATCTGGGTAATTATTATTTACACAAACCATTCCGTTTAGATATAATCTAAATTACATTAATCCGTCAAGAAGTTGGGCCTAAAATAGTGCAACTGTAAACAACTGTGACTGTTGCCAGCAGCCGTTCTAACTTGTCACAGATTCTGTTGATCTACAACGTTGCAATTTTTATGCTTAGATAAAAATATAATTATTTCCCACTCAAACTGTTAAGCTTCCCCATGAAAGTTTTCAAAATGAAGTCTGCTAAATTTAACTTCATTCTGTCATACCTCTTTTGTATCCTTGAACAAGAAGGATAATTCATTTTAAGGTTTCTTGTGTGCCAGATCGGTCCTGTTTATATTGTATAGTTAATTTGATAGCCGGGAAACTATTCGGACATGGGATTTGTGCTTGTGTGATTTCTCACAAATAGTGACCATTGCTTTAATGCTTTAATGTTACTACATGTATGCAATTCAAAGTCACATGACTTTGTGGATCTGCTGTGAGCTTTACACCCTTGAAAGAGTTGAGAAGCAAAACAGTTGCTTTCTACAGTTTAGATGTACAGGTTAGGTGGATTGAATATGCTAAATTGCCCCTAGTGTCCAAAAAAGGTTAGCTGGGGTTGCGGGGTTAGGGTGGAGGTGTGGGCTTTAATAGGATGCTCTTTCCAAGGGCCGGTGCATACTCGATGGGCTGAATGGCCAGCTAAAAGTTGGAATACTTTTATCACTGTTTGAATTTCACTGCTTCGCGTGTCAAAGGTTGGTTAATTTATGCTATAGGTTACCTCTGTCTGTCCTATTGTCAGAAACCGTTATGCAATAACGACAAACTATTAGTCACTACCCATTCTTCGAATAATTTAAGTGAAAAAAAACGTTCAACTTTATTCTGTAACTTCATTCCAGATAGTCAAGAATTTATCAAAGGTCACCTTTCATCTTCTACCAAATAGGGATATACTATACAAGTGAGACTAAAGGAATGTTTTGGAGTGGATGGATGCACCTGTGTTGGATAATTATGACTGCAACTTTAGTTAACATTGAGGACTGCATTTGTTAAATTATTTTGTCCACTGTTTTTAAGTATTTATACTCTTTTTCCAAAGCTGTGGGAGTTTGTGTCCCAACTAAAGCCAGCTGGACAAACCTGAGTGTTGAGAAATCAATGCTGCAGTGGTTTGCATAACTTTAATTCAGGATAACTGAATCAAATGCTGTATTTGACTATTCTGAATGCTCTGTGACTCACTTCTACAGGAGTGCAAGTGTATGTGAATATATATTTTTCCAAAATAGCATATATTTAGTGGAATTGGCAGAGAATTAGAATTGGCAGAGAATCGGGAGCAGGTTGCCCACCCTTCATGTTTGGGAGGTGGTGGTGCATGGTTGGCGGAATGCCCAGCTGTAGTTTAAAAAAAAATCCCATCAGTTGGGATAACTGCCAAAAAAACGTGCATTATTTGAAAGTTCCGTGACTTGGTTCCAAAAGTAGGCAAAATATGCAGAAATGTGTAGGGTATAGATTTAATGTACTCACCTAGTTGTGTGAAATTGTCAGCTGACTAGGGACAGGTTCGTTGCTGTCGGTCTTGGTGTTTAAACGTTAGCTGGTGTTTGTGTGTAAGGTTCTTTTAAATATGTGTACCTTGTGTCCTTAAGCACGTATATGCTTAGAATAAATATTTTCGTAGTTTCAATTTTATTAGCAGTGCAGCAGGTATCTTTTATTACTCCATATAAGTGCATTGCCATTTTTGCAGCATAATTTTCTCAATGATGAGAAGGCCTGAAATGGGCCTAAAAGGTGCAATCCTCCACATGAACCTCCTCCCACCCCTTTTTCATCTAACCGATTTTCTATTTCTCATGTTTATCTAACCTTCCCCTCAAATGCTATTCACCTCAACTACTCAGTTGTCCCTCTGGATAAAGAAGCTTTACTTGAATTCTTTATTGGATCTTATATTTATGACCTGTAGTATTGATCTCCCCTGCAAGTGGAAACATAATCTCTGTTTCCCTTTTAAAGCTTTTCACAAATTTAAAGACCTCTATCAGATCACCTTCAACCTTTTCTTTTCCAGAGAAAGGAATCTAAAACCTGCTTAGTCTTTCTTGATCATTAGTAATTTCTTCTCCGTTCTGGTACCTATTTAATGGTAAGTAGTGGAGTAGCAAAACATTAAAACTTGCTTGACTTGGAAGGAATTCAATAGCAGCTTAAAAAAATTATTTCCTCTTTTTCAATGCAGCTGTCACTCTTGACCTTAACAGCTGGTCATAAAAATAAAACTGCATAGATGCTGTGGTCATGGCCTAGGCACTTTAGAACCACCAGTCAACAATCTGCTGACATTAACAAAGTGATTGATTACATAGAGCCAGCTTTATAGATGTGCAGCCCTTAGTGATTAAAGAATGGTCTGTTCTTGCAAATTAACTTGAAGCATGGGAATTAACTGAGTTTTCCGATTATTTATTGCATCTTTTGTTGAGATGGCAGGGGGGGGGGGGGAGGGGAGAGACCTATGCCCATTCAAGCCTTAGTTGAGTGTTGAACTATTGTGTTGAACTGCTAGGTACCTGCTTCCACTTGTGCAATTTGATACCATTATAGAGGTACATCTGAGAACAGAAACGTGTTGACTTTTGGGGAATGGCAAGTGCTAAACTGTCATCTCTGCACCTGGAAAGGGGTCCTGTAATCTGCATCATTTTGCATTTTGGAACTATGCAGCCCCCTGATTGTTCAACAGATATTTGATGTACTTTAGAATACAATCAGTAAGAATGAACAATAACACCTCCTCCACAATAGTCCTCAACACCGGCGCCCCGCAAGGCTGCGTACTTAGCCCCCTACTCTACTCCCTGTACACACATGACTGCGTAGCAAAACTTGGTTCCAACTCCATCTACAAGTTTGCTGACGATACGACCATAGTGGGCTGGATCTCGAATAACGATGAGTCCGAATACAGGAGGGAGATAGAGAACCTAGTGGAGTGGTGTAGCGACAACAATCTCTCCCTCAATGCCAGCAAAACTAAAGAGCTGTTAATTGACTTCAGGAAGCAAAGTACTGTACACACCCCTGTCAGCATCAACGGGGCTGAGGTGGAGATGGTTAGCAGTTTCAAATTCCTAGGGGTGCACATCTCAAAATCAGTCCTGGTCCACCCACGTCGACGCTAGCACCAGAAAGCACAACAGCGCCTATACTTCCTCAGGAAACTAAGGAAATTCGGCATGTCCACATTGACTCTTACCAACTTTTACAGATGCACCATAGAAAGCATTCTATCAGGTTGCATCACAGCCTGGTATGGCAACTGCTCGGCCCAGGACCGCAAGAAACTTCAGAGAGTCGTGAACACTGCCCAGTCCATCACACGACCCTACCTCCCATCCATTGACTCCATCTACACCTCCCGCTGCCTGGGGAAAGCGGGCAGTATAATCAAAGATCCCTCCCACCCGGCTTACTCACTCTTCCAACTTCTTCCATCGGGCAGGAGATACAGAAGTCTGAAAGCACGCATGAACAGACTCAAAAACAGCTTCTTCCCCACTGTCACCAGACTCCTAAATGACCCTCTTATGGACTGATTTCATTAACACTACACCCTGTATGCTTCATCCGATGCCAGTACTTATGTAGTTACATTGTATATGTTGTGTTGCCCTATTATATATTTTCTTTTATTCCCTTTTCTTCTCATGTACTTAATGATCTGTTGAGCTGCTCGCAGAAAAATACTTTTCACTGTACCTCGGTACACGTGACAATAAACAAATCCAATCCAACTAGCAAAATCCCAATTAAACATCATGCTCAACTCCTAGTCTGTTTTGTATTTCTTCGCGTCCTTTGATACTAAAATTAAATGGTAAAATAGTGATAGGACGCTCAACTCCTAGTCTGTTTTGTATGGCTTAAGTGTCCTTTGATACCAAGATTGCATGGTAAAATAATGATAGGACATTCTGAGATGGCAAGTATTGCAATAATGCTCTTCAATGCAAAGTAATTGATCTACTAACCTGGCTACTCCAAAGCCAAATGCCACACAGTCAATCTCTAGTTCTTTCAACGTACAAAAATTCTTTCTGCGGCCAACCGAGGTGAAAACTTATTCGGTTTACAACAGTAAGTTGTTCCCAATCTCCTGATTTGCTTTCTTCATGGTTTTTTCAAACAACTTTGTTAACCAAGATTAAATTAGTAATACATCGCAGACTTGCTTTGTGGAATTATGTTGCCTTTATTTTTCTGTTCTCTTATCTTAGCAAGCCTTGAGGGATGATTTGGTTGCATCACTACTTTTAGGTTGCGCTGACCAAGATTTTGTGGCACCTTTCTTTACACTTCAATGCAGAGCCATAGGTAATGACATCAATGAAAATCGGCAGATGGAAGAAACAATCTACCAGTGGGGAATTATAAGCACGCAATTTCACTGCTGAAGCTACTCTCTACTTTTAGCAACGCTCTTTCTCCCGCTGTGCCCTTGCCCCTCCCCCAGCAATTCAGTTTCAACCTGCAGTATTATAGATTCCGTTGCAAATCCTGAATGGAGTCCGGAGCAGTGTGCAATGACAAGCGGGTGGTTTATATGGCACATTTTTTAAAAAAAAGCTGAATACTTTACATATTGCTACAAAGTTGAATTTCTGGTGATCCAAAAGTCTTTAGTTCTGTTCTAGAATTAAGAATGGCAGCTGCAGTCCAGAAATTTATTATACAGTACTGATGTGGTATCTTATTCTGTTTCAGGTAATACCTTTTAGTCGTAATGAACTTAAATGATGGCTAAAATATTACTTGCTTAGATTGAGTCATTCTAAATTTATTCTCTTGTATTTTCAAGACAAAACTATTTTTAAACATTCTCTTCAAAGTTTAGCATAACAGTTATGCATAGATTAGTATTTCTTCCAGTCAGGTTTAAAGGTTGTTCTATTGCAGGAGCATTGCTGACACTCGGTCTGCCAGATTTCCTCATTTTATCCTGTCTGTATCTTCAGCTGCTCATGTTATGAATTTTTCATGTGGTGTCCCCTTATTTTTGTCTGTCACAGACTGCTGTTTTGAATTTAAATAAGTTATAAATGGTAAGTGTTGAGAGGAGGCGAGGCAGAGCAACAGCTCTTTTGAATAGCCTGACCCTCCAGTTCAGTGCCTGGTTTTCCCTTGTAGCAGTTTTGCTGTGAGAAAGTTTGGTGAAATGCCACTGCGTTTTCATGCTGTGGCTTGGCTAAGACATGAGCTTCTTCAGTTGAACTAGTCTAGAGTAGAGTCACTGTCAGAGTTTGCTTTTGAACTTCACAAGAGCATAAAGCCCATCCAGTTACTTTACTAGGGCTCATTTAAATGAATTCATGACACTTCATGGGTCGTTGGTGTTACTTTCAGAAAGCGAAATTTGAATGTCTGGCCAAGAAACTGCCATCTTTTCGAGAGTATTTAGATACTGCTTGAGATGCAAAGCTGAACCTTGCAAGCAACAATAGTTTTTGCTTTTTATTACTTGCCTAGGCAATTTGTTATCTGCCAATACAATTTTATTTTTCAGTAACTTTATTTTTCACTGTGATCAGATTCTTTTTGAAAATGTTCTGTCCCTTGGGCGGTGCAGTGGTTAGCACTGCTGCCTCACGCCACCGATGACCCGGGTTTGGCCCCAGGTCACTGTCTGTGTGGAGTTTGCACACTCTCCCCATGTCTGCGTGGGTTTCACCCCCACAACCCAAAGATGTGTAGGGTAGGTAGATTGGCCGTGCTAAATTGCCCCTTAATTGGGATCTCTAAATTCATTTTTAAAGAAGAAAATGTTCTGTCCCTGGAGTGCTTTGCATTTATTTTTCTATTTAGCTTATTTCTAAATATCAGAAATGTAAATTTATGTCACTATGTAGCTGAGTTGTATGGAAAATAAAGTTTGCATTTCTGAATGGTTACATATTCTTTGAATTGTGATGACATGTTCTCTGGATTGTGATGCGGTCAAGGAAATTAAGCTTTCATTAGAAGCACAGATAAGCGTTTAAAGAAAATAATGCTGAATTTGCCTGAGGGTCTATATGTTAATATTTTCCCAAAATTAAGAAGACCAGTAACTTTTGTGTTTTATAAAAAATTTTTTTTAAATGTTTTTTGAATTCGTAAATTGCTGTTGGCAATTCTGTTCATTATAGGTTTAGTTTGTAAAATGTAAGACCTAGCTTGGTAACAATATGTAGCATGCATGTTAATTTTCATAGTCTAGTTAGCGAGAGGGCCAAAGGGTCTGCCACAGTTGCTCAGTATTATATCCAGTCTGTGAAATTGTGATTGCTGTGGTTCACTGCCCTGCATGTTGGTGTAATTCACCAGGTCTTATAACCTGCATTGAGATCAGCACTGGGCAGGATGCAGAGTCTTTACGAGCTTGTTCGTGCAGACTTTTATTGCTGCTTCACCGAATTAAGTTAAGCCAATAAAAAGGAAAATGAAACGTAATGATGACGTGCTTTGCCGTTATATGTAAACGTGTTTTTGAACGTATTTTGTGCATCCTGTGAGATTACATGAATTGTGTGGGGTTGTTTTTGCATTTTTCAGAGTGGTTCTTTTCCTGTTTTCATTTTGAACTGCTCAATGTTTAATATTGAGTTTAGGAAAAAATCAGGGAAGAGGAATATTGTGTTTCAAGATCGCTAGCTGCTTTTTTTTCCAGCATTATTTCGTTCTCAGCATTGTTTTTACGATTTTGTGGTGTACCGGAATGTAGGTGAAATATATTGTTGCAGGTTACATCAGTAGCTAAGCCGCCTTGTGTATGTAGATCTGTCCAAAAGCAAATCTTTGAAAAATACTGATCCTTTGGAATTTTTAGCAGTGGCAAGACTGTCAGTTTTATGATGAAAATTGACAATATTCAATATAGCAAGAAAACATTCGTGGATGGGGAATTCGGGGAGAAGGAGCAGGTGGGGGTGGGTGGGGTGGCAGTTGTGAGGAATGCTTTCTTTTGAAAGTGTCCTCTATAAACTATGAATTATAGGAGGGATGTGATGGCAGAGGAGATTTACCAGGATGTTGGCTTAGCTGGAGAGTTTTAGCTTTGAAGAGAGGTTGGATAGACTGGGGTTGTTTTCCTTGGAGCGTTGATCGAGATGTACAAAATTGAGGGGCATAGAGAGAGTAGACGGGAAGAAACCTTTCCCCTTGGTGGAGGGATCAATGACCAGGGGGTATAGATTTACGGTAAGGGACGGGGGATTTAGAGGGAATGTGAGGAAAACTCTTTTCACCCAGAGGGTAGTGGGAGTCTGGAACTCACTGCCTGAAAGGGTAGAGAACCTCATTTTTTAAGTGTACCCAATTCAGTTTTTCCAATTAAGGGGCAATTTAGCGTGGCCAATCCACCTACCCTGCACATCTTTTAGATTGTGGGGCGAAACCCACGCAAACACGGGAAGAATGTGCAAACTCCACACGGACAGTGACCCAGAGCCGGGATCGAACCTGGGACCTTGGCGCTGTGAGGCAGCAATGCTAACCACTGCCCCTAGAGACCCTCATTTAAGAATAATTTAGATGTGCGCTTGCAATGCCAAAGCATACAAAGCTATGGGCCAAATGCTGGAAAATGGGATTAGAGCATAAGGTGATCGTTTTGTGACTGGCACGGAAATGGGCTGAAGGGCTTTTTCTTTACTGTAGATCTTTGTGACTCTAATTGTGTTTTCAAGACTGAGATTGATAAGATTGTTAGATAAGGGCATCTAGGGGCTTGGCACAAAGAGTTGCGGTATAGACCAGGATAATCTAACTGATGAAACAAGCACAAGGGGTTAAATTACCTGCTCTGCACCCTTTTGAGTTATTGTTGGAATACTCTTTATTTTACCCAAGTTTTTACAATAATATATTTTTTTTTAAACTCGTGTTCCCACACGGCTGTGCACTCCATCTTGTATTTGCATTCCAGTTTTTTCTCTTTCTCAATGGATGGACGACTGCTTGGAATGAAAAAACTCCCTATTTCTTTCAACACATTCAGGAATTTCTAGGGAATGCATAGAACAACCATAACATTCAGATGATGATTCTCTTGAATTTATAGGTGGTTATGACCCCTGTTCGAATAGATTGGCAGTTATGAATGTATTTTTAAAGTAATTTTATGCATATTTAATGTGCAATCAGGTTTGTAACCCAGGCCCCTATCTTGAAATTATGCTTGTTAAGAAATTTTATATATGTATACCTAACTAAAAATGAGTTATTGCAATTTTCATTCCCATTGGGGCAGCACAATGGTTACCACTGCTACATCACAGCGTCAGGTACCGAGGTTTGATTCTGACCTTGGGTGACTGTGTGGAGTTTGCGCGTTCTCCCCGTGTATGTGCTGGTTTCCTCCTAGTGCTTTGGTTTCCTCCCACAGTCCAAAGATGTGCAGGTTAGGTGGATTGGCCATGCTAAATTTCCCCTTCGTGTCCGAAGGTTAGGTTGGGTTAGGTTGCCACCGTGCAATCAGAGAGCCGAAGGCCATGACATCGGCCTTCCTCCTCTCCATGAGCTCCGGCTTCTCTGAAACCCAAAATGTCGCCACCAAAGGGTCCGGTCCACCTCCTCCTCCACTATCCTGGCTAAGACCACGAACACTCCCGCCCAGAATCTTAGTGAAGGCAACTTGGTGACCTTAGTTAAAGAGCTGTTCTTGAAGAACAGAGAGCTGTTGGCATTTCAAAAGTGTGATCCTGGCTTCCAGTTTAATGTCAACAGGGGGCAATGGTAGCAAGAGAACTTCAGTATTGGCTATTACTTTGATCCAATCTTTTCAGTTTCATGGGGAAACAGTAACTTAAGTTGGGGGATGAAACACCTTTGCTGTGGAGTGCTAGTGGCATCAGCTGTACTGTCTCAAGTAAAAAATGTCTTTAGATTTGTTGTATTGATCCTTTTTGTTTTGTTGAACTTCGTAGCCATCCACAAAGCTTGTATGCTGAAAGTTGTACTTAACCACTTCCGGTTGTGGCAGGGATGAGCTAGCCGCATGTTTCGGCGGCTCCAGCTCCGACGGAACTTCGGGCTCTTTTAAGAGCCCCACGGGGACTTGGACGGCCGTAAAACGCGGTGCGAGGCGCGAGGGAAGGGAGCCCCCCCCCCCCCCCCCCCCGAAAGACAGAGGGAAAAACCGGCGGCGGCGGCTGCAGCCCAAAGAATCTGCAGCCAGAAGATCAGAGAGAGAGAGAGAGAGAGGGAGTGAAACAAAATGGCGGCGGAGAAACCACAGGTGACATGGGGGCCTGAGCAGGACGAGGTGGTGAGACGGTGCGTGGACCTGCTGAAGAAGGAGGTAATGACCCCGTTGTTACAGGCAATTGAGGGGCTGAAGGAGACTTTAAAGACCCAGGAGACGGAACTTCGCGTGGTGGAGCAGAAGGTGTCAGGTATTGAGGACGAGGTCCTGGGCCTGGCGGTCAAGACTCAGACGCACGAGGCACTTCATAAAAAGTGTGCTGACAGGATTGAGGCCCTTGAAAATGGAGCGCGAAGGAAGAACCTTAGGATACTAGGTCTCTCGGAGGGTGTGGAAGGAGTGGACTGTGGAGCGTACGCAAGTAAGATGCTGAGCTCACTGATGGGTGCTGAGGCCCCTGCGGGCCCCATGGAGGTGGAGTGGGCAAATCGGATCCCGGCGAGAAGACCAAAAGCGGGAGAACCACCGAAGGCGATAATCGTGCGATTCTACCGCCTTAAGGACAGAGAAGAGGTCCTGAGATGGGCCAAAAAGGTGCGGAGTAGCAGATGGGAGAATGCGGTGGTAAGGATCTACCAGGATTGGAGTGCGGAGGTGGTGAGAAGGAGGGCGAGCTTCAACCGAGCCAAAGAGGTTTTGCACAAAAGGAAGGTGAAGTTGGGATGCTGCAGCCGGCAAGACTATGGGTCACGCATCAGGAGAGACAATATTATTTCGAGACGGCGGAGGAAGCATGGTCCTTCATCAATGAAGAGAAACTGGACCGGAACTGAGGGACTGGTGCTGCAGGGAACTGTTATTGTTGTTATTATTGTTTTTGTTAATGGGATGGTGAAAGTTAAGCGAGAAGTAAACAGGGAAGGGGGGGACACTGGGGAAATGTGGGCGCCGGTGAGGGGGGAGAGGCGGGACATAGTCAGAGAATGGGGAAGGAGAGGGGGAGGGGAAAGGGAGCTGCGCCATAAGAGGCGGGACAGGTAAAGGGATGTTCCCGCGCCAGAAAGAATAAGGCGGGAAAACAGGCGCAAGGCGGATGGGAGTTCCCTCACACCGGGGGGGCCGAGGAGCGAGCAGGAGTAGCCGGGGTCAGTTGAAGTCAGCTGACTTACGGAAGTGATATGGGGGGGAGCAATCAAGCTAGATAGGGACCTAGCGGGGGGGGGGGGGGGAGGGGACAACTGGGTTGCTGCTGCGGAAATCCAAAAGGAAATGGCTAAAGAGAAGGTGGTCGGGGGCGGAATGCGACGCTGGGGGAGCGAGCGGGAGCGCGGAGGCGGGATATGGGACTGGCCTAGAGAAGGTAATGGCTAGTCGACACGGGAGGGGGGCAGGTAGCCCCCCAGTGAGGCTGATCACGTGGAACGTGAGAGGCCTGAATGGGCCGATTAAAAAGGGCCCGAGCGCTCGCGCATTTGAAAGGACTAAGGGCAGACGTGGTTATGCTCCAAGAGACGCACCTAAAGGTGGCGGACCAAGTTAGGCTAAGGAAAGGATGGGTGGGACAGGTGTTCCACTCAGGACTGGACGCAAAGAACAGCGGGGTGGCCATTTTGGTGGGGAAACGGGTAGCATTTGAAGCAAAGAACATCGTAGCAGATAGTGGAGGTAGATATGTAATGGTGAGTGGTAGGCTGGAGGGAATGGAGGTCGTGTTGGTTAATGTGTATGCCCCAAATTGGGACGATGCGGGGTTCATGAGACGGATGCTGGGGCGTATTCCGGACCTGGAGGCAGGAAATTTGATTTTAGGAGGGAACTTCAATACGGTGCTGGGCCCGGGGCTAGATAGATCCAGCTCAAGGACTGGAAGAAGGCCGGCAGCGGCCAAGGTACTTAAGGGGTTTATGGACCAAATGGGGGGAGTGGATCCATGGCGATTTCTTAGACCCAGGGCTAGGGAGTATTCCTTCTTCTCCCACGTCCATAAAGTGTACTCCCGGATAGATTTTTTTGTTCTAGGAAGGTCGTTGATCTCTAGGGTGGAAGAAGCTGAATACTCAGCCATAGCGGTTTCGGATCATGCCCCACATTGGGTGGACCTGGAAGTAGGAGAGGACAGGGAGCAGAGAACACTCTGGCGATTAGATGTGGGACTGATGGCGGATGAGGGAGTGTGTGCAAGAGTGAGGGGGTGTATCGAGAGATACCTGGAGGTCAATGACGATGGCGAGGTCCCTGTGGGAGTGGTCTGGGAAGCACTAAAAGCGGTGGTCAGAGGAGAGCTGATTTCTATTGGGGCCCACAAAAGGAAAACAGAGGCCAAGGAAAGGGATAGATTACTGGGGGAGATTTTAAGGGTGGACAGGGATTTTGCAGATACCCCGGAGGAGGAGCTGTACACGGAGAGGAGACGACTCCAGACCGAGTTTGACCTTCTGACCACCAGAAAGGCGGAGGTACTGTGGAGGAAGGCACAGGGGAGGAGGTATGAATATGGGGAAAAGGCTAGTCGCCTGTTGGCGCACCAACTGCGAAAGAGGGCAGCAGCGAGGGTGATAGGAGGAATTAGGGATGAAAGTGGAGACACCGTGCGAAGGGCAGGAAAGATAAATGAGGTGTTTAAGACCTTTTATGAAGAACTGTATAGGTCTCAGCCCCCAGAGGGAGAGGAGGGGATGCGGCAGTTACTGGACCAGTTGAGGTTCCCGAAAGTGGAGGAGCAGGTGGTGGCAGGCCTGGGGGCGCCGATTGAGGTGGACGAGGTTATTAAGGGACTGGGAAGCAGGGAAGGCCCCGGGGCCAGACGGGTTCCCGGTGGAATTCTACAGAAAATATGTGGACTTGTTGGCCCCGTTGTTGGCAAGGACGTTCAATGAGGCCAGGGAAGGGGGGACACTACCCCCGACAATGTCGGAGGCGACGATATCGCTAATTTTGAAGAGGGACAAAGATCTGATGCAGTGTGGGTCCTACAGACCTATTTCACTATTGAACGTGGACGCCAAACTGCTAGCAAAGGTGCTGGCATCGAGGATAGAGGACTGTGTCCAGGGGTGGTGCACGAAGACCAGACAGGGTTCGTAAAAGGGAGACAATTGAATGTTAACGTGCGACGGCTATTAGGGGTGATAATGATGCACTCAGTGGAGGGGGAGGCAGAGATAGTGGCGGCAATGGACGCAGAGAAGGCATTTGATAGGGTGGAGTGGGAGTATTTATGGGAAGTGTTAAGGAGGTTTGGGTTTGGGAACGGATTTATTCGCTGGGTTAGACTACTTTATGGGGCACCAACGACAAGCGTAGTTACAGGTCGACATAGATCGGAGTATTTCCGATTATATAGGGGAACAAGACAGGGATGCCCGCTGTCTCCATTGTTGTTTGCGCTGGCAATTGAACCTCTGGCCATGGCGCTGAGAGACTCCAGGAAATGGAGAGGGGTGCCGAGAGGGGGAGAAGAACACCGAGTCTCGTTATACGCGGATGACCTATTGCTATACGTGTCGGACCCAGCGGGGGGGATGATAGAGGTTATGCGAATCTTGAGGAGGTTCGGGGAATTCTCGGGGTATAGGTTAAACATGGGGAAGAGTGAATTATATGTGATACATCCAGGGGACCAGAGTAGAGAGATAGAAGGCTTACCGCTAAGGAAAGTGGAAAGAAACTTCCGATACTTGGGGATTCAGATCGCTAGGAGCTGGGGAACCTTGCACAGACTTAATCTGACACGGCTGGTAGAACAAATGGAGGAGGACTTTAAGAGGTGGGACATGCAGCCTTTATCGCTGGCGGGCAGGGTGCAGGCAATTAAGATGATGGTCCTCCCGAGGTTCTTATTTGTATTTCAATGTCTCCCTATTTTAATCACCAGGACCTTTTTGAATAAAATAGATAGGAGCATTACGAGCTTTATGTGGGCAGGGAAAGTTCCGAGAGTAAGGAGGCGGTTCCTGTAGCGCAGTAGGGACAGAGGAGGACTGGCACTACCGAATTTGGGAGATTATTATTGGGCTGCCAATATGGCAATGATACGTAGATGGATGATGGAGGGTGAGGGCGTGGAAAAGGCTGGAGAGAAGGTCCTGTAAAGGGACGAGTCTAGAGGCGCTGGTGACGGCGCCGCTACCGTTCTCACCGAAAAAGTACACCACGAACCCGGTGGTGGCGGCAACACTGAACATATGGGGACAGTGGAGGCGACAGAGAGGGGTGCGGGGAGTCCTGGTGGGGTCCCCTATCAGGAACAACCATAGGTTCGCCCCAGGAAGAATGGATGAAGGATTTCAGAGCTGGCCCAGTTGGGAATTAGGAAGGTGGGAGATTTATTCATAGATGGGACTTTTGCGAGCTTGGGAGCACTGGAGGAAAAGTATAAGTTACCCCGGGGGAATTTCTTGAGATATATGCAGGTGAGGGCGTTTACTAGACAACGGGTGAGGGAATTTCCGCGGCTCCCGACACAGGGGATACAGGACAGGGTGCTTTCAGGGGTGTGGGTCGGAGAGGGCAAGGTGTCAGAGATTTATAGAGAGATGAGGGAAGAGCGGGAGGAGTCGGTGGGCGAACTAAAAAGAAAGTGGGAAGAAGAATTAGGGGAGGAGATAGAAGAGGGTATGTGGGCTGATGCCCTAAGCAGGGTAAATTCCTCTTGCGCCAGGCTTAGCCTGATTCAATTTAAGGTGCTACATAGAGCACACATAACGGGGGCAAGATTGAGCAGGTTCTTTGGAGTGGAGGACAAATGTGGGAGGTGTGGCGGGAGCCCGGCAAACCACGCACATATGTTTTGGGAGTGCCCGGCACTGGAAGGATATTGGAAGGGAGTGACGGGAGTGATTTCGCAGGTGGTGAAGGCCCGGGTCAAACCAGGCTGGGGGTTAGCTCTATTTGGAGTTGCGGAAGAGCCGGGACTGCAGGAGGCGAAAGAGGCCGATGTCGTGGCCTTTGCGTCCCTCGTAGCCCGGTGCAGGATCCTACTCATGTGGAAGGAGGCGCAACCCCCCGGACTGGAGGCCTGGGTGAACGATATGGCGGGGTTTATTAAACTGGAGCAGATAAAGTTTGCCCTGAGAGGATCGGCTCAAGGGTTCACCAGGCGGTGGCAGCCATTTCTCGACTACCTAGGGGAACGTTAGAGGGAAGATGGATGACCAGCAGCAGCAACCCAGGGGGGGAGGGGGGGGGGGCAGTTGAGTATAGGTCAATAGAGTACGAGGTTTTGTTACTTGTATATTATTACTACTATTATTATTATTGTTAAAAAGTTTTAAAATTTCTGTTTTGTTACTGTTATCGTTTCGCTTGTTTTGTAAGCGGGAGAAATGTTGCTCGGAAAAAAATTTCAATAAAATATATTTAAAAAAAAGAAAGTTGTACTTAATTTGGCTCATGGACCCATTTTAATTTCAGTTCGGACAAAACTAAGGCATAACAAACCATTATAATCTACAGATAACATCTCTGAATTCTTAACCTTATAAAGGCACACTTCGCCCTAAGAGGGTCAATGCTAGGGTTTGTCTGGAGGTGGCAGCCGTTGTCGACTTCATTGGAGAAAACTAACTGTCGGGTGGGGGGGGGGGGGAGGTGGAGAAGGGAAGTTAGATTATTCTTTAGGTGAGGTGGGACTTGTGAGGGAGGGAGTCGTTCTTCGTATGTTTATATTTGTAAGGTTTACTGTTATTATAAAATTATAAATGCCTTTCAAAAAAAAATATTATAAATGCACAGAATCCAACATTTCTCAGTGAATTTCAAGATATGGCTTTAAAATCATAATCTTCAATATCTGGTCATATAGGTAGTGTAATTGTCAAATAATGTTTTATTGCAGCCCAGAAAGATGATTCTGGCATTTAACAGATGTCAGCTGTTTTAGACTGTCTCTTAATGTTTCATCAGTGCCTGTGGTCTATCTCTGCTAGCTCTTGAATGTACAGCCCAGAGGCATAGGACAAAATGAATAGCGCAAGATTATTTCATGAATTCAGAACAAACAAAAAGGAATTTTGCCAAGTTGCCAAACCAGGTTTTCGTGTTTATTAGCTAGCTAAGTCTGTTTGCAACAATGTTTTTCTTGTACATTGGTTTATGGGATGTGAGCATAACTGGCAAGGCCAGCATTTACTGCCTCTTGAGAAGGTGGTGATGAGCAACCTTCTTGAACTGTGCAGTTCAGTATGGTGTAGGTCAGTCATTTTCAAAGTCGGGGTTGCGGGCGGGTGCTGGGAGGGTCGCGGAGCCATTCATTGCGGTGTTCCCTATCGTGGGAATTCACGCACAACGGCCACAGCAGCTTTTAAAAATGTCGGCTGCAAGTGGCTTTTAAAATGACACCCGCGACCGGCTTTAATAATGCCGTGCCCGCTCATCAGTGCGCATGCCCGGAGCCCAGTGAGAAGCACCGCCTCCTCCTGTGTCAGCGCCATGACTCAGGAGAAGATTTTTTTTAAAAATCAATCAGTCTTCCTATCTGAAGTGAGACAGAGAGCAGGTCACGTGCCTCAAACACTGTCAGCAGCAAACAAGCAACAGGATTGAAAAATTAAAAATGGATTATTTTGTAATGAGAAAGAGAGGGCCAGAACTAAACCTGCTGGAGTGAATGACTCTGGAGAATCCATAGCAGGACAAAGCAGTGCTGGTGTTAGCTCCAGGTCCTCTAATGAACAATCCGTACAGAAATGTAACATTGAATGACAAAACAAGTGAGATTGAGAGGACCAAGCACCTGTCACATTAAAGGTAAGTGAAAATGGTGGGTCACGAAGTTTGGGCGGCGTGGGCAAGAAGGCAGAGGGCAGTAGAGTGGAGCTGCTATCTGGCTGTTGGGGGGGGGGGGGGGGAATTTGCATACGTCCGTGTTCTCACCCTAACTTGAAGGTGGCTTGTGGGGGAGCTGTTGTCAAGTGACATTTACACCCGAAACACTTCTTCAGTGTTTCCCTCCCTACCCCCTCCTCTAACCAAAAAGAAAACAACCGCTGTAAAGATCAAGAGGAAGGCTCGAGGGCAGGTAGAAGTAGAAAGATGTTGAACCGTGATGTCACAGCCTGCAGGTAAGGGATTGGCTGGTGACTGGTAAGTAGTTGTTCTTTTATTTTCCCTCCGGTGTTATCGTGCGGGGCGCAGAGGTTGCTGAGTGAGTGCTTGCTGAGAAGGGGAGTGAATAACAGGTAAGCTCTTTCTTTCCTTTTCTTTTTATATCTAGAGGGGATGGCAGGGAAGGTAGTGCAATATTCCTCCTGCAGAATGTTTGAGGTGAGGGACACCGTCAGTGTCCCTGCTGATTTCATCTGTGGGAAGTGCACCCATCTCCAGCTCCTCAGAAACAGCGTTAGGGAACTGGAGCTAGAGCTGGTTGAACTTCGGATCATTCGGGAGGCAGAGGTGGTCATAGATAGAAGCTTCAGGGATGTAGTTACTCCGAAGAATAAAGATAGATGGGTGACTGTGAGGGGGGCTGGGAGGAAACAGTCAGTACAGGGATCCCCTGTGGTCGTTCCCCTTAGTAACAAGTATACCGCTTTGGATACTGTTGGGGGGGACGACTTACGAGGGTAAGCCATGGGGTACAGGTCTCTGGCACAGAGTCTGTCCCTGTTGCTCAGAAGGGAAGGGGGAAGAGGAGTAGAGCATTAGTCATTGGAGACTCCATAGTTAGGGGGATAGATAGGAGATGCTGTGGGAATGAGAGAGACTCGCGTTGGTGTGTTGCCTCCCAGGTGCCAGGGTGCGTGATGTCTCGGATCGTGTTTTCGTGATCCTTAAGGGGGAGGGGGAGCAGCCCCAAGTCGTGGTCCACATAGGTACCAACGACATAGGTAGGAAAAGGGATAGGGATGTAAGGCAGGAATTCAGGGAGCTAGGGTGGAAACTTAGACCTAGGACAAACAGAGTTATTATCTTGATAGCGACATGAGGAATAGGGAGAGAGAGGAGTTGAACATGTGGCTACCGGGATGGTGCAGGACGAAGGGTTTCAGATTTCTGGATAATTGGGGCTCATTCTGGGGTCGGTGCGACCTCTGCAAAGGGGATGGTCTACACTTGGACCAGAGGGGTACCAATATCCTGGGGGAGAAATTTGCTAATGCTCTTCGGGAGGGTTTAAACTAGTTCAGCAGGGGCTTGGGAACCTGAATTGTAGCTCCAGTATACAGGAGGTTGAGAGTAGTGAGGTCATGAGTAAGGTTTCAAAGTTGCAGGAGTGTGCAGGCAGGAAGGTGGTTTAAAGTGTGTCTTCTTTAATGCCAGGAGCATCCGGAATAAGGTGGGTGAACTTGCGGCATGGGTTGGTACCTGGGATTTTGATGTTGTGGCCATTTCGGAGACATGGATAGAGAAGGACAGGAATGGTTGTTGCAGGTGCCGGAGTTTAGATATTTCAGTAAGCTCAGGGAAGGTAGTAACAGAGTGGGAGGGGTGGCATTGTTAGTCCAGGACAGTATTACGGTGGCAGAAAGGACGTTTGATGAGGACTTGTCTACTGAGGTAGTATGGGCTGAGGTTAGAAACAGGAAAGGAGAGGTCACCCTGTTAGGGGTTTTCTACAGGCCTCCGGAAAGTTCCAGAGATGTAGAGGAAACGATTGCAAAGATGATTCTGGGTAGGAGCGAAAGCAACAGGGTAGTTGTTATGGGGGACTTTAACTTTCCAAATATTGACTGGAAACGCTATAGTTCGAGTACTTTAGATGGGTTCGTTTTTGTCCAATGTGTGCAGGAGGGTTTCCTGACACAGTATGTAGATAGGCCAACGAGAAGCGAGGCCATATTGGATTTGGTACTGGGTAATGAACGAGGACAGGTGTTAGATTTGGAGGTAGGTGAGCACTTTGGTGATAGTGACCACAATTCGATTACGTTTACTTTAGTGATGCAAAGGGATAGGTAGATACCGCAGGGCAAGAGTTATATCTGGGGGAAAGGCAATTATGATGCGATGAGGCATGACTTGGGATGCATCGGATGGAGAGGAAAACTGCAGGGGATGGGCACAATGGAAATGTGGAGCTTGTTCAAGGAACAGCTACTGCGTGTCCTTGATAAGTATGTACCTGTCGGACTTCCGGGTGCGGCGATGACCAGCTGAGTCGCACGTTTCGGCAGCTCCCGGTGAAACGGACTTTTGGGCTCTTGATAGGAGCCCCAACGGCAATTTTGACGGCTAAAAACACTGTGCGGTAAACCAGAAGGGAATCCCCCCTGGATACGGATGAAAAAAGGAGGAGAAAGTGGCCGGATTGCAGTGGATCCTTTAGAACAGCGGCAAGGAAGGCAAGCAAAAACCAAGATGGCGTCGGAAGGTGGCAGTTTAACATGGGGCCCTGAACAACAAGAGTTCTTGAAATGATGTGTGGAAGAGCTCAAAAAGGAAATTAAGAAAGAGCTGTTGGCCCTGATACTACAGGCGATCGAAGGGCTAAAGGAGGAACAAAAGACCCAGGAGCGGGAGCTTCGGGTCGTGAAGGCAAAGGCAGCCGAGAATGAGGACGACATACAGGGCCTGGTGGTGAAGACTGAGACGCATGAGGCACATCAGAAACGATGTGTGGCAAGGTTGGAGGCACTGGAGAACAACGCAAGGAGGAACAACCTGAGGATTCTTGGTCTTCCTGAAGGTGCGGAGGGAGCGGACGTCGGGGCATATGTGAGCACGATGCTGCACTCGTTAATGGGAGCGGAGGCCCCGGCGGGTCTGTTGGAGGTGGAGGGAGCATACCGAGTGATGGCGCGAGGACCGAGAGCAGGAGAAATTCCCAGAGCCATAGTGGTGAGATTCCTCCGTTTTAAGGATAGAGAAATGGCCCTTAGATGGGCAAAGAAAACTCGGAGCAGTAAATGGGAGAACGCGGTGATCCGCATTTATCAAGACTGGAGTGCGGAGGTGGCGAGAAGGAGGGCGAGCTTTAATCGGGCCAAGGCGGTGCTTCATAAAAAGATAAAATTTGGAATGCTGCAACCGGCAAGACTGTGGGTCACACATCGAGGGAGGCACCACTACTTTGAGATGGCGGATGAAGCGTGGACTTTTATTGTGGAAGAAAAACTGGAATGAGCGGGTTATTAAAAAGAACGTTTGAACAAAGTGGTGGGGCGAATGTGGGGGGCGAAGAGGGGGGTTAAAAAGGGGAGAAAGAGGAGTTTTATGTACTAATCCTGCAACGTGGTAACTTTTCTCTCTTCCACAGGTGGTGATGGGGGGAGGAGGGGAGGTGGAGGAGATGGGGTGTTGGCCATTGGGAGCGGGGCCAAGGGAGAAGCACGGGCTTGGTTCCCGCGCTATGATAATCATGGCGGGAATAGAGAAGCAGGAAGGAGGGGGCGTCGCACGGTGCGAGCCGAGGTCACGGGGGGGAAACCGAGGTCGGCCAGAGTTTGCTGACTTCTGGGAGCAACATGGGGGGAATAATTACGCTAGCGGGGAGGTGGGAGGGGGGAATTACTGGGTTGCTGCTGCTGGGGAGAGGGGGGAGCTGGTATGGGAGGGGATGTGCGGGGGGGCACCGCCTGGGGGAGATACAGCTGCGTGGGAACCCGGTGAGGAGCTGGAAAAAGGGGATGGCTAATCGACAAGGGTGGGGGGGGGTAGGAAGCCCCCCAACCCGGCTGATCACGTGGAACGTGAGAGGGCTGAACGGGCCAATAAAGAGGGCACGGGTACTCGCACACCTTAAGAAACTTAAGGCAGATGTGGTTATGTTACAGGAAACGCACCTGAAACTGATAGACCAGGTTAGGCTACGCAAAGGATGGGTGGGGCAGGTGTTCCATTCGGGGCTAGATGCGAAAAACAGGGGGGTGGCTATATTAGTGGGGAAGCGGGTAATGTTCGAGGCAAAGACTATAGTGGCGGATAACGGGGGCAGATACATGATGGTGAGTGGCAAACTACAGGGGGAGACGGTTTTGGTAAACGTATATGCCCCGAACTGGGATGATGCCAATTTTATGAGGCGGATGCTAGGACGCATTCCGGACCTAGAGATGGGAAAGCTGATAATGGGGGGAGATTTTACTACGGTGTTGGAACCAGGGCTGGATAGGTCGAAGTCCAGGACTGGAAGGAGGCCGGCAGCAGCCAAGGTACTTAAAGATTTTATGGAGCAGATGGGAGGTGTAGACCCGTGGAGATTTAGCAGACCTAGGAGTAAGGAGTTCTCGTTTTTCTCCTATGTCCATAAAGTCTACTCGCGAATAGACTTTTTTGTGCTGGGAAGGGCGTTGATCCCGAAGGTGAGGGGAACGGAGTATACGGCTATAGCCATTTCGGATCACGCTCCACACTGGGTAGGCTTGGAGATAGGGAAGGAAACAGGAGGGCGCCCACCCTGGAGAATGGACATGGGACTAATGGCAGATGAGGGGGTGTGTCTAAGGGTGAGGGGGTGCATTGAAAAGTACTTGGAACTCAATGATAATGGGGAGGTCCAGGTGGGAGTGGTCTGGGAGGCGCTGAAGGCGGTGGTTAGAGGGGAGCTGATATCAATAAGGGCACATAAAGGGAAGCAGGAGAGTAAGGAACGGGAACTTTTGAGGGTGGACAGACAATATGCGGAAGCACCGGAGGAGGGACTGTACAGGGAAAGGCAAAGGCTACATGTAGAATTTGACTTGCTGACTACGGGCACTGCAGAGGCACAATGGAGGAAGGCACAGGGTGTACAGTACGAATATGGGGAGAAGGCGAGCAGGTTGCTGGCACACCAATTGAGGAAAAGGGGAGCAGCGAGGGAAATAGGGGGAGTGAGGGATGAGGAAGGAGAGATGGAGCGGGGAGCGGAGAGAGTGAATGGAGTGTTCAAGGCATTTTATAAAAAATTATATGAAGCTCAACCCCCGGATGGGAGGGAGAGAATGATGGGCTTCTTGGATCGGCTGAAATTTCCCAAGGTGGAAGAGCAGGAAAGGGTGGGACTGGGAGCACAGATCGAGGTAGAAGAAGTGGTGAAAGGAATTAGGAGCATGCAGGCGGGAAAGGCCCCGGGACCGGATGGATTCCCAGTCGAATTCTATAGAAAATATGTGGACTTGCTCGCCCCGGTATTGACGAGGACCTTTAATGAGGCAAAGGAAAGGGGACAACTGTCTGAAGCAACGATATCGCTTCTCTTAAAGAAGGAAAAGGACCTGCTACAATGCGGGTCCTATAGACCTATTTCCCTCCTAAATGTAGATGCCAAGGTAATGGCAATGGGAATAGAGGAATGTGTCCCGGGGGTGGTCCACGAGGACCAAACTGGGTTTGTGAAGGGGAGACAGCTGAACACGAATATACGGAGGCTGTTAGGGGTAATGATGATGGCCCCACCAGAGGGGGAAACGGAGATAGTAGTGGCGATGGATGCTGAGAAAGCATTTGATAGAGTGGAGTGGGATTATTTGTGGGAGGTGTTGAGGAGATTTGGTTTTGGAGAGGGGTATGATAGATGGGTGCAGTTGTTGTATAGGGCCCTGATGGCGAGCGTGGTCACGAATGGACGGGGATCTGCATATTTTCGGCTCCATAGAGGGACAAGGCAGGGATGCCCTCTGTCCCCATTATTGTTTGCACTGGTGATTGAGCCTCTGGCGATAGCGTTGAGGGGTTCCAAGAAGTGGAGGGGAGTACTTAGAGGAGGAGAAGAACACCGGGTATCTTTGTATGCGGATGATTTGCTACTATACGTGGCAGACCCGGCGGAGGGGATGCCAGAAATAATGCGGATACTTGGGGAGTTTGGGGATTTTTCAGGGTGTAAATTGAACATGGGGAAAAGTGAGTTGTTTGTGGTGCATCCAGGGGAGCAGAGTAGAGAAATAGAGGACCTACCGTTGAGGAAGGTAACAAGGGACTTTCGTTACCTGGGGATCCAGATAGCCAAGAATTGGGGCACATTGCGTAGGTTAAATTTAACGCGGTTGGTGCAACAAATGGAGGAGGATTTCAAGAGATGGGATATGGTATCCCTGTCACTGGCAGGGAGGGTGCAGGCGGTTAAGATGGTGGTCCTCCCGAGATTCCTCTTTGTGTTTCAGTGCCTCCCGGTGGTGATCACGAAGGCTTTTTTTAAAAGGATTGAAAAGAGCATCATGGGTTTTGTGTGGGCCGGGAAGACCCCGAGAGTGAGGAAGGGATTCTTACAGCGTAGCAGGGATAGGGGGGGCTGGCACTACCGAGCCTAAGTGAGTATTATTGAGCCGCTAATATTTCAATGGTGAGTAAGTGGATGGGAGAGGAGGAGGAGCGGCGTGGAAGAGATTAGAGAGAGCGTCCTGTAGGGGGACTAGCCTACAGGCTATGGTGACAGCCCCATTGCCGTTCTCACCGAGGAACTACACCACAAGCCCGGTGGTGGTGGCTACACTGAAGATTTGGGGACAGTGGAGACGGCATAGGGGAAAGACTGGAGCCTTGGGGGGGTCCCCGATAAGAAACAACCATAGGTTTGCCCCGGGGGGAATGGATGGGGGATATGGAATGTGGCAAAGAGCAGGAATAACGCAACTGAAAGATCTGTTTGTGGATGGGAAGTTCGCGAGTCTGGGAGCGCTGACCGAGAAATATGGGTTGCCCCAAGGGAATGCATTCAGGTATATGCAACTGAGGGCTTTTGCGAGGCAACAGGTGAGGGAATTCCCGCAGCTCCTGACACAAGAGGTGCAGGACAGAGTGATCTCAAAGACATGGGTGGGGGATGGTAAGGTGTCAGATATATATAGGGAAATGAGGGACGAAGGGGAGACTATGGTAGATGAACTAAAAGGGAAATGGGAAGAAGAGGTGGGGGTGGAGATCGAGGAGGGGCTGTGGGCAGATGCCCTAAGCAGGGTAAACTCGTCGTCCTCGTGTGCCAGGCTAAGCCTGATTCAGTTTAAGGTATTACACAGGGCGCATATGACTGGAGCACGGCTCAGTAAATTTTTTGGGGTGGAGGATAGGTGTGCGAGGTGCTCGAGAAGCCCAGCGAATCATACCCATATGTTTTGGTCATGCCCGGCACTACAGGGGTTTTGGATGGGGGTGACAAAGGTGCTTTCAAAAGTTGTGGGGGTCCGGGTCGAACCAAGCTGGGGGTTGGCTATATTTGGGGTTGCACAAGAGCCGGGAGTGCAGGAGGCGAGAGAGGCCGATGTTTTGGCCTTTGCGCCCCTAGTAGCCCGGCGCAGGATATTGTTAATGTGGAAAGAAGCCAAGCCCCCGGGGGTGGAGACGTGGATAAATGACATGTCAGGGTTTCTAAAGCTAGAGCGGATTAAGTTCGTTCTAAGGGGGTCGGCTCAAGGGTTCACCAGGCGGTGGCAACCGTTCGTCGAATACCTCGCAGAAAGATAGATGGAATGGAAAAAAGAAGGCAGCAGCAGCAGCCCAGGATCGGGGGGGGGGGGGGGGGGGCGGGGGGGAAGAGGAACTAGAAGGACTCTCAGGGTTGTTAATATATACTGTATAATATGTATAGGTCGTTGCGACGGATAATTATATATTGGACTGTTAAATTATATTTTTGGAGAGTGTTACTTGTGATAAGGCAGTTGCCAATTAGGGTTAGTTTTCATTTTTGTTATTTATTATTTATTCATTTTTTGTTTATAAAATAGGTCATTGCTATTTGTGTTGTTATAATATTGTGTAAAGGATGCACAATGTACTGTTGGTTGACCAAAGATTTTCAATAAAATATTTATAAAAAAAAAAGTATGTACCTGTCAGGCAGGGAGGAAGTGGTCGAGCAAGGGAACCGTGGTTTACTAAAGCAGTCGAAACGCTTGTCAAGAGGAAGAAGGAGGCTTATGTAACGATGAGACATGAAGGTTCAGTTAGGGCACTCGAGAGTTACAAGTTCGCTAGGAAGGACCTAAAGAGAGAGCTAAGAAGAGCCAGGAGGGGACATGAGAAGTCTTTGGCAGGTAGGATCAAGGATAACCCTAAAGCTTTCTATAGATATGTCAGGAATAAACGAATGACTAGGGTAAGAGTAGGGCCAGTCAAGGACAGTAGTGGGAAGTTGTGCGTGGAGTCCGAGGAGATAGGAGACGTGCTAATGAATATTTTTCGTCAGTATTCACACAGGAAAAAGACAATGTTGTCGAGGAGAATACTGAGATCCAGGCTACTAGACTAGAAGGGCTTGAGATTCATAAGGAGGAGGTGTTAGCAATTCTGGAAAGTGTGAAAATAGATAAGTCCCCTGGACCGGATGGGATTTATCCTCGGATTCTCTGGGAAACTAGGGAGGAGATTGCTGAGCCTTTGGCTTTGATCTTTAAGTCATCTTTGTCTACAGGAATAGTGCCAGAAGACCGGAGGATAGCAAATGTTGTCCCCTTGTTCAAAAAGGGGAGTAGAGACGACCCCGGTAACTCTAGACCAGTGAGTCTTACTTCTGTTGTGGGCAAAATCTTGGAAAGGTTTATAAGAGATAGGATGTATAATCATCTGGAAAGGAATAATTTGATTGGAGATAGTCAACTCGGTTTTGTGAAGGGTAGGTTGTGCCTCACAAACCTTATTGAGTTCTTTGAGAAGGTGACCAAACGGGTGGATGAGGGTAAAGCAGTTGATGTGGTGTATATGGATTTCAGTAAAGTGTTTGATAAGGTTCCCCATGGTAGGCTACTGCAGAAAATACGGAGGCATGGGATTCAGGGTGATTTAGCAGTTTGGATCAGAAATTGGCTAGCTGGAAAAAGACAAAGGTGGTGGTTGATGGGAAATGTTCAGACTGGAGTCCAGTTACTAGTGGTGTACCACAAGGATCTGTTTTTGGGCCACTGCTGTTTGTCATTTTTACAAATGACCTGAAGGAGGGCGTAGAAGGATGGGTGAGTAAATTTGCAGATGACACTAAAGTCGGTGGAGTTGTGGACAGTGGGGAAGGATGTTACAAGTTACAAAGGGACATAGATAAGCTGCAGCGCTGGGCTGAGAGGTGGCAAATGGAGTTTAATGCAGAAAAGTGTGAGGTGATTAATTTTGGAAGGAATAACAGGAAGACAGAGTACTGGGCTAATGGTAAGATTCTTGGCAGTGTGGATGAGCAGAGAGATCTCGGTTTCCATGTACATAGATCCCTGAAAGTTGCCACCCAGGTTGAGAGGGTTGTTAAGAAGGCATACGGTGTGTTAGCTTTTATTGGTAGAGGGATTGAGTTTCGGAGCCATGAGGCCATGTTGCAGCTGTACAAAACTCTGGTGCGGTTGCATTTGGAGTATTGCGTGCATTATAGGAAGGATGTGGAAGCATTGGAAAGGGTACAGAGGAGATTTACCAGAATGTTGCCTGGTATGGAGGGAAGATCTTATGAGGAAAGGCTGAGGGACTTGAGGCTGTTTTCGTTAGAGAGAAGGTTAAGAGGTGACTTAATTGAGGCATACAAGATGATCAGAAGATTAGATAGGGTGGACAGTGAGAGCCTTTTTCCTCGGATGGTGATGTCTAGCACGAGGGGACATAGCTTTAAATTGAGGGGAGATAGATATAAGACCGATGTCAGAGGTGGGTTCTTTACTCAGAAAGTAGTAAGGGTGTGGAATGCCCTGCCTGCAACAGTAATGGACTCGCCAACACCAAGGGCATTCAAATGGCCATTGGATAGACATGGACGATAAGGGAATAGTGTAGATGGGCTTTAGAGTGGTTTCACAGGTCGGCGCAACATCGAGGGCCGAAGGGCCTGTACTGCGCTGTAATGTTCTATGTAATGCCAGCGGGCGTGGGTCGTGACGATTGGCTGGCGTGGCCATTTGGTAAAAAAGGGTCCCTGGAAAAACGGTTTGAAAGATATTGGTGTAGGTACACCCATTGAGCTGTTGGGGGAAAAAGATCCAGCATTTTGTTGCTAAACATTTAATTGACTGTACCTGTTCACACTTTTGTTAAGCATCAAGGTGTTCTTTTAAAATTGCTTCTTTTACTCTCATCATTTGGACGAAGAAACAAAAGAATGATGCAATGCGTTGGTTTAGCACAGTGGGCTAAGACAGCTGGCTTGTAATGCAGAACAAGACCAGCAGCGTGGGTTCAATTCCCGTTCCAGCCTCCCCGAACAGGCGGCGGAATGCGGCGACCAGGGGCTTTTCACAGTAACTTCATTGAAGCCTACTTGTGACAATAAGTGGTTATTATTATTAACACAGGTGCCAACCTTTTTTATTAATAAGTGTTATCCTGGCACATGGCAAGCAACAGTAACCTTTATAGTAATGATTATTTTTAGTAGCTGATTTCTCCAGTATCTCCTTTTTATGTCTCTACTTTTCCTATCCCAAGTCAACATTTTAGTACCCTCTTGGAAGACGGTAAACATTTAGAATTAAACCCAGACATATTCACCACTGTTGTAAAGTGGATAACTTATGGGATAGTTCAAACAATAATCAAATTGCAACTTTTCACTTCATTCACCCCCAATATTTATTTGAGCATTTAATCCAATCAGTACTGAGGGGGTGCTGCATTGTCATAAGTTTCTGTAGGAGGTGTGTTAAACTGATGAGGCTTCCTGCTTCAGTAAAATATCGTGTGACGCTATCCATATCAACATACATCTGAGCATACAAATTACAAGCAGGAGTAGGCCATTTGACCCCTCAAGCCTGCTCCATCATTCAGTAAGATCATGGCTGATCAGGTTGTAACCTCAACTCCATATTCCCACATACTAAGAATCTAGCTTGGCCTTAAAAATATTCAAAAACTCAAAAAACGATGGAAGTAGAGTTCCAAAGATGCTCTACCCTCTGAGAAAAGAATTCTCACCTCTGCCTTAACAGGGCAACCCCATGTTTTTAAACATTGACTCCTACTTCTAGCTTCTCCCACACTAGGGAAAAAAATTAAAGAGGATGGAGTTCCCTTTTTGTTACAGTCCCTGGACCAGACCTCTATTTATATCAGGAAACTGGAATAAACCCCAACAATTTTTAAATTTGTAAACTAAGGAAGGGATATTTTGCTTGAAAATAAACTTTATAGCGGAGCGGTCGCGTTAAGAAGAGGCTCCCGCCAGTCTGTGATATCCCGGTCTTTTTCGGGGGTTTCCCCGTTTTTTAAAACCAAATTTCTTTGACCTTTGGGGCCTGAGGGACGGGCGCAGCGTCCCAGTTTGGAGCCGGTGAGGAGCCCCGTGGGAGTGTCCGGCGGGCTGAGGAGCAGGGGGCATAGAGCCCGAAGTGAGCAGTGGGGACGGTGCTTGACACGAGGTGAGGCCCGAATCCAGGACGGGATGTAGAGGGGGAGCAGAGCACATCGGGTGGCTCCCACTGAAAAGAGATGTTTGAGAAGTTCGAAGTCCGGCCCCGGGGAGTAAAGAGATTTTTTGATTTTTGGGAAAAAAACGTTATTGTTTTTAAGAAAAATATTTTATTACTTATTTTAAGATTGAAGAAAGTAGGGGGAAAAATCATAAGTCGTTAAAGGATGCCAAAAACAGCTGTGAAGAAGGGAGGAAACACTGGTTCGCCTCCAAGTGAGAGGACCAGTACAAGCGCTGACAAGATGGCGGTGGTGGGGGCGCACTACTTACGGTGGAAAAGATGACCGAGGTGATGGCTGTGGAGCTGCAGAAGCAGTTTGCGAGGCACATGGAGACGTTGAGGGAGGAGATGGCAGTCGCACTGAAATCATTGGTGGAGGAGGCAATAGCCCCGGTGAGGGTAGCTGTGGCAAAGACATCGGCTGAGGTGAGAGAACAAGGTGAGAAAATTAAGGAAGTGGAGGAGGCCCTGTCGCAGCACAGCGACCAGCTCACCTCGATGGGGGACAAGCTGCGGAGGGTGGTGGAGGTCAATGGAGGACTCCTAGCAAAGCTCAAGGACTTGGAGAACCGCTCGAGGCGGCACAATCTGTGAATTGTGGGCTTGCCTGAAGGGACAGAGGGCTCGAGGCCAACAGAGTACTTCACTAAGATGCTCGGCTTCCACATTGCTGGAGGAGATGTTGACGAAGGGGGGACTGGAGAAGGGGTAGTGTCGGTGGTTTACGTGGCTATTTTGGAAGTGGAGAAGGCACTGCTGGATGGGAGAAAGAGCTGGGAGAGGGTATGAAGGAGGGGTTCTGGTGTGAGGTGCTCTGGAGAGTGAACGCCTCCACCTCATCCGCGAGGTTGGGGCTGATACAGCTGAAGGTGGTATTTAGAGCGCAACTCACAAGGGAAATGATGAACCTGCTCTTTGAGGGGGTAGAAGATGTGTGTGGATGTTTGCGGGGCCCTGCAAACCATGTTCCTATGTTTTGGTCCTGTCCAAAGCTGGAGGATTGCTGGAAGGAGGTTTTTAGGGTAATCACTAAAGTGGTGCATGTTAAACTGGACTCAGGCCCTCGGGAGGCCATATTTGGGATGTCGGACCAGCTGGGGTTGGAAACTTGTGCGGATGTCTTCGCCTCATTGATCCTGTTAGGGTGGCGGGGGGGGACCTGCTGGAATTCTTGACTCTTGAGAAGCTCAAATTTGAACTGAGGGGAAGGATGGAGGGGTTCTACAATTAATGGGTGTTATTCATTATGCACTTTTGAGAATTGGATTACATCGAACATTGGGCGGGGTGGGTGGGGGAGAGGGAGACTGTGTTAATGGTGACTATGGGTGTTCCTGATTCCTTTTTGTTATATGTTTATGTTAACATGCGGGATACGGTTTGGTGGGAGGATGGGCTGGTTTAGATCCGAGTTGTGAGCTAGACAGCTGGTTTGTGATGCAGAACAAGACCAGCAGCACGGGTTCAATTCCCATACCAGCTTGCCCGAACAGGCACTGGAAAGTGGTGACTAGGGGCTTTTCACAGTAACTTCATACTTGTGACAATAAAAGGTTATTGTTATTGATATGGGGATTGACATTGCATTCGTTACTGATTATTGTTTATTGTTGGTAAGTGTAAATGTGGGAGAAAATGTGAAGAAGGAGGAGAATAAAAATATTTTAAAAAAAGGAAAACAAACATTATTAACACAGGATTAACCCTATTGATTATTCACAGGATTAACTCTATTGATTATTCCAAGGATTACCATTATACAGTGAATGGTAGAACCCTCAAGAGTATTGAAAGTCAAAGAGATCTAGGAGTACAGGTCCACAGGTCATTGAAAGGGGCAACACAGGTGGAGAAGGTAGTCAAGAAGGCATACGGCATGCTTGCCTTCATTGGCCGGGGCATTGAGTATAAGAATTGGCAAGTCATGTTGCAGCTGTATAGAACCTTAGTTAGGCCACACTTGGAGTATAGTGTTCAATTCTGGTCGCCACACTACCAGAAGGATGTGGAGGCTTTAGAGAGGGTGCAGAAGAGATTTACCAGAATGTTGCCTGGTATGGAGGGCATAAGCTATGAGGAGCGATTGAATAAACTCGGTTTGTTCTCACTGGAACGAAGGAGGTTGAGGGGCGACCTGATAGAGGTATACAAAATTATGAGGGGCATAGACAGAGTGGATAGTCAGAGGCTTTTCCCCAGGGTAGAGGGGTCAATTACTAGGGGGCATAGGTTTAAGGTGAGAGGGGCAAGGTTTAGAGTAGATGTACGAGGCAAGTTTTTTACGCAGAGGGTAGTGGGTGCCTGGAACTCGCTACCGGAGGAGGTAGTGGAAGCAGGGACGATAGGGACATTTAAGGGGCATCTTGACAAATATGAATAGGATGGGAATAGAAGGATACGGACCCAGGAAGTGTAGAAGATTGTAGTTTAGTCGGGCAGTATGGTCGGCACGGGCTTGGAGGGCCGAAGGGCCTGTTCCTGTGCTGTACATTTCTTTGTTCTTTGTTGAAAAAACAACTTTTCAATTAACAGTTAAACAGTTCTAAAAAAAGGCCTCTTTGAGCTTACTTTCCCATCTACTTTTAAAATTTCAATTGAGCAAAATCCACACAAGTCACTTATTAATGAAGTCAACTCTAGTGGCATACAGATTTAACAAAGTCATTGGGAGAAAAGCTTTCAGAAGTCAGTCTGAGAAACACACCTTTCCTCCGAAACCAGAGTGTGTGTGTATATATATATATATATATATATCGCCAAAATGGAAGCCGGTCATTTATCTCATTTGCTGTTTCGGGTATGTAGCAGAGTTTACTGATCTCAGCTAAGGCCATCCTGTAATTCCTTCAGGCTAACTGCAGGAGAAGGAGAAACTAAAATTGGTCAGGTATTCTTCCATTGAGTCTATCAAACCAAGTTCATTGAACCATTGTGGTGAACAACCTCTTTTGTGGGGGAAATTCTGTGGCTTTGGTTCGGAAGAGGCAGGATATTTACTAGAGTGTGTGCTTGTGCTCCAACCTCGTACTCAAATCAATTTTGAGCTGTGTGTATATTTTGATGAGCAGGTCTTTGTGATTGGGAATATATATTTTGAGCAGGAGTTTTCTTTGAATTCAGGATTCTGTGCTATCTCTAAACCTAATCTGTACTCTTCACAAGCTCATTTTGTTTGCTTTTGTGACAAATATGCAAAGCACCATGTTTTTCATAAAGCTTTATCAGATTGACTTTGATGAATGTACTGGTTGTTCAAGTGTGCATTGCATTTGGTGACTGCTGAGGTTACCAATTTCTGATCACTTTAAATTCACTATTTTTCCCCTACGTTAAAACAAACCAAGAAAAGTGAGTCAGCTAAATACATAATGGTGTTTTTTTAAGTGAGAGGAATTAGAGGTAGTTTTAAGTAATCTATATTTCTATTTGTGGTATTAGAAACAAGATCAATCTGTAAGTAAGTTTAATTTGTATTTCCTGCTGGATGAAGTTAAAGTAAAAAGCAGAGTGCTCCAAGTTAAAGAGACTGTTGCAAGAACTAGATTTAAAGTGAGAAGACCGGCATCTGAGCTAAAGCAACCATTTGATAACTTAATACAGCTCGTGAAACAATAGTGTTCTGTTACCATGGCTGACTGTGAGTGATTGTGGGGAAACTTGAATGCATGTGGCAATCCCAGGATGAGGCATACTGAAAGGAAAGCATGGTAGCACAGTGGTTAGCACAGTTGCTTCACAGCTCCAGGGTCCCAGGTTCGATTCCCGGCTTGGGTCACTGTCTGTGTGGAGTCTGCACGTTCTCCCCGTGTCTGCCTGGGATTTCTCTAGTTTCCTCCCACAGTCCAAAGATGTGCAGTTTAGGTGGATTGGTCATGCTAAATTGTGCTTAGTGTCCAAAAAAAGTTAGGTGGGGTTACGGGATAGGGTAGAGGTGTGAGCTTAAGTGGGGTGCTCTTTCTAAGGGCTGGTGCAGACTCGATGGGCCGAATGGCCTCCTGCATTATAAATTCTAGGAAATGTTGAAATCTTGTAAGTGGATCCTTGAAGGCATCTGAGAGAATAGTTTAGGAGAAGCTTCTAAGGTGTTTTTTTTCGAGGGTGGAGTTTGGAGATGGATGTGTGGAAGTCAGCATCCTAGTGAGACCAGTTGACTCACAAGATGAGCATCTAGGGGGATTTGATGAGAATTCCACAGAAGTAGTATTGAGGTGCATCTGTCACTAGGTTTCAGAGTGTGGTGTTTCTGGTCACATTTTCTCTGTTGCTTTACATGGGCTGTGTGCTTAGAGCAATGGTGCACAAAATATCTTTTGTAACTTGTGTCATCTTTATAAATCTGTATATATTATTGAAGGTATCATGGGAGGGAAGGAGTAGTGTATTGTAAATCTTTTCATTTTTAATAAATGTTTGACTCTTGATGAATATAAACCAGCAGTCCTGTGACTCTTCATCCGTGTCTTTCTTAAAACAAAAGTTACGGCCTATCGTGCCGCAGTTCCAGTCTGGGACCTGACTATCCAGTAGTAACATCAACTAAGATCTTAACAAAAGAGATTCAAAATGTGGAGAGCAGGGGTTGAATGCTGATTAATAATAATCTGTCGGGATATTTTGAAACGTGGACAGCAAGTTACTGGGTGCTGAATAGTAAAACTTGGTCTGGGATTTATTGATATAAGGTGGAATCTGTGAAGTCCTCTTTTGGGGAAAAAAAAGTATGTGGAGGTACTTGACATAGGAATTGGAGGTACTGTGAGATATATTACATGGGTTCGAATCCAAAATGGCAGTGGAAATTGCTACGCTTTTTCTAAAAATGGAAGTTGTAACCCTGACTGGTCTACAGAAAGTAACCATGAGTCAAGTTCACTGAATTGGCAGATAAATTGCAGTTCGAATTACCTGGAGTGGTAAGGAAAGTTGACATAATTGAATTTGAGATTGCAAGGGATACTAGAAACCAAGTAGGCTTACATTAACACTGCAATAAAGTTACTGTGAAAAGTTGAATTATACCATATTCATTGAAGTCGTGAAATAAGATTGTATTTATACAACACAATACATTAGTCATGGCAAATGATTTCCTTTATATACTGAATGATAGACTGAGATTTTTATTTTCGACCAACATTTTACTGAAGAAAGTTAAAAGGTTTTACCAACTGTACCTGTCTGTATTGCAAAAGTTTCCATTACAAGTCCCTCAAGATCTTGGTGATAGGGCAGGTGACAAATGGGTGTGGAGCTGGCATGTAGTATTCATATTCATCCTCAAAGAAAGAAATGTATTATTTGCTCTTGTTCTTTAAAGACCTCCCAGGAAAGGCAGTATTTACATTTGAATGTGCTATATAGTTGTCATGTAAATCACCCGTAAATCACTGTCAGTCATTTGCTAATGATTCATTTATACTCCTCCATCAGCTGGGACTGAAATCTCATACTGCAATTTGCAACTGTATCCATAGTGAAATGGTTCTTTTAAATTTGACTCATTAATGTTAGTTAGAGGTTCATCGCATTATTGAGGTCATTGAAGTTTCTACAGTTGCTTAAAAGGTACATTTGTAGAAATATGTTACTGTCCACAGATCTGCCCTGATATTAAAGCGATGATGTGTAGACCAGCAATATACATATTACAGCAGAGACTTGCAAAGGTGAACTGTGCAAACAGCCTGTTCATGCCATAACAAAATGCCAACATAGAAACGCTTCACTTCCAGAGGCATTTAAGGGCTGCCCTGAGGTGACATTATGGGCCTCCAGATGTATGTGTGTTATCTTATTAGGGTAGGAATGTTATCACCATGAATTTTTCATTACATCGTAAGTGCTTGTTATATAAATGCAATAACCCCATCTATTTCCATTTTGGATGTATTCTTGAATGTTATTCTTTACAATTTTATTTGATTCTCATTCACTGTACCCTCATTGAACTCTGATGAATTGTAAGAAGTGAATATTTGCCTTTCCCTTTACAGTCCAACTCAAAAGTGCAACAACCCTTTCCTTCCCCACCTCTGCTACAAACTTTAGTTTGCTTGCTTTGTTGACAGCAGTTACTTCCTGCTGCCATCCCTCAGATTTTCCTGAATTAGATTTAGAATAGAGCGACCAGGCATTATGAGGAGAATGGGGATGATAAACATCAGTCATGATTGAATGGCAGAGCAGACTCGATGGGGCGAACGGCCTAATTCTGCTCCTATGTCCTATGTCTTAGAGAATGTCTATATTTTCTAAAAAGTTAAATCTCAATGCTCTAGAGCACGTTAAACATTTTGCAGTGAGACATGACCCCTCCCAAGTGTTTTAAGACACCCCTTGAAAACACAATGTGGCCTTTGGTAACATTCCAAATGAACCCATTGATTGCCTGAAGCACTGTTAGCAGGCATGACTTAGCATGTGTCTCAGTGAGTTCTCAAAGTTTAGTTTGAGATCCTTATGGATGCAAATGGGCAGCATTGAATTGTCAATAATTGATAAATTTGGAGTCATCTTTGGAGGCCGGATAGATCTTGTGAGAAGGAAAAATATCTATTTAAATTAAATTGACGTCATCGAGTCAGAGAGGTAATCCATTCGTTTCAGTATTTTGAGAAACCAAAGTACTCAACCTCTTCCATACTGTAATATAAATGTATTTATGGAAAATAAAAGCCAATTAAGAACATCAAACATTTTTGTTTGAGTTTTAGTTACTTAAACATTGTCTCTACTTTAGTTGTGTAATTGATACCCTGTTCTCTAGCCTTGCGCACATAGTTGGTGCATCTAATATAACTAGAGCTAATCCTAAGTGCAATCAACTCGTACGGAGAAGCACTTCAAGTAGATAATTGCTTAAAAATGAACACTTTCCTTTCCCCACGGTCTCTTGTCTGTTGTTCAAGGAAATTGAGGGGACCACGTAGTAGATTAAAGAAAGGTGTATAAAAGTTGCCGTTGGCCTGTGTAAAATTGTAATGAACTAGGACTAGTTGATGACTTCCAGGTTTATTTGTTACTTTGCAGTTAAGCAAACTTTGTTTTTGTATGATTGTACAGGATAAAATTTCAACGATTTGGCAGAATTGTTCTGTAAAGCAAAATGAAAATATGGGCCAAATGCTGGATGCTTTTGATTTTGGTGGAATTATACAGAAGTATAGCTTCAGTTGCGTATGCACCAGAGATTGCCCTTCGTGACCAAAAAGGTTAGGAAGGGTTATTGGGTTACGGGGATGGGGTGCAAGTGAGGGCTTAAATGGGTCGGTGCAGACTCGATGGGCCGAATGGCCGCCTCCTGCACTGTATGTTCTACGTTCTACAGCAGGGGAATGGGAACCGGATTTGTAGTCCAGCAACTAAGGTAGCCGATATTCAGGACGCCAAAGCGTGTAATGAGGCAGTGGGGAAGGAAACACTGACAAAGGAGAGTACTTGCAGGCACGGAGATGGGTTGAAGTGTGTATACTTCAACGCAAGAAGCATCAGGAATAAGGTGGGTGAACTTAACGCATGGATCGGTACTTGGGACTACGATGCGGTGGCCATCACGGAAACTTGGATAGAAGAGGGGCAGAAATAGTTGTTGGAGGTCCCTGGTTATAGATGTTTCAATAAGATTAGGGAGGGTGGTAAAAGAGGTTGGGGGGGGGGGGGGTGGCATTGTTAATTAGAGATAGTATAACAGCTGCAGAAAGGCAGTTTGAGGAGTATCACCCTAATGAGGTAGTATGGGTTGAAGTCAGAAATAGGAAAGGAGCTGTCACCTTGTTAGGAGTTTTCTATAGGCCCCCCAATAGTAGCAGAGATGTGGAGGAACAGATTGGGAAACAGATTTTGGAAAGGTGCAGAAGTCACAGGGTAGTAGTCATGGGTGACTTTAACTTCCCAAATATTGAGTGGCAACTCTTTAGATCAAATAGTTTGGATGGGGTGGTGTTTGTGCAGTGTGTCCAGGAAGCTTTTCTAACACCGTATGTAGATTGTCCGACCAGAGGAGGGGCAATATTGGATTTGGTACTTGGTAATGAACCAGGGCAAGTGATAGATTTGTTAGTGGGGGAGCATTTTGGAGATAGTGACCACAATTCTGTGACTTTCACTTTAGTAATGGAGAGGGATAGGTGCGTGCAACAGGGCAAGGTTTACAGCTGGGGGAAGGGTAAATACAATGTTGTCAGACAAGAATTGAAGTGCATAAGTTGGGAACATAGGCTGTCAGGGAAGGACACAAGTGAAATGTGGAACTTGTTCAAGGAACAGGTACTACGTGTCCTTGATATGTATGTCCCTGTCAGGCAGGGAAGAGATGGTCGAGTGAGGGAACCATGGTTGACAAGAGAGGTTGAATGTCTTGTTAAGAGGAAAAAGGAGACTTGTGTAACGCTGAGGAAACAAGGTTCAGACAGGGCATTGGAGGGATACAAGATAGCCAGGAGGGAACTGAAGAAAGGGATTAGGAGAGGTAAGAGAGGGCATGAACAATCTTTGGCGGGTAGGATCAAGGAAAACCCCAAGGCCTTTTACACATATGTGAGAAATATGAGAATGACAAGAGCGAGGGTAGGTCCGATCAAGGACAGTAGCGGGAGATTGTGTATTGAGTCTGAAGAGATAGGAGAGGTCTTGAACGAGTACCTTTCTTCTGTATTTACAAATGAGAGGGGCCATATTGTTGGAGAGGAGAGTGTGAAACAGACTGGTAAGCTCGAGGAAATACTTGTTAGGAAGGAAGATGTGTTGGGCATTTTGAAAAACTTGAGGATAGACAAGTCCCCCGGACCTGACGGGATATATCCAAGGATTCTATGGGAAGCAAGAGATGAAATTGCAGAGCCGTTGGCAATGATCTTTTCATCCTCACTGTCAACAGGGGTGGTACCAGGGGATTGGAGAGTGGCGAATGTCGTGCCCCTGTTCAAAAAAGGGACTAGGGATAACCCTGGGAATTACAGGCCAGTTAGTCTTACTTCGGTGGTAGGCAAAGTAATGGAAAGAGTACTGAAGGATAGGATTTCTGAGCATCTGGAAAGACACTGCTTGATTAGGGATAGTCAGCACGGATTTGTGAGGGGTCGGTCTTGCCTTACAAATCTTATTGAATTCTTTGAGGAGGTGACCAAGCATGTGGATGACGGTAAAGCAGTGGATGTAGTGTACATGGATTTTAGTAAGGCATTTGATAAGGTTCCCCATGGTAGGCTTCTGCAGAAAGTAAGGAGGCATGGGATAGTGGGAAATTTGGCCAGTTGGATAACGAACTGGCTAACTGATAGAAGTCAGAGAGTGGTGGTGGATGGCAAATATTCAGCCTGGATCCCAGTTACCAGTGGCGTACCGCAGGGATCAGTTCTGGGTCCTCTGCTGTTTGTGATTTTCATTAATGACTTGGATGAGGGAGTTGAAGGGTGGGTCAGTAAATTTGCAGACAATACGAAGATTGGTGGAGTTGTGGATAGTAAGGAGGGCTGTTGTCGGCTGCAAAGAGACATAGATAGGATGCAGAGCTGGGCTGAGAAGTGGCAGATGGAGTTTAACCCTGAAAAGTGTGAGGTTGTCCATTTTGGAAGGACAAATATGAATGCGGAATACAGGGTTAACGGTAGAGTTCTTGGCAATGTGAAGGAGCAGAGAGATCTTGGGCTCTATGTTCATACATCTTTGAAAGTTGCCACTCAAGTGGATAGAGCTGTGAAGAAGGCCTATGGTGTGCTCGCGTTCATTAACAGAGGGCTTGAATTTAAGAGCCGTGAGGTGATGATGCAGCTGTACAAAACTTTGATAAGGCCACATTTGGAGTACTGTGTACAGTTCTGGTCACCTCATTTTAGGAAGGATGTGGAAACTTTGGAAAAGGTGCAAAGAAGATTTACCAGGATGTTACCTGGAATGGAGAGTAGGTCTTACGAGGAAAGGTTGAGGGTGCTAGGCCTTTTCTCATTAGAACGGAGAAGGATGAGGGGCGACTTGATAGAGGTTTATAAGATGATCAGGGGAATAGATAGAGTTGACAGTCAGAGACTTTTGCCCCGGGTGGAACAAACCATTACAAGGGGACATAAATTTAAGGTGAATGGTGGAAGATATGGGGGGGATGTCAGAGGTAGGTTCTTTACCCAGAGAGTAGTGGGGGCATGGAATGCACTGCCTGTGGAAGTAGTTGAGTCGGAAACATTAGGGACCTTCAAGCAGCTATTGGACAGGTACATGGATTACGGTAAAATGATATAGTGTAGATTTATTTGTTCTTAAGGGCAGCATGGTAGCATTGTGGGTAGCACAATTGCTTCACAGCTCCAGGGTCCCAGGTTCGATTCCGGCTTGGGTCACTGTCTGTGCGGAGTCTGCACGTCCTCCCCGTGTCTGCGTGGGTTTCCTCCGGGTGCTCCGGTTTCCTCCCACAGTCCAAAGATGTGCAGGGTAGGTGGATTGGCCATGATAAATTGCCCTTAGTGTCCAAAATTGCCCTTGGTGTTGGGTGGAGGTGTTGAGTTTGGGTAGGGTGCTCTTTCCAAGAGCCGGTGCAGACTTGGGGCCGAATGGCCTCCTGCACTGTAAGTTCAATGATAATCTATGATTAATCTAGGACAAAGGTTCGGCACAACATCGTGGGCCGAAGGGCCTGTTCTGTGCTGTATTTTCTATGTTCTATGTGTGGGCCAGGTTTGCATGCACAGCTGTTCCTGATACTTTTCCAGTTGGCATCAGGAGTTGGTGATCTGAAATTCCTGGAATTTTGTTGGCTTATGTACAATTTGAGAAAGCTGCAGAAACATTTTTCAGCCTCGCAAACAAATTTTGGTTTTCTAGTTACACAGGTGGAAATAATGGCCCAAGATTTTCCTCTGAACATTGCATTTGTCACTGATGGCCCAAAAGATACCAAAAGTATTTGCTGCAGAGGAATTTGTTGTCTTGCCTTCAACAGGGTTCCAGTGGCGGACTCCTGTCCAAGACTTAGTAGCCGTGTGTTCTCAACAAAACCACACTTGTATTGTTGTCACTGATAGAAGTCACACCCCTTGGAGGTCAGAAAGTCAGGTTTACAATGCTTTATAATGATGGTAAGTTGTTTAGAACTTTTAAAATTGGTAAATGCTTTTAATCACTTTGGGGGTATGCTGGAGTTGTAAAAAGTCAAATGAAAAAATTATGATGTGTAGCAGAGGTTTGGATGAGTTCAAGTTCATTGGAGAAGGTAGATGAGAGGCTGGTGTGGAGAATTTGGAATAATCAGTGTTGGTAGGAACACTGCATATGGTCTTTTTAAAAAAAATGTTTTGATTCTTAGAAGACAGGCAAGGCCTGTGTGTATTGCCCACCCTTAATTGAAAGGATGCTATTGAGCTGCTGCCTTGGAATGGTGCAGTCTGTGTGATGAAGGTGCTGCCACAGGATTTTGACCCAGTGATGATGAAACAATGACAATGTATGTCCCAGTTGGAATGATTGACTGGGAGAGGGGTTTGCAGGTGGTGGTGTTTCTATGCGCGAGCTGCCCTCGTCCTGCAAGGAAATACAGACCACTGGTTTGGAAGATGCTACAAAAGAAACATTTGGTGAGTTGTTGCAGTGCATTTTGTATCTGGTATCTGCAGCTTTGGTGTGTCAGTGGTGGAGAATGCAGATTGTTTAAGGTGATGGATGATGAGCTGCCAATCCAACTTTGGCCTGAAGGTTTTAAGCTTGAGTTTTGGAGCTACATTCCATTTGATCTCCTTTGGGGAGTTGGAAGGTGAGTTTGAATAACTGCCATACCCATTCTCCTGGCCAATTTAGTCTTCCCCCGCTCTTTCTCCATAGCTTGCAAATATTTTCAATTATTAATCCAGTTATCTTTTGAATGTTGCTATTAAATATGCTTCCACCTTTCAGGCAATATTTCTTGAGTGTCTCTGCCTAATCTCCCCCTTAATGTTCCCTGTTGTAAGGAAAAACAAGAGTTTCCCCAGTGTCTCAGTTTTTCATCTGTGGTAATATTCAGAAATCTCTTGCACCTTCCATCCTTCCTAAGTTGTGCCGAGAATTCAATGCAGTTCTGTAGCTGATACCTAACCAGCGCTTTATAGAGCAATTTGTACTTGATGCCTCTATTAAAAATGGGTTGCGCAGGTCAAAGAGAGACAGCCTGAGTGAGACACATCCAGAGTGGGAATTTGGAACGTGGTACTTTGGTGCAGTGAGGTAATTTGGTGCAGAGTGGGAGAAGGTGTTTTTTCCCCACTGTTTTGTTTGTTCTCTTTCTTCTGGCCTGTAATTTTTAATCTGCAGGGAGAGAACCAGAGAGCATCCGAGACCCTCTGAAGGTAAGTAAGTGATTTTTACTCATTTTTACTTTTATTACCTTTTCAAATTGTGTGTGTGCGGGGGGGGGGGACGGACGACTGAAGTGACATCACAGGCTGTGACCTGATTGGCTGGCTGGGAATCTACACTAAATTCAAAAAAATAAGCATTGGTAAACTAATTAAACATAATTACTTAATTATAATTTAGAGGGGTATCTAAGCCAGAGATCGGAGAGTACTGTATTTAGCTTTCACACTTATAGTAGAAATCTAGTGCTAGGAAACATAGTTAACAGTAACTTTTAAAAAAAACTTTTAAATTTAATTTACTAATTAATTGACGCAATGTCAATTAGAGGGGTGCAGTGCTCTGACTGAGATGTGGCAGGAGCGTCCCGGATGGCTTCATCTGCAGAAAGTGCACCCAACTGGAGCTCCTCACAGACCGCATGGTTCAGTTTGAGCGGCAGTTGGATGCACTTGGGAGCATGCAGGTGGCGGAAAGCGTCATAGGTAGCAGTTATATAAATGTGGTCACACCCAAGGTGCAGGCAGCAAAATGGGTGACCACCAGAAAGGGCAGGCAGTCAGTGCAGGAATCCCCTGTGGTTGTCCCCCTCTCAAACAGGTACACCCCTTTGGATACTGTCGGGGGGGGATAGCCTATGAGGGGCAAACAGCAGCAGCCAGAGCAGTGACACCACGGCTGCCTCTGATGTTCAGAAGGGAGGGTCAAAGCGCAGAAGAGCAATAGTCATAGGGGACTCCATAGTCAGGGGCACAGATAGACGCTTCTGTGGACGTGAAAGAGACTCCAGGATGGTATGTTGCCTCCCTGGTGCCAGGGTCCAGGATGTCTCCGAATGGGTGAGGGCATCCTGAAGGGGGAAGGCAAACAGGCAGAGGTTGTTGTACATATTGGTACAAACGACATAGGCAGGAAGGGGCATGAGGTCCTGCAGCAGGAGTTCAGGGAGCTAGACAGAAAGTTAAAAGACAGGATCTCTGGGGTTGTAATCTCGGGATTACTCCCTGTACCACATGCCAGTGAGGCTAGAAATAGGAAGATAGAGCAGCTAAACACGTGGTCAAACAGCTGGTGTAGGAGGGAGGGTTTCCGTTATCTGGACCACTAGGAGCTCTTCCGGGGCAGGTGTGACCTATATAAGAAGGACGGGTTGCATCTAAACTGGAGAGGCATAAATATCATGGCTGCGAGGTTTGCTAGTGTCACACTGGAGCGTTTAAACTAGTATGGCAGGGGGGTGGGCACGGGAGCAATAGGTCAGAAGGTGAGAGCATTGAGGGAGAACTAGGGAATAGGGCCAGTATGGCTCTGAGGCAGAGCAGACAGTGTGAAGTTGCTGAACACAGCGGGTCTTGTGGCCTGAAGTGCATATGTTTTAATACAAGAAGAATTACGGGTAAGGCAGATGAACTTAGAGCTTGGATTAGTACTTGGAACTATGATGTTGTTGCCATTACAGAGACCTGGTTGAGGGAAGGGCAGGATTGGCAGCTAAACGTTCCAGGATTTAGATGTTTCCGGCGGAATAGAGGGGGATGTAAAAGGGGTGGCGGAGTTGCGCTACTGGTTAGGGAGAGTATCACAGCTGTACTACGGGAGGACACCTCAGGGCAGTGAGGCTATAAGGGTAGAGATCAGGAATAAGAAGGGTGCAGTCACAATGTTGGGGGTTTACTACAGGCCTCCCAACAGCCAGCGGGAGATAGAGGAGCAGATAGGTAGACAGATTTTGGAAAAGAGTAAAAACAACCGGGTTGTGGTGATGGGAGACTTCAACTTCCCCAATATTGACTGGGACTCACTTAGTGCTAGGGGCTTAGACGGGGCAGAGTTTGTAAGGAGCATCCAGGAGGGCTTCTTAAAACAATATGTAGACAGTCCAACTAGGGAAGGGGCTGTACTGGACCTGGTATTGAGGAATGAGCCCGGCCAGGTGGTAGAAGTTCCAGTAGGGGAGCATTTCGAGAACAGTGACCACAATTCAGTAAGTTTTAAAATGCTGGTGGACATTCCTAGGGTGAATGTGCTAAATTGGGGGAAGGCTAATTATAACAATATTCGGTGGGAACTGAAGAACCTAGATTGGGGGCGGATGTTTGAGGGTAAATCAACTTCTGACATGTGGGAGGCTTTCAAGTGTCAGTTGAAAAGAATTCAGGACCGGCATGTTCCTGTGAGGAAGAAGGATAAATACGGCAATTTTTGGGAACCTTGGATAACGAGAGATATTGTAGGCCTCGTCAAAAAGAAAAAGGAGGCATTTGTCAGGGCTAAAAGGCTGGGAACAGATGAAGCCTGTGTGGAATATAAGGAAAGTAGGAAGGAACTTCAGCAAGGAGTCAGGAGGGCTAGAAGGGGTCACGAAAAGTCATTGGCAAATAGAGTTAAGGAAACTCCCAAGGCTTTTTACACGTACATAAAAAGCAAGAGGGTAGCCAGGGAAAGGGTTAGCCCACTGAAGGATAGGCAAGGGAATCTATGTATGGAGCCAGAGGGAATGGGCGAGGTACTAAATGAATACTTTGCATCAGTATTCACCAAAGAGAAGGAATTGGTAGATGTTGCGTCTGGAGAAGGGTGTGTAGATAGCCTGGGCCACATTGAGATCCAAAAAGACGAGGTGATGGGCGCCTTGAAAAATATTAAGGTAGATAAGTCCCCAGGGCCTGATGGGATCTACCCCAGAATACTGAAGGAGGCTATAGAGGAAATTGCTGAGGCCTTGACAGAAATCTTTGGATCCTCACTGTCTTCAGGTGATGTCCCGGAGGACTGGAGAATAACCAGTGTTGTTCCTCTGTTTAAGAAGGGTAGCAAGGATAATCCAGGGAACTACAGGCCGGTGAGCCTTACTTCAGTGGTAGGGAAATTACTGGAGAGAATTCTTCGAGACAGGATCTACTCCCATTTGGAAGCAAATGGACGTATTAGTGAGAGGCAGCATGGTTTTGTGAAGGGGTGGTCGTGTCTCACTAACTTGATAGAGTTTTTCAAAGAGGTCACAAAGTTGATTTATGCAGGTAGGGCAGTGGATGTTGTGTGTATGGACTTTGACAAGGTCCCTCATGGTAGACTAGTACAAAAGGTGAAGTCACACTGGATCAGGGGTGAGCTGGCAAGGTGGATACAGAACTGGCCAGGTCATAGAAGGCAGAGAGTACAATGGAAGGATGCTTTTCTAATTGGAGGGCTGTGACTAGTGGTGTTCCGCAGGGATCAGTGCTGGGACCTTTGCTCTTTGTAGTATATATAAATGATTTGGTGGAAAATGTAACTGGTCTCATTAGTAAGTTTGCAGACGACACAAAGGTTGGTGGAATTGCGGATAGCGATGAGGACTGTCCGAGGATACAGCAGGATTTAGATTGTTTGGAGAATTGGGCGGAGAGATGGCAGATGGAGTTTAATCCGGACAAATGTGAGGTAATGCATTTTGGAAGGTCTAATGCAGGTAGGGAATATACAGTGAATGGTAGAATCCTCAAGACTATTGAAAATCAGAGAGATCTAGCTGTACAGGTCCACTGTTCAGTGAAAGGGGCAACACAGGTGGAGAAGGTAGTCAAGAAGGCATACGGCATGCTTTCCTTCATTGGCCGGGGCATTGAGTATAAGAATTGGCAAGTCATGTTGCAGCTGTATAGAACCTTAGTTAGGCCACACTTGGAGTATAGTGTTCGATTCTGGTCGCCACACTACCAGAAGGATGTGGAGGCTTTAGAGAGGGTGCAGAAGAGATTTACCAGAATGTTGGCTGGTATTGAGGGCATTAGCTATGAGGAGCGGTTGAATAAACTCGGTTTGTTCTCACTGGAACGACGGAGGTTGAGGGGCGACCTGATAGAGGTCTGCAAAATTATGAGGAGCATAGACCGAGTGGATAGTCAGAGGCTTTTCCCTCGGGTAGAGGGGTCAATTACTAGGGGGCATAGGTTTAAGGTGCGAGGGGCAAGGTTTAGAGTAGATGTACAAGGCAAGTTTTTTACACAGGGCAGTGGGTGCCTGGAACTCGCTACCCGAGGAGGTGGTGGAAGCAGGGGCGATAGTGACATTTAAGGGGCATCTTGACAAATACATGAATAGGATGGGAATAAAGGGATACGGACCCAGGAAGTGTAGAAGATTGTAGTTTAGTCGGGCAGCATGGTCGGCACGGGCTTGGAGGGCCGAATGGCCTGTTCCTGTGCTGTACTTTTCTTTGTTCTTTGCCAAGGATGCTGTATGTTTTTTTAACAACCTTCTCAACTTGCCCTGCCAAGTTCTCAGACTTGAGTATGTATAACCCCGAAGCTCTGTTCTTCTTCAGATTTAGGTTTGTACCATTTACTTTATATTGCCTCTTATTCTACCTAACAAAACAAATAATTTCACACTTGTGTTCAGTTGAATTTACCAAGTTTGCCTGTTTTACCAGTTTGCCAATGTCTACCTGAAGTCTCCTGCTCCTGTGTTTACTGTGTTTCCAACTTTTGTATAAGTCAGAAATTTTGAAATTTGTGACCTGTATAATCAAGTCTAGGCTGTTTGTATCAAAGGGATGTGCTTCTGTTCTGTTCTCTGAATTACAACTGTATAGTTCGCTCCTGTCTGAAAAGGAACTGTTTGCCTCTATTCTCTGCTTTCTGCCTCTTAGCTAATTTCATATACAGATATCCAGTGCCTTTTAGCCCCATTGGCTTCAATTTTCCTAACAAATCTATCACATGGAACCTTCTCAGAATGATGTTTGGTAGTCCATATAGACACACCAACTGCACTATCCTCATCAATCCTCCCTGTTATTGCATCAAAAATGTTCAGCTGAGTTAGTCGGCGTGTTATGCCTTGTACAAATTTGTACTGACCTTCATTTATCATATAGAATTTACAGTGCAGAAGGAGGCCATTCAGCCCATCGAGTCTGCACCGGCTCTTGGAAAGAGCACCCTACCCAAGGTCGACACCTACACCCCATCCCCATAACCCAGTAACCCCACCCAACGCTAAGGGCAATTTTGGACACTAAGGGCAATTTATCATGGCCAATCCACCTAACCTGCACATTTTTGGACTGTGGGAGGAAACCGGAGCACCCGGAGGAAACCCACGCACACACGGGGAGGATGTGCAGACTCCGCACAGACAAGTGACCCAAGCCGGAATCGAACCTGGGACCCTGGAGCTGTGAAGCAATTGTGCTATCCACAATGCTACCGTGCTGCCCCAAAGGGAAGTGCAGGCTTCCTTCGAGCCGGAAATACAAATTAACATTTGTCCTGCTTTATTATTGTACATATGAACATATGAATTAGGAGCAGGAGTAGGCCACCCTGCTTTTCCCACCACTAGTGTTTGGTTGACTGGTCTTTAATTATAGGGTTTATACCTCCTCCCCGCCCCTCATTTAAAAAAAAAAGTTGGCAATAATTTCCAAGAGTTCAATCCAAATGCAGTGGACATAGCAACTGCTATATTCAAAGCAGTAACAACATCCAGTTTAGAAAATCCATGCCTCAGAAAGCCAAGCTGCTGTAGTGATCCATGATGTTGATATTTACCGGTTAAATGTTGCTTCTGAATCAATGGAGTGATGCTGGGAATGGCTAGTGTATACTGCATTCTGACGTCCGAGCAGGTAGTAGAATATATTTCTGGAGAGGGGAGAAAGCAGCTGCTTTTATAGGAGAGGACTGCCATCCACTACTCCTTTTCATGAACCTTGAGAAATGTTTTCTATTTGGCAGCTCTCAAGTCCAATAATTTAAAGGGATTGGATTGGATTTGTTAATTGTCACATGTACTAAGGTACAATGAAAAGTATTTTTCTGCGTGCAGCCCAAACAGATCATTTAGTACATGAAAAGAAAATACATAATAGGGCAACACAATGTAAATACATACTCACAGGCATCGTTGACGAATACAGGAGTATGACATTCATCTAATGAAGGAGCTGCACTCCGAAAGCTAGTGATTTGAAACAAACCTGTTGGACGTTAACCTGGTGTTGTAAGACTTCTTACTGTTCCAAAGGCAAGGTAGCAGCCCAATCCTTTCATGGCTGTACTTCACCATGATTTTGATATAGGGGACATCCATGTTTGTTATCATACAGCTGCTATCAATGAACAAAACTTCAGGAAACACCTCAAACCAAGACCACTTTGAATTTTTTGCAGTGGCAGTGAAGTCAATATTATCTCTGCCAAGGCCTTCATGCCCAAGTTCTCACACACTCAAGTGCAACTGTTGGAGCAACCACGGTATCATTCTGGGCATTCAACCATGCCTTGATATTCCTGATGTGTACAGCGTTGAAATTTTGTTGAATTTCTACTGTATGTATTTACTTCAGTTACTTGTTTTTAAATTGGAACTTGGCCAAATCTCCCCTCTTTCTCATGTGGAAAGATTTCCTTCATACGTGGTGTGTGTATATATAATGTAGTGTGACTCGCATTTTAACTTTCTTCCTTCTGTAGGCCAAAGTAAATGTGGTGTTGTATCCCATTGTGAGGTAGGCCCATTTAGGGCAGCACGGTAGCATTGTGGATAGCACAATTGCTTCACAGCTCCAGGGTCCCAGGTTCGATTCCGGCTTGGGTCACTGTCTGTGCGGCGTCTGCACATCCTCCCCGTGTGTGCGTGGGTTTCCTCCGGGTACTCCGGTTTCCTCCCACAGTCCAAAGATGTGCAGGTTAGGTGGATTGGCCATGATAAATTGCCCTTAGTGTCCAAAATTGTCCTTAGTGTTGGGTGGGGTTACTGGGTCATGGGGATAGGGTGGAGGTGCTGACCTCTTTCCAAGAGCCGGTGCAGACTCGATGGGCCAAATGGCCTCCTCCTGCACTGTAAAAAATAAATAAAAATAAAAATAAAAATTCTATGTGCCTGAAACAAAATGGAATCGGCGCCGGAGTTACCAGTCGCACACAATTGATTCATACATACTCTCAGTTGTAGAAGATCACAAGCATTGTGTCCCAAACCTATTGCCACTCAATGCAGATCATATGTTGCAGTGTTTATCTGCCAAATGTGTTCAGGATTTGGAGAGAACTTGAGTGGATTTGCATAAAGTGACTGTGCTGTTGAAAATGTGAGCCTGCACCAGCAGTTTGATGTATGACATCTCGTAGTGAATGACAGAAGCTGAAGATGCCTGAGATAGTGGCTGGAATGTATGCAACCAGCCATTTCACCACCCATTCATGTTGATGGGTAGAAAGCTGCAGGGCAGTGAGCATGGATTGCAATATTGTAGATTGAGATAGCATGAACTCGTCCTCTTTACCGGGACTATGTTGGCAGCACACGTTAGACATCAGTCCACAACCATTTTAACAGTAACTAAGCACCTCTGATTTACCCTAATTTCAGTTGATTGAATGTGTGGCTGTCCATAGTGGACACAACAGCTTCATAAATTTGTACTCTAACCAGGTGATGATTTGGATCTTCTGCCTCTCTTTCCCAATTGCCACTGGGAGAACATGGCTAGTTATAGAGGCTTTCGCCACCTGTGAAAAGGAAAGATATTCACTAAAGTTTGAACCTTTTACCAAAAATGTAAGATGAGAGCACAAGCTGCGGCTGAACACAGCAGGCACAAAATACATTGGCAAGTGCAACTCCTTCAATTTCAAGCTAAACATATCATCCCTATCAAACGCATAATTGTGAAGATGCCCTTGAATTGCCGGGTGATTTCCACAGACACTTCTCATTACAGACTGCAGTTCTACAAATCAGCGCAAATAGAGTGAATGACAGTAACCTGAAGCTAGCATGGGAAAATAACTCAATGGCATTCAGAACAGTTTCAGTTAGTGTGATTGGGTAGGTCTGTGAAGTGGATGTGGGAGTTGGCGAATAACGGTGACTAACTCGGTCAGCTTCCACAAACAGGCTCGCAAAGGCTTTGCTGCAATATTCTGCAGTCAGCTTAGGGCCTGGTCATTGTGGAATTTCAAGTAATTGAGAAGGACTTTGAGATGAGGGAGATTCAAAGGGCTATGGTACTGTGTTGATCAGGTTTGTGATTGAGTGAAAATGTGCATAAGTATCCTACCTGCTATTTTGGATGTTTAGACTGTGTAGAATCTGAAAAATGGGCACTATTTATTTGGTCCCAATTTAACCACCACGAGCTTGGAGTTAAAACGGGCATCAATATGTTTTTGCAGCTCATGGGCTGAAATGAGGTAAGTAAGGTCATTGAAATCAGACTGGATGGCCTTTAAAATAGAGAGAATTGATGCTTTGCTCTCGAGGAAGGGTTCCAGATTAATTTGGAGAATTGGAATTAGTTTGTGTTTATCTAGGTCACTTTTGCTAAACACTCTACCTGGAAGGTACAAGTTTTCTGCTCATTTGCAATTTTGTGATCTATACCAAAAGCAGTAACTGTGATTTCATGTTAGTGTCTCAATTTTTTTTTGGAAACTAGAAAATGTGAACGTTCAAATCAACAGACAGACCAAATGGCAAATCTTGGTTCAGATGCAAATAAATGCACATAAATTGCCCAAGATTCTGGCGCCCAAAAGTAAAGAAACCCAGCTCTCCCAGTTGTATCAGGAATTAAGTGGAAGCATTGGGAAAATCACATGAAAGGTGGCTAACCTCCTGCAACTGTAGCAAAATAATAAGCGGGGGGGGGGGGGGGTCACGTGATGTGAGCGTGGGAGTGGCTGTGTTTTTGGAAGCTCCAGCTCTGCTCAACCTTTAATCCATCTTTTCATCCATGTACACATTTAGTATTTGTCTTTTTTGGGTTACATTGCTTGTGCTATGTCCCGGGAAATGTTTGGTAGGTGTCTGCGAGGAAGAGCCAAGGTAAAATGCTAAAATCCTTGTTTGTTCGTGGTGCTGGGGTGAGGCTCCGCATGCTGTGGTGCAGTTGCTTTTGAGTGGGCTTTTGCCTTGACTGTGCTGTGTACATCGGATGTGGCTGTCAACGGAGATGTTGTCTTTGCTGAAAATCTTGACTCTGCTGTGCAGATCATCAAGGCTCACTACCAAGAATCGCGATGGGTGTGATGGAGGCGCACAAGGAGGTTCTTGAACTTGAGAGATCGCTTTCCCTGGAAGGCCTGCCTCCGTGGTGTTGAGATCCTGTTACATGGCTAAAGGGTTTGGGAGAAGGAGGAGACTGAGCAGGGTGATATCCTTGGGCCCGGGCCCTGGCCAGAGGTGGTAGAAGAGTTACTGAGTGAGTTTGGAAATTGGCTGTAATGTTTCAGTAATCTTGATTTGCAGGCTAGGTGTATTAGATTCCATGAAACACAATGTATCCTGTCTTCGAGGCCAGGGGTTGGTCTGGCCCAGTGATCGCGGTCCTGTGTTATCCCGTTCCTGATGCTTGTGATGAAGGGTTGAACATGGCTGAGCCGGAGCATGGAGAGGAGTGGTAGATTGGGGTTGGTAGGGTTAGTTTGACCTTATTGTGTTTGAGGATAGCACTGTTTGAGCTAATCATTTTGGGTTTTCTTTTTCTTTTTGATTTGAATTTAAGAATCAGTGTTTTTATCCTTCGGCCCTGACAGACTTCTTAATATCTTGGGAGGACTAGGTTCCTTCTGACTCTTTCTTTGGGTCAAGTTTATCTTTTATCTTGGTATGGGTCTCTCCCTTTTATATGTTACTGGAATGAATAGAGTATCTTTTATATTATCAAAGTAGGCTGAAGTGGGATTGGTATTCATGGCTTAGGATTGAGGATGAGAGTAACCCTGGGTATCCTTTATATGACGGTGGCTACCATGAGTCGGTTGGGTGTCCCCTTCCTTCCTTCATCTGGGTGAGCATTGTATTGGTCCTGGTTCTGGTCTGGTCCGGTGGAGTGGGTGAGGGGTTCTCAGATGGCGGAGGAAGAAGGGCCAGCTCCCTCTCTCAGGACACCCCATTGGATTTGGATTTGATTTATTGTAACGTGTACCGGGGTACAGTGAAAAGTAGTCTGTGTACAACCCAGACAGGTCGTTCCATACCCGAAAAAAACATACGATAAATACACAATGTGAATATGCAGGCGCAGACATCTGGTGAAGCATATGGAGTGTAGTAGTACTACTCAGTAGAGAAGATGTGTGGAGAGATCAGCCCATAAGAGGGTCATTCCGGAATCTGGTAAGTGTGGAAGAAGCTGTTTTTGAACCTGTTAGTGCATGTACCTCCTGCCCGATGGAGGAGAGAATAACCCGAGTGGGAGGGGTCTTTGATTATGCTGCCCACTTTCCCAAGGCAGTGGAGGTGTAGACAGAGTCAATGGATGGGAGGCGACTTTGTGTGATGGACTGGGCTGTGTTCATGACTATTTATAGTTTCTTACCGTCTTGGGCCGAGCAGTTGCCATACCAGGCAGTGATGCAGCCAGATAGGATGCTTTTATGGTGCATCTGTAAAAATGGTAAAAATCAATGTGGACGTGCCAAATTTCCATCTTTTCTTGAGGAAGTCTAGGCACTTTTGTGCTTTTGTGGTTGTAGCATTGACGTGGGTGAACCAGAACAGATTGTTGGTGCATACCTAGCTGTCACCCATCTCCACCTTGGTACCATTGATGCAGACAGTGTATGCAATACTTTGCTTCCTAAAGTAATTACCAGCTCCTTACACCATGCCACTAGGGTCTCTATCTCCTTCCTGTACTCTGACTCATCGTTGTTCGAGATCCGACCCACCGTTTTGACAGTTCTTCTCTTGGACTGGGATCCCCTCCTGGCTAGGGTTGGAGCAATTATCCTTTCCCTCCCTGTGGGAGTGGTGCATTGCCCTGGATGGGGTTGGGTGAGTGCAGGCTTGGCGGGGTGTGGGTTTTGGGTTATATGGGAGATCCTGGGACATAACTTCCTGAGCTTCCTTTTTGGGCTTGGCTGGGCCTGGCAGGTATCCTGGTGCCCTGAGGATCGAAGGTGTCCCCTTTGAGTATGCCAGAATCTGGGTTTGGTCAGCAGGTGCATGGAGATTTGGGGATGGGCTGAGTATTGTACTTAGTAGATATCCTGTCCTCTTTATTCCTCAGTGTGTACTTAGTAGATACCCTGCCCTCTTTATTCCTCAGTGTGTCTTAGGAGACTTCCCGAGAAGTTTGCAGTTTGTGTTAGATACTGATTTCCTATTATCAGAGAGATTAGTTTACAGAATCGTATAATTTACAGTGCAGAAGGAGGCCACCCGGCCCACTGAGCCAGCACTGGACCCGGGAATGAGCACTCCACTCAAGCATTCTGATGGTTCTTACTCGCTCTCCCTCCATTTTCTCTTCTGGGAAGTCCTGAAGGTTGAGTCCTCGGCTGGGTTTCTCATGGTGCATTTACCTTTCCCCTGAGCTATCTGGAAGTGAAGTATGGTCTTGGTATATGTCTAGGCTGGTTGGGTATTGGTGTTCTGTTCGTTAAGGAGCGGGTCCACTTTGAGTGTTCTCCTGGTTGGGCCTAGTTGGTTGGGTGTGTCCTATAGTGCTGAGGAGGAAGGGATTGGCCCTTTCTCCCAGTGAGCCCTGTTGCAGGGCATCTTGACGATTCCCTTTCTAGGGCAGGGACTCCCTTTCAATTGGGACTGGAAATATTATCCTTAGGTTTTGTGCCTTTAAGGTTATCCTGTCGCTCCCCTTGGGGGCAAGTTTCCTTTTGTTGGCTAAGTAGCCCATTTGTTGATTGCCTTATGAGCACTTTGGGAGCCAAGTCTTGTTGGATCCTGAGTTCTTGTTATCCGTTCCTGAGCGCTTGTTATCTGGTAGGTTAGCTCTGGTAGCTCTAGTCTTTCCTTGCCTCTTTGTTTATGGCTGACCCTGGTTCAAGAAGAACTCTGACTTGCTACTACTGTTCGTCTGTTTATAATTTTGTAATTATGTGAATGATATTGGTTTTGTTCTGGGCCTGGGTGGGAGGTTGGGTTGCATTGTGGGGAATGTATATAACTGCCCCGTAGAACTGGAGTTCTCCTGGATTTACGTTTGTATTTTGTAGAGTTGAGCATGACTAATCCGCTCTTGGCTTCTGCATGGGTGTGGCTGGGTCTTCTACCCAAAGGAGAATGGGTATGATGGGTTACTGCGTATCATGTTTCTGGGGCCGAGGGAATTGTTGGTGTGCACCCGATCTGGCTGCAGGAAATTTATCCTGACTTTTTATAATAGTTGTCCTGGGCGGCATGGAAGGGTGTGCACTGTTTCTGTCATTTGTTTATGACTGTATCCTGTTTTTTCTTTGGTTCTTGATGCGGTCATGAGGGCACTCAGTTTCGTCTAATTATTATATCAAGCCAGTTAGTTATGTTGTCGTTCCCCTGTACCATCCTGTGCCCATGTATGTTATGCCGTTCCCCCCACTTTTTTAATGTATGTATTATTTTGTAACTTTGTTGCATCAATTTCTAGAATGTAAAATCCTGATACATATACTTATTTTATTTTTAAAAATGGAAATGACAACAGGGTGCTATTGTACCGTGCGCAACAAGGAACGCGTGGTTGAATCCTGTCATATAATGGTCAATAGGGAGTATGTGAACCTCAGCCAAGTGTCCTGCAGTTTAAGCACACCTGATGGTGGCTGCAGCCTTTTCACACTTCAAGCACTTTACAGCTAATGAAATACTTTGGGATGCCATATAATGCAAGTCTTCCTTTTCTAAGAAATGAGGTCACACAGCAAAGCTCTGGTCTGAATATTATGATTACTGCAGCCATTTGTGATATTTATCACAAGCATTACTGAGGTTAAGGTACAACTATTTAGGAAGCCACAAATCACTACTGTGATTAAAGCAGTAATCAATCCACAATCAATTTGTGAAGTACCACAAATTGCAAGCGAACAGTTTACCAATTGTACTCTTAGCTGCTAGGGGTTAATTTTGATTTTAAAATGCAGCTACTATGAACTCACTACTAGCAACATTACTACATTACTATTGAGGTTGACGATTAAAGAAGCAATCTGCAACTACAAAACAAAGCACTGCCAAAGATACCAAAATCCAAGTAGAAAGTAACTTTGGAAATGACCAAGTGCAGCAGCTTCAGGCAGCCAGCAGTATCAGGCACCACACGCTTTAAACTCCAGTCATAGCAAACCACTTCGGGCCCAGAAACCACGTTTCCAGGTTTCCTTGCAACTGGCGCTCAGGCCCATGTACAGCTGTGACTGACTGAGTATGCACGTGTGGTCCCTGCAGTGTCTTGGACTCCTCCTCCCAAGGGGCAGGATTCTGTCCCCAAAGAGGTGCGCGTGCACAAAATGGCTCAAACTTCTTCATGCCAGCAGCAATTCCTATAAAAACACAATATTTTTTCTGCACAAAAGAACCCATGACACCACAAGAATAGTGGGGATTTCTGCCATTTTTACAAACATCCCTCCCAGATTGCCACAAGAAAATGTTTAACAGGTCAGTCATCCTAATAATGTTTGTGAAACGTTCCTGCATAAAACAGCTGCTATATTCATATATTCTGTAAGTATCTTATTGTGTGATCCACTTTTGAAATGATGTGGTAAGCACTCATAAATGCAAACATTTTCTTCTTTCGAGTGCAGCTGTATAGAACCTTAGTTAGGCCACACTTGGAGTATAGTGTTCAATTCTGGTCGCCACACTACCAGAAGGATGTGGAGGCTTTAGAGAGGGTGCAGAAGAGATTTACCAGAATGCTGCCTGGTATGGAGGGCATAAGCTATGAGGAGCGATTGAATAAACTCGGTTTGTTCTCACTGGAACGAAGGAGGTTGAGGGGCGACCTGATAGAGGTATACAAAATTATGAGGGGCATAGACAGAGTGGATAGTCAGAGGCTTTTCCCCAGGGTAGAGGGGTCAATTACTAGGGGGCATAGGTTTAAGGTGAGAGGGGCAAAGTTTAGAGTAGATGTACGAGGCAAGTTTTTTACGCAGAGGGTAGTGGGTGCCTGGAACTCACTACCGGAGGAGGTAGTGGAGGCAGGGACGATAGGGACATTTAAGGGGCATCTTGACAAATATATGAATAGGATGGGAATAGAAGGATACGGACCCAGGAAGTGTAGAAGATTGTAGTTTAGTCGGGCAGTATGGTCGGCACGGGCTTGGAGGGCCGAAGGGCCTGTTCCTGTGCTGTACATTTCTTTGTTCTTTGTTCTTTGTTCTTTGAGTGCATTAGGCAGTTGTTGAGCTTCTTTACCAGCTAACTCTACACAGACTAAGAATGAGCTTCGGACACTGCTGGTCTGTGTAAACCAAAGAGTACAAAGATATTGCTTTCCTTTTTGATCTTGACCCAACCCTAACCTTCCAGTATCTGTCAAAATACATAGTTGCTCAGATTTTGTGGTTGTAATTATGGCAAAGTGTTGGCATTCGCTGTCCTTACTCTTCTGAAACTAAGAGCAACATTTGGAGTCTGCATGGGCACAGTTTAAATGCAGAAATACAGACATTGCAGTTGGTGATTCTGTACTTCTCTTCAGGATATGTTGTTCAAGTATTCTCCCCACCCCCAATTATTTAGAATAATAAGAGAACTTGCCTTTTTATGCTCAAAATACTTGAAAATGTTGCACTTGGTTAAACCAATTGTAACTGAGTTTTTAAACATATACCAAGTTCATAATTACTGCTGAGAAGCACCTCTGGCCCTGGAAACCTAATTTTATAATTGTGGCATGTCAGATTTCTCCATTGTGATAAAAGTTCCATATTTTTTTTAAAATCTTTGAGATTTGTCTCTGATATTTCAGCTTCTACATTTGATGCCCAATCATTAATTTTGTTCTCTGAACAAATTAAAAGTGAAGTATAACCCATAGCATTTTATTTTCTGGTTTTCTATCGGAGATTATGCAAGCATGATTGACCTGCTTGAGACATCATTTTTGCTGGACACCCACTTGATTTGGCATCAGATTCAAACTAGTGTCAGGAAAGGGGAATTCATGCCCGTAGTTTTTGGCAAATTGACTTTTGCCAAAATTTCCATTGAAGAAAATGGACTACTGTGGGTACTTAGCAGTTTGTCTGCAAATGTTGTGATAATTGAAGAGGGTCCTGGCAGCTTTAATTAATGCGTGAATGTTTTGATTTCTAATGATATTTTGAAACGAGCTCTAAGGAACTTGTTACAAAACGTCCTTCAAAATTTTATCCCGAGTTGATGCTTCATTAATTAAAAATAAATGACAATTCAAGCTGTGTTGAAGGGGTTTTAGATTTCCAATCAATGTTCTGGGTGGATACATAGCAGGTTTGTGCTTTGTAAGTAAATTGATAAAATCTGAATCCTAGACTACATTGCTTTAAAATCTCTGCAGTGTTTAAAAGCGCTGAGCTACATACTGACTGCCATTTGGAGACTCTTTTACCTGTTGTATAATAATAAAAGACATTTCCTTCCTTTACACCTTCCTTTTCAAATCGGGTTTTTTAATGCACATCAAATGTGCACAAATTGTACTATGCAACCTGATTACACAATCATTTGACAGGGAAACTATCAACACATTGCATAATGAGTAGTGTTGTGAATCAAAGAAATGCCAAAACGGCTGTAAGCCATATTACATGCATGGGGTTAGTAACATATAAAGAAAACTTTACAGATACTCTGGCCTATGGTTTGTGAGTTTTTATTTCCTATTGCAGCAATGATATAAATTGCAGAAATTATGTAAATTTACTTGTCAGTTTGATTTCCAGTCCGAGCTGTGACCTTTTTCTAAACTTCTACATCACTGTAATATGAGTTTTTTTTCCACCAGTTTTGAGCTGAAATTCTAAGTTGGAGCACTGCTTGATTTAGTTAAGGCTGAGTATTAACCGATGAAAAAAGCAGGAAAGAAAAGTCAGTGCAATCCCACTCGAGGCCTGGAATCCTTGTCTAATAATCATGACACAGTCTAAATTGTTATGCACAGTTCTTTAGAATAAAAAGAGCATAGGAAACTTTAGGGAAGTCCACGAAAAGGAGTGCGAGAACAAAATAATTGACTAAATAGCCTCTGTAAATATGAAGTTGTTTCTATCATTTGTTTTCATTATCATCTGTCCTGTTAGTTAATATGCTCTGAGCTATAATGTTTTTGATCAAAGTTGGTGCATGTCTGGGTGCCAAGATTTTGGATTTAGAAATCACAAGCAAGATGATTGGTTTTCTGGAATGTACTTCATTATGTGCAGGCCCATAATAAGGTTTATAAACAATAGTTTTGAAATCAATGCACTGAGGGTGGTGAAAGGTTAAAAGGAGGAGTAATAGAAGAAGCACATGTGTTTATTTGGCACCCTCTCTCATCTTTATGATGTCCTTATATACTTCATGGCCATTGAATTATTTGGGATCAGATATGCATGGTGAAGTTTAGAAGTAGTTGGGTTTCATGAAAAAATTGCATTTAGGGAAACCAGAGAGGTCATTAGGAAAATGGAATTCAACGATAACTGTCAGTGAGATTTTAAGCACTGCTATGTTGAGATGATGGGAGAGGGAGGATATTAGAGGTTGAAATAGTAATCTTGTTGAACTGGTGTGGAGTTCATATCAGAAGAGGTCCATTTTTGGAATTGACGATAAGTAAAATTTTGTAGCTTCTCCGAAAGTATAAATATTATAAAACAAAAATGAAAAGGATGGATAGGGCAATGAGACCAAGTAGCCTGATAGGCCTCCTACTCTTTTATTTGAAATTCTGAGATTCTTGCTAAAACTATTTTGGTTTTTTTGCCTGGTGTAATAGTGCTTTTTATTTCAGTCCTATGATACCTCATGAAAGGTATATTTGCATTGCTGGCAGTTGGGAAATGGAATTAAACTTAAGGTAAAGTTACATTGTGAATTTGCACATCATTTTGCTTGGATACCTGTAATGGTGCAGGTTACTTCACGGTTTATATTGCTCATTTTAATCCAGTGTGGTATCTTTTCAAAAATTATATATTCCCATCAGGTGGATATTGCTGGTAGGGCCAGTATTTATTGCCCATTCCTGGTTGACCCTGAGAAGGTGGCGGTGAGCTGCCTTACATAGAAACATAGAAAATAGAAGCAGGATGAGGCCATTGATTATGATCATTGATCAAGTTCAATACCCTGATACCATCTCTTTTTCCCCCCCCCCACCCCACCCCATATCCCTTGATCCCTGTAGCCCCAAGAACTGTATCTAATTCCTCTTGAAATTACACAGTTTTAGCCTCAACTACTTTCTGAGGCAATGAATTCCATGATTCACCACTCTAAAAGGTTTGCCCCTTATCCTCAAACTATGACCCCTAGTTTTGGACTGCCCCACCATTGGGAACATGCGTAGTTCATTGACATTTTGTGATAAATTAACATGTTGACATTTTTATGAACACCCAAGTGAATTCCTTTGCCCAACTAAAGATACTTTATTCCTTTTCAGTTCTCTGTGTGATGTTACCCCTGCTGCTTCAGCAGAATTGGTGACTGGCTGCTCGATCCTGTACTTCCACAGAAAACATGCAACTGTTTTGGGCATTGCGATACCCTCGGGCCCCTTGAGAGATTGTCCACACGGTCATCCAGGCAGGAGGCATCAGATGAGACTGAAGATGGTCTGCAAAAAATGGTTTTAGATTGGGGGAAGGCAGATTTTACTCTAATAAGGCAGGATCTGACCAAAGTAGACAGGGAACAGCTTCTTGTAGGAACATCTAAAACAAGAGCAGTGGAGGGACATTCAAAAAGGAAATGTGGAGAGTACAGGCCCGACATGTTCCATTTAGGGTGAAATGTAGGAGCAACAAGCCCAGAGAACCATGAATGTCGAATAATATTCAGGACTGGAGAGGAAAGAAAAGAGAGACTTTTAGCAGGTACAAAGACACTAAATCTGTGGAGGCATCAGTGGAGTACAGATGGTGCAGAGTGGAAACTTAATTAGGAGAGCAAAGAGGGGATATCAAAAAGCACTGGCAGGTAGGATTAAGAAGAATCCCAAGATACTCTAAGTATATTAAGGGGAAAAGGATAACCAGGAAAAGAATAGTGCCCATTAAGGACCAAGGGGACAATCTGTGCATGAATCTGTAGGGTGTTAAATGAGTACTTCATATCTGTCTTCACTTGGAAGAAGGAGGGCATGGATGCAGAATTGGGGAAAAAAGGGGTTGTGAGGTTCTTGAACAGTTTGGCATAGGGAGTGAGTAGGTATTGGAGGCTTTGGCAGGTTTAAAAGTGGACAAATCCTCAGGTCCAGATGAGTTACCCCAGGCTTCTGTAGGAGGAAAGGGAAAAATTAGAAGGACTCTAACCCCAATTTTAATTCCTCTCTGACCACAGAGTAGGTGCCAGAGGATTGGAGGACAGCTAATGAGGTTCCACTTTTCAAGAAGGGTGGTAGAGATAAACCAAGGAATTACAGATCAGTGAGTCTCACATCAATGGTAGGGACACTATTGGAGAAAATTCTGAAGGAGAAAATGAATCTCCACTGGGAGAGGTATGGTTTGATCAGGGATAGTCAGCATAGCTTTTGTCAGTGGAGAGAGGTCATGCCCAATGAATTTGATTGAATTTTTCAAGGAAGTGATCGGATGTGTAGATGAGGGTAGTGCAGTTGATGAAGTTTGTTTTTATAAAAATTTTTATTATCCTTTTTCACATTTTCTCCCAAATTTACACCCACCAACCATAAACAATAAGCAGTAACGAATACAATGTCAATCCCCATATCAACAACAACAATCCCATCCTCCCACCAAACCCCCAAACAGCAGCCCGCATGTTAACATAAACAAATTTTAAAAGAAGGAATCAGCAATCACTCATAGTCACCATTAACACATACAATCCCCCTCCTCCCAAAGCCCCCTAATGTTCGATGTTATCCAATTCTTGAAAGTGCATAATGAATAACGCCCATGAATTGTAGAACCCTCCATCCTTTCCTTCAGTTCAAACTTAACCTTCTCAAGAGTTAAGAATTCCAGCAGGTCCCCCTCGCCCTGCCAGGGCACAGGGTGGAGAGGTTGCTTTCCATCCCAACAGGATCCGCCTTTGGGCGATCGACGAGGCGAAGGCTACAACATCTGCCTCTGCAGCCGTTTCCAACCCTGGCTGGTCCGACACAACTAAGATGGCCTTTCGAGGGCCCGGGTCCAGTTTCACGTACACCACTTTAGAGATTGCCCTAAAAACCTCCCACCAGTAATCCTGCAGCTTTGGACAGGACCAAAACATATGAATGTGATCCCCCCCCTACTGCAACGTTCACATACGCCTTCTACCCCCTCAAAGAGCCAGCTCATCCTCGCCCTTGAGGTGTGCTCTACAGACCAGCTTCAGCTGTATCAGCCCCAACCTCGCGCTGAAGTTGGAGACGTTCACTCTCCGGAGCACCTCACACCAGAACTCCTCCTCCATACCCTCTCCCAACTCTTCCTCCCACTTTGCTTTGATCCCTTCCAGTGGTGCCTTCTCTTCCAAAATAGCCCCGTAAACTGTCGACACTAACACCATCTCCAGTCCCCCTGTTGTCAGCACCTCCTCTGGCAATGTGGAGGCCGGCTCCACCGGGAAGCTCTGTATCTCCTTCCTGGCAAAATCTTGAATCTGCATGCATCTAAACATTTCCCCCTGCTCCAGCCCATACTTTGCTCCCAGCTCCTTCAAGCCGACGGCCAAGAAACAAATCTTTTCCTGTCTTATCCCCTTCTCCTCCCATTTCCAAAAATTTCTGTCCCACTTCCCTGGCTCAAATCTGTTGTTCCCCCGAATCGGCATTTCCCATGACCCTGCCCCCAACCCGAAGTGTTGGCGAAACTGCCTCCAGATTTTCAATGAACCTATTATTACCGGACTCCCTGAGTACTTACCCGGGCCACAGCGGCGGCGCTGTTGCTAGCGCCTTCAATCCTGACCCCCCTACACAAACTCTCCTCCATTCTGATCCACTGGGAATCAACCCCTCTGACCCAGCTCCGCACCTTCTCCACATTCGCCGCCCAGTAATAATACACTAGGTTTGGAAGACCCAAACCCTCTGCCTGCCTTCCCCCCTGTAGCAGCACGTTTCTAACTCTGGCCACCTTCCCTCCCCATATGAACTTTGGCCACCTTCAATGTCTCTAAAAAATGCCTTTGGCAGGAAAATCGGCAGGCATTGGAAAATAAACAAATCGCGGCAACATGTTCATTTTAACCGCCTGCATCCGGCCCGCCAGTGACCGAGGGAAACCACCCCACCTTGCCAGGTCAGCTTTCACTCTCCACCAAACTAGAAATGTATCTACGGAGCCCCCCTCCAATCCCGAGCAACCTGCACCCCCAGGTATCTAAAATGAGTCCCTGCCCTACGGAATGGCAGCCCCCCCCCCACCCCCGGCCGAGACACCACAAAATACTCACTCGTCTAGATTTAATTTGTACCCCGAGAAAGACCTAAACACTCAAAGCAACTCCAATATTCCCCCTATTGACACACTCTGTTCCGACACGTATAACAACAAGTCATCGGCATATAAGGACACCCTATGCTCTATCCCACCCCCGCATTATCCCTTTCCATACCCCCGAACCTCTTAACCCGATGGCCAATGGCTCAATCGCAAGTGCAAACAGCAGGGCGGACATAGGACATCCCTGCCTAGTCCCATGGTGGAGAGAAAAGTATCTTGAGCTGACATTTGTGCGGACCCTCGCCCTCGGCTCCTTATACAGTAGCTTTACCCAGTCCACAAATCGTGGACCAATCCCAAACCGCTCCAGAACTGCCATCAAGTACCCCCATTCTACCTGGTCAAACTCTTTCTTGGCATCCAATGCCACAACCACCTGTTTCCTTCCCCTCTGCCGGTGCCATAACCACGTTCAATACCCTCCTAACGTTCGAAAAGAACTGCCTCCCTCTCACAAACCCCATCTGATCTTCACCTATCACCTTCGGGAGGCACTCCTCCAGTCTACCTGCCAGTACATTCGGCAATATCTTTGCGTCCACGTTTAAAAGTGATGTGGGCCTATGCGACCCACACTCCGTCGGATCCTTATCTTTTAAGCAACAGGGAAATTGATGCCTGCCCCAAAGTTTGTGGTAACACCCCCTTCCCTATCGCCTCTTCAAACATCCCCACCATCAGGGGTGCCAGCTTATCCTTGAATTTTTTATAATATTCCACCGGAAACCCTGTCACCTTCCCCGACTGCATCCTCCCAATCGCATCTTTTATCTCCTGCTCCACTATTGCCCCTTCTAATGTTAGCCCTGTCCCCCTCCCCTAATCTCAGGTACTCCAGCCCATCTAGATATTCCTGCATCTCCCGGTCTCCCCCAGGTGGCTCTGACCTCTACAACCTCTCATGGAATTCCTCAAAGACCTTGTTAATCTGATCCGGAGCCACCACCAACTTCCCTGCCCTGTCCCGCACCTGAACAATTTCTCTTGCCGCCGCCTCCCACCGAAGCTGACCTGCTGACATACGCCCTGCCTTCTCTCCATGCTCGTAAACTGCACCCCTTGTTCGCCTCGGTTGGCGCACCGCCTTCCTGGTAGATAGTCAGTCAAAGCTCGCCTGTAGTTCCTTCCTCTTTTCCAACTTCGCTGGGTCCCCATCTTCTGCATAACTATTATCTACCTCCAGCATCTCGTCTATTACTCTCTGCCGCCCCAACCTCCCCTCTTTGTCCACCCTAACCTTAAACGAGATCACCTCGACCCTCACCACCGCCTTTAGAGCCTCCTAGACAATTGCCTTTGTCACCTCACCCGTACAGTTGAAACATACATATTCCTCAATTACTTTTTCCATTTTGTCACAGAACCCATCAGTCCCATGTCTAATTTCCACCCCGGCCACTGTACTACCCCTTTCTCCAGTACCATATCCATCCAATGCGGAGCATGATCTGATATTGCAATTGCTGAGTATTCCGACCCCTTAACCCCAGCCAGCAAAGCCTTCCCCACCACAAAAAAGTTGTTCCGTGAGTATACCTTATGGGCTGCCGATTTAAAAACAAGTACTCCCGCTCTCCCGGGTGCACAAACCAAGTTGCGCAAGCACCCGTGACCTCTTGACTGGACCTCCTAACCCCCTCACGTTACACGTGACTATCCTAACTGCCCAACCCCCATCCACCATCATACTACTGGGCCCTGCCCCATGAGCATGACTCGCCCCTACCCATTGTTAACATCAAATCCCCCCCTGCACTTCCTTTCGAAAAAACTTCTCCCAGTATTGATTCCCCCCCCCCCCCTCCTCCTCCCACCCCATCGTGCTCGCCTCATAGGCCCATCGGAATCTGCTAACCAGGCCCCAATGCCCGCAGCCGCCCTCCTCTCCTCTCCTCCGTTCATGAACCAACTTTAGTTCGCTAGCGTGGGTGGAACCCCCCCCCCCCCCCAATGGCATACTGTCTCCTCCTACCCAGTCCCAGAAGAAAAAAAACAACAATCCAACCCATACAATTCACTAAACTAACATATAACCGTCGCAACAAAGAATGCCAATCAACCCAAACAAAAACTGAAACTCTAACAATGTGAGGCCAAGTAAATTACAATACAGGTATAACAATGTGAGGTCAAGTAAATTACAATGCAGGTCAATGAAAAGAATGTTATAGCATTTATACACTTTCCAGCTCCCCAATCACAGTCCACAGTCTCTCTTCCAGCTCCACCCCTCACTTCTGTCCCAAGCCTTCTGCCTTCACAAATGCCTCAGCCGCCTCCACTGTTTCGAAATAACAATCTTTGGTGTTATATGTTATCCTCAGCTTCACCGGGTATACCATACAAATCGCACCCCCTTGTTGTACAGTGTCGCCTTTACTCGGCCGAATGCCGCTCTACTCTTCGCCAACTCCACCGTCAAGTCCTTGTAAATCCGAACTCTAGCACCATCCCTCTGCACCTCCTGCTTCTGCTTCCCCCAGCTTAACACCACCTCCTTAATGTATTTATGGAAGCAGATAATTACTGCTCTTGGCTCATTTACTTTGGGCTTCGGCCGATGAGCTCGGTCCAGTCCATACCGGGAGGGGTTCTCCCCCTCCCCCATCAACTCCGCCAGCATCTTAGCGAAGTACTCTGTTGGCCTTGAGCCCTCTGTCCCTTCGGGCAAGCCTGCAATTCTCAGATATGCCGTCTCGAGCGGTTCTCCAAGTCCTCAAGCTTTGCTCGTAGTCCTCCGTTGACCTCCACCACCTTCCGCAGCTCGTCCCCCATCGAGGTGAGCTGGTCGCTGTGCTGCGACATGGCCTCCTCCACTTCCTTCATCTTCTTGCCCTGCTCTCTCACCTCGGCTGATGTCTTTGCCACAGCTACCCTCACAGGGGCGATTGTCTCCTCCACCAATGACTTCAGTGCGACTGCCGTCTCCTTCCTCAACACCTCCATGTGCCTTGCAAACTGCTTCTCCAGCACCACAGCCATCACCTCGGTCATCTTTTCCACCGTAAGTAGTGCGGCCCCACCATGCGGTCCGGCATCCGCCATCTTGTCAGCGCTTTTGCTGGTCCCTTCATTAGACGGCGAACCCGCATATCCTCACTTCTTCTCAGCTGCTTTTCGCAGCATTTCATGACTTATTATTTTTCATTTTTCTCTTCAATTCGATCTTTTTTTTTTTTAAAAACTTCCTCCGGGGCAGGACTTCAGACTTCTTAAAAACAAATTTTAAGCGGGAGTCACCCAATGTGCAACACCCCCACTACATTGCGTCCTGGCTTTGGGCCTGCCGCCTCTACAGCCTCATGTTCAGTTTGGCTCCGCCCCCACCACTCCAAATGCCGCCCCCCTGAGCTCGACGCCTCGGCTCCAGCTGGCCAACACTCGTGCGGGGTTCCTCACTGGTTCCCAAACCGACCCGGCTTGGCGCCCGGGACGGCCCCAAAGACCGACAAAAATCGGGGGGAGAGCGGAAAAAACTGGGGAACCCCCGAAAATGCCGTAAACAACGGACACCGGTGGGAACCGCCTCTCGATACGGCCGACCTGCTCGCGAACGCCACCGGAAGTCCCGTGATTGTTCACACTTAATTCTGTCGGGAGGACTATTTCTTTCGATATCTCCAAGTTAGGTTGGTGGATTCCTCTTGGCTGGGGTGGGGATGGGGTGCCGCAGTTGATTACGTTTATATGGATTGTAGCAAAACCTTTGACGAGGTCCCACATGGGAGACTGATAAAGAAGGTAAAAGCACATGCGATCAAGGGTAACTTGGCAAGTTGGATCCAAAACTGGCTATTGGGAGAAGACAGAGGGTTGTGGTAGAAGGCTGTTTGTGTGACTGGAGGCCAATGTCAGTGCTAGATCCCTTATTGCTTGTGACTCAAAGATTAGCAGGGTGGTTAATAGTGAGGAAGAAAGTCTTCGGTTGCAGGAAGAAATAGACTGGTTGGTCAAATGGACAGATCAGTGGCAGATGGAATTTAATCCTGAAAAGCGCAAGGTGATCCCTTTTAGAAGGAGTTACAAAACAAGAGAGTACTCAATGAATGGCAGTACGCGAGGAAGCTCGGGGGAACGGCAGGATCTTTGGCTGCTTGTCCACATATCCCTGAAGGCGGCAGGACAGTTTACTAGGGCACAGGGACACTTGCCTTCATCAGTCGTGGCAAGGATTATAAGAACAACAAGGTTATGTTGGAACTGTACAAAACGTTAGTAAGGCGAAAGCTGGAGTACTGTGTGCAGTTCTAGTTACCTCACTATAGATGGATGTGATTGCACTGGAGAGGTGCCGAGGAGATTCACCAGGATGTTACCTGGGATGGAGCATTTTAGCTATGAAGAGTGGCTGGGTATCTCGGGTTGACTTTTTTTAGAACAGAAAAGGCTGAAGGGGAACTGATTGAGGTGTATAAGATTGAGAGGTATGGACAGGGTGGATATGAAGGAACTGTTCCCCTTAGTTGAAGGGTCAATAAAATGGGGTTTAATTTTAAAGTGAGGGGCAGGCAGTTTAGAGGTGATTTGAGGAAACGATTTTTCACTCCGAGGATAGTGGGAGTCTGGAATGCACTGCCTGGGAGGGTAGTAGAGGCGGGAAACCTCTCAACCTTTTAAAAAGTATGTGGATGACCACTTGAAATGTCATAACATTCAAGGCTATGGAGCCAAGTGCTGGAAAGTGGGATTAGTGTAGATTTAGTGTAATTTTGTCGGCACAGACTCGAAGCCGAAGGACCTCTTCTGTACTGTTATGATGCTATGACTGAACACAGTCACATGGCTTAACACATCCTTTTCGACTGTAACCATTTCAATGATTCTGTGAAAGTTGGGTTAGAGTGCAAAAACATATTTGAAAGGTTGGATTAACCTCAACCTACGGGAACCAAAAGTGAATCTTATTATAAGTCACTTGAATACTGAGAATGATTACCACTTTGCAAACACAAATAACATAAAGCATACAATCGCTACCTATCTGTCATCATATTAGTGGTTTTTGTTTTCTTCCTCGGGTATGGTATCATTCCCTATACCTAAGATAGGTATTCCCTATCTTGGGATAGTGATAATCTAGATGGACGGTACAAGAGTTTTATTTAACAGTATATGACAAAGGTCTTTTGGAACAATTAATAGCGTGTCTGCTTCTCAGCCAGTTGCTCCAGGTACAAGTCTTGATGACCAAGGAAGGTGCAGTCATAATGTGTCCAAACAGGTTGGATCAACTTATAAATCCTTTCAATGTCAACCAATGTGGTGCTGTGGATTGGATCTACTTTTGTGCAGAGAACTCCAGAAGTCAAGCAGGAGTAGGCCTTTCAGACCCTCGAGCCTGCTTTGCAATTCAGCAGGATTGTGACCTTAACTTCACTTTCCTGCCTGTCTTCCATAATCCATGACTTACTTTTAGATCAAAAGTCTGTTAAACTCAGCCTTGAATATATTCAGTGACCCAGCCTCCAATGCTCTCTTGGGCAGAGAATTGCAAACACTAGCAACCCTCTGCGAGAAGAAATTCCTCTGCATCTCTGTCTTAAATTGGAGATCCCTTATTTTGAAGCTGTGCCCCAAGTTCTAGATTCTCGCACAAGGGAAAACATCCTCTAAACATCAACAAGACAAACCATGTTCAAGAGAATCAACCTCGTCAAACTTCTCTGACCTGCATCCAAAACAAGTATATCTCCGTGTAATAACCCTCATGAGGCCCACAGGGATACCTGAATCAATATCTCTGTGGGACTCGTGGAATAGGAGCTTCCCCTCTGTTGGGTGGAGGGCTGCCAGATGGGGCTTGTTCAGGCTATGTAAAAGCCGGTCCGGATAAACCGGCATTCTGGTAGCCCTGACTGATTGATTGTGTGTATGTCGCCGTAAAGGCCTTTTCTATGTCTACAATAAACTGCATTTATTCACCTAGAAGGGTCTCCTGGGTCTTCATGCTGGCGATAAAGTGAAAACAGCAATTGTGATTTTGGACTTCCCAGAATATTATTGCCACGCAGGAACAAGATCGGGGATATTTTGAAAATGCCACTCTTCAGGAAATTAGAGCCCTTTGAGGCAGGCCTGGAGGATTAGGCCCAATATGCCGAGTGAATGCGGAATTTCTTCCAGGCGAATGGCATCAGTGAAGAGGACCAACAGAAGTTTGTGGCCTGAGAATTTTCAGATTCCAGCATCCGCAGTAATTTGCTTTTATCCGTAGGTTTTGCTGCATTTGGACATGGACTGCTTCAGTATCTGATGAGTCGTGAGTGATACTGAACACTGTGCAGTCATCATTGAACGTCCCCACTTCTGACCTTATGATGAAAGGAAGGTCATTGATGAAGCAGCTGTAGATTATTGGGCCTAGGACACTATACTGAGGAACCCTTTTAATGATATCCTCGAACTGAGATGATTGACCTCTAACCACCACAATCATCGTCTTTTGTGTCAGGTATGAATCCAACCAGTGGAGGGTACCCCCCCTCCCCCCAATTCTCATTGACTCCAGTTTTGCTGGGCCTTCTCGAGGCCACACCTGATCAAATGCTGCTCGATTCGACCTTACCTTTGCATCCCTGCTGCCTCCCTTACTTTCACTCTTTCCTGTTTTTCTGGCCTATATATCCCACTGCCCTTTGGTAATCATAGAATTTACAGTGCAGAATACTCATTTACCTGTTTGGTAATAGGGCCTTCGGCTTCATTGACTCTACCCTGGCACTCCTGTAAATCCCTATGTCTACTTAAATTAGTGTCCAACTCTTTATACATCTCAAGATGCATCTCTGCACTCAGGCCCTTGGAAACTCCTCTAAACCATCCCACAGAGACTTTTGTACCTTTTCTCCTCCTGTTAAGCTTTTTTAAAACTGATTTAAAAAATAAATATATCAGTGGCACTATATAAAATTAAGCTCGTGTTTGTCAACCATGGACACTGATATTAATAGTATTGAGTAGACCTTAATTGTACCAGTCATGCATGTTGGGTGTTCCTGTTTTCTTCAACAATGCCAACTTGCATCTACATAGTGCGTAAAAGATCCCAAGACACTTCACAGGAGGGGAATTGGACACAAATTTGAGAGAGCCATAGAAGGAGATATTAGGTCAGACAAGCAAACCTTGGACAAAGATGTAGGTTTTAATGAACAGCTTGGGGGAGAGAGATTGGAGCCATGAAAGGTCAGAATTGGAGGAGCACGGCGATTGTGCAGGCTTGAAGAACTGGAGGATGCAATAACGACAGGGATTGCCAACGCTGTTGAGGGATTTGAAAACCAGGATGAGAAATTTAAATTGGGGCGCTGCCAGACTGGAAGTCCGTGTAGGTCAATGAGCACATGAATGATGAGCGAACAAGACCTGGTGTGACCGCTGATGTGACCAGCATAGTTTTGGATCGGCTCAAGTTTATAGAAGATGATGGGGAACCTGTCAGGAGAGCATCAGGATTAGGCAGGTGTAAAGGTAATAAAAGGCATGACTGAGGGGTTCAGCAGCAGATTAACCAAGATGAACAGAGACTGGCAACGTTTGAGGTAGAAGTAGGTGCTATTTGGGATACAGTGGATATGTGTACAGAAGCTCGGCAAAAACAACGTCGAGGTTGCGATCAGCCTGGTTGAGCTTCAGACCGTTGCAGGAAAGGGATGGAGTTGGTGGCCAGGAAACAAATTTGTGGTGGAGACCACTATTTTATCTTGAGTGGTCAGTGTTGCTGCCAAGGCCAGCATTTAAGAATAATCTTTATTAGTGTCACAAGTAGGTTTGCATACACTGCAATGAAGTTACTGTGAAAATCCCCCAGTCGCCAGTTCGGGTACATTGAGGGAGAATTCAGAATGTCCAAATCGTCTAACAGCACGTCATTCAAGACTTTGGGGAGGAAACCTGGAGGAAACTCACGCAGACACGGGAGAACGTGCAAACTCTGCTCAGGCAGTGACCCAAGCCGTTAATCGAAGCCAGGTCCTTGGTGCTGTGAAGCAACGGTGCTAACTATTGTGCTACTGTGCCATCCATTTATTGCCCATCCTTGATTGTTCTTGAGTGGGTGGTGGTGAGCCACCTAAACTGAGAAGTTTGCTTGGCCATTTCAGAGGGCATTTAATAGCCAGCCACATTGCTGTGGGTCTGGATTCATATGTAGACCAGACTGGGTAAGGACCACAGATTTCCTCCCCAAGGACGTTAATGAACCAGATGTGTTTTTACAAAAATCTGGAAATTTCCTGATCATTGTAAATGCGACTAGCATTTTATTCTGGATTAATTAATTTATTAAAAATTTGATTTGATCTCTGTACTTAGCTGGCGGAAATTCCAACTTATCCAGCACTGGATGCCAGTTAACAGTGTAACAAATCAAAACCGTGAAGGAATTGCGAGATGGCTGCGAAGTTGAACTTGATGCCCTCAGTATAATGTGAAAATTGATGTGTTTACAGGTGATATCACTAAGGGGCAACGTATAGATGGAAAGTAGAAGGGTGTCAATGATAGGTCCGTGGGGACTCCAGAGTTAACAGTGTGGGAATGGAAACCGAAGCCATTGCAAGTGATTTAAAGACAACAGCACAACTCCTGTGTAAGCTCCTTGGCTAACTCATTTGGCTTGCACACATTATTGGTACTCCTGCTGCTTTCATTGATGAGATGAAAGGTATTTTAAGTGCTGAATCTCCAGTTATACAAAGGTGGTTACCCTGAAGAGATTAACTAAACCTAGGCAACAACATTGTAAGTTGTTCTGCTTGCAGCCATAACTAGGTAACATGATATCGTACTGTACAGTTTCAGAAATTGATGGACCATTTCATTAAAATATTATTTATGCATACACTTGCCCATTATATTTGAGATGTTACATACTGCCCAAGATATTTTGGAGCGGGTAGGAAAAATGTTATTAATGAGTACAAAGAATAAAAAAGTAGTAATTTTCAATGTACAGACAAAAACACCATTTGAAAATACCGAGCTATAACTCCTGCAATTATTTTATTGATGTGTTTAAGAATCCACCCAGTTAAGCATAGTTAGATTTTGCAGCTTAAAGTGACACACAGAATCATGCATTGCTTTATATGTTGCAGTCTGTGTATTACAGCATATTCTCTGATTTGAAATAGGATTACAGAAGACTCTGCATGGAATTTGCAATGGGAAAATGGAAGTGCATGCATAGCTGTATAATATATATTTAGATCTTTTGCATCTCTCGGGTCCCCTGTGTATATCACACCTAAAACATGGCATGTATGTCACAATTGTAACTTAGTAGCTCAGCTAATTTCTGGATAATGAAATCAAAGGAAGTAGCCCAAAACTGTAGATGGAATAATTCAACAGGCTGAACAATGGCAGATGAAACAATACAGATCAGTATAAAATAATGGATACAGGGAAACAAATTCTGTAACAAACATGGAATATAATGTCCCAGCCAATACTGAGCAGCAATTAGTGATGTAATTAGAATGTTGAGCATATTCAAAACAGTGGACTACGTCAGATAAAGGAATCTCATTACTCGTTGCCAATCAGAATGCACCTCCTTGAGTACTATGTCCATTTCTTGTCACTGACAAATCAGGAAGAAAGTCACATTGATATTAGAACTCAGCATTCTTTGTTCTGCCTCCAAAGTGTGTGAGTTGAGCATTGACTGAGGAGTTTTTATGATCCTGTGAGTGAATGATTAAGCAATAATTTTAGAAATGGTATGGAGAATATTAGCTTAAAATATTACTCAATTGTGGAAGAAGGGAAATGGAACACAGGTTTAAACTAGTAAAAGGTAACTTTAAGAGCTAAGTCCTTTGCACAGTCTACTCAACACTGGATAGAATGTGGAGACAGAAATGTTTGGACGCATTAAAGTACAGTTTAACACCAAAGTGTCTAGAACAAGTTAAAAGATGTAAAATGCTTATTACTGCTACCTTGGATGTTATCGCTATTATTATTCTTGTGTTGCTTTCTCCTCCGCACCCCATGCTGTATTATATATTTCCCCTGTATTTTGGGTGCTGCCCCCCACTCTCTCTTCATCCCCCCCCCCCCCCCCCCAACTCCTTTTCCCCCTTCTAGTAATCTTTATTAGTGTCACAAGTAGGCTTACATTAATACTGCAATGAAGTTACTGTGAAAATCCCCTAGTCACCACACTACTGTGCTACTTCCACCTCCGGGAAGAACCCGCGTTCATGTATGTCCCGGTCAGGTATGCTCTGTGCACCACCTTTAACTGTGTTGGGCTCAACCCTGCACTTGAGGCGGTGGAGTTTACCCTCTGTAGTGCCTCGATCTAGAGTCCTCCCCTATCTTCATGCCCAGGTCCCCTCTTCTCTGTCTCTCTCTCTCTCTCTCTCTCTCTCTCTCTCTCTCTCTCTCTTCCCCCCCACCCGTACATTTATTTTTAGTTTCCAAGTTTGGCGGATTTCATTGCCAGTCAAGTCTACTCTACACAGGAGTCTGTCTCACTTCAACTGATTTTTTTTAAAAAATGCCTTATTGGTAAGTAAGTGAATTGAGACAGCTCATCTTAATTTGACTGAAATAGTGGGTGCGATTTAAAGGCCTCTTCGCGCCTGACACAGTGACCCGACGTGCCATCAAATCTTCAAAGAGACCTCTCGTGAGATTCGCGATGCTCTTAACTTGTTAGATTTAACAGAATCTCACAAAATGTTGCGATCTGATTAGATCCAGATTAACATATTTAAGCGAGCCATTAGGCTGATTTAAATATGTCTGTGTCATATTCTCTCGGGGCCAGGGAACTAACAGCTGTGTCTGGGAGACCTCAGTAGGGCACCGTTTCCGTACTGGTTTCCACAAATGTGGACCAGGTGTAATGGCACCCGGGGCGCACTCCCAGACCATTATAGACCCTTGGGTGTTTGGGCACTGGGCCGGGTGGTACCCTCACACACCTGGCAGTGCCAAGGTGCTTGTGCCAGGGATTGAGCTCAGGGTGCCTTGCCCATAAGAGATGGGTTGCGGGGGAAGAGGCTAGAGGACCCACAAGAAGTAGGTTGGGTTTTGTGAGGGTTCAGGAGACCATGGTGGTGTGGCTGAGGGGGCTTCTCCAGAGATTGAGGTGGCATTTTATAATGGCACCTCGATCCTAGAAGACTCTTCCTGCATTGGCGATTGAACTTATTGGTGCAATAAATTATGCAAGTGCGGCCTCGGCAGCAACGTGCCGTTGCTGCAGGCTCCGAGAAACACCCTGCTAAACGTGCCCGGAATGAGTTGTCCTGTTAAATCGCGTCCGATATTTCTTAAAAAATAATTTTTTTTACCCCCAATGAAGGGGCTATTTAGCGTGGCCAATCCACTTATCTTGCTCATCTTTTGGGTTGTGGGGGTGGAACCCATGCAGACACTCTGAGAATGTGCAAATTCCACATGAACAGTGAACTGGGGCCGGGATCCATCTCGGGTCCTCGACACCCTGAGGCAGCAGTGCTGACCACTGCGCTCAGTAATTTCTCGTGCATTCTATCAAAACCCTTCAAAATATTTGAAACTTGCATTAAATCTCTCAACCTTCACAGTCGGAATAATCCTAGCATCTGAAGTGTTTTCTCATAATTTCCTGTCCCTGCTATTAACCTGGTGAATTCACATGATTTTAGTGTCAATTCTGTTGTCGGGCATAGTACTCTAACTGTGGTTTGATCACTTCTGTCCAAATTTATCATTCTTTTTATATTTGAATTTTATATGAAACCCAAAGCTTTTTTACTTATAAAGGATTTACCTTGCCTGTACTTGAACATCAGAACATTATGTATTAAGTCTCATGTTCGTCAGCACCTTTTAATACATTACCATTGAGTGTGTATACTCCAGTTCCTTGTTTTTCTTCATACGCCATTCCCTCCATATTACCTCATTAAATTGTATCATATGGTAGCACAGTGGTTAGCATTGTTGCTTCACAGCGCCAGGGACCGGGTTCAGTTCCCAGCTTGGGTCATTGTCTGTGCGGAGTCTGCACATTCTCCCGGTGTCTGCGAGGATTTCCTCCGGGTGCTCTAATTCCTCCCACAAGTCCCGAAAAATGTGCTTGTTGGATGAATTAAACATTCTGAATTCTCCCTCACTGTACCCGAGCAGGCGATGGAGTGTGCCGAGTAGGGGATTTTTACAGTAACTTCATTGCAGTATAATGTAAGCCTACTTGTGACACTAATAAAGATTATTATTATTATGTACCTTTGTTCAATTTCAATCGATGGGTTTTTTCATGTTACCACTGTTTGAAACTACAGTGGTATAGGATGTTTTCTTTAGCAATACCGACAGTGCATTCACAAAATTATTCAGTGATTCTTAGACATAGGACCAGTGCTTTGGGGATGTGGAAATCAAAGGAACCTTCATGAAAATTACTTTTCTAGATATAAGTAAAATATTTCCTGTGTTGTCGAAAAGCTTGTTTGAAAAGTGCAAGGGTGTAAAGCATCATTCTGCTTTTCCTTTTTCCCTACCAGCAGACTCTCCCAAGACGTTTGTAAGCTGTGAGATGTAAGCTCAGACAATTTTTAAAAAGCCATAGATGCTGTTTTTAGACTGGAGGTGGTTTCTGCTGCTTTTTGTTCTGGCTTCTTTTCCTCAATCACTGCATGCACATACTCGGCCTTCTCTAAATACCTTCCCACAGGCAACTTGGAAGGGAATTTTAGTGCTTATCGACATTCCAGCTTCAGGCAGGCAATTTAGCAGAGCAGAATTTAACATTTATCACTACATAATCCAATATTTTTGTTTTGTATTTCACTTTTGGTATTGGTAATTTGAACAAATATATTATGCGGGATTTACCGGCAGTTCACGCCAGCGCCAAATTCCAGCCCCAAGCCGACAGGGGCAATCCCGTTGACAGTGGCGAGACCGGTAGACCCCGCTGGCGGGCCGCCCTCCCTGCCGAAAAACACACGGTGGGGTAGTCGGTGAATCCCGCCCATTTTGGGCACTGTATGGCTGCCCACAGAATGTGGTTAGATTTATCCATAGATTCTTCATTTATTTTCTCTGATATTACAGATTTTATAGTTACAATTCCTGGATTTTAAGGGAGTTGTTTAATGATATGCTATTGTCTTTTTCTACAAGAGTTCATAAGCTCACAAGGTAGATGCAAGTGATGTAGGGCATTTGCTCTCTTCATAGTTATCCATCCAGAAAACTGACTAGTTCTCCCCTCTGCATTACAGCATTAAATGGCTTTGTAAATTATTTGGCACTTTTACCTCGACAGTTGTACCTGAAGTTTACCTATTCCTGATTACTGTTTATGTGAAGAAATTGGGCATGAAACCCTGATGGGACTGGACAGGCTGGATGCAGGAAGAATGTTCCCGATGTTGGGGACGTCCAGAACAAGGGTTCACAGCCTAAGAACTGAGATGAGGAAGAACTTCTCTCAGAGAGTTGTGAACTTGTGGAATTCTCTACCACAGAAAGCTGTTGGGACCAGTTTGTTTGATTATATTCAAGAGGGAACTGGACGTGGTCCTTGAGGCTAAAGGGATCAAAGGGTACGCAGAGAAAGTGGGAGTGTGATACTGAATTTCCATGATCAGCCATGATCATATTGAATGGTGGTGCAGGCTCGAAGGGCCAAATGGCCTACTCCTGCACCTATCTTCCATGTTTCGAAGCCCTCACCATCTAATCTAATCCTCGTGCACATTTTCCTTTAGAGCATTTGCTAGTTGTTCAAAGTAAGTCCGATTACCCTGCAAAGATATTTTTTGAACTGACCTGAACTGATGCGCAACATAAGATTCTAGTGTAGAAGCTATACTGCCCTGGAGATAGTTTGTTCACTTGCATGATGAATTGTATTAAGGCTTTTGTCCCCTCTTAATTTTTGTGAAACTGTCACATACAACTTTTCAGGAAAATGTCCTGTTATTTGCGGATCAACAGGAACTTACTTGGGAGTTCATGATACAGGGGCAGTGCTTAAAAATGAAGTAGGGTTTCTGATAATGCAGAGATAATTAAAGTTGATCAACATAAAAGAGGTTGCATTTGGAATATTATTAAATATAGGTCCATCATCTAGGAGAGTGACATAGAAACTGCTACCCTGTCTCATCTTTATTAGTGTCACAAGTAGATGGTGACAGCATTGGCCTTACAAGCACCGCCATTCTGCTAATGTCCACTTATTGCTTGTCAGCAATCTGTCCTTGAATACACTGGGCATATATGGCTTCCTGTTGAGAATCTCCATCTTCCCATTTCATATAACTTGCCTTCCCTTTTTATGTTGTGTCTGCTTATTCTCCCTGATATGCTGTAGACCAAGAGGAGTGCAAACCACGGCACTAATTTCTGCAAGCAAGTGGTTTGTGCAGAATCCTTGACCCACCCCCGCAGTCGTCCACAAACCAGAGCAACTCGGGGAACTTCTACAATCACAGCTAGAAATTAATCAGCAACTACCCTGAAAGCAGTTGGTCATTTTAAATAGCACTGATGGGTGTTCTTCCCGCTGCTGAACGTGTATTCAGCTGTGAAAATTCAAGGTAGGGCATTAGTCGGACCATTGAGCTCCCAAATGGCTGTGGTGGTGGTAAGTGAAGTCAGCATTGCATGCTCATTGACATCATGAACTGTATCTCACTTTTGGAGGCAAAATAGCATTTGTAGCATTGTAGAACTGAATTGCACTGTGTTTTGCGCAGCGGATATGATTTTCATCAGGCAGAGATTAGTTTCAAGACCTGCAGGATTGCAATATATGGATTCTAGACAAAAGTGGTACAGAATTAATTTGCATAGTCCTGATGGAGGAACTCACTTTCAGTATTTTTGTTTTTAATAATTCATGTTAATCAATAAAGTGATTAAAACACCTCAATTGAAGTGGAGAAACCTGAATGTTTGGAACTTGGAGGGAGAAAGAAAGCAGTTGCTCCTTATATTTGGATAAAAATATTTTTACAATTATTTTTGGATAAAAAGGATGGTCAGGAGCATGGTCAGGAGCAATGTGCAAATATTGTCAATGAAAATAAAGAAATAAATAATGAAAATAAAGAATGGCAGATTTTTGCCTGTGTCAAACTACTGTTCAACTTCCCACCATAACTGGGGAAAAAAAACATCCCCTCACCCTCTCCAATCGGAATACAAAGAGCGATGCCAAACAAAAGCGCACGAACAGGACAGCGGACCCAAGAGGCGAAGAAACTCCGACCACACCTGAAAAGAGGGACCAACAAGCCGCACACTAAGTTCCCCCGCGAAGGAGGATGAATGGCAGATTCCCCTCACCAAAGAGGACATTAAGGCCGTCATAAAGGTAGCGGTCAAGGTGGCAGTGGCGGAGGCTCTGGCCACCATTCAGGTGGCCTTGGATAAGGCAGAGAGTCAACTAGAGGAACTGGGGAACACCATCAAAGCTGGAAAAGGCCTCAACAGACCAGAGCAACTGGTTTGTCGCCCTAGAGGCAGATAGAAAGCTTGGTGGTGACACAGGGGTGCCTAATGGGAAATATAGAAGACCAGGAGAAATGGTTGCGGCACCAAAATCTGAGGATAGTGGGCCCGCTGGAGAGAACTGAAGACAGGAACCCCACAGACTACGTGGCCCAGACGGTGGGAAACCTGGTGGGAAGGAACAGCTTCCTCAACCCGCCAGAGATGGACAGAGCTTACAAGTAACGCCGGCCGAAACCAAAGGCCGGGGAGTAGCTGAGGGCCATAATCACCAAGATGCCCCAGTACGAGGCCCGGGAAAGGATCCTGTGCTGGGCCAGATAAACAAAGATCTGCAACTGCGAGGGATACCAGATTCGGATGTACCAGGACATTGGGGCAGACCTGGCCAAGCGGAATTTATAGAGCAAAGGCCTTAAGGTAAGTATAATTGATCCCGCAGGAGGGGGGGGGGAGGGGGGAAAGAGAACAGGCCCCCCCCCGCCCCCCTAACCCCCATTAGAATAGTCATCTAGAATGCCAGGGGACTTAACGGCCCTGTGAAAAGATCCAGAGTCTTCATCCATCTGAATCGTATGAAAGCCAACATAGTTTTCTTCCCAAGAGGCACACCTGAGGGGGAAGGATTGACTGCGGGTAAGAAAGGGCTGGGTGGGACAGATGTACTATTCTTGCTTTGGGATGAAAGCCGGGGTGGTAGCCATACTGCTTAATAAGACAGCATTTACTGCGACAAGGGCCAGTGGTGTCCTGGAAGGGGGACCAGTGGTCCCTGTTAACGTGTACACTCCGAGCTGGAACGACACGGTGTTCATAAAGACGATCATAGAATTTGCAGTGCAGAAGGAGGCCCTTTGGCCCATCGAGTCTGCACTGGCCCTGGGAAAGAGCACCCTACTTAGGCCCACACCTCCACCCCATCCCAGTAACCCCGCATTAACCTTTTTGGACACTTAAGGGCAATTTAGCATGGCCAATCAACCTAACCTGCACATGTTTAGACTGTGGGAGGAAACCGGAGCGCCCAGAGGAAACCCACACAGACGGGGAAGAACGTGCGGGCTCTGCACAGACAGTGACCCAAGCCGTGAATCAAACCTGGGATCCTGGAGCTGTGAAGCAACAGTGCTAACCACAGTGCTACCATGCCGACCATGGCGGAAATCGCCTACATAGACACGCACCAACTAATTGGGAGGGGGGCGGGTGGCGTTAACTGTGTATCTGTGTACAGGACCCATGGACGGAAAGATTACATCCCAAATTGGGGGAAGACCTCAAATATGGCAAAAGACCAAAGCGTGTTTATGGAACAGATGGGGGCAGTGGACCTGTGGTGGTTCACACATCTAGGGGAGAAAGAGTTCTCCTTCTCCCAGGTACATAAGATATACACACACATTGTCAGCTTTGGAGGGGAAAGCGGTGCTTCCAGGAATAGTAAGAGTAGAATACTCCATGCTCATAATCTCTGACCATGCTCAACTCTACAGAGGCGTGTGGTTGGAGACTGACTGCGCCCAACGCCCTCCCCCCAATTTGTTGTGGTAAAACTGTAAACACAAAAACTAACCCTACAGAAGGAATTATCCTTGCTATGTAAGACATCTAGTGAGATTCAAATCAATTAACCCCCTTCTATCTGGATCTTGTGTAATATTATGGATTTCCCTCTTGCAGCAAGTGTTGATCCTTTAGGGACACCTAAGGACTGGATTTAGTCAATGGTGAACAAATGATGCCAGCCAATCATTACGTTTGTTCTTAGACTTTCTACAGGTTTTGGCATTGGAACTTTGTGTTGAGAAGCCAATTTCAGTGTAACACCTTGAACAAAAGCTTCCTTAGTACCCACCTAAAACCTTCCACCTGGCCAAATATGATTTTACATTGAATGGAGTCAAGGGAGACGTTATTCACTTTAAAAAAATATTTTCCAGTTCACATGGATTCCAACTATGCCTGCCTTTTTGTGGAATATTTAGAACATTCTTTACGTTCTACTCGTGCATCTGTTATGAGCCAGGGTTTAGAGAACCCCAAAGTGTAGCATGGAGTTCACCTGACCCACAACTTTTAATAGATTGTGGTATGGGGAGCACACGGCCCACTCTACAGGTGTGGTACAGCAGAAATGGAAAAGTATTTTTTAAAGCAAAACAATGTTTATTCTATGAACTTGTTAACCTTTTTAAAACATACAGTGAACATCTTCGCAACCATTAATTCAAATACAACCCCCAAAGAATACAACACTAAGTAATCCTTTAAGCTTTCCTTTTAACATCCATAAGACTTAAAACACCTTTTACCAGAAGCACATCAGGTTAAAGTCACTACTGAAAACATTTATAATTCTGAATTCACCAAATGATCAAGAGATAGTCTTTTGATGGCAGAGAGAACAGCAGTACACCTGCTTGTTCTGGCTTCAGCTCCAACACTGAAAACGAAATTAAAACACACCCTGCAGCAAACAACCTAAAACGAAAGTAAAAAGCTGAGAGACAGCCCAATGACATCACTGATAAACCTCCATTTATTAAAGGTACATTTCTTAAACACCCATTTCTTAAAGGTACTCTCACATGACACATCCTTCCTCATCACGTTTTAAAGCACAGTGTCAGTATCGTTTACATTTCTTAACTCAGTGTGTTCCCCAATTTTGCTTCCAGTTTCCACCCTTCACTAACCTTCACGTTGTCCATCCCTGACTTTCCTTTTCCTTCCTTGACTTTTCTCTGTTTTTGGAGATTGGTCAATAGCCTGTGTCTACCATAAGCCCACCTATTCCAAGAACTACTTTGACTACACTTCCTCCCACCCTGTTTCTTAGGCCTCTATTCCATTCACCCAGTTTCCCTGTCTCTGTTCTATTTGTGCCGATGATTCCATCTTCCATAGCAGGGTTTCTGATGTAGTTTTCTTCAGTTGAGGATTTTACTGTGCCATGGTTCAGAGTCCTTGACTGAGTCCATCTCATTTCTCACACTTCTCTTACCCCTTCCCCTCCCTCCCAGACCTATAATCAGATTCCTATTGTCCTTACCCTCCCATTCTACAACCTTCCATATTGAGCTGTTTATTGTATCGTCTGCCATTTCCACCACCTCCAGTGTCATGGCACTGGTAAGCCCATCTTCCCTGGCTGCCCTCTTTCAGCATTCTGAAGAAATAGTTCCTGCTGCTATACCCTGGTCCACTCTTCAATTACCCACAGTATAACCTGCCCTTTCCATGGCACATTTCTGTGCAAGTGCAGGAGATACAATACTTGCCTTTTTACCTCTTCCTTTTCAGTGATTTAGTTGGTGCTCCTTTTAATTCAGTATAATGATCCTGAGCTGCTGCTCGCCTGTCATTTTAAGTCTGTCCTTGACTTCCTGCACTGTACCAATGAATCTCAAATTTAACTTGATTAGTCACTACACAGCTTTCTGGACTCGACATTCAGTTCAACAATTTCAGGTGATAATCTCTGCTCCCATTTTAGTTTTTGGACACTCAATTCCTTAAACAAGAATTGGGCAGTTCACCAACTGCTACTGTTATGCTTCCTTGATGCTGCTTTAGAATTAATTATTGAATGTATCATTGACTTTGCCCCCTGAATTATTCTCTGTGATGATGTGTTTCACATACACAAGACACCTTCCCCCACACAGCCCAATTGAGATCACTAACTCATAGTGTGGGAAATTGTGCATGTAAACCTGTGTGCCAACACACTCATTCAGTGTTGGTATGCCAGCAGATGGTGTAACAGAGCCAGCTGTCACTAGTTTATTTTTGGGGAAAAGTTCATCTTTACACATGAATTGGCAACTCATTTTCCCCAAGAGGACACTTCTCATTTTTGCGAAGTTTAATTTACTAAGAGTGAATACTGCATGCTAAGATGTTCTTTCTAGTAAGGTTATGGTGAAGTTGCCATAATCCCAGATGACCATAGGCTTTGAGGGGGAGTGCTGAATGCTGGTGATTTAACCTGAGGATCACCACACCTCAGGTGAGGGGCAAGGTTGAGAAGTACGGGAATTGAACCCGCGCTGTTGACCATGCTTTGCACCACAAACCAGCTGTCTAGCCAAGTGAGTAAATACTTTGCCTTTTACTGTATGCAAAGATGTTCTTCCCAGTGCACACGAAGTATTAGAACTTATCAAGTAAATTTTAATGAACCTGATTACTCTCCTGTCTGATGGTGGGAACTTAAAATCACCTTTGAACTTCATGTAATTCCTGCCCAGGATCTGTTCCATCTAGCTGAAGCATTTTTGTAGGTCTCCTTTTTCCCTCCCCTCTTCCCTCGGGGGGGGGGGGGGGGGGGGGGGGTGAGAGGAGGAGGAGGAGGTGGAAGATGGCCCCAATCCATACTGCAGGGGTGAAAAGGATCTGAAAAGCACTGTGAAGCTAAAGTGGTTATTTTGAATTGCTGCATGATGCTATCTTAATTTTTTTTTTAAATCAATTTTCGGGCAGCACAGTGGTGCATGGTTAGCGTTGCTGCCTCACTGCGCCGAGTTCTGTAGCTTAATTGTTTTATTTCCTTTTTTTTTAAAGTATTAACTGGAAAAATGTAACTGATGCAGTGACCTTTTGTGAAGTACTTTGTATTTCACAAATTCATAAAGCAATACGTATAGCTGAGTCCGCATTCCTTTGGTTAAACAGCGCCTTTCCATAGGACTAGACAAAGAACCAATTGAGATTGTTGCAGAACAGGGATAAATGTTTTTGAAATCATGTTGCCGTTTGCTTTCACGTCCCTTTTGTATCTTGCACCTGCAAGGAAGAGAGATTCATGGTATTATCGCAATGGAGTCATGGGTTTAAAGAAACCTAATCTGTTTCTCTAGAATATAATCTTCACACAATGTTCTGGCAGTTAACATACTAACTTTGTTGATGATGAAAATTAAAGTGCTGTATTTGAAGACAAGCTGTTGGTGGTGAACAGCAAGTCTCAATTGTTTGATTCCACCGAACTGTGCAGACTTTATTGCAATTATCCCACAAAACAGGAGTTTTCATTAGCACTGAAAAAAGGTCAAGGTGACTGCTTTCTCGATGAACGAGCTTTTAAAACGTGAAAGGAAGCTCTCAACTGTGTTACTTCAAAGTAATTGCACAGGTAAAATTTAGTTTGTGGATGAACTGCATGACAGCTGCTTCCAATTTCTAAAACACTACAAAATAATTACATCAATTGTTTGCTTTTTGTAATCCTATCATGCATCCATTTTCACTTTTTAAGCAAGAAATAAACTGAAAACCGCCTAATGTGGGGAATTTCTGAAAATACTGAATGGTGGGCCAGTGGGAGTATGAGGAGTTGGATTGTGAGGGAGTGGGAGAACAGAGTTTAAAGTCTGCACAAGACTAATATAGACTCAAAAATAACATTTCAAGGACCACTTCCCATCAGCGGGGAAGCTAATTTCATTTGTGGAGCACTTGTGTGTTTTTAGAACAAGGTCTCATTTATACGTTTTTTTTGCCGAGTCCATTTTCAGTTTAGCGTTGGCGAAACCAGATTAATGCAAAACGCTCAGAACTTTTTTGTTCAGTAATTCACACTTTTTATTTTTATATAATTGTTACTTTCAAAGCTACTTTATTTAATAAAGGGGATTATTGGTCATTTGCAAAATAATCATAGTTGCATGTCTTTACTAGTGAAAACTGAGTTTCTGGATTTGTTTTCTTAGATTTTGCCTTTGCTGTCTTCCATATTTTAAAACTACCCGCCTGCACTATTTATTGTAATAGTTTTTCAGCAATTTTCCTTGATCCTTCCCTTTTTGCTTATATTCTTATATTTGTGGAATTGTGTTGTTTGACACAAACAAATGATTTTTTAAAACCCTGAAGTGTCTTTCTAGTTTCAACTGATAAATATTCTGATGTTCCATCTCCTCTTTCTTATCTGCCATGGCAACTCCATCCCCCACCGGATCCCTCATCGATTGTTAATGGTGCTTCGTTCTATTGGTGCACATTTCACTTTGGAAAATCTACTGTAGGCTATTGAATTCTGGTGGACATGTGTACTCCTGCCCAATAATTGTTAGACAGAAACTCATTATACATTGTGGTGAGCCAATGGCATACTTGGCAGCGTGATGGTATAAAGTGCAAAACAATTCTGACATACATTACGTATGTGTACTGTCCTCGTGAATTTTGTTTCCCACTGAACAGGAATGATTGAGGTGTGGACATGGTTGGGCTGCTAAAATATTGGGCCCTAGCATCCGAGCTCCTTAGTGTCAGATTGGAAAGTACCCCAAGTATGTGCTGGGGAACTCCTGTTGGGACTTCACAGGTCAGGATTTGTATGTTAATTTCCTGGCAGTGGAAACTTCCTCTTGGCAATTGCCCTGTGCTGGGGACCATCCGAAAATGCGATTAAAGCACAAACTTGGTTCTGACAGAGTTATACCATTAGTTACTTTTAAAAAGTTAGAATTAAAACCTCTTCTAACTTCTGGGTAACTATTGTAAAGACTCTCTTCTTCTTCTTTCTCTCTCTCTCTCTCTCTCTCTCTCTCTCTCTCTCTCTCTCTCTCTCTCTCTCTCTCTCTCTCTCTCTCTCTTCCCCCCCCCCCAAAAAAATCAGATGCTGAATGCCACTACACGGAAGTTACAGCCCATTGCATGAAATTAATTGGTGACCATTTATACAGGAAGATTTATCTGGCTTTTAATTCGGCTTTTGCGGTGCTTACGATAAGTGTCCTTGGTGTGTTTTCCCCTCGTGTAGAGGCTGCACCAAGTGCATTTGAGGCGGAAACCCTGGCGATACTTCATCTGCAGCTGCCACTGCAGAAACCCTCTGCAGTTGGCCATCACAAGCTTCCGCGTTTCCTGTGGCTGATGTTGGCCTCTTGATGCTGGAGCCAGCCTCTGCTGTTAAAGTCACTGACTTGACAGTTGGTTTCTTTGGACTGAGAAAAGAGCCAAAACAGGCTGAGGTCCAACTCCCAAAATTCAAGGAGCCTTAGGGGCAGGCCACTGGCTCCTCTGTGCTTCTCACTTCCCCCTGGTGAAGTGGAAAACTTGGAAACAATCAGCAAATTTCTCCCTCAGGGCAACTAGCAGCCTCCATGATGGCAGCCATGGGAAGTCTAAAGAAGTCTCTCACTTCACACTTTGACCACGCTAAATTGCCCCTTAGTGCCCAAAGATGCACACTTTGGGCTAGGGCAGGACAGTGGGTTAATTGGGTGCTCTTTCGGAGGTTCGGTGTGACTGGATGGCCCTAATGGCCTCCTGCACTGTAGGAATTTTATGATTCGTCTGACCTATCTCCTCCGTTCCTGCCCACTTCAGACCAGCGTGGGCAGGAACGGAGGAGATAGGTCAGACGAATCCCATCACCATATCAATTAAGAGCTCATGAAAATCTGAATTTTAACAATATCTCGCTGGCAGTGAATTTCTGATCCAAAAACAGACCAAAATTCAGCCTGAGTAATCTGAAGAGCTCTGGCCTGATAAGCAGTCTCAAAGTGTGCATCATTTATTTTTTTAAACAAATGCTTTTTGTATGTGCTGCATTGTGTGGTATTTCAGAAGCTGTGCTGCCATGTGAATTGAGCTATCCAAGATGTATAAATATTATTGAAAATTTGAGATCTGCTGTCTAAACTGGCTTTTAAATGAATTCTTTTTTTTCTTTTTATGAATTTAGAGTACCAATTCATATTTACCAATTAAGGGGCAATTTAGCGTGGCCAATCCACCCAGCTTGCACATTTTTGTGTTGTGGGGGCAAAACCCACGCAAACACTGGGAGAATGTGCAAACTCCACACAGACAGTGACCCACGGGATCGAACCTGGGACCGTGGCGCCGTGAGGCAGCAGGTCTAACACACTTCCCCACTGTGCTGCCCGATTTGCACATCAATAGCACTGCAAATTTGGTTTAATGTTTTTGGTTTCCTTTGTGATTTGCTTTTTGTTTCAGGCAGTACCCCTTTAAATGGGCTGCCCCTTTACTTTGTTCCTCAGTTTATTTGATTTAGTTCAATTCGTTATTCGATTGATTCAAAACTAGGAACAGCACTGCAAAGCCACTGCTATCAATCCAAAGCAATGACGTATGAAAGCTTAACACTTTCCAAAGGAAAATGCAAAGCCAAATTTGTTAGGCATTCAAAATACTTTTTCTTTGAGACATAACTTGTATCATCAGCATGCCCAGATAAGAGGCAAATTCATTATGTTAGGGTGGTAATGGAGGAAGAGGGCGGTATACAAAAATGAAAATGCTTATATAATGACTTGATCTTAATAATCTTTATTGTCACAAGTAGACTTACATTAACTCTGCAATGAAGTTACTGTGAAAATCCCCTAGTCGCCACACTCCGGCACCTGTTCGGGTACACACACGGAGAATTCAGAATGTCCATTTGACCTAACAAGCACTTCTTTCGGGACTTGTAAGAGGAAACCCACACAGACAAAGGGAGAACATGCAGACTCCGCACAGACAGTGACCCAAGCAAGGAATTGAACCTGGGACCCTGGCGCTGTAAAGCAACAGTGCTAACCACTATACTACTGTGCCTCAGGTGCTTTCAGTGCAACAATAGTTCCATGATGTTAATTACTACATTGTATTTACTGGAGGGTGCTTCTACAGCTGTCGTGTCTCGACCAGAAACAAGTTTCAAAAAAGGATACAAAAGAAGGGACCTGGGATGTGGCCTGTAGGCAGGATAAGAAAGCGCAGCCTTGGATTTAGCATGGGGAAGTGGGTACAGAATGGAGTATTATACATGACCCATTAATTAGATCTCATCAGGACTTATAAAAGCTCAAGTCTGCTCATTTATCACTGGTCTTTTTGGGCAGTTGAACTTCGATCCTTGGATAAACAATCCAGCACTTTTGGTTCTCAAGACGTCTGTCAACCGATTCACTTTGGATCACCTTTTCCTTCTTTTAGAACCTCAGGAACGTACAGTGTAAATAGAAGCTGTTTGGTCCATCATGTGATCTGGTTGAGCAACCCAAAATCTGTGCCCTGATCTCTCCTCTGCTTGAACTACTGAACTTCAATTTTGACAGTTTTTAAGCCAAACGCATTTGGGAAAGGTAAACACATTTTGTAGTGCTGAAACATAATTGATGACGTGACAATTATTCACTGTCCCTCTCAACAAAACCTTTGTTCTGTAATTCCTGTACTCAGGATTAAACTGGAGATAAAATGTTCCTTTGAATCAGCTTTTGTTTCCATTTAACACCTGGTTCAGGCAAGCATGATGATATTAAAACCAATAACATAGGCCACAATCTGCAAAAAAAATTTAACAGTAAAATATTTGATTGGCATGATTCTTTTTCTTAACATTTACCTGCAAATTATGAGACTGGCAAACAGAATGTATTTATCTTCAATAATTCAGTTCACAATCTCCAATTTGTAACTGCAAGTTATTTCTTTCACATTCTGCATAAGGAGAGTTAGTTTTCAAGTAGCTTTTGTTGCATACAAGCTGCTGCTGGGGGCAGGGGGGTGGAAGTTTAAGATCCCATAACGCAGGTCAAAATAAATGAGAGAAAATCCATTTCATGTTAAAGTCATTATGCAAAATTCCTTGGTCACAACCGTCATTTAAAAATAATGCTATTTTAAAGTGAATTACTTTTTTCATTATCTGGAACGTCTACCAAGATGTACACTGGATAGCTTACCTACCTGGAAATGCGGTCATATTTTGAAATATACAACATCAGTCACTGTGATTAATATTCTCATTAATCTGGCTCCTGTAACCTCAGAGCTACATATGTAAAAATGAGATACAGTCCTGGTGAGATTAGCAAAGAATTTATCACAAGGCTGGGTTATTGAGTGGCTGCTGTTTGACTACAACATTCTCATGTTTTCTTCAACATCTTTGCAAAAGAATACTTGGCAGAGGCCCAGATTTATTGGCAAGTTTGAGATCTGTGAATTTTCTCAAATCCCGGGTTAAGCCAAACTGAATGGTCGATCTTAAATTTACAGCTCAGAAAATGCACAAGTGCTGAAGTCATTTTTCAATATTTTATGTGTATATAATAAATTAATACTCAAGCAATAAATTTACTTTGATGACAATATTTGCTCAACAATCTCATTCTGGCAATTATTTAACTGAGCAGTGTGAGCTAAGTGAGGTAGGTTTTTAAAAATGTTATTTAAATGGTACAAGTCTGCGACTGCAGCATACTGCAGGCTGAATAGCAATCTTATGGAGTTAATAAAAGTTTTTAAAAATTGTTTTGCTTCATATGTGTTACATTTTTTTCAATAATACATAATGGGCTAAAAATCAAAAGCAAAATATTTGGTGTGAGGCAACAATGTAATCATAGAACTTACAGTGCAGAAGGAGGCCATTTGGCCAATCGAGTCTGCATCAGCCCTTGGAAAGAGCACCCGACCCAAGCTCACACTTCCACCCTATCCCCATAACCCAGTAACCCCACCGTACCTCTTTGACACTAAACTTGGAAACAATCAGCAGATTGTTTTGATCTTTAAACTTTTTTTTTTAAGAAATATTTTATTGAGGTATTTATGGTTTTCCAACAACAAAATAAACAATGTACATGAAATTATAAACATAGTGCAAAAGCCGTCTTCCTTCCTTACAGCTCCCACCTTTACTAACCCCTGACTCTAAACTAAGCTAACGCCCAGCCCCCCCTCTCTCCCCCCCCCCCCCCACCCCCCCCCCTCCTTTGCTGATGGTTAATTTTCCCCAAAGAAGTTGACGAACGGTTGCCACCTCCGGGCGAACAATAACATTGACCCTCAAGGCGAATTTGATTTTCTCCAAACAGGGAAAGCTAGCCAGGTCTCTGTCATCGGGGGCTTTGGGTCCCTCCAAGCTAACAGTATTCGTCTCAGGCTACCAGGGAAGCTAAGGCTAGAACGTCTGCCTCTCCTCCTGGATTCCCGGGTCTTCCGACACTCCGAAAATCGCCACCTCTGGACTCAGTGCCACCCTTGTTTTTAACACCTTGGACATGACATCCGCAAACCCCTGCCAGAATCCCCTAAGCTTTGGGCATGCCCAGAACATATGGACATGGTTCGCTGACCCTCCCGCGCACCTTGCGGCGCACCTGTCTTCTACCCCAAAGAACCTGCTCATCCGGGCCACTGTCATGTGGGCCCGGTGAACAACCTTAAATTGTATCAGGCTGAGCCTGGCACATGAGCCTGGCTTTGACAAAGAGTCATCGGACTCGAAACGTTAGCTCTTTTCTCTCCCTACAGATGCTGCCAGACCTGCTGAAGTTTTCCAGCATTTTCTCTTTCGTGAGCCTGGAATATGTTGTGTACGCATTGACTCTGCTCAACGCGTCTGCCCAGAGACCATCCTCTATCTCTCCTCCTAACTCCTCTTCCCATTTGCGTTTCAACTCCTCGGTCTGCGTCTCCTCTAACCCCATGAGTTCCTTGTAAATGTCAGTAACCCTCCCTTCTCCCATCCACACTCGAGAAACTACCCTGCCCTGTATCCCCCTTGGCGGTAGGAGAGGGACGGTTGAGACCTGCCTGCCTAGGAAGTCCCGCACCTGCAGGTACCTAAACTCTAGCTGGGAGGGCAAACCAGTGATTATTACAGATTTGAGACCACACCGAGGCTCCCTCCGCTCCCACATGTCTCCTCCATTGTCCCCAGACCCTCGGGGACACCACAGGGCTGGTGGAGTATTGTGCCGGCGGGAACGGCAGATGTGCCGTTACCAACGCCCCCAAACTGGTGCCATTGTATGATGCCACCTCCACATGCTCCAATTCCGACCCACCCCCCACCACCCACTTCCTGAACATGGCTATATTCGCCACCCAATAATAATTACTAAAGTTGGTCAGCGCCAGCCCGCCCTCTCCCCGGCTCCGCTCAAGCATCCCCTTTTTTTACTCACGGGGTCTTACCCGCCCATACAAAGCCAGTGATCACCTTACTGACCCGTTTAAAGAAGGACCGTGGAATAAAGATGGGGAGACACTAAAATTCAAACAGGAATCTCGGGAGGACCGTCATTTTCGCTCTCTGCACCCTCCTAGCTAGTGACAACGGAAGCACGTCCCACCTTCGAAAATCGTCCTTTATTTAGTCTACTAATCAGGCCAAATTTAACTTGTGTAGCCGTTCCCATTCCCGTGCCACCTGGATGCCTAGGTATCGAAACCCCCCTACCGCCCTAAGCTGTAGCCCCCAATTGCCTCTCCTGCCCTGTTGCCTGGACCGCAAACATCTCGCTTTTTCCCATATTTAGTTTATACCCCAAATTCCCCCAGAATCCTCATAATTTCTTCCATCCCCTCTAATTGATCCGAAACATACAGGAGCAGGTTGTCTGCGTAAATCAAGACTCTGTGTTTCCCCCCCCGACCTGCCCCTTGAGGCTCTCCGCGCAATTGCCAGCAGCTCTATGGCCGAAGCAGCCCACGTTCCCTTGCCTCATTGAATGTCCTCATCAACAGTGGCCTCAATATCCCAGAGAACCTTTTATAGAACTCCACTGGATACCCATCCGGCCCCGGGGCTTTACCTGACTGCATGGCCTTCAGTCCCTCTGCTATTTCCTCCAACCCGATCTACCAACCTTTGGGAAATTCAGCCCCCTCCCTAAAAAGTGCCTCATCCCCTCCGGCCCAGCTGGGGGTTCCGACTCATACAACCTACTATAAAACTCCTTGAACGCCTTATTAACCCCTGCTGAATCTCCGACCAGGTTCCCATCCCCGTCCTTTACTTTCCCTATCTACCTGGCTGCCACCCTCTTTCTAAGCTGCTGCGCAAGCATTCTGCTGGCCTTCTCCCCATGTTCATAGATCGCCCCCCTCGCCTTCCTCAGCTGCTCCACCACCCTCCCTATAGTTAACAAGCCAAACTCCACCTGTAGCCTCCGTCGTTTCCTTAGAAGCCCTGCCTCTGGGGTCTCCGTATACCTCCTGTCGACCTGCAATATCTCCATTTATCAGTCGGTCCGTCTCTGATCTGTCTGTCTTCTCCCTATGGGCCCGTTTCGAGATCAGCTCCTCTCTAACCACCGCCTTCAATGCCTCCCAGACCACCATCGCCGAAACTTCACCCATGCGGTTGACTTCCAGGTAGTTCTGAATACATTTCCTCAGCCACCCGCACACCTCTTCATCAGCTAAACGTCCCACGTCCAGCCTCCAGTGCGGGCACTGGCTACTCTCCTTGCTAACCTGTAGGTCAACCCAGTGAGGGGCATGATCTGGGATTGTGATCGCCGAATACCCGTGTCCACTACCCTTGTCAGTAGAGCCCTGTTCAAAATTTAAAAAATCAATCCGGGAGTACATTTTATGCACATGTGAGTAGAAGGAGAATTCCTTCACTCTCGGCTGCCCAAATCTCCATGGGTCCACCCCCCCCACCCCCATTTGCTCCATGTACCCCTTTAGCTCCTTCGCCACACACATTCAAAAGAAAAGCAATCCCAACACAGTTGCCCCCAAAAAAACACGAAAAAACAAAGAAAAGATCAAACGGAAGATCCAACATCTAACAAACACATCTTCATCCCCCATCAGTACAAATGTAAACTTGAACTCACCCAGCTCTGCAACAGGCCCCAAAGCAATGCAGAAGGCATTACAGATAACGTCCAAAAAAACAATAAACTTTTTTGACATGAACGCTATAGCAAAGTTCAAAGACCTCAGTCCGTCACCAGTCTTTTCCTTCTACTGAAGTCCATCGCTTATTCGGGCGACTCAAAATAAAAATGTTGCTCCTCATACGTGACCCAAAGACAGGCCAGATACAGCAGTCCAAACTTAACCTTTGTCTTAAAATGGGTCGACTTTATCTGATTGAACCCCGCTCTTCTCCTGGCTACATCTGCACTCCGATCCTGATAGATCCACAGGATACTGTTCTCCCATTTACAACTCCCTTGTCTGCCTGGCCCACCGTAAAATATGCTCCTTGTCCAAGTACCTGTGGAACCTCACCACCATTGCCCTGGGGGGTCCCCCATCGTCCCCCACCCGCGGCTTCCTCCCGAGCGCTCTGTGAGCCCTGTCCACCTCCAAGTGTCGGGAGAACACCCCATCCCCCAGTAACTTCTGGAACATGCCCGTAAAGTCTGCCCCAGCGTCCGCTCCTTTGGACCCCTCCGGGAGACCGACGATTCTCAAGTTCTGCCGGCAGGACCTATTCTCTCGGTCCTCCACCTTCTCCAGGAGCCTTTTCACTGGTCTCTCAGCATCCCCACATCCAACTCCACCGCAGTTTGATGTTCCTCCTACTCAGCCAGCGCCTTCTCTACTTTCTGGATCGCCCGGTCTTGGGCATCCAATCTAAGTTCCAGCCACGCATTCGATTCTTTAATCGGGTCCAAGCACTCCTGTTTCTGCTTGGCAAAGCCCTCCTGAATAAACTGCATCAGCTGCTCTGTCGACCGCTGGGTCGACAAGCCAGGACTCCGGTCATCCGCCATGCTTTCTCCTGCTGCAGCTTCAGCCCAAACATTCGCTGTTCGTCTATTTCTTCCTTTGCGAGCACTTCTGGTCTGCCTCTCCATGCACTGATGTAGGAATCCACTCCACAATTGCCTCCCATCAATTTACCGAATCAAGTCCGATAGAAAATCGGGAGAAAAGGTCCAAAGGTCCGACCCAAGCGGGAGCCACCAAATGTGCGACCTACTCCTTCATAGCCGCCACCAGAAGTCAATCTTTAAACATTTATACCCAACACTTTTTTTTTAGCTTTAAACATTTATACCAAACATTTTTTTTAAGCTTTCATAGAATGTAATAAGTTTCTTTAAAAAATGCCATTTACCTATTTCTTAAGAGAGCTGACCATTGACTTGGGTTGTATTTACAGACTAAGTATTAAATGCTGAGAAATAACAGTACCAATATAACACTGGATAGGTATTTTCAATTGGAAAGGTAGAAGGGGATGAAAAGGGGAAGAGCAAACTAATCAGGATAAAGCCACAGCAATGTATCTGGGCTACCTCAGCATTGAAACATGCAGCACATGTAAAAGCCAAAGACACCGCATAAAGTTTAAAATGGAACACCATAAATTAAAAAAAAAAACATTCATCTTAATTTAAGCAATAGGTAGGAGACAGTGATTTGTCCACAGTTATTTTTCAATCAAATCCTTTTACCCTGTTTCACTGATTAGCCATGCAATAGTGAATATGCAGAGCTGCTGACACTTAACATAATTAAATGATTTACGATGTTATTAATATAATGCTGATAAAAATGTGTTGGCCATGTTAAACAGAAATAAAGCAAAGTATGACAGATTATTCATGTATTTGAATGGCAGTTTGTTACTGAATATGTAAAAAGCAAATGATTTATTTGTACAATGCCAGCCAGCTGCTTTTTATTGACGTAACCAGAATTAATTTAAGGAGCAGCACGGTGGCACAGTTGTTAGCACTGTGGCCTCACGGCACCAAGGTCCCAGGTTCGATCCCGGCTCTGGGTCACTGTCCGTGTGGAGTTTGCACATTCTCCCCATGTTTGTGTGGGTTTCGCCCCACAACCTAAACGATGTGCAGGGTAGGTGGATTGGACACGATAAATTGTCCCTTAATTGGAAAAAATGAATTGGGTACTCTAAATTTATAAAAAGGAAGAAAAAAAGAATTTATTTAAAAGCCAGTTTAGACAGCAGATCTCAAATTTTCAATAATATTTATACATCTTGGATAGCTAAATTTACATGGCAGCACAGCTTCTGAAATACCACACAATGCAGCACATACAAAATGCATTTTGCTGATTGTTTCCAAGTTTTCCACTTCACCAGGGGGAACTGAGAAGTACAGAGGAGCCAGTGGCCTGCCCCCAAAGCAGGGCAGACCCTAATTTCATAGATATTGACATGGATCTAATATTGGAGGCCAAAAGAAAGAGGAGAGATATCTCCTTCTTGGAGAATGGAAGGAAGAGGCCACCTCATCATGCAGGGTTACCTCTCTGCTCATCAAATTCCACTGCATTATTGTGTAGGCAAGGTATTCTGATTGCAATATTTCCGGGACCACTCAGAAACATCAAGCCCACACACATGAATTTGGCTCAGAGGAGGAAGGTTTTGTATCTTGGAAACTGATTGCCGGGGGGGGGGGGGGGGGGGGCTCCTTGAATTTTGGGAGTTGGACCTCAGCCTGTTTTGGCTCTGTTCTCAGTCCAAAGAAACCAACTGTCAAGTCAGTGACTTTAACAGCAGAGGCTGGCTCCAGCATCAAGAGGCCAGCATCATCCACAGGAAAAGCGGAAGCTTGTGATGGCCAACTGCAGAGGGTTCCTGCAGTGGCAGCTGCAGATGAAGTATCGCCAGGGTTTCCACCTCAACTGCACTTGCTGCAGCCTCTACACGAGGCGAAAACACACCAAGGACTGTTATTGTAAGCACCGCAAAAGCCAAATTAAAGGCCAGATAAATCTTCCTGTATAAATTGTTACCAATTAATTTCATGCAGTGGGCTGTAACTTCCGTGTAGTGGCATTCAGCATCTGATTTTGGGGGGGGGGGGGGGGGGTGTGGAGAGAAGAAAAGAGTTGGGGGTATTTACAATAGTTACCCAGAAGTTAGAGGTTTCAATTCTAACTTTTTAAAAGTAACTAATGGTATAACTCTGTCCGAACCAAGTTTGTGGCTTAAATCGCATTTTCGGATGGTCCCCAGCACAGGGCAATTGCCAAGAGGACGTTTGCACTGCCAGGCAATTAACACACAAATCCTTACCTGTGAAGTTCCAACAGGAAGAAAACATGAGAATGTTGTAGTCAAACAGCAGCCACTCAATGCCCCAGCCTTGTGATAAATTCTTTGCTACTCTCACCAGGACTGTATCTCATTTTTACATATATAGCTCTGAGGTTACAGGAACCAGATTAATGAGAATATTAATCACAGAGACTGATGTATATTTCAAAATATGACCGCATTTCCAGGTAGGTAAGCTATCCAGTGTACATCTTTGTAGACGTTCCAGATAATGAAAAAAATAATTCACTTTAAAATAACATTATTTTTAAATGAAGGTTGTGACGAAGGAATTTTGCATAATGACTTTAACAGGAAATGGATTTTCTCTCATTTATTTTGACCTGCGTTATGGGATCTTAAACTTCCACCCCCCTGCCCCCAGCAGCAGCTTGTATGCAACAAAAGCTACTTGAAAACTAACTCTCCTCATGCAGAATGTGAAAGAAATAACTTGCAGTTACAAATTGGAGATTGTGAATAGTGCTGAATTATTGAAGATAAATACATTCTGTTTGCCAGTCTCATAATTTGCAGGTAAATGTTAAGAAAAAAATCAAGCCAATCAAATATTTTACTGTTAAATTTTTTTGCAGATTGTGACCTATGTTATTGGTTTTAATATCATAATGCTTGCCTGAACCAGGTGTTAAATGGAAACAAAAGCTGATTCAACGGGACATTTTATCTACAGTTTAATCCTGAGTACAAGAATTATAGAACAAAGGTTTTGCTGAGAGGGACAGTGAATAATTGTCACGTCATCAATTATGTTTCAGCACTACTAAATGTGTTTACCTTTCCCAAATGCGTTTGGCTTAAAAACTGTCAAAACTGAAGTTCAGTAGTTCAAGCAGAGGAGAGATCGGGGCACAAATTTTGGGTTGCTCAACCAGATCATATGATGGACCAAATAGCTTTTTACACTCTACGTTCCTGAGGTTCTAAAAGAAGGAAAAGATGATCTAAAGTGAATTGGTTGACAGACCGTCTTGAGAACCAAAAGTGCTGGATTGTTTATCCAAGGATCAAAGTTCAACTGCCCAAAAAGACCAGTGATAAATGAGCAGACTTGAGCTTTTATAAGTCCTGATGAGATCTATTTAATGGGTCATGTATAATACTCCATTCTGTACCCACTTCCCCATGCTAACTCCAAGGCTGTGTTTTCTTATCCTGTCTACAGGCCACATCCCAAGTCCCTTTTATATCTTTTTTTGAAACTTGATTCTGGTCGAGACACGAGAGCTGTCGGAGCACCCTCCAGTAAATACAATGTAGTAATTACCAGCATGGAACTATTGTTGCACTTAAAGCACCTGAGGCACGGTAGCATGGTGGTTAGCACTGTTGCTTCACGGCACCAGGGTCCCAGGTTCAATTCCTTGCTTGGGTCACTGTCTGTGCGGAGTCTGCATGTTCTCTGTGTCTGTCTGAGTTTCCTCCGGGTGCTCTGGTTTCCTCCCACAAGTCCTGAAAGACGGGCTTGTTAGGTCAATTGGACATTCTGAATTCTCCCTCTGTGTACCCGAAAGGCGCCGGAGTGTGGCGACTAGGGGATTTTCACAGTAACTTCATTGCAGTGATAATGTAAGTCTACTTGTGACAATAAAGATTATTAGGATCAAGTCATTATATAAGCATTTTCATTTTTGTATACCTCCCTCTTCCTCCATTACCACCCTAACGTAATGAATTTGCCTCTTAACTTGTATCATCAGCATGTCCAGATATGTCTCAAAGAAAAAGTATTTTGAATGCCTAACAAATTTGGCTTTGCATTTTCCTTTAGAAAGTGTTAAGCTTTCATACGTCATTGGTTTGGATTGATAGCAGTGGCTTTGCAGTGCTGTTCCTAGTTTTGAATCCATCAAATAACGAATTGAACTAAATCAAATAAACTGAGGAACAAAGTAAAGGGGCAGCCCCTTTAAAGGGGCACTGCCTGAAACAAAAAGCAAATCCCAAAGGAAACCTAAAACATTAAACCAAATTTACAGTGCTATTGATGTGCATATCGGGCAGCACGGTGGGGAAGTGTGTTAGACTTGCTGCCTCACGGCGCCAAGGTCCCAGGTTCGATCCCGTGGGTCACTGTCTTTGTGGAGTTTGCACATTTTCCCCGTGTTTGCGTGAGTTTCGCCCCCACAACACAAAAGATGTGCAGGCTGCCGGGTGGCTGCAGGGAACCTGCCTCCAGGGAAAGCACATGGGGGCGAGAACATATCGCAGATCTGACCTGATGTGAAATTTCCATGCTCCTCTACCTTCAAAGTTACCTCTGCAGGGCTGGAAAAGTTCTTCCCATTTCTTTGTCTCCTAAAGCTATTGCCATTTCTCTCTGCCTTACCTATGTGAGTTTTGGTGGCAGGTTTGAAATCCTTATCTGGTGCACTTGATGCTGGCTTTTAACAAACTAGTGGTCAAAACTGGAGCCTCCTTTGTCTGTTTGGCTGACAGGACTCCTGGTAAAACATGATCCCCTGGAGCAAATATTGATCAGCTAGCTGAGTAGCCTCGGAGTTATAATAAAAAAAAAGGTTGTTGCAGGAATATCAGCAGCCACAGTGCCAATTTGAATTTCTATCATGCTCTTAAATTGCAAGATGATGCATCAAAATACTTAATATTAGGAGTATTAAATGGTGCATCAAGTAGGAAAGTAAAAATGTAAAGTGTTGTGAGATGGAGAGAATCTAATCTGCTGGCAGGGAGCATGAACAATTGAATCAAATTGCATCTTATCCAGACCGAAAAATACACCCCTCCCAGCAAAACTAAGCTCACCTGCAAATTTCAACCTGCCCTTCCAGTCCATTGCCATGACCATTTTGTTTTTAACCTCTGCAACATTGCCCAGCCCCTCCCCCTATGCCTTCCCCTCTCCCCGTCGTAAGCTTGTGCATGTCATCATCTCACCAAAGTTCAGCATTCTTAACGTTCATTCATAATGCCTTGCCTCAACACTCAGCAAGCTTCAATTCATTGAAAATGCTGCAGCCCATCTATAAAGTCACAAACGTTTGGCAATTCTAACCTCTCCGAGCTATCCTGACTCTTCATACCCCAGGAAGTTAACTTCAAAATCTTTGTTCTCTTCTCCAGATCTTACCATGACCTGCTCCTGTCTTACAACCCACTTCACACTGAGCTTCTCTTGTTTCCCATGTCTCTGCTGTTCATCCAAGAAGCCCTTACTCTCTGCCCAGCTACCATCCTTTCTAAAATCATCTCCAATTTCTTGCCTTAGATTGTAGCTTTGATAGATCCAGATAGTTATGTACTAGACTGGGCAGCCAGTAAACTGATTGGAAAAATCGGTTTCCTCTGTAAACTAAGTTGGGAGACAGAACTGACTTTTTTCCTATTCTGTTAAAGTTTCAGTTCTATTGTTGGAGCTTTAGGATGAATTTTCATAGTATTACAATAGTTTTCCAGAATATATTCATTTTTAAAATAAATTTAGAATACCCAATTTGATTTTTTCCAATTAAGGGGCAATTGTGACCAACCCACCTACCCTGCACATCTTTTGCGTTGTGGGGGGCGAAACATGGGGGGAATGTGCAAACTCCACACCGACAGTGACCCAGAGCTGGGATTGAACCTGGGACCTCGGTGCTGTGAGACCACAGTGCCAATCACTGCCACCGTGCTGCCCTCTCCTGATTATATTCTGATTTTTATACCACTTTCTGATTTTTGTCCTTTTGAGACCCTTCATATTAGCATGTAAATTTGAGTTAAATTTGTTGTACTTGATCACTCCAATTCCTTTATTGGGTCCATTCTGTCAGATTTGGCTGAAGAGGTATGTTTGCTTTCACCAATTTCTCATTCTTATACCCTCCTCCATATGAGATTAATTTATCTGAGCAGTTAGAATTAGTTAATTTGTCATTTAAAAACTGCATAGTTTATTTTTGACATGTACTTGAAATGGAATTTCTTTTGAGTAATTTGGGAAAAGAGCAGGGGTGTGGGACTAATTAGCTAGCAGAGCTGTTGGTATGTTGGACCAAATAGCATCACTTGGCCTATATGAATCCGTCTACATAATGGTACATAATGCATAATGCTACATAATGCATTTAGACTGGTTTCAGAAGTACCCAGAAATTTCATCCCTCACCCAAACAATTTTGTCATGAAGTATTTTTGTTCCAAAATGCGCCACCATTGAAGCAAGTAACATGTAATTGGGCAAACTTTTAATTTTATTGATAACATTGGTAGTCTTTGAAAATAAATATTCAGAAAGAAATGAAGTTGCAAGTATATATAAAAACATACATAGAAAATAGAAGCCAGGGGTAGCCATTCGGCCCTGAGAGCCTACTCCGCCATTCATTATGATCATGGCTGATCATCAAATTCAATACCCTGATCTCACCTAGCCCCCACATATCCCTTGACCTTTTTAGCCTCAAGAACTATAATCTAATTCCTCCTTGAAATCACATAATGTTTTGTCCTCCACTTTCTGTGGTAGTGAATTCACAGATTCACCACTCTGGATGAAGAACATAAGAACTAGGAACAGGAGTAGGCCATCTGGCCCCTCGAGCCTGCTCCGCCATTTAATGAGATCGTTGCTGATCTTTGTGGACTCAGCTCCACTCTCCGGCCCGTACACCATATCCCCGAATCCCTTTATTCTTTAGAAAGGCATCTATCTTTTTCTTAAAAATGTTTAAAGAAGGAGCCTCAACTGCTTCACTGGGCAAGGAATTCCAGAGATTCACAACCCTTTGGGTGAAGAAGTTCCTCCTACACTCCGGCCTAAATCCACCTCCCCTTATTTTGAGGCTATGCCCCCTAGTTCTGCTTTCCCCGACCAGTGGAAACAACCTGCCCGCATCTATCCTATCTATTCCCTTCATAATTTTATATGTCTCAATAAGATCCCCCCGCATCCTTCTAAACTCCAATGAGTACAGTCCCAGTCTACTCAACCTCTCGTCATAATCTAATCCCCTCAACTCTGGGATCAACCTAGTGAATCTCCTCTGCGCTCCCTCCAGTGTCAATATGTCCTTTCTCAGGTAAGGAGACCAAAACTGAACACAATACTCCAGATGCGGCCTCACCAACACCCTATACAATTGCAGCATAACCTCACTAGTCTTGAACTCCATCCCTCGAGCAATGAAAGACAAAACTCGATTAGCCTTCTTAATCACCTGTTGCACCTGCACACCAACCTTTTGCGACTCGTGCACCAGCACACCCAGGTCCCTCTGCACAGCAGCATGTTTTAACATCTTGCCGTTTAAATAATAATCCATTCTGCTGTTATTCCTCCCAAAATGGATAGCCTCTCACTTGGCAACATTGAATTCCATCTGCCAGACCCTAGCCCATTCACCTAACATATCCAAATCCTTCTGCAGACTTCCGGTATCCTCTGCCCTTTTTGCTTTACCACTCATCTTAGTGTCGTCTGCAAACTTTGACACATTGCACTTGGTCCCCAACTCCAAATCATCTATGTAAATTGTGAACAACTGCGGGCCCAACACTGATCCTTGAGGGACTCCACTAGTTACAGGTTGCCAACCAGAGAAACACCCATTTATCCCCACTCTCTGCTTTCTGTTAGTTAACCAATCCTCTACCCATGTTACCACTTTACCCTCAATGCCATGCATCTTTAGTTTATGCAGCAACCTTTTGTTTGGCACCTTGTCAAAAGCTTTCTGGAAATCCAGATATACCACATCCATTGGCTCCCTGTTATCTACTGCACTGGTTATGTCCTCAAAAAATTCTACCAAATTAGTCAGACACGACCTACCCTTTGTGAACCCATGCTGCGTCTGCCCAATGGGACAATTTCCCTCCAGGTGCCCCGCTATTTTCTCCTTAATGATAGATTCCAGCATTTTCCCTACAACCGAAGTTAAGCTTACCGGCCTATAATTACCCGCTTTCTGCCGACCTCCTTTTTTAAAACAGTGGTGTCACGTTTGCTACTTTCCAATCCTCTGGGACCACCCCAGAGTCTAGTGACTTTTGATAAATTATCACTAGTGCGTTTACAATTTCCCTAGCCATCTCTTTTAACTCTGGGATGCATCCCATCAGGGCCAGGAGACTTGTCTGCCTTTAGCCCCATTAGCTTGCCCAATACTGCCTCCTTAGTGATTACAATCATCTCAAGGTCCTCCCCTATCATATCCTTATTTCCATCAGTCACCAGTATTATTTGTGTCCTCCACTGTGAAGACTGACCCAAAAAACATCTTCCAAAGGACCAATATTTACCTTAGCCACTCTTTTTTGTCTTATATATTTGTAGAAGCTTTTACTATCTGCTTTTATGTTCTGAGCCAGTTTACTTTCATAGTCTACCTTACTCTTTATTGCTTTTTTAGTAGCTTTCTGTTGTCCCCTAAAGACTTCCCAGTCCTCTAGTCTCGCACTAAATTTTGCCACTTTGTATGTTTTTTCCTTCAATTTGATACTCTCCCTCACCTCCTTATATATCCACGGTCGATTTTTCCCCTTTCTACCGTCTTTCTTTTTTGTCGGTATGAACCTTTTCTGAACACTGTGAAAGATCGCTCGGAAGGTTCTCCACTGTTCCTCAACTGCTTCACCATGAAGTCTTTGCTCCCAGTCTACCTTAGCTAGTTCTTCTCTCATCCCATTGTAATCACCTTTGTTTAAGCACAAAACACTAGTGTTTGATTTTACCTTGTCATCCTCCAACTGTATTTTAAATTCCACCATATTGTGGTCGCTCCTTCCAAGAGGATCCCGAACTATGAGATCATTAATCAATCCTGCCTCATTACACAGGACCAGATCTAGGACCGCTTGTTCCCTTGTAGGTTCCATTACATACTGTTCCAGGAAATTATCCCGGGCACATTCTATAAACTCCTCCTCAAGGCTGCCTTTACCAACCTGGTTAAACCAATCGATATGCAGATTAAAATCTCCCATGATAACCGCTGTACCATTTCTACATGCATCCGTTATTTCTTTGCTTATTGCCTGCCCTACCATCCTGTTACTATTTGGTGGCCTATAGACTACTCCTATCAGTGACCTTTTCGCCTTACTATTCCTGATTTCCACCCAAATTGATTCAACCTGGTCCTCCATAGCACCAATATCATCCCTTACTATTGCCCGGATGCCATCCTTAAACAACAAAGCTACACCACCGCCCTTACCGTCCATTCTATCCTTTCGTATAGTCTGATACCCTTGGATATTTAACTCCCAGTCGTGACCATCTTTTAACCATGTTTCAGTAATGGCCACTAAATCATAGTCATTCACGATGATTTGCACCATCAACTCATTTACCTTATTTCGTATACTACGAGCATTCAGGTAAAGTACACTTATGCTGTTTTTTATGTCTTTGTTATGAATCCTAACACCTTGATCAGTAACTTTTCGAGATTTATTTTTCCTCTTACCCTTTCTCCTAATTTTTCTTGTCTTTGAACCCATATCTCGACATAATAACCTGTCACGTAACCTGCTGCCTTGATCTCCATTAACCATTATACTGTCCATAGCTTTACACTTCCCTTCCCCCCCAACTTGCTAGTTTAAAGTCCTTGTGACCAACCTATTTATCCTAGTCGCTAGAACACTGGTCCCAGAATGGCTCAGGTGAAGACCGTCTCAACGGTACAGGTCCCTCCTGCCCCAGTACTGATGCCAATGCCCCATGAAATGGAATCCCTCTTTCCTGCACCACTCCTTTAGCCACATGTTAACTTCTCTAATTTTCTCAACCCTATGCCAATTGGCACGTGGCTCAGGTAGTAATCCAGAGATTATAACCCTGGAGGACCTGTTCTTTAATTTAGTCCCTAGTGTTTGATAATCCCCAAACAGGCCCTCTTTCCTAGCCTTACCTATGTTGTTAGTCCCAACGTGGACCACAACAACTGGATCCTCCCCCTCCCTCTCCAAAATCCTTTCAAGCCGATCAGAGATGTCCCTCACCGGGCAGGCAACATACCATGCGGGACTCTCGATCTGGCTTACAAAGGATGCCAACAATCCCCCTAATTATAGAATCCCCTACAACTACCACTTGTCTTTGTGCTCCCCCCTCTTGAATGGCTTCCTGTACCACGGTGCAGTGGTCAGTCAACGCATCCTCCCTACAGCCCTCTTCCTCATCCACACAGGGAGCAAGTACCTCATACCTGTTGGACAAGGTCAAGGGCTGAGGCTCCTCAACTCAGGATCCCCCTACCTGCCTCCCTTGCAGTCACACCACTCTGTCCCTGACCACTGTCCGAATTAACAGAACTTATTCTACCGGGTGTGACTGCCTCCTGAAACAAAGCGTCCAGGTAATGTTCCCCCTCCCTGATGTGCCGCAGTGTGTGCAGCTCAGTCTCCAGCTCATCAATTCTGAGCCGAAATTCCTCGAGCAGCCAACACTTGCTGCAGATGTGGTCACTGATGGTCTCAACGGGATCCACCAGTTCCATCATCATGCAGCAACAGCACATCACCTGTCCAGCCATATTCAACTAGTTAATTAATTTAAATATTTTTTTTAAAAAAAAATTTTGTATAAAATTTAAGGATAAACCCGAACACCAACAAAAAACACAGCCCTCTCTCGCCACTCACCCAAACTCAGTCACTCACCTAAACTCAGATGCACTCTGTTCCAATCAGCACTCCGTGACTAAAGGCACTCCTGCCACACCTTTTGTGCACTCACCTCTCCCAGCACTCCCGGCTCTCTCCTCCCGCGCTGTTTTCGCTGTCCCGACTCTCTCTGCTCCCGCGCTGTTTTCGCTGTCCCGGTTCTCTCTGCTCCCGCGCGGTTTTCGCTGTCCCGGCTCTCTCCTCCCGCGCTTTTGAAATCTCCCGGCTTTCTCCTCCGGCGCTGTTTTCGCTGTCCCGGCTCTCTCTGCTCCCGCGCTGTTTTCGCTGTCCCGGCTCTCTCCTCCCGTGCTTTTTTAATCTCCCGGCTCTCTCCTCCGGCGCTGTTTTCGCTGTCCCGGCTCTCTCTCTGCTCCCGCGCTGTTTTCGCTGTCCCGGCTCTCTCCTCCCGCACTTTTTAAATCTCCCGGCTCTCTCTGCTCCCACGCTGTTTTCGCTGTCCTGGCTCTCTCCTCCCGCGCTTTTAAAATCTCCCGGCTCTCTCTGCTCCCGCGCTGTTTTCGCTGTCCCGGCTCTCTGCTCCCGCGCTGTTTTCGCTGTCCTGGCTCTCTCTGCTCCCGCGCTGTTTTCGCTGTCCCGGCTCTCTCCTCCCACGCTTTTGAAATCTCCTGGCTCTCTCCTCCGGTGCTGTTTTCGCTGTCCCGACTCTCTCTGCTCCCGCGCTGTTTTCGCTGTCCCGGCTCTCTCTGCTCCCACGCTGTTTTCGCTGTCCCGGCTCTCTCCTCCCGCACTTTTGAAATCTCCCGGCTCTCTCCTCCGGCGCTGTTTTTGCTGTCCCGGCTCTGCTCCCGCGCTGAAAGAAATTTCACTTCCCCTCAGTCCTAAAAGGTTTACCCCCAACCCCCAAACTATGACTAGTTCTGGACGCCCCCACCACCGTGAACATACTTTCTGAATCTACCACGTCTAAACCTTTACAATTTTATAAGTTTCTATGAGATCCCCTCTCGCTCTTTGCCAATGAATATAATCCTAACCAACCATCCCAGGAGTCAGCCTGGTAAATCTTCTCTGCACCCCCCAAACCCACCCCCGCAAGAACATCCTTGTTCAGATAGAACACCAAAACTGCACACTCTACTCCAGGTGTGGCCTCACCAACGTTGTGTACAATTGCAGTAAAACATCCCTGTTCCTATACTCAAATCCTCTCGCTATGAAGGCCAACATACCACTTGCCGCTTTTACTGCCTGCTTTGGCTGCAGACTTGGTTTCCATGACTGATGCACAAGGGCACAACAAGATTATTATTATTTGAGTGAAGTATCACATACACAAACATCCAAGGCACACGCATCTTGATTTCTGATTGGCTATCAAATGAAGCAGCAGCCTACATTACTGATTAGTCACAATGCCAACCATGGCTTAGTAAGTGACATTTTGCCACTGAATCAGAAATTATGGGTTAGAGTCTCATGTCAGATACTTGTATATGAACATCTAGTGTGGCATTTCAGTGCGGTACTGAGGGAACGCTGCATTGCAGTCAGGTGCCGTCTTTTGGAAGAGGTGGTAAAATAAGACGCCAGCTGGTGGCTGCAAAATATCCCGTGGTGCTGGTCAGAAGAGAAAAGGAGTTCTTTATGTCCTGGCTAGTATTTATTCAGACCAGCAATATCAAAACAGATGATCTGGTCATTACCTCCATTGCTAATTGTGAGAGCTTGCTCTGCACATATTGCGTACCGCGCTTTCTGCAATACAGCAGTAACTAGGCATTTCTAGTACTTTATTTGCTGTAAAGCACTTTAGGACATTGTGATTGTGGAAACGGCTATATAAATGCAAGTCTCTTTATATCCATTGATTTTATAATGTGTAATGGTGTTACTGCTCTGATGGTTGTTTCAGCCAGACTTGTTAAACAATGAATGTGTTGTTCCAGTCTTACTTCAAAGCACAGTGTATTTCAACCTGTGCGTGCATTTCTTTATCCAGTTTAGATGTAGGAATGAAGCCATTTAAGGGCAGGAATCCTATCGCTGACCGCCAAGGAACCCCCCACACCTCCCAGTGTCAAGACGCTCAGAGTTCCCCATCCGGCTGAGTGGCCCCGGTTGGGTGCGAGAACCTGAGGTTTTTTCCAGTTCTCGCAGAATTAGGCAGAGACTGCCCGGCATGCCAACTGATTGTGCAGTATCCACGCAGAGGGGCAGGGGACTGTGGTAAGGACTAGAGTCCCAATAGCAATTTGGCGGGGAAATGGGGGTGACAAAACATTGGTCGCAGTGCCATTAAAAAAAAAAAAGTAGTATCCTTGCTCCGTGTACAGGCTAGCATCACAATCAGTATATCGGTTGCGTAGGGATCCCCCAGTAGGCCAGTTTATCCAGCTTTGGAATGCCCATTCGGGCCTCCCAGCAATGCGGAAAGCCCTAGTTCCAACAGTGATGTGAGAGACATTCGGCCAGCCACAAAGGAGCTGGAGGCCGGCATTCAATGGAACGCAGGTGGTGTTGTAACAGACGCATTGGCAAGACTCCTGAGTGATATGACACCTCCTGTCCGTACAGGTGGGGAACAGACATGTTATATTCGTTTCCACCTCTACCAGCAAACAGCCGTACCCGTCACTGCTGAAACAATTCTCGTATGACCGGGAGTCTCTATTGGGAGTGAAGTGGCTAGGTATGTACGCCCTCCACCGTTGCAGCCTATCATACTGTGAGTGGGAATTATCCCGAGGAAGGGGAAGGCAAATAGCCGGTGGTGCTGAACCCGGATCGTAAGGAAGAGTGACTTGCTCGGGCGGTGGCTCGGAACGCTGACAATGAACCACCGTTTGGGGAGTGCCCCAAAGCGGTGAAACAGAAAATAACCTAGACACCGCTGCGGGGTTCGGATAGCAGACAACTCGTCCCTGGCTATACAAGCGGTGGTAGATCTGGTAGAAGAGATTCATACTACCCAGATTTTCCTCATTCGGGGTCCTAAATGAATTAAGTGTACCTCCTGATAACCTACCTTCTAGTTGTACTCCCCTCCTCACACGCCCTGTCCTCTCTCTAGTCCCCCTCTCTCTCTCACAACCTCTTCCTACCCTCTCCTCACGGTCTGACTTTACCTTTATGTCACCAATCTTAACACATCCAAAATCAAATTTACATGTACTCCAAAAACGAGGCAATGTCCATGTAATGTTCCCTTCCCATCGCCGGGACCGGTGCAATTGCTTCATGAGTCCTGCATTGTCCGTTAACCTGATGACCTTCCATGAGTCGATACCATGTCCTCGTATATGGGGGCAGCGAAGAACGTCACCTCTGCATAAATGAAAATTCCATGTAGTTTGGTTGGGGTTACAGATGTAGATGATATTTCCCTTTTCCATGTCCGTCGCCGATGTCACTCCAAGCGAGGCGAGGCCGAAGATTACACCGGCAGCGCGTAGCCACCCCATCATACTTCACACCTGTAAAACAGCGCTGGGGAAGGGAGGCAGGTTAGTGACCGACCTTTTTACAGTGGTGGAGGTGGACCCAATTTACAGTGGTGGAGGTGGACCCAAGCACTCCGCCCCTCCACTTTAACTGCAGTGGGGGTGGTAAGGAGAACTTGGAAGGGCCCCTCCCATCGTGGCTCCGACCCTTTCCGAGTCCAATTTCTGACCATGACATAACTACCAGGCTGCACTGTAAGTGAGCAAGGTAAAGAGGGCGGTGGCGGGTGAGCCGTGCAGACCTGGCCATGGAGCTCCTTGAGGACTTTGGTGAGGGCTAGAACATGTGTGGTCATTTCTTCAGTCATATGGTGAAACTGAACCAGTCTGGGAACATGCAGGTTCCAGGGAGTTCTAAGGAGCCTGCCATAAAGGATCTCGGCAGGAGAGAGCCGAGCCGGTCCCGCAGGTGTAACCCGCAGCTGGAAGAGGGCAATGGGAAGCAACTAAAGCCATGTCAGTCCCGTGTCTGCTCTTAATTTAGCCAATTTAGTTTTGAGGGTCTGATTGTGTCTCTCAACCAACCCGGCCGCCTGCGGTCTGTACGCCCAGTATGCCCAACTGGGAGCAGAACTCTTTGTTAATCTGTCCAATAAAATGAGGCCCGTTATCAGAACTTGACTGAGCTGGTATACCGTACCAGGGAATGATTTCCTGCTTCAGAACTTTAACCACAGTAGCAGCTTTATTATCGGTAGTCGGATACTCCTCGACCCATCTGCTGAACACATCCACAATGACCAAAACATATTTATAACATTGACACCTTTCTAACTCAATGTAATCCATTTGGAGAGTCTCAAAGGGACCACTGGGCAACGGGGTTTGCCCCATACTACAAGAGATACCTTTGCCTGTGTTATATTGCTGACAAATCAAACACCGATTACTGATACTCTGGGCCAACCCCTGCATTTTAGGGTGCCACCAAGTGTCCAGCAACAAATCACTAGTCCCCCGAGCCCCACAATGAGTTGCAAAGTGTACACATTCGATGACCCATAAAGCCAGTACATCAGACATATGGCGTGGTCCATAACGAGGAAACAGAATCATATGTACAACCTAACCGTTTCCACATTTGTTTATCACTCTCAGGAGCGTCCTCCTGTAACCTTATGACGTCTTGGATGGTTGGCATTGGCTTGTCAGAAGCAGACCTATTTATAGCAGAATGTTTCGTCTGACTTAACATTTTAGGCACCATCACTTGCTGAATTTGCGCGGCTGTCCGCGCTGCACAATCTGCTTGTTCATTACCAACGTCAACTGGGGTCTTACCGTTTGTATGGGCAGCGCATTTAATGACGGAAATCTGCACGGGCAAAAGGAGAGCCTGCAGTAGGTCATTAACTAAACCCCGGTGGGATATTTCCATGCCGGCCGAGGTAAGGAATCCCCTATTCTTCCAGAGCTGTCCGAAGTCATGAACTACCTCGAAGGTGTATCGGGAGTCACTATAAATATTTACCCGACGATCTATCCCAAGTATACATGCACGGGTATGGGCAAAAGGTTCGGCTTGTTGGGCTGAATAAGGGGTCTGAAAAGCGGCCGCTTCTAGAATCAGACCATTCCCTTAGATCTTCCCTTATTGTGGCAGTTTCCTGAATCAATACTAAACAGTTGTGGCCAGGTGCATCTTCATGGACAGGGGGACCGCTAAGAAAACAGGCTGGATTGATAGTGGTACAGTATTTAAATGGCAGACGTGGATTGTTTAAAAGGTATATTTCATACCTATTCTGATGATATGCGGTAAGATGCTGAGTCTGCAGTTGCCCCAGTAGTGCGATGACCGAGTGGGGGCTATACACCGTAATATCCTGTTGGAGAGTTATATTGGCAGCAGCCTGCAAACTATCGTATATCGCTGCCAAGATCTGGGTGCAAACAGGGTGGCCCAACGCCACTGGATCAAGTTTGGAAGAGTAATATGCTACGGGCCAGTGCTTATACCCATGTTGCTGGGTGAGTACCGCTGTTGAACATCCTTCCAGAACAGTACAGTATATCTGGAACGGTCGGTCGTACAGGGGCCTACCGAGGGCCGGTGCTTGTAACGAGACCTGCTTCAGGCAACGGAATCCTTCGAGTGCCTCGGTGGTGAGAGTAAAATTCCCCCCTTCACTAGTGTAAGGCATCAGCAGCTTTGTATAGACAGCGATGTTTGGTATCCACTGCCTACAATAATTCACCATACCCAGCTAATGACGGACCTCCTTGGCTGTGGTAGGGGTGGGAATTGTCATAGTGGTTCAATCCTACTGGGTTCGAGACTTCTTGCTGTGGCTGTAAGTAAAACTCCTAAGAACTTGACCTTTGTCTGAGCCACCAGGACCTTTGATTTTAAAACAACATAACCCAACGACGATAGGTGGTTTAATAACTGGATCACATCATCCCTGTTACTGGGCTCGTCGGGACTCGCTACCAATATGTCACCTACATACTGCACTAGAGTGGAACCATGCTCCAATGGCAAGGCCTGGAGTTGGGTCTGCAGACATCTGGAGAAGAGCGTAGGTGAATTGACGAACCCCTGAGGCAGTCGGGTCCATGTATACTGCTGTCCATTGTAAGTGAAGGCAAACAAATATTGGCTTTCAGATGCGAGTGGAAGGGCAAAGAAAGCGTGCTGGAGGTCAACTATGGCGAAGACCCAGGCTCGAGCTGGAATTTGAGCCAGTATGTGGGCAGGATTAGGGATGAGAGCATGTAACGGCTGTGCAATGGCATTGATTGAACGTAAATCCTGTACTAATCGGTGCTGGTTTAGGCACAGCAAGTATGGGGGTGTTACATTCTGATTGGCAAGGGACCAGAATACCCTGTTGCAACAGCTCTCGGATTAAGTTGTCTATAGACTGGGCAGCTTAGGGTTTCAGGGGGTATTGCCGAATGGAAGGCAGCGTTACATGGTCCTTGATCGTTACCTTAATGGGTGTAACATTTGCCTGTCCCACTTGTCATGGGTATTCCGCCCAGACCTGTGGGTTGACATATTCCAAAACGTCACGTCCCAGGTGATGCTGAAGTCGAGTGTTAATCGTTTCGGGAACCTCAAAATATTTTATGGAAGTGCCGTCTGGCATGACTTGAAGTGCGTACTCTGTTGGATCTGAATGATCCACTTACCATAGGCCCCAGATCCTTGGCATGGTACTGGTCGTGGACCTGACGTGTAATATGAGGGCCTACAGAAGCTGACTGTGGCCATAAATGTGGTGGTATTGTAAGAAAATCGGCTGTACCTTCTTTTCCCGTGACTGTGGCTGTAATCTTGACTGGCCATTCGGTCCCAATTAACGGCCGGTATTTGTCCTCCAACTCCCTGTTCTGTCCAGTTCTGTCATAGGCCAGGGTAACGTGGTGCAGTGAATGTCTAACGTCCACCACTGGGGTGTGATAGAAATATAGCACTGTTGTCTCTAAGTTACCCCTTCGTCTCCGCACTCTAGCTGTAGCTGGAAGATACACAGTAAATCTCAGGCAAACAAGTTACAGTCCAATCCAGTCGTCACCACAAACTGATGATCTGCAGACTTATTCTCGTAAGTGACTGTCACAGGTTCAGAAATAGGATACTCACACAACTGTCCTTGGTACCCCGACAAATGCTGGGTGTGGTCGGATAGTGGTACTCGAAGTTCTGATTGCACCGAAGACATGGCTGCTCCAGTGTCGATTACAAATGGGCAGTGTTGATCTCCTATCTGCAGAGAAATAATAGGTTCCCTGTTCGATTGGAGAGTCCTTATGACTAAATTTGCTAGTCAATCTTGTGTTGGGAAAGGGTATGCCTGGGAGAAGTCAGTGTACCTCATCTGTCCTCCCCTTGGTGGGTACCCCCTCCTTTGGGTCGGGTAGTCCCCTTCTGCTGCCCGTCTTTTAAAGGGGCATTCCTGATGCCAGTGATCTGCACGGCCACAACTAAAACATGTATTGTTCCCTCTATATCTGCCCCGTCCTCTTTTCCTAGTAGACCAATGGCCCCTCAGAGGGGGCGGCAGTTGTAAAGCTGTTGGTGCATACGGTGGGCCATAAAGAGGAGCTGAGGGTCCATTTGGGTGGGTTTGATATCCTCCCCCGTGTTGATCCACCCACCCAAGGTCACAATATTGGGGTTCCAGCTGGTAAGCCACCGTATCTGCCGCTGGTTGGGGTGTCAGATCATCCTTTTTCATTACATACTCAGTCTTAATCTTTGTAACTGAGCCTCCTTCCTGGCCTACACCCTCCTTCCAATAAAATCTGACTGCCCTGGCCATCTGAGAAGGGTCGTTCTCTGTCCAATTCATGTTATTACATTTCACGGCAGTAGCCACGAAAGGTGGTAGGCAATGCATTGACATAGCACAATATTGAGGGGAATTCTGACCATTTTGGTACGGCAAGTCGCCTGACTGCCCAAGGTAGATTTCATTAAAACATTGCAGAAATTCCTCTGGCTCTTCACAGTCTTTTTAGGTTTGAGGTCTAAGATAGCAGAAATGTTTATGGGCTTTTGAAATGTGACATTCAACGCATTCAGGATTTGTGCCCGTCTATCATCGTCCAAAGCATAGACTTGCTGAAGTGCGGCGTGGCTAGCATAATTCAAGTGATTGAGATGATTGTGGTACTCTGCTGGGGTTAAAACCTGCTGGACTAGGGCCCAGAGGTCCCTTGAATCAGCTTGATAAACTGAGATGGTAATTCTCAGTCCACGAAAGCAGCAGGAGATTCTTCTTTTCTGGGATTGCAGCCAGAATAGCCATCATCTCACTGGGTCTCCATGGGAAATAAACGTCTATCGTGGGCTGGGCTGCTGCTGTTGCAGCATCAGGGTTGGGTATTTTCCTAATCGGCAACTGCCTCAGAGTCTCACTAGTGGACTCCTCTTTAGTGGATTCCTCTGGCTCTTCAAAGACTTCGACGTCTTTCCTTTCCGATAGGGGGAGCTCCGGCTCCTCAGAACCATTCCCGTCTTCTTTCTTTGTTCTCATACTTTTCTGTCCTACTATATTGGTCTGAAGGGATTGAGGTGGTATACGTGATTGCTTCTGGATAGGATCAGGCCCCTCTCTCATTGTCTGAGATCGGGTCCTAGAGCTAACTGGGCTTGTGGAACAGAGCTCCCCTTCTTTAACAGACGGTGAAGGTGCTGAAATAGGACCCAAGCTATCAACCGAAGGGGCTGGAGAGGCTGGCATGATTTGAATCTGGGGAGCAGTGACTGGATATAAATTATGATACCCTGGTGGTTCCGGAATTAGTACAGACAATGCTACTGGTGCAGTCGGGACTCTCGCCGACATGGTCCAATTCTCTAGGTCATCATCTGCGTCTGTCAATGCAAGGCCAGCCATTGAACTACGTAGCCCATTTTAAAAATTCAAGTCCACCCTCTCTTTACTTGCACGTTTTTTGAATGCACACTCCTTTTTCAAGATCTCCAGAGTTTTCTGGTTCCCCCTTCACTAATTTGAATCCCCATTTTAAGGGCACTTTCTTGCCAACTTGATAACATGATCTTATCCCTCTCCTCTTGACAATATTGTCTTCATAATCCAATTAATTCTTTTGCTTTCATACTTTGGCCCTTTTTCCAGATTTCTCCCTGAATTTTCTTAATGATGTCCAGGTCTTTAGTGCCCCCTAGTGGCCATTCGTTACCCAATTTCTTCCTTAAGGTTGCTGACATTTTCCTAAAATCTCTCGCTTTATCTGTATAAAAACACATAACATTTGCAATAGACTGCCTGGATCACTCGTGTTATCCAAGCAATTCCCCATAATATCAAACTAATCCGTAAAACTGCGTTTCTCGCCACTACAGTCCAAGGATACAATTTTGGCTTAATCAACTATTGTTTCCAAAACACACACACGCGTGGAATTAAATCAATTCCAAAACACACACTCATGGAATTAAACCATCATCCGATGTCCCATCAATCCCAAAACTACACACCTATGGAATTAAACCATCAATCCGATGTCCCATCAATCCCAAAACTACACACATATGGAGTTAAACCATCAATCCGATGTCCCATCAATTCCAAAATAAACCCAAAACTGAACTATCAATTTATGATATCCCATCAGTTTAATTTTCTAATCCCCAGACGGACCTTTGATTTCGTCGAAACGATCTTTCCGTACCAACCGCGAGTGATCAGACCATGAGAAGAGGGGAAAATCAATGTGTGGTCATTTTCCAGCTACACACATTGTGAGCCCTTTTCCACTTTCCTTGTCCAACATCAGTCTAATTCTGATTTCGCAGCTGGTCGATGACCGTCTGGAGAAATCCCGGGTTTCGGCACCAAATGACAATATTGAATTCTTTACCCGTCAGTCAGGCCTCAATAAAACTCGAGATGGATTTGTAGATATAGTATTATTTATTTTAACCAACTTGCAAGGCTGACTCGCTTCACAGAGACTCAGAACACAGAAACTGTCTCCTGGACCCCTCGAAAACGAATGAGGTTGGAGACAAAGAGATCTCTGCAAATACATTCAAATGGCATCAAGTTTCACATACACGATTCCCATAGGTCATCCTATACCCCTCCTGACCTGGCCATACATCCTGATTGGCTCACTTCGTATTCCTTCGCATTCCTTAACCCTGGGCCTCTTGTTACCCAGCATCCTTTTCCCCATCTTCCTTGCCATGCTTTCTGAATTCCTTTGTGCTTTGTCCTTTGTGAACTCACTAGAATTAAACTGGCCCACATCTACATTACTGTAACTAATATTTGAACTAACTATGTTATATCACATTCGTCGTTGCGTACCTGCAGCATTCAGTTGTTGTAACATTGCCAGTAGTTTTAGTAACGTCATTATTTTTGCTTCCATGAGCAGTATCTTTTGTGTTATTAACCAATTTTTCATATATTTTTGTCTGTTTTGTGGAGCATGCAAAGGAGGTCCAATAATTTCCAAGCCTTAATAAAATTGAAACTTTTTATTAAGATTAATAATATTGTGTTCTCAAATTTTTACCTACAAACAAAATATTTGGTATTTAGATGGACGGAAACCTATTGATAGTTAAACTTTCAAGAACTGTTAAATTTTGATCATCTGGAAGTCCACTGTTCTCATGCCACACATTTGCTCCTAGCTTCTGGCTCTATAATTGGCAAGGAGCGAGAGGTGAAGAGTTGGAGGTCAGCACGATAAACGTACACAGCTGTTCTTTCTCAAAGTTGATCTCTATAGTAAAAGTTGAATATCTCCCAGTTGACACCAGGATGTAGGGGAGTGGCTGTGGTGGTGTAATAACTCCTACATGCTTGTGGAGCACCTCTGCAAAATTTGAATTCAGGCACTGGTGGTGGTGTAGCAAAATGATGTCTGAAAATGCACCCAAACCAGGGGTTAATATATTCATGCCTGTCATTGCTATTCTTTTATTCCCACTTTCCAACTGAGCTCCTGAAAGAATAAATCTGTTTGGTTTTCTTCTTTTCTGAAGCAGGGGGCAAGGATTTAAACATGTTGTGATTGTTTTTTTGTATCATTTATAAGGGCTGATTTTGAGTTGTAGAAAAATCCCGAATATGGATCATGCGCAAGCTGTTTAAAGTGTACTCCCAAATAACCAAAAGAGAAACTATGGGTATGATTTAACGGAAATAAAACAGAGTCTCGGGTCGAGTGCGTTTAGTTGGGTGTTTCCCGGCGCTAGCAGCGTCGAGAACAACCCCGCTAATTAAACGTGAGTCTGATTCATTTTAGGGCCTCAGTGAGGAACACCACGCCGAGGCCGCACTTAGTCCTATTTCCTGCACTAACGAGCTCCGCTCACCAATGCATGGCGCCCCAATCTCTAGACCTCCCATCACATCCTGTAGAACTGGCCTATAAGAGGGTCATTGAGCCCCCCCCAACCCCCCCGCACCCTACTTCATAAGGAATTTTGCCCAGGCCCGATCCTCGATGTGGGCAAAATTCCACCTTGGCACTGCCAACCTGGCACCCTGGCAGTGCCTCTGCCTGGGTGCCAGTGGGGATGCCAGGGTACCACCCTGCCCAGAGGCCCACTACGCAGGAGCCCCTGATTGCCTGCGAGGCCCCTAAGTGCTGTTCTGCCTGGTCCACATTGGCGGAATGGAGTGCTAAACAGGTGCTTGCTCGGGGTCTCCTCGGCGTGTGGGTAAGATTCCGTGCCTTGGGTAACTCCAGTGAGAGCAAATTCAAGTGAGCTTAACTGTACACTTAAATATGCAAATCTGGGTAATGCCTATTGTGGGCGGGATCCAATTCGTGACATCTCCTGAGATCCCATTAGATCGCACGACACTTGACAAGCCGCGTAAATCTCATTAGAGGCCTCTGGTGCGATTTACCGCCCGTGTTGCGCCCCAATTCAAACAGTTATTGCAAACAGTTATGTGGAATACTTCAATAAAAACATGAATTGCTTGATATACACAACACGTCAGTCAGCAAGTTTAAAGAGAAAAAGCAACTGATGACATTGTTTGATGTGTATCCTTCATTAGTTCTCTTTAAAATTGCTGTCTGGTCTGCATTTCCACCACTTGAGTTGCAGATTTCCAACAAGAATAATAAATTTTGCTTAATTTGCATCTCGTAACTTGAGGTAAAAGCAACACTTGCAGGGCTATCAAGATTGACTATGCAGAGCTTTATTTGCTGTTTCTCAAATTGTGAAATGCTCCAATATGGTCAAGCAGCAATTGTTTTCTCTTTGGTATTCTTGAATCAAAGTGTGTAACTTATTTTTCTACATATGTCTGAAGCTGCCATGACTTCATGTATTCCCAGATTTGCAAGTATTGCGGTTGAATTTTCTTTTTCATGCATCTCCTTCTAGTCCTTTGTGTGATGTTTTCTTACCTCGGTTTCATTGACCCACAACTCCCAATCCAACCCTGATTATTAATATTCTGTAGGTCAAAGTGACTGCATGTTTTTGTGTCATGAACTCTTTCATGATGCCTCGGAGGGATACAGGGCAGCTTTTCGAGAACCTCTTGGGCAGCTTATTGAGCTACAAAAATGCATTATCCCAAAAATGCAGGTGTAATCAGTGAACAGTGCTGTGATGTGAGATAATCTTACACTCCAAATGTTTTGCATCTCATCCTTTCAAATAAACTTTGGGATTATCCCCCTCCGGGGGAACTTGAATGTTAATATACATTATGTTCTGAAACAGCTTCCGTGGCAACGCTCATTTTTTAAAGAAAGAATAAACTTATTGTTGCATGTTTCTACCCCTTGATCCTCAAAGTAGAACCATATCTGGGAACCGACACTTTGAAGATTCAAAATGCATATGCCATTATATCAGATGTGTAACATTTAATTTTAATATGTCCAAATGTTGATACACGACATACAGAAGTATTTTTTTCGTTAAAGTAGCTGATTGAGATAATGATGGGGGGGGGGGTTTCATTGGATTCTCAGTTTATTATACTGTATTAAAATGTCATCACATTCGTAAAAGATTTAGTCTGAGTTGAAAAATATTGTATATTGAAGCAATACAGTTCTGCAATAACCAAGTATAACATTTCTACCTTTTTCTTGTGTTATTTTGATTATTTTACAGTTAAAAGCAGCCTTCTGCACTGTTAATTCTATGATAATCTATGCTGTTGAAAAAATGTGTTATGCTCAATTAAAACTTCAAACAAATACCAATCATAGTAACAATGGCTATAGGAAGAAAAATACATTTTAGAGCCATCATCTTTATCCTCCCTTTAAATCTAGATTGGAAACAAAACTCCTTTTATAGAGTCAGCGTTAATTGAATTGCATCCATGGTATTCATGACTGGGGTTTCTTCCTGTTCAAATCATTCTATGCAATTCTACATCAGGATAAATTCACACAAAAATTGGATTTAAATAAGATCATCTCATTCCCATTTTAAGATGGAATCCCATAGAATGGAATCCCAAGTTGGAAATCTGTCTGAAAAAATGAGATTCTGAGAACTCCACTGACTAGAAAAGGGCATACAAGTTGAATTCTTTGTTCCGTAATTAAATAAATTAACCTCTGGTCATGCTGGTTTCCTTTACTCACAGCTAGTCATTCTTCTGATGAGAGTTAAATATTTTGAGTTTCTTTTGAACTGGTACAAATGAGATCAGAAAAAGGCACTACTTGTCATTGGATTCATTTGGTCACCAAAAAAAAAGGAGAACTAAATGTTTGTCTTTCCAAGCATTATTACTTTATACGTAGACCATGCTGACATATGTACAATAATTGATAACATAACCTATGACTCCCAAAATACACTCCCAGTTTTCCTTCCATCAGATCTGGGTCTTTTGTAAACGGGTTGATAGAGATTGATCACTATGACTAGTTAACAACTCTATTATCATTGTATATGTGATTACCAGGATAATAGATGGCGAACTAGAAGGGCTTTGGTCTATTTTAGTCTAGAAATTCTAATATTCCTAAATTGTGTCAAGGAAGCAGCCATTTTATTAAATTGTTATTTGCAGTATGTATCTTGAGAGGCTGCCTGACTTCTGGGAATGCAGGGCACAGTGAAATGAATGTAACTGAGCAGCATCCGTGCACATTGGAGGCTCTTTACTCAAAGTGAATTTATTTAAGGAATTGGTAGAGCTGGGACAATTATTGAGTGCCTCAACCCACTTGCAAGGCGGACACTGAACGTCTTGACAAATGCCTGTTTCATATGTAGTATATCACAAACGCCCATTTGATACAGAGTTTGGAACAAGCAGTATCCACATAAATTCCAGCAATTTGTTCAAGTGCATGTAAGCAACCAGTGGTGTGGGACATTATTCCAGAGCATGTTATGCAGGAAGCCCTGTTAGATGTTTGACTGTTTTGCACCTCTGGAACTGACTGGAATGTTTAGCTGAGGTCTAATTTCAAAAACATAGATGCTCCTATAGATTTTCTCCCACACAGTCCAACATGAGAACAAACTGAACCAGAACAGTGTTTCTGCTCAGTATCAATATAATTGCTTTGGGGTTTTAAGTTTTGCACTTCAGATGGGATTTTCAGTGATGTTGTGATGTAACTTATATTACATTTCATTATTGAACGTTGCTCTCTGGTTCAAAAAAAAAACAATCAGGGCAAGTATTAACTAGCTCAATTGAGATCGTACAATTTCAAAACGCAACACTACTTTCTAATCAAGGGATTGAAATATTTGACATTGTGTCACACTGGCCCAAAAAGTTGTTTTCCCTTCTATGTGAGTGTATTTTTAATCGGATTCGCTCTCGTGCTCACCCCCCCCCCCCCCCCCCCCCCCACAGCCACACACACATACACATATATTATATACATACGCGCACACACAATTATTAGAAATTAACATCAGAAGTTGACTTAGTTATGCTTTTTTGCATACTTCTGTATATATTTTATTCACTTAGGTTTCTGAATGACCTTTGTGCCTGTCCCTCAGTTTGGTGTTCTCGTAGCTTTCATTTTAAGTAGTGTTTTTAAAAACATAATTGTGTCCAGCACTACAAATAAAATATGCACTTTACTTTGTGTCAGATTCAATGATGTTTACATGCTGTCGACAGGGTCTCTGGTTCTAATAACGCCAACACTTATTATCTACTGAATAGGCTAGTACTGTCTTATAACAAAAGGCCAGCTGATGTGGAATTATTTCCATATTTTAAAGAACATTGCAAATTTGAAATGCACATTTCCATCTGCAGTTCATGACGATAACATTGTGTATTTTGAATTTTGTTGGGACTTTTCCTCAGTTTACAGAGCCTTTATAATTTTGCTCATAGTAATGCAATCAGAATTTTTGTCCACTTCTATTCTTGAATAATTTGTTAGATGATTTAATTATGTCATGCCTGTTGATCGAAGGGATTTAATTTGTCCATGTGTCTTGTTTTCACCCATTAATGTACACTTATAAAAAAACCCTTTCACACTGTGGCATTAATCTGAAGGATTTCCCCCCCGGTAATGCATGAATGCAATTTCAGTTTTGAAGAAGAAACTGGGGTATTAATCAGCTTGACTCAAACATTGCAGTTTCTAGAAAGGCCCAGCTGGTGTTTTAACATTCATGTTTGTACTTCAAGCTGTCAGAACTTTGGCTAACAGGAATTATCAAATAACCACAATAATAGTTGGAAGTCTGCAATTCTTTTCAAGCAGGTGTGGTGTTAACACCAGCTCAAGCATTTGCTCCAATGTTATGAGAGGAAAAGAAAATGCTCTGCTTTGGACCTCTTGATTTATTTAGGTCAATCCATTTGTGAAGTTCCAGAAAACGACACAAGTCTTGAAATGGCAGATCACTGATCTGCCTGTAAATTCCACTGTCACATTAAAGTTCTAAATTTGAAAGAAAATAAGCCTTGATGATAAAGCCAGGCACAGCTGCATGGTCATAGCAACTGAGATAACAGAAAATTTGATTCTGTAAAATTTTCTGGGGGGTGGGGGGGGGGGGTGGGGAGTGAGCGGTGGTTGGTGCAAGACGGGTTAGGGGACCAAGAAAGAAAATGTATTTCCTCTTTCAGAAGAACTACTTGTTCCATTTCCAACTGGGAGTTCTGTGAAGATGTGCTGACTAACTGGGTCAGGAGAAGCCTACACCTGAGTAGACTCATCATCTGGTTTTATCTCCAAATTTGCAGATGATACAAAGTTGGGTGGGAGGATGAGCTGTGAGGAGCATGTGGAGATTCTTCAGCAGGATTTGGACAGGCTGAGTGAGTGGGCATATGCATGGCAGGTGCAGTATAATGGGGATTAATGTGAGGTTATACACTTCGGCAGCAAAAATAGAAAGGCAGATTATTAAAGAACAAAGAACAATTTATCCACAAAGGAACAGACCTTTCGGCCCTCCAAGCCTGTGCCGACAATGGTACCTGCCTAACCTAAAACCGTATGCACTTATGGAGTCCGTATTCTTCCATTCCCACCCTATTCATATATTTGTCTAGATGCCCCAAATGCCGCTATCATACCTGCTCCCACCATCTCCCCAGACAGTGCATTCCATATTGTTACTAACTTGCTGTTGTCTCTTAATTTGGCTCTGTTTAATTACGTTTGCTCAAGAGTCGCCAGGTATCTTTCGATACCGCCACAAGGTTCAAAACTGAATACTGATCAAAGACTCCATACATCAGTTAGTAAGTTCAAAAGCAATGCTCCTTTATTTACACACAGTCAAATCTACTCGTGCATAAAACTCTACAACCTAAACTATCACTATTACTAAAAGCCTATACTTAGCTCTGGGTGCCCACTCAGTCAGAGGAACAATGGCTGTTGCTCGGTTCTGAGGCTGCTGGGTCGAGCTGTTTACAGGGTAGCAACTAGGAGCGTCTATCTCGTAGCGTGCATTGACTTGGAGCTTACTTGGTCTGGAGCAGCTTTGGCGGGTCTCTCCTCGCTGAGACCCAAGGCCAAGAGAGTGATTCTCTCTTAGGGAATCCTTTTTATACCCCAAAAGGGCTTCGCGCGCTTTTGGGCGGGCCTTGAACTTGGCCCCAATTAATTGGGCCATTTCCCAATCGTCCTTATCGATTTTCCTCCAGTAGAGGGGTGGGTTCCCTGGTTGCTGGGCGTGTCCTAGGTGGCCGTTGGTTTGCTTTGTTTTAGTCTCCTCTGGCGCCAGGATGTCTGTCTTAGCATTGTTTACCTAAATGTTGCCTTTTGTTCCCGGGGATGGCTCATTAGTATGTAGATGGTTCTGCAGTACCGATCCTGTCTGAGAGCTACAGCTGTAATCAACAGACAGACCTTGCACCTGCTTGCTTTGTCGGTATTGTCCAATTTTCCCTGCATTCTTTGCAAGTGTCCATTTTGTAATCGGGACGTTGCCATCCCAGATGGCTACAATATATTTACCACCCTCTGTGTAAAAAATAAATAAACTTGCCTCACACATCTGTTTTAAACTTTTCCCCACGTTCTTTAAACCTATGTCCCCTTTACTCTCCTACCATAGGAAAGAGCATCTGACAATCCACTTTGTTCATGCCGTTGTTCCAGTGAGAACAGACCGAGTTTATCTAACCTCTCCTCCTAGCTAATGCCCTTCATACTAGGCAACGTCCTAGTAAACTGCTTCTGTACCCTGTCCAAAGCATCCACATCCTTCTAGTAGTGTGGTAACCAGAATTGTACACAATCTTCCAAATACAGCCTAACTAAGGTCCTATACAACATGACTTGCCAATTTTTATATTCAATGCCCCGACTGATGAAGGCCAGCATGCCATATGTCTTCTCGCCCACCTTATCCACATGCATGCCACTTTCAGTGATCGGTGGACATGCACGCCAAGATCTCTCTGCCTGTCAATATTCACAATACCATTTACTGTGTAATTCCTACGTGCATTAGATCTTCCAAAGTGCACTACCACACACTTGTCCAGATTAAACTCCATCTGCCATTTCTCCGCCCAAGACTGCAACCAGTTTATATCTTGCTGTATCCTCTGATGATCCTCTTCACTATCCACAACTCCACCAATTTTTGTGTCGTCTGAGAACTTACTAATCAGACCAGCTACGTTTTCTTCCAAATCATTTATATACACTACGAACATCAAAGGTCCCAGAACTGATCCCTGTCAAACGGTGCTAGTCACAGCCTTCCATTCAGAAAAGCACTCTTCTGCTGCTACCCTGTCTTCTGTGCCCAAGTCAATTCTGTATCCAAGTTGCCAGCTCTCCTCTGATCCCATGTGACTTTCATCTTTTGTCTAGCATGAGGTACCTCATCTACTGCCTTTCCCTCATCGATCATCTTTGTCACTTCCTCGAAAAACTCTATCAAATTAGTGAGGCACGACCTCCCCTTCAGAAAACCATGCTGTCCAGCACTAATAAATCCATTTGTTTCCAAATGTGAGTAAATCCTGTCTCTAAGAATCTTTTCCAATAATTTCCCTACCATTGAGGTAAGGCTCACCGGTCTATAATTTCCAAGATTATCTGTGCTGCCCTTCTTAAACAATGGAACAACATTGGCTACTCTCAAGTCCTCTGGAACTTCACCTGTAGCCGCCTCCCTCAGTATTCTGGGGTAGATCCCAAAAGATCATGTGGATTTATCTACTTTAATGCTTTTTAAGATGCCCAACACCTCTTTATTAATATCAATATGACTCAGAATATCTACACACTCTACCCTATACTCCTCATCCACCAAGTCCTTCTCTTTGGTGAACACTGAAGCAAAGTATTCATTTAGTATCTCACCCATTTCCTCTGGTTCCATACATAGATTCCCCCAATATCCTTGAATGGACCAACCCTTTATCTGGCTACCCTCTTGCTCTTTACATATGTATTACCATTATTGAACCCTATCATTCTGGGATCTCCATTGGCCAGGAACTTAACTGGACCAGCCACATAAATAGTGTGGCTATAAAGGCAGAGCAAAGAACAGAGACTGTGTTTTCTGTGGCAAGTGACTCCCCCGAAGGCGGTCCGGCATCTACAAGGCAAAAGTCGGAAGTGTGATTGAGTACCCTCCTAACTAGGTGAGTGCAGCTTCAACAGCACTCGTGAAGTTGGACACCAATCTGAACAAAGCAGTCAGCTTGATTGGACCCTGTCTAACACCCTTAATACTCATTTCCTCTACCACTGTCACACACTGGCTGTAGAATGTACCCTCCACTAGATGTACTGCAGCAGCTCATCAAAGGTCCTTTCACAGCACCTTCCAAATCCACAACCGTGGAAGTGCAAGAGCAGCAGGCACATGGGCACACTGCCACCTACAAGTTCTCCTCCAAGCCCCATCTAGACTTTGAAATATGTTGCTGTTCCTTCATCGCCACTGGGTTAAAATCTTGGAACTCCTTTCCTACTCCAGACCCCTGCAAGAGTTCATGGTTGGGATGTGCAATAAATGTTGGCAACCAATGAGCGAATAAAAAATATGTTCCTGCCTTCCCTTATTAAATCAAACATTGTGCTGCAAGGATTCTAGCTATATGGCAGGTGGGGGGGGGGGGGGGGGGGGGGGGGAGACACAACACTTCATTTTATTTTAGTTTAAATTGAGACCAGGATTGAAATTGGACTAACTTGCAACAAACGTTGATGGTGTGGGGATGGAGCTGATGATGACTGAAAAATTACTGCATTTATAGTGCTTCTGTGTGCATTTGATTCAATTGCTACCTTAGTAATGAACTGTCAGATATTCTGTGAATGAGAATTGCATAAAACGGCAGCAGTTGAACAGATTGGGTAAAATATTTGTCTGTTGACACAAAAAGGGGAAGAAAAATTAGGCTGTTTAATAATAAAAAAATGCAGTTTTTTTTAAATTGGAGGTATTGGTTTGAATTCAGGAAATATTTACAGTGCTAAAACTGGCTACCAAGTAGATTTCAGACTAAGTCGGATTTAACTGCAGATTTTTAAACGTTGAGCAAATAACACTTTTGTTTTTTGGAATTTGCTGCACCCTACATGTACTTAATTTTGGGTAGGTTATGAAAGGGTCAAATTTGGTTGTGATCATTTTTTTCTTTCCTTCCCACCCCTCAAAACTTAAGTTCATTTTACAGCACATATTTATTGTAAATGCATTGCCACAACCATTAATAAATCTGCCAACAGTGTTCCGAGAGCCCTGGTGCCATGAATTAGGTTTGCACTTCCTTGCCACAGTTTTCTATTCTCTATATGATTCTTCACTCAACCAATGCTACATAAACTTTATCATTATACATTTAGTCATGCGGTGGTACAGAAATTGCATGAACTCCTCTCCTTAGCCTGGTAGAATTCACCCGATTTGGTGAAAAATAGAATGGCGCAAGAACCTGAAAAGCAGGAGAAAGATTACTTGTAAGACGAGAAATATTATTTCTCCAGTTGGGAAAATAGATTTGTACATTTGTAGCCAAGTTATTTTGTTCCTGTTCATACTTGTTCATCTTGTGCTCCAGAGAAATGGAAAAAATATTTCTCAGTTATAGCTATTTATTAAATATCAGCTTGTCATCTCATTATTTTTCTCTGTCAGCTTAGCACAATAGCACAGTGGTTAGCACTTTTGCTAACAGTTCCAGGGTCCCAAGCTTGATTCCTGGCTTGGGTCACTGTCTCTGTGGACTTTGCACGTTCTCCCCGTGTCGGCGTGGGTTTCCACCAGCTGCTCCAGTTTCCTCCCACAAGTCCCAAAAGACGTACAGTTAGGTAATTTGGACATTCTGAATTCTCAAACTGGTGCGGATTGTGGCGAATCAGGGATTTTCACAATAATTTCATTGCAGTGTTTTATTATTATTATTATTATAGCACTTGCCCAAGTCAGAAGGTGGTTGATTTAAGCCATTGTTTTTCAAACTTTTATTCCCGGGACCCACTTCAACCGGCCGACTTTCGGGACCCACGGCAAGTGCCCTTTGCAACATCCCATTTTTTGCTAACCTTTGATGCGATAGGTGGGCCTGCTTGGTCCTCATGATCTCCCTCCAATCAGGTTCACAGGAGGAAAGGACAATGTGCATATCGGGTGCAGTGTTCAGCCAGTTGTTCAGACCAAGCTAGAGTCACAGACTCTTGTCGGTTGTGGCAAGGCCTAAACAACATAACTGGCTACAAAGCGAAGCCGAGCAGTATCTCCAGCAGCAACGCACCCCTCCCCGATGAACTCAATGCATTCTATGGAGCGGGAAACCAACAAGCTGCTGTCGAGTGCCCCAGTAACCCAACACACACCCATATCCACCGTCACAGCTTCCGAAGTCAGGTCGGCCTTTCTGAAAGTGAACCTTGGAAGGCGATGGGTCCGGCCGGGATCCCTGGTTGTGCACTCGGAGCCTGCGCAGACCAGCTGGCCGATGTGTTTGCAGACATCTTTAACCTGTCCCTACTCCGCTCTGAGTTCCCCACCTGCTTCAAGAAGACCATCATCATACCAGTGCCAAAGAAGAACCAGGCAACGTGCCTCAATGACTACCGTCCAGTGGCCCTGACATCAATCGTAACAAAGTGCTTCGAGAGGTTAGTCACGAAGCGCATCAACTCCATACTCCCAGAACGCCTAGATCCACTGCAATTCGCATACTGCCGCAACCCGTCCACAGCAGACGCCATCTCCCTGGCCCTACACTCATCCCTAGAGCATCTCGACGACAAGGACTCTTACATCAGACTCCTATTTTATTTATCCGCCTTCAACACCATAATCTCAGCCAAGCTCACAGCAAAGTTCCAAAACCTAGGACTTGGCTCCTCATTCTGCAAATGGATCCTCGACTTTCTGACCCAGAGACCGCAATCAGTAAAAAATAAACCACAACACCTCCTCCATGTTAGTCCTCAATATCAGGGTCCCACAAGGCTGCGTACTTAGCCCCCTTCTATACTCCCTGTACACACGTCTGCGTGACAAAATTTGGTTCCAACTCATCTACAAGTTTACTGATAACACAACCATAGTGGGTCGGATCTCGAATAAAGATGAGTCCGAATACAGGAGGGAGATAGAAAACCTAGTCGAGTGGTGCAACAACAATCTATCCCTCAATGCCAGCAAAACTAAAGACTGGTCATTGACTTCTGGAATCAAAGAACTGTACATACCCCTGTCTGCATCAATGGAGCCCAGGTGGTGATGGTTAACAGCTTCAAATTCTTAGGAGTGCACATCACCAAAAATCTATTCTGGTCCACCCATGTCGATCCGACCACCAAGAAAGCACAACAGCACCTATACTTCCTCAGGAAACTAAGGAAATTTGGCATGTCCACACGGACTCTTACCAACTTTTCCAGATGCACCATAGGAAGCATCCTATTCATTTGCATCACAGCCTGGTATGGCAACTTCTCTGCCCAAGAACGCAAGAAACTACAGAGTCGTGGACACAGCCCAGTCCATCACATGAACCTGCCTCCCATCCATTGACTCTATCTACACCACCCACTGCCTGGGGAAAGCGAGCAGCATAATGAAAGACGACTCCCACCTGGCTTACTCACTCTTCCAATTTCTTCCATTCGGCAGGATTTACAAAAGTCTGAGAACACGTACGAACGGATTCAAAAACAGCTTCTCCCCCGCTGTTACCAGACTCCTAAACGGCCCTCTTATAGACTGACCTGACAAATACTACACTCCTGTATGCTTCACCTGATGCCGATGTCTATGTATTTACATTGTGGACCTTGTGTTGCCCTTTTATGTATTTTCTTTTTATTTTATTTTCATTTATTGAATGATCTGAGCTGTTCGCAGAAAAATATTTTTCACTGTACCCCAGTACATGTCACAATAAACAAATCCAAATCCAGTTCCTTTGTTCTGTCTTCATTTTTGTGAGGACAGAAAATCCGACCTCGCACGAACTTGTAGGTTGCTGTGAAGGGGAATAGCAACAAAATGTTTGGTTTACGCAGCACTGGATACTCCTTGGAGTCGCAACTCCAGAATGCTGACAGCCTCATGGACTTGCGCATGTTTTTAATGTGATGTCGCAGGTGAGGAGCAGGGGTTCAGTCTCTTCATTTGGAGTCACCTATAAGTTAATAATTGACTCTGGGGCCTCAAACCCAAAAGGAGTTTTCACCCACTTCTCTTTCAAAATTGCTCCTCTGGAAATCCGTGCAGCCAGATGCAACTGAATATGACTTGCCAGTCTATTGGCAGTTCTCTCACTAACAGTTTTCTTCGATGTATCGTAGCAGTGTGAGGAACATGTAGCGGTTTTGGCTTTGTATACTGGTATTTGCCAAACTTCCAATGACTTTTCTTCACAGTTATGAAAGCAATCATCATCTTTCCCTTACAATTTGATGTTCAGTTTGTTTAGAATTGAAAAGATGTCTGCAAGGTAAGACATAGTTAGCATCCAACTTTCATTTGCCAGTACTTCCCTGCATATTGCACACGGGCTTTGCATCCTGATTTGCATTGGCACAATAACAAAGCCATACCTCAAGAAATCATTTTAATACTGCTTTGTTCCAGATTCCAATTTCTTAATTGGTTGTTCACCAGAAACCTAGGAGTTCTGTATACAGCTCACATTGGCACTGCTTTATTCTGCCGTGGAGACTCCTAAGCAGCGCTCTCCGTTATGAGATCCTGGCCTGTTTAAGTCTCTGGCTCTTTATTCCTTATCAACAGTCCTGTTGCTTGTTTGCTTGCTGGTAGCTACAAAATGGCGGAATCTCTCTTCCGTGATTTCATGCCCAAAGCACAGATGCAGTATAAGCGTTGTGCACATGACCTGCTCTCTGTCGCCGCTTCTGGTGGGAAGACTCCATTGTTCGTATTTAAAGACCAGTTACAACCAGCATTCTCAACTTAAAAGCTGGCTGCAGCCGACATTCTTAAAAGCCGTTCGAGCCATTGGGCGCTTTTCCTGTGATTGGGAATCCGGAACCCACCCACAGGCCACGACCCGCAATTTGAAAAACTCTGATTTAAGCCTTGTACGAAGACATAATTGAGGCTAACACTTAAACCCAGTGTAAAAGAAATACTGCACTATTGGTGAAACATACAAGTGAATGAAGAAAAATCTATGGCAGTGTTCTCCCAGTTTCTGGGCCAGCAATAAACCTCCAAACAACATTGGTTAATAAACTGTGTATTTTGAGGGACCGTATATACAATCCGCCTCATGTTCCCCTAAAAAGTAATTCTGACTATTCTTCTGACAAAAGGCCATCGACCTGCCACGTTAAGAGGTTGGTCCTTTTCTCACTGTTCATTGGCTCTTTTCTGCTCTTTCTTACTCTGCTTTTTGTCGCCACTCTTTCTCCACGTTGTTTCTCATGTCCTGAGTGCTCTTCCTCTTTCTGTCTCCCCTGCCCTCTGTCAAATTGAGTTGCGTTTACATTTTAACCGATTGAAGAAACAAGACTATTGCATATTTCAGTCAGCTTGTATATATTTTTTTCTTTGAGCGCAGTAAGTACTGGGCATGGAATGAAAGGTATTCACAGGCAGTGCACCTGGAATTATTAATTTATTGCCTGCAGCCACTTTCACTCATGATCTACACTGATACGACTGCATTAGTCTGTGATGTTTTATGATGGTGTGTTGAACCTTTATTAACTACTTCATTACTAAATTACTAAATAATCTATTTGATCAGCAACCCACTGTAATGCCTGGCCTGAGTAAAAATCCACATGGCATGGTCTGTGAATGTATCCACGACTGGTTGCTGTAAGAGCCTCCAGCATCTTTTCTTTTATTTCATTGTAACCACAGCTGCTTTGATTGTACTGTGAATGTGGTTTCTTTGGTCAAAAAGCTAGAGCAAGTGCTCCCACTGTGATAATGTCAGGCTGTTGAATGCCTTGACATTTATTACAGGTTTTGTCATCCTACTGGAACTGATTGTGGTGTTTCACCACACATGTAATTGTCAGTGATTAGACCTAACAATACAGGTATTGACATTCCAAGCACCCGGTCATAGAGGGGACAAGTGGTTGTCTCTTGGTAATAAGAATCTTGTAATGGTCAACTCGTAACAGTTGCTTTGCTATATGTTTAGAATTCAGTTAAGTTGGAACATATTTTTTTTATATAATAAAGCTTGTATAATTTAATGTCTTGTGGTACCCATGGGCAAAAATGTTACATGGGTGGCACAGTGGTTTCTGCCTCACAGCACGGGTCCCGGGTTTAATTCCGGTCTTGGGTGACTGTGTGGAGTTTGTTCTTTCTCCCTGTGTCTGCATGGGTTTCCTCCAGGTGCTCCGGTTTCCTCCCACAGTTCAAAAAGGGTAGGCTGTGCTAAATTGCCCTTTAGTGCCCAGGGCTGCACAGGTTAGTTTACAGGGATAGGATTGGGCGTGGGCTTAGGTTGGGCGCTCTTTCAGCCGGTCGGTGCAGACTTGATGGGCCGAATTGCCTCCTTCCGCACTGTAGGAATTCTATTCTTGTTTTGCAGTGGGCAAAACAGGGCATTCAGCCCATCAGGTCTACTAGTGTTTATGCTCCACATGACACTTCTCCTACGTTACTGTGCTCTCATAGTTTTATAATTTAAGGTAGCCAGTTTGTTTTTCCCAATTAAGAGGCAATTTAGCGTGGCCAATCCACCTACTCAGCGCATCTTTGGGTTGTGGGGGTGAGCCCCACGCAGGCACGAGGAGAATGACCCGGGGCCAGGATCGAACCCGGGTCCTCGGCGCCGTAGTGTGCTCACACTATTGACATTCTTCTATTCCTTTTTCCCTCATGTACTTATCTAACCCCTTAAATGCACCTATGCAATTCACCTCAACTACTCGGGTAATGTATTTCAAATTCTATTCTAATCTATTGCCTCAACTCCCTCTGCTCCTTTCCCATTGTTTTACTCTGTTGCTGTTTTCTTTCCAGTGTTTGTTTATGTTGTGTGCTTTCTTTTTCACTCTTCTCTCCTCACCCCACCGCCATCACTGCATTGTTTTTATTTCACAATCCTATTCTGTCCCACCATTTCTCTTTCATTTTTTGTTAATTTGTTTTCTCAATTTGTCTCCTTGCTGTAAATTAAGTTATCCACCTGTTTTCATGCATTTTCTTATGCACATGTGCTGAATGTTTCTTATTTATGGCAAGGCAAAATGGCAACCATTAGGAAGTGGGTATTTGATCAGGTAGCAATGAACCTCATCATCATAGTGGTTATAGCACAGAAGGAAACTATTTGGTCCACCATGTCCATGCTAGCTCTCTGCAACAGCAACTTTGCCAATCTCACTTCACTCTTTCCTTGTAACCCTAAAACTTTTTTTCTCTTTACTATATATCCAATTCCCTTTTGACAACCAGGACCACACCACACCCTCGGGCAATTTATTCCAGATTCTAACCACACTCTGCATAAAAAGGTTTTTCCTCTTGTCACCATTACTACTGGTTTAGCACAGTGGGCTAAATAGCTGGCTTGCAATGCAGAACAATGCCAGCAGCGCGGGTGCAATTCCCATACCGGCCTCCCCGAACAGGTGCCGGAATGTGGCGATTAGGGGCTTTTTACAGTAACTTCATTGAAGCCTACTTGTGACAATAAGCAATTATTATTATTACTTATGCCAGTCATTTTAAATCTCTGGTTCTAGACCTTCACCAACAGAAACAGTTTCTCACTATCTCCTCCATGTTGACACCGAATGATTTTGTGCATCTCTATCAAATCATCTCAATCTCTTGTCTAAGGAGAAGAGCTGGTGTCTCACCTCGGGAACCCTTCTAATTTTCTGCAATTCTTTCTAATGGCATTATATCCTTCCTAAAGTGCAGTGTCCCGATTTAGGCACTCTATTCGAGTTGAGGTTGAACCATAGCTTCCTTGCTTTTGTACTCCACGTCTCTATTTGTTGGCCGACTTTCTCAACCTGCCCTGCCACCTTCAACAATCTGTGCAAACGTATCCTCAGACCCTGCTATTCATGCACCCCCTTTACAATTGTACCTTATTTTTATTGCCCCTCTTCGTTCTTCCTCACAAAATATATCTATTCACACTTCTACATTAAATTTCATCTGCCGTGTATCTACCCATTCCACCAGCCTGTTTCTTACCTCTTGAAGTCTATCACTATCCTCACAGTTCAGGTTTTGTGTCATCTGCAAATTTTGATATTGTGCTCTGGGCACCTAAGTCAAGGTCATTAATGTATATCAAGAAAGCAGTGGTCCAGATACCAAATCCTGCGGAACTGCACTTTAAAACTCCAGCCTGATAACCAATCTGTGTTCATGCTGCTTCAGCCCTTTTGTTCCATGGGATTCAATCTTCTTCAACCCTCTTTGTTACCTCGTCATAAATCTCAGTCAAGTTAGTTAAACATTTGTTGCCTTTAGCACATCCATGCTGACTTGTTATAATTAATCCACAATAATCCAAGTTGCTGTTAATTTTGCTCCAGATTCCAAAAAGCTTCCCCACCACTTGAGGTTAAACTGACTGTTCTGTATTGCTGGGTTTATCTTTGACACCCTTCAAAAAAAGCTAATATTTGCAGTTCTTCAGTGCTCTGGCACAAATCACTTGTATAAGGATGATTGGAAGATTGTGGCCAGTATCCCTGCAACTTCCACCTTTACTTCCCTCACCATCCAGTCTTGGTGATTTATCGATTTGAAATAATTGAAAACTTTTCCAATACCACCTCTATCAATTGTTAGCCCATCCAGCATCTCATTAACTTCCTCCTTTGCTATGACTTCAGTGGTGTCTTCTTCCTTGGTAACGACAGATGCAAGTTGAGCACCCCTTAACCGAAATTCCGCAATCCGCACTTTTTCTCGAGAGCCAACGTGATGTCACGTGTGGGAAATCCCCCAGTGCACGCTGCATATGCGCAGTTCCCAATGTGCACCACAATGCGCAGTTCCCAACCCACGCCACACATGCGCAGTATGTTCCAAAATCTGAAAAATTCCGAAATTTGATGCAAGCATTTTGGATAAGGGATTTTCAACCTGTATTCATTTAGTACCTCAGTCATGTCTCCTGCTTTCGTGCCTTGGTATTTTTGGTCTCTAATAATCCCTACCTGTCTACTTACTACCCTTTTCCCATTTATTTGTTTTTGAAAACTTTTGGGTTTCCCTTGCTAGCTACCAGTCTCCTAACGCCTCCTTTGCCTTTTTCTTTTTTCACTTCTCTGAATTCTATATATTCAGCCCCGTTTTCATATGTATTATCAACCTGAGAGCTGTGATATGTTCCCTTTTTAGGCTTCATTTTATTCTCTATCTCTTTCGTTGTCCAGGTGGATGCCCTACCTTTCCCCTTGTGGGAATATAACACGACTATACTTAAATCAGCCCAAACCTTTGTTGTCATCACAACATATTATCTGCATCCGCAGCTAACCTTCTGTGCAGTTGAAGCTGAAAACATTGCAGGTTGGGTCTCGTTCTGGCGTGTGGAATAGAGTGTATGCATTAGCACAGGATTCTTTTTTTAATATAAGTTTAGAGTACCTAATTATTTCTTTCCAATTAAAGGCAATTTAGCATGGCCAATCCACCTACCCTGCACATCTTTGAGTTGTGAGGGTGAGACCCACGCAGACACGGGGAGAATGTGAATAGCACAGAATTCTTACAAAAAGAACAAAGTAGAATTTATTTGACACCTTCAGTGTTCCAAGTGTGTTTCAAAGCATTTTGCAGCCAGTGAAGTGCAATGTTACATAGGTAAACACTGCCGCCAATTTGCACAAAGCAAATGAAACACATGAACAGCAGTGTGTCTCAGAGGTTTGATTGAGTGATGACTGCTGACCAGGGCATTGCCAGAACTCCTGCGTTGCTCTTTGAATAGTACTGTGGGATTTTCTGGTGCACCAGAGCAGAGATACAGGGCCTCAACTTAATGGCACATCCAGCAATTCAACACTTAAGAACTTCATTGAAAGATTAGCACGGTTATGTGCTCAGTTGCTGGAATGGGGCTTGAATCCCTGACTTGATCAGGGAAAAGAATGAAAACTCAGAGCAACGCTGACACTAGCTTGTCATAAGCCTGTTTTTTAAAAATTCATTCATGTGATGTGGGTGTCGCTGGCTGACCAGTATTTATTGCCCACCCCTAATTGCACTTGATGGGGCAGTTAAGAGTCAACCATATTGTTGTGGATCTGGAGTCGCATGTAGGCCAGACCAGGTATGATGGCAGATTTCCGTCTCTAAAGGACATTGGTGAACCAGATGGGTTGTTACAACAATCGCCAATGGATTCATGGTCATCTTTAGACTTTTGATTCCAGATTTTCACATTGAATTCAAATTTCACCATCGGTAGTGGTGGGATTCGAACCTGTGTCCCCAGATCATTATCCTGAGTTTCTGGTTTCTAGTCCAGTGACAATACCACTACTTCACCACCTGCCCATGGTGTGTAGCACTTGAAAGGCTTGAGGGCTGCAGTTGGGTTGGGGACAGAGGAGGAGAGCTGATTTCTAAAATCAACAAGCACAGGTGGGTGGGTGATGTTGGTTTGACAGATTGTCATAAACGTGTGGAAGGAAACAGAGTCCAGAACAAGACATAGTGGCTGATTTGGAGCCCAGGATAGACCTGCGGAATTGCAAGGATTGTGAGCAAATATCCAGAGAGTTCAGTGAAACACAGGGCAGGATGGAACCAGGTTGTGTATGTTCAGACTGGCACCGAATGACGGAGCCTCAGGGTATGCACTAAAAGAAGTATTGAGAGCACTGACCTTCCATTTGTATTGGAATATTACAAGTATTAGCAATGGATTCAAGACCGTTCATTCCAAAAATGTGGCAGAATGGTGAAGTGATAAAGTTCGTATCAGGCCCTCGAATGTAAAAAGGAAGCATTTCTGGGTGAGGTGTAATTTTTATTGCATTTATTTTATTTCAAATTTAATTATTAAGGATATATACGTATATACTAAAGTTGATATTGATATAACCTTGAAACATTTGCAAGAATTTCGGATTTTTGATTTCTGGTTGAAAGGTGTTTAGTGAATGGAAGCTTTTGAAAGTCCTTCACAATTAGTCAATGGAGAATTTGTATTCTTAGAGAATTTCTTCTTAGTTTTGAGTATGAATGGCACCTTCTCACCTCTATGGATGTGTACTAAATGCCGAATTATTAACTGTATCTTTAGATAAATGTTTTTAAAGAATGTTAAAGTTCACCAGAGGCAACATATTATTTACTGCAGTCACATTTTTCTTGATTTGAACCTAATGCACAAGAAGTGATGTGTTATCAGATTAAATGTCAATCCAAAGCACATGTACCTAGCCCTGTGGCTACATTCTTCTAATTCCATATGCCATTACGTTTGCTACAATTTGGATTTACATTTTGTCTTAGATTTTTGCTTGTTGAATGTAACATGGCTTGGAAATTGACCATCTGCTTCTCATATTTTCTATTATTATACATTGCCATGCATGCTATAAAGCCTTTCACAAGCTGGATCTGTCCAGTGTCACCTTTCATTTCTGAAAGCCACCCGTTCATGTATTTTTTTTGTGTGCATGGTCCTAAACTGCTCATTGCTGGGTATAGAATTGCAGTCTTCAGGTACATGCATAGCTTATGTTTTATGTGATCTACAGGGTGCTATTACAGATTTTTGGTACTTTGTGAATGATTTCTGTAACCAGAAATATCAGCTGTGGCTCAGTGGTAGCATTCTGTTCCAGTTTAAAAAAAAATTTTTTAATAAGGGCAATTTAGCGTGCCCAATCCACCTACTCTGCACATAAGAATAATCTTTATTATTGTCACAAGTAGGCTTACATTAATTAACGCTGCAATGAAGCTACTGTGGAAATCCCCCAGTCGACACACTCCGGCACCTGGTCGGGAACACTGAGGGAGAATTCAGAATGTCTAATTCACCTAATGTCTTTGGGCTGTGGGGGCGAGACCCACGCAGACATGGGAGAATGTGCAAACTCCACACTGATCGAACCCGGGTCCTCGGCGCAGTGAGGCAGCAGTGATAACCACTGCGCTACCGTGCCGTCCCAGTCCAGTTTCTTGTCCAGTTTTGTAGTTATGAATTCAAAAACCACTTCATACAGGTGGAGCTTGATTTTAACTTGGCTGACCCATCAGGAATCACCGAAGGAGGCTAGAAATCAGGCACCCAGACATTGGGGTTCCCCCACATGCTATGGAATTTTAACCAAACGGTTCCTGCCCAGAGGTCGGCCAGTTTTTCAGCTTTGCCTTACAGTTGGGTGGGAAACTGTCTTCAGGCGACCACACAACCAATGAAGTCTGCACTTGGGGCAGGAGATGTCGTTGGGTTTGGGGTGGTGGTGTGGTGAGTTTGCCTGGGATGTGGGTTGAAAAGAGTGAGTAACTTGGCCTGGAGAGTGTGGGGGGAATTCACAGCCTTGCGACCTGCAGCAGGGTTGAAGGTATTGCGGGGGGGGGGGGGGGGGGGGGGGGGGGGTGGCGGAACGGTTAGGATGAGTCTCTGATCATGAGGGGAGAATGGGATGAAGTGAAGCTGTTGTCCAGCAGTAACGGAAAGAACTTGCCTTCTGAATTCAGCCCAAGATTTGGGAAACCTTGACACCCACCGTTAAATTCAAAATGATGAATGCAAATGAGACCTGCCTTTTGTTATATTTTTAGAAATGCCATCTCGGCTCCTGTGAATGAGTTGAAAGTACCCTGCCCTCTAACCTCGTCTCATCCTTCCTCTGGGTTGGAGGCCGGTTAGGTTCGGGATTCAGCTTTTGATCATTTTTAACCATCCGGACCAAACCCGCCTTTATTCAGTATTGAAGGTGTACTGTATTGTTGGAGGTGTTGTCTTTGAGACATTAACTTTAGCTCCTGCCACCTATTGGGTGATGTAGGAAATGATGTGGCACTGTAAGAGGAATAGCTGAGGCTTCTCTATAGACAACATAATTCCCAACCAACATCACTGAAACAGATTACCCAGTCATTATCGCATTGTTGTTTGTAAGACCTAGCTTGGCACAAATTGGCTGCTGATTTTCCCTACTTTACAACAGTGAATAGACTTCAAAAGCACTTAATTGACTGTGAAATGCTTTGGAATTTCCTGAGTTCATGAAAGATACTATATGAATGCAAGTTCCTGCTCGTCTTCCTATCAGTTTGGATCACATACTGTAATGAGTTTCATGAGCATGACTCATTTTAATAGTTTATAGCATGTTTTCAGCTTATTAATTTTTGAAAGTCTAGTCACTTTTACTTAATCTTTATTAGTGCCAGAAGTAGGCTTACATTAACGCTGCAACGAAGTTGCTGTGAAAATCCCCTAGTCGCCACACCGGCGCCTGTTTGGGTACACAGAGGGAGAATTCAGAATGTCCAATTGACCTAATGAGCATGTTTTTTGGGACTTGTGGGAGGAAACCGGAGCACCAGGAGGAAACTCAGGCAGACATGGGGAGAATGTGCAGACTAGCACAGACCGACCCAAGCCGGGAATCAAAATTGGGACCCTGGCGCTGTGAAGCAACAGTGCTAACCACTGTGCTACCATGCCCCCCTTTACTTTGAATATTTACTTTTAAAATATTTCAAGGTAATTTTGTGTTTTTGAAATAAGGGACGGGGTGGGGGGAGACAACCTGCTGTTTATCTCTCTGAAAACAAATGCACCTAAATTAAGTGCAATTCAGTAAAGGCTAGCCCAGAAATTATTTAAAATAAATGTAATTTGTTATTCGGGTTGCTCCTTCAATGTCAGTTGGAATTTTCAATTTCATAAAACCTGAACTGAAAATTAATGTTATCTGGAGAACTTGTACTTGGTTAGACCACTATTGCATTCAGCACAGTTAACTATTGGAGCAGTAAAAAAATTGGATTGCAACTTTTGTACAGGGAAATTTTCTAAAATTTAGGACTAAGGACTACACTGTAATGCAAAGAGTGGGGATTTTCCTTTTTAATGGAGAATTCCTGCATCTTTTTACATAGACTTTTTCCCCAATAGGCTGAAACTGGTGCAGAATTCCACCAGGTTTCTCATAATTTGAATAACCAATATTACAAATTGTATTAAGTTGTTGGTCACTAAGTTTAAAGAAAAATCATATTTGATACAGTTATGACACCCTGGGCTAGTGCGCGGTCAATTACAGCCCCAAAGAACCTGGAATCCCAATCCAAGTGAATTAATCAATAATTTGTATTAAGTGTCTGAGATCTTTGGCCCTTGACTGCTCCAATGACGTACAGGCACCAGATTTGTAAGTGAAACACATCAACTGTTTATTTAGAACAAAAATAGAGACTGCATGCAATAATTATAATAGAATAACGATCAGCTAATCTACTACTCCCCCCACCCCCACATCCAACTTTTACAGTCCACCCCTTTCACAGTCCACCCTCTACCCAAACACACAAGATCGACACACACACAGAGGGAAAACAGTAAAATAATAGGAATTAAAATAGGAAATGAAAGGTGAATGTCCTTCCAATGTCGAAGCTGTTTTTTCATCAGGTTGGCCTTCCAGGACGTGGAGTGATTGTAACCACCGGTTGAATTGCCAGCGGGGATCTTTTGGCAGAGCATTCATTCAGAAGCCCCCAGCTGTAGGATTCCTCTGGGGAAGTCACTTCAACACCTTCACTACAACAGAACAGCCTCAGGCCTGTGTAATTTGTATTCGTTTTCAACTCCACCAAAATGACCAACTGCCTTCCTGAGATGCGTTCCCCACGTGAGATTTTGAAAGAGATTTTAAACTACTGACCCTGGTTTTAGCTGGTGGCTTGTCTGGTTTTTCTTAAGATTGTCTTTGCCTCCCCTCAAACTCAGTTATCTGTTTTAAAGCACCTGGCCCAGCCTTCAGATTTCTTTGCAGTACATTCTGGCTGTACAGAGAGAAACATCTTTACTTTGGATCTTTAAAAATAATCTATCAGATGAGAGGGAGAAATACGAGCTGTAACCCTCCAGCTTCTGATCAAAACGAAACAAAGCAAGATGAAATCCTCCTTGTCCTGCAAAACATTCCAGAATGGTCAGCAGCAATCAGCATTTAGTATCTACAAAGGCCCAGCAATCTGAAATAGCCCATTGGTTGACAGCAAGGTCCATCAAGATGTGTCATCTCTGATGCTAGATCAAACAGCACATCCTGCTTTTTTAAAAATAAAGATGCAGTCCAACTTAAAGGCATAGATCCCATTAACTGGCCAGGTATAAAAATTGAAATAGCAGAATAACAGAAATTAAAAGGAAAAACAAGGGACAGATTGGGATTAACAGGAGGATCCTTGCAGAGTAAAGCAACATGAGAGAGTAATCTACTTGTCCAAGAGTGGTTCTGAATGTGCAACTAAAACCTACGTTCTTCGAATAAGCTCAACTGTTATAGTTCAGCAAGTGAGGTTGCATTGATTTTTAAATCTGCTAATTACCATAAATGATCCAGCTTTTAATTAGCTTTCATTCTGTTTTCTAGCATAAAGCAAGCTGGGCAGAGTGTTATTGCCATGATGCTTCCAAATTTCTCATGTCTTTACCCCTCAACATCTCTAATCTCATCCAATCCCACAACCCTCCGAGACATCTGCGCTCTTTTAATTCTGACCTCTTTTGCAGTTCCAATTATAATTGCTCCACCATTGGTTGATGTCCCTTTAGTTGCCTAGGCCCCCAGCTCTGTAATTCTTTACACGCCCTTGCCTCTCTACTTCACTTTCCTCCTTTAAAACCTACCTCTTCAACCAAACGTTTGGTCATCTGACCGAAAATACATTCTACATCCGTTGTCATACTTTGTTTTATAATGCTCCTGTGAAACGCAGTGGGACATTTCATTACATTAAACTAATAAAGGCGCTATACTAATAAGTTGTTGTAATGGTGCTGATAAAATGATGCAACTTTGTCGTCATATTGTGGCTTGTGGGTGTTATTTAACCTCCCAGAGAGAATTTTTTTTTTTTAAAAGAAGAAATTTAGAGTACCCAATTTATTTTTTTCCAATTAGGGGGCAATTTAGCATGGCCAATTCACCTATCCTGCACATCTTTTGGGTTGTGGGGGCGAAACCCACTCAAACACGGAGAATGTGCAAACTCCACACAGACAGTGACCCAGAGCTGGGATCGAACCTGGGACCTCGGCGCTGTGAGGCAGCGGCACTAACCACTGTGCCACCGTGCTGCCCTTTCCCAGAGAGAATTAACTGGAGAATTTATTCCTTGTTTCATATTGCTGATGCTGTTATTTGGAATGCTATCTGTAAAACTGGCTAACAGCGCTAGGCTTGTTTCAAGTGTCACTGCATTATGTTCATGAAGAGTAGTTGTAAACACTAGATATATTGAAGTCACTTTTGCCATTAATGCTCCTATGTTTTTGTGCTGAGGTACTGTACATTATATCTTCAGTTTACATTTGTCAGCACAAAGCCTCCTCTATTATATACCAATTAACTACTTCATTTGTTTAACGGGCAGTATCACAAGAGTTCAATCAAAACGTCTGCATCAGTCAACCAATCTCAATTCTGGCAGACAGCCTTTAGTTGCATTAATCCCATTGTTCTCTTGCAATCGCTGATGCACAGCTTTTTGATGAGGTTGACCAGCCTGTTTTGGAAATTATTTGATTGAACATCGATCATAAATCATCTGTTACAAAGGTGGTGTATGTAAATTTTAACAGTATTGGTCAAATATCCCTCTTTGTTATGTGGCTGGATAGTATTTCTTTCAGGTGTTTTTACACAATTGCTGTCAAGATTGAGTGAATTAAAAAAATATATTTTTGAAGTAATAGTTTGTTACTTTTGGAATGATTTAATTGTCAAGTCAATTGCTTCTGTTTTTGCTATATAACTTGAGATCGTGGGTTAGCACTGCGGCCTCACGGCGCCGAGGTCCCAGGTTCGATCCCGGCTCTGGGTCACTGTCCGTGTGGAGTTTGCACATTCTCCCCGTGGGTTTCACCCCCTCAACCCAAAAATGTGCAAGCTAGGTGGATCGGCCACACTAAATTGCCCCTTAATTGGAAAAAAATAATTGGGTACTCTATAAATTTTTTTAAAAACTTGATCGGTTGATAATATAATAAAAATCTTTATTGTCGCAAGTAGGCTTACATTAACACTGCAATGAAGTTAGAAAATCCTCTAGTTGCCACACTCCGGCGCCTGTTCGGGTAGACAGAGGGAGAATTCAGAATGCCTAAATTACCTAAGAGCACTCTTTCGGGACTTGTGGGAGGAAACCGGAGCACCCGGAGGAAACCCACTCAGACACGGGGAGAATGTGCAGACTCCGCACAGACAGTGACCCAAGACGGGAATTGAACCTCGGACCCTGGCACTGTGATGCCATAGTGCTAACCACTATGCTACCATGCTGCCCTTATTTTCCAATTATCCCTTTTCCCTTCTTGGTGACTCAACTTTATTTGACTCACCAATTCCTCATTTTGAATTCTTAGTTCATCAAAATTCTTCCTGAGATCAGACTGAGACTGGATCAGTTCACTGCTCTTTTTTGAAAAAGGCATATTTGTTGTGTTTTCAAAAACAGGAAGATGCATAATATATAATATAAATAAAGTATAGCTATCTAATGGCCATGTCCAAAACAATTGAACAATTTTTTTAACTATTCAGTCTAAACTTATCTGTAAACTAGTTCCCATTGTCTGCACACAAACTATTTGTATTACAAAATATGACCACTTTTTAACGCGATGAAGCTTCAGTTTTATATTATCCATAGTTAAACATTTGTGTAAAAATGCTAACCAAGTTGTGGAAATGAATCAATTAGGCATGATTCTGTTTTTAGTTGAGAAAATGTTTCTGCTGCTGTCCAAATAAAAACAACAGATCAATTGCCTTGGATAGCTTTCCCATTTCTGTTCCCATCTAAAATAATATGCTCTGCGAATCATGGTTACTTTTTATTTGGAATAAATTTGACCAGGGAACACCATCCAGTTACTACATTTATAATCAGCAGAATCTACTACCTTGGTTTACAATTTAACACTCCGATACAGTACTGAGGGAATGCTGCACAGTTGGAGGTTCTGTTTTTTCAAATGAAACATTTATCAAGACTGCTTACTTGGATGGATGTAAAAGCTCTCCTAGCATTATTTCTAAAAAGAGAAAGGGTGTTATCTCTGGTGTCCTGTATCCTGGCCACATTATATCACTCAATTAACATATTTTTTTTTAAATCATAGGTCATTATCATGTTACTGTTTGTGGGAGTTTGTTGTTTACAAATTGGCTGCTCTGCTTTCCTACATTACGGCAGTGGCTACACTTGACTGTAAAGCACTTTGAAACATCCAGTGGTCATGAAAAGTATGGCTTTATTTCGAAACAAACTGCAAACTGATTAAATATAGTATTGGAACTATTCATGAGGTAACTAATAATATTTCAGAGAATTCTGAAAGGGTAACTATTATTTTCATTTGGAAATATACTTGGGTTCTTTGCAGCATCTCCCCTCTTGAGTCAAATTGTTATGGCTTCAAGTCTCACTCTAGAAACTTTGAGTACATAATCCAGGCTGACAGTCCAGTGCAATACTGAAGGACGACTGCCAGTGGTGGGTGAAAAGTTAAACTGACTCCGCTATGTCATTTCGATACTAAAACCCCCATGGCAATATGTGAAGAACTCTCCTGACCAACATTTATCATCAACCAACACCATAGATTGTCAGAACGTTATCACATTGCTGTTTGTGATATCCTTTGGGTACAAATTGGCTGCCACGTTTCCTACATGACAGCAGTGGCTCCACTTCAAAAGTACTTAACTGGATGTAAAGCATTTGGGGCATCCTAAGGTAGTGAAACTTTCTATATAAATGCAAGTTTATTAGCTCTTTCTTTCCCCTTTAATTCTTCGATGTTTAAAATTGGGATAATAGTCAGAGTAGGAATGCAATGAGCAGGCAATAGGTTGGATGGGGATTTGGAGGGGATAAAGTACCTTGGAGGAGAAAAATTAAAGGTTGCATTGGGGCAAAAGAGAAGGATTCACAGGGACCAGGGGATGGAGAATGGGAAGGTGGAAGTAAAGGATTTGAGTCCAAAGCAACAGCAAAATGTGCGTACACATAGCCTCATGTGGAATTTGGATTTCACAGGCATGGCAGAGATTTGGAACGATTTTGTGGTCGTAAATGAAAAATAAAGAGGAAATTCTATGAAAGAACAAATTTTGAACGTAGAAATCTCTCAACAGCACAGCAAAGATCCCGTGACTGATGGTCACAAGTTACTGCTATATCATGTTACAAGAATGAATCTCAATTGACTGGATTTTAAAAATGTTTTTGTAAAGAAACTAAGCAAACATTTTTAAAAATAAATTTAGAGTACGGATTTTTTTTCCAATTAAGGGGCAATTTAGCATGACCAATCCACCCAGCCTGCACATCTTTGGGTTGTGAGGGTGAAACCAGCGCAAACACAGGGGAATGTGAAAACTCAACAAGGGACTGTGACCCGGGGCCGGATCAAACCCGGGTCCTCAGCACCGTGAGGCAGCAGTGCAAACCACTGTGCTGCTCAGAAACTAAGCAAACATAAGGGTTGAAATACCGCTCTTCAGTCACACCATGGCTGATTATTGTCCAGCTTACCCAAGTGTCACTTATCCATCTTCATGCAGTTCTTAATTATTCAACTAACCATCTCCCAGCTGATGGCTCTATTTAGGCAGATTCAAAGGTATCTACCAAAAGGCAAGAAGTCATTTTGAAACCTTTTTCTAATACTCCAAATTGGAGTCCTCTGCAATAAATATGGCTGATGAAATACAAAACATTATTTGTAGCACATGCCAAATGTTCTTAATTGCTTAGTGCTTGTGGTCTCTCCTCTCTTCTAAGCGTACCTCCTACTCCATGTTTGCACAATGCTATCTTGCTCTCTGCACACCACACATTGTGCGGTCATTTATAGGACCTTTGGGAATACTGGGTCGTTTTGATAGAGTTCTTACCAGCTCATATCCAAAGCTGGTATTTTTAAGTCATTATTCAAATATAGAATGTAATTAAATGAGTAAGTAAAGCAATTAATCTTGCCCAGGAGGCATGAAGCAAGTTTTGACAAGATGAGCAGTTTTGAGATAAATTACCTAGCCACATTGTATTTAAAAAGAAGTTGAATCACTACTGTACTGAGTAGCACAGTAAAGATGATGTATGGAATTTACAAACATATTTGACTATTTAAAATCAGTTATTCTGATGGATGTCCAGTAGAGTTTGGTTCAATTGGATGTCATCAGAAAATTGCTCTCATCCCTCCAATTCCTAAGTTCAGAATATTTGTGTATGGTAGATAAAAACAACTCAGATACTGACTCTTCTGAAACACCATATTTCTCCATCCAAAATATTTTATTTTACCTGTCCCGATCGCTTTACATCTTGTGACCATCTCTTCAGCCATGTCACTACATTTCCTTTTGTCACATGTGCCAGTCCCCTTCCTTGCCACAGGTCTCTTTCGTACCTTATCTCAAATCCTTATAAATCATATCTGATATTAAACTCATTTGGAGCAGGTTTCCCAAACGGGTCTGTGAAAGGTCTCCAAGGGATCCATAATGCTAGCAGCCGCCACATGTCTTGCAAATGCCAGTGATGAGGGTGTGCGAGAGGGAGGATGAGGGTGAGCGTGTGGGTAAGAGAAAGAGGGGCGAGTGTTAAATATAAGAATATGCTTCCAGCATCACTCCCATCCACCCCCCCCCCCATTAAAAATGACAACACATGAGACTTTTTTAAAAATAAGAGTATTTTTAAAATTATTACTAGATTGCCCACTCTACTACTTCCAGGGATTAAGATTAAAGGGCCATGGGAGGGTGGCTTGGCTAGGGGTGAATATGCGGGGCCATATAGCTGGTGAATGTATTTGTGACTGTGCACCTCTTCCTAATTCCTAATATATGCATAGATGTAGCTAGAAAGACTTGTTCACATTTGATTTCTGTATTCGCACCTATTATGCAGCCAAAAAAGGGGCGTCGACATTGAGAATGTTTGGGATTCCCAAAGCTCTTGGAAGGCCACTGGAGGTTCCGTGGCTCAAAGTTTGGCAAACCCTGCTTCAGAGAATTGATTAAGCACCACTGTTTTTAAATCTTTGCCTGCAGACCCTGATTTGTTTATATTTCCCAAATGCTTTACAGTTTATTCTCATGCTATAGATTCTCATCCTCATCCAGCTAGTTAATAACTAAAGTCAAACTTGGGTCCATCTTTTTCTCAATCTCTACTGTCATGGGAGAGTACCTTTAAGAAATGGGTGTTTACTACTGCAGTGATGTCAGAGAGTGGGTGGAGCTGGGCTGTCTGTCAGCTTTTTACTTTCATAGAACATAGAAAAATACAGCACAGAACAGGCCCTTCGGCCCACTATGTTATGCCGAACTTTTGTCCTAGATTAAGAACAAATTAATCTACACCCCATCATTCTACTGTAATCCATGTACCTATCCAATAGCCGCTTGAAGGCCCCTAATGTTTCTGACTCAACTACTTCCACAGGCAGTGCATTCCATGCCCCCACTACTCTCTGGGTAAAGAACCTACCTCTGACCCCCCCCCCCCCCCCCCCCCCCCAATATCTTCCACCATTCACCTTAAATTTATGTCCCCTTGTAATGGTTTGTTCCACCCGGGGGAAAAATCTCTGACTGTCTATCTATTGCCCTGATCATCCTATAAACCTCTATCAAGTCGCCCCTCATCCTTCTCCGTTCTAATGAGAAAAGACCTAGCATCCTCAACCTTTCCTTGTAAGACCTACTCTCCATTCCAGGCAACATCCTGGTAAATCTCCTTTGCACCGTTTCCAAAGCTTCCACATCCTTCCTAAAATGAGGCGACCAGAACTGCACACACTACTCCAAATGTGGCCGTACCAAGGTTTTGTACAGTTGCATAATCACCTCACGGCTCTTAAGTTCAGTCCCTCTGCGAATGAACGCTAGCACACCATAGGCCTTCTTCACCGCTCTATCTATTTGAGTTTTAGGCTGTTTGCTGCAGGGTGTGTTTTAGTTTAGTTTTCAGAGCTGGATAGCTGCAGTCACAGCCAGAAGGTGTATGAATCTCTCTCTGTAATCTAAAGACTGTAAATCGATCCTGGTGATTTAAAATTAATAACAGTAGTGACTTTAACCTGATGTGCTTCTGATAAAGGTTTTGTTTTTAAGTCGCATGAATGTTGAAAAGGAAAGCTTAAAGGATTACTTAGTGTTGTAGTCTTTGGGGGTTGTATTTGAATTAATGGTTGCTCAAATGTTCACTGTCTGTTTTAAAAAGGTTTACTTGAGTTCATAGAATAAAGATTGTTTTGCTTTAAAAAAAAATACTTTTCCATTTCTGGTCCATCACACCTGTAGAGTGGGCCGTGTGCTCCCCATAGCACAATCTAGTAAAAGTTGTGGGTCAGGTGAACTCCATGATACACTTTGGGGTTCTCTGAACGCTGGACCATAACACTACCTTTTTTATTTTGAAGAGGGCGAGTGTGGTTCGGTTGCATGTTTACCGCTCTCCAACACTATTTCAACGGTCTTTTGATAAATTATAGTCAGAGTCTCTGTTACTACTCCCTTAGCTTCCCACAGAATCCTCGGATGTAAATAATCAGGTCCCATCAGTAACATGTTGCACTGGTAGTAACCCTGAGGTTGACAATTTTGTGGTTCTGCTGCTTAATTTATCTCCCATCTCCCAGAACTGTTTTTGTAAAACCCAAATATTGCTCCTTTCTGTAGCGATCAACAACTTACATCTGATTTTATCTTTTTCTCTCTTCACCCCAAAGAGCTCTGCCATGTCATTTATCCTGACATCCTGGGAAGCAAGATGCATCACAGAATTTCAGAACTGTAAAATTGGGTGCTTTTATTCAATCTAACCTTTTGGTTTTTTTTTAAAGAAAAGTATAACTTGGGTCATCAGACATACCTTTTGGTACACCTGATATTTGAGAAACAGTACTTTTGAGATAAATCTCATTCTCAATTGGTCCGATCCTTGTTGACTAACTTATTGCGTTGGATGAAGTTATCCCTGAATGGTTGTCTATTCATCATTCATGCACTTTTACAGAATCATTTATAGCCTTTTCATTTACACTTTGACAACTGAGCAATGAAATAGCTATTGTTTACTTTGTCATTGGTTTATGTTGTCAAGATGATCTCCGGTTCAGAGTCAAGTACATGAATAAATAATAGCCTATTTAGAAATCCATGATGAGCTCAATGTAAAAACACTTCAGTTATTTTTACCTTTATAGTTCATTACTTGGATCATCCTTTTTGATTTCAAGTGGGTTACAGTGGGTTGGCAAAATAATATCTGTGGATATTTAAGCTCCTAACACAATGTCAGTCTAATCATGTCAGTATAATTTTCTACTAAAAATTCTAGTGTTAGTAGTCAGAGTAACTGTTCAGAAGCTGCAGCACATGCGAACCTTAGATCCATTTTTTACTATATGTGCGTGTAGGAAGCATACATTAGCGTTTCCATCGACCAATTTTAACACCGGAACAATGTAAAATTCCGTCAACTGACTTTGTTAAAACAAGTTCATTCTAAATGTGGCTGTTGACTGTTTTGTGAAGACTTCAAAAGTGGCTTTGAGTACAGAATAATTTCAATGTCCATGGTGGAAAGTATTCCACATGTGGTTCAACAGATGTGATACACACAAGGCTTTAAATCTACATGAAATATGGTGATAAACATGGAAATGAAATAGAGCAGATTAGTGTTATTTGAGTACCAAGTGTAATTTGAAACTTTTTGTGATCTGTAAAAATAAACACATCTATCAAGACAATCAGCCAACAAGAAGCTAATATATGTCTGAGCATTAGTCAGTGAAAGGTTAAAATCTAACTGTTAGAGCCACTAGTACGTGGTAAGGCACATCCAGTATCTTGATGGATATACCACATTTGAAGGAAGGGATTCATTTTTTTTCTTAAACATTTTATTGAGGTATTTTTGGTATAGTAACAACAAAATAAACAATATACATGAAGCCATAAACATAGTGCAAAAGCCATTTACCTCTCGTACAGGTCCCTCCCTTATTGACCCCCTACTCTAATCTAAACTACTCTTTCTCTCCCTTCCCCCCCCCCCCCCCCCCCCCCGTCCCCCGGTCTGCTGACGATTAATTTCCCGCAAAGAAGTCGACGAATGGTTGCCACCTCCGAGTGAACCCTAACAGAGACCCTCTCAAGGCGAACTTGATTTTCTCCAAACAGAGAAAGCTAGCCAGGTCTCCGACTTCGGGGGCTTTGAGTCCCTCCATGCTAACAGTATCCGTCTCCGGGCTACCAGGGAAGCAAAGGCAAGAACGTCTGCCTCTTTCTCCTCCTGGATTCCTGGGTCTTCTGACACCCCGAAAATCGGCACCTCTGGACTCAGCCCCACCCTTATTTTTAACACCGTGGACATGACGTCCGCAAACCCCTGCCAAAATCCCCTAAGCTTTGGACATGTCCAAAACATGTGGACATGCGCTGTATCGTTCTATGGTTCGCCGGTCCTCCCGCACATTTTGCACACCTGTCCTCCACCCCAAAGAATCTGCTCATCCGGGCCACTGTCATGTGAGCCCGGTGAACAACCTTAAATTGTATCAGGCTGAGCCTGGCACATGTTGCGGACGTGTTGACTCTACTCAACCATCCTCTATCTCACCTTCCAACTCCTCCTCCCACTTGCGCTTCAGCTCCTCTGTCTGCGTCTCCTCCGACCCCATAAGCTCCTTATAAATGCCCGAGACGCTCCCTTCTCCTACCCACCCTCTGGAAACTAACCTGTCCTGAATCCCCCTTGGGGGTAGGAGCGGGAAGGTTGACACCTGTTTACGAAGGACGTCCCGCACCCGCAGATACCTGAATTTGTTTTCCCTCGCCAACCCAAACTTTTCTTCCAACGCCCTCATACTCTGAAAGCTCCCCTCTATGAACATGTCTCCCATCCTCTCAATCTCCGCCATATCCGGAACCCCCCCCCCCCCGTCCATACTCCCCGGGGTAAACCGGTGATTATCACAGATTGGGGCCCAAACCGATGCTCCCACATGCCGCCTCCACTGGCCCCAAACTTCCAGGGCCGGCACCACCACTGGACTGGTGGAGTACCGTGCCGGCGGGAACGGCAGAGGCGCAGTTACCAACGCCCCCAAACTGGTGCCCTTACATGAAGCCGCCTCCATACGCTCCCATGCCAACCCCTCCCCCACCACCCACTTCCTGATCATGGCTATTAGCCGCCCCGTAATAGCTGCTAAAATTTGGCAGCGCCAGCCCGCCCTCTCCCCGACTCCGCTCAAGCATTACTTTCCTTACTCTTGCCCGCCCAGACGAAGCCCGTAATCACTCTGTTGACCCGCTTAAAAAAGGACCGCGGAATAAAGATGGGTAGACACTGAAATACAAATAGGAATCTCGGGAGGACCGTCATCTTCACCGTTTGCACCCTCCCAGCCAGAGACAACAGAAACGCGTCCCATCTCCAAAAATCGTCCTTCATTTGGTCCACCAGCTGGGCCAGATTCAGTTTATGCAGCCGGTCCCATTCCCGCGCCACCTGGATGCCTAGGTACCTAAAGCTTCCCTCTACTAACCTAAACGGCAGCTCACCCAGTCGCCCCTCCTGTCCCCTCGTCTGGACCACAAACATCTCACTCTTTCCCATACTAAGCTTGTACCCCAAAAACCGGCCAAATTCCCCTAGAGTCGTCATGATTTCTTCCATCCCCTCTATCAGGTCCGAAACGTACAGAAGCAGGTCTTCCGCATAGAGAGAAGCCCTGTGCTTCCCCCACCCGGACCAATCCTCTCCAGCCCCTCGAGGCTCTTGGAGCAATTGCCAACGGCTCTATAGCCAGCGCAAACAACAGTGGGGAGAGGGGGCATCCCTGTCTCGTCCCCCGGTGCAGTCTAAAATAGTCCAATGTTGTCCTATTCGTCCGTACACTTGCCACAGGAGCCTGACCCAGCCAATAAAGCCCCGCCCGAATCCGAACATTCCAGTATCTCTCTCAGTCCCATTCTCCCCGATCAAAAGCCTTTTCTGCATCCATTGAAATCACTACCCCCACCTCCCTACCTTCATTTAACAGCCTTCTTACATTGGCCACCAATTGCCTGCCCTTAACGAACCCCGTCTGGTCCTCACCAATAACGTCCAGAACACAATCCTGGAGAACAAGATTTTGGCCAGCAACTTGGCATCTACATTTAACAGGGAGATCGGCCTGTAGGACCCACACAGCTCCGGGTTCTTGTCCCGCTTAAGAATCGGCGAAATCGTTGCCTGTGACATCGTCGGGGGCAACACCCCTCTTTCCCTTGTCTCATTGAACATCCTCAACAACACAGGCCCCAATATCCCCGAGAACGTTATATAAAAGTCCACTGGGTACCTGTCCGGACCTGGCCCTTACCCGCCTGCATGGCCTTCAAGCCCTCCACTTTCTCTTCCAGCCTGATTGGGGCCCCCAGCCCTTCTGCCCGCTCCCCATCCACCTTTGGGAAATTCAGCCCCTCCAAGAACTGCCTCATCCCCATTGGCCCCGTAGGGGATTCCGACTTGTACAGCCTGCTGCAGAAATCCCTAAATGCCTTATTCACCCCTACTGAATCACCAACCAGGTCCTATCTCCGTCCTTTACTTTCCCTATCTCCCTAGCTGCCTCCCTCTTCCTAAGCTGGTGTGCAAGCATTCTGCTGGCCTTCTCTTCGTGTTCATAGATCGCCCCCCTTGCCTTTCACAGCTGCTCCACCGCCCTCCCTGTGGTCAGCAAGCTACAGCTCCGCCTGTAACTTCCGCCGTTCCCTTAAAAGCCCTGCCTCTGGGGTCTCTGCATACCTCCTATCAATCTGTAGTATCTCCTTTACCAGTCGGTCCGTCTCTGCCCTGTCCACATTCACCCTATGGGGCCCTGATCGAGATCAGCTCCCCCCTGACCACCGCCTTCAGTGCTTCCCACACCACTGCTGAAAGTTCCCCAGTGTCATTGACCTGCAGGTAGCTCTGAATACATTTCCTCAGCCGCTCGCACACCCCTTCATCCGCCAAAACTCCCACATCCAACCTCCAGTGCGGGCGCTGGTTACTGTCTTTACTAACCTGCAGGTCAACCCAGTGCAAAGCATGGTCTGAGATTGTAATCGCCGAGTACCCCGTGTCCACCACCCCAGCCAGCAAGGCCCTGCTCAAAATAAAGAAATCAATCCGGGAATACAGTTTATGCACGTGTGAATTGAAGGAGAACTCCTTCACCCTCGGCTGCCCAAATCTCCATGGATCCACCCCCCCCCCCCCCCCCCACTCCCCCCCCCCCCCCCCCCCCCCCAATCAGCTCCATGAAGCCTCTTCCTTTGCCATTGCTGGCACCCTGCCGGTTTTCGAGCTTGACCGGCCCAAGCCAGGATCCATAACTGTGTTGAAGTCCCCTCCCATGACCAACCTGTGCGAGTCCAGGTCTGCTATCTTCCCCAGCATCCTCTTTCTAAACTCCACAGCATCCCAATTTGGCGCATACATATTTACTAATACCACCTGCACCCTCTCTAGCTTCCCACTGACCATAATGTACCGACCTCCCACGTCCGAGACTATTGTACCAACCTCAAACACCACCCACTTATTGATCAGGATCGCAACCCCTCTAGTCTTTGAATCTAGTCCCGAGTGAAAGACTTGACTGACCCAGCCTTTCCTCAGTCTAACCTGGTCTGTTAGTCTAAGGTGCGTCTCCTGCAACATTACCACATCCGCTTTCAATCCCCTAAGATGTGCGAACACACGTGGCCTTTTGACCGGCCCATTTAACCCTCAAACATTCCAGGTGATCAGCCTAGTTGGGGGGCTCATTCTCTCTTTCTCTCTTTCCCCCCCCCCCCCCGTCGATCAGCCATCCCCTTTTTTAGGCCCGCCTCCAGCCCGTGCTCCGCGCCTCCACCGGTCCATCCCCAGGCAGCCCCGCCCCCAACCTCCTCCCTGTCCCTCAGCCCAAGTCCCTCCCTTGTCAGCAGAACAACCCCTTTACTAAACCAAACATATGCACACACCCCCATTGCACTTCCGAGGCTAGCTCACCCAGTTAGCTTGGTGGCCCCCATCTCCGGCGCCAGATCGTCTCCCACCTATTGTCCCCTCCCCCCGCTCATACAAACAATCTCCAACATCAAACAATCCCCACACAATTGCCCAACAGAAAGACACCAAGATCAAAACAAGCACACCTCCATCCCCCAACAGTGCAAATGAAAACCTTAACTCACTCAGCTCTACCGCTGGTTCCAAATCAATGGAAACGGCATCACAAACATCTTCCATGAAACGCAAAACGAGAAACTTTTTACAAAAACAGAGAAACAAAAAGAAAAAACAAAAACATGAACGCTGCAGCCAAGTTCAAAAGTTCTCAATCCATCACCAGCTTTTTCTTTTTCGCAAAGTCCAACACGTCCTCGGGCAACTTGAAGTAAAAGTGCTGATCCTCATGCGTGACCCAGAGACGTGCTGGGTATAACAGTCCAAACTTCATCTTTGTCTTAAAAAGGATCAACCTGATCTGGTTGAAGTCTGCTCACCTCCTGGCCACCTCTGCACTCTGGTCCTGGTAAACCCGCAGGATGCTATTGTCCCAGTTACAGCTCTTGTGTCTGCTTGGCCCACTGTAGAATGTGCTCCTTATCTGAGAACCTGTGGAATCTCATCACCATTGCCCACCGGGGGGGAGGGGGGGGGGTGTCTCCCATTCGTGGCTTCCTCGCAAGTGCTCTGTGAGCCGTATCCACCTCCAAGGGCCGGGAGAATGCCCCATCCCCCATCAGCTTCACAAACATGTCTGCGATGTATGCCCCAGTGTCCGTTCCTTCGGACCCCTCCGGGAGCCCGACGATTCTTAAGTTCTGCCGGCGGGACCTATTCTCGAGGTCCTCCACCTTATCCAGGAGCTTTTTCTGCTGGTCCCTCAGCATCCCCACCTCCAGCTCCACCGCAGTCTGATGCTCCTCCTGCTCAGCCAGCGCCTTGTCCATAATCAAAGCATAATCAAAGATCCCTCCCACCCGGCTTACTCACTCTTCCAACTTCTTCCATCAGGCAGGAGATACAGAAGTCTAAGAACACGCACGAACAGACTCCAAAAACAGCTTCTCCCCCACTGCCCCAGACTCCTAAATGACCCTCTTATGGACTGACTCTACACCCTGTATGCTTCATCCGATGCCAGTGCTTATGTAGTTACATTGTATATGTTGTGTTGCCCTATTTTCTTTTATTCCCTTTTCTTCTCATGTACTTAATGATCTGTTGAGCTGCTCGCAGAAAAATACTTTTCACTGTACCTCGGTACACGTGACAATAAACAAATCCAATCCAATCCACCTTCTGATCGCCCGATCCTGGCCATCAAATCTATGCTCCAAACGCTCAATTGATTCTTTTATCGGGTCCAAGCAGCCCTGTTTCTGCGTAACAAAGCCTTCCTGAATGACTTGCATCAGCTGCTCCATAGACTGCTGGGTCGACAAGCCAGAGGTCCGAACCTCTGCCATGCTGTCTTCTGTTGCAGCTACAGCCCAAGCCTTCGCTATCTTTTTGTTTCTGCCCTTACGAACACTTCTAGTCCTTCTCTCCATGCACCGAAGTGGGAATTCAGTAAACAATTGCCACTGACATCCGTTTTACAATTCAAGTCCGGTAGAATAACGGGGGAAAGGTCCAAAAGTCCGACCAGAGCGGGAGCCACCAAATGTGCGACTTCGTTTTTCATAGTAAGAAGTTTTACAACACCAGGTTAAAGTCCAACAGGTTTGTTTCGATGTCACTAGCTTTCGGAGCGCTGCTCCTTCCTCAGGTGAATGAAGAGGTATGTTCCAGAAACATATATATAGACAGATTCAAAGATGCCAGACAATGCTTGGAATGCGAGCATTAGCAGGTGATTAAATCTTTGCAGATCCAGAGATGGGGTAACCCCAGGTTAAAAGAGGTGTGAATTGTGTCAAGCCAGGACAGTTGGTAGGATTTCGCAGGCCAGATGGTGGGGGATGAATGTAATGCTACATGAATCCCAGTTCCCGGTTGAGGCCGCACTCGTGTGCCGAACTTGGCTATAAGCTTCTGCTCGGCGATTCTGCGTTGTCGCGCATCCTGAAGGCCGCCTTGGAGAACGCTTACCCAGAGATCAGAGGCTGAATGCCCTTGACTGCTGAAGTGTTCCCCGACTGGGAGGGAACATTCCTGCCTGGTGATTATCTATATATATATATATATATATATATATATATATATATATATGTTTCTGGAACATACCTCTTCATTCACCTGAGGAAGGAGCAGCGCTCCGAAAGCTAGTGACATCGAAACAAACCTGTTGGACTTTAACCTGGTGTTGTAAAACTTCTTACTGTGCTCAGCCCAGTCCAACGCCGGCATCTCCACATCATTACTTTTTCATAGCTGCCACCGGAAGCCTCGAACGAAGGGATTCATGATGAGCTCTCTGTGCTTTTGCTCTGCCCCTGCTCCCTGAACTCTGCACAGAGCCGGCTGTTGCTGAGGATACACAGACTCTTCAGGGCAAAGCAGGTATGCCCAAGTATGTTTGCTTAAAAGCATTATTAAAACACTCTTTAAATGCAGCATCTTATGGGTATTATAATTTAGATGGGGTCTGAATATTAATCATTTGAAAAGGGGTCCTTCAACGAAAAAGGTTCGAGAACCACTCATTAAACCACCTCATTAAAAACATGATGCAGAAGACCCCTGTTGCAAAACTCTTGGTCAACCCTAAAGCACATCTGCATAAATCAAACTAGATGTGGTGCACAAATAGAAAGTTAACAACTCCATTGTGCAATTGTGATCTAAACAGAGCATGGAATATACAACTCCATACCCGGTTCATGATTATACAAGAATTATCATTGTGAAATACTGCGCAACTAATTGCAATAATCTGGCTTAACTGCCTGATTGTAAAATTGTATCTTTTCTCGACATCTGCTAAAGTCAGAAGAAAGAAGAACTGTAAGGAACCATTATGAATGGCTATTTTGTTCATGAAAGTTACTTGTGTACCCAAACTGATCGTCCCAGTAATGTACTCTTGAATCTATTGGTCTTGTAGCACATATTTATATTACTTGTATACTGCTGCTCATAGGATCATTCGGCTGCAAGCAAGTTTGAATTTTGTTTTTGTTACAAACTAGTACTTTTAGAGTGTTAATTGATTAGTTTCAAGTCTGTTCATTCTAATTCCACCAAGTTACACATTGAAGTCTGTAATACTGTACCAATAACCATAGTGTTTTAATCATCATCTGCACTGCGCACTCTGAAGGTCTTTTTTCTAACTCTGTCCAATTACTGACCAGGTATAATCTAAATGTGTGGATATTTTCATTCTGGCGGATAGGGTTGCAAGCTGTGTCAATGGTATTTTATTTCTTCTATTTTAAATCATTGCCTGGTTACATTTATACTCCTTTTTGTAGTGTGGGGACATCCTTTAATCTTCGGGAAAAGTACCTTGACATAACAGTGCTTAACTTCAATATCTTTTTGAAATTTCTGTGATAATGTGAATCAAGCCATTGTTATTGCCCATTCCTCTGTGTATGCCTTTGCCAGGATTAGTGCATACCTACACTACCATTTCTGAAAATGTTGCTTAGTTACCAGTGGACTGACCATGACCTTTTACATAGCTGAGATGTTTCCCATTGTGATCTGTTTCAATCTAGGTGCTGCTATATAAAATGTCCCTTTGCGTGAGTTGAGATTTACTTTTGTTGCTTTCTTTTCCTTGTGGCCACTTCTGAAACTGGTTTCCATTACTACTGAGACTTTGTCCTTCATACACTTACTTCATAACAAGACTTTTTCTCATTTACGTATACAATTGTTTTTCAAAAGCCAAAAAGACAGCCAATAAGGGATGATTTGCAGCAACAATAGGCATTCCATGACCATGGCAATCTGCAGTATTGATCGCCTTCCAGTTCCTTGTGTTACAATTATGAGATTTCTAAGATTATGATGTTTAGGGACTGTATCTTTAAATTTAGGATAGAATGAAAGCGGTCAAGCGACCTGTTCTGAAGACTGCCTGGGTGGTTTGATTACTAAGAGATCCACAAAATGCTTAGATTGTTTCATTGGGAAGAAAGTTGCAAGACATTGGCACTTGTATATAAATACAGTAGCCTGTGTGTTAAGTGTTGAGAATGTTGGGTTGTAACAACTGTGGTTTAAACTGTCCATTTAGTTCCACGGTGACAGAGTTTGATTATCAAAGTAGCTAATTGATATTTCTACCTCGGTACCAGGCACATGTGATTCAAATTGCCAAGGTGAACGATGCAGAGGAATCCATGGGGAAATCAACTGTGGCGTAGAGGTAATGTCACTGGATTTCCAGATGGCCTTGGGGTCAAATTGGAGGATAGTCAATACTGAGGGAGATTGTAAACATTAATAACCGTACAGAATTAACATATAATTGGAAATGAATTTCAACACCGATTGATGAGGTGTTATGCTTGTAAGAAAATTAAGAAGGTCACGTATTACTTGGAAACTAAGAATGTGAATGGGGTAGAGCAACAAAGGATCTTGAAATACAAATACACAAATCACAAAGTATCAAGACAGACCATGAAAAACAAACCAAGCACTGGGATTCATTTGTATAGAAGTTTATGCTAAACTTGTATCAAACTAGGTGAGACCATGTTTGGAGTACTGTTGTCATATAAAGGATATAGATCCATGAGTGAGGCTTTGAATGTCTTCAGGAGTAACATAATAGGCCAGTTAACATAAAGTGCTGTCAGTGACAGCAGTGTCAGTTCACACAGCATCTATGTTTTTGATTATAGTCTTGAGTGCAGTGATAAGCTGCTTGCTGAATGTGCAGTAACTAGTAATTCTAATTTACAATAAACTAATATTGATGCTATGCCAGTAATTTAATAGGACTGCCATCCCTCACAACAGTGGCTTTTGAATGGTACTGCTGCGGAAGTGTTGCGGTCATGCGGTAAAATCGAAATATTGATATCACTTTGGTTCCAGATTAAAAATGCTTGATAGTCAGATTCTACTAAAGTACTTTAATAAATTCCTGGGTGATCTCCCTTGCATCAAGAATGATTGTTTCTCTTAAGTAGTTGGGACTACCATTGTGCATTGCGTGGCTTGTCATTTAGGCCTCACAGGAGTCATGTGAAAAGCATATGTTTTGCAAAAGTAAACTTGCAGCAGCGCTTGAAACTGTGACATGCCACCACATTGGGAATTGTTAGCAAATTTTAGATGGCTTACTTGACCTTGCATTTCTGAAGAATATTTATAAAGGTGCTCATTTACATGTTAATTGACAAATTAATTTAAACCTTTTGAAGGGACTTTGCGCAACACAAGCTACTGGCAGATTTTAACTGGATCTCCACCTTTACTACCTATATGATTGGCTTTTTGTGCAGTGCCAGTTCTGCCACTCTAGTTTTCATAAAATTTCGCAGGCATCTAAGTGACAAGTGCTGATTAAGTGCAGGTGACTAGCTCATGAATAAAGCATGTGAATGAGCTAGAATTTTTTTCATATGATTGGTGAAAACAAAGCTTGTTTCATCAGTGCTCTTACCACCCCATTCAAACATTATTCATTTTTCAAAAAGTGCATTGAGGATGCAGGTTGGACACAGGCTATTTTATCCATTCAGCTGGTTGAAAGACTAAGCAGAAAGAGGGGAAAATTGAAGCTTTTCAGAATGACAGCAGGAAAAAAGTGGGGTCCCACAAGAATCCATCCTGGGAACAATGTTCCTTGCAATTGGTACGAACAATTTAGACTTCAAAAGCAAATTTATTTTCCAAATTCGGGAAAGATTGGGTCAATCACATTGATTCTGTATACACCTCCCGCTGCCTCAGACAGCATTATCAGAGACCCCTCCCACCCAGGCATTGCCTTCTTCCGGACCCTTCCATCGGGCAAAAGGTACAGAACTCTGAAGACACGCACATCCAGACACAGGAACAGCTTCTTCCCCACAGCTACAAGACTCCTCAATGACTCCCCCTTGGACTGATCTGTTCCCTGTAATAACACTATTCACGATGCCCTATGTTGCTCTTGCTCATGTATTTGCTTTGTTTGGCCCCTTGTTCCGCACTGTAACCAATCACTGTTTGTCGATGTACCATTTGTCAGTGTTCTCTGTTGATTATTCTTTTTGTATGTACATACGGTGTATGTTCGCCCAGCCACAGAAAAATACATTTCTCTGTACTTCAGTACATGTGACAATAAATCAAATCAATACTGAGGACTGTAAACATGAATAATCTTACAGAATTGTCATATAATTGGAAAATTAATTACAAAGCCAATTAATGTGAGGTGTTATGTTTAGCATTAAGAGAATCTAAGGGCAGCACGGTGGCACAGTGGTTAGCACTGCTGCCTCAGGGCGCCGAGGTCCCAGGTTCGATTCCGGCTCTGGGTCACTGTCCGTGTAGAGTTTGCGCATTCTGCCTGTGTTTGCGTGAGTTTCGCCCCCATAACCCAAAGAAGTGCAGGGTGGGTGGATTGGCCACGCTAAATTGGCCCTTAATTGGAAAAAATGAATTGGGTGCTCTAAACTCTTTAAAAAGAAATGTTAAGAGAATTGTGAACAAGGACTCCTATGTCCCTTTGTGCTTCTGATTTCCTAAGCATTTCCCCATTTAGAAAATAGTCTATACCTCCATTCCTCCTTCCAAAGTGCATAACTTCACACCTTTCCACATTGTATTCACAGTGCACTGTCGTTAGCATAACGGTTAGCACTGTTGCTTCACAGCACCAGGGTCCCAAGTTCGATTCCCGGCTTGGGTCACTGTCTGTGCGGAGTCTGTACGTTCTCCCTGTGTCTGCATCGGTTTCCTCCGGCTGCTCCGGTTTCCTCCCACAAGCCCCAAAAGACGTGCTTGTTAGATGAATTGGACATTGAGTTCTCTCTGTATACCCGAATAGGTGCCGCAGTGTGGCGACTAGGGGATTTTCACAGTACATTGCAGTGTTAATGTAAGCCTATTTGAACATGAGTCAGAGACCCAGAACTTTCAATCAAGCAATGTTTTTCCTGGGGCTCACGTGTTTTAGTACTTCAATGGGCGCCTGAGCTCTGAGCCGCAAATATATAATGACACTTGGCTGAGAGTCCAGAAATCCATTAGTCTGTTGAAACACTTGAGCACAGTTTTTAGTGGGTGAATGGGCGTAGCTCGTTATGAGGGGCCATGGGTTTCATCTGGGAAGATCTACTTTGGCAGGGGGCATGAGACCAGAGGGGCTGTTTAAGGGACAGACTCTACCATAGGGGCTATATGGAGGGCATACCTTGTCTTGAGGGGCCAGGGTTGAATGGGGGCATACATTGGCATAAGGGGCCATCAGGGTTGTTTGGGTGGGACACTTGCCCTTCAAAAATTCCGCTCGTTCAGATTATGGTTCATAGCACCTTTTCAGGTGCCGTGAGCCATGATTCTTTGAAAACCTGGCTCTACTCCATAACAATTGCAGTGGACTAGGAAATACCTATCCCTGCAATGGAGCCAGCCAGGTTGAGAGTGTAGAATATGGGCCTTTGACCCAAACCAGCCCACACCCTTAAAGTCATTCCTGAAAATCAAACACTGTCGAGAATCCCAGAATTGGGATCTTCCCATCATTTTAAAGGACTTCTAAGTCATCGAGGCTCAGTGAAAATCCAGCCCATATACTGTATTTCAGTAAAGATTCTTCAGTATGATTAGTTTGGGAGACCTATTTGCATTGTTGTGCTCTGGATCAAGCCCCATAGAGCAGTGTTTTTCAAAGTTTTTTTCCGGGGAACCATTTTTACCAACTGGCCAACCTTCGGGACCCAACCCGGCTGACCTTCGCAACCCGCGTCGGCCGACCTTTGTGGCCCACCATTTTCTCTTGCCTTGTTTGCTGTTGACAAAATGGAGGAATCATAATCATGCCCAAAGCACATGATGTCAATGTTTGGGGGCATAACCTGCTCTCTGCCTCTCTTTTTTTAAATCTGCGTCTCCGATTGCACAAATTCACGGGCAACAGCCACAGCAGCTGGCTTTTTCTTTACGAGTTCAGGGGGCGCAGGGCTTGATTTGATAAAATTTTACAGGAAAAAAATGCAGAAACTGAAAATGTTTTCATCCTCCAGAAATTGGAGGTTCGCCACATTTCACCTAAACATTACAATTAAAAATGTAAAAAGATTAAAGACACTAAAAATCAATTAATTGATAAAGCATCCAAATGTGACCTGCAGGCACTTTATTTTGGAATGTTTAAAAATCAAGATTAAAAATGTTGACATCTCTTGGTTGAAGTTATAGGTGCAGTGAAACCATCGTTGGATCACTCACCATTCTTGGAATAAGAGACTTCCACTTCATCAGCAGCAAAGTTTAGAAAGCAATCAATTAGTTCATTCTCTCCGAACATTTTGCAGCCGGCTTTTAACAATGCTGGCTGCGAACGGCCTTCAAAAAGGCTGCGAGCAGATTTTTTAAAATGCGGCCGCACTGCGCATGCGTGCCCGCTCATCGGTTCGGCCGCATTTTTAAAATATGTTTGTGGCCATTTTGAAGGCCACTTGCAGCCAGCATAATTAAAAGCCGGTTGTTGCTTGCGGATTTGCACGATCGGGAGCGCCGTGACAGACTGCTCCTCGACCCTCCCGACACGTGGGTGGGTCACGCCCCAGACTTTGACCATGTCGGCCATAGAGGGTGCTGCACTGTTTTGACTCTAATTACTGCAAACCGCAGTGCATAAGCCCACAGTAAATCTGTATGTACATTGAATGGCTGGTGCCTTTCAATCGTCAAAGACCTTATAATCTGGGCCACTGTTACCAAACAAATGGATTTACAGTTCAGTCTGGCAATTCCAAAACCTGTAGAGTTTCTGACCTTTGGGTGGAACAGCAGTTTCCAGCCTGCAGGAAAGGATCTCTCGCTACAACCATGTTTCTAATGACTATTCTGAAAGGATACATAATTTTAATTTGCAAAATAGCCCCACTTTCCTCAAGTCCAAGTACACCATTTTTTTTCCTAGGTATGGGAGAAGAAAATTGGTAGAATTCATGCTGATTGAGGTGCAAAAGAATCTGGGTGTCCTGGTACATGAATCGCATGCAGGCCCAGAGTGATTAGGCAAGCAAATTAAACGTTATCATTTTTTGTAAGGGTCATGCAACAATGATGTTTTCCTACAGTTATGTAGGGCATTGGTGAGATCACACCCGATGCTCTGTATGGTTTTGATCATCTTATTTAAGAAAGGATATGAAAGCAGTTTAGCGAAGGTTCACTCAATTGATACCTGGCATGGAGGTGTTATTTTGTGGGGAAAGGTTGGACCTGTATCCATTGAGGGTTTAGAAGAATTGAGAGGTGATCTTACTGAACCAAGATCATGAAGGGACTGGACAAGTTGGATGCTGAAAGGATGTTTCCCTTTGTGAGAGAGACTGGAACTAGAGGACAGCATTTAAAAATAAGGGGTCGCTCATTTAGACTGAAACTAGGAGAATCGTTTTTCTCTTGATCGTTAGTGCTGGGCAATGACTGATGCACACCGCTTATGTCCGCTCTCTTCATCCACAACCCCCTTATCATTAACTGATTTACCTTTTCTCATCCTCTCCTATTGAAGTTGTTTACCATTTGGAGCAACACCCCCTATCCCCACAGCACCCCTATACCCAGAACCCCCACTCCAGTCTACCAAGGTTTTTCACCAGGCATCCTGTTTGGTCCTGAAACACTGCTTGGTGTCCTTTCCCGTTCTTCGCTCTTCATCCCTGTCTCCCTTTACATAGCAAACAACTTCTCTTTCTTTAATCTCCCTTTCTCTCTTTAATCTCACCCACCATTACTCTTGTCCACTCTCTCCCTCCCATTTGTATCCATTGTTTTCCATCCACCCATGACTTCACTTAGCCCCCACCTTCATACTTCGTTTGACCTGAATATTGATTTTGACTGTGAGTACAGAAATCTTTTTTTCTTTAAATTCATGGTCCACACAAGTCTACAGATGAATAGAATTAGATCTGTAGGATTTTCTAATTGACTGTGACACAAGTAAATGTAATTCACTTTACACATCAAGCTTCGATGTCAATCTTACATCCTGAAAGTAATGATGTGGAGCTCTTCATGGCTGTTGAGTTTCTCTGTTTCATGTAGTGCACAAGGGAAAATCATCTGCATTGTGTGAAATAATGGGACTTAGAACAACTCTGAGGAAAAGCACTATTTCAGTTGCAATGGTGCCTTGATGTTTTGTTATGTGCTTAACAAGAGTGCTTCCATCTCTGCTGGAGAAGTTGCTGACACTGTTGGAAGTATTTTATTTGAAAAGCTGAGCTGTGCATTTCCACCCCCCCCCCCCCAAAAAAAAAACCAGATGGAGTGCTTAAACATCAAATTGCTAAAACCTGTTTAAAGCTACAAAAAGAAAGCTAGTAAACTGATTTAACCTTTTCAAAGACCTAGTATTGGCATACATATTTTGATGAGAATAGTGATTATTTGACTATAATACAAGTCCATTGTTAACCAGGATAGAATCGCAATTGGAATCTGTCTGATAAAACTTTATTTCCAAACCCTAGGGATAATTTGTTAACAACATTATACTAATTCAATTAATAGCAGAAAGAATGGGTTGAATGCATGGAACCTCCAGTAATGAAGCAGGCACATTGTTGAGGAAGTCTAATGCAGAATGGGAATGGTCACTTCTTAAATTGTAGTGCAACTCCATTTATTGCATAGTTAATTCAGGCTAAACTTCGGTTGAAGAATTAGACTTTCAAGGTTGATTAATTTAAATTTCACACATACTTTAAAAAAATAAATTTAGAGTATCCAATTAATTTTTTCAATTAACGGGCAATTTAGTGTGGCCAATCCACCTACCCTGCACATCTTTGGGTTGTGGGAGCGAAGCCCACGCGGAGAATGTGCAAACTCCACACGGACAGTGACCCAGAGCCGGGATCGAACCTGGGACCTCAGTGCCGTGAGGCTGCTGTGCTAACCACTACGCCACCATGCTGCCCTTAAATCACACATACTTTTGTATGCTTGAATAAAAATCAAGAATTCCTGAAAACCCTGAAGATTGTGTTTTAGTAAGACCTGGAAAACTAAACCAGTCTCTTGAATTTAGGTTGTACATTAGTCCGATGCAGGGAACAGTGGTGACTTTCTCTTCCTTGGATCCCAGAAGCACTAAACTGGGTTGAAGTATGCATTTTGTCTTGTGTAAGCTTCCAATGCTAATGACTAATTACTGCCAGTGGTTCTGTTCACACTGAAATGTGCATATTTCGGTTAATGAAGTTACATGGCACTGAATGTTTATTTGTATACAAGTTATCTTCGTTTTGGGCAGAATCTAATTCTTGCTTCTAATAACTATTCACCCAGATTACTAAATACCCCTAATTTAACAGACTGTCTCACTGAGGCTACAAAATGCCTGGTTTGAGAAGTGGAAGCCATGCACAATAATGTTTCCAACCCTCTGGAGTGAGGCACGGCTGGTCACAGTGTATCCTATTCGTATTTTTTTTTTAGAACATAGTGCAGAAGGAGGCCATTCGGCCCATCGGGTCTGCACCGATCCACTTCAGCCCTCACTTCCACCCTATCCCCGTAACCCAATAACCCCTCCTAACCATTTTTTGGGGACACTAAGGGCAATTTATCATGTTGAATCCACCTAACCTGCACATCTTTGGACTGTCCAATTGACCTAACGAGCATGTTTTTTGGGACTTGTGGGAGGAAACCGAAACACCCGGAGGAAACCCACGCAGACACTGGGAGAACGTGCAGACTGCGCACAGACAATGACCCGACGGGGAATCGAACCTGGGACCTTGGCGCTGTGAAGGCACAGTGACATAGAATTTTTTACAGTGCAGAAGGAGGCCATTCGGCCCATCGAGTCTGCACCGGCTCTTGGAAAGAGCACCCTACCGAAGGTCCAAACCTCCACCCTATCCCCATAACCCAGTAACCCCACCTAATCCCCATAACCCAGTAACCTCTCCCTACGGGCAATTTTTTGGACACTATGGGCAATTTAGCATGGCCAATCCACCTAACCCGCACATCTTTGGACTGTGGGAGGAAACCGGAGAACCCGGAGGAAACCCACGCACACACGGGGAGAACGTGCAAACTCCGCACAGACAGTGACCCAAGCCGGAATCGAACCTGGGACCCTGGAGCTGTGAAGCAATTGTGCTAACCACCAGGTCATTGTCTGTGCGCAGTCTGCACGTTCTCCCAGTGTCTGCGTGGGTTTCCTCCGGGTGTTTCGGTTTCCTCCCACAAGTCCCAAAAAACATGCTCGTTAGGTCAATTGGACAGTCCAAAGATGTGCAGGTTAGGTGGATTCACTAATATGTCAGAGATGATGCAGTAAAAAAGCAGACCAGAAGTATCTTGTTTCAAGTCTTTTTGAAAATATTGGAGCATTAATTTTTGCTGATGATATACTGTTGGGAGGGATATTTCAGGATTTAGTCCACTCTACTTAACCACTTGGTTCATTTTTCAAGAAAGTTGTGTTTCTAGTTGGTAGCTAGATCCAGATCAGCTGAGACACTGTCTTTACAGTCAATACTACCAGGAACAGAAAAACTGGTCATTTTTATCGATGCTGTTCGTGGGTTCTTGCTTTATGCAAAATGGCTGCCGTGTTTAATCACCTAATTATAACAATGGTATGATTTATTATATATCAAATTATTTGCAATGCTTCTGGGAGATACAATAAGGCACTATATTAATGAAAAGTTGTATTTTTTATTTTCATGCAAACTGAATTATGAAGGTTCTTTCCAAAGCAGCCAAATGCCAATGACTTGCATTTTAAAATATGCACAAGTGAGAGATTTCTGTCCCTCTCTCCGATTTCCTCCAGCTGTTATTATCAATAGGAACAACATTTTAAAACCAAATGATTTCCTTCTCTATTACTGCACACACCAAGTGGATTTTTTGCTTGAAGTAAAGGTGTTTGGATTCCACTAACAACCACTTCTTTGTTTGGCTCTACTACTTGGCCAATTACATTATGACTCAGTCTGAGTATTTGCATTTCGTGGGTTTGTATGAAATAATGTCTAGAACTTGTCATAATATACATCAGTATATCATAGTGCAGACACACACTGATGAACACACAGTGGGACCAATCAACACACACAACACCGCAGCCAACCACCAGTTAGAGCACACGCACTATAAAGACAGGGGGCATCAGAGTTCCCGCTCATTCGAGCTGCAGCTAGCTAGGAGTACAACAGAACTGTGTACACAACTACAAAATGCTATAACTCCTCTCCCCGAAAGGGTCACCCTGTGTGGTTATACAGTGTGAGTTTCCTTTCTTAAGGGGAAACCCCACCCCAATTACTGCAGGCGTTGGTACTCTGCTGTGTAAGGGGGAAATCGAATGGAGAACAGTGCTTGGCCCCCAAGGGGGTTATAACAAAATGGATGTTTGGGGGGTTTCGGGAGAAGAGAAGAGATGAAGGACCAAGCTGATATGTTATTATAAGATTCCAACAGAATCTTTGGAGAAAATATATTTCCTTCTCTATTTGTTAGTTAGTGTAAATGCTACTACACAATGTGAAGTATCGCCACGCAATGTGAAATATCATTTGTCCTAACATTGCACATCAAATTGAGTTCATATAAAGGTCAGAATCATACTATCTAATAGACCTCCTATTTGTCCAGACACGTTTTGAGTTGCCGAATGGATAAGTATTTATTTTCATGGCCGTGCAAAGATTGTTGTCCTCCACTGCAGATTTATTTTTTAATTGAATGTTTTGGATTCTAGTTTGAAACTTTTCCCTGATGAATCCTGAGGTTTTTGGCCTTCACACCACGTTTGGCTAATCATATTGGGTAAAGTGATTAAGAAAACATTGTACTTCATATTTGGAATGGAATGAAGACCATTTCAGATTACTAACTACACTTTCATATTGCCAACATATAGGAATGCTAGACATGAGCAATGGCAGTAGGGGAGATGTGAGAGAAATGTGTGTTTTAACCTCTTAATGGTCATAGACAATGACATTGACCAACATTCCTGATTGTTAATAGACTTAGTAGCTCTAATTCATCCCATACATTAAAAAAATCACATACTACCTTTTGGCTTATAAACCAAAGTACTGAATTAAACATTGCCTAATTTTACATTTTAAAAATATCATGGCATAAGTTCAATCACTGTGTGAAATTTCTATGAAGCCATTGTTAACCAGCTGGCTAGAATTATTGAAGAATGTCTTGGGATTAATGCACCTTGCTATTTCCCACCCCTCCAACTCTTATTTCCTTTTGCTATTAGTTTTTCCCTGGCATCCATTCAGCACCACCACCTGACAGCTGACGGAAATGGAGAGTTTGTCGTTTCTTCCACTTTTGGTCTATGGTGGTGTACATTTTGTTGATAGGCCAAATGAATTAATTTTATCTGAAGTCTATTCCCACTAAAGCTTGTTTAAGATGACTGATACTCATCACATGTATAACTAGAAATAGGAAGATAGAGCATCTAAACACGTGGCTAAACAGCTGGTGTAGGAGGGAGAGTTTCAGTTATCTGGACCACTGGGAGCTCTTCCGGGGCAGATGTGACCTGTATAAGAAGGACTTGTTGCATCTAAACTAGAGAGGCATAAATATCCTGGCCGCGAGGTTTGCTAGTGTCACACGGGGGAGGGTTTAAACTAGTATGGCAGGGGGGTGGGTACCAGAGCAATAGGTCAGACGGTGAAAAAATTGAGGGAGAACTAGGAAACAGGGACACTATGGCTCTGAGGAAGAGCAGACGGGGAGATGTTGCTGAAAACAGCGGGACTGGTGGCCTGAACTGCATATGTTTTAATGCAAGAAGTATAACTGGTAAGGCAGCTGAACTTAAGAGCTTGGATTAGTACTTGGAACTATGATGTTGTTGCCATTACAGAGACCTGGTTGAGGGAAGGACAGGATTGGCAGCTAAACATTCCAAGATTTAGATGTTTCAGGCGGGATAGAGGGGGATGTAAAAGGGACGGAGAAGTTCCACTGCTGGTTAGGGAGAATATCATAGCTGTACTATGGGAGGACACCTCAGAGGGCAGTGAGGCTATATGGGTAGAGAACAGGAATAAGAAGGGTGCAGTCACAATGTTGGGGGTTTACTGCAGGCCTCCCAACAGCCAGCGGGAGATAGAGGAGCCGATAGGTGAACAGATTTTGGAAAGGAGTAAAAGCAACAGGGTTGTTGTGTGGGAGACTTTAACTTCCCCAATATTGACTGGAACTCACTTAGTGCTTAGACGGGGTAGAGTTTGTAAGGAGCATCCAGGAGGGCTTCTTAAAACAACATGTAGATAGTCCAACTAGGGAAGGGCTGTACTGGACCTGGTGTTGGGGAATGAGCCCGGCCAGGTGGTAGAGGTTTCAGTAGGGGAGCATTTTAGACACAGTGACCACAATTCAGTAAGTTTTAAAGTGCTGGTACAAGGGTAAGAGTGGTCCTAGGTTGAATGTGCTAAATTGGGGGAAGGCTAATTATAACAATATTAGGCGGGAACTGAAGAACATAGATTGGGGGAAGATGTTTGAGGGTAAATCAACATCTGACATGTGGGAGGCTTTCAAATGTCAGTTGAAAGGAATTCAGGACCAGCATATTCCTGTGAGGAAGAAGGATAAACATGGCAAATTTTGGGAACCTTGGATAACGAGAGATATTGTAGGCCTCGTCAAAAAGAAAAAGGAGGCATTTGTCAGGGCTAAAAGGCTGGGAAGAGACTAAGCCTGTGTGGAATATAAGGAAAGTAGAAAGGAACTTAAGCAAGGAGCCAGGAGGGCTAAAAGGGGTCACGAAAAGTCATTGGCAAACAGGGTTCAGGAAAATCCCAAGGCTTTTTACACGTACATAAAAAGCAAGAGGGTAGCCAGGGAAAGGGTTGGCCCACTGAAGGACAGGGGAGGGAATCTATGTGTGGAGCCAGAGAGAAGGAATTGGTGGATGTTGAAAGGTGTGTAGATAGCCTGGGTCACATTGAGATCCAAAAAGACGAGGTGTTGGGCGTCTTGAAAAATATTAAGGTAGATAAGTCCCCAGGGCTTGATGGGATCTACCCCAGAATACTGAAGGAGGCTGGGGATGAAATTGCTGAGGCCTTGACAGAAATCTTTGGATCCTCACTGTCTACAGGTGATGTCCCGGAGGACTGGAGAATAGCCAATGTTGTTCCTCTGTTTAAGAAGGGTAGCAAGGATAATCCAGGGAACTACAGGCAGGTAAGCCTTATGTCAGTGGTAGGGAAATTACTGGAGAGAATTCTTCAAGACCGGATCTACTCCCATTTGGAAGCAAGAGGTCGTATTAGCGAGAGGCAGCACGGTTTTGTGAAGGGGAAGTTGTGTCTCACTAAAGTTTTTCGAGGAAGTCACCAAGATGATTGATGCATGTACGGCAGTGGATGTTTTCTATATGTACTTCAGTAAGGCCTTTGACAAGATCCCTCATGGCAGACTGGTGCAAAAGGTGAAGTCACATGGGATCAGAGGTGAGCTGGCAAGGTGGATTCAGAACTGGCTAGGTCATGGAAGACAGAGTAGCAATGGAAGGGTGCGTTTCTGATTGGAGGGCTGTTACTAGTGGTGTTCCGCAGGGATCAGTGTTGGGACCTTTGATGTTTGTAATATATATAAATGATTTGGAGGAAAATGTAACTGGTCTGATTAGTAAATTTGCGGACGACAGAAAGGTTGGTGGAATTGCGGATAGCGATGAGCACTGTCAGAGGATACAGCAGGATTTAGATCGTTTGGAGACTCGGGCGGCGAGATGGAAGGTGGAGTTTATAAGCACATAAGAACTAGGAGCAGGAGTAGGCCATCTGGCCCCTCGAGCCTGCTCCGCCATTCAGTTAAATCATGGCTGATCTTCTGTGGACTCCGCTCCACTTTCCGGCCCGAACACCAAACCCTTAATCTCTTTTTCTTCAAAAAACGATCTATCTTTATCTTAAAAACATTTAATGAAGGAGCCTCAACTGCTTCACTGGGCAAGGAATTCCATAGATTCACAACCCTTTGGTTGAAGAAGTTCCTCCTAAACTCAGTCCTAAATCTACTTCCCCTTATTTTGAGGCTATGCCCCGTAGTTCTGCTTTCACCCACCAGTTGAAACAACCTGCCCGCATCTATCCTATCTATTCCCTTCATAATTTTATATGTTTCTATAAGATCCCCCCTCATCCTTCCAAATTCCAACGAGCACAGTCCCAGTCTACTCAAGCTCTCCTCGTAATTCAACCCCTTCAACTCTGGGATTAACCTAGTGAATCTCCTCTGCACACCCTCCAGCGCCAGTACGTCTTTTCTCAGGTAAGGAGACCAAAAACAGAACACATTGCTCCAGTTGTGGCCTCACTAACACCGTCTACAATTGCAGCATAACCTCCCTAGTCTTAAACTCCATCCTTCTAGCAATGAAGGACAAAATTCCATTTGCCTTCTTAATCACCTGTTGCACCTGTAAACCAACTTTTTGCGACTCATGCACTAGTACACCCAGGTCTCTCTGCACAGCGGCATGTTTTAATATTTTATCATTTAAATAATAATCCCTTTTGCTGTTATTCCTACCAAAATGGATAACTCACATTTGTCAACATTGTATTCCATCTGCCAGACCCTAGCCCATTCATTTAGCCTATCCAAATCCCTCTGCAGACTTCCAGTATCCTCTGCACTTTTTGCTTTACCACTCATCTTAGTGTCGTCTGCAAACTTGGACACATTGCCCTTGGTCCCCAACTCCAAATCATCTATGTAAATTGTGAACAATTGTGGGCCCAACACTGATCCCTGAGGGACACCACTAGCTACTGATTGCCAACCAGAGAAACACCCATTAATCCCAACTCTTTGCTTTCTATTAATTAACCAATCCTCTATCCATGCTACTACTTTATCCTTAATGCCATGCATCTTTATATTATGCAGCAACCTTTTGTGTGGCACCTTGTCAAAGGCTTTCTGGAAATCCAGATATACCACATCCATTGGCTTCCCGTTATCTACCGCACTGGTAATGTCCTCAAAATATTCCACTAAATTAGTTCGGCACGACCTGCCCTTTATGAACCCATGCTGCGTCTGCCCAATGGGACAATTTCCATCCAGATGCCTCGCTATTTCTTCCTTGATGATAGATTCCAGCATCTTCCCCACTACCGAAGTTAAACTCACTGGCCTATAATTACCCGCTTTCTGCCGACTTCCCTTTTTAAACAGTGGTGTCACTTTTGCTAATTTCCAATCCGCCGAGACCACCCCAGAGTCCAGTGAATTTTGGTAAATTATCACTAGTGCATTTGCAATTTCCCTAGCCATCTCTTTTAGCACTCTAGGATGCATTCCATCAGGGCCAGGAGACTTATCTACCTTTAGCCCCATTAGCTTGCCCATCACTACCTCCTTAGTGATAACAATCCCCTCAAGCTCCTCACCTGTCATAGCCTCATTTCTATCAGTCACTTGAATGTTACTTGTGTCTTCCACTGTGAAGACCGACCCAAAAAACCTGTTCAGTTCCTCAGCCATTTCCTCATCTCCCATTATTAAATCTCCCTTCTCATCCTCTAAAGGACCAATATTTACCTTAGCCACTCTTTTTTGTTTTATATATTTGTAGAAACTTTTACTATCTGTTTTTATATTCTGAGCAAGTTTACTCTCATAATCTATCTTACTATAGCTTTTTTGGTAGCTTTCTGTTGCCCCCTAAAGATTTCCCAGTCCTCTAGTCTCCCACTAATCCTTGCCACTTTGTATGCTTTTTCCTTCAATTTGATACTCTCCCTTATTTCCTTAGATATCCACGGTCGATTTTCCCTCTTTCTACCGTCCTTCCTTTTTGTTGGTATAAACCTTTGCTGAGCACTGTGAAAAATTGCTTGGAAGGTTCTCCACTGTTTCTCAACTGTTTCACCATAAAGTCTTTGCTCCCAGTCTACCTTAGCTAGTTCTTCTCTCATCCCATTGTAATCTCCTTTGTTTAAGCACAAAACACTAGTGTTTGATTTTACCTTCTCACCCTCCATCTATATTTTAAATTCCACCATATTGTGATCGCTCCTTCCAAGAGGATCCCTAACTATGAGATCATGAATCAATCCTGTCTCATTACACAGGACCAGATCTAGGACCGCTTGTTCCCTCATAGATTCCATTATATACTGTTCGAGGAAACTATCGCGGATACATTCTATAAACTCCTCCTCAAGGCTGCCTTGACCGACCCGGTTAAACCAATTGACATGTAGATTAAAATTCCCCATGATAACTGCTGTACCATTTCTACATGCATCTATTATTTTTGTTTATTGCCTGCCCCACCATAATGTTACTATTTGGTGGCCTATTGACTACTGCTATCGGTGACTTTTTCGCCTTACTATTCCTGATTTCTACCCAAATGGATTCAGCCTTATTCCATAGCACCGATGTCATCCTTTACTGTTGCCCGGATGTCATCCTTAAATAACAGCTACACTACCTCCCTTGCCATCCACTCTGTCCTTCCGAATAGTTTGATACCCTTGGATATTTAACTCCCAGTCGTGAACATCCGTTAACCATGTTTCAGTAATGGCCACTAAATCATAGTCATTCACGATGATTTGCGCCATCAACTCATTTACCTTATTCCGAATACTACGAGCATTCAGGTAAAGTACACTTATGTTGGCTTTTTTACCTCCGTTTTGAACCTTAACACCTCGATCAGTAACCTCTCCTAAGTTAGATTTCCTCTTAACTTTTCTCCTAATTTTCCTTGCCGTTGAACCCATATCTTCATGTAACAACCTGCCGCGTCGCTTACCATTAATGTTTTCACTTCCCATTTTATTCCTTTTAGTATTCCTGGTCCTATTCACTGAGCTCCCCTCAGTCACTGTACCTTGTACTGTCGCCCTTTTTGATTTTTGACTATGGCTTCTCTGCCTTACACTTTCCTCTTTACTGGCTTTTGTCTCTGTCCCTGTTTTACTACCTTCCAACTTCCTGCAGGGTTCCCATCCCCCTGCCACATTAGTTTAAACCCTCCCCAACAGCTCTAGCAAACACCCCCCCTCGGACATCGGTTCCAGTCCTGCCCAGGTGCAGACCGTCCGGTTTGTACTGGTCCCACCTCCCCCAGAACCGGTTCCAATGCCCCAGTAATTTGAACCCCTCCCTCTTGCACCATCTCCCGAGTCACGCATTCATCCTATCTATCCTGACATTCTCCGAGACGTCCTTGACCCTTGCACCAGGGAGGCAACATACCATCCTGGAGTCTCGATTGCGTCCGCAGAACCTCATGTCTATTCCTCTTACGATTGAGTCCCCTATCACTATAGCCCTGCCATTCTTCCTGCCCAGCTGCGCAGCAGAGCCAGCCACGGGGCCATGAACCTGGCTGCTGCTGCCTTTCCCTGGTGAGCCATCTCCCTCAACAGTATCCAAAGCTGTCTTTTGGTCACCCATTTTCTATCTCCCTCAGTACCCTTCACCTGCGGTGTGACCAACTCGCTAAACGTGCTATCCACGACGTCCTCAGCATAGCGGATGCTCCAAATTGAGTCCATCCACAGCGCCAGAGCCGTCAAGCGGTCTAACAGGAGCTCCCCCTCTCCCCCCCCAACCCTGGAATGGTTGTGAGTAACCCAATTTTAAATTACTGACTTTAAAAATAAATACAGAAAACTCTTTTCTAGCTATTTTTGAATGCAGTAGTCAGTTCCTTTTTGTATTTTTTGAAAAATTATATTCCAAATCTTTTGAAAATGTGAACATTGGACCCACCTTAAGTTGTGGAACCCATTTGACATGGCCAGATAGTGCTGTGGTCAGTTAGTGATGTGGTCAGTTTGCAAGCGAAACCTACTTCTCTCACACACTGTTTTTGAAGCTACTGCAAAAGATCACAAATTCAATTTGTGCTTAAAATTCTGCCATATTTTGCACTAGTTACATCAATTTTGGATGAGTCGCACCAATCAACAGTATAATTTAATGGAAACTCTGGGCCCAGTTCTAAATTTCTTTCTTAATATCTTAATATAAAAATATTTTTTTAACTGAATTCTCTAAATTTACCCAAATTGGTTAAGTCTATCCATATAATTCCTTCAGTGCAGAAGGAGGGCGATTTGGCCCATCACGGTCTGCACTGACCTTCCAAAAGACCACTCTACCTAGGTCCACTTCCTCCACCCTATCCCCGTAAACCCCTTTACTGATCATGGCCAATCCACCTAACCTGCACATCTTAGTCTAATTTTATCACATTTATTAGCACTAAAGGTAAAGCTCAAATAACATGGTGTTTTAAATTGCCAATAAAATATGACTTTAAAGGGACTTGTATGTTGTTGGATATCTGTTCAGAACGGTTTGGTCCAAAATAATGTTTATTCAAAAGAACAAAGAAAAGTACAGCTCAGGAACAGGCCCTTCGGCCCTCCAAGCCTGTGCTGATCATGATGCCCTGACTAAAAAAAAAACCTGTGCCCTTACTCAGTCCATATCCCTCCATTTCCTCCCTATTCATGTACTCATCCAGATGTCTCTTAAATGTTGCTAATTTGCTTCCACCACATCCTCTGGTCGGGCGCTCCAGGCACCCACCACACTCTGCATGAAATAATTACCTTGCATATCTCCCTAAAACTTTCCCCCCTCACCTTGAACCTGTGCCCCCTTGTAATTGACACTTCCACCCTGAGGAAAAACCTTTAAAAGAGCCACCCTGTCTGTGCCTCAGTTTTGTAGACCTCTATCAGATCTCCCCTCAGCCTCTGTCTTTGCAGTGAAAACAATCCTAGTTTATTCAACCTCCACATAGCCAACACCCTTGAGACCAGGCAACATCCTGGTGAACCTTCTTTGCACTCTCTCCAAAGCTTTCACGTCCTTCTGATAATGTGGTGACCAGAGCTGCACACGATACTCCAGTGCAGCCTAACCAAGGTTTTATATAGCTGCAACATGATTTCCTAGCTCCTGTACTCCAATATCCCGGCTGACGAAAGCAAGCATGCCATATGCCGCCGTACATTTTTTTAAAAATCTATATTCTCAAAAGAATTTTTGGCTTTATAAGGGTCCTTCCTGTTGATTCCCTTATTGCCCCATCTTTTATACGGCCGTTATCATTTTTGATCCATGGGTGATAATGGGCATGTATCCTTTAAGTCAAGCAGCAGAGATGAGGAATTCAAAAGTTAACAGGAGAAAACTCTGCTAGTTTGAACAGGAGCTTCAGACTTTTCTGTGCCAGAGAAAGAGATGGGGTGATACTCAGTTTAATTGATTGATTGGCTGGAGGTTAATGAATTGGCCCAAAAGGCCTGAGCAGGCAGTGATTGTATTCTGTCCTAGTGGAATGATTTTCAGAGTCCCAAGAAGCTCAGTTTGACTCCTGGAAGCACAGGGACAAGGATTCATTATCTCTCCTCCAGGTTTTCACCAGAAAGTCGGAGAGTGCTGTAAACTACAGAGGCCTGAATGAATCTACAGTAAAGCCTCGGATGGAAGTAGAGTTTGAAGAGGAATAAGGTGCTGGAAACAACCATCTGAAACAAAGACTCTTTTTCCCTTTTACTTATGGGGGCAAGTTAAAGTTAGGAATTAGATGATTAACCAGTTGCATTTGCTGCATACTCCTTTACAGTTCTTGTTATTAATTAAAATGTGTTGTGTTTACATTTACAAACCTGGTGACTAGTTATTGGGCAGCCAAGGGCAAAAAACGTCAGGTATTTTTCTAAGAATCATTGGTTAATTCACTTGTGTTGTGACTCTGGGTCCAGTGGGGTGAAAATTGACCGCACACTAGCCCAGGGTGTCATAACAGCACATATCCATGGTTGAAACATGAACCTTAATTCTGAAAAAGTTGTTTTTGTAATATTTAGTGTAGCACAGTGAAGCTGATCAGATCTGCTGGTAGCTCCAGTCTTCTTAAACCCTTTTATTTGATTTTTATTTGAAAGCTGTTACATCCTTGGTGAGATGTGCTGCGCTAAGTGGAGTGGAGCTTAATAAGACTGTATAGTAGAAAGCTTTGTTGTGTAAATTTGAGGATTTGTTTATCTTTAGTAATTTTAAATGTATTATATATACCTAGCAAAAAAATCTGTAGGCCATTACTAGATATTGTCAATCAATGTGGTTTGCACATTCATGGTGCACAGGGGTAGCTGCTCATGTAAAGTGCAGCTGCTTTCAAACAGATCCTATTTCCATTAGTGGGATGTACAAAACATGATTTTGGGGCTTTGAGAAAAAGGTCAATGTTGCCAGAGTTATTTGGAGAGGTAGGGGATACCCTTTTTGATAGGTCCAGTCTCAGGCCCTTTGGGTTTGGATTGGTAAAAGTAGCCATGAATGTGTGCAAATAGTGGCTAGACCCATTGTAACTGTCGAGGCATTTATGTCCCATTGGAACAGTCAAGCTGCCAAGACATTTAAATCTCCTGCTTTTAAATCTTTTTGAAAATGTCCACAGTTTAAAAAAATCAGTGTTTGCTATTTCACTGTGTCTATTGTCATAAACCCAAGGGCTAAAGCTATAGGGTTTAGGCTACACGACTGATATGATAAACCAACACAGTGGAGTCCACAGAAAGGTTGGAAATAGGAGGAGGCAATTCGGCCCTTCGAGCATACGTCGCCAATCATTATGATAATGGCTGAACATCCAACTCTAATAGCCTAATTCGGCCTTTCTCTCTCTTTCATCCCCCCCCTTCCCCAAATCCCTTGATCCCCTTCGTCCCAAGTGTTGTATCTAACTGCTTCTTGAAAACAGTGTTTTGGCCTCAACTGCTTTCTGTTGTGGCGAATTCCGCAGACTGACCACCCTGTGGATGAATAAATCTCCTCATCTCAGTCCTAAATGGTCAACCTTGTATCCTCAGACTGTGACCCATGATTCTGACCACCCCCACCATTGGGAACATCCTTCTCGCATCTACCCTGTCTAGTCCTGTTAGAATTTTGTAGGTTGCTGAGATTCCCCCTCATTCTTCAACACCAGCGAATACAATCCTAACTCACTCTATCTCTCCTCATACGGCAGTCCTGCTATCTCAGTAATAAGTCTGGTGAACCTTCTCTGCACTCCCTCTTTAGCAAGAACACCCTTCCTCAGATAAGGAGACCAAAACTGCACACACTATTCCAGGCATGGCATCACCAAGGCCCTATATAATTGGAGAAAGATATCTCTGCCCCTGTACTCTAATTCTCTCTCTATGAAGACCAACATACCATTGGCCGCCTTATACCTTCTCTGCACTCCCTCTAAAGCAAGAACACCCTTCCTCAAATAAGGAGACCAAAATTGCACACACTATTCCAGATATGGCCTTCTTTACTCCCTGCTGCACGTGCATGCTTCCCTTCAGCGACTGGTATACAAGGAACACCCAGGTTTCGTTGTACATTCCCTTCTCCTAATTTATGGCCATTCAGATAATCTGCTTCCTATTTTTGCTACCAAAGTGGATAACTCTACATTTATCCAAATTATACTGCATCTGCCATTCATTTGCCCACTCATTCAACTTGTCCAAATTACACTAAAGGATCCCTGCATCCTCCTCACAGCTCACTCCGCCTTGTGTCATCTACAAATTTGGAGATATATATTTAGTACCCTCATCTAAATCATGAATATATATTGTGAATAGCTGCGGTTTTGGCATCTGAAGTGTAATATTGAAACCACTTCTCGCCTTCCCATAAACCTTTTAAGTAACATGGAAAGCAGAATCTTTCCAACCTTTTAGCACTAATTTTGTTCCAGTGCATAAAGAGGGAGCCATGTATGCCCTTTGGGTGCTTTGTTCATGTTTCTTTTATTTAATGCTTACAAGAGATGACTTATGATTAAATAGATATCTTATTCTCTACACTACTTGTAATCATACTTAATGGGCAATATGAAAAGCAACCTTAAGTAACTATGGAAGGTAGCTAACTGCAGCTGGTTTGGATCCAAACATAGGAAATAAACGATTGGCTTGTGACTATCTCATCTTGAAATCATTTTAATATTTTCCAAAATAAACATATTCAACTGCTGTAGGTTTAATGCAGCAAATTATTAGATCTGAAATTTCAAACATTCAATTATTTAATTACTTTTCTCACTGATGAAAGTGCAGGATAAATGAAGTTCAGTTGGCAGAGTGGAACTTGATTTAGAAATAGCTCTGTTACCAGTTCCAGGCCATGAACTTTCTACTTCTCACCATGACTAAAGTCATCAGAGTCTGTATTTTCAATTAATTTTGAGCCCACATTTTAAAAAAGAGTACTTCTAGTTTGAAGTCCGTTTTGGTTATTTAATGAATACAGCATGATTCTTTTCATATATTTAAACTGTACAGAAACACTTCTAATCCATAACCTTTTCTTTAAATTAGCTCTACAGGGGGTATTCTAAATAGAAAACTGGCTTACTCCCTCGTACCTATGTCCTATGTGGGCATGAAATAGCTTTATTTCTTTTTTGTTTTAAAAAGCTTGATTTTGTTTGCCTGTGGGCTAGGATTAAGTTGGTGCTGGGAAGAGCAGAGCTCCAAGCTCCATGAGAATGGTAAAGCAACTTGCCCCACAGAATAGTACGAAGCTCATAAATTGATAACGTTTCATCCCACATTTCTTCGTTCGAACAGTTAATTAGGTAGGATCAATATGGCATGCATTTCTGAAGTATTCTCAGTGACCAGCAAGCCCGAGTTGTTGCTCCAGACTCAACTATATACCCTGGTTGCACTGTAATCAGAAGTGGGTTTCTGGGCTATTATTTTAGATTTCCTCCCCTCTAACCCAGAGTTATTGCAGCTCTATCTACCACCGCAATGTCTGAAGTCAGCTAACTCAGCATGGACAGGGGATTGATCTGGCAACTTTGGTACTGCTCGGTAATTCACTGAGTAAACATCCTGAATCATTTCGCGAGCACACCATTAAGCATTTCAAGAGCCTATTGACGGGTTTAGTAGCATCGTGTCTGTTTTACTGAACTAATAATCCAGGGAATATCAATCCTGCCATAGCAGTTCGAGAATTTGAATTCCGTTTCAAACCAATCTGGAATCAGAAGCTGATATCAATGAAGTGGCCTTGAAGCTACTGGATTGTCATTAAAAAAAAAACAATCACAAATATACTCTTGGAGAAGAAAATCTGCCATAGCTGTCTGGTCTTTGTGAATCCCATCACAAAATAAAGTGACACTTAATTGTCCTCAAGTGACCTTGCAAACAATTTGGGTAGGGCATCTGGACATTGACAATAAATGCCAATCGTATCCGAAGAATGAGCTTGAAATGATAACCATTTTTTGTTAATTTGAGTTGATAGATTGTTCCTATTTATTCTTTCCTAGATATGATTATCGTGAGATGTTGCACAATTCCACATTCTGTTTGGTTCCACGAGGCCGTAGACTGGGATCTTTCCGGTTTCTGGAGGCTTTACAGGTAATTGATAAAGGATACAGATGAAGTTATGCTTTTTTATAATTGTAAACTTAAAGTGAAAAATATGCAGCGCGATTGAAATCTTTCTTTGCTGCTTTGTAAGTGCTTTGGGATGTCTTGCCATTATGAAGGGGGCTATTGAAATGCAGGTCTGTCTTTATGCTCGGTGGAGATGCTCAAATACATTTGGGATTTCATGGAAGGTGGAGGTTAAGACCAATTCTAAACCTATTACACTTTACCTTTTTACCTGAACCAGCCTAAGTGTGCATAGCTTTTAGTGAGAAGTTGACCTAGAAGTTATTCTGCCTATCCCCACTCTACACAAAATAGTAATCTGATTAACCAGAGTATTCTCATGCATGAATAACTAAACCATGACCCTGTCATCTCACTATCTGGTCCTTAAACCCAAAAAATTCAGGACCAATGTATGGATTAATCCTGTTTGAAATTTATGGTTGATAAAGAACAATTATCTAATACTGCATCACTGATGAATAAATCTTAAATTAAAAGTGCATGTTCTGTTAGTTCCAATAACTTGTGATGCACATTAATGACAACATGGATTTAAACTCTATATGTGGCTGCTGTATTTTCTGATGCACATCCATGCAATTCATAAAAAACAAAAAGAATGGGCACTCTTACAAAGAATTGGATGGGTCTAGTTATGAGCTGCTTCCAAGTGAGGTCTGACCAGTGCATGAGAACACCTCAATGACCACTTTATATTCATATACAAATGTTCTGGCACCACAATTTCTTAATTATATTTGCTAATTTTTTGCATTAAGTAATTGAAATAATGATTAGCAAAAATAATTAAATTTAAAGTTTAGATTTCGTTCGGACCAGTTTTAAGTCTGGGTTGGAATGGATTTGATTTGACTTGTTGTCACTTGTACTGAGGTACAGTGAAAAGTATTGTTCTGCGTACAGTCCAGATGGATCGTTCCATACATGAGAAAAACATAGGACATGCATAAATACACGACGCAAATACACGGGCACCAGGTGAGCATATGGAGTGCAGTACTACTCAGCAGAGAAAATGCGTGAAGAGATCAGTTCAGTCCATAAGAGGGTCATTCAGGAGTCTGGTAACAACGGGGAAGAAGCTGTTTTTGAACCTGTTAGTGCGTATTCTCGGACTTTTGTATCTCTTGCCCGATGGAAGAAGTTGAAAGAGAGAATAACCCGGGTGGGAGGGGTCTTTGATTATGCTGCCCGCTTTCCCAAGGCAGCGGGAGGTGTGGACAGAGTCAGTGGATGGGATGTGAGTTTGGGTGATGGACTGGGCTGTGTTCACGACTGTAGCTTCTTATAGTCTTGGGTCGAGTAGTTATCATACCAGGCTGTGATGCAACCAGATAGAATGCTTTCTATGTAATGTGGATCATTGAAAAACAGTAAATAATTAACCTTAAACATTCCAAATCTTCCCACTGTTAACCAGAGTTAACCAGATCAGTTGGCTGCTTTGTGCCCATAAGGTACAGGTGCACTAAATACAGGCTTAGCAATTGAAAGGCACTAGACAAGCAAGAAAATCAATGGCGTTCCAGTTCTAATGATACAAAATCAGTACTGTACTGATGACTACCTTTCCAAGAGAATCCACTTTCTAGATTCTAGTTTATGATATGCTGAACTTCAGATGACATCATATGGTTTATGATGGCTATTTTTGTTTAACTCCTCTGAGTCCTTCCACTCCACTCCTATCTCCATTATAGATGTAAGCGCTGCTTCCTGTTCTTTTATCAAATAAATGGAAAGTGGAATACTGCATTGTTACAGATGCTTAGTATTAAACATTTAAATTATCAATGAGTCACAGAACTACAATAGGGTGTTCAACTAGCATGTCTGTTTTTTGGGTGAAATATCCTATGGCATTATTGAAAGAATATTAGCCAGTTCGTCCTATGTCTTGGCCAACATTTGTCACTAAACCAAAATCACGGACACAGATTAAGTGGTCATTTATCCCATTTGCTGTTTCTGAGGCCTTACTATGCCAAGTTGGGTGCCACATGTCCTTGTATAATAGTGATCGAACTTAAGTAATTAATTGACTGTGAAGCACTTGCTATGTTTTGTGGGTGTGAGAATGCGCAATATAAATGTACATTTTTCTTTCTTAGGCTGATAACTAAATATTATCAGAGCAATGAGTGCAGTAGTTAATGGGAAAGGAAAGCGTAAACATTGTTTTTCGCACCAATATATGGTATCATGCTACAGTTCTGAGTTTGAGCCAGAGATCTCCCATATCACAGTATTATTGCTGTTGAGAAGTGGAAGCTTCACTGCGGAAAACAAGAAAATCAGGAGTACTGCTTTTCAAACCAGCAGTTTGGATGTAAGATGCCTATGGATGGAGTAAGGCATATCGCCATATTTACTTACTCCTTCCCTTAAAAAATAGCAATGGTCAATATTCAGTTAGCTGACTAATAAAGCAAATAGAAACAGAACTTTATAAAACTTTAAATTATATAAAATAAGGCACACAATTCTATAACATGCACACCTATATCATTTTATATTTTGTCTAATTTTCTGTTTTGCCATGTTCCGTTTTCTTTCGCTTAGTTACGCAAATTATCTTTGCAATGGAAGTGATTGTTTAATGGATGCGTTTGATACTACTGTTACCTTATTTTTAACTGTTAACAAATTATCAAAGTGTTTACATTTTCAATATTATGTATCTTGTGACAAGATTTTTATTTTCTAATATCCTCTATAGTAGAGTATGCGTGTGTTTGGGGGTGCGTGAGTTGGGGGGGTGCGTGCGTTGGGGGGGTGCGTGCGTTGGGGGGGTGCGTGCGTTGGGGGGGTGTGTGCGTTGGGGGGGTGCGTGCGTTGGGGGTGTGTGTGAGTTGGGGGGGTGCGTGTGTTGGGATGCGTGTGTTGGGGGTGCGTGTGTTGGGGGTGCGCGTGTGTGTTGGGGGGGTGCGTGTGTGTTGGGGGGGTGCGTGTGTGTTGGGGGGGTGTGTGTGTGTTGGGGGGGTGCGTGTGTGTTGGGGGGGTGCGTGTGTGTTGGGGGGGGTGCGTGTGTGTTGGGGGGGTGCGTGTGTGTTGGGGGGGGTGCGTGTGTGTTGGGGGGGGTGCGTGTGTGTTGGGGGGGGTGCGTGTGTGTTGGGGGGGGTGCGTGTGTGTTGGGGGGGGTGCGTGTGTGTTGGGGGGGTGCGTGTGTGTTGGGGGGGTGCGTGTGTGTTGGGGGGGTGCGTGTGTGTTGGGGGGGTGCGTGTGTGTTGGGGGGGTGCGTGTGTGTTGGGGGGGTGCGTGTGTGTTGGGGGGGTGGGCGCGCGTGTGTTGGGGGGGTGGGCGCGCGTGTGTTGGGGGGGTGGGCGCGCGTGTGTTGGGTGGGGCGTGTGTGTTGGGGGGGGCTGTGTTGGGGTGTGTGTGGAGGGGGGGGGCGGCACAGTGGTGCAGTGGTTAGCTTCACGGCGCCAGGGTCGCAGGTTCGATTCCCGGCTTGGGTTGCTGTCTGTACGGAGTCTGCGCGTTCTCCTCGTGTCTGCGTGGGTTTCCTCCCATGGTCCAGGGATGTGCAGGTTGGGCGGATTGACCATGATAAATTGCCCCTTGGTGCCCAAAAAGGTTAGGTGGAGTTACTGGGGTATGGGGGTAGGGTGGAGGTGTGGGTTTATGTGGGCTGCTCTTTCCAAGGGCCAGTGCAGACTCGATGGGTCCAATGGCCTCCTGCACTGTAAATTCTCTGATTTTATACTTATTTTTTCTATATACAGCTCATAAAAGTTTGAGCTGCCATGTCCTGTGTTGCATTTTGGTTTTTTAAAAAGCAGCAGTAAAACAGTAGTTATACTTTGAATGGGATTAGGTTCAGTACTGTGGGAGAGCAAAGGGATTTGGGAAGCAATTCACAGAACATTAAAGGCAGCATCTCTAGTCTTTTTTATAAAGCTAATAGAATTCTAGATTTTATCTCCAGAGATACAGCGTATAAGAGATAATGGTGAGCTTTGTATATGACTTACTGTGGTACAGTATTCTGCAAGATGAATATTGAGGCGTCAGAGAAAGTACAACACAGACTTACTAAGAAATTTCCCAGTGAGAAAATATAAATACTTGAAAAATTGAACTATTTTTCATTAAAACAAGACAGATTATGCTGTAGGTCGTGTTTAAAATTCTGAAAGAATGGGACACAGTTAGATAGAAACACTGTTTTCAGTAGTTGAATATTCTAAAATAAGAGGCCATAGACACAAGATAAAATGTAAAGGAATACAGCACAGAGCATGAGAAACCATTTTAGACAGTTGAGATGGTGGACTTCACTCCTTGTTGGTGTTTAAGACAGAAAACAACATTGAAAAATGGAATCATTAGCTGAATTTAAAAAGAGAATGGAGGAATATGAGGCAGAGTAAGTGACCAACCTAAATGATGATGCAGACTGGCAGGACACAGTGACCTGTTTCCATGTTATTCCAAAGTGCTTTATTTCAGTCTTGATGGGTATAGTAGTGATTATGTTACTCTGTTAGTCATCAGAAGCCTGGACTAATAAGCCATAGAACGAGCCCCGTACCAACTTATTTGTCTCCGAGCTGCCTTCGGAAGTGTCGGAGCTGACCTGCAGAGGTTGTTCTTGGGATGACTTTGGGATAATTTATGGTGACCTTAAGAGCAATGCCTACATCCCAAGAATGGTATTCATCTTTAATGTTGTGAATTGTTTTAATGTTCAAGCATAAATCTGTCTCCCATATTTTGTTCTCCAGAAGAGGAAGACAAACTTTCTCACAATGAATATGGAGAATAAGGTTATTAATGTACTAGACAGGGTGCTTTATCAAAATGTTCCCAGCCTAAAATCTGAGAGAATCATAGAGCCCCCACAGTGCAAAAGGAGACCATTTGGCCCATCGAGTCTGCACCAACCCTATGAAAGAGCACCATACGTAGACCCACTCCCCCACCCTATCCCCGTAACCCCACCTAGCCTGCACATCTTTGGACATTAAGGAGCAATTTGTAGCATGGTCAATCCACCTACCCTGCCCATATTTGGACTGTGGGAAGAAGCTGGAGCACCCAGAGGAAACCCACGCAGACATGGAAAACGTATCAAGGCTGGTATGAAATCTTGGTCCCTGGCACTGTGCAGCAGCAGTGCTAACCAGTGTGCCATGAATGTTTCTTACATTTTGCATGCTTATAAATGACATTTTTATCTTCTGATCAATATTTGTGCAATTTCCATTGTAACTATCACAGGCTGCGTGTATTCCAGTGATGTTGAGTAATGGATGGCAACTGCCATTTTCAGAAGTCATTGAATGGAACCAAGCTATTGTCGTTGGAGATGAAAGGTTGTTACTACAGGTAGGAGAGCTGTATTGTAGCAAAATGGATTTAGTTCAGTAATCACTCATTATTTTGAGGTCAATATTAAACTGTTTTGAAGAGGTTTCTCTTTTGAAGAGTGGGGATTGGAGATTGTAAGTGAATGGTACAGAATTGCCAGGCTTTTATTTACATCGTCTGTGATTGTATAACCCCGGCTAAAGACCGCTATAATAGCAAAATGTTAAATTCAAAAGGCCCATGGCATGTTCTCCAGTTTCACAATGATAGTGTTGGGGTCCATGTCTGCTCCATGTTTTAGGAACCCTACAATTGCCCTTAATGTCTCCAGGTCAAAAGAAGAAAATCTTCCGGATGTGGCAGGAAGAATTGGGGATATATACAAGTGGTTGGGGGAGCAGGGAGGCCAGCGGGTGGTGAAGGTTGATAGATCTACCATGCAGTTTTAGTAGCACTTTGCGATTACTAGAATTCAGTAGAAATTGAAGTTAAAACTTCTCGGATGCAAATAACAATTGTTTTATTTGTCTTCTATTGATTACAATTGAAAGTCGTTTAAAAGGCAATTCGTAGACAATTGAAAACTTTCAAAGAATCACAGAAATGATTTTCTTGCTTAGGCAAACAGCTCACAATAGCTTTTAGAAGTCAAAGTCTAAAAATGAAATATGAAGACAGGGAGACAGTGAATAGTTCAGATCAAAGTATAGATGATTCATGAATAAAGATGGCCGTACGGACCCTCACGGTTATACAAAATCACATCAGTCTTTAGCCATCTACACCTCTAAGTCATCCTAATAGGTTTGGGTTAGAATCAAATGGGTTTGATTTGACGGTTAGCTGTCAATCTTGAATTTGCAACATTAGTTTTAATTGTTTTGTGTCTACATACTTGCGTATGTTAAGGAATGCGATATTGTGCTGTTATCGCGACCAGCTTGAACTGGTCTTTTGCTGACTTAGCTGTTATAACAATAGAGCCTTCATGTTACTGTGTCGTTGCTATGCTGTTGCTATGGAGCCTGCCCTGTCCTTGGACACTGCCTTGAAAAATGTATTCATTAGTTCAGTTAAAGTGTTTGTTTTAATCTCTTCTCTACTGCTTTTGCATGTATCAGGTTCTTTTGTGTTTCTGTTTTTATGTTGTACAGTCTTGCTAGAATAATGGAAATTAGAAAAGTGAATTATGCTGCGTTGTGCTGTTTTGTAAGCTGTATGTTTTGAGATGACCTGAGGTTATGAGAGTGTTGAAATCCTTAATTTAAAATGGGTAAAACTGAGGCTTAATATTTACCCTAAATAGCTATCTTTTACCTATCAGGTGTATTAGGAAATAGTTGACTTCTACAGTCCCCGCTTTTGATAAATCGAAAGATTAAGTCAGCAAAAGATTAAGTCAGCAAAAGACCAGTTCAAGCTGGTCGCAGTAACAGCACAATATCGCATTCCTTAACATACACAAGTATGTAGACACAAAACAATTAAAACTAATGTTGCAAATTCAAGATTGACAGCTAACCGTCAAATCAAACTCATTCGATTCTAACCCAAACCAATTAGGATGACTTAGAGGTGTAGATAGATGGCTAAAGACTGATATGATTTTGTATAACCGTGCAGGTCCATACGGCCATCTTTATTCATGAATCATCTATACTTTGATCTGAACTATTCACTGTCTCCCTGTCTTCATATTTCATTTTCAGACTTTGACTTCTAAAAGCTATTGCGTGCTGTTTGCCAAAGCAAGAAAATCATTTCTGTGATTCTTTGAAAGTTTTCAATTGCCTACGAATTGCCTTTTAAATGACTTTCAATTGTAATCAATAGAAGACAAATAAAACCATTCTTATTTGCACCTGAGAAGTTTTAACTTAAATTTCTACTAAGTTCTAGTAATCGCAAAGTGCTACTAAAACCCCGCATGGTAGATCTATCAACTTGGCGTAGTCGGCAGGATAAGCGATCGTGTGTACATTTATAAGCTGTGTTAACATCTACATAATTAGGTACAAACAAGATCAAGGAGAAATGGGAAGCGGATGTATCAAGTGAGGCACTACGTAGGGTAAACGGGACCTCCTCTTTTCAAGGACGAGTCTGATACAGTTTAAGGTGGTGCACAGGGTGCATATGACTCGGGCGAGAATGAGTGGGTTCTTTCAGGGGGTAACAGATGAGTGTGAGAGGTTGGGTGGGGGCTAGCAAATCACATGCACATGTTTTGGGGTTGCAAAAAAATTGGGAAGATTCTGGGCGGGCGTGTTCACGGTCTTGGCCAGGATAGTGGAGGAGGAGGTGGAACCATTCGTGGCGATATTTCGGGTTTCAGAAAAGCCAGAGCTCATGGAGGGGAGGAAGGCCGATGTCTTGGCCTTCACCTCTCTGATTGCACGGCGGAGAATTTTGCTGGAGTGGCAGTCGACATCGCCACTGGGGGTAGCGACTTGGTTGGGTGACCTGTACGACTTGCTGCGATTAGAGAAGATAAAGTATGAGTTAAGGGGCTCTTCAGGAGGGTTTGAGGAAAGGTGGGGGATGTTTGTGACCGTGTTTGAGGGGCTGTTTGTCGCGGGGGAGGGGGGTGAAAAAGGGGGAAAATCTGTACAGACTGTATAGTTGATTGTTGGGAAGTACGTTTCCCAGGGTGTTTATTCGCTGTCACCTGTTTTGATACATGTTTATAATAAAATATATATTTTTTAAATGGGATACGCTCCCGGTCTCCCTGGTGGGGGGTATGTAGACGATCAAAATGAACGTACTGCCGAGGTTCCTCTTCCTGTTCAGATCCATACCGATCTTCATCCCCAAGCCTTCCACAGCATTGTTTAAATGATCATGGCATTTGTGTGTGGGGTGGTAAGAATCCAAGAATCCCCAAATCAACACTACAAAGGAGAAAAGTTATGGGAAGTCTGGCACTGCCAAATCTACAATACTACCACTGGGCAGCCACGACCAAGAAAGTGAGGGGATGGATACGTGAACCCACCTTCCTGCAAGGAAATGACCCTCCGGGCCCTCGCCACGGCAGTGCTCCCATGCTCCCCGACGAAATACACATCCTGCCCAGTGGTGGTAGACACACTAAAGACATAGAACCAGATAGGCAACATTTTGGTTTAATCGAAATGTCCCGCATGCCCCTCCCCTCTGCGGAAACCACAAATTCCCACCAGCCATGCTCAACGCCACTTTTTAAAAATGGAGACAGGACAGGGGGACAGTTAGGAACTTTTACAAGGGGAACAGACCAGCGGCACTGACCGAACTGACTGAAGACCTGGAACTACTGACAGGACAGGAACTTGGGCACCTTCAAATCAAGCACTTTCTCCGCAAGGTGACAGTAGGATACCCCAGGTCCCCAAGGACACGCTATTAGAGGAACTGATAAACACGTCCATTAAGGAAGGGGGGAATTGAGGAAACATCGATGGATGGTTACTGGACAGGGCAAGACTACCACTGGATGAAGCCGGACAAAATGGGAGGATGAACTGGGGACGGAAGTGGGTTGGGGGACTCCTGAGCAAAGCACTGAGTAGGGCCAACTCCACCTCCTCTTGCGCAAGCTCAGCCTCATGCAGTTTAAAGTGGTGCACAGACGCACCTGACCAGAACCTGAATGAACAGGTTCTTTCCAGAGGAGAAAGATAAATGTGTATGGTGCCAGGGAGGCCCGGCCAACCATGCCCACATGTTGTGGGCTTGCCAGATTGTATGGTTCTGGACAGCCTTCTTCGAGGCAATGTCCAAGGTTGTGGGGATGAGGGTGAAGCTGTGCCGGAGAGTGGCAGTCTTCGTGGTTCGTGGTTTCAGAACAGCCAGAGCCATACATGGGGAAAGGGGCCGACACCCTTGCTCTGGCTTCCCTAATCGCACACTGGAGAATCCTGCTCGGCTTACGATCAACATCACCGCCCACAGCTGCAGACTGGCTGACAGACCTGGCGGAATTTCTCCATCTGGAGAAGATCGAATACACCATCCGACAGCTTCCACAAAGCATGGGGGCAATTCGCTGGCCTGTTCCAAGACCTGTTTGTGCGACTAGGGAAAGAGGGGGAAACTGGGGAGAGCAGACAAGAACACAAAATAGAAAGAGGGAAGGAGTGAGGAAACTTGGGGGAGCCACAGGGAGAAGCATGGGAGGGGAGGGAGAGGAGAGGGAGCAGGAAGCCCACCCCCCACAAACCCACAAGGTCTGCAACGAAAACCACAGAAGGGGGGAGGGGGAAAGAACAGGAGCTCAGCGATAGAACACCCATGGCGGGGAGGGGTTTACCAAGGAGGGGACAGGGATGGGGGAGAAGATATACCAAGAAAGATGCATGCAAATAAGAAACTGTATAAATTGTAAATATCGGACACAAGTTTCACTCTAAAATTGACAAATGCCAATAAAAACATTTTTTTAATAAAAGATTATGCTTGACCAACCTAATTGAGAAAGTTTCCATCAGATGGATAACAAACCACCGACCATTAAGACCCTTGAACTTTTAAGATTAATACAAACCCATGTATCTAGATTTTTTAGAAAGCCCTTTATAAAGCACCACATAGGAGCCTCCTGGTGAAGTTTAAGTGATATGATGTTATGCAAAAGAAAAAAATTGATTTTAAAAACTGGTGAAAAGCAATGAAACTGAGTAGGAAGTGAATTCATTTTTTCAGTGTGGTTGGAAGTGGGTATTGATACTCCTCAGATTTGTTCGCACTATGATCTACCAGGACCACACTACTGACCTCATTATGGCCTTCGTCCTAAGTGAGGGGACAGTGGCATCAAGGCAACATTTGATCAAGTGAGGTATCGAGAAATCCAAACAAAAACGGTGGGAAACCTCACTAATCTGAGTCATCCTAGCACAAAGGAACATAGCTGTGGTTGTTGCCGACAACTTGTTCCCAGACATGGCTGCAGGAATTCCTTAGGGAGTGACCTAGACCCAATTATCTTCAGCTGCTTCATCAATGATCTTCCCTTGATAGTGAGTCAGAAATGGGAAGTTCTTTGATTGCTCAAATTGAGTACCATTTACAGCAATCCATGCCTACATGCAGCAACACCTGGGCAACATTCAGACTTGGGCTAATGTGACAAATATCATTGCACCACCCGAGTACCAGGAAATTACCATCTTCAGCAAGATGTAATCTAACCTTGACATTAACTAGCATTACCGTTGCAGAATTCCCCACTATCAACATTTTAAGAGTTACCATTGACCAGAAACTCAACTGGATCAGCCATTTAATACTGTGGCTGTTAAGTTCAGAGACTCGGGGTTCACTTCCTGACTCCCCAAAGCCTGTCCACCATCTACAAAGCACAAGTCAGGAGCATGTTTGAATACTATCCACTTGGATAAGTGGAGCTAAACAATTCAAAAAGCTCGGCATAATCCAAGACGAGCAGCCCACTTGATTTGCACTGCGTTCACTCCCTTCGCCGCTGGCACACAAAGACAGCAGTATGTACCCCCTGCAATATCCACTGCAGCAACTTGCCACGGCTCCTTTGTTAGCGCCTTCCTAACCCATGACCTCTACCACCCAAAACAACAAGGGCAGCAGATACATGGGAACACCATCACCTGCAGGTTTCTCTACAAGTCACAGGCGCCATTCTGGCGTGGAGCTATATAGCCACTCCTGGAGTCAAAGTCTTGACACCCCTTCCCTAATGGGCATACTGATTCAAAGAGTTTAACAGTTCAAGATGGTGGCTCACCACTACCTTACCACTAGCAGCAATTAGGAAGACGCTTGTCTGGCCAGTGATGCTCCTACCTATGAATTAATAAAAAGCACTGTAATGATTTTAATATAAAACCAGATTTGCAAAACAGCACTAAAATAGGAGACGCGGTAAATAAATAACCAAAGAGAACGATACAGAACATTGATATGATGATGAAATGTGCAAAAACATAGGTGTAGAATATTGGATTTTGTGGCAGAGCAGAGGGAGTTGGGGTTTGTGTTCACAAAACATTAGTTCAAATGGTTAAAAAGAAGAAACCAGCTGATGAAATACTGGGGTTTTATCGCAAGTAATATAAAACTTAAAAGTTAAACTGGAATGGCAAATGTATATAAAACCATAATGAGATCACCCTGTGTGGAGTTTTGAACTCCACATTGTTGAGGGGAATTTATACAGCTATTCAATTATAGTATTTTATCCTCGCACTCATGAGAGACCAGATAAAGACTCTTGCAGTTATGAACAAACCCTTTATATCTCTAACTGGGCTAATGCTGTTCCAAACTGGTACGCCAGAGTGCACAGGTTCAAGAATTGTAGAGGCAAAGATTCGGTGACAAGAAATTAGCATATACCAATCATTTGTTAATAGTTATCTATATCCAATCACGACTATCAATTAGATTTACATCGTGCATAGTATATGAGAACAGTTAACCAATTGCAACAAGTGCATGCTTAATTATAATATCCAATCAGTGCAATGATACGTACTTGCTGTCTCTTGGTGTTTATCACCGGCTCTCCATTAACAAGAATGTGGGTATCGATCACCTGCTTGTCTGACTCTTCTAACTTACCCATTTCCCAAGGTAAAAAATCCACTGCAATAACAATTTTCTTCCTTCCTGACACCAGCACAAATGGTGAAAAGATCCCGCATTGTTATCGCAATCATTGAGGATCACCATATGTGATCTCTCTTTTTCTGGACCCCATCACCAGCAAGATGTACCCTTGGAGTGTTTTCTTTACAGCTCTCAACTTCAGCTCAAAGCTTGTGTGACACAGCTCAAGTTTAACCCCTTCACTGCTGAGAACTGAAGTTTCAAATTAATTTTGATATATTTTTTCCCTAATCAACATCATCCGAAGGATGTTACATTAGTAAAGAGTACCGTGCAGATTCACTAGGGTGCTACCTTGTATCAGTAAATACAAAAACATGAAAAATTGAGGCTATTTTTGTCAAAACAGAAAATATTGAAGAGTAATTTGATCTATATTTTAAATTATGAAGGGTTGGCATATGCTAGATAGCAATAAGCTGTTTCTAATGGTACTCGGGGTTTGGATCACGAATAAAGGGATATTAATACAAGGTTAAATGTAAAAGATTTAGAACAAGAGTAGTAGAAGTAAGTTGTAATGCTGTGGAATGCACCACTAGATTTACTGATTGAAGGACAGACATTGTCAATGATTAAGAGCAGTTAGATGGTTGAAAGAGTGAGAGATAAAAGGATGTGGGAACGTTAGGTACTTGGAATTAGGACTACTGCTCGTGTACAAACACAAGTATGTACTGGGGATGAAATCGCTTGATTCCTAAATGCAATTTCTGTGTACACTGGGGTGGATTTAATTTGCTGTATAGCTGGCCTTCATTGTCAAACATATAGCACTTGGGCTACAGTATAACTGAATACTGATTTTAGTTCAGAATCAAATATGAGCATAGTATGGTAGTCACAGCTATTTCTCCCCTATCCCTGTCCCATTATTCCCCTCTCAGTGCATGGCTAGGGCCATGCTTTGTTAGTGCAAACGTGGAATACTTTACTGCTATTAATGGCATAGGATGGCTTCTCCCAAAGTTTTCCTGCTGTTTTCTTTTGGGTTTGAAGTACTTTTGTGATTCTGCTGGGTATGTTAAAATGGTTCAGATTTGTATTGAGAATTGTGCAAATAAGTCATCATATTGCCATTGCACTGATGTAACGAGAGTCACAATGTAGTATGATGTCTGCAAATTGTAATTGCTTCAGACATTATCAGTGCTGAATGTTTGTCTGGTGTGTCTTTTATAGTTTTCAATCCTGTTTTAGGACTTGAAAATTTCTCAGAACTTATGAAATATTTGAATTAAAAACTGTTCCATTGCAGCTTCAACACCATCTACCTGGCAATGTGAACATTTGCCCAGGTCTGTCATGTACACACAAAGCAGAACAAATCCAACCTGGCCATTGCCACTCCATCAGCACACTGTCAATCATCAGTAACGTGATGGAAGGGGTCATCAACAGTGCCATCAAGCAGTACTTGCTTAGCACTAACCTGCTCATTGACGATCAATTTGGGTTTCACCAGGGCCACTCCTCATCTGACCTCATTACAGCCTTGGTTCAAGCACAGACAAGAGTTAAACTCCAGAGGTGAGAGCGACTGCCCGTGGCATCAAAGAGCCCTAGCAAAATGGAAGACCATGGGAATCGATATGAGGGAGGGGGAGCAAGCATTCCGCTGGTTGGACTCATACCTAGCACAAAGGAAGAGGGTTGTGTTTGTTGCAGGCCAATCATCAGTTCCAGGACATCACTGCAAGAGTTCTTCTAGGTAGTGTCCTAGGCCTAACCACCTTGATAACTTCTTCATCAATGACCTTCCTTCCATCATAAGATCAGAAATGGGGATGATTGCTGATAGATTGCACAGAATTCAACCATCTGCGACTCCTCAGATACTGAGGCAGTCCATGATAAAATGCAGCAAAACCGTGACAATATCCAGGCACGTGCTGCCAAATGGGAAGTAACTTTCATGCCACACAAGTACCAGGCAATAACCATATCGAACAAGAGCAAATATAGCCATTGGCTCTTGACATTCAATGGCATTATCATCGCTGAATCATAGAATCCCTAAAGTGCAGAAGAGGGCTATTTGGCCCATCAGGTCTGCACCGAGCCTTTGAAAGACAATCCTTCCGAGGCCCAATCCCCTGACCAATTCTAGCGGCCCTGACCTTGGGGCAATTTAGCACCCTGGGGCAATTTAGCATGGCCAATCCACCTAACCTGCACATCTTTGAACTGTAGGAAGAAACCCACACAGACACTGGAAGAATGTGCAAATTCCAAACATGTAGCCACCTGAGGTCGAGATTGAACCCGGGTCCCTGGTGCTGTGAGGCAGCACAATCGGAGGCAGGAGAGAGAGCAAACCTGGTGGGAACAGTTGATTGGAGCGGCGGGAATAGAGCAACGCAGCGAGGGCCAGATGCACAGAGCACCGGAGGCCAGATAGAGAGTGAACCTAGTGGGGAGCAGCTAATCGGAGCGGCAGGAAAACTTAATAGAACAGCGCAGCAAAACTTCACTGAATCCAGAGGTGGAGCTCCTGTGGTGATGTCAGGATTCAGAAAGTGACATGGGGCATGAGGAAGCAGCTGATTCGGTCAATGGGGGCAGGTGCAGACCAAGGTCGGAGAGCTGGGGCATTAATTGCAGTAACACTATCAGTATAGAGGGAACACATCGTGAGATATCATAGGTAAGTGACTGATAGTTGAGTCTTTCTCCTACCTTTCTGACATTGGAAGTGAAGGCTAGGTAGGGAAACAGCAATTGCGGGAAGTAAAGATTAGTAGTATAAGTAAAAACAAATTTAAATTCTAATTATATAAAATAGGGATGCAAGACCAGTTGATGTGTTGTACCTGCAACATGTGGGAGCTGGTGGACCCCATTGTGGTTCATAACAACCACGTCTGTACCAAATGTTGGTTGCTTGAGGAACTTCGGCTCAAGAGTTAGTAGCTGGGCTCTGAGCTTCAGACATCACGTCACATCAGGGAGGGGGAAGAATTACAGTATTTCAGGATGCAGTCTCACCCCTTAGATTAACTACCTTAAATTCTGTCATTGGTCAGGGACAGGAAGGTGTAACTGCAAGTGGTCCGGGGAATAGACCATGTTCTCTGTAGCCAGGACCCAGAGTCTCGAAGGTTTGTCTGCCGGGCACCAGGGTTCGGGACATCTGCTCTGGGCTACAGAGGAGTTTTCAGTGGGAGGGATCCAGTGGCCATGGTCCAGAGAGGGGAACCAGGGGGGGGGGGGGGGGGGGAGAGAACGACGACGAGGGAACACGAACTGGAAGGAGAGCACAGGAAATGACAACGACCGTGACAAACTCAGCAACCGACTGTAAGAAAGCGCAGGAGGAAGAAACGACGAACAGCTGAAGCAGAGGCAAATGCACAACAACAACAGCGAAAACCAACCGGGAGAAGCAAGCAAACCCCCCCCCCCAGATCTATTCTGTATTACTTGTGTTGAATGTACTCTTTGTTTAAAAAAAACAGAAGAAAAAGAAAGGGGGGGGGGCCACAAGACATGTATACAGGCGTACTGCAATTGTCTCTCCAGTACCTCAATGTATCGACACTGGGGCTGGTTTAGCACAGTGGGCTAAACAACTGGCTTGTAATGCAGAACAAGGCCAGTAGCGCCGGTTCAATTCCCATACCATCCTCCCCGAACCGGCGCCGGAATGTGGCGACTCGGGGCTTTTCACAATAACTTCATTGAAGCCTACTTGTGACAATAAGCTATTATTATTAACATTTCCCCAGTTTTTACCTCCCCACACCTTGGTTTTTTTACTTTTTATTTACGTGATTTTGCTAATTATATAGCGTTTCATCATAGAATTTACAGTGCAGAAGGAGGCCATTCGGCCCATCGAGTCTGCACCGGCTCTTGGAAAGAGCGCCCTACCCAAGGTCAACACCGCCACCCTATCCCCATAACCCAGTAACCCCACCCAACACTAAGGGCAATTTTGGACACTAAGGGCAATTTATCATGGCCAATCCACCTAACCTGCACATCTTTGGACTGTGGGAGGAAACCGGAGCACCCGGAGGAAACCCACGCAGACACGGGGAGGATGTGCAGACTCCGCACAGACAGTGACCCAAGCCGGAATCGAACCTGGGACCCTGGAGCTGTGAAGCAATTGTGCTATCCACAAGGCCACCGTGCTGCCCGTAGCCCGTTGTTGTATTATCATTTTTCTCTTTGTGTACACCTGTAAATATATTATGTTCGAAAAACCCAATAAAAAACATTTATTTTAAAAAACCATTTCAGAGTATATAATGTTCCAAAAGAACAGGCCAAAGGGGAAAGGAGATGGGTAGCGTTGTTAATCAAGGAAGGTTTCAGAACAATGCTGAGTCGTGATATAAAGGATAGTGATATAGAATCGGTTTGGGTTGAAATCATGAGTAGCAGGGGAAGGAAGACGAGGATGTGAGTAATCTATAGATCCACAATATGTGACGCCTGGGACTTCCGGTTGCGGCCATGCCTGGATAGGTCGCACGTTCGGTAGCTCCTGCCGGGAACGGACTTTTGGGCTCTCTAGAGGGGCCCCAGCGGCACTTGTTCGATGGCTTCCAGTGTGGGCAGGTGGCAGCAAGGTCCCCCCGACAGTATATGGATTGGACCAGGAGTGGGAGGTGAAAAAAGGGATCTTGGAACAGCGAAAAGTGAGAGGGAGAAAAAGCAAGATGGCGGCGGGTGGAAACCAAGCAGCATGGGTGCAGTGGTCGCAGGAGCAGCAGGGGTTTCTTAAACGCTGCTTTGAGGAGCTGAAAACCAAAATGCTGGCGCCAAGGAAGGCAGCGATTGAGAAGCTAGTGGAGACCCAGAAGGCCCAAGGGGCGGCGATCCGAGAGGTGCGGCAAAAAGCTTCGGAGAACGAGGACGAGATCTTGGGCCTGGCGGTGAAGGTGGAGGCACACGAGGCGCTGCACAAGAGGTGGGCGGAAAGATTTGAGGACCTGGAGAATCGGTCGAGGAGGAAGAATCTTCGGATTCTGGGTCTCCCTGAAGGAGTGGAGGGGCCCGATGCCGGGGCATATGTGAGCACGATGCTCAATTCGCCGATGGGCGTGGGAGCCTTCCCGAGGCCTCTGGAGCTAGATGGGGCGCACCGGGTCCTGGAAAGGAGACCCAAGGCCAGCGAGCCGCCATGGGCTGTAGTGGTGAGGTTTCACTGCTTTATGGACAGTGTGTGTCCTGAGATGGGCCAAGAAAGAGCGGAGTAGCAGGTGGGAGAACACGGAGATCCGAATCTACCAGGACTGGAGTGCAGAGGTGGCCAAGAAGAGAGCTGGCTTTAATCGGTCTAAGACGGTGCTCCATCGGAAGGGGGTCAAGTTCGGTATGTCTGCCGTCTGGGGGACTGGAGGGTGCGGGAGGCGCGAGCACGTGACTGGCCTAGAAAAGGAGATGGCTAGTCGGGGGGGGGGGGGGGGGCAGCAGCAGCAGCCCCCCAATCCGGCTGATAACTTGGAATGTGAGGGGCCTGAATGGGCCAGTTAAGAGGGCTCGAGTGTTCGCGCACTTAAAGGCAGACGTGGTCATGCTTCAGGAGACACATTTGAAGGTGGCAGATCAGGTCAGGCTGAGAAAGGGATGGGTAGGACAGGTATTCCATTCGGGGCTGGATGCGAAGAACAGAGGGGTTGCAATACTGGTGGGGAAGTGGGTGTCGTTTGAGGCAAAGAATATTGTAGTGGATAATGGAGGTTGATACGTGATGGTGAGCGGTAGGTTGCAAGGGATGCGGGTGGTACTGGTAAACGTATACGCCCTGAACTGGGATGATGCGGGATTTATGAAGCGCAAGCTGGGTCGGATTCTGGACCTGGAGGTAGGAAGCTTGATAATGGGGGGGTGGATTTCAACACGGTGCTGGATCCAGCATTGGAGCGCTCTAGGTCCAAGACAGGGCAGAGGCTGGCTGCGGCCAAGGTGCTTAGGGGGTTTATGGACCAGATGGGGGGAGTGGATCCATGGAGGTTTGCCAGGCCCCTGGCCAGGGAATTCTCATTCTTTTCCCATGTACATAGAGCCTACTCCCTGGTAGATTTCTTTTGTTTTGAGTAGGGCGCTCATCCCGAAAGTGGAGCGAACGGAGTATTCGGCCATAGCCATCTCGGTCCACGTCCTGCACTGGGTGGAGCTGGAGTTAGGAGAGGAGAGGGATTAGCGCCCGCTGTGGCGTCTTGATGTGGGGTTATTGGCGGATGAGAAGGTGTGCGGGAGGGTGCGGGGGTCCATCGAGAGATATTTGGAGGCCAATGACAACGGAGAGGTGCAGGTGGGGGTAGTCTGGGAGGCGTTGAAGGTGGTGGTCAGGGGAGAGTTGATCTCCATCAGGGCCCACAGGGAGAAGAGAGAGGGCAGGGAGAGGTTGGTGGGGGAGATCTTAAGGGTGGACAGGAGATATGCAGAGGCCCCTGAGGAGGGACTACTCGGGGAGCGGCGAAGCCTCCAGACGGAGTTTGACCTGTTGACCACAGGGAAAGAAGAGGCACAGTGGAGGAAAGCACAGGGGGCGACGTACGAGTATGGGGAGAAGGCGAGCCGGATGCTGGCACACCAGCTTCGTAAGAGGGAAGCAGCGAGGGAGATAGGTGGAGTTAAGGATAGCGGGGGGAATACGGTGCGGAGTGCGGTGAGAGTAAATGAGGTATTCAAGGACTTCTATGAGGAGCTGTACAGATCTGAGCCCCCAGCGGGGGAAGAGGGGATGCGACGATTTTTGGATCAACTGAGGTTCCCGAGGGTGGAGGAGCAGGAGGTGGCTGGTTTAGGGGCGCCAATTGGGTTGGAGGAGCTGGTTAAAGGATTGGGGAACATGCAGGCGGGAAAGGTCCTGGGGCCAGATGGGTTCCCGGTCGAGTTTTATAGGAAATATGTGGACCTGCTAGGCCTGTTGCTAGTGAGGACTTTCAATGAGGCAAGGGAGGGGGGAACCCTGCCCCCGACAATGTCCGGGGCGCTGATCTCTCTGATCCTGAAGCGGGACAAGGATCCAATGCAATGTGGGTCGTATAGACCGATCTCGCTCCTCAATGTGGATGCTAAGTTGCTGGCAAAAGTGCTGGCTACGAGAATTGAGGAATGTGTCCCGGGGGTGATCCATGAGGACCAGACGGGATTTGTAAAGGGCAGGCAGTTGAACACTAATGTGCGGAGGCTCCTCAACGTGCTTATGATGCCATCGGTGGAGGGAGAAGTGGAGGTAGTGGCAGCTATGGACACGGAGAAGGCCTTCAACCGGGTGGAGTGGGAGTATCTTTGGGAAGTGTTGCGGAGGTTTGGGTTTGGGGAGGGGTTCATCAGCTGGGTCAGGCTGCTATATAGAGCCCCGGTGGCGAGTGTGGCTACGAATCGGCGGAGGTCGGAGTACTTTCTGCTGTACCGAGGGACGAGGCAGGGGTGCCCTCTGTCCCCCTTGTTTGCATTGGCAATTGAGCCTTTGGCCATGGCACTAAGGGAGTCCAGGAAATGGAGGGGATTGGTCCGAGGGGGAGAGGAACACCGGGTGTCGTTGAATGCTGACGACCTGTTGCTGTATGTGGCAGATCCAGTGGAGGGGATGGCGGAGGTCATGCGGATCCTAAGGGAGTTTGGGGACTTCTCGGGCTATAAGTTCAACGTAGGGAAAAGTGAGCTCTTTGTGGTGCATCCAGGGGACCAGGGAAGGGGGATAGATGGTCTATCATTGAAGAGGGCGGAAAGGAACTTTCGATACTTGGGGATCCAGGTGGCTGTGAGTTGGGGGGCCCTGCACAAGCTCAATTTGACGCGGTTGGTGGAGCAGATGGAGGAGGATTTCAAAAGATGAAATGCGCTGCCACTCTCGCTAGCGGGCAGGGTACAGTCGGTTAAAATGATGGTCCTCCTGAGGTTTCTCTTTGTGTTCCAGTGCCTTCCCATTATGATTACCAAGGCTTTTTTTAAACGGGTAGGTAGGAGCATCATGGGTTTCGTGTGGGCAAATCAGACCCCAGAGGGTAAAGCGGGTGTTTCTGGAGCGTAGCAGGGACAGGGAAGGCTGGCGCTGCCGAATCTGTGCGGCTATTATTGGGCAGCCAAAGTGGGTAATAGAGGGAGAGGGGGCGGCGTGGACGAGGTTGGAGATAGCGTCCTGCAGGGGCACGAGCCTGAGGGCGCTGGTGACGGTACCGCTGCCGCTCTCGCCGACAAGGTACCCACGAGTCCGGTGGTGGCGGCAACGTTGAAGATCTGGGGGCAGTGGAGACGGCATAGGGGCGAGGTGGGAACCTCGTTTTGGTCCCCGATTCGGGAGAACCATCGGTTCGTCCCCGGGAAGGGTGGATGGGGTTTCGGAGCTGGCATCATAGAATTTACAGTGAAGAAGGAGGCCATTCGGCCCATCGAGTCTGCACCGGCTCTTGGAAAGAGCACCCTACCCAAACACACACCTCCACTCTATCCCCATAACCCAGTAACCCCAGCCAACACTAAGGGCAATTTTGGACACTAAAGGCAATTTATCATGGCCAATCCACCTAACCTGCACATCTTTGGACTGTGGGAGGAAACCGGAGCACCCGGAGGAAACCCACGCACACACGGGGAGGATGTGCAGACTCCGCACAGACAGTGACCCAAGCCGGAATTGAACCTGGGACCCTGGAGCTGTGAAGCAATTGTGCTAGCCACAATGCTACCATGCTACCGTGCTGCATCGGGCAGGGATTAGAAAAATGGGGGACCTGTTTATAGATGGGACGTTTGCGAGCCTAGGGGCACTGGAGGAGAAGTTTGGGTTACCCCTGGGAAATGCTTTCCAGGTACATGCAAGTGAGGGCGTTTGTGAGGCAGCAGGCGAGGGAATTCCCGTTGCTCCCGGCACGGGATTCAGGACGGTGATTTAGGGTGTATGGGTCGGAGAAGGCAAGGTTTCGGCAGGAGATGAAAGCTTGGGGAGGAGATAGATGAGGGTCTGTGGGCTGATGCCCTGAGTAGGGTTAATTCCTCTTCCTCTTGCGCCAGGCTCAGCCTAATACAATTTAAGGTTACTCACAGAGCGCATATGACAGGGGCGAGGTTGAGTAGGTTCTTTGGGATGGAGGACATGAGTGGGAGGTGCTCGGGAAGCCCGGCGAATCACGTCCACATGTTCTGGTCGTGCCCGGCACTGGATGGGTTCTGGAGGGGTTTCGCGAGGACTATGTCCAAGGTGGTGAAAGTCCAGGTCAAGCCGAGCTGGGGGTTGGCACTATTTGGGGTAACGGATGAGCCGGAAGTGCAGGAGGCGAAAGAGGCCGGTATCCTGGCCTTTGCCTCCCTGGTAGCCCGGCGGAGGATCTTGCTATTATGGAAGGACGCAAAGCCCCCCAGTGTGGAAGCCTGGATAAATGACATGGCAGGGTTCATTAAGCTGGAGAGGATAAAGTTTGCCTTGAGAGGGTCTGTGCGGGGGTTCTTCAGGCGATGGCAACCGTTCCTAGACTATCTCGCGGAGCGTTAGGAGGAGGTCAGCAGCAGCAGCAACCCAAGGGTCGGGGGGGGGGGGGGGGGTCTCTTTCGAGGGGGGTATTTGGGTGGGGGGGGGGCTTCCCCAAGGGTACCTTTGAAAGTCATATGGGGGGGTTACTATATAAAGGGGAAACCCAATGTATAAGTTTTGTATTATTTTCGATTGTTGTGTTTGTGTTCTTTTTTCTTTTTGTTAGGGGGGGGGTTGTTAAAAATTTTGTTGGAAAAATCTGAATAAACATATTTTTTAAAATATATATATGTGACGCCTCGAGATCAAAGCATAAATGGGGAAATATTAAGGGCATGCTTGAAGGCAACTGCAATTATTATGGGCTATTTTAATCTGCATATTGATTGGAAAAAGCAAACCGGCAAGGGTAGCATAGAAGAAGAATTTGTGGAGTGCATCAGGGATTGCCTTTTAGAGGTGTATGTTGTTGAACCTACCCGGGAATGGTCTGTATTAGATTTGGTTTTGTGCAATGAAGGATTAATACAGGATCTTGTGGTTAAGGATCCCTTAGGGGGTAGTGACCACAATATGATAGAATTCCAGGTACAGTTTGAGGGTGAATGCCTAAGGTCCATAACAGTGTCTCCAACTTAAATAAGAGCAATTGTAATGGTATGAGTGAGGAGTTGCTTAAGGTGAATTGGGTAAACAATTTAAGATGTAGATCAGTAGATGAGCAGTGGCAGATGTTCAAAAAGCTGGTCCATAATACTCAGGAGCTAATCCCAATCTAAAAGAGGGATTCTACGAGAAAGGCAAAATCCATGGTTAACAAAGGTGGTCAAAGATGATGAATTGAAAAGAAGTATATACAAAGTGGCAAGGGATAGTGGTAGACCAGAGAACTGGGCATTTTTTAGGACCTAGTAGCAAAAAAAAACTAATAAGCTCATAAGGGAGAAAATGAATTTTGAGACAAAACTTACAAGCAGTATAAAAACAAACAGTTTCAATGGATTTTTAAATAGGAAGTGGGCAGCTATGGTAAATGTGGGACCTCTACTGAAAGAGGCTGCAAACAAAGAAATGGCGGATACGCTAATACATTTTTTGCGTTAGTCATCACCATGGAAGACATTGCAAATACCTTCAACACTAAGGTATCAGATGGCCTGATTTCAAATAACATGGTAGAACTTATAAAAATCGCAAGGGATCGAGATGAAAAGATAGATGTAAATCCAACCTCTGGCAATACTATATAACAAGTTGTATGATTGTGGGTATCACCCAAATTGATGCAACTTATTTTCTTCACTCATCGCTGCTCAATGTGTGGGGGATTGTACCTCGTATCCGACCACCAAATGGTTCATGCAGTTTCCCTTTTTAAAAATTAAGTCTTTTTTGAGCTCCATTTATGTCTTATTGAGTTTTGCTGCCCCCAAACAAGTCAATGGATGCATGCCAGCATTTAGTGCTGATATATTTGCACAGGTCTGCATATTAACTCAAACCTTTTTTGTTGCGGTCTGGTTGAAGGTCTGGTTTGTATGTAACTGTTGCACGAGCACTTTGAAAATTCTTTACTGCAATTAAGCTATAAATTGGCAGATTGTCTCTGAATAGTATGTAAATCTATTCATCAATTAGTGCATTTAATTAAAAGGTACAAATTTTCTGTCCTTGCTTAATGTTCATTGTCTCGTCATATTGAATGCCACAGCAAGGCCAAATGGCCTTCTCCTATTTTCTATGTTTCTGTCTTGCAGATACCTTCAACAATAAGGTCTATTAATCAGGACAAAATCCTAGCACTTAGGCAACAGACGCAGTTCTTATGGGAGGCTTATTTTTCTTCAGTTGAGAGGATAGTGTTGACTACATTAGAAGTGAGTATGACTTAGGTTTAATACATGTCAATTTGTTCTTTAATCCAACAATGAAAACTCTTCTATGCCTGATCCTGAAATCTTGAGACTTAAACAATTTCCAAATGGATTTTAACACCCCACTAAACACCTACTGACACTTCGAATTGACTCAATGTCCCAAATCCTCTATTACTAATTGCTCTAAAGATTTCAGAATCGGGTTGATATGTGGAGCTGATATCTAGATTAATTTCTGCTTTCATCATGATCAAGTTGTCTAAAAGGAAGTTTTGTCTTAACCTATGTAACAGCAATGTCAAGAGTATATGTAGAAAACTTACCCAATTTAACATAATTTCATCAGGTGTGTCCATAACCAAGGGTCACAGCCTGAGGATTCTGGGTAAACCATTTCGGACAGACATAAGGAGACACTTCTTCACACAGAGTGGTGAACCTGTGGAATTCATCACCGCAGGAAGTAGTTGATGCTAAAACTTTGAATATATTCAAGAGGCGGCTGGATATAGCACTTGGGGAGAATGGGATCAAAGGCTATGAGGAGCAAGCAGGATTAGGCTATTGAGTTGGATGATCAGCCATGATCATGAAGAATGGTGGAGCAGGCTCGAAGGGCCAAAAGGCCTCCTTCTGCTCCTATCTTCCAGGTATCACTTATCAATACACAATGCAAATAATTGACTTTGAAGTGCAGTGATACTAATGTGTGGGTTGGATCCAAAAGGATTTGCAGCTGAATAAATTATATGCACTGTGCCACACTTAATCTGAAACAACCTACTAAATGGAAGAGAGCATTGAATATTTTAACTTCTGATTCTCCCTTTTAGGACTGAGGTGAGGAGAAATTACTTCACCCAGAGAGTGGTGAATCTGGAATTCACTACCACATAAAGTAGTTGAGGTCAACATTTCTGATTTCAAGAAAGAATTAGATATAGTTCTTGGGGATAAAGAAATCAAGGGATATGGGGGACGGGGAGGGGGGGAGAGACGGGATCAGAGTATTGAACTTTGTGGTCATAATGAATGATGGAGCATTCTCCAAGGGCCGTGTGGCCTCTTCCTGTTTCTATTTACTATGTATGTTTCAGAAATCCTTTGTAAAACATTTTTGTATGTATTGGCTTGTCCTCTAAAAATCATAATTAATATATCAAAATAAAACCATGATGTGAGGCAGTAATTTCCGATTTCCATTCACTTTAATCGGATAATTTTGTATGAAACAAGTATTAAGACCCCCTTCTCAAAACAATGATTCTAAATTAATGATATCTTTTAAATGTGAATAAAGTATTTCTCGTCAAGCTGCTTTTTGGCAATTTTGTCTACTGGTGACGATAAAATTGGTGGGGTACGTTACAAATATCAGCAGCATTTCCATGTCATGCCCAAGTGATATTTTAACACAAGACTGGACAGTGCATATTCATCAGAGGCCATATGACAAGGATGTGCCTTTAGTTTTATGAACTTTATGATGTGTATTCTTTAAGATTAAAATCAAGATGTAAGAAGTTAAAATCTGACAGGGCACTAACTCTCAATAGCAAAACTATTACTTCAGAAGCCAAACAGGCTGGCTGTGGGTGTTTCACAAGGTGAAAGATTCTAAGGCAGCCTCATTAGTTGACTAATGTGTTAACTAATTTTCCTTTCTTGCCCCTCAACAACAATTTATTTGTAGATTCAATTTGATATACTGCATTTGCTGTTCACAACGTGGTCTGTTCAATGGGGAGACCAAATGCAGGTTGAGAAGGCTTGGTGGAACACTTGTTTCAGTCTTTATGCATGACAGTAACCTTCCAATCAACAGACATATTAATTCTTGACCCCACTCCCACTCTGACCTCTCTGTCCATGGCCTCTCACACTGTTCCAATGAACGTTAAGGTGCAGCAGAACTTCAGTCTTCAGGACTCAACAATGTTCGACAATTTCATATCATAACCATTGTTTCCATTTTTCTGATCATCTGTAGTTGCCATTTACATTTCCTCTAGAGACATCTTTTGTTTCTTGTTCCATTATCATCCACTTTGTCTAGTCATTCTTTTTACCACTTGAGCTCTCGCCCTAATCACAGCTCTTACCATTTGTCCTTAACTCCACTACTACCCTCTTCCCCCAGGGGCTGGTTTAGCACACTGGGCTAAATAGCTGGCTTTTAAAGCAGACCAAGGCAGGCCAGCAGCACGGTTCAATTCCCGTACCAGCCTCCCCCAACAGGCACCGGAATGTGGCGACTAGGGGCTTTTCACAGTAACTTAATTTGAAGCCTACTTGTGACAATAAGCGATTTTCATTTTCATTTCATTTCATTCCCTACTTCTGTACCTACCTGTTACATCTTTAGCTCTTTCCAATTCTGATGAAATGTCATCGACCTGTAACTTTAACTTTGTTTCTCTCTCGACAGATGCTGCCTGACCTGCTGAGTATTTCTAGCACCTTCTGTTCTTACTTCAGATTTCTAGCATCTGTATTTTGCTTCTGTAATCTGTTTTAGATGACATGATATTTAATCACCCAAATTACCTACAATACCTAGATTGCAGTGGTGTAAGAGGATTACTCACCACCACTTTCTTGAGGGCAATTGGGAATGGCAACAAGTTCTGACCTTGCTAGCAATAATCCCTTAAGAACAATGTTATGGAGCATCATGCCTTTCCAGCCTGTGTAACTGGAAAACAGTCAGCAGTGAGAAGCATGATTTATCTCTTTGCTTACCTTCACCCAAACTTTAGCCTGCAGCCAAACATTTCCATCCCAATTATTTCTCTAGCTGAGATGAACAAATTTTTTTTTTTTAATATTTTTATTCCAGACTTTTTTACAAATATACATGAAAATATCAGAAGACCAAAACATCAACATGAACAGCAACCACAAATCCCCAACCTCCCCTCACCTCGCTCTCCTAATTTTACCCCCTCAATCCACTTTGATGAAATCAATGAACAGTTTCCATCTCCGGGTGAACCCCTCCTCTGACCCCCGCAAAGCGAACTTGATCTTCTCCAACCCCTAAACGTCTGCCAGGTTACTCATCCATACCCCCACCTTCATCGGCTCTTGAGTCCCGCCAACAGAACAAAATCTGTCTCTAGGCTATCAGGGAAGCAACGGCCAGTACATCGTCTTCTCTCCCCACCTGGAATCCAGGGCCTTATGACACACCGGATATCGCCATCCCCCACATCCAGAATCTCGGTCATAACATCCGAGAACACGTGCCAGAACCCCCGTCAGCTTTGCCCACACCTATCCTCCATCCCTGCAAAGAACCGGCTCATCCTCACAACCATCATGTGGGCCCTATGCACCATCTTAATCTGGATGAGGTTTATAATCATCTAGATAGGAATAATATGATCAGGGATAGTCAGCATGGCTTTGTAAAGGGTAGGTCATGCCTCACAAACCTTATCGAGTTCTTTGAGAAGGTGACTGAACAGGTAGACGAGGGTAGAGCAGTTGATGTGGTGTATATGGATTTCAGTAAAGCGTTTGATAAGGTTCCCCACGGTAGGCTATTGCAGAAAATACGGAGGCTGGGGATTGAGGGTGATTTAGAGATGTGGATCAGAAATTGGCTAGCTGAAAGAAGACAGAGGGTGGTGGTTGATGGGAAATGTTCAGAATGGAGTTCAGTTACAAGTGGCGTACCACAAGGATCTGTTCTGGGGCCGTTGCTGTTTGGCATTTTTATCAATGACCTAGAGGAAGGCGCAGAAGGGTGGGTGAGTAAATTTGCAGACGGCACTAAAGTCGGTGGTGTTGTCGACAGTGTGGAAGGATGTAGCAGGTTACAGAGGGACATAGATAAGCTGCAGAGCTGGGCTGAGAGGTGGCAAATGGAGTTTAATGTAGAGAAGTGTGAGGTGATTCACTTTGGAAGGAATAACAGGAATGCGGAATATTTAGCTAATGGAAAAGTTCTTGGAAGTGTGGATGAGCAGAGGGATCTAGGTGTCCATGTACATAGATCCCTGAAAGTTGCCACCCAGGTTGATAGGGTTGTGAAGAAGGCCTATGGAGTGTTGGCCTTTATTGGTAGAGGGATTGAGTTCCGGAGTCAGGAGGTCATGGTGCAGCTGTACAAAACTCTGGTACGGCCGTATTTGGAGTATTGCGTACAGTTCTGGTCACCGCATTATAGGAAGGACGTGGAGGCTTTGGAGCGGGTGCAGAGGAGATTTACCAGAATGTTGCCTGGTATGGAGGGAAGATCTTATGAGGAAAGGCTGATGGACTTGAAGTTGTTTTCGTTGGAGAGAAGAAGGTTAAGAGGAGACTTAATAGAGGCATACAAAATGATCAGGGGGTTAGATAGGGTGGACAGTGAGAGCCTTCTCCCGCGGATGGAAATGGCTGGCACGAGGGGACATAGCTTTAAACTGAGGGGTAATAGATATAGGACAGAGGTCAGAGGTAGGTTCTTTACGCAAAGAGTGGTGAGGCCGTGGAATGCCCTACCTGTAACAGTAGTGAACTCGCCACCATTGAGGGCATTTAAAAGTTTATTGGATAAGCATATGGATGATAATGGCATAGTGTAGGTTAGATGGCTTTTGTTTCGGTGCAACATTGTGGGCCGAAGGGCCTGTACTGCGCTGTATCGTTCTATGTCTATGTTAACATCGCACACGATCAGGACGCATTCACACTCCGCAAGATCTCTTTCCACATTGTGGCCCGCACCTCCCCCCTCAACTACTCCTCCGATTAATCTCCTCTACCGGAGCGCCCTCCCTCTCCATCAATTCACTACAGATATCAGAAACCCTACCCCCTCCCGTATCATACTCCAACAATATCTTGTCCTGAAACACCGGAGGCGGCAGCCCCAGGAAGGATGGTACACCTCTCCTCACAAAACCTCTCACCTGCAGGTACCTAAAACTCATTTCCTTTTGGCAACTTTTGCGTTTTCCCTAACACTTCCAGTCCTGCAAACTTACCACCTATGAAAAAGTCCCTAAATTACTCTCTTCCCAGCTGTCGCCACTCCAGAATCTCGCATCTAGCCCCGCCGGCATAAAACGATGATTGCCACATATTGGAGCCCATGACATGCCCTTCAACCTAAAATGCTGCCTACATTAGCTCCACACCCGTATCGGCAAAACAACCACAGGGCATTGGAGTACCTGGCCAGTGAGAACGGAAGGGGTAGCAACAACAGTGCCCTCAAACCCGTCTCCCGACATGACGCAGCCCCCACACCGACCCCTCCTCCACTACCCATTTCCTCACCATTGTGATGTTCGCAGCCCAATAATAATTCGGCAAACCCGGCAACGCCAGTCCCCTTCTCTCTCTTCTCCCCCTCCCCCACCCAGACACCCTCCTCACCCATGGGGTCTTCCCTGCCCACACAAACCCTGAAATTATCCCATTCACCTTCCTGAAAGAGGATTTTGAACAAAAATGGGGAGGTTCTGGAACACGAACTAGAAACTGGGCAGCACTGTGATTTTAACCGTCTATTACCTTCTGTGGGCACTCATACACCTTTTGCCCTCAAACACTACACAATTCAGGTGGGGAAGAACCGAAAAAAATCCACTTTGAGCAGGAGCCACCAAATGTGCGACCGCTCACTTCATGGCCATTACCGGAAGTGGTTCGAGATGAACAAATTCTGTGCAAACTAGGAATCTAGTCTGGAAATTGCTGTTAGTGCATTCTTCTCATTAGGTTATTGGAACAGATTGTGCCAGGCAGCACGGTGGCACAGTTGTTAGTATTGCTGCCTCACAGCGCCGAGGTCCCAGGTTCGATCCCGGCTCTGGGTCACTGTCTGTTTGGAGTTTGCACATTCTCCCCGTGTTTGCGTAGGTTTCGCCCCCACAACCCAAAGATGTTGCAGGGTAGGTGGATTGGCCACGCTAAATTGGAAAAAATGAATTGGGTACTCTAAATTTATTTTTTAAAAAGAAACATTGTGTCATGGACTAACTAAAACACTAGCGTAAGTTGTTAAGTACTTTGCGTCAGTCTTCACAGTAGAAGACATGAGTAATATCCCAACAATTCCGGAGAGTCGGGACAGAGTTGAATATGGTAGCCATCACAAAGGAGAAAGTGCTAGAGAAACTAAGAGGTCTAAAAATTGATAAATCTCCGGGCCCAGATGGGCTACATCCTAGAGTTCTAAAGGAGATAGCTGAAGAAATAGTGGAGGCGTTGGTGATGATGTTTCAACAGTCACTGGAGTCAGGGAAAGTACCAGAGGATTGGAAAATCGCTGTTGTAACCCCCCTGTTCAAGAAGGGAACAAGGAAAAAGATGGAAAATTATAGGCCAATTAGCCTAACCTCGGTTGTTGGCAAGATTCTAGAATCCATTGTTAAGGATGAGATTTCTAAATTCTTGGAAGTGCAGGGTCGGATTAGGACAAGTCAGCATGGATTTAGTAAGGGGAGGTCGTGCCTGACAAACCTGTTCTTTGAAGAGATAACAAATAGGTTAGACCAAGGCGAGCCAATGGATGTTATCTATCTTGACTTCCAAAAGGCCTTTGATAAGGTGCCTCACGGGAGACTGCTGAGTAAAATAAGGGCCCATGGTATTCAAGGCAAGGTACTAACATGGATTGACGATTGGCTGTCAGGCAGAAGGCAGAGAGTTGGGATAAAAGGTTCTTTTTCGGAATGGCAACCGGTGACGAGTGGTGTCCCGCAGGGTTCAGTGTTGGGGCCACAGCTGTTCTCTTTATATATTAGCGATCTAGATGACAGGACTGAGGGCATTCTGGCTAAGTTTGCCGATGATACGAAGATAGGTGGAGGGGCAGGTAGTATGGAGGAGGTGGGGAGGCTTCAGAAAGATTTAGACAGTTTAGGAGAGTGGTCCAAGATATGGCTGATGAAATTCAACATGGGCTAGTGGTGAGATCTTGCACTTTGGAAAAAAGAATAGAGGCGTGGACTACTTTCTAAACGGTGACAAAATTCATAATGCTGAAGTGCAAAGGGACTTGGGAGTCCTAGTCCAGGATTCTCTAAAGGTAAACTTGCAGGTTGAGTCCGTAATTAAGAAAGCAAATGCAATGTTGTCATTCATCTCAAGAGGCTTGGAATATAAAAGCAGGGATGTACTTCTGAAGCTTTATAAAGCATTAGTTAGGCCCCATTTAGAATACTGTGAGCAATTTTGGGCCCCACACCTCGGGAAGGACATACTGGCACTGGAGCGGGTCCAGCGGAGATTCACACGGATGATCCCAGGAATGGTAGGCCTAACATACGATAAACGTCTGAGGATCCTGGGATTATATTCATTGGAGTTTAGGAGGTTGAGGGGAGATCTAATAGAAACTTACAAGATAATGAATGGCTTAGATAGGGTGGATGTAGGGAAGTTATTTCCATTAACAGGGGAGACTAGGACCCGGGGGCACAGCCTTAGAATAAAAGGGAGTCACTTTAGAACAGAGATGAGGAGAAATTTCTTCAGCCAGAGAGTGGTGGGTCTGTGGAATTCATTGCCACAGAGGGCGGTGGAGGCCGGGACGTTGAGTGTCTTTAAGACAGAAGTTGATAAATTCTTGATTTCTCGAGGAATTAAGGGCTATGGAGAGAGAGCGGGTAAATGGAGTTGAAATCAGCCATGATTGAATGGTGGAGTGGACTCGATGGGCCGAATGGCCTTACTTCCACTCATGTCTTATGGTTAATTCATAAAAAAACAAAGCTTACATTAGCCTTATAATCATCACTTTTTACAACTTTACTGCAGATTTTATTGTGTTTTTATCTTTCATTTCTTTTAATTGCGTCTTCGAGTAATGTTTAAAAGTGATGCTGCAACATTTATTGGAGCTGCGTAAAAATGAAGTATATTTGTCATTGTTCAACCTGAAAACATTCGTAGAGTTGTTCCAGAAACTAAATAGACAGCAATTGCTGAGTAGATGATGAAAAATAATGTTCACTCTGAAGTATTTGCAAAGTCATAGGGTCGTGGTCTCTGTTAGGAGGTCACTAGTTTTGTTAACTATATATTTTTTATAGATCATTCAAGACAGAATCCTGAATCATATATCTCGCAATGGCTTAATTTGGAATAAACCTCCAGGAGGATTATTTAGTCAGCCACAGTATTCTTCAAATCTAGGAGATTTTCCTTTTTATTATTCTTATCTAGGTAAGTAGAATGCAAATAATTCAAGCTTTTATGAAAGCATTGATGAATTTTCATACATTGGTAATCTTTTACATGTTGAATGCTTTTATACAAAATTTAATGACAGCTACAAAATTTAATATGTAATACTTTAATCTTAGTGTGAAAATAAAATGGAATCTGAATATTATATTACTTGTATGGCAATCATAGGGAAGGCAAACATGCCAAAATGAAATTTCACTGTTCGCTGACTGATGTAGTGCAAAAGAATTTAAAGAATGCAGCAGTAAGAGTTGCAATCTTTTGGTTTTACTCATTTTTGATGTTTTAGGATATCTCCGCATGACCAAATATAGTAGAAGCCAACTTCTGCATTGTAAAATAATAATTAATTCAAACTGCAAAGCTGAATGACTTTTTATTTTGTCATTTCCAAAATGAAGCTACAATAATGCATATAAGTGATTTCATGATCTTCTGCTCCTTTGCAGTTGCCTTGACCTAAAATTATGATGGAAAATAACAGTTTAATGTACACCGTTTCATTAATATGTAAATCATCCGATAATTTGTGGCTTGGGAGAGATAAGCTCATGACTTGTGAATTGGCACAAATTGCGTCGCTACGCCATTAGCTTTGTAAAACCGGAACTTGCAGTCAAACTCCCCAAGTTTCAAGAAATTGCTACACTTACGCATTATTTAAGAATTAAATTTCCTTCGTAGATTAGGGCTGGCACTTAACTATGCATGAACCTTTTTAATGCTGATATTGATGTGCCTGGAATGTCACTGATCCTTTCTGGCCCAGAAAGATGATCGTTGAATCTCTGAAGTTTCATTACTGCAGGAAATAAATGCTCCCTTTCTGTCTTGCTTTTCTCTCTCAATCCAGTTTTTCTTTCCCTCTTCCTGTGTCTGATTTCACCTTATTTTCCTCTTAGTTTCCTTTCCTCAGTTTCTTTCTTAATCCTATAACCTCATAGACCCCATTGTTCACCAGGGTTCCAGTTGCCCCGTTGACCTCTCCACACCATTATCAGCTCCATCTTCAGCAAATTGAAGTGCAGAAGGTTTTTTATCTGAAGACTGAGGATAAAATGTCTGATAGAGCATGCCACAAATTGTGGGATATTGGATTGGATTTCCTAACTTAGATGCTGTTCAACTGCAAGGTTTAGTGACCTAATGACATATTGTTAAACACATTGGTTATGTTCATGCCTTAGATTTATGTACGAAAATCATCAGCTTAAGTTATTTGAGTTGTTTTGTGAATTTCTCTTTAAAACTTTAAACTTCTATGTTTTTGGTTCCAGGTATAAAGCCTTCATCCAAGTTTACTGCTGTTATCCATGTAGTGACTCCGCTGGTTTCGCAGTCACAGCCAATATTAAAACTTCTAGTAGCAGTAGCTAAGTCCCAATATTGTGCCCAGGTAGATTGACTATTTTCTGTTATAGAGGAAAAAACATTTTTTTAAGAGGCTGTGGTGGTGAAAATCCTTGCCAACTTTCTTTTTTGCCCTTCTGGAAGGCTTCCGTGCTGCAGTCTGGTTTAACAGGCCTTACTGGTACCTCACCAAATTGACCATTATTCTATGAGTTTTGATGTTCCATGTCAACAACTATTTGGCTGTAGTGATATCACAGTTCTGTTATCACACAAGTCTATCTTCCTCATTGTGCGAACACACCCATCTAGTCCGTGTGATTTAAAAAGTAATCAGGAGTTGGAATAAGGGCTGATTTGGTATTTTCCCAACTTAATTCCAAACATGTGGCCATCTCATAAATTAGCGTTCTCCTGCCTATTGCACTAGTTGAAATCAACTAACTCAGCACTGATTGGAAATGCAACCTTGACCTTCCTGCTCTTGTGGGGTTTGACTGCTTACTGGATAAATGCTCGTGTCTGTTTATGATGCATTAACCATTAATATGGTGACACATATTTCTGTGGAAAAGCTGTGTTGCCCCATATACCACAGTATCCGGACGTAAACTAATAATGGCAGACCTGCAAAAAAAATAGTTTTCATTTCTTTTGCAGTAACACCACGGCTGGCTCTGTTGTTAAGCAGGGAGGAACAATGCACAGGAGACCAATAGTTATAGGGGACTCCATAGTCAGGAGAACAGATAGACGTTTCTGTGGTCGTGAAAGAGACTCTAGGATGGTATGTTGCCACCCTGGTGCCAGGGTCCAGGATGTCTCTGAACGGGCAGGGAGCATTCTGAAGGAGGAGGGTGAACAGCCAGAGGCCGTGGTAGCCAGAGGTTATGGTACAAATTGGTACTAACGACATAGCAGGAAGAGTGAAAAGGTCCTGCAGCAGGAATTCAGGGATTTAGATAGAAAGTTAAACAACAGGACCTCTCGTGTTTTAGAACATAAACATAAGAACATAAGAACTAGGAACAGAAGTAGGCCATCTGGCCCCTCGAGCCTGTGACGCCATTCAATGAGATCATGGCTGATCTTTGTGGACTCAGCTCCACTCTCCAGCCCTTACACCATATCCCCGAATCCCTTTATTCTTTAGAAAGGTATTTATCCTTTTCTTAAAAACGTTTAAAGAAGGAGCCTCAACTGCTTCACTGGACAAGGAATTCCAGAGATTCACAACCCTTTGGGTGAAGAAGTTCCTCTTAAACTCGGTCCTAAATCTACTTCCCCTTATTTTGAGGCTATGCCCCCTAGTTCTGCTTTCCCCGACCAGTGGAAACAACCTGCCCGCATCTATCCTATCTATTCCCTTCATAATTTTATATGTTTCAATAAGATCCCCCCCGCATCCTTCTAAACTCCAATGAGTACAGTCCCAGTCTACTCAACCTCTCGTCATAATCTAATCCCCTCAACTCTGGGATCAACCTAGTGAATCTCCCCTGCACTCCCTCCAGTGCCAATATGTCCTTTCTTAGGTAAGGATACCAAAACTGAACACACTACTCCAGATGTGGCCTCACCAACACCTTATACAATTGCAGCATAACCTCCCTAGTCTTGAACTCCATCCCTCTAGCACTGAAAGACAAAACGCGATTAGCCTCCTTAATCACCTGTTGCACCTGCACACCAACTTTTTGCGACTCGTGCACACGCAGCATGTTTTAACATCTTACCGTTTAAATAATAATCCATTCTGCTGTTATTCCTCCCAAAATGGATAGCCTCTCACTTGGCAACATTGAATTCCATCTGCCAGACCCTAGCCCATTCACCTAACCTATCCATCTAACCTATCCAAATCCTTCTGCAGACTTCCGGTATCCTCTGCACTTTTTGCTTTACCACTCATTTTAATGTCGTCTGCAAACTTTGCCACATTGCACTTGGTCCCCAACTCCAAATCATCTATGTAAATTGTGAACAACTGCGGGCCCAACACTGATCCTTGAGGGACCCCACTAGTTGCAGGTTGCCAACCAGAGAAACACCCATTTATCCCCACTCTCTGCTTTCTGTTAGTTAACCAATCCTCTACCCATGCTACAACTTTACCCTCAATGCCATGCATCTTTAGTTTATGCAGCAACCTTTTGTGTGGCACCTTGTCAAAAGCTTTCTGGAAATCCAGATATACCACATCCATTGGCTCCCCGTTATCTACTGCACTGGTAACGTCCTCAAAAAATTCTACCAAATTAGTCCGACACGACCTGCCCTTTGTGAACCCATGCTGTGTCTGCCCAATGGGACAATTTCCCTCCAGGTGCCCCGCTATTTCCTCCTTAATGATAGATTCCAGCATTTTCCCTACAACCGAAGTTAAGCATACCGGCCTATAATTACCCGCTTTCTGCCGACCTCCTTTTTTAAACAGTGGTGTCACGTTTGCTACTTTCCAATCCTCTGGGACCACCCCAGAGTCTAGTGAATTTTGATAAATTATCACTAGTGCGTTTACAATTTCCCTAGCCATCTCTTTTAACACTCTGGGATGCATCCCATCAGGGCCAGGAGACTGTCTACCTTTAGCCCCATTAGCTTGCCCAATACTGCCTCCTTAGTGATTACAATCATCTCAAGGTCCTCACCTATCATATCTTTATTTCCATCAGTCACTGGCATGTTATTTGTGTCTTCCACTGTGAAGACTGACCCCAAAAAACCTGTTCAGCTCCTCAGCCATTTCCCCGTCTCCTATTATTAAATCTCCCTTCTCATCTTCCAAAGGACCAATATTTACCTTAGCCACTCTTTTTTGTCTTATATATTTGTAGAAGCTTTTACTATCTGCTTTTATGTTCTGAGCCAGTTTACTTTCATAGTCTACCTTACTCTTTATAGCTTTTTTAGTAGCTTTTTGTTGTCCCCTAAAAACTTCCCAGTCCTCTCGTCTCCCACTAATTTTTGCCACTTTGTATGTTTTTTCCTTCAATTTGATACTCTCCCTCACCTCCTTAGATATCCACGGTCGATTTTTCCCCTTTCTACCGTCTTTCTTTTTTGTCGGTATGAACCTTTTCTGAACACTGTGAAAGATCGCTCTGAAGGTTCTCCACTGTTCCTCAACTGCTTCACCATGAAGTCTTTGCTCCCAGTCTACCTCAGCTAGTTCTTCTCTCATCCCATTGTAATCGCCTTTGTTTAAGCACAAAACACTAGTGTTTGATTTTACCTTGTCATCCTCCAACTGTATTTTAAATTCCACCATATTGTGGTCGCTCCTTCCAAGAGGATCCCGAACTATGAGATCATTAATCAATCTTGCCTCATTACACAGGACCAGATCTAGGACCGCTTGTTCCCTTGTAGGTTCCATTACATACTGTTCCAGGAAATTATCCCGGACACATTCTATAAACTCCTCCTCAAGGCTGCCTTTACCAACCTGGTTAAACCAATCGACATGCAGATTAAAATCTCCCATGGTAACCGCTGTACCATTTCTACATGCATCCGTTATTTCTTTGCTTATTGCCTGCCCTACCATCCTGTTACTATTTGGTGGCCTATAGACGACTCCTATCAGTGACCTTTTCGCCTTACTATTCCTGATTTCCACCCAAATTGATTCAACCTTGTCCTCCATAGCACCAATATCATCCCTTACTATTGCCCGGATGCCATCCTTAAACAACAAAGCTACACCACCGCCCTTACCGTCCATTCTATCCTTTCGTATAGTCTGATACCCTTGGATATTTAACTCCCAGTCGTGACCATCTTTTAACCATGTTTCAGTAATGGCCACTAAATCATAGTCATTTACGATGATTTGCGCCATCAACTCATTCACCTTATTCCGTATACTACGAGCATTCAGGTAAAGTACACTTATGCTGTTTTTTATGTCTTTGTTATGAATCCTAACACCTTGATCAGTAACGTTTTGCAAATTATTTTTCCTCTTATCCTTTCTCCTAATTTGTCTCGTCTTTGAACCCATATCTCTACATCATAACCTGTCACGTAGCCTGCTGCCTTGCTGTCCATTAACCATTATACTGTCCATCGCTTTACCCTTCCCTTCCCCCCAACTTGCTAGTTTAAAGTCCTTGTGACCAACCTAGTTATCCTATTCGCTAGAACACTGGTCCCAGAATGGTTCAGGTGAAGACCGTCCCAACGGTACAGGTCCCTCCTGCCCCAGTACTGATGCCAATGCCCCATGAAATGGAATCCCTCTTTCCCGCACCACTCCTTTAGCCACGCGTTAACTTCCCTAATTTTCTCAACCCTATGCCAATTGGCACGTGGCTCGGGTAGTAATCCAGAGATTATAACCCTGGAGGACCTGTTCTTTAATTTAGTCCCTAGTGTTTGATAATCCCCAAACAGGTCCTCTTTCCTCGCCTTACCTATGTTGTTAGTCCCAACGTGGACCACAACAACTGGATCCTCCCCCTCCCTCTCCAAAATCCTTTCAAGCCGATCAGAGATGTCCCTCACCCTGGCACCGGGCAGGCAACATACCATGCGGGACTCACGATCTGGCTTAAAAAGGATGCCATCAATCCCCCTAATTATAGAATCCCTACAGCTACCACTTGTCTTTTTGCTCCCCCCCTCTTGAATGGCTTCCTGTACCACGGTGCAATGGTCAGTCAACGCATCCTCCCTACAGCCCTCTTCCTCATCCACACAGGGAGCAAGTACCTCATACCTGTTGGACAAGGTCAAGGGCTGAGGCTCCTCAACTCCTAAACTCAGGATCCCCCTACCTGCTTCCTTTGCAGTCACACCACTCTGTCCCTGACCACTGACTGAATTAACAGTACTTATTCTACCGGGTGTGACTGCCTCCTGAAACAAAGCGTCCAGGTAATTTTCCCCCTCCCTGATGTGCCGCAGTGTGTGCAGCTCGGTCTCCAGCTCATCAATTCTGAGCCGAAGTTCCTCGAGCAGCCAACACTTGCTGCAGATGTGGTCACTGACGGTCTCAATGGGATCCACCAGTTCCATTATCATACAGCAACAGCACATCACCTGTCCAGCCATATTCAACTAGTTAATTAATTTAAATAATTGTTTTCACTTTTTTTATAGAACCTCAAGGATAAACCCGAACACCAACAAAAACACAGCCCTCTCTCGCCACTCACCCGAACTCAGTCACTCACCTAAACTCAGATGCACTCTGTTCCAATCAGCATTCCATGTCCTGCCACACCTTTTGTACCCTGCCTGATTTCCAATGAGCCAATAGGCCCGCTCCAGGAAGTGAAGTCTCCAACTGCCACTCGACCTGTAAACTAAGCTCTTTTAAATATGCACTCACCTCTCCCAGCAACCCTGCAGCCTGTGGCCTGCTCCAGGAACTGAAGTCTCTGTTAAATATGCACTCACCTCTCTCAGCAACCCTGCAGCCTGTTTTAACCCAGGATTACTCCTTGTGTCACTTGCCAATGAGGCTAGAAATGGGAAGATCGTACAGCTGAACATGCGGCGAAACAGCTGGTGCAGGAGGGAGGGTTTCAGATATTTGGACCATTGGGATCTCTTCTGGGGCAGGTGGGACCTGTACAAGAAGGACAGGTTGCATCTAAATTGGAGGAGCACAAATATCCTGACCGCGAGGTTTGCTAGTGTCACACGGGAGGGTTTAAACTAGTGTGATGGGGTATGGGAACTGGAGCAATAGGTCAGAGGGTGAATAACTGCAGGGGACCTAGAGAACAGGGCCAGTAAGTCTCAGGAAGAGCAGGCAGGGAGATGTTGCGAAACACAGCGGGACTGGTGGTCTGAAGTACACTTGTTTCAATGCGAGAAGGTAAGGCAGATGAACTTAGAGCTTGGATTAATGCATGAAACTATGATGTTGTTACCATTACAGTGACTTTGTTGAGGGAAGGACACGATTGGCAGCTAAATGTTCCAGGATTTAGATGTTTCAGGCAAGATAGAGGGGGATGTAAAAGGGGTGGGGGTGTTGCACTACTGATTAAGGAGAATATCACAGCTGTACTGTGGGAGGATACCTCAGAGGGTTCATGCAGTGAGACAATATAGGTTGAGCTGAGGAATAGGAAGGGTGCAGTCACCATGTTGGGGGTTTTCCAACAGCCAGCAGGAGATAGAAGAGCAGATATGCAGCCAGATTTTGGAATGGTGTAAAAGCAACAGGATTAACTTCCTCTATATTGTTTGGGACTCACTTAGTGCCAGGAGCTTGGATGGGGCAGTTTGTGAGGAGCATCCAGGTGGGCTTCTTGAAGCAATATGTCGACAGTCTAGCTAGGGAAGGGGCCGTACTGGAGTGGGAATTGGGCAATGAGCCCGGCCAGGTTGTTGAAGCTACAGTAGCATTTCGGGAACAGTGACCATAATTCAGTAAGTTTTAAGGTACTGTTGGATGAAGAGTAGTCCTGCTGGAGTAGTCCTCGGGTGAAGGTGCTAAATTGGGGGTAGGCTAATTATAACAATATTCGTCTGGGACTGAAGAATCTAGATTGGGGGCGGATATTTGAGGGTAAATCAACATCTGGCATGTGTGGAGGCTTTCAAATATCAGTTGACAGGAATTCAGGACCTGCATGTTCCTGTGAGAAAAAAGGATAAGATAGGCAAGTTTCGGGAACCTTGGATAACGAGGGATATTGTAAGCCTACTCCGAAAAAAAAAAAGAAGCATTTGTAAGGGCTAGAAGGCTGGGAACAGACGAAGCCCGTGAGGAATATAAGGAAAGTAGGAAGGAACTTAAGGAAGGAGTGTGGAGGGCTAAAAGGGATCATGAGAGTCAATGGCAAACATGATGAAGAGCAAGAGGGTAGCCAGCGAAAGGGTTGGGCCACTGATGACTTCCGGTGGCGGCCATGGAGTGAGTGGTCACATATTTGTCAGCTCCTGCTCATGGTGGTGTTTTTGTGGCCTTTACGCTGGTTTGTCGCAGGAATTTTATAGGAAAAAGTTGTAGAAGAGAGTGACCCCTAGTTTATGGAGCTGCGGTCCAGAAGTACACAGGAAAAAGCGAACCAGTTGGTTAAGGCGAGTGAGGAGCGGACAAAGCACGTGGAGATGGCGGATGGGCAGGGCCTGGCCCTTCCGGCTCAGTGGTCGATGGACCAGTTGATGAGCTTTCTGAATGAGATGTTCACCCAATAGCGGAAGGAAAGTTCGGAGGACCTGGCCCGGGCGGTGGACTCGATCGGACCAACAGGGCACTGATGCGCAAATCCCAGGGGGGTGAGCCGTTGAGGGCGATGGTGGTACAATTGCATCGGTTCTCGGACAAGGAATGCATCATGAGGTGGGCCAGGCAGACGAGGCGATGCACTTGGCAAGGCGTCTAGATTTGGGTGTCCCAAGACCTGGGAGCAGAGCTCACGCAGAGGAGGGCGAGCTTTAATAAGGTCAAGTCGGCCCTGAACAAGAAGGGTGTTAAGTTTGGTTTACTGTACCCAGATTGCCTGTGGGGGCCGAAGGCTGTACTTTGGCTCGGCGGAGGCGGCAGCGGACTTCATGAAGGAGAATAGACTGGCATGGGAAGGAGGACCTTGGAACTTTGATTGAGGAGAACTGAACTATGCTGTGAAAAACTTTGGGTTTTTGTTGTTTGGGTTTCATAGAATTTGCATAGAATTTACAGTGCAGAAGGAGTCCATTCGGCCCATCGAGTCTGCACCGGCTCTTGGAAAGAGCACCCTACCGAACCGCACACCTGCACCCTATCCCCATAACCCAGTAACCCCAGCCAACACTAAGGGCAATTTTGGACACTAAGGGCAATTTAGCTTGACCAATCCACCTAACCTGCACATCTTCGGACTGTGGGAGGAAACCGGAGCACCTGGAGGAAACCCACGCACACACTGGGAGGATGTGCAGACTCCGCACAGACAGTGACCCAAGCCGGGAATCGAACCTGGGACCCTGGAGCTATGAAGCAATTGTGCTAATCACTATGTTACCGTGCTGCCCTCGGTTTCTTTCGTTTTTTCTGTTTTCTCGGTTCTGTTTGGTGTTAGGCCGGTTTATAGTGCTTTGTTAAGGGATGAGGGATGGGTCTGTGTTCGGACCTTGGGAGGGATTGTTTGTTTGTTTTCACTTTTTGTTTTAACCATTTGCACGAGGCGCGGGGGATGGGGAATCAGTGGGGGTAGGGTGCTAGATGCCATGGGCGAGGGCTGCCAGGCTAGCTGGGTGGGCTAGTTCACAGAAGCAAAGTGGGGGGTGAGCTGAAGATCTACGTGGGGTGGGGGGGTTGGGGGATTATACTGCTGACAGGGAGGGGACTTTCAAAGTGGAGCAGTAGGAGGGTTGATGACTAGTTGCCCGAGGGCGGGCCAAGGGAGGTGCTGGGCATGGGCCGCAGACTGGCCTAGGAGAGGTTATGGTTGATCGGCAGGCGAGGGGACTGGGGCCCCCGATCAGGCTGGTCACGGGGGGGACTGAATGGGCCAGTCAAAAGGGCCCGTGTGCTCGCACAGTTGAGGCAACTGAGTTATGTTGCAGGAGACACATTTGAAGGTGGGGGATCCGATTAGCTTAAGGAAGGGATAGGTTGGACAGGTGTTCCATTCGGGGTTAGACTTTAAAACAAGGCGGTTGGCGATCTTGGTTAATAAGCGGGTGCCATTCGAGATGGGGAATATAGAAGCTGACCCGAGGGGGTAGATATGTTATGGTTAGTGGGAAGCTGGAGGGAATGGCCGTGGTATTGGTAAATATATATGCCCGAACTGGGATGATGTTGAGTTTGTTAGATGGGTACTGGGGAAGATCCCGGACCTAGATTCACATCGACTGATTATGGAGGGAGATTTCAATACGGTCCTGGATCCAAGGCTGGACCGGTCGAGTTCTGGGTCTGGGAAGGTATCAGCTATGGCAAAGGAGCTGCGGGGGTTCATGGAGCGCACGGAGGGAGGGGGGTCGATCCGTAGAGGTTTGGGAGGCCAAGGAGTAAGGAGTTTTTGTTCTACTCCCATGTGCATAAGGTGTATTCCCGGGTAGACTTTTTTGTTATCGATAAGACGCTGCTGGCTGAGGTGGTGGATGCTGAATATTCAGCAATAGTGGTGTCAGACCACGCCCCGCACTGCGTGGACTTGCAAATCAGCAAAGGGAAGACTCGCAATGGAGGTTGGACATGGGGCTGTTAGCGGAGGAGGATACGTGTAAGCGGGTGAGGCAGGCCATTCGGGGATATATAAGGATCAATGACACGGGTGAGGTTTCAGCGGGGCTGGTTTGGGAGGCATTGAAGGCGGTTATTAGGGGGAATTCATCTCAATTCGGGCCCATAAGGAGAAGGCTGAGCAGACTGAGTTGGACAGATTGGTAGGCAAAATGTTACAGGTGGACCGGAGATACGCGGAGTCTCCGGATGACGGGCTTTTGAAGGAGTGTCAGAGACTGCAGCTGGAATTTGGGCTCCTGTCCACAGGTAAGACGGAGGGACAGCTGAGGAGGGTAAAGGGGGCGGTGTATGAGTATGGGGAAAAAGCCAGCCGGATGCTGGCCACTAGCTGAGGAAACAGGAGGCGGCGAGAGAGATTGGGAAAGTGAGGGATACAGGGGGGAAAGGTGATTCTGGATCCGGCGGGGGTGAATGATGTGTTTCGGAGTTTTATAGTAAATTGTATAAATCGGAACCCCCAGCCGGGGAGGAGGGTATGAAGCAATTTCTGGGGGTGGGCTGGCGTTCCCGAGGATATATGAGTTGGTGGGGGATTTGGGAGCCCCAATTGGGCTTGGGGAGGTTATAGACTGGTTGGGGGCGATGCAATCGGGCAAAGCCACGGGACCAGTCGGATACCCGGTTGAGTTTTATAAAAATAATTCCGGGCTGTTGTGGCTGCTTCTGGTCAAGGCTTTTAATGAGTCAAAGGAGCTGCGAGTGAGAACAAAGAACAAAGAAAATTACAGCACAGGAACAGGCCTTTCGGCCCTCCCAGCCTGCGCCGATCCAGAACTTTTATCTAAACCTGTCTTCTATTTACCAAGGATCTACATCCCTCTGTTCCCCGCCCGTTCATATATCTGTCTAGATGCATCTTGAATGATGCTATCGTGCCCGCCTCTACCACCTCCGCTGGCAAGGTGTTCCAGGCACCCATCACCCCCTGCGTAAATGACTTTCCACGCACATCTCCCTTAAACTTTCCCCCCTCGCACCTTGAAATCGTGACCCCTTGTAATTGACACCCCCACTCTTGGAAAAAGCTTGTTGCTATCCACCCTGTCCATACCCCTCATAATTTTGTAGACCTCAATCAGGTCCCCCCTCAACCTCCGTCTTCCAACGAAAACAATCCTAATCTACTCAACCTTTCTTCATAGATAGCACCCTCCATACCAGGCAACGTCCTGGTGAACCTCCTCTGCACCCTTTCTAAAGCATCCACATCCTTCTGGTAATGTGGTGACCAGAACTGCACGCAGTATTCCAAATGTGGCCTAACCAAAGTCCTATACACCTGTAACATGACCTGCCGACTCTTGTACTCAATACCCTGTCCGATGAAGGCAAGCATGCTGTATGCCTTCTTGACCACTCTATCGACCTGCGTTGCCACCTTCAGGATACAATGGACCTGAACTCCCAGATCTCTCTGTACATCAATTTTCCCCAGGACTCTTCCATTGACTGTATAGTCTCTTGAAGTAGATTTTCCAAAATGCATCACCTCGCATTTGCCCGGATTGAACTCCATCTGCCATTTCTCTGCCCAACTCTCCAATCTATATATATTTTGCTGTATTCTCTGACAGTCCTCCTCGCTATCTGCAACTCCACCAATCTTAGTATCATCTGCAACCTTGCTAATCAGACCACCTATACCTTCGTCCAAATCATTTATGTATATCACAAACAACAATGGTCCAAGCACGGACCCCTGTGGAACACCACTAGTCACCTTTCTCCATTTTGAGACACTCCCTTCCACCACTACTCTCTGTCTCCTGTAGCCCAGCCAGTTCTTTATCCATCTAGCTAGTACACCCTGAACCCCATACGACTTCACTTTTTCCATCAACCTGCCATGGAAAACTTTATCAAACGCCTTACTGAAGTCCATGTATATGACATCTACAGCCCTTCCCTCATCAATTAACTTTGTCACTTCCTCAAAGAATTCTATTAGGTTTGTAAGACATAACCTTCCCTGCACAAAACCATGCTGTCTATCACTGATAAGTCTATTTTCTTCCAAATGTGAATAGATCCTATCCCTCAGTATCTTCTCCAACAGTTTGCTTACCACTGACGTCAAGCTCACAGGTCTATAATTCCCTGGATTATCCCTGCTACCCTTCTTAAACAAAGGGACAACATTAGCAATTCTCCAGCCCTCCGGGACCTCACCCGTGCTCAAGGATGCTGCAAAGATATCTGTTAAGGCCCCAGCTATTTATTCCCTCGCTTCTCTCAGTAACCTGGGATAGATCCCATCCGGACCTGGGGACTTGTCCACCTTAATGCCTTTTAGAATACCCAAAACTTCCCCCTTCCTTATGCTGACTTGACCTAGAGTATTTAAACATCCATCCCTAGCCTCAACATCCGTCATGTCCCTCTCCTTGGTGAATACCGATGCAGAGTACTCATTAAGAATCTCACCCATTTCCTCTGACTCCACGCATAAATTCCCTCTTTTTTTCATAGAATTTACAGTGCAGAAGGAGGCCATTCGGCCCATCAAGTCTGCACCGGCTCTTGGAAAGAGCACCCTAACCCAACCTTTGAGTGGGACAATCCTTTCTCTAGTTACCCTCTTGCTCCTTGTATACGAATAAAAGGCTTTGGGATTTTCCTTAACCCTGTTAGCCAAAGATATTTCATGACCCCTTTTAGCTCTCTTTATTGCGCGTTTGAGATTTGTCCTACTTTCCCGATATTCCTCCAAAGCTTCATCAGTTTTAAGTCACCTAGATCTTATTTTCAGCTTCCTTTTTCATCTTAGCTAGTCTCACAATTCCACCCGTCATCCATGGTTCCCTAATCTTGCCATTTCTATCCCTCATTTTCACAGGGACATGTCTGTCCTGCACTCTAATCAACCTTTCCTTAAAAGACTCCCACATTTCAAATGTGGATTTACCCTTAAAGAGCTGCTCCCAATCCACATTTCCTAGCTCCTGCCGAATCTTGTTACTCTTGGCCTTTCCCCAATTTAGCCGTCTTCCTTTCGGACCACTCTCGTCTTTGCCCATGAATATTCTAAAACTTACGGAATTGTGATCGCTATTCCCAAAGTAATCACCGACTGAAACTTCAACCACCTGGCTGGGATCATTCCCCAATACCAGCTCCAGTTTCCCGAGTTGGACTATTTACATGCTGTTCTAAAAAACTCTCCTGGATGCTCCTTACAAATTCTGCTCCATCTACGCCTCCAACACTACATGAGTCCCATTCAATGGTAGGGAAGTTGAAATCTCCCATCATGACCACCCTATTACTTCTACATTTTTCTATGATCTGTCTACATATTTGTACCTCTACTTCACGCTCGCTTTTGGGAGGCCTGTATTAAAGTCCCAACAATGTTACTGCACCCTTCCTATTTCTTAGCTCTACCCATATTGTCTCAGTGCTCGAATCCTCCATTGTGCCCTCCTAAATCACAGCTGCGCTATCATCTCTGTCCAGTAATCCAACTCCTCCATCCCTTTTACCTCCCTCTCTATCCCTCCTGAAGCATCTATACCCTGGGATATTTAGTTGCCAGTGTTGCCCTTCCCTCAACCAAGTCTCGGTAATACCAATAACATCATATTCCCAGGTACTAATCCAAGCCCTAAGTTCATCTGCCTTACCTGTAATGGTCCCACCGCCCCCAGAACCGGTTCCAATGTCCCACAAATCTGAACCCCTCCCTCCTGCACCATCTCTCAAGCCATGTATTCATTCTGACTATTCTTGAATTTCTACTCTGACTGACTCATGGCACTGGTAGCAATCCTGAGATTACTACCTTTTGAGGTCCTACTTTTTAACTTATCTCCTAACTCCCTAAATTCTGATTGTAGGACCTCGTCCCGTTTTTTACCTATATCGTTGATGCCTATATGCACCACGACACCTGGCTGTTCACCCTCTCCCTTTCAGTATGACCTGCAGCCGATCTGAGACATCCCTGACCCGTGCATCCGGGAGGCAACATACCATTTGTGAGTCTCGTTTTCGACCACAGAAACGCTAGTCTACTCCCCTTGCGATTGAATCCCCTATGACTATAGCCCTGCCAGTCCTTTTCCCGCCCTTCTGTGCAGCAGAGCCAGCCACGATGCCATGAGCCTAGCTACTTACTGCCTTCACCTGGTGAGTCATCTCCCCCAACAGTATCCAAAACGGTACAGCTGTTTTGGAGGGAGATGACCACAGGGGACACCTGCACTGCCTTCCTGCTCTTTCTTTGCCTTTTGGTCACCCATTCCCTGTCTCCATCACCAATCCTAATCTGCGGTGTGACCAACTCACTGTAACTGCTATCCACGACCTCCTCAGCATCGCGGATGCTCCAAAGTGAGTCCTTCCGCAGCTCGAGAGCCGTCATGCGGTCTAACAGGAGCTGCAGCTGGACACACTTCCCGCACATGAAGGTGTCAGGGGCATCGGCCGCGTCCCTGAACTCCCACATTGAGCACGAGGAGCATAACACGGGTCTGGGATCTCCTGCCATTTTTACACTTTACCTTAACTGATTACAAATATAATATCAAATAATGAATAGGTGAAAGGAATAAAGATTTTACTTACCAATCACAATACTTACCAACACACGAAGAGTTAAATTTCTCCCAGCTACTGCTAATTGGAGCACATTCCTTACCAGCCAATCAAGTCACTGCTTTGCTGTGATGTCGCTCTTCAAGGTAAGTTTTTAAAGAGGAAAACTTACCTTCCCGACAGACCCCTGGCCACTGCTCCCGCCGAAACTCTGAAGGCCACTTCTCTGGCAGCTGTGTCCCCGTCGCTCTTTTATCCTGTGTCCCCGCCGCTCTCCTCGTGCTCTTTTATCTTGTGTCCCCGCCGCTCTCCTCGCGCACTTTTATCCTGTGTCCCAGCAGCTCTCCTTGCGCTCTTTAATCCTGTGTCCCCGCCGCTCTCGCGCTCTTTCACTGTGTCCCCGCCGCTCTCTTCGCCCTCTTTCACTGAGTCCCCGCCCCTCTCGCGCTCTTTCACTGTAAATACAGTTAAAAATAAAACACTTAACCAGCAACCACTGCGCCCCACACAAGAACAGCAATCAGCTGTTATGGGCCTGTGCAAACAATTTAAATCTTTACTACTTACCCAGCAGTCACTCTGTCCTCACTCCGACCGGATTCAGCTGGAAACTCTCAACAGTGTTTTAAAACAAAATGTACTCCCATTCTCAGCAAGCACTCACTCAGCAACCACTGCTTCCCGCACGATAGCACCTCAGGGAAAAGAAAAACTACTTACCAGTCACCAGCCAATCACTTACCTGCAGGCTGTGACGTCACAGTTCATCTTTTTTCCAGTTCTACCTGCCCTCGAGTCTCCCTCTTGATCTTTACTTGGCTGAGAGCCTTACTCGGCTGGGATCCTTACAGTGCTCCCCACACGTTATCCCAGGCATCGATTTCCCTTATTTTGAAGCAGGATAAGGATCCGCAGTGCTCTGGGTCGTATAGGCCAATCAACCTGCTAAATGTGGATGCAAAATTGCTCGAAAAGATCTTGGTCACACGTATAGAGGATTGTGTTCCGGGGGCAACAGGGGAGGACCAGACGGGTTTTGTGAAGGGACGACACCTGACATCCAACATTAGGCGGCTCCTAAATCTAATAATGATGCCTGCAGAGGGGCGCGAGGTCAAGGTGGTGGTGGCCATGGATGCAGAAAAGGCATTTCATCGGGTGGATCAAATCGGGTGGATTTGTGGGATGTCCTGGGAAGGGTTGGGTTTGGGCAAGGATTTGTGGATTGGGTCCGGTTATCAGCCACCGGTGGCAAATGTAAGGACAAACCGGGTTCGATCAGAATATTTTAGTCTGTGCCGGGGGACGAGACAGGGGTGTCCACTCCCCCCCCACTACTGTTTGCCCTGGCCATATAGAGCCTTTGGCAATGGCGCTGAGAGCATCGAACATTTGGCGGGGGATAGTGAGAGGGTGGGGTGGAACATAGGGTTTCGCTCTATGCGGATGATTTGCTCCTTTATATAACAGACCCGTTGGAGGGAATTGCAGGAATTATGGGGATACTGGGGGAATTTGGTCGGTTCTCAGGTCACAAACTGAATATTGGCAAGAGTGAGGTTTTTGCGATCCAGGCAAGGAGGCAGGAGAGGAGACTAAAGGAGATGCCGTTCAAAGTAGTGGGAGGGTGTTTTGGGTACCTGGGGGTTCATGTGGCAAGGGACTGGGGTCATCTTCATAAACTAAATTTGGGCAGGCTGTTTGCGCAAATGAAAGGGGACTTCCGTAGGTGAGACGTGCTCCGCCTGTCATTGGCGGAGAGGGTACAGACTATGAAAATGACAGTCCTTCCGAGATTGCTGTTCGTGTTTCAGTGTCTTCCAATCTTCATCCCCAAGGCATTTTTTAGGAAGATGAATGCGGCGATCTCAGGTTTTATATGGGCCGGGAAAGCCCCGAGGGTGAAGAAGGTCCTTCTTGAGCTGGGAGGGGGGCTTGACCCTTGCGAATTTTATTAATTACTACTGGGCGACTAATATATCGATGGTTTGGAAATGGGTAGTGGGGGAGGGGTGGGTGTGGGAGCAAGTGGAGGCGGCATCTTGCAAGGGTACGAGTCTGAAGGCTTTATTAACAGCACCTCTGCCGTTCTCGCCGGCTCGGTACTCCACAAACCCAGTGATAGTGGCATCCCTGAGAGTGTGGGGGCAATGGAGGCTGCACATGAGACTAGAGGGAGCGTTGATGTGGTCACCGATTTGTGATAATCATCGGTTCGCTCCGGGGGGGGGAGGGGTGGGGAGCTGGACAGGGGCTTCAAGAGGTGGCAGCGGGCAGGGATTGAGAGATTTGGGAATCTCTTCATTGAGGAGAGTTTCCTGAGCTTGGAGGAGCTAGAGGAGGAGTTAAGTTGCTAGGTGGGAACGGGTTCCGGTACCTGCAGGTACGGGATTTTGTTCGGAGGTAGGTCCCGAGCTTCCCTCACCTCCCACTAAGGGGGCAACAGGATAAGGTGATGTCAAAAGCAGGGGTTGGGGAGGGGAGGGTCTCGTAATTATATAAGGAACTGATGGAGTGGGAAGGTGTTTCAATTGGGGAGGTGAAGAGGAAGAGCTGGGAGGGGAGTTGGAAGTCGGGTTATGGGTGAAGGCCCTGAGGAGAGTCAATGCATCCTCGTCATGTGCCAGGCTTAGCCTGATCCAGTTCAAGGTGGTCCACAGGGCTCATATGACTGTGGCCCGGATGAGTAGATTTTTTGAGGAGGTGGAGGACAGGTGTGGGGAAAGTCCTGCGAACCATGTACATATGTTTTTGGCGTGTCCGAGGCTGAGGGGATTTTGGCAGGAATTTTCAGATGTCATGTCAGAGGTCCTGGAAGGGAGGGTGACTCCGAGTCCAGAGATGGCAATATTTGGAGTGCCAGAACATCCGGGAGCCCAGTGGGGGAGAGAGGCCGACATTTTGGCCTTTGCCTCCCTGGTGGCCCAGAGACAGATTTTGCTGGGTGGAGGGACTCCGAGCCTCCAAAGTCGGGGGTGTGGGTCAGTGACATGGCAGGGTTACTTAGACGAGAGAAAATTAAGTTTGCTTTAAGGGGTTCATTACAGGGGTTCGCTCCGAGGTGGCAGCCGTTCATCGACTTCTTCAAGGAGAATTGACCGTCAGCAGGAGGGGGTGGGGGGGGCGAAGGGGGAGGCATGGAAGTGACGAATAAGGGCAGGGAATCTAATGTTATGGGTGGTTAGGGTTGAGGGCTGGGGGGGGGGGGGGGGGGGGGGAGTTGCGTCTGTTAGTGAGAGGTTTTTGCATGTGTTGGATCTCTGTTGTTTAAAATGTTAAAATTATAAATGCCTCAATAAAATATTTTCTAAAAAAACAGAAAGGATTGGCCCACTCAAGGAAAGGGGAGGAAATCTATGCATGGAACCATAGGAAATGGGCGAGGTATTGAATGAGTACTTTGTATTAGTATTCACCAAAGAGAAGGACTTCGTGGATGATGGTTTTGTGAAGGGGAGGTTGTGCCTCACCAACTAACTTGATTGAGTTTTTAGAGGAAGTGATGAAGATGATTGATGAAGGCAGGGCAATGGATGTTGTCTAATGGACTTCAGTAAGACCTTTGACAAGGCCCCTCATGGCAGACTGGTACAGAAGGTAAAGTCACACGGGATCAGAGGTCAGCTGGCAAGATGGATACAGAACTAACTAAGTCATGGAAGACAGAGAGTAGCAATGAAAGCGTGCTTTTCTGAATGGAGGGCTGTGACTAGTGGTGTTCCACAGGGACCTTTACTATTTGTAGTATACATAAATGATTTGAAGGAAAATGTAACTGGTCTGATTAGTACTTTTGCGGACGACACAAGGTTGGTGGAATTGCGAATAATGATTAGGACTGTCGGAGGATACAGCAGGATATAGATCAGTTGGAGACTTGGGTGGAGAGATGGCAGATGGAGTTTACAACGGACAAATGTGAGGTAATTCTTTTTGGAAGGTCTAATACAAGTAGGAAGTATACAGTAAATGGCAGATCTCTTGAGCATATTGACAGGCAGAGGGATCTGGGAGTACAGGTCCACAGGTCACAAAATGGTAACGCAGGTGGAGGAGGTAGTCAAGAAGGCATATGGCATGCTTGCCTTCATTGGCCAGGGCATTAAGTATAAAAATTGGCACGTCATGCTGCAGCTATATTGAACCTTAGTTGGGCCACACTTGGAATATAGTGTTCAATTCTGGTCGCCATTACCAGAAGGATGTAGAGGCTTTGGCGAGGATACAGAAGAGACTTACAAGGATGTTGCCTGATATGGAGGGCATTCGCTATGAGCAGAGGTTGGATAAACTCAGTTTGTTCTCACTGGAAAGACAGAGGTTGAGGGGCGACCTGGTAGAAGTCTACAAAATTGAAGGACATGGACAGAGTGGATAGTCAAGCTTTTTACCAGGGTGGAAGAGTCAATTACTGGGGAACATGGGTTTAAGATGTGAGGGCAAAGTTTAGAGGAGACGAGCAAGAGAAGTTTTTTACACAGGGTAGTGAGTGCTTGGAACTCGCTGCCGGAGAAAGTGGTGGAAGCTGGTACCTTAGTGATGTTTAGGGAACGTCTTGACAAATACATGAATAGGATGGGAATAGAGGGATACGGACCTCAGAAGTGGAGAAGGTTTTAGGTTAAACGGGCAGAATGGTTGGCGCAGGCTGGAGGGCCGAAGGGCCTGTTCTTGTGCTGTACTTTTCTTTGTTCTTTGTCTTGGTTCACTCCATATGTCCATGCTGTGCATAAGGACACACTTCCTGTAAGCTTTATTTGTTGCCCCTTTAGAATTGGGAAACTTTGGCCAAAATGTTTGTTATTTAGCTCTTATGATGATGGAGCTATTGTAACAATATATTTTACAAATAAAAGGCTGAGAAATATTAAAATATTCTTAAAGTAAAATTAATGGCTATCATTTTGATGTATGTAATTTTGTTGTCGATAAATAGTAATTTATGGAACAGAACATTTTAATTAGCACCAACTTAGTGACAATGTGAATTCTGTATATTAATCACAATGGTGCTTGGGTGTTTTCAGGTTATTGTGTTATGGGACTGTGACAAACCTTTGCCAGCCAAACACCGGTGGCCCTCCACTGCTGTCCCTGTACTGGTCATCGAAGGGGAAAATAAAGTAAGTTTTCTTAGGCTACACACTTTATTTTCATAAAATGCTTGTCTTTAATTCATTTTGCCCTATGAGTTGCCAATGGGGAGATTGAATATAGGATTTGCTGATTTTGATATCTTTGTGTACTTCAGAAGATAAGTTTTGTCATCTTACCAAAAAATGATTTGAAAGGACAGAAAAAGCATGCACATGCATCAGAATGCAATAATAAAGTATTCTTAAATCTGCCCTGATAGCTTTAGCCATCTTTGTCTCTGGTCTAACTCAAGTACTGGCCTAGCACTCGCTTGGCAGTTTTTATGTAGAGATGATGTACAATGAGGAAGGGTCAATGGATTACAAAAAATATAAATTATCAAGTGACATTGGGCCCAGTAATTTGTATCCCAGTAGTACTTGTGATTTATATGGTCTGTGTCATGGGTAATTTGTTGTAACTAGAATCCTCACTGCAAAGTTATGTATGGTCTTTTTTTAAATAAAAAATTTTACATAGATTTTTAGGTGGGCCACTGTTTGTCATTTTGTGCAGTGGCCACATAAAGTAGCTGTTTCATTGAAAAGCAGTTCAAACTGTGGTTCGCACTGAAGTATGTAAACCTGTGGAGTGAATCGGTAACAGTAAAGCCTTGGTATCAGCTAGACAATTAAGGTTGAATTCGTAACCCAAAAATACATCATTGATGACAGCTTTTGTATTGTAAAGTGAAGTATGCTGATATTTTCAATGCTGTGAAACATCCCCTCTTTTTTTGCTATTCTGCCTCATGATGATCTAGCACATATAGGAGTTCCAACCCTCACCAGAAAAAGTATAATATGAACTCTGATTTATGATGCATGATTTATGATGCAACTGTATGTAGGATAAGACTAAATTATGTAAACACTTCAGTGTGTCCAAAAGTAAATCTATATTTGACACTTAAATAATCACATTTTCGAGAACTCTTTTTTAAGTTTAATGTTTAAGATATCTTTATGCTTCATGCCATGACTTTCACATGTCTCTCCAATAACATCCTGCAGCTGTAATTTCTGTATGAACCTATATAGAACTCTATAGTGGTTTCCCGTGATCCTTTATTTCAGTCCAGCTGAGATATTTCTCTTTGCAGCACACTGACTTTTTTCTTTTTTTTTAAATGGCCAATTTCAAAGAGTCCACATTAATATCTTGAAGGTTAGGTCCACACAGTCACCCAAGGTCGGAATTGAACCCGGGTCCCTGTCGCTGTGAGACGCCAGTGCTAACCATCTGTCGTCCTCCTTTCCTTTATCCTTCGAGTATATTACTGTAGAATATTACATGATACTTTTCACTAAAGATTTTCAATCATACCTTGACAGTTAATAAGAATTTACAATGCGACCTAATAGGCAAAAGCCATTGCATTATAAATCCTTGAAAATAAAATGCCACTGAGCTGAGTTAACAACAGATCTCAGCATAGCCAGAAATTGAATTGCTTCAATGGTCTCAGTGTTCCTCAGATAGAAAGTTGGAAAATGAGGGAGGTTCCCACTCTTTATATGGAACAGAACTAGACTTGTTGTCAACGGTCAAATAGCCTATTTGCACTCGCCATCTAAGCATGCACAAGATATGTGGAATGGCATCTGAGTGATTGCTGGTGCTCAAGCAACTGTACTTCAGCAAAAGTCAGTTTCTTGAAGAGTCATGTTGAGAAAAATTACACAATTAATTCCACACTTACTGCGCTTTCTGGCTAGATTCTTATTTTCATGCAACGTAAAACTGTTTAAAAATTGAAAAGTACCAAGACTAACTATTTTACAGTTTGCACCAGGACACATCTGATGGAAATCCAAATTTGTGACTCCTGTGCCTCGATTTTGGCCTGATGGTGCCAAGACTAAACTTGCCAATTATCAACCCAGAATACACTACATTGGGAATCCTATTTATTTTATGGGCAATTAAATTTAAAAGAATGTTGGCTTGCATTTGATGTATACATTTAAAAATTTGATGGAAACAATGTGAAGCATTCTCAAAATTATGCAGTTGCATGGGGCACAGCAATAGTAATTCAACTGTTGTCATTTGTAGAATTGGATGAACAAGGATAAACAAGCCTTTCAACGGTCCTACGTGCAATTTCCTATGATTGCCAACTTTTAGAGAATCTTTATTTTGTGGCTTAAGTGAAATAATGTTGCATGTTACCTCTTGCTTAGAATAATTTGGCAATGGTTTGTAGAGTTTGTCTTTGCATTTCGTGTGTATGTTCTGAAGGTATGGGAGGAACATGCAGCTGTGTTTAAAATAGAACCATCAGTGCCGGAAATTGTTAATGTTGTTTCAGCAGTGATGTTATGCACTGCATATGATAAATATCAATTTAGCAACAAACATTTATTAGGACGATCCATAACATCACATTGATCTTGTGTTTGCCACCTTGAAGATGCTAAACTGGTTATCCATTTTTTTCTGCATTATGTACAGGTTATGAGTAGTCGTTTCCTTCCATATGATGCCATCAATACACATGCAGTACTTAGCCTTGATGAAGACACTGTTCTTTCTACCACTGAGGTAAGGATATTTAACGTACACTGCTTTACTAGTTTGTAAATGCAATACCCAACTTGGAAGGTCTTGCAGTTCAAGAAGGTGCTAGATTTAATTCCTGTGCACTAAGTTAGTGGACCTTGGCCAGGGTAGAGATTTGGGCACAGAAATTAGCTTCAGTGCACCTATGCTAAGGAGCGAATAATTCAGCTAAGATTCCTGTTCCTGAGTGTTATTAGGTATCATGTGCTGGAAAGCACTTGTGCAGATATTGAACAATGTTAAGATTAGGCTCAGTGGAGAGCCATTTGTTGCCTACGTGTGTGTGTGTAATATATATATATATATATATATATATATCTCGCTGATGGATAGGAAAAGGACCCGTTGGTCCATCTGACCTGTGGCACACAACTGTGATGCTTTCTGCATCACCATATAAACAAGTACATAAAAACATACATAGAAAATAGAGGCAGGAGGAGGCTATTCGGCCCTTCAAGCCTACTCCACCATTCATTATGAACATGGCTGATCATTGAGTTAAATTTCCTGATCCAACCTACCCACCCACCTATCCCTTGTACCAGTGAAACAAATTGTCATTACTGAACAAGATTTGGCGAAAATGTCTACATTTAAAGTTAATATTTCGGATTTATAATTTGTATTAATTTTAACACATTTCTAGGAAGAGTAGTGAATGGTTTGCAAATATGTTGATTCAAAGGCAGCTTGTGGCAAAATTCAAGCAAATTGTCATGTTGCATACATCCAGTTATGGTGTTCTCCAAACAAAAGGAGTGGTCTCATACTATTGACTACCTTTATTTGAATCGTAATGGAGTTTTGGGAGTACATTTGGAACAGTTATTGTTGGTTTATTTTGATTGTGTCATGCTTGTATTGAAACCCAGTTAAACGGATAATGTACTTGATAAATGACATCTTGCACAAAGAATTTTCTTTTGATCTCTTATACAGTAAGCTTAGGAGAAACATGCATAGTGTTGTTAGAGCATGCTTTAACACTGAAAGCAATCAAGAAATCTTTGTATCTCTTAAGGATAAATATCTAAAACAGGGAAATATATCTGCAAAAGGTTGGTTATGGAATTGGTTTTGGATAGCTATGGAAAAGCGTCAGCACAGTTATTGGCCTGGATTATCAGTGTCAGGTTGGCTCCAGAGGCAGGCCGGATTCCATCTTTTCTCGTCCCTCCGGAATTAAAATATGGCAGGTGAGGACTCTTTTTAAAGGAGACAGATCTGCCAAGTTGGAAAATTTACCAGCTCGAGCTTCCCACCTCAGTGGCAAAGATTTGGCCCCTTAATCTCCTGTGCTATGAACTTATATGATTATGATATACAGACAGAGGAAGGAGAGTGTCAGGTAAATGTGAGGTCCATAAGTGAAGAGCAACGGTGTTTCTCTGGTGGTGATTGGTGGAAGATCATCAAGCTTTTGTATTTGAGGGGCTGCTTGTTTTTACCCGTAATTGAACATTGCAGTAGAGTTGAGTTTAGGATATCCAACCCTCAATGATTGGGAGATTCCAGGAATTGGACGGGTGTACTATTTCCAAGCTGTGTGTCAAGCAACCTGGGAGGTCAGCTACTTAAATTTCTCTCTGCTATAAGCACCATCTACACCCTGTAATGCCACCAGCTGCATTGTTAAAATCTCAGACGCAGTGGTGTCACCCATCTGCAAGGAAATGGAGGGAGGCCTGGTGTAGGGGAGGGGGTGGTTTAGGGAAGCGAACTCTAAATTTGGGGGAAGAGGCAAAATCGGGGAATAGGAATCATGGGATGGGAGAAATGATGGAGACAGGATGGGGACCTGGGAAGCAATCAAAATTGTGCGATGGGAAGGAAGGGGCTCAGGGTCAGGAGAAGTGGGGGTGGCATGGAAATCAGCATTTTCAACAAAGCTGAGAATAGTACCATCATGTTGGTGAGTGGGAGCAGCACGGGGGTGGGAGGGAGGGCGAACAACTGATAATGGGGGTGAGTGAAACTTCACTGAGAAAAATGGTGAAAGATTATTTCCAGTGGACAAATGGAGAATTTGGAAATGGAAAGCAAGGATTCTCACTGGAAGAAATGAGGGGAAAAGGAGGAGAAAACCTCTTGAACTGAAGATTCATAAATCATGGGATACTTCACGTTATATGGCAGTTGAGGGGGAGACTTTTTCAGAGGGGATGGATTTGAAAACAAAAAATGTAAAAGAAAGAGCTGGGGAGGAGTTAGCAAGGAATGAAGTTACAGGAAAGAGGGGATTGAATCCAAGCTTAAGTGGTTTCAAAATATCGGTGCTGAACTGAGTTCAAGATAATGCATCGTGTGAAAATGACATGGTCAGATGTCATATGGTCAGTATGCCACATGATTAAACTTCCAGGAATGCCTCCAACCAGAGTTGACAGCCCTATTGTGGTATTTGCAGTTTTTCCTTTTTGTTATAAAATAAAATTACTAACAGAATTTCAAAAATTAAAGTCATCTTAAATGAGTTGTAGTAAATACCAGTTTGCAATATGCCAAAGTTATTGTTGTATGTCAGCCATTTATGGTTTAGACATACTCCTGATTTATAGGCACGTCTTTCTGATTCAAGCTTGGAGCCCTGAGATTAAATCATAGCAAGTTTGCTTCAGCTCTGATCATTTTATAGCATGAAGTTCAGAAGATGTATCAAATAGGAGACAGCAGCAGCTCAGGAAAATCTGTTTGAGCACAGTTGAAGGAAAAATCCACTGACCAATTTGTTTTAGCAGGTTTCTACTGTATTTCCACTATTTGACTTTGCAAGTGTCCTTTTTAAAAACATTTGAATTACTTATATTTTTAAAAATAATTTAGCATACCCAATTCTTTTTTTTCCAATTAAGGGGCAATTTAGTGTGGCCAATGCACCTAACCTGCACATCTTTGGGTTGTGGGAGTGAAACCCACGCAGAATATGCAAACTCCGCACGGACAGTGACCGAGGGCCAGGATCGAACCTCAGCACCATAGGCAGCAGTGCTATCCACTGCGCCATCACGCCGTTCACTTGAATTACTTACTTGATACCTCCGTAAGTTAGCTGAGCTATGCAGACTATAAAAGTCATCATGGAAAAAAGGAGGACGGTCATCTTTCTGCAAGGGGTCTGGAGGCCTTCCGGACATGCACTGTGAAGGCAGGGGAAGAAAATAGCACCAGAGGTCAATACAAGGAGTCTGCACCCCCCCCCCCCCGAAGGCCTGAATACAGTACTAACAAAATGTTCCATGACTTCAGTATGAGTCAAGATCAGTGAATGCATTTTCGAATGCCATCCTTGACACCAACACCTCACACAGCTTTAGAGCAATGTTGTCCAATAAAAATCACTGATTTGCCACAGGTATTTCTATGGCATCATCCTTCTAACCACATACAGTAATTTCAGTAGAAAATACCTTGCACACTCACTCAATACAGGTAAATGTATTTCACATGTATACTTAATAGACATGGTCATCATTCAGTGACCAAGAAAATAGGTCAAAATACTCTCACTCTGCTTTTTTTTAAATCTTAAAGCCCAGTATTGAGGTCACATGCTCAACAACATTTTTAATTTTACCTTTATCAAAAATTCAATTAGCCAAATCTATTCATAGACTATTCATAGAATTTACAGTGCAGAAGGAGGCCATTCAGCCCATCGACTTTGCACCGGCCCTTGGAAGGAGCACCCCACTTAAGCCCACACCTCCACCCTATCCCTGCAACCCAGTAATCCCACCCAGCCTTTTTGACACTAAGGGCAATTTAGCATGGCCAATCCATTTAACCTACACATCTTTGGACTGTGGGAGGAAACCAGGGCACCTGGAAGAAACCCACGCAGGCATGGGGAGAACGTGCAGACTCCGCACAGACAGTGACCCAAGACGGGAATCAACCCTGGGACCCTGGAGCTATGAAGCACCAGTGCTTCACTGTGCTATCGTGCCGCCCCACAGTTTCCCAATTAGCCATATGTGGGCAATGGCAAGCATTTTGGACAGATGAGGGCTTTCATGGAGTAACCTACAGGAGAGAAGGCTACTGGTGCATTGGTAAACCTGCCAGAGAGCCTGTCAAAAAACATGGATGAATCCAATTCCAACTTGGTAGTGAACCAGGAGCCTGTCCTTTCCAGAATGACGGATCCAGCTGTAGTGCAGAATCTGATGGCCGATGTCTCAGCTCCATTGCAGCACTGTTAGAGGCCATCCATTGCTACAGTGGAAGCTCAGACAGAGGTGATGAGATTTCTGCTTGTTGACATGCAAGCCAAGCTTGATTCCATGCAGACATAGACTACTGCCATTATGGCTATTGCTACCTGTGCTTAAGGGGGCATGCAGAGTCTCACAGCAGTCCATCAGGCTGTGCTCCAACAGATTACTAGAAATGCTGCGGCATCAGCTCAGGGGACTGGTAGTGGCTCCATGGTGGACAAACCTGCTGTCCATTCTCAGAGTGACAGCAATTATATCCCCGCCACTCCACCAGTGGCCATGTTTGTTACTTTTCAGCCAGACCGCTGCTGTCCATGTTAAGAAATTGCTGTTCAAAACTGGATGCTCAAGGGTGTCCTGCAAGACCATTTGCTCTTTTTTTTTATTCCTCCAGCCCCTCACCATTCCCCTGTAGAAAGTCAGCAGCCTTCCACCAGACATGCAGTACCTTTAGGCCAGGCAAAGGTAACCACAAGACAGACATTAAAGGTATTACAATCCCGGACCAGACCCCAACAGTTGCCAGGATAATGGACAAAAATCCTCATATTTAATTTAATTTGTGAGACTTGAGGGGAAAGGATGCTTCGCTCCAGGATTGACTCCAAGCACAGATAAGGCTATAGTGTATGAAAACATACTTTATTACTGACGCAGAATTAAAATAACATTAACATCATATAAGAAATAGCTTTCAATTACCAGTTAAACAATGCTTAACAATAAATTGAAACTCTTTCACTCCTAACTGCTATCTTATATTCTCCAATCAAGCAAACTCATCTCGTGTCAAAACCCACTTTTAAGTACAGTTGGCACACCCAGGAATACTTGCTGTATAGAGATGTCTTGGATAAACTGTTTTGAGAGAGAAAGAGATCCTTCAGGAAACAGACTGCAGATTCTTGCCTATGCCAAACTACTGTTTAGCTTTCCAGCATTTGGTAAAAAGCTCCTGTTCTGTTCACAGCAAGTTCATAACTGAAAATTCAACTCCTGACGGCTTCAGCCCTTGGCTCTTCCCATTAACTACATCATCTCTATTCCACTAACTGTATTATGACCATTTTACTAAGTAAACACACTGCCTGCAACTATCTACTCCCCAGGGAACCTTCTTTCTATAAACAAAATCCCATTAGCGCTATTTCGGTAAACATTATACTTGGAATGAGTAATGATTTTTAACAATGCTTTAATTATCCCTTCGGTAACCAGTGTCTACCTGTCTTTTAAACCAGGATTTAAAAAAAACATTAGTAGTCATTTTCACGCACTAACCCAGGCTTGTAACCATTACTGCACCAGCTACATATAATGCAGTATATATCTGAAATTCCTACATTCATCACAGGGAAACCATAAGGGGAGATAAATAAGGGTTCTATGTATTATTGGGGATGTTGTTGAATAATGTTAGCATGGAGCTGTTATTTTGTGGTGTCTAATCATTAATCATTTAAGATTTTGGTCAAGAAGGCACTGTAATGATCTATAACAGAGGGATGATAAGGTGAGGAAGTGTAGACCACAGGTGGTCTGGTTACTTTACATGGGAACTGGAGTCTGATGTGATGCCCATGGACAGCCCATTCGGAGCAATAGTTTCCCAGTTGCCACCTCTCTTCTTGAGGTGGTCCCTGTTGCCATGGTGACAGGGCTGCCCCCCAATGATGGCCAGGTTGTGGAGGATGTGGCAAACAACTATAAATCAAGTGACATGCTGGCAAATCATGGAGGACTCTCCTAAACTGTCCAGATAGCATAACCGTTGCTTCAGGATGTCATTCTTAGTTGCTGCATGACTCGGATTGTATCCATGTGTAGTCAGCTGACAGGGCAGTCACCAATTATGTGTACAGTGAGTGGCCATCATCACTGAGCAGCCACTCACTGGTTTGATGTGACTTGAAGCTGCTTCAGAATGAAGCATCATGACTGCTGTCAGGATAGCAGACATTAACCAACTTGATAACCTGAACATGGTTGCACACCTGCATATTCAGGAATGGAACCCTTTGTGGTTGCAGCACATCTCCTCATGGAACTGCATTTCATCCAGAGCAATGTGATTACAGTCTATAGCTCCCTGCACCACGGGGAAGTTGTCTACTGGTCAAGCCATGTACCTGCTTCTGTCTGCTAAGAGACATGACTGTGAAGCCTACTCTTGTGTATAGAGCTTTGGTGACCTCCCAGATACGCAATGCATGATGGACTACGGTATGTTGGTGATGTCACCAGCTCCAACCTGGAAGGATCCATTGGTATAGAAATTGAGGAGCAAGGTTTCCTTGAAGTCATTGGCAGTGCCATCCTCATCCTGCTCTGCAGTGTTGGGTCCAGTTGCAGGAAAGGACTTTGTTCTGTGACCATCTTTTTACCGAAGTGTAGTTGCGACAAACACCGCTCCTGACTAAGATACGAATAGCGTAAATGCTATCTGAAGAGCCTAGGTGGATATGGCATTCTGCTTTGGGGCCTCCTTCTTCCCCCCCCCCCGTCAGCTAACTGCTTTCCCTCTCTTGAGAACTGGAGAATAGCTAATGTGGTACCACTATTTAAGAAAGGTAGCAGGGATAATCATGGAAACTATAGGCCGGTGAGCCTCACGTCGGTAGTAGGTAAATTATTGGAGAGAATTATCAGGGAATTCCCATTTGGAAACAAATGGATTCATAAGTGATAGACAGCATGGATTTGTGAAGGGGAGGTCATGCCTCACTAACTTGATTGCGTTTTTTGAGGAGGTGACATTGATGAGGGGAGGGCGGTGGATGTTGTTTACATGGACTTCAGTAAAGCCTTTGACAAGGTGCTTCATGGCAGACTGGTACAAAAGGTGAAGTCACACGAGATCAGAGGTGAGGTGGTAAGATGGATACAGAACTGGCTCGGTCACAAAAGGCAAAGGGTAGCAGTAGAAGGGTGTTCCCCAGGGATCTGTGCTTGGGCCTCTGTTGTTTGTAGTGTACATAAACAATTTGGAGGAAAATGTAGCTGGTCTGATTAGTAAGTTCGCGGATGACATCAAAGTTGGTGGAGTGGCAGATAGTTGAGGATTGTCAGAAGATAAAGCGGGACACAAGATAGGTTGGAGACTTGGGCAGAGAAATGGCAAATGGAGTTTTATCCAGACACATGAGGTAATGCATTTTGGTAGGTCTAACGTAGAGGGGAAATATACCGTAAATGGCAAAACTCTTAGGAATATAGAAAGTCAGAGAGATCTGGGCGTGCATGTCCGCAGATCTTTGAAGGTGGCAACACAAGTGGACGAGGTGGTAAAGAAAGCATACAAAGAACAAAGAAATGTATAGCACATGAACAGGCCCTTCGGCCCGCCAAATGCCGACCATGCTGCCCGACTAAACTACAATCTTCTACACTTCCTGGGTCCGTATCCCTCTATTCCCATCCTATTCATGTATTTGTCAAGATGCCCCTTAAATGTCACTATCGTCCCTGCTTCCACCACCACCTCCGGTAGTGAGTTCCAGGCACCCACTGCCCTCTGTGTAAAAAAAAAACTTGCCTCGTACATCGACTCTAAACCTTGCCCCTCTCACCTTAAACCTATGCCCCCTAGTAATTGATCCCTCTACCCTGGGGAACAGCCTCTGACTATCCACTCTGTCTATGCCCCTCATAATTTTGTAGACCTCTATCAGGTCGCCCCTCAACCTCAGTCGTTCCAGTGAGAACAAACCGAGTTTATTCAACCGCTCCTCATAGCTAATGCCCTCCATACCAGGCAACATTCTGGTAAATCTCTTCTGCACCCTCTCTAAAGCCTGCACATTCTTCTGGTAGTGCGGCGACCAGAATTGAACACTATATTCCAAGTGTGGCCTAATTACGGTTCTATGCAGCTGCAACATGACTCGCCAATTCTTATACTCAATGCCCCGGCCAATGAAGGCAACCATGCCGTATGCCTTCTTAACTACCTTCTCCACCTGTGTTGCCCCTTTCAGTGACCTGTGGACCTGTACACCTAGATCTCTCTGACTTTCAATACTCTTGAGGGTTCTACCATTCACTGTATATTCCCTACCTGCATTAGACCTTCCAAAATGCATTACCTCACATTTGTCCGGATTAAACTCCATCTGCCATCTCTCTGCCCAAGTCTCCAAACAATCTAAATCCTGCTGTATCCTCTGACAGTCCTCATCGTTATCCGCAATTCCACTAACCTTTGTGTCGTCTGCAAACTTACTAATCAGACCAGTTACATTTTCCTCCAAATCATTTATATATACTACAAGCAGCAAAGGTCCCAGCACTGATCCCTGCGGAACTCCACTGGTCACAGCCCTCCAATTAGAAAAGCATACTTCCATTGCTACTCTCTGCCTTCTATGACCTAGCCAGTTCTGTACCCACCTTGCCAGCTCACTCCTGATCCCGTGTGACTTCACCTTTTGTACTAGTCTACCATGAGGGACATTGTCAAAGGCCTTACTGAAGTCCATCTAGACAACATCTACTGCCCTACCTGCATCAATCATCTTTGTGACCTCCTCAAAAAACTCTTATCAAGTTAGTGAGACACGACCTCCCCTTCACAAAACCATGCTGCCTCTCACTAATACGTCCATTTGCTTCCAAATGGGAGTAGATCCTGGCTCGAAGAATTCTCTCCAGTAGTTTCCCTACCACTGAAGTAAGGCTCACCGGCCTGTAGTTCCCTGGATTATCCTTGCTACTCTTCTTAAACAGAGGAACAACATTGGCTATTCTCCAGTCCTCCGGGACATCACCTGAAGACAGTGGGGATCCAAAGATTTCTGTCAAGGCCTCAGCAATTTCCTCTCCAGCCTCCTTCAGTATTCTGGGGTAGAGCCCATCAGGCCCTGGGGACTTATCTACTTTAATATTTTTTAAGATGCCCAACACCTCGTCTTTTTGGATCTCAATATGACCCAGGCTATCAACACACCCTTCGCCAGACTCAACATCTACCAATTCCTTCTCTTTGGTGAATACTAATGCAAAGTATTCATTTAGTACCTCACCCATTTCCTCTGGCTCCACACAGACTCCCTTGCCTATCCTTCAGTGGGCCAACCCTTTCCCTGGCTACCCGCTTGCTTTTTATGTACGTGTAAAAAGCCTTGGGATTTTCCTTGACCCTATTTGCCAATGACTTTTCGTGACCCCTTCTAGCCCTCCTGACTCCTTCCTTGAGTTCCTTCCTACTTTCCTTATATTCCACACAGGCTTCATCTGTTCCCAGCCTTTTAGCCCTGACAAATGCCTCCTTTTTCTTTTTGACGAGGCCTACAATCTCTCGTTATCCAAGGTTCCCGAAAATTGCCGTATTTATCCTTCTTCCTCACAGGAACATGCCGGTCCTGAATTCCTTTCAACTGACACTTGAAAGCCTCCCACATGTCAGATGTTGATTTGCCCTCAAACATCCGCCCCCAATCTAGGTTCTTCAGTTCCCGCCTAATATTGTTATAATTAGCCTTCCCCCAATTTAGCACATTCACCCTAGGACCACTCTTATCCTTGTCCACCAGCACTTTAAAACTTACTGAATTGTGGTCACTGTTCCCGACATGCTCCCCTACTGAAACTTCTACCACCTGGCCGGGCACATTCCCCAATACCAGGTCCAGTACTGCCCCTTCCCTAGTTGGACTGTCTACATATTGTTTTAAGAAGCCCTCCTGGTTGCTCCTTACAAACTCTGCCCCATCTAAGTCCCTGGCACTAAGTGAGTCCCAGTCAATATTGGGGAAGTTGAAGTCTCCCATCACCACAACCCTGTTGTTTTTACTCTTTTCCAAAATCTGTCTACCTATCTGCTCCTCTATCACCCGCTGGCTGTTGGGAGGCCTGTAGTAAACCCCCAACATTGTGACTGCACCCTTCTTATTCCTGATCTCTACCCATATAGCCTCACTGCCCTCTGAGGTGTCCTCCCATAGTCGTCCCTAACCAGTAGCGCAACTCCGCCACCCCTTTTACATCCCCCTCCATCCCGCCTGAAACATCTAAATCCTGGAACGTTTAGCTGCCAATCCTGCCCTTCCCTCAACCAGGTCTCTGTAATGGCAACAACATCATAGTTCCAAGTACTAATCCAAGCTCTAAGTTCATCTGCCTTACCCGTAATACTTCTTGCATTAAAACGTATGCACTTCAGGCCACCAGACCCGCTGTGTTCAGCAACTTCTCCCCGTGTGCTCTGCCTCAGAGCCACACTGTCCCTATTCCCTAGTTCTCCCTCAATGCTCTCACCTTCTGACCTATTGCTCCCGTGCCCACCCCCCTGCCATACTAGTTTAAACCCTCCCGTGTGACACTAGCAAACCTCGCGGCCAGGATATTTATGCCTCTCCGGTTTAGATGCAACCCGTCCTTCTTATACAGGTCACGCCTGCCCCTGAAGAGCTCCCAGTGGTCCAGATAATGGAAACCCTCCCTCCTACACCAGCTGTTTAGCCACGTGTTTAGCTGCTCTATCTTCCTATTTCTAGCCTCACTGGCACGTGGCACAGGGAGTAATCCCGAGATTACAACCCTAGAGGTCCCATCTTAACTTTCTGCCTAGCTCCCTGAACTCCTGCTGCAGGACCTCATGCCCCTTCCTGCCCATGTCGTTAGTACCAATATGTACAACGACCTCTGCCTGTTTGCCCTCCCCCTTCAGGATGCCCTCTACCCGTTCGGAGACATCCTGGACCCTGGCACCAGGGAGGCAACATACCATCCTGGAGTCTTTTGCACGTCCACAGAAGCACCTATCTGTGCCCCTGACTATAGAGTCCCCTATTACTATTGCTCTTCTGCGCTTTGACCCTCCCTTCTGAACATCAGAGCCAGCCGTGGTGCCACTGCTCTGGCAGCTGCTGTTTTCCCCTGATAGGCTATCCCCCCGACAGTATCCAAAGGGGTATGTATACCTGTTCGGGAGGGGGACAACCACAGGGGATTCCTGCACTGACTGCCTGCCCTTTCTGGTGGTCACCCATTTCTCTGCCTGCACCTTGGGTGTGACCACATTTTTATAACTGCTATCTATGACGCTTTCTGCCACCTGCATGCTCCTAGGTGCATCCAATTGCTGCTCCAACCGAACCATGTGGTCTGTGAGGAGCTCCAGTTGGGTGCACTTTCTGCACATGAAGCCATCCGGGACGCTGGAAGCCTCCTGGACCTGCCACATCTCACAGTCAGAGCACTGCAGCCCTCTAACTGACATTGCGTCAATTAATTAGTAAATTAAAGTTAAAAATGTTTTTTAAAGTTACTGTTAACTATCTGTTTCCTAGCACTAGATTTCTACTATGAATGTGGTAGCTAAATATAGTACTCTCCGATCTCTGGCTTAGATACCCCTCTAAATTATAATTAAGTAATTATGTTTAATTAGTTACCAATGCTTAATTTTTTTAATTTAGTGTAGATTCCCACCCAGCCACTCGGGTCACAGCTTTTCTGCAGCTCACTTCAGTTTCTCCCCCCCTCCCCCCACACACACAATTTGAAAAGGTAATAAAAGTAAAAATGAGTAAAAATCACTTAGTTACCTTCTGAAGGTCTCAGATGTTCTCAGGTTCTCTCCCTGCTGATTAAAAGTTACAGGCCAGAAGAAAGAGAGAGAACTAAACAGTAGGGAAAAAGCACCTTCTCCCACTCTTCACTGAATTACCTCACTGCACCAAGTTTCAAATTCTCACTCTGTGTCTCACTCACTCAGGCTGTGTCTCCTTGACCAGCGCAACGCTTACTAAGTGTGCTTTCTGTCTGTCTTTTATACAGACTTTAGGATGACTCACACTTCTTAAACTTCAAAGAGAAGAATACAATGTGTACCTTTGTGCCCCTAAACAGGCCTCGGGTGACTGCCAGATAACTGCCTCTCAGCAATTAGGGTGGGGGCAGCTTCAGCCAATCAGACACTAATCTACACTGCACTTTTACGGAATGCTTGCCTTCATTGGACCGGGCATCGAGTATAAAAACCGTCAAGTCATGCGACAGCTTTATAAAATCTTGGGACGGCTCCACTTGGAACATTTGCACAATTCTGGTCGTCACACTACCAGAAGGATGTGGAGGCTTTGGAGAGGGGGCAAACAAAGAACAAAGAAATGTACAGCACAGGAACAGGCCCTTCGGCCCTCCAAGCCCGTGCCGACCATGCTGCCCGACTAAACTACAATCTTCTACACTTCCTGGGTCCGTATCCCTCTATTCCCATCCTATTCATGTATTTGTCAAGATGCCCCTTAAATGTCACTATCGTCCCTGCTTCCACCACCTCCTCCGGTAGCGAGTTTCATGCACCCACTACCCTCTGCGTAAAAAACTTGCCTCGTACATCTACTCTAAACCTTGCCCCACTCACCTTAAACCTATGCCCCCTAGTAATTGACCCCTCTACCCTGGGGAAAAGCCTCTGACTATCCACTCTGTCTATGCCCCTCATAATTTTGTAGACCTCTATCAGGTCGCCCCTCAACCTCCTTCGTTCCAGTGAGAACAAACCGAGTTTATTCAACCGCTCCTCATAGCTAATGCCCTCCATACCAGGCAACATTCTGGTAAATCTCTTCTGCACCCTCTCTAAAGCCTCCACATTCTTCTGGTAGTGTGGCGACCAGAATTGAACACTATACTCCAAGTGTGGCCTAACTAAGGTTCTATACAGCTGCAACATGACTTGCCAATTCTTATACTTAATGCCCCGGCCAATGAAGGCAAGCATGCCGTATGCCTTCTTGACTACCTTCTCCACCTGTGTTGCCCCTTTCAATGACCTGTGTACCTGTACTCCTAGATCTCTTTGACTTTCAATACTCCTGAGGGTTCTACCATTCACTGTATATTCCCTGCCTGCATTAGACCTTCCAAAATGCATTACCTCACATTTGTCCGGATTAAACTCCATCTGCCATCTCTCTGCCCAAGTCTCCAAACAATCTAAATCCTGCTGTATCCTCCGACAGTCCTCATCGCTATCCGCAATTCCACCAACCTTTGTGTCGTCTGCAAACTTACTAATCAGACCAGTTACATTTTCCTCCAAATCATTTATATATATACTACAAAGAGCAAAGGTCCCAGCACTGATCCCTGTGGAACACCACTGGTCACAGCCCTCCAATGAGAAAAGCATCCTTCCATTGCTACTCTCTGCCTTCTATGGCCGAGCCAGTTCTGTATCCACCTTGCCAGCTCACTCCTGATCCCGTGTGACTTCACCTTTTGTACTAGTCTACCATGAGGGACCTTGTCAAAGGCCTTACTGAAGTCCATATAGACAACATCTACTGCCCTACCTGCATCAATCATCTTAGTGACCTCCTCAAAAAGCTCTATCAAGTTAGTGAGACACGACCTCCCCTTCACAAAACCGTGCTGCCTCTCACTAATACGTCCATTTGCTTCCAAATGGGAGTAGATCCTGTCTCGAAGAATTCTCTCCAGTAGTTTCCCTACCACTGAAGTAAGGCTCACCGGCCTGTAGTTCCCGGGATTATCCTTGCTACCCTTCTTAAACAGAGGAACAATATTTGGCTATTCTCCAGTCCTCCGGGACATCCCCTGAAGACAGCGAGGATCCGAAGATTTCTGTCAAGGCCTCAGCAATTTCATCTCCAGCCTCCTTCAGTATTCTGGGGTAGATTCCATCAGGCCCTGGGGACTTATCTACCTTAATTTTTTTAAGACACCCAACACCTCGTCTTTTTGGATCTCAATGTGACCCAGGCTATCTACACACCCTTCTCCAGACTCAACATCTACCAATTTCTTCTCTTTGGTGAATACTGATGCAAAGTATTCATTTAGTACCTCACCCATTTCCTCTGGCTCCACACATAGGTTCCCTTGCCTATCCTTCAGTGGGCCAACCCTTTCCCTGGCTACCCTCTTGCTTTTTATGTACGTGTAAAAAGCCTTGGGATTTTCCTTAACCCTATTTGCCAATGACTTTTCGTGACCCCTTCTAGCCCTCCTGACTCCTTGCTTAAGTTTCTTCCTACTTTCCTTATATTCCACGCAGGCTTCGTCTGTTTCCAGCCTTTTAGCCCTGACAAATGCCTCCTTTTTCTTTTTGACGAGGCCTACAATATCTCTCGTCATCCATGGTTCCAGAAAATTGCCGTATTTATCCTTCTTCCTCACAGGAACATGCCGGTCCTGAATTCCTTTCAACTGCCACTTGAAAGCCTCCCACATGTCAGATGTTGATTTGCCCTCAAACATCCGCCCCCAATCTATGTTCTTCAGTTCCCGCCTAATATTGTTATAATTAGCCTTCCCCCAATTTAGCACATTCATCCTAGGACCACTCTTATCCTTGTCCACCAGTACTTTAAAACTTACTGAATTGTGGTCACTGTTACCGAAATGCTCCCCTACTGAAACATCTACCACCTGGCCGGGCTCATTCCCCAATACCAGGTCCAGTACCGCCCCTTCCCTAGTTGGACTGTCTACATATTGTTTTAAGAAGCCCTCCTGGATGCTCCTTACAAACTCCGCTCCATCTAAGCCCCTGGCACTAAGTGAGTCCCAGTCAATATTGGGGAAGTTGAAGTCTCCCATCACCACAACCCTGTTGTTTTTACTCTTTTCCAAAATCTGTCTACCTATCTGCTCCTCTATCTCCCGCTGGCTGTTGGGAGGCCTGTAGTAAACCCCAACATTGTGACTGCACCCTTCTTATTCCTGATCTCTACCCATATAGGCTCACTGCCCTCTGAGGTGTCCTCTCGCAGTACAGCTGTGATGTTCTCCCGAACCAGTAGCGCAACTCCGCCTCCCCTTTTACATCCCCCTCTAACCTGCCTGAAACATCTAAATCCTGGAACGTTTAGCTGCCAATCCTGCCCTTATCTCAACCAGGTCTCTGTAATGGCAACAACATCATAGTTCCAAGTACTAATCCAAGCTATAAGTTCATCTGCCTTACCCGTAATACTTCTTGCATTAAAACATATGCACTTCAGGCCACCAGACCCACTGTGTTCAGCAACTTCTCCCTGTCTGCTCTGCCTCAGAGCCACACTGTCCCTATTCCCTAGTTCTCCCTCAATGCTCTCACCTTCTGACCTATTGCTCCCGTGCCCACCCCCCTGCCATACTAGTTTAAACCCTCCCATGTGACACTAGCAAACCTCGCGGCCAGGATATTTATGCCTCTCCGGTTTAGATGCAACCCATCCTTCTTATACAGGTCACACCTGCCCCGGAAGAGCTCCCAGTGGTCCAGATAATGGAAACCCTCCCTCCTACACCAGCTGTTTAGCCACGTGTTTAGCTGCTCTATCTTCCTATTTCTAGTCTCACTGGCACGTGGCACAGGGAGTTATCCCGAGATTACAACCCTCGAGATCCTGTCTTTTAACTTTCTGCCCCGACAGATGAGGTTTACCAGGATGTTGCCTGGTCTGGAGGCTGTTAGCAATGTGGAGAGGCTGAATAGACTCGGACTGTTTTCATTGGAAAGACAGAAGTTGAGGGGTGACCTGATGAACCTACAAGATTATGAGGGGCATGGATAGAGTGGATGGGCAGGTCACCAGGCAGTATAGGTTTAAGGTCCGTGGGGCAAAGTTTCGAGGAGACGTGCGAGGCAGGGTTTTTACGCAGAAGGTGGCGAGTGCCTGGAACGCGTTGCTCGGGGAGGTTGTGGAAGCAGATACATTAATGGCGCTCAGAAGGCATATTGACAAACACGTGGATAGGAAGGATATAGAGGGATACGGCACAAGGAAGTACCGAGGGTTTTGGCAAGCGTTGGTATCATGACCGGTACAGGCTTGGAGGGCCGATGCGCCTGTTCCTGTGCTGTATTCTTCTTTTGTTCTTTGATGCCACTGTTCCATCTCCCTGTATTACTGCAACCCAAGAGGAACTTCAAACATAGCCCCCACAGCTGAGAAAGAGTGGTGTACTGAAGTTTTCCAAAACCACACCACTCCTTCCAAAGGTGCAGCACTTCTCCCTTCTGACTGAAAGAACTTCAACTTTTCCAATAGCAATAGTACTTCCATTAACTCTGCAGCAATACTTTAGCTGAACAGTGGATGGTAATGTCCTTATATGGTCCTCGTGGGGGAACTGTGATGCAGCTAGGTATAGGGGGTAACACATCATTGATTGAGGATTGGTTAACTAACATGAAACAAAGTTGGGATAAATGGGTCATTTTCAGATTGGCAAACTGTAACCAGTGGAATGCCACGGGAATCATCCGTGCTGAGGCCTCACTATTTACAACTTGGATGATTGCTAAATTTGCTCATGACATAAAGATAGGTGAGGAAGTAAATTGTAATGAGGACATAGAGTCTACAAAGGGACATAGATAGGTTTAGGTGAGTTCGAAAAATTTGACAGATGGAATATAATATGGGAAAATGTTAACTTGTCCACTTTGGAACGAAGAATAGAAACTCCGTTTATTCTTTGAATGGAGAGAACTCTGTTGTACAGAAGAACCTGGGTGTCCTTGTACATGAATCGCATCAAGTTAATATCAGATACAGCAAGTGATTAGGAAGGCAAATGGAATGCTTAATGTTAGGGGAGTTGGATATAAAAGTAGGGAAGCTTTGCTTTGGTTGTACAGGGCATTCGTGAGACCACATCTTGAGCACTCTGTACATTTTTGTTTCTTTACTATTTAATTGCACTTCAAGCACGTTCCTCAACTGATTCCTGGGTTATCTTATGAGAAAAGATTAGGCAGGTTTAGACCAATGAGAGAGAGGTTATCTTATTGAGGTATATAGAATCCAGAGGGAATTTGACAGGGTGGATGCTGACGGGATGTTTCCCCTTATCAGAAGTCAGAACAAGAGAACACAGTTAAAATTAAGGTAATTCATTTACGACAGATGTGAGGAGTTGTATTTTCTCTTGAGGGTCAATAGTGTGTAGAATTCTCTTCTCCAGAGAACAGTGGAGGCCGGGTTATTAAATATTTTTAAGGCCGTGTTGGACAGATTTTTGATCAATTAGGGTACTCGAAGGTTATAGGGGGTAGGCAGGAATGTAGAGATAAGGCCACAACCAGATCAGTGATGATCTTATCAAATGGCAAGGCAGGCTCAAGGGACCAAATGGCTTACTCCTGCTCTTAATTCATCTGTTCAGACGCACTTGTTTAAGGGAAGGCATTAACATAACCAGCAAAGTCCAAACGGCAGATCTACGCCAAAGCAGCATTACACATTGAATAACATCACAATCTGCTTGGGCTGCTCCCAATGTGCTCATGAGACCACCACGCTGTCCTATTGATTGGCGTGAACAATGTCAAATGTCGTCAGAAGCAGATCACTGTCATTTTTTTCCCCTAGCTGATGCCTGTAGCACCGAAACCAACTTACAGTGTGAGTTTAAATTTGCAGCCCAAGTATTTTCTGATGCTCTTGACAGCGAAAGCAGTGTGTCCATGGATCATCAAGGAGTATTTCCATGTTGGGAAATTGGACACCAGTTTTATGCATGCTGTCTTTTCAAGCTTTCACCACTCCTATCCTATCCACTAATGGTGCAGAGCAGGTTTGCCCAACCTTTTTGCTTGGGGGAGGGACACATTTCAATATTTTTCTCACTCGTGACCAATGAGTTTTTCAGAAAAATAAAGTTTGACATAACATTCGACATGAATCCCAAAAATAAAACTGAGGTATGAAAAGAAATGGCATGCTGAGCAATAAAGCAATGAATAATAAATTAAGCAGAGAATTAAAGTGTAATAGGCGAGTGTGTGTGGCTCTATCCCAGGCTCAAGTTTTTCACTTAGCCACCTTCACCCACAAAGAGTGGATAAAAGTGCATGATGGCATGTGAGGGTGAGTGAGAACCCAGATACTGGGAGTGAGACAGATTTAGGGACACATTCTTCCACCTCTCCCTCTGACCACCCATACACAAACACACTCCCTCAATTCCCCTCATGTGCACGCACACATTCTCTCATCTCCCCTCCCCCGCACACACACAGTCACCATCCATGCGTGTAAGCATTCTCTGATCGTTCTCCAGCGCGAGCATGCTCTCTGTCGTCGTTTCACCTCTTTCCTTCCCCCCCCCCCCAAAACCAGGCACATACGTATTCTCTGGTCATGCGCATGTTCTCTATTTCTCTTCTCTCCCCCCCCCCCCCCCCCCCCCACTGCGTGCGCGCTCTCTTGCTACCCTGCACGCGTGCACTCGCCCTCGGTGCTTTTAATCTCACCCTTGTCATGATAGACAAACATGCAACCAATGAATACTCAGAATAGGACACAACCAATGGACAGTCAGGACATTCAGAGGTGGCATCACCACAAGGGGGCATGACATAAACACTATAAAAGGGATGAGGCACTCACACCCTGCCTCTTTCCACAGACAGACGTCTAGAGAGTTAGACGGGGTTGATCTGCAGCATTCTTTGACAGGCCGCGCCAGATCCTATGTCATGCGTATGGCTGATGGCTCCATTGTGCGAAGGAATCGAAGGGCACTGCGAAAAGTTGCTTGCCCACTACTTTCCCCTCCATTTCCACGTGTCGAATTGCACCTCCAGACACCTTGAATCACGCGGCCACCAGTCGTGTCTCCCACTCGCCTGTCAAGACACCGTCATCCCCTCCACTACCTCTCCGGCGGTCGACTAGGATCAGACTCAAGCCTCAGAGACTGGACTTATGAGCATTTGTTTTGTTTGTTCTGTTCTGTATTCCTCAGTCAGTCACATTAGACAGAAACATTCACATCTTAATGAAAAAAGGGGGGAGATGTCATGATAGGCAAACATGCAACCAATGAACACTCAATAAGACACAACCAATGGGCAGACAGGACACTCAGGTGACATTACCACAAGGGGGCATGACATAAACACTATAAAAGGGATGAGGCACTCACACCCTGTCTCTTTCCACAGACAGACATCTAGAGTGTTAGACAGGGTTGATCAGCAGCATCACACCCCAGCACGTGGCTTAGAGCAAGCTGGTACAGTTAGATGAGTTGCTACAGTTAGATTAGCAGAGAGTCAAACTCACTTGAGAACTGTGTTAATAGTTCAATAAACATGTTGAACTCATTTCAGAGTGGAGCGTCCTTTAGTTAAGACTGCATCAAGTAGCAGCCTGTGTCATCCGAAGCAGTATGATACAACATGAGACCAGGGGTGACTGTTCAATCTATTTAGTTCAACTCAGCAAGATCCGTGACAACCAGCTACTGAATACAGGCGCAATGGACAAGATTCGGGCTCCTCATCAGCTCAGGACCACCGGTAATCTTAGTGCCAACTGGCGATCATTCAGGCAGAAATTTCAACTATACGTGGAAGCATCCGACCTCAATGGCGCGACCGATGCTCGGAAGATAACTCTTCTACTCACCACTGCGGGTGACCATGCGATAGAGATCTTCAACTCCTTTCACTTTTCCAAAGGGCAGGACAAAACAAAGTACCAAACCATCCTGGACAAATTCGACAGCCATTGCGAGATGGACACCAATGAAATCTTCGAGTGCTACATCTTCAAGCAGAGGATGCAAGGTAAACACGAATCCTTCAACTCCTATCTAACTAACCTTAGACTGCTAGCGCAATCCTGCAACTTCGGTGATATCACTGACTCCATGATCAGAGACCAAATCGTTTTTGGAGACCACTCTGATCCTCTCCGAGAGCAATTGTTGAAAATCAAGCACATGACCCTGCCAGTCAAGATTGAAACATGTACTGTGCATGAGTACTCTAAAAATCGCTATTCACAGGACAAAACGGCAGAAAGTGAAAAATAAGCCATCCACCAGGTGGAAAGTGTTCAGGCCATCTCCCAGATGCAGTGCCTCCACATTGACGAAAGCGGCCATTTCGAACGCTCTTCCCCGGGGCCCCATGCATGCGCAATGCGATCGGGAACACGAAGTGGCCGAAAACCGCACTGCGCAGGTGCAGATGTCCGAGAACCGCACCGCGCATGTGCAACGACGCACTGAGCATCATGACGTGTGCGAACTGTGGCACCGCCCATTTAAAAAAAAAAAAAAAAAAACTGCCCTGCAAAAGGCAAACGCTGTTTAAACTGTGGGAAACCAAACCACCATGCAGATCTGCACCACCAGTCAGGAGCCAGCGCTCCCAATTCCGACAGCGTGCATCAGAAGTGTGCAACACCAAATGCATGATTCTGATCCAGGCAGTGCGACGGATCCAGATGATGAATACCTGGACAACACTTACCAAGTGGGCATTATTACGAAGTGCGAATACGCCACACCGGACACATCGCGAGTCCAATCAATCCTGGCCGTGGATTCAAAGGACGAATGGTATGCAGTGATGAAGGTCAACCACTGCCCCATCCAGTCCAGCCGAGCCACATAAGCAAGCTTACGCTTCAAGATTGTTAAACCAGACAGGGCGTCCCTGCTAGGTGTGCACGCCTGCAAGTAACTGAACCTCATTCAAAGGGTCTACACCACAACGCCGTCCCATTCGGATCTGCAGGCCAGCATCAACGACATCCTAACCCAGTACCCAGATGTATTTAGCGGGATGGGCACGCTGCCATACGAGTACAAGATTCTATTGTGGCCTGATGCCAAGTCAGTGGTCCACACACCACGACGTGTCCTTGCTCCACTGAGAGCGCGCTTGAAGGCAGAGCTCACGAGTCTACAACATAAAGGCATCATCTCCAAGGTCACTGAACTAACCGACTGTCAGCTCGATGGTGTGCGTAAAGAAGCCTTCGGGGGACCTACGCATCTGCATTGACCCCAAGGATCTCAAACAAAAACATTATGCGGGAACATTACCCCATTCCGAAGAGGGAAGAAATCACGAGTGAGATGGCACATGCATGCTTCTTCATAAAATTGTACGCATCCCAAGGATTTTGGCAAATCCAACTTGAAGAATCCAGCAGAAGGCTCTGCACCTTCAACACGCTGTTGGCAGATTCTGCTACAACCGAATGCCATTTGGCATCATCTCAGCATCAGACCCAGACCGAGAGACCAAGATATCCACAGATGCAAGTCAGGATGGCATTGGGGCGGTGTTGCTTCAAAGAGACGACACGTCATCCTCGGTATCAGTAGCATACGCGTCACAGGCTGTGGCACCCACGTAGATCAGATATGCGCAGATTGAGGAGGAGTGTTTAGGTCTTCTCACCGGCATCCTCAAATTTCATGATTATGTCTCTGGCTTGCCAACATTTACTGTTCAGACGGATCATAGGCCTCTGGTCCACATCATCCAAACGGACCTGAACGACATGACTCCTCGTTTGCAGAGAATTCTGCTCAAACTCCGGAGGTATGATTTCAATTTGGTGCGCACACCTGGCAAGGAACTAATCATCGCCGATGCATTGTCCCGCTACGTCAACTCACCCAGTGAACCACTGGAGATCATCCAGCACATTGAATTGCAGGCCAAAGGCCCCCTGTTGCAGCGAGTCATCCACAACCTCAGCAATGGCTGGCAGAAAGGGCAATGCCCTCAATTCTAAGGACGACCTGCCGCTGATCGGCATCCTGCTCAAGCTGGACAGGATAGTCATCCCGCTACGTCTCCAGAGCATGGTGCTGCGGGAGATTCATGAGGGACACCTGGGCGTTGAAAAGTGCAGACGCAGGGCCCGGCAAGCTGTCTACTGGCCCAGCATCAACCAGGACATCACGGACATGGTCCTGAACTGCAAAACCTGTCATAGGTTCCAACCAGCGCAGAGCAACGAGACGCTCCAACCACATGACCTAGAGACCTCTCCGTGGTCCAAGGTTGGCATTGACCTAGTCCACGCGAATGATCGCGACAGTATCTTAATCATCGATTACTTTTCAAGCTATCCTGAGGGTGTGAAGCTGCCAGACCTCACCTTACAGACTGTCATCAAAGCGTGTAAAGAGACATTCTCCCGGCATGGCATCCCGAACACCGTCATGAGCGACCATGGCCCGTGCTTCCACAGTCGAGAATGGTACACGTTTGCCAAGAGCTACAATTTCAGGCATGTCACCTCCAGTCCGCACTATCCGCAGTCCAATGGCAAAGTCGAAAAAGGGGTGCACTTCGTTAAGCAGCTCATCCGCAAGGCCTCGGACTACGCTTCCGACATACACCTTGCACTACCTGCGTACCGGGCGACTCCCTTGTCCACTGGCATGTCGCCAGCTCAACTGCTGATGAACAGGGACCTGCGGACGACGCTTCCAGCCATACACCTGCCCAAACTTGATCACCTCCCCATGCTGCAGAAGATGCAGCAGCTTCGTGACAGCCAGAAGCAGGGCTATGACGCACATGCCACCGATCTGGACGTGGACACAGTCAGGATCAAGATACCGGATGGTGGGTGGTCTGCTCCGGCTGGCACTCTTCGACAGGCCGCGCCCAGATCCTATGTCACACGTATGGCTGATGGCTCCATTGTGCAAAGGAATCGAAGGGCACTGTAAAAAGTTGCTTGCCCACAACCACTTTCCCATCCATTTCCACATGTCGAATTGCCACCTCGAATCACGCGGCCACCAGTCGTGCCTCCCACTCGCCTGTCAAGACACCGTCATCACCTCCATCACCTCTCCGGCGGTCGATGAGGGTCAGATGCAAGCCTCAGAGACTGGACTCGTGAGCATTTGTTTTGTTTGTTCTGTTCTGTATTCCTCAGTCAGTCACATTAGACAGATACATTCACATGTATATACATCTTAAAAATAAAAAAGGGGGGGGGAGATGTCATAAGGCAAATATGCAACCAAGGACACTCCGAATAGGACACAACCAATGGGCAGTCAGGACACTCCGAGATGGCATCACCACAAGGGGGCATAACATAAACACTATAAAAGGGATGAGGCACTCACACCCTGCCTCTTTCCACAGACAGACGTCTAGAGAGTTAGACAGGGTTGATCAGCAGCATCACACCCCAGCACGTGGCTTAGAGCAAGCTGGTACAGTTAGACTGAGTTACTACAGTTAGATTAGCAGAGAGTCAAACTCATTTGAGAACGGTGTTAGTAGTTCAATAAACACGTTGAACTCATTTCAGAGTCTGGAGCATCCTTTAGTTAAGACTGCATCAAGTAGCAGCCTGTGTTATCCGAAGCAGCATAACACAACAGCTCTCTGGATTTTTCAAACTGGCTCCGGGGCCAGCCACTAAGAGGGACTTCAAGGGCCACGTTTCACCCTCTGGCTGCACATTGCACAATCCTAATGCAAAGTTAAGCCCCCAGTTAAATCCGTGAATGTCACCCAGCTTTTCAATCATGGGACGTCATCAGAACTGAGCCCAGTCGTGCTCCTTTGTTTTTCCAGATGTTTTTCACCTGTTGGTCGCTGAACTCTTAATTATCAGGAATCCTAGATGTCTGAAACTCTTACGGCACAATTGTAATCCAACTGTTGATCTGGTGAACGTCAGCACCATGGGGAAAAATATGACTTTGTAGTCTGTTAGGCCATTGCCACAACCTGCAATATAATTGTTCATTAATTCATCCAGCAGATCTTTATTCTTCCGTTTGTTTTTTGAGGCCACCATTCTTTTGTTTAAAACTGGTGTGTTTTTGCTCCAAGGCTGTAGCTGACTGTTGCAAAATGGATGCTGCTGTGCAAAAGATGAAACAATAATTATGGCAAGTTCCATTATTCTGAGTTGTTGTCTGAGGGGAAAGTGGGATTAGGCTATTGAGTTTGGTGATCAGCCATGATCATAACGAATGACAGAGCAGGCTCGAAGGGCTGAATGGACTCCTCCTCCTATTTTCTGTGTCTATGTTTCGATGTACATAATGACATAGTAATGCAACAAGTTTAATTCAATTGTATATTCTACTCTATGAAAATTGTTTTTAAAAGCCAAGCCAACATAAAGAGGAGTGCTTTGTTTAGCCAAGAAGGTATTTTCAAGTATGTTATACACTTTTTTTAAAACTAAATTTTAGAGTACCCAATTCATTTTTCCAATCGGGGCAATTTAGCATGGCCAATCCACCTACCCTGCACATCTTTGGGTTGTGGGGGCGAAACCCACGCAAACACTGGGAGAATGTGTAAACTCCACACTGACAGTGACCCAGAGCCGGGATCGAACCTGGGACCTTCTCGCGTTGAGGCAGCAGTGCTAACTACTGTGCCACCATGCTGCCCTATGTTATACACTTCTATCACCGTGCTGTAACCCTTCATTAGAAGATTAATTTCAAAAGCCTTTTGAAGGGTAGAGCTGAATGCAAAATGTAAACTTTTCCGTTTGAATTTAATTGTTATAATTATTGGGATTTTTGCAACCATTTTATTATGTAACAATTACAAAAAAATCAGGCAGTGATCCACAATCCTCCTTATCTTAATTGAAATAAGTCTGTTGTCCATACAGCTTTGAAGATAGTTAATTTAAGTAACATTATCATATAGATTAAATTGGTTGGATTTTAGCAATGGGAGGAAAATTGTTAATTAAAATCTTATTACTGATCTATTTACACCATTCGTAGGTTTTGTATATGCACACACTAGGGGGGAGGGGAGGGGGGGTTATGCAGTGATAATCAGTTAATTTAATCATTTTGTCCTTGATTATTTGATGTTTTTATTAATCGGATGAATCAATTTCCTTCCCACCTCCCCAACACTTCAGGAAATTTCAATACTATTGTTAAAATCATATATCTAAAGATGTAATTAATTTTGGTTTTAAATATTGAAGTTGCTAAATCGAAGTGCAATAGGTAATGAATGATAACATGTATCTTGCATCAGCACAATGTTTTATGAACTTAATTCTTCCATAAAACACTAAATTCAAATATATCTTATTACGAACCTGTACCAAACCCCAACTGTTGCTAAGATACCAGACAGAAACTCCAATATTTTATTTAATTTGTAAGACTGAGGAGAGGATACTTTGCTCCAGAAGTGATTTTGTGCACAAATGGGAATATGGTATATTAAAACAAATGTTATTATTAACACAATATTAATAACTTTAATTTGATTAACAACTTTCAGTTACCAGGTAAATGATGCTTATCAATACAATGACACAATAACCCTTAACTGCCATCTTTATTTCCACTCCAACACGCATCTCAAACTAAAACCAACTTTTTTTAATAAAATAATTTTTATTAAAGTTTTCACAAAATATCAACAACAAAATGCAAAAGGAACCCAATAGCATTAAATACAAAACAAAACAACCCAGTGCCCTCCTCCCCCCTATACATAAATAATAAATTAACACCCGCCGAAACACACAGCAAATATATACACCGCCTCAGATCCCCCAGTATAGACAAACAAAAATAAAATAGAACCCCCCCCCCCCCCCCCCCCGGCTGCTGCTGACCATTGTCTATCGTTCTGCCAGGAAGTCTAACCCCCCCCCCGGCTGCTGCTGACCATTGTCTATCGTTCTGCCAGGAAGTCTAAGAACGGTTGCCACCGCCTGAAAAACCGTTGCACCGATCCCCTTATGGCAAATTTCACTCCCTCCAATTTAATAAACCCCGCCACATCGTTGTTCCAGGTTTCCACGCTTGGGGGGCCTCGCATCTTTCCACTGAAGAAGAATTCTTTGCGGGGCTACCAGGGACGCAAAGGCCAGAATACCGGCCTCTTTCACCTCCTGCACTCCCGGCTCCTCTGCAACCCCAAATAATGCAAGCCCCCAGCCCGGTTTGAGCCTGGATCCTAGTACCCTTGACACCGTCCTCGCCACGCCCTTCCAAAATTCCTCCAGCGCTGGGCATGCCCAGAACATATGGGTGTGGCTTGCTGGGCTCCCTGAGCACCTAACAGACCTGTCCTCACCCCCAAAAAAACGGCTCATCCTTGTCCCGGTCATGTGTGCCCTGTGCAGCACCTTAAACTATGAGGCTGAGCCTCGCGCACGAAGAGGAAGAGTTCACCTCCCTAGGGCATCTGCCCACATCCCCTCCTCGGTCTCCTCCCCCAACTCCTCCTCCCACTTACCTTTTAGCTCCTCCACCGAGGCCGCCTCCTCTTCCTGCATCACCTGGTATGTTGGCGAGATCTTCCCCTCTCCAACCCACACCCCCGAGAGCACCCAGTCCTGTACCGTGCGTGGTGGCAGCAGCGGGAATTCCACCACTTGCCGCCTGGCAAACGTCCTTACCTGTAGATACCTAAAGGTGTTCCGGGGGGAGCCCGTACTTCTCCTCCAGCTCACCCAGGCTCGCGAACTTCCCATCCACAAACGGGTCCCCCAACCTTCTTATCCCTGCCCTGTGCCACCCCGAAAACCCTCCATCTATTCTCACTGGGACAAACCGATGGTTCCCCCGTATCGGGGTCCACACCGAAGCCCCCACTTCGCCCCCTGTGCCGCCTCCATTGTCCCCAAATTTTGAGGGAAGCCACCACCACCGGGCTCGTGGTATACCTCATTGGAAGGAGTGGCAGCGGCGCCGTAGCCAACGCCTCCAGACTCGTACCCTCACAAGACGCCGTCTCCAGCCTCTTCCATGCCGCCCCCTCCCCCTCCATCACCCACTTGCGCACCATCGCCGCATCAGGGCGCTACCCGCCCCCCCTCCCCTGCCGACTAGCCATAAGCCCTCCTCGGCCAGCCCCACGCCCGGCCCGTTCCCCACGGCGGCAGACCCCCGTCCCAACTGCCTCTACTCGCTCCAGCTCCCCTTGACCATAACAGTAGCAACCCTGCCCCCCCCCCCCCCCCCCCAAAGCTAGGACCCCTCCTAGCTGCATTGCTCCCCCCATTTCACTCCCGCAAGTCAGCTGACTCCTGCTGACCCTGGCCGTCCCCTCCTCTCCGACTCCTCGCATTGTGGGACTTCCCCTCCATTACCCACCAGCAGGCTCTCCACCTCCCCCATCCATCCCAAGCGCGGGGAAAAACCCACGCTTCCTGCCCTGGCCCCGCCTCCTCCAGCCTTCCGCGTGGGAAAAAGCCTGTGCTTTCCACCTGCCTGGCCCCGCCTCCTCTGGCGCAGCTCCTTTTACAGGCCCAGTCCCCTCAGCCCCGACTCGGGCCTTCCCCTCCCCCGCGGGGCTCCATCCCCCCTATCGGCCATCCACCCCCTACTCTGTTTACTTGCCCCCCTCCAAGAGCCCACCTGAAAGACCCAACCAAAACAGTGCCCAACCCACCCTAACCACCCACACCAAACCAAAACTAAACAAGAACAAAGACCCCCCCCCCCCCCTCAAAATGTAACACAACAACAACAATCCCCGACCATCCGCACACCCGACCCCCCCATCCCGACTCTCAGTTTGTGTCCAGCTTCCCGGCCTGAACAAAGGCCCACGCCTCCTCCGGGGACTCAAAATAATGGTGCCGGCCCTTGTTGGTGACCCACAGACGCGCCGGCTGCAGCATGCCAAACTTCACCCCCTTCCTGTGGAGCACCGCCTTCGCCCGGTTGTACCCGGCCCTCTTCTTCGCCACCGTACAACCATCTTTTAAACATGGTTAACAGTCTCTGGAATATTTGCTGTAAAGAGATGTCTTCGATAAACCACTTTGAGAAAGAGATAACCTTCGGGAACCAGCTGCAGATTCTTGCCTGTCTCACTTTACTGGTTAAACTGCCTATCCTTTATCTCACTTGAGATCACCTGCTGCTGGCCTGGCCCCAATCAAATCTTGAATTGAACTATTTGGAAAGAAACTGCTAGACAGTCCACAGACCGATATTTAGCTGAACTGTGTATCCCTACAGTTGGTGATTTACTTACATCTTTTATTCCAGGTTTTTAAAGTTCCCTATAGTTTAGCTAAGAATTGTTTTCCTTCCGTACAAATAAAGTTGTTTTCTTGCTGGTGTTGTATACTATATTCTTCCATGGACTGGGAGTGTCATTGGCCCATGACTAATTGCCCTTGAGAAGATGCACATTTCCACTATCAGTCATTTTTCATGATCTTACTCAAGTGGACACTTGCACATGAGCTTCGTGGGCGAACATCACAGAGTACTAATTAACTGTGGAGACAGGCATCTGAACAAAGCTTTCTCTGCTCAATATTGTCCAAATGCCTGTAACCAGGAGGAGCCTTCTACATCTAGTTGTAAATAGTGGTGGGTAATTAAACAACAAAAGTGAAACTAAGAAATAAGAAGAGGATGTTGACCTTACTTGGAGCAGGGGGTGGAAAAGAACACAGGACGGGAAAGGAAAGAGTTGGTTCTCGGATTGGCTTTGGCGGGCAGGGAGCAGGCCATGGAAACTGGATAGCGCTGCAAGCAGCCACTTTGGAGAGTCCCTAGAAAAAGGGAAACCCCGAAGTGCAGGGGTGCATCCATGTGGTGTGTACACAGTTGGCGGCCATGTTGGGTGCCATTTGGGCAAAGGGAAACACCGGAGTGCAGGGGCCCGGCTTCACGGTGAGAAGAACAAGACCAGTCTCCAACCTCACATCCATGTAATATGGAGGGTCAGAGATGACTATCGCTGAATATTCCGCCCTTGCTATTCCTGGAAGCACCGATTTCCCCACTGCAAAGTCGCTGATCTGAGAGAATACCAGAACGAGAATTCTCTCTTACCGGGGTGTAGAAGCAGCCATGGCTCCATCGGCCCATCTCCTCTATGAATGCTCCGAATTCCCTAGCCATGCCTGTCTTCTTGCCCGGTTTGGTGATTGATCAGTCCGTCAGAGGGTCCTGTACTCAGTTGAAGTCGCCCCCCCCATGATCAGTTGGTGTCTGTCAATATTGGTGGCACAGTAGCATGCGTGGCACAGTAGTTACCACTGTTGCTTCAAAGTGCCAGGTCCCAGGTTCGATTCCCGGCTTGTGTCAGTCTGTGTGGAGTCTGCACGTTCTCCCAGTGTTTGCGTGGGTTTCCTCCGAGTGTTCCGGTTTCCTCCCACAAGTCCCGAAAGACGTGCTGTTAGGTAATTTGGACATTCCGAATTCTCCTTCTGTGTACCCGAATAGTCGCCGGAGACTAGGGGATTTTAACAGTAACTTCATTGCAGTGTTAATGTAAGCTTACTTGTGACAATAATAAAGATTATTCTTATTATTATTGTTGGGGATTTGGATTGGATTTGTTTATTGTCATGGGTACCGAGGTACAGTGAAAAGTATTTTTCTGCGAACAGCTCAACAGATTATTAAGTACATGAGAAGAAAAGGGAATAAAAGAAAATACATAATAGGGCAACACAAGGTACACAATGTAACTACATAAGCACCGGCATCGGATGAAGCATACAGGGTGAGTGTTAATGAGGTCAGCCCATAAAAGAGTCATTTATGAGTCTGGTAACAGCGGGGAAGAAGCTGTTTTTGAGTCTATTCGTGCGTGTTCTGACTTCTGTATCTCCTGCCCGATGGAAGAAGTTGGAAGGGTGAGTAAGCCGGGTGGGAGTGGTCTTCGATTTCCGCCATGGTCTTCTTTATAAAGTCTGTGCCGTCCCAATTGGGCGTGTACACATTTACCAGCACCACCGGTGCCCCATCTAGGACACCGCTGACCATGACGTACCCCTTGGTCCGTAACTGTCCTCGTCTCAGTGAACCTCATCCTCTTGCTAATCAATATGGCTACTTCCCTAGCCCTCGCCCCGTAGCATGAATGGCACGTCTGTCCTACCTAGCCCTTTCTTACCTGCAGTCCGTCCTTCTCCCTCAGGTGTATCTCCTGTAGGAAGATTGTCGGCATTCAGACTTAAGTGGGCGAAGACTCTGGACCTTTTCACTGGGCTGTTAAGTCTCCTGACATTCCAGATAATCCTGGTGGGGGATTTCTGTCCTCCGTTCCTGCGGGATCAACCATTCTTACTTGGTGGATGCGCCCCTGCACTCCGGGGTTTCCCTGTTAGGGGGCCGTGACCTCAGTTTCTGGCGGAGAGGAAAAAGCTGCAAATGGACTTTAACCTGCTATCCACCAGGAAAGCAGTACACCAACTCCGCCAGACACAGAGGACCTTATACAAGCATGGAGAAAAGGCTGAGAATGCAGGCAGCCATGAGGGTAAAGAATAGCAGAGGCGGACTGGTAACCAAGCCAAAAGAGGTCAACTGGGCGTTTGAGACCTTCTACCGAGGACTGTACACCTCCGAGCCTCCCGAAGGGGTCGGGGAATGAAACGGTTGACCGATGAAGTGGACATGCCAGTTGTGGGGGATGATAGGCGGGGGGAACTGGAAGCACCAATAGGTCTGGGAGCGATTATGGAGACCATCAGCTACATGCAGGCGGGGAAGGCACAAGGACACGACGGGACGGACTTCTATAAAGAATTTGCACCAGCCCTGGCCCCACACCCAAGGGATATGTTCGCATACTTGCTAGCGAGGGACACTCTGCCTCTTACGCTAACACAGGCCACGATAACGCAAAGACCAGACGGATCCTTAATGCTCCTTAATATAGATGCGAAGATACTCTCATAAATCCTGACCAAGAAACTGGAGAACTGCATACCAGAGGGAGTCGCAGAGGACTAACAGGCTTTGTCGAGGTAGGCCGCTAATTGCGAACATCAGGTGGCTGCTCATTGGGAACCCCCCCCGGGAGAGAAGACCAGAAGTGATCATCTCCCTGGATGCAGAAAAGGCCTTCGACAGAGTCGAGTGGAAGGATCTCTTTGAGGCACTGGAGCGGTTTGGGCTATGTGAAGGGTTCACCTCCTCGGTGAAACTTCTGTCCAATGCCCCTGAGGCGAGCGTTCGGACCAACACCACCTGCTCTGAATACTTTCAGCTGCACAGAGGCACTCGGCAGGGGTACCCACTGCCCCCGCTCCTGTTCGCCCTAGCAATTGAAGCCCTGGCGATTGTTCTGCGAGGCGCAAAAAGCTGGAAGGGCATCCAAAGAGGAGGCAGAGAGCACAGAGATTCACTCTATGCAAATGATCTGCTCCTCTATGTCTCGGACCCACAGAACGGCCTGAAAGCAATCATGCAGCTCCTGAAGATTTTGGAGCTTTCTCGGGCTCCAACCTCAACCTGGGCAAGAGCGAGGCTTTCCCGGTGAACCCGAACGGGGGAGGACAGAGCTAGAGGGACTTCCATTCAAACTAGCCCCAAAAAACTTCCGCTACCTGTGTATCCAGATAGCCCATGACTGGACACTGATCCACAAGTGGAATCTGACCAGCCTAGTGGAGGAAGTCAAAAAGGACCTACAGAGATGGAAAGCACTCCCGCTCTCCGTGGTGGGGAGAATGAAGACGATCCTCTTCCTGTTCAGATCCATACCGATCTTCATCCCCAAGGCCTTCTTCCATAACATGGACAAAATGATCATGGCATTTGTGTGGGGGGCAAGAACCCAAGGATCGCTAAGTCGGCATTGCAAAGGAGGATAAAATGGGCGGTATGGCCCTGCTGAATCTTCAACTACCACTAGGCAGCTACGGCAGAGGGGGTGAGGGGATGGATAGGTGAACTCAATATGTAATGGGTGCAGATGGAGGATTCTTCCTGTAAGGGAACGACCCTCCAGGCCCTCGCCACAGCACTGCTCCCATCTCTTCCTCTCTCTCTCTCCCCCCCGCCCACACTACAAAATACACATTCTGCCCAGTGGTGGTAGCCACACTAAATGGCGCCATGGTAGCACAGTGGTTAGTACTGTTGCTTCACAGCGCCAGGGCACCGGGTTCTATTCCCGGCTTGGGTCACTGTGCGGAGTTTGCACGTTCTCAGTGTGTCTGCATGGGATTCCTCCGGGTGCTCCAGTTTCCTCCCACAAGTCCCGAATTACGTGGTTGTTAGGAGAATTGGACATTCTGAATTCTCCTTCAGTGTACCTGAAATGGCGCCGTAGTGTGGCGACTAGGGGATTTTCACAGTAACTTCAGTGCAAGTTAATGTAAGCCTACTTGTGACACTAATAAAGATTATTCTTATTACCTGGAACCAGATGAGGCAGCATTTCAGTCTATCCGAGATGTCTCCCATAACCCCCATCTGCGGAAACCACAGATTCCCACCAGCTGTGCTCGACACCACCTTTAAAAAATGAAGACAGGATGGGGGAACGTTAGCAGTCTGGGACTTTTACATAGGGGGCAGACTAGCGAGCTTGGACGAACTGACAGAAGGCCTGGAACCACTGACAGGACAGGAACTCCGACATATCCAAATCAAACCCTTTGTCCGCAAGGAGATGACAAGATACTCCAGGGCCCTGAGAGACACACCATTAGAGAAACTGATAAACACTGACAGTAAGGAGGGGAGGAACTGTGGGAACATCTATGGACAGTTACTGGATAGGGCAAGACTACCACTGGACGAAGCAAGATGAAATTGGGAGGATGAACTAGGGACGGAAGTGGGTTGTTGTCTCTGGAGCGAAGCACTGAATCGGGCCAACTCCACCTTGTCCTGTGCAAGCCTCATGCCGTGAGGTGGATAGAGTGCACCTAACCAGAACTCGAATGAACAATTTCATCCTGGAGGTGGAAGATAAATGTGAACGGTGCCAGGGAGGTCCAGTCAACCATGCCCACATGTTCTGTGCTTGCCCCAGACTTGTAGGGTTCTGGACAGCCATCTTTGAGGCAATGTCGAAGGTTGTGGGAGTGAAGATGGAGCCGTGCCAGAGAGTGGCAGTCTTCGAGGTATCGGAACAACCAGAGCTACATATGGGGAAGGAGGTCAACGCCCTTGACTTTGCTTCATTAATCGCACACCGGAGAATCCTGTTCGGTTGCCGATCAGCAGCACCACCCACAGCTGCAGACTGGCTGGCAGACCTGGCGGAATTTCTCCACCTGGAGAAGATTGAGTAAACCATCCGAGGGTCAGAAGGGGGCTTCCACAAAGCGTGGGGGCCATTCGTCGGCCTGTTTGAGGCCAACAGTGACTAGGGAAAGAGAGGGAACATGGGAGAACAGAAAAGAACGTATACAATGAGGAGGTACAAAGGGGGAAGGAGGAGATGAGGAGAGAACCTAAGGGAGCGGGGGGAAAAGGGGAGGATGGGAGGGGCAGGAAGCCACCCCGCGAACCCACAAGGTCAACAACAAAAGCCGCAGAAAAAAAAGAGGTCAGCAGTCGGACACCCAGGGCACCAATTAAAATTGAAAAACACCAATGAAAACATTTTTTCTAAAAAGGGATCGCCGGCAAGTGGGAGGCCTTTAAAAGTGAAATAGCTAGAGTTCAGAGTCTATATGTTCCTGTTAGGGTGAAGGGCAAAGCTGGCAGGAGTAGGAACCCTGGATGACAAAACATATTGAGGTTTTGGCCAGGAAAAAGGAGGCATGGCTAAGTACAAGCAGCTGGAATTGAAGGATTCCCAGGGAGGTGTACAGGGGATACTCGAGAAGGAAATTAGGAGGTCAAAAAGCGGGCATGAGCTAGCTTTGGCTGAGAGGATTAAGGTGAATACAAATAAATTATTTCAGTGTATTAAAGGAAAAAGAATAACTAGAGAGAGAATAGGGCACCTCAAGGACCAAAGTGGACATGTGTGGAACTGCAGGAGATGGGCGATGTTCTCAATGAATATTTCTCCTGTGTTTACTGTGGAGAAAGACATAAAGACGTGGGAACCTAGGAAGGTTAGTGGCAATATATTGGCGACAGTTCACATTACAGTAGTGGAGGTGATAGATGTATTAAAATGTATGAAAGTGGATAAATCTCCTGGCTATGACCAGGTATATCCAAGAATACTGCGTGAGGCTACAGAAGAAATTGCCGGAGCCCTGGCTGAGATATTTGCATCATCCGTTAGCCACGGGTGAGGTATCAGAAGACTGGAGGGTGACAAATGTTGTGCCCTTATTTAAGAAGGGCTGCAAAGAAAAACTTGGTAATTATAGTCCAGTAAGCCTAGCATATGTGGTGAGCAAGTTACTAGAGAGGATTCTGAGGGATAAGATATACAGGCATTTGGAAAGACAGAGTTTGATTAGGAGTAGTCAGCACAGCTTTGTGCATGAGAGATAATGCCATACAAATTTGTTAGAGTTCCTTGATGAAGTGACTAGGAAAGTTGATGAGGGCAGGGTCGTAGACGTAGTCTACATGGACTTCAGTAAGGCAATTGATTTATTTTTGTAAATTTAACGTACCCAATTCATTTTGTTCCAATTAAGAGGCAATTTAGCATGGCCAATCCACCTATTTGCATATCTTTGGGTTGTGGGGGTGAAACCCATGCAAACATGGGGAGAATATGCAAACTCCAAACGGACAGTGACCCAGAGCCAGGATCGAACTGGGCCCTCGGTGCTGTGAGTCAGCAGTGCTATCCACTGTGCCACAGTAAGGCCTTTGATAAAGTTCCACTAGGTAGGCTACTCTGGAAGGTTAGATCACATGGAATCCAGGGAGAGCTGGCAAATTGGATATACAATTGGCTTGAGGGTAATGGTGGAATGCTTGTTGGACTGGAGGCCTGTGACTAGTGGTGTGCCTCAGGGGTCAGTGCTGGGCCCATTGCTGTTTGTTATCTATACCAATGATTTGGATGAGAATGTACAAGCCATGATCAGTAAGTTTGCAGATGACATTAAAATAGGTGGTATTGTAGACATTGAGGAAGGTTAGCAAAAATTGCAGCAGTATCTTGATCAGCTGGGAAAGTGCACGAGAAATGGCAAATGGAGTTCAATACAGATAGTGTGAGGTGTTGCGTTTGGAAAGTCAAATCAAGGTAGGACTTTCACAGTGAATGGTAGGATCTTAGGTGCACGGTTCTCTAAGGTGGAGTCACAGGTAGATAGGGCTGTGAAGAAGGCTTTTGGCATCAATCAGGGCATTGAATAAAGAAGTTGGGAAGTTATGTTGCAGTTGTACAGGACATTGGTGAGGCCGCACCTGGGGTATTGTGTTCAGTTCTGGTCGCCTTGCTATAGGAAAGATGTTATTAAACTGGAGAGAGCAGAAGAGATTTACAAGGATGTTGCCAGGACTCAAGGGACTGAGTTATAGGGAGAGATTGGACAGGTTAGGACTTTTTTCTTTGGAGCGTAGGAGTCTGAGAGGGTGATCTTATAGAGGTGTATAAGATCATTAGAGGCATGGATAGGGTGAATGCACTCGGTCTTTTTCCCAGGATTTGGGAATCGAGAACTAGAGGACATGGGTCTAAGTTAAGAGGGGAAAGAATTAATGGGAACCTGAGGAGCAAAGTTTTTACACAGAGGGTGGTACTTGTGTGGAATGAGCTGCCGGAGGAAGTGGTTGAGGCAGGGACATTGACAACATGTAAAAGGCATTTGGACAGAAACATGGATAGTGAAGGTTTCTAGAGATATGGGCCAAATGCAGGCAAATGGAATCAACTTGGATGGGCTGTTTGGTTGGCATGGACCTGTTTGGGCTGACTGGCCTTTCTCTGTGCCGTAGATTCTATCTATGATCCATCTCGCCCCCCCCCTGCTGAGATAGAGTTCCCCAGCATTACATATGTTGGTCTTCAGCCAATTTAATTCCTCCAACGTAATATAAAGAAATGGCTGCAGGCACTAGGTATATAGGATATGGGCTCTGACAACATTCCAGCTTTAGTACTGAAATGTTGTGCTCCAGAACTAGCTGCGCCCTTAACCAAGTTGTTTCAGTACAGCTAAAATGCTGGCATCTACCCAGTAATATGAAAAGTGTCCAGGTAAATCCTATCCACAAAAAGCAGGACCAATCCAACTGGCGAATTACCGCATCAACAGTCTAGTCTTGATCATCAGCAAAGTGATGGAAAGTATTGTCGACCGTGCAATCATGCACACTGACGTTCAGTTTGCAGTCCATCGGTGCCACATGGCACCTGACCTCATTACGGCATTGGTCCAAACATGGACAAAAGAGCTGAATTCAAGGAGAGAGATGCATCTTGACATAAAGGTAACAGTTGACCAAGCTTGGAATCCAAGAGCTCTAGTAAAATTGAAGTCAATGGAAATCTGAGTGCGAACCTCCACTGGTTAGAGTTATAACTAGCACAAAGGAAGGTAGTTGCAGTTATCAATAATCTCTGAATTATTGATAAAAATAAAGCACTGATTTTTTTTTAAAAAGGCAGCACGGTAGCACTGGTTAGCACCAGGGTCCCAGGTTCAATTCCAGGCTTGGATCACTGTCTGTGAAGAGTCTGCATGTTCTCCCCGTGTGTGCGTGGGTTTCCTCCGGATGTTCCGGTTTCCTCCCACAGTCCAAAAATGTGCAGGTTAGATGGATTGGCCATGCTAAATTGCCCTTAGTGTCCAAAAAGGTTTGGTGGGGTTTCTGGGTTATGGGGATTGGGTGGAGGCGTGGGTTTGGGTAGGGTGCAGACTCGATGGGCCGAGTGGCCTCCTTCTGCACTGTAAAATTCTATGATCTCTGACCTGGGACATCACAGCAGGGGTTTCTGAGTGTCCTAAATCCAGCCAGCTTCATCAATGACCTTCCTTTCATCATAAAGTCAGAACTTTTTATTTGTTTCTTAAATTTAGAGTATCCAATTCTTTTTTTCCAATTAAGGGGCAATTTAGCATGGCCAATCCACCTTGCATGCACATCTTTTGGGTTGTGGGGGCGACGCCTTTGCAAACACGGGGGAAAATGTGCAAACTCCACATGGACAGTGACCCAGAGCCGGCATCGAACCTGGGACCTCGGCGCTGTGAGGCAGCAGGGCTAACCCACTGCGCCACCATGCTGCCCATAAAGTCAGAACTGGGGATGTTCACCGATGATTGCAGAATGTTCAGCTCCATTCACGATTCCTCCGATACTGAAGCAGTTCTTGTCAAAGTCTTAGAATTCTCTCCCTAACAACATTGTGGGTGTACCTGCACCATATGAACTGCAACAGTTCAAGAAGGTGGTTCACTACCACCTTTTCATGGGCATTGGGGATGGTCAATAAAAATGATGGCCGAGCCAGCGACGTCCACGTCGCATGAAAAATATTTTTTTTTTAATTGGACAGTAGTCAGGAAATGTATTCAGAAAAAGAGGTGTAGGATTGATAAATTATATTTGTATGGTGCCTTTAACATTATAAAACAGAATATGACACGACAATAGTAGGGTAAATGTCAAAAAGCTTGCTAAAGAGTAAAGGGGAGGGTAAAGTAAGATAGTGAAATGGAGAGGATGAGGAAGTGAATTCCAGGACTTGAGGCTTAACCACCATTACTAAAGTGATTAAAATCAAGGATGCTCAAGAGGCCAGAATTAGAGGAGCGCAGATATCCCTTGAGTAGATTACAGAGATAGACGGACTTACTAAGTCACGAAGGGATTTGAAAACAAGGGTGAAAATTTTAAAAGCAAGAGTTTGCTTAACCGGAGCCAATGTATGTCAGCGAACTGAGGTGATGGCTGTTGAAAACTCATCTCGGGGTCCGAATAACACTAAGTTTGTGAATAGTCTGGTTCAACTTCAGATATTCGCCAGGGCGAGGAATCGACTTCGTGGCAAGGTAAAAATTCACGGCTTCTATCTTCCCAATATTTAATTGGATTAAATATCTGCTCATCCAGTGCTTGTCAGACAAGCAGTCTGATCATTTGGAGACAGTGGAGGGATCGTGGAATAAAATGGATGAAGATAAAATGAGGGTGTTGGCAGCGTACATGTGGAAACTGGCATTTTCCAATTATATCGTCAAGAGGCAACATCTCATCTGTGGTAGATGAGAAATAGGAGGGTGTAAAAAAAAATATAGATCCTTGGGGGATACTAGAAGTAACAAAGAATGGGAAGAGATTCACATTGGAGATCTCTGGCTATGATTGAGTCGATAAGCATGGGGCCAGGTGGGTGCAGTCTCACCCTGTTTGGCAATGGTGGGGAGGTGCTGAAGGAGAATCGTGTCATCAACTGTGTAGAAGGCTACAGACAGGTCAAAAGGATGCAGAAGAGGCAGTTTAGGCAACACTTTAACCTGTGGGTGGGGTCCAGGGCGATGCAGATTATGGGGAACCATAGGTTTGAGCCAGGAAAGCTGGACGGGAGGTTTCAGAGAAGGGGAGGAGAGTCGGTATTAAAAGACCTGTTCCGGGAAGGTAGTTTTGCGAGGCTTGAGGAGTTGGGGGGAAATATGGACTGAGGCAGGGGGAAGTATTTAGTGACCTGCAGCTCCGGCACTTTGCCAGGCAGGAGGTTTAGGGCTCCCCAATAGTGCCGGCCCACTCATTGTTGGAAGAGATATTGACGGCAGGGGAATGGAGAAGGGGGTGGTGTCGGCGATCTATGGGAGGATTTTGGGGGACGATAAGGTATCCTTGGAGGGGATTGAAGCCAAGTGGGAGGAAAATTTGGGGGAGATTATGGAAGACGGTCTGTGGTGTCAGCTGCTCCAGAGGGTAAACGCCTCAACCCCATGCGTGGGGTTGGGGCTGATTCAGCTGAAGGTAGTGTTTAGGGCGCATCTCACGGGGGGAGGATGAGCAGACTTTTTTGGGGGTGGAGGATGTATGTGAGCATTGTGGGAGGAGCCCCGCAAACTATGTTCACCTGTTTTGACCCTGCCCAAAGCTGGAGATGTATTGGAGGGTGGTTTTTTATGTCATTTCGGGAGTAGTACATGTGAGTTTGGAGCCAGGGCCCCTAGAAGCTGTTTTCGGAGTGTCGTACCAGCCTGGGCTGCAGGGAGGCGCGGGGCAGATGTTTTAGCCTTCGCCTCGCTGATTGCCTGTAGGTGGGTCCTGCTGGGGTGGAGATCAGCTTCTCCGCCCTGTGCCTCGGCTTGGCAGGGGGACCTGCTGGTATTTTTGACGCTCGAGAAGATGAAGTTTGAGCTGAGGGGGAGGATGAAAGCGTTCTACAATTCATGGGGATTGTTTATCATGTACTTTCAAGAATTGGATGCCATCAAACATTAGGGGGGGGGGGCTTATTAGTGGGGTTGAACACATTGTTTATGGGATGACCATTAATTTTCTTTTGGTCTTTTTGTTTCGTTTTACTTGGAATGTATGGATGATGTTTGAGTTTGAAGGGGATGCTGTGTGGGGCATTGGTACTGTATTTGTTGTTGTTGATTTTCTTTTATTGTGTATTTGATGAAAATGAGAAGAAAAAGATTTTTTTTTAAAGGTTGCAGAAGGATTGTTTGCCTCACAGTCACATAGGATATCAGTTGCAAATTTAATAGAGTTGTTTTAATATGGTGACGAGTGAAATCCTGTTTGGAGGAAAATAAACATGGAATCCCAGGAAAGATGGACTCTAATTTGGGGGGACAACAATACATTCAGGGACTTTGGAGAGGATTGGGGAGTTGGGAATAGGATGATAGTTTAATAGAATGGAGTGGTCAGGAATTTTTCTTTAGACGAAAGGGGTGACGATGGGGATGGCAGAGTTGAACAAGCGGAACATAATCAGAGCTTAATAAGCTGACGAGTGTCAGGTTGAAACATTGAATTTACAGTGCAGAAGGAGGCCATTCAGTCCATCGAGTCTGCACCGGCTCTTGGAAAGAGCACCCTACCCAAGCCCACATAGAACATAGAACAATACAGCGCAGTACAGGCCCTTCGGCCCACGATGTTGCACCGAAACAAAAGCCATCTAACCTACACTATGCCATTATCATCCATATGTTTATCCAATAAACTTTTAAATGCCCTCAATGTTGGCGAGTTCACTACTGTAGCAGGTAGGGCATTCCACGGCCTCACTACTCTTTGCGTAAAGAACCTACATCTGACCTCTGTCCTATATCTATTACCCCTCAGTTTAAAGTTATGTCCCCTCGTGCCAGCCATATCCATCCGCGGGAGAAGGCTCTCACTGTCCACCCTATCCAACCCCCCGATCATTTTGTATGCCTCTATTAAGTCTCCTCTTAACCTTCTTCTCTCCAACGAAAACAACCTCAAGTCCATCAGCCTTTCCTCATAAGATTTTCCCTCCATACCAGGCAACATCCTGGTAAATCTCCTCTGCACCCGCTCCAAAGCCTCCACGTCCTTCCTATAATGCGATGACCAGAACTGTACGCAATACTCCAAATGCGGCCGTACCAGAGTTCTGTACAGCTGCAACATGACCTCCCAACTCCGGAACTCAATCCCTCTACCAATAAAGGCCAACACTCCATAGGCCTTCTTCACCACCCTATCAACCTGGGTGGCAACTTTCAGGGATCTATGTACATGGACACCTAGATCCCTCTGCTCATCCACACTTTCAAGAACTTTACCATCAGCCAAATATTCCGTATTCCTGTTATTCCTTCCAAAGTGAATCACCTCACACTTCTCTACATTAAACTCCATTTGCCACCTCTCAGCCCAGCTCTGCAGCTTATCTATATCCCTCTGTAACCTGCTACATCCTTCCACACTATCGACAACACCACCGACTTTAGTGTCGTCTGCAAATTTACTCACCCACCCTTCTGCGCCTTCCTCTAGGTCATTGATAAAAATGACAAACAGCAACGGCCCCAGAACAGATCCTTGTGGTACTCCACTTGTGACTGTACTCCATTCTGAACATTTCCCATCAACCACCACCCTCTGTCTTCTTTCAGCTAGCCAATTTCTGATCCACATCTCTAAATCACCCTCAATCCCCAGCCTCCGTATTTTTTGCAATAGCCTACCGTGGGGAACCTTATCAAACATCTCCACCCTATCCCCATAACCCAGTAAACCACCCAACACTAAGGGCAATTTTGGACACTAAGGGCAATTTATCATGGCCAATCCAACTAACCTGCACATCTTTGGACTGTGGGAGGAAACCAGAGCACCCGGAGGAAACCCACGCACACACGGGGAGAACGTGCAGACTCCGCACAGGCAGTGACCCTAGTCGGGAATCGAACCTGGGACCCTAGAGCTGTGAAGCAATTGTGCTAACCACTATGCTACCATGCTGCCCTAGGTAGTATGGGAAGCCAGAATAAGAGGTTCGTTGGTCAGTAATTTAATTGAAATAGGGTCGAGAGAGCAGAATATGGGTCTCATGGATAAGAAAAACTAAGAGAACATCAGGAAAGGTAGGAGAAGAATAAGAGAACGGTAAACATTAAATCTGGGGGGGGGGCAAGAAGCAGCCTTCGAGGAATTCTGGCCTGGTGGACTAGGAGAAGGAAGGTGACAAAGAAATTCAGGAGCTCCTCAAACTTTATTTTTAAAATTGCTATCAGTATTACCCATTCATTTGGAACAAGGATTGTAAATATATTTCTAATCTGGACTTTTTAAGGTCTTAATGTTTTTGATTTAGCTGAGGCATAAGAGTTTAAGAGCAGGGAGTTTATATTGGAACTGTATAAAACTTTGGTTAGGCCACAGCTAGAGTGTTGTATGCAGTTCTGGAATCCCCATTATAGGAGAGATTTGACAGCAGAGGAGATTTACCAGGATATTGTTTGGGATGGAGATTTTAGTTATGAAGAGAGGTTGGATAGACTTGGATCGTTTTCCTTGGAGCAGAGGAGACTGAGGAGGGACATGATTGAGATGTTTAAAATTATAAGGAGCACAGATTCAGTAGGCAGGAAGAATATTTTCCCCTTGGTGGGGAGATCAACGACCATGGGGCATGGATTTAAGGTGAGGGGATGTGAGGGAAAACTTTTTTATCCACAGGAGTTTGGAACTCACTGCCTAAAGGGGTGGTGGGGGCAGAGACCCTCAAATCATTTCAGAAGTATTTAGATGTGCACTTGCGATCCCAAGGTATACAAGGCTGCACTCTGGTTTCCTCCCCCAAGTCTGGAAAGACGTGCTTGAGGTGAAGTAGACATTCTGAATTCTCCCTCTGTGTACCTGAGCAGGTGCTGCCGGAGTGTGGCGAATAGGGGATTTCACAATAACTTCTAGGTGGGTGGTTTTGACAGGTACAGACTCAATGGGCCAAAGGATCTTTTCTGTGCTGTATGACTCTATGGATCTATGATTTAGCAAACCACTAAACAAAATGGTCTCCCACAGCAGTCTGTGAAATCTTACCTTCATTTAAATCTTGCATAATGACATAAATAGGAGCAGGCCGTACAGCATCATGTTTACTCTGCCATTCAATAAGATCATGACTTAATTTCTACATCAACTTCACTTTCCAAACCTACCCTCATCATCTTGATTCCTTTAGTGCCTTAAAAATCTATTGATTTCAGTCTTGAATATATTCAATGACTGAGCATCCACAGCCATTTGGAATGAATAATCCCAAAGATTTACACCCGCTGAGTGATAAAATTTCTCCTCATATCAGTCCTAAATGGATGATTCTTTTTCTTGAGACTATGACCACTTCTAGGCTTTCTAGTCAGAGGAAGCAACCTCTCAGAATCTTCATCAGCTTTCTGAAGAATTCTGTTTCAACAAAAACACCTCTCATTCTTCTAAACTCCTACAAAAATAGGCCAATTCTAGTCTACATATGTTGGAGCAGTTAAAAATAGATATTACTTTAGTTCAAGGAAACTTGAATAAATGTCCCATGCTTTGTGCTCTTGTGCTTTTTGTGTATGATTTGGGTTTGCAGTTGTGCTTGGAAAGTTTAGTTATTTGCACTACATCTTGAAAATATCAATGTCACCCAATCCCCTCCATATATCATCAGAGAGCCAGATTTACAGAAATCGATGTATAAATTATTCAACCTTAGAAGAAAAGACACTTAACCCGAATTTGAACATAAAGTTCTAGCTTACAGTCTCTGGGTGGGTGGGGTGGAAACTGTTGAAATACGTTCTACCAATTTATTTCTGTGAGAATTGAATATTTATTTAATGCCTGCTTGGTGATGGTTGGCTTTGTCTATATCACAGTTTAATAAAAAATATGATGATAGTCTTTGTGATTTACCTGCACATTAATTTACTCTTCCAAAATTATTATGAAGGTTGGTTAATCTTAATTTGTGTAGTAAATTGACTTTGGCTGCATCTCTTTTAGGTGGATTTTGCCTTCATCGTGTGGCAAAGCTTCCCTGAGAGAATTGTAGGATACCCAGCTCGCAGTCATTTCTGGGACAGCACAAAGGAAAGATGGGGGTACACATCTAAATGGACTAATGATTACTCCATGGTCCTAACGGGCGCTGCTATCTACCACAGGTATGTATTTAGGCAGGCAGTAAAACATTGCTCTTAAACTCCCTCTCTTGTGCAATAAACATTTGCATGTTTTTCTACAAAGCTGAATTCTACCACGTGTGGAATCCAGCAAGTCATTATCCAACTAGCCTGTGGCACAGTGTTTTATGTCTTTCTTTCAAGGCACATATTCACAAATCTTTGAAGGTTGCAGGGAAAGTTGATAAGGCAGTTAGGAAAACGAGGATGGATTTTTTCATAGGGCCATTAAATACAAAACCAACAAAGCCATGCTAAAGTTTTACAAATCTAGGTTCAGCTTCAGCTAAAATATTGTGTATAATTCTGGGCACACCACACTTTAGGAAAGATATCAAAGACTTGCAGAGAGTAGAGAGGAAGTTTAGCAAAATAGGGACTTGCGTGAAGAGGTCAGATAAGCTGAGATTCTCTTCAGAGTGGGGAGTGTTCTGGGAAGACCTGACAAGGTGTTCAAAATGAGTTTTAACAGAGAAAATAGGGATAAACTAATTTCTCTGGCACATGGGTTGGTGACTAGAGGTCATAGGTTTAAAACTTGAGCAAAAGAACTAGAGAAGAAATAGAGGGCTATTATTTTATAGAGTGTGCTATCATCTGGAATGCACAGTCTGGAAAAAGTGTTGGAATCAGATACCGTGCAGAATGTAACTAGTCTTCATAAATTTTAACGTCAAGATTTTATGTTGTAAAACAGGAAGCTTTAAATTGCCCTTTTCTCTCAAACCAGAGATAACGAAAGAGCCCTAATTGCGTTGTAGGAACTGATGTTTTTCTGCAGATTATCGTAATGTTTCTGCATAGCTCTCTTCTTGATGCTAATTAAACTTCAATTGAAAATTTTATAATCTGGGCACTAGGTGGGAAACTGAAAGAAGTTGAATAACAATCTCATGTAAACATTTTACAGCTTTTCACATGAAATCTGATGAGGGAGAGAAAATGTTACACGGGGTTGATTTTATTAAGACCAATCAATCATTAAAAGTTGCCTTTTGTGCTAGAATCATTATAAACCTAATTACAATAAATGGCCTGGAGATTGCTGTTTTAAATATGCCAATTGCTTTCTCTTGCAATGCTTTAGATTTAGGGAATAGATCAAATGAAGCCCACTGTAACGGGAAAATTCCCCCGTTACACTCCCCAACCACGGCCCTTGATGACAGGTAATCAAACTTTAACAAGGAGCAAACAGCTGCTGAATGGTTCAAAATAGGCAGTATACTTAACATGCCGTGCCATTATAATTGACAAGAATCATAATGAGAAATGGTTGGACTGTCCAGAGTAAACCGGAATGGTTTAAGTGGTGAGGGCTGTAATGATTCCGTCCTCAGTGCTCCTCTACAGATGGGATTAATACAGGGCCTGGGTTCTAATCACAAATGCAAGATGTAAGCAAGTCTTGATTCTGCCTGATTTCTGTAGTGCCTTTGAAAATGAAAGACCAGATTTTGGTTGATTCCAATATATGTGCATCCTGATGTGTCATAAATCATCTAAATGTTGAATGCAGCAGCCAGGAAGATCAGTTCCCACTGATTTTGGTAGAGTTAAATAAGCATTGCAAATCGCCATGTCTGTACGGCAGTAGTATAAATAAGCAGAGCAGATGTAGGATTTATTATCATTGGGAAGCAGTTGTGCTGACTTTTTTTTCATCTGCAGAGTTTCAAGTTAGCATTACAGTTACACTTTAAATCAAATGACATTTCCTCTAACTTTCAGCTAGTGTATCGGTGAGAATTCAAGTTAAAATGTAACATCTGTCTTATAGCTCATAATTTAATTTATGTATTTTTAAAATTGAAAACTTCAAGAAGAAAATTGCAAGTCTACTAAAGAGTTAAGAGTTTTGAAATTGATTTCTACTACCATTTTCATTAACTAAATCAACCACTTAACAGTGAATTTGTAGTTAACTGTACAACATGAATTTAATTTTTCTCTTCTATACTTGTAAATTATCCAGTGACCATGTTGCCCACAATTGATTTCTGCTTTGCACTTTTATAATTGTACACTTCAATAAAACATTTTAGTCTTAAACTTTGAGCAACTAAGTTATCATTAATATTCTTCATTATTCACTGCTCCTCCTGCCTCTGCCTCACTCTACCCGATAAGTAACTGATCTTTTTTGTTCCATTGATTTTTCTACTTGTAAGTAGTCCTTACCGTACAACCTAATGTCAGTAAAATTGTGTTGAAGCAAGTTCTAAACCTCGGTGTTGCTGCTGAGGAAACAGTCTTGGTTATTCTCCCTTTTCACTGATTAATTTTGAATTTCAACCAAATTATTGAGTTGTATATAATTAAAAGACATGAATTATGAATCATTTTGCTGTGTATAAAAAAAAGCGAAACTGGGTGTTCACAGTTATAACGTTTTAAAAGTCATTGCATAGATTTACGGTATTTATGATTAATTCATGACATATGCTTTTGTTGTAGGTACTACCATTACCTGTATACTCATTACCTGCCTTCCAGTCTGAAAAACATGGTGGACCAACTGGCCAACTGTGAAGACATATTGATGAACTTCTTGGTTTCAGCTGTTACTAAGCTGCCACCTGTTAAAGTCACTCAGAAAAAGCAGTATAAAGAGACAATGATGCAGCAGGTAATTTTGTGAAAAGTGAAGGACTCCAAGCATCGTGGGTTTTATGATCTCTGAGTTAGATTTGTTAAACTTCAAGTACCTAGGTTTGGAGATTTAAAATAAGACTTGCAATCACATAGTGCTTTTCACAGGAAATAGAAGCAGGAGTAAACCATTTGGCCCAGTGAGCCTGCTCTGCCATTCAGTACAATAATGGCTGATCTTGGGCTTCAACTCTACTTCTCTGCCCACTCCCCATATCCCTTGAATCTGTCTATTCCAGCCTTAAATGTGTTCCATGAAGGAGCACCACATCACAGCCAGTGAAGTATTTTTGAAGTGTAGTCACTTGTAATGTAGGGTATACGGCTGCCAATCTGTGCACCGCAAACTCCCACAAACAGTAATGTGGGAGTCGATCTGTTTTTGTGATGTTGATTGAGGGATAAATATTGGCCAGGGCACTGGGCTGAACTCCCTTGCTCCTCTTCAAAATAGTGCATGGTAACTCTTACATCCACATTGCACTGAAATATTAGCCTCTACTTTTGTACTCAAACCTTGGAGCGGGGCTTGAACCCAGAGCCTCATGACTCGGAGATGAGCGTGCCACCCGCTGAGCTGCAACTGGCTATACATTATAAAATAAAACCCAAGTGTGTGATATTTGTAGTGCTTTGAATTTGGATTTTTTTTATATTGTCAATTGTCTCCTGTCCTGAAAATAATGACCTTAAAATTAATTTGCCTAGCGCCATTTCTTGCTTTGTAGATTTACCTTAATTCCTTGGGAGCAGGTGGCACCACAGGCCACTGCCCACATAGAAGGTGCAGCATTCATCTTTGATATGTCTGCGCACAAATAACACAAGGAAGGAAGCTTCAGTATCCTGCCATAACATGCAAATGGTGAGATGCAAGGATAGCAAAATTGAATAATACTGGTCCTGGAAATAGACGCATGATTAGACCGGGGGGTGGGGGGGGGGCTGGCGAGGGTGGTGTTTGTGGGGGTTGATGCACTTATCATTAAGCGGGGTCTCACTTCCTCGCCTGCAGTCGAACTCCACCTCGGCGACCTCCCTTTCCTCTAGGCTGTCAACCACGTCCAGGGCCCTCTGCTCAGCCACAATGAGGTGCTGCAGGTCCTCAACCACTTTGCTCCCGCTCCCAGTGGGTGCAGCTTTTTGTGGCACTGCTGGCTGGTCCAGACGACGCTGCCCACTGAGCTGACTGCCTCTGCCACCTGCGCCCATGCAGGGGTTCGAGGTCCTTCCTATCGGGGTTCAGGGTTATCCTCCACAGCATCCAGGAGGGTCTCCAGCTCTGCATCCACAAACCTTGGGGATGCTCTCCTCACTGCCATCTTGTTGGCCAGAATGGTGTGTGTGGGGAGTGAAGTGTGTATATGCAGCTGCAGCTTGTCAACCTCCTGAGTGTCAATCGCTAAACCGCAGATCATGCACCGTTTCTCATTCGAATCGATTGTGTTCCACGTGGCACCGATGATAGCCCCTTAACAGTAGCGGAATCAGTCCAGGTGTGGCGCCAGTTTTGCTGTCATGAAAGTCCACGAATTCTGCGATGGCGCCAACACTTAGTCTCAGAAATGGAGAATCCCGCCCCATATTTCCACATGGCTACCTGCACCTGCAACTCACCAACCTCATTTACCACATTCACATAGTAACTCCAATTTAGACATGATTACTCTGACCCCGCAGTGAATACCTTCTATTTCCTGATTTAGTGCTGTCTCCTCCCAATTTTTTGTCTACCTTGCATTTCCTCTCAGTGTTAGCTCCTGGTCCCCATACCCCTGCCTAATCAATTCAATCCCTCCCAAAGAACATTGTTACAATCCCAGTTGATGTTATAACTGGACAGGAAGATCCCAGAATGGAATCCTGGCTCAAAAGACCGTAACCTGACTTCCGGTGACGGCGGGCGGGAGGCGGCCGCACAATGGAGGGCTCCCGTTTGGGAACGGCATTTTCGGGACTTTAAGCCCGGTCCCAGGGTCCACGGAGGCGGCAGAAGCAGGGAGAAGGCACGGAGGAGGCACAGTGAAGACACAGGAGGAAATAAAAAACAAAGAAAAATGTCGAGGGTGAGCAAAAAAACTGCCGGAAAAAAAACAGCTGAAGGTCCGTCGGGGAGTGGAAAGGCCACCGCGGGGTCACCGAAGAAAATGGAGGCTGGAGCACCAGGGAAGGCCGCACTGCTTACGGCTGAAGAAATAACTAAGGTGATGGCTGCGGAATTTGAAAAGCAGTTGGCGCAGATTGCGAAATGCATGGAGACGGTGAGGAAGGAGATGAGGGAGGTTTTGAGTGTGCTGGTGGAGGAGGTGGTTTCCCCGGTGAGGACGGAGGTGTCGAGCGCAGTGGCGGAGGTGCGAGAGCAAGGGGAGGCGCTGAAGGAAGTGGAGGAGACGTTATTGCAGCATAGTGATCAACTTGCCTCGACGGGGAAAGAGATGCGGAAGGTGATGGATACTAACAAGGATCTGCGAGGAAAAATGTAAGACCTGGAAAACCGATCCAGGTGACAGAATTTGAGGATTGTGGGGCTGCCCGAAGGAGTTGAAGGACCGAAGCCAACTGAGTATTTTGCCGCGATGCTGGCAAAACTATTGGGGGAGGGGGAGGATCCCTCCCGATATGAACTGGATCGGGCTCATCGGTCATGGAGGCCTGTACCAAAGGCGAGTGAGCCGCCAAGGGCAGTGACTCTGTGCTTCCGTAGATACAGGGTGAAGGAGAAGGTCCTGAGCTGGGCCAAGCAGAAGCGGGTGGTGCAGTGGGCTGGAGCTGGTATACGTGTATACCAGGACTTTACGGTGGAGCTGGCAAGGAGGCGGGCTGCCTTCAACCGGGTGAAGAGGGCACTGTACATTAGCAAGGTGCGGTGCGGCATTGTATATCCAGCGAAGCTGAGGGTGATTTACAAGCTCAGGGACTTTTATTTTAGAACGGCGGAAGCAGCGGAGGAGTTTGCTAAAGCAGAAGGACTGTGGCAGAACTGACAAATTGAGGAATGGCCATGTGCCGATGTAACCTCATGACTGTATTTTCTTCTTTTTTTGTATCACTGCGCGCGGGTGTAGAGACTAAAAGAGCCAATGTGGTATATATTTGGACAAGGGAAGGGACGGGACTTTCACTCGAAATGAGGGTTCTTTGGGGTGTAGGTGGATATGCGGGGTTTGTGTGCTAAAAGGGCATCTTTGGGCTTTCCTAGGGCCGGGCAAGTTGGAAAGGGGCCCTGGCGGGGGCCTAAACCGGCCAGTGAATTGGGAGTGAGGTGGGGGGAGGGGCTGCGGCCATCTGAGCCTGGTCGAACAGGGTCCGAGTGGTCTAGCCGGGGTGGAAAATTGGGGTGAAGGAACCGAGGTTGGGAGGAGGAGTTTGACGGGAGGAGCTGGAGACCTGGGAGGGGCGGGGGGGACTGTGTAAGATTAAGGGTGACTACGGGTAATCCCTGATTCCTTTTTGTCATTTGTTTATGTAAACATGCGGTTTGGGGGTTGGTGGGTAGATGGGATCGTTGTTATTATGGGGACTGACACATCTTGCTGATTATTGTTTATTGTTGATGGATGTAAATGTGGGAGAAAATGTGAAAAAGGAGGAGAATAAAAAAATGTATTTTTTTTTTTTAAAAAAAGACCGTAACCTTTACTTTTTTTTATAAAAACTGAAGGAACAGAGTCACAGGATCGCTAATTAGTTTTAACAACAGGAAAAAAACACTGCATAAACATGAAAATATTGGATTATAACACAACTCCTTTAGCTGAACAATTACTCACAGGTTTTAGGATTAATACGGATTACAAAGTGCATCTTGATCTACAATGGTTTCATTATCACGGTCTCTTATGTAAAGAAGACGGCATACACAAACATTCAATTGGGGCTCAGAGTGGAGAGAGAGGGCGCGATTCTCCACTCCCACGACGAAGTGGCCACGCCGTCGTGAACGCCGTCGAGGTTCACGACGGCGCGGAACAGCCCCGGTCCTGACAATGGGCCAGTATCGGGGCCGCGTCATCTACCCGCGCCAGGCCTTGTCGCCCGCGTAAAAGCGGCGCCGCATAGATGACGCGGCCGGCGCCGCATAACGGACGTCATCCGCGCATGCGCGGGTTGGCCGGCGACAACATGCGCATGCGTGGTTGCCGTCCTGTCCAAATCCGCCCCGCAAGAAGATGGGGGATGGATCTTGCGGGGCCGCGGAAGGAAGGAGGTCCTCCTTCAGAGAGGTGGGCACCGATCGCGGGCCACCCCACGTTGCAGGTGAAGCCCGGTGCAGGATCCCCCCTCGCCCCCCCACAGGCCTCCCCCCCAGCGTTCACGCACCGCCCACGACTGCAGCGACCAGGTGTGGACGGCGCCAGCGGGGAACCCGCCGTTTTGGCCTGGCCGCTAGGCCCACCCGGGCCTCAGAATCGCGGGGATGCCGGAGAATCGCCATTTTGGGTGTCTCCGGCGATTCTCTGGCCTGCAGCCCGCGAAACTCGACCGGGCCGTTCCCGCCGCTTGGGAGACTCGCGGGAGGGCGTCGGACCGGCGTCCCCGGAAATGTTGTCAGGGCCTGAATCGGTCGGGACCGGAGCAGTTCCGCGCCGTCGTGAACCTCGACGGCATTCACGACGGCGCGGCCACTTCGGCGTGTGAGTGGAGAATCGCGCCCTCTCTCTCCACTCTGAGCCCCAGTTGAATGTTTGTGTATGTCGTCTCAGAATCTCCCCAGCTGCTTGTCACGTGAGCGTTTCCAAATTCCACTCCAAAAAATGCTTTTAAATCTCAATGCTTTCCCTTGGTGGTTTGCATACCGAAATCCAGACATGTTTTACAAATGACGCTTTTAAACAAAGCTTCTGCTCCACCTTTAACAGCAAATCCAATCCAGTATGTCAAACCACCCTTTTGGATTTCTTTGCCTTGACTGATGTGCAAAGTGATCACAATTCCTTCAACTCTCAATTCCTAGACTCTTGAAAAGTCTGCTTTCCCAATTGACTCTTTAACTCAGAACAATTTGTTTACTCTTCATTAAATTCTTCAGAACAATACCTTGGTCTCTGTTCTCTTAACTTCAGGTGTTTTGCATGTTCTTTCTTCCCCAATTCCTTGGTCAGCTAGGCTTGTACTTTAGGAAGCCTACCTCTTTTCAGGCCTGTCCAGTCCAGTCTTTCTTCTGGCAGGGTTGAGAGATGTTCACACCCCCAAGCCCTGAATCCAACTATTGTCACAAGTAGGCTTCAAATGAAGTTCCTGTGAAAAGCCCCTCGTCGCCACATTGAGGCGCCTGTTCGGGGAGGCTGGTACGGGAATTGAACCATGCTGCTGGCCTGCTTTGGTCTGCTTTCAAAGCCAGCGATTTAGCCCTGTTCATGTATCCGAGAGAGAATTTGATTCCTTGTAATTCTTCTTTGTCGTTCATGTCTCTGGAGTGGAAGAAATGTGTGGTGGTGCGTGCCTGGGCCTGGTTGTTGAATCTTTGCTCAATTTGTTCGAGTGAGAGTCTGTATGCTGTATTCTTAGATTTGAGGGTAGGCTGGGTGGGGGAGATGGGCGCCTTCCACCAAGTAGTCTCATATGGAGGCTTCCTTTGTCCCCTCCTCATTGTAGTCTTGTCTTCCATGGTGAGGCAGTGTTTTTGTCTCTGTTGAGGCAGCGCTGTTTTTTCCTTAGTATCGTCTTGGTAATGGCGCACAATGCTGCCCTGTGTCCAACGTCCCTTGGTTAATCTGGGTATTTCTCCCTTTTGAGGGTTTCTTCTCCTCATCTGGGTTTCTTCTCCTCATTTGGGTAGGCAGCGTGCTGTTGCATGTCCTGATTTGGTCTATTGTGCTTGGGGTGGGGGGGACCAGCCTCCTCCCAAGACTCCCAAATTGGTGGTGTCTTGACGATTCTTCTTATCCTTAGTGATGGGGTCTCCTTGGTTGAGGATGATGTGGCTTTTCTAGTGTTAGTGGGACCTTGGATGCGGTTCGTGAGGAGTGAGGCTGGTTGGGTGGTGAGTCTTGGCATGATCATGGGCACCCTGAAGGTACTGACTCCTATGTGCAACGGTGTGCCGGACTAGGTCAGGTACAGTAGCTGATATCCTGGTGCCCTTTAATGCTTGGGTCATTCCTTCTCGAAAGTACTTAGTAGGAACATCCTGAGATGCTGAGTCTTGACACATTCTGTGTATCCTTGGTTTAATGATTCCTAAATGCACAAGGTTGTGGGGCTGGGCCAGGTTGTGCACTGTAGTTGGTACCCTGTTGCCCCCCCCCCCCCACACCTTATGTTCACGACGTTACTTCTCCGCTGGAATGTTATGAGAGGCTGAGTGAGGTTTGAACAAGCAACTTTTTCTGCTGTTTATCTTGAGGGTCGTGCTTCAGAGGTTCATGGGCTCATGGATATGACCTAGTCCTTTTTATCCTGACTCCCTGTACTCCCAGTAGTCTTACCTGTTTATCCTGTCTCGGTTAGTTAGTTTGGTAGGTGCTGGCTGTAATCCAAACCTGTTGAGTGAATATTTGCTGGTCCTTTCTGTATAAATATGTGGAATGATGCCTGAGGCTGGGGTTTTGTTGAGCCTTGTGATGTATGTAAAATATCATTTCAGAACTGGTGTTCTTGTGTATTTTTTTTATTGTGGGGGTTAAGGAATCCATGATTGGCTCCTTCAAAGGTATAGAAAGATCTGGGCCCAGATTCTCCGATTGTGAGGCTACGTGACAAGGATTCGTAGTGTTTTACATGGAAAAAATCACACCGATGCTGCGACTGGTGAGGGGCTAGCGTAAAACTCCCGGCCTCCACGAAATAAACAGTCGCAGAATGGCCGGGTCCGTGGCCGCGCATTCGCACGGCAGCGACCTGCAGCAGTCATGCCGTAAAACATGGCGCCGGCCATGCACGGACCCAACCTGCCAGATACTGGCTGCCTGGACACCCCCCATCAGTTCCCTCAGCCCTTGCGTAAGCGCCCTCCAGCCAGCAGCACGGCTCCCATCCGACTGTGACGGTGCTGGACACAGTTTGCAGCCGCCACGCCGGGTTCCCGCATGGCTGGGACCAGAAGTGAACCGCCATCGTGAACTCGGCCCATCGGGGGCGGAACATCAGGGAGGGCCTTCAGGTGACGCTCTGAGGCCAGCCCAACGGCACGTGGCGCAACGATGCTGTTTCGCAGGGCGGAGAATGCGAAACCTGCGTCAAAGCTTTGACAAAGGGTCTTCTGGACTCAAAACATTAGCTCTTTTCTCTCCTTGCAGGTGCTGCCAGACCTGCTGAGATTTTCCAGCATTTTCTCTTTGGTTCCAGAGCTTACGTTCTGGAGAGGTAGAATCATCTCACCGATGGGTGGCAGATATGTGAGAAATTGGAGGAAGTCCAGGATAGAGCCTAGAGTTGTAGGGACAGGTCAACAGCGACTAGGGAAAGAGGGAGAGACAGGGAAGAGCAGACAAAAACACACAACACTAAGAGGTACAAAAGGGGAAGGGGGAGGAAATGAGGAAACTTAGGGGAACCACAGGAAGAAGCATGGAGGAGGGAGAGGGTGCAGGAACGCCCCCTCCTCCGAACCCACAAATCCTGCAACAAAAACCACAGAAGGAAGGGGGAGTGGAAGGCAGCATGGTAGCACAGTGATTAGCACTATGGTTTCACAGTGAGAGAGTCCCAGGTTCCATTCCCGGTTTGGTTCTCCCCGTGTTTGCGTGAGTTTCCTCCGGGTGCTCCGGTTTCCTCACTCAAGTCCCAAAAGACATGCTGTGAGGTAATTTGGACATTCTGAATTCTCCCTCTGTACCCGAACAGACGCCGGAATGTGGTGATTAGGGGCTTTTCACAGTAACTTCATTGCATTAAGCCTACTTGTGACAATAAAGATTATTAAAAGGGGAAGCGGGGGGAGGGGGAAGGAAGAAGAAAAATCAAGAAAGCATGTATGTACATAAGAACTATATAGACTGTAAATATCAGACGCAAAGTTTCACTATGTAAAATTGAAAATGCCAATACAAACACTTTCTTTTTTTTTTTAAAAAGGATTGTGGGAGCAGGAAGGAAATTATTACAGATAATTTCCTGGCTTCCAACTGGTTAGATAAGAACACACCCAAGCAAAATTATTCCCCAACTCAGCTGGAAAACCGAACCAAACATGAAGGAACAGTGTGTTTTTAAGACTAACAGTCCAAGAAGAAAATAGTTGTTGTTACACCTCAATCTTGAGTCAGCCCGCATTACGGACAAAACACTCAAATTGTCGTACAACAATCTCCTTTAATGTATCTTACCAAGTTAACCCAAAAGTATCAAAACCCTACTATTAAGGGTATTAAAAGCTCTGTTAAAAGTATCAAAATTCTGTTCTGCAAAAGTATCAAATCTCGTGGTTTGGACCTAAATACCAACCGTTAAGAGGCAAGATGATCAGACTCCCCTGGATCCCGATGTCCCTTCTGGGTCCCGGACCCAGGGCACAGCTTCTTATGATGGTTATTCCTTCAGGTTATCATTTCAGAAGTCTCCTTTTATACAGATCTTGCTCGTGCTTCCAGTCACGTACTCACAGGACAACACTAATTAATCACTGCCTTTTCTGGTCACAAATGCTCAAGAGTCGTGACTTACTCTGGTCGTAATTTGATCAGGAACATGGCACACAATGGCCTGTGTTTGATTACTTATTTATTCAAGGCATATCAACAGCACAGTCCAATCCACTCCTGTGCTCTTTCCCAGGATGCAAATCCTGTTCTTCACTGAAGCTCTTTTATCCATCAGGCTTTCCTGGTATCTTCACTTTACTAATGCCTATAGGCTACATTGTGTTGCAAGTAGTAAAGAAAAAAAGGGGTATATGCGTGAAAGATTAGCCTGTCTTTCCTCACTCCAAATGTTGATGGGCTTATTATTTTTTCTGCTCCTTTCCTTTCTGTTATCAAACTGAATATGTATTGTGTATATTATTTTTTAATTGTAATATATATATTGTTTACAGCCTATCTACATTTTTGAGTTCAGGTAAATGTGTGATTTATCTTTTACTTTTCAGTCTTCCAGAGCTTCCCGATGGGCTGATCCTGATCACTTTGCTCAGCGGCAGACCTGCATGAACACGTTTGCAACTTGGTTTGGATCCATGCCATTGATCCACTCCCAGATGAGACTTGACCCAGTTCTCTTCAAAGACCAAGTCTCCATACTGAGAAAGAAGTATCGGGATATTGAGCGACTCTAACAAACACACAGTCATTGGACAGCATTGTGATTAAAGCCAGCCTATAGAATGTCCATCCTGAGCTCAGTAAATAACACTTTGTGCAAGGTGACTCTTGGCTATGGTGCATCCGACAGACTTTCCTGAATCGAGAATTTCTGTTATCGGCTTATTGACTGACTGACAGATTTATATGGCCATTAGAATTTTTTTAAATCATTTTCTCAATCCTGAGTGACCGATCTGAGACTTTGTCGGGAGGAACATAAATCAGAAGACCATGAATTTGAAAGTGTGAAGATCAATTAACAATTATTTCATCAGCACTGTGAAGAACAAAGTAAAACACTATTCAGTTAATCACAATCGAGTGTCTTAAATTTTGGCCTGAACTTAATTTAAGGCTAATTTATACCACTTAAGCTGGGCTTGCATTAGGAAAGTGAACAATGTTTGCAGTGGGTAGCCATCAGGCTTGTAATGGAACGGGGATTAGGACTGTCATGACTGAGCGTGTGTTGGGTTTCACCAATAATGTCTGCCATGTTTACTGTTAGCATGCAAAAGAAGTTTTTTAAAAAACACACAACCATGCTCACTACAGGATAACCCTTATTATGTACGTAGGAACTCCATCCTCATCAGTTGTGGGAGGAGAGGGTGGGGAAATCTGACAAGCAAATAGAAATTGCTAAGTTGAAATATGTGCACATACTTGCATGTTAATATGCTTTCAGATGACTTCCTGTATGGCTTTCACAGGGTCACTGGGCTGACCTTTGAAATTGAAACATTGGCTGTGTATTTTAAAGTGAATGGCACATATGGTGCTCATACAAGGGGTAGCTCCTTGTTTCTAAAAGTTCTATTTTTTAAATGGCAGGGCTATGTTAGCCTTTGCTCACAGGTACTTGAATGTCTGAAGACTTGAAGGAGTGCTGAGTGTGGCCTTTTAATCACTTTATTTTGGTTAATAATGGTTCAGCCTAGTTTTTATATCTGTAATTCATTTATTTTAATAGAAATCCCAGTTCATCTCGTGTGCTGAATCTCCAATCAACTTTTAGACATTTCATAATTAAGGATGTGAAAAATGGGCCTTGTTATAATGTACATAATCTTGTATATTTATTATTCTGACAGAATTATGTATAGTGTATGGTTACAAACTGACAAAGCAATGTGGGAATAATTAGATGGTTAACTGTAAAGCAAAACAAAAATTATTTTGTATAAGATGTACATTTCTGAGGTTTTCTAACATTTCCAATGTTTTACATAGTGTCTCATTGCTTTATATAAAAAATAAATTCCCTACTGGTTGGAATAACACAACTACACACAGTTAGTGGGATTAAACCTACAAAGGAGTGGAGAGAATACAAAGCCATATATTGTGATTTACTGCATTAGCTTTCAAACGGTTATAGTTCCATCAAAAGTAGCCTTTGTATAGATAGTATCACCAAAGACTCTTCCATCTGATACACAGATATCTTCATTAATTTAATTGTATTCTTAGAAACATTTGCAAGTAAAATATGTCTGCTATTGAACATGAACATCGTAAAATGGATTTTTGTTTTTTCACTACATTTTCTGCTGCTTTTCTGTTTTCAATTTTTTCTGTAGCTTGGGAGCTTTTGCACACTTCCTGTTGTCTACCATTCTTTGTGTACCTTTACAAATGTATACTGATGTAATTGTATGTCACAATTATTGCTAGCTAGTTCTGGTAAGGGAGAGGTTTACGTGCTGGACTGCTGTCACCCAGAGCCATTACAGTTGCAGTTTTCTTTCCCCCACTCAATTTCTTTGCCATTTGGCGATATTTTTCTTACATTTGGAATGTCCGTTTTTCTTTGGACTAATTGCATAAAATTTGCAAACAAGGCAGAGAGGAAGTAGGGTTGCAAATAAACTGGTAAAATTGAAGAAAAAGAGAACAGCTTTAAACATCAAGTCCCTAGGTTATTTTATTGCCTGTTGATGACTTTTCTACATTCTTAAAATTCTTGATTTTGCATTTTCTGCAAGTTCAGTGGTGGTTGTCTGTGGTATAAAAATATGAATCTTCAATTAAGTAATCAGTGCAGTTGAAGAAATTCTGGCAAGTAAATGTGATTATTTTTTTTTAAGCACTGAAAGGTAATGTAAATTATATATTTTTTAAAGTAGACAAATTTGTTTAAACTCTAAACCAACCTTTTAGAATTTTACATGTTTAGGTTTAAAGAGTCGACAGTCAGCAGATTATCTGCTGAAGTGGGTTGAGGTTGCTATCATCAAGTTTGGAATAACTCTAGTTATGAAAAAAAAACTAATTGCAACATATTTAAATCTAAAGATACTGTTAAAATATGATCGGAGAAATGGCTTCCTACCTTTCATTGTTGAGCAAAGCTGAATTTTTAAAATTTTATTAGTGTTCATATAATCATGATTCCCAACAGTGCAGAAGGAAACCATTCGGCCCACCAACCCTCAAAGAGCACCCTACCTAGACCCACACCCCCTCCCTATCCCCTTGACCCTAACTAATCTTTGGACACTAAAGGGCAATTTAGAATGGCCAATCCACCTAACCTGCACATCTTTGGTGAGGAAACCAGAACTCCCAGAGGAAACACACACAAGCACATGTTGTGGGAAGCAGCTTAGACTTGATTTGTTTTTAAAATAAATAATAATATGAATTATTTTGCTGAGTGAATTACAGTCAAAGATTTATGTTTGAATGTAGCCCTTTTCAGAACAGGTACAGAAAACTGGAACTGTATCTCTCTGGAGCCACTCCAGACACTAAAGCTCTTCAAGACTTCCATAGCACATACAGGAAAAATAAATTCCATGTAAACCTTCAATCCAGTCCCGCCATGTTTTCAAGTCTTACTCAGAGGCAGAAATGATTATATTAGGGTGATTCAGATAATTCTTCCCCAAGATAGACCTTTTGCTTCAGGAGCACTGGAATAATTGTTAGGTGATTACTGACATTCCTGGGGAATTTTTCTTTTCAGTCCCAAGGTTACATATTCTACTGCTGCATATTTCTTTATGGTTATTAATTTTGCCTATTTATAATGTTCGTCCACAAAGTATTCCATTAACCCTCATACCACACCACACCCTACATTTCTGCCTCTGTAATTAGTAGTATTACATTGGTTCACTTTTATAGCTATAAATGATTTAAAAAGACTAGAAAATAAATGGAAATTTTGTAAGATTTGTTTTTGTTAAAAATAAATGATATTTGATAATACTCTTTGATATCTCAATTTTCTTAGTGACTAACCCTTCAATAATTATTTTTGTTGTGTCTTGCATGTTTCATGTGGTTTTCCAGTAAATGTAAGCACATCCTCCCCTTGTGCATTTTGCTCTTCATGAGTTGTGTTTTATATGTGATTCTGGGAAGACTAATCAAATGCTTTGTTCATTTAGTCTTCTCAGATTGCAGAAATGACTGAGGGCCTCTTTTCTGATGCAATGGCTCCATGTTGTGACTTTTGTACCCCTTAGTTTCTTGTGGAAAATTCTAAATGTGCCACCCTTTTCAGTTTGCCATCTTCTGTATTGCTAAAGACATTACACTTTTTGGGTTGTTTGTCAGACATTCTAATAAACTATTGCAGGCTTTTTTTTTACATTATTTTTATGGGATGTGGGCATTGCTGGCTAGGCCAGCATGCTTTTGCCCATCCGCATGGGATTAGGCGTAGCTCATGGGATATGGGGTAATGTATTGAGATGGATAGAAAACTGTTTGGCAGACAGGAACAAAGAGTAGGAATAAACAGGTCTTTTTCCAAATTGAAGGCAGTGACTGGTGGGGAGAAGCGCTCGGACTCCAGCTATTCACAATATATATTGATGATTTAGATGAGGGAACAAGATCTCCACTATCTCCAAATTTGCAGATGGTGCAAAGCTGGGTGGGAGGGTGAGCTGTGAGGAGGATGCAAAGTTCTTTGTGTGATTTGGGCAATTTTGAGTGATTGGGCAAATAAATGTCAGGTGCAGTTTGGATGAATGTGAGGTTATCCACTTTGGTAACAAAACTGAGAAGGCAGAATATTATCTCAATGGATATAAATTGAAAGAGGGGAATGTGCAACAAGACCTGGGTGTCCCCGTACACCAGTCCAGTAAGCATGCAATGCAGCAGGCGGTAAAGGAGACAAATGGTATCTTGGTCTTCACAGGAACAGGGATGTCTTGCTGCAATTATGCAGGGCCTTGATGAGGCCACAGCTGGAATATTGTGTGCCATTTTGGTCTCCTTATCTGAGGAAGGATGGTCTTGCTATAGAGGGAGAGCAGAGACGTTTTACTAGACTAATTCCTGGAATGGCGGGACTGACTTATGAGGAGAGATCGAGTCAGTTCTGACTTCAGAAGAATGAGGGGAGATCTCGTAGAAATCTATAAAATACTGACGGGCTTAATGCAGAATGGATGTTCCCGGTTCATAGCACCCCTATGGTGCAGAAGGAGGCCATTCGGCCATTGAGTCTGCCCCGACCCTTCAAATGAGCAGACTACACATTTTCACTCACCCAATGGCCCCTCCCTGCCCCCGTAACCCCATAACCTAACCTGCACATCCCTGGACACTAAGGGGCAATTTAGCATGGCCAGTCTTTGGACTGTGATGAAACCGGAGCACCTGGAGGTAACCCATACAGACACTGGGAGAATGTACAAACACCACACAGGCAGTGACCCAATTGAACCTGGGTCCCTGACGCTGTAAGGAAGCAGTGCTAACCACTGTGCCGATGGTGGGGGAGTCCAAAACCAGGGGACACAGTCTGAGGATAAGGGATAGACCATTTAGGGCTGAGATGAGAAATTTCTTCACCCAGAGAGTGGTCAGCCTGTGGAATTCACTGCCACAGAAAGCAGTTGAGGCCAAAACACTGGGGGCAGGTGTCTCCAATTGCCGATGGCCGAAACGCGATGGGGCGGAGAATAGGTTCCGACTGCAAAATCACGGCGGGCACCAATTTGACGGCAAATCGTGATTCTCCGTCACCTCAAGCGGTGTCGATGTGTACCGGAGTGCTGGTACAGTAAACACCATTTGCAAATCATTAGTGGGCCCAACCTGGTATTCTCCGTGATTCTCCTCCTCCTTAATTTGTTCAAATAGAATCATATGATAGTACAGTGCGAAAAAGAGATTTTTGGTCCATCAAGGCCCAACTACCTCAAGTCTCTGGAACGTTTCTAATTGATTGACCATGGATGAAGTCCACCCTTGGTGGATTCTCCCGTCACTTCGATGGAGGAGTATTCCACAAAGAAAAAAGACCGATTTACAGTCTAGGTTGATGTTGTCTCCTGTGATGTTAGGCCATGTCCCGATTTGCATGGCCGATTGCAAATACTGCATATGAAGTCAGTATTAGAGGAATGGAAGGAAGCATTGGCTTTGTGCTGCTCCTGCTTGTCCCGAAGACATTTAACATGTCAAAATTGCTTGATGACAGAGACTTCTCCACTTGGGTCTGTACAAGGTTATTTTTTTCTATGGATTGGAATGCAGCTTGCAAGCTCTGAAATGGCTTCAGGTTGCCTTTATATCTAAGTTTGTATATCCTATGGTGCAGGTTCCTGTGCTTTTCTGTCTATAGAGTACAGCCTTTAGTATGAATGAATCCTCCATGCGGAACTATTTGACTCAGCGAAGCTGAGCTCTGATGAGCGATGTTCTCAATGCCAGATATGCAGCACTTTGCAAGAACCTCTGTGTTGGGGATTTTGTCCTGACACCTGCTGTTGCAAATAGATCTCTCAGCGAAGATTCAATGTTTTTGAGTGTTTTTGTAGACCACTGGTAGACCTTTATCTTTTGTTCTGAGACAAACTCCATTCCCTTTCCAAAGTCTTGAGTGAATTTGCCAAATACTGAGCTTGCTTGTATCAGATACTGGTTGATTTCATCCAGTGTGGTGTTATTGGAGGGGATATTCTAAGGGAGCAAAACTTGTGTACCAAACAGAGATGTGTGTTGTTGATGGTGACTGTGGAATCTTTGAGTACGTGGGCAGAGGACATTAATGCCAGATGTTGTTTTTTCCATTCTTATTGTCATGCCAAATCACTGAGGCTAGAGTAAAGCGATCAGCAAGCAGCTGATTAGCCTCTGGAATATGCTATGAGAGCGTAGTTGCCTGCAAAGAAGAGTTCACTCAGTAGTTGTTCATACAGACAAATGAATTAGGATCAGGAGTGGACCACTCTACCCTTTGAGTGCTCCACCATTCAATAAGATCATTGCTGATCTGATTGTAATCTCAACTCCGCAATAATTCCTACCGTCTACCCTTTCATCCCCTTGCATATCAAGAATTCATGTACCTCTACTTTTAAAATATTCAAGGAATCTGCGTACACTGTCTTTTGAGGAAGAGATCCAAAGACGCTCAATACCCAGAGAAAAAGATTCCTCTGTCCTAAATGCGGCAACCCCTTATTTGTAAATCATGATCCCACAAGAAAAAACATCCTCTCCGTATCGAACTTGTCAAGACCCCTCAGGATCTCGTGTTTCAATCAAGTTACCTCTTACTCTTTTGAATTCCAGTAGGATACGAGACTAGTCTGTCCAACCTTTCCTCATAAGACAACCTGCCCAATCCAGATATTATTTTAGTCAACCTCTGAACTGCTTCAAACGCTTCCTTAAATGAGACCAATACCGTACACACTACTCCTGGTGTATCTCACCAATGCCCTTTGTAACTGAAGCATAACCTCCCTCCTTTGTATTCAATTCCCATGGCAAATTATAATATTCTATTAGCTTTTCTAAATACTTGCTGTACGTGCATACTAACCTTTTTTAATTTATGCACTAGGCCACCCAGATCACTCTACATCTGAGTTCTGCAAGCTCAATTTCAATAACATGCATTTTTATTTTTCCTGCTAAAATGGACAGTTTCCCACTTTCCCACATTATACTCCAATTGTCAGATCTTTGACAAGCAAACCACTCATTACACCTTACAACCAGAAAGAGACACTTTTATGACTGCCCTCTGTTTCCTGTAAGCTAGCCAATCTTATCCATGCTAATATGTTACCCAGTATACACATGAGCTTTTATTTTGCACAATCTCTGATGCAGCCTTTTCCCAAAGGTAGAGGAGTCTAGAACTAGAGGGCATAGGTTTAAGGTGAGAGGGTGGAGATACAAAAGAGACTAGAGGGGAATTTTTTTCATAGAGGGTGGTGAGCATCTGGAACGAGCTGCCAGAGGCAGTGGTAGAGGCGGGTTCAATTTTTTCCTTTAAAAAACAGACAGTTACATGGGCAGAGTGGGTATAGAGAGGAATGGACCAAATGTGGGCAACTGGGACTAGCTTAGTGATAGAAACTAGGTGGCATGGACAAGTTGGGCAGAAGGGCCTGTTTCCATGCTGCAAACATTCTATGACTGAGCACCTTATCAATTGCCTTCTGGAAATCAAAATACAGCACATGCACTGGTTCCCTTTTCACAGTTTATTTTCTCAAAGAATTCAAAGATGTCCTTTGCACAAAACTATTTTCACTCTACCTGATTACCCTGAATTTTTCCAAGTGCCCTGCTATAATGTCTTAAATTATAGCTTCTAACATTTTCCCACTTACAACTATTAAGCTAACTTGTAGTTTTCTGCTTTCTCCTTCCTTTTGAAAATGTTGCTATTTTCCAATCTATTGGAACTTTCCTGAATCCAGAGAATTTTGGAAAAGTTAAAACCAATACATCAAATATCTCACTAGCCACTTCTAAGAGCCTAGGATGAAGCCCATGGGGACTTGGCAACCTGCAAGTCCAACAATTTTGCTCAGTAGCACTTCCCTGGTGGTTGTAATTTATCTGAGTTTCTTCCTCCCTTCCATTTTCTGATTTACAGCTATTTCTGGGATGTTACTGGTATCCTCAGTGAAGACCAACGCAGAGCATGGGTTCAATTAATCTGCCATCTCCTTATTTTCCATTATTAATTCCCCAGGCACTCTCTATGGGACGAACACTCGGGAATGCCAATAGAAACTCTTACCCTTCCTTATCAATCTTTTGGTCATTCTTTTTTTTTATATTCTGTGTAATGTTCTTACCTGCCACTCATTTTTGTGCAATTAAATGATTAAGTTTGCTCCTATCTTTATTTTATTTTTTTGGTTAGGGTGGTGGATTCTCCCCTTGGGATTTTTTGTTCTTTTGGGGTGTATCCTGTGTATTCTGAAATGTCCCCTTGAATATCTGCCACTGCATCTCTATTACCCAATCCCTTAACCTAATTTGTCAGTTCACTTTAGCTAACTGCTTTTGTGCCCTCATAATTTCCCTTATTTAAGTTTAAAATGCTCATTGTGGACTTATTCCTTTCAAACTGAATGTAAAATGCAATCATCCAATTGCTGCTACCAAGGGGCACCTTCACTGAGATCAGTAAACCAATTTCACTGCACAATACCAGGTCTAATATAGCCAACTGTCTGGTTGGAGTTCTGTTCTAAGAAACTATCCAGAAAACATTCTATGAATTCCTCATCTAAGCTACCTTTGTCCATCTGATTTTCCCTCACTATATGCAGATTAAAATCCACCATGATTATTGTCGTACCTTTCCGACAAACACTCATTATTTCTTCCTTTTATACTCCACCCTCGCGTATGGTTGCTGTTAGAGAGGGCATGTCAACCATTCCCACTAGTGACTTGTTGCCTTTATCATTTCTCATCTCTACCCAGACCATTTCTAAATCCTGGTTTCTCCTGAACTTGGGTCATCCCTCTCGAATGCGCTAATGTCACCATTAATTAACAAAGCCATCCTTTCACCTTTTCGTAGCTTCATGTCCTTTGTAACGTACCCTTCAATAGTCAAGTCCTAATCTTTGTCATCCTGCAGCCATGTCTTTGAAATGGTGATTAGATTGTACTTGCTTATTTTTATCATATTTGCACTATCAGTTCATCAGTTTTGTTTTGAATGCCTGTGTGCATTCAGATATGCAGCTATTAGTTCTGTCCTTTTATTATTTTTGTAACCTCTACCCTATGTTCAGTGGGGTCCCGCAGGGATCAGTGTTGTGACCCTTGCTGTTTGTGGTTTATATCAATGATTTAGATAAGAATGTAGGAAGATTGATCACTAAGTTTGCGGATGATCCAAAAATTGGTGGGTTGGTAAATAGCGAGGAGGATAGCCTTCAGTTGCAGGAGGATATAGATGGGGTGGTCAGATGGGCTGCTCAGTGGCAAATGGAATTCAATCCAGATAGATGTGAGGTGATGCATTTGGGCAGGACAAACCAGGCAAAGGAATACATGATAAATGGCAGGACCCTGGGAAGTACCGAGGATCAGAGGGACCTTGGTGTACATGTACTCAGGTTCCTTAAGGTAGCAGAGCAAGTGGATAGAATGGTTAAAAAGACCTATGGTACACTTCCATTTATTAGCCGAGGCATAGAGTTTAAGAGCAGGGAGGCTATGCTGGAACTGCATAAAACGTTGGTTCGGCCACAGCTAGAGTATAGTGTGCAGTTCTGCAATCCACATTATAGGAAGGAAGTGATAGCACTGGAATGGGTGCAGAGGTGATTTACCAGGATGTTGCCTGGGCAGGCGAGTTTTAGTTATGAAGAGAGACTTGGATTGAAATGTATAAAATTATGAGGGGCATAGAGTAGACAGGAAGGAACTTTTCCCCTTAGACGGGTCAATGACCAGGGAGCATAGATTGAAGATGAGGGACAGGAGGGTCAGAGGGAATGTGAGGAAAAACGTTTTTACCCTGAGTGTGGTGGGAGTTTGTAACTCGCTGCCTGAACAGTGGTGGCGGTGGAGACCCTCATAACATTTAAGAAGTATTTAAATGTGCACTTGCAATCCCAGGGCATTCAAGGTTATGGGCAAGTGCTGGAAAATGGGATTGGAATGAATTAGGTGGTTGTTTTTGACCGGCGCAGACATGATGGGCCGAAAGGCCTTTTCCATGCTGTTTGACTCTAGCCTTATCTGCTGACATGCTCTTAGATTTGTATTCACTACTCTGTCCCTTCCTGTCACATTAGTACCTTTCCCTCTTGCCTTTTCTCTACTCATTGATTTACCACATCTTCTCAAATTTGATGCCTTGCCTCCACTATTTAGTATAAAACCCTTTCTACTTCCCTAGTTATGTGGCTCATTAGAACACGGTCCCGGCAAAGTTCAGGTGCAGACCGTCCCAATGGGATATCCCCCGTTTTCCCCAGTACTGGTCCCCAGTGCCCCTTAAACGGGAACACACTTCTCACACACCAGTCTTTGAGCCACATATTCATCTCTCTAATTTTGTATACCCTGGCCTATGCCAATTTGTACATGGTGCGGGTACTGTAAAGATTATTTCCTTTTGCAGTTCCGCCTTTTAGTGCCTCGCCCTTCAAACTTTCCATCCAGAACTTCTTTCCTAGTTCTATCTGAGTCGTAGTACCTACATGGACCACGACAATGGATCGCCCCACCCTCCCATTGGACCATGACAACTGGACCCTTCTCCCATTGCAAATTCTCCAGCCTGGAGCAGATGTCATGAATCCCAGCACCAGATAGGCAACACGACCATCTGGACTCTCACTCCTTGCTGCTACAGAGAACAGTGTCAATCTCCCTCGCTATACTATCCCGTACAACCACTACACTATGTGCTCCCCCCACTTAAATAACTTCCTGTACCACTGTGCAATGGTCACTCAGTTCATCTACCCTGCAGTCACCATTCTCATCCAAACAAGCTGAGAAACCTGTTGGAAAATTGCAGAGTCTGACACTCCTGCCTTACCTGTGCCACTCGCAGTTACACACTCCTTGCTAAATGAGAAGGCCCCGTCTGCGGAAGCAAATCCTCTTGCTTTCCACAGGGGTAGGAATTCTGTAAGGCTGTTGCAGACATAGAGGCTGTCCGAATATATGTCTGCTGGGCTGGGGAAGGAATCTGGGTGTTCCACTATGTATGCAATGACCGCAAGCTCTGCTGCCTGCGCGCCTAAGTGTCCTGGAAGTTTTATTGCTATTTCTTCTAGGGCACGTCTCTGCGCGTCTTCGACGTAAATGCCGCATCCTGTTATGCGCTTCCCTTCTAATATTGTGGAAGATCCATCCACATATATCCTAATGGGTTCACACGTGTCTGGGGGCTCTGGGTTGAACTACCTATCTTTCGGGGGGGGGGGTGTTTTAGCAATAAAGGGGCCTGTGTTGTGGTGTGGAGAGATAATTTCACATTCATGGGGGGTTCCCGGGTACTGTAGGTTGTCGGCTAAAAAGGTGTGGGTCTTTGTCCTTTTAACAGTGATGTTCCATCCCTGCAAAAGAAGGGTCCATCTAGCTGCTCTTATTTGACTAACTGTCCCGTCCTTGAGTCGCCCGTCCAGTAAAAGTTGGGTGGGGGTGTGTTCCGTCAGGATTGTGAAAGGGTTTAGTCCGGTTATGTAAGAAAAATACTGACCTGCCCAAAAAACTGCGAGCAGGTGCCTTTCACAGGCTGAAAATCCCTGCTCCACAGCATCTAAAACTCTGGAGGCGTAAGCCACGGGCCTTAACTGTTTGTGCCGTTCCTGGAGGAGCACGGCCGAAAGGGTGCAGTCTATAGCGTAAGGGGAAAGCGGGGCTGGAACTTGTAGTTCGAAGGCTGCTATGAGTGCTCTTTTCAAAGAGTCCACAGCATCTGTATGCTGTGGACGCCAGTCCCAGGGGGCTCCTTTCTTTAGGAGGTCTGAGAGGGGCGCTGCCTTGCTGGCGAAACCGTCAATGTGGTTTCAGCAGTAGCCAACCAGTCCTAAAAACGACCGGAGAGCTGAAACGTTCTGGGGAAGGGGCAATTTAGCAATCGAGTCAATCCTTTATTGCTCGATCTCGCGTTTACAGTGCTTGATAATTGTTCCCAAATTTTTCACCTTGTGTTCCAAAATCTGTGCCTTTTGGGGGTTTAATTTACATCCAATTGTCTGCAGGAGTTCAGACAGAAGCTCGATGTGCTCTTCCTTGGTGTCTGTCTGCAGTAGTAGGTCTTCTATGTACTGGACCAGACATTCGGGGCGAGAAAATTTGGCTAAACCATTTGCCAGCTGTCGGTGGAAAATGAAGGGGGAGTTGTGGAACCCTTGTGGCAGGCATATCCACGTGTACTGCTGGTTTTTAAAGGTGAAGGCAAAGTTGTACTGGCACGCCTTTGCCAATGGACTGGACCAGAATCCATTATTAATATCCCAAACCGTAAAGTATCGGGAATTGAGTCCCTGCTTGAGCATGGTCTCGGGACTTGTGGGGGCTGCTGCAGGGGTGATTTTGTTGAGTTCCCGGTAATCGATGGTCAGTCGCCATGATCCATCGGGCTTTCTCACTGGGCAAATTGGGGCATTATTAGTGGAGGCTACTGATCTAAGTACGCCCTGCTCTAATAAGCTGTCGATTACTTTTGCGATTTCTCCCTCTGCCTCTTGGGGAAATCCATATTGCTTCTGGGGACTAGGGTCAGGTCCTGTGATTTGTACTGAACCAGTCATCTGGCCACAGTTGTGTTTGTGGGTCGCAAATGCTGCCCTGTTCTTTTGTAAAACTGCCCTAACTTGCTTGTCCGTGCTAAGCGTGGTCGGATTAAACCAAAATTTGCCTACTGTGCTAATTTTATTGGCGTATTCCCCTATTGTGAGCGTTGCGGGGGCTCCTGCAGATTTTCCCATTTTCCAGACACATTGACTGGATCAAAGGGCAGGTTGTAGGAATTCATAAAGTCAATTCCCAAAATGTGTTCTGCTGTGTGGGGTAGATCGACTAAGACTACGGGGTGCTTGGTGGTGATGTTGCCGATTTGAATGGGTACAGGGGCTGTGATGTGTCCCTGCTGTGAGTGGCCTGTAAAGCCACTGACGGTGATGGTGGCTGTAGTGGGCCACGTGTCCTTTTGAAACATGGTGGAGGAATTTATTGTGGTGCGGGACCCTCCTGTGTCCCATAGAAATTCGATGGGCTGTCCCCGAATTTTCGCTGCAACTACCGGTCGTCCGGACCTATCCCAAAGGGTGTCGCAGACCCAACTGGGGGAGCCCGAACACCGTCAGTCCATTCCGTTCAGGTCCGTCTGATCTGAACGGGTGCTCACACTATGTATGGGCTTTGTCTTATTCTTACTTAGAGTGCCTGTCTGCTGGACTCTCTGTGGCTTTCGTGGGGCATTGCATTCTCTTGCAAAGTGTCCCAACTGTCCACAGTTCTAACACCTCCTGTGACTTTTGTGGGGGGCTGTTCTTTCCTTCATTTACCCATGCGGGGTTCTGGTGTGATTTTACTGCTTGTATGTCTGCTTCTGCCTTCTTTTCTTCGGGATTTTTAACTGCGGGTTTGTTTTGTACAGACTGCTCCCAGGCGCGGGACAATCTTTTTATGACCCATTTCTCATTATGAGCCTCCTCTAAGGGATCATAATTCGCACAAGCTTTTTGTCCTGTTTCTGTGGCATGGGAGATAAGGGTGCGGGTCCGTTTGGCCATGTTGTCTGGGGTCAAATATGCGCGGTCTAAGTCTCCAAAAACTGCTGCAAAATGGATCCACAGGCGTCCAGCAAACGCTGTGGGGTGCTCGGTTTTCTTTTGCCTGCATTTATTGAGGCCATCTACGGGGTCACCCCGGTTATACCCGATCGCATCCAGGATCGGTATGCATTTCTGCAAGGGTGCCTCCTCCTACATTCTGTGGGTCGGGAAGGGCTGCTACGACCGAAGGGTCTAAACTCAAAACCGTGAGCTTTACTTGCTCTCGCTCATCCAGGCCGTACATGGTCGCCTGCTGCTTTACTCTGGCAAAGAAGTGGTGGGGGTCTGAGGTGGGGAGGAACGGTGTGATTTTCTCGCACGCGTCCCGTCCTGTTAAGGGGGTGGTATACAGAAATTCCGTGTCGTCCGATGTGGCTGTGCGGTGGGTGGTTACTGGGTTCATTGGAGCCTGAATTATCTGCTCTGTGGGGGGTTGGGGCACTTTTCTCTTTTGGGGCTTTCATTGCGCACATGTTCCCTGAATATATCTCTGCACTGTCTCATTTAACTCTTCCCAATCAGGGCCGTCTTCCTCATCTAACTTTGCTCCAAAGGTTTCCTGGAATCCTTTCTGAACCGAAAGCAGAGATTGCAGTTCTGCAATCTGCTTCCGGCACTTTGCATGGTCTAGTGAGCTTTGTCTTTGCTCTGTGGTGGCAGCATGGAGTGCTCTTAACGCTGCCTTTAGGTCACTATACTGCCTCTGCAATGTTTCTACCTGCTTCTCGGTTTCTTCTCGTACCAGGACTGCACGTTGTGTGTCCTGATAGGCCTTTTCGTATTGGGACTGGAAGCTGCTTAAGTGTGCCAGACAAGACTGGTGTGCCCACTTGGCATCCTCCACCTCTCCATCTTTTGCTGCCAACTTCCTTCTCAATTCCAAATTCTCCTTTTCTACCTCGCTTACATCGACCTTACTCATTCGATGTATGCCCTCAACTTCTTTCCGGAGCGTACTAACAACCTCCTCTGTGCCTCGCAATTGTGCCAAGCAGGACACGATTGCCATCGGCTTGCGAGCTTTCCCTAAGCTCTTTTTGTGGATCTCGCTCAGGTTCTCCCACCAAGTATGTCCTATACTCCTGGGGCCTGATTCCTCGTTGTCACAGAATTCGCTCCAAAGGAACCATCCTTTCCCTTTGAGGTACTTCCTGATTTCTTCTTCCCATATGGGGCACTGTCCTACTCTACTGTTGCTGGTCGCTGCGACTGCAAATTCCTCTGGGTTCATGAGGCGTTGCATTGCCTGCATTGCCAACTTTCTTATCTGAATGCTTCTTTTAAATTTGGAACAAGGGGGGACTAAGGCGGTGCTGTAATTACGGGTACGGCTTTCACTAATTTCCGAAATACAAACTCACGGCGGTTTTGTCGCTACAAAAAATCTATCAGTTTTACCTTATAGCCCTGTTAGTTATGCATGCATACACACACTTCCGAATTATGAGGATTGATCAGAACTGCTTGAACACTTGTGGTTTTCTGTTCCCAATTGGATCTCTAATTCAAATTTTTGGGTTCTCCCGGAGTGGTTAAGCCACTTCTAGATCGGATCCCGTCAGGATGTCACCAGTAATATGTTGCTAACTTTTTGTTGGTTCAATTGGCTCGGTTTTATAACCTTTGCTCTCAAGTCACCAGGTAACTTTATGATACCGCCACGAGGTTCAAGTAATGACCAATAACTCAATACACCGATTAGTAAGATTCAAATCAAAGCACATTTATTATACACAGTAATCGCTACTCATGCATAAATTCTACTTCTAAGCTACTTCTACAACCAACATGCCTATACTTAACTTCGGACTGGCCCACCAGGTCAGGGGAACAAATGGCCTTTCGTTCGGGTTCTGAGTCTGCGGGATTCGAAGTTGATACGGATTGGTAGCTAGGAGCGCCTATCTCATAGCGCGTGTTGACTTGAGACTTACCGGATATCGGCGGCAGTTGAACCGGTCACTGTCAACGGTTGGTTTGCGCTGATGAGTGACCTGGTCAAGAAGAACAATTTGAACTTGGGGGCTTAACTTTATAGTCCCCAGGGGCTTCCCGCCTTTCAGGGCAGACCCTGTACCTAGTTCCAAGTGATTGGACTGTGTTCCAATCGCTTGGTTCGATTTTCTCCAATACTGGAGCGGTTCCCTGATCGATGGGCGGTCTTGAGGTGCTCGTTCACCTCCTTTGTGTTGGCTCCTGCTGATGCCGAGGAGTCTGGCTTTGCTTTGTGTGTCCAAAATGTTACTTATTGTTCCCGGGGATTGCTCATCAGTATGCAGATGGCTGTTACTTTGTTATGCTGATGGTCGCTGGTATCGATGTTGTCTGGTTTTTGCAGAGGTAAATACACAGCAAACCTGCAGCCACTGGTTTCAGTCTTGTTGGCTGATTTTCCCATCAGCCTTTGTCGTTCGCCATTTTAAATCAGGAGTTGGCCACTTTAGGTGGCTACAAGCCCTCCTTGTGATCCTAACGCGAAGCGTGAAAGATCACATAACTATGTTGCTTTCCATTCCCTGACCTGGGGGGCACTTCTTTCATGGCCTCTACACTGACCATAACTATGCAAAAAAATTTTAACTGACAATTCTAAGGGGCGCTATGTCAAACAGGGACATGCATTACAAAACAATAAACTGGGAACCTCTAACTATTCTTGATACACTCACTTAAACATTTCATCATTCCACCTTCCTCAACCATACAAACAAAATCATAGCAGTTTATACATATTTTTCCTGGCTTGGCAGTCAAGCTCAGGATCGTACAATTTGCTCATGAACAGTTCTTTACATTTCTTTATTTACAATAAAACCACAAATGAATGCTCTTTATTATAGATCGCGGGGGTCGGGGGTCTGGTCGTATCCGAAAATAGGGGATCTGATCCTATATACCGGGGTTCGAGGGCATTCGGCTCTCCTTCTCCATTTCCTTAGACTCATAGTCTGCACGATGCAGCAGAGTATCGCCAATACTAGTAAGGTTTCTATTACATATGACAGAGAGTATCAGGTTATAAACCTGGCACACCAAGATAGTGTGGTGTCGCTGGTGACTGGGCTCTGGGTACTGTGGGGAAGTGAAACATTAACGGCTGGGGGGCTTGAGGTCATGGGGTTCGCGGTCACTCGCAACCAAATGTCCATTAAGATAAGCAATCCGGAGGATGTCTTCATGGTGCTTCTTCTTTTCTTTCCTTCTCTTCTCCGGTCCTGGAGCTTCTGGAGTTCTGTGGAAACAAGCATAGTGTCTGTAACTATTTTGGTTTAACATCTCATATGATCGTCTGTCTGTCCTTTAGTGCCAAAATTCTCCGTTTATAATTGGTCACTATGTGTGACTCCCTCATTTTTTTTTCAAAACCGAATTTTAGGACAAGACACACTTTCAAATAATGAACCAGTGCGAGCCGTCTCGCAGACTGTGCAATTTACCATCCAAATGTTTCAGGATGTAAATAGCAGAGGGTTGGCAACCTAAGGGTTACCTGAAACAAAACACAACTTTTTGAACTGAAATTGCCAAAATGAAGTGCGTATGGGCCGCGACAGGAAAGAGTTGGATGGAGTCCCCGGGTAGGACGGCTACCAATGCCGTGTCTCCCCTACCCGAGCGTAGTTGACCAGAGGGGGGGGTTCCCAGGCAGGGCGGATCCCAAGCCGTTTCTCCACTGCCTGAGCAACCGACAAGAGCAGGCAAGAAATGTAGTCATTGTGGTGGGCTGCCGTAGTGGTTCTTTCCCTCGAACCAGAAGGGCAGTTACGAACAGGCGTCAGGTACCGTAACAAGTCTCTGCAGACAAGCTAGTTCCGCTGAACTAGTGTCTGGCAATAGTGAGTCTCTGTGGGCAAGTCCTCAGAGGTTTCGGCCGAAAAGGCGTGGGGCCGTGACTTTTTTTTCAGTCTGACAAACAACATTTAACAATCTTACAAACAACATAAAACATGTGGCCGGTTCCATCAGAAAGGACACCACTTCTCCCAAGCAGTTCCTTTTAAAACATCATCTGGACACATCAGTTCTCGGTTGCGAACAGGGTCGCAGAGATATTCTCGGTTTGGGAGTTAGACCCAAGGTTGTCATCTTCTCCCGGGTTCCAAACTCTTGAGTGTATCAGGGCTGAAAGGGCTGCATGGTGTGAGGTGGGGTCGCTCTCGTCGTTGCGGACGAGTCGGAACGAGTTATCTCAGTGCCAATAGTTGGTGTCTAGTTGTGTGGGGACAGAATTGGGGTCGTTATGGTAGTTCGGTGGTCGGTGGTGGGGTTTGTTTAGGAAAGTGATCATGAAGAGATCACTCGGATCGTAGTCTGATTCGCTGGGTGTGGGTCCTGTTGCATGGGGATAGTAGTAGGGAGGCGTGCTGTGGCTATCGTCCGAGTCACAGTCGCTGTCTCTGCTGCTGCAGTCGGTGGCCGTTCCGGGGCGGAGTGTATATTTCGGGGGGTGGAGTCGAGGTCGAGTCCGTGGCTGGGCTGGATGTGTTGGGGGATGGTAGGGTTACGTTGGCTGTGGTGGGGCGTGGTGTGCTGCGTCGAGCATGACGTGGTGTGCGTGGTTAGACTGTGTTCCATATGCCTTCAGCTGGTTGATATGGAACCACGCAATCATACTGTTGGGATACTTTATTTTATATACGGAAGGGCTTACTTTGTCCGCAATGGAGTACGGACCCGAGTATTTTGGTGACAGGAATGTGCTGGGGTTATATATGGAGAGCATGACTTGTTTTCCTATACTGTACTCGGTCGCATGCACTGTCTTATTGAAACAAGCCTTGCTCTGTTTCTTTCTGGTACCCAATTTTACTGCGGCTGCTAGCTGAGCCGTTTTAACATTTTCCACTAATTGTTCTACTGCGTTCTCGTGTGTGAGGGCCGTCACTTCGGGGCTGGTCAAGTCTAAACCTAATAAAAATTCTGTGCCTTTCATGGGGCGTCCAATCATGAGGGTGTGTGGGGTGTAACCTGCGGAAGTAGAAATTGTGTTACGCAAAAACATCAGCGCGAAAGGGAGGACTGAGTCCCAAGTGGTGTTGTTTTGCTGGACCATTTTTCTGAGAGTGGATTTTAGGGTCCGATTCATGCGCTCCACGATACCACTCGACTGTGGGTGGTATGCTATGTGGAATTTTTGGGTGATGCCAAATATCGTGAGGACGTTCTGCATGACGCGTCCCGTAAAATGGGAACCTTGGTCTGATTCAATGCTGCGGGGGAGTCTCCATCTTGTAAAAATGTGGTGGGTCAAAATCTTGGCTGTGGTTTTTGCGCTGTTAGTTCGGGCTGGGAATGCTTCCACCCATTTTGTAAACGTGTCTAACACCACAAGTACATATTTATAGCCATTCCTGCAAGGGGGCAATGGCCCTATAAAATCAATCTGGAGGTTAGTCCAGGGGCCATTAACGGGTCGGGTGTGACTGAGCTCAGCCTTTTTGGCATATTTGTCCGGATTATTCTGGGCGCAGATAAGACCATTCTCAATGTAGTGATTTACATCCTCCTTTAAATTCGGCCACCAACAAAGCTGCTTGAGGTGGGCTGTAGTGGGATCGATTCCCTGATGTCCATGACCGTCATGGAATAAACAAATCAGTTGATTCCTGTCCTGTTCAGGAACCACATAATGGGTGTCTTTTAACACCACACCGTCATGTGTGGTCAGTGCATTTCCAAACCTCTCATTCCTGCTGAATAGTTTCCTTTTACAATCTCCCTGAGATTGTTGTCCTGCTTCTGGGCCTCCACTAGATCCTCGATCTTCGTCTGTGAGACCTGAACTGCATTCACTGGTGCGCTTTTGGGGGGTGTCCAAAAGTATCCGTGCCTAGAACCTGCTTTAGCCAGTGCGTCGGCTTTTACATTTCCAGGGAGGGGAGGAACGATGGTGACTACGAACTTTGACTATCCCAAAAGTCCTGTTCTGTGCTCTCTCTAAAATGTTGCGGAGCAATGGGGCTGAGGGGTATGGTTATCCGTCTGCGGATACAAATCCTCTTGCTTTCCACAGGGGCAGGAATTCCGTGAGGCTGTTGCAGACATAGAGGCTGTCCGAGTATATGTCTGCTGGGCTGGGGAAGGAATCTGGGTGTTCCACTATATATGCGATGGCCGCAAGCTCTGCTGCCTGCGCGCCTAAGTGGCCTGGCAGTTTCAATGATATTTCCTCGAGGGCGCGTCCCAGCGCGTCCTCGACATAGATACCGCAACCTGTTATGCGCTTCCCATCCAAGACTGTGGAAGATCCATCCACATAGATCTTTATGGGCTCACACGTGTCCGTGTGCTGGGGGCTCTGGGTTGAACTGGGGCTGTTTAGCACAGGGCTAAATCGCTGGCTTTGAAAGCAGACCAAAGCAAGCCAGCAGCACGGTTCAATTCCCGTAACAGCCTCCCCGAACAGGCGGCGGAATGTGGCGACTAGGGGCTTTTCACAGTAACTTCATTGAAACCTACTTGTGGCAATAAGCGATTTTCATTTTTCATTCATTTAATTCAACTACCTATCTTTCTGGGGGGGGGGTTAGCGATAAAGGGGCCTGTGTTGTGGTGTGGAGAGAGAATTTCACATTCATGGGGGGTTCTGGGGTACTGTAAGTTGTCGGCTAAAAAGGTGTGCGTCTTTGTCCTTTTCACAGTGATGTCCCGTCCCTGCAAGAGAAGGGTCCATCTAGCTGCTCTAATCTGGCTTACTGTACCGTCCTTGAGTCGTCCGTCCAGTTAAAGTTGGGTGGGGGGGTGTTCGGTGAGAATTTTAATGGGGTTCAGTTCAGTAATATATGAAAAATACAGCACTGCCCAAAATACTGCGAGCAGGTGCCTCTCACAGGCTGAAAATCCCTGCTCCACAGCATCTAAAATTCTGGAGGCGTAAGTTACGGGCTTTAACTGGTCGTGCCGTTCCTGGAGGAGCACGGCCGAAAGGGTGTGGTCTGTGGTCGCTACCTCTATGATGTAAGGGGAAAGCGGGTCTGGAACTTGTAGTGTGGGGGCGGCTATGAGTGCCTGTTTCAACGCATCCACAGCATCCGTATGCTGCGGAAGCCATTCCCAGGGGGCTCCTTTCTTTAGGAGAGGGGCGCCCTCAGAAGAGGGGCGCTGCCTTGCTGGCGAAACCGTCAATGTGGTTTAGTAGCCAAACAGTCCTAAAAACGTCCGGAGGGCTGAAACGTTCTGGGGAAGGGGCAATTTAGCAATCGAGTCAATCCTTTTCTGCTCGATTTCGCGTTTACCATGTGTGATAATTGTTCCCAAATAATATCACCTTTCCTTCCAAAATCTGGGTCTTTTTGGGGTTGACTTTACAACCGATTGAGTATAAGAGTTCTAGGAGTTCGGACAGAAGCTCAATGTGCTCTTCCTTGGTGTCTGTCTGCAGTAGTAGGTCGTCTACGTACTGAACCAGACATTCGGGGCGAGAGAATTTGGCTAAACCATTTGCCAGCTGTCGGTGGAAAATGAAGGGGGAGTTGTGCAGCTGTTATTTGTACGGAGCCAGTCATCCGTCCAAAGTCGTGCTTGTGTGTCGCGAATGCTGCCCTGTTCTTTTGCAGAACTGCCCTAACCTGCTTGTCCGTACTAAGCGTGGCCGGGTTGAACCAAAATTCGCCTACGGTGCTAATTTAGTTTGCGTATTCTCCTATGTTGAGCGTTGCGGGGGCTCTTGGAGACTTTGCCATTTTCCAGACACACTGGTTGACTGAATCGAATGAAAGATTATGGGAATTCATGAAATAGATTCTCAAAATGTGTTCTGCTGTGTGGGGCAGGTCAACTAAAACTACGGGGTGCTTGGCGGTGATGGTGCCGATTTGAATGGGTACAGGGGCTGTGATGTGTCCCTGCTGTGAGTGGCCTGTAAAGCCGCTGAGGGTGATAGTGGCTGTAGTGGGCCACGTGTCTTTTTGAAACATGGTGGAGAAATTTATTGTGGTGCGGGACCCTCCTGTGTCCCAGAGAAATTCGATGGGCTGTCCCCGAATTTTCGCTGCAACTACCGGTCGCCGGACCTATCCCAAAGGGTGTCACAGACCCAACTGGGGGAGCCCGTACACCATCAGTCCGCTCCGGTCAGGTCCGTCTGATCTGAACGGGCGCTAACGCTATGAATTGGCTCTGTCTTTTTCTTACTCAGAGTGCCCGTCTGCTGCTTTTTAGGGGCATTGCCTTTCTTGCGAAGTGTCCCAACTGTCCGCAGTTGTAACACTCCTGTGGCTTGGGTGGGGGGCTGTTTTTTCCCTCATTCACCCATGCGGGGTTCTGGTGTGTTTTTACTGCCTGTATATCTGCGTCGGCCTGCTTTTCCTCGGGATTCTTGACTGCGGGTTTGCTCTGTACAGATTGCTCCCAAGTGCGGGACATTCTTTTCACTACCCACTTCTCATTATGGGCCTCCTCTGAGGGATCATAACTCGCGCAAGCTTTCTGTCCTGTTTCTATGGCATGGGAGATAAGGGTGCGGGTCCATTTGGCCAAGTTGTCTGGGGACAAATGGGCACCGTCTACGTCTCCAAAGACTGCTGCAAAGTGGATCCACAGGCGTCCAGCAAACGCTGTGGGGTGCTCGGATTTCTTTTGCCTACATTTGTTGAGGCCATCTACGGGGCCACCCCGGTTATACCCGATCGCATCCAGGATCGCGGAATGCATTTCTGCAAGGGTACCTCCTCCTACATTCTGTGGGTTGGGAAGGGTTGCTGCTACTGAAGGATCTAAACTTAAAACGGTGAGCTTTACATGCTCTCGCTCATCCAGGCCATACATGGTCGCCTGATGCTTAACTGTGGCAAAGAAATGGTGGGGATCTGAGGTGGGAGGAACGGTGTGATCTTATTGCACGCGTCCCGTAATTGGGTCACCGTTAAGGGGGTGGAGTATAGAAATTCCGCGTCGTCCGATGTGGCTGTGCGGTGGGTGGTGACTGGGTTCATTGGACCCCGAACTATCTGCTCTGTGGGGGGTTGGGGCGCTTTCCTCTTTTGTGGCTTTCCCTGCGCACACATTCCCTGAACATATCTCTGCGCTGTTTCATTCAATTCTTCCCAATCAGGGCCGTCTTCCTGATCTAATTTTTCTCCAAAGGTTTCCTGGAAACCTTTCTGAACTGAAAGCAGCGATTGCAGCTCTGCAATCTGCTTCCGGCACTTTGCGTGATCTAATGTGCTTTGTCTTTGTTCTGTGGTGGCAGCATGGAGTGCTCTTGATGCTGTCTTTAGGTCACTACACAGTCTCTGTAATGCCTCTACCTGCTTTTCTGTTTCTTCACGTACCAGGACTGCACGTTGCGTGTCCTGATAGGCCTTTTCATATTGGGACTGGAAGCTGCTTAAGTGCGCCAGACAAGACTGGTGTACCCACTTGGCATCCTCCACCTCTCCATCTTTTGCTGCCAACTTCCTTCTCAATTCCAAATTCTCCTTTTCTACCTCGCTTACATCAACCTTATTCATTTGATGTAGGCCCTCAACTTCTTTCCGGAGCGTCCTAACGACCTCCTCTGTGCCTCGCAATTGTGCCAAGCAGGACACGATTGGCATCGGCTTGCGAGCTTTCCCTCAGCTCTTTAAGTGGATCTCGCTCAGGTTCTCCCACCAAGTATGTCCTATACTCCCGGGGCCTGATTCCTCGTTGACACAGAATTCATTCCAAAGGGGCCATCCTTTCCCTTTGAGATATTTCCTGATCTCTTCCTCCCAAATGGGACATTGTCCCACTCTACTGCTGCTGGTCGCTGCAACACACAAGTTCCTCTGGGTTCATTAGGCGCTGCATTGCCATCTTTCCTATCCGAATGCTGCTCTTCAAATTTGGGGCAGGGGTATGAATCCGAATGCTGCTCTTCAAATGTGGGACAGGGGTATTAAGGCGGTGCTGTAAATACGGGTACGGCTTTCGCTACTTTCCGAAATACAAACTTCCAACAGTTTTGTCGCAACAAAAATCTATCAGTTTTACATTATCGCCCTGTTAGTTACGCATGCATACACATGCTTCCGAATTTATGAGTATTGATCAGAACTGCTTGAACACTTGTGGTTTTCTGTTTCCAATTGGTTCTCTAATTCAAATTCTGGGTTCTCCCGGAGTGGTTTTCCACTTCTAGATCGGGTCCCGGCGGAGTCGCCAAATAATGTTGCTGATTTTCTCCTTGGTTCAATTGCTCTGTTTTACATAGAATTAGAATTTACAGTGCAGAAGGAGGCCATTCGGCCCATCGAGTCTGCACCAGCTCTTGGAAAGAGCACCCTACCCAAGGTCAACACCTCTACCCTATCTCCATAACCCAGGAACCTCACCCAACACTAAGGGCAATGTTGGGCACTAAGGGCAATTTATCATGGCCAATCCACCTAACCTGCACATCTTTGGACTGTGGGAGGAAACAGGAGCACCTGGAGGAAACCAACGCGCACACGGGGAGGATGTGCAGACTCCGCACAGTTTTTCTAAAAGATTCTCCTAATCTCTGACTTAACTGCACAATCCCTTATTTTTAAACAGTGATCCCCAGTTCTAGATTTATTACCTTTGCTCTCGAGTCGCCAGGTATCTTTATGATACTGCCACGAGGTTCAAGTCCGAGTAATGATCAATAACCCAATACACCGATTAGTAAGATTTAAATCAAAGCACATTTATTATACACAGTAATCGCTACTCATGCACAAATTCTACGTCTAAGCTACTTCTACAACTAACAGGCCTATACTTAACTTTGAACTGGCCCACCAGGTCAGGGGAACAAATGGCCTTTCGTTTGGGTTCTGAGTCTGCGGGATTCGAAGTCGGTACGGATTGGTAGCTAGGAGTGCCTATCTCGTAGCGAGCGTTGAATTAAGACTTACGATTGTCGGTCTTCACTGCACCGGTCACGGTCAATGTTGGTTCATGTTGCTGGGTGACCCGGGCAGGACGCAGAGGTGAAGAGAGAAGAGCAGTTGCTGAAGTGTGAAGAGCGCGATTTGAACTTGAGGCTTAACTCTTCTAGTCCCCAGGGGCTTCCCGCCTTTCAGGGCGGACCCTGTACCTGGTCCCAAGTGATTGGACTTTGTCCCAATCGCTTGGTTCGATTTTCTCCAATACTGGAGTGTTTCCCTGATCAATGGCGGTCTTGATGTGCTCGTTCACCTCCTTTGTGTTGGCTCCTGCTGGCGCCGAGGAGTCTGGCTTTGCTTTGTTGCTTTGTGTGTCCAAAATGTTACTTATTGTTCCCGGGGATTGCTCATCAGTATGCAGATGGCTGTTACTTTGTTATGCTGATGGTCGTTGGTATCGATGTTGTCTGGTTTTTGCAGAGGTAAATACACAGCAAACCTGCAGCCGTTGGTTTCTGTCTTGTTGGCTGATTTTCCCATCAGCCTTTGCCGTTCGCCATTTTAAATCGGGAGTTGGCCACTTACGGTGGCTACATTATCCCAAATGTTTTGATTGTACCTGGGGATCGCTCATTAGTATGTAGATGGCTGCTACATTATTATGCAGATGGCTGCTTGTATCGCTGCTGTCTGGGCTTTTGCAGAGTTAAATACACAGTAACTTACACCTGCTAGTTTCTGCCTCTGTTGGCTGAATTTCCCTGCAGCCTTTGCTGTTCTCCATTTTACGTCGGGAGTTGGCCAACCCAGTTGGCTATAGTATACTGTTTGAAACCTTAGGGGAGAGTAAAACTTACCCACTCACCAGATTCTCAATAAACAGCTAACCTCTTTCCTTGCAGTATAGTAAAGGCCAGTTCTACAGGGTGTAAAAGATAGAAAAAGCAAAGCACCTAACTCCTTTCTACGCACCCCCCCCCCCCCCCCCGCCCCCCCCCCCCCCCCCCCCCACTTACCAAACTCCAAGATTGCACTTTGTTTTCTTGCTGCATAAGACATAGGTAGTGTAATGATATGTATAATATAAGGAGAGTAAAGGGTTAACAAGATGATGCTCATGTATATTGACAGTAGATGGCATCACTGAGTAGGCTTATAAAAGGCTGCGTCTCTAAGCATTCTGGGAGAAGCGTCTGGAGAAGGACAGTGTGATGTTGAGTTCGAGTGCAGGATGTATTAGAGTGAGATAATTAATTACTGTAACATAGATTCTATACTATTATTTTGTTAGCTGTTACTCAATAGAGTGTGCAAACCATTTAAAGTAGTATAAAATAAACTAGCTTTGGTTTAAAAATATAGCTTTATGTTCTTTGTAAACACTACGACTTTGACTATCTTGGGGAACAATACAAGGAACATAACAGGTAGATGGCCAAAAACTTGGTCACAGAGGTAGGATTTATGGAGCACCTCAAAGGAAGAGAGAGAGGTAATGATTTGGAGAGGTTGACGGAGGAGATTCCAGAGCTTTGGGCCTAGGCAATTGACACGGTCACCAATGGAACAATTAAAATCAATGGTACTCGAGGCCAGAATTAGAGGAGCACAAATATCGCTGATAGTTGTGGGGCTGGAGGCAACTACAGACATAGGGATTGTCACTTCATTGATTCTGTGTACCCGCAATTACAATGTTGCTTCTTAGCAGGATAGGGGACAGTAAACATCACCTTTGCAACATCTCAAATTCGAGAAAGGTCCCGCAAAGAGACTAAGGAGCTCTCTATGGTTCGTTGACCTGACCAAGGGCTTTGACACAGTAAACTGGGAATACCTGTGGCAATATGGCTGCCCTGAAAAGATGGTCAATGTTATTTGTTCATTTCATGATGCAAAGTAGCTCATATGATGTTTTTCCTGTCAGCAACTGCACCAAGCAAGGCGGTGTATTGGCTCCAGCTCTGTTTGCCATGTATATCTCTGCCATGCTCCAGTAAGCACTCAAAGATCTTGGGTTCACATTCAATTCTGGATATACGGCAACCTTTTCAACTTGCAATGATTCAAGGCTTGCTCAAAGGGATTGACACTGTTTTCTGCAGTGAAGAACGCAAGTGCAGACAGCGGAGATTTTTAAAATTCATTTTCGGGATATGGGCATCGCGGGTTAGCCCAGCCCTAGTTGCCCTTCAGAAGGTGGTGGTGAGTTGCCGCCTTGAACCGTTGCAGTCCTTCATGTGTAGGTACACCCACTGTGCTGTTAGGGAGGGAGTTCCAGGATGTTGCCCCAGCGACGGTGAAGAAATGGTGATATATTTCCAAGTCAGGGTACTGAGTGACTTGGAGGGAAACCTCCAGGTGGTGGGGTTCCCATGTATCTGCTGCTCTAGGCCTTCTAGATGGTAGTGGTCGTGAGTTTGGAAGGTGCTGTCTAAGGAACCTTGATGAGTTACTGCAATGCATCCTGATAGTGGGGCCGGCATGGTAGTACAATGGTTAGCACTGTTGCTTCACAGAACCAGGGTCCCAAGTTCGATTCCCGCTTGGGTCATTGTCTGTGTGGAGTCTGCACGTTCTCCGTGTCTGCGTGGGTTTCCTCCCACAAGTCCAGAAAGACGTGCTAGTTTGGTGAATTGGGCATTCTGAATTCTCCCTCAGTGAACCTGAACATGTGCCGGAATGTGGAGACTGGGGGATTTTCACAATAACTTCATTGCAGTGTTAATGTAAGCCTACTTGTGATAATAAAGATTATTATTTATTGTAGATGGTACACATGGCTGCCACTGTTCATCGGTGGTGGAGGGTTTTTTGAATGTTTGTGGAAGGAGGAGCAAGCAAGCAGGCTGCTTTGTCCTGGATGGTGGGCAGGCTTCTTAAGTGTTGTTGGAGCTGTACTCATCGAGGCAAGTGGAGAGAATTCAATCGCACTCCTGACTTGTGCCTTGTAGATGGTGGACAGGCTTTGGGGGTGGGGGTCAAGAGGTGAGCTACTTGCTATAGGATTCCTAGCCTTTGACCTGCCCAAGTAGCCACAGTATTAATGTAGCTAGTCCAGTTCAGTTTCTGATCAATGGTATCCCCAAGCTGTTAATTTTGGGGGATTCAGCGATGGTAATGCCATTAACTGTCAAGGGGCAGTGGTTCGATCCTCTCTTGTAGGCGATGGTTGTTGCCTGGCACTTGTGTGGGACAAACGTAGCTTGCCACTTGTCAGCCCAGGCCTGAATGTTGTCCAGGTCTTGTTGCATTTCGACATGGACTGCTTCATTATCTGAGGAGTCGCGAATAGTGCTGAACATTGTGAAGTCATCCGCAAACATCCCCATGGCTGATCTTATGATGGAAAACAGGTCATTGATGAAGCAGCTGAAGATGGTTGTGCCTAGGACACTACCCTGCGGAACTCCTGCAGTGATGTCCTGGAGCTGAGATGATTGACCTCCAACCACCACAACCATCTTCCTTTGTACCAGGTATGTCTCCAACCAGCGGAGATTTTTCCCACTGATTCCCATTGACTCCAGTTTAGCTAGGGCTGCCTGATGCCGTACTTGGTCAAATGCTGCCTTGATGTCAAGGGCAGTCACTCTCACCTCGCCTCTGGCATTCAGCTCTTTTGTCCGTGTGAACCAAGGCTGTAATGTCGGGAGCCGTGGCCCTGGCGGGAGCCGTGGCCCTGGCGGGAGCCGTGGCCCTGGCGGGAGCCGTGGCCCTGGCGGGAGCCGTGGCCCTGGCGGGAGCCGTGGCCCTGGCGGGAGCCGTGGCCCTGGCGGGAGCCGTGGCCCTGGTGGGAACCCAAACTGAATGTCCGTGAACAGATTATTGCCGAGTAAGTGCCACTTGATAGCACTGTTGATGACCCCTTCCGTCACTTTTGATGATGGGGAGTAGGCTGATAGGGTGGTAAGTGGCTGGGTTGGATTTGTCCTGTTTCTTGTGTACAGGATGCACACCTCCACATTGCCAGGTAGATACAAGTGTTGTAGCTGTACTGGAACAGCTTGGCTAGTGGTGCAGCAAGTTCTGGAGCACAGGTCGTCAGTACTATTGCTGGAATATTATCAAGGCCCATAGCCTTTGCAGTAGCCAGTGCCTTCAGCCGTTTCTTGATATCACGTGGAGTGAATCATGTTGGCTGAAGACTGACATCTGTGATGCTGGGAACCTCCGGAGGATACCGAGATGGATCATTCACTCGGCACTTCTGGCTGAAGATTGTTGCGAATGCCTCAGCCTTGTCTTTTGCACATATGGGTGGCACGGTAGCACAGTGGTTAGCACTGTTGCCACAGTGCCAGGTTCCCTGGTTCGATTCTTGGCTTGGGTCACTGTCTGTGCGGAGTCTGCACGTTCTCCCCATGTCTGCGTGGGTTTCCTCCGGGTGCTCCAGTTTCCTCCCACAAGTCTCCTGTGTAACGGCTTGGAGCGTTTATTATGTTAAATGCACTATGTAATTATAAATGTGTTCTTAAGTAACCAATACCCTAATTTCCACTGGCACCTTTTAAGTAATAATGTGGACAATGTTTCCAGCTCTGGATTTGTAACTCCTCTTCCTGCCTTTGTTTACAATATTACACAAAATTGAGAGTTAAAAATATCCAAACTGGTGAAAGGCAGCAGAATTCATGCCCATTGGAAGGCGGAGCAGGGTGGGATGGGGTGGGCGGGGAACCATTGAGTTGTTTATCAAAGGATTGGTAAGGTAAAAAGACCTATCTTTGGTACAATTTATTTTGTTAGATAAGCATGAAATATACTTATGGAGCATCTGCAGACTGGGGAGGGGAGTCAATATTTATATTTGTTTCTAACAAATAATAGAAGCTATGGGTTGGCAAAGGTTATCTCCTTTGAGACCATGATGATGCAATTTAATATAGTCGTCCTTGTGTTTTGCGAAAATTGGAATGTTTTTCAGCAGCTGACAATCTGAAGAGCCTCCAAACTACCTCACTATTATCACCATGATGCAGAATTAGTGTATTGTAACTGATAATTGTTATTCTATGTAGGCCTTCTAATTGCATGTTGCTCTTTCAGCATATCCTAGTATCCCCAGTGGACTTTGCTTCCTGAGGTATGCCAATATTTTCAGAAGCTGGAAAATTGTGATTCAAAATCTGATATTCAAAAAAAAATAGAATTTATTTTTAAATGCGCTGCTATGATGCAATTCTTGAAGGACAATTTTTCTCTCTATTTGCATTACACTACTCACCATCTGTTGAATGTGGGGAGATTTTTTTTAAACTCTCTCTGGCTAACAGACATTTTCAAGCGACCTTGAATCACATACAAAATACTTCACAATTCATACCAGGGACTCTGCAACCCTTGCTTATTTATCCCCTGCCAATCCTTCCCCTTTGTCTCCTTTCCTGAAGATATTAACACCTGTTAATTCCACAGTTGTCAGCCACTGTTCTGTACTTCCCCCAAGTGCACTTTACTCGGCTGGGAGCAGGCTATTTTCCCAAGAGGGAGCTGATTGCACTGCCAATGGAGGCTGTGGAATAATGTTTAGGATTGAAATATGGCTGAGTTTCTGCTCCCTAACCCTGGGATCCTGACACCAATTGTAAATTCCTATAACTGTGACAACTGAAGTTATCTAAAATGTAAGAAATGAACCTGGAACCTTTGGTCTATATGGCTTGAATATTTTATTTTGATATTTGTTCTTGGCATATGGGTGATGCTGACAAGACTGCAATTGTCCTGAGTAGCATGAAAAAGGGTCGTGGGTTGAGTCACTGCAGTTCTAATGATGCTGCTCCCGTGGTGATATTAAGTAGAGGTTTCACTCCGCGACGGTGAAAGAAAACTGATAAATGTTCAAATCAAGATTGAATGGAAATGGGAGGTGATGACGTTTATAAATGTGAGGCTTTATAAGATGGTTGTGTTTTAAACTGCCTTTTTTTGAATTGAAGGTGAAACCGAATGCCCTGGAATTAAGGAATTGTGTGAAGCTGTACTGAACTCAGCACGGTGACAGCCCTATGTGACGAGGTTGCCAAGGAGACAGGGCCCAGGTTGAGACATATTGAAAATCAGGTGCGAGCTTTAACACTTGGGCACAAAGGGAGAAGCAGCTGGCCTTGCTTTATACAGACTCCCCGAATCAGTCGTGATGAAGGAGTTGAGAAGTTGCATAACAGATGCTGCTGTGCCAAGCAGAGGAAAAGGACAGCGTTGGGGTTGATCACCAAACAGAGTGCTGGTAAATAAAGGAATGCTGTTCAAATAAATGGAGCTTGTTGTGTAGAGCGGAAGATCAAAAAATCACCAATGGGCACTTGCTGCTGGAAGTCCATTCAAGCACGCTCATGAGATTGGGTGAAGGTGGCTATGTTAAAAAGGACACTGGAAGATTCATCCGGGTGGGGCAGGAAGAAGAGAGCCAGTTGAATCACTGGAAGACATTTGGGACATTATACAAGGCTGTCTATATGCTGAGAATAAATCATAATAAATATGGCATGGGATATTCAGCCGTGATAAGAAGTCACTGGGGATACATTCATTAGTTTACATATTAGTCCCCTACCAAGCAATGTTAATCAATGTTGAGTTTAGATTATCACAGTAAAAGTCTTAAAACTTGACTCTTGACATGTAATTCCTTTGCATTAGTCACTGGGAAATTAATCTTTTTATGATCTCCGTAGGGACTGAACCTTTCAAAAGATATTCAAAGTGCCAATTAATAGCTGAAAGGATGGCGCAAAAAGATTTTGTGCTTTAAGACTGGCGTGACAAAATATTTAAAACATTATTGACTAAAGGAAACTTATACTTTAAGCCACAAAGCAGAACATTTCCCTTTTTCTTTTAGCCCAACTGAAAACATATGTCCCAGATGTATTTTACACTGTCCTTTAAATACATATTCCATTCTCCTGGAACCAGTCCAAGGTGATTCTCAGCTCCCAAGGGTTTATCTCTGTTCTATTCCTTTCTGGAGATTTTCCCCAGGAGATCTTTCCTCTCATGCAAGCTAGTTGAAACTTAAAGCCTTAATTTAACTCATGAATTTGGTCTTTTCAAAACAAGTGCAAACCCCTACCCATATTCCTACGTGGTGAATTGTAAAGACTTTAGGACTCTGGCTGCCCTCCCTCCCTCCCCCGGGCCCTGACAGATCAAAGTTATCTATGAATTCTCAGGGATGTCTCAGAAACTCTTCTCCTCTCAAAGCCCATCTCCATGATAATGTGAATCAAATGGGTTCTGTAACTAAGTAGAAATGTTGTTTAGATATCCTTGAGACCCCAAATCTCTCTTATCTTGGAAAGAAATGGACAGTTTAAAGCACAACTGTTAACTCTATATTCTCAACATTTTCCTGGGACTTTGGAAGTTCACAGTGTGTCCACTGTTTGCACACAGGCTGCTGCGATTCTCTCCAAGTGCAGCATGCACCTTCTTCCCTCTGAAGCCATCTTGGCCCCCTTGATCTCTAATAATTAAACCACCTAGGCTTGCTGTTAAAATAACAGGTCGCATGACTCTGTAATGTTCTTTGATTGGGCTAATGTTGAATCTTGATATTGTAGTGTGAACAAAGAACATTAGACTTTGTTTTATAAACAAAGTCATTTATTACTAACACTACACTAATGAATTACTAAAATATCTAGGATTAATACAGTTGGAACTAATGGTCTAACACTAACTTACACTAAGATACTACAGACTTACTCTAATATACGAATGCTATCAACTCCTTCTAACACCTTGTCCTGGAAAACATGGTGTGTCCGGGTCACGTGTCTGCATACTCACACCACCTGGTGCTCTGATGCTGGAACTACAACAATTATACATATATTATTATTTACAGATAGATGACGATCTATTTATCATCACAAACTCCATTTGTTTTACCTGAAATTAAAGGCACACTCACAACACATAACAATACTACAAACCTCTTTAAAGGTTATCCGCCTCTACTGGGATGGTAACCGTGGTGGTAAAGACCACTGGGGAAAGAGGCTGCAGTGGCTAATGTAACACCACTGTTTAAGAAGGGAGGGAGGCAGAAGACGGGAAATTATAGGCCGCTTAGCCTGACCTTGGTCATTGGTAAGATTTTAGAGTCTGTTATTAAAGATGAGATCGCGAAGCACTTGGCAGTGCATGGTGAAACAGGACTGAGTCAGCATAGCTTTGTCAAAGGGAGGTCATGTCTGACAAATCTGTTAGAGTTCTTTGAGGAGGTAACAAGCAAGTTAGACAAAGGAGAATCAGTGGACGTGATTTATTTAGATTTCCAGAAGGCCTTTAACAAGGTGCCGCACAGGAGACTGTTAAATAAGTTAAAAGCCCATGGTGTTCCGAGTAAGAAATCTGGCATGGATAGAGGATTGGCTGACTGGTAGAAGGCAAAGAGTGGTGATAAAGGGGTCTTTTTCAGGATGGCAACCTATGACTAGTGGTGTGCCTCAGGGGTCTGTGCTGGGACCACAACTTTTTACAATATACATTAATAATCTGGAAGAAGGTACTGAAGGCACTGTTGCTAAGTTTGCAGATGATACGAAGATCTGTAGAGGGACAGGTAGTATCGAGGAAGCAAGGGGACTGCAGAAGGACTTGGACAAGCTAGGAGAGTGGGCAATGAAGTGGCAAATGAAATACAATGTGGAAAAGTGTGAGGTTATGCACTTTGGAAGGAGGAATCTAGGCATAGACTATTTTCTAAATGGGGAAATGCTTCGGAAAGCAGAAGCACAAGGGACTTGGGAGTCCTTGTTCACGATTCTCTTAAGGTTAATGAGCAGGTTCAGTCGGCAGTTAAGAAGGCAAATGCAATGTTAGCATTCATGTCAAGAGGGTTAGAATACAAGACCAGGGATGTGCTTCTGAGGCTGTATAAGGCTCTGGTCAGACCCCATTTGGAGTATTGTGAGCAGTTTTGGGCCCTGCATCTAAGGAAGGATGTGTTGGCCTTGGAAAGGATCCAGAGGAGGTTCACAAGAATGATCCCTGGAATGAAGAACTTGTCGTATGAGGAACCTTTGAGGACTCTGGGTCTGTACTCGTTGGAGTTTAGAAGGATGAGAGGGGATCTTATTGAAACGTACAAGATACTGCGAGGCCTGGATAGAGTGGACGTGGAGAGGATGTTTCCACTTGTAGGAGAATGGGGATGAGAAAATATCAGCCACGATTGAATGGCGGAGCAGACTCGATGGGCCGAGTGGCCTAATTCTGCTCCTATGTCTTATGGTCTTATGCAGTGCATCATTATAATACTGCAGCCCAAGTGCACCAGTTGTCTAGAGAATGATAAGGGTGCTGACAGGTGAACTCTCTGGTGGTGAGTTTTTTGTGTGTTGTGGCTGCACTGAACCAGGTAAGTGGTAACTATTCCATCATACGCCTGACTTACACCTTGTGGTTATGGAGGGACTCTTAAGGGTTCAGGGAGTGAACCACCCGTCAAAAAGTACCCAGTTGACTGATCAGTTAATCTCCTGTTCAATGTTGACCCCAAGCCTTTGATGGTTGGAAGTGGTGGTATCATTGACCACTAGAAAGTTGGCGTCTCTTTACAATTGAGGCACCTGGAAGCTGCACACTATTTTTGGGGCCATTTCCCGTGCTATATCCACTTAAAGCTGCGAAAATTATGATCTGTTTTCTTCGGCATTTGTTTTCCAATTTAATGATACAAAAATAATTTTTTACCCGATACAGCTTGAAAATCCATTATCTGAAATGCTTGGGGCCAAATATGTATTGGATTTTGGGGATTTCGGAATATACTACCCATGTGCAGTGCGCATTGGGAACTGCACATATGTGGCGCGTGTTGAGTCCTGCACATGTGCGGCGCGTGTTGGGTCCTGCACATGTGCGGCACGTGTTGGGTCCTGCACATGTGCAGTGCATGTTGAGAACGGCACATGTGCGGCACATTGGGAACTGAATATATAGGCATGCATTGGGAACAGCACATGTGCGGCATGCATTGGGAACTGCGCCTTGTCCAGGATCCTTGTGGGATTTCCCACTTGTGGGGTCAGGTCGGTGCTCGGAAAAAAGTGCGGATTTCAGAATTTTTCGGTTTTCAGAATTTCAGATAAGGGATGCTCAACGTGTATTCACGTTGTAGCCATCTGGGATGGCCACTTACAACCAGGAACAGAGAAGGTCGCAAAGCATAGCGGGAAAAATGGACAAAGCGAGATTCAAGGCAGGCTCAGAGCCTGGGAATGTATATTTGCGAGTGAGGAATCCAGACGGTATCGAAACCCCGACCAATTAGCATTTGATGGACCGATTAGAATTTGATGGCCCATCTCCATCAGACAAAAGACTGGCACTTGAGCGGCCGGTACAATCCCAGACATTTCGGCGCCACTCCCTGTACTAGGGAAGCGTAAACAACAGAGTCAATGACCACTTGAGACATGCCCAGCCATCAAGGCACCCGCCCATTTATTGGTTTGATTCGAACATGGTGATCAGGGATCACCCAATTAGTGGGGTCCAAACTGAAGGACCGCCCAAAAGAGCGCGAAAACCCCCAAGCATAAGAAGAGAGTCCACCATGTGTTCAACCTCTTTTGGACCTGGCGCCCCGGCAATGTTCATCTCCAATCGCAGCAACACCAGAGGCAAGTTCAACGCTCGCTACCAGACGGATGAGCCTAGCTGAGCAGCAGTTACTTCTACAGACCCGATAGATCCAGAATCGAACAACGGCCACTGTTCCTCTGACCTAAGCCGGGTGCCTGAAGTTAAGTACAGGTTGTCTTAGTCGATAGGTGTAGTTAACTAGTAGTGTTTATGTTGCATGATAATTGTTTGTGTAAATAAAGTACCCTTGACCTTGAACTAACTAACTAACTGATGTTTGGCTCTTTGATCAATATCCGGTTGAACCTTGTGGTGGTATAGTTTGATACCTGGTGACTCTGAGCAATAGAATATTGATATCCAAAGGAAGGAGGGCAACCTCACTGACTGCCATATTTACAGTAGTTAAAAAAAGCAACAACGTTATACTTTAATCTCCGGAATGACCACTTTGACGAACGTTTACATTATTTTAAATTTTTTTTGTGCATTGCCAGAATGAACCAGTCATTTATCATCTGGAAAAAGATATTATTCCTTTTCTACCGCTAATTCTCTTTCAGTAGATTTAACTTATTCCCACTGGTTAGTATGTTAAAACTATTCATGAATTATGTCTGAGTTCAGGATAAAAGGATGAGCTCGTCTTATGTATATTATTATTTCAACAAAAAGGTAGGAAAGATTCAAAAACAGACCATGCAGAATAAAATTTAATCGTGATTTAAATTGCTTTCTTTTTCATACAATTCATTTTGAGGTAGCTCGGAACAAAATTTATTTTGCCTTTACTTTGATGAAAAGCTCTTGAACCTGATCCATGAAATATCTTCTGCATCTACTGATCTGCTCGACCACACCCTCATCTCCACCTTTGATGCCATTGTCATCTTTAAAGCCTCTCTCGTCCTGGCCATTCCCCTTATGGACCTCATATCTGACCTTTAAAATCCAAGGAACACTGACTTGAACACAGCTAGAAGTCTTACAACACCAGGTTAAAGTCCAGCAGGTTTGTTTTGAATCACTAGCTTTCGGAACACAGCTCCTTCATCAGGCACTCACCTGCTGAAGGAGCTGCGCTCCGAAAGCTAGTGATTCAAAACAAACCTGTTGGACTTTAACCTGGTGTCGTAAGACTTCTTACTGTGCCCACCCCAATCCAACGCCGGCATCTCCACATCTTGAACACAACTGACAGCCAGCTGGCTGAGCCATTCATTGCCTGAATTACATAAAGCACTATCCGGTTCTGGTCTCATCCATGTAAATGGTTCACTATTCCAGGATTATCCTGCAATTCAAAGACAACACCCAGCTTGTTTTCTCTATTGTAAACCAACTTTTTGAACCTCTCCCCCTCCCCTCTTCCTTGTCATCTCCACCCTCAACTCTAAACGCAATCAGTTAATGGACTTCTTTGTCATTAAGATCAAAGCCATCTGATCAGCTGCTTCTGCCTCTTCCCTCCCTTTCCCTAGCCAACCAGGTCAAGCTTGGCGTGAGCACCCATATGAATATACCCATTGTTCACTAGCTTTTCTCTTATTTCCCAACATGCCCTCTCCAAGGTCAGCATGTTCATGAGACGCACCTCCTGCTTCCTCAACCCTATTCCCACCAAATTGCTGACTACACAACTTCCCTTCCTAGCTCTCATGTTAACGATGTTGGTAATGATTCATCATCTCATGTGTTGTTTCCCATATGCCTTTATCACTCCTTTCCTCAAAATCTAATCTTTGACCCCCATCTCCAGCCTCCTTGGCCTTTCCAAATGCCTTGAGTGTGCTACTGCCTCCCAAGTCTATACTCGTCTTTCCAGTGACTTCATGTTTGAACCATTTCACTCATGTTTCCCCGTTAGGGAAGAAGCTTCTCCTGGTCTTAGTCCTAAATGTCTGACATTTTGCGCCGAGTCTCTAACATCTAGTACAAAACTCCCCAACCAGAAGAAACATCCACCTACCCTGTCAAACACCTGAAGAATTTTGTGTTTTATATTTAATATGTTTCAAGCTCCAGGACATCACTGCAGGAGTTCCTCGGGACAGTAAATTACCTTCCTTCCATCATAGGTCAGAAGTGGGGATGATCGCTGATGATTGATGATGGTCAGCACCATTTGTGACTCCTCGGATACTGAAGAAGTCCATGTCCAAATGCAGCAAGAGCTGGACAATATTCAGACTTGGGCTGACAAGTGGTAAGTAATATTCATGTCACAAAGATACCAGGCAATGATCACCTCCAACAAGAGAGGATCTGACCATTATCCCTTGATATTCAATGTCATTATAATTGCTGAATCCAACACTATCAACATCCTGGGGGGTTACTGTTGACCAGATACTGAACTGGACTAACCATATAAATACTGTGGCTATAACAGCAGGTCAGGGGCTAGCAATCCTGTGGCAAGTAACTTGGCACCTGACTCTCCAACACCTGTCCACCATCTACTACGCACAAGTCAGGAGTGTAATGGAATACTCTCCACTGTCTGGATTAATGCAGCTCCAACAACACTCAAGAAGCTCGACACCATCCAGGACCTTCAGAAGGTCAAGGGCAGCAGATACCTGAGAACACCACCACCTGGAGGTTCCCCTCCAAGTCACTCACCACCCTGACTTGGAAATATATTGTCATTCCTTCACTGTCACTGAGTCAAAATCCTGGAATTTATTCTCTAACAGCACTGTGGGTTTTCCTACATTTCAAGGACTGCAGCAGTTCAAGAAGGCAGCAAACCTCCACTTCCCCTCGAGGGCAGCTAGGGATGGGCAATAAATGCTGGCCTAACCAGTGATGTCCACATACTTTAAATTAATTTTTTTTAAAAATTGGATCATCCATCATTTTACTAAATTCTAGGTTTTTCATAGAAACATTATAAAATATGACACTAAGCCGGGCAATATTAGGGCAGCTGAAGAAAATATCTGTCAAAGAGACACTGCCTTAAAGTAGGAAAGTAAGGTAGAGAAGCAGAGAGGTTTGGAGGTGAATTCGGAGCTCACCAATAACGGATTAAAATTGGCAATGCTCAAGAAGCCAGAATTGGAGAAACATGAGATATCTGGAAGGTTTTTTAGTGCTGAAGGAGATTACAGAGGTCGGGAGGAGTGATGCCATGGAGGGATTTTAACACAAGGATGAGTATTTCAAATCAAGATATTGCTTGACTGGGATCCTGTGTAGATTTGCAAACACAGGTGAATAGGCAGCAGATTTTTGGATCACCTCAAGGATAAAACATGGGAGATAAGGGAATGTGCTGCAATAGTCAAATCTAGATGTAACAATGGCATGGATGAGGGTTTCAACAGCAGATGAGCTAAGGTGAAGACAGATAAATTGATGCCCCAGAGGTGGGAAATAGACTTAGTAATGGGGAAGAGAGGTGGCTGAAAGCTCATCCCAAGGTCAAGTATGATACCAAGGTTGCAAGCAGTCTGGTTCAGCCTCAAAGTTGCAAGGGAGAAGGATGGAATTAGTAGCGTTGAAGCAGTTTCTATCAAAATTAGAGATATGTGGAAAAACTGCCATTTTCTTTCACTTGCAATGGCAAAACTATAAGATTGTAACAGACTTAATTAACAAGCCAGAGCCAGTACACGTAGCAACACTTCAAACAATGCTGGGGAAAGGCTACTACAAATTGTATTCCACCTTAAATCTATACAAAGAATAGAAAAAGCTGGTGGCTAAAGTTTTGAAAACCTTGAAGACAGGCTTTAAATCCCAAGTGAACGTAACTTATGAATGGTATGTGTTCAACATGAGGGCTTAAGGTGAAAAAGAGTCAATCGATCAGTACGTGACTGCAGTAACACCGTTCACAGAACCATGTGAATTTCGGTAACTAAAAGATCTCATTAAAGATGGAATTTTCTTAGACAGTGAGAGCAATTCTACTGAGAGGAGAAATTTACTCTCAAGAAAGCGATAGTGTGCAGAGAGGCGGAGATTGTAAAACATCAGCTAGAACAGTGGTTCCCAACTGGTGTGCTGTGTGCCATGAAGTCCCCCCTAAGTGTGCCGCAAAATGAGATTCAAAATTCTTGTAATGATCTAAAACTGAACCTCATCCTCAACTCCATGGTCACCGTCTACAAATCCCGATGAACCTTAGGTCCCCTGCGCATTGGCCGGCTGGGAAAGGGCAGTGGATGCATGGTTTGGTCTCCTTTTGGCCGATGCGCATGGGCCTAATCAACATAAAAAATCTGAACCATGCATGTGGCCCATTCCCAGCCTGCGTATGCTCTTGAGGAACCAAGGTTCCTCAGGACTTGGAGATGCCGATGACGAACATGAAGATAAAAGCCCTGTGCTCCTGTGCAAAAAGCCAAAACTCATTGTGAGAAGCAAGGGAGACCGGGAGCGGTTGAAAAGTAGAATCAGGTTCCAATTAGACAAAGGGCTGGAAGAGCAAACCTTAAGTGAGGTGGGCACTGGAGAAGCACTAGTCGTTGAAGAGACCCCAGAAGAAGCCCCAAAGATCCGTGAAGGCAACTGAAGGTTGGTATATCATTGCAATGTGTGGTGTCGAGGGAAAGAATATAATTTGGAAGAGTAGTTTTGGCTTGATTTTGCCGACTAGCTGAAATTGTGCTTGTAAGTTGATGGGTGAGAGCATTATATTGTGTAGTGTGGTGTGTCTGACCACAGTGAATTCTTGAACAGAATTGAAGAATCCTACTCTGATTCAGATGTGACCGATAAAGCGGAACTTCAGGAGAAAAAAGCACAGTTCATACACATTTCAACACAGCTCAATTTCAATACGAAACACAATTTATCCTCCAGCAAGGATATGGAGAATACTTCAAGTGCCTGAGAGAACAAAACCTAAAGCAAAACCAGTGTATGATGGAGCGTATGCGGGTTTCAGATAATGTGCAGGGGGCGAGTTACCTGATGGCTGAGCCCCTAGCAAAGAAGAAGCCACACACCATTGCTGAAACTTCTGCCGGCAGGCAAAATCATTGTGAGTAAGGCCGGGAACTGATGTTGACAAAGGAATTGACAAAAGCTCCTCTTTCTGATAGTGCAATCAAATGGCATATTGGCAAAATGTCAGTTGATATTGAACCGGTGCTTCGACAGAAATTAGAAATGAAAATGTATCCTGCAGATTGATGACTTCACAAATAGTTGTGGACACTACCATCTTTTATCCAGTCTCAGATATGTTGATGGTGATTCTAGCAAAGAGCATTTCTTCTTTTGCAAAGAATTGTCGGTCATGTGACTGGAGAGGAAACCTTTAATGTCACAATTGCTTTTCTGGAGGGAAACTATCTTAACTGATGAAATGCGTTAGCATTTATGCTGATGGAGCTGCTCTCATGATGGGAAAAGGCAAAAGGTTCGTGAGTAGGGTGAAAGAACACAATCTTAATATCCAGGTCAGCCATTGTATCCTGCAACATGAAGCCCTTGTTGCCAAAACAATGCCATCTGAGTTAACTGCAGTTAGACCGAAGCAAATCATGAATTATTGTGTGAAGTCGCACCCACGAAAATTGTGATTGTTTACTATTTTGTGTGAAGAGATGGGAGCCATATACCCAAGGATTACTCGTGCACTCACAGGTGCGATGGCTGTCCCCGGGAAAGGTCCTCTCTTGTATTTATGAGCTCCATAATGCGCTGAAAGAGTTTTTAGCTCTGCATTAATTGCAAAGATTTACTCTGATGATCCCTGGTGTGCTAAGCTCGCATATCTCCCAGATATATTCACTCTCTGAATGAGCTAGCTGTTCAAAGGCAGAGACAAAATGAGAGCATTCTGACTGTCACAGATAAACTTCAAAGTTTCAAATCAAAACTGACCCTTTGGCAGGAAAATGTGTCAAGTGGGTCGATCAAGATGTCCAAGCTGGCGTTGACAAATCTTGCTGGCAAAACTATACTCCGCCTAATCTCCACATGTCTTAAAACACTTTAAGAGAAGTTTGAATGCTACTTCCCGACTATGAGTATGGAAGAGTTTGACTGGGTACGTGATCCATTCAGTTCACTTCCTCTTGAATCATCAAAGAAATTGTCATTACGAGAGCAAGAGAAATTTGCAGAGCTCAAAATGGATAGTACACTGAAACTGAAGTTTTCAGAGATGTCCCTGGATACACTTTGGTTACTTACGGGGCAAAATTATCCATCCATTTCAGATCATGCTTAGCAGTACTCTTAGTGTTTCCAAGAAACTACCTGTGTGAGTTGGCGTTCTCAACTGGATTATGTATCAACACAGCCAACATGAAATAGTTGGTGATCTTCCTGGAGTGAAACCATAGTGGATTATCTACTAGTCTACAGATGTGGAGACACAACAGAAGAACCAATGTCTGACCATGATCAGAGTTCAATACAACAGCTGGGGAGAGCTTGCCAGATGAACTGACGCAGAACCAGAAAAACGTGCAAGTGAAAATGCTTGAAGTCAAGTACTAAGGTCATGTACTGACAGCAAAAGGTGTACACCCAGATCCTGACAAGGTGAGAGTTGTAGCAGCGATGTAATGGCCAACAGGTGTCAAAGCACTGCAACGATTTGTTAAATTTGTGAATCCATAAGCAAAATCTTTGCTTAATTAGTCGTTGGGAGTGTGAACCATTATTCCAGCTCACTGCCAAGGATGTGCAATGTTACTGGGGCAAAGAATGAGGAGCAGCGTTCACTAAAAGCAAAATAATTGCTGACAACAATGCCAGTGCTGAAGCATCCCTAATGCAGCAAAGACATGTGCATTCAGGGCAGGAGTGGATGAACAATAAAACACACTGTGCCATGGCACGGGGGCCCCAAACTGACAGGGAGGTGCAACAGTATAATCGCTCCAAAGAAAGAAAAACTGCAGGACCCTCACTGGCAAAAAAGAACACAGCGACTGCCTCTCATTCGTAATTAGCAATCCTTTATTAAAATTTTGTGTGTGGTGGAACAGATTTTTGATTTTCATCTGTGATGCACAATCAATACGCTTGAGTCCACGTGGAGTCATATCGATTCAGCTTTAATCAGATAGAACTGTACCCAGCAGCGATGTTACAGAAGTGGAGGCTGCTGGGACGGCATCGGTTCTTATACCCCGCCTCTCAGGGCGGGGCTATGTACATTGCCCAATGGTAGACCCCGCGGTCTAGCCAATGGTTGTTCCTCTCTCTGGTACCGCAATACCTGGTATTACCACATTCACCCCCTGTTAAAAAAAAAAGTCAGCGGGGTGATGGCCAGTATTACTGTCGCCTTTTCATGGTAGGACCAGGTATTGCAGGTACCATGCTATCGAGGGTTGCGGAGAAAGTTCTTGCGTTGTTAATTTTCCTCATGGTGCTGCAATCAGACGATCGGGCGGCCTGGTCGTCCTACTGGAGCGTCTAAGTTTCGGCGGCGATCCTGGTGAGGGCCCCAGCAGTAGTGACTCTGGGAACGTGGTGTCTTCCTCCCAGGCAGTTCCTTCACCCCTAGGCAGCGCTGTAAGGTCGAAAGATGGGCAGAAGGAAGGGGTGCCTGTAGGGGGCGTCGGTGCCTGCTCGGCTCTGGGTCAGGGTTCTGGCGGCAGTACTGACCCTCCGGTCAGGTACGTGTGGGGGGGGGGGCGGTGGCAGTGGTGCTCCGGCGGGCGCCAGGTCCCAGAGGGAGACCGTATCTTGCCGTCTGTCGGGGAACACTACGTAGGCTTACTGGGGGTTGGCATGCAGCAGGTGGACCCTTTCGACCAGCGGGTCTAACTTGTGCGCCCTCGCATGTTTCCGCAGCAGGACGGTTCCAGGTGTTGCTAGCCAGGTTGGGAGCGAGGTCCCCGAGGAGGACTTCCTGGGGAAAACAAGGAGACGTTCATGAGGTGTCTGGTTCGTGGTAGTACATAGCAGTGACCGAATGGAGTGCAGGGCCACTGGGAGGACTTCTTGCCAGCGGGAGACTGGGAGATTCCTGGACCGAAGGGCCAGCAGGACGATCTTCCAGACTGTTCCGTTCTCCCTTTCTACCTGCCCGTTTCCCCGGGGGTTGTAGCTGGTCGTCTTGCTCGAGGCGATGCCTTTGCTAAGCAGGAACTGGCGCAGCTCATCGCTCATAAAGGAGGACCCCCTATCACTGTGGATGTATGCGGGGAAACCGAACAGTGTAAAAATAGTTTGGAGTGCCTTGATGACGGTGGTTGTGGTCATGTCCGGGCAGGGGATGGCGAATGGGAACCGGGAGTACTCATCAATCACGTTCAGGAAATACGTGTTGCGGTCGGTGGAGGGGAGGGGGCCTTTGAAGTCCATGCTGAGGCATTCAAAGGGACGGGAAGCCTTGATCAGATGCGCCCTCTCTGGTCGGTAGAAGTGCGGTTTGCACTCCGCGCAGATTTGGCAGTCCCTGGTGACAGTCCCGACCTCCTCGATGGAGTAAGGCAGGTTCTGGGACTTAACAAATGGAAGAACCGGGTGACTCCCGGGTGGCAGAGGTCCTCGTGGAGGGCTCGGAGGCGGTCTTCTTGTGCGGTGGCACAAGTGCCACGGGATAGGGCATCAGGAGGCTCGTTCAGCTTCCTGGGACGATACAAGATCTCGTAATTGAAGCTGGAGAGTTCGATCCTCCACCGCAAGATCTTGTCGTTCTTAATCTTGCCCCGCTGTGCATTATCGAACATGAAGGCCACTGACCGTTGGTCCGTGAGGAGAGTGAATCTCCTGCCGGCCAGGTAATACCTCCAGTGCCGCACAGCTTCCACTATGGCCTGGGCCTCCTTTTCGACCGAGGAGTGGCGAATTTCGGAGGCATGGAGAGTGTAGGAGAAGAAAGCCACGGGCCTGCCTGCTTGGTTGAGGGTGGCGGCCAGAGCTACATCAGACGTGTCGCTCTCGACCTGGAAGGGCAGGGACTCGTCGATGGTGTGCATTGTGGCTTTTGCGATGTCTGCTTTGATGCGGCAGAAGGCATGGCGGGCCTCCGTCGACAGGGGGAAGGTCCTGGATTGGATTAGGGGTCGAGCCTTGTCGGCGTAATTAGGGACCCATTGTGCATAGTAGCTAAAGAAGCCAAGGCAGCGCTTTAGGGCCTTGGGGCAGTGAGGGAGCGGGAACTCCATAAGGGGGCGCATGCGTTCGGGGTCGGGGCCTATGACTCCATTTCGCACTACGTAGCCTAGGATGGCTAGACGGTCGGTGCTAAACACGCACTTCTCCTTATTGTAGGTCAGATTCAGGAGGTGCGCGGTCTGGAGAAATTTATGGAGGTTGGTGTCGTGGTCCTGCTGGTCATGGCCGCAGATGGTGACGTTGTCAAGATACGGGAACGTTGCGTGTAAGCCGTACCGGTCAACCATTCGGTCCATCTCACGCTGGAAGACTGAGACCCCGTTTGTGACACCGAAGGGAACCCTTAAAAAGTGGTAGAGCCGCCCATCTGCTTCGAAGGCAGTGTACTGGCGGTCGCTATTACGGAGGGGTAGCTGTGGTAGGCAGACTTGAGATCCACCGTGGAGAAGACCTTGTATTGCGCGATCCTGTTCACCAGGTCGGCTATACGGGGGAGGGGGTACGCATCCAGTTGCGTAAACCGGTTGATGGTCTGGCTATAGTCGATGACCATCCTATGCTTCTCCCTGGTCTTTACCACCACTACTTGAGCCCTCCAGGGGCTGTTGCTCGCTTCGATGACCGCTTCCTTCAGCAGCCTTTGGACCTCGGACCTGATAAAGGTCCGGTCCTGGGCACTGTACCGTCTGCTCCTGGTGGCGACGGATTTGCAATCCGGGGTGAGGTTCGCAAACAGGGAAGGCGGGTCGACCTTAAGGGTCGCGAGGCCGCAAACAGTAAGGGGGGTATAGGGCCGCCGAATTTAAAAGTAAGGCTTTGTAGGTGGCACTGGAAATCCAGTCCCAGAAGGGTGGCTGCGCAGAGGTGCGGCAGCACGTATAGGCAGAAATTGCGGAATTCCCTGCCTTGGACGGTGAGGTTCGCGAGGCAGAACCCTTTTATCTGCACCGCGTGTGACCCGGAGGCCAGGGAGATCCTTTGTTGGGTGGGGTAGGTGACCAGAGAACAGCGCCTTACCGTGTCGTCGTGGACGAAGCTCTCCGTGCTCACGGAGTCGATGAGGCACGACGTCACGTGGCCGTTGATGCCGATCGTCGTGGTGGCCTTTGCTAGCGTTCGGGGCCGACTCTGGTCCAGGGTAACGGAGGCCAGCTGCAGCAAGGAGTGAAGATCGGGCAGCGCATCGTCAGCCGTGTTGGGGGCTTGAGGCCCCATCCAAGATAGCGCCATCCATGGATCGCACATGGAGTCCGGGGACTCCGAGGATGGCGGCGGGGAGGGACAAAATGGCGGCGCACTCTGCTCCCACGAGGCGGAGGCCAGCTGCAGCAAGGGGTTTTGGTCCGGCAGCACATAGCCAGCCGTGCTGGGGGCTTGAGGCCCCATCCAAGATGGCGCCGGCCAGGGATCGCCCATGGAGTTCGGGGACGGAGACCCCGACGATTGGACCGGCGAGGGACAAAATGGCTGCGCGTACTCCTCCAGCATGGTTGCCGGGGGGAAAAATAGCTGCGGCTGCGACGCTGCCTGGCAGGGCAAAGGCTGCGGTGCGCGTTGGGCCGGCGGGGCTGGGAAAAGGGAGTGCAGCGGTGGGCCTGGGACGGTCGGGACGTGGAAGAACGGCTGTGGTTGCGCAGCGGGCAGCTGGAGGAATGGCTGAGGATAGTCATTGGATACCGTGTTCACCGCGCGGGCGAGGCATTCCGCGGCATAGTGGCCTTTCTTGCCGCACCCTTTGCATGTGACGGTGCGGGCCAGGAAGCGCGCGCGCGGGTGATTCGCCTGGCCGCAGAAGAGGTAGCGGGGCGCCTTTCCGCGCAGGCCTGCGGAGTTAGCGGGTAAGTCTGGGGGTTAAGCAGGTAAGTCTGGGGGGCTGCCGCGGCGGGGTGCCACGCAGCCCAGGGGGGCGCGGTGGCGTACGCAAGGGCGTTTTTGTACGCCACGTCCATGGACCCTGCCAGGGCCCGGGCCTCGGTGAGGCCCAGCGTCTCCATTTCGAGCAGCCTTTGGCGAATGTCGGGGGAGATCATTCCTGCCACGAAAGCGTCTCGAATTAAAAGCTTGGTGTGCTCGTTCGCCGTCACCGCTGGGCAGCTGCAGTTTTGGCCCAGCATGATCAGTGCCCTGTAGAAATCTTCTAGCATCTCATCTGGGCTCTGCCGTCTCGTTGCCAGCAGGTGACAGGCGTAGACCTGATTAAGTGGGACCGGATGGGTTCCCCGTGGAATTTTATAGGAAATACATGGACCTACTGGCCCCGCTTTTGACAAAAACCTTTAATGAGGCCAGGGAAAGGGGGAAGTTGCCCCCGACTATGTCGGAGGTGACGATATCATTACTCTTAAAGAAGGAAAAAGACCCGCTGCAGTGCGGGTCTTACAGGCCTATTTCCCTCCTGAATGTGGATGCTAAGCTCTTGGCCAAGGTGATGGCGACAAGGATAGAGGATTGTGTCCTGGGGGTGGTCCACGAGGATCAAACTGGGTTCGTTAAGGGGAGACAGCTGAACACGAATATACGGAGGCTGCTAGGGGTGATGATGATGCCCCCGCCGGAGGGGGAGGCGGAGATAGTGGTGGCGATGGACACTGAGAAAGCATTTGACAGCGTGGAGTGGGACTACCTATGGGAAGTGCTGAAGAGATTTGGTTTTGGAGAGGGGTTTATTGGATGGGTACAGCTGCTATATAGGGCCCCGGAGGCAAGTGTGATCACGAACAGGCAGAGGTCCGACTACTTCCGTCTTTATAGAGGGACAAGACAGGGGTGTCCCCTGTCTCCGTTACTGTTTGCATTGGCAATTGAGCCGCTGGCCATAGCACTGAGGGGCTCTAGGAAGTGGAGGGGAGTACTCAGGGGAGGAGAAGAACACCAGGTATCATTGTATGCAGATGATCTATTGCTGTATGTTGCGGACCCAGTGGAGGGGTCTGAGATAATGTGGACACTCAGGGAGTTTGGGGAATTTTCGGGGTACAAATTGAATATGGGGAAGAGTGAGTTGTTTGTGGTGCATCCAGGGGAGCAGAGCAGGGGAATAGAGGATTTACCGCTGAGGAGGGTAGCAAGAGATTTCCGGTACTTAGGGATCCAGATAGCCAGGAACTGGGGAACCCTATATAGGCTTAATTTAACACGATTTAACAGATGGAGAAGGATTTTAAGAGATGGGACATGGTGTTCCTGTCACTGGCGGGCAGGGTGCAGGTGGTCAAAATGGTAGTCCTCCCGAGATTTCTTTTTGTGTTTCAGTGCCTCCCGGTGATGGTTACGAGGGCTTTTTTCAAAAAAATTGAGAAGAGTGTTATGAGCTTTGTGTGGGCTGGGAAGACCCCGAGAGTGAGGAGGGGTTTTTTGCAACGCAGCAGTGATAAGGGGGGACTGGCACTGCCGAGCTTAAGTGATTATTATTGGGCCGCCAATATCTCAATCGTGTGTAAGTGGATGGGTGAAGGGGAGGGAGCGGCGTGGAAGAGACTGGAAATGGCGTCCTGTAAAGGAACCAGCCTACAAGCACTGGCGACGGCGCCGTTGCCGTTCTCCCCGAAGAAATACACCACAAGTCCAGTGGTGGTGGCAACGCTGAAAATTTGGGGGCAGTGGAGACGGCATAAGGAAATGACGGGTGCCTCGGTGCGGTCCCCGATAAAGAATAATCATAGGTTTGTCCCGGGGAGAATGGATGGGGGATTTAGAACATGGCAGAGAGCAGGGATTGTGCAACTGAGGGATCTGTTCCTAGATGGGACGTTTGCGAGTCTGGGAGCGCTGACGGAAAAATACGGGTTGCCCCAGGGGAATGCATTTCGGTATATGCAATTGAGGGCTTTTGTGAGGCAACAGGTGAGGGAATTTCCGCAGCTCCCGACGCAGGAGATTCAGGATAGAGTGATTTCGGGGACATGGGTGGGGGATGGTAGGGTGTCAGATATATACAGGGAAATGAGAGACGAGGGGGAGATCATGGCGGATGAGCTGAAGGGAAAATGGGAAGAAGAGCTGGGGGAAGAGATCGAAGAGGGGCTGTGGGCAGATGCCCTACGCAGGGTAAACTCTTCGTCCTCGTGTGCCAGGCTTAGCCTGATACAATTCAAGGTCTTGCACAGGGCGCACATGACCGGAGCAAGGCTCAGTAAATTTTTCGGGGTAGGGGATAGGTGCGGGAGATGCGGGAGAAGCCCAGCGAACCACACCCACATGTTTTGGTCATGCTCAGCACTGCATGGGTTCTGGGTGGGGGTGGCAAATGTGCTTTCGAAGGTGGTGGGGGTCCGGGTCGAGCCAAGCTGGGGGTTGGCTATATTCGAGGTTGCAGAAGAGCTGGGAGTGCAGGAGGCGAGAGGCTGATGTTTTGGCTTTGCGTCCCTAGTAGCCCGGCGAAGGATATTGTTAATGTGGAAGGAAGCTAAACCCCCGGGCGTGGAGGCCTGGATAAACGACATGGCAGGGTTTATAAAACTGGAACGGATAAAGTTCGCACTAAGAGGTTCGGCTCAAGGGTTCACCAGGCGGTGGCAACCGTTCATTGACTACCTCGCAGAGCGATAAAGGAACTGGGAAAGTAGCAGCAGCAACCCAGGGGGGGAGGGGGGGGCGGGGAGGGCTCGGGTGGGTCCTCAGGGGTGTTTTTGTATGGATATTTTTACTCGGATATGTATATTGGCTTGTTTGACTTTATTATTTGGGAGAGTTAATATTTTGTTATGGCAGTTTCCATTTAGTTTATATATTATTTATTTATTTGTTAAAAACGGTCATTATTATTTATATTGTTTTATTGTTGTAAAAGGGAAAAAAAAATTTTGTACTGTTTTGTTTGGCCGAAAAAAAATTTGAATAAAATATATATATTTTTTAAAAGACCTGATTAAGTGGACGAATGTAGTGTCCTTCCAGCAGTTCCATGGCTTTATCATAGTTCGCCGCCCCTTCGATCAGGGGTTAGATCGCCGGGACGACCCGCGAGCGTAGGAGGTGCATTTTCTGCCTTTCCGTGGGGGTGTCAGCAGCCGTCTCGAGGTAACTCTGGAAGCGTGCCAGCCAATGCTTAAAAATCTCGGTAGAGTTTTCTGCGTGCGGGCTGAGCTGAAGGCACGCCGGCTTGATGCGGAGATCCATCCTTCAAAAGTACTTATCTGATTAAATTGATACACAATCAATACGCTTGAGTCCACGTGGAGTCATATCGATTCAGTTTTAATCAGATAGAACTGTACCCAGCAGCGATGTTACAGAAGTGGAGGCTGCTGGGACGGCATCGGTTCTTATACCCCGCCTCTCAGGGCGGGGTAATGTACATTGCCCAATGGTAGACCCCGCGGTCTAGCCAATGGTTATTCCTCTCTCTGGTACTGCAATACCTGGTATTACCACAACCTGACGAGGCAGGAGCGAGGAAGGTGCCAGGGACCAGAAGTGACAGGACACGAAGTGTGAAAACCAGGGAGCTGATGCAATGCCAGGTTGTCAGCATTAACCCTGTGCCTCTGCCATTTGGTGTATAGCAAACTCATCAAAGACTTGTATTTTTTAGTAAGAAGTCCTACAACACCAGGTTAAAGTCCAACAGGTTTGTTTCGATGTCACTAGCTTTCGGAGCGCTGCTCCTTCCTCAGGTGAATGACCTTCTTACTGTGCTCACCCCAGTCCAACGCCGGCATCTCCACATCATGGCTTGTATTTTTTAGTAATCTATATTGATGATCCACTTCCAGCCTACTGATTCTGGTGATGGAGTATTGCATTGGAGTGCTAATAGTTACCACACAGAAAGACTTCTTCAATCAAGGTGCTGCAAAAAAGCTTTAAGTTTAGAAGAATCTGTGGGTTATCTATCACTTGAAAGAAAGAATACTTAGGATGCGAACGAGGGAACAACTGTGGCACAGGATAGGGAGAGAATCGGTGGGGAAAGGAATGATTGTGACGCAGGATAAGGAGAGGGATGATTGATGGATGGGGGTGGGCAGGGATGAAGGTGGCGAGGGAAATGATTTTAGTGAGGGTGAATTGTTACAGAATGGAAATCGAAGAAATTTGTGTTATATGCAATAACCTCAACAGGCAAACCTTTCTCTAAACCTATTGCACTAAAATGGTGATAAATTGAGCTTTTTGAGTCATTTCCTCCAACACACCAGTAATTGTTCTTTCATTTATTTATTTTAATTTTATATTCCATCAAGGATATTGTTTGGTTTTACCATTGTCTACCTTTCCAGGTCTCAATTGTGTAAAGTTTTTTTTTAGATAATCAGCCTTTCATCGGCAAAGTTTTGTTACTAATTGATTTGGCTAATTGATTGCATCTAATACATCACAATGAATCTGCTATAAAGATGTATTGGTTACTGTTTCTCGGCTAAAAGTAACAAGATTGACGTGAAATTGTGCGCTTTTCCTCTTTTCCAAAACACTACAAGATATTTTCATCAGACTGCAAGTCTAGAATAGTTAAAGGAAAAAAAAACATGAAAATGATCATAAACATTTAGTCCCCCGGGCCTGACGGGATATATCCAAGGATTCTATGGGAAGCAAGAGATGAAATTGCAGAGCCGTTGGCAATGATCTTTTCGTCCTCACTGTCAACAGGGGTGGTACCAGGGGATTGGAGAGTGGCGAATGTCGTGCCCCTGTTCAAAAAAGGGACTAGGGATAACCCTGGGAATTACAGGCCAGTTAGTCTTACTTCGGTGGTAGGCAAAGTAATGGAAAGGGTACTGAAGGATAGGATTTCTGAGCATCTGGAAAGACACTGCTTGATTAGGGATAGTCAGCACGGATTTGTGAGGGGTAGGTCTTGCCTTACAAATCTTATTGAATTCTTTGAGGAGGTGACCAAGCATGTGGATGAAGGTAAAGCAGTGGATGTAGTGTACATGGATTTTAGTAAGGCATTTGATAAAGTTCCCCATGGTAGGCTTATGCAGAAAGTAAGGAGGCATGGGATAGTGGGAAATTTGGCCAGTTGGATAACGAACTGGCTAACCGATAGAAGTCAGAGAGTGGTGGTGGATGGCAAATATTCAGCCTGGATCCCAGTTACCAGTGGCGTACCGCAGGGATCAGTTCTGGGTCCTCTGCTGTTTGTGATTTTCATTAATGACTTGGATGAGGGAGTTGAAGGGTGGGTCAGTAAATTTGCAGATGATACGAAGATTGGTGGAGTTGTGGATAGTAAGGAGGGCTGTTGTCGGCTGCAAAGAGACATAGATAGGATGCAGAGCTGGGCTGAGAAGTGGCAGATGGAGTTTAACCCTGAAAAGTGTGAGGTTGTCCATTTTGGAAGGACAAATATGAATGCGGAATACAGGGTTAACGGTAGAGTTCTTGGCAATGTGGAGGAGCAGAGAGATCTTGGGGTCTATGTTCATACATCTTTGAAAGTTGCCACTCAAGTGGATAGAGCTGTGAAGAAGGCCTATGGTGTGCTCGCGTTCATTAACAGAGGGATTGAATTTAAGAGCCGTGAGGTGATGATGCAGCTGTACAAAACTTTGGTAAGGCCACATTTGGAGTACTGTGTACAGTTCTGGTCGCCTCATTTTAGGAAGGATGTGGAAGCTTTGGAAAAGGTGCAAAGAAGATTTACCAGGATGTTGCCTGGAATGGAGAGTAGGTCTTACGAGGAAAGGTTGAGGGTGCTAGGCCTTTTCTCATTAGAACGGAGAAGGATGAGGGGTGACTTGATAGAGGTTTATAAGATGATCAGGGGAATAGATAGAGTAGACAGTCAGAGACTTTTTCCCCGGGTGGAACAAACCATTACAAGGGGACATAAATTTAAGGTGAAAGGTGGAAGATATAGGAGGGATATCAGAGGTAGGTTCTTTACCCAGAGAGTAGTGGGGGCATGGAATGCACTGCCTGTGGAAGTAGTTGAGTCGGAAACATTAGGGACCTTCAAGCAGCTATTGGATAGGTACATGGATTACGGTTAAATGATATAGTGTAGATTTATTTGTTCTCAAGGGCAGCACGGTAGCATTGTGGATAGCACAATTGCTTCACAGCTCCAGGGTCCCAGGTTCGATTCCGGCTTGGGTCACTGACTGTGCGGAGTCTGCACGTCCTCCCCGTGTCTGCGTGGGTTTCCTCCGGGTGCTCCGGTTTCCTCCCACAATCCAAAGATGTGCAGGTTAGGTGAATTGGCCAATGATAAATTGCCCTTAATGTCCAAATTGACCTTGGTGTTGGGTGAAGGTGTTGAGTTTGGGTAGGGTGCTCTTTCCAAGAGCCGGTGCAGACTCAAAGGGCCGAATGGCCTCCTTCTGCACTGTAAATTCAATGATAATCTATGATTAATCTAGGACAAAGGTTCGGCACAACATCGTGGGCCGAAGGGCCTGTTCTGTGCTGTATTTTCTATGTTCTATGTTCTATGAAAGCGAGATTAGTCAGTGCACAAAATATTTGTTCCTGTAAGGTTCAATCACACTGATATGTGTTTAATGAGTAGTTTGTTCATTAAAAAATCTTTTTATTCTCCTCATTTTCAACATTTTCATCAATAAACAACCAAAGAAAAAACAAATAAAAACAAATACAGTAACAATCCCCCACACACAAACTGTCCCCCGCTCAATATACAGAGCAAAACATCCACCCGTACATTCCAGGTAAATAAAACCACAAATTAACAATCCGTAAACTGTGTAACCAAAGACAGCACCCCTTTCCCCCTCCCTAATGTTCAATGGCAACCAATTCTCGGAAGTGCATAATAAACAGCCCTCATGAATTGTGAACCCTTCCTTCATCCCCTTCAGCTGAGACTTCACCTTCCCGAGAGTCAAAGAAATCCAAGCCGTGTCACAGGGTGGAGAGGTTAACCTCCACCCACCAGGACCCGCCTCCGGGCAATCAGCGAGGCAAAGGCTAACATTTGCCCACGCACCCGACTGCCGCCCGAGCCGGTCCAATCCCCGAAAAAGGTTTCTAGGGCCCTGGTTCCAAGTTCACGAGATGACCCTGAAAAACCTCCCTCCAACAAACCCTTTACATTCCACTTAATTATTCTAACTGGGGGTCCCTCACCCCCCCCCCCTCCTATCCACCATCCTCATAACTCCAGGCCCAGCCCACTGGGCTTGGCCTGCCCCGTCCCATTGTTACCATCGGACGCCACCTCCCCCCCCCGCCCCAGAATTCTCCCATCCACTTCCTCTCAAAACACCTCACCCTGTATCAGTCCCCTCCCCCACTTTTCACCTCTCCTTGGCCCATCGAAACCTGTTCTACCAGGCTCTGGCGGCCACAGCCCCTCCCCCCACCACACACCCGTTCACTGACCAGCTTGAGCTGGCCAGTGCCCAGGCCTCCCTCCCCTCCAATCCTCTCCCCCCTGCCTGGTCCCAGGAAAACAAAGAAATCCCCTTCAACATACAACCCCAGTGTAAACACACAAACCCCAAAGAACCACCATTACAAAAGAAAATCCCAACTCTTACCTTGTCAAGATCGGCAATGTCAACCCATTTAGCACATATAACAATATGCTGTGAAAAATAGAGCTACATACACTCCTCCAGCCCCGTATCTTCTGTCCAAGATCAATTCTCTGTCACATTTTTCACTTCTGCCCCAGTCTTTGTGCCTTCACAAACACCTCCGCCGCTTCCACCATCTCAAAATCAAAGTCTTTGGAGTTGTAGGTCACCCTCAACCTAGCTGGGTACATTACGCCACACCGCACCCTGCTGTTATACAGTGCCGTCTTCACTCAGCCAAAGGCCGCCCGCCTCCTCGCCAACTCCACAGTAAAGTCCTGGTATATGCGTATACCAGCTCCAGCCCACTGCATCTCCCGCTTCTGCTTTGCCCAACACAGGACATTCTCCTTCGCGCGGTACCTACGGAAACAAATAATCACAGCTCTTGGCGGCTCATTCACCTTTGGTTTAGGCCCCCACGCCCTATGAGATCGATCCACTTCGTACCGAGAGGAATGTTCCCCCTCGCACAACAGCTCCGCCAACATCTTGGCAAAATACTCCATCGGCCTCGGGCCCTCCACCCCTTTGGGCAGGCCCATGGTCCTCAGATTTTACCGCCTAAATCTGTTTTCCAGGTCCTCCACCTTGGCTCACAGACCCTTGTTTGCCTCGGCCACCCTCGGCATCTCTTCACCGATCGAGGTGAGTTGATCACTGCGTTGCGATAAGGCCGCTTCCACTCCCTTCAGTTTCTCACCCTGCTCCTGCACCTTGGCCGATACCCTCGACACCGCCGCTTTCATCGGGGCAATCGCCTCCTCCACCAGCACCTTCAATGCTACCATCATCTCCCTCCTCATCACGTCCATGTGCTTTGCGAACTATTTTTCAAGTTCCACAACCATCACCTCGGTCATCTTTTCTGCCGTGAACAATGCAGTTCCACCCAATGACCCAGCCCCCACCATCCTTCCAGTTGCTGAGCCGATCCTTCCACTCGATGGCGAACATTCATTCACCCCCTTCTTCATGGCAGCTTTCCTTTGAGTTTTTGGACATCTTTCTTCCTTATATCTTCTTGCACTTATTTAACCAAATATTGCTCCTGGGACCGGGCATTAAATTCTAAAAAAATCAAGCCTCGAGCAGGAGCCATCCAATGTGCAACCTCCTCTTGCATGCTGCCACCAGAAGTCATTTAATGAGTAGTTTTGAACAGTGTTTTTCAAACATTTTTTCCCGGGATCGACTTTTACCAGCCAGCATATTTCCGCGACCCGTGCTGCCGACCTCTGCAACCTGCGGTTAGCAACACATTTTCACGCAATAGGTCAGCCTGCTTGATCCTCACAATCTCACTTGCTTTGTCATTCAATGGTACATTTCTGCCCAGGATTTCAGCTGATGATTTGAGTTCTCGCTGCATCCTTTGAAAAACAATCTTGTCCTCTAACTCACCATGCTTAATCTTCAAATGCCTTTAAAGTTTTGAGGCTTTTGAACTTTCATTTGCCAGTGCGTTTCTGCATATAACACACATGGGCTTTGCATCCTGATTTGTTTGGGCACAATTAACAAAGCCATACCTCAAGAAACCATCTTGTACTCCTTTGTTCCCAATTTCAGTTTTTTCTTTGGATGTTCACCAGAGGCCCTGGAGCTCTGTACAGAGCTAACATTAACATTGCTTTGTCCTACCATGGACTCTCCTGTGCAGCTCTCTCCAACAGATTCAGTTGTGGGATCCTAGTCTGTTTGTGCCTCTCTTCCTTGTAACAAAATGATTAATCTTCAGTTCCTTGCCTTGCTTGCTAATAGCTAGAAATTGGAGGAATCTCTCCTCCATGATGTCGCACTTAAAATACGGATGTACAGGGCAAGTGACGTCAGATATGTGCCAGGCTCGTGACCTGCTGACTGTTGCCACTTCTGGCCGGATGACTGCATTGTTCCATTTAAAAGCTGGTCATAGCCTTTGGGCGCTTCTCCTGCAATTGGGAAAGCCGCAAATGACCACTCTGCGGCACTCCCAACACACCCACGACTCACCTGCCTGTCATAAACCTCAGTTTCAAATAGCCTGGTTTTGAGGGTAAATAATGAGCACACAGTTTATTGCATTTCACAAATATCATCATATTCACATTTCCAAAAGACGGCACAAAATAAATTGATTATTAAAATACATACAAGATCTGGAAATTGTCTGTTAAAAATTGGACAAATCTGTGGTTGCTTCATAGGCCGGACCCATTGATGAAAGCCTGTTCCTTTATTTCTTGATCTATTGATCCTGTCAAGGAAGCTCTGCTTCCCCTTGCATTGAATACCTGAGAGACAAGCGCCTATAGAAATTCTGTCTGTTTATTGGTACATAAACATTCATCCACAAACACATTTTTAAAATATTGTTCGTATATCCTTCTCTGATTGTCTAGTTGTGTGAACAAGAGTTGCTGTTGGCTGTACATGTATTCACTGAACAGTAAAGCAATCTAGAACAGCAGCAGTCAGATATAGAGCATACATGCATATTCTTTGCATAATTATCCACCATGCAAATTTAAACGTGCCTTTTGCATTATGCAGGTTTCCTATTTGCTGCATAGACAGTTATGATTCAGTACCAGTTCTGCGAGTAACAGAATCTCTCACACATTTCAGCTTTTTTGTTCACTGGTATCAGGAGTAACTTTCTGGAGGAGAAGCATTTGAAACAATTAAAATCCTCAAAACTCTTGTCCATTTCGATTGGCTCTCTATCATGTTTGCAGAATTAAGAAGCATTGCATTGCCAGAATCACCAATCAATTTGTGTAATTTCTTGGCTTTGGACTTCAGGGGCGAGATTCTCCGACCCCCCCCGCCGGGTCGGAGAATCGCTGGGGGCTGGCGTGAATCCCGCCCCCGCCGGTTGCCGAATTCTCTGGCACTGGAGATTCGGTGGGGGCGGGAATCGCCCATATGGGCCGAAGTCCCGCTGCTAGAATGCTTGTCCCGCCGGCGTGGATTAAACCACCTCTCTTACCGGCGGGACAAGGCGGCGCGGGCGGGCTCCGGGGTCCTGGGGGGTGCGTGGGGCGATCTGGCCCCGGGGGGTGCCCCCACGGTGGCCTGGCCTGCGATCGGGGCCCACCGATCCGCGGGCAGGCCTCTGCCATGGGGGCACTCTTTTCCTTCCGCCTTCGCCACGGTCTCCACCATGGCGGAGGTGGAAGAGACTCCCTCTACAGCGCATGCGCGGGGTGCCGTGAGCGGCCGCTAACGCTCCCGCACATGCGCCGCCCGGAGATGTCATTTCCGCGCCAGCTGGCGGGGCACCAAAGGCCTTTTCCGCCAGCTGGCGGGGCGGAAATCAGTCCGGCGCGGGCCTAGCCCCTCAAGGTTAGGGCTCGGCCCCCCAAGATGCGGAGGATTCCGCACCTTTGGGGCGGTGCGATGCCGGACTGATTAGTGCCGTTTTTGGTGCCGGTCGGCGGACATCGCGCCGATACTGGAGAATTTCGCCCCAGGTCCCGGGTATCTGTCTACTGTTTTTGCTGGTGAGAATTTTCATCAATACCTGCTTGTGAGAGACCACGTAAATAGGAGTCCTACCACAAGCCACTTTGAAGCAGTTTTCTCAAACCGTTACTGTCTGCTCCAAAATGTCTGCAAAGAATGTTACCTAATTTAGAGATCATCTGGCTGTGACATACAAGCAAGGGAAACAGATGTACATTGCTGACATGCTATCCCCAGGACGAAATTTGAGAAGGCTACACCAGAATGTGAAATCTTCTGGATTCAATGCGATGCAGCAGCTTAACATACTCTAGAAGTCATCAACCCAGCAGAGACAATAAATCTGACAGACAAGCACTTTATTCAAATCAAGAAAACTACCCAACAAGATGCATCTCTCCAAACACTGCAAGAAGTAGTGATAAAAGGATGGCCTGAGAACATCAAGGACACTCCTGTGGTTACAAAAGCATGTTGAGTATTCAGAGATGAAGTGACAAGATGACACCTTGTACAAAGGAAATAGCGTCATCATTCCTAAGGCGACAGGAGGAGAGATCCTGAAGCACATCCGTGAAAATCATCAAGGAATTGAATTGACTATGAGGAAGGCAATAAATGTGCTCTACTGGCCAAACATAAGCAATGAAATTAAGGTCACGTGTTACAAGCACTGCACTGGCCACAGTACCAGGCTAAACATGCTAAAGAGCCATTGATAATGTATGACACCCCAGACAGACCGTGGATGAAGCTGGGAGTAAAGCTCTTAACTAATGCTCTTAACTGCCATGCTGTAAACTTCTATGATTCTATAAGTGTGGGCAACTGGGACTAGCTTAATGGTAAAAACTGGGCGGCATGGACTGGTTGGGCCGAAAGGCCTGTTTCCATGCTGTAAACTTCTATGATTCTCTATGATTCTAAAGCAGGAACTGATTATCTTGTCACTGTAGACTACAATTCTGTGATGGGCTCAATGACTTCAACAATGGCAGAAGAGAGAGTAGAATTCCTGAAAGTGCACTTCAGTCGATGTGGCATTGTAAATATTCTGCTGAGTGACAATGGCTCTTAGTTCACAAGTGAAGAATTCAGTCACATTGCAAAGGATTTAGAAATTCAACACTGTACATAATCTCTGCATTTGAATGGTGGCAGTGAAAATTGTCAAAGGAATCATCAAGAAATTGAGCAAATCACGCACAGATGTATATAAGGTAATCCTCAAGTGGAGAAACACACCGACTGAAGGTATGGAAAGCAGTCCACTCCAAAGACTAATGTCATGTCATGCAAACTACTCTTCCAATAGCAAAAAAGCCAGAAGTAGTCACTAATGTGAGTTAAAAAATCAGTGGAATGATGACCAAATTTCATTTTGACAGGACTGCCATTGAGCATTGGAGAGCCCGTCAACCCATGTAGCAATCATGTGTAGACCAACATGTGTAGAGCAGATGTCACTTTGATCATACCAGATGGAAGTAACTGACCAAATATACTAGCGCAATGGCAGGCATGTATGAAGAACTAGAATAGGTGTTCCTTCAGTGCAGGTGACCAATCAGGAAGATGGAATAGTACCAGCTACAACCATCACTCCCGGAGGTCCATCGGTACCCAATAATGGAAATACAACAACAATTACCACAGTAACAACAATTGCTAAGGCAACAACATTCCCCGGAGAAGGGACAACTACCATACTGAGAAAGAATTCACCAAAAGACTCCAGCACCTGATGACTACGGTCCCGATGTTGGGATGGAGGAAGGATCCTTGAGAAGAGTTCAAGGAATGAAGAGTTCAGAAGGAACATATTACGGAGGGAATTGCAGAGATAAAGTGGAGAAGGCCATGGAGGATAAAGTTACTGTGTTGAGGACAGGAAGCTAATTGAAGCCAACTAGGTATTGGGTAATGGACAATTAAACTAAGTGTTGCAGAGTTTTGGAAAAATGGTGAATGTGCATCCAACTTTGTCACTCTGAGTAAAGCTTCATTCTCCATTACACTCCTAGGTAATGTAATTAGTTCTCTTAAAACCTCTGTTGAAGATTGTCCCAAAGATAAGTCCTCCATTGTGGTAGCTAGTTTGACATAGTTGATATGTTGTCTCCAATGGCCAAGAAGAAAACTTCTCTGATTTAATAGGAAGATCTAATAATTTCCCTTCATTTCTTGCTTCAGAGGCATGGCATGTTCCATGCGATGTTGGTGACTTGCCCACCAGATAATGGATGCACATTGATATTAACATCTATCATTTTAAATTCTGTTCCATTTCTGTGGCACAACTTTATTTCAGCTGGATTGGACAGTTCCAATGCACTCCTAGCTGAATTCCAAACTGAAGTACATTGAATACTCTGCTGCTTGCTTCTGAACTCACACCAGGTCCCTTGTGCTCACTGACCTACACTAGCTCCAGATTAAGTACCACCTCAATTATTTAAATGTTAATTCTTGTTTTCAATTCCCTCCATGGCCTTGCACCTCCCTATCTCCGTAACCACCTCCAAGATACTGGTGTTCCTCTAATTCTGACCTCTAGCCTATCCACTCCACCATTGCCAGTGGCAAAATTTCCTACCTAAATATCTCTGCTTCATTACCTCCATTTCCTCTTTTAGAATCCTCCATTCCTTCCTTTTGAATGCTCCCTAAAACCTATTTGATCTGCGATCTGACCAATATATTTACTATGTGTCAATGTGCAACTCTGGTTGATAAACACCCATGTGAAGTTCCTTGAGACAGTTTATTATATTAGAGGTAAGGTTTAAATGCAAATTATTGCTGCTGTTACATGCCCCGCTTCTTTGTGCCTTGAACGATATGTTTATAAAGTCTAGCACTGTGAACTTTAATCCTTTATCCCTTCCCATGCTCTATTTTTTAAATACAAAATCCTTTTAAATGAAGTTACAGCCTCTACTTCAACAACTATTTGTGATAAAACATTAAAGCTCTAATAGCCTTCTGTGTAAAAAATATTCTTCTAGCTTCCCACTTTATTCACCTCGTGACAACTCAAAATTTATGAACTGAAATTTCGAGGGCTGGTAATATGACTGGAGAAGACACTATGAGGGGAGCCTGACATCTTCCTTCAGTGGGTACCTCCGCGGAATAGCCATCCTCAGGGCAACCAATTCAGGGCCTAGTTACAGGCCACTCCCTCCTCCTCTCATTATGTGCATATCCGGGGATCCACTACTGCATGGGGAGACCGGCTGGTTAACCCTGTGGCCTCCCACTGGCTCTCTGGAGTGGGGGGAAAGGGCCATCTTTATGCATGCTCCACGATTATCTGAAGATTCCCAGCCTGCAATTGGATAAGGCATCAGCCCTTGAAGCTGGTGCCCACCCAAGTGCCAGGCCTCGCTGCCTAGCCTGAGCTCTTTGAACACAACCCAGCATTGAGGTGGCCTCTCCTTCCTGCTCAGCAGCAGCAGCCGACATTTGGCTGTCTGTTCTGAGAGGTGGGCCACCATCCTCAATTGGACGGTGTTCACAGCAACAGCCTTGTTAACTGGTTGCTGTGCCTTACAAGGCCAGATCCCACCTTCAATCCCAACAGCAGGGTTTTACAACTTTAAAGAAAATTCAGCCCTATGTCTGCTTGTTACCTTTCAATAATTACCCTTTCAAAACCTTTTATAATTTTGGAGCTTTATTTTGATGAGTGCAATGGTGCACCAGTTGCTACTATTTATAATACAAGTTGTGATTTAGTACTGGATTTTATGTTCACTAAATCTTATGGATTTCTGTGGCACCTCTTTTGTGATCTATTCCACACTAAGTTGGGAAAGGCCTGAAGGAACGTTTTATGTTCCCACCATACTGAAAGGCTCTGATTACCTTGTGAATGTGTGCACCACATGGTGTATGAAGATAGGTCCATCAGTGTTGATGATATTACAATTCTTTGTTGGTGTGCAACTAGAACCATTACAATAATAATGACCTACGACTGAGGGAGGAAAAAAGAATGGTTGAAGTTCCTGCTGCATGTGACTCTTGCTGGAAGTGCATGTATGAAGATAACAAGGGAGAAGCTCCCCATTACACTAATTGGAACTAAATCCTGAACTTGTTCTCTATAAATACCCATACAATCTTGGTACAACTGGCACACAGTGAAAAACAGTTCCACAATTCAGAATAGCAAACACTCTCTGTTCCCCCTCCTCTGTAAGCAATAACTGCTTGGAGATCTACTGCAGGCCTGCTGATACCCACAAAACTGTATCCCAAGTGAGTGATCACCTTCAGGAGAGAAAATAAAAGATAAAGTTACGGGAACGGGAAGAGAGAACCTATAATTCGGCAAGAATGTTGTCTCAAATTCTCTGTTGTGGAATTTGGTAATATAACAAAGTGATAACAACAAAGCAAGAGAACACATCTACAAAATATGGGATTGCAGGCTGAACCTAAAGCTAAACTGACCTGTGAGGGATTCTAGCACTAATATATGATGACATCCAGCATTTCATTTCTGCATAATCACAGCAAGACTAAGACACCAAGACATGTAAACAAATGCAAGTCAGGATAGTGTTGCATTAATACCAATTCATCAGAATGCCGTCAACATTTGTCACTCGTGCTTGCTGTATTCATGAGTTATGTGACTCCATATTTCTTGATTTATTTTCCATAATCTGTCACTCGCTGATATATCTTGAGGTATTTGCAGACGGGTTTCTGAAGTGTGTTATTAGGCTTTAAATGACCCGAGACAGTAATTTGGTATCAATCTGGTCTGTGTGAATTGTGGTGTCTGTGAAAGCTCCAGAAAAGAAATGTGAATTCACAAAATTTGAAACAATCCACATAAAGATCTTTAATGCATTTTTTAAAAAATACATTTAATTAAGGTATTTGTAATTTTATAATAACAATAACAACAACAGAAAAGAAAGCGAATCCAAATATAAACGTAATACATTTCCATCCCTAACAAGTCCCTCTTACCCTTAGCAGAAAATAGCCGAACTCTTTGCCTCTGCTGACAGTTAATTTTCCCTGAAGAAGTCGATAAACGGCTGCAGCTCCGGACGAACCCTAGCGTTGACCCTCTTAGGGCGAACTTGATTTTCTCAAGACTGAGAAACCCAGCCATGTCGCTAACCCAGGTCTCTGATTTTGGGGACTTCGAGTCCCTTCACGCTAACAATATCTGTCTCCGGGCTACCAGGGAGGCAAAGGCTAAGACATCAGCCTCTCTCGCCTCCTGGACTCCCGGATCTTCCAAAAATCGACACCTCTGGACTCGGCACCACCCGTGTTTTTAGTGCCGTGGACATGACATCTGCAAATCCCTACCAGAATCCCCTAAGCTTCGGGCATGTCCAAAACATATGGACATGATTTGCTGGCACCCCAGTACACCTCGCACACCTGTTCTCTACTCCAAAAAACTTGCTCATCCGGGCCACCGTCATGTGTGCCCGGTGAACTACCTTAAATTGTATCAGGCTAAGCCCGGCACATGATGAGGATGTGTTAACTCTGCTCAAAGCATCCGCCCACAGACCCGCCTCTATCTCTCCCCCTAGCTCATCTTCCCACTTGCCTTTTAGCTCCTCTTTTTTACTCCATAAGCTCTTTGACGATGTCTGATACCTTCCCCTCTCCCACCCCCGTTCTGGAAACTACCCTGTCCTGTATCCCCCGTGGCAGTAGGAGCGGATAGGTCGAAATCTACCTTCGCAAAAAATCCCGTACCTGCAGATACCTGAATCCATTTCCTGCTGGCAGTTCAAACTTCTCCTCTAAATCCTTCAAACAAGGGAAGCTCCCATCTATGAATAGATCATCTTTAATGCATTTTAACTCGTTCATGGTTCAAGTTAATATTTTAAGAGGTAATTTTTAGTTCTGGGAAGAAAAAAGTTGGAAAGGTGAGGCAATTAAAATGTTGGGCTTTGGAGGTTGCCAAAACCTCTCAAGAAAATGCAGTTTAAAAGATGACCCATGATTGTTTATTAAAGTCACAATAGAAGAGTTCTAAGCAGGTAGTCTTACATACCCAAAGTGTTGGAGATCTGATGCTTATGGTGATTGTAAAGATGGGCATTCCAGAGAGATATGTTGTTTTGAGAGTTAGAGCTAAATTAATTTAAAAGCATTCAGGAAACCGTGACCGTATAACCCATGTACTTACTCAGATCAAAAAAGAAAATTGTAAATGAGTAATAATTAACTCAAAGGTCTGTTTGAGGACAGCCCAGAGCATGCCATCATGGAAATGAGTGGAACTAAGGAAGGTTTCTGATTTTAATTTATCTGGGTATTTGCTGAGACCATTTTAGTTGCAGTTTGGACCTCAAGCAGTTTGCAGCTCTGAGAGAAGTTAGATGGAGTAAATCTAAGCAGTATTAAAAAAAAAAGAATGTTGTCATTGACTACATAAACATGGATGAGGCTTAATCACAATTTGAATCTTGAGGGTACATAATTGAAGCTAGTTGGAAAACCTACAGAGGGCCTTATGGTGTTTAATTGCAAAAGAAAGTAATCAGCTGAATTAGCTTGGAAGTATTGGGAAGTAGCAAGGGCAAGAGACTGGGACACCCACAGTCAAGAGATGTTAAATGACAGTTCTATATCTGAGACTATGAAGCTGAGGAGAATTCTCCAGAGATGTACGGTAGCACAGTGGTTAGCACAGTTGTTTCACAGCTCCAGGGTCCCAGGTTCGATTCCCGCCTTGGGTCACTATCTGTGTGGAGTCTGCACGTTCTCCCTGTGTCTGTGTAGGTTTCCTCCGGGTGCTCCGGTTTCCTCCCACAGTCCAAAAATGTGCAGATTAGGTGGATTGGCCATGATAAATTGCGCTTAATGTCCAAAAATGTTCGATGGGGTTACTGGGTTACGGGGATAGGCTGGAGGCGTGGGCTTAGGTAGGGTGCTCTTTCCAAGGGCCGGTGCAGATGCGATGGGCCGGATGGCCTCTTTCTGCACTATAAATTCTATGATCTTTGATTGTGGGATACTAATGAGTGGTTCCTACAGAAGTAAATACTTTAAGATTGATGTGTCTTATCAGAGAAATCTAGGGTGAAGTAAAAAGTAAACCTGAGTGCATGCTTGTTGTTACAAGATATAGTGTAACTTTATCATATTTGCTGTGTTTAATTATTTTATAATTGGTTAAAACAAGGTATTAAGATTTCTTTAAATATTAGCAGTCTTTAATTCGATCATAATACTCGTGAAACTTTCTCATCAAACCTGTGCTAAATTGACAGAATTCACACCTGCAAGCCTGTTTCTGCAACATGGTTGTCTAAAAATTAGAGCGCCTTCATTTATAATCCAGAGTTTACATGCCAATATTTTGAAATATTTTATATTGAGGATTATATTGAGAGAGGGTTGCAAAGATAGACACCACGATAGCAGTTCCCGTGCTTCTGTCTCATGTTCTTAGTTTAAGAAACCTTTCCTTGGATTGCCACCTTGTCTTGGCAGATTAAACATCCCATTGATCCCGGGTGCAATGCTGTCGGGAGTCTTAAGCTCCTGGCAGTATCACCTATTACGGCAAGGTCGGAGGGGAGGAACTAGACAAAGCACACAATCCAAAACAAGTCCTCAATGGCTGGATTAGGCGGCTGCGATGGCGGATGAAGGCACAAGCAGTAGGGAGATCACAGTCATCGAGGTTCCCTTGTCATTGGAACTGGACCTACCTTCTGTCAAGGGCCATGTGTCTGTTAGAACATAGAACATAGAACATTACAGCGCAGTACAGGCCCTTCGGCCCTCGATGTTGCGCCGACCTGTGAAACCACTCTAAACCCCAACTACACTATTCCCTTATCGTCCATGTGTCTATCTAATGACCATTTGAATGACCTTAGTGTTGGCAAGTCCACGATTGTTACAGGCAGGGCATTCCACGCCCTTACTACTCTCTGAGTAAAGAACCTACCTCTGACATCTGTCCTATATCTATCTCCCCTCAATTTAAAGCTATGTCCCCTCGTGCTAGACATCACCATCCAAGGAAAAAGGCTCTCACTGTCCACCCTATCCAATCCTCTGATCATCTTGTATGCCATAATTAAGTCTCCTCTTAACCTTCTTCTCTCTAACGAAAACAGCCTCAAGTCCCTCAGCCTTTCCTCATAAGATCTTCCCTCCATACCAGGCAACATTCTGGTAAATCTCCTCTGCACCCTTTCCAATGCTTCCACATCCTTCCCATAATGCGGCGACCAGAATTGCACGCAATACTCCAAATGCGGCCGCACCAGAGTTTTGTACAGCTGCAACATGACCTTATGGCTCTGAAACTCAATCCCTCTATCAATAAAAGCTAACACACCGGACGCCTTCTTAACAACCCTCTCAACCTGGGTGGCAACTTTCAGGGATCTATGTACATGGACACTGAGATCTCTCTGCTCATCCACACGGCCAAGAATCTTACCATTAGCCCAGTACTCTGTCTTCCTGTTATTCCTTCCAAAATGAATCGCGTCACACCTTTCTGCATTAAACTCCATTTGCCACCTCTCAGCCCAGCGCTGCAGCTTATCTATGTCCCTCTGTAACTTATAACATCCTTCCGCACTGTCCACAACTCCACCGACTTTAGTGTCATCAGCAAATTTACTCACCCATCCTTCTACGCCCTCCTCCAGATCATTTATAAAAATGACGAACAGCAGTGGCCCCAAAACAGATCCTTGTGGTACACCACTAGTAATTGGACTCCAGTCTGAACATTTTCCATCAACCACCACCCTTTGTCTTCTTCCAGCTAGCCAAATTCTGATCCAAACTGCTAAATCACCCTGAATCCCATGCCTCCGTATTTTCTGGAGTAGCCTACCGTGGGGAACCTTATCAAACGCTTTACTGAAATCCATATACACCACATCAACTGCTTTACCCTCATCCACCTGTTTGGTCACCTTCTCAAAGAACTCAATAAGGTTTGTGAGGCACAACCTACCCTTCACAAAACCGTGTTGACTATCTCTAATCAAATTATTCCTTTCCAGATGATTATACATCCTATCTCTTATAAACCGTTCCAAGATTTTTGCCCACAACAGAAGTAAGGCTCACTGGTCTATAGTTACCGGGGTTGTCTCTACTCCCCTTCTTGAACAAGGGGACAGCATTTGCTATCCTCCAGTCTTCTGGCACTATTCCTGTAGACAAAGCTGACTTAAAGATCAAAGCCAAAGGCTCAGCAATCTCCTCCCTAGCTTCCCAGAGAATCCTAGGATAAATCCCATCTGGCCCAGGGGACTTATCTATTTTTACACTTTCCAGAATTGCTAACACCTCCTCCTTATGAACCTCAAGCCCTTCTAGTCTAGTAGTCTGAATCTCAGTATTCTCCTCAACAACGTTGTCTTTTTCCAGTGTGAGTACTGACAAAAAAATATTCATTTAGCACCTCTCCTATCTCCTCGGACTCCAAGCACAACTTCCCACTACTGTCCTTGACTGGCCCTACTCTTACCCTAGTCATTCCTTTATTCCTGACTTATCTATAGAAAGATTTAGGGTTATCCTTGATCCTACCTGCCAAAGACATGTCCCCTCCTGGCTCTTCTTAGCTCTCTTTAGGTCCTTCCCAGCTAACTTGTAACTCTCGAGTGCCCTAACTGAACCTTCATGTCTCATCTTTACATAAGCCTCCTTCTTCCTCTTGACAAGTATTTCGACTGCTTTAGTAAACCACGGTTTCCTTGCTCGACCACTTCCTCCCTGCCTGACAGGTACATACTTATCAAGGACACGCAGTAGCTGTTCCTTGAACAAGCTCCACATTTCCATTTGGCCATCCCCTGCAGTTTTCCTCTCCATCCGATGCATCCTAAGTCTTGCCTCATTGCATCATAATTGCCTTTCCCCAGATATAACTCTTGCCCTGCGGTATATACCTATCCCTTTCCATCACTGAAGTAAACGTAATCGAATTGTGGTCACTATCACCAAAGTGCTCACCTACCTCCAAATCTAACACCTGTCCTGGTTCATTACCCAGTACCAAATCCAATATGGCATCGCCTCTCGTTGGCCTATCTACATACTGTGTCAGGAAACCCTCCTGCACACATTGGACAAAAACAGACCCATCTAAAGTATTCGAACTATAGCGTTTCCAGTCAATATTTGGAAAGTTAAAGTCCCCCATAACAACTACCCTGTTGCTTTCGCTCCTATCCAGAATCATCTTTGCAAACCTTTCCTCTACATCTCTGGAACTTTTCGGAGGCCTATAGGAAACCCCTAACAGGGTGACCTCTCCTTTCCTGGTTTTCTAACCTCAGCCCATACTACCGCAGTAAACGAGTCCTCATCAAACATCCTTTCTGCCACCGTAATACTGTCCTTGACTAACAATGCCACCCCTCCCCCTATTTTACCGCCTTCCCTGAGCTTACTGAAATATCTAAACCCCGGCACCTGCAACAACCATTCCTGTCCCTGCTCTATCCATGTCTCTGAAATGGCCACAACATTGAAGTCCCAGGTACCAACCCATGCCGCAGGTTCACCCACCTTATTCCGGATGCTCCTGGCATTGAAGAAGACACACTTTAAACCACCTTCCTGCCTGCCGGTACACTCCTGCAACTTTGAAATCTTACTCATGACCTCACTACTCTCAACCTCCTGTATACTGGAGCTACAATTCAGGTTCCCAAGCCCCTGCTGAATTGGTTTAAACCCTCCCGAAGAGCATTAGCAAATTTCTCCCCCAGGATATTGGTACCCCTCTGGTCCAGGTGTAGACCATCCCTTTGTAGAGATCCCACCGACCCCAGAATGAGCCTCAATTATCCAGAAATCGGAAACCCTCCCTCCTGCCCCATCCCTGTAGCCACGTGTTCAACACCTCTCTCTCCCTATTCCTCGTCTCGCTATCACGTTGCACAGGTAACAACCCAGAGATAATAACTCTGTTTGTCCTAGATCTAAGTTTCCACCTTAGCTCCCTAAATTCTTGCCTTACATCCCTATCCCTTTTCCTACCTATGTTGTTGGTACCTATGTGGACCACGACTTGGGGCTGCTCCCCCTCCCTCTTAATGGTCCCGAAAACACGATCCGAGACATCACGCACCCTGGCACCTGGGAGGCAACACATCAACCGCGAGTCTCTCTCGTTCCCACAGAATCTCCTATCTATCTCCCTAACTATGGAGTCTCCAATGACTAATGTTCTACTCCTCTCCCCCTTTCCTTTCTGAGCAACAGGGACAGACTCTGTGCCAGAGACCTGTACCCCATGGCTTACCCCTGGTAAGTCCCCCCCCCACCCAACAGTATCCAAAGCGGTACACTTGTCACTAAGGGGAACGACCACAGGGGATCCCTGTACTGACTGCTACCTCCCAGCCCCTCTCACCGTCACCCATCTATCTTTATTCTTCGGAGTAACTACATCCCTGAAGCTTCTTTCTATGACCACCTCTGCCTCCCGAATGATCCGAAGTTCAACCAGCTCTAGCTCCAGTTCCCTAACGCTGTTTCTGAGGAGCTGGAGATGGGTGCACTTCCCACAGATGGAATCAGCAGGGACACTGACGGCGTCCCTCACCTCAAACATTCTGCAGGAGGAACATTGCTGTGCAATGGCAAATCCACGCTAAAAGATGTCCCACACCAGGCGTGTATCCAGAGGAAACGCGCACACCGATAAGCCCTGTGGCAATCAGCGAGAGGTGACAGGGACAGGACTGTGAGATCTGGCAATCCCTAGCTATGCACCGGCACATGGGCAGTGGAGTTTCATTCAGTTGTCTTGCTCTTGGACTAGGAATGGGGTAATGTTTCTGCAGCTTTCTTCACGAATGAGCAGCCCTCTTCAGGATCCCCTCTGCTCACCCCGCATGGAGAAACGGTTTGAAAAGGTGCCCTAAAAATAGTCTGTTTCCAACCTGGCTGGAAAACCGCATCCAGCACGTTCATCTACCTGCGGTCAGAAAGTCACAGTTAAACTGAATTTTGGAACCTGGAATGTGCAAACCCTTAATGCAAACAATAATCGACGGGAATGGAGAACTGCCCTTGTTTCCCGTGAACTCGGGCAGTTCAACACTGAAATCTCTGCCCTGCAAGAAACTTGAAGAGCTGGCGAAGGGCAGCTGAGAGAAAATGGCAGTGGATGGGAAATCCTGAGGATCAGCCCAGGAAGTGGACGGCACAGTGGTTAGCACTGCTGCCTCACAGCGCCGAACCCGGGTTTGATCCTGGCCCCAGGTCACTGTCCGTGTGGAGTTTCCACATTCTCCCCGTGCCTGAGTGGGTCTCACCTCCGCAACCCAAAGATGTGCGGGCTAAGTGGATTGGCCACGCTAAATTGCCCTTTAATCGGGAAAAAAAATAATTAGGTACTCTACATTTAAAAACATGAATCGGCTCAGGACGCAGGGAATTGATTTTGCCATCAACAACAAACTCGTCAACTGACTCTCTCAGCTCCCTGTTGGCATCAACGAGCGCTTCATGATCCTCTGTCTACAACTTGCCAAGAACCAGCAGGCAACGGTCATGAATGCCTACACCCCAGCTCTTGGTGCAAATGATGAATCCAAAGAAGGCTTGTACTCCACCCTAGATACCATAATCTCCAGGATTCCGAAGGAAGATGAGATCATCCTCCTCGGAGACCTCAACGCCATGGTTGGAACGGATTCCCAAAGCTGGAAAGGAGCTATCGGAATGGAAGGAGTTGGGAATTGGAACTCCAACAGGGTTCCCAGCTCGCCAAATGCAGGGAACAGCTCCTAAACCGTGATATAACCATAGTTTGAGGAAGCCAACTCTCGATTAAAAATGATCTTGGACTCCCACCAAGCATGAACAAATTCCAAGCCACCATTAAACACATGAAGAATGGAAAAGCCGCAGGAATGGATGGAATCCCAGTGGAGATTTTCAAACTTGGAGAAAAAAAGATCACCCACCATCTCCATCAGCTGTTGCTGAAATTCTGCGACAGAGAACAAATTGGTGCCAACATCAGGGATGTCACCGTCACCACCGTCTTTAAGAAAGGAGACAAAGCAGACTATGGCAACTACTGAGGAATTCCGCTACTCAGAGGAGATTTACTACGATGCTGCCTGGACTGAAGGCCATGTCTTAGGAAGAAAGGAGCTGGGGCTTTTCTCACTGGAGCGAAGAAAGGCAGAGAGGTGACTTGATAGAGGTGGACAAGGTGATGAGAGGCATGGATAGAGTGGATAGCCAGAGACTTTTTCCCAGGGCAGAAATGGCTGTCACGAGGGGACATAATTTTAAGGTGATCGGAGGAAGGTACAGGGGAGATGTCAGAGGTGGATTCTTTACACAGAGAGTGGTGGGTGCATGGAATGCACTGCCAGCAAAGGTGGTGGAGTTAGAGTCATTCGGGACATTTAATCGACTCTTGGACAGGCACATGGACAGCAGTAAATTGAAGGGGTGCAGGTTAGGTTGATCTTAGATTAGAATAAATGGTCGGCACAACATCGTGGCCTGAAGGGCCTGTACTATGCTATACTATGGTCTCTGTTCTACTCTGATTGTCGAGAAGACCATCATCCGAATCCTCACTAGCCGCTGTTTCTCAGTCTTTGAAGAAATCTTTTAATAAAGCCAAAGTGGTTTCTGGCCAAACCATGGAACAGCGGGCATGATTTTCACTACTTGGCAACTTCAAGAGAAATGCCAGGAGCAAGATTAACGACTCTACCTTCATCGAGAAGTGCAATGAAAGACCCTGTCAAAGGCCAGCTGTGCAGAGAAATTCATCAACATCCCCCATCTCCTCCAAGACAAGATATCGGCGACAGTCCTCACTCACGGAAAAAAGACACAAACCTTCAAGGTCAAGACTGGAGCCAAGCACCCATCCTTTTCTCCTCTTCATTACCACCATCCTTCACATTGCCAACAGCAAGCTTCCCAGTGGAGTGGACATCGTCTACAGGATGGATGGAAAACGTTTCAACCTCAACCAGTTAAAATCCAAGAAGAAAGTGCCACTGATATTGCTCAATAAACTTCAGCATGCGGATGATATCGCCATCTCCACTCTCTCAGAAGAGAATCTCCAAGCCATGTTTGACACCTTTGCGGAAGCATACCAAAGAATTGAACTCGGCCTCATCCTCAAGAAGACTTTTGTCCTTTACCAACTTTCTGCAGGGCAAGACCCGGTCTCTCCCTCCATCAAGGTCAATGGAGAAACGATACTAAACGTGGAACATTTCCCATTCCTGGGAATCCACCTCTCATCTAAGGCTGACGTCAATGCAGAGATCCAACATTATATCCAATCCATGAGCACCTCCTTCGGAAACGTAAGGACGAGACTGCGACATCCATGCTGATACCAAGATCCTTGCGTACAAGACGATCTTCCTCTCAACTCTCCTATGCAGCTCAGAAACCTGGGATGCGAAGAGGCACCACCGAAAGGCCCTGGAAAGACACCATTAATATAGAACATAGAACATAGAACAATACAGCGCAGTACAGGCCCTTCGGCCCACGATGTTGCACCGAAACAAAAGCCATCTAACCTACACTATACCATTATCATCCATATGTTTATCCAATAAACTTTTAAATGCCCTCAATGTTGGCGAGTTCACTACTGTAGCAGGTAGGGCATTCCACGGCCTCACTACTCTTTGCGTAAAGAACCTACCTCTGACCTCTGTCCTATATCTATTATCCCTCAGTTTAAAGTTATGTCCCCTCGTGCCAGCCATATCCATATCCATATCCAGAAGGCTCTCACTGTCCACCCTATCCAGCCCCCTGATCATTTTGTATGCCTCTATTAAGTCTCCTCTTAACCTTCTTCTCTCCAACGAAAACAACCTCGAGTCCATCAGCCTTTCCTCATAAGATTTTCCCTCCATACCAGGCAACATCCTGGTAAATCTCCTCTGCACCCGCTTCAAAGCCTCCACATCCTTCCTATAATGCGGTGACCAGAACTGTACGCAATACTCCAAATGCGGCCGTACCAGAGTTCTGTACAGCTGCAACGTGACCTCCTGACTCCGGAACTCAATCCCTCTACCAATAAAGGCCAACACTCCATAGGCCTTCTTCACCACCCTATTAACCTGGGTGGCAACTTTCAGGGATCTATGTACATGGACACCTAGATCCCTCTGCTCATCCACACTTTCAAGAACTTTTCCATTAGCCAAATATTCCACATTCCTGTTATTCCTTCCAAAGTGAATCACCTCACACTTCTCTACATTAAACTCCATTTGCCACCTCTCAGCCCAGCTCTGCAGCTTATCTATATCCCTCTGTAACCTGCTACTTCCTTCCACACTATCGACAACACCACCGACTTTAGTATCGTCTGCAAATTTACTCACCCACCCTTCTGCGCTTTCCTCTAGGTCATTGATAAAAATGACAAACACCAACGGCCCCAGAACAGATCCTTGTGGTACTCCACTTGTGACTGAACTCCATTCTGAACATTTCCCATCAACCACCACCCTCTGTCTTCTTTCAGCTAGCCAATTTCTGATCCACATCTCTAAATCACCCTCAATCCCCAGCCTCCGTATTTTCTGCAATAGCCTACCGTGGGGAACCTTATCAAACGCTTTGCTGAAATCCATATACACCACATCAACTGCTCTACCCTCATCTACCTGTTCAGTCACCTTCTCAAAGAACTCGATAAGGTTTGTGAGGCATGACCTACCCTTCACAAAGCCATGCTGACTATCTCTGATCATATTATTCCTATCTAGATGATTATATATCATTCAGATATCTTAATGATATCTGAGATGGATTCTCAGCATCAGCAGGGAGACATAACATAGAATTTATAAGACCATAAGACCATAAGACATAGGAGTGGAAGTAAGGCCATTCGGCCCATCGAGTCCACTCCACCATTCAATCATGGCTGATTTCAACTCCATTTACCCGCTCTCTCTCCATAGCCCTTAATTCCTCGAGAAATCAAGAACTTATCAACTTCTGTCTTAAAGACACTCAACGTCCCGGCCTCCACCACCCTCTGTGGCAATGAATTCCACAGACCCACCACTCTCTGGCTGAAGAAATTTCTCCTCATCTCCGTTCTAAAGTGACTCCCTTTTATTCTAAGGCTGTGCCCCCGGGTCCTAGTCTCCCCTGTTAATGGAAACAACTTCCCTACATCCACCCTATCTAAGCCATTCATTATCTTGTAAGTTTCTATTAGATCTCCCCTCAACCTCCTAAACTCCAATGAATATAATCCCAGGATCCTCAGACGTTCATCGTATGTTAGGCCTACCATTCCTGGGATCATCCGTGTGAATCTCCGCTGGACCCGCTCCAGTGCCAGTATGTCCTTCCTGAGGTGTGGGGCCCAAAATTGCTCACAGTATTCTAAATGGGGCCTAACTAATGCTTTATAAAGCTTCAGAAGTACATCCTTGCTTTTATATTCCAAGCCTCTTGAGATGAATGACAACATTGCATTTGCTTTCTTAATTACGGACTCAACCTGCAGGTTTACCTTTAGAGAATCCTGGACTAGGACTCCCAAGTCCCTTTGCACTTCAGCATTATGAATTTTGTCACCGTTTAGAAAATAGTCCACGCCTCTATTCTTTTTTCCAAAGTGCAAGACCTCGCACTTGCCCTCGTTGAATTTCATCAGCCATTTCTTGGACCACTCTCCTAAACTGTCTAAATCTTTCTGCAGCCTCCCCACCTCCTCCATATTACCTGCCCCTCCACCTATCTTTATATCATCGGCAAACTTAGCCAGAATGCCCTCAGTCCCATCATCTAGATCGTTAATATATAAAGAGAACAGCTGTGGCCCCAACACTGAACCCTGCGGGACACCACTCGTCACTGGTTGCCATTCCGAAAAAGAACCTTTTATTCCAACTCTCTGCCTTCTGCCTGACAGCCAGTCGTCAATCCATGTTAATACCTTGCCTCGAATACCATGGGCCCTTATTCTGCTCAGCAGTCTCCCGTGAGGCACCTTATCAAAGGCCTTTTGGAAGTCAAGATAGATAACATCCATTGGCTCTCCTTGGTCTAACCTATTTGTTATCCCTTCAAAGAACAGGTTTGTCAGGCACGACCTCCCCTTACTAAATCCATGCTGACTTGTCCTAATCCGACCCTGCACTTCTAACAATTTAGAAATCTCATCCTTAACAATGGATTCTAGAATCTTGCCAACAACCGAGGTTAGGCTAATTGGCCTATAATTTTCCATCTTTTTCCTTGTTCGCTTCTTGAACAGGGGGGTTACAACAGTGATTTCCCAATCCTCTGGGACTTTCCCTGACTCCAGTGACTTTTGAAACATCATCACCAACACCTCCACTATTTCTTCAGCTATCTCCTTTAGAACTCTAGGATGTAGCCCATCTGGGCCTGGAGATTTATCAATTTTTAGACCTCTTAGTTTCTCTAGCACTTTCTCCTTTGTGATGGCAACCATATTCAACTCTGTCCCCTGACTCTCCGGAATTGTTGGGATATTACTCATGTCTTCTACTGTGAAGACTGAGGCAAAGTACTTATTCAGTTCCTCGGCTATTTCCTTGTCTCCCATCACAAAATTACCAGCGTCATTTTGGAGCGGCCCAATGTCAGCTTTTGCCTCCCGTTTGTTTTTAATGTATTTAAAGAAACTTTTACTATCATTCCTAATGTTACTGGCTAGCCTACCTTCAAATTTGATCCTCTCTTTCCTTATCTCTCTCTTTGTTATCCTCTGTTTGTTTTTGTAGCCTTCCCAATCTTCTGACTTCCCACTACTCTTTGCCACATTATAGGCTTTCTCTTTTGCTTTGATGCATTCCCTAACTTCCTTTGTCAGCCATGGCTGCCTAATCCCCCCTCTGATAACCTTTCTTTTCTTTGGGATGAACCTCTGTACTGTGTCCTCAATTACTCCCAGAAACTCCTGCCATTGCTGTTCTACTGTCTTTCCCACTAGGCTCTGCTCCCAGTCGATTTTCGTCAGTTCCTCCCTCATGCCCCTGTAGTTACCTTTATTTAACTGTAACACCTTTACATCTGATTCTACCTTCTTTCTTTCAAATTGGAGATTGAATTCGACCATATTATGATCACTGCCTCCTAAGTGCTCCCTTACTTTAAGATCTTTAATCAAGTCTGGCTCATTACATAACACTAAGTCCAGAATGGCCTGTCCCCTCGTGGGCTCCATCACAAGCTGTTCCAAAAAGCCCTCCTGTAACCATTCAATGAATTCCCTTTCCTTGGGTCCGCTGGCAGTATTATTTACCCAGTCCACCTGCATATTAAAGTCCCCCATGATCACTGTGACCTTGCCTTTCTGACATGCACTTTCTATTTCGTGGTGCATCTTGTGCCCCTGGTCCTGACCACTGTTAGGAGGCCTGTACATAACTCCCATTATGATTTTTTTGCCTTTGTGGTTCCTCAACTCTACCCACACAGACTCCACATCATCCGACCCCATGTCGTTTAGTGCTATTGATTTAATTTCATTCCTAATTAACAAGGCAACCCCGCCCCCTCTGCCCACCTCTCTGTCTTTTCGATAGGTTGTGAATCCCTGGATGTTTAAATGCCAGTCCTGAACCCCATGCAACCATGTCTCTGTGATGCCTACCACATCATACCTGCCAGTCACAATCTGGGCCACAAGCTCATCTACCTTGTTCCGTACACTGCGCGCATTTAAATATAGCACCTTTAATTCTCTATTGACCGTCCCTTTTTGTTTTCTTAGGTGGACCTTGGTTTACTGAGCCTTTCCATACACTGTGTCATATTTTGTGGGATGGGGACTATTGTAACCTCTCCTGAGTTCTGTCTTTTCGTGCTTTTTTCTATTCCTAAGCAACTACGCTTCCCACTGATTACTTCACCTCTTGGTTCCCTGACTTTCCCTTCCCCCCCAATCTTTAGTTTAAAGTCCTATTGACCACCCTATTTACTCTTTTCGCCAGAACACTGGTCCCAGCTCGGTTCAGGTGGAGACCATCCCAACGGTATAGGTCCCCCCTGTCCTAAAACTGATGCCAGTGTCCCATGAAAAGGAACCCCTCATTCCCACACCACTCTTTCAGCCACGTGTTAACTTCCCTTATTCTTGCCTCCCTATGCCAATTTGCACGTGGCTCGGGCAGTAATCCGGAGATTATGACCCTTGAGGACCTGTTTTTTAATTTGAATCCTAGCTCTTTATAATCTCTAAACAGGTCCTCTTTCCTAGACTTGCCTATGTTGTTGGTACCGACATGGACCACAACAACTGGATCCTCCCCCTCCCTCTCCAGTATCCTTTCAAGCCGGTCAGAGATGTCCCGCACCCTAGCACCAGGCAGGCAACATACCATGCGGGACTCTTTATCCTGCTCACAAAGGATACTATCTATCCCCCTGATAATAGAATCCCCTACAACTACAACTTGCCTATTTACTCCCTCCCCTTGGATGGCCTGCTGAACCATGGTGCCTTGGTCAGCTGACTCATCCTTCCTGCAACCCTGTTCGCCATCCACACAGGGAGCAAGTGCCTCATACCTGTTGGACAGAGTCAAGGGCTGAGGCTCCTGAGTTCCTGACTGCAGGTTCCCTTTACCTGCCTGACTTGCAGTCACACCCTGCTGTCCCTGGCCACTAGCAGGATTTAAACTACTTACTCTGACATGTGTGACTGCCTCCTGAAACACAGTGTCCAGGTAAGCCTCCCCCTCCCGGATGTGCCTCAGTGTTTGAAGCTCAGACTCCAGCTCATCAACTCTGAGCCGGAGCTCTTCGAGCAGCCAACACTTACTGCAGATGTGGTCGCTGCAGCTCGCAATGGGATCTGCCAGCTCCCACATCAAGCAGCTCAAGCACATCACCTGACCAGCCATCACTAATTAATTAATTTAATTTAAGTTTATGGTGGGGGCAGCTTCAGCCAATCAGACACTACCCTGCACTTTTAACTGAAAAACAGCACAATTAGATTAACCACTTACCTTTCCTGGTTACCTCACTGCACCAAACTAGCAAATTCTCACTGTCTGTATCTCTCTCACTCCGGCTGTGTCTCCTTGACCTGCGCAATGCTAATAATATAATATAATAATGCTAATAATAATAATATAATATGGCACTTACCTCACACCAATGGGTCTTATTATTAGGTTAGAGGAGGAGGGTGGGTGGGAGACACTACACGTGTAGTGTCTCGGATTTCCTCTCCACCAGAATTTATTGGTTGGGGCCTTCCCAGAAGTCCGCAGGTCGAAGAAAATAAAACAGAAAAGAAGTGTTTTTTTTTAAAAGGAGAAACTTACCTCCCAGAAATCACTTGCGCACCGCTCCTGCTGAAATCAACTGGCCTGCTCCTGTGAAGGTAAGTGTTTTTAAAGGAGAAACTTACCTCCCAGAAATCAGTTGCGCACCGCTCCCGCTGAAATCGACTGGCCTGCTCCTGTGAAGGTAAGTGTTTTTAAAGGAGAAACGTACCTCCCAGCAATCACTTGCGCACCGCTCCCGCTGAAATTGACTGGCCTGCTCCTGTGAAGGTAAGTGTTTTTAAAGGAGAAACATACCTCCCAGAAATCACTTGCGCACCGCTCCCGCTGAAATCGACTGGCCTGCTCCTGTGAAGGTAAGTGTTTTTAAAGGAGAAACTTACCTCCCAGAAATCACTTGCGCACCGCTCCCGCTGAAATCGAGTGCAGAAGGAGGCCATTTGGCCCATCAAGTCTGCACCAGCTCTTGGAAATAGCACCCTACTTAGGCCCACACCGCCACCCTATCCCTGTAACCCAGTAACCCCACCTAACCTTTTTTCTGGACACTAAGGGAAATTTATTATGGCCAATCCACCTAACCTGCACATCTTTGGACTGTAGGAGGAAACCAGAGCACCCGGAGGAAACCCACGCAGACACGGGGAGACACGGGTGCAAACCCCACACAGGCAGTGACCCAAGCTGGGAATCGAACCTGGGACCCTGGAGCAGTGAAGCAACTGTGCTAACCACTGTGCTACCGTGCTGCCCATATTATTTAAATGGAAAGAAATGACAGAACGCTGGAGTACAGAGGGACCTCCGTATCCTCGTACATGAATCACAAAAGGTCAGCATGCAGGTACACAAGTAATCGAGGAGGCAAATGGAATGTTGGTTTTTATTGCAAGTGGTTGGAGTATAAAAGTAGGAAAGTGTTGTTACAACTGTACAGTTGAAACCTCACCTGGAGGACTACAGTTTTGGTCACCTTACTTAACATGCTTGCATTGGAGGAAGTTCAGAGATGGTTCACAAGGCTCATTCCTGGGATGAAGGGATTTGTCCAATGAAGTAAGGTGAAGCACATTGAGCCTACATTCATTGGAGTTTAATGATTGGGAGGTGATCTATTGAAACTGGTATTTTTAAAGTACAGGTTTGCAGACCCCAAAGATACAAAATCAACAGCTTTATTGGGGAAGGTGTTATCATGCAAGTTGCTAGAGTCGGTTATCCCACCCAAACTGCCAATGATGTCATCAGTATGACATGTGATCAAAATCTTAAAGTGACCCTATTCCCACTGGGAACAACATGAACACACAACGCTGTCCTACCCCTTCATATCAGAGGTTCATGCAATGAATCTCGGTATAACATTGACAATTAAAATTTACAATATGTACAATTAACAAACACAATCAAAACATTAGACGTTTCAGAGGACGTCGATTTCTGTGAGGACGCAATTTCTGTGTGGTTGTCGGTGAACCTCGGGCATCTGCTTTTTCGTGTTGACCTCTGGTGTTTTTGGTTGTTTGTACGTCAACCATGGTGATTGCAGGTTGACTCAATGTTGAAGTGTCCTCAAACTGGGATACTGTCTGCACAATTGCTTCTGGTATTGTCAGGTTCTCAAGAATGTCTAGGTCTTCACTTGGCATAGTTTATGCAGACTCTCGGTTGACTGTGTCTCTGGCAACCTAATTCCAGTTGCTAAAAATTGATCAGCTTATTATTTTTTCTACACTACATCATCCGGAGTTTGAACATAACAAGAATAATCTTTATTATTGTCACAAGTAGGCTTACATTAACACTGCAATGAAGTTACTGTGAAAACCCCCTAGTTGCCACACACCTGCGCCTGCTCGGATACACAGAGGGAGAATTCAGAATATCCAATTCACCTAACAAGCACTTCTTTTGGGACTTGTGGGAGAAAACCGGAGCACCCGGAGGAAACCCACGCTGACACAGGGAGAACGTGCAGACTCCAACAGTGACCCAACCAGGAATCGAACCCAGGACTCTGGCGCTGTGAAGCAACAATGCTAACCACTGTGACACAGTATAGGTCTTGCCTGGGCTTAGATGATGGCAGGTATCCACTTCTCACTGGTGGTGCTGTTCCTTGCCAATACTTCCTGACCTTTCTGAAAAACAAAGTTCTCATGTCACAAAACCTGATTTTGCAATTTCATTTCAACAATCTCTCTTGACTTAGGCAGCTTCAACAAACAAACACTGTGCGTAACTGACATTTTACCACGAGTAATGAGAGTTTGGTTGTCGAATGTGTTGTATTCCTGTAGGTCATGAGGAATTGGCTGAGCCGTTTTGACAGTGAACCTTGCTTGAGTGACCTTCAATGAATGCTTCGTTGCTTGAACAAAGATTTCAGCCAGCCATTTGCAGCAGGATGATGAGGGGTAGATTGGATGTGTTGGAATCGTTTTCCTTTAGATGTCATTTTCTAACTCGGTCTCGACCGCGGGTGAGTCGGGGGGAGATGTCGGGAGGGATGTTCCCGATCACGGGAAGAAGTGTCCAACGGCCGCGACTGGCTTTTAAAAATGCCGACCGTGACCAACTTTCAGAATGCCAGCCATCCCCCGCATGCATGTCCCCTCAGCAGTGCCCAGGCCCTGAGTCCAGTGAGGCAGATCGCCACCTCCTGACGTCAGAGCCCTCACACAGGATCAAATTCTTTTTGAAAATCAATGGAGTCTTCTCTCCAGAAGAAGCAGGTCACACTGACGTCACATGATCTGGGCGTGAGAGAGATTCTGCCATTTTGTAGATGTCAGCAGTGGTAGTGTGAGCTCCAGAGCCTCTGGTGAACAACCCATTAAGAAGCTGAAATCAGGAACAAAGCAGTGTAAAGAAGTTTCCTTGAGGTATGGATTTATTTATTGTGCCAATGCAAATCAGGATGAAAAGTTCTTATGTGTTATAAGTCCTGGCAAATGAAAGATTAAAACCCTTAAAACTTCAAAGGCACCTGGGGTTACCCCATCTCTGGATCTGTAAAGATTTAATCACCTACTAATGCTCGTATTCCAAGCATTGTCTGGCATCTTTGAATCTGTCTATATATATGTTTCTGGAACATACCTCTTAATTCACCTGAGGAAGGAGCAGCGCTCCGAAAGCTAGTGACATTGAAACAAACCTGTTGGACTTTAACCTGGTGTTGTAAGAGTTCTTACTGTGCTCACCCAGTCCAACGCTGGCATCTCCACATCATTTGAAAACTAAGCATGGCAAGTTCGAGGACAAACCTCATGATTTTTTTCAATGGATGTAGTGAGAATTTATATCATCAGTTGAAGTCTTTAGCGGAAATGTAACACTGAATGTCAAAGCAAGTGAGATTGTGAGGACCAAGCAGGTTCACCTGTCACATTAAACGTAAGCCACAACGGTGGGTCGCCAAGGGCGGCCAGCATGGGTCACGAAGGTCGGCTGGAGTGGGTCCCAAAGGATGGCCAGTTGATAAAATTGGTCCTGGGTGAAAAGGTTTGAAGAACACGGCTTTAGATAATCCATGAATTCCTGTGAAATGAACTGTGACCCATAGTCGCTAACAAGTTGTTCAGGTTACCTGAATCTTGCAAAATCTCACCCAGTCTTTCTACCATTATTTCTGAGGATGTAGTCTTTATAATGGCGACTTCAGGCCATTTTGAGTGCAAGTTGACCATAATGAGGAACATTTGCCCTTTCAACGGTCCAGCATAATGACGGAGGGGAGCTCAGTGAATAGGCCCAGTAATACTAAAACGGAATAAAACGGGAAGTAAAAACATAAATGGTTGGCCCTTGTTCATGCACGGACCTGCCTCAATATCGCCCTACTCTACTGTACTCTACCCTAGCCCCACCCCCCCCTGCTGACCTTACTCCTCCGTGAAGAAGTCAAAAAATGGCTGCCACCTTCGGGCGAACCCTAGTAGCGAACCTCTCAAGGCGAACTTGACTTTCTCTAGGCCAAAAAAGCTCGCCATGTCCGGTAGCCATACTTCAGCCCTCGGGGGCTTTGAGTCCCTCCATGCTAACAGTATTCGTCGCCGGGCTACCAGGGAAGCAAAGGCCAGCACGTCGGCCTCTCTCTCTTCTTGGACTCCCGGGTCCTCCGAAACATCAAAGATTGCCACCTCAGGGCTCATTGCCATCCCAGTTTTCAATACCCGGGACATGACATCTGCGAATCCCTGCCAATACCCCCTGAGTTTAGGGCACGACCAGAACATGTGTACATGGTTAGCCGGCCCTCCGGCGCATCTAACACACTTGTCCTCCAGCCCGAAGAATTTGCTCATCCGGGCCAACGTCATGTGGGCCCAATGCACGACCTTAAACTGGATCAGGCTGAGCCTGGCACATGTTGCGGTCGTATTTACTCTGCTCAGGGCTTCTGCCCAGACACCGTCCTCCATCTCCCCCCCAGCTCCTCTTCCCACTTAGGGTTCAGGTCCTCGATCTGTGTATCCTCAGCTCCCATTAGCTCCTTGTAGGCGTCTGAGACTCTAGCCTCTCCCTAGAAACTACCCTGTCCTGCCTCCCCTTCGGCGGGAGACGTGGGAAGGACGGCACCAGTCTGCGTACAAACCCCGCACCTGTAAGTATCTAAAGTTGTTCCCTCTCTTCAGCCCAAACGTCTCCTCCAGCGCCCTCATGCTCGGAAAGCTCCCTTCCAGGAACAGATCCCCATCCTCACAATCCCCGCCCTCCTCCACAGTCGGTACCCCCCGTCCATGTTCCCCGGGGCAAACCGGTGGTTGCCACAGATTGGGGTCCACACCGATTCTCTTACCTCCCCTACATGCCTCCTCCACTGGCCCCAGATCCAAAGAGCCGCGACCCCAACGGGCTGGTGGAGTACCGTGCCGGCGGAAGCGGCAGAGGCGCCGTGACCAGGGTTGCTAAGCTAGTGCCCCTGCGCGAAGCAGCCTCCATCCGCTCCCAAACCGACCCTGCACCCACCATCCATTTCCTTATCATCGCTATGTTCGCTGCCCAGTAATAGTTGCTGAAGTTCGGCAACATCAGCCCCCCTTCTCCTCTGTTCCTTTCAAGCATCACCCTCTTCACCCGCGGGGACTTCCCTGCCCATACAAATCCCAGAATAATTTTATTCAGCCTCTTAAAGAAGGATAAAGATGGGGAAACACTGAAAAACAAACAAGAACCGCGGGAGAATCGTCATCTTAACAGTCTGCACCCTCCCCGCCAACGACAGCGGGAGCACATCCTACCTCCGGACCTCCTCCCTCGCTCGTTCCACCAGTTGGGACAGGTTGAGCTTATGAAACTTGCCCCAGTCCCGTGCCACCTGAATCCCCAAATATCGGAAACTCTCCCCCTCTAACCTGAACAGCAACCCCTTCAGCCTACTCTCCTGCCCCCTCGCCTGAATTACAAACAACTCGCTCTTAGACATGTTCAGTTTGTATCTGGAGAACCAGCCAAATTCCCTCAGGGTTGACATAATACCGTCCATCCCCACCATTGGGTCTGATACATATAACAGCAGATCATCCGCATATAATGAGACTCTATGTTCCACTCCCCCCCGGACCAGCCCTTTCCAGCCCCTAGAAGCTCTCAGTGCAATTGCCAGCGGCTCTATGGCCAGCGCAAACAGCAGTGGGGAGAGAGGGCAGCCCTGTCTTGTCCCACGGTGCAGTCTAAAGTAGTCCGATGTCGTCCTGTTCGTCCTTACACTCGCCTCCGGGGCCTGATACAATAGCCTAACCCAGTCGATGAACCCCTCCCCGAACCCGAACCGTCCTAGTACCTCCCACAGATAATCCCACTCGACCCGGTCAAAAGCCTTTTCAGCATCCATGGCTACCACTATCTTTACCTCCCTACTCTCCGGGGGCATCATAATCACGTTAAGCAGCCTTCTTATGTTGGCCACCAGCTGCCTCCCCTTTACAAACCCGGTTTGGTCCTCCCCAATTACATCCGGTACACAGTCCTCAATTCTGGTAGCCAAAATCTTGGCCAGTAACTTGGCGTCTACGTTGATCAAAGAGGTCGGCCTGTATGACCCACAGGCCTCCAGGTCCTTATCCAGTTTCAGAATGAGCGAGATGGTGGCCTGCGACATCGTCGGGGGGTAAACTCCCTCTGTCTCTTGCCTCGTTAAAGACCCTGACCTGCACCGGCCCCACTATCCCAGCAAATTATTTGTAAAACTCCACCGGATACCCGTCAGGCCCCGGGGCTTTACCCGACTGCATGACCTTCAGGCTCCCCAATACCTCTTTGAACCTGACCAGGGCCCCCAGTCCGTCCACCAACCCCCTCCCCACTCTTGGGAAGGTCAGTCCGTCCAAGAATCGCCTCATCCCCCACGGTCCCCCGGGTGGTTACGAAGTATACAGCTTCCTATAAAAGTCCCTAAAGACCTTGTTCAGCCCTGCCAGGTCACCCACTAGAGTACCTTCCCCATCCACTACCCTCCCTATTTCCCTGGCCGCTTCCCTCTTCCTTAGTTGTTGCGCAAGCATTCGACTGGCCGTCTCCCCATGCTCATAAATCACGCCTTTTACCTTTCTAAGCTGCTCTACAGCCTTGCCTGTAGTCAGCACCCCAAATTCGGCCTGCAGCCTCTGTCGTTTCCTGAGTAACTCTGGCCTCGGGGATTCCGCGTAACTCCTGTCCGTCCGTAGAATTTCCTTAATCAGTCGATCCGTCTCTGCCCTGTCTGTCCTGTCCCTGTACGCCCGGATTGAAATCGGCTCCCCTCTCACCATTGCCTTCAGTGCCTCCCAGAGCACCGCTGCCCAGACTTCTCCAATATCGTTCACCTGCAGGTAATTCTGCATGCATTTCCTCAGCCTCTCACACACCGCCTCGTCCGCGAGTAATCCAACTTCCAGCCTCCATGGTGGGCGCTGAAAGCTGTCCTTACAAAACTGCAGGTCTACCCAGTGCGGAGCATGGTCCAATATGGCAATTGCCGAATATTCTGCCCCCACCATTCCAGCCAGCAAGTCCCTACTCACAACAAAGTAGTCAATTCGGGAATACACCTTGTGGACGTGGGAGTAGTACCAGAACTCCCTCGCCGTTGGCCGGCTAAATCTCCATGGATCTGCTCCCTCCGTTTGCTCCTTGAACCCTCTCAATTCCTTGGCCATCCCTGGCAACCTGCCCGTTCTTGAACATGACCGGTCCAGGCTCAGGTCCAGGGCTGTATTAAAGTCCCCGCCCATGATCAGCTTACGCGAGTCCAAGTTGGGGATCTTCCCTAGCATCCTCCTAATAAAATCCACATCGTCCCAATTAAAGGCATGCACACTGACCAGGACTACTCTCACCCCTTTAAGCTTACCCCTCACCATAACGCACCTGCCACCCCCATCCTCGATTGTACCCTCCGCCTCAAATTGTACCCTTTTATTAATCAGGATCGCATCCCCCAAATTCCCTCGTCTTAGAACCAAGCCCTGAATGAAAGACCTGACTGACCCAGCCCTTCCTTAACCTAACCTGGTCTGCCACTTTCAGGTGCGTCTTCTGCAGCAAGACTATGTCTTCAGAACCCGCAGATGCACAAACACATGCGCCCTCTTCACTGGCCTGCTTAACCCTCTAACATTCCAGGTGATCAGTCTGGTTGGGGGGCACTTCACCCCCCCGCTTTGCTGATCAGCCATCCCCTTTCCTTGGCCAGCCCCCCAGCCATGTGTCGCGCTTCATCTGGCCCGCCTCCTGACCGGCTCCACCCATGACCTCCTCACTGTTGCCATGCCCAGTTTCCATCCCCGTCAGCAGAACGACCCCCCCCCCCCCCCCCCTCTCCCCCAGCAACACCATCATATCACCTAACCCCTGCTCTAATCTAACTATATGCACATGGCCCACCTCAGCTACCTTTGACTAGCCACACTCAGCTAGCCTGGGGCTCCCAGCCTCGGCGCCAGCACATCTCCCACCCACTATTCCCAATCACCCCTCCCCCAACCCATCCATACCACTTCCCCAGATCAGCCCTACTTAAGCAAACACTCTATACAAGTCATAAACAAACCCCCACAATAGCACCATTCAAATTAAACAGCAGAAAAAAAAAGATAAGAAATACCAGGCACTCTCAGTCCTTCCCATGCAGACACAGAAAAAGATTGCACAAAGTTCCCCTGAAGCATCCATTTTAACCCAACCCTTTTAACTGTTTTCTTTACTAATTTCCCCCCAGCCAAACTCCAACTAATCAAAGAGCCCAAACAGGAGACATTCAGGTGAACCACGCAAAAAGCTCGCAAAAAAAAGAACAAATCCCTATCACCTTCCAACCCCCTAAAAAGGTCGAAAAAAGAAACAACAAAAACGGACCCAAACATGCAGGCACTTTTCAAAACGGGAGAGACACCACATATACTTAAAAGTTCTAACATGAGCCCAGATGTCCTCAGCTCAGGGCCAGCCCTTGCTTCTTAACGATGTCCATCGCCTCTTCGGGTTCCTCAAAATAGTAGTGCTGACCCTCATACGTAACCCACAGCCGCGCCGGAAAAATCAGCCCGAATTTCACCTTGTCTTTATACAGTATCTCCTTCACCTGCCTGTAGCCTCCCCTCCTCCTGGCCACCTCAGCGCTCAAATCCTGGTACACACGCAGGGTGGTGTTGTCCCAAATACAGCTTTGTGTGCTCTTTGCCCATTGCAGCACCTGTTCCTTATCCAGGTACCAGTGAAAGCGTACCACCATCGCTCGTGGGGGACCCCCTCGTCGCGGCTGCCTCACCACTCTGTGTGCCCTGTCCACCACCTGCGGGCGCGGGAACACCTCGTTCCCCAGCAACGTCTGAAACATACCTTCCACATATGCGGCAGCGTCCAGCCCCTCTGCCCCCTCCGGGAGGCCCACGATTCTCACGTTCTGCCGGCGAGATCTTTTTTCCAGGTCCTCCGGCCTTTCCAGAAGCACTTTTTGCTGGTCCCTCAGTCTCCGAATCTCCACATCCGCCACCGTTTGAAAGTCAGCCTGCTCCTCCACTGACTTCTCCAACTGCTAGAGCTTCTCAACCTGATCATCCAGCCTTTTTCCCATTCGGTCAATCGACTTCTGTAGCGGCTCCAAGTTGTCACGCTTCAGAGCCAAAAAACCCTCCTGCATTGTCTGTAGCAGCTGCTCCATTGTGGGCTGGGCTCATTAAATATTTTTAAGATAAAGATATAGTTTTTTGAAGAATAAAGGGATTAAGAGTTATGGTGTTCGGGCCGGAAAGTGGATCTGAGTCCAAAAAAGATCAGCCATGATCTCATTAAATGGCGGAGCAGGCTCAAGGGGCCAGGTGGCCTACTCCTGCTCCTAGTTCTTATGTTCTTATGTTCTTATAATCGATTTGAACTCTTTGCCATGGCCCTTCTGGCCATCCCACGTGTGCAATAGATCCAGTAGCAGAAGTTTCGAACATTTGCAGACGATGAAGACATCCCTGTCTTCTCCTCACTTTTGCTAGGATGTCCTGACCACCAAAAATAGCTTCTGGCTGTCTCCTTCGCTCTTATAATCCAACATGACCTTCATGAAGTTGATTGCTAAATGTATTATCAAATTTATTCACAATAATAAAGATTATTATTACTTTTAATAATCTCTATTGGCACAAGTAGGCTTACATTAACAATGCAATGAAGTTACTGTGAAAATCCCTTAGTCCCACATTCCGGCACGTGTTCGGGTACACAGAGGGAGAATTCAGAATGTCCAAATTACCTAACAGCATGTCTTTTGGGACTTGTGGGAGGAAACCGGAGCACCCGGAGGAAACCCACACAGACACAGGGAGAACTCCGCATAGACAGTGACCCAAGCTGGGAATCGAACCTGGGACCCTGGCACTGCTAACCACTGTGCTACCATGCCGCACATTATGGTGTGTGATGGTATTCCACATTTGTGGCTGGATCTTCTGAGCCCAGCTTCAGAGATCTGGAATGACAGTCCCACAAAGAACTCCATCGCAGCACCATAGCACTGGGGGTGGCCGGAGAAAGCTGCTCCCCCTTTTTACTGTCCTAGCTGCTGTATTGGGGAGTTTAAATGTCCAGTGTGAACGTTAATGAATGGGTGAGTGAGTGAGGGGTGAATGAGTGACTGGGCAGGGAGGTAGGGTGGGTAGGTGGGTGAGTTAAGTCTGTAGGGTGCAGGTGTGTCGGATGGCAGGTGGGTCGAATGGTTGGTGAATAGTGTGACAGGTAGATGAGTGGGCAGGTGGGTCAGGAGTTGATTGGATCGGTTTAGGAGTGTAGCAGGGTGGTTGGGGATTAGTGTGGGGTCCTGACATGCATTTTGGGTCATATGGAGACCGGACGATCTAGGCCATTATAAAAACAAATATATTTATCATAAGTGAATGATACTAATTAACGTTTGAAATGCCAAGAGGCCATATGCTGTTCCAGCTCTATGAATTGTTAATAAGATTAGGTTAAGAATTATATTAATCCCATCTTTTGTGGGTTTCCATAATGGGTAAGTACAGATCGATAGAACTGAAATAATACAAACCATGGCATGATTTGTGGTTAGGGTTGTGCAGGCTGATCTCAAATGGAGCAGTGAAAGTACTGTTCATTGTTCTACAAACTCCTGGGAGAGGCGGTGGAAAAGTTAGCAAGGGTTCCTGGTTCTGATCCCGCCTGTTGGGACGTGTGTAATGTGTGTGTGTGTGATTGATGGGTAAGAGCAGATTGGGTTCAATCATAATGGATCTCATAAGTGATTACTCTGCTGAAATTCAATGTCTGAGCTGTAGAATTAAGAACGGAGATTCAATAAACCGGTACCTATGCAGTCATCTTCTGGTATTGGTCAGGACCTTTACAAGGATGATGAAAACAGAAGCTAAGGTGCTCATAGAATCATAGAATTTATAGTGCAGAAGGAGGCCATTCGGCCCATCGAGTCTGCACCGGCCCTTGGAAAGAGCACCCTACCTAAGCCCATACCTCCGCCCTATCCCCACACCTCTACCCTATCCCAGTAACCCCACCTAACCTTTTTTTGGACACTAAGGGCAATTTAGCATAGCCAATCCACCTAACCTGCACATCTTTGGACTGTGGGAGGAAACCGGAGCACCCAGAGGAAACCCACGCACACACGGGGAGAACGCGTTGACTCCGCACAGACAGTGACCCAAGCAAATCGAACCTGGGACCCTGGAGCTGTGAAGCAACTGTGCTAACCACTATGCTACCTTGCTGCTGTCCTATTCAAAATATTCCGGTCACTGTTTGGTAAATTGCACTCTGATCTTCTCCCAACAGAAAGCAACCAGAACACATAAAGAATTTCAGACTCCTCTTTCATCACAGGCCTTCAGTCTGATACAAGTTTGAGATCTGCTCTGACAGATGATAATCAGTTTATTGTTGGAATTAGATCAGAAGGAAACCTCGTACAAAAAAAATCAGACAGTCTGCTGATGTTCTGGAGATTGTGACGTGTTGTCTGACTTCAGTAACAGCTGAGTAAGCCATTCCATGATGTCAAACAATTGGCCTATACCCATAACAAGACTCAAGGTCGATGGAGCTGGTGGTAAATGTTTACATAACCTTTAAGCTTTAAATTCCTGCTGCACAAAGCATTAAAGCTGGAATATTCCCTCATCTCTTAAATGACTTTTAAAGGGTCTGTTTAGAAAAAAGTCGGAAAATGTTTGATTTCAGATTGGTTTCTTTACCACAATGTGAAACATTTAAAGAAATATTTTAATTTCACTTTGCATTCCTAAGTGTTTGAAGATGGCTAAACTGAAAGTTTTCCAAAAAGCTTAAGACTGCATAAAAATAATACATGGAAGAACTCTCAATCTATCAGGCAATTCCAAGGCCTTTTCACTGTACTAAAAAATATATTCTGGTGTTCCTATTATATTTACCTCATAAATTTGTGTCTCCAGGTATTTTGACATTTTAGGTTTGCCAACCGCATCTATACATGTTTTTATAATAAGGTTCTTGGCTAATATTTTTATAGTTGCCTGGCAATGCAGCCCACTGATTGAGGGTTGAGGGGTGAGGTGGTTGTGAGAGAGAGAGATAGATATCTCCTTTGTTTCCTTAATAATGTGACACTTGGGCATATCATGGTGTTCGAGTTTCAGTTGGATCGATAAAGAAAAGGGCTTAGCCTGTTAAAGAGAAGGAGAGTAGAGAGGCAATCAAACTGCACCACCATTGAACTCTTGGCAATTGGCTTAACCGATGTCGTATCCTGATAGACGGGCGACCTCCACATGGATTAAACAATGAAGGATTTATTAAAGTAAGAAAGTGGGATGAAAAGTATTGAGAGTGAGATGAAAACTACCATGTTCCAAGACTCCAAACTCCTAATTGACTGGGAACCCGTGCTCCGTCCCAAGGGTTTGCGTGCTCCAGCCCCATTGGCTGACTGGGTCACATGACCCTCCAAGGCACCTGCCACAATAAACCTGTCTGATTCTTAGTTGGAGAGTGGGGTAAATGAAAGAAGACAAAAAAGTTTTTTTTTGTGTGAAGCTGCTTTGTGTGTGTGTCCTAATGCATGTGCAAGTTCAGTGGCGAAAGAAAAGTATTTTATCACGTATTAGTCATGATGTTTTACATGCTTCTGTGGTTAGATTACGAATGCTGTGATCATTGTGTGAGAACATTTGGCAAAGTTACTGAAATCTGGTTTGGAGAGTGGCCATTCAGTGATTTGTGTCGATAATAACTCCCGGTTCGTGCAGACTACTCCACTTGCACCAATTATCTGATTGTTCAGGCTTCGCATACAAGAATATTCTGACTTTCATCACCTCTGTGAAGAATAATTATTTTTCAAATTTAGAGTACGCAATTTTTTTTTTCCAATGAAGGGAAAAATTAGCGTGGTCAATCCACCTTACCTGCACATCTTTGGGTTGTGGGGGTGAGAACCACGCAAACACACGGACAGTGGGCCGGGATCGCACCCGGGTCTTCGGTGCCGGGAGGCAACAGTGCTAACCACTGCACCACCGTACCGCCCTTGTGAAGAATCTTTGGATCGCAAGATAATTAAAGATGAGGAACGCCATATTTAGGTCGCACAGTAAATAGTTTAGATGAGAGCATAAAGTTGCGGCGGGCACTGATTGATTAATTAAATGAGTGGGCTAAACTGTGACGGACGGTACTCAATATTTGCAAGTGTGAGATTAGTCACTCTGAACCTAAGGAAGAGTAATCATAGCGTTTCCTGAATGCTGAAAACTGTGGGTGTGCAGAATGATTTATGGGTTCAAAAAAATCACTAAAAGCTAACGAATACAACAATAATTGCACAGAAAATGAAGGATCAATTGGCAACTGCCTGCCTCCTTGGTAGCAGCCCTCCAATTAGTTCCAGATATGGGTTAGGAACTTGTAAGGAGGGAGGGGGCAATCAGAAGGACCATAAGGTCGGGGGGAGCATATCTGCACTTCCTGATTTGACAAAGAGCTTTTGTTTTTTAAAAAAAAAAACCCAGATCAAGTAAGAAATATCTTTAGTCAGAAGCTGAAGCATCCTGAGCAGCGCAAGACTGAAACCCACGGCGACCTACTGATATGAAATAGAATGATGGACACTTCGACCATGGGACAGGGCAGGAATTGGTGAGGGGAGATAACGGTTCTGGTATCATGATTTCCTCTAGTAGCCAACGGCCACAGGTCACATGCTCACCAGAAAAAAAACAAAGAGCAAAAGAGATTCTAAGTCTCAGTCACCACAGGCTGTCCTAGGAATAAGGGACAAAATGTGTCCCTTAAGGGACATGAGAGAAACAGTTATGATAAGGGGTAACCCCTTAAAATGATTCAGTCTGTCACCCTGCCCTACTTATGAGGAACAAATTTTGTAAAGGGCTCCTTCAGCTTTTAGATCTTTAGTTCACACATGTGATGAATGTGAGGATGTTTGCCCTCAATGCCAATCCATCCTCAGCAATCAGCTCTTCAGTGCACGCCTGCAAGGCCAGATTTGACACCACAACTTATTGAATCTGCCACCCAATGCTGCATGGCAGGTGTTGGCACTCTGGCAGTAGATGGTACAGTGCTGCATACACCGCTTTGCTAGCCTGGGTATTAAGAAAATAACTCCCCATTGTCATTACCAGCTAGGTATGGCTTGTGGTTCCTTGGTAGACCTCCCTTCATGTCGAGCTACTGGGAAAATTACATAGAAGATTGGGGTGCTTCCAAACAAGCATTACAGTTAATTAGTAATCAGTTAGTAATGTCTCAGGTGTCACTTGCACCTACTTTCTTTGGGAAGAGGAATCATACCAACCCTAACCATGTATGGCTGTCTCTCTCTCTCTCTACAGGTGGACTCAGTTCAGAATTTCAAGAAGTCTGAAGTAATACAAGTGGATTTCCCCGAATATTCCAATAACCCATGAATACAAATAACGCTACGTGTGTCCTACACATTCCCCTCGCAAGTAAAATTCAACCTGGAATGGTTACTGAGATTGGCATTGTAGCATTTGCTATGCTTGCCACAACAATCCAGGATAGTTCCTGGCAAAGATCTCCAAGACCACTGCAATCTCCCTCCTGACTTCCTCTTTTCATTTTGTGATACAGGCAGTTGTTGCTCAGCTGTAGCATCTTCCTCTCTGGACCCTTTAAATCATTCTCTCCGGAATATTTTCTATGTTTCACTTTTCAAAGTATTTCACATTAATCTCTGCTATACATCACCCGTTGACATTTTTGACCTTATTTAGTCTCGCAGTTACAAAGAACATAAGACTTTACAGCATAACCTTTCCATCAAAGATGTGAAGTACATAAGTATTCAGGTGCCGTCTCATCAGTGCAGGGAGTACCTGCTCACCTATATGTCTAAATTGCACCATTCTGGAGAGAACAACTTCACCAGGTCGTTTTGAGTTTGTCCAGATATTTATCGGCAAGCACGGGCAAGTAGGCACAAGTCAGAAAGCAGTTACTGTTAGCGTGGAATTTTGAGAGTTGGCAGGTGCTGATATCTCAGTCTAATCACCTTCTGGATGCTTTCAGGTTTGAAATAAGAATAAGGCTTTGGGACTGCATCTCTTGCATTGGGTGAGAACATAGACTTCGATTTGGCTCCAATAACGGGGAGCAAGATCAAAACATAGTAATTTGATGAAAGGCAACGGCTGGATTCTCCGTTTGGGAGACTATGGGCCAGATTCTCTGATTCTGAGGCTACGTGCGGAGGATCCATGGCGTTTTACGTGGACAAAATCGGCGCCGCTCCTTCACCGATGCTGCGACCGGTGAGGGGCTAGCAGCCGCGCCACATAAAACACATGGCCTCCATGAAATAAACGGCCGGAGAATGGCCGGGTCCATAGCCACGGCGACGACCTGCAGCGGTCGTGCTTTAAAACATGGCGGCGGCCATGCGCGGAGCCAACCTGCCAGATAGCGCGCTACAAACCATCTGGAGCTACCATTCATTCATCTCCTTCATGGTTCAGAGGCCTTAATGGCGAAACCACAGCGTTTGTAAACATTAACCACGTCAAAGAGAGGTATGTGCATTCCAATCACTCAAGCGATTTCACTGCACTTACCTCTCTTTGATGTCCGAGGTAGGGGGTGGGGGGGGGGTCGCGTGGTCTTGTAGAAGAGGCGAGGGTGGGCAATGCATTGTTGGGGAAGGACGCCCCTCAGGTGGGCTCGGATAGTCTCAATCAGCATCGGTGTGGTGGACCTCACGGTGGGCCAAGGAGGCAAAGGTGATCCACGCCCAGGTGATTTCCGGCCACCGAGACTGACGAATCGTGGAAGGCTGGAGCACAGAGTGCCAGGCCTGCTAAATAGATGCAAATTGTTCATTATGACCCATTTGCATTTATTTATAGCCATGGGCGCCCATCGTGGACCTCGTTCTCGCTGCCAGTGAGAGGTTGGAGCATCGAGTTCGGATCAACGTTCTGCACTGATCCCTATTTTCCACGAAGCCCGATTCTCCATCCCATCGGGGAATACGATCCGTGGGTCCCGGAACCCAGCCCTGCACCACATGCCAGCACCCATACCGTCCAACATGGCCTGGTACCCTGGCTACAAAAGCCACCAGCTGCCCACCCCCTGTGCTGCACACATCCGATTTTCTAACAATGTGCGCTTTCTGTCTCCCAGCAACCGCCCTGTGGAGAAGGCGACGCATAACAGCAGAGAGAGTGAGAAGACTAGAGGGGGATTGCCAGACTTGCAGCCCTTCACCGTCGCGGAGCAGGGGGCACAGGACTTGGCCAGTGGGCCCGGAGAGAGAGCAGTCACCGAGGCGGAGGTCATCATTGGGCACCAAGAGAACCCCCGCTGAGTTGAGGTGTCCCTATGGCACGTGAGGCATGGCCCCACTGCACCACCCCACACTACCCACCACCCCAACCTGCAATCCAATCATGCATCATGTCTTGTGTCTTGCAGGATCACCTGGCCCTTCTGGTGTCCCCCGACCCCAACCCAAAGCAGATTCCAGCGACGAGGCGGCAAAGGACAGTGAGGCGAGCCCCCAAGTGCCAGCCCGAGAAACCCTGAGCACCAGTCCGTGGAGGACACCGACTTCCTATCAGAGCTGTGTCCAACACCCTCCACCATCCCAGAGACACTCACCTCGGTTGGGCATACTAGTGTAGAGGCTCCTGGGGCACTACCTGATGTGCACCACATACATGCAGCGGTACATCAGGTGGAGGCAGGAACCCCCAAGGGGGCGGACGGTCAGAGGGCAGCCTGACTCTAAGGGCTAGTTGCCATCCAGATGGGTCTCGGGCGTCCCATCGATCGTGAAGACACAGAACCAGAGCCAGCGACTACATGAGGAGCTGTCAGCAACCATCCAGCACCTACAGATAATGTTGGAGGAGTCCAACTGCCTGTAGGGGTAGGATGTGGTGCCAACCATGCATGCCACCCGGGGGGGGGGATCGACCATGAGCCAGGATGTCCACGCCCTGGGGCACTCTGTACGTCCGTGGCCGAGGCACAGAACAGGGCTACCCTGTCACAGGCAGCTATGCACCAGGGCCATCTGGACATTGCAGTGGTGCTCTAGAGCTTGGCCCAGTCACAACGGATTATGGCTGTGGGCGTCGACGGCATTTCCCGGGCGCTGGCTGACCTGAGCTAGTCCCAGAGGGAGTCACTGAGCTGTGGCACAGTGCCAGAGGGAGGTGGCCCAGTCGCTGAGCGCCATAGCCCGTGAGCATGGAGACCCTGATCAAGATGAGAGCGATCCTCCAGGTCTGGCAGCGCCAGGAGGCAGGGGGGCCCGAGGAGTTCACTCCAGTCGCCCCCCATGGAGAAGCTCAGGGGCCATCAGGCACCCCGAGGGAGGAGAAGGTGATGGGCCCATGCCGGTGACTCCCGCAGGGGAGGTGCTAGAACACCACAGCGCCACAGTCTTCTACCTGCCCCCCCTCCCACCCTGGTACATCTAATAGGCAGTGGGCAGAACAGTGGCACCACATCACCTGGGACACCCGTGCGACTGCCGGACACATCCATGCTCGGTCACCAGAGGACGGCCACCAAAAGGGACCCAGGCCGACTGCCATGTTTAAAATAAACATCTGCGCGCACAAGTTTCAACCTGTCTTGGTGCTCTTTCCGGAGGGTGTGAGGGATGGGCTGGGCTGGCTGCAGAGGGAGCGCGGTGGGACGGGGGCGCAGGGGAGATGGGCGGACTGTGGAGGTAGGCATGGGCCGGGGCCCCTAGGTCAGACACCGTGCATCGCTCCAGTAACCCTCGCTCCTCCTCCATCTCAACCGCAACTCCCCACCCCCAACCCGCACCCTGTTCCCACCTCCACCACCCCAAGTATTTAATGGATCTGTGTGATGGAATGGCCAGCTTGCATGCAGGGATCATCCAGGCGTTGGTGGAAAGTGCTAGCGTGGCTGGAATCAGACATTGTCAAACGATGTGGAGCATCAGAGCTCATGCAGAGCGGATTGCCATCATTCTCCATCCCATGGACCAGACTCGCTATTACTGCCAACCCAGGGCCTGCATCCCATAGTGAAACAGGTAGAAATCATGAGGGGGTTGCATGGGGCTCAATCAATTGACCATGTGTACTGCTTGTACTCATGATGATATTATTGTATTGGTGAGGGATTGTATGGCTCTTATTGTATTTTTGAATTGTCTGTATTGGTCATGGGAGGGGGTGATTGGCTGGGGTGGGGTAGGGGGGTGGTGTGGAGGTGGAATGGAATGACCATGCCATTGGCCATGCCCCCTAGACAGTGAACCCCCTGGATCTAGGGCATCCTGGTGATGGTGGCGAACTCCTCTGCATTGGGCATCCTGGTGGGATTGGTCCAAATTGAATTTGATATATAGTGCTGACCCGGCATACAGGTCCTCTGTGACAGCGCGGGTGCACCTGTGCACCAAGGCCTGAGAGATCCCGGATAGGTCCCCACTCGGCGTCTGGCAGGACCCCATGGCGTAAAAGTTCAGGGCGTCCATCACCTTGATGGCCACCAGGAGTGGGTGTCCTCCCCATATTCCCACGGTTCCAGGTGTGCCATAATCCTGCAGATGTGTCGCACTGTCTCCCTGCGCAGCTGGAGACTTCGATGGCATGCCAAGTCGGCCCAGTTTTGTGATGCCGATGTCGCTGGACAGAGAATACATAGAACATAGATCCCACCATATATGTTCTTTACAACCAGAAATGTTCTCTTCTAAGTTGAAACGCCTGTGTAGACCTGAACTTCATTAAAACAATGAAGGATGTAACTCAACAGCCACCTAACGTTGATGCCAAACCTGAGCTCCTCAAACTGTCGAACTACATTGAATATCTGGATTGGGACATTCAGCATTATTTTTTACACTTCACAGAGGTCGATAATCCAGCCCTGATCCAGGAAGATGTCCTGGAGGGAGAGAGTAAACTCATTCTCATGCAAGAGGTAATGAACCAATTAGAGTAATGAATACTCCAACATAAACATGGCCCTCCATCACTTTGTGCATCTGTGAAGAAGGTGGAAGAATAGAATACACCGGGACAATACCACATTTGTCCAACAATGGTGACCACTTTGTAAATGCGTCTGCACCTGTCTATCCACAAAAGTGGTAGTCAAGGATGCCTGTGGTCAAACAAGTCCAGAACTAGAGACAGAACCATATGCACCTCTTCCACCTTGGACACTGACCATACTACTACACTGGGACTACTGGAAATGAAGAGTAACTAAGGTGTTGATTAAGGGGTTTTCACATGGGTACCTATCCTACCAAAACAATTATTTCCAGAGACAGCAGTCCAGGATTACCCAAGAGTTCACCAACTAGAGACTACAAGGAGTCATCACTCCAGAAATAAAGACGAACAAAATAATCAAACAAAACGGGGAAGTTATTCCACCGACAAGTGAAAGCAGAACTAGGGGGAGTAGCCTCAAAATAAGGGGAAGTAGATTTAGGACTGAGTTTAGGAGAAACTTCTTCACCCAAAGGGTTCTGAATCTATGGAATTCCCTGCCCAGTGAAGCAGTTGAGGCTCCTTCATTAAATGTTTTCAAGATAAAGATAGTTTTTTGAAGAATAAAGGGATTAAGGGATATGGTGTTCGGGCCGGAAAGTGGAGTTGAGTCCATAAAAAATCAGCCATGATCTCATTGAATGGTGGAGCAGGCTCGAGGGGCCAGGTGGCCTACTCCTGCTCCTAGTTCTTATGTTCTTATTATGAAACCATGGTAAAATCAACAGACGAGGACAGGAAGCATATGAAACGCAAAGAGGGATAAGCCCAAAAAATCCAATCATCGGACACAGACAGCTGATCGAAAGAGATACAACAACAAGGTGAGGAAAAAATAAAAGGTCAAGTCTAGATCCAGGTAAGAGCCCAAGAGAATGTGTAATTGTCCAAAGGGATAACAATCAACAGAGAACCTATTTAGTAGATAATGCAGAAGGCACCGTAAGAAGGACCAGGGGAAATCTCATCCTCATTCCTCAAACAAGCCATCATATATTTGGAAGAACTAGATGTTGAGTCACAAACTGACAAGGCACCAGATCATAGAATCATAGAATTTACAGTGCAGAAGGAGGCCATTCAGCTCATTGAGTCTGCACCGGCCCTTGGAAAGAGCACCCTACTTAAGCCCACGCCTCCACCCTATTCCCGTAACCCAGAACCCCACCGAACCTATTTGGACACTAAGGACAATTTATCATGGCCAAATCACCTAACATGCACATCTTTGGACTGTGGGAGGAAACCGGAGCACCCGGAGGAAACCCACGCAGACACGGGGAGAGCATGCAGATTCCGCACAGACAGTGACCCAAGCCAAGCCGGGCGATGCTGCAACTCTTATCAAAGACCAACCAAACCAAAGAAAAGAAGACAGATCTTCCAAATCTGACAAGAACATTGTCAGGAAGAGTTGTGAAATCTCCTGACTGATTGAATCTATGAAGTCAGAGACTTGGGGTTAGAAGGTTGGGGGGGGGGGGGGGGGAAGTTGGGAGATGAGGGGGAGGGGGGTGCGGTGCGGAGACGGGAAGATAGGGTAGTATGCAAATAGAAATGTAAAATATGTATGGACAAAGACTTGGGATGGTATGGGGTAGTATTCATGGTGTTCAGGTAAATGTGTGGGACTGGAGAAGCCGTACTGTCCACATATTGATGCAAGTTACATGTGACCAAGAGTTGAGAGAGAGGATGCTCATGTCTTGGACTGAAAAACACCTAGTCATATATATGCTTACAGTTACATTTATCCATCCCTATAACTCCACAATCTTTCCTGAACTGGGCACAGACAATGTACAACAACAGGCACCGCTAATGTCCTCACCAACAGCCCTTTGGCTACAATGGATGTACCCACAACATTTTAAGACTTTGTAAGGAGTGAAGCCTTTGCTCACTCTTTACTTGACCAAAAGAGTAGGCATAGCCAGTGGTGTGAATTATGTTGGGAATTCCTGCTTCCTTATCCAAACAGGAGATCCAATGTGAAATTGTGTGCTGGTATTCTAGATAAGATGGCACCCCCATGTCCAGATATGAAGGGGATGGTCCACATTCTGGAAAAATGTGCCAGAATTGTTTTCCCCACATCCCCTTGACGAAGGAGATCAGAATGGTGACTTCTGGAAGGGAGTTCTAGGTAATGCCCATTGTATATTAGTGGGATGCCAGAGTTTCCTGAAGAATAGTGCATGCAGGACCTATGCAAGTGAGGTACCTGAAAACAACATTTCAGTGTGATTAGTGCTGCCTTCCAGGATCACAACCCATGCATTTTCAGAACTTAAGTATCACTCAGCACAATTTCTAAAATCAATCAGCTATAAAGAATGATCATAGAATATTAAACTCATACAGCATGGAAAATAGCCATTCTGCTCACCACACTGATGGACACTGACCTGTCCATTTAATCCCATGTCTCTGTTCTTTCCCCATAGCCCTGCAAGTATTTCCATTCTAGTCAAATTCCTTTCTGAAAATAATTATTGAACCAGCTCCTACCACCCATTCAAGCAGTGAAGTGTATTGTGGATTACAACTTGCTATGTAAAATATTTCCTCATGTTGGCTCAAATTCTTTTCAATTACCTTTCAATCTGTATCGGCTGGTTACCAACCCCTATTGGTTTCTCCTTACTTATTCTCTTGAATCCCTTCAAGATTTTGAACACCTCTATCAAATTTCCTTTTAGCCTTCTCTGTTTCAAAGGTTAAAAAGCTCAGTTTTTCTAGATGCTCCACATGAATGAAGTTTTTTATCCCAGGTATTTCCCTATAAAATCTCCTATGTATTCTTTCTAAGCCCTTGAAACGTTTACTGAAATGTGATGTCCAGAATTGTGCATTACAGCTTGGGTCTAACCAGTGGTTTATAAATGTTTATTGTCACTTCCTGCCTCTGTTTTAAAAAAAATTGTAAGGATCCGACAAACCTTTCTAACAGAATTTTCAACTTGTTCTGTCACTTTAAAAAGATTTGGGTGTGTAAACCGTCATCACTCTCTGTTCTCGATTCCCTTTAAAATTGCATCGGCCTGGACTCTGCCAGAACAACTAGGCTCATTCCAGCCTTTGGTCCAAAAATGGACAAAACAAGCTAAATTCAAAAGGTGAGAGAGACTTCCTTTGATACGAAGGCAGCATTTGACGCAGTGCAGCATCATGGAGTTGTGGCAAAATTGAAGTTAATGGGAATCGGGGGTGTGGTGTTCTTTGTGTTGCTAAATTCAGGATGGTTGGCATAGTGTTCATAAAGACCACATAGCTTGAAATTGAACAAAGCTATAAATTTATTAACATTACTAATGTGTACTCTGAAAGAATACACAGTTGATTATTAACATATAAACTACACTCATCTACAACTAATCTTTATACTGATATAAACTATAATATAAACAGATCCTGGTAATTCGGTGCAGAGTGGGAGAAGGTGCTATTTCCCTACTGTTTTGTTTTCTTCTGGCTTGTGACTGTTAATCTGCAGGGAGAGAACCAGAGAGCATCCTGGGAAAGAAAGTGATTTTTATTTACTTTTCAAATTGTGTGTGTGGGGGGGGGGGGGGGGGACTGAAGTGACGTCACAGTAAAGCTGTGACTTGATTGGTTGGTTGGGAATCTGTTAAATTTGAAGAAAAATAATAATATTGCAAAACAAATCAAATTGATTAACTAGATAGTGGAGTAACTAAATCTGAGGGCAGTGATCGGTATTTAGCATTTAATTTTACAGTAAAAATCTAGCGTCAGGGCCATATAGTTAATTGTAACTCAATCTAACAATAATTCAAGTGTTTATTTTAAATTAATTAACTAGTGCTTAAATGACACTCAGCGGGGTGCAGTGCTCCAACTGTGAGATGTGGCAGATCTGTGACGCTTCCAGCATTCCGGTCAACTACATCTGCAGTAAGTGCAACCAATGGCAGCTCCTCGCAGACCGCGTGGTTCGGTTGGAGCAGCAATTGGATGCACTTAGGAGCATGCAGGTGGCGGAATGCGCATAGATAGGAGTTATAGAGATGTGGTCACACCCAAGGTGCGGGCAGAGAGATGGGTGACCACCAGAAGGGGCAGGCAGTCAGTGCAGGAATCCCCTGTGGTTGTCTCCCTCCTGAACAGGTATACTGCTTTGGATCCTGTTGGGGGGACTAGCCTATCAGGAGAAAACAGCAGCAGCCAGAGCAGTGGCACCACGGCTGGCTCTGATGTTCAGCAGGGAGGGTCAAAGCACAGAAGAGCAATAGTCATAGGGGACTCCATAGTCAGGGGCACAGATGAGCGCTTCTGTGCACATGAAAGAGACTCCAGGATGGTATGTTGCCTCCCTGGTGCAGGGTCCAGGATGTCTCAGAATGGGTAGCGGACATCCTGAAGGGGGAGGGCAAACAGGCAGAGATCGTTGTACATATTGGTACTAATGACATAGGCAGAAAGGGGCATGAGGTCCTGCAGCAGGAGTTCAGGGAGCTAGGCAGAAAGTTAAAAGACAGGACCTCTAGGGTTGTAATCTCGGGATGACTCCCTGTGCCACGTGCCAGTGAGGCTAGAAATAGGAAGATAGAGCAGCTAAACACGTGGATGAACAGCTGGTGTAGGAGGGACGGTTTCAGTTATCTGGACCATTGGGACCTCTTCCTGGGCAGGTGTGACCTGTAGAAGAAGGACGGGTTGCATCTAAACTGGAGAGGCATAAATATCCTGGCCACATGGTTTGCGAATGTCACATGGGACGGTTTAAACTACTATGGCAGGGGGGTGGGCACGGGAGCAATAGGTCAGAAGGTGAGAGCATTGAGGGAGAACATAAGAACATAAGAACTAGGAGCAGGAGTAGGCCATCTGGCCCCTCGAGCCTGCTCCACCATTCAATGAGACCATGGCTGAACTTTTGTGGACTCAGCTCCACTTTCCGGCCCGAACACCATAACCCTTAATCCCTTTATTCTTCAAAAACCTATCTATCTTTATCTTAAAAACATTTAATGAAGGAGCCTCTACTGCTTCACTGGGCAAGGAATTCCATAGATTCACAACCCTTTGGGTGAAGAAGTTCCTCCTAAACTCAGTCCTAAATCTACTTCCCCTTATCTTGAGGCTGTGCCCCCTAGTTCTGCTTTCACCCGCCAGTGGAAACAACCTGCCCGCATCTATCCTATCTATTCCCTTCATAATCTTATATGTTTCTATAAGATCCCCCCTCATCCTTCTAAATTCCAACGAGTACAGTCCCAATCTACTCAACCTCTCCTCGTAATCCAACCCCTTCAGCTCTGGGATTAACCTAGTGAATTTCCTCTGCACACCCTCCAGTGCCAGTACGTCCTTTCTCAAGTAAGGAGACCAAAACTGAACACAATACTCCAGGTGTGGCCTTACTAACACCTTATACAATTGCAGCATAACCTCCCTAGTTTTAAACTCCATCCCTCTAGCAATGAACTAGGGAATAGGGCCAGTATGGCTCTGAGGAAAAGCAGACAGGGAGATGTTGCTGAAAACAGCGAGACTGGTGGCCTGAACTGCATATGTTTTAATGCAAGAAGTATAACAGGTAAGGCAGATGAACTTAGGGCTTGGATCAGTACTTGGAACTATGATGTTGTTGCCATTACAGAGACCTGGTTGAGGGAAGGACAGGATTGGCAGCTAAACGTTCCAGGATTTAGACGTTTCAGGCGGGATAGAGGGGGATGTAAAAGGGGTGGAGAAGTTGCGCTACTGGTTAGGGAGAATATCACAGCTGTACTGCGGGAGGACACCTCAGAGGGCAGCGAGGCTATATGGGTAGAGATCAGGAATAAGAAGGGTGCAGTCACAATGTTGGGGGTTTACTACAGGCCACCCAACAGCCAGCGGGAGATAGAGGAGCAGATAGGTAGACAGATTTTGGAAAGGAGTAAAAGCAACAGGGTTGTTGTGATGCGAGACTTCAACTTCCCCAATATTGACTGGGACTCACTTAGTGCTAGGGGCTTGGGTGAGGCAGAGTTACCAGGGAAGCAAAAGCCAGAACGTCTGCCTCTTTCTCGTCCTGGATTCCCGGGTCAACCGGCACCCTGGAAATCGCCACCTCTGGACTCAGCGTCACCCTTGTTTTTAACACCGTGGACATGACATCTGAAAACCCCTGCCAAAATCCCTTAAGCTTCGGACATGCCCAGAACATGTGGACATGATTCGCTACTCCTCCCGCACAATTTGCACACCTGTCTTCCACCCCAAAGAATCTGCTCATCCGGGCCACTGCCATGTGAGCCCGGTGAATGACCTTAAATTGTATCAGGCTGAGTCTGGCACATGTTGCAGACGCATGACTCTACTCATCGCGTCCGCCCATAGACCATCCTCTATCTCTCCTCCCAGCTCCTCCTCCCACTTCCGCTTCAGCTCCTTGGTCTGCGTCTCCTCTGACTCCATAAGTTCCTTGTAAATGTCCGAGAAGCTCCCTTCTCCTACCCACCCACTGGAAACTACCCTGCCCTGAATCCCCCTTAGCGGTAGGAGCGGGAAGGTTGACACATGCTTAGGTAGGAAGTCCCGCGCCTGCAGAGACCTGAATTCATTTCCCCTCGCCAACCCAAACTTCTCCTCCAGCGCCCTCATACTTGGAAAGCTCCCCTCTATAAAGATATCTGCCGTCCTCTCAATCCCTGCTCTCCGCCATATCCGAAACCCCCCATCCATACTTCCCGGGGCAAACCGGTGATTATTACAGATTGGGGACCAGACCGATGCTCCCTCCGCTCCCACATGCCGCCTCCATTGCCCCCAGACTTTCCGGGCCACCACCACAACAGGACTGGTGGAGGACCGTCCCGGCGGGAACGGCAGAAGCACCGTTATCAACGCCCCCAAACTGGTGCCCTTACATGAAGCCGCCTCCATACGCGCCCATGCCGACCCCTCCCCCACCATCCACTTCCTGATCATGGCTATATTCGCCGGCCAGTAATAGTTACTAAAATTTGGCAGCGCCAGCCCGCCCTCTCCCCGACTCCGCTCAAGCATTACCTTTAGGAGGGCTTCTTAAAACAATATGTAGGTAGTCCTACTAGGGAAGGGGCTGTACTGGACCTGGTATTGGGGAATGAGCCCGGCCAGGTGATAGAAGTTTCAGTAGGGGAGCATTTCGGGAACAGTGACCACAATTCAGTAAGTTTTAAAGTGCTGGTGGCAAGGATAAGAGTGGTCCTAGGGTGAATGTGCTAAATTGGGTGGAGGCTGATTATAACAATATTAGGCGGGAACTGAAGAACCTAGATTGGGGGCGGATGTTTGAGGGTAAATTAACATCTGACATGTGGGAGGCTTTCAAATGTCAGTTGAAAGGATTTCAGGACCGGCATGTTCCTGTGAGGAAGAAGGATAAATACGGCAAATTTCGGGAACCTTGGGTAACAAGAGATATTGTAGGCCTCGTCAAAAAGAAAAAGGAGGCATTTGTCAGGGCGAGAAGGCTGGGAACAGACGAAGCCTGTGTGGAATATAAGGAAAATAGGAAGGAATTTAAGCAAGGAGTCAGGAGGGCTAAAAGGGTTCATGAAAAGTCATTGGCTAATAGGGTTAAGGAAAATCCCAAGGCTTTTTACATGTACATAAAAAGCAAGAGGGTAGCCAGGGAAAGGGTTGGCCCTCTAAAGGACAGGGGAGGGAATCTATGTGTGGAACCAGAGGAAATGGGTGAGGTACTAAATGAATACTTTGCATCAGTATTCACCAAAGAGAAGGAATTGGTGGATGTTGAGTCTGGAGAAGGGTGTGTAGATAGCCTGGGTCACATTGAGATCCAAAAAGACGAGATGTTGGGCGTCTTGAACAATATTAAGGTAGATAAGCCCCCAGGGCCTGATGGGATCTACCCCAGAATACTGAAGGAGGCAATAGAGGAAATTGCTGAGGCCTTGACAGAAATCTTTGGATCCTCACTGTCTTCAGGTGATGTCCCGGAGGACTGGAGAATAGCCAATGTTGTTCCTTTGTTTAAGAAGGGTAGCAAGGATAATCCAGGGAAATACAAGCCAGTGAGCCTTACGTCGTGGTAGGGAAATTACTGGAGAGAATTCTTCAAGACAGGATCTACTCCCATTTAGAAGCAAATGGACATATTAGCGAGACGCAGCACGGTTTTGTGAAGGGGAGGTCGTGTCTCACTAACTTGATAGAGTTTTTCGAGGAGGTCCCAAAGATGATTGATGCAGGTAGGGCAGTGGATGTTGTATATATGGACTTCAGTAAGGCCTTTGACACGGTCCCTTATGGCAGACTGGTACAAAAGGTGAAGTCACACGAGATCAGAGGTGAGCTGGCAAGATGGATACAGAACTGGCTAGGTCATAGAAGGCAGAGAATAGTAATGGGAAGGTGCTTTTCTAATTGGAGGGCTGTGACTAGTGGTGTTCCGCAGGGATCAGTGCTGGGACCTTTGCTGTTCATAGTATATATAAATGATTTGGAGGAAAATGTAACTGGTCTGATTAGTAAGTTTGCAGATGACACAAAGGTTGGTGGAATTGTGGGTATGATGAGGACTGTCCGAGGATACAGCAGGATTTAGATCATTTGGAGACTTGGGCGGAGAGATGGTAAATGGAGTTTAATCCAGACAAATGTGAGGTAATGCATTTTGGAAAGTCTAATGCAGGTAGGGAATATACAGTGAATGTCAAGAGTATTGACAGTCAGAGATCTTGGTGTACAGGTCCACAGGTCACTGAGAGGGGCAACACAGGTGGAGAAGGTAGTCAAGAAGGCATACGGCATGCTTGCCTTCATTGGCTGGGGCATTGAGTATAAAAATTGGCAAGTCATGTTGCAGCTGTATAGAACCTTAGTTAGGCCACACTTGGAGTACAGTGTTCAATTCTGGTCGCCACACTACCAGAAGGATGTGGAGGTTTTAGAGAGGGTGCAGAAGAGATTTACCAGGATGTTGACTGGTATGGAGGGCATTAGCTATGAGGAGAGGTTGAATAAACTCGCTTTGTTCTCACTGGAATGATGGAGGTTGAGGGGCGACCTGATAGAGATCTACAAAATTATGAGGGGCACAGACAGGATGGATATTCAGAGACTTTTTCCCAGGGTAGATGGGTCAATTACTAGGGGGCATAGGTTTAAGGAGCACGGGGCAAGGTTTAGAGGAGATGTACGAGGCAAGTTTTTTACACAGAAGGTAGTGGGTGCCTGGAACTCGCTGCCGGAGGAGGTGGTGGAAGCAGGGACAAAAGTGATGTTTAAGGGGCATTTTGACAAATACATGAATAGGGTGGGAATAGAGGGATACGGACCCCGGAAGTGCAGAAGATTTTAGTTTAGACGGGAAACATGGTCGGCACAGGCTTGGAGGGCCGAATGGCCTGTTCCTGTGCTGTACTTTACTTTGTTCTTGTTCTTGTTAACAGCAAATTTCCACTCACACCATAGATTCTCTGTGTCATTCTTAGCAGGCCAGCCTATTGATCAGATTCCGTCAACTCTCACCCAGCTCTGTGCTCACAGCTCTTTCTTTTGTTGGCTTCAATGGACCAAATTACATGGAGAGGGCTTTCAAGCACAACAGTAAGAAAGAGCCTAATTGCTCTTTGGCAGGGATACTGGGTTAAAATGTTATGATTTTGTATTCCCTGCAAGGAGTGTCGAGCAAAGTTAAGTGCACGCAATTTTCCAGCCATGCCAACCAATGGCTAAAGAATTGTGCGGGGCAAGAATAGGCAATAACGTTTTGTTAAATTGCTAGGTCTTATCCAACTTTCATATTGTGCAATATTTTACCTCTCATACCTGGGATCACTCTCATAATTGAGTACGCACTCACTATACCTTCCAGAGTTTCCAATCCTGCCTTAAAGGCAAGAATCAGGGTCTATAAATATAACATAGTCACTAAGAAATGCAATAGGAAATTCAAAAGAAAGGCAAGAAATTGAGTTTACTTTGCACCTTTTCCTATCGCAGGACATCCCAAAGTGCTTTACAGCCAATGGAGTGTAGTTACTGTTGCAATGTCAGAAATGTGGCAACCAATTTGTGCACAGTAAGCTCCCACAAATAGCAATGTGGTAGTGACCAGATAATCAGATTTCCGTGATGTCGATTGAAAGATAAATATTGGCCAGCACAGCAGGGATAACTCCCCTACTCTTCTTCAAAATGGTGGCATGGGATATTTTACGTCTACCCAAGAGAGCAGACTTCGTTTAACCTCTCGACCTTAAAATGGAACTTTAGGAGAAACCTCTTTACTCGGTTGGATATAGAACTTCATATGGAGTGGTTGAAGTGAATATTATAGATGCATTTAAAGGGCAACTGGATAAGCACATTAGGGTGAAAGGAATAGAAGGATATGCTGTAGGGTTAGATAAAGTAAGGTGGGAAAAGATTTGTGTGGGCAGGCATAAATTCGGGCATAGTCCAGTTAGCTGATTAGCTTGCTTCTGTGCTGTAAATTCTGTATTTTGTACGTAATCCTCAGATAGTTAAAATAATTTTAAAATGCAGTTCCAAAGGCTGATCCTTTGTAATTAACTTTTATATGCATTTGTATGCATTTCGCCTTTCTTTATGTAATATTGAACTGATTATGGGAATAGTGCAGGCAAATGGCGTTAAGGTGGAAGATCCATGATCTAATGGAATGGCTGAGCAGGCTCAGGGGCTGCAATCCTGCTCCTGTTCCTTTCTCATACGTTCCTATGATTGATATTGGCTGTGTTTTTCTTTGAGTTCTTCAAATAGTTCTGCATGAAATTTCCCAACTGACACTAAATTTAAAAAGCAATCCTTTTCATATCTAGGAAGAGTTACAAGAACCTTTTCCTCAATGGGTATCCACTGGGCATCCGCCATATACAGCTTACCTGAGGCATATTTCCTCATCCAGGCCACGTGCATTGTCCAGTGAAACTCCAGGCGAGGTCCCAACCCACCGGATAGGTGGGCCTTGTGTTTTTACACCGAGAAGTTCATTAGAGCATTTAGTGCACAGCTGTTCCAAGATTGGGCTAGAACCTTCAGGAATGAATCACCAATCTCCTGGACACTGCCGTGAGCGATCCTGGAGAAATATCAAGGGATTTTAAAAGAATGCTCGTCTTATTTTTCATATTCTTTGTATAGTTTCATTTATTTGTTTTCAAAACTACTGCCAAATAAACATAAAGCGTCTTGCTCAGCCAGAAATGGGAGTTTGTGTTGAAATCTCCTTGAATGTGTCCAAATCGAATTGGCAACCTTACCATCTGCAGGCTGTGGTCCTGGTGATTGAGATTGGGGCCTTTGGCCTGCTGTTGGAGATTAGCAGCTAGAAAGCCCAGAGTTTTTCAATTCAAGGTGGGAGTTGGCAGCACAGTGGTAAGGACACTGGGCTAATAACCCGTCAGCCCAGGCTAATGCTTTGGGAATATAGCTTCAACTCCCACCACAGTAGCTGGTGGAATATAAATTTTATTATTGATAAGGTGAAAGGTTATTGGGGGTCGCAGGGTGGGGATGTGAGTTGAGGATCTTATTGAATGGTGCAGCAGGCACCAGGCAGAGTGGCCTACTCCCACGCCAAAATCATTTTTGTGGCAATTACTCAACATTATCCTCAGTCTAACTGCAGTGCGCATGTAGATCTGCCAAATCTGTGGGGTTTAGGGAGCAAACTGTTGGACTATAATAATATCAATCGTAGGCCTACTTACTTCAGGGGAACCTCAGAAAATCTGGGATTGCCAGGATGCAGAAAAGAAGAAAATTTGCCGTTGTTAGTTTTGAACAATATAAAAATTAACAGTCTGTCAAATAAATACTGATGTGGAGATGCCGGCGTTGGACTGGGGTGAGCACAGTAAGAAGTCTTACAACACCAGGTTAAAGTTCAACAGGTTTGTTTCGATGTCACTAGCTTTCGGAGCACAGCTCCTTCCTCAGGTGAAGGTGAGGAAGGAGCAGCACTCCGAAAGCTAGTGACATCGAAACAAACCTGCTGGACTTTAACCTGGTGAAATAAATACTGAGTCAATTGCACAATGTTGTTGAAATATGAATTACTGACCCCACAGGCCTACAACCAGTGAAAGACCTAAAAACAATGTTCTCCTTTCCTTGACTTTCCCCAGAGATTCTGTGATGGTGTGGTGGTGATACTGTGTCGACATCACGCCATGTCAAAATGATACAGGTTTAATGGTCTTTCCATGACCTTTCTTTGTATGTTTGTATTGTATTACAACCTCAAATGGATAAGACAGGAAATAAACAAAACGCATTAAGGATTAAAAGGAACAAATCTTTGAACCAGAATTTTGAATTCAGCTCCTGAAATATTAATTACCATTACCCCGCCAATGAAGCCAAAAAGCAAAATGAGCAACACTCAGGAAATCTCTGCTGGATGAAACAAGAAACAAAACTTGTTAAACCACAGGGAACAAAGCTGCAAGTAAATTCTGATTTGAATTAGATAGGATGCTCTCTATTGCACATCTGTAGAAGTTTGTGAGAGTCAATGCAGACATGCTGGGGGCGGGAACAGCTGCAGTCTCAGTTAGTATTCTGGTATTGTATCCCATGGCTACCCCTTTGTGTACTTTTGTTTGCCTCACGTTAATTTAATATGATTAAAGTCAGGTTCAATATTAATTTCAAATACAGTAAAATTCTCTGTGACATTTGCCGACTTCCATTGGATTCCTTTATTGTGCAATTTCACCTTATTGTCATGGAAATATGAAAAAATACAAGTTTTGATGTATTGTAGATAATGCATCTGTTCTCAGGAGAAACCACAATTTTATAATAAATGTTTTTTTTAATAAAGTGGCCAGAAGGTTCCTTGCACTATATGCACGACCTAGGGAGTTACTGAGATCAGAAAGTTTCAGGTCAATGCCAAGTCTATGCTGAACTAGCTGATCTCTTTTGATTTGATTTGATTTATTGTCACATGTCCCGAAGTACAGTGAAAAGTATTTTTCTGCGGCTGAGGCATGTACACAGTACGTACATAGTAGACACAAGAATACTCAACAGAGAACATTGACAAATGGTACATGGAAAAAACAGTGATTGGTTACAGTGCGGAACAAGGGGCCAAACAAAGCAAATACATGAGAAAGAGCAGCATAGGGCGTCGTGAATAGTGTTCTTACAGGGAACAGATCAGTCCGAGGGGGAGTCGTTGAGGAGTCTTGTAGCTGTGGGGAAGCTGTTCCTATGTCTGGATGTGCGAGTCTTCAGACTTCTGTACCTTCTGCCTAATGGAACGGTCTGGAAGAAGGCAATGCCTGGGTGGGAGGGGTCTCTGATAATGCTGTTTGCCTTCCTGAGGCAGCGAGAGGTATAGACAGAATCAATGTGGGGGTGGGCAAGTTTGTGTGATGCGTTGGGCTGAGTTCACCACAGTCTGCAGTTTCTTGCAATCTTGGACCGAGCAGTTGCCATACCAAGCTGTGATGCAGCCGGATAGGATCGTCTCTATCGCACATCTGTAGAAGTTTGTGAGAGTCGATGCAGACATGCCAAATTTCTTCTCAGCTGGGGTGGCAACAGCTACAGCCTCAGTTAGTATTCTGGTTCAGTGGGGAGGGGTGGACTCCTGGTAATTAACAGGTCACACTTGATGCTTGCAGTCAGAGGAGCATTGGTCATGATACAGTACACTGAATACCCTGTGGACTTTTATTGATTCACCTCCTACATGAGTAAGAAGATTAGGGAGTGGGGGGGGGGGGGGGGAATTAATAGTAAAAAGTTCAGTAAATGCAAATCTTTTATTGCATCATCCTATCAAAAATCACTGAGCAGACCATTCAATTTGACACTCAATCCCAGATTTTCATCTCTGAAGTGGGAATTGTGAGCAGGGCCACTTCCCTACGTCACCAACCCACCTCCTCCCAGAAATTGCAAATCAGGCCACTTGCCTACATCAAGATTCTCCGACTCCTGCCCAGCAGTGCTTGCCCATGCTATATAGACAGTAGGGTGGCAGGGATGGACTGAAACTAAGGCTGCCTCCTCTGGAGGCAAAAGTGGAAATGGAGGGGGTAGATGCCAAGGCAAGGCACGTTAGAAAGCCTGTATCTGTCCACTGGAACATTAGCCCAGTTCTGTACTTGAGTGTTAAGAACCTCAGCCATCATCTTCACACATTCCCATGATCCCCAACACAAACCCTCCATGCTACCTCCAAACACTGCATGCACAATCACCAAGTATCCAGTATGGACAGAATTCATGACTCCTATAATAACATTGGGAAGTCTTTCAGATGCTCATGAAACTGTCCAAATAAACAAACAGCCATTTAAAAACCTCTTCAAGGAACCTTAATCATCCTAAGTACTCATAAACCTGTTAATAAAACATAAAGCGGCACTTAGAAAACTTAAGTACTCATAAAAATGTCAAAATAAACAAACAGCCATTCAAAAACTTCAAAGAAACAATACCCCATAAAATGCTCATAAAACTTTCAATCAAAACAAGCTCACAGTCCCCCTGAAATTCCAATGAGTAGAATCCATTAGTGGGGTTTGGAGCTCAGGTAATCCATTGCATAACTGTGTCAACAAAGTCTGGAGAGCAGGGATGATAGTGACATTTAAGGGGCATCTTGACAAATACATGAATAGGATGGGAATAGAGGGATACGGACCCAGGAAGTGTAGAAGATTGTAGTTTAGTCGGGCAGCATGGTCGGCACGGGCTTGGAGGGCCGAAGGTCCTGTTCCTGTGCTGTACATTTCTTTGTTCTTTGTTCTTGAATATATTAAAACCTTTGATGTAGTGGAACAGATGACTCAAAAGATGAAAGAAAGGATTAGATCGCAGAGCCCAATTGACATATTAACATTTGAATTTCAGCACTGTTGGATGTAAAGGACATCTTATTCATTGGAGAAAGTATCCAATATGTCTTAACATTTTCACAATGCTAGTTGAGGAAGGAGCAGCGCTCCGAAAGCTAGTGACATCGAAACAAACCTGTTGGACTTTAACCTGGTGTTGTAAGACTTCTTACTGTGCTCGACCCAGTCCAACGCCGGCATCTCCACATCAAGTCTATTTAATGGTCACTTACCTTTACTGAACAAAGCCTTGTCATTATTCACTATGTTATAACATATTCACCTTATCGCACTATTACTTTATGACATATACCCAGACTGGGTTTCCCCCATAGTTTACTACACTTCTGAGTAAATTACCAAAATGAGTGTGATTTAATGGAAATAGTGAGGGGGCTAAAATGACTACTCCCCAGCAAAGGACTAGGCAAAGGTGAGATTGCTGTATGTGGGCTCACTACCCACACAGTTATCCTGCACTTTTAAATACCCCACACAACAGGAATGGTCTCACAATTAGATCCTGCCACCATTTTTTAATTCCACCCATCTTCACTCTGACATACATGGGAGGCATGAAAATCCAACAATTAACTAACACATAGGAACAGGAGTAAAACCCTATTGAATTAGATCATGACTGATTGTACTTCATCTCCATTTGTCTGCTTATGCTTTATATCCCTTGGTATTCTTGGGGTTGGTTTAGCACAGTGGGCTAAATAGCTGGCATGTAATACAGAACAATGCCAGTAGCGCAGGTTCAATTCCCGTACCGGCCTCCCCGAACAGGCGCCAGAATGTGGCAACTAAGGGCTTTTCACTGTAACTTCATTGAAGCCTTGTTGTGACAATAAGTGATTATTATTATTATTATTCTTATGCAATAGAGACCATTCAATTCCAGTCTGGAAAACCCCATTTGACCTGCAGCCACAGCCTTTTGCAAGAGAGAGTTCCAGATTTTCAATGTCCTTTTTAAAACGTTGCTTCCTAATTTCCCGGCTGAAGTGTCAAACTTTAGTTTTAAGATAATGGCCCCTTTTCCTGCATTCATTCGCCAGATAAATTTTTCAAATTGAATCCCTTTGTCATTTTACACATCTTTGACTAGAATATTTGTTAAACTATTAAGCTCCACAATATCCAAACAATAGTTATGCATTCTGTCTTCATAATTTAACCTTTTAAAGCCCGGTTTTCATTCTCCCAGATTTGCGCTGTGCCCTTTCCAAGGCCAGTGTAGACTTTACAAGATTAGGTGATAAATCCGAATCCAGTATTCCAGATAAGATCTGACCAAGTGTCCGTACAATTGAAGATCACTACCTCGCTTTTGAATTCCAATCACCTCGACATAAAGGCCCACATTCCATTAGTCTTATTAAAATCACTTTTTGTACATGTGCTGTAACATCTGGTAATCTATGAACATGGACACCTAAATTCCTTTGTAGCTCCACTGCTCCTCATCTCCATTTGTAAAGAAAATATTCTTATTTGTCATTCTTATATTCAAAGTGAGTAAATCAGACTTTCCAAATTGAACTCCATCTGCCACAGGGTTGCTGATTAACTTAGCCAGTGTCCCTCTGTAACTTTCTGCTCCACACAACTTACCGTATCTTTTAACCTACTCTCACCTGCAATCTTGATATTAAATTCTCTATTCAATATACATTAAAGTATATTGTGAAAAGCTAAGGGCCCAGTTCTAATCCCTGAGGAACAACAGTATAGCTCCCACCAATGAGGGAGCCTTACCTTTGTCCCTAATTCCAATGACTCCTGTTTCCCAATCAATTGCTGACTCATATCACAAGGTTATCCCCAATTTATTTTTTTGCTAATAATCACTGGTAGTAAACCTTTATCAAATGCCTTCTGGAAATCCAGATAAACACCATCCATAAACACTACCTTCTTCATCATGCCAGTAACTTCCTCAATCTATTCTACCGGAATAGGGCGGCATGGTAGCACAGTGGTTAGCACCGTTGCTTCACAGTGCCAGGGTCCCAGGTTCGATTCCCGGCTTGGGTCATTGTCTGTTCGGAGTCTGCTCGTTCTCCCCGTGTGTGCGTGGGTTTCCTCCGGGTTCTCCGGTTTCCTCCCACAAATGCCGAAATACGTGCTTGTTAGATAATTTGGACATTCTGAATTCTCCCTGTGTACCCGAACAGGTGCCGGAATGTGACGACTAGGGGCTTTTCACAGTAACTTCATTGCAGTGTGGATTTCATTGCAGACTTGTGACAATAAAGATTATTATTAGATTAATTGTGAGACCAACTCTTCACACATCCATGCTGAATTCCAATAATCAACTCTCACTTTTTCAAATGCTCACTCATTAAGTAACTTCCCCACAACTGATCCAATCAAGGTTTCATCTCTTGTATGTATAACACTGAATTAAAGAGTTTTACAACTCAAAAAGAGACCCTTCAGCCTATTGTGTCTGCGCTGGCCATTAAGCACCTATCTACTCTGATTCCATTTTCCAGCACTTGGTCCAAAGCGTTATATACTATAGCATTTCAAGTGCTCATCTAAATGCTTCTTAAATGTGAGGGTTCCTGCCTCTACCAACACGTCAGGCAGAGAGTTCCAGATTCCCACCACCACGAGGTGAAAAATCTTTCCTTCAAATCCCTTTAATCTCCTGCCCCTTACCTTAAATCTATGCGCCCCTCATTATTGATCCCTCTACTAACGGAAAAGTTTCTTCCTATCTCCCCTATGTCCCTCATAATTTTGTACCCCTCAATCAGGTCCCCCCTCAGCTTTGTTCTCAGGAAAATATCCTCAACCTAACGAGCCCCTCATAATAGCTGAAATAGTCCACCCCAGGCAACATCCTGGTGAATTTCCCTGCACCTTTCTTATGCAATCACAACCTTCCTGTGGTGTGGCAATCAGAACTGCACACAGTACTCTAGCTGTGGCTTTACAAGTGTTTTATACAGCTCCATCTTAACTTCCCTGCTCTTATATTTAATGCCTCAGCTAATAAAGGCAAGTATCCCATATGCTTTCTTAACCACCCTATCTATCAGTCCTGCTGCCTTCAGGGATCTATGGTCATGTACCTCAATGTCCCTCTGGTCTTCTGCAATTCCATGCATCCTACCATTCATTGTGTAATCCCTTGCCTTGTTAGTCCTCCCAAAATGTGTCACCTCATACTTTACTGAGTTAAATTCCTTTTGTCCTATTCACCTGACCAGCCCATTTATATCCTCCTGTAATTCAAGGCTTTCCTCCTTGTTATTTACAACACCACCAGTTTTCATGTCACATGTGAAATTAACTGATCATACCGCCTACTTTCATGTCCACTGCAAACAGCAGTCATTTTCAAACCCAGGGTTGCGACCTGTGGGTGGGTGTCAGGAGGGTTGCAAGTCATGTGTAGTGGCGTTCCTGATCGCGGCTCCATGTGCAGTGGCGTTCCTGAACATCCAAGTCCCGCCACGTGGTATCTTGCCTGTCGGGACCGTCCCCTTCTAACGCATCATCCGCCTCGTGCGACCCGTGGAGTCCGCCATCTTGGCCGCCATCTTCGACGCCACCCGCTACCACCGACCAGACCAACCGCCTTCCGCAGCTCGCCTCCGTCACCCTCGACCAGTCCCGGCCCCGTCATCTCAAGAACTCCATGATGACCGTCCGGATAATCGGGCACAAAATGACCTGCTTATTCGACTCCGGGAGCACGGATAGCTTCGTCCATCTGGATACAGTAAGGTGCTGCTCCCTCTGAATTTTTCCTGCGTCCCAGACAATCTCTCTGGCTTCCGGATCACACTCTGTTGAGGTCCGGGCTACTGTGTCGCAGCTCTTGCGATACGTGACGTAGAGTACGCTAACTTTAAACTCTACGTCCTCCCCTATCTCTGCGCTCCCCTTTTATTAGGCCTAGACTTCCAATGCCATCTCCAAAGCCTGACCTTAACGTTCAGTGGACCCCTGCCCCCTCTCACCGTCTGTAGCCTCGCGACCCTTAAGGTCGCCCCACCCCCGCTCTTCGCTAACCTCACCCCGGACTGTAAGCCCATCGCCACCAGGAGCAGACGATACAGTGCTCGGGACAAGGCCTTTATCAGGTCAGAGGTCCAGCGACTCCTGCAGCAAGGGATCATAGAGGCCAGTACCAGCCCCTGGAGAGTCCAAGTGATGGTCGTCAAGACTGGGGAGAAGCTCCGGACGTCGTCGACTACAGTCAGGCGATCAACCGGTACACGCAGCTCGATGCGTACCTCCTTCCCCACATATCGGACATGGTCAACCAGATTGCGCAGTACCGAGTCTTCTCCACGGCAGACTTGAAGTCCGTGTACCACCAGCTCCCTATCCGCCTGGAGGACCGCCAATACACTGCCTTCGAGGCAGATGGGCGCCTCTACCACTTCCTCAGGGTCCCCTTCGGCATCATCAATGGGGTCTCGGTCTTCTAACGGTAGATGGTCCGAATGGTTGACCAGTACGGGCTGCGGGCCACGTTCCCGTATCTGGATAATGTCACCATCTGCGGCCATGACCAGCAGGACCATGACGCTAAAGTCCAGCATTTCCTTCACACTGCCAAGCTCCTTACTCTTACGTATAATAAGGAGAAATGCTTTTTCCGCATGACCCGCCTAGCCATCCTTGGCTATGTTGTGGAAAACGGAGTCCTAGGGTCCGATCCCGACCGCATGCGCCCCCTCCAGCAACTTCCCCTTCCCCACTGCCCCAAGGCCCTGAAGAGATGCCTGGGGTTCTTCTCGTACTATGCCCAGTGGGTCCCCAACTATGCGTACAAGGCCCGCCCACTCATCAAATCCACCCTTTTTCCCCTGTCGGCTGAGGCCCGCCTAGCCTTCAACCACATCAAGGCAGACATTGCCACGGCCACGATGCACGCTGTGGCCATCCCGTTCCAGGTAGAGAGCGATGCATCTAATTTTGCTCTGGCTGCTACCCTCAACCAGGCGGGCAGGCCCGTGGCTTTCTTCTCCTGTACCATCCAGGGCTCCGAAATTCGACAATCCTCTGTCGAAAAGGAAGCCCAGGCCATTGTGGAAGCTGTGCGACATTGGAGGTATAACCTGGCCGGCAGGCGATTCACTCTCCTCATGTTCAATAACACACAGCGGGGCAAGATCAAGAACGACAAGATTCTGAGGTGGAGGATCGAACTCTCCACCTACAATTACAACATCTTGTATCGTCCTGGGAAGCTCAATGAGTCCCCAGATGCCTTGTCCAGTGGTACATGAGCCAGCGCACAAGTAGACCGACCTCAGGCCCTCCACAATGACCTCTGTCACCCGGGGGTCATTTTCTTTTCATTTTGTCAAGGCCCGCAACCTGCCTTACTCCGTCGAGGAGGTCAGGACCATGACCAGGGACTGCCAGGTCTGCACGGAGTGCAAACTGCCTATCGGCCAGACAGAGTGCACCTGGTGAAGGCTTCCCGCCCCTTCGAGCGCTTCTGCGCAGCCTCTTCACCTTGTTCGGTTTCCCCACCTACATCCACAGTGATCGGGGCTCCTCGTTCATGAGTGATGAGCTGCGTCAGTTCCTGCTCAGCAAGGGCATTGCCTCAAGCAGGACTACCAGCTACAACCCCCGGGGAAACGGACAGGTGGAAAGGGAGAACGCAACGGTCTGGAAGGCCGTCCTCCTGGCTCTACGGTCTAGAAGTCTCCCAGTCTCCTGCTGGCAGGAGGTCCTTCCCGGTGCGTTCCACTCTATCCGGTCGCTTCTGTGTACTGCCACCAACGAGACCCCTCACGGACGTATGTTTGCCTTCCCTAGGAAGTCCACCTCAGGGGTCTCGCTCCCATCCTGGCTGACAGCCACAGGGCCTGTCCTCCTCCGGAAGCATGTGAGGAACCACAAAACCGACCCCCGGTCGAGCGGGTTATGCTTCTCCATGCTAACCCACAATATGCCTACGTGGCACATCAGGACGGGCGGCAGGACACAGTCTCCCTCCGGGACCAGGCACCTGCTGGTTCCCCACCCGACCCTCCACCGTCTACCTCCATTACCATCGCCCCCGCGCCTACACTGTCTCCCTCTCTATTGACGCTTCTGGAAGAAGAAGAGGACGACACGCTCCCGGAGTCGCAGGTCTCGACACCAGTGCCCACACCACAGCCGGGACTGAGGAGATCACAGCGGACGGTTAAAGCTCCTGATAGACTTAATCTATAAGTTTGCTGCTTTTTAAACAGGGGGTGAATGTGGTGAACCACTGTTATTGTTGTTCCACTGTTACTTACAGCGCTGTATATATTCTCTGTTACTGTTTGTTCCATTGTTACTCACTGTGTTATATATTGTTGTTCTTCCATGGCTCCGCCCCACTGGGTGTTGTATATAGTTGACTGATCTGTAGCCCTCTCTCCAGTCTGGGTTCAGCAGCAGACAGGCTACATCTTAGAGTATTAAAACCATTAATTTGTTTCCTACAATATGCCTTGTGTGTAATTGATGGTGCATCAAAAGGTATCTCACTGAGAGATTATCATAGATTATCATAGAATTTACAGTGCAGAAGGAGGCCATTCGGCCCATCGAGTCTGCACCGCCTCTTGGAAAGAGCACCCGACCCAAGGTCAACACCTCCACCCTATCCCCGTAACCCAGTAACCCCACCCAACAGTATTTTCGTCAGTATTCACTCATTCACTCAGGAAAAAGATAATGTTGTGGAGGAGAATGCTGAGCTCCAGGTAAATAGATTAGATGGCATTGAGGTACGTAGGGAAGAGGTGTTGGCAATTCTGGACAGGCTGAAAATAGATAAGTCCCCGGGACCAGATGGGATTTATCCTAGGATTCTCTGGGAGGCCAGGGAAGAGATTGCTGGACCATTGGCTTTGATTTTTATGTCATCATTGGCTACAGGAATAGTGCCAGAGGACTGGAGGATAGCAAATGTGGTCCCTTTGTTCAAAAAGGGGAGCAGAGACAACCCCGGCAACTATAGACCGGTGAGCCTCACGTCTGTAGTGGGTAAAGTCTTGGAGGGGATTATAAGAGACAAGATTTATAATCATCTAGATCGGAATAATATGATCAGGGATAGTCAGCATGGCTTTGTGAAGGGTAGGTCATGCCTCACAAACCTTATCGAGTTCTTTGAGAAGGTGACTGAACAGGTAGACGAGGGTAGAGCAGTTGATGTGGTGTATATGGATTTCAGCAAAGCGTTTGATAAGGTTCCCCACGGTAGGCTATTGCAGAAAATATGGAGGCTGGGGATTGAGGGTGATTTAGAGATGTGGATCAGAAATTGGCTAGCTGAAAGAAGACAGAGGGTGGTGGTTGATGGGAAATGTTCAGAATGGAGTTCAGTCACAAGTGGAGTACCACAAGGATCTGTTCTGGGGCCGTTGCTGTTTGTCATTTTTATCAATGACCTAGAGGAAGGCGCAGAAGGGTGGGTGAGTAAATTTGCAGACGATACTAAAGTCGGTGGTGTTGTCGATAGTGTGGAAGGAAGTAGCAGGTTACAGAGGGATATAGATAAGCTGCAGAGCTGGGCTGAGAGGTGGCAAATGGAGTTTAATGTAGAGAAGTGTGAGGTGATTCACTTTGGAAGGAATAACAGGAATGTGGAATATTTGGCTAATGGAAAAGTTCTTGAAAGTGTGGATGAGCAGAGGGATCTAGGTGTCCATGTACATAGATCCCTGAAAGTTGCCACCCAGGTTGATAGGGTGGTGAAGAAGGCCTATGGAGTGTTGGCCTTTATTGGTAGAGGGATTGAGTTCCGGAGTCAGGAGGTCATGTTGCAGCTGTACAGAACTCTGGTACGGCCGCATTTGGAGTATTGCGTACAGTTCTGGTCACCGCATTATAGGAAGGACGTGGAGGCTTTGGAGCGGGTGCAGAGGAGATTTACCAGGATGTTGCCTGGTATGGAGGGAAAATCTTATGAGGAAAGGCTGATGGACTTGAGGTTGTTTTCGTTGGAGAGAAGAAGGTTAAGAGGAGACTTAATAGAGGCATACAAAATGATTAGGGGGTTGGATAGGGTGGACAGTGAGAGCCTTCTCCCGCGGATGGAAATGGCTGGCACGAGGGGACATAACTTTAAACTGAGGGGTAATAGATATAGGACAGAGGTCAGAGGTAGGTTCATTACGCAAAGAGTAGTGAGGCCGTGGAATGCCCTACCTGCTACAGTAGTGAACTCGCCAACATTGAGGGCATTTAAAAGTTTATTGGATAAACATATGGATGATAACGGTATAGTGTAGGTTAGATGGCTTTTGTTTCGGTGCAACATCGTGGGGCCAAGGGCCTGTACTGCGCTGTATTGTTCTATGTTCTATGTTCTAACACTAAGGGCAATTTTGGACACTAAGGGCAATTTATCATGGCCAATCCACCTAACCTGCACATCTTTGGACTGTGGGAGGAAACCGGAGCACCCAGAGGAAACCCACGCAGACATGGGGAGAATGTGCAGACTCCGCATAGACAGTGACCCAAGCCGGAATCGAACCTGGGACCCTGGAGCTGTGAAGCAATTGTGCTATCCACAATGCTACCGTTGCTTGATATATACATCGCAAACTGGAAGGAAAGGCATTTACCTCAGGAAAGTGCACCCAAATCAATGCCCCCTTTGAAATAGAGCATCTCTGTGTGTTCTAAACCTGTCTACCCATCCCCTACCCTCCCCACTCCACTCCCATACCCCTCCCCCAAAATAATGCCCCCTCCAATACCCGCTCCTCCCCTCCAATAGCCCCCTCCCCTGAAATAGTCCCCCTCCAATATCCCCAATACCCTGTCCAATAGTCCCTTCATCCCCCCAAAAGCCCCTTCCCGCTCAATAGCCTCTCCTCCCCTCCAAAAGCCCCGTCCATTAGCCCGTCCTCCCCTCCAATAGCCCCTCCTCCCCTCCAATAGCCCCTTCCCGCTCAATAGCCCCTCCTCCCCTCCAATAGATTCTGATTGAAATTTTGGTACTTTTGTAATAGATACCTAGAAAACATATTGGGAAAAATTAAGGTTTTTCCATTTTGGTGAAAGCATATTTTTAACAGTACGATCATCCTTAATTATTGCAAAACACCTCTGGCACTGGAAATGAATCATTGCATATAGTTTCATTCTATATGCATATAGTTAATTACTGTTGGAGAGTTTAAAATTAAAAAAAATATATATATAATTTCTTTAAAACTTTCTCTTTTATCTCTCTCTTAATCCTGTTGTTTCCCTTCACTTTATTTCTCTTTCTGCAGATGATATGCTGTTTAATTAAATGATCTGACAATTCCTGGTTCGGACTCTGCAAGATTGGGTTCCGTAGCAACGCTGTTTTCTGTGGCTGAAAGTGAAGGCATTTTTGCTTTGTGTCAATCCAGTGTGACCTGCACGGAAAGCCGTATTTAGAAGAGCATGGGCAGGAATGTGCACCAGAAGCACGCAGAGCAGGCAGTTTATCAGCAGAAAATTCTGATTTGAGGTCAAACTGTCATCTTTGACTGTGTAGGTTTATTTGTGCTCTTTCTTAAACATGTACAGTTGAATATGCATTCGACTGCATAACAGACCCTCCCCCACACCACCAGGCAGCACGGTAGCACAGTGGTTAGCACTGTTGCCTCTCAGCTCCAGGGACCGGGGTTCAATTCCAACCGTGGGTGACTGTATGGAGTTTGCACGTTCTCCCCGTGTGTGTGTGGGTTTCCTCCGGGTGCTCTGGTTCCCTCCCACAGATCAAAGATGTGCAGGTTAGGTGGATTGGCCATGATAAATTGCCCCTTAGTGCCTAAAAGGTCAGGTGCAGTTCCAGGAATATGGCAGTAGATTGGGATCAGGTAGGTTGGTCTTTGAGAGGGACGGTACAGACGCGATGGGCCAAATGGCCTCCTTCTGCACTGTAAGGATTCTATGATTCTATGATCCCTGCCACTCGTGCCATTTCAAGGCATCAGCGGAAGGCTTTCAGCTAAGTTGCTTTTTGACTATCTTTTGCTGCTGCTGATTTAGTGGCAACACTATGTTGCTGGAGGAGCTCCCACAAATTATTGGAGTCAGAAGGGAAAGACTTGAGTGGCGTTTTAAGGCCACCTGCTCTAACTCATGGTAGATATTGCTGCAGTCCTTCTTGGGCTGTTACTTGACAAGGAGCTGGAGCACAGGCAGCAGAGAGGGAGGAGGTTTCTCAACAGAAGTTCCTATTAACCTAAGGTATTCAGACAGCACTTCTTTGACCTCCGGCTGAGTCAGGAGCAATATCTGAGGAAGCACTGATTATCAAGTAGTTTGTGACCAAACCGCGTGACCTCCTCCATTCGGACTTGCAGCCATAGAGCATGGTGTGGATGGCACTGCCAGTAGCTGACCTGGTCACCATTGTTCCCACTGTCTATACACCAGCATCCTTCAAGCTTGGAGCCGGCAGCATTGCCAAATTTCTCTGGTCACCCTGCATCAGAGTGGTCACTGAGGCCCTGTACCCAAGGAGAGAGGACCTTATTACCATTCTCTGAGCTGAGAGAATCAGGAGAAAAGGTATGTGGTTTTCCATTGGTGGTGCAGGTAGCCATCAACTGCACCCACTTTGCTCTGGGGCACCACATTTTATCAAGGAGATCGGCCTCTTGGCCAAACTCTGGACATAAAAAACACCACAAAAATCCTTTCCCCAACTTTACCCAATACTACAAATAATACCCAACTTTTCTGATTGCAGATTGCATTGCTTGGTCTAACACTCCCACACAGTGTTGCCCAATGGATGCAGCATGCCTGGTAGAAGGCTGCTGACTTTCAGTGGGGGAAGACTGCAGATGGCCTTGCAGGATGCCCTTGAGCAATTCTAGATCTTGAGAATCAGGCTTTGGACTGCTCCACTTCACATGGGTAGCAGCAGTCTGAGCCCTCTGGCTGACACGCATCAGCATAGGCAGTGATGGAGTGGCTGTGGTGGGAGCATGAATGCTGTCATCCTGAGAGAAGACAGCAGCGTCCTGCATCACGGAACCACTGCCCAAGGACAATACCTCAGCAATTCTAATTATCCAATGGAGCACAGGTTGCTGGATTGCTGTGAGACCCTGTAGGCTCCTTTGAGTACAGGTATCCACAGCCATGTTACAAGCAGCCTAAGCTTGCATGGCACCAAGCTGGGCTTGAATGGCAACAATTTAAGATCTTATAACCTTATCCTGAGTTTCCACTACAGCACTCAAGTGTTGGGTGGCTTCTGCAATGAAATCTGAAATATCAGCCATCAGATGCTGCACCAAGGCTAATTCTGCAAATGTTCTCATGGAGCTGGCCACCGCCTTACCACTGGAAAGAATGGGCTCCATGCTCTGCACAAGATTCTGTGCCAAGTTGGAGTTGGGCCTCTCCATGCTCCTCGACAGTGAACGACAGATTCTCTGACAAGCTTTCCAGTACACCCAGCATTTCTGTGAGCCTACTCATCAGATTTTTCCTGTACATCATTCCCACAAATGTATTCATCTGAGTCTCTGCAGCAGGACCCATTTACAACCTTGCCTCTGGTGAACAGTGAGCAGTCACATGCTACCATTTCCCCCTGGCCTTGCTGCAGCCCACTTGTGTCAATGGCTCTCTACCGGTATGTTGTCAGTATGTGACCTGGTGGCAGCTAGTGTCAGATTTAGCAATGATGCTTCTTCATAGGGCAGCACAGTGGTTGGCACTGCTGCCTCACTGCCAGGGACCCAGGTTCAATTCTGACCTTGGGTGACTGTGTGGAGTTTGCACATTTCTCCCAGTGTCTGCGTGGATTTCCTCCGGGTGATCTGGTTCCTTCCACAGCCCAAAGATGTGCAGGTTAGGTGATGTTACAGGAATAGGATAGGGAAATGGGCCTAGGTAGGATGCTCTTTTCGAGGATTGGTGCAGACTCGATGGGCCAAATGGCCTCCTTCTGCACCATGGTAACTCAGCAATGTATCAGACATGTGGGGTTGGATTCTGTGCCCCGCCGCACCACATTTCTGTTTCACCCCGCCAGCGGGATGCTCTGTTACGCCACCTGGTCAATGGGGTTTCCCATTGTGGGACAATCCCAAGCCGTCGGGAAACCCCCGGGCTGCCGGCAAAACGGAGCATTCCACCGGCGGAGAATTCAGCCCCAGCTCTTTATTGTGAGGTAAAGAGGCAGAAGGTAAGAGTTGGACTGAGAGATGGGGGTCTGGGTGGAAAGCAAGAGGTGCTTGGAATCTGCAGTTCGTACCCGACTGCCAGATTTAAGGGGGATTCAAGGTGCATAAAGCAGGAACATAACATCAACCTGGGTGGTTTCAGTGACACCGGTTGTAATGGTCTTGATTGGCACATAATCTGTTTGAAGGGGTTCAGGTGATTCAACCATGTGTGTCCCGCACAAATTCTCTGCTGTCACCTCTTATCATGTGGCATTTAGTTATGCTGTGATAGGGAAGAGTGTGTGTTGCAATGAAGGGTGATGTGCCTATCATAATTGAATTGTTAGATGTGGATGCTTCGAGATGTAGGTAGAGCATATGATCATTAAACATAAATCCTGTTTTCTGGAGACTGTTGATGAAGTGCTTTAAGCAGTGTGTGAGCTGGCGATGCAATGGGTAGGAGATGAAATTGGAAGATTTCATAGACCTTGAGAAGTCTTTGAACCTTTTAAGGTACTGCAGCTAGATCATGGAAGTTTTCCGGCACAAAAAGAGGCTATTCGCCCCATCGTGCCTGTACCTGCTCACCAAATGAGCATTATGACTTAGTACCATTTCCCTTCTCGCTGGTACCTAATGCCCAGAATTGTACACACTATTCCAGCTAAGGTCTAACTAGTGACTTGTATAAGTTCAACATAACCTCCTTGACTTGTACTCTATGCCCCATCAATAAATCCCAGGATACTATGTGCAGTATTAATTGCTTTCTCCATTTAGCATAGCACCTTCAATGATCTATGCACATATACAGCTGCATCCCCTTAAGAATTCTACCCTTTATTTTATATCGTCTCTTCATGTTTCTTCTACACTGTCCTCCAAAGAGTTTACAATACTTCCAAGTTTTGTATCATCTGCAAACTTTGGAATTGTCCCCTGCAGACCAAGATCTAGATATTAATATATGTCAGAAAACGGTCCCAATACTGACCCCAGGGAACATCACTATGAACCTTCCTCCAGCATGAAAAATATACATTGACCAGTACACTCTGCTTCCTGTTCTTCAGCAATATTGGTACAAAATTGGCTACTGTCCCTTTTATTCCATGAGCTATAACTTTTCTCACAAGTCTGTTGTGTGCACTGTATTGAATGCCTTTTGGAAGTCCATGTATACCACATCAACAGTATTACCCACATTGACACTTCATGAAACCTCTTCAAAAAACTGCAGCAAGTTAGTTAAAAATGATTGCCCCTGTAGAAATCCATGCTGTCTCTGCCTAATCAACCCACATTTCATCATGTGACAATTAATTCTATCCAGAATAATTGTATCTAGAAGCTTGCTCACCACTGATTTTAAACTGACAGGTCTGCAATTGGTGGGGCTATCCTTATAACCTTTTCTGAACAAGAGTGTAACATTTGCAATTCTCCAGTCCTCTGGCATCTCCCGAGTCTAGAAAAGACTGGCAGATTATAGCACCTATGCAATTACCATTCTCACTTCTTTCAATATGCTTGGATGGATCTCATCTGGTCCTGGTGTTTTGAGTATTGAGTCAACACATCCCCCCTTATCGATTTTGAACCCCTCTCAGGGACAGAGTTTCCTCATTTGTCCCCATGGCCTAGGTAGCATCTGCCTCTTTTGTCCCTGGACTAAACTCTTGCCTCTGTGCCTACCTACTTGCAACCATTTTGCATTCTATGTCTGGGGAGCCTCCTGCTGACAGATGGCATCTCTCCTCATATCCATGACCTGGACTAAAACCTCCAGTGCTGCATCCGAGGGCTGGGAGCCCTTTCGCCGCTGCTCCATCGATGCACATTTTCCCTGGAGAATCACTTTTCAAATAGTTCCAACCCCTTCTGCGGTCTGAACACAAGTCCGTTTTAACTCATATTTGCCTCGAATGCAACTGGTCCCCCAGTTAGCAGCATGTTTAGCACTGGGCTTTAACCTGCAATCATAGATAAGCAGGCAGCACAATGTTTGCACGCTGTCTTCAACATCTTGATCGGCTGCAGGGCAATCGTACATCACAGACTTCATGATCTGAATATCAAATTGTTAACCTTGCATGTTTCAGTAAGGATTCTGCAATCCAATTGGTTAAGGAGATAGTTGTTTGCCCTGTTTACAGAGATTACTGATTCACCTTAGGGGGCACCATGCTCTTTTGGATTTCTTATTAAAAAAAATATTTTTATTCTCCTTTTTCACATTTTCTCCCAATTTACAGCCAACAATAAACAATAATCAGTAACGAATGCAATGCCAATCCCCATATCAATAACAATGATCCAATCCTCCCACCAAACCCCCAAACATTAGCCCGCATGTTAACATAAACAAATAACAAAAAGGAATCACCCATAGTCACCATTAACACATACAGTTCCCCCCCACCCCACTCCCTAATGTTTGATGTAATCCAATTCTCGAAAGTGCATACTGTTTTGTATTTCTAATCGCAAGCTCCCAGTGCAAAGTATCTGTGGGCGGGTATGTAATGAACAGCGAGTGTCGTTCTCCGCTGACCATAAAATCTGGGCCGATGACACAATTCCAATAATATTACAAAGTGTACACCAATGATGTGTTTCTGCTATTTCAGTATTATGATCCTTCTGTTCATGGTTTGTCTAATTTCCATTACATATCTAATGTGGGCATTCAATTATGAATTACTGTGAAAATCTAATGCAGCAGTTTTGCTATTAATGTGACAAATCATGGACATCGAGCAAGGCAATGCTTCTGGCAGTGCAAAGAACCACATCTTAAGATGTAATAATGTAGTAACAATAATTGAAGTGAACACCGTAACCAAGACCAAGATTAGTTTAGCTGAGCTGTTGTACATCATTGGAATTATGACAACAGTAAAATAAACTGCATCTTCCTCAGCTTAAAATGAAGTCATGCATCATTAAATGAAATCCATAGTTAGAGCACACTCCATTAATTTTTTATGTTAAAATATCAATTAAGCACTTCCTTTGTAGCTTTTGAATAAAAAATAAATCTAATTAGAGGTTCTCTGTAATATGACACGTTATTGTCCCTATGCTTGATCACATTAATCATTCAATAATTGGCATGAGGTAGTTGGCAAAGATTTCAGCATGAAAGCAAGCTCGCATTTGCAAACTGGTGTATCTAGGATTGGTACGGATATATCTAGAATTTTATTCATAAACCATAACTTTCCGATTGAAAACCTCTACTGTTTTAAAATTACCACCACAAAACAAAAATGACCAGTTCCTAGACTTTTGTGTCATGTGTGGATTATGTCCTCCCCCCCCCCCCCCCCCCCCCGCCCCCATGATACCTGTTACATCTCAGCAACTTAAAATCCTTTCTTCAGACTTTGCATCAATGTATGACTCCTATTTTATTGGGCAAATTCCAACTGTGGTGACCTGGCATGGCCTAGTTTTGGGCCCAGTTAAATTGGATATCTTAAATGAAAGAATTGCGCACTTTTAATCAAACTGCAGTCAAACCTCAGGTAGGCTGATGGGAATTCGGACTTGACCAAAAAGTCAAATACACAACCCACAAACTGCCAGAACATGTCTGGACCTGCCCCGTCAATCATGCATCAGGAGATCAATTCGATTGATATTCACCGATATGTTCTGGGATGCCCAGATCGAGCCAGTTTTTCGGGCTCCCAGAATTCCCGCCATTACCTTATATGGCAACAGGTTACATGCCAGAAGCAACACCAGAGACGGACACTGGGCCCCGGTGTCCTGTCAAGAAGTCATCATATCATCCATTGGGTGTTGGGACCTCCTCCTGAGACCTCATTGGCAGAAAGCCAGAGAACTTTCTGGAAAGGAGCAAAGGGAGGGGGATAAAGGTAGACACCCAAGACACACCCCAGCGAAGACTCGACATGGAAGGTGACCTTGACTATCCGAATACCGACTAGAGAAAAAAGCAAGCTACCAGTGAGGCCCACCTTCGCAACAACAGACATGAGAGACTCAGAGAATCGGACCAACGGCTCAATCAAAACCATTTTTACGGGTAGTATAATGAATCGTGGGAATCTTCAGTATATGTTTTGGGTTAATTTAAGGGTTAATATTGTTGTTGTTAAATAAAATTGATTTTATTTTATACTTGTGTTGTTGCACTTTGTTCTCCGCGCTAATAAAGACATCTGGGTAGAACTTTTGATTAAAATACTGGTTGAAGTATCTGAGATTTCAAATACAGCGTAGTCACAGCAGTGATCTGCCTCAGGCAGGTCTGCAGCACATTTCTCCATATGTCTCGTGCTTTCCTCTTCAGTTTCAAGTTGTATAAGATCACTTTCTTTCTTCTTCTTGGTCTAGGTCCCTCTAATCTTCCTTCAATCATCTCCTTCAGCAAATTCTCATTCCTTAGAATATGCCAGTCCAACCGTGCCACCTTTCCTTGATGAAATTCGTCCAAATAAATGCAAGGAAATTTATTTAAAATGTTTTATTTGGATGTTTAAAGGAAGTTTTCACCCATAAGTACATTTTAAGCAAATAAACATTTTTGTGCAGTTTGCTTAAAACAAAGGCTGCAATAACATTTTTAAAAACCCTGACTTTCACATTGTTTTAAGTTTTGACCAGTTGACATTCCAAATCCTTCTCAGAATAAAAAGCAAGCAGAAACTTCCCATCATTCGAATATTTTGGCTTCATATATAAATTTAGATGTTTGCGCATCCAAGGTAAACTTTGCTCTCCAGATTTTAATGTTCATCTCTGACTGAAACTAGAAAATCAAACATAAATACTCTTTCAGCACATCCAGCATTATCCAGTAGTTACACAAGAGGCTCAATGAACACATTTTGAGGTGAAGCTTGACAGAAGAGAATACAAAAAGGCTGGATTAAATAGCAGACTTTACAAGTGCAACTTTTAAGTTTACAAAAGGACATTGCAGTGACACAATACTCAACTCCACAGTTGTGTTTTGAAAGCAACAAAAGCACAAACAAAAACCCCAATGTATCAATGTCTTTTCACGCTGATTGAAAAAGAATATTGCTGAATTTGAGAACTTTCCTTGGAGCTGAAAGCAGTGTTATTTTTGTCAACCCAGTTAAATGCTGACGAATACAATGCAAAATCATGTTATATTATGCAAAGAACTTCAAATCGTACTTTGGGTGACAAGTCGGATTAGCACACTGTCCTTTCACCATTGGAATCTCAAATCTAGTCCAATAAATTATCATATTTTTAAACTTGGTTACATATTCTTTATAAGAAACTGAAGTGGATCAATGAAGTCAACTCTTTCTTTGAACTGTTCATTATTTTGTTTTTTTGCAATGTCCTACTCTGATCTTTCAACCCATGTAGGTTAAACAAAGTGTTAAACGTAGGGCACACACACATTTTATCTCAATGAACGGATTTGAAATTCACTGTCAATATTACACAATTTCAACTAGAAATGTTTTTTGTGCAGTGCTTCCCCTCCAGAAAAATATTGATGAATGGGTACGAAAATCACAATCGGCAGTTCTTAGCAGGTCTTTTGATGAAGCTATATGACGAACTTGAAAGGCTGGATTTTATATTATTGATGTTTCAGGTAATTTGTTTTTTTCAATAAAATGTTGCTATAGGCCTCCATTCCCCACAATTAATCTTGTGAAAACAAACTTCAGAAATCCTTTGAGAAGGTGACAGGGAATCAAAGAAAAGGAGCAATGAATCATACATTATTAGCAGATGTGCATGCACACACCCACACCTCAACATACACACACAAAAGCAGGGACCACTAGCTAACAATCAGCTATGGTTTCTGGCCACATTTACCTTAACCAAGTGGACAGCAGGGCAGAACGTAGCACTGCCCTGACTGAGTTTACCCATTTCAGCACAAATGATCAAGTGAACCAGGGGCACTCCTGTGATGAACGGCTCAACTAACTAACAACTAGGATTCTGTGCCAAAATTGGGAGAGCTATCCCACATACCAGTCAAGTAACAGCCTGGAATAGCCATACTCTCAGAAACATGCCTTTCAACTAATGTCCTAAATTCCCCCATCACCTTCCCTGGGCCTGTTGTGTCGCACCGGCACAGCACAAGAGACAGTAACTCAATGGCACAGTGTAAAAAATCAGAAAGGAATGGCCAAGGGAACATTGATCTGAACTCCATGGACTCTCATGACATCAGGTCAAATACGGGCAAGGAATCCTCCAGCTATTTACTACCGACTGCTCTTCCTTAGCTGATCAATCAAGACTTCCATGTTAAACACTGCTTTGAAAAAGAACTGACAAAAGCAAGGACGCAAAATGAACTCTGGGCAGGGGACTTCTATATCCATCATGAAAAATATCGCAGCTGTACCATGATTGACTGAGCTCGCTGAGTTCTGTAGGACATGGCTGCCACACTGGGTTTGTGGTAAGTAATGAGTCAATATGGGAAAATTCCCTTGATCTCACTCTCACCAATCTCTGTTGCAGATGTATCCATTCATGACAGTATTGGCAGTAGAGACATAAGGGGCGGGATTCTCTGACCCCCCCCCGCACCGGGTCGGAGAATCCCCGGGGGGAGCGACGTGAATCCCGCCCCACCGCTCCAACACCGGCTGCTGTATTCTCCAGCGCCGGTTTTTGGACGGGGGCGGGGTTTACGCCACGCCGGTTGGGTGCCGTTGGCAGCGGCCCCCCCCAGCAATTCCCCGGGCCCTGGTGGGCCGAGCGGCCGTCAGTTCCTGGCCAGTCCCGCCGGCGTGAAATGGACATGGTCCCACACGGCGGGACCCGGCTGGTAGGCCGTCTGGTGGAGTCCTCGGGGCGCAGGGGGATCCGGACCCCGGGGGGGGGGGGGGGGTGGGGGCCCACGGTGGCCTGGCCCGCGATCGGGGCCTACCGATCTGTGGGTGGGCCTGTGCCGTGGAGGCACTCCTTCCTTCCGCGCAGGCCTCCGTAGGGCTCCGCCATGGCCGGCACGGAGAAGAACCCCCTTGCGCATGAACATGCCGGCCGGTCTGCGCATGCGCCAACTTCTGGCGGCCCTTTGGCGCCAGTTGGTGCAGCGCCAACCCCTCCGGCCCCGATCTAGCCCACGGAAGTGCGGAGGATTCCCCAACTTCCGGTTGGTCCGGCGCCGGAGTGGTTCACGCCGTTCTTTGCGCCGGGCCATCCCGCCAATTGCGGGAGAATCCCGCCCAAGGCCTTTGTGGAAGACAAAGTCCTGTCTTCATACTGAGCAGACTGTCGTATTTGTGAATCAACTCCAGTGCTCAAGGCGATAGATTTGAATAGATCCAGCAGCTCAAACTGCATCCAGGAAGTGCTGTCGGTCCCAAGCAGCAGAACTGGAATTCCACCATAACCTGCAACCACACATCCTTCAGTACACCATTACAATCAAGCCAGGAGACTAATTTGGTTCAATGAAGAGTGCAGAAAAGAATTACAAAATAGTGCCAGGTGTACCTAAATGAGGTGCCAAGCTGTCAAAGGTACGAGAGCTACATATGTACCAATTAGCAGAAGCAGATTGTTTTGGACAGAGTTAACTGATCCTATAACCAACAAATCAAATCAAAACTCTGCAGTTCTGCCATATCCAGTAGTGAATGATGGTGGGCTGTTTTTGTTAAATTTAAAGTGCCCAATCCTTTTTTGTTCCAATTAAGGAGCAATTTAGTGTGGCCAATTCAACGACCCTGCACATATTTGGGTTGTGGAGGTGAGACCCACGCAGACATGTGGAGAATGTGCAAACTCCACATGGAATGATGGTGGGCTGTTAAACAACTAATGGGAGGAGGAAGCTCCATGAACAACCCAATCCTCAGTGATGGCAGAGCCCAACTTGTGAGTGTACTTAAGATTTGTGTTCTAGAGCTAGTCACCCTCTAGCCAAGCTGTTCCACTGCAGCTAGAACATTAACAAAGTGAAAGATTACCCTGATATGTCCTGTCTGTAAAATGCAGGACAAATCCAATGCACCCAATTACCAATCCATCACTCTACTTGCAACCAACAGCAAAGTATGAAATGTGTTGTTGACAATACTCATCAATGACTGCTCAATAGTGCCAGGTTTGAGCACCTTCGGGACCACTCACAGCCAGCTCTCATTACAATCTTGGTCCAAACATAAATAAGAAAACTGAATTCCAAAGGTGAGGTGTGAGTAACTGCCCTTGGCATCAAGGCAGCATTTGACCCAGTGTGCCGTCATGGAAGTCAGCAGGAAGCTCTCCACTGGCTGGAGTCATATTCAGACAAATAAACAAGGTTCTCATTGTTGGAGGCCAATCATCCCAACCCTAGGACATCCCTGAAGGCTTTCCAAAGGGTGGTGTCCCACATTTAGCCATCTTCAGCTGTTTCATCAATCACTTCTTCTTCACCCAAGGTCAGGAATGGAGGTGTTTGCTGATGATTGCAATCTTCGTTTCCATCCACAGATCCTCAGATAATTAAACCATCTGTGCCCACATGAAAGATCTAGACAACATCCAGGTTTGGGTTGATAAGTGGCAAATAACATTTGTGTCAACACAAGTGCCAGGCAATGTTCATCTCCAACAAGAGTCTAACCATCTCCCAACAACTTTCACCTAATTCCTTACTATCAATATCCTGGGAATTATCATTGACAAAACCTTCAATTGGACCAGCCACATAAATATTGCAGTTATAAGTCAGAGGCTGGATAAGTGATTCACTTACTGAGCACAGAAAGCTCAAACTAGCACAGACAAAGCTGTCTGCTTGACTGGCATCCATCCACCACTGACACAAAGTGGCTACACTGTGCAACAGGTAAACGTCACACTGCAGTAACTTGCCACAGTTCTTTGACAACATAACTCAAAACCCTAACCACTGCCATCTCGAAGGACAAGGGAAATAGGTGCACCTATTTCCAAGTTTCCTTCCAAGTCACACACCATCCCAACTTGGGAATATATTATTGTTCCTTCATAGTAAAAAAAACTGGAATTCTCTAACACCACCGTGGGAGTACCCTCACTGCACAGACTGCAGTGGCTCAAGGTTGTGACTCACCATTACTGTCTCAACGGTAATAAGGGATGGGCAATAAAAGCTGGCCTCACCAATGATGATTAATTCCATGGACAAATCAAAATCCAGAAACTCCTCCCCCTCTTATTGTCTGTTTAGGAGGTGGTGACAGGGCACGTGGAAAATCATAATTTGATCAGGTTGAGTCAACTTGATCTTATGAAAGAGAAATCAGATTTGACAAGCACTGGTCTTGTTTCAATGTTTCAGGGCTTTGGTCAGACCATACCTGGAGTATACTTTTGGTCTCCATACGTAAGGAAAGGTATACTTGCAGGGCGGCACGGTGGTGTAGTGGTTAGCACAGCTGCCTCATGGGGCTGAGGACCCGGATTCGATCCCGGCCCCAAGTCACTGTCCGTGTGGAGTGTGCACATTCCCCCCCGGGTCTACGTAGGTCTCACCCCCACAACCCAAAAAGAGACAAGATTGACCACGTTAAATTGCCCCTTAATTGGGGAAAAGAAAATAATTGGGTACTCTAAATTTAAAAAAAAGGAAAAGATATATTTGCTTTACAAGTATCAGGCTGTATCAAAATCCTGAAATTCCCTCCCTGTAGATGGGCTTTAGATTGGTTTCACAGGTCGGCGCAACATCGAGGGCCGAAGGGCCTGTACTGCGCTGTCATGTTCTATGTTCTAACAGTACTGTGTGTGGGTGTTTCTATACTACATGGACTGCAGCGGTTTAAGGCAGCGGCTCACCACCACCTTCACAAGGGCAATTAGGAGTGGGCGACAAATACAGGCCTAACCAATGATGCCCACATTGCCTGAATGAATAAGGTTGCAATGAGGGTTCACGTGATTGATTTCCAGAATGACAGAGTTGTCTTATGAGGAGAGACTGATTAGAATGGACTAACACTCTCTGGAGTTTAGAAGAATGACAGGTGACCTCATTGAAACAGAAGGGCCAGAATTCTCTGGCCGTTGGGATTCTCTTTTCCTGGTGGCAGCGCACTCCTGCCTGCAGTTTCCCGAAATTGTGAGGTGGCTTCAATCGGAAATCACATTTACAAGCGCCAGGAAGACAGAATTCCGGCGCCAGCGAGTGGCATGCCGCCGAGAAACATGCGGCTGGGGGACCGGAGAATTCTACCCAAGGTTCTGAGAGGGCTTGACAGAGTAGATAGAGTCTAAAACTAGGGGAATAGTCTAGGATAAGGGGACAACTATTTTGGATGGAGGTGATAAGTTTCTTCACTCAGATGGCTGTCAATCTTTGAAATGTTCAAAGCTTTGATCGATGAGGCTTTTGGATCAAGGGATTTTGGGATTGGGTGGGAAAGTATAGTGAGATGGGGATCAGCCATTATTTTATTAAATGCGCAGCAGGATTGAGGGGCCTTCTGGCCTACTCCTGCTTCTATTTCTTATGTTTCTTGCTGAAAGAGACACATCAAAGCTTTTCATCTTGCAATCATTAGGACATTTCACAAGAATACCAATGTAAAAGGGGTAAACAACAATCTTGGGGTCAATCTGCCTTAAGTTTCAAATAATGCTTGGCAGTTCATTGTCTGTCACCATCGGCTGGTGCATTTTCTATGGCAATGCCTTTGCCAATCAGAGTCCACTTCCCAACCAATCAGCACTCTCTTCTCATATTTCTCCTGGTATTCTTGTGAAATGTGCTGAAGAGTGCTAGAGGAAAATCTTTGGTGTGTCTCTTATTTCAGCAATACTCAAGTTCTGTACTACCAAACAATATTATTTCTTATGTCCTACGATGAGGTCACAATGAGAATGACTAAAAAAAAAGGATAAACCAGTTAAAGTGGAGGTTAGGGAATTATCCATAAAAGCAGAATTAGCTTTGCAATGTATTTCAAGTTGTGTTTTGTTTACGCAACAACTTTAACCTGAAGGTAAATAAGAAATTAAAAGAAAAACTATTTCAAATCCCATCGCCAGATTTAAACCAAGGCATGACGGATGCCATCCTAAAGTTACTGAACACTTGCAGTAAGGCAGTGGCATAGCAAGATGCAAACCAATAAGAGATATTGCACAGTGCCTAATATTAAAATTACAGAAAAATTTCCATCCTCCAATCGCTGTCCTCAACTTTGCTGCTGTAAAAACTGGCCTAAGGGCAAACGTCACTATACAGTAGTTCAGTTGCAAATTTCTGCCTCCCCTTTCTGATCCAAATTTAGTCGATACTACACTTGGATGAATCTAATCATGGCTTTTACACAAAACTTCTGTTGCAAACATGTACTTTGTGAAATTACTAAATTATGAATGTGAGGGAGCAAAGGATTCTTATTAATGCATTGTCATCAATTTGAAATCAGCAACTTTCAAGTTAAGACATTTGAATTGAACCAAATGAAAAGCAGCTAGTAATATAGTACCAATTTGTATTTATTCTTGCAGTGCTACTACTAATCATCTCCTTAAAATCACGTTAAAATCACATGTACTGAGAATAGAATGGATCTTATTTAACATTTTGAGTCCCCACCTGAATTTAAAGATGACTGTCAAATGTTATGTCTGTAGAGAGACTGGCAGCAACGCAGCAGCTTTTTGATATCTGAACAAATGTGATACCTTAGTGTTTGAAGAAAAAAACAATTCTTTCAGCACTGCTCATCTACATCATATTAGGGGCGGAATTCTCCGTAATCGGCGCGATGTCCGCCGTCCGGCGCCAAACCTTGAGGGGCTAGGCCCGTGCCGGACTGATTTCCGCCCCGCCAGCTGGCGGGAAAGGCCTTTGGTGCCCCGCCAGCTGGCACGGAAATGACATTGCCGGGCGGCGCATGCGCGAGAGCGTCAGCGGCCGCTCACGGCATCCCCGCGCATGCGCAGTGGATGGGGTCTCTTCCGCCTCCGCCATGGTGGAGACCATGGCAAAGGCGGAAGGAAAAGAGTGCCCCCACGGCACAGGCCCGCCCGCGGATCGGTGGGCCCCGCCCCGGGGCCAGATCGCCCCCCCCCCCCCCCCCCAGGACCCCGGAGCCCTCCATGTCCCGCTGGTAAGAGAGGTGGTTTAATCCACGCCGGCGGTACAGGCATTCCAGCAGCGGGACTTCGGCCCATCTGGGCCGGAGAATCGCCAGGGGGTGCGATTCCCGCCCCCGCCGAATCTCCGGTGACGGAGAATTCGGCAACCAGCGGGGGCGGGATTCACGCCAGCCCCCGGCGATTCTCCGACCTGGCGGGGGGGGGGGGTCGGAGAATCTCGCCCCAGATATCTGCAAATTAAAACTTTCCATTTTGTGCAAATGTGGGAAACAGTTTTGCAGAGCTTATGATAGTTTTAAAATGCTTTCGGAACGCAAAGCTTTAATGTTTAAAACAAAGTCTGTCAATTTATATACCGCGCACTGAACTTTTCAATTATCTCAATAAACAGGAGGTTTTGATCCCAGCCATTAGTTCATTCAGATCATCTTCCTGCATTAACATGGGCTGCCAGCATTGAAAGCCAATTGTGCCCCCTAAAAAATACAATCCTAGATAAGATTACAACTATCTGTATATAGTAAAATATAACTGATCTCAAGGCTGAAATTTAGTTTGTAGGTTCAGCTAATCATCAGCTACTTGAGGCTTGTTTCTACAGTTCATTGTGCCATCTAAACCCTGTGTATTAGACTTATTGCCTTGTACCCTGTATAATAATTAGTCCCAGGACTCAATTCTTTTTGTGGATGTGTGAATGTCGTTCATAGTTACTCACATTTTTCCAAAAGCAAAAATACCTTCTACGTATTACTTTATAAAACTGACCTTAAAATTATCTAAAATATTTTTATAGTTCCCTGGAACGAATCAAGTGTAAAATATAGGATTATCAAAATAAAGATTTGCAGTTTAGCGGCTATAAACACAACTACATTTCCGAAAATCCTTTAAAAGTTTAACATTTCTATACAAAAGGAATGAACTGGAACAATATAGTTCAATGAATCAGAACTTCGATCTATCAGGAATGGGTTGAAACAGTGCTTTACTGTTTAGGATTGCTCTACAGCCAGACTGATGCATTGGAAATCTATTCTTGGATTAGGAAATTACTCTACATTCATTTTAAGTTTGAGACGTTGTGGAGCACGCCCAGTTTCGCAGCAGCAGTGGACATTGCAGGTTTTAAAATCTAATTAGAATACTAAGAAACAAAAGGCTCAGCTACAAATGTAATATGAATTCTCAAAACGAAAAGCAAATACAAACCTGTTTTAGACAAAAACAAAAAGGTAAACACACTAATCCTGTGGCCCCAGCAATCAGCTACATTGGATGGGGGTACGGGTCAGAGATAGTGTCACCACATATAGCACAAGTCCCCATTTAAGAGTGGTACCCAATCCCTGCAGGATTAGTGTTTCTACCCTACACTGTGTCGATATGGATAATTTGGCGCTTGCTACACAAATAGATTAAATATTTTCTAAAAATTAATATACTGCATCACAAAGTGACCTTCAGCGCTGGATAAGCTTTTCTGTGCACATCAGGGCATGCTTTCTTGCTCACGGACTTAAAACTGCAAATCAGCCATCAAACTTGACTAGCAAGTGCTGACTCTGATCATCGCCATGAATGGCATACATTCAGTCAAAATACAAACAGATTGAACAGTTGGGCTCAGTTTCTCATCGCCAGCATTGCATTAATGTCCCAAATCAGGTTCCGCAGTTGATCCATTATTTGCTTCAGCTGCTGATTTTTCTGTTTAAGATTCTGTGAAGAAACAGAAAACATTTAGGAAAATATCACCTCTCAACAACTAGGATCATGCCATTCACGTTACCTTTGTCAGAGTCTTTCATTTCCAACACACAGATTAAGTCATCTATCTCATTTGCTGTATAGCGCACACTGAAACATAATGAATGGGGAGTAATTTGAAACACAATAGTCCTCTTGGGAAATTTTCCATTTACAAAATTGCAAATCTATGTATGTTTGGTATTTGTACTGGATCGAAGGCAGCTTTATCCCTGAAGAGTACAACAGACCTCCTTTCAGTACTGATGTGTGTATGTATGTATGGTAGGTGGAGGGGGGAGTGGAGGTCAGAGGAGGGGAGGAAGAAATGCCCGACAAAAATGTTAAAACTCCAAAGGTTTGATAACATTATTAGAGGACTCCTATGTCAGCAACATCTTCATGCCAAGCATTGGTTTGCTTAAAATAGTTTTCAAATGCCCATAAAAGAGGCCACTGATACTGTTCTCCAAAAAGCACAAAGGCAAATCAATACCTACAATTATTTTACCCCTCTCTTTATTTCTGTGGAGATACTTCAACGAGCAGACATGATATATATTCGATTCCAGTCTCAGCAGTGCAAGATGGAAATAATATGCTAGAGCTATAGTGGGAAGGTTCGCTGAGCATCCCAGATTCACCTTTATGTAATCACCAATGAATGGAAGATAAATAATTTGGTTGTACTCTTTTGTATTGTGCAAAAATACCAGGACGTGCTGAAAGGAATTTGATGGAATCAAGGTCAAGCCTCAGAACAATTAAATTTTTTAATAAATCCAAAAGTTGGATCTTTTACACTTGGAAGGACTGAATCCTTTCCAACTGGGTCACTGTCTGTGCGGAGACTGCACGTTTTCCCTGTGTCTGTGTGGGTTTCCTCCGGGTGCTCCGGTCTCCTCCCACAAGTCCCGAAAGACGTGCTTATTAGGTGAATTGGATATTCTGAATTCACCCTCTGTGTACCCGAACAGGCGCCGGAGTGTGGCAACTAGGGGATTTTCACAGTAACTTCATTGCAATGTTAATGTAAGCCTATTTGTGACACTAATAAAGATTATTATTATTACTAAGTTTAGAAGCTACTTTACAGAAACCCCTCAGGGTTCCTTACATCTCCAGCTACTCCAGTTTGGAATTTCCTTCGCACTGAGTGAGGGACAAATGTTCCGTCTGACCATTACATGGTAAAGAACAAGCTGTATGCAAGGACTCATTAAGCCAGAAATTCCTGCCCCTGCACCTAGAAAGAGGCAGGGTATTACAAGTGGTTGATTTATACAGTGAGGTGGAGTGTACCAGCTTCCAGAATGAATACTGGTCCCACCAGTAAGATTGAGGTTAAGCAAGTGGCCTGATGAATTGCCCCCCACCATATAGATAGGCAGGAAAGGTTTGATTAGGTTTGATGCAGGAGATTAGGGAATTATCCATAAAAGCAGAATTAGCTTTGCAATTTATTTCAAGTTGGGTTTCGTTTACGCAACTTTACCCTGAAGTTAAATAAGGAATTTAAAGAAAAACTACTTCAAATCTCATCGCCAGATTTAAACCAAGGCATGACGGATGCCATCCTAAAGTTACTGAACACTTGCAGTAAGGCAGTGGCATAGAAAGATGCAAACCAATAAGAGATATTGCATGGTGCCTAATATTAAAATTACAGAAAAATTTCCATCCTCCAATCGCTGTCCTCAACTTTGCTGCTGTAAAAAGTGGCCTAAGGGCAAATGTCACTATACAGTAGTTCAGTTGCAAATTTCTGCCTCCCCTTCCTGATCCAAATTTAGTCGATACTACACTTGGATCTAATCATGGCTTTTACAACTTCTGTTGCAAACATGTACTTTGTGAAATTACTAAATTATGAATGTGAGGGAGCAAAGGATTCTTATTAATGCATTGTCATCAATTTGAAATCAGCAACTTTCAAGTCAAGACATTTGAATTGAACCAAATGAAAAGCAGCTAGTAATATAGTACCAATTTGTATTTATTCTTGCAGTGCTACTACTAATCATCTCCTTGCACGTTAAAATCACATGTACTGAGAATAGAATGGATCTTATTTAACATTTTGAGCTCCCACCTGAATTTAAAGATGACTGTCAAATGTTATGTCTGTAGAGAGACTGGCAGCAACGCAGCAGCTTTTTGATATCTGAACAAAAGTGATAGCTTAGTGTTTGAAGAAAAAAAACAATTCTTTCAGCACTGCTCATCTACAACAACTACAAAGTACCCTCCCACCGACCTTGCATAATCCGACAAGGTTGATGCTGGAAGGCACCATTATGAATGACCCCCTCCTACCCCACTACCATTGGCGGCCAGGGAGTGAGTGGTCGCACATAAGGTGACTCCAGCCTGAGGACTGTTTTTTTTGGTCCTTGCCCATTTTGCAGGGGTGGTGCAGGTGCAAAAGTGGTGAAATAGAAGAACTAATATTTTTCCTCCGGTGAGTGATGTCGAAGAGTTACCAGACGAGGAGTGTGTCGAGCAAGGAGCATTCTTCGGACCTGGAGGACAAGCGTGGCACATGAGGGGAAAAGATGGCGGGGGAACCGGTGGCGTTGTTGCTCGCTCAACGGTTGGCAAACAAGTTGGTCGGCCAAATTTAAAAAGCAAAGGCTGGCAGTCACTCAGGACTTGGAGAGAGTGCCAGAACAAATTCTGTCTGCCCTGGAAGGTGGGAACAGCAGCTGAAGTCGCAGAATGTGTCGATTCAGAAGGTAGAGGAGATGATTGATGACCACAAAGATCGTATTGCCTCTTTGGAGGCAGAGATGATGATGTCAGACGGGAAAAATAAGTTGAAGGCCAAGATCAATGACCTGAAGAACTGCTCCAGGCAGCAGAAACTGAGGATTAGGGCTGCCTGAAAACATTGAGGGTGCAAGAACCACGGAATATGTAGCAAAGACGTTTGAGCAGTTGGTGGGGAGGGGGTTTTGACCGCCCTTCTGAAGTGGGCCGGGCCCGTTGGTCATTGAGGAAGAAGCTGAGAGCTGGGTAGCCACCACGGGCGGTCACTGTATGGCTCCATCGATACCTAGGCAAGGCAAAGATCCTAAGGTGGGTAAAGGAAACCCATGAATGTAGCTGGGAAGGTCATACTCTCCAAATCGACCAGGACTCGGGAGCGGAGCTGGCAAAAGGGGACGGGTTTAACAAGGACGAGGCTGTTCTTTTCAGGGGTAAAGTGTGATTTAGCATGATGCAGCCGGCTCGCTTGTGGGTCACGCAAGAGGGATGAGAACATTATTTCAATACACCGGAGGAGACGAGTAACTTTATAAAGAAACATGGATTGGGGAACATTTGAGGATTCTGGGTGGATTCACCCTGTGGATGGGGTACAGGGTTTTGGGGGCATTAAAGCATTTGTTGTGTACGGTGGGAAGCGCGGGGGGGGTGGGGGGGTGGGGAGGAGCTGTGGGGTACATGATTAAAGGTGGGTTGGGCATGGGGGGTAGTGTGTGGGTCTTTTTGTAAATAAAGTTTGTGGCTAGTCTCAGGTGGAGGTCACCCTGTTAGCAGAAATGCTGGTTAATGGAAGTGAAGTGGGGGCTGGCTATTTAGAGGGTGAGGGGTTTGTTTTCTTCTTTTTCATTAGGGTTGGGATAGCGAGCCTGGACTGTTGGCGTTTTCTTCGTTTGAGATGCGGGGGTGGGGATGGCCGGTTTTTGATGACGGTTTCTTTATGGAGTCATTGGATGGAGGGGGGTTGCAGAGGCCATCTAGGGTGGGCCCAGGAGGTGGGTGAGGTAGAGCCCATTAGGGTTAAGTTATGGCTGATCCGGAGGGGAGGGTGGGTGTTGGAGACCCCCGACCATAGTTATCTCATGGAACTTAAGGGGACTGAATGGCATGTTCACCCATTGAAAACGTTTGAAGGCAGACGTGGTATTGACAAATTTGCTGAACTATAATTGGGCGGTAATTGTTGAATAGGTTCGGAAATGGGTCGTGGAGAGAGGGTCGGTTTGGGGGCGGATGGAGGAAGCTTCATGTATAGGGTAAAGTCTGAGGGTACTGGTGATGGCTCCGCTTCCATTCTCGCCAGCCAAATACTCTACAAGTCCGGTAGTTGTTTCCTCGTTAAGAGTTTGGAACCAATTTAGGCAACATTTTAAGCTGGAGGGCATGTCGTTGTTGCCACCGATCTGTGGAAATCATAGATTTATTCCAGTGGGGTTGGATTTGACAAACAGGGTTTGGGAACGGGAGGGTATAGAGAGGTTTAGAAATCTGTTTGTGGAGGGTAGATTTGCAGAGCTGGGGGAACTGGTAGGAAAATTTCAGCTTCTGAGGGGGAACGGGTTTGGATACTTAAAGATTAGGAATTTTGTAAGGAACGAGCTGGCCACATTTCTGTGGTTACCACCTCCTTCGTTGCTGGAAAGGATAGTGTCTGAGGATGAGATGGGGAGGGTATGATCTCTGATATTTATTGGTAGTTAATGGAGAGGGAGAGGAACTCACTGGAGGAGATAAAGAGGAAGTGGGAGGAAGAGCTGGGTGGTGCATTTGAGGGAGGATGTGGAGTGAGGACTTACGTAGGATAAATGAGACCTCATGTGCGAGATTGAGCTTAATTCAAATTAAAGTAGTGCACATTGCACATATGACAAAGACATGCATGAATGGGTTCTTTCTGGAGGTGGAGGGCAGATGCGAGCAGCGTTTAAGGGGGCTGGTGAACCATATACACATGTTCTGGTCCTGTCTGAAATTGGCAGGATTTTGGGAATCCTTTTTGGGGACAATGTTGGAGTTTTTAGGGGTAAAGGTGGCCATAAATCCGCGGGTGTTGATATTTTGGGTATCAGATGATCCAGGAGTACAGGAGGGGAAAGAGGCTGATCTGTACTGAGGTAACTAACCATAATCAGAATGGCATTTGATTAATCTATTTGGCTTCAGAAAACCTGGGATAAATAAAGAGATTTGACCACTATTAGCTAGTGATCACAGAAGCGTGAACACGGAATTGCCCGTTGATGGGCTCACATAACAAGTAACTACTTGAGCAAGGTAAATGGTTTTGGCACATCTGGAACTCTACATGGACATGAGTTACTGCTTTAAAGAGAGGGGGAAACAAAAATCTGAAATCTGATGAAACATTAAATTGGTGTCCTGGATGGATTATTAATGTCCATCAACGACCATAACTTCAATTCTAGGGGACGGCACATTGGCGCAGTGGTTAGTACTGCTGCCTTATGGCGCTGAGGACCCAGATTCGATCCCGGCCCTGTCTTTGTGGAGTTTGCGCATTCTCCCGGTGTTTGCGTAGGTCTCACTCCCATAACCGAAAGATGTTCAGGGTAGTGGATTGGCCATGCTAAATTGCCCCTTAATTGGAAAAGAAATAATTGGATACTCAAAAGTTAAAAAAATACAACTTAAATTCTTCCTCTTTCTCTGGAACAATGCCATAATAAACCATACACAATTGCATACTAAATCATAAGCTGACAATTTAATTAAGACCCCTATATATGTGTATATATTTATCTATTTAATTAACTGAGGTTATCTCCCAGCTAAAGGATTCCATTATGAACATTTTAGTGCTGTTGAACATGTGCAATTCTACAGACTTTCATTGCCATGTGACTGATTATGAGCACTGGTAGCTCTACTTCCATTGTAAATAGCTTTGATTGAAATATAAAGCTGAGAAGATGTAGGTCAGGGTCACAACATGGTGGTTATTTGTCACTGGGTCAAAAACCTGGAGCTCGCTTCCTAACAGCACTATGGGTGTACCTACAGCAGATAGATTAGAACAGTTCACCACCACCGCCCCTCAAAGGCAATGAGGGCCGGGCATCAAATGCTGGCCTTCCCAGTGATGTTCACATCCTATGAAAGAATAATTTTTTTAAAGTATACTGATGCAAGTGCAGGTACAGAGAGAAAATGAATGTATTCGATGCTCAGTTGTGAAGATCATGATGTTTGGTACGTGTGTGATTAGCAATAATCAGATTTGTGGTTAAGACACCTACAAGATTTGCATACAATAAAACACACGTGTCATGTTTCTCGGTTTCAAACTGTTTAAGTGAGAAATTACACCACAATTAGTAATTTTTTTTTGTTGAAAAAAACAGGAAAACCACACTCGGGGCAGTTCCCTTTTTTTTTATAAAACGCATTTTATTCAAACTTGAATCAAAGTAGGTTACAGCAAATAAACACCCCGGGAAACATTCTTCCCAACAATCAACGATTTGTACAGATTTTTCTCCTTTTTCACCCCCCCCCCCCCCCTCCCCATCAACCCCCCACCCCCACCCCCCAGCGACAAAGAGCTGCTCAAACACGGTCACAAATATCCCCCATCTTTTCTCAAACTCCCCTGCTGAGCCCCTTAACTCATACTTTATCTTGTCTAACCACAGGAAGTCATACAGGTCACCCAATCGTGCTGCTACCCCCGGTGGCGATGCCGACCGCCACTCCAGCAATATTCGTTGCCGTGCAATCAGAGAGGCGAAGGCCAAGAAATCGGCCTTCCTCCTCTCCATGAGCTCCGGCTTCTCTGAAACCACAAATCTCACCGCCAAAGGGTCCGGGTCCACACCCTCCTCCACTATCCTGGCTAAGACCACGAACACTCCCGCCCAGAATCTTCCCAATTTTTCACAACCCCAAAACATGTGCGCATGATTCGCTGGTCCCCGCCCACACCTCTCACACTCATCTGCTACCCCCTGAAAGAACCCACTCAATCTCGCCCGAGTCATATGCACCCTGTGCACCACCTTAAACTGTATCAGGCTCATCCTTGCACAAGAGGAGGTCCCGTTTACCCTTCGCAGTGCCTCACTCCATACTCTCCAATTGATCTCCATTCCCAACTACGCTTCCCATTTCTCCTTGATCTTCACCACCCGCTCGCCTCCCTGCTCTCCCAGCCACTTATATATATCCCCAATTCTTCCCTCCCCTTCCACAGTCGCTCCAGCAGGATGTATCCCGGCAATCTAGGGAACCCCTTCCAGACCTTTCGTGCAAAGTCCCTAACCTGTAGATACCTGAACTCGCTACCTCTCGGCAGCTCTACCCTCTCCCTTAGCTCCTCCAGACTGGCGAACCCTTCCTCCAAATACAAATCCCTCACCTTGACCAGCCTCACTTCCCTCCACCCCCTGTATACACTACCCATTCCCTCCAGCTCAAACCCATGATTCTCACACAGCGGCGATAGCACCGACATCCCTTCCACTCTAAAATGCCTCCTCAGCTGACTCCACATCTTCACCGTGGACTGCACCACTGGGCTCCCTGAATACCTACTCGGAGCCATTGGCAATGCTGCCGTCACCATAGCCCTCAAACTAGGCCCCTTACAAGATTCCCCCTCCATCCTAACCCACTCTACCCCTTCTCCTTCCCACCACCGCCGCACCTTGTCCACATTCGCCACCCAATAACAATGAAGCAAGTTTGGCAACGCCAACCCCCCTGCTGCCTCTGCAGCAGGGTCCTCCCCACCCTCGGCACCTTCCCCGCCCATACAAAGTCAGAGATGATTGTGTCCACTTTCCGAAAAAAGGCCTTTGGTATAAAGATCGGGAGAGCCTGAAAGATAAACAAGAACCTCGGCAGAATATTCATTTTCACCAATTGGACCCTCCCCGCCAACATTAAGTGCAGTGTATCCCACCTCTTAAGATCCTCCTTGGCCTCCTCCACCAGCTTCGTTAAGTTCCACTTATGGAGCCCCGTCCATTCCCTCGCTACCTCACACTTGGGGCACTTCCAGTGCCTCATTGTTTCATGCGGTGCCAAATTCTCAGGTTCAATGCTTCATTTTAGTGGAGTTAGCTGTTCTCAACCAGGTCATTGATCAGCCATCAGACATGTCCTCAGTGCCTCCAGTGCCAGAGAGAAAACTAAACAAAATGAAAAAGTCAGCAGGTTTCCCATCCCTGACTGTTTTTCAGAGATTGAATTTGGTCAAGGCAAAAATGTGGAATTGTGTTAAATCATCAAATTCAGGTGACAAGTTCTCATTATTTAGTTTGGCGGAATTTTTGATTTAAATATCAATTGCCATTTATATTGAATCAATTGGTTTGGAATAAAACACAGCAATTAAACTTGTGAGTCCAGCCCTTCTGTTGGGCCTCCCAGCCCCAATCCTCTCCTCGAGCATACTTTGGTCACTTATTTAATTGGCCCCAATTACTCGTCGGCTCTCCACTTATCGCACAAAATGTTTTCAACCATTTTCATTTTCCTTTTCCATTCATCTACGTTTTCTTAATTTCCAAATTAAAGTGTCCTGACTTCCACCATTACTTTCCTTAGCTAGCTGTCAGAGTGGTGCATTGTCCTCTGATTGTATCTCCCTGAAGGAGAGTATAACGCTTTGAGCTTGATACCTCCTGCAGATAGCATAGCCAAGATCAGGAATTTGAAGCTGATTAAAGTAAGCATTTTGACACAGAAAATGAAGGTAATAAATAGAACAGCCAGTCTCACATTAATCAGGAGTGAGTTAATAATATCAGCACAAGCGTATGCTTATGAGAACCTGTGCCACCCAATTAAGCTGAAGCAGAATTCCTTTAAAGTCATCGATCTTTTTACAAATGTGAAAAAACACGTCCTGAAAAAAGGTATGCACCTTATAATAGCTAATATTGATCAAAATGTCACGGCATCTGTTATTTTCTGATATTTCACCCAAAATAGAAGCCAAAATTATTTCTTCAGGTAAGTTTGAATCCAACCATCCATCTTAAAATGTCAGCCATTGTGCTGTTATCATGATGTTCCTCTTTAAAGCTAAAACTATTTACCACTGGAAAGTTCCAGTCTTACGCAATGATACTCATGATACTACAAAACTTAAAGGCTGCAATGAACACTCTCCAGGTCTCTGTATGAATATTTTTTAATCAAGATCTGGAATTCTAAGGAAGCATAAATCTCTGAACATCAAAAATCTCAGCCCAAGAATGTTGTTTAAACTTCCACCTTTTGTGGTTTTAACTGCATTACAATTAGAAGAGAGATGAGGCTAATATCCCAGATGATCAGTATCTGGGGCGGGATTCTCCGACCCCCCGCCGGGTCGGAGAATCGGCGGGGGCTGGCGTGAATCCCGCCCCCGCCGGTTGCCGAATTCTCCGGCACCGGATATTCGGCGGGGGTGGGAATCACACCGCGACGGTTGGCGGGCCCCCCCCGGCGATTCTCCGGCCCGTGATAGGCCGAAGTCCTGCTGCTGGAATGCCTGTCCCGCCGGCGAGAATCAAACCAACTCTCTTACCGGCGGGACATGGTGGCGCGGGCAGACTCCGGGGTCCTGTGGGGTGCCCCCACGGTGGCCTGGCCCGCGATCGGGGCCCACCGATCCGCGGGCGGGCCTGTGCCATGGGGGCACTCTTTTTCTTCCGCCTTCGCCATGGTCTCCACTATGGCGGAGGCGGAAGAGACCCCCTCCACTGCGCATGCGCGGGGATGCCGTGAGCAGTCGCTGACGCTCCCGCGCATGCGCCGCACGGCAAGGTCATTACCGCGCCAGCTGGCGGGGCACTAAAGGCCTTTCCCGCCAGCTGGCGGGACGGAAATCAGTCCGGCGCGGGCCTAGCCCCTCAAGGTGAGGGCTTGGCCCCTCAAGATGTGGAGAATTCCGCACCTTTGGGGCGGCGCGATGCCGGACTGATTCGCGCCGTTTTTGGCGCCGGTCGGCGGACATCGTGCCGATTGCGGAGAATCCCGCCCCTGAGATCTAGCAGATTCCAAGAAATCTGAGCAACAAAACGTATGGAAAACCATATAAAGATTTTTCATTGTTTCTATTTAAATTGATATTTTAGTCTGAGCTTTGGGATTTAGTGCTCCCGTTAATGCAAAGATCTTTTCCTTTATCTCCCAAAATCTGTACGAAGTAAAATATAGTCCTGCTGGCCTTGGACTGGATAGAGAGGTTTCAGAGTGGGCTGTCTGGTGTACATTTAAGAGAAATTTTCAGACACCCAAGAATTAATTGGCCTACATTTTGTTTAATGCTCCACCCTCCACTTCTATATATAATGATGTGCAAGGATCAACTATTACTGTTTAATTAAATTTCATTATTAGAGGGCAGTAAAGATGTTTCAACTGATCATGGTAGCCCTTTGGTTCGGTGTTATTAGAGGGAGGCAAGAAAGAGGAAAGGAAGAAAATAACTGATTACGGTCTGGATTACATTTGAAAACCCAAAGCGGGAGGACAAAACTCAAGACAGGGTTGATGGCAATATCTGGGTTCACACAGAAGGAATGGCACATGGACAAAGAACCAGAAGACACTACAGAAACTTTTCCTTACAAAAGTTACCACTTTCAAGAGAGAAGGAGGTGAGCACTTATCAAAAGGAAAACAAATTACTCAGTTGAAAGTTCCATTGATAACCCAGCGGCTTTACTAAAGGTGTGGCAGCTACTAAAAGTTACAACATTAATACTGGTAATGTTTCTGGGAGTACAAGTCAAAGTTTGAAATATAGTTTGAACATTTCAGCATCCTATTTGTACACATTTTGAAAACCTCAGCATTTTGAAAGCTTTTAAATATTGTTGAAGGGGCATTGGACTAATCTTTGATATTTCAGACACAGCACAAGTTATAAACATGCAGCAGTGAAACCTCACATTAACCACTAACATTTTACAGCTGCAAGGAACAGAAAGGCAAACTATTTCATGGGAAGAAAAGTTCCTTGCATACCCCTCATCCTCGATTGCTTGGGTTAGATCTGTGGTATACACAATATTTAAAATAAAAGCTCCACAGGCAGATTTACAAGTGTTATCAGTAAACTGATGGATCTGAATTTAGGACAGAAAAATGCAAAACTGCTTCAGCACAATTCGACATTTTGGAAATGTTTGGTCAATGCTTTGCAATTCCTGGAATGCCATTACCAGAGAATGATGGATTGCAACTGCTCAGTGACATGAACAGATGCTTAAACTTCACATGTATTTAAAAAAAATTAATAGCTGCTGAATAGATTGGACCACTTTTTAAACAAACGATCACTTTCCTATAATAAATTTATGTTCGACTATATTTACTTTTATTTTTAAAATAAGAGAAACTGATGTCACAATACAAATGAACACAGTAAAAATCATATCTGCTACTCTCAATTACTAGGATTTTTGACCATAAGACATAGTAGCAGAATTAAGCACTCGGCCCATCGAGTCTGCTCCGCCATTCAATCATGGCTGATATTTTCTCATCCCCATTTTCCAGCCTTCTCCCCATAACTCCTGATCCCCTTATTAATCAAGAACCTATCTATCTCTGTCTTAAAGACACTCAGTGATTTGGCCTCCACAACCTTCTGCAGCAAAGAGTTCCACAGATTCACCACCCTCTGGCTGAAGAAATTCCTCCTCATCTCGGTTTTAAAGGATCCTCCCTTTAGTTTGAGATGGTGTCCTCTGGTTCTAGTTTTTCCTACAAGCGGAAACATCCTCTCCACGTCCACTCTATCCAGGCCTCGCAGTATCCTCTAAGTTTCAATAAGATCCCCCCATATCCTTCTAAACTCCAATGACCCAGAGCCCTCAACATTCCTCATCGACAAGTTCTTCATTCCAGGGATCATTCTTGTGAACCTCCACTGGACCCTTTCCAAGGCCAGCACATCCTTTCTTAGATACGAGGTACAAAACTACTCACAATACTCCAAATGGGGTCTGACCAGAGCCGTATACACCTTAGAAGTACATCCCTGGTCTTGTATTCTCTTGACATGAATGCTAACATTGCATTTGCCTTCTTAACTGCCGACTGAACCTGCACATTAACCTTAAGAGAATTGTGAACAAGGACTCCCAAGTCTCTTTGTGCTTCTGATTTCCTGGGCACATCCCCAGTTAGAAAATAGTCTATGGCGAAATTCCTCCTTCCAAAGTGCATAACCTCACACTTTTCCACATTGTATTTCATTTGTCATTTCATTGCCTACTCTCCTAGCTTGTCCAAATCCTTCTGCAGCCCCCTTGCTTCCTCAATACTACCTGTTCCTCTACAGATCTTTGTATCATCTGAAAACTTAGCAACAGTGCCTTCAGTTCCTTCTTCCAGATCATTAATCTATATTGTAAAAAGTTGTAGTCCCAGCACAGACCCTGAGGCACACCACTAGTCACCGGCTGCCATCCTGAAAAAGACCCCTTTATCCCCACTCGCTGCCTTCTGCCAGTCAGTCAATCCTCTATCCATGCCAGGATCTTACCCTTAACACCATGGGCTCTTAATTTATTTAACAGTCTCCTATGCTGCACCTTATCAAAGGTCTTCTGGAAATCTAAATAAATCACGTCCACTGGTTCTCATTTGTCTAACCTCCTTGTTACCTCCTCAAAGAACTCAACAGATTTGTCAGACATGACCTCCCTTTGACAAAGCCGTGCTGACTCAGTCCTGTTTCACCATGCACTTCCAAGTACTTCGTGATCTCATCTTTAATAATGGACTTAATAATAAAATCTTATAAATGACCAAAGTCAGGCTAACCGGCCTGTAATTTCCTGTCTTCTGCTTCCCTCCCTTCTTAAACAGCGGTGTTACATTAGCCACTTTCCAGTCCTCTGGGACCCTTCCTGCCTCCAGTGAGTCCTGAAAGATCACCACCAATGCCTCCACAATTTCCTCAGCTATCTCTTTTAGGACCCTGGGGTGTAGACCATCCGGTTCAGGTGACTTATCCACCTTCAGACCTTTCAGTTTCTCCAGAACCTTCTCCTTAGTGATGGCCACTGCACTCACCTCTGTCCCCTGGTTCTCCTGGAGCTCTGGCATCCCACTGGTGTCTTCCACCGTGAAGACTGATGCAAAGTAACTATTCAGTTTGTCTCCATTTCTTTGATTTATATTATTACTTCTCCAGCCATGTTTTCCAGTGGTCCAATGTCTATTTTTGACTCTCTCTTACCTTTTATATATTGAAAGAAACTCTTCCTATCTTCTTTTATATTACTAGCTAACTTGCACTCATATTTCATCTTCTCTCCCCTTATTGCTTTTTCAGTTGTCCTCTGCTCGCTTTTAAATGATTCCCAATCCTCTGGCTTCCCACTAATTCTTGCCACTTTGTATGCTTTTTCTTTTATGCTGTCCTTGACTTCTCTCGTCAATAATGGATGCCTTGTCCTGCCCTTAGCATGTTTCCTCCTCCTTGGGATGAATTTCTGCTGTGCCTCCAGAATAACCCCCCAAAACTCCTGCCATTGCTGTTCCACTGTCTCCCCTGCTAGTCTCCTTTTCCAATCAACTCTGGCCAGCTTCTCCCTCACGTCTTTCTAGTTACCCTTATTTAATTGTAATACCGATGCATCGGATTGCAGTTTCTCCCTCTCAAACTGCAGCGTAAATTCTATCATATTGTGGTCACTGCTCCCTAAGGGTTCCTTCACCTTAAGTTCCCTAATCAAGTTTGAACAACAAATTATCTTTTTAATAAAAAGATGAAATCTTCTGTTTTGCATTATTATAAACATTGTGCTCATCTTCTGGTTAATGTGGACAATACCTGTAAATTCAAAACCTGTGGGCTTTTAAGTAGCCACTTTAATCAGCTCCATTATGACAGAAGGTGGAGATAGAAACATTCCTACAGTGCAGAAGGAGGCTATTCAGCCCATCAAGTCTACACCGACCCTCTGAAAGAGCACCCTACCACGTCCCACTCCTCAGCCCTATCCCCGTAACCCCACCTAACCTTTTATGAACACTAAGTGGCAATTAAGTATGGCCAACTCACCTAACCTGCACATCTTTGGACTGTGGGAGGAAACCAGAACACCCGGAGAAATCCCACACAGACTTGGGGAGAATGTACAGACTCCAACACAGACAGTTACCCAAGGCCGGAATTGAACCCAGATCCCTGGTGCTGTGAGGTAGCAGTGCTAACCACTGTGCCACCGTGCTGCCCCCAGATACTGAAAGTTTGGGGAGAAAAAAGATGTGGGTCAGTTGTAGCCAGAAGATGTTGACTAACTGCTGAGATAATTATTATCCTAAAGCCTGAAGAAATGGAGAAAGCCACAACTACTAAAGCTTTTCCTGGAGAAAAGGCGGAGGGAAAAACAGAATACTGTTTGCATTTGTTTTACATGGAAGATATAGATAAGGTCATATAAACAAGCTGTATAAATTAGATAAGGAGCTTGGGACTGGAGTCCACAGTTCAAAATCCATAAGCTGCAAGCTCAGCTGAGATGAGAAAAAGTACCCTTCTCTGCCTTGCCACGGGGTAGCAGACAAGAGGGCCGTTGTTTTGGGATTAGCGGACATATTGAAAGGGGATTGGAGTTTTTCCTCTCAGGGAGGTAGCTGAAGGAACTTAACTGATCTCTAAAATAGAATCAACAGTAATGGAGGTGGAAGGGGCTGAAGGCATGACAGACATTTTAAACAATCTAATGAGGATTGTGGGTGGAATACATTGATTGATATGTTGAATGGCTGTTCTCACTTTTTTAATAATAATCTTTAGTGTAACAAGTAGGCTTACATTAACACTGCAATGAAGTTACTATGAAAAGACCTAGTCACCACATTCTGGCGCCTGTTCGGGTACACAGAGGGAGGATTCAGAATGTCCAAATTACCTAACAGCATGTCTTTGGGGACTTGTCGGAGGAAACCGGAGCACCCGGAGGAAACCCACGCAGACAAGGGGAGAACATGCAGACTCCTCACAGACAGTGACCCAAGCCGGGAATCGAACCTGGCACCCTGGGCGCTGTTAAGCAACAGTGCTAACCACTGTGCTACTATGCCGCCCTTTAGAGTTACTTATATTCTTGTATCAGATTTGGAAATTCTCCTTTAGAGTGGAATGGGAATACCTTTTGATCAGAATACCCTTTCATCAAAAATAATCCAAGTTTCTTAATGTTATCAATTATCTGCATGAAGGCACTTGAATTCACTAGACTCTGGGGTGGTCCTGGCGGATTGGAAATTAGTAAACGTGACACCACTGTTTTAAAAAGGAGGTAGGCAGAAAGCGGGTAATTATAGGCCAGTGAGCTTAACTTCAGTAGTAGGGAAGATGCTGGAATCTATCATCAAGGAAGAAATAGCGAGGCATCTGGATGGAAATTGTCCCATTGGGCAGGCGCAGCAGGGGTTCATAAAGGGCAGGTCGTGCCTAACTAATTTAGTGGAATTTTTTGAGGACCTTACCAGTGCGGTAGATAACGGGGAGCCAATGGATGTGGTATATCTGGATTTTCAGAAAGCCACTCAAAAGGTTGCTGCATAAGATAAAGATGCATGGCATTAAGGGGAAAGTAATAGCATGGATAGAGGATTGGTTAATTAATAGAAAGCAAACAGTGGGGATTAATGGGTGTTTCTCTGGTTGGCAATCAGTAGCTAGTCGTGTCTCTCAGGGATCAGTGTTGGGCCCACAATTGTTCACAATTTACATAGATGATTTGGAGTTGGGGACCAAGGGCAATGTGTCCAAGTTTGCAGATGACACTAAGATGAGTGGTAAAGCAAAAAGTGCAGAGGATACTGGAAGTCTGCAGAGGGATTTGGATAGGCTAGGTGAATGGGCTAGGGTCTGGCAGATGGAATACAATGTTGACAAATGTGAGGTTATCCATTTTGGTAGGAATAACAGCAAAATGGATTATTATTTAAATGATAAAATATTAAAACTGCTGTGCAGAGAGACCTGGGTGTGCTAGTGCATGAGTCGCAAAAGGTTGGTTTACAGGTGCAACAGGTGATTAAGAAGGCGAATGGAATTTTGTCCTTCATTGCTAGAGGGATGGAGTTTAAGACTAGGGAGGTTCTGCTGCAATTGTATAAGGTGTTAGTGAGGCCACACCTGGAGTATTGTGTTCAGTTTTGGTCTCCTTACTTGAGAAAGGACATACTGGCACTGGAGGGTGTGCAGAGGAGATTCACTAGGTTAATCCCAGAGCTGAAGGGGTTGGATTACGAGGAGAGGTTGAGTAGACTGGGACTGTAATCGTTGGAATTTAGAAGGATGAGGGGGGATCTTATAGAAACATATAAAATTATGAAGGGAATAGATAGGATAGATGCGGGCAGGTTGTTTCCACTGGTGGGTGAAAGCAGAACTAGGGGGCATAGTCTCAAAATAAGGGGAAGTAGATTTAGGACTGAGTTTAGGAGGAACGTCTTCACCCAAAGGGTTGTGAACCTATGGAATTCCTTGCCCAGTGAAGCAGTAGAGGCTCCTTCATTAAATGTTTTTAAGGTAAAGATAGATAGTTTTTTGAAGAATAAAGGGATTAAGGGTTATGGTGTTCGGGCCAGAAAGTGGAGCTGAGTCCACAAAAGATCAGCCATGATCTCATTGAATGGCGGAGCAGGCTCGAGGGGCCAGATGGCCTACTCCTGCTCCTAGTTCTTATGTTTAATTAGTCATTTATGCTGTTCCAGACTGCCACTGAAACAGCTGGAATGGTAGGAAACCCAATTTTAAGATCTCAGTGAGCAGAATACAAAACACATCGAAACAACTTTATTCTTCCCATAAAACATTGAGTACTTTGTACCAAGTGTAATCTCCCTAGACCTATCTTCCACTTTAAGCACAGTAATAAACTTTAAACACCATCAATTAAAAGAGAGCAGATATGACATCTTGGCATGAATTCACTTTCTCTTGACTTCTAAAATCTAGCCCAGGCAAATGGGATGAGAGCTCTCTCTCTCTGCTTGCTATAATCTCAGTCAAAGACTACAGCACTACTCATGTAAGAAATGGAAATTCCACAGTGGTGCAGCAGGTTGCTTTTCCAAGGCCGGTGTTAAGGCATATTGTTCATCTCAATTGCTGGCCGAAGATTGCACAATGCTGTCACTGGGTGCCCATAGTAGAGAAGCTTTCTATTGCCCATCATGAGCTCAAAACTTCACCAAAAATCATGTTCCATTGCACTTATTCATAAATGCTTTCATGAACATTAAACCATAGCTTGAAACAGGCAAAAGCACAAAATCTACACAAACATATTTTAATAAAACTGTCAAGAAAAAATATTGCTGTACCTTATTTACTTCTACAATTTCTCGCCTCTCTTCATTTGCTAAGCGGAGTTGAGTCGCCAAGCTACGATCTTCGTGCTTTGTACTATCATCTTCCACATAAGGAATCAGTTGCTATGGACATATAATGATACTTTAATGAAATCATACTTCTCCTTCCCTCCTTCCCCCCCTCCCCCACCCACACAAGTGGAATGCTATATATTTTGCTTCGTGGGCACTGTTTTTACTGGAGTTGCAACATCAAGCGCCATCTGGAGGATTCCTAACATGCAGCCTATCACTTCCGTACTGCTAAGGGAGCACTACCTGCAGACTGATGCATTAAATGGAGGCGCTGTCTGCCTGTCCTAGATAACATTGCACTAACTTCTGATTAGCCCTGGTAAATATTCTCCTCAACCAACCCAAAAGGAATAATATTTTAAATGTTCTTGCATTACCTTGGATAAAGGAATATGGTCTGATCCTCAGGTACTTTGCCAGTATTTGTAAGCCAGTGCAACAAGGCAAAATATTTCAGTACCAAGTCGCAGCCCACCAGCAAATCTCCACTGCTGCTCATTTACAGAGAAATATTTCTTGGTCTTTAAAAAGGCAGGTTTTATGTTACTGTTTCCTATTTTAAGATATTGTCAAAACAGACAGACATCGAATGAAATTTTGAAGCTTATTTATTTTAAAAATATACTTTGAGCTCCAGCAGCAATTAGAGCAATATTTATTCAGATTTCTGTAGCATTAGTGAGAGTTGAGACTTCCACAGATTTTGAATCTAATTTACATATATAATCTGTGATGGAGTGGCTTGCCAAAGGGGCCCAAGAATACACCAACCACCAGGCAGATGATTCCAGTTTAACCTGGTGTGTGCTGCTGACCAAAATACAGCGAGATTAAAAAAAAAGAGGGTTGTTGTTCTTAATCAATAATGATTTGGTACAGAACCCTCTTTTGAAAAGCAGGGATTTCCAGGCAGTATCCTTTTCAATAGAAATCCTTAGTTCCAAGCTTTTTACTTTAATTTGCATTTTGCTCAGGGTTACAGTAACAATCCACTTCTTTGCATTTCTCATCTTTTTATTAGTGAAAGGTTTGCCTCAACAAGTGCAAAAGACCCCACATAAGTATTAGAGTCCTAATGTGAGAGGCAAAGAACACAATTTCATTCATTATATGTTAAGTGATTTACTAGAAAATAAACATCCTAGTCTATTTCTAAAATGAAATTATCATACCTTCAGAAAGGTTGGAGGGTGTATGATTTATTTTTAGTCTTTATTGTCACAAGTAGGCTGACATTAACACTGCAATGAAGTCACTGTGAAAATCCCCTAGTCCCCACATTCCGCCGCCTGTTTGGGTACACAGAGTGAGAATTCAGAATGTCCAGATTACCCAACAGAATGACTTTCAGGACTTGTGGGAGAAAACCAGAGCACCTGGAAGAAACCCACGCTGACACAGGGAGAACGTGCAGAAGCAAGGTTTGGCAAAATGGGAATTATTTTTTTAAATCTGATCCGTTAAAAGAAGTTTGTCTACAAATTCTGAAATTAACACAACTCATTTATCAGGCACTTTTAATGTAATAAAACTAAACAAGGCACATCTAGGAGCTATACAAAACAAAATGGGAGACTGATTTGCATAAGGAGATATTTGGTCAGAGGACCTAAATTGTGGTCAAAAAGGTAGGTTTTAAGGAATGCCCCAAAATGAGAAATCAAGGTAGAGAGAGAGGAGTAGAGATGGAATTTCAGAGCTTTGGGCCCAGTCAACTGAAGGCATGGCCATTAATGGGATGGCACAATAAAAATAGTGGATGGTCAAGAGGCCTGAATTAGATAGGTGGAGATATGGGGCAAAATTCTCCCCAAACGGCGCGATGTCCGCCGACTGGCGCCCCAAATGGCGCCAATCAGACGGGCATCGCGCCGCCCCAAAGGTGCGGAATGCTCCGCATCTTTGGGGGCCGAGCCCCAACATTGAGGGGCTAGGCCGGCGCCGGAGTGATTTCCGCCCCGCCAGCTGGCGGAAACGGCGTTTGTTGCCCCGCCAGCTGGCGCGGAAATGACATCCCCGGGCGGCGCTGACAGTTTCCCGCGCATGCGCAGTGGGGAGAGTCTCTTCCGCCTCCGCCATGGTGGAGGCCGTTGCGGAGGCGGAAGGGAAAGAGTGCCCCCACGGCACAGGCCCGCCCGCGGATCGGTGGGCCCCGATCGCAGGCCAGGCCACCGTGGGGGCGCCCCCCGGGGCCAGATCGCCCCGCGCCCCCCCCCCCCCCCCAGGACCCCGGAGCCCGCCCAGGCCGCCTTGTCCCGCCGGTAAATACCTACTTTAATTTACGCCGGCGGGACAGGCACTTTCTCGGCGGGACTTCGGCCCATCCGGGCCGGAGAATTGAGCGGGGGGCCCGCCAACCGGCGCGGCCAGATTCCCGCCCCCGCCCAATCTACGGTACTGGAGACTTCGGCAACCAGCAGGGGCGGGATTCACGGCGGCCAACGGCCATTCTCCGACCCGCTGGAGGGTCGGAGAATGACGCCCATGTTGTGGGACTGGAGGATATTACAGAGACACGGGGCGGAATTCTCCACAATCGGCGCGATGTCCGCCGACCGGCGCCAAAAACGGCGCGAATCAGTCCGGCATCGCGCCGCCCCAAAGGGGCGGAATCCTCCGCATCTTGAGCGGCCAAGCCCTCACCTCGAGGGGCTAGGCCCGCGCCGGACTGATTTCCGTCCCGCCAGCTGGCGGGAAAGGCCTTTGGTGCCCCGCCAGCTGGCGCGGAAATGAGTTTGCCGTGCGCCGCATGCGCGGGAGCGTCAGCGGCCGCTCACGACATCCCCGCGCATGCGCAGTGGAGGGGGCTCTCTTCCGCCTCCGCCATGGTGGAGACCGTGGCGAAGGCGGAAGGAAAAGACTGCCCCCACAGCACAGGCCAGCCCGCGGATCGGTGGGCCCCGATCGCGGGCCAGGCCACCGTGGGGGCACGCCCAGGGCCAGATCGGCCCGCGCCCCCCCGGGACCTCGGAGCCCGCCCGCGCCGCCTTGTCCCGCCGGTAAGGTAGGTGGTTTAATCCACGCCAGCAGGACAGGCATTCCAGCAGCAGGACTTCGGCCAATCCGGGCCAGAGAATCGCGGGGGGGGGGCGGGGACCCGCCAACCGGCGCGGCGCGATTCCCACCCCCGCCGAATATCCGGTGCCGGGGAATTCAGCAACCGGCGGTGGCGGGATTCACGCCAGCCCCCCGGTGGGGGGGTCGGAGAATCCCGCCCAGGGTCCTGGAGGGATTTGCAAATAAGGAAAAAAATTAAAAAACCAAGACATTGCTTGAATGGAAGGCAGTGTAGGCCAGTAAACACAAGAATGATAAATGAACAGGACTTGGTACAAGTAAGGACAGGGGCATCAGAATTTTGGATGGGCTCAAGTTTGCAGGGTAGAATGTGGGAAACCAGCCAGGAGTGCATTGAAATAGTCAAGTTTAGACGCAAACGCACAAATGAGGAATTCAACAGCAGATGAGCTAAGACAGAAACACAGTCGGGTGATGTTAGTGGGATGGAAACAGACCATCTTGGTAATAGAGCAAATATGTAATGGAAAGCTCATCTCGGGGTCAAATACAACATCAAATTTGCTGACGGTCTGGTTTGTCTCAGACAGCTGCCAGGGAGAAGGACGGAGTCAATAGCATTGCAAGGGAGTTTGGACCTAAAACAATTACTTCAGTTTTCCCAATACTTAATTGGAGGAAATTTCTTCCCACCCAGGATGTTGGATTCGTAGTCTGATAATTTAGCAAGTGGAGGAGCCACGAAAGATGGAGGAGTCAGGAGAGGTGGTGCGCAGTTAGTGCTGAGTGTGATCGGTGTACATGCTAAAAACTAATGCTGTTTTTACAGATGATGTCACCAAAGGGAAGCAGGTAGATGAGAAATAAGAGGGGGGGGGACAAAGGGTCCATCTTTGGGGGCCATCAGAGGTAATGGCCCCATAGAAAGAGAGACCATAGTAATCAATGTGTTAAAATCATGATAATATTGATTTTAGAATTAATTTTTTAAAAGCAGCAAAAGCAAAGGAACCCATTCTTTTGGAAGGAAATCATGAATCATGAACAGCTTATAGCAGAATTCTGGGTGAGTCAAGTATGTTAAATGTTTATTATGTAAAAGCATCTCAGTTTTAGATCACACACCCCTTCAATCTACATTGCAGAGAAACTCCTGTCCAACAATCGTTTTCAAACTGGTATATACTTTATTACATAAAAATGCCTTTAAATTGGGAACAGCATTGGAGTGCTCGTTTGGGTTGCATTAGAGTACTTGAGTTAGAGTTTGGTGAGTGAGGGAGTTTGGTGAAGGGGGGAAAGAGGTGCACCTTTCTTTTTTGACCTTTCATAGATTATCATAGAATTTACAGTGCAGAAGGAGGCCATTCAGCCCATCGAGTCTGCACCGGCTCTTGGAAAGAGCACCCTACCCAAAGTCAACACCTCCACCCTATCCCCATAACCTAGTAACCCCACCCAACACTAAGGGCAATTTTGGACACTAAGGGCAATTTATCATGGCCAATCCACCTAACCCGCACATCTTTGGACTGTGGGAGGAAACCGGAGCACCCGGAGGAAACCCACGCACACACGGGGAGGATGTGCAGACTCTCCACAGACAGTGACCCAAGCCGGAATCGAACCTGGGACCCTGGAGCTGTGAAGCAATTGTGCTATCCACAATGCTACCGTGCTGCCCCTCAGAAAGGAGAGTGGCATTCTTGGTTAAGTAGGACCTCGTGAGTATTTCTACTGCCCTTAATATTCTCTAAACTAGAGAAAGGTTAAGAGACTAATTTAAGGGTAAGACATGGCAGGGCAGCTCGGCCATGTAGAATGCTCCTCCAGTGGTGTGGGAAGTCAGGCACACTTCAAGGGCGAAATTCTCCGGAAACGGCGTGAGGTCCGCCGACTGGCGCCCAAAACGCGCAAATCAGACGGGCATCGCATCGCCCCAAAGGTGCGGAATGCTCCGCATCTTTGCGGGCCGAGCCCCAACCTTAAGGGGCTAGGTCGGCGCCGGACGAATTTCCGCCCCGCCAGCTGGCGGAAAAGGCATTTGGTGCCCCGCCAGCTGGCACGGAAATGACATCTCCGGGCGGCGCATGCGCAGGAACGTCAGCGGCCGCTGACGGCATTCCCGCGCATGCGCAGTGGACGCCATGGTGGAGACCGTGGCGGAAGGGAAAGAGTGCCCCCACGGCACAGGCCCGCCTGCGGATCGGTGGGCCCCGATCGCGGGCCAGGCCACCGTGGGGGCACCCCCCGGGGCCAGATCGCCCCGCGCCCCCAGGACCCCGCCCGCGCCGCCTTGTCCCGGCGGTAAGGTAGGTGGTTTAATTTACGCCGGCGGGACAGCCATTTTAGCGGCGGGACTTCGGCCCATCCGGGCCGGAGAATCGAGCGGGGGGGCCCGCCAACCGGCACGGCGCGATACCCGCCCCTGCCGAATCTCCAGTGCCGGAGACTTCGGCAACCACCGGGTGCGGGATTCACGGCAGCCCCCGGCGATTCTCCCACCTGGCGGGGGGTCGGAGAATCTCGCCCCTGGTGTCCAGGGTGACTGCGTGTGCAGGAGGTGTCTCCAGCTGCAGCTACCTGAAATCCGTGTTTCCGAGTTCTGGCTGGAGTCACTGCAGAGCATCGGCAAAGTGGTTTTCGTGGATAGCATGTACAGTGACTTGGTCACACCGCAGGTAGAGTGCACAGGCAGAAAGGGAATAGGTGACCCCAAAAGCTCGAGGCAGGTAGTGCACGAGTCCCCTGGGCCCAACTCATCTAACAGATATTTGGGTGCTGCTGGTGTAGATGGTTTCTCAGGGAAATTTATCAAGAGCCAAGTTCGTGGAAGCACGAGTGGGGATTGGTGGAGGGGGGCAGGGAAGATAAAATGTGGGACAGCAATAGTAATAGGGGATACTATTGTAAGGGGAACAAATAGATATTTCTGCAGATAGGACACCAGGAGAGTTTGCTGCCTCCCTGGTGCCAGGGAAAGGTTCTTAACGAGCGGCTACATAACATTCTGAACGAGGAGCGTGAACAGCCAGAGATCGCGGTCAATATCGGTGCTAACAACATTTTAAGAAAGGACAGGTGAGGTCCTGAAAGAAGAATATAGGAAATAAATTAAAGAGCAGAACATCAAAGGAAATAATCTCAGGATTATTGGAAGGTTTAAACTACAATGGTAGGGGGATGGGAACCTGAGCTGGAAGACACAAGAGAGGGAAACAGGCAGAAAAGTCAAAAACAAAAGTAGAAGTCAGAGGAAACAAGTGCTCGCAGAAAACAGGGCCGCAGGACAAAAAATTGCTAAAATGGTTAAAAAGATAAGTCTAAAGTGCACAGAACATTTGCAATAAGGAAGACAAATTAACAACACAAACAGATGTAAGTGGGTACAATATGGTTGCCAATCTGGAGACATGGCTGCAGGGTCATTACGGTTGGGAAGTGAATATCCAAGCGTACTCTATATTTAGGAAGCAGGGGCAAAAAGGAAAATGAGATGGGATGGCATTGTTAGATAAGGATGAAATTAATGCAATAGTGAGAGGAAAATCTAAAAGTAGAATCAATCTGGTGTAGCGAAAAAGCAACAAGGGATGGGAAATATTGATGGGAGTTGTCTATGAGAGGCCTCTAAACAGTAGTGGTAAGGTAGAGAATGGCAGTAAACAGTGAAAAAGAGATGTAACAAGGGAGCATATGTACAAGATGGGTTTTTAGACCAGTTTGTTGAGGAGCGAGGGGATATGTGTTCTTAAATGTTATATTGTGCTAAGAGAAGGGATTGACTAATTATCTTGTTGTGCAGAATCCTTTAGGGAACAGTGACCATAACTTGATAGAATTCTTCATCATTGAAGAAGTCCAACCTGAAACCAGCTTCCTAAATCAAAACAAAGGAAACTATAAAGGTGTGTGGCGTGAGTTGGCTAAAATAGATTGGGGAACTTCATTAAAAGGAACATGGTGTAAAGGCAACGGTTAATATTTAAGAAACGAGACTTCAGGCGGCGGCCATGACCTGCTAGGTCGCGCGTTCACGGTAGCTCCCGCCGAGGTCGTTATTTCGGGCCGCTGAACAGGACGGCGGCGGCATTTGGAGGCTGAGACCGGTGTGGGACCGAGTGCGGGAGAGGTTCCCCCCCAGGGCTGCATGGAGAGAACGTGGAGTGTGACCGGCACACGTGCAAACGCGGGGGAAGGTAGAGAAGGTCCGGGAAAACAAAATGGCGGCCGGAGAAGATCGGGAGGTGTGGGCCCTGTGGGCCAAAGAACAACAAGAATTCTTAAAAAGTTGCTTTGTGGAGCTTAAAACGGAGATGTTGGCCTCCATGGAGAAGATTGTGGTGGCCCAGAAGAAGGAGATCAAGGAGGTGAGGAGGAAGGTGGCGGAGAATGAGGACGAGATCTTGGGTCTGGCGGTGAAGGTGGAGGCGCTACATAAGAGATGGCAAGACAGGCTAGATGATCTTGAGTACAGGTTTCGGAGCCATAATCTGCGATCCTGGGCCTTCCCAAAGGAGCAGAGGGGGCGGACGCGAACCACGTACGTGACCATGATGTTGGGGACGCTGATGGGCACGGGGGCCTTCTCTCGGCCCTTGGAGCTGGATGGAGCGCACAGGGTCCTCGCCAGAAAGCCGAGGGTGAACGAGCCACCAAGGGCGATGGTAATACGGTTTCATCGTTTGACAGACCGGGAGCGAGTCCTGCGGTGGGCGAAGAAAGAGCGGAGCAGTAAGTGGGAGAACGGCGAGATCCGCATCTACCAGGACTTGGAGTTGAGTTGGCGAGGAGGCGTGCGGGGTTCAACTGGGCTAAGGCAGTCCTCCACAGCAAAGGGGTGAAGTTTGGGCTCCTTCATCCGGCGAGACTCTGGGTAACGTACCAGGACAGGCACCATTACTTTGATACGCCGGTTGAGCATGGTCGTTCATCAGGCACGAGAAGCTGGACCTGAACTGAGGGACAGTTGTATGGGGGTGAAATGTGCGGGTGGGGGTGGATCGGGGGTAAGATGGCGGGTAAAGCATAAGATTATTTGCTTGTCTGCTCCAGTTTGGTAGGTGGTTTTTTTTTTTTTTTGTTTGAGCTGACTCACGGGAGTATAGTGGGGGGGGGGGAATCAGAGCTAAGCGGATGCTTGCAGGGGGGGGGGGGGGGGGGGGGGGGTGGGGGGGGGGGGGGGGGGGGGGAAAGAGGGGGGGGGGGGTGGGGTGCTCATGTGCTGACTGAAGGGGAGCCAGGTGAGGGGAATGGATGGAGAGTCGGGCTGGGGGGCTGCCGAGGGGAGGGCTGGAATCGGTAGGCGGGGTCACGTGGCTGGGCGAAAAGGGGAGATGGTTAGTCGGCAGGATGGGGAGGTGGCCAACCTCCCGACCAGCTGATCACGTGGAACGTGAGGGGTCTGAATGGGCCGGTCAAGAGGTCCCTCGTGTTCTCGCATTTAAAGGGGTTGAAGGCGGACGTGGCCATGTTGCAAGAGACGCACTTAAAGCTCAGCGGACCAGACGAGGCTAAGGAAAGGATGGGTGGGATGGGTGGGACGGGTGTTTCCCTCAGGGTTAGACTCAAAGACCAGAGGGGTGGCAATTTTTGGTTAGTAAACGAGTGGCATTTGAGGCGTGGGAGTATCGTGGCGGACAAGGGGGGGCAGGTACATAATGGTGAGTGGCAAGCTGCAGGGGGGCCCGGGTGGTGCTAGTGAATGTGTATGCCCCAAACTGGGACGATGCGGACTTAATGAGGCGGGTAGGATCCCGGACTTGGAGTCAACTAACCTGATTATGGAGGGGACTTTAATACGTCTTGGACCCGATTTTGGACCGTTCCAAGTCCAAGTCGGGAAAGAGGCCGGCGGCGGCCAGGGACCTGTGGGAGTTCATGGGCCAGGTGGGGGGGTTGGACCCGTGAGGTTTGCACGGCCAAGGGGCGAAGGAGTTCTCCTTTTTCTCCCACGTCCATAAAGTCTATTCGTGGATAGACTTCTTTGTGTTGAGTAGGGCGCTGATCCCGAGGGTGGAGGGGGTTGAATACTCGGCCATTGCGGTCTCGGACCATGCCCCGCACTGGGTGGACCTGCAGCTGGGGGGCGGAGCGGGGTCAGCGCCCTCTCTGGAGACTGAATGTGGGGCTGCTGGCGGTTGAGGAGGTGTGTGGGCGGATAGGGAGGAGCATTGAGAACCTATGTGGGAGCGAATGACACAGGGGAGGTAACGGTGGCAGTGGGAGGCTTTGAAAAGCGATCGTTAGGGGAGAGTTAATCTCCATCAGGTCCCACAGAGAGAAGGAGAGGACGGAGAGGGAGAGGCTGGTGGGAGAGATACTCCGGATAGACAGGAGATACGCGGAGGCCCCAGGGGGCTGCTGAACGAGCACTTGAAACTTCAGGCGGAGTTCGATTTGCTGACCATGGGGAAGGCGGAGGCGCAGTTAAGGAAAGTGAAAGGGGCAGTCTGCGAGTATGGGGAGAAGGCGAGTAGGATGCTGGCACACCAACTGCGCAAGAGGGAGGCGGCTAGAGAGATTGGGGGAGTGCGGGATAAGGAGGGCAACATGGTGCTGAGCCCAGAGAGGGTCAATGAAGTCTTCAGGAGTTCTACGGGAAGTTATAAGAGTCGGAACCCCCTGGGAGGGGGAAGGAATGAGGCAGTTTATGGACCGGTTGAGGTTCCCGAGATGGAAGTGGAGCGGGTGGAGGGATTGGGGGCCCCAATTGAGTTGGAGCAGGTAGTCAGGGGGCTGGCTAGCATGCAGTCGGGCAAGGCCCCCGGTCCGGACGGCTTCCCTGTCGAATTTTATGAGGAGTTCTTGGAGCTACTGAGCCCGCTCCTGCTAAGAACCTTCAATGAGGCAAAGGAGAGAGGGACACCCCCCCCCCCACCCACCCACCCCCCCCACCCACCCACCCCCCCCACCCACCCCCCCCACCCCCCCCCCCACCACCCACCCACCCCCACCCCCCCCCCCCACCCACCCCCCCCCCACCACCCCCCCCCCCCCACCACCCACCCCCCCCCCCACCACCCACCCCCCCCCACCCACCCCACCCCACCCCCCCCCACCCCACCCCCCCCACCCACCCCCACCCCCCCCCACCCCCACCCCCCCCACCCCCCCATGGCTAACAAAATAAATTAAGGAGAATATTAGATCCAAAATGGAGTCATATAAAGTTGCCAGAAAATGTAGCAAGGATTTTGAGCAGTTTAGAACTCAGCAAAAGAGGGAAGCAGGGGTCTAGTTAGAAAGAGGAATTGAAGAAAATTAGTATTACTAAAAAAAAAGTGCGGAATAAATTAATGGGACCTGAAAGCTATTAAATCCACAGGGCCTGATAGTCTACACCCCAGGATACTAAGGGAAATGCCCATGGAAACAGTGAATGCATTACTTGTCATCTTCCAACAGTCCCAGCAGATTGGAGGGTGGCAAATGTAAACCCACTATTTAATAAAAGGATAGGGTAGGGCGGTATAAGTGGCACAGTGGTTCGATCCCTGCCCTGGGTCACTGTCCGTGTGGAGTTTGCACATTCTTCCTGTGTCTGCGTGGGTCTCACCCCCACAACCCAAAGATGTGCAGGTATGCGGATTGGTCATGCTAAAATTGCCCCTTAATTGGGAAAAAAAGGAATTGGGTACTTTAAATATATACAACAAAAAAGGAGGGGACAAGATAGGGACTTGCAGACCGGTTAGTCTAATGTCAGTAGTAGGGAAAATGTCAGAGTCTATTATAAACAGTGTGATAACAGGACACTTAGAAAATATCAAAGGAATTAGACAAATTCAACATGGATTTATGAAAAGGAAATCATGTTTGACAAACTTACGGAGTTTTTTGAGGACGTAATTACTAGAATAGATAAGGGAGAACAAGTGGATGTGGTATATTTGGATTTTCAGAAAGATTTTCTGAAGTCCCACATAAAAAGTTAGTGTACAAAATTGAAGCGCTTGAGAAGGGGGCTAATATACTGGCATGGATTGAGAACCAGTTAGCAGACAGGAAACAGAATAGGAATAAAGGTATCTTGTCAGAGTGCAAGAGGTTGATTATTGGCATACCACAGGATCAGTGCTTGGACCCCAGTTATTCACAATATATGTATCAACGATTTGGATGAGGGAATCAAATGTAATATTTCCAGCATGTCAACATGCTGACAGCTCAAAACTAGGGTGAATTGTGAGTGGTAAGGAGGAAGTAAAGACGCTTCAAGGCAATGTAAACAATGTGAGTGGGCAAATACATGGCAGATGCAGTATAACGTGGATAAGTATGAAGTTACCCACTTCAGTAAGAAAAAGAGAATGGCAGAGTATTATTTAAATGGTGACAGGCTGGTAAATGTTGATGTACAAAAAGACCTGGGTATCCTTGTACACCAGTCATTGAAAGCAAGCATGCAGGTGCAGCAAACAGTTAGGAAGACAAATATGTGGACATTGCAAAATGATTTGGGTAAAAGAGCAAGGATGCCTTACGGCAGCTGTGTAGGCCCTTGGTGAGACCACACCTGGAGTATTGTGTGCAGTTTTAGTCTCTCTACCTAAGAAAGGAAATACTTGCCATAGAGGATATAGAGCAAAGGTTCATCAGACTGATTCCTGGGATGGCAGGATTATCACATGAGGAGCGTTTGTGTCGACTAGGTCTGTATTCACTGGAGTTTAGGAAAACGAGAGATCTCCTTTTCTGAAATTCTGATAGGGCTGGACAGACTGAAAGCAGGTATCATGTTTTCCCTGGCTGTTCAGTGTGTGTGTGTGTGTGTGTGTGTGTGTGTGTGTGTGTGGGACGGGGGGTGGGGTAGGGGTCACAACCAAGCAATCATGGTCTCAGGATATGTGGTAGGCCATTTGGGACTCAGATGAGAAGAATCTCTTCACTCAGGGGGTGGTGAACCTCTGGAATTCTACTCCACGCAAGGCTGTGGTGGTCGTCATTGAATGTACTTAAGAAAGAAATAGTAGGATTTCATGTCATTAAATGAATCAAAAGGTGCGGTGGGGAGGGGGGGGGGCAGCATGTTGTTGAGCTAGAGGTTCAGCCATGATCACAATGAGTGGCCTACTCCTTGATTTTCTATGTTTCTAAATGCGAGGGAAGCAAGGGTCTAGTGGGGAGGAACTGAAGGAAATTAGTATTATTAACAAAATAGTGCGGGAGAAATTAATTGGATTGAAAGCCGATAAATCCCCAGGGTCTGTTAATCTACATCCCAGGGTACTAAATGGAAATAGTGGACACGTTGGTTTTCATCTTCCAAGATTCTGTAGATTCTGGAAGTGTCCAAGAAGGTGGCAAATGTAACCTCACTATTTAAAAAAGGAGGGAGAGCGAAAACAGGGAATTATTGGTTAGCTTAATATTAGTAGTAGGGAAATGTTAGAGTCCATTATAAAGGATGTGATAACAGGACACTTAGAAAATATCAACAGGATTACACAAAGTCAACATGGATTTGTGAAAGGGTAATTGTTTGACAAATGTACTGGAGTGTTTTGAGGATGTAACTAGTAGAATGGATGAGTGAACCAGTGAATGTGGTGTATTTCAATTTTTATAAGCTTTTGATAAAGTCCCATGTCAGAGGTTAGTGTGTAAAATTAAAGCACATGGGATTGAGGGCAATGTATTGACATGTAAATTGGTGAGTAGATCGCAAACAAAGTGTAGGAATAAATGTGTATTTTTCAGAGTGGCAGCGGTGGCTAGTAGGATCCCATAGGGATCAGTGCTTGGGCCCCAGCTATTCACAATAGACATCAATGATTTGGATGAGGGAATCAAATGTAATGTTTCCAAGTTCACTGATAACATGAAATTTAGTGGGAATAAGAGTGGTGAGGAGGAAGTAAAGAGGCTTCAAGACAATTTAGAGAAGTTGAGTGAGTGAGAAAACATATGGCAGAAGCAGTATAATGTGGATAAGTGTGAAGTTATTCACTTCGGTCAGAGAAATAGAATGGCAGAGTACTATTTAATGGTACAGATTTGGAAATGTTAATGTGCAATGGAAACTGGGTGCCCTTGTACACCAAACACAGCAGGGATATCTTGCTGTAACTGTCAGGGCCTTGGTGAGACCACACCTGGAATATTGTGTGCAGCTTTGGTCTCTTTACATAAGAACGGATATACCTGCCATAGTGAGAATGCAGCAAAGGTTCACCAAACTGATTCCTTGGATGGCAGGATTTTCGTATGAGAGATTGTGTCGACTAGGCCTGTATTCACTGGAGTTCAAACGAATGGCTGGACAGACTGGATGCAGGGATGATGTTTCCTCTGACTGTGTGTGTGTGTGTGTGTGTGTGTGTGGGGGGGGGGGGGTTGGGGTGAGGGGTCTAGAACAAGGGGATCACAGTGTCACAGTATGGAATAGGCCATTTGGGACTGAGACGAGAAGCTTTTTCATTCAGAGGACGGTGAACCTGTGGAATGCTCTACCTTAGAAGGTCATGCAGGCCAATTCATTCAAATATTTAAGAAGGAAATAGATATAATAATATTATTGTCACAAGTAGGCTTACATTAACTGCAAGAAGTTACTGTGAAAAGCTCCTAGTCTCTACATTCCGGCACCTCTTCGGGTACACAGAGGGAGAATTCAGAATGTCCAATTCACCTAACAAGCACGTCTTTTGGGACTTGTGGGAGGAAACCAGAGCACCCGGAGGAAACCCACGCAGACACGGGGAGAATGTGCAGACTCCACACAGTGACCCAAGCGGGAATCAAACTTGGGACCTCGAAAGGTTTCAAGGGGTATGGGGAGAGTGCGGGAGTATGGCGTAGTGCTAGAGTCTCAGCCATGCTCATATTGAATAGCGGCGCAGCCTCGAAGGGCCGAAAGACCTAATGCTGCTCCTAAGTTCTATGTTTCTATGAATTACCTCAATGCATTCGGGCCTAGTTACCCCTCACTTTCTAAACCTGCTTCACCTGCCCTTAGTCTTAAGACTCCATGTGCAAAGTCATTGGAGATTGAGGAGTCTACAATTATATTTATACAAACACAATACAGTGTGGATTAGCGCTTCATCATACACCTCGTCATCCTCATTCCATTCCACTTTGTAATTATTTCTTCCCGACACATTCACCATTTAGCAGCTGTCTCCTCCGAGGCTTCTGCTCATTTCACTCCAGGCTAGTTCCAAGGATGTTCACAAATGCCTCATTGAGTCTCCTGGCTGCCTATACACTCTCACTCTACTACCGCCCCCCCCCCCCCCCCCCCACGCCAATTCATTTGCCTTGTTAATTTGCATACTCAGAAGAGTATACATTCACTCTAATGTACTTTATATTGTTGGCAAATGTACTTGTCATATCTTGGTTTGATTACCATTAGCATTGTACAATAATACACCAGTGTACTGTACCACATCATCCTAAACATAACTCTCGGAATATATTGATAAAACCTTACTTCAAATGAAGTCCAAGTATAAAGTGGACACACAAACAGTTTTATAAAATGTGTTCATGTTTTTGGATATCGTCATTATACTTGTTACTTGGCAACAATGTTTGGTGCAATTGACCGAATCATTTGGGGATGTAGCTTCTTCCAATTTATTAATGGACAGAATGATTCTTAGATTCTTAGAAGAATAGATTCTTAGAAAACTCTACCGTCTACGGTCCTGCAGAGCTCCTCCGCTATCATTTCTGTTTCCTACTGCCAAGTCAGCTTTTAAACAAGCTAGTTAATTTTGTATTCTTTATACAAGCTTGAAAAGACACACGGGAGAATGTTTTTAAATAAATATTCTTTTCCAGATAATCTTAATTTAATAGCTTTATTCAACTCAATGAAGTCTGGTAGATTAGCAAAGCCGAATCATTGCTTTGGAATCAAAACGGTCCAAATGTTTAGGGCCTCTCCTCACTTTCGGGGACTGTGGTTAACATCTGAAAAATCTGCGCCAGCATCCACCATCATTGACTTTGAAGTAACTGGTCAAAAACTTTAAGTTTGAGTCTCACTCAATATTTAAATTTCAGGATAACATTGAGTGGGCTACTGCGCAGAAGTAAGCAGCATAGGAATGCATCCTTTGTGCAAAATTACAAGCTGGAATTCTTCACAACACATGGCTCAATGGAAAAGACAGAGGCTTATGAATAAACTATTGACATTGAAATTAGATTGGTTTCTACAGATACAATTACAGGACATGTGGACAAGGATAGAAAACATGAGCAGTTACTTCCCTCCCATTGATACATTTTTGACATACTTATGTACCTCTCTTCAAATCCTTGAGTTACCCAGGATGTGTCAAACTCTTAAATATTGTGCCTCGGTCAGTTGCCCTTTAAATACAATACAAACCAATTCCAGATGTTTCTTACCTCCATTGGGACAGGATCTAAGCCAGCACAATTTTCATTACATTTATCATAGACAAGTCGCAACTTCCTGAAAAGCACAGACAACTGGCGAAGGTGTTCTTGCAGCTTCCCCTGTCTATCCTGGTGTGTGGCAGTGTGATATGATACACCATTTGGCAACTGAAATAAAGATAGCACGATTATTTATTTTACGGTAAAAATTTCAATTCATCACATTCCTGTAGCTATAGCAATCCATCAACAAATCCTTCAGATGAACCAAAATACCACTCTTTGAAGTTGATAAATTAAATGGTGTTATCACAGAAACCATAAGATGTTATAAAAGTTATTTGTTGACTAAGATTTATCTTAGGTTTGCCACTGACATCAGGGTTTAGGTTCCACAAAGTGCTTAAGTCACAAGGTTTGCCAAGTCAACATAGAAACAAAAGCATCTTCCACAGAAGGAAGAGGATGTTTTATTTAGCTGAGCTATAGGAAACAGGAAAACTCATGGTCCAAGTGTGGTCACAAAATTACATCTTTTCCTGACTAGTTAGACATGCCAGATTTGACTCAATATTTAAAGGGCAAAAACTGTCTGTATTCAACTAAGGAGAAAAGAGAACTGTGGAGATCCGGATGAAAGATAGAAATGAACAGAAACAATGATAAGATTGAGACAAAAAACAGGTAGTGAGATACAAAAATGGTGATGCTTCTAAATAAATGTTGTTACAAAAATGAGGGGTCAGCAAGATCTCCAAAAACCCTGGTGGTTACATGCCTCACCTGGGGAAAGAGTTAAGCACCATCACAGTATGATTCACTTTGCCACTATACAAAATGGTTTTCTCCCATATACACAGATAAAAAGGTACAGTAGTTGAAGATCAGGAACAAATGTATCAATCAACTGCATTTATCTTCATTTAAAAAAACAACTAATTATCTCAAATGTGGCCCTTCTAGTTCTAGATCTCCTTCCAGTAGAAATGCGTCTTTATACTCCAATCCTCTAGATATAAAGGCTGGCATTCCATTAGCCTTTTTGATTATTTTTTGCACTTGTTCCTGGCATTTTAAGGATCTATGCACCTGAACCACAAGTCTCTTTGGACATCCACTTTACTTAACCTCTTTCCATTTAGAAAGTGCTCTGCTCGATCCTTTTTTCATCCAAAATGGATAACCTCACACTTGCTAACATTAAATTCCACCTGCCACACATTTGCTCATTCATCTGGTCTGTCAATATCTCCTTGCAAGTTTATGCTATCAGCTAGGCTGTCCACAATGCCGCTTAACTTTGTATCATCAGCAAATTTGGATATATGACTTTCTATGCCATCATCCTTTATCATCATCATTAATGAATAGAGTGAATAATTGAGGCCCCAACACCAATCCCTGTGTATACCACTAGTCACTTCTCGCCAATTAAGGTAATTACCCAATCCTCATTCTTTGTCGCCTGCCACTCCACCAATTTCCGAACAATGTCCACATTAGTTAACAGTCTCTTTTGTGGGACTTCATCAAATGCCTTCTGGAAGACCCATATAAACAACATCCATAGACACCACCTTAGTCACCTCTTTAAAAAATTCAATGAGATTTGTCAGGCATGATCTTCCCTTCACTAATCCATGCTGGCTCTCCCGGATCGACCAAGATTTTTCCAGGTGTTCAGTTACCCCATCCCGGATTATAGACTCCTGCAATTTCCCCATCCCAGATGTTAGGCCAACCAGTCCGAGGCAAAGTAATTGTTCAACATGTTTGCCATTTCTCCATTATCACTGACAATATTTCCATTTTCAGCTTTTAGTGGGCCTACATTGCTCTTCACCACCCGCTTTCCCTTTATATAAACTTTAACATTTCTTCTTATTGATTTTGATGTTCCTTGCAAGTTTCCTTTCATGATCCCTTTTGGTAGCTCTTATAAACTGCTTTGTGACCCAATGCTGGTCTTTGTACCTCTCCCAATCATCTGGATGTGTGCAATGTGTTGCATTTTTGTAAGCCCTTTTTTTTAGTTTTATGCTGTCCCAAACCTCTTTAGTTGTCCATGGCTTTTTTTTCTGTGAAGTGGAGAATTTCCCTCTCAGGGGTATATACTTGCTCTGTATCTCGTTAAATGTTTCTCTAAATATTGTCCACTCATCTTCAGTGGTTTGACACATTGACAAATCTTCCCAGTTTACCGTGGACAGTCTCTGACTCATTAAAGTCAGCCTTATCAAAGTCTAAAATTCTAGTAACTGAAACCTGCTTTTCACTTTCAAACATTACACCGAATTCAGTCATATTGTGATCACTAATTGATAAATAATAATAATAATAATATAATTGCTTATTGTGAAAAGCCCCTAGTCGCCACATTCCGGTGCCTGTTCAGGGAGGCTGGTACGGGAATTGAACCCGCGCTGCTGCCCTGTTCTGCATTACAAGCCAGCTGTTTAGCCCACTGTGCTAAACCAATATTCACACAGTTAGGCTACTAATTAAATTGGGCTCATTACTCATAACTAAAACTAATATTGCCTGTTCCCTTGTTGCAGCTAGAACATATTACTGCAGGAAACTATCCTGGACACATTCCAGAAAGTCACCTTTCTGCCTCTCCCAATCTATGCGAAAGTTGAAACCCCCCATTAATATTTCTCTGCCTTTGCTACATACGTGCCTAAGTTCTGCCATTATACAATCTAGCACCTCAGGGGCGAGATTCTCCGACCCCCCGCCGGGTCGGAGAATCGCCGGGGGCTGGCGTGAATCCCGCCCCCGCCGGTTGCCGAATTCTCCGGCACCGGTGATTCGACGGGGGCGGGACCGGTTGGCGGGCCCGGTTGGCGCCCCCCCCCCCCCCCCCACCCCACCCCCGGCGATTCTCCGGCCGGATGGGCCGAAGTCCCACTGCTAGAATGCATGTCCCGCCGGCGTGGATTAAACCACCTCTCTTACCAGCGGGCCAAGGCGGCGCGGGCAGGCTCTGGGGTCCTGGGGGGGCGCGGGGCTATCTGGCCCTGGGGGGTGCCCCCACGGTGGCCTGGCCCGCGATCGGGGCCCACCGATCCGCGGGCGGGCCTGTGCCGTGGGGGCACTCTTTTCCTTCCGCCTTCGCCATGGCATCCACGGGATGCCGTGAGCGGCCACTAACGCTCCCGCGCATGCGCCACCCGGCAATGTCATTTCCGTGCCAGCTGGCAGGGCACCAAAGGCCTTTCCCGCCAGCTGGCGGGGCGGAAATTTAGTCCGGCGCGGGCCTAGCCCCTCAAGGTTAGGGCTCAGCCGCTCAAGATGCGGAGGATTCCGCACCTTTGGGGCGGCGCGATGCCGGACTGATTTGCGCCGTTTTTGGCGCCGGTCGGCGGACATCGCGCCGATTACGGAGAATTTCGCCCAAGGTCTCCACTGGATGCTTTCCCTCATTATATTCTCCCTCACCATTGAAGTGATAATATTTATTTTCTTTTAAATTTAGAGAACCCAATTAATTTTTTCCAATTAAGGGGAAATTTAGCGTGGCCAATCCACCTACCCTGCACATCTTTGGGTTGTGGGAGTGAAACCCACGCGAACACGGGGAGAATGTGCAAACTCCACACGGACAGTGACCCAGATCCGGGATCGAACCTGGGACTTCGGCGCCATGAGGCAGCAGTGCTAACCACTGTGCCACCATGCTGCCCTAAGTATTTCTAATCAGTAAGGTTACTTCTCAGTCCTCCTGTAAACTTTATAACCAGGTATATTTTGTTCCCAGTCCCGACCATCCTGCAGCTATGCCTCTGTAAAGTAACTACATCATAATCTTCAATTTGCATTTGTGCCTGCAATTGATCTATTTTATTCCTTACACTCCATGCATTAGTGTACAGAACACTTAGTTGGGCTATTCTCCCTAACTTGTCCCTCAGCCTTGATGCTTTATTTACTTATCATTTTTCACTTTTGGTTTAACCAGTGTACTTCTTGTAGTTTTACCATTAGCTGCAGTTCCTGAAGTTAGATTCCTGACTATTTATTTACTCTCTGCCCTGCTCCTTGTTTTTGGAACTATATTGTATTCTCCTGAGGTCTCCCCTCCCCCTCATTTGCTAACTTAAAGTCCTTGCGACTACTATTTATTCTTTCCTCGAGAATACTGGTCCCAGATTGGTTCAGGTGGACTGTCCCAATGGTACAGATCCCTCCTGTCCCAATACTGATGCCCGTGCCCCATGAAATTGAATCCCTCTTTCCTGCACCACAGGATCAGAAGCAGCATCCATACAAAGAGGAAATAAGTAAAAACTCTCTCTGACTGTGAAAGTCAATCATCAAGTAAAAAAGGATCACAGCTGGAGTTCAGGATGGAACCCACCAGCAACTCTGGACCCGAGAATACCACTGAAGCAGATCAGGGGAGCATCGATCAGGTAGATCTTCCAGCTTCAGTCTTATTAAGGAGGTCCATCTGTCTGCCTAGTGTGTTTCTGGAGATCCATCTTCTTTCTTCAGGATTTCCATCTTCATTCTTCAACGGTGGGCCAGCGACGTTGGTCACCTATTCACTATGGCACCTAGATATGATGGCAGGACTACCACCATCATGTTCACCCTGCCATGGAACACAGCGTTAAACTCCTGGGTGCATAATTAATGAGGTCGGAGAGGAAGGTTATGGTGTGTTTCCCGCCAGCCTTCACAGCTGGAAACATACCATGTTCCCACCTCTCCATGTGACATGTCCCAGATGGGAAAATGTTGCCCAAGTTCCCAGTTCTGATTGAAATCATTAACTCTGTGATGCTGTTCCATGCCAATGTTTGCTTGGCAGTAATCTATGAAGTTCTGTGACGTCTGACTGTGCCTAGGTATACTATTGTAAGGTTTACTGTGTTTGCCAATGTTTGTCTAAATGAGTTGGGAACATGGTGCTCAAGGTCAATGCAGCTTATCATAATGGCACTGTTTGTAGATTTGTATTGCATACAACCACACACAGATGGCATCCCAACTTGTACAGACCTAGCTTGTGCAGATGGAACAAGTCAGACAACAACATCGGAACACATCCCAGCGTTCACTGTAATGAGTGTATATTCCTATTTTTCAGATTCTGTTTCCTATGGATGCTTATTTGTTTGTGCTTCTGCCATTTGCTCTCTTGATGCTTTATAAAATGCATAATATGCCACTGATGTAAATTTTTTAAAATCTCAGCTAAGGTAACTGTCCTCTCCCTGGATCCTTCCCGAATGTGCAAATCAGCCAGAATGCCCATTTCTGACTTACTTGTATCCCCTGCTAACAAGTGTATATGAGTCAGGAACAGCCCTAGTTATGATTCCTCCTGTAGTTGACCAGTCAGTCAAGATCAGCAGTCCAGGTTGACTCAGAGATGCCAGCTGGTTGAAGTACCAATAGCACTGCATCTCTGCCTTCTTGTCTTTGAGTAACTGACATTTCTGGCATCATTGTGAAAAGGACAAAAAGAAAGCGAGCATGTGAGTTGGATAGAATAATAAAAAGATTGTTTCAAAAATAATTTTAAATATTTTGGAACAGATACAACCATGGATAAAAACAAATATTAACAATCTTCTCTGATTCAGTGGCAAGAGCCACTGCTGTTGCATTTTCTTCTTTTACTCTTTTACTCTGTCCTTTCTGTGGCTCTGTTCCAATTATGGCGATCAGTGGGTTTGCCCTTATGTTATCTATATTCTGATGCTTAGAGTCGCCAGGTATCAAATGATACCACCACAAGGTTCAACCGGCTATCGATCAAAGAGCCAAACACCAGTTAGTTAGTTCGCAGGCTGAAAATCCCTGTTCCACTGGATCTAAAACTCGTGAGGCGTAGGCTACGGGTCCTAGACGATCGTGCCTTTCCTGCAGGAGTACGGCGAAAGGGTTCGGGCAGTGGTCGCTACCTCTATCGCGTATGGGGAGTGTGGATCTGGGGCTTGCAAAGCGGGGGCTGTGCTTAGGGCGCGTTTCAACGCATCCACGGCATCCGTGTGCTGTGGAAGCCATTTCCATGGGGCCTGTTTCTTTAGGAGCTCGGAAAGTGGGGCTGCTTTTGTGGCGAATCCGTCTATGTGGTTTCTACAATATCCAACCAGTCCTAAAAATGACCGGAGTGCTGTAACGTTTTGGGGCAAGGGCAATTTGACAATGGAATCTATGCATTTGTGTTCAATTTCTCGCTTCCCATGCATGATGACCGTATCGAAATATGTGACTTTTTCCTGGAGGATTTGGGCTTTCTTGGGGTTAATTTTGCATCCAATTGTTGTGAGTAGTTCTAATAATTCTGAAAGAAACTAAATGTGCTCTTCCTTGGTGTCAGTCTGTAGGAGCAAGTCGTCCACATACTGAACAAGGCATTCAGGGCAGGAAAAGTTAGATAAGCCGTTTGCCAATTGTCTGTGAAAGATGGAGGGGGAGTTGTGGAAGCCTTGTGGAAGGCACGTCCACATGCACTGCTGTCCCTGGTAAGTGAACGTAAATTTAGACTGGCATGCTTTGTCCAGTGGTATGGACCAAAAGCCATTGCTGATGTCCAGTACCTTAAAAATTTTTGACTGGAGTCCCTGTCCCAACATGGTCTTGGGACTCGTGGCAATGGTGGGGGCTGCTAGGGCAGTCACTTTGTTCGACTCTCTGTAGTCGATGGTCAGTCGTCATGAACCATCAGGTTTTCTTACTGGCCAAATCGGGGCATTGTTCGTCGATGCTATGGGTCGAATCACTCCTTGATTCAATAAACTTTGGATTACCTTGGCTATCTCTCCCTTGGCTTGCTGGGGGAAGCCGTACTGTTACTGGGGTTTAGGATCGGGACCTGCAATGTTTACTACTCCTGGGATTTTGCCGCAGTCGTTCTTGTGCTGGGCAAACACTGCTTTATGTCTTTTCAAGACCTCTCCAACCGCTTTGTCTGTGGTAATGGTTTGTGGATCAAACCAGTACCCTCCTACTGAGCTGATTCTGTGGGCATAATCTCCAACTGTGAGCGTGGCGGGGGCTCACGCTGCTCTAGCCATTTTCCATATACATCGGTTGACTGGGTCGAATGAAAGGTTGTGTGTACTCATGAAATCTATGCCTCGGATGTGTTCTGCTGCCTGGGGTAAATCTACTAAAACGACCGAATGTTTTGTTTGAATATTGCCTATCTGTACGTCCACAGGGGCTGTGATGTGTCCCTGCTGGAGGTGACCTTAAACCCACTAAGGGTAATGGTGTCCGTAGTGGGCCATATCTCTTTCTAGTACATGATGGAGGAGTTTAATGTGGTTCGGGACCCTCCTGTGTCCCAAAGGAACTCTATGGGGTGCCCCCGGACTGTGCCTGCAACTACCGGCCATCCGGACTTATCGCAGACCCAAGTTTGGGAGCCCGAACACCGTCAATTGGTGCCGTTCATGGCCAAATTATCTGGTCGGGCACTAACACTGCGGGCATCTCTTAACTGGGTGGATGGGTCTGGCATTGTTTCTGGGGGGGGGGGGGGGGGGTGCGTTTGGGTGCTGATTCCTTTACTGCTTTGGGGGGGCTTGACATTCTCGTGCGGAATGTCTTTTCTGTCCACAATTATAACATTCCTGTGTCTTGGGGTGCTGCGCTGTACCTCTGCCTTCATTGACCCATGTGGGGTCTTGGTGTGCCCTTACTGGATTCATTGTGGCGTCTACGCTTTCCTGCTCTGTCTTTCTCTGTACGGACTGTTCCCAAGCTCTTGATAAGCGTTTCAGAACCCAAACTACATTGTGTGCATGGTCTGAGGGGTCGTAACTGGCACATGCCTTCTGTCCTGCCTCTGTGGCATGGGATACTAGGGTACGGGTCCATTTGGCTGTATTGTCTACCGATAACTGGGTGCGGGCTAACTCACCAAATACCGCAGTAAAATGGATCCAAAGGCGTCCAGCGAACGCTGTTGGATGCTCTCCCTTTTTCTGTCGGCACCGGTTGAGTCCTTCTACCGGATCTCCTCTATTATAGCCAATGGCGCCTAAAATGGCTGTTTTCATTTCTTGGAGGCTACCTCCTCCTACGTTTTGTGGGTCGGGAAGGGCTGAACTAACTGACGGGTCTAGGTTCATCACTATGAGCTTTACCTCTTCCTGCTCGTCTAAACCGTACATGAGGGTCTGTTGCTTTACTAGTTCGAAAAAGTGGTGTGGGTCTGATGTGGGGTGGAAAGTCTCTATCTTCTCGCGGGCATCTCTTAACTGGCTGATGGTTAATGGGGTTGTATACACAAAATCGGGTAGGTCTTCCATTCGGGGCCTGAGGGGCTCGATTTTGATTCTCAGTCTCACTTACGTACCGTTGGGCCGTTTCACGGAGTTCCTGCCAATCGGGGCCGTCTTCCTGATCTAGCTGTGGCCAAAGGTGTCTCTAAACCCATTTTGAACAGATAGCAGGGATTGCAACTTTGCAATTTGCTGCCTGCACTTGGCATGATTCACCAAACTCTGCCTCTGTTCCATGGTGGAACTGTGGAGTGCTCGGAGGGCTGCCTTTAGATCATCGCACTGTTTCCTTAACTGTTGTACCTGGCTCTCCGTTTCTTCTCTTACCATTACAGCACGTTGTGTGTCCTGGTAGGCCTTGTCATACTGAATTTGGAAGCTGCAAAGGTGGGCGAGACAGGATTGATGTGCCCTCTTGACATCATCCATCTCCTTGTCCTACGCCGCTAACTGCTCCCGGAGCTGCACATTTAATCTCTCGCTTTCACTAATATCTCCCTCTCTACCTCTCCCCTTCTCCTCAAGCTGCTTACGGAGCATCCTCACGACCTCCTCTGTGCCTCGCAATTGTGCCAGACAGGACACGATTGCCATCGGCTTACGAACCTTGCTTAAACTTTTCTTATGGCTCTCGGTCAGGCTGTCCCACCAAGTCTGTCCTACCAAGTCTGTCCTATGCTGCCAGAAGCTGTTTCCTCATTTGCGCAAAATTCCGACCATAGGGGCCATCCTTTCCCCTTTAGGATCCCCTAAGCTCTTCTTCCCATACGGGACACTGTTCTGATCTATTGGTCGCTGCGACCACGGGCTCTTGTGGATGCATAAGGCATTCCATTGCCTCCATGGCCATCCCTACAATTACTTCTTTTCTACCGGAAATTTGGAACAAGGGGGAATAAAGCGGTGGTGCAAACACGGGTACGGCTGAAGCTATTTTCCGGTTTCCGCAACCCCCAAAAGTTTCACGCAACAAAATCTATTGCGTTTACCTTATATCCCTTTTACACACTTCCAAATTCTGGAGGTTTGATCGATACTGGTTTCGTTTGTGGTTTCTTTAACTTTGCCAAATTTGGATTCTAATTCAAACACTTTTGTGGGTTCTCTCGGAGTGACACGGTCACTTCTGGGTCGAGTCCCGTCAGATGTCGCCAATAACTGTTGCGTTTTCTTCTTTTACTCTTTCCTTTCTGTGGCTCAGTTCCAATTATGGCAATCAGTGAGTTTGCCCTTCTTTCTGTGTTATCTATATTCTGATGCTTAAGAGTCGCCAGGTATCAAATGATACCCCCACAAGGTTCAACCGGCTATCGATCAAAGAGTCAAACACCAGTTAGTTAGTTCAAGGTCAAGGGTACTTTATTTTCTCACAATTAGTCATGCAACATAAACACTACTAGATAACTACACCTATCGACTAAGACAACCTGTACTTAACTTCGGGCACCCAGCTTAGGTCAGAGAAACAGTGGCTGCTGTTCGATTCTGGATCTATCTGGTTCGAAGGGGTAACTGCTGCTCAGCTAGGCTCATCCGTCTGGTAGCGAGCGTTGAACTTGTACTTGCTTCTGGTGTTGCTGCAATTGGAGATGGCCGTGACCGGGGTACCAGGTCCAAGAGAGGACGAACATGTGGCAAACTCTTCTTCTTATACTTAGGGGTTTTCGAGCTCTTTTGGACGGTCCTTCAGTTTGGGCCCCACTAATTGAGTGATCCCTGATCACTCCGTTCGATTCCTAACCAATACGTGGGCGGGGATCTTGATGGCTGGGCGTGTCCCAAGTGGTCACTGACCCCGTTGTTTACGCTTCCCCTGAACAGGGAGTGGTGCCGAAATGTCTGGGACTGTACCGGTCGCTCGAGTACCAGTCCTTTCTCTTGGTGAAGATGGGCCATCAAATGCTAATCGACCCCATTAAAATGCTAATTGGTCGGAGTTTTGATACCGTCTGGACTTCTTGCTTGCAAATATACATTTCAGGCTCTGAGCTTGCCTGAGTCTTGGCTTGTCCATTTTATCCGCTAGGCTTTGCGAGTTTCTCTGTACCTAGTTGTAAGTGGCCATCCCAGATGGCTACAGTGCCATCAGTTAGTACCCCAGCTTTTGAGGTTTCGGGACTGAAGACGGCTTACGGAGCAAGATTCTAAAAAATGGGCTTTTCCTGACATAAAAGAGGGAAATTTCCTAGGGAGGCTGTGAATTCACTAACATTTCCCCATATCTTGGGGGAAGGGGGTGCGGAGGTGGAGCAGATAGATCCAACCATTGATTCGCTGGCCATAATTTCAACCACCGGTTCAAATGACTACTTCATTAGTCATTATTTTCTCTTCACCTATAATTCACCATTGGTTTGTATCCTGTAGAATTCTGACTTTCTCCTTCAATATTATGGTTATGATAGATAACAGCAAAGGATGCTTAGTAAAATCATATCTTTTTGGCAGTCTAGTAGCCCTTTCTTTTAATATGTGTAAGCATATTCTTACGCTGCTCTCTAATTTCTCTGATCACTTTTGCTTTAAATAGTTTCTCCTATTTAATTCAATTTTAGTTGCCCTCTCAATTCATTTTGAAGTCAACATATTTAGTTTACATTTCTTTTATTGGGCATATGCTGATTTAGCTATTATTCATCAATATGTGTATTATCAAGAGTTTTGTGTATACAGTGTATATGTTACACGATTACATCAATTCTCTCAGACTTCACTATTCTAATCTCTGTGATTGCTGGGACAATCAATCATGAAAAGGAGGCGTGAAAGGTTAATCGATAAATCAATTAAGAGATGTACAGACTACATTCGGGGTCGGATAGCTCAGTTGGCTGGTTCATGACGCAGAGCAACACAAACAGCTCGGGTTCAATTCCTGTACTGGCTGAGGTTATCCATGAAGGCAGGAGGTGTGGTGACCCTCAGGTTAAATCACTGCCAGTCAGCTCTGTCTCTCTCAAAGGGGAGAGCAGCCTATGGTCTTCTGGGACTATGGTGACTTTCAGGCTACAAACCAATAATGAAATTGCAGTGTCATTTTTCCAGATAGATGCCGGAATATATTCCTCCTACTCCCAAATGATTTGTGCAGCATTCCACTACAGCTAGAGTCTACGCAGTACTCTCTGCCCGGTCTCCATATGCAGGCATGGGCCTTAACTTACCTCTGGTTTAAAGGATGGGAAACTACCCATAATCTTGTATCATAAAACAAACAATGTAAATTACATAACAAATTAAATAACAGGTGAACAAAATCCCACGTTTCTTTGCAATCAAGAGCTACACTAAAACAGCAGGTTGACAGTGCAAGAAAAAGTCAGTTGCATATAGAATCTAATTATAAGTGAGTTTAAATGGTGGCCAGTTTATCTCATTTATATTATGGAACATTAGTTCAATGAACACCAAATTGGACAATAATCTTTTATTATTGTCACAAGTAGGCTTACATTAACACTGCAATGAGGTTACTGCGAAAATCCCCTAGTCGCCACACTCCGGCCCCTGTTCGGGTACACAGAGGGAAAATTCAGAATGTCCAATTCATCTAACAAGCACGTCTTTTGGGACTTGTGGGAGGAAACCGGAGCACCCGGAGGAAACCCAGGCCAACACGGGGAGAACGTGCAGACTCCGCACAGACAGTGACCCAAGCTAAATCGAACCTAGGACCCTGGCGCTGTGAAGCAACAGTGCGAACAACTGTACTACCGTATAACTATCACATTGAGAACAGGTAAAGAATGAAGATTATGCTTGAAAGTAGCTCATTTCAGTGAGGTGAAAGAGAAGTTATTCCATTTGAATTGGTTGGAAAGTCTTCTGGAACTCACAATCTAATTGTATTGATACAAAATTGATCATGTGCGTGGTTTCTGAATTGTCTGAAGGACCCAACTGCACGTAGTGAGATTCTCTGAAGATAACTTTTATTGAGAAGCAAATAAAGCAAGAACAGGTTACTTACTTCTGCACCAGAGCTGCTCTATGGATTATGGGCAAAGTTGCTTTCAATAGCATGAAGATTAATGTTTTTAAAGTTATTGAGATGACATGATCAATATCTGAAAATGAAAAGATTTATATGCAGTTTCCAAGTTGTGTATTTTCAAAGGAATTCGGTGTTCAATCAAGAGAAGTCATATGAAGTTTTGTAAAAACTGGGTAAAGCATTCATAGTTTTTATTGAGTGGAAAAGAATTCAGACACTGAAAATTAATGATAAGGGTATACATTTGTACACAGAGTTAGCAATAATTTGAAGGCTCATAAATATAACTATTTGTTCTGGTCACGTACCAGTTATAGAAAGGAGGCCTCACTCCATCATAAGACAGGTAAATATAGAAGCTCCCAGGACAAAGGAGCCAGATGAGTAATTGTGCAGACACCCACAAAGCAATGTCAAGGGTCTTTTATGATATGGAAAGTTTGGGATTTCAGAACTATTTCTTCAATATACATGTGAAAAGGTTCAGGAGCCAAAACAAAAGAGTGGCTCCATACCAATTACAGTACCATGTTGCTTGACTGTTAATGCTACCGCATAAACCCTGGATTGTTAATTGCAGAGTCCACATATTTTAAGAGGTTTTTGTGCCAGCTTCATCTGTTTTACTGACAGTTCTTAATTCTATTCAAGAGGAGCCAAAACAAATTTCAGCCCACAATAATTAATAAAATTGCAATTAATAGAACACAAGAGAAACACCGACAATACACCCTCTGCACCCTAACCAGCAGTAAATGGAGCCAAGCCTGCAAAACGTGACAGGAAATGTGAATGGAATATACTCAAAATTACAGATTATATCTTGGAGTTCAACACACCCTAGTGGTAAAATCTAAAACCACACAAGAAAACTTTTCATAGCATACATTGTCCAGTCAGACAGTTGGACCCCATCATTTCTTTAAGACCCACGTGTTATCTGTAGGTTAGTTCGATGTTTAACTGTATTCAGGTAGTGGGTAATAACAGGGAGATTTACCTGGGCTCACACATATGGGAGCGGCCAGAACTGTGACTGCAGGGTTGGAGATGCAGATATATAATGTGTATCTCTCCCAAAAAAAAACTGGTAAGTGGATAAAGTCTAGGCTCCAATTCGATCCTTCATTGCCTGGATTTTGGAGTTTGAACCCTGTGCCCCTATGCCTTCACTCATATGAAGAATTCATGTAAAATCAATCTGAGCAGCCTCACGGCACCGAGGATCCGGGTCTGGTCCCAGCCCCGGGTCACTGTCCATGTGGAGTTTGCACATTCTCCCCGTGTCTGCATGGGTCTCATCCCCACAACCCAAAGATGTGCAGGCTTGGTGGAATGCCCACACTAATTTGCCCTTAATTGGAAAAAGAAATTGGGTACACAAAATTTTTTTTAAAAATTTTTTTTAAAATCAATCTGGGCATAAAATACTGGCAAGAAAAGAGCAGATTTTATGAATTCATGCATAATCAAAATTATTAGGCATAAAATACTGCAGTGCTCACTGCACAATACCCCAACACAATACTGTTGTGCAAATTTGTACAAAGAGCATAAGAAACAGAAGCAGTAGGCCATTTGGTCCCTCAAGCCTGCACTGCCATTCCATAAGATCATAGCTGCTCTGATCTTGGCCTCAAACTCTATTTCCCCGTCCATCTCAGCCTTGAACATATTCAACCATGGCCTCCACAGCTCCCTGTGGTAGAGAGTTCCAAAGATTCAGACGCCATCTTCAAATGGCGACTCCTTGTTCTGAAACTATGTCCCTAGTTCGAGATTTTCCCATGACGAGAAATAACCTCTCAGCATCTACTCTGTCAAGACCCCTCAGAACTTTGTGTCTCAACGGACCATCTCTCAATAGTGTTCAATTCTGGTCGCCACACTACCAGAAGGATGTATAGTGTTCAATTCTGGTCGCCACACTACCAGAAGAATGTGGAGGCTTTAGAGAGGGTGCAGAAGAGATTTACCAGAATGTTGCCTGGTATGGAGGGCATTAGCTATGAGGAGCGATTGAATAAACTCGGTTTGTTCTCACTGGAACGAAGGAGGTTGAGGGGAGACCTGATAGAGGTATACAAAATTATGAGGGGCATAGACAGAATGGATAGTCAGAGGCTTTTCCCCAGGGTAGAGGGGTCAATTACTAGGGGGCATAGGTTTAAGGTGAGAGGGGCAAGGTTTAGAGTAGATGTACGAGGCAAGTTTTTTACGCAGAGGGTAGTGGGTGCCTGGAACTCGCTACCGGAGGAGGTAGTGGAAGCAGGGACGATAGGGACATTTAAGGGGCATCTTGACAAATATATGAATAGGATGGGAATAGAAGGATACGGACCCAGGAAGTGTAGAAGATTGTAGTTTAGTCGGGCAGCATGGTCGGCACGGGCTTGGAGGGCCGAACGGCCTGTTCCTGTGCTGTACATTTCTTTGTTCTTTGTATTCCTCTAAACACCAATGAGTATTAATTTTAGCTATTCAATGTTTCCTCATAAGACAAACTCCTTATCCCAGGAATCAACATAGTGTGCCTTCGCTAAACTGCCTCCAATGCCTTAAATAAGGAGACCAAATGGTAAACAGTACTCTAGGTGTGGTTTCACCAATGTCCTGTACAGTTGTAGCAACACCTTCCTACTTCTATACTCCAACCCATGAAAAAAAGCCTAACATTCCATTTGCCTTTCTAATTAATTTCAGTATCTGAATGCTAAACTTTTGCATTTCACGTAGGCTCCTCTGTTGCAGTATTCTGCATTCTCATTCCATTTAATTTAATATTCGGCATTTCAGGCGGCAGGGTGGTTAGCATTGCTGCCTAACGGTGCCGCGAACCTGGGTTTGATCTCGGCCCCGGGTCACTGTCCGTGTGGAGTTTACAAATTCTCCCCATGTCTCACCCCCACAACCCAAAGATGTGCAGGGTAGGTGAATTGGCCAGGCTAAATTGCCCCTTAATTGGAACAAAAAATGAATTGGGTAATTTAAAATTTATTTTAAAAATATTCAGCATTTCGATTCTTCCTAACAAAATGAATACCTCATGTTTTCCCACATTATGCTGCATTTGCCTAATTTTTGCCCACTTAATTAACCTATCAATTTCCTGTTGCAGATTCTGTCCTCCTCACAACTTGTTTTCTTGTCTATCTTTGTATCATCAGCAAATTTGACTACATTACTCATTTCCTTCATCCATTTCATTAATAGGCGGCACGGTAGCACAGTGGGTAGCACTGTTGCTTCACAACTCCAGGGTCCCAGGTTCGATTCCCGGCTTGGGTCACTGTCAGTGTGGAGGCTGCACGTTCTCCCCGTGTCTGCGTGGGTTTCCTCTGCATGCTCCGGTTTCCTCCCACAAGTCCCGAAAGACGTGCTTGTTAGGTAATTTGACATTCTGAATTCTCGCTCTGTGTACCCGAACCGTCGCCGGAATGTGGCGATTAGGGGCTTTTCACAGTAACTTCATTGCAGTGGTAATGTAAGCCTACTTGTGACAATAAAGATTATTAAAAAGTTGAGACCCCATCACTGATCCCTGTAGCGCTCTAGTTACAGTTTGCCAACCTGAAAATTACCCATTTATCCTAAGTTAATCCTCTACGGATGCTAACATATTACCCCTAACACTATGACCTCTTATCTAGTGCAATAATGTTTTATGTGGCACCTTATCAAATGGCTTCTCGAAATCCAAATACATTGCCCAGCTACCTGTTCTCCTTTATCTACCCTGCTTATTGCAACCTCAAAGAACTCTAATAAATTTGTCAACATGATTTCCCTTCCATAAAACCATGATGACTCTGCTCTATGGTATTATGATTCTCCTTCCTTCCTCACACTCGTTCCTTAGTAATGAATTACAGAAATTTTCCAATGACCGATATTAGGCTAACTGGTCGAGTTTACTGTTTGCGGTCATTACATCTGCATTTTCCTAAAACCTGTCAAAATCTCGGGAATTTTGGAAGATTACAATCAATAAATACATCCACTATCTCTGCAGCCATTTCTTTTAAAACCCTAGGATGCAGGAGGTCAGGTCAAGGGGACTTGTCAGCTTTTAGTCTCAATAGGTTGCCAATGATTGTTTTAAGTTCCTTCCTCCCTGTTGCCTCCTGATCTTCGACTGTTATTTGGGTGTTTTTAGTGCTTTCTACCAAGAACATAACATTTGTTCAAAGTCCCTGGGCTGGATTCTCTGTTTCTGAGACTAAGTGTTGACACAGGGGCAGAACTTGTGGACTTTCACAACAGCAAAACTGGCACCTAACCTGGACCAATTCAGCGATTCTGGAGGGGCTAGCACCGCCGCCACGTGGATCACAATCCATTCCAATGGAAAACGGGCCGGATTCGCCGGGTCCATGATTGACACTCGGGAGGCTGACAAGCTGAAACCACATACACACATTACAATCCCCACACACACTCATCTCAGCCAACAAGATGGCACTAGTTGTGCTGGAGCGCACCCATATAGCTGATGGGTCGGCTGAGGCCAGAGGACACTTAGGAGGGTGGCCTGAGGGGACACCTATATGACCCTTGGCCCCAAGTTCACAAGTGGGCTATCAGCGGCGTGTGCAGCTGCATGGCTGCCTTGCTGGCTGCGGCAATGGTGTTCTGTTCCCGTCCAACCTGACCCCACAGCCCTCCTCCGGGTCACCCCTCCGCTACTCCCCCCGGCCCTGGCAGAAACCTCCCGGCCAGTGGCACAACTGTCAGCAAACTATGGCGAAGTTGGGACACTTTCCGTACCCCCTCTCTCTTCCTCAGCAGCCGCCATCCCGGTTTCACAATTTTTAAAGGCACAAGTGAACCGCGCTATCGGGAACTCGGCCCATTGGAGGCGGAGAATACCAGATCGGGTCCACTAATGATATGCAAATGGGGTTTACTGTACTTGCATTCTGGATTGCACTGATGCTGCTGTCGAGGTGATGGAGAATTGCGATTTGGAGTCAAATTGGTGCCCGCCACAATTTTGGTGTCGGAACCTATTCTCCGCCCAGTCGTGTTTCCCGATTTTGCCATCAGCCAACCGAGAATCCTGCCCCTCTCTCTTCCTTTTTTCCCCATTATTAACTCACCAGGGCAGTGGGGGGTAAAGGTTGACATGTATTAAAAGGTGCAGGGGTGTACCTCTGATAGTTACAAAGGTCGCACAGAGGCTGCCTCACCTTCCCCAACCATCTCCAGCCCGACACCAGCCGGCGCTGCTAAAGCCAAGGCGTGGGCCTCCCATTGGAGTGGGTAAAATAGTGGCAGGGGTGGGATGGAGCACTTTAGTGGTCATTGATTGGCCCGTTAAGGGCTTCAACAGGCCCAAGGGTGGACTGGCCACCTGATGCATTCAACACCTTCACAATTTAAGACATGTTGTGGGTGGGACGGCCACTTGCTGGATTTTTTGAGCCCCCTTGCCTTCAAACCCATCGGCAGAGTGTAAAATGCAGCCCCAAGATCCCCCCGCCATCAATCACACCTGTGCCTACTCACCGACATTGGCTCCTGGTGAAGCAATGCCTCAATTTTAAAATTGTCATCCTTGGGAGTCCGTGATGTGAGCGTGGACGTTGTTGCTTTTCACAAGCTCCGGCTCTGATCATCCTTTAATCCTTTATTTTATCCTGGTGAACATTTCATATTTGCTTACTCTTGGGTTACATGGCTCACACTATGCCCTCGGAGGTTCCTGATTGGTGCTTTTGCAAAGAGCCAAGATAAATAGTAAAAATCGTTAGTTCGTGGCAGTCGGAATGGGGCCCAACTTGTAGTGGGGTAGTTGCTGCTGAGCGGGGTCTCCCTTCGGTGGTGCTGCGTGTGTCTGGATGATGGCCACCATCAAAAATGTTGTCTTGGTTGAAGGCTCTGCGATGCAGGTCATCAGAGCTCACTTCGAGGAATTGCAGGGTGCAGTTGCGAGAGCAGTGGAGGCGCATGAGAGAGTTCTTGAACTCGAAGTACACTTTCCCTGGTGAGGGGCCGCCTTTGCATCCTCGAGATCATACTGCATGGTGTGCCGTTTATCCTGATGGGCAGGATGTGCTTGTGGGCTTGGTCCCTGGAGAGAGGCCAGAGCCGAGTCCCCAATTGGGTTCGAAACTTGACTGCCATATTTTGGTCATCGTGATTTGGAGGTTGGGTGCATTAGATTCGATGGAGCATAACAAATCCGATCCTTGCGGCTAGGGGGTGGCTGGGCCCACTGATTGATGGTCCTGTACCATTCTATTCTCTATCCTAGTCCTAATGGATTGGGGGGGCTGAGCGGGTCGGGTTGCGCCCCGCTCCGTTCCTCCCCACACAGCCAGGGCCTAGGCTGTGGATTGCCTGAGCGTCCGAATGACAGCATGGTGGGAGTGATGGTGCCTCGTGCTTCGATCGTTTGAATCTTTGAGAGATCCTGATGAGTGCTTGCTGATCCTGGCTTAGCCTTTCCTTCTCGTGCAATGTGTATGGTGTCTTTATCCTGTAATTTACCCTGCAATCTTCTATAATCCTGAACGTTACTCTCTTGTAATTCTGTTGTTGATTATTTAATGTTGTCCTTTCTCCTGCAAGGGAGTGTAAGGTGTTAGTGTGATGGTGGGTGTGAATGATTATCCTGTTCAAGCAAAATCATGTTGAGTTGATCATGTGAAATATGATCTGGAATTTTTGCTATGTCTTATAATCCTGCGGTTATGGTAGGGAAACATTTTGATTTCATCACCGCCTATCTTGTTTATAAGGATGAGTTTATAAGGTGAAGGGTGGATGGTTGGAGTTGGTAGGGTTAGTCCAGTCATCACTGTGATTGATGATAGCCCCCCCAGTTCAAGCTAATCCATGTTGGGTTTTTCTCTTTGTGATTTTGTAAAACATTTTTTGGGGTGTTTCAATTTAAGAATCCGTGCCTATAATCTCGGGTGGCACGGTAGCACAGTGGTTAGCACTGCTGTCTCACAGCGTCAGGGTCCAAGGGTCAATTCCCGGCTTGGGCACTGTCTGTATGTTCTCCCCGTGTCTGCGTGGGTTTCTTCCGGGTGCTCCGGTTTCCTCCCACAGTCCAAAGATGTGCTGTTAGGTGAATTGGACATTCTGAATTCTCCCTCAGTGTGCCCGAACAGGTGCCGGAATGTGGCGACTAGGGGATTTTCACAGTAACTTTATTGAAGTGTTAAGCCTCCTTGTGACACTAATAAAGATTATTATTCTTATTGATTGCCTGGGCAAATTTAGTATCCTGGGGAGGACTGGATTCCTTCTGGCTCCTGAGGTTGAGCCTTCTTTCATTTGGGTCTCTCTCTGTGGACGTCTTTTGAGTTATTAGAACAAGATGATTTAATTTTGGGATACGCTGAGGTGGGATTGGCTAATTGTGGTTGGACTATTGAGGGAAGGGTTTGCCATTGTTATCCTTTCTGTGATATAGGTCATTGTGGGTCATTTTGGGCGTCTCTCCCCTGGAAAACATTTCTTTCTCTCTTCATCTGGGTGAGCAGGGTGATGTTTCTAATCCTGGCCTGGTCCGTTGGTCTGAAGGACGTTCCCCTGGTTGCACGGGGGAGGAGGGAATCGGCACTCCCTCCCAGGACACCCAATTGTTGGAGGTCCTGATGATTCTTCTTTTTGGGTTGGAGTCCCCGCCGGGCTGGAGTGATTATCCTTTTCTTCATAGTATTAATGGGGATGGGACTTGCCCTGGATGGGGTGGGAGAGATATGGGTTCGGCTGGGGGGGAAGGATGTGCTGGGCTAGCCAGGTCTGGCGCTGTGGCTTATATCTTGTTGCCTCTGGGGGCTTGGGGTGTCCCTCTTTGAGGATGTTTGTTGGGGGCATCCTGGGTGGTTAGGGTTTGCTTCTTCGGTGCACAGGGTCTGAGAATGAGGGGTCTCATTAACTTGATAGAGTTTTTCGAAGAGGTCACAGAGATGATTGATGCAGGTAGGGCAGTGGATGTTGTCTATATGGACTTCAGTAAGGCCTTTGACAAGGTCCCTCATGGCAGACTGGTACAAAAGGTGAAGTCACACGGGTTCAGGGGTGAGCTGGCAAGATAGATACAGAACTGGCTAGGTCACAGGAGGCAGAGAGTAGCAATGGAAGGATGCTTTTCTGATTGGAGGGCTTTGACTAGTGGTGTTCCGCAGGGATCAGTGCTGGGACCGTTACTGTTCGTAGTATATATAAATGATTTGGAGGAAAATGTAACTGGTCTGATTAGTAAGTTTGCAGATGTCACAAAGGTTGGTGGAATTGCGGATAGCGATGAGGACTGTCAGAGGATACAGCAGGATTTAGATCGTTTGGAGACTTGGGCGGAGAGATGGCAGATGGAGTTTAATCCGGACAAATGTGAGGTAATGCATTTTGGAAGGTCTAATGCAGGTAGGGAATATACAGTGAATGGTAGAACCCTCAAGAGTATTGACAGTCAGAGAGATCTAGGTGTACAGTTCCACAGGTCACTGAAAGGGGAACACAGGTGGAGAAGGTAGTCAAGAAGGGAAGCGCCATGCTTGCCTTCATTGACCGAGGCATTGAGCATAAGAATTGACAAGTCATGTTGCAGCTGTATAGAACCTTAGTTCGGCCACACTTGGAGTATAGTGTTCAATTCTGGTCGCCATCCTACCAGAAGGATGTGGAGGCTTTAGAGAGGGTGCAGAAGAGATTTACCAGGATGTTGCCTGGTATGGAGGGCATTAACTATGAGGAGCGGTTGAATAAACTCGCTTTGTTCTCACTGGAACAACGGAGGTTGAGGGGCGACCTGATAGAGGTCTACAAAATTATGAGGGGCATAGACAGAATGGATAGTCAGAGGCTTTTCCCCAGGGTAGAGGGGTCAAATACTAGGGGGCATAGGTTTAAGGTGCGAGGGGCAAGGTTTAGAGGAGATGTACGAGGCAAGCTTTTTTTACACAGAGGGTAGTGGGTGCCTGGAAATCGCTGCCGGAGGAGGTGGTTGAAGCAGGGATGATAGTGACATTTAAGGGACATCTTGACAAATACATGAATAGGATGGGAATAGAGGGATACAGACCCAGGAAGTGTAGACGATTTTAGTTTAGACGGGCAGCATGGTCGGCACAGGCTTGGAGGGCCGAAGGGCCTGTTCCTGTGCTTTACTTTTCTTCGTTCTTTGATGTGCAGTTCTATGCTTGGTAGATAGCCAGTTGTTCCCTTTGGGGGTGGGATATCTTTTTGGTTGATTGAGTGACCTATTCTCTTCTCTTCTTCATTGGTGGTTTCTTTTTCTTGGTATGTGCTAGGATAATATGGAGCCTGAGTTGGGTCCTGATCTCTTGTTATCTATCCTGTGGCTTAGTTTGGTTGTTCAAGCCTTTCCTTCCTATTTCTTCTTCCTTTCTTGGGAGGCTCTGAAGGTTCGATCACATTCTGAACATGTTACCACTGGTCCTCTCTGCATAATAGTGTGGAATGATGTTAGTTCTGCACTGGGCCATTAGTTTGGGGTTAAGTTGCATTGTGTGGTATATATGCAACCGCCCTTAGAACTGGGGTTTTCATGCATTTTCTTTATTTTTGTAATGGTAGATATGAAGAATCTGTGCTTGGCTCCTACATGGATACTGATGGGTCTGGTATCGGGGGAGAAGAGGCTTTGGTGTTGCTGGAATTTGGGGGAGATGTACGTTGGTGCGCACTTAAACACGGTGTGGATATCTTGTAGTAATTGCGGGCTGACGCCGCAAAGAGGGGTGCGCACTACTTTACCATGTTTTTTACGACCTCATCTTGTTTCTCTCTCGGATTCTGGTGGGGCTGCATGGGTACTTATTTATGTTTAGTGATTGTGCTGAGCCAGTTGTGATTTGTTCTCCTGTCTCACCCTGTCTGCACTCCTGTATGCTGAGCCATCTTTTTTATAGACCCTTGCTTATGGCAATGTTTTATTTTGAAATTTAGCTGCGTTATTCTTTAAAATGTAAAACTTCAATAAATATACTTTTTTTAAAAAATTCTCATCCTTGTTTTCAAATCCCACCAGGGCCTTACCCCTCCCTATCTCTAATCTCCTCCAGCCCCACAATCCTCCAGCGATTCAAGGCGGCAGTTCACCACCACCTTCCGAAGGGCAATTAAAGATCGACAACAAACACTGGTCTTACGAACGACACACATATCCCATGAAAGAATAAAAAAGACGAATCACTGCAATCCTCCTAGCTGGCCTTGAGCATCCCCGATTTTGATGAATCCACCATTGGTGGCCATGTCTTAAGTTGCCTGGACCTAAGCTCTGGAATTCCTTCCTAAACCTCTCAGTCCCTCTACCCCACTCTTGTCCTTTGACCGAGCATTTTGTCATCTGTCCTTATATCTCCTTATGTGGCTTGCTGTCATATTTTGTTTTCTAATGCTCCTGTGAAATATCTTGTGATGTGTTACTTTCCAATTTTAAACAGTTAAGTTCTATGCCATTGTGTTTGCCTCTTCGGAAAATAATTCCACGTCAGTATAGTGTAGATTGACTGTTCATCGAAATGTTACAGAACATATAATGCCATACCATTTGCTCACAGCAAAGCCACTTATTGGGTATTATTCAGAATGAGTATGAAAGATAATCTTATTACAGAATATGTGCTTCAAAAGTAATGAAACCTTTGAAACAAACTTGTGAATATTTGTCATTTGAAGCAAGGTGTACTTGAGATTTCTAGTCTTGTTTCAGAACTCTGTCTCATTCACAGTACCTACTGCAATGAAGCAATGTAGGTAAAAGGCAGTCACTGACCTGCATGTTCCTTAGGAGCTGGAAGATCTCCATTGTTCTTGAAACAATGTCTTGCACTGTCTCTTGGCCAATTCGACAGAGAGAAGCTGTATTAACTTCACGTCCAGCCTGGGCCTGGGGCCCAGAAAATGCTCCAGGCATCCCGGCACCAGGCACTGGGGGCGTTGCCATGACTCCCTTGCTTCTGACACGACAATGATGTGAAATTCTAGCAGAAAGGATTGTGCACAAACAAGAAGACAGGAATATTTCAAATGTTGCCACCTTAGTAAAGAGATTAAGAATGCTATATACATGCGTTGCATAAAATTTTAATTAATTTGTTTAGCGACTGGTAAAGCATAAAAACTTTTTCATATAATTCCAGTAGGTCAGAATAAAAGTTGTGCCACACTCAGCAGGTTCAGATGATGCCATTAACTGATAGAGAAACACTCAATGTTTGGAACGATACCAGAATCCCATGTGTGCTGGTGCATCACCAAACCATCCCTTGAGGCTTATTATCCAGATGCACAAATGCTATTTCATTCTCATTTGTTAACCACACATGGAGACCTTCCAGCTGCTGCCTGTGTGATCAAGGTCTACCTTTCCTGAGTCAATGAATTTCAAATGGGTGCTGTTTGGTGACATAAATGTTTGCACATATTCAGATTTACATGCAAGGACTTAACTATTTTAGACGATAAAAGAATCAATATTTTACTGAGAAATGAAGGGTCTTAGAACAGTACAGTTCGAGTATCCTTTATCCGTAATTCCCAAAAGTGAACACACCCAAAAACCGCACTTTGCTTTAACCTCATCAACCTTTAGCATCTATGACCCCAGCCACCACGAACTTCGCCGATTATACCCGACCGTCAGCGTGAGAAGTCTAGATTTATTTGTCTGCACGGTTTACCTTGCAAACCGTCATCTACAAGCAGACTCGCAAATGGTGCCACCGGTGGAAACTTATTACAGGTATCCTGTATTTATTATTCAGTAGCCCACCTTACTTTTTCAGGTACTTAATTTATTTTAGACTATATAGCAAGCCTAGGCTTCGGCCACTGTAATGTAAGTCGGCCTAGAGGCTTATGTGGTATCCGAAAAGGGAAATGATCTGAAATCCAAAACTTAATTGGCCCCGAGGGTTTCGGGTAAAGGATACTCAACCTGTAGCATGTCAGAGTTTGAAAAAGAATTATTGGCAAGCATGCTAGAGTTAAAAGAAACATAAAGGCATGTTTTCTTATTTTCACGGTGGTGCGGTACACAGGCACATGAAAGAGTGAGCACTGCCTATATTTGCGTCATCAGCAAATTTAGCAACCATACATTCAGTCCCTCCACCCAAGTCATTAATATATTATAAATAGTTAAAGCCCCAGCACTGATCCCTGTGGCACTCCACGAATTTGCCAACCTGAAAATGACCCAATTATCCCTCTCTGCTTCCCGTTAGCTAATCAATCCTCTATCCATGTTAATAGATGCTCCATGATCTCCTATTTTGTGTAGAAGCCTTTGATGTGGCACCTTATCGAATGTCTTTTGGAGATCCAAGAACACCATATCTACAGGTTCTCCTTTATCCATATTACTTCCTCAAAAAACAGTAATAAATTAGTCAAACATGATTTCCCTTTCATTAAACCATGTTGGCACTGCTTGATTATATTAAGATTTTCTAAATGCCCTGCTGTAGCCTCCTTAATAATAGATTCAGCATTTTCCCTATGACTAATGTTAGGCTAACTGGCTGGTAGTTTCCTGTCTCTATTCTTTCTGGAATAGAGGGGTTATATTTGCTATTGAATATCAATCTTTATTAGTGTCACAGGTAGGCTGACATTAACACTGCAATGAGGTTACTGTGAAAATCCCCTAGTCGCCACACTCTGGCACCTGTTCGGGTACACTGAGGGAGAATTCAGAATGTCCAATTCACCCAACAGCACGTCTTTCAGGACTTGTGGGAGGAAACCCCATGCAGACACGGGGAGACTCCACACAGACAGTGACCCAAGCTGGGAATTGAACCCGGGTCACTGGCGCTGTGAAGCAACAGTGCTACCCACTGTGCTACCGTGCTGCCCTCCCAATCTGATGTGTCCTTTCCAGGATCGAGTAAATTTGGGCACATTACCAGCAAATCAGCTCCAATCTGAGCAGCCACTAATTTTAAGACTGTTAAGATGAAGTCCATCAGGTCCTGGAGACATGCCAGTCTTCAGTTCTAAGCTTTCTCTGTGCTCTTTCCCTGGTGATTAGAATTATTTTAATTTCCTCCCTCCCTTTCATCTCTTGATTTATGAGTATTTCTGGGCTGCTGCTTGCGTCATCTGTCTTCCAAAATGAAGATGGGCATAGCATGGAGAGACCACGCCCCCCCTTTTTTCCGCAGTAAAGGAGGTAGGTTTAAAGAGCCCAGTAAAACTGACAGGCCAGGATAAGATAAGTGTCGAGATAAGTGCACAGAATCTGTGGCGGGGGGCCTTAGCCAGATCCACAAGGTTAGATCCATGCAGCTGGAGTCAGGGGGTGCAGTCAGGTGAGAGTTTGGGAATACCATGGGAGTTCATTAGTTTGGGGGGGGAGAAGAGACATCAGAGCCCGCGGGGTGTGTCACGTACGGGACCTGGCCTGGGTGTTTAAAATAGTTACACTGAAATTAGAAGTGGTTTTATTTCTTCTAACTCTTCCAGAGTAATAATTGGTGCAAAGCTGGGAGAGCTACCTGAAGTTAGCAATTTAAATCACTTTGTTGGATGATTCCCAGTGCAACGTTAGCACTTCTGGACAATTCCCCCGTGAATTCTAACCTGGGAACGTCCGAGGAGGATTCCCCAGTGCATCTCTGGAGTTCCCCCCAAATTCAATGCCTTGGAGCCTGAAAGTTATGGGCCTTTAGGTAGTTATCAGCAAAGTTGGATATAAGGTACTCTATTATGACTTATGCACATACACACAAAATATATCACGTTTGCACACATCTATCTGTGTGGACTACATTCAAACCCATCATATTCCCAACTGTCAAGGATTTTGTTCACAGAATCACAGAACGCCATTCAGTCCATCATGACTATACTGCCTCTTTGAAAGAGCAGCTGTGCATATCCAATATGTTCACTTTTTGTCTGTAACTCTAAATTCCTCATTCTCAAATACCAGCCCAATTTCTTTTTACATATATCGATGGAACAGTCCCACCCCTTTTCCAGGTATAGCATTCCAGTTCGCAACAACTCAGAATTATTATAATCTATTAGGCCATATTATACATACTAGCTGGTACGTTTTTCACGCAGAGAGTGGTGGATGCCTGGAATGTGCTACCAGAGGATGTGGTGGAAGCAGGCACATTAGCAACATTTAAGAGGCAACTGGACGGGTACATGAATAGGGAGGAAATGGAGGGATACGGACCGAGGAAGGGCAGAAGTTTTTTTTTTTAGTTAGGGCATCATGATCGGCACAGGCTTGGAGGGCCAAAGGGCCTGTTAGTGTGCTGTACTTTTCTTTGTTCTAGTTGTGATTTTGTTTTTTAGGAATACAGATTTTCCTGTCAAATGTTTCATGGCATTTCCATAAAGCAAGATTCTTGATCAGGCCATCACACACTTTTATTTGATCCGTCCTTTCAGAGGATAAGAATTACAGTAAGTTACCTACTGACTGTTACATGGACTCACCGAATGCCTACTTATGTCACATAAGTAGATCAAGTACAGTACCACCATAGTCTAGAACCATGAATAGATTCCCAGAACTAATACTTACTGACAATTTAAAGGGCACAGATCAGCACGGGGACTAGAATTAATATACCAGACAGCACAAAAATAAACTATAAATTTTCCAAGGGGTAAATTAGCCTTTTCAACGTTATGGTGCAGAGTGAAAATTAAAAGTTACTTTTCCTCAGCCAAGAAATGCAATAATACTCTAGGCAATGCTTTTTCTTTCAGTCCCTCCTGCAGACTGCTTCAATGTTCACTTTCTCTCTGCTACATTGCAAAGTGCTGAACAATGGTGAGTTTGAAATAAAATACGAGGCAGAATCTTAAAACTTGAAATAGTCAACTTCCATATATCTGGCCAATGATAATCAATCCTTATACACCATAACTACCGACTTGGAGTTGCTGCCATAGCATATGATTGTGAGCTTCATTAAGTCATAGGCATCATCCCATAAATCAAAATCAGCATTAATGAAGCCATGTGGCTCCATTTTTAACTACCTGACACTTACTTCCATTAATCTCCCTGGCTTCCAAGTAGAGTGTCATCCTGCTCGCCACTTATATTTCTAGCTCGCCCCTCTGCCAATGAAACCATTACAGGTCTCAGAGACTGACTGTTCATACAAGTACCTTGACAGCTTTCCCAGTTCCAACGTTGCAATTATCAAGTGCTGAACTTGGTGGTCATGTTCTCTGCTGAACCTCCACTATCCTTGCTACATCCACTGATTCCTTGTGCCCCAGGAAACTTCAAGACACACTTCCTACCTTTCAAATTCCATTTTGAGTTCCTATCAGCTCACCCAACCAGAATATACCCATTCTTGCAACTCCAGATTATGCTTCATTACTGGCACCCCTGCCCATGTTTGGCAACTTCTCACATCACTATAAAAGTGTGAATCTTTTAATCAGTGGAGATAGTGACACAGTGGTAATGTAACAAAACTAGCAAACCAGAAGCCTAGGCTAGGGCATGGTTTCAAATCCCACTGTAGCAACTGGTGGAACTTAAATTGAGTTAATTAAAAAAAACCTGGAATTGAAAGCTAGTCTCAACAATGATGACCATGAAACTAATATTGTTGGTCATAAAAACCCATGTGGTTCACTAATGTCTTTTAGGGAAGGAAATCTGCCATTATTACCTGGCCTACACATGACTCCAGATCCACAGTAATGTGATTAGCACTGCTGCCTCATGGCGCTGGGGGCCTGGGCTCAATCGCAGCACCGGGTCACTGTCTGTGTGGAGCTTGCACATTCTCCCCGTGTCTGCCTGGGTTTCATCTCCACAACCTAAAAGATTTGCAGGGTAGGTGGATTGGCCATGCTAAATTGCCCCTTAATTGGAAAAGAATAATTGAGTACAATTTAAAAAAAAAATTAAAAGGATTGTGGTTGACTCTTAACTTCTCTTTAGGACAATTACTGCAGACGACACTAAGATAAGTGGTAAAGCAAAAAGTGCAGAGGATACTGGAAGTCTGCAGAGGGATTTAGATAGGCTAAGTGAATGGGCTAGGGTCTGGCAGATGGAATACAATGTTGACAAATGTGAGGTTATCCATTTTGGTAGGAATAACAGCAAAAGGGATTAATATTTAAATGATAAAATATTAAAACATGCTGCTGTGCAGAGAGACCTGGGTGTGCTAGTGCATGAGTCGCAAAAAGTTGGTTTACAGGTGCAACAGGTGATTAAGAAGGCAAATGGAATTTTGTCCTTCATTGCGCATTGCTAGAGGGATGGAGTTTAAGACTAGGGAGGTTCTGCTGTAATTGTATAAGGTGTTAGTGAGGCCACACCTGGAGTATTGTGTTCAGTTTTGGTCTCCTTACTTGAGAAAGGACGTACTGGCACTGGAGGGTGTGCAGAGGAGATTCACTATGTTAATCCCAGAGCTGAAGGGGTTGGATTACGAGGAGAGGTTGAGTAGACTGGGACTGTACTCGTTGGAATTTAGAAGGATGAGGGGGGGATCTTATAGAAACATATAAGATTATGAAGGGAATAGAAAGGATAGATGCGGGCAGGTTGTTTCCACTGGCGGGTGAAAGCAGAACTAGGGGGCATAGCCTCAAAATAAGGGGAAGTAGATTTAGGACTGAGTTTAGGAGGAACTTCTTCACCTAAAGGGTTGTGAATCTATGGAATTCCTTGCCCAGTGAAGCAGTAGAGGCTCCTTCATTAAATGTTTTTAAGATAAAGATAGATAGTTTTTTGAAGAATAAAGGGATTAAGGGTTCTGGTGTTCGGGCCGGAAAGTGGAGCTGAGTCCACAAAAGATTAGCCATGATCTCATTGAATGGTGGAGCAGGCTTGAGGGGCCAGATGGCCTAATCCTGCTCCTAGTTCTTATGTTCTAATTAGGGATGGACAATAAATACTGGCCTTGTCAGTGATGCCCACATCCCATCAACAAATAAAACAATTATGACCCTGTCCTTTGGGATTTTCTTCCAAAACGACATTGCCCTATCTCTCTTTCGCCTTCAAAAACCTCGTAAAAGCAAATCACTTATTCCTTTAATTTTTACTTGTCCATATCTGGCACTGTAAAGTAAAATAAATGTTCTTTTCTATGACAAACATTATACTGATGCCTAAAACTAATAACAATCTTGATTTGATTAAATGAAAATAGTCAGAATTAAAACAACCAGTATCTCCTCTCAGGTAAAAGATCATTAAATGTGTTTTTTAAATCCTACTTGCTTTTCAACTATTTTCATGGACCTGCTTCCAGCATGGTCTTGCATGTAGCAGTGACTTGCTTCTCATGAGCTTTAATTAATGTGCAGCCTGGGAAATTAGAAGGTAGGAGGCAGCAGACGCCAAACACATACTTCCTGTAGAAATGCTGTGTATCGAGGCCAAACAACAGGCATTCCTCAAGGGGTTTATCATTGCCTGAGAAACCGGGTCAGAAAGACTTAGCAAAAGCTATCTATAATTAAAATTGTGTCACTGGCAATTTAATGCTGATCTGACAGGGTCTATTGGAAGGCTCTGTCAGCATTTCACGTGCAATTCCGCTAAGATTGTGTGAGCTGCTTCGCTGGCCCTGGGCTGCTGTGAAAGTTGCTCCTCAGGCAGTCACGAAAGAAGTATGAACGAACTGCACCCCGGGGCAAAGAAAAAAGGTGAACTTTACCTTTTAGCAAAGGGAATATAGACAGGCTCTTGTTTCTTTATAATTAACAATGTATAAAATTTGCAGCTTTGAAAAAAATGTCATTATGGAGCTGTTAATGCTGGAATTACAATCCTAACGTATGTGTTCACAAGTATGCCTGACCGCAGCTTACACAGAACAGTGAAGCCACCAGTTCATCACACCGCAAAAAAAACGCTTTTAATGGAAACATTACTTTAAGAAAAAGATCCAAACCGTTGGATAGGTTGACACCAACAGAAATATTCTCCCCGACAAATGCTACACGAACTCCTTTACTTCACAATACTCGCAAATCGTGGAACTTTTGAAAAATAAATGATGTTGGCATCTGTCTAAATGTCATCCCTTCAGCCATGATAACAAGCCCAAAGGCCGACCGCAGCATGAAGCAGCACAGATGCTTGGATCAAAACTCCGTCTCAATGTTGGAACGTTATTCGTTTCAATACTCACAACCCAACCTCATGCCAGTTTCCCAATGCTCAGGAAAGAGCCCCAACCGCAGCTCATTGACACACACTGAAGTGGGAGAGAACCAGAACTGCAGCCCGCGCCTGCGCACACACCGGACTGCCAGGAATCGCACCTGCGCACAGAGTCACGGACAGCCTGAAACTGCGCCTGCGCACAGAGCACCAGACCGCTGCTGCGCACAAACGGCAGCCTGAGCCCGTACCTGCGCACAGACTGGGTGGTCTGAGCCCACGACTGCGCACAGAACTCAATACCGTGCCTGCGCAGATTGTCTGCGAGTGCGCCTGCGAACAGAACCCCAGATTGCGCCTGCGCACATACCGGACAACCTGACGTCACGCCTGCCCTCAGAGTCCCAGACTGCGCCTGCGCGTAGGCGGGGTAGCCTGAGGTCACGCCTGCTCAAAGAGACTCAGACTCCGCTGCGCGTGCAGACCGGACAGCTTGACATCGCGCCTGCGCACAGAGCCGCAGACCGCCCATGCGCACGCAGACCGGGCAACCTGAGATGCCGTCTGCACTGCATCCGCGCAAGAGCTGTGTGAGTGTCAGGCGAGAGCAAAGTGAAAGGCTGGGGATTTGCTTCAGCCACCTAGAGAAAAGAGTAATGGATATCAATAAGAGAGTTCGAATTACTGCGGATGCTGGAATCTTGAACAGAAAATGCTGGAGGACATTCTCAGCAGGTCTGACAGCACCTGTGGAGAGAGAAGGGAACTAACATTTCGAGTCTGGCTGACTCTTCCTCAGAGCTCCAGCCCCACGGATAACCTCGCGATGCTCCACTTCTCCAATTCCACCCTAAACACATTAAAGAAGCCATTCCCTATGGACAGGCCCTCCATACACATCCTAATACACAGGATCTGCTCAGACGAAGAGGAGCGTAACAGACATCTACAGACGCTGAAAGATGCCCTCGTACGAACGGGATATGGCGCTCGACTCATCAATGGACAGTTCCAATGCGCCACAGCAAAAAACCGCACCGGCCTCCTCAGAAGATAAACACGGGTCACAACCGACAGAGTACCCTTCATCGTCCAGTATTTCCCCGGAGCAGAGAAACTACGGCATCTTCTTCACAGCCTTCAACATGTCATCGATGAAGATGAACATCTTGCCAAGGCTATCCTCACATCCCCACTACTTGCCTTCAAACAAAGCGCACCTCAAACAAACCATTGTTTGCAGCAAACTAGCCAGCCTTCAGAACAGCGACCACAACACCACACAACCCTGCCATGGCAATCTCTCTGCAAGACGTGCCAGATCATCGACATGGATGCCACCATTACACGTGAGAACACCACCCACCAGGTACGTGGTACATAGCCGTGCGACTCGGCCAACGTTGTCTACCTTATACGCTGCAGCAAAGGATATCCTGAAGCGTGGTACATTGGTGAGACTATGCAGACGCTGCGACAACGGATGAACGGACATCGCGTGACAATCACCAGGCAGGAATGTTCCCTTCCAATTGGGGAACACTTCAGCAGTCAAGGGCATTCAGCCTCTGAGCTCCGGGTATGCGTTCTCCAAGGCGACCTTCAGGACGCGCGACTACACAGAATCGCTGAACAGAAACTTATAGCCAAGTTCCACACACATGAGTGATGCCTCAACCGGGACCTTGGATTCATGTCGCATTACATTCACCTCCCACCATCTGGCCTGAGCTTGCGAAATGCTACCAACTGTCCTGGCTTGAGACAATTCACACCTCTTTAACCTAGGATTACTCCTCTCTCTGGATCTGTAAAGACTTAATGACCTGCAAATGCTCGCATTCAAAGCATTGTCTTGCATCTTTGAATTTATATATATGTTTCTGGAACCTACCTCTTCATTCACCTGAGGAAGGAGCAGTGCTCCGAACGCTAGTGATTTGAAACAAACCTGTTGGACTTTAAGCTGGTGTTGTAAGACTTCTTACAGAGCTGAGGTAGACAGAGGGAGCGAGTGCTGCTGGCAGATTTCAGCCAGGGTAGTGGGGGAGGAGAAATCACAATATTGATTAAAGAAACAATCCCGGTTGTGAGGAATATCAAATGAAGCCAATGGGTTGAATGAGGAAATAAAAGTTCACTGCTGGGTGTAGAATATAGACCCTTCCCCCCCTTAAATCTGGAGAAGATAGAAGAGCAAAAATGTAGGCACATTGGTGAAAAGTGCAGAAACTGGAGAGCAGTAATAAGCTATTTAAACTATCCAAATATTAACTGGGGTAAGTGCATTGCAGAAGACATAGCATTCTTAAACAGTATTCAGGAGCCATGATGTGGAGATGCCGGCGTTGGACTGGGGTGGGCGAATCACCTGAGGAAGGAGCTGTGCTCCGAAAGCTAGTGATTCGAAACAAACCATTGGACTTTAACCTGGTGTTGTAAGACTTCTTACAGTATTCAGGAGAACATTTCAGCCAGTAAACAGCAAACCCAACCAAAGAAAGGGCAGCTCTTAATTTAGTTGTAGGTAATGAATCTGGGCAAGTATAAGTGGAAGAACATTTTGGTGGTAGTAATCATAATTCAGTTAACTTTAGCGTAGTGGGTAAGGGGTCGGAATACTCGGCAATGACCGTGTCAGATCATGCTCCTCATTGGGTGGATATGGTACTGGAGAAGGGGGTAGCGCAGAGGCCCGGGTGGAAATTACATGTGGGACTTTTGGGGAACCAAGTGTTCTGTGACAAAATTGAAAAGGTAATTGAGGAATATGTAGGTTTTAACTGTACGGGTGAGGTGTCGAAGGCAGTGATCTGGGAGGCTCTAAAGGCAGTGGTGAGGGATGAGGTGATTTTGTTTAAGGCCAGGGTGGACAAAGAGGAGAGGTTGGAGCGGCAGAGGGTAATAGATGAGATGTTGGAGGTAGATAGGAGTTATGCAGACGATGGGGACCCAGCAAAGCTGGAAAAGCGAAAGGAACTACAGGCGAGCTTTGACCGACTATCTACCAGGAAGGCGGTGCGCCAACTGAGACGAGCAAGGGGTGCAGTTTATGAACATGGAGATAAGGCAGGTCAGCTCTGGAGGGAAGCGGCGGCAAGGGAAATTGTTCAGGTGAGGGATAGGGTGGGAAAGTTGGTGGTGGCTCCGGATCTGATTAACAAGGTTTTTGAGGAATTTTATGAGGTTGTACAGGTCAGAGCCACCTGGGGGAGACCGTGAGATGTAGGAATTTCTAGATGGATTGGAGTACCCGAGGTTAGGGGAGGGGGACAGGACTACATTAGAAGTAGCGATAGTGGAGCAGGAGATAAAGAATGCGATTGGGAGGGTGCAGTTGGGGAAGGTGGCAGGACCGGATGGGTTTCAGGTGGAATATTATAAAAAAAATCAAGGATAAGCTTGATGGTGGGGATGTTTGAAGAGACGATAAGGAAGGGGGTGTTGCCACAAACTTTGGGGCAGGCATCGATTTTCCCTGCTGCTAAAAAAAGATAAGGATCCGACGGAGTGTGGGTCGTTTCGGCCCATTCGCTTCTGAATGTGGACGTAAATGTATTGGCGAAGGTACTGGCGGGTAGGCTGGATGAGTGCCTCCCGAAGGTGATAGGTGAAGATCAGACGGGGTTCATGAGAGGGAGGCAGCTCTTTTCAAACGTTAGATGGGTATTGAACATCGTTATGGCGCCAGCAGAAGGGAAGGAAACGAAGGTGGTTGTGGCGTTGGACGCTGAGAAGGCGTTTGACCGGGTAGAATGGGGGTACTTGATGGCAGTTCTGGAGCGGTTTGGGATTGGACCAAGATTTGTGAACTGGGTAAAGCTACTATATAAGGAGCTGAGGGCAAGTTTCCGCACAAACAATATCAGCTCGAGATACTTTTCTCTCCACCATGGGACTAGGCAGGGATGTCGTATGTCCCCCCTGCTGTTTGCACTTGCGATTGAGCCATTGGCCATCGCATTAAGAAGTTCAGGGGTATGGAAAGGAATAGTGTGGGGGGGGGGGGGGGGTGGTGGAGATAGAGCATAGGGTGTCCTTATATGCCGATGACTTGCTGTTATACGTGTCGGAACCGAGTGTGTCGATGGGAATATTGGAGCTGCTTCGAGTGTTTGAGTCTTTCTCGGGGTACAAACTAAATCTAGATAAGAGTGAGTATTTTGCGGTATCTCGGCCGGGAGTGGGGGCAGGGGTGGGGGGGGGCTGCCATTCCGTAGGGCAGGGACTCACTTTAGGTACCTGGGGGTGCAGGTTGCCCGGGAGTGGGGGGGGGGGGGGGGGCTCCGCAGGTACAACATTTCTAGTTTGGTGGGGAGAGTGAAAGCTGATCTGGCAAGGTGGGATGGTCTCCCTCTGTCACTGGCAGGTCGGGTACAGGCGGTTAAAATTAACGTGTTGCCGCGATTTCTGTTTATTTTTCAATGCCTGCCGATGTTCCTGCCAAAGGTTTTTTTCAGATAGATTGAGGGAATGATTACTTCGTTCATATGGGGAGGGAAGGTGGCCAGAGTTAGAAAGGTGCTGCTACAGAGGGGAAGGTAGGCAGGGGGTTTGGGTCTTCCGAACCTGATGTATTACTACTGGGCGGCGAATGTGGAGAAGGTGCGGAGCTGGGTCAGAGGGGTCAATTCCCAGTGGGTCAGAATGGAGGAGAGTTTGTGCAGGGGGTCGGGATTGAAAGCACTAGCAACAGCGATGCTCCCAATAGCCCCGGGGAAATACTCAGGGAGTCCGGTAATAATAGCTTCATTGAGAATTTGGAGATAGTTTCGCCAACAATTCGGGTTGGGGGCAGGGTCAAGGGAAATGCCGATTCGGGGGAACCACAGATTTGAGCCAGGGAGGTGGGATGGAAATTTTCAGAAATGGGAGGAGAAGGGGATTAAGACACAAAAAGATTTGTTTCTTAGGGGTCGGCTTGCAGGTCTGAAGGAGCTGGAAGTGAAGTATGGGATGGAGCAGGGGGAAATGTTTAGATACATACAGGTTCGAGATTGTGCCAGAAAGGAGATACAGAGCTTCCCGGTGGAGCCGACCTCCACATTGTTGGAGGAGGTGCTGACGACAGGGAGACTGGAGAAGCGGGTAGTCAGCGGTTTACGGAGCTATTTTGGAAGAGGACAAGGCACCACTGGAAGGGATCAAAACAAAGTGAGAGAAAGAGTTACAAAGAACAAAGAAAATTGCAGCACAGGAACAGGCCCTTCAGCCCTCCCAGCCTGCGCCGATCCAGATCCTTTATCTAAACCTGTCTTCTCTTTTCCAAGGATCTACTTCCCTCTGGTCCCCGCCCATTCGTATATCTGTCTAGATGCATCTTAAATGATGCTATCGTGCCCGCCTCTACCACCTCCGCTGGCAAGGCGTTCCATGCACCCACCACCGTCTGCGTAAAAAACTTTCCACGCACATCTCCCTTAAACTTTCCCCCTCTCACCTTGAAATCGTGAACCCTTGTAATTGACATCCCCACTCTTGGAAAAAGCTTGTTGCTATCCACGCTGTCCATACCTCTCATAATTTTGAAGACCTCAATCAGGTCCTCCCTCAACCTCCGTCTTTCCAACGAAAACAATCCTAATCTACTCAACCTTTCTTCATAGCTAGCACCCTCCGTACCAGGCAACATCCTGGTGAACCTCCTCTGCACCCTCGCTAAAGCATCCACATCCTTCTGGTAATGTGGCGACCATAACTGCACGCAGTATTCCAAATGTGGCCTAACCAAAGTCCTATACAACTGTAACATGACCTGCCGACTCTTGTACTCAATACCCCGTCCGATGAAGGCAAGCATGCTGTATGCCTTCTTGACCACTCTATCGACCTGCGTTGCCACCTTCAGGGTACAATGGACCTGAACTCCCAGATCTCTCTGTACATCAATTTTCCCCAGGACTCTTCCATTGACCGTATAGTCCGCTCTTGAATTACATCTTCCAAAATGCATCACCTCGCATTTGTCTGGATTGAACTCCATCTGCCATTTCTCTGCCCAACTCTCCAATCTATCTATATTTTGCTATATTCTCTGACAGTCCTCCTCGCTATCTGCAACTCCACCAATCTTAGTATCATCTGCAAACTTGCTAATCAGACCACCTATATCTTCGTCCACATCATTTATGTATATCACAAAGAACAGTGCTCCGAGCACGGATCCCTGTGGAACACCACTAGTCAACTTTCTCCATTTTGAGACACTCCATTCCACCACTACTCTCTGTCTCCTGTTGCCCAGCCAGTTCTTTATCCATCTAGCTAGTACACCCTGAACCCCATACAACTTCACTTTTTCCATCAACCTGCCATGGAAAACTTTATCAAACGCCTTACTGAAGTTCATGTATATGACATCTACAGCCCTTCCCTCATCAATTAACTTTGTCACTTCCTCAAAGAATTCTATTAGGTTTGTAAGACATGACCTTCCCTGCACAAATCCATGCTGCCTATCACTGATAAGTCTATTTTCTTCCAGATGTGAATAGATCCTATCCCTCAGTATCTTCTCCAACAGTTTGCCTACCACTGGTGTCAAGCTCACAGGTCTATAATTCCCTGGATTATCCCTGCTACCCTTCTTAAACAAAGGGACAACATTAGCAATTCTCCAGTCCTCCGGGACCTCACCCATGCTCAAGGATGCTGCAAAGATATCTGTTAAGGCCCCAGCTATTTTGTCCCTCACTTCCCTCAGTAACCTGGGATATATACCATTCAGACCTGGGGACTTGTCCACCTTAATACCTTTTAGAATACCCAAAACTTCCCCCTACATTATGCCGACTTGACCTAGAGTATTTAAATATCCATCCCCAGCCTCAACACCCGTCATGTCCCTCTCCTTGGTGAATACCGATGCAAAGTACTCATTAAGAACATGGAACATAGAACATTACAGCACAGTACAGCCCCTTCGGCCCTCGATGTTGCGCCGACCTGTGAAACCACTCTAAAGCCCATCTACACTATTCCCTTATCGTCCATATGTCTATCCAATGACCATTTGAATGCCCTTAGTGTTGGCGAGTCCACTACTGTTGCAGGCAGGTTTAGTGAGGGCCACGAAGAATCCAGCACGAGTTTCAAGGATACAAAGAAATAACATTTATTTACAATAACATATATATATCCAACAGCAGCAAGCTTTATTTATACAGGGAGTCTGCTAATGATTTCTCCGCCCCCCTCATTGGGGAAGCTCCCACAGGATTGTGGGATTGTCATTAGTCCCCAACCAATGGTAAGCAGGCAGGTTATAACAGGGCATTCCACGCCCTTACTACTCTCTGATTAAAGAACCTACCTCTGACATCTGTCTTATATTTATCTCCCCTCAATTTAAAGCTATGTCCCCTCGTGCTAGACATCACCATCCGAGGTAAAAGGCTCTCACTGTCTACCCTATCCAATCCTCTGATCATCTTGTATGCCTCAATTAAGTCACCTCTTAACCTTCTTCTCTCTAACGAAAACAGCCTCAAGTCCCTCAGCCTTTCCTCATAAGATCTTCCCTCCATACCAGGCAACATTCTGGTAAATCTCCTCTGCACCCTTTCCAATGCTTCCACATCCTTCCTATAATGCGGCGACCAGAATTGCACGCAATACTCCAAATGCGGCCGCACCAGAGTTTTGTACAGCTGCAACATGACCTCATGGCTCTGAAACTCAATCCCTCTACCAATTAAAGCTAACACACCGTACGCCTTCTTAACCCTCTCAACCTGGGTGGCAACTTTCAGGGATCTATGTACATGGACACCGAGATCTCTCTGCTCATCCACACTGCCAAGAATCTTACCATTAGCCCAGTGGAACAAACCATTACAAGGGGACATAAATTTAAGGTGAAAGGTGGAAGATATAGGAGGGATATCAGAGGTAGGCTCTTTACCCAGAGAGTAGTGGGGGCATGGAATGCACTGCCTGTGGAAGTAGTTGAGTCGGAACCATTAGGGACCTTCAAGCAGCTATTGGATAGGTACATGGATTACGGTAAAATGATATAGTGTAGATTTATTTGTTCTTAAGGGCAGCATGGTAGCATTGTGGATAGCACAATTGCTTCACAGCTCTATGGTCCCAGGTTCGATTCCGGCTTGGGTCATTGTCTGTGCGGAGTCTGCACGTCCTCCCCGTGTCTGCGTGGGTTTCCTCCGGGTGCTCCGGTTTCCTCCCACAGTCCAAAGATGTGCGGGTTAGGTGAATTGGCCAATGATAAATTGCCCTTAATGTCAAAATTGCCCTAGGTGTTGGGTGGAGGTGTTGAGTTTGGGTAGGGTGCTCTTTCCAAGAGCCGGTGCAGACTCAAAGGGCCGAATGGCCTCCTGCACTGTAAATTCAATGATAATCTATGATTAATCTAGGACAAAGGTTCGGCACAACATCGTGGGCCGAAGGGCCTGTTCTGTGCTGTATTTTCTATGTTCTATGTACTCTGTTTTCCTGTTACTCCTTCCAAAATGAATCACCTCATACTTTTCTGCATTAAACTCCATTTGCCACCTCTCAGTCCAGCGCTGCAGCTTATCTATGTCCGTCTGTAACTTGTAACATCCTTCCGCACTGTCCACAACTCCACCGACTTTAGTGTCATCTGCAAATTTACTCACCCATCCTTCTACGCCCTCCTCCAGGTCATTTATAAAAATGACAAACTGCAGTGGCCCCAAAACAGATCCTTGTGATACACCACTAGTAACTGGACTCCAGTCTGAACATTTACCATCAACCACTACCCTTTGTCTTCTTCCAGCTAGCCAATTTCTGATCCAAACTGCTAAATCACCCTGAATCCCATGCTTCCGTATTTTCTGCAGTAGCCTACCATGGGGAAACGCTTTACTGAAATCCATATACACCACATCAACTGCTTTACCCTCATCCACCTGTTTGTTCACCTTCTCAAAGAACTCAATAAGGTTTGTGAGGCACGACATACCCTTCACAAAACCGTGTTGACTATACTCAAATTATTCCTTTCCAGGTGATTATACATCCTATCTCTTATAAACCTTTCCAAGATTTTGCCCACAACAGAAATAAGGCTCACTGGTCAAGAGTTACCGGTGTTGTCTCTACTCCCCTTCTTGAACAAGGGGACAACATTTGCTATCCTCCAGTCTTCTGGCACTATTCCTGTAGACAAAGATGACTTAAAGATCAAAGCCAAAAGCTCAGCAATCTCCTCCCTAGCTTCCCAGAGAATCCTAGGATAAATCCCATCCGGCCCTTGGACTTATCTGTTTTCACACTTTCAAGAATTGCTCACACCTCCTACTTATGAACCTCAAGCCCTTCTAGTCTAGTAGCCTGAATCTCAGTATTCTCCTCGACAACATTGTCTTTTTCCTGTGTGAATACTGACGAAAAATATTCATTTAGCACCTCTCCTATCTCCTCGGACTCCAAGCACAACTTCCCACTGCTGTCCTTGACTGGCCCTACTCTTACCCTAGTCATTCTTTTATTCCTGATATATCTATAGAAAGCTCCACCTTCAACACCATAATCTCAGCCAAGCTCATATCAAAGCTCCAAAACCTAGGACTTGGCTCCCCACTCTGCAACTGGATCCTCGATTTTCTGACCAACAGACCACAATCAGTAAGAATGAACAACAACACCTCTTCCACAATAGTCCTCAACACCGGGGTCTCGCAAGGCTGTGTACTTAGCCCCTTACTCTACTCCCTGTGGCAAAATTTGGTTCCAACTCCGTCTACAAGTTTGCTGATGATACGACCTTAGTGGGCCAGATCTCGAATAACGACGAGTCAGAATACAGGCGGGAGACAGAGAACCTAGTGGAGTGGTGTAGCGACAACAATCTCTCCCTCAATGCCAGCAAAATTAAAGAGCTGGTCATTGACTTCAGGAAGCAAAGCACTGTACACACCCCTGTCAGCATCAACGGGGCCGAGGTGGAGATGGTTAGCAGTTTCAAATTCCTAGGGGTGCACATCTCCAAAAATCTGTCCTGGTCCACCCATGTCGACGCTACCACCAAGAAAGCACAACAGCGCCTATACTTCCTCAAGAAACTAAGGAAATTCGGCATGTCCACATTAACCCTTACCAACTTTTACAGATGCACCATAGAAAGCATCGTATCGGGCTGCATCACAGCCTGGTATGGCAACTGCTCGGCCCAGGATCGCAAGAAACTTCAGAGTCGTGAACACCGCCCAGTCCATCACACGACCCTGCCTACCATCCATTGACTCCATCTACACCTCCCGCTGCCTGGGGAATGCGGGCAGCATAATCAAAGATCCCTCCCACCCGGCTTACTCACTCTTCCAACTTCTTCCATCGGGCAGGAGATACAGAAGTCTGAGAACACGCACAAACAGACTCAAAAACAGCTTTTCCCCGCTGTCACCAGACTCCTAAATGATCCTCGTATGGACTGACCTCATTAACACTACACCATGTATGCTTCATCCGATGCCAGTGCTTATTGTATATGTTGTGTTGCCCTATTATGTAGAGAAGTGTGAGGTGATTCACTTTGGAAGGAATAACAGGAATGCGGAATATTTGGCCAATGGTAAAGTTCTTGGAAGTGTGGATAAGCAGAGGGATCTAGGTGTCCATGTACATAGATCCCTGAAAGTTGCCACCCAGGTTGATAGGGTTGTGAAGAAGGCCTATGGAGTGTTGGCCTTTATTGGTAGAGGAATTGAGTTCCGGAGTCATGAGGTCATGTTGCAGCTGTACAAAACTCTGGTACGGCTGCATTTGGAGTATTGCGTACAGTTCTGGTCACCGCATTATAGGAAGGACGTGGAAGCTTTGGAGCGGGTGCAGAGGAGATTTACCAGGATGTTGCCTGGTATGGAGGGAAAATCTTATGAGGAAGGGCTGATGGACTTGAGGTTGTTTTCGTTAGAGAGAAGAAGGTTAAGAGGAGACTTAATGGAGGCATACAAAATGATCAGGGGGTTAGATAGGGTGGACAGTGAGAGCCTTCTCCCGCGGATGGAAATGGCTAGCACGAGGGGACATAGCTTTAAACTGAGGGGTAATAGATATAGGACAGAGGTCAGAGGTAGGTTCTTTACGCAAAGAGTGATGAGGCCGTGGAATGCCCTACCTGCAACAGTAGTGAACTCGCCAACATTGAGGGCATTTAAAAGTTTATTGGATAAGCATATGGATGATAATGGCATTGTGTAGGTTAGATGGCTTTTGTTTCGGTGTAACATCGTGGGCCGAAGGGCCTGTACTGCGCTGTATCGTTCTATGTTCTATTATGTATTTTCTTTTATTTCCTTTTCATGTATTTAATGATCTGTTGAGCTGCTCGCAGAAAAATACTTTTCACTGTACCTCGGTACACGTGACAATAAACAAATCCAATCCAATCCAATCCTTGATCCTACCTGCCAAAGACTTCTCATGTCCCCTCCTGGCTCTTGTTAGCTCTCTCTTTAGGTCCTTCCTAGCTAACTTGTAACTCTCGAGCGCCCTAACTGAACCTTCATGTCCCATCTTTACATAAGCCTCCTTCTTCCTCTTGACAAGTGTTTCGACTGCTTTAGTAAACCACGGTTCCCTTGCTCGACCACTTCCTCCCTGCCTGAACGGTACATACTTATCAAGGACACGCAGTAGCTGTTCCTTGAACAAGCTCCACATTTCCATTGTGCCCATCCCCTGCAGTTTTCCTCTCCACGCATAAATTCCCTCTTTTGTCTTTGAGTGGGCCAATCCTTTCTCTAGTTACCCTCTTGCTCTTTATATACGAATAAAAGGCTTTGGGATTTTCCTTAACCCTGTTAGCCAAAGATATTTCATGACCCCTTTTAGCCCTCTTTATTGCGCGTTTGAGATTTGTCCTACTTTCCCGATATTCCTCCAAAGCTTCATCAGTTTTAAGTCGCCTAGATCTTATGTATGCTTCCTTTTTCATCTTAGCTAGTCTCACAATTCCACCCGTCATCCATGGTTCCCTAATCTTGCCATTTCTATCCCTCATTTTCACAGGGACATGCCTGTCCTGCACTCCAATCAACCTTTCCTTAAAAGACTCCCACATTTCAAATGTGGATTTAGCCTTAACAGCTGCTCCCAATCCACATTCCCTAGCTCCTGCCGAATTTTGTTATACTTGGCCTTTCCCCAATTTAGCACTCTTTCTTTAGGACCACTCTCGTCTTTGTCCATGAGTATTCTAAAACTTATGGAATTGTGATCGCTATTCCCAAAGTAATCACCGACTGAAACTTCAACCACCTGGCCGGGATCATTCCCCAATATCAGGTCCAGTATGGCTCCTTCCCGAGTTGGACTATTTACATACTGTTCTAAAAAACTCTCCTGGATGCTCCGAACAAATTCTGCTCCATCTACGCCTCCATTCAATGTTGGGGAAGTTACAATCTCCCATCACGACCACCCTATTGCTCCTACATTTTTCTATAATCTGTCTACATATTTGTACCTCTACTTCACGCTCACTTTTGGGAGACCTGTAGTGAAGTCCCAACAATGTTACTGCACCCTTTCTATTTCTTAGCTCGACCCATATTGCCTCAGTGCTCGAATCCTCCATCGTGCCCTCCTTAATCACAGCTGTGATATCATCTCTGACCAGTAATGCAACTCCTCTACCCCTTTTACCTCCCCCTCTATCCCTCCTGAAGCATCTATACCCTGGGATATTTAGTTGCCAGTCTTGCCCTTCCCTCAACCAAGTCTCAGTAATACCAATAACATCATATTCCCAGGTACTAATCCAAGCCCTAAATTCATCTGCCTTACCTGCTACACTTCTCGCATTGAAACAAATGCACCTCAGACCACCTGTCCCCTTGCGTTCAGCACTTCTTCCCTGTCTACTCTTCCCTTTAGTCACATTGAGTTTATTATCTAGTACCTTACTGGCTTTAGTTGCTGCCTCTTTACTGACCTCTAACTTCCTAATCTGGTTCCCATCCTCCTGCCACATTATTTTAAAACCTCCCCAACTGTGTTAGCAAAAGCACCCCCTAGGACATTGGTTCCAGTCCTGCCCAGGTGTAGACCATCCGATTTGTAATAGTCCCACCGCCCCCAGAACCGGTTCCAATGTCCCGAACATCTGAACCTCTCCCTCCTGCACCATCTCTCAAGCCACGTATTCATTCTGACTATTCTTGAATTTCTACTCCGACTGTCTCGTGGCACTGGTAGCAATCCTGAGATTACGACCTCCGAGGTCCTACTTTTTAACTTATCTCCTAACTCCCCAAATTCTGATTGTGGGACCTCATCCTGTTTTTTACCTATGTCGTTGGTGCCTATATGCACCACGACAACTGGCTGTTCACCCTCCCCCTTCAGTATGTCCTGCAGCCGATCTGAGACATCCCTAACCCGTGCACCCGGGAGGCAACATACCATTTGGGAGTCTCGTTTTCGACCACAGAAATGCCTGTCTACTCCCCTTAAGATTGAATCCCCTATGACGAAAGCCCTGCCAGTATTTTTCCCGCCCTTCTGTGCAGCAGAGCCAGCCACGGTGCCATGAGCCTGGCTACTACTGCTTTCCCCTGGTGAGTCATCTCCCCTAACAGTATCCAAAACGGTATACCTGCTTTGGAGAGAGATGACCGCAGGGGACACCTGCACTGCCTTCCTGCTCTTTCTCTGCCTTTTGGTCATCCATTCCCTGTCTCCCTTACCAATCCTAATCTATGGTGTGACCAACTCACTGAACGTGCTATACACGACCTCCTCAGCATCGCGGATGCTTCAAAGTGAGCCCATCCGCAGCTCCAGAGCCGTCTTGCGGTCTAACAGGAGCTGCAGCTGGACACACGTCCCACACATGAAGGAGTCAGGGGCATTGGCCACTTCCCTGAACTCCCACATTGAGCAAGATGAGCATAACACGGGTCTGGGATCTCCTGCCATTTTTACACCCCCAACAGTAAGTTTAAAAAAAAAAAAAAATTACTCTCCTCAGCAAGCACTCACTCAGCAACCACTGCGCCCCGCACGATAACACCTCAGGGAAAAGAAAAACTACTTACCAGTCACAGCCAATCACTTACCTGCAAGCTGTGACGTGACGGTTCAACTTCTTTCTACTTCTACCTGCACTCGAGTCTCCCTCTTGATCTTTACTTGGCTAGGATCCTTACAGTGATTGTCTTTTTTTTTTGGTTAGAGGAGGAGGTAGGGAGGGAACCACTGAAGAAGTGTTTCGGGTTTAACTGTCACTTGACAACAGCTCCTCCACAAACCACCTTTTGGATGCAGTGATCACAATGCACGGATGCAAATTTTCCCTGCAACAACCAATCAGCAGCTCCGCTCTATTGCCCCCTGCTGGATGCTTGCCTTGAATACCTAGGGTGTCCTGCTCAGGTACACTTTCTGGATGCAGTGACCGCAATGCACAGATGCAAATTTTCCACACAACAGCCAATCGGCACCTCCGTTCTACTGCCCTCTGCTGCATGCTTGCCTTGAACACCTAGGGTGTCTTGCTCAGGTACACTTTCTGGATGCAGTGACCACAATGCACAGATGCAAATTTTCCCTGCAACAGCCAATCAGCAGCTCCGCTCTACTGCCCTCTGCTGGATGCTTACCTTGAACACCTAGGGTGCCTTGCTCAGGTACACTTTCTGGATGCAGTGACCGCAATGCACAGATGCAAATTTTCCCCGCAACAGCCAATTAGCAGCTCTGCTCTACTACCCTCTGCTGGATGCTTGCCTTGACTTGAACACCTAGGGTGTCTTGCTCAGGTACACTTTCTGGATGCAGTGACCGCAATGCACAGATGCAAATTTTCCCCGCAACAGCCAATTAGCAGCTCTGCTCTACTGCCCTCTGCTGGATGCTTGCCTTGACTTGAACACCTCGGGTGTCTTGCTCAGGTACACTTTCTGGATGCAGTGACCGCAATCCACAGATGCAAATTGTCCCCACAACAGCCAATCAGCAGTTTCACTCTACTGCCCTCTGCTGCATGCTTGCCTTGACTTGAACACCTCGGGTGTCTTGCTCAGGTACACTTTCTGGATGCAGTGACCGCAATCCACAGATGCAAATTGTCCCCGCAACAGCCAATCAGCAGTTCCGCTCTACTGCCCTCTGCTGCATGCTTGCCTTGAACACCTAGGGTGTCTTGCTCAGGTACACTTTCTGGATGCAGTCACCACAATGCACAAATGCAAATTTTCCCTGCAACAGCCAATCAGCAGCTCCACTCTACTGCCCTCTGCTGGATGCTTGCCTTGAACACCTAGGGTGCCTTGCTCAGGTACACTTTCTGGATGCAGTGACCGCAATGCACAGATGCAAATTGTCCCCGTAACAGCCAATCAGCAGTTCCGCTCTACTGCCCTCTGCTGGATGCTTGCCTTTAAACCTCGGGTGCCTTGCTCAGGTACACTTTCTGGATGCAGTGACTGCAATGCACAAATGCAAATTTTCCCGCAACAGTTGGGAGAGTATATGGAGGAGGGGTTCTGGTGTGAGCTGCTCCAGAGAGTGAATGCCTCCACCTCATGCTGATACAGCTGAAGATGGTATACAGGGCACACCTCACGAGGGCGAGGATGAGCCGGTTCTTTGAAGGAGTAGAAGATGTGTGTGAGGGGGGGGGGGGGGGGCGGGGGTGACGTTCATATGCTTTGGTCCTGTCCAAAGCTAGAGGATTACTGAAAGGTTTTTAGGATAATTTCTAAAGTGCACGTTAAGCTGGACCCAGGCCCCCGGGAGGCCATATTCGGGGTGTCGGACCAGCCAGGGTAGGAAATGGGTGCGGAGGTAGATGTTGTAGCCTTCGCCTCGTTGATTGCCCGAAGGCGGATCCTGATGGGTTGGAGAGCAACCTACCCACCCTGTGCCCTGGCGTGGCAGGGGGACCTGTTGGAATTCTTGACTCTTGAGAAGGTTAAGTTTGAACTGAGGGGAAGGATGGAGGGGTTCTACAATTCATGGGCATTATTCATCATGCACTTTCAAGAACTGGATAACATCGAACATTAGTTGGGGGGGGATGGTGGGAGGGTTGGGGGGAGGGGGGCTGTGTGTGTTAATGGTGACTATGGGTGATTCCTGATTCCTTTTTGTAATTTGTTTGTGAACATGGGGGCTAATGTTTGGGGTTTGGTGGGAGGATGGGATAGTTGTTACTGATATGGGGATTGACATATTTGTAACTGATTATTGTTTATTGTTGGTGGGTATAAATTTGGGAGAAAATGTGAAAAAGGAGGAGAAAAAAAATATTTTTTTTAAACATTAGTGTAGGGGGGGTGGGGGAAAGGGTTCAGTTGTATTAAAAATTATAAAATAGGAGTGCAGATTAATGATGAGGTGGATTGTTTCCAGAAAATAAAAGGAAGGGACAGAGCATGTCAAGGTAATATTGCACCAAGGAATCAGACAAGAGTAAGGAAATTTGTAATAAAAGCTTTGTGTCTGAATGCATGAAGCATTCGAAACAAAATTAATGAGTTAATAGCGCAAATAGAGACAAATAGGTCTCATTTGGTGGCGATTACTGAGACATGATTACAAGGATTCATGGAATCCTACGGTGCAGAATGAGGCCATTTGGTTCATCGCGTCTGCACCAACCCTCTGAAAGAACACCCTACTGAGACCCAATCCCCCACCCTATCCCTGTAACCCCACCTAGGGGCAATTTAGCATCGCCAGTCCACCTAACCTGCTCATCTTTGGACTATGGGAGGAAACTGGAGCACCCAGAGGAAACCCATGCAGACACGGGAAGAATGTGCAAACTCCACACAGATAGTCACGTGAGGTTTGAATCGAACCTGGTTCCCTGGTGCTGTGAGGCAGCAGTGCTGACCACTGTGCCACAGTGCCCCCCCCCCCCCCCCCCTCAAAGGTGTCCCAAGTCTGGGAATTGAATATCCAAGGGTACTCAGTATTTCAGAAGGATAGACAGAGGTAAAGGGGGTGGTGTGGCTTTGATGGTAAAGGAGGGAATCAGTGCTGTAGTGAGAAATGATATAGGCACTGGTAATTAAGACGTGGAATCAGTCTGGATAGAAATAAGAAATAGCAAAAGAAAGAAGTCCCTGGTGGGAGCAATCTACTGATTTCATCTGTGGGAAGTGCACCCATCTCCAGCTCCTCAGAAACCGCGTTAGGGAACTGGAGCTGGAGCTGGTTGAACTTCGGATCATTCGGGAGGCAGAGGTGGTCATGGATAGAAGCTTCAGGGATGTAGTTACTCCGAAGAATACAGATAGATGACGGGTGACGGTGAGAGGGGCTGGGAGGAAGCAGTCAGTACAGGGATCCCCTGTGGTCGTTCCCCTTAGTAACAAGTATACCGCTTTGGATACTGTTGGGGGGGGGGGACTTACTAGGGGTAAGCCATGGGGTACAGGTCTCTGGCACAGAGTCTGTCCCTGTTGCTCAGAAGGGAAGGGGGGAAGAGGAGTAGAGCATTAGTCATTGGAGACTCCATAGTTAGGGGGATAGATAGGAGATTCTGTGGGAACGAGAGAGACTCGCGGTTGGTGTGTTGCCTCCCAGGTGCCAGGGTGCGTGATGTCTCGGATCATGTTTTCGGGATCCTTAAGGAGGAGGGGGAGCAGCTCCAAGTCGTGGTCCACATAGGTACCAATGACATAGGTAGGGATAGGGATGTAAGACAGGAATTCAGGGAGCGAGGGTGGAAACGTAGATCTAGGACAAACAGAGTTATTACCTCTGCGTTGTTACCGTGCCACGTGCTAGCGAGACGAGGAATAGGGAGAGAGAAGAGTTGAACACGTGGCTACAGGGATGGTGTAGGAGGGAGGGTTTCAGATTTCTGGAAAATTGGGGCTCATTCTGGAGTCGGTGGGACCTCTACAAACGGGATGGTCTACACCTGGACCAAAGGGGTACCAATATCCTGGGAGGGAAATTTGCTAATGCTCTTCGGGAGAGTTTAAACTAATTCAGCAGGGGCTTGGGAAACTGAATTGTAGCTCCAGTATACAGGAGGTTGAGAGTAGTGAGGTCATGAGTAAGGTTTCAAAGTTGCAGGAGTGTACCGGCAGGCAGGAAGGTGGTTTAAAGTGTGTCTTCTTCAATGCCAGGACCATCCAGAATAAGGTGGATGAACTTGCGGCATGGGTTGGTACCTGGGACTTCGATGTTGTGGCCATTTCGGAGACATGGATAGAGCAGGGACAGGAATGGTTGTTGCAGGTGCTGGGGTTTAGATATTTCAGTAAGCTCAGGGAAGGTGGTAAAAGAGGGGGAGGGGTGGCATTGTTAGTCAAGGACAGTATTACGGTGGCAGAAAGGACGTTTGATGAGGACCCGTCTATTGAGGGAGTATGGGCTGAGGTTAGAAACAGGAAAGGAGAGGTCACCCTGTTAGTGGTTTTCTCTAGGCCTCCGAAACGTTTGAGAGATGTAGAGGAAAGGATTGCAAAGATGATTCTGGATAGGAGCGAAAGCAACATGGTAGTTGTTATGGGGGACTTTAACTTTCCAAATATTGACTGGAAACGCTATAGTTCGAGTACTTTAGATGGGTCTGTTTTTGTCCAATGTGTGCAAGAGGGTTTCCTGACACAGTATGTAGATAGGCCAATGAGAGGCGAGGCCATATTGGATTGGGTACTGGGTAATGAACCAGGACAGGTATTAGATTTGGAGGTAGATGAGCACTTTGGTGATAGTGACCACAATTCGGTTACGTTTACTTTAGCGATGGAAAGGGATAGGTATATACCGCAGGTCAAGAGTTATATCTGGGGGAAAGGCAATTATGATGCGATAAGGCAAGACTTAGGATGCATCGGATGGAGAGGAAAAATACAGGGGATGGGCACAATGGAAATGTGGAGCTTGTTCAAGGAACAGCTACTGCGTGTCCTTGATAAGTATGTGCCTGTTAGGTAGGGAGGAAGTGGTCAAGCAAGGGAACCGTGGTTTACTATAGCAGTCGAAACACTTGTCAAGAGGAAGAAGGAGACTTATGTAAAGATGAGACATGAAGGTTCAGTTAGGGCGTTCGAGAGTTACAAGTTAGCTAGGAAGGACCTAAAGCGAGAGCTAAGAAGAGCCAGGAGGGGACATGAGAAGTCTTTGGCAGATAGGATCAAGGATAACCCTAAGGCTTTCTATAGATATGTCAGGAATAAAAGAATGACTAGGGTAAGAGTAGGGCCAGTCAAGGACAGTAGTGGGAAGTTGTGCGTGGAGTCCGAGGAGATAGGAGAGGTGCTAAATGAATATTTTTCGTCAGTATTCACACAGGAAAAAGACAATGTTGTCGAGGAGAATACTGAGATTCAGGCTACTAGACTAGTAGGGCTTGAGGTTCATAAGGAGGAGGTGTTAGCAATTCTGGAAAGTGCGAAAATAGATAAGTCCCCTGGGCCGGATTGGATTTATCCTAGGATTCTCTGGGAAGCTAGGGAGGAGATTGCTGAGCCTTTGGCTTTGATCTTTAAGTCATCTTTGTCTACAGGAATAGTGCCAGAAGACTGGAGGATAGCAAATGTTGTCCCTTTGTCCAAAAAGGGGAGTAGAGACAACCCCAGTAACTATAGACCAGTGAGCCTTACTTCTGTTGTGGGCAAAATCTTGGAAAGGTTTATAAGAGCTAGGATGTATAATCATCTGGAAAGGAATCATTTGATTAGAGATAGTCAACACGGTTTTGTGAAGGGTACGTCGTGCCTCACAAACCTTATTGAGTTCTTTGAGAAGGTGAACAAACAGGTGGATGAGGGTAAAGCAGTTGATGTGGTGTATATGGATTTCAGTAAAGCGTTTGATAAGGTTCCCCACGGTAGGCTACTGCAGAAAATGTGGTGGCATTTCAGGATGATTTAGCAGTTTTGATCAGAAATTGGCTAGCTGGAAGAAGACAAAGGGCGGTGGTTGATGGGAAATGTTCAGACTGGAGTCCAGTTACTAGTGGTGTACCACAAGGATCTGTTTTGGGGCCACTGCTGTTTGTTATTTGTATAAATGACCTGGAGGAGGGCGTAGAAGGATGGGTGAGTAAATTTGCAGATGACACTAAAGTCGGTGGAGTTGTGGACAGTGCGGAAGGATGTTACAAGTTACAGAGGGACATAGATAAGCTGCAGCGCTGGGCTGAGAGGTGGCAAATGGAGTTTAATGCAGAAGAGTGTGAGGTGATTCATTTTGGAAGGAATAACAGGAAGGCAGTGTACTGGGCTAATGGTAAGATTCTTGGCAGTGTGGATGAGCAGAGAGATCTCGGTGTCCATGTACATAGATCCCTGAAAGTTGCCACCCAGGTTGATAGGGTTGTTAAGAAGGCGTAAGGTGTGTTAGCTTTTATTGGTAGAGGGATTGAGTTTTGGAGCCATGAGGTCATGTTGCAGCTGTACAAAACTCTGGTGCGGCCGCATTTGGAGTATTGCGTGCAATTCTGGTTGCCGCATTATAGGAAGGATGTGGAAGCATTGGAAAGGGTGCAGAGGAGATTTACCAGAATGTTGCCTGGTATGGAGGGAAGATCTTATGAGAAAAGGCTGAGGGACTTGAGGCTGTTTTCGTTAGAGAGAAGGTGAAGAGGTGACTTAATTGAGGCATACAAGATGATCAGAGGATTGGATACGGTAGACAGTGAGAGCCTTTTACCTCGGATGGTGATGTCTAGCACGAGGGGACATAGCTTTAAATTGAGGGGAGATAGATATAAGACAGATGTCAGAGGTAGGTTCTTTACTCAGAGAGTAGTAAGGGCGTGGAATGCCCTGTTATAACCTGCCTGCTTACCATTGGTTGGGGACTAATGACAATCCCACAATCCTGTGGGAGCTTCCCCAATGAGGGGGGGTGGAGAAATCATGAGCAGACTCCCTGTATAAATAAAGCTTGCTGCTGTTGTATATATATATGTTATTGTAAATAAATGTTATTTCTTTGTATCCTTGAAACTCGTGCTGGATTCTTCGTGGCCCTCACTAAACCTGCCTGGGACAGTAGTGGACTCGCCAACACTAAGGGCATTCAAATGGTCATTGGATAGATATATGGACGATAAGGGGATAGTGTAGATGGGCTTCAGAGTGGTTTCACAGGTCGGGGCAACATCGAGGGCCGAAGGGCCTGTACTGCACTGTAATGTTCTATGTATCTATGGATCCCCAAACAGTAGTTGCACAGTGGGACACAGTATAAACAAGGAAATATTGGAGACTTGTAAGAAAGGTACAATGATATTCATGGGTGATTTTAATATGCATATAGACTAGATTAATCAAATTGGCAAGGGTTGCCTCAAGGGAGAGTCCATTGAATGTATTAGATATCATTTCTTGGAGCAATATGATGTGGAACCAATCAGGATGCAGGCTATTCTGGATTTGGGATTATTCGATGGGAAGGGATTAATTAATGACCTCATAGTAAAGGATCCTCTAGGGAAGAGTGATCATAGCATGATAGAATTTCAAATTTAGTTTGAAAGCAAGAAACTGGAGTCCCACACTTGCACTCTGGAGTTAAACAAAGGTAACTTTGCTGGCATGAGGACAGGTTGGACTGTTATTGGGCAGATGCAAACGGGTAAAGCACCTGGGCCCGATGGATTTCCAGTCAAACTCTCTGAGAAGTTTGCAGATCAATTGGTTCCATTGTTGGTTGACACCATTGGGCAGCACGGTAGCATTGTGGATAGCACAATTGCTTCACAGCTCCAGGGTCCCAGGTTCGATTCCGGCTTGGGTCACTGTCTGTCTGCACATCCTCCCCGTGTGTGCGTGGGTTTCCTCCGGGTGCTCCGGTTTCCTCCCATAGTCCAAAGATGTGCAGGTTAGGTGGATTGGGCATGATAAATTGCCCTTAGTGTCCAAAATTGCCCTTAGTGTTGGGTGGGGTTACTGGGTTATGGGGATAGGGTGGAGGTGTCGACCTTGGGTTGGGTGCTCTTTCCAAGAGCCGGTGCAGACTCGATGGGCCGAATGGCCTTCTGCACTGTAAATTCTATGAAAACAAGTTCAGTGACTCTGTCCCGGGGTGGGGATGGGGGGAGGGGGGGGGTGTCCCTGCCTATCACAAGCCTCCATTTCACTATGGTTTAAAAAGAATAAGGACCCAACGGAGTGTGGGTTATACCGGCCTATCTCGCTGCTAAATGTGGATGCCAAGATATTGGTTAAGGTACTGGCGGAAAGGCTGGAGCCTTATCTTCCTGAGGTAATTGTGGAATCAGACAGGCTTTGTCAAGGGCGGCAATTGTCAGCCAATATGCGGAGGCTGTTGAATGTGATTCTCTCCCCGTCGGAGGAGCCTGCACCGGAGGTGATTGTACCGGTGATGCCGGGAAGGTATTCAGCATGGTGGAATAGACGTACCTGTTCGAAGTCCTGGAGAGGTTTGATCTTGGACCAAAGTTGATTTCATGGGTACAGTTATATGGGGTCCCCTTGGCTAGCATTCACAGTAATACCTTGAGTTTGAGGTACATTGTTATGAAAAGGTGAACCAGACAGGGGTGTCCAATGTCTCCCCTCTTATTTGCATCAGCGATTGAGCCCTCAGCCATAGCATTGATGGCTTCAGATAAGTGTAAGGGATACATCGGGGAGGGGTGGAGCACAGAGTGTTCTGATGATCTGTTGCTTTATGTCACAGACTCGATTCCCACTATGGGTGATATAATGGAGCTATTCAGGAACTTTGGTTCATTTTCGGGCGACAAATTAAATCTGTAAAAGAGTGAATGTTTTCCGGTTAATCCTCCGAGAAATCAACTTGGGGGTGTTGCCTTTTCGCTTTGCCAGCTCTAACTTCAGGTATTTCGGAGTCGGGGTAACCCATGATTAAACCCGTTGCATAAATTGAATTTTGCAAATCTGGTGGACAAGGTGAAGTCCAATTTGCAAAAATAGGGCAGCCTTCCTCTGCCCCTGGCGGGGGAAGTCCAATCTATCAAACTGAATATTCTTCCTAGGTTTTTTTTTTATTTCAATGTCTTCCTATTTTCCTCCCTAAGGCTTTTTTTGGGAGGGTCAATTGTTGATTTCGTATATGGGCAGGCAAGCCTCTGAGGATTTGTAGAGTGGTTCTTCAAAGGGATAGGCAGTTGGGGGACCTACCATTGCCGAATTTGCTTTATTATTATGCTGAGAAGGTGCTAGGGTGGTGTAGTGACCCAGATTCTGAATGGGGGCAGATAGAGGCGATGTTGGGTCAGGGGTTTAGCCTGGGTGCATTCGCAACGGCCTTGCTTCCAGTTTCTTCAGCAACGTTCTCCTCGAACCCGATGGTGTAGCTACTTTTAAGCTTGGAGCTGTGTCAAGCCTGGCCCCTATCTGTGCCAAATATTTATTTGAGCTGCCAAGATTGGACGCAGCATTCGGGTTGTGGGATTCAGGGATCTGTTTATAGTCAGACGGTTTGCCAGCTTGGAAGAATAGACGGTGAAGTTTGAGTTGGGGGGGTCAAATTTGTTCAGGTACCTCCAGGTAAGATGTTTTGTGCAGGTGGCCTTCCCAACATTTCCTGAGGCATTCCCTACGGATGTCTCCATTGAAAAGGATACTTTTGCTGGCAGGGTCAGATACCGCCACGTGGTTCAAGTCCGAGTAATGATTAATAATCCAACACACCGCTTAGTAAGAGTTAAATCAACGCTCATTTATTATATACAGCAATTAATACTTATACATTAATTCTACTTCTGAGCTACTTCCTACAACTAACAGGCCAATACTTAACTTTGGAAATGGCCCACCAGGTCAGGGAAACGAATGGCCTTTCGTATGGGTTCTGAGCCTGCAGGATTCAAAGCTGGTACAGGTCGACAGTCAGGAGTGCCTATCTCGTAGCGAGTGTTGAAGTAAGTGCCAAGAGTGCGAAGAGGAGACGAAGGGAAGAAGAAGGGTCGATTTGAACTTGGCCCAGGGGCTTCCCGCCTCTCGGGGCGGACCTTGTACCTGGTTCCAAGTGATTGGACTTGGTCCCAATCATTTGGTTCGATATTCTCCAATGCTGGAGAGATTCCTTGATCGAGGGGTGGTCGTTTACCCCTCTTTGTGTCAGCTCCTGCTGGCGCCGAAAGGTCTGGGTCGGCTTTGTGTTACTAATTTGTAGCATATTGTTCCCGGGATTGCTACTTTATATGCAGATGGCTGGGGTGTTGTTATGTTGATGGCTGCAGGTATCGATTCGGTCTGGCTTCCCCAGAGGCGAATACACTGTTTTACCTGCAGCTGTCTGTTTGAGTCCCGTTGGCTGATTTTCCCATCAGCCTCTTCCGTTCGCCATTTTAAATCGGAGTTTGCCCATTCTAATCGGGAGTTAGCCATTTTACATGGCTACAACACCAATTATTACATGGCTGGGTTAGCACACTGGGCCAAATCGCTGGCATTTAAAGCAGGCCAGCAGCATGGCTCAATTCCCGTACCAGCCTCCCCGAACAGGCGCCATAATATGGCGACTAGGGGCTTTTCACAGTAACTTCATTGAAGCCTACTTGTGACAATAAGCGATTTTCATTTTATTAGTAAGATTCAAATCAGAACACATTTATTATCCACAGTCAATCACTACTCATGCATAAAACTCTACTTACTAGACTATCTCTAACACTAAAAGACCTATACTTAGCTTTGGGACTGGCCCACCAGGTCAGGGGAACAAATGGCCTTTCGTTCGATTCTGAGTCTGCAGGATTCAAAAGCTGGTATGGACTGGTAGCTAGGAGCGCCTATCTCGTAGCGTGCGTTGACTGGAGACTTACTTGGTTGATGCGGCAGCTAGGCAGGTCACGGTCAAGGGTTGTTTCGCGCTGCTGAGTGACCCTGCCAAGAAGGACGAATTGAACTTGGGGACTCTATAGTCCCCAGGGGCTTCGCGCCGTTCGGGGCGGACCCCGTATCTGGTTCCAAGTGATTGGACTATGTTCTGATCACTTGGATCGATTTCTCCAATACTGGAGTTGTTCCCTGATAGCTGGGCGGTCCCTGACTGTCCATTGGCCTGCCTTTGTCTTGGCTCCTGCTGGCGCCGAGTAGTCTGGCTTGGCCTTATTCACCTTAAATGTTTCAATTGTTCCCGGGGATCGCTCATTAATATGCAGATGGCTGTCAGTTTCAGTGCTGTCTGGGTTTCTGCAAAGTCTTAATACACAGGAACTTTGCACCTGCTAGTTTTTCCTGGCTTGAGGTGGCTACACCGTGTCTGCGTGGGTCTCACCCCCCACAACCCAAAGATGTGCAGGCTGGTGGATTGGCCACGCTAAATTGCCCCTTAATTGGGGGAAAAAAGAATTGGGTACTTAAATTTATATAAAAAAAGAAGAGGGGAGTATGTCTGGTATTTATGGGTGAATTGTGTCTGAGGACTCGGGTTTGGTGGATGGAGTGAAGGCGAAGAGGGAGTTGCGGCTATAGTAGATGATGAGGTGTGGAGTGAGGCCCTTCGTGGAGTGAATTCGACGTTTTCATGTGAGTGGCTTGGTCAAATCCAGCTTAATGTGGTGCACAGGGCGCACCTGGGCAGCACGGTAGTACTGTGGCTTCACAGCGCCAGGGTCCCAGGTTCAATTCCCGGCTTGGGTCACTGTCAGTGTGGAGTCTGCACGTTCTCCCCGTGTCTGCATGGGTTTCCTCCGAGTGCTCCGGTTTCCTCCCACAAGTTTTGATTTGATTTGATTTATTATTGTCACATCTATTAGTATATAGTGAAAAGTATTGTTTCTTGCATGCTGTACAAACAATGCATACCGTACATAGGGAAGGAAGGAGAGACTGCAGAATATAATGTTACAGTTACAGCAAGGTGTAGAGAAAAGATCAACTTAATACGAGGTAGGTTCATTCAAAAGTCTGATGGCAGTAGGGAAGAAGCTGTTCTTGAGTCGGTTGTTACGTGACCTCAAACTTTATTATCTTTTTCCTGACGGAAGGAGATGGAAGAGAGTATGCCCGGGATGCGTGGGGTCCTTAATTATGTTGGCTGCCTTTCAGAGGCGGTGGGAATTGTAGACAGAGTCGATGGATGGGAGGCTGGTTTGCGTGATGGACTGGGCTACATTCACAACCTTTTGTAATTTCCTTGGGCAGAGCAGGATCCACACCAAGCTGTGAAAATCCAGAAAGAATGCTTTCTATGGTGCATCTGTAGAGGTTGGTGAGAGTCATAGGTGACATGCCAAATTTCCTTAGTCTTCTGAGAAAGTAGAGTCGTTGGTGGGCTTTCTTAACTATAGTGTCGGCATGGGGGGACCAGGACAGGTTGTTGGTGATCTGGACACCTAAAAACTTGAAGCTCTCGATCCTTTCTACTTCGTTCCCATTTATGTAGACAGGGGCATGTTCTCCACTACGCTTCCTGAAGTCGATGACAATCTCCTTTGTTTTGTTGACATTGAAGGAGAGATTATTGTCGTCGCACTAGTTCACCAGATTCTCTATCTCATTCCTATACTCTGTATTTCTAAATTCCTGGAAGTGCAGGGTCGGATTAGGACAAGTCAGCATTTAGTAAGGGGAGGTCGTGCCTGACAAACCTGTTAGAGTTCTTTGAAGAGATAACAAATAGGTTAGACCAAGGAGAGCCAATGGATGTTATCTATCTTGACTTCCAAAAGGCCTTTGATAAGGTGCCTCACAGGAGACTGCTGAGTAAAATAAGGGCCCATGGTATTCGAGTCAAGGTGCTAACATGGATTGACGATTGGCTGTCAGGCAGAAGGCAGAGAGTTGGGATAAAAGGTTCTTTTTCGGAATGGCAACCGGTGACGAGTGGTGTCCCGCAGGGTTCACTGTTGGGGCCACAGCTGTTCTCTTTATATATTAATGATCTAGATGACGGGACTGGGGGCATTCTGGCTAAGTTTGCCGATGATACAAAGATAGGTGGAGGGGCAGGTAGTATGGAGGAGGTGGGGAGGCTGCAGAAAGATGTAGACAGTTTAGGAGAGTGGTCCAAGAAATGGCTGATGAAATTCAACGTGGGCAAGTGCGAGGTCTTGCACTTTGGAAAAAAGAATAGAGGCATGGACTATTTTCTAAACGGTGACAAAATTCATAATGCTGAAGTGCAAAGGGACTTGGGAGTCCTAGTCCAGGATTCTCTAAAGGTAAACTTGCAGGTTGAGTCCGTAATTAGGAAAGCAAATGCAATCTTGTCATTTATCTCAAGAGGCTTGGAATATAAAAGCAGGGATGTACTTCTGAAGCTTTATAAAGCATTAGTTAGGCCCCATTTAGAATACTGTGAGCAATTTTGGACCCCACACCTCAGGAAGGACATATTGGCACTGGAGCGGGTCCAGCGGAGATTCACACGGATGATCCCAGGAATGGTAGGCCTAACATACGATGAACGTCTGAGGATCCTGGGATTATATTCATTGGAGTTTAGGAGGTTGAGGGGAGATCTAATAGAAACTTACAAGATAATCAATGGCTAAGATAGGGGGGATGTAGGGAAGTTGTTTCCATTAGCAGGGGCGACTAGGACCCGGAGGCACAGCCTTAGAATAAAAGGGAGTCACTTTAGAACAGAGATGAGAAATTTCTTCAGCCAGAGAGTGGTGGGTCTGTGGAATTCATTGCCACAGAGGGTGGTGGAGGCCGGGACGTTGAGTGTCTTCAAGACAGAAGTTGATAAATTCTTGATTTCTCGAGGAATTAAGGGCTATGGAGAGAGAGCAGGTAAATGGAGTTGAAATCAGCCATGATTGAATGGTGGAGTAGACTCGATGGGCCGAATGGCCTTACTTCCGCTCCTATGTCTTATGGTCTGTCTCGTCATTGTTTGAAATCCGACCCACCAATATGGTGTCATCAGCAAATTTGAAAATCGAGTTGGTGGGGAATTTGGCCACACAGTCATAGGTGTACAAGGAGTATAGTAGGGGGCTGAGGACCCAGCTTTGTGGGGCACCAGTGTTGAGGGTGATCATGGAAGAGGTGTTGTTGCCTATCCTTACTGATTGTGGCCTGTGGGTTAGAAAGTTCAGGATCCAGTCGCCAAGGCCACGGAGTTTGGAGATGAGTTTCGTCGTAATGTTGGTGTTGAAGGCTGAGCTGTAGTCGAATAATAGGAGTCTGACGTAGGTGTCTTTGTTATCTAGGTGTTCCAGGGTAGAGTGCAGGGCCATGGAGATGGCGTCTGCTGTGGACCTGTTGCAGCGGTAGGCGAACTGTAGTGGATCAAGGCAATCCGGGCGGCTGGAGTTGATTCGTGCCATGACTAACCTTTCGAAGCACTTCATGATGATGGATGTCAGAGCCACTGGACGATAGTCATTAAGGCACACTGTTTGGCTTTTTTTTGGTAGGGATGATGGTCGTCTTCTTGAAGCAGATAGGGTCCTCAGATTGTTGTAAAGGGAGGTTGAAGATGTCTGCGAATACCCCCGGCAGCTGATCCGCACAAGACCTGAGTGCCGTCCGGGTACCCCATCAGTGGTGTTCCGAGGGTTGACCTTCGAGAAGGTTGCTCTGACGTCTGCAATGGTGATCTCAGACACAAGTTCATCCGAGGCTTCTGGGGTGGAGGGCTTGCTCTCGCTGACCTCTTGTTCAAAGCGTGCAGAGAATGCGTTGAGAACAAAAAAGAACAAAGAAATGTACAGCACAGGAACAGGCCCTTCGGCCCTCCAAGCCCGTGCCGACCATGCTGCCCGACTAAACTACAATCTTCTACACTTCCTGGGTCCATATCCCTCTATTCCCATCCTATTCATGTATTTGTCAGGATGTCCCTTAAATGTCACTATCGTCCCTGCTTCCACCACCTCCTTCGGTAGCGAGTTCCAGACACCCACTACCCTCTGCGTAAAAAACTTGCCTCGTACATCTACTCTAAACCTTGCCCCTCTCACCTTAAACCCATGCCCCCTAGTAATTGAGCCCTCTACCCCGGGGAAAAGCCTCTAACTATCCACTCTGTCTATGCCCCTCATAATTTTGTAGACTTCTATCAGGTCGCCCCTCAACCTCCTTCGTTCCAGTGAGAACAAACCGAGTTTATTCAACCGCTCCTCATAGCTAATGCCCTCCATACCAGGCAACATTCTGGTAAATCTCTTCTGCACCCTCTCTAAAGCCTCCACATCCTTCTGGTAGTGTGGCGACCAGAATTGAACACTATACTCCAAGTGTGTCCTAACTAAAGTTCTATACAGCTGCAACATGACTTGCCAATTCTTATACTCAATGCCCCGGCCAATGAAGGCAAGCATGCCGTATGCCTTCTTGACTACCTTCTCCACCTGTGTTGCCCCTTTCAGTGACCTGTGGACCTGTACTCCTAGATCTCTTTGACTTTCAATACTCTTGAGGGTTCTACCATTCACTGTATATTCCCTACCTGCATTAGACCTTCCAAAATGCATTACCTCACATTTGTCCGGATTAAACTCCATCTGCCATCTCTCCGCCCAAGTCTCCAAACAATCTAAATCCTGCTGTATCCTCTTGACAGTCCTCATCGCTGTCCACAATTCCACCAACCTTTGTGTCGTCTGCAAACTTACTAATCAGACCAGTTACATTTTCCTCCAAATCATTTATATATACGACAAACAGCAAAGGTCCCAGCACTGATCCCTGTGGAACACCACTGATCATAGCCCTCCAATTAGAAAAGCATCCTTCCATTGCTACTCTCTGCCTTCTATGACCTAGCCAGTTCTGTATCCACCTTGTCAGCTCACCCCTGATCTCGTGTGACTTCACCTTTTGTACTAGTCTACCATGAGGGACCTTGTCAAAGGCCTTACTGAAGTCCATATAGACAACATCCACTGCCCTACCTGCATCAATCATCTTAGTGACCTCCTCGAAAAACTCTAGACACGACCTCCCCTTCACAAAACCATGCTGCCTCTCACTAATACGCCCATTTGCTTCCAAATGGGAGTAGATCCTGTCTCGAAGAATTCTCTCCAGTAATTTCCCTACCACTGAAGTACGGCTCACCGGCCTGTAGTTCCCTGGATTATCCTTGCTACCCTTCTTAAACATAGGAACACCATTGGCTATTCTCCAGTCCTCCGGGACATCACCTAAAGACAGTGAGGATCCAAAGATTTCTGTCAAGGCCTCAGCAATTTCCTCTCCAGCCTCCTTCAGTATTCTGGGGTAGATCCCATCAGGCCCTGGGGACTTATCTACCTTAATATTTTTTAAGACACCCAACACCTCGTCTTTTTGGATCTCAATGTGACCCAGGCTATCTACACACCCTTCTCCAGACTCAACATCCACCAATTCCTTCTCTTTGGTGAATACTGATGCAAAGTATTAATTTAGTATCTCGCCCAGTTCCTCTGGCTCCACACATAGATTCCCTTGCCTATCCTTCAGTGGGCCAACCCTTTCCCTGGCTACCCTCTTGCTTTTTATGTACATGTAAAAAGCCTTGGGATTTTCCTTAACCCTATTTGCCAATGACTTTTCGTAACCCCTTCTAGCCCTCCTGACTCCTTGCTTAAGTTCCTTCCTACTTTCCTTATATTCCACACAGGCTTCGTCTGTTTCCAGCCTTTTAGCCCTGACAAATGCCTCCTTTTTCTTTTTGACGAGGCCTACAATATCTCTTGTTATCCAAGGTTCCCGAAAATTGCCGTATTTATCCTTCTTCCTCACAGGAACATGCCGGTCCTGAATTCCTTTCAACTGACACTTGAAAGCCTCCCACATGTCAGATGTTGATTTGCCCTCAAACATCCGCCCCCAATCTATGTTCTTCAGTCCCCACCTAATATTGTTATAATTAGCCTTCCCTCAATTTAGCACATTCATCCTAGGACCACTCTTATCCTTGTCCACCAGCACTTTAAAACTTACTGAATTGTGGTCACTGTTCCCGAAATGCTCCCCTACTGAAACATCTACCACCTGGCCGGGCTCATTCGCCAATACCAGGTCCAGTACCGCCCCTTCCCTAGTTGGACTGTCCACATATTGTTTTAAGAAGCCCTCCTGGATGCTCCTTACAAACTCCGCCCCGTCTAAGCCCCTGGCACTAAGTGAGTCCCAGTCAATATTGGGGAAGTTGAAGTCTCCCATCACCACAACCCTGTTGTTTTTACTCTTTTCCAAAATCTGTCTACCTATCTGCTCCTCTATCTCCCGCTGGCTGTTGGGAGGCCTGTAGTAAACCCCCAACATTGTGACTGCACCCTTCTTATTCCTGATCTCTACCCATATAGCCTCACTGCCCTTTGAGGTGTCCTCCCGCAGTACAGCTGTGATATTCTCCCTAACCAGTAGCGCAACTCCGCCACCCCTTTTACATCCCCCTCTATCCCGCCTGAAATATCTAAATCCTGGAACGTTTAGCTGCCAATCCTGCCCTTCCCTCAACCAGGTCTCTGTAATGGCAACAACATCATAGTTCCAAATACTAATCCAAGCTGCCTTACCCGTAATCCTTCTCGCATTAAAACATAGGCACTTCAGGCCACCAGACCCGCTGTGTTCAGCAACTTCTCCCTGTCTGCTCTGCCTCTGAGCCCCACTGTCCCTATTCCCTAGTTCTCCCTCAATGCTCTCACCTTCTGACCTATTGCTCCCGTGCCCACCCCCCTGCCATACTAGTTTAAACCCTCCCGTGTGACACCAGCAAACCTCGCGGCCAGGATATTTATGCCTCTCCAGTTTAGATGCAACCCGTCCTTATATAGGTCACGCCTGCCCCAGAAGAGCTCCCAGTGGTCCAGATAACGGAAACCCTCCCTCCTACACCAGCTGTTTAGCCACGTGTTTAGCTGCTTTATCGTCCTATTACTAGCCTCACTGGCACGTGGCACAGGGAGTAATCCCAAGATTACAACCCTAGAGGTCCTGTCTTTTAACTTTCTGCCTAGCTCCCTGAACTCCTGCTGCAGGACCTCATGCCCCTTCCTGCCTATGTCGTTAGTACCAATATGTACAACGACCTCTGCCTGTTTGCCCTCCCCCTTCAGGATGCCCTCTACCCGTTCGGAGACATCCTGGACCCTGGCACCAGGGAGGCAGCATACCATCCTGGAGTCTCTTTCACGTCCACAGAAGCGCCTATCTGTGCCCCTGACTATAGAGTCCCCTATTACTATTACTCTTCTGCGCTTTGACCCTCCCTTCTGAACATCAGAGCCAGCCGTGGTGCCACTGCTCTGGCTGCTGCTGTTTTCCCCTGATAGGCTATCCCCCCGACAGTATCCAAAGGGGTATACCTGTTCGAGAGGGGGACAACCACAGGGGATTCCTGCGCTGACTGCCTGCCCTTTCGGGTGGTCACCCTTTTCTCTGCCTGCACCTTGGGTGTGACCACATTTATATAACTGCGATCTATGACGCTTTCCGCCACCTGCATGCTCCTAAGTGCATCCAATTGCTGCTCCAACCGAACCATGCGGTCTGTGAGGAGCTCCAGTTGGGTGCACTTTCTGCAGATGAAGCCATCCGGGACGCTGGAAGCCTCCCGGACCTGCCACATCTCACAGTCAGAGCACTGCACCCCTCTAACTGACATTGCATCAATTAATTAAAATTAAAAGGTTTTTTTTTAAATTTATATATATATTTTTAAAAAAATTTTAAGTTACTGTTAACTATCTGTTTCCTAGCACTAGATTTCTAATATAAATGCGAAAGCTAAATATAGTACTCTCCGATCTCTGGCTTAGATACCCCTCTAAATTATAATTAAGTAATTATGTTTAATTAGTTACCAATGCTTAATTTTTAAAATTTAGTGTAGATTCCCAACCAACCACTCAGGTCACAGCTTTTCTTTTTTTTTTAAATATTTCATTGAAAGTTTTTGGTCAACCATCACAGTACATTGTGTATCCTTTACACAATAATATAACAGTATAATTAACAATGACCTGCTTTATAAACAAAGAATAAATAATATATAACAAAAACTAAAACTAAAACTAAATGGCAACTGCCTTGTCTCAGATAAACACTCTCCAAAAATATGATTTAACAGTCCAATATACAATTATTTATAGCAACGACCTATACATATTATACATATATATTAATAACCCTGAGACTCCTTCTGGTTCCTCCCCCCCCCCCCCCCCCCCCCCCGGGCTGCTGCTGCTGCCTTCTTCTTTTCCATTCCCTCTATCTTTCTGTGAGGTATTCGACGAACGGTTGCCACCGCCTGGTGAACCCTTGAGCCGATCCCCTTAGGACAAACTTAATCCGTTCCAGCTTTATAAACCCTGCCATGTCATTTATCCAGGTCTCCACCCCCGGGGGCTTGGCTTCCTTCCACATCAACAGTATCCTGCGCCGGGCTACTAGGGACGCAAAGGCCAAAACATCGGCCTCTCTCGCCTCCTGCACTCACGGCTCTTGTGCAACCCCAAATATAGCCAACCCCCAGCTTGGTTCGACCTGGACCCCCACTACTTTCGAAAGCACCTTTGTCACCACCACCCAAAACCCCTGTAGTGCCGGACATGACCAGAACATGTGGGTGTGATTCGCTGGGCTTCTCGAGCATCTCGCACACCTATCCTCTACCCCAAAAAATTTACTGAGCCGTGCTCCAGTCATATGCGCCCTGTGTAACACCTTAAATTGAATCAGGCTTAGCCTGGCACACGAGGACGATGAGTTTACCCTACTTAGGGCATCCGCCCACAGCCCCTCCTCAATCTCCTCCCCCAGCTCTTCTTCCCATTTCCCTTTCAGCTCATCTACCATAATCTCCCCCTCGTCCCTCATTTCCCTATATATATCTGACACCTTACCGTCCCCCACCCATGTCTTTGAGATTACTCTGTCCTGCACCTCATGCGTCGGGAGCTGCGGGAATTCCCTCACCTGCTGCCTCGCAAAAGCCCTCAGTTGCATATACCGGAATGCATTCCCTTGGGGCAACCCATATTTCTCGGTCAGCGCTCCCAGACTTGCGAACTTCCCATCCACAAACAGATCTTTCAGTTGCGTTACTCCTGCTCTTTGCCATATTCCAAATCCCCCATCCATTCTCCCCGGGGCAAACCTATGGTTATTTCTTATCGGGGACCCCACCAAGGCTCCCGTCTTTCCCCTATGCCGTCTCCACTGTCCCCAAATTTTCAAAGTCGCCACCACCGCCGGGCTTGTGGTGTATTTCTTCGGTGAGAACGGCAATGGGGCCGTCAACATAGCCTGTAGGCTAGTCCCCCTACAGGACGCCCTCTCCAATCTCTTCCACGCCGCTCCCTCCTCTTCTCCCATCCACTTACTCACCATTGAGATATTGGCGGCCCAGTAGTACTCATTTTGGCTCGGTAGTGCCAGCCCCCCCTATCCCTACTACACTGTAAGAATCCCTTCCTCACTCTCGGGGTCTTCCCGGCCCACACAAAACTCATGATACTCTTTTCGATCCTTTTGAAAAAAGCCTTCGTGGTCACCACCGGGAGGCACTGAAACACAAAGAGGAATCTCGGGAGGAATACCATTTTAACCGCCTGCACCCTCCCTGCCAGTGACAGGGATACTATGTCCCATCTCTTGAAGTCCTCCTCCATTTGTTCCACCAATCGCGTTAAATTTAACCTATGCAATGTACCCCAATTCTTGGCTATCTGGATCCCCAAGTAACGAAAGTCCCTTGTTACCTTCCTCAGCGGAAAGTCCTCTATTTCTCTGCTCTGCTCCCCTGGATGCACCACAAACAACTCACTTTTCCCCATGTTCAGTTTATATCCTGAGAATTCTCCAAACTCCCGAAGTGTCCGCATTATCTCTGGCATCCCCTCCGCCGGGTCCGCTACATATAACAACAAATCATCCGCATACAGAGATACCCGGTGTTCTTCTCCTCCTCTAAGTACTCCCCTCCACTTCTTGGAGCCCCTCAATGCTATTGCCAGGGGCTCAATCGCCAGTGCAAACAGTAATGGGGACAGAGGGCATCCCTGCCTTGTCCCTCTATGGAGCCGAAAGTATGCAGATCCCCGTCCATTCGTGACCACACTCGCCACTGGGGCCCTATACAACAGCTGCACCCATCCAACATACTCATCTCCAAAACCAAATCTCCTCAGCACCTCCCACAAATAATCCCACTCCACTCTATCAAATGCTTTCTCGGCATCCATCGCCACCACTATCTCCGCTTCCCCCTCTGGTGGGGGCATCATCATTAACCCTAGCAGCCTCCGTATATTCGTATTCAGCTGTCTCCCCTTCACAAACCCAGTTTGGTCCTCATGGACCACCCTCGGGACACAATCCTCTATCCTCATTGCCATTACCTTGGCCAGAATCTTAGCGTCTACATTTAGGAGGGAAATAGGTCTATAGGACCCGCATTGCAGCGGGTCCTTTTCATTCTTTAGGAGAAGCGATATCGTTGCCTCAGACATAGTCGGGGGCAGCTGTCCCCTTTCCTTTGCCTCATTAAAGGTCCAGATCAGTAGCGGGGCAAGCAAGTCCACATATTTCCTGTAAAATTCAACTGGGAATCCATCCGGTCCCGGAGCCTTCCCCGCCTGCATGCTCCTAATTCCTTTCACTATTTCCTCTATTTCAATCTGTGCTCCCAGTCCCACCCTTTCCTGCTCCTCCACCTTGGGAAATTCCAGCCGGTCCATAAAGCCCATCATTCTCTCCCTCCCATCCGGGGGTTGAGCTTCGTATAATTTTTTATAAAATGCCTTGAACACTCCATTCACTCTCTCCGCTCCACGCTCCATCTCTCCTTCCTCATCCCTCACTCCCCCTATTTCCCTCGCTGCTCCCCTTTTCCTCAATTGGTGGGCCAGCAACCTGCTCGCCTTCTCCCCATATTCGTACTGTACACCCTGTGCCTTCCTCCACTGTGCCTCTGCAGTACCCGTTGTCAGCAAGTCAAATTCTACGTGTAGCCTTTGCCTTTCCCTGTACAGTCCCTCCTCCGGTGCCTCCGCATATTGCCTGTCCACCCTCAGAAGTTCTTGCAGCAACCGCTCCCGTTCCCTACTCTCCTGCTTTCCTTTATGTGCCCTTATTGATATCAGCTCCCCTCTAACCACTGCCTTCAGCGCCTCCCAGACCACTCCCACCTGGACCTCCCCATTATCATTGAGTTCCAAGTACTTTTCAATGCACCCCCTCACCCTTAGACACACACCCTCATCTGCCATTAGTCCCATGTCCATTCTCCAGGGTGGGCGCCCTTCTGTTTCCTCCCCTATCTCCAAGTCCACCCAATGTGGAGCGTGATCCGAAATGGCTATAGCCGTATACTCCGTTCCCCTCACCTTCGGGATCAACGCCCTTCCCAAAACAAAAAAGTCTATTCGTGAATAGACTTTGTGGACATAGGAGAAAAACGAAAACTCCTTACTCCTAGGTCTGCTAAATCTCCACGGGTCTACTCCTCCCATCTGCTCCATAAAATCTTTAAGCACCTTGGCTGCTGCCGGCCTCCTTCCAGTCCTGGACCTCGACCTGTCCAGCCCTGGTTCCAACACCGTATTGAAATCTCCCCCCATTACCAACTTTCCCACCTCTAGGTCCGGGATGCGTCCTAGCATACGCCTCATAAAATTGGCATCATCCCAGTTCGGGGCATATACGTTTACCAAAACCACCGTCTCCCCCTGTAGTTTGCCACTCACCATCACGTATCTGCCCCCGCTATCCGCCACTATAGTCTTTGCCTCAAACATTACCCGCTTCCCCACTAATATAGCCACCCCCCTGTTTTTCGCATCTAGCCCCGAATGGAACACCTGCCCCACCCAACCTTTGCGTAGTCTCACCTTGTCTATCAGTTTCAAGTGCGTTTCCTGTAACATAACCACGTCTGCCTTAAGTTTCTTAAGGTGTGCGAGTACCCATGCCCTCTTTATCGGCCCGTTCAGCCCTCTCACGTTCCACGTGATCAGCCGGGTTGGGGGGCTTTTTACCTCCCCCCCCCCCCCCCCCTTGTCGATTAGCCATCCCCTTTTTCCAGCTCCTCACCCGGTTCCCACGCAGCTGTGTCCCCCCCAGGCGATGCCCCCCCGCCCATCCCACCCCATACCAGCTCCCCCCTCTCCCTAGCAGCAGCAGCCCAATAATTCCCCCCTCCCACCCCCCCCCCCCCCCCGCTAGATCCCCCACTAGCTTAGTTACACCCCCCATGTTGCTCCCAGAAGTCAGCAAACTCTGGCCGACCTCGGCTTCCCCCCGTGACCTCGGCTCGCACCGTGCGACGCCCCCTCCTTCCTGCTTCCCTATTCCCGCCATGATTATCATAGCGCGGGAACCGAGCCCGCGCTTCCCCCTTGGCCCCGCCCCCAATGGCCATCGCCCCATCTCTTCCACCTCCTTTCCTCCCCCCACCACCTGTGAAAGAGAAAAGTTACCACATCGCAGGATTAATAACATAAAACTCCTCTTTCCCCCCATTTTACCTCCCTCTTCGCCCCCCATACTTGCCCCACCACTTTGTTTCAAACGTTCTTTTTTTAATAACCCGCTCATTCCAATTTTTCTTCCACGATAAAAGTCCACGCCTCATCCGCCATCTCAAAGTAGTGGTGCCTCCCTTGATATGTGACCCACAGTCTTGCCGGTTGCAGCATTCCGAATTTTATCTTCTTTTTGTGAAGCACCGCCTTGGCCCGATTAAAGCTCACCCTCCTTCTCGCCACCTCCGCACTCCAGTCTTGGTATACGCGGATCACCGCGTTCTCCCACTTACTGCTCCGAGTTTTCTTTGCCCATCTAAGGACCATCTCTCTGTCCTTAAAACGGAGGAATCTCACCACTATGGCTCTAGGAATTTCTCCTGCTCTCGGTCCTCGCGCCATCACTCGGTATGCTCCCTCCACCTCCAGCGGACCCGCCGGGGCCTCCGCTCCCATTAACGAGTGCAGCATCGTGCTCACATATGCCCCGACGTCCGCTCCCTCCTCACCTTCAGGAAGACCAAGAATCCTTAGGTTGTTCCTCCTCGCGTTGTTCTCCAGCGCCTCCAGCCTTTCCACACATCGTTTATGGTGTGCCTCGTGCATCTCCGTCTTCACCACCAGGCCCTGTATGTCGTCCTCATTCTCGGCAGCCTTTGCCTTCACGACCCGAAGCTCCCGCTCCTGGGTCTTTTGCTCCTCCTTTAGCCCTTCGATCGCCTGTAATATCGGGGCCAACAGCTCCTTCTTCATTTCCTTTTTGAGTTCTTCCACGCAGCGTTTCAAAAACTCGTGTTGTTCAGGGCCCCATATTAAACTGCCACCTTCCGACGCCATCTTGGTTTTTGCTTGCCTTCCTTGCCGCTGCTCTAAAGGATCCACCGCAATCCGGCCACCTTCCTCTCCTTTTTTCATCCGTATCCAGGGGGGATTCCCTTCTGGTTCACCGCACAGCACTTTTAGCCGTTAAAATTGCCGTTGGGGCTCTTATTAAGAGCCCAAAGGTCCGTTCCACCGGGAGCTGCCGAAACGTGCGACTCAGCTGGTCATCGCCGCACCCGGAAGTGGTCACAGCTTTTCTGTGATGTCACTTCAGTTTCCCCCCGACACACACAATTTGAAAAAGGTATCAAAGTAAAAATGAGTAAAAATCACTTTCTTACCTTCTGAGTGTCTTAGATGTTCTCAGGTTCTCTCCCTGACAGAGACTGCTGCTCCTCCTCCGAACGGCTCCCGAGACTAGGCCGCGATCTTTTAAAATCTCCGCTCTGACTCGCAGCTCCCGCGCTTTTTAAATCTCCCGCGCTTTTTAAATCTCCCGGCTTTCTCTCCTCCCGCGCTGTTTTCAATGTCCCGGCTCACTCTCCACTCGCGCTGTTTTCACTGTCCCGGCTCTCTCTCCTCCCGCGCTGTTTTCAATGTCCCGGCTTTCTCTCCTCCCGCGCTGTTTTCAATGTCCCGGTCAATGTCCCAGCTCACTCTCCACTCTCACTGTTTTCAATGTCCCGGCTTTCTCTCCTCTCGCGCTGTTTTCACTGTCCCGGCTTTCTCTCCTCTCGCGCTGTTTTCAATGTCCCGGCTCACTCTCCACTCGCGCTATTTTCAATGTCCCGGCTTTCTCTCCTCTCGCGCTGTTTTCACTGTCCCAGCTGTCTCTCCTCCCGCGCTGTTTTCAATGTCCCGGCTCACTCTCCTCTCGCGCTGTTTTCAATGTCCCGGCTCACTCTCCACTCGCGCTGTTTTCAATGTCCCGGCTTTCTCTCCTCTCGCGCTGTTTTCAATGTCCCGGCTTTCTCTCCACTCGCGCTGTTTTCAATGTCCCGGCTTTCTCTCCTCTCGCACTGTTTTCAATGTCCCGGCTCACTCTCCTCCCGCGCTGTTTTCAATGTCCCGGCTCACTCTCCACTCGCGCTGTTTTCAATGTCCCGGCTTTCTCTCCTCTCGCACTGTTTTCAATGTCCCGGCTCACTCTCCTCCCGCGCTGTTTTCAATGTCCCGGCTCACTCTCCACTCGCACTGTTTTCAATGTCCCGGCTTTCTCTCCTCTCGCGCTGTTTTCAATGTCCCGGCTCACTCTCCTCCAGCGCTGTTTTCAATGTCCCGGCTTTCTCTCCTCTCGCACTGTTTTCAATGTCCCGGCTCACTCTCCACTCGCACTGTTTTCAATGTCCCGGCTCACTCTCCATTCGCACTGTTTTCAATGTCCCGGCTTTCTCTCCTCTCGCACTCTTTTCACTGTCCCGGCTCTCTCTCCACTCGCGCTGTTTTCAATGTCCCGGCTCACTCTCCACTCGCGCTGTTTTCACTGCCCCGGCTCACTCTCCACTCGTGCTGTTTTCAATGTCCCGGCTCTCTCTCCTCTCGCGCTGTTTTCAATGTCCCGGCTTTCTCTCCTCTCGCGCTGTTTTCACTGTCCCGGCTATCTCTCCCCTCGCGCTGTTTTCAATGTCCCGGCTCACTCTCCACTCGCGCTGTTTTCACTGTCCCGGCTCTCTCTCCTCCCGCGCTGTTTTCAATGTCCCGGCTTTCTCTCCTCCCGCGCTGTTTTCAATGTCCCGGTCAATGTCCCAGCTCACTCTCCACTCTCACTGTTTTCAATGTCCCGGCTTTCTCTCCTCTCGCGCTGTTTTCACTGTCCCGGCTTTCTCTCCTCTCGCGCTGTTTTCAATGTCCCGGCTCACTCTCCACTCGCGCTATTTTCAATGTCCCGGCTTTCTCTCCTCTCGCGCTGTTTTCACTGTCCCAGCTGTCTCTCCTCCCGCGCTGTTTTCAATGTCCCGGCTCACTCTCCTCTCGCGCTGTTTTCAATGTCCCGGCTCACTCTCCACTCGCGCTGTTTTCAATGTCCCGGCTTTCTCTCCTCTCGCGCTGTTTTCAATGTCCCGGCTTTCTCTCCACTCGCGCTGTTTTCAATGTCCCGGCTTTCTCTCCTCTCGCACTGTTTTCAATGTCCCGGCTCACTCTCCTCCCGCGCTGTTTTCAATGTCCCGGCTCACTCTCCACTCGCGCTGTTTTCAATGTCCCGGCTTTCTCTCCTCTCGCACTGTTTTCAATGTCCCGGCTCACTCTCCTCCCGCGCTGTTTTCAATGTCCCGGCTCACTCTCCACTCGCACTGTTTTCAATGTCCCGGCTTTCTCTCCTCTCGCGCTGTTTTCAATGTCCCGGCTCACTCTCCTCCAGCGCTGTTTTCAATGTCCCGGCTCACTCTCCTCCCGCGCTGTTTTCAATGTCCCGGCTCACTCTCCACTCGCGCTGTTTTCAATGTCCCGGCTTTCTCTCCTCTCGCACTGTTTTCAATGTCCCGGCTCACTCTCCTCCCGCGCTGTTTTCAATGTCCCGGCTCACTCTCCACTCGCACTGTTTTCAATGTCCCGGCTTTCTCTCCTCTCGCGCTGTTTTCAATGTCCCGGCTTTCTCTCCTCTCGCACTGTTTTCAATGTCCCGGCTCACTCTCCACTCGCACTGTTTTCAATGTCCCGGCTCACTCTCCACTCGCACTGTTTTCAATGTCCCGGCTTTCTCTCCTCTCGCACTGTTTTCACTGTCCCGGCTCTCTCTCCACTCGCGCTGTTTTCAATGTCCCGGCTCACTCTCCACTCGCGCTGTTTTCACTGCCCCGGCTCACTCTCCACTCGTGCTGTTTTCAATGTCCCGGCTCTCTCTCCTCTCGCGCTGTTTTCAATGTCCCGGCTTTCTCTCCTCTCGCGCTGTTTTCACTGTCCCGGCTATCTCTCCCCTCGCGCTGTTTTCACTGTCCCGGCTTTCTCTCCTCTCCCGCTGTTTTCAATGTCTCGGCTTTCTCTCCTCTCGCGCTGTTTTCACTGTCCCGGCTTTCTCTCCTCTCCCGCTGTTTTCAATGTCTCGGCTTTCTCTCCTCTCGCGCTGTTTTCAATGTCCCGGCTCACTCTCCTCCCGCGCTGTTTTCAATGTCCCGGCTCACTCTCCACTCGCGCTGTTTTCAATGTCCCGGCTCTCTCTCCACTCGCGCTGTTTTCACTGTCCCGGCTCACTCTCCACTCGTGCTGTTTTCAATGTCCCGGCTCTCTCTCCTCTCGCGCTGTTTTCAATGTCCCGGCTTTCTCTCCTCTCGCGCTGTTTTCACTGTCCCGGCTATCTCTCCCCTCGCGCTGTTTTCACTGTCCCGGCTTTCTCTCCTCTCCCGCTGTTTTCAATGTCTCGGCTTTCTCTCCTCTCGCGCTGTTTTCACTGTCCCGGCTTTCTCTCCTCTCCCGCTGTTTTCAATGTCTCGGCTTTCTCTCCTCTCGCGCTGTTTTCAATGTCCCGGCTCACTCTCCTCCCGCGCTGTTTTCAATGTCCCGGCTCACTCTCCACTCGCGCTGTTTTCAATGTCCCGGCTCTCTCTCCACTCGCGCTGTTTTCACTGTCCCGGCTCACTCTCCTCTCGCGCTGTTTTCACTGTCCCGGCTCACTCTCCTCTCGCGCTGTTTTCACTGTCCCGGCTCACTCTCCACTCGCGCTGTTTTCAATGTCCCGGCTCACTCTCCTCTCGCGCTGTTTTCAATGTCTCGGCTTTCTCTCCTCTCGCGCTGTTTTCAATGTCCCGGCTCACTCTCCTCCCGCGCTGTTTTCAATGTCCCGGCTCACTCTCCACTCGCGCTGTTTTCAATGTCCCGGCTTTCTCTCCACTCGCGCTGTTTTCAATGTCCCGGCTCACTCTCCACTCGCGCTGTTTTCAATGTCCCGGCTCACTCTCCACTCGCGCTGTTTTCAATGTCCCGGCTTTCTCTCCTCTCGCGCTGTTTTCAATGTCCCGGCTCACTCTCCTCCAGCGCTGTTTTCAATGTCCCGGCTTTCTCTCCTCTCGCGCTGTTTTCAATGTCCCGGCTCACTCTCCTCCCGCGCTGTTTTCAATGTCCCGGCTCACTCTCCACTCGCGCTGTTTTCAATGTCCCGGCTTTCTCTCCTCTCGCGCTGTTTTCAATGTCCCGGCTCACTCTCCTCCCGCGCTGTTTTCAATGTCCCGGCTCACTCTCCACTCGCGCTGTTTTCAATGTCCCGGCTCACTCTCCTCTCGCGCTGTTTTCAATGTCCCGGCTCACTCTCCACTCGCGCTGTTTTCACTGTCCCGGCTGTCGCTCCTCTCGCGCTGTTTTCAATCTCCCGGCTTTCTCTCCTCCCGCGCTGTTTTCAATGTCCCGGCTTTCTCTCCTCTCGCGCTGTTTTCACTGTCCCGGCTGTCTCTCCTCTCGCGCTGTTTTCAATGTCCCGGCTCACTCTCCACTCGCGCTGTTTTCAATGTCCCTGCTTTCTCTCCTCTCCCGCTGTTTTCAATGTCCCGGCTTTCTCTCCTCCCGCGCTGTTTTCACTGTCCCGGCTTTCTCTCCTCTCGCGCTGTTTTCACTGTCCCGGCTCACTCTCCACTCGCGCTGTTTTCAATGTCCCGGCTTTCTCTCCTCTCGCGCTGTTTTCACTGTCCCGGCTCACTCTACTCGCGCTGTTTTCACTGTCCCGGCTCACTCTCCACTCGCGCTGTTTTCAATGTCCCGGCTTTCTCTCCTCCCTCGCTGTTTTCAATGTCCCGGCTTTCTCTCCTCCCTCGCTGTTTTCAATGTCCCGGCTTTCTCTCCTCACGCGCTGTTTTCAATGTCCCGGCTTTCTCTCCTCTCGCGCTGTTTTCAATGTCCCGGCTTTCTCTCCTCCCTCGCTGTTTTCAATGTCCCGGCTTTCTCTCCTCCCGCACTGTTTTCAATGCCCGGCTTTCTCTCCACTCGCGCTGTTTTCAATGTCCCGGCTTTCTCTCCATTCGCCCTGTTTTCAATGTCCCGGCTGTCTCTCCTCTCGCGCTGTTTTCAGTGTCCCGGCTTTCTCTCCTCCCTCGCTGTTTTCAATGTCCCGGCTCACTCTCGACTCGCGCTGTTTTCAATGTCCCGGCTCTCTCTCCTCTCGCGCTGTTTTCACTGTCCCGGCTCTCTCTCCACTCGTGCTGTTTTCAATGTCCCGGCTCTCTCTCCTCCCGCGCTGTTTTCAATGTCCCGGCTTTCTCTCCTCTCGCGCTGTTTTCAATGTCCCGGCTTTCTCTCCTCTCGCGCTGTTTTCAATGTCCCGGCTCACTCTCCACTCGCGCTGTTTTCAATGTCCCGGCTTTCTCTCCTCTCGCGCTGTTTTCAATGTCCCGGCTTTCTCTCCTCTCGCGCTGTTTTCAATGTCCCGGCTCTCTCTCCACTCGCGCTGTTTTCAATGTCCCGGCTCTCTCTCCTCTCGCGCTGTTTTCAATGTCCCGGCTTTCTCTCCTCTCGCGCTGTTTTCAATGTCCCGGCTCACTCTCCACTCGCGCTGTTTTCAATGTCCCGGCTCTCTCTCCTCTCGCGCTGTTTTCAATGTCCCGGCTCTCTCTCCTCTCGCGCTGTTTTCAATGTCCCGGCTCACTCTCCACTCGCGCTGTTTTCAATGTCCCTGCTCACTCTCCTCCCGAGCTGTTTTCAATGTCCCGGCTCACTCTCCACTCGCGCTGTTTTCAAAGTCCCCCGCGCTGTTTTCAATGTCCCTGAGAGCTCATTAGGGAGGGGTGCATTGGAGCTGGTGATTTTACATGCCTTCATCTTGTAGCCCGTTATGTCTTGCAGACCTTGCCATAGTCGGCGGGGGTCCGTGTGGCTAGCCTGGACTCGAGCTTGGTCTGGTACTGTCTTTTGGCATCTTTGATGGATCTCCTTAGATCATATCTGGCTTTTTTGTGTAGGTCAGGGGCGCCTGACTTGAACTCCTCAGACCTAGACTTCAAGCAGTGGATATTCCTGTTCATCCAGGGTTTCCGGTTGGAAAACACGTGGATTTGTTTCTTTGGCACACAGTCTTCTACACATTTACTAATGAAGTCAGTTACTGTAGTGGCGTACTCGTTCGAGCTGGTCGCAGAGTTTTTAAATACTGATCAGTCCACTGACTCTAAGCAGTCCCGTAGGAGATCATCCGATTCCTCAGACCAACAATGCACAACTTTCTTTCACGGATTCTCCCGCTTCAGTTTTTGCTTATAAGCCGAGAGCAGGAGCACAGCCTTGTGGTCAGATTTGCCAAAGTGTGGGCGAGAGATAGAGCGATAGGCATGTTTGATATTTGTGTAGCAGTGGTCCAGGATGTTTGGGCCTCTGGTGGAACAGGTGACGTGTTGGTGGTAACTTGGTAGTACGCTCTTGAGCTTGGCCTGGTTGAAGTCACCAACTACAATGAACAGGGCCTCGGGATGTTTCGTTTCAAGGCTATTTGTGGTGGTGAATATTTCGTCCAGTGTGATTTTCACGTTCACATGGGGTGGGATGTAAACTGCCGTCAGGATAACAGAGCTGAACTCCCGCGGAAGGTAGTAGCGGTGGCATTTTAGCGTCAGGTATTCTAGGTCTGGGAGCAAAAACTCGCCAGTGTTGCTACATCTAGGCACCAGGAGGTGGTGATTAGGAGGCAGACCCCACCTCCCCTTGCGTTGCCTGAGTCCGCAGTACGGTCCATTCAATGGATTGAGAAGCCCTCTGGCTGTAGGGCACAATCCGGTGAAGCAGAGTGAGCCATGTCTCCGTGAAACAGAGCACACAGCAGTCCCTCAGTTCTCTTTGCAGTGTTAATGTAAGCAATAAAGATTATTATTATTTTACCTGACCTAAACTAGGATGAGTGTTTTTTTACCTGGGGTTCAGGACTGGTGCGATTGGTGTTCCGGGGGGGCCGGCCAGTCACACACACATGTTCTGGTCTTGCCCCAAATTGTGAAGCTTTTGGGTCTCCTTCATCCACACTATGTCAGCAATTCTGAATATTGAGCTCGAGCCTTATTTCTTGGTGGCCTTTTTTGGGGTGTCGGACTCGCCAGGGGTACAGGCAGTGAAAACAGGTGTCCTTGCCTTCACCTCGCTGATTGTTTAGAGGCGGGTTCTCCTGGGGTGCAGGTCCTCTTCACTACCCAGCGCCTCAGTACGGTTGAGGGACCTAATAGAATTCTTGTACCTGGAGAAAGTCAAGTACATCGTTCAGGGGGTTGTTTGAAGGGTTCTACCGGAGATGGCAGCCATTCATTCCTACTTTACGGAATTAATCACCGTTAGTTGGTGGGGGGAGGGGGAGGGGAGTTGGGAGTTGGGGAGTCTGGGGTGTTTTGTTTGATAGGTTGTAGTTTTTTATCTTGATGGATGGGTGGATATGGTTGGTTGGGGTATTTGTTATATCAGTTTTGTGCATCATTTACTATGGAGGTTATTCATGATGGCCCTGCCTTGTCAACCTTGCCCCTCACCTGAAGTGTGGTGATCTTCAGGTTAAATCATCACCAGTCAGCTCTCCCCCTGAAAGGGGAATACAGCCTATGGTCATCTGGGACTATGATGACTTAACTTTACTATGGGGAATATTGGTTTTGATGTTAAATGTATTGTAAAAATGGAAAATATTTAATACAATTATATATGTTTTAAATCAATAGGTAAACTATTGGGATTTAAGGCAGACAAGTCCCCAGGGCCTAATGGTCTACATCCTAGGGTCGTGAAGGAAGTGGCAGCAGAGAGAGCGGATTCACTGGTTATTAGTATTCCAAAATTCCCTGATTGCGGGAAAGGTTCCAGTGAATTAGAAAAACACTAATGTAATTGTTATAACCTGCCTGCTTACCACTGGCTTGAAAATAATGGCAATCCCACAATCCTTAGGGAGTATGAGCTTCCCCAATGAGGGGGGGGCGGAGAAATCATTAGCAGGGTCCCTGCATAAATAGAGCTGGCCAGTATGGAACCAGCTGGAGAGGAGTGAGCAGCAAGAGAGTACTGCTGCTGCTGTATATATATGTAATTGTAAATAAATGTTATTTCTTTCTATTCTACAAACTCGTGCTGGATTCGTCGTGGCCCTCACAAAAGTAATACCCTCATTCAAAAAGGGAGGGAGGTAGAAAGTAGGAAACTATGAACCAGTTAGTTTAACCTCTGTTGTTGGGATTCTGTTAGAATCCATTATTAAGGAAGTAATAACAGGGCATTTAAAAAGTCAAAACGTAATCCATCAGAGTCAGCATGGTTTTATGAAGGGTAAATCATGTTTGACTAATTTGCGAGAGTTCTTTGAAGATTTAATGAGCCAAGTGGATAATGAGCATACTGTAGATGTAGTATATGTGGACTTGCAGAAGGTAAGGTGTTTCCAACAGTTAATACACAAGGTTAGATCACATGGGATTAGGGGTAATTTATTAGCTTGGATAGAAGACTGGCTAACTGACAGAAGGCAGAGAGTTGGAATAAATGGTTCTTTTTCTGGTTGGCGAGATCTAACTAGTGGGTGCAACAGGGTTCAGTCCTCGGGCCCCAACTATTTACAATCTATATTAATGACTTAGATGTAGGTATAGAAGGTACTACAGCCGGATTTGTAAATTGCACGAAAATAGGTGGGACAGTAAATTGCAATGAAGAAATTTACAAATTGATATACATAGGTAAGGTGAGTGGGCCAAAATTTTGCAGGTGGAGTTTAACATGGATAAATCCATTTTGGACAGAAAAATGGAAAGGCGTTTTATTATCTAAATGGAGAGAAACATCAGAGTACTTCATGCAGAGGAATCTGGGTGTCCTTGTGCATGAATCTCAGGAAACTAGACTGTCACCACATCCTGAGCTAGTGAATAGTCAATTCCAGCCCCACACCCCCGGGGTCCCAACAAAGTGACCTTTGACCTGTAACTGCTCCAAGGACGTACAGGCATCAGGTTTGTAAGTAAAACATTTTTTTTAACTGTTTATTTATAACAAGAAGTGAGAAATATGGAATGGAAATAATACAACAATGGTCCACTAATCTAACTGTTCCCCAAACCCTGTTGCATCCTCCACCCAAACACACACAAGTCAGACCCAGGGTGGGTGGGTAGGAAAGATCCAAAATAACAGGGATTAAACTGGGAATAAGAGATGCGTACCTTCGCTGCTGAGGTTGTGGTCTTTAGGCGATGATCTTCTCTGGACACAAAGTGTTGAAAAACTATCGGTTGGTTCGGACCTATTAATATCTGCCTTCAATTAGAACTCTGGGAAGTTACCTTCACTCACACTGACTTGGGCTTTCACACTGACGATTCCCCTCAGGTCTGTGCAATTCTAGCTTGTGTACAACAGACGGACTACCAGCTTCACTGAGTCAAACTGAAATTCTCAGCATGAGAGTTTTAAAATGGATTTTCAAATGGCCCCTTCCTTTATCCTGAACCTTCAGGAAGAAACCAAAAGATGAGGGAGAATTCAGAGCTCTGGCCTCATATTTGCTTAATCAGAACAGGAATGACTACTTGCCCACAGCTTCCAGGTTGTGCAGAAAGAGGAAGGTATTTGGCCACAAGTCCTCAGCTGAGAGAGAACTGCCTTAGCTTCCAGTGGCTGGCTAGGAGCATTAAAAACACCAGGCAGAGAGCTCTTCGCTCAAAGTGAAAAAACAAGAGATCTAAATTAGAATTTGAAGACTTGTGGTTAATGAGCCCATGTGCTCCTTTGTTACAAACAGTCTTGACCTTGAATGTGGCGACTAGGGGATTTTCACAGTAACTTTATTGAAGTGTTAAGCCTCCTTGTGACACTAATAAAGATTATTATTATTATTGATTGCCTGGACAAATTTAGTATCCTGGGGAGGACTGGGTTCCTTCTGGCTCCTGAGGTTGAGCCTGCTTTCATTTGGGTCTCTCTCTGTGGACGTCTTTTGAGTTATTAGAACAAGATGATTTAATTTTGGGATATGCTGAGGTGGGATTGGCTAATTGTGGTTGGACTATTGAGGGAAGGGTTTGCCATTGATATCCTTTCTGTGATATCGGTCATTGTGGGTCATTTTGGGCGTCTCTCCCCTGGAAAACATTTCTTTCTCTCTTCATCTGGGTGAGCAGGGTGATGTTTCTAATCCTGGCATGGTCCGTTGGTCTGAAGGACGTTCCCCTGGTTGCACGGGGAGGAGGGAATCGGCACTCCCTCCCAGGACACCCAATTGTTGGAGGTCTTGATGACTCTTCTTTTTGGGTTGGAGCCCCCCCCGGGCTGGAGTGATTATCCTTTTCTTCATAGTATTAATGGGGCTGGTACTTGCCCTGGATGGGGTGGGAGAGGTATGGGTTCGGCTGGGGGGCAGGATGTGCTGGGCTAGCCAGGTCTGGCGCTGGGGCTCATATCTTGTTGCCTCTGGGGGCTTGGGGTATCCCTCTTTGAGGGTGTTTGTTGGGGGCATCCTGAGTGGTTAGGGTTTGCTTCTTCGGTGCACGGGGTCTGAGGAAGATGATTGATGCAGGTAGGGCAGTGGATGTTGTCTATATGGACTTCAGTAAGGCCTTTGACAAGGTCCCTCATGGCAGACTGGTACAAAAGGTGAAGTCACACGGGATCAAAGGTGAGCTGGCAAGATGGATACAGAACTGGCTCGGTGATAGAAGACAGAGGGTAGCAGTGGAAGGGTGCTTTTCTGAATGGAGGCCTGTGATGAGTGGTTTCCGCAGGCATCAGTGCTGGGACCTTTGCTGTTTGTAATATATATAAATGATTTGGAGGAAAATGTAACTGGTCTGATTAGTAAGTTTGTGGATGACACAAAGATTGGTGGATTTGCGGAGTGATGAGGACTATTAGTTGGAGACTTGGGCGGAGAGGTGGCAGATGGAGTTTAATCTGGACAAGTGTGAGGTAATGCATTTTGGATGGTCTAGTACAGGTGGTAAATATATAGTAAATGGCAGAACCTTTAAGAGTATTGACAGGTAGAGGGATCTGAGTGTACAGGTCCACAGGTCACAAAGTGGCAACGCTGGTGGAGAAGGTAGTTAAGAAGGCATAAGGTGCTTGCCTTCATTGGTCAGGGCATTGAGTATAAAAATTGGCAAGTCATGCTGCAGCTGTATAGAACCTTAGTTCGGCCACACCTGGAATGTAGAGTTGAATTTTGGTCGCCACACAACCAGAAGGATGTGGAGGCTTTGGAGAGGGTACAGAAGAGGTTTACCAGGATGTTGCCTAGTATGGAGGGCATTAGCTATCAGGGTCGGTTGGACAAACTGTTCTCACTGGAACAACAGAGGTTGAGGGGCGACCTGATAGAAGTCTGCACGATTATGAGGAGCATGGACAGAGGGGATAGTCAGAAGCTTTTTCCCAGGGTGGAAGAGTTAATAACTAGTTGACATCGGTTTAAGATGCAAGGAGCAAAGTTTAGAGATGTGCGAGGGAAGTTCTTTACACAGAGGATAGTAGGTGACTGGAACTCGCTGCCGGAGGAGGAGGTGCAAGCAGGTATGATAGTGATGTTTAAGGGGTGTCTTGACAAATACATGAATAGGATAGGAATATAGGGATACCGACCCCGGAGGTTTTTAGGTTAGACGGTCAGCATGGTCGCCGCAGGCTTGGAGGGCTGAAGGGTCCTTTCCAGTGCTTTACTTTTTCTTTGTTCTTTGCTCTTGGCTGTGTGCTGCCTTCTAGGTATAATTAGAAATGAACAAAAATGGAGATTGCTTCTTCTTCCAGCCTTCCTTTCAGAGCTTCTGAAGGGCACCACCAATCAGAATCAAGAATTGGACAAGGCCCGGAATTTCAGAAGCGTCAATTGGCTGCTAGCCAAGTCCATCAAAATATCTATGTGACTATGCCACAGAGCACAGTCCACGCAGGGGATCCCCTTGGGCCAGTTCAAATAGTTTGCGGGGAGGGGGCATTCAAACGTCTGTAGTTTAAAAGCAGCCAGTAAGACAGAAATTAAAAAGGACACAAGGCTCAGACAAGGATTTAAAAGAGGTTCCTTACAAGGTACAGCAGGTAATAAGGAAGGCAAATGGTATTTTGGCCTTTGTAGCTAAAGGGACAGAGTATAAAAGTAGGGAAGTGTTGCTGCAGCTGTACAAGGCATTGGTGAGACTGCACTTTGAGTACTGAGTTTGGTCCCCTTATTTGAGGAGGGATGTAATAATAATCACTTATTGTCACAAGTAGTCTTCAATGAAGTTAGACCATGGAACAGTACAGCACAGAACAGGCCCTTCGGGCCTCGATTTTGTGCCGAGCTTTGTCCGAAACCAAGATCAAGCTATCCCACTCCCTGTCATTCTGGTATGCTCCATGTGCCTATCCAATAACCGCTTGAAAGTTCCTAAAGTGTCCGACTCCACTATCACAGCAGGCAGTCCATTCCACACCCTAACCACTCTCTGAGTAAAGAACCTACCTCGGACATCCCTCCTAGATCTCCCACCCCGAATCTTATAGTTGTGCCCCCTTGTAACAGCTACATCCACCCGAGGAAATAGTCCACTCGATCTATCCCCCTCATCATCTTATAAACCTCTATTAAGTCGCCTCTCATCCTCCTTCGCTCCAATGAGAAAAGCCCTAGCTCCCTCAACCTTTCCACATAAGACCTACCCTCCAATCCAGGCAGCATCCTGGTAAATCTCCTTTGCACCCTTTCCAATGCTTCCACATCCTTCCTATAATGAGGTGACCAGAACTGCACACAATACTCCAAATGTGGTCTCACCAGGGTCCTGTACAGCTGCAGCCTAACCCCACGGCTCTTAAACGCAAGCCCCCTGTTAATAAACGCTAACACACTATAGGCCTTCTTCACGGCACTATCCACTTGAGTGGCAACCTTCAGAGATCTGTGGACATGAACCCCAAGATCTCTCTGTTCCTCTACATTCCTCAGAACCCTGCTGTTGACCCTGTAATCCGCATTCAAATTTGTCCTACCAAAATGAATCACCTCGCACTTATCAGGGTTAAACTCCATCTGCCATTTTTTGGCCCAGCTCTGCATCCTATCAATGTCTCTGCAGCCTACAACAGCCCCCCACCTCATCCACTACTCCACCAATCTTGGTGTCATCAGCAAATTTACTGACCCATCCTTCAGCTCCCTCCTCCAAGTCATTGATAAAAATCACAAATAGCAGAGGACTCAGCACTGATCCCTGTGGTACACCGCTGGTAACTGGTCTCCAGTCTGAAAATGTTCCATCCACCACCACCCTCTGTCTTCTATGTAATAGCCAGTTACTTATCCAATTGGCCAAATTTCCCTCTATCCCACACCTCCTTACTTTCTTCATGAGCGACCATGGGGAACCTTATCAAACGCCTTACTGAAATACATGTATACAACATCAACTGCTCTACCTTCATCTACACACTTAGTTACCTTCTCAAAGAATTCAATCAAATTTGTGAGGCAAGACTTACCCTTCACGAATCCGTGTTGACTATCCCGGATTAAGCTGCATCTTTCCAAATGGTCATTAATCCTATCCCTCAGGACCCTTTCCATTAACTTACCGACCACCGAAGTAAGACTAACCGGCCTATAATTACTAGGGTCATTCCTATTCCCTTTCTTGAACAGAGGAACAACATTCGCCACTCTCCAGTCCTCTGGCAATATCCCTGCGGACAGTGAGGACCCAAAGATCAAAGCCAAAGGCTCTGCAATCTCATCCCTTGCCTCCCAAAGAATCCTAGGATATATCCCATCTGGCCCAGGGGACTTGTCGACCCTCAGGGTTTTCAAAATTGCTAATACATCTTCCCTCAGAACATTTACCTCCTCCAGCCTACCCGCCTTTTTCACACTTTCATCCTCAAAAACATAGCCCCTCTCCTCGGTGAACACTGAAGAAAAGTATTCATTCATAGCCTCTCCTATCCTGACACCATGCACAAGTTCCCACTACTGTCCTTGACCGGCCCTAACCTCACCCTGGTCATTCTTTTATTTCTCACATAAGAGTAAAAAGCCTTGGGATTTTCCTTGATCCGACCCGCCAAGGCCTTCTCATGCCCCCTCCAAGCTCTCCTAAGCCCTTTTTTTTTAGCTCATTCCTTGCTACCTTGTAACCCTCAAGCGACCCAACTGAACCTTGTTTTCTCATCCTTACATACGCTTCCTTTTTCCTCTTGACAAGACATTCAACCTCTTTTGTGAACCATGGTTCCCTCACACAGCCATTTCCTCCCTGCCTGACAGGGACATACCTATCAAGGACACAAAGTATTTGTTCCTTGAACAAGCTCCACTTTTCATTTGTGCATTTCCCTGACAGTTTCTGTTCCCATTTTATGCTCCCTAATTCTTGCCTAATCACATCATAATTACCCCTCCCCTGATTATAAACCTTGCCCTACCGTATGGCCCTATCCCTCTCCATTGCAATCGTGAAAGACACCGAATTGTGGTCACTATCTCCAAAGTGCTCTCCCACAAACAAATCTAACACTTGGCCCACTAATGGATACGTTATTGCCTACCTGCCCTTTCTGTGAAGTTACTGTGAAAAGCCACTAGTCGCCTCATTCCGGCGCCTGTTCGGGGAGGCTGGAACGGGAATTGAACCCACGCTGCTGGTCTTGTTCTGCATTACAAGCCAGCTGTCTTAGCCCACTGTGCTAAACCAGCACCTGAGTTATATTAAAGGCAGTTCAGAGGAGGTTCACTAGATTGATTCCAGAGATGAGGGGTTTGTGTTATGAAGGTAGATTGAGCAGTTTAATCCAACACTCTCTGGTGTTTAGCAGAATGAGAGGAGATCTAATTGGGGTATATAAGATGATAAAAACAGAGATGAGGAGAAATTACTTCTCCCAAAGGGCTGTGAATCTGTGGAATTCACTAGCCCAGAATGCGGTGAATGCCAGGACATTGAGTAAATTTAAGGAGGAGATAGTCAGATTGTTAATTAGTAATGGGTTGAAGGGTTATGGAGAACAGGCAGGAAAGTGGATTGAGGCTGAGATGAGATCAGCCATGATTGTATTGAAAGGCACAGCAGGCCCAAGGGGCTGAGTTGCCTATCCTGCTCCTCGTTCTTATTTATTGCAAATAATAAAGATAGACCAAGCGTAAAAATTTTAGATTTGGGAAAGTTCAATTTTTATAAGCTGAGATGGAGGTGAATTGGAAACCTCTACTTAAATTCAATCATAGAATCCCTACAGTGCAGAAAGTGGCCATTCGGCCCATCGAGTCTGCACCGCCAATCCAAGAGCACAACCTAACAAAGGCCCACTCCCCTGCCCAATCCCCGTAAAACCACCTAACCTTTTTTAAAATAAATTTAGAATACCCAATTTTTTTTTTCCCAATTAAGGGGCAATTTAGCGTAGCCAATTTACCTAACCTGCACATCTTTGGGTTGTGGGAGTGAGACCCACGCAAACACGGGGAGAATGTGAAAACTGCACACGGACAGTGACCTGGGGCCATGATCGAACCTGTGACATCAGCACTGTGAGGTAACAGTGCTAACCACTGCGCCACCGTGCCACCCTAACGACACCTAACCTTTGAACACTAAGTGGCAATTTAGCATGGCCAATACACATAACTTGCACATCTTTGGACCTGAGGGGGTGGGGAAACTGGAGCACCCGGAGGAAACCCATGCAGACACAGGGAGAACGTGCACACTCCACACAGTGGAGAGAATGTAAGAATCGAACCCGGGTCTCCTGTGCTGTGAGGCAGCGGTGCTAACCACTGTGACACCATGCTGCCCAGTATCAGAGCAATGGGAGGAATTTAAAGAAGACAAGTTGGGCCGAAGGGCCTGTTTTCATGCTGTAAACCCCTATGACTCTATAAAGAGGGTTCAGAAAAATATGTTTCAACAAAGAAAAGGGGTGAGACTCGCAAGTCTAGGGCAGCACGGTGGCGGAGTGGTTAGCACTGCTGCCTCACAACCCCAAGGATCCGGGTTTGATTCCAGCCCTGGGTCACTGTCCGTGTGGAGTTTGCACATTTTCCCCGTGTCTGTGTGAGTCTCACCCCCATAACCCAAAAAGATGTGTAGGGTAGGTGGATTGGCCATGCCAAATTGCCCCCTTAATTGGAAAAAAAACTGGGGGCTCTAAATGTATTAAAAAAGAGACTCACAAGTCTTACCCCTGCTCTCCCTCGATGTCAAATAGAGGATAAGAAAAGGCATAAAAGAAGGCTTATTGTCATATGCCAACAATTCAATACTGCAGAACCTCCAGAGGAGTATAGAAAGTAATGAAATTAAAATGTTAATTATATACAAAATATTGATTGTCTCTGGATGGCTGCTTTGAGGTGGGCCTGAAGCATAAATGGAAATAAGGGTCTGTCATGTCCTCCCACCTCCAGGCTACTTTGCTGGAGATGGGTCATTGTCAGGTACCGCTCCACACCTGGAAAGGGCAGGTAGGCAATAACGTATCCATTAGTGGGACTGAGCATGAAAAGTGGCTCTCATCTAAGAACTTTGACTAAGGCCCATTAACCCCAACAAACGTGCACCAGAAATACCGGAAAACCCCCACCGACCGCACTGCCAACCAAGATGGGAAAGGATCAGCTGCCCAGCCGAAAAGCCAGTAGAGACCTCAGCCTCGGAAGAGGGTAATACACGTGGAGGCACAGAACTGGCAAGGGTCGACCCCACAGAGTTCCCAGCACAGACCCAGGCGCTGATGGATAGAATGATGTGCTTCGTCACCTCTGAGTTACAGAAACATAGGAAGGAGATGAAAAAAGACCTCGTGGAGGCCGTGACGACTCCCATGAGGAAGGCAATGAAGAGGAGGCTAGAGGCCCAGGAGACGACGGCACGGGACCCCAAAAAAGCAGCTACCGACCAAGGGAACCAAACCACGGCTCAAGGCCGAGATGACAAGATTGGTCAAGACCGAGAAGGGGGTGAAAGACAAGAAAACCGATCATGTCAGAAAAAGTTGAGAATTGTTGGGCTGCTGGAGAGAACAGAGGGGAGAACCCCCACAGAATACATTGCAGCGATGCTCTGGAAGCTTGCCGGGAAGGAGGGCTTCACCAAAAGGAGGTAGACCGCACCCACAGGTCACTTCAGCAGCGGCCCAGGGCTGGGGACCTACCGTGGGCAGTTATCGTGAGGCTGCACAAGTACCAGGGTAAAGAACGGATCCTGAAGTGGGCGAAGAGCATGACAGGGTGAAAGTAGGGGGGGGGGGGCAGCAGCCCCTCCCGCCCAATCCGGATAGTAATATGTAACGTGAGGGGCCTCACTGAACTGGTGAAAAGATCCAGAGTCCTCACCCATCTCAAGAGTCGGAGGGTGGATGTAGCCTTCCGATAGGAGTCATATCTAAGAGAGAGGTGTCATAATATACACCAGTATATCATGGTGCAGACACACACTGATGGACACACAGTGGGACCAATCAACATACACAACACCGCAGCCAATCACCAGTGAGAGCGCACGCACTATAAAGACAGGGGGCATCAGAGTTCCCGCTCATTCGAGTAGCAGCTAGCTAGGAGCACAGAGCTCACAGCCTGCAGCACAGACATTCACCATGTGCTGAGTGCATCAACTGGTTAGGACAAGGCAAAGGTCTTTAGTTAAAGCTAGTATCGTATTTACCCACAGTTCAAGTATGTTTAAATAGTTAACCTTTTAATAAAATAGTGTTGCACTACTTCACGTGTTGGTGACCTGTATGTGATCCAGAACACCCAACACATCATGGTACCAGGCGTGGTTGCATACTAGCACTTCTTAGACCTATCTGCAAGTGATCTGCCTTCCGCCAGCATTCCGTCATCCTGCAACATGGACAGCATCAGCCCGCCGCCGCCGCTCAGCATCGCCGGCAACCTCGGGGCCAACTGGAAGATTTTCAAACAGCACTTCCAGCTCTTCCTCGAAGCCATGGACAGGGAGGGCACCTCGGACACCAAAAAGATTGCTCTTCTCCTCTCCACAGCCGGGGACCATGCCATCCACATTTTCAACTCTCTCACCTTTGCAGATGACGAAGACAAGACGAAGTTCAAGACGGTTCTCCTCAAATTTGACACTCACTGCAGCGTAGAGGTGAATGAAAGTTTCGAACGCTACGTGTTCCAGCAGCGTTTGCAGGGTAAGGACGAACCTTTTCAATCCTTTCTAACGCACCTCCGCATCCTTGCGCAATCTTGCAGCTACGGGCCCACCTCCGACTCCATGATACACGACCAGATCGTTTTCGGTGTTCAGTCGGACCCCCTACGTCAGCAGCTCCTCAAAGTGAAGCAACTCACCCTAGCGACCGCCATCGAGACCTGTGTCCTACATGAAAATGCCACCAGTCAGTACTCCCATCTACAAGCGGCTGAAACGCGTGGCAAGGTCCCCACGAGGCGGAACGGGTCCAAGTGATTGAGCACCTCCAGGGCCTCAGCCTGGATGAGGGTAGCCATTTTGCGTGCTTTTCACGGACTCCCGTGCTTGTACGCACCAAACGAGGGGACAGCGACGTGGAGGAACGTAATGCACAGGCGCGCACCACGCATGACCGCACCGCGCATGCGCGGTGGTGCAGCAAACATGCTGAAGTCACGACATGCGGCAACTGTGGCTCTGCCCATGTAAAGCGGCAATGCCTCGCAAAATCTCGACAATGCCTACGATGTGGCAGACTTGGCCACTATGCTGCCTGCTGCCGAGCAGCTCCGCCTACCAATTCTTATCGCTTCAGCCAGCCTCGCAGGAATGTTCGGGCAATTCAACCCATGGTCACCGAGTCCGATGCGGACCTCCCACACAGCAGTGACACCGAGGACCCAAAGGCGCCTTTTTGAGTAGGTGTCATAACAAAAAACAGGCTGTCCCCGAAGCAAAGACACCAGCCGCTGTCGGTATACAGCATCGATCCAGACGATGAGTGGTGTGTCACCCTGACGGTCAACCAGAATTCGGCGCCCACCTCAGAGACTAAATATGTGAACTTTGTGCACTAATGGACTCTCTGGTCTATTCTGTTCTTCCGTTTAATCGTTCAAGTGGTTTGTATATAGTGTTCATCTCGTTATTTGTGTGACACACTGTTTTTTCTGCACCAGGCACCTTCCCATGTAAATAGCTTAGTTTTATGTACATAGTCCTGTAAATATTTCACACACACGTAGACAGGAACATTCACCACACCCTATTTATTGTCACGCAGGCACATATAAAAGGGGGGATGTCATAATATACACCAGTATATCATGGTGGAGACACACACTGATGGACATACAGTGGGACCAATCAACATACACAACACCACAGCCAATCACCAGTGAGAGCACACGCATCATAAAGACAGGTGGCATCAGAGTTCCCGCTCATTCGAGTAGCAGCTAGCTAGGAGCACAGAGCTCACAGCCTGCAGCACAGACATTCACCATGTGCTGAGTGCATCAACTGGTTAGGACAAGGCAAAGGTCTTTAGTTAAAGCTAGTTTTGTATTTACTCACAGTTCAAGTATGTTTAAATAGTTAACCTTTTAATAAAATAGTGTTGCACTACTTCAAGTGTTGGTAACCTGTATGTGATCCAGAACACCCAACACATAAAGAGGGACCAACTGAGGGTAAGGAAGGGCTGAGTGGAACAAATGTTTCATGCATGTTTCAACATTAAGGCAAAGGGATGGCGGTGAGCACAGTGACGGACCCGGGGGGTGATTCGTTGGGGTCAGCGGGAGCCTGGTTGGGGCCCCGGTAGTCTTGGCAAACATATAGGCCCCGAACTGGGAAGACACAGAGTTCGTCAAAAACAATGGGCAAAACCCCGGACCTAGACATCCACCGGCTTATCATGGGGGAGGGGGGAGAGCTGTGGAGGTTCAGTCACCCGAGAGAAAAATAATTCTCCTTTCCCATGTGCACACGGCCTGCTCACTTATAGACTTTTTTATCGTAGGGAAAATGGTGCTCCTGTACGGGGACATCTCTCCGAGCTTTGACCGCCGCACCGCCCTATCCCCCTCCCCCTCACACACACCGGGAGCTCGGTGTAGTGGTCACAATAAAGATCTGGAACCAGTTCAGATGCCACTTCAAGCTTGGTGGTATGTCTATAGAGACCTCCACCTGCAACAACCAAAGGCTCACACCGGCGAAGGTAGACGCCACATTTGGGACTTGGAGGGAGAACAGCGGGACATTGAGAAGAAAGGACATCCACATGGTGGGTAGACTGGTGACCCTGGGGGAACTCTCGGAGGAGCTCCAACTCTTGTGCCTCACTAACCTGATCGAATCTTTTGAGTAGGTGACAAAGGTGATTGATGAGTGGAGGGCGGTGGATGTTGTTTACATGGACTTCAGTAAAGCCTTTGACAAGATGCCTCATGGCACACTGGTACAAAAGGTGAAGTCACACGGGATCAGAGGTGAGGTGCTAAGATGGATACTGAACTGGCTCGGTCAACTTAAGGCAAAGCGTAGCAGTAGAGGGGTCAGCCAACAAGGGGTCCGTGAGGCAAACTTTAGAGGAGATGTACGAGGCAGGTTTTTTAAACAGAGGGTGGTGAGTACCTGGAACGCATTGCCAGGGGTAGTTGTGGAAGCAGATACATTCGGCATTCAAAAGGCAGCTTGATAAAAACATGGATAGGATGGGTATAGAGGGTTACAGCACTAGGAAGTGCTGAAGGTTTTGGCCAAGGTTGGTATCATGACCGGTGCGGGATTGGAGGGCCGAAGGGCCTGTTCCTGTGCTGTGTTGTTCTTTGTTCTTCTTTGAGCTCAGATACCTGCAGCTGTGCGACTTTCTCCGGAAGGAAACAAAAACTTTCCCCAGAGACCGGACACACTTTTGGACAGAATGATAGGACTGGACTGGTTAGGGGACAACAAATGTGGCGGCATTTACAGATGATTCATAGAAAAGGTCAGGATCCCACTGGATGAGACCAGACGGAAATGGGGAGGGGGGAGCTGGCCATGGAGATGGAAAGAGGTGCTGCACAGCATCAGCTCCACCTCCTCTTGTGCCGGGCTAATCCTGATGCAGCTCAAGGTGGTTCACAGAGTGCACGTTACCAAGACAGGCATGAGTGGGTTCTTCCCAGAGGTGGAGGACAGGTGCAAGCGGTGTCAAGCGAGCTTGGCCAACCACAGACACATGTTCTTGTCCTGCCCAGATTCTGGGCGTTCTGGACCGCCTTTTTGAGGCATGTCCAGGCTCGTGGGGGTCGAGATGGAGCAGTATACATCTGTGGTGATCTTTGGGGTGTCAGAACATCCAGAGCGCTACACAGGGTGGGGGGTGGGGGGAGGTGAGGATGGCCTGACTTTGGCCTCATTGTTCGCCAGGCGGAGACTTCTGCTACGTTGGAAGTCGGCAGTGCCACCCAGGGCCTCGGAGTGGCTCTCAGACCTGACTGAGGTCCTGAGACTAGAGAAGATGAAATTCTCGAGTCCGAGGAGAGATTTCACGACACATGGGGCGAGATTCTCCACTCCCGCGCCGGTTGGGAGAATCGCCTGGGCCGCCAAAATTACCCGCGATTCTCCCAAGCGGCGGGAACGGCCTGGTCGAGTTCCGCGGGTCGCAGGCCGGAGAATCGCCGGAGACACCCAAAATGGCGATTCTCCGGCACCGCCGCTATTCTCAGGCCTGGGTGGGCCGAGCGGCCAGGCCAAAACGGCGGGTTCCCCCGGCGGCGTCCACATCTGGTCGCTGCCGTCGGGAACAGCGCGCGAACGCTGGGGGGGGGGCCTGCGAGGGGGGCGAGGGGGGAATCCTGCACCGGGCGGTACCTCAAATGTGGGGTGGTGTGCGATCGGTGCCCACCGATCGTCGGGCCGTCCTCTCTGAAGGAGGACCTCCTTCCTTCCGCGGCCCTGCAAGATCCGTCCGGCATCTTCTTGCGGGGCGGACTTAGAGGGGACGGCAACCACGCATGCGCGGGTTGGCGCCGGTCAACCTGCGCATGCGCGGATGACGGCAGCTATGCGGCGCCGGCCGCGTCATCCATGCGGCGCCGCCTTTACGCGGGCGACAAGGCCTGGCGCGTGTAGATGACGCGGCCCCGCTCCTAGCCCATTGTCAGGGCCTGAATCGGTCGGGATCGGGGCCGTTTCGCGCCGTCGTGAACCTCGGCGGCGTTCACGACGGCGCGGCCACTTCGGCGCGGGAGTGGAGAATCCTGCCCATGGACTTTGTTCACAACCTGCAATGAACTGAGGGGGTGGGGAGCAGATGGGAAGGGGTTGGCAGGAAGTGGGGAGGATGATGGGAGCAGGAAGTACCACCAGGATGTAAGGAAACTCGTATACAGCAGATGAGAGACGGGGAGGGAGGCCATTCGTCGGATGGGACACAGATCCCTTCCACAACTGGAAAATCGAGGAGGTCGACCATCCTAACCTCCCTAGAAAACCCAATGAGGGAATAGGACTCCCCCCATCAAACCGAGTGTAAGTACAAAGAAAATAAAGAGTTCTGGCATTAATTATAAATACAAATGTAAATAAGATAATGCGAACACGGAAACCTGGATCACAGGAAGAGTGATAACCTGTTGTACGGTTGTTTATGATGTTGCTGTTGCTTGATTTCTTCTTTTGCGTTTTTGCCAATGGCTCTTGTTGTGTATAAATCTTTTATTAAATGTTAAAAATCCACGGCAGCTCGGTGGCACAGTGGTTAGCACTGCTGCCTCACGGCGCCGAGGTCCCAGGTTCGATCCCGGCTCTGGGTCACTGTCCGTGTGGAGTTTGCACATTCTCCCCTTGTTTGTGTGAGTTTCGCCCCCACAACCCAAAGATGTGCAAGATAGGTGGATTGGCCATGCTAAATTGCCCCTTAATTGGAAAAAATGAATTGGATACTCTACATTTATTTATTTTTAATGTTAAAAATCCAAATTAAAACATTTTTTAAAAATTACTAACACGAAATTAACATCACAAAAAAATCCTATCAGTTAGTGTGCTGTTGAGGGGAATCAGAGCAGCCTCTCATGAACAATACAGTGCAGAAGGCTCCAATACTGGGGCCACAGGCAGGAAAGGTCACAGCCATGGCCCAACAATTCCTCCGAAAGTCTCTCCCCTCCAACTCATAGAGCTTGAGTCCTCATTTGGTTTGACATTGTACGTATGCTCCTGAGGACACTTGCATTATGAGGCCTCTGATTGGGCCTGCCACCTCAGGAACCCACCTACCATCCTTAATTGGACGTGGTTCTTGGAGATGGCCTTGTAATTCACCATCTCTCGGATAATCATGCAGGGCGAGTCTCGCAGTCCATTAGGGACAACACCAGCATTTATGCCGAATGGAAGAATATTATCAAAGGAGGTAAGACTCTCCCCAGGTAAGCAAAGAGAGGTAAGTAAAAAATAGTGAAAAGTAAAATTGGGAGAACCCAACAATACTTAATGCAAGGACAGAGTAGGGGCAACTAAAGAGCAAAAAACTTAATATGGGAATTATTTGAAGTTGCTTCTTTTAAAACTTAGAAGATTTTTTGCTGCATTCTGACAAGACTTTTATTTTGATCGAAGTTTGATTTAATTTTGTGCAAATGTAAGTAAACTCTTAAAAAATGAAAGCAAATTACCTTCTAATTTCCAAGGCTGCACATTAATTAAAGCTCATGAGAAGCAAGTCACTGCTACATGCAAGACCATGCTGGAAGCAGGTCCATGAAAATAGTTGAAAAGCAAGTAGGATTTAAAAAACACATTTAATGATCTTTTACCTGAGAGGAGATACTGGTTGTTTTAATTCTGACTATTTTCATTTAATCAAATCAAGATTGTTATTAGTTTTAGGCATCAGTATAATGTTTGTCATAGAAAAGAACATTTATTTTACTTTACAGTGCCAGATATGGACAAGTAAAAATTAAAGGAATAAGTGATTTGCTTTTACGAGGTTTTCGAAAGGCGAAAGAGAGATAGGGCAATGTCGTTTTGGAAGAAAATCCCAAAGGACAGGGTCATAATTGTTTTATTTGTTGATGGGATGTGGGCATCACTGACAAGGCCAGTATTTATTGTCCATCCCTAATTAGAACATAAGAACTAGGAGCAGGAGTAGGCCATCTGGCCCCTCGAGCCTGCTCCACCATTCAATGAGATCATGGCTGATCTTTTGTGGACTCCGCTCCACTTTCCGGCCTGAACACCAGAACCCTTAATCCCTTTATTCTTCAAAAAACTATCTATCTTTATCTTAAAAACATTTAATAAAGGAGCCTCTACTGCTTCACTGGGCAAGGAATTCCATAGATTTACAACCCTTTGGGTGAAGAAGTTCCTCCTAAACTCAGTCCTAAATCTACTTCCCCTTATTTTGAGCTATGCCCCCTAGTTCTGCTTTTACCCGCCAGTGGAAACAACCTGCCCGCATCTATCCTATCTATTCCCTTCATAATTTTATACGTTTCTATAAGATCCCCCCGCATCCTTCTGAATTCCAACGAGTACAGTCCCAGTCTACTCAACCTCTCCTCGTAATCCAACAGCTTCAGCTCTGGGATTAACCGAGTGAATCTCCTCTGCACACCCTCCAGTGCCAGTACGTCCTTTCTCAGGTAAGGAGACCAAAACTGAACACAATACTCCAGGTGTGGCCTCACTAACACCTTATACAATTGCAGCATAACCTCCCTAGTCTTAAACTCCATCCCTCTAGCAATGAAGGACAAAACTCCATTTGCCTTCTTAATCACCTGTTGCACCTGTAAACCAACTTTTTGCGACTCCACCACTAGCACACCCAGGTCTCTCTGCACAGCGGCATGTTTTAATATTTTATCATTTAAATAATAATCCATTTTGCTATTATTCCTACCAAAATGGATAACCTCACATTTGTCAACATTGTATTCCATCTGTCAGACCCTAGCCCATTCACTTAACCTATCCAAATCCCTCTGCAGACTTCCGGCATCCTCTGCACTTTTTGCTTTGCCACTCATCTTAGTGTCGTCTGCAAACCTGGACACATTGCACTTGGTCCCCAACTCCAAATCATCTATGTAAATTGTGAACAATTGTGGGCGCAACACTGAACCATAAGACCATAAGACCATAAGACATAGGAGCGGAAGTAAGGCCATTCGGCCCATCGAGTCCACTCCACCATTCAATCATGGCTGATTTCAACTCCATTTACCCGCTCTCTCTCCATAGATCTTAATTCCTCAAGAAATCAAGAATTTATCAACTTCTGTCTTAAAGACACTCAACGTCCCGGCCTCCACCGCCCTCTGTGGCAATGAATTCCACAGACCCACCACTCTCTGGCTGAAGAAATTTCTCCTCATCTCTGTTCTAAAGTGACTCCCTTTTATTCTAAGGCTGTGCCCCCGGGTCCTAGTCTCCCCTGCTAATGGAAACAACTTCCCTACATCCACCCTATCTAAGCCATTCATTATCTTGTAAGTTTCTATTAGATCTCCCCTCAACCTCCTAAACTCCAATGAATATAATCCCAGGATCCTCAGACGTTCATCGTATGTTAGGCCTACCATTCCTGGGAAAATCCGTGTGAATCTCCGCTGGACCCGCTCCAGTGCCACTATGTCCTTCCTGAGGTGTGGGGCCCAAAATTGCTCACAGTATTCTAAATGGGGCCTAACTAATGCTTTATAAAGCTTCAGAAGTACATCCCTGCTTTTATATTCCAAGCCTCTTGAGATGAATGACAACATTGCATTTCCCTGAGGGACACCACTCGCTACTGATTGCCAACCACAGAAACACCCATTAATCCCCACACTTACCTTTCTATTAATTAATCAATCCTCTATCCATGCTACTACTTTACCCTTAATGCCATGCATCTTTATCTTATGCAGCAACCTTTTGTGTGGCACCTTGTCAAAAGCTTTCTGGAAATCCAGATATACCATATCTATTGGATCCCCGTTATCTACCGCACTGGTAATGCCCTCATATTAGTTAGGCACGACCTGCCCTTTATAAACCCATGCTGCGTCTGCCCAATGGGACAATTTCCATCCAGATGCCTCGCTATTTCTTCCTTGATGATAGATTCCAGCATCTTCCCTACTACCGAAGTTAAGCTAACTGGCCTACAATTACCCGCTTTCTGCCTACCTCTTTTTTCAAACAGTGGTGTCATGTTTGCTCATTTCCAATCCTCTGGGACCACCCCAGAGTCTAGTGAATTTTGATAAATTATCACTAGTGCGTTTACAATTTCCCTAGCCATCTCTTTTAACACTCTGGGATGCACCCCATCAGGGCCAGGAGACTTGTCTACCTTTAGCCCCATTAGCTTGCCCAATACTGCCTCCTTATCATTTCTACATGCATCCGTTATTTCTTTGCTTATTGCCTGCCCTACCATCCTGTTACTATTTGGTGGCCTATAGACTACTCCTATCAGTGACCTTTTCGCCTTACTATTCCTGATTTCCACCCAAATTGATTCAACCTTGTCCTCCATAGCACCAATATCATCCCTTACTATTGCCCGGATGCCATCCTTAAACAACAAAGCTACACCACCGCCCTTACCGTCCATTCTATCCTTTTGTATAGTCTGATACCCTTGGATATTTAACTCCCAATCGTGACCATCTTTTAACCATGTTTCAGTAATGGCCACTAAATCATAGTCATTCACGATGATTTGCGCCATCAACTCATTTACCTTATTTCGTATACTACGAGCATTCAGATAAAGTACACGTATGCTGTTTTTTATGTCTTCGTTATGAATCCTAACACCTTGATCAGTAACTGTTCGCAATTTATTTTTCCTCTTACCCTTTCTCCTAATTTTCCTTGTCTTTGAACCCATATCTCTACATAATAACCTGTCACGTAACCTGCTGCCTTGATCTCCATTAACCATTATACTGTCCATAGCTTTACACTTCCCTTCCCCCCAACTTGCTAGTTTAAAGTCCTTGTGACCAACCTATTTATCCTATTCGCTAGAACACTGGTCCCTGAATGGTTCAGGTGAAGACCGTCCCAACGGTACAGGTCCCTCCTGCCCCAGTACTGATGCCAATGCCCCATGAAATGGAATCCCTCGTTCCCGCACCACTCCTTTAGCCACGTGTTAACTTCCCTAATTTTCTCAACCCTATGCCAATTGGCACGTGGCTCGGGTAGTAATCCAGAGATTATAACCCTGGAGGACCTGTTCTTTAATTTAGTCTCTAGTGTTTGATAATCCCCAAACAGGTCCTCTTTCCTAGTCTTACCTATGTTGTTAGTCCCAACGTGGACCACAACAACTGGATCCTCACCCTCCCTCTCCAAAATCCTTTCAAGCCGATCAGAGATGTTCCTCACCCTGGCACCGGGCAGGCAACATACCATGCGGGACTCTCGATCTGGCTTACAAAGGATGCCATGAATCCCCCTAATTATAGAATCCCCTACAACTACCACTTGTCTTTTTGCTCCCCCCTCTTGAATGGCTTCCTGTACCACGGTGCAGTGGTCAGTCAACACATCCTCCTTACAGCCCTCTTCCTCATCTACACAGGGAGCAAGTACCTCATACCTGTTGGACAAGGTCAAGGGCTGAGGCTCCTCAACTCCTAAACTCAGGATCCCCCTACCTGCCTCCCTTGCAGTCACACCACGCTGTCCCTGACCACTGTCCGAATTAACAGTACTTATTCTACCGGGTGTGACTGCCTCCTGAAACAAAGCGTCCAGGTAATGTTCCCCCTCCCTGATGTGCCGCAGTGTGCGCAGCTTGGTCTCCAGCTCATCAATTCTGAGCCGAAGTTCCTCGAGCAGCCAACACTTGCTGCAGATGTGGTCACTGACGGTCTCAATGGGATCCACCAGTTCCATCATCATACAGCAACAGCACATCACCTGTCCAGCCATATTCAATTAGTTAATTAATTTAAATAATAATAATAATTTTTTTAATATAACCTCAAGGATAAACCCGAACACCAACAAAAACACAGCCCTCTCTCGCCACTCACCCGAACTCAGTAACTCACCTAAACTCAGATGCACTCTGTTCCAATCAGCACTCAGTCACTCACCTAAACTCAGATGCACTCTGTTCCAATCAGCACTCAGTCACTCACCTAAACTCAGATGCACTCTGTTCCAATCAGCACTCAGACACTCACCTAAACTCAGATGCACTCTGTTCCAATCAGCACTCCGTGTCTAAAGGCACTCCTGCCACACCTTTTGTGCACTCACCTCTCCCAGCACTGTCCCGGCTCTCTCCTCCCGCGCTTTTTAAATCTCCCGGCTCTCTCCTCCCGCGCTGTTTTCGCTGTCCCGGCTCTCTCCTCCCGCGCTTTTTAAATCTCCCGGCTCTCTCCTGCCGTGCTTTTTAAATCTCCCGGCTCTCTCTTCTCGCGCTGTTTTCGCTGTGAAGCACAGAGGCGTTTGGACCAGTTAGAAACAGCTGTAGCAACATCCGGGCCATTAGAGGAAAGACATGAAGAGGACGATTTGAGCATTAAATTTGATCTGTACGCAAATGGATATGGTATGGTGCTTGCTAATCATAGTATTCAGACACCTATCAAACATTGACAGGAAATTGGGCAAGGGCGGAACAAAAGTTTTCGGACATCGCAAAATGCCTAGCAGCCATAACAAAAAGGATAGCAGAGATTGAAAATTTATCAGCCGGGAAGGAAATTTATGTCACAAATGAATTTTTAGAATTGACAGAGTTGACCAAGAGACAGGGTTGCCAGCAAGGTGCGAATACAGCTCGATAGGAGTAAAGTTAAGGAGGACGAAGAACAAGCCAGATGGGCATCCATTTAAAAAAGAAATTCAGGAAAGAAAACGATGGAGAAACAGGGAGTAGCATAAAAAAAACTGAGACACCGATGGAAGAATGGTCATTAGAGTATGCAGGCCCTCTTTTTCCTAGGAGCAGCAAATGTAATTTGTACCTTTTAATCAAAGCTGATAGCAGCACGGTGGAAGTTGAATTAGAGAATCAGTGGCATCTGGAGCAAAGGAATTGTATCAGAACTAAAACATCCGACCCAATTAAATGATAAAAGAGAGATTATTATAATCCATAGGCAACCTATCGGCAGCAAACGAAGAAACGTAATCAGTAAGGAATTGAGAATATGGGATGATAGATCAAGGGCTGTTATTAATGGACCCCAGTTTAAAATGATTCATTGTCAACATAATGAAACATCGTGTCAAGGATGTGGCACGTTTTGTAGCCCAGTAGTTTGCACAAGGAGTAATCATATGAGACCTAGGAGAATGGCAGATATAGCATTCAGGTGAGTTGATATTGCATTTAGAACGACAGAAATGGGGAAATGCTTCGGCTCTCAGGGAAATTTGGGGAATTCAGTTTGTCATGATTGTTTTGTGAAACATTAGGCAACACTGATGATTGAAGTTTGTGACCACATGATAGATTTTGACCATGTGATAATGATAAATTATAATTACTGCAGAGAAAACCTAGCTGACGACGAAATGATTGTGAAAGGATGTGCAGGATTGTGGAGAAGTGACAAACTTGTGGTACCAATTAGTGAGGGAGTACGTAGTTTACGAGATGATGGGATGACCCGGGGACGTAAAATTAGCCTAACAGTGTTCAGAGACTGTATCACTGCAATGATGCCGTGCCACAGGATAGATCATATCCCCAAGCCGCTCGGACAAGGGAAAAGGAATGTTTGGTTGTGAGTGGCAGGGGATAACTGCACTTACTAGTATTATGTAATCAGTGGAGCGGGATGGCAGTAAATTGAAACCTGTTAGCAGCATCGATAGGACAGATGATAAAGTGAAAATGTCATGGTTGGAAATTACTTTCATAAAAATCCAGTCGTAATCAAAATTAAAGAAATTAAAGTAAATGCAGTAGCAATATTCGACATGTATCAGGGGAAGTTGCGACCCGCTTGGATCACTGAGAGAGCAAAGGAGGAGTAGTTTGAGATTCTTTGAGTCTCACTCAGGGGTGCAACGATAGAAGGAGGAGGCTTAACAGGCCTTAATCGTATGATGTACATCAATGATCAGAAAAAAAAGGGGGGAATGGTGGCAATGGAAATCCGGAAGTCCTGGAGAGGGCACTTCTGGAACATCCAAACAAGAATAGAAAGATACAAATTAAGAAATAGGGCCCTCTCCGCCTTTGACCTGTTCATTTGGTTTTCAGATGAAGCAAAAATAACACAGATGAAGAACGAGAACTACACTCCAGAGAAGAATATTTTAGACAGTATGGGAGGGGAGGGGGGGGGGGGGGACTAATGATACAATTGGCTACATATTTGAGGGAATTAAATGACAGAGCCGGAAGAAAAACCTTACGGGTTAGAAACAAATCAAAATATCAAATTATTACTGAACAGTGAAACCTCCGGTCAGACATCTCCAACTGGACATTAGCTGATGGATGAACTGTGGTCTCCACGGGGTATGTACTACGCGGTTGTGTTATTCAGGGTCTCGGCAGACAGCCGTGACTGACGAGGAACCCCTGCATTTTAAATGCCAATAGTTTAAGAATCTTGGCAGCTTGATGCCACGGCGGGAAATTTGTAACCAATGCAGCAAACAATATGGCATTGGCGAGTGTAATAGTTATTACGGATGGAATGTCCTGTAAGTTGTTAAGGACTGTTATGTATGGATTCAATTGGGTTGTAACCCCAAAGGTTGACTGTGTTAAATGTGCAAGTGGTGTTATTGCAAAGTAAAAACAAAAACAAAAAGAAAAAATGGCAAGTATACACTCCATGCTGTAAGGAAAATGAAAACGGACAAAAGGGATTTGAAGAAAACTGAGTTATTGTCTCATGTAAGCCAGTGCTGGCAGACTACATGGTTCAGTCCAATGTTAGACGTTAGTGTGAGGAAGTCAGGAATAGAAACAGGATAGATTGAAGCTTCTGCAATTCATAAAGCAAGATAATCAGTGGATAGTACATGATATCACAATTTACCATTCCAATGAGAAACGGAAAGCACTTCCGATAAAAAAACAAAAAAAAATCAGTGAGGGATAAAATACCTTTTTGGTCGCTGATGGACTGAGTTGTGTGCTGTTTCTAAGGGACATGAGGAAGCTTCTACGGTGCTGCTACCCCAAGGTAATCATATGCCTTGGAGGTAGTGGAACACACGGATATAGCTATTGTGTTACCTTCCTGAGTAGCGACAGCTATGGTTCACGTTGATTGGACTTGAGGAAAGAACAATACAAAGAGTCTATCGACACTGGTCTGCGAGATGGATGAATTTACAACTGATTTCCATGCACAGTTTACAAATCACGACATGTACACATAAATGACAAGGATCAGGGATATCTGCTGGTCAGTACAATTAGAAGGGGGCTATAAATCCTAAAGCAGGATTCAGCTCAGAGGTAGCTCTCATAGCTCGGTCATGGGGTTTTACCTGATGCATGGATTGATAATACTTGTTATTATAATTGTATATTGTATAATCATTGGATGCCTTAATATGTGTGGTAAGATGACTATGGCTCAGATGATGCCGATAGACTCGGCCCATCACCACTCACCAAGATGGCATCCCGTTACTGGCGATCATCAAACCAGAAGGAACACGGACGGAGAGCCAATGGCTGTAAAAATGTATTGAGGTGTTTATGTACGGAATATAATGAATTGCGGGATGGTCTTCCAGACTAGACATTGATACAGGTTATTAACCCGGGGATGTTTATAATGGACACTGGGAGTTGTATGCCTAACCAAACTCCAAATTTGGACTGAGACAGCAACAGGACTATTGTTGGTCTGGCGAATTGTTAGCACACTTTTTGACCATTAGGGGGAATACCTACCCAAACATTTCTCTACCAATAGAGACCCTCGTGGCAGAAGTGGAAGAAAATATAACATGTCTGTTCTCCACCTGCACTGAATGGAGGTGTGGCATAACCCAGACATCAGGCCAATGCATCTGCCACAACGACAACGATGTCCCGTTGTCGGCACGTAGCGAAAGGGAATGGTAGTTATCATAGAATGATAAAAGGAGGGAATGAGGAAATGAACAGAAAGGCATGATGGGTAGTTAGGCCAAGTTAGGAGTAAAATCTTAATGTGCAGCCTGCAAGTGGGATTCAAGAGAGGAAGAAGGGGGCTGGGCAGGCATTAAGACCAGTTATTTGTGCAGAGGATGCTGCAGAGGATGCTGGGTGAAAGGGGTCCCAGGGTCAGCTTATATGGCCAGGTCAAGGAATATGTGAGAAAGACCTATGAGAATCTTGCATTTGCCATCTTACCTTATTTGGTCGTGTGTGAAACTTGATTCTATGTTCATGTGTATAAGATGTTCTGGGCTTTGTTTTCACTCACTTCCTCTGGGGATCTCAGGAACAGTGTTGGTCCTGGGTTATCAGAGTGAGTCTAGCTTGCAAGCTATTTGAAATAAAACAAAGGAATGTTTATAAATCCGACTCAGCCTTTGACTGAGACCAGACTGAGGGGAGGAAGAACTCAATATCGTCAGTCTCTGCGATCTCATCTTTAATAACGGACTCTAAAATCATACCAATGACCGAAGTCAGGCTAACTGGCCTATAATTTCCTGTCTTCTACCTCCCTCCCTTCTTAAACAGTGGTGTTATATTAACCACTTTCCAGTCCTCTGGGACCGTTTCCTGTCTCCAGTGATTCCTGAAAGATCACCACCAATGCCTCCACGATCTCCTCAGCTATCTCTTTTAGAACCCTGGGATGTAGTCCATCCGGTCCAGGTGACTTATCCACTTAGTTTCCCTAGAACCTTCTCCTTAGTGATGGCCACTGCACTCACCTCTGCCTCTTGATTCTCCTGGAGCTCTGGCATCCGGCAGGTGTCTTCCGCCGTGAAGACTGATGCAAAGTAACTATTCAGTTCCTCTGCTATTTCTTTGTTTCCTATTATTACTTCTCCAGCCACGTTTTCCAGTGGTCCAATGTCTATTTTTGCCTTTCACTTACCTTTTATATATTGAAAAAAACTCTTCCTATCTTCTTTTATAGCTTGCACTCATATTTCATCTTCTCTCCCCTTATTGCTTTTTTAGTTGTCATCTGCTCACTTTTAAAGGCTTCCCAACCCTCTGCCTTCTCACTAATCCTCGCCACTTTGTATGCTTTTTCTTTTGCTTTTATGCTGTCCTTGCCTTCCCTCATCAAACATGGATGTGTTGTCCTCTCCTTAGCATGTTTCCTGCTCCTTGGTGTCATGTGAGGGTACCTTTAAGACATGGATGTTTAAGCAATGTACCTTTAAGAAAACAGTGATGTCAGAGAGTGGTCAGCCATTTTGAGTTGTGTTTTGCAGTTTTGAAAAGAGCTGGGTGTGTGTCTGTGTTTTTGCAGTGAGCTGGATCTCTGCCATGAAAGACTATCTTTGGATCATTTGGGTGATTTAAAGTAAAGCCTTTAAGCTGATGTGATTTTGTTTAAAGGTGTTAAGTCTCTTGGAAGTTTGAAGGAACATTTTAAGGAATTATTTACTGTTGCAATATTTTCTGAGTTATCTTTGAAGTAAGGGGTGTTAAGAGATCCAATGTTTATTTAAGATGTTAAGTTGAGTTCATGGAACAAACCGTGTTTTGTGTTTAAAAACTCACGTGTCCATAATTGTAATCCCACACCTAGGGAAAAAGCCATGTGCTCGGAAAAGCAACAAATACATTAAAGGGTGAGGTTGGTTGAACTCCATGATATATTTTGGGGTTCTGAAAACGCCTCGCCCATAACATTGGGATGAATTTCTGCTGGGCCTCCCGTATAACCCCCAAAAACTCCCTCCATTGCTGTTCCACTGTCTTCCCTGCTAGGCTCCTTTTCCAATCAACTCTGGCCAGCCCTCATGTCTTTGTAGTTACCCTTATTTACTTGTAATACCGTTACATCTGATTCCAGCTTCTCCCTCTCAAACTTCAGGGTAACTTCTATCGTATTGTGGTCACTGCTCCCTAAGGGTTCCTTCACCTTAAGATCCCTAATCAAGTCTGCCTCATTACAAATCACCAAATCCTGAATTGCCTGTTCCCTTGTAGGCTCTACCACAAGCTGCTCCAAAAAACATCTTTTAAACATTCCACAAATTCCTTTTCTTGGGATTCACTATCAACCTGATTTTCCCAGTCTACCTGCATATTGAAGTCCCCCATGATTATTGCGATATTGCCTTTTTTACATGCTTTCTCTGTCTCCTGATTTATTTTCTGCCCCGCATCCTGACTACTGCTAGGGGACCTGTACATAACTCCCATTAGGGTCCATTTACCTTTGTGATTCCTCAACTCTACCCACAGAGATTCCATGCCTTCTGATCCTATATCGCTCCTTGCTATCGATTTAACTTCATTCCTTACTAACCGTGCAACCCCGCCCCCTTTGCCCATCTGCCTGTCCTTTCGATAGGACACATATCCTTGTATATTTAGATCCCAGCCCTGATCCCCTTGCAGCCACGTCCCTGTGATGCCCGCAACATCGCAACAGCCAATTTCAATGTGCGCAACAAGCTCATTCACCTTGTTCCGTATACTGCCCGCAATAAGGTACAATTCGCTCAGTCCTGCATTGACCACCTCCCTTCTCACACTTGCCACCTTTTTTGCTCTGCCTGAGGGTGAAGTCACACACTTATTTTTGTTCTCTATTTCCCCTTCAGTTATGAAACCTTCTAAGCTAACGCTCTGGTAACCCACCCGCCTGCCATACTAGTTTAAATCCTCCCGAGTGACACTCGCAAACCTCCCAGCCAGGATATAATAATGATAATAATAATAATAATCGCTGATTGTCACAAGTAGGCTTCAATGAAGTTACTGTGAAAAGCCCCTAGTTGCCACATTCCGGCACCTGTTCGGGGAGGCTGGTAGGGGAATTGAACCTGCGCTGCTGGTCTTGTTCTGCATTACAAGCCAGCTGTTTAGCCCACTGTGCTAAACCAGCCCCTACTTGGTGCCCCTCGAGTTTAGATGCAACCCGTCCTTCTTGTACAGGTCCCACCTGCCTCGGAAAAAATCCAATGGTCCATAAATCTGAAACTCTCCCTCCTACACCACTGGTTTAGCCATGTGTTTAGCCGCACTATCCTCCTATTTCTAGCTTCACTGGCACGTGGCACAGGGAGTAATCCTTCAGCTGCCCAAGCCCCAACCTTGTGCACAAAGTTGAAGCATTCACCCTCCGGCAACTCACACCACAATCTCTCCTCCATACCCTATCCCAACTCTTCCTCCCAATTTGCCTTAATCCCCTCCAGCGATACCTTATCTCCCAGAATCACCCCATTAATCGCCGGCACCACCCCCTTCTCCATTCCCCCTGGCGTCAGTACCTCTTCCAACAGTGTGGGGACCGGCGCCATCGGAAAACCCTGAACCCCCTTCACAGCGAAATCTTGGACCTGCATATATCTAAACATCTCCCCCTGCCCCAACCCATATTTCTTACCCAGCTCCTCCAGTCTCGCAAACCGGCCCCCCCAAAAACAAATCCTTTAATACCCTAACTCCCCTCTCCTCCCATCTCCGAAAACTCCAATCCCACTTCCCTGGCTCAAATCTATGATTTCCCCGAATCAGCATTTAGAACATAAGAACATAAGAACTAGGAGAAGGAGTAGGCCATCTGGCCCCTCAAGCCTGCTCCGCCATTCAATGAGATCATGGCTGATCTTTTGTGGACTCAGCTCCACTTTCCGGCCCGAACACCATAACCCTTAATCCCTTTATTCTTCAAAAAACTATCTATCTTTACCTTAAAATCATTTAATGAAGGAGCCTCAACTGCTTCACTGGGCAAGGAATTCCATAGATTCACAACCCTTTGGGTGAAGACGTTCCTCCTAAACTCAGTCCTAAATCTACTTCCCCTTATTTTGAGGCTATGCCCCCTAGTTCTGCTTTCACCCACCAGTGGAAACAACCTGCCCGCATCTATCTTATCTATTCCCTTCATAATTTTATATGTTTCTGTCTCATCCTTCTAAATTCCAATGAGTATAGTCCCAGCCTACTCAACCTCTCCTCGTAATCCAACCCCTTCAACTCTGGGATTAACCTAGTAAATCTCCTCTGCACACCCTCCAGCACCAGTACGTCCTTTCTCAGGTAAGGAGACCAAAACTGAACACAATACTCCAGGTGTGGCCTCACTAACACCTTATACAATTGCAGCATAACCTCCCCAGTCTTAAACTCCATCCCTCTAGCAATGAAGGACAAAATTCCATTTGCCTTCTTAGTCACCTGTAAACCAACTTTTTGCGACTCATGCTTTAGCACACCCAGGTCTCTCTGCACAGCAGCATGTTTTAATATTTTATCATTTAAATAATAATCCCTTTTGCTGTTATTCCTACCAAAATGAATAACCTCACATTTGTCAACATTGTATTCCATCTGCCAGACCGTAGCCCATTCGCTTAACCTATCCAAATCCCTCTGCAGAGTTCCAGTATTCTCTGCACTTTTTGCTTTACCACTCATCTTAGTGTCGTCTGCAAACTTGGACACATTGCCCTTGGTCCCCAACTCCAAATCATCTATGTAAATTGTGAACAACTTACTGATCCCTGAGGGACACCACTAGCCAGTGATTGCCAACCAGAGAAACACCCATTAATCCCCACTCTTTGCTTTCTATTAATTAACCAATCCTCTATGCATGCTACTACTTTACCCTTAATGCCATGCATCTTTATCTTATGCAGCAACCTTTTGTGTGGCACCTTGTCAAAGGCTTTCTGGAAATCCATATATACCACATCCATTGGCTCCCCATTATCTACCGCACTGGTAATGTCCTCAAAAAATTCCACTAAATTAGTTAGGCACGACCTGCCCTTTATGAACCCATGCTGCGACTGCCCAATGGGACAATTTCCATCCAGATGCCTCGCCATTTCTTCCTTGATAATAGATTCCAGCATCTTCCCGACTACCGAAGTTAAGCTCACTGGAATTACCCGCTTTCTGCCTACCTCCTTTTTTAAACAGTGGTGTCACGTTTGCTAATTTCCAATCCGTCGGGACCACCCCAGAGTCTAGTGAATTTTGGTAAATTATCACTAGTGCATTTCCAATTTCCCTAGCCATCTCTTTTAGCACTCTGGGATGCATTCCATCAGGGCCAGGAGACTTGTCTACCTTTGGCCCCATTAGCTCGCCCATCACTACCTCCTGTGTGATAACAATCATCTCAAGCCTCATTTATATCAGCCACTGGCATGTTATTTGTGTCTTCCACGGTGAAGACTGACCCAAAAAACCTGTTCAGATCCTCAGCCATTTCCTCATCTCCCATTATTAAATCTCCTTTCTCATCCTCTAAAGCACCAGCATTTACCTTAGCCAATCTTTTTTGTTTTATATATTTGTAGAAACTTTTACTATCTGTTTTTATATTCTGAGCAAGTTTACTCTCATAATCTATTTTACTCTTCTTTCTTGCGTTTTTAGTAGCTTTCTGTTGCCCCTAAAGATTTCCCAGTCCTCTCGTCTACCACTAATCTTTGCCACTTTGTATTGTTGCTAACTTTGCCTTAGTTTAATTGCTCTGTTTTATCACCTTTGCTCTTGAGTCGCCAGGTATCCTTATGATACCACCACGTGGTTCAAGTCCGAGTAATGATCAATAATCCAATACACCGCTTAGTAAGATTAAAATCAAAGCACATTTATTATACACAATTATCACTACTCATGTACAAATTCTACGTCTAAGCTACTTCTACAGCTAACAGGCCAATACTTAACTTGGAACTGGCCCACCAGGTCAAGGAAACCAATGGCCTTTCGTTCGGGTTCTGAGCCTGCGGGATTCGAAGTTGGTACAGATTGGTAGCTAAGAACGCCTATCTCGTAGCGAGCGTTGAAGTAAGACTTACAGTTTTTGAGCGGCTGTTGAAGAGTTAAGAGAACTGGAAGAGAGCTGCAAGCGGTGGAAGAGAGCTGGAAGAGAGCGCGCCTTGAACTTGGGGCTCAATTCTTATAGTCCCCAGGGGCTTCCCGCCTTTCGGGGCGGACCCTATACCTGGTTCCAAGTGATTGGACTTTGTCCCAATCACTTGGTTCGATTTTCTCCAATGCTGGAGCGGTTCCCTGATCGATGGGCGATCTTGAGGTGGCCGTTCACCTCCTTTTGTGTCGGCTTCTGCTGGCACCGAAGAGTCTGGTTTTGCTTTATGTTTCTAAATGTTGCTCATTGTTCCTGGGGATTGCTCATTAGTATGCAGATGGCTGGTATTTTGTTATGCTGATGGTTGCTGGTATCGATCTTATCTGGCCTTTCCAGAGGTAAATACACAGTCAACCTGCAGCTGCTTGTTTGTGTCCTGTTGGCTGTCTTTCCCATCAGCCTTTGCCGTTCGCCATTTTGAATCGGGAGTTAGCCATTTTAAGTGGAGACAGTATGCTTTTTCCTTCAATTTGATACTCTCCCTTATTTCCTTAGATATCCAAGGTCGATTTTCCCTCTTTCTACCATCTTTCCTTTTTGTTGGTATAAACCTTTGCTGAGCACTGTACAAAATCGTTTGGAAGGTTCTCCACTGTTCCTCAACTGTTTCACCATAAAGTCTTTGCTCCCAGTCTACCTTAGCTAGTTCTTCTCTCATCCCATTGTAATCTCCTTTGTTTAAGCACAAAACACTAGTGTTTGATTTTACCCACCATAATGTTACTGTTTGGTGGCCTATCGACTACTCCTATCAGTGACTTTTTCGCCTTACTATTCCTGATTTCCACCCAAATGGATTCAACCTTATCATCCATAGCACCGATGTCATCCCTTATTATTGCCCGGATGTCATCTTTAAATAACAGAGCTACACCACCTACCTTCCTTACCATCCACTCTGTCCTTCCGAATAGTTCGATACCCTCTGATATTTAACTCCCAGTCGTGACCATCCTTTAACCATGTTTCAGTAATGGCCACTAAATCACAGACATTCACGATGATTTGCACCATCAACTCATTTATCTTATTCCGAATGCTACGAGCATTCAGGTAATGTACACTTATGCTGGCTTTTATACCTCTGTTTTGAATCTTAACACCTCGATCAGTAACCTCTCCTAAGTTCTCTTTCCTCTTAACTTTTCTCCTAATTTTCCTTGTCATTGAACCCATATCTTCATGTAACAACCTGCCGCATCGCTTACCATTTATGTTTTTACTTCCTGTTTTATTCCTTTTAGTATTACTGGGTCTATTCACTGAGATCCCCTCAGTTACTGTACCTTGTACTGTCGCCCTTTTTATTTTTGACTATGGCTTCTCTGCCTTACACTTTCCCCCTTACTGCCTTTTGTTTCTGTCCCTGTTTTACTACCTTCCGACGTCCTGCATCGGTTCCCATCCCCCTGCCACATTAGTTTAAACTCTCCCCAACAGCTCTAGCAACCCCCCCCCCCCCTCAGACATCGGTTCCAGTCCTGCCCAGGTGCAGACCGTCCGGTTTGTACTGGTCCCACCACCCCCAGAACCGGTTCCAATGCCCCAGGAATTTGAATCCCTCCCTCTTGCACCATCTCTCGAGCCACGCATTCATCCTATCTATCCTGACATTCCTACTCTGACTAGCTCATGGCACTGGTAGCAATCCTGAGATCACTACCTTTGAGGTCCTACTTTAACTCCTAACTCCCTGAATTCAGCTTGTAGGACCTCGTCCCCTTTTTTCCGATATCGTTGGTGCCTATGTGCACCACGACAGCTGGCTGTTCATCCCCCCACACCCCCCTCCCCCCAGAATGTCCTGCAGCCACTCCGAGACACCCTTGACCCTTGCACCAGGGAGGCAACATACCATCCTGGAGTCTCGATTGTGTCTGCAGAACCGCCTGTCTATTCCCCTTATGATTGAGCCCCCTGTCACTATAGTCCTGCCATTCTTCTTCCTGCCCTGCTGCGCAGCAGAGCTAGCCACGGTGCCATGAACCTGGCTGCTGCTGCCTTCCCCTGGTGAGCCATCTCCCTCAACAGTATCCAAAGCGGTACATCTGTTTTGCAGGGAGATGACTGCAGTGGATACCTGCACTGCCTTCCTACTCTTGCTCTGTCTTTTGGTCACCCATTTTCTATCTCCCTCAGTAACTTTCACCTCCGGTGTGACTAACTCGCTAAACGTGCTATCCACGACGTCCTCAGCATCGCGGATGCTTCTTGACCTCGCCCACAACCTAAAGTGCCGCCGCAATTGCCTCCAGATTGTCAACGTCGCCACTACCATCGGACTCAACGAATATTTTCCTGGGGCCATTGGGAGCGCCGCTGTTGCCAATGCCCTCAGCCCCAATCTCCTGCACAAATTCTCCTCCATTCTAACCCACTGGGAGTCCCCCTCTCTAACCCAACTCCTCACCTTCTCAGTATTTGCCGCCCAGTAATAATACAGTAAATTCTGGACACCCAACCCCCTGACTGTCGTCCTCTCTACTAGAATCTCAATATTAAACGGGAACACTACCCTATGCCAAAACGGATGAGATAACGTGTGAAATAGCAAGAGCAACCTGTTTCAGCAAATTGGATCCGTCACAAGGCTTCTGGCAATTGAAGCTAGATAAAGAAAGCACAAAAATGTGCACATTAAACACACTCTTCGGGAGGTATTGTTTTTTTACAAATGCCATTTGGCATCATCTCAGAGATCTTTCATCGTGCCACGGAGGATATAGTTGAAGGAATCCCGGGGGTCCGTGTGTATGTGGATGACATTATTATTTTGGGGTCGACTCGGGAAGAACATGATAAGCATCTGCTAAGGGTCCTAAAGAGCATTAGAAAAAACGGTCTGAAATTAAACAGAGTGAAATGTGAAGTTGGGGTGCATAGTATCACCTTCCTGGGAGACAAGCCGTCCGCACAAAGGGTTCAGCCCAATCAAGACAAGATAAGGGCGATTCTGCAGATGCCATGCCCTATGGATAGAAAACGGCACTTTAAGAATGCTGGGCATGATGAACTTTGTGGGCCAGTTGATCCCCAACGTGGCAGCCAAGGGAGACCGTAACGAAGGATGCAGCATTCCAGTGGCCCAGCAAGCATGAACAAGAGTGGTAGGCATTACAGGATTCACTTACCACTGCACCAGTTCTCACATTTTTTGACCCAACAAAGAACACAAAAATAGCAACCGATGTATCACAGGATGGCTTAGGGATGGTCCTGCTCCAGCAGAATCTGGAAGGAGACTGGATACCAGTGGCGTATGCATCCAGGGCGATGTCCGACACTGAACAACGATACACACAAATCAAAAAAGAATGCCCTGGGCTCATTAATGGGCTGACGATGTTCCATGATTATATGTATGGGCTTCCACCCTTCATTGTGGATACTGACCACAGACCAGTGGGTGCCATCATTAAAAAAATCTTAGTGAGATATCGCAGAACCTGCAATGAATGTTCATGAAATTGCAGCGGTACGAATTGGTGTATACACCGGGTAAACATCTTATTGTGGCTGACACGCTTTCCAGAGCTACTGGCACTGAGGAACCACTCCAGTTTGATGAGGATGTACAAGTCCACGTAAATATGGTGACAGAGTCTCTGACAATAAGTCAAAGGTCATTAGGTAAGAAACTAAGAAGGACCCAATGTGGCAGAAAGTGATAAAGTACATGCATGAAGGATGGCCCAAAGGATCATAGAGTTTCTACAATATCGGAGCAGAATTAAGTGATGTTAATGGATTTCTGTTGCGAAATCAGTGGATTGTGATTCCACAGGCATTGTGGTCAATGACCCTCGTCAAGTTGCATGAAGGGCCTTTAGGGATGGCAAAGTGCAAGAGGAGAGCCAGGGAGGCAGTCTATTGGCCTGGAATCAACCGGGACATTGAGTTGATGGTGGAGAACTGTGAAACATGTCAAATATTTAAGCGCAAGTAGAGCAAGGAATCTCTGCAGATTGACAAGACAATCACTACTCTGTGGCAGAAGGTTGGCATGGATCTTTTCCATTTCTTTTTTTCAATAAATTTAGGGTACCCAATTAATTTTTTTCCAATTAAGGGGCAATTTAGCGTGGCCAATCCACCTGCCCTGCACATCTTTTTGGGTTGTGGGGGCGAAACCCACGCAAACACGGGGAGAATGTCCAAATTCCACACAGACAGTGACCCAGAGCCGGGATTGAACCTGGGACCTCGGCGCCATGAGGCAGCAGTGCTAACCTACTGCGCCACCGTGCTGCCCTCGATCTTTTCCATTTCAATGGAAAGGTGTACCTTCTAGTCATAGACTATTTCTCGAACTACCCGGAGATAGCGCAGTTGTCAAATTCAACGGCAAGATGTGTTATTAAAAATGTCAACAAAATTTTTGCACAACACGGCATTCCGGATGTGGTCCTGAGCGATAATGGTCCTTGTTTTGACTGCTATGAATGGATGGAATTTACGCGGCAGTATGATTTCCAACATATTACTTCCAGCCCACATTACCACAGCCACAGTCGAATGACAAGGCTGAAAAGGGAGTACACATTATCAAACAGCTCCTGAAGAAAGCACTCGACAGTCGTGAGGATTCATATCTTGCGCTCCTTAACTATCGTTCAGCACCGCTAGTCAATAGCCACTCGCCTGCTCAAATGTTAATGAACAGGCAAATACGCACAACTCTACCTCATTTTCCTAATAGGTATATGGGACTGGGATATTATAGCTATTACTGAAACATGGCTAAAGGAGGGGCAGGACTGGCAGCTCAATGTTCCAGGGTACAGATGCTATAGGAAAGATAGACCAGGAGATAGGAGGGGAGGGGGAGTTGCGTTTTTGAATAGGGACAGTTTCACGGCAGTACAGAGAGAGGATATATCCAAGGGTTCGCCCACTGAGTCTATATGGGTAGAACTAAAAAATAAGAAGGGTGAGATCACTTTGACAGGACTCTACTATAGGCCCCCAAATAGTCAGTGGGATATTGAGGAGCAAATATGTAAAGAGATTACAGATAGCTGCCGGAAAAATAGGATGGTAATCTATTTTTAGATAGATTGGGGACTTTAACTTTCCCAACATTAACTGGGACAGCCAAAGCACTAGAGGTTTGGATGGAGAGAAATGTATTGAGTGTATTCAGGAAGAATTCCTCATTCAGTAAGGCTGGTAGAATAGGGAACCCTGGATGGCTCGGGATATTGAGGGCATGGTCAAAAGGAAGAAGGAAGCATGCATAGGCAGCTGGGATCAAGTGGATCCCTTGAAGAGTATAGGGCTTGTCGGAGTAGAGTTAAGAGAGAAATCAGGAGGGCAAAAAGGGGACATGAGATTGTCTTGGCAGATAAGACAAAAGAAAATCCAAAGAGCATTTACAGATACATAAAGGGTAAAAGGGTGACTAGGGAGTGGGTAGGGCCTCTTATGGATAAACACGGTCATCTATGAGCGGATCCACAAGAGATGGGAGAGGTCCTAAATTAATATTTCTCGTCAGTATTTACTGTTGAGAAAGGCACGAATGTTAGGGAAATTGGGGAAATAAAAAGTGATGTTTTGAAGAGTGTACATATTACAGAGAAGGAGGTGCTGGAGGTATTAAAGCGCATCAAGATAGATAAATCCCCGGGACCTGATGAAATGTATCCCAGGATATTGTGGGAGGCCAGGGAGGAAATTGCCGGCCCCCTAGCTGAGATATTTGAATCATCGACAGTCACAGAAGATTGGAGGGTAGCAAATGATGTGCCCTTGTTTAAGAAGGGCTGTAGGGATAAGCCTGGGAACTACAGACCGATTAGCCTTACTTCTGTAGTGGGTAAATTGTTAGAAGTATTCTGAGGGACAGGATCTACAGGCATTTAGACAGGCAAGGGCTAATTAAGGAAAGTCAGCATGGCTTTGTAAGGGGAAAGTCATATCTCACCAATTTGATTGAGTTTTTTGAAGGGATAACCAAGAAGGTAGATGAGGGCAGCGCAATCAACATTGTCTATATGGGCTTTAGCAAAACCTTTGACAAGGTACCGCATGGTAGGTTGTTGCAAAACGTTAAATCTCACGGAATCCAGGGTGAGGTAGCCAATTGGATACAAAATTGGTTTGGCGACCGAAGCCAAAGGGTGGTTGTGGAGGGTTGTTTTTCAAACTGGCGGCCTGTGACCAGCGGTGTGCTGGGTCCACTGTTATTTGTTATATATATTAATAATTTGGATGAGAATGTAGGAGGCATGGTTAGTAAGTTTGCAGATGACACCAAAATTGGTAGCACAATGGATAGTGAAGAAGGTTATATAAGATTGCAACTGGATCTTGACCAATTTAATTTGGATAAATATGAGGTGATGCATTTTGGTAGATCAAATCAGGGCAGGGCCTACTCAGTTAACGGTAGGGAGTTGGGGAGAGTTACAGAACAAAGAGATTTAGGGGTACAGGTTCATAGCTCCTTGAAGGTGGAGTCGCAGGTGGACAGGATGGTGAAGAAGGCATTCAGCATGCTCGGCTTTATTGGTCAGAATATTGAATACAGGAGTTGAGACGTCTTGTTGAAGTTGTACAAGACATTGGTAAGATCACACATGGAATACTGTGTTCAGTTCTGGTCACCCTATTATAGGAAGGATATTATTAAACGAGAAAGAGTGCAGAGGAGATTTACGAGGATGCTACCAGGACTTGATGGCCTGAACTATAAGGAGAGGCTGGATAGGCTGGGACTTTTTTCTCTGAAGCGTAGAAGGCTGAGGGGTTGATCTTATAGAGGTCTATAAAATAGTGAGGAGCATAGATAAGGTAGATAGTCAACATCTTTTCCGAAAGATAGAGGAGTCCAGAACTAAAGGACATAGGTTTAAGGTGAGAAGGGAGAGATTTAAAAGAGACCAGAGGGGAAATTTTTTCACACAGAAGGTGGTGAGCATCTGGTACGACCTGCCAGAGGCAGTGGTAGAGGCGGGTACAATTTTTTCCTAGAAAAAACAGTTAGACAGTTACATGGGCAGGGTGGGTATAGAGGGATATGGGCCAAATGCGGGCAAGTGGGACTAACTTAGTGATAGAAACTGGGCAGCATGGACAAGCTGTAAACATCTATGACTCTATGTCTCTGTGACCCCATGAACCACTCGTTAACAAGACAATTGACCTCTCAGAAAAGGAGGCAGAAGGGGTTCTATGATTGGTCTTCCAAAAGACGTCAACCTCTGCAGCCGGAGGACACGGTGAGAGTAGAAGACTCCAAAGACAATGGATGGTTTAAACAGGCGAAGGTACTGCGACCAGCAGGCCCAAACTCATATCTTGTTATCACGGATGAAGGGGTTGTCTTGAGATGGATTAGAAGAGCTTTGCTCAAAGCACAGCAACCATTTGTGATGCAACCACCAGAAGAAGCATGCAGCAGTCCGAAAACATCTGAAGAACATACAGAACCAACACAACAAGAGGATGATACGTCAACACATAAACAACATCAAACGCAAACAACAAACGTTAAAGAACATGAAGAACCTCTGCCAGTTCAGCAGACACTAAGAAAATCCACAGGAATAAGGCGCAAGCCAGAAAGACTGAACTTTTAACAGCCTGTAAAGTAAAACAAAATATATCTGAACATGTATATAGTTATGCATATGAAATGTAAAAAGTAATTTAATGCTTGTAAATAATTTTACAAAGGAAAGGGGATGTGATGATATCCATAAGGCAAGCTTGTACATAATGTTATGCACAACCTCTGACCACTAGGTGGCATTGTAAACCTATCACGTGACCCTGTCATCATAGAATCATCGCATTTACAGTGCAGAAGGAGGCCATTTGGCCCTTCGAGTCCTCACCAGCCCTTGGAAAGAGCATCCTAGCTAAGCCCACACCTCCACCCGTAACCCAGTAACCCCACCTAACTATTTTTGGACACTAAGGGCAATTTAGCATGGCCAATCTACCTAACCTGCACATCTTTGGACTGTGGGAAGAAACCGGAGCACCCGGAGGAAACCCACGCAGGCACGGGGAGAACATGCAGACTCCACACAGACAGTGACCCAAGCCGGGAATCGAACCTGGGACCCTGGAGCTGTGAGGCAACTGTGCTAACCACTGTGCTACCATGCCGTCATCTGACAGTTGGGAGTAGGTCATGCTGGGAGATAGATGTATTTCCAGTAGTTCCATAATAGTTGTTTAGTGTTAGTCGTTCATTATTTAATTTTTCTTAGTTATCTTATCACGCAGTTGTTCTGCAATTAATTATTTTAAACTATATGTTCTGTAGTTCATTATTCACTTCGGCGAGTCTACAGAACATGACACTCCCTCAAGTGTGTCTCTTGGAGGAAAACTATGTCAGCTTTCATATTTTTCAGGTGGACGAAGACTCTGGATCTTTTTACTGGACCATTGAGTACCCTGACGTTCTAGATGACTATTCTGATAGGGGCTTTTGTCCCCCTCCTCCTGCGGGATCAACCAAACTTACCTTGTGGATGTGCCCCAGCACTCCGGGGTTTCCCTTTGTTAGGGGGCCATTTGAAATGGCCGCAGTCTTCGTACTCCCCATGAGTCCGGGCCCCTGCACTCCGGGGTTTCCCTTTGTTCAGGGACCCTCCAAAGTGGCTGCTTGCTGTGCCATTGTGTTCCAAGTCACCACATGGGACCTGTTGTAGCCAGCTTTGAACCCTTACCATCCTTGTCCGTCTGTTTCCCCTGTAATTCTTCCCTTCCCTTGTCTTCTCCCCTCCCTACTCTCCTTGCGACATTTACCCCCTAGCTGTCCCCCCATTGGTGTTGTGTACCCCTCCACTGTCTCTTCTGCAGGAAATGCGCTACTCTTCCCTCGCTGATACATCCTGCCGCTAGCTTTCCAACTACTGTGGGTGTCCTCCCTCCTGGGGTCAACTATGTGTCTACCCTTCGCCTGCTATATGGTTCCCCCTCCTGCTATCCTCCTCCCCCTCTCCTTGCTCCGCTGCCCTTGTCCCTTCCTATGTTTTGGTTCCTGTATTCAGAGCGAGACAGTGCAGTCCTGCGGAAAGTGTCTCTCAGGTTAATTTAGTCCCTTCAGGTGATTTTTTTTCATCGCCGTCTTTGCTGCTGTTTTCCCAGCCCGTTTTCCTGGACAAATTTATCCATGTCCACAGAGGTCGTGAGTAAAGGCTCCCTGTCCTAAAATGTGACTCAGAGTTTGGCCGGGTACAGCATCCCAAACTTCACTTTGCTTTTTGAGGCACGATCAATTGAACAAATAGAGTTGGATACAACTGAGGCTTTATTGCTCTAAGATGTGTGGCCTCCCACAGCAGCTGGCGAAAATGGCTGCTGAATGGAGAACATGCATATTTATACTCTGCCTACTGGGCGGAGCCAGCAGGCAGGGACTACCGGCGAACCTGTAGTACAGGTCCTACCTTACATCACCTAATACAGTGGTTTACCACATTCACCCCCTGTTAAAAGTGAGTCCGGCGGGGGGGGGGGGGGGGGGGGGGGGGTGGAGAACTATATACAGCAATGAATTTATATTTACAGTATTTGATCAGAAAAAAAAATGTCTTTAGAAGCCCGGTGCCAGTTAGAGATTTAACCGGTCTGATGCCTTGATATTCCGCTGGGAGCGACGTAGCGGTGGCGGCGATGTCGGTGCTGGCCTGATGTTCGGTGACTCTGGGAGCATGCCGAAATCCTCTTCATCCTCGGGCGTGGGCAGGGGAAGGACGGATGGTCCTGGTGGGGTTAATGCTGGGAGCGCCGGGGGAGGGGAGGATGGCGCCGGGCCGGAGGGGTGTGTGTGTATGTGTGCAACCTGCGGGTGCCAGGTCCCTGAGGGAGACAGTATCTTGGCGGCCGTCGGAATACGCCACGTAGGCATACTGGGAGTTGGCATGGCGCAATTGCACCCTTTCCACCAATGGGTCCGCCTTGTGGAGGCGGACGTGCCTACGGAGCAGGACTGGTCCTGGAGCTGCGAGCCAAGTCGGGACCGACACCCCGGATGTGGACTTCCTGGGGAGGCAAAAAGACATTCAAGGGGTGTGCTGTTAGTAGCGGTGCACAGCAGTGACCGAATAGAGTGGAGTGCACCAGGGAGGACCTCCTGCCAGCGAGAGGCTGGAGGTTCCTGGACCGTAGGGCCAGTTGGACGGCCCTCCATACCGTCCCGTTCTGCCTCTCTACCTGCCCGTTTCCCCGGGGGTTATAGCTGGTTGTTCTGCTTGAGGCGATATCCCTGCTGAGCAGGGATCGTTCATGAATGAGGATCCCCTGTCACTGTGGATATAGACAGGGAAACCGAACAGAGCGAAGATAGTGTTTAGGGCTTTGATGACGGTGGCAGACGTCATGTCGGGGCATGGGATGGCGAAGGGGAACCTGGAGTACTCATTGACCACACTGAGAATATACGTGCTTCGGTCGGTGGAGGGGAGGGGCCCTTTGAAATCCACGCTGAGGCGTTCAAAGGGGCGGGAGGCCTTCACCAGGCACGCACGATCCGGCCGGTAAAAGTGCGGCTTGCACTCCGCACAGACCTGGCAGTCCCTGGTGATTGTCCGTACTTCCTCGACAGAGTAGGGCAGGTTGCGGGCCTTTATGAAATGGTCCACCCGTGTTACAAAGGCTGTCGTGCAGGGTCCGGAGTCGGTCTACTTGTGCGCTGGCACATGTACCTCGGGATAGGGCGTCTGGGGGCTCATTGAGTTTGCCAGGGCGATACTTAATCTCGTAATTATAGGTGGAGAGCTCGATCCTCCACCACAAGATTTTATCATTTTTGATCTTGCCCCGCTGTGTGTTATTGAACATGAAGGCTACCGACCGTTGGTCAGTGAGGAGAGTGAATCTCCTGCCGGCCAGGTAATGCCTCCAATGCCGCACAGCTTCAACGATAGCTTGGGCCTCTTTTTCGACGAATGAGTGCTGAATTTCCGAGGCATGAAGGGTGAGGGAAAAGAATGCCACGGGTCTGCCTGCCTGATTGAGGGTGGCGGCTAGGGCGACGTCCGATGCGTCGCTCTCTACTTAAAGGGCAGTGTCTCGTCTACTGCGTGCATCCCGGCCTTGGCGATATCGGCTCTGATACGGGCGAAGGCCTGTTGTGCCTCGGCCATCAGAGGAAAATGTGTGGACTGAATGAGTGGGCGGGCCTTGTCCGCATAGTTTGGGACCCACTGGGCATAGTACGAGAAGAACCCTAGGCAGCGTTTGAGGGCCCTGGGGCAGTGGGGGAGGGGAAGCTCCATGAGGGGGCGCATGCGGTCGGGATCGGGCCCCAGAACTCCGTTCTGGATCACATAGCCGAGGATGGCTAAGCGGTTTGTGCTAAACACGCACTTCTCCTTGTTGTAAGTAAGGTTGAGGAGAGTGGCGGTGTGGAGAAATTTGGCAAGGTTGGCGTTGTGGTCCTGCTGCTCATGGCCGCAGATGGTGACATTGTCTAAGTACGGGAAAGTGGCCCGCAAACCGTACCGGTAGACCATTCGGTCCATCTCCCTTTGGAAGACCGAGACCCCGTTAGTGATGCCGAAGGGAACCCTGAGGAAGTGATAGAGACGACCATCCGCCTCGAAAGCAGTGTATGGACGGTCCGATTTACAAATGGGGAGCTGGTGGATTTAAGGTCTACAGTTGAGAAGACCCGGTACTGTGCAATCTGATTGACCATATCAGGTATGCATGAGAGGGGGTACGCGTTGAGCTGCGTGTACCAATTGATGGTCTGGCTGTAGTCCACGACCATTCTGTGTTTCTCCCCAGTTTTAACGACAACCACTTGAGCTCTCCAGGGGCTGTTGCTGGCCTCGGTGATGCCCTCCTGAAGCAGCCGCTGGACCTCGGACCTGATGAAGGCCCTGTCCTGGCTGCTGTACCGTCTGCTCCTGGTGGCGATGGGTTTGCAATCCGGGGTTAGATTGGCGAAGAGGGAAGGCGGATCGACCTTGAGGGTCGTGAGGCCGCACACAGTCAGGGGTGGTAGGGACCCGCCGAAGTTGAGGGTTAGGTCTGGAGGTTACATTGGAAGTCCAGACCGAGTAGTAGGGCAGCGCAGAGGTTAGGGAGGACGTAGAGGTGGAAGCCGCTGAATTCTACTCCCTGGACCGTGAGTGTGACTGTGCAGAACCCCCGGATCGCGACGGAATGGGATCCGGAGGCCAGGGAAATTCTTTGGTTGGCGGGGTGTACCGCGAGGGAGCAGCGCCTTATTGTATCCGGGTGTATGAAGCTTTCGGTGCTCCCGGAGTCCAGCAGGCAAGAGGTCACGTGGCCATTGATTTTCACACTGGTCGATGAGGTGGCCAGGTTGTATGGACAAGACTGGTCGATTGTCACTGAGGCGAGTCGTGGTCGGTCATCGCTGACGTCGGATGATGGGGAGCCTGGGGGGCCCAGGTCCTGGAATGCTGTCGGTGTCCATGTCCCGTGGGGGAGACAAGATGGCGGCGCCTGAAGATCCTGCGGAGGACAAAATGGCGGCGCCCATGGGCCGCACGTTGCGGAGGCTGGACAAGATGGCGGCGCCCATGGGCCGCACGTGGACTGAGGGGGAGAAGATGGCGGCGCCCACTGGCCGCGCGTGGCCACAGGAGGTGAAGATGGTGGCGCCCACTGGCCGCATGTGGCCCCGGGAGGTGAAGATGGTGGCGCCCACTGGCCGCGCATGGTCCGGGGAGATGAAGATGGTGGCACCCATTGTGTGTAGGCTAGGGGGGTGGGGGCGATAGCGGCGACTGCGTGGGCCTGGCACACTGCGGCAAAGTGCTCCTTTTTGCCGCAAGACTTGCAAAGGGCAGCGCGGCCCGGGCAGCGTTGGCGAGGGTGCTTCGCCTGGCCGCAGAAGTAACATCGGGGACCCCCGGTGTGCGCGGGCTGGCGTGTGGCGCAGGTGTACTGGCTCGGTAAGGCCCCCGCTGGGGTGGCCGTCTGTGGGGTCCACGAGGGGTAGGAGGGGTGGGCCGCGCGGCTGGTGGGGTAGGCCTGAATGTTACGTGAGGCAACTGTCATGGAGAGCGCTAGCTTCTTTGTTTCAGGTAGGTCGAACGTGGTCCCTTCTAACAGTCTGTGACGTATGAGGTTCGACCCAATCCCCGTTACGAAGCGTCCCGCATAAGAAAGTTGGAATGTTCGGTGGCCGTAACGGCCTGACAGTCACAGTCCCGGACGAGTGGGATTAGGGCCCGCCAGAAGTTATCTATGGACTCAGTAGAGAGTTGAGAGCGAGTGGTGAGTACGTGCCTGGCGAAGAGCGTGTTCGTTTTCTGTGCGTAGTTTTCTTTGAGAAATGCCATGGCGTCGGCGTAGTTCGGGGCGTCCTGGATCTGCGGAAACACGTTGGAGCTCAACCTTGAGTACAGGATCTGTATCTTCTGAGCCTCCGGAACAGGGGTGGTCGCTGAGTTGATGTACGCCTTGAAGCAAGCTAGCCAGTGATTAAATTCCTTTTTGGCGTCGCTTGATTGCGGATCCAGCTGCAGGCGATCTGGTTTGATTGGGAGGTCCATCTTTTAGAAAATCTTAGAGCAATAAATTGAGGCACGATCAATTGAACAAAGACTAGAGTTGGATACAACTGTGGCTTTATTGCTCGAAGATGTGTGGCCTCCCAAATGCAGCTGGCGAAATAGCTGCTGAATGGAGGACACGCATATTTATACTCTGCCTACTGGATGGAGCAAGCAGGCAGTGACTACCGGCGAACCTGTAGTATAGGTCCTACCTTACATCACCTAATACAGGTGCAACAGTGGTTTACCACACTTTTGTACAGGGCCGCCTTGTCCCTGTTGTACTCCGCCCGGCGCCTGCTCAGATCAGCCCCAGTGTTCTGATATATCCTGATCTGGTGCCCTTCCTAGTTGCAGGTCCTTGTTTGCCTGGTCCAGCACAGGATTCTTTCCCGGTCTTGGCCCTCGGCTGCTCTCCGGCCTTGGGCTTCAGCCGGAGTGACCGGTGGGTTCTGTCTATTTTTGATGGGTTGGGGAAGCTGCTCCTTCCCACCAGCATCTGGGCCACATAGTCCCTGGGGTCCCTGCCTTCGATCCCTTCCGACAAAGTCACTATCCTTAAGTTCTGGCTCCGTGACTGGTTCTCTTGGTCCTCTATTTTCCCTTTTAGACTTCCCTGCGTCGCGACCAACTTCACTCTTTCCGTCTCCAGAGCGGTAATCCGGTCGCTCTGATCTGTTGAGGCTTTTTCTAGTTCCTTGATGGCATTCCCCGGGCCTCCAGTCACCTCCCTGCCTTGTCCAGGGCCACCTGCAAGGTGACCAGGGCCTCCGCGACCACCACCTTGACCGCAGCTTGTATGTCAATCGTTTTCTCTTTCCTGAGCTCCCTTAGTTCCCTGGAGAGGAACTTCCTCCACCCACCCTCCAATGAGGAGGAGCCCCGTGTGCGATTTGCCGGTCTCTCTCGTTCTGGTGTGGCCGGCGCTTTGTCGCCTCATGCATCCACCTTGTTTCTCCTGGTTTCTATCGCTTTGTGGCTCTTTATGGCCTCTGGAGCTCCTGTTGCTCAGCATTTTCTCTTGTGCTGTTGTTAGATCAGGTGAGGGGATTTTTTTCTCCCTGTTTTAATGGGCTATTTTGAGTTAAAGAGCCTAATTTTGGGTCCTTGGGAGGAAAGCCACCTAATGTGTGACTACTCAGCACATCCCTGTCACCAGAAGGGTGCCTGTCATTTTCAAAGTTCATGGAGTCTTCCCAAAATCTGTCCCCGCAATCTGACTGTGTGAGCTCCATGCTTTGGTGCAGTCATATATTCAACCCCTAGATGGCGGGAGAGAACAGCTAACCAGCAAAAGGTGTATAACAAAGTGTATCTGTTGCAATCTGTTAAATCAGGTGAGATAAAATGTAACTGATTTTAATAGTAATATTTGAATACAAGAACCAAGCTATGGGGAATGTCTTTTCCTCTGCTAAGTGATTAGGGCAAGAATATGCGACTGCTTGCAACCTCAATGTCATATTTCTTTGTTGACTTGTGTTTTTGACTGAATATCTGCACCATCACCAGGTCTGCTTATTTCTACCTCCATAACATTGCCCAGTTCTGTCTTTACATCAGCTAAACTGTTACTGAAACCTCAACCTTTGTTTACCTCTAGACCCGACTACTCATAGGCATAGTCTCTCACACTCTACCCGCTAAAAACTTAAAACGTGCTCCAAACTTCTGGTCACAAAGATCACAGAATTGTTCCGGAGCAGAAAGAGGCCCTTCCTGTCTGCACTGGCACTCCAAACGAGATTATGTGTTATATTGTATCCTAACTCGTTCCAGACTTCATTCACCTCTCAACCCAGTGCTTGCTGACCTAATTGGCTCCTGTTCAAGCAGCGCCTCAATTTTCAAATTCTGATCCTTATTTTCAAATACCTGCATGGCTTTCGCCTCCCTATTGCTGTAGCTTATGCCAGCCCCAGTTGTCTGAGATATCCTCTAGTCTGATTTCTTGAGTGTTCCTGACTTAACTACTCTAGCACTGGTGGCAATCCCATCAGCAAGGCCCTAAACTCTGAAATTCCCTTTCTAGGCATCTCTGCCTCTCTATTCTCCTTTAACTGCTCCTTAAACCTATTTCTGCAACCTAAACTAAAAGCAAAATACTGCAGTTGCTGGAATCTGTTCAGCATTCTCTGTTCTTTTTTCTTCAACCTAACATTTGATCATTTGCCTCAATATCTCTTTATTTGGCTCAAATTCAATTTGCTCCTGTGAAAGGGCACAGTGGCATTGTCACTGGACTTGTAATCCAGATACCCAGGGTAATGCTCTGGGACCCGGATTCGAATCCCATCATGCCAGATGGTGACATTTTAATTCAGTAAAAATCTGGAATTAAAATCCTAATAATGAACCTGAAACTATTGTCGATTGTCATAAAAATTCAGCTGGTTCACTAATGTCCTTTAGGAAAGGAAATCTGCCACTCTTGCCTGATCTGGCCTACATGTGGCTCCAGATCCACAGCAATGTGGTTCACTCTTTAATGCCCGCTGAAATGGTCTCGGAAGCCACTCAGTTCAAGGGCAATTCTGGATGGATGCTGGTCCGGTCACCGATGCTCACATCCCATGAATAAAACAAATTGCTGTTGATCACAAGAGAAAACTGATTATCCTAACTGCGTAATCTATGTTGTCAGTGTATAATAAAAGCAAATTACCGTGGATGCTGGAATCTGAAACAGAAACAGAAAATACTGGACAATCTCAGCAGGTCTGGCAGCATCTGTGGAGAGAGAAGGGAGCTAACGATTCCAGTCTGGATGACTCTTTGTCAAAGCTGGGAGAAAGCTTTGTTGACTTTGACAAAATAGTGGAAATGGCAGCTGCCCAGTGGCACAGTTGCCTCACAGAGCCATGGACCGGGGTTCAATTCCAGCCTTGGGTAACTGACTGTGGAGTTTGCACTTTCTCCCCGTGTCTGCGTGGGTTTCTGCCGGGTGCTCTGGTTTCCTCCCACAGTCCAAAGATGTGCAGGTTAGGTGTATTGGCCATGATAAATTGCCCTTAGTGTCCAAAGATTAGGTGGGGTTATGGGGATAAGGAGGGGGAGTGGACCTAGGCATAATGCTCTTTCAGAGGGTCGGTGCAGACTTGATCCTGGCCCGTAACATCCTGCAGGATTGCCCCTTAGTGTCCAAGGATGTACAGATCAGGTTTCAGGGATAGGGCGGGGGAGGGAACCCAGGTAAAGTACTTTTTCAGAGGGTCAGTGCAGATATGATGGGCTGAATGGCTTCTTTTTAGACTGTAGGAATTCTATAATTTATGATTCAACGAAACCCAACGAGACACAGGGAGAATGTACAAACACCACACAGTCACCAAGGTTCGAATTGAACACGGGCCCCTGATGTTGTGAGGCAGCAGTGCTAACTAGTGTGCCACTGTGTTTAATGTTTCTGCCTTGTTTACTTCAATTATCTTATCTTATCTCTTCTATCGCAATTAAATGTTGTGTTCTGATGTTTCAGTAAGATATTCGTAGAAGCTTGTAGAGTTTAATGTAAAACATTTAATAACAAAAATAATTTTATAAATACAAAACTTTCAAACCAGTTAACATTTAACTTTTCTCTCCCTACAGATGCTGCCAGACCTGCTGAGATTTTCCAAGATTTTCTTTTTTGGTTTCAGATTCCAGCATCCGCAGTAATTTGTTTCAAAATTTAACTTAACGTTTATGTTATCAGCTGAACAATGACATAAAATTGCCTGAACTTTTATGAATTTCTTGCAATAAAATATATTATCTCACTAAAACACAATGGTCCCATCTATTTGTAAAGGGGAGGAAGGGAAGAAATGGGTGAGTGGGAGGGAAGAGGGGGGGGGGCGGGGGGGTGGAGGGAGGGAAGCGAGGAAGGGAAGGGGGAGGAAGGTGAGGATTTTGACAATTGTTAATTGACAAGCTCAATGTCCGAAAGCAGCAGCTGCTGAAGCGCAGTGTCCTGGCACACATCTCCTCTAACATCATTTTGGGATGTCTTTTGGCAGTACACTCTTAGGGGTGGATGATTGATTCACTGCAATACCTGTCAGACAGGTAGTTCACGTTAGTTTTCAGGAGGCTTGCATATATCAACTAAGGCATTAAACTTTGTTAAAGCATTTGAAGTAATCACTGAGGCTTCTAAAGATGAATATTACATCAGGGAGACTCATAAATAATTCAGCTTAATATACATTGCAAAACCCAAATGTACTTTAGCTCTGAATCAGCTGGGAGGACAGGCGTGCTAACATTAGTGTCCTTGAAGGAGTCAATAGCACCAGTATCAAGGCCATGATCATCAGAAAACAACTCCGCTGGGCCACCCACATGCTTAGGTTGCCAGAGATCTGACTGTCAAAGCAAATCTTCACCTAGGTCAAGGAAGGATCCCAAACACGAGAAGGACAAAGACACCTTGCAGGCTTACCTCAAGAAATGGAACATAGACATCAATAGACAAACAACCGGAGCACCCAGAGAAAACCCACGCACACACGGGGAGAACGTGCAGACTCCGCAAAGACAGTGACCTAAGCTGGGAATCGAACCTGGGGCCCTGGAGTTGTGAAGCAACTGTACTAACCACTGTGCTATCGTGCTGCCCTAATGCCTGGGAGATCTTTACTCAGAAGAGACCTACTTGGAGAAACCTCCTGATTGAAGGGACACAATTCTTCGAGAACACCTGATGGCAAGAGGAGACCCGGAAAAGGTGCCCAAGAAAGAATACCCGTGACTTGCATCCAAGGACTGATCCCACCTTTTGGAAACTCCTGGCAAGTGAGTGATTGAAAATACAGCGCTAGGATCAGGCTCATCAGCTACAAGGACCCACAGAACCCATGGCCAGTAACACTGAGTATCTTAAGTGGGCAATCATACCTGTTAACGGGTGATCACTGCATTCTATCCATTATTGTTCCTTTAATGGAATAAACATCCTCATTACAAATCAAAGTTTTTTTTAACATAAAAATATATCTTCCTATCATTTTATTTGTATTTTAAACATATTTATAAATGCTAAGCACTAATAATATAAAACTTTAACCAACTAAACAAATGTCTTCTAATTCCTCTTGCCTCTGCTAGACTGAAACATTTCCGTGCAAATAAAGAGGTGTAAAAACTCGCCAAATATCCTGGTAAGTGGCCCACGTTAGCGGTGCAGCTGGATTTTTCATTCAGCCATGCAGAGCCTCAAGTGGGGGAAAAAAATGGCTGGGAGTTTGAACAGCATGCACTTTTAGTTCACATGCCTGAACGCCCACACTACCGGGTTGTCAGGCCGTGCATGTGCGGTGCACCAGCGACTTAGAAGTTACAGGCCAAGGTGAAGGTTGAAGTGGGGATGGCTCTTACTGTAACAGTGTAAAGGTTCCACTGGGAAGTTGCAAGCCAACTTCTTCCAAATCAATTATTTGCCTTTCTTTATCTATTTCCTCTCTTTCCCATTCTTTTTTCTTTTTCTCTCATCTCCATTTCCATTCTTTTCATTTGCAACTGAATTTTAGCCAACTCAATTGATTCACCCTTTGGAGAATGTAGGCTGGGATTCTCCGAGCCAAAATCGGGCTCGGTGCGAGGGCGGAGAATGGGGCGTCAGACCCGCGATCGGGTCCGATGCCGGGACGCGAACCTCCAGCGACCAGAGAATCAGCGGCAGTTGCGTGCGCGCAGTCGACGCGGCGCGGGTCGGGGACCGTTGAAAGAGGCCCCCACGGCGATTCTCCGCGGTTGACCAGCCGAGTTCCCGCCGGCATGGTTCATGTATGGTTCCACCCGGTGGGAGCTTGGCGTCGCGGCTGCAGTGAGCATCCTGGTGGGGCGCGGGGGGATCAGTCTATCAGTCTCCGTGGGGGGGGGGCACCGATTGGCAGGCGCGCGCGATCTGGGGGGGGGGGGGCTACCTTCTGCCGTGCTGGACCACTGTGTGGGTCCGTCATGTCGCGCGGGGCCAGCGCGGAAGCGGCCATCGCGCACATGCGCATACCCACGGCCGGAGGTGCAGGGCTGTGTATCGGCAGCCGGAGCTGTGTGGAGCACTCTCCAGCGCCGTGCTGGCCCCCTCTGACCACGGAATCGCTGGGCCAAGAGGCCTGTTGCCGCCGGCGTGAAACACTCAGATGTTTACGCCAGCGTCAAAACTTAGCCGCCGTTTTGAAGAATCCCGGCCGTGGTCTCTCTGGTATCCCTTCCAGTTTCAAATGCTGCGCTATTGTCTCAACTATGTCTGCCTTGCTCACCCCTATGGGTAATTTTAACTGCAACTAATCTGCCAAATCCATTAGCTGGCACTTAGTCATAGTCATAGAATTTACAGTGCAGAAGGAGGCCATTCGGCCTATCGAGTCTGCACCAGCTCTTGGAAAGAGCAACCCACTTAAGCCCACACCTCCACCCTACCCCGTAAACCAGTAACCCCACCTAACCTAAAGGCAATTTAGCGTGGCCAATCCACCTAAACTGCACATCTTTGGACTGTGGGAGGAAACCGAAGCACCCGGAGGAAACCCACGCAGACACGGGACGAATGTGCAGATTCTGCACAGTGACCCAAGCCGGGAATCGAACCTGACGCTGTGAAGCAACAGTGTTAACCACTGTGCTACCATGCCGCCCACATTACGTCATCATCATCCTGCTGGATGGTATATCCCTCTTATAGCCTCACCTATCTAATCATAACCGTAGAATCAATGTGCTTTTCATACCACACCTCTGGGCCCCTAATCTTTCATCAACAGGCTGCCACTGAATAACACAACGGGAAAAATATCAGTTTCTGTGGAGCTGTGAGGTAGCCAATCGCTGTGCCACCCCAGATCACCTCAATCACCACTTCTCAATTGCTCCACCAAATTTTAATTATCCTACTACTTGTCCAACATCCAGTACCGATGGGCAAAAATTTCCTCCAAGCAAGCATTAAAGACAACTAAACCAATTATCTAGTCTCCCCCACACTCAGCTCCCTAGCCAATGATTCCACCCCTCTCCCGAGCAACTGTCCAGAGTCTGAACCAAACCCCTGTAATCATGGTATTGTTTGACCCAAGGATGAGCTTCCAACGAAAGATCACCTCCATAACATCATCCAAATCCATCCCTGTCTCAGCTCATCTGCTGAAACCCATCACTAGTGCTTATGCCTTCATCAAGGCCCAAGCACTGGAATTTCCACCTTAAACTCCTCTTTGCTCTCCAGCAATAGTCAATAAAACCGACCTCTTTGATCAATGTCTTTTTATCTAACCATAGAATCCCTACAGTGTAGGAGGCTATTCAGCCCATCAGATCTGCACCAATCTGCCGAAAGATCACTCTACCTAGTCCATCTAGGCCCTCACCCCCACCCTAGAGCCGTAACCTCACCCAATTGTTAGACACGGAGGCAATTTAGCATGGCCAATCCACCTAACCTGCACATTTTTGGACCATGGGAGGAAACCAGAGCACCCGGAGGATACTCACGCAGTCACCCAAGGCTGGAATTCAACCCAGGTCCCTGGCACTGTGGGGCAGCAGTGCTAACCATGCTGCCCCTCTTAGTATTCTTTCAGTACCCCACTCAGGGAGATAACTTTTGTTAACGTGGTGAATCATTCACTTAGTGCAACACACAATAGTCATTGAATACCAACATTTTACCTCCAGTGTGCTATTTCAGCTCCACCCACAACTAATTAACCTTAGTTACACAGATGACAAAAGTTAGATTTCAACAACCAAGTACAACTATTTGGTGGATCGATCTAAAGCGTCCTTCAGAGTTGGGGATGTCTCAGCACTTCACAACGACGGGGGGCACCCCCGTCACAGCACCACTGGCCAGAGGTGGCGTGCCACCCCCCCCCCCCCCCCCCAGTCACAGTGGCAATATCAGTTTGGATTCCAGCCTGTACACTATACCCCACATCAACTCCAGTTCCTATATCCTGTACCTCTGCACCTCAACATCCTTGTTTTTTTAAGGATTTTCAGTTTCCAACTTTTTAAAAATGTTTTTATTGAAGTTTTACATTTTATACACTGTACATTTGACAAGGCTATGTGCATTGGTTACAATATACATTTCCCTTGTGGAAGCCATCCTCTGACCCTCGGTTAGTGAATTTGACCTTTTCCAGGTGAAGGAATTCTGACAGGTCGACCAGCCAGTCTGCAACTGTGGATGGTGCTGCCGATCGTCAGCCAAGCAGGATTCTCCAGCAGGCGATTAGGGAAGTAAAGGCAAGGGCGTTGGCCATCATCCCCATGAATAGTTCTGGATGGTCTGATAACCCGAAGACTGCCACATTCGGGCACAGCTCCATCTTCACCCCCACAACCTTGGACGTTGCCTCGAAGAAGGTTGTCCAAATCCCGACAAGTCTGGGGCAGGCCTAGAACATGTGGGTGTGGTTGGCCGGGCCTCCCTGGCACCTTTTGCATTTGTCCTCCACTTCCGGGAAGAACCTGCTCATTTGGGTTCTTGTCAGGTGCGCTCTCTGCACCACTTTCAGCTGCATGAAGCTTAACCTTGTGCAGGAGGAGGTGGAGTTGGCCCTGTTCGGTGTTTCGCTCCAGAGTCCCCACCCTTTATCTGTCCCTTGTTCTTCCTCCCATTTTTCCAGGGTTTCACCCAGTGGAGAGCATATCCTTTCTAATAGCTGTCTGTACACATCTCCACAGTTTCCCCTCCCCAGACTGCCCGCGTCCAGTAGCTCCTCTAACGTTGTGTGTCTCGGGCTCCGTGGATATGCTGTCATCTCCTTGCGGAGGAAGTTCTTAACCTGTAGGTGTCAGAGTTTGTTTCCGCTAGGTAGCTGCGGTCTCTCCATCAGTTCCTCTAGGGTTGCTTGTCTGTCTTCCGTGTAAAAGTCCTTAACAGTCAGTGTCCCCTCGTCCTGTCTTCATCTCTTAAAGGTGGCGTCAAGCGTGGCTGGTGCGAACCTATGGTTGCCGCAGATGGGGGCCATGGTGGGCATTTCAGTCAAACCGAAGTGCCGCCTCATCTGGTTCCAGGTTTTGAGGGTGACGACCACCACTGGGCTTGTTGAGTGTTTTGTTGGCAGGCTGGGTGCGCTGCCGTGGCGAGGACTCAGAGGGTCGTCCCTTGTCGTGGAAATTATAATAAAGACAAATTCCTCGAGGTTCGATTTAAGGAAATTTATTTACACAAATATATTTGCGGCGAGAGGGTGTTCCAGCTGCAAAGCCATTGCACTGCACTCTGAGATTCGATTGAAGGAAGCAGGGGCGAAATTCTCTGGAAACGGCGCGATGTCCGCCGACTGGCGCCCAAAACGGCGCCAATCAGATGGGCATCGCGCCGCCCCAAAGGTGCGGAATGCTCCACATCTTTGGGGGCTGAGCCCCAACATTGAGGGGCTAGGCCGACGCCGGAGGAATTTCCGCCCCGCCAGCTGGCAGAAACGGCCTTTGGCGCCCCGCCAGCTGGCGCGGAAATGACATCCCCGGGCTGCGCATGCGCGGGAGAGTCAGCAGCCACTGACAGTTCCCCACGCATGCGCAGTGGAGGGAGTCTCTTCCACCTCTGCCATGGTGGAGACCGTGGCAGAGGCGGAAGGGAAAGAGTGCCCCCACGGCACAGGCCCGCCCGCGGATCGGTGGGCCCCGATCGCGGGCCAGGCCACCGTGGGGGCACCCACCGGGGTCAGATCGCCCCGCGCCCCCCTCCAGGACCCCGGAGCCCGCCCACGCCGTCTTGTCCCGCCGGTAAGGTAGGTGATTTAATTTACGCCGGCGGGACAGGCAATTATCGGCGGGACTTCGGCCCATCCGGGCCGGAGAATCGAGCGGGGGGGCCCGCCAACCGGCGCGGCGTGATTCCCGCCCCTGCCGAATCTCCGGTGCCGGAGACTTCGGCAACCGGCGGGGGCGGGATTCACGCCAGCCCCCGGCGATTCTCCAACCCGGCAGAATCGCCGGAATATTAAGCAATATTTCATTTATGTTACCTGACCTACTTATTTTCATTCAAAAGCAGTGTTGAACTATAGTCAAGCATTTCCCAGCATGCTTCTAAGTTGGCAACACATTAACTTCCCTTCCACATCCCTGTACAGTAGCTATCCTCCATCCTGTAGCCATCTGGGATGGCCACTTACAAAGGATCACATGAAATATGGCCACCTGCAAAGGACCATGGGAAATATGGTCAACCCAGAACTCAGGCGCTCAGAGCTTATGTATATTGGCAACTCAGATAACTAGACGCTATCAAAACCCCCAGCTACTTTGCATTCTAATGGCCCATTTCCCCAGAGCAAAATACCTGTACTCAGGTAACAGATACAGAACAGACTCATCAGCGCCACTCCCTTTGCTCAGGGAGCCCAAAAAGCCAAGGGCAATGACCGCTCAGGACATGCCCCGCCATCAAGGCACCCGCCCCTATATTGGCCAAAATCGAAGGCAGTAATCAAAGCCTGCCGAATTATTGGTTCCAAAGCTAAGGACCGCCCAAAAGAGCGCGAAACCCCAGAAGGATAAAGAGAGACACTGCCATGTGTTCAGTCTCTCTTGGCCCCGGCGCTTGTTGTCTCCCGGCCTATGCCCAACCAATTGCAGCATTACGACCAGAAGACAAATTCAAGACCAACGATCACTACCGGATGGATGAGCCCAGCAGAAAGGAAGTCACTTCACCAGGCCCAGCTACGCAAGGTCCGAACAAAGGCCTTGTTCCTCTGCATAAAGCCGGGTGCCTGAAGTTAAGTACAGGTTGTTGTAGTGTTCGGTGTTGTAATTTCACTTGTAGTGGTTTATGTTGCATGTCAAAGTAATCCTTGTGTGTAAATAAACTATCATTGAACTTGAACTAACTAACTGGTTGTTTGGTCTTTGATCGATATCCGGTAAAACCTTGTGGTGGTATCATTTGATACCTGGCGACTCTGAAAAGCAATATCATCATTAATAACCGTCATATCAGTATTCAGTTAAAAAGAGCAACATTATTGGCGACTCTCGTGGGATTTGACCTAGAAGTGATTTTGTCACTCCGAGAGAATCCACAAAACTTTGCATTAGAAACCCAATTGAGAAAAGTGAAAGAAACCACAAGTGTAAGGCCCGTATCGATCAAAGCTCCAAGATTCGGAAGTGTGTATTAACTTGCATGCGTACTAACAGGGATATAAGGTAAACTCGTTAGATTTTGTTGCGTAAAACTATCGGGCGTATTGTGAACCAGAAAATAGCCTAGGCCATACCCGCTGTTCGAATCGCCGCCTTATTCCCCCTGTCCCAAATTAACGGTAGGAAAAGGGATAATAGAAGTAATGGCAGCAAAGGCAATAGAACACCTAATGAACCTGCAGGAACCCGAGGTCGCAGCGACAAGTAGAGCAGAGTAGTGCCCCATATCGGAAGAGGAATTGAGAACGTATTTGAAGGGGAAAGGATGGCCCCTTTGGTCCGGGTCTAGTTCAAATGAAGAATCAAGTCCAGGAAGCAAAGGACAAACCTGGTGGGCCAACCTAACCGAGGTCATAAAAAGAATGCAGTGAAAGTTCGTAAGCCGATAGCAATCGTGTCCTGTTTGGCACAATTGTGAGGCACAGAGGAGGTTATGAGTGATGTGTTATGTACTCTGGCATAACACAGGCTGCAACTGGATGCAGCTTTAACCAAAAGATACTCCAGACCTTGAAGTTAGCTCAATCGGATTTATTAAACCAATAGCACAGTTAGCACAGTTCTCTATGAGTTCGACTCTCTGCTAACCTAAGTGTGGTTACTCTGTCTGACTGAACCAGACTAGCTCTTAGCCACGTGCTGGAGGTGTGATACTGTACATACAGCCTGACTCACCCTGTAGATGTTCACCAATGGAAAGAGGCGGAGTGTGAGTGCCTCATGCCTTTTATCGTGAGATACCACCCGAGTGTCCTGCCTGCTCATTGGTCATGTCCTGTTCTCTGTGTTCATTAGCTGCCTGTCTGTGCCTGTCTGAATCTCATTATCTGCATGTCTGCATATCATGACATCTTCCCTTTTTTTATGTTTTGTTGGCCTATGGGAACGTACTTACATGTGGTGGCATATATTAACATATTTACAAGCGGTGGCATATGTGAACGTATTTACAGCTGTCTAATGTGAGACAACAGAACATAGCAAACAAAACAAATGTTCATAAGTCCAGTCTCTGGGGTTTGCGTCTGATCCTTGTCGACTGCCGGAGAGGTGGTGGTGGGGACGACGGTGCATTAACAGGTGGGATGGAGGCCTGACTGGTGGGCTCGTAGTTCGAGGTATCAGGAGGTGGCAAAACAACAGATGGAAACGGAGAAGAAAGCGGTTGCGGGCAGGCAACTTTGCGCAGTGCCCGTCTGTTTCGTCGCACATCAGAACCATCAGCCATACATACAACATACGAGCGGGGCGCAGCCTGTCGAACAACGACAGCTGGAGCAGACCAGCCACCATCCGGTATCTTGATCCTGACAGTGTCTGCCAGGGATAACATGGGCAAATCGGTGGCATGAGCATCATAGCCCTGCTTTTGCTGGTTTCGGAGCTGCTGCACATTCGGCAGCACCGGGAGGTGATCCAGGTTGGGCAAGTGTATGGCAGGAAGTGTCATCTGCAGGTCCTTGTTCATTAGGAGTTGAGCCGGTGACATGCCAGTGGACAGTGGGGTCGCCCTGTACGCAAGCAGTGCGAGGTAGATGTTAGAAGCAGAACCCGTAGCCTTGCAGATGAGCTGTTTCACAATGTGCACCCCTTTTTCAACCTTCCCATTGGACTGCGGATAGTGTGGGCTGGAAGTGACATGTTTGAAATGCTCTGACTTGGCAAACATAGACCACTCGTGGCTGTTGAAGCACGGGCCATTGTCAGTCATGACAGTAAGTGGGATACCACGCCTGGAGAACGTCTCCTTACAGGCCTTGAGGACGGTCTGAGATGTGAGGTCTGAGAACTTCACTACTTCAGGGTAATTGGAGAAATAGTCAATAATCAACACGTAGTCACGACCATTCACAAGAAAGAGGTCGATGCCAACCTTGGACCACGGGGAGGTCTCGATTTCATGCTGCTGGAGCATCTCCTTGCTCTGCGCTGGCTGGAAGCGTTGACATGTCGCACAGTTGAGGACCATGTTCGAGATGTCCTAGCTAATACCGGGCCAGTAGACAGCCTGCCTGGCTCTGCGTCTGCACTTCTCGAAGCCCAGGTGTCCCTCATGGATTTGGCGGAACACCAAGCTCTGGAGACTGAGTGGAATGACATCTGGTCCAGCTTTAGGAGGACACCATCAATCACCGTCAGGTCGTCCTTTACATTGAAAAATTGAGGGCACAGCCCTTTTTGCCAGCCATTGGCGAGGTGTTGCAGAACACGCTGCAAGAGGGAGTCTTTGGCTGTCTCCTCACGGATACAAATCACCTTCTCATCAGATGCCGGGAGGGTGCTAGCACACAGCTGCACCTGTGACTCAACCTGTGACTCAATTTACTGGATGACGTTCAGTGGTTCACTAGGCACGGTGATGGAGCGGGACAGTGTATCGGCAATGATGAGCACCTTGCCAGGCGTGTAGACCACGTCAAAGTCATACCTTCTGAGTTTGAGGAGGATGCGCTGCAACCGAGGCGCCATGTCATTAAGGTCCTTGTGGATAATGTGGACCAGAGGCCTGTGATCCGACTCGACTTTGAATGTCGGCAGGCCGTAGACATAGTCGTGAAACTTGAGAATGCCAGTGAGAAGGCCCAGACATGCCTTCTCGATTTGTGCATACCTTTGTTCGGTGGGCATCATTGCCCTTGATGCGTAGGGAACCAGTGCCCAGGCTGAAGTGTCATCACGTCGCAGCAGGACCGCACCGATGCCATCCTGGCTCGCATCTCTCGAGATTTTTCTCTCCCTGTCTGGGTCGAAAAATGCCAATACGGGTACAGTGGTGAGCTTGGCTTTCAGCTCCAACCACTCTGCCTGATGGGCCACCTTCCACTCGAAGGCAGTGGACTTCTTCACTAGGTTTCGTAGGGCCGTGGTGTGTGAGGCTATGTTTGGGATGAACTTGCCCAGAAGATTGAGATAGGGTGGACGTAGGGAAGTTGTTTCCATTAGCAGGGGAGACTAGGACCCGGGGGCACAGCTTAGAATAAAAGGGAGTCACTTTAGAACAGAGATGAGGAGAAATTTCTTCAGCCAGAGAGTGGTGGGTCTGTAGAATTCATTGCCACAGAGGGCGGTGGAGGCCGGGACGTTGAGTGTCTCTAAGACAGAAGTTGATAAATTCTTGATTTCTCGAGGAATTAAGGGCTATGGAGAGAAAGCGGGTAAATGGAGTTGAAATCAGCCATGATTGAATGGTGGAGTGGACTTGATGGGCCGAATGGCCTTACTTACGCTCCTATGTCTTATGACCATATGGTCTTATGCCCAGGAAGCGCAATACCGCCTTCTTGTCTTCCGGGACCTTCATGGCTGCGATGGCCTTGACCTTGTCTGTGTCGGGGCGCACGCCCTGCTGAGAGATCTGGTTTCCTAGGAACTTGAGTGTCGACATGCCAAAGCAACATTTGGCCCTGTTCAGTTTCAGGCCATTGGCGTGGACATGGCAGAATACCTGCTGGAAACGGGAAACATGCTCCTTGTGGTCATGGACCATATGATGACGTCGTCCACGTACACACGAACCTCTTCGATGCCCTCCATCATCTGCTCCATGATGCAATGAAATATCTCCGATGCTGAGACAATGCCGAACAGCATACGGTTATAGCAGTACCTGCCAAACGGTGTGTTGAAGGTGCAGAGCCTTCTGCTGGACTCATCCAGCTGGATTTGCCAGAATCCATGTGACGCATCTAACTTCATCTTCTTGCCTATCAGTATTGCCACCCCCCTGGCCCTCGTCCCATAGCAGGAATGGTAGGTCTGCTCCACCCAGCCCTTTCTTACCCACAGTCGGTCCTGCTCTCTCAGGTGTGTCTCTTGGAGGAAGAATATGTCGGCTTTCATGTTTCTTAGGTGGGTGAGGGCTCTGGATCTTTTCACTGGGCCGTTGAGTCCTCTTTCATTCCAGGTGACTATCCTGGTGGGGAGGCTTCTGTCCTCCCGTTCCTGTGGGATTAACCATACTTACCTAGTGGATGCGCCCCTGCCCTCCGGGGTTTCCCTATGTTAGGGGGCCGTCCAGGATGGCCACTGTCACTGCTCTCTCCATGCGGTCGGGCCCCTGCGCTCCGGAGTTTCCCTTTGTCCAGGGGGTGCCCGACATGGCCGCCCACTGTGCGTCTGCCACATGGGTAGCCACCTGCACTCTAGGGTCTCCCTTCGCCCAGAGACCGTACTGGGTGGATGCTTGCAGCGATTCCTTGTTCTGAGCCCTTGGTTGTGCCCTATTTTATTCCATTTCTAGCCTTGTTTGCCACGCCTTCCCTGTTTCCCCTATCCCCCCCGGTTCCCCCCTTATCACCCCCTTTTTCCCCCTCTCCCGTTTACCTCTCTTTTGTCCCTCTTTCCCCTGCTCCTATCCCCATTTGCTCTCCTGTCTCTGTTGAGTGGTGACCCCCACCCCCACCCGCCTGGCGCCGCCCCCCCCCTGTTGGGGGTGTGCTGCGGCCCGGCTTTGTTGCATGCCTCCAGCGTTAGCTTTCCTGCAAGTGTGGTGGCCCCCCTCTCGGGGGTTACTGTCTCGCTTCTCCCTCGCCCGACCTCTACGGTTTTCTGCCCTCTCTTCCCCTGTCCTACTCCGCACTCCTATCACTTGCTCTCCCTTCTCCACTACTCTCGTTCCCTTGTGCTGGGGCCTGGTCTCCCACCTGAAGCGGTCCCTCGGGTAGTGGTTGTTGTGTTATGTAATTTGGAATAACACAAGTTGCCACTTGATGCAGTTTTGAGTAAAAGATGCTCCAGACTTTGAAGTGAGTTCAATGTGTTTTATTGAACTATTAGCACAGTTCTCAATGAATTCAACTCTCTGCTAATCTAAATGTAGTAACTCAGTCTAACTGAACCAGCCTTGCTCTAAGCCACGTGCTGGGGTGTGATGCTGAGGATACACCCTGTCTCACTATGTAGATGTTGACCTGTGGAAAGAGGCGGAGTGTGAGTGCCTCATCCCTTTTATAGTCAGATACCACCCCTGAGTGTCCTGACTGCTCATTGGTCGTGTCCTATTCTATGTGTTCATTAGCTGCATGTTTGCATATCATGACAGTGGTTTGCTTTTTGTTCAGGGTGCGCTTGTCGTGGTGGGGGGGGGGAGGGGGGGCTGGCGTTGCCTCACCCCTGCCCCCCCCGTTGGCGTGCTGTTGCCCCTTGCCTGGGGCCCATTATTTCTACCCTTGCTGTCGGCTTTCCAGCCCGTGTTCCTCGACAAACTTGTTTGTTTCGGCGGGGGCTGTGAAGAAGTACTCTCTTTCTTGGTATGTGACCCAGAGTTTCGCTGGGTGCAGCATGCCAAAATGCACGATGCTCTTGTGAAGAGCTGCTTTCGCTCTATTGAATTCGGCCCGTCTCCTGGCTAGGTCTGCCCCAATGTCCTCGGAGACTCTAATGGAGTGTCCTTCCCATTTGCAGGTTCTGTTTTGCTTGGCCCAGCGCAGGATTTTTTCCCTGTCTTGGTGCCGGTGCAGTTTAGCTATAACTGCCCTCGGATGATCCCCTGCCTCGGGCTTCGGGAGCAGCGACCGGTGTGCTCTGTCCATTTCTGGTGGGTTGGGGAAAGTTTTCCTCCCCTCTATGTTGCCCAGCATCTCAGCCATGTATGCCGTGGGGTTTCTTCCCTCGATCCCCTCTGGAAGGCCCATTATCCTACATTTTGCCTTCTCGAGCAGTTTTCCTGATCGTCCACTCTGCCCTTCAGGCTCCCCTGCGTTGTGACCAGTCTCGCCACCTCCTTCTCCAGGGCCGTGATCCGGTCACTCTTGTCAGTCGCGGCTTTTTCCAGCTCCTTAATGGTCGCCTCTTGGGCATCCAGTCTCTCCTCTGCTCTGCCCAGGGCTAGCTGCACCTCCGCCAGGGCCTTGGCCATTGCTGCCTGCACTGCAGCCTCTATGTCTGCCCTAGCCTCTGCCGTGTTTTCCTGCTTATGTTCCCTCAGCGCCTTGGCAAAGGCTGCCTTCCAGTTCCAGTTCCTCCCTGGCCCAGGGGGAAAAAGCTCCTGTCTGCCCAGTTCGTTTTGTTGCGCCGAACCTTCTGTTCCGCCGCTTCATTTGCTGGTCAGCTCGTCTGAGTGGGCTCGTCCATGGCCCCTTCTGCTTCTAGTGGCCTTTCTCCCTCTGTTTTGGCTACCTTCTGGCATTTTTTTTCCCCCTTTTTTTTTCTCCCCCCTTTCCCTTTTCTTTTCTCCCCCTTTTTTCCCCTTCCCTTCTCTCCTTTCACACTTTTTTTCCCCCTCTTAAACCCCTTTTTCAAAAAATTTTAAAAGAAAAAATATGTATTTTTTTCTACCTTGTTAAAAATAAAGGGGGAAAGAATGTTTTTTCTCCTTCTTGTCATGATATTCAAACACACACATCATGATGGACACACTAACAGGCAAATCAGAGTACACAACACCACAACCAATCACAGACAAGAACACCAACCACATAAAAAGCACGAGCACGACACCTGGTGGTCAGTAGGTCTGGGGAGAAGGGAACAAGAAAGAGCTGTTGAAACGCCACAAGCAGGGAGCCCCCCACGTGCAGAGTGCAAAGACCAAACTGTAAATAGTGAGTTTAAATAAAGAAGCGTTGTACCATATGCAACTGTGTTGGCTCATCTGTGTGTCAGAACACCCAACACCACATGGTACAGGAGTGGATCGATACCTGCCTACTAACCTGCCATTCTGGACATGGACCACACCGGCAAACCGCAGCCGATGCAAGTCACGGGGAACCTAGGCACCAACTGGAAGCTCTACAGGCAGCGATTTGACCTGTACATCCGTGCCACCGAAAAACAGAATGTCTCGGATGATTCGAAGATTGCAATGCTCCTCTTCTACGCAGGCCCGCACCCAACTGATGTCTTTAACTCACTGGTGTTCGAAGAAGGCGAAAACCAGGCCAAATATGACACGGTCATCCTCAAACTGGACCAGCACTTTCAAGTTGAAGTAAACGAAAGTTTTGAAAGATACATCTTTCAGCAACGCCTGCAAGGTAAGGAGGAGCTTTTTCAACCCTTTTTGACGCACCTCCGGATTCTAGCGCAGTCCTGCGGTTACGGCACCACTACAGAGTCCATGATCAGGGACCAGATTGTTTTTGGCGTTGCCTCTAGTGGCCTACGCCAGCAGCTTCTTAAAATGAAAAGCCTCACCTTAGCGTCTGCTGTGGAAGCCTGTGTCCTCCATGAAAATGCTACCTGCCGTTTTGCCCGATTTCAGGCGTCCGAGTTGGCACGGAGGGGGTCCCCAGCCGTCGAATCGGCAAGCCAGGCCGCCCACGACGTCGAACGCATCCAGGCCGTCGATTTCTTCCCGCCCCACGGCCCGGACGACAGCGGCCGCTTCCCGCGCTTTTCGCGGTCTCCCGCGCAGGTGCGCGCCAAAAATAACGGCCACAACGAGGGACGCACTGCGCAGGCGCGCCCACCGCAAGATCGCACTGCGCATGCGCAGTGGCGCAACGAACGCCGTGACGTCATGACATGCAGCAATTGTGGAGGTCTACACTTAAAAGGGCAATGTCCTGCAAAAAACCGACAGTGCAACAGATGTGCCATGATGGGCCACTACGCAGCCCGCTGTCGTGCGGCTCAACCCATGGATCCGGCGCATCCTCGACAACCTCGCACACGAGTCAGGACCGTCCAGCCCACGCATCAAAACTTCCAGTTAAGTGATGCAGATGACCAGGATGCCTTCCGAGTTGCCGTCATTGATGTCAACAAGGTCAATGCCATCAATCCAGCCGATGAGTGGTGTGCCACCCTGACGGTCAACCGATCGCGCGTCGCCTTCCGTCTGGACACCGGCGCATCCGCCAACCTGATTGCTTACTCTGCAGTCCAGGCCATGAAGGTCAAACCACCCATCACACCATCCCGGCTTAAGATGGTTGACTATAACGGGAACGTTATCCCGTCCATAGGATCTTGCCAGCTACAGGTGACTCACAAGAGGTACACGGCCACACTCCCCTTCGAAGTTGTGGGCTCATCAAAGGACTCGTTACTGGGCGCACAAGCGTGTAAGGTCCTTCACCTGGTACAGCGCATTATGTCTCTCTCTCCAGATGAGATATCCGACTTCCCGGATGCTGAGTTCCACGCGAATCTCCATTCCCTCCTCGCTCACAACCAGGAGGTTTTTGAAGGCATGGGGACATTGCCACACACGTACAAGATTCGACTCAGACCGGACGCCATCCCTGTCGTTCACGCACCTCGCAGGGTTCCTGCGCCTCTCAAAGACCGCCTCAAGGCACAACTGCAGATTCTTCAGGACCAAGGGGTCCTATCCAAGGTCACGGAGCCCACGCCATGGGTCAGCTCCATGGTCTGTGTAAAGAAGCCCTCTGGCGAGCTCCGTATATGTATAGATCCAAAAGATCTGAACAACAACATCATGCGGGAACACTATCCCATCCCGAAACGAGAAGACCTCACCAGCGAGATGGCGCGAGCCAACCTATTCACTAAATTGGATGCGTCCAAAGGATTCTGGCAGATCCAACTGGACCCGGCCAGCCGAAGACTATGCACATTCAACACCCCTTTTGGCAGATTCTGCTACAACCGGATGCCATTCGGCATCATTTCGGCATCTGAAGTATTCCACCGCATTATGGAGCAGATGATGGAAGGCATCGAAGGGGTACGTGTATATGTGGACGATATCATCATTTGGTCCACCACTCCGCAGGAACACATGCATCGTCTTCGACGTGTCTTTACCCGCATACGGCAAAATGGCCTGCGTCTCAACCGTGCGAAGTGTGCTTTCGGCCAGACGGAGCTGAAATTCCTCGGGGACCACATCTCAAGGTCCGGGGTCCGTCCCGATGCAGACAAGGTTAGCGCCATCACAGCCATGCCACGACCGGCTGACAAGAAGGCTGTCTTAAGATTCCTGGGCATGGTCAACTTCCTTGGGAAGTTCATTCCCAACCTGGCTTCTCATACAACAAACATGCGCCATCTCGTAAAAAAATCGACGGAATTCAACTGGCACCAATCGCATCAGCGGGAATGGGAGGAGCTCAAGCACAAACTGGTCACGGCACCAGTGCTGGCCTTCTTTGACACGACTCGCCCTACAAAGATCTCAACAGACGCCAGCCAATCTGGTATTGGAGCGGTACTCCTGCAAAAAGACAGCACGTCATCATGGGCCCCGGTTGCGTATGCCTCACGAGCCATGACCCCTACCGAACAGCGCTACTCGCAAATCGAAAAAGAATGCCTGGGCTTGTTAACTGGACTGGACAAGTTCCACGACTATGTGTATGGCCTGCCACGATTCACGGTCGAAACTGACCACCGCCCCCTGGTCAACATCATTAACAAAGACCTGAACGACATGACTCCTCGCCTCCAGCGCATCTTACTTAAACTCAGGAGGTACGATTTTGAACTGATCTACACTCCGGGGAAGGAACTCATCGTGGCGGACACTCTTTCCCGAGCAGTGAGCACACCACCAGATGCAGAGGGGTTCGTGCGTCAAATTGAGGCACACGTGACTCTGACAGCAGCAAATCTGCCAGCTGATGATCCTAGTCTGGCCCACATACGCGCAGAGACGGCGACTGACCCTCTGCTGCAGCGAGTGATGCGCCACATGACGGAAGGGTGGCTAAAAGGGCAGTGCCCCCAGTTTTATAATGTGCGAGATGATCTCACCAATATAGACGGGGTCCTTATGAAATCGCATAGGATCGTTATTCCACACAGTGTGCGCCAGATGATTCTTCGTCAACTACACGAAGGCCACTTGGGCGTCGAAAAATGCAGACGAAGGGCCCGGGAGGCGGTATATTGGCCGGGTATTAATGAAGACATAGCCAACATGGTGCTCAACTGCACAACCTGTCAGAGGTTTCAGCCGGCGCAACCTCCGGAAACACTTCTACCACACGAGATGGTGACGTCCCCCTGGGCGAAGGTGGGTGTTGACCTATTTCACGCGCTCGGCAGAGATTACATTGTTATTATAGACTACTTCTCAAACTACCCGGAAGTCATGCCTCTCCATGATCTGACGTCGTCCGCAGTCATTGGGCCTGCAAGGAAGCGTTTGCTCGCCATGGCATTCCAAGGACTGTCATGTCAGACAATGGACCTTGTTTTGCCAGCCGTGAATGGTCGTCCTTTGCCGCAGCATATGGTTTCACTCATGTGACATCCAGCCCTCTGCATCCACAATCGAACGGGAAGGCTGAAAAGGGTGTCCACATCGCAAAGCGGCTCCTGTGCAAGGCGGCTGATGCCGGATCGGACTTTAACCTTGCCTTGCTGGCCTATCGATCGGCCCCGTTATCCACGGGCCTCTCGCCAGCGCAGCTACTAATGGGTCGCTCCCTCAGGACGACGGTACCTTCCGTCCTGGCACCGACAACAGACCATGAGGCGGTTCTTCGGAACATGCAACTGCAGCGTGATCGCCAGAAAGGTCGGTACGACACACGAGCGACGGACCTGCCCCCCCTGTCCTCCGGAGACAAAGTACGCGTCCATCAACCGTATGGTGGCTGGTCAGCACCGGCCGAAGTCCTCCGACAAGTGGCTCCCCGCTCGTTCCTGGTTCGCATGCCGGATGGTTCCGTGCGCCGCCGCAATCGGCGCGCCCTTCGCCGACTTCCACGCTCACAGCCACACAGCACGCCAGATCCTCAACAGGCTTCCGAGGATGACTTTGTGGAGCTGCCGCACATCACGCCCTTTCCATCGCCACCCATGGCCATGCCTGCACAGCAGCCGGTGGTTCTTGATCCACCCTTGAGGCGGTCAACCCGAATTCGTCGCAAACCCATTAGAATGGACTTATAATACAGTTCATATGTTTAATAAGTTGCACAATTTTACATGATAACCTGTTGTTGTTTATCGTTCCAGATGTCGTCTGACTGGACAACTGTTCAAGTTTTTTTTTTCTTCTTCTCTCGTTCGTATTTCTGTTATGTTATCGTACAACTGGATTCATGTGACGCACTCGACATCGCCCCATGTACATAGTTCCGTCATAGACACATGCTGCACACGGCACGCACACACTCTTAGATGCACTCACGTCACGATCATATTTAATACCACGTAGGCACATATCTTTGTAAAAAGGGGGGATGTCATGATATTCAAACACACACATCATGATGGACACACTAACAGGCAAATCAGAGTACACAACACCACAACCAATCACAGACAAGAACACCAACCACATAAAAAGCACGAGCACGACACCTGGTGGTCAGTAGGTCTGGGGAGAAGGGAACAAGAAAGAGCTGTTGAAACGCCACAAGCAGGGAGCCCCCCACGTGCAGAGTCCAAACTGTAAATAGTGAGTTTAAATAAAGAAGCGTTGTACCATATGCAACTGTGTTGGCTCATCTGTGTGTCAGAACACCCAACACCACACTTCTCTTTACAAGTTTCCTCTTCAAAAGGTTTTTGGGGAGGTTCTTTTTTTATTCCTCTCACTCACCCACACGCCGGGTTAGGAGGGTCGAGAGAGAGGCTTCTGGCTGGGCCGGGTGTCCTCCTTTGTTCCGCCGCCTGCCTCGTGGTCGCTGCCCGGGGGGGGGGGGGGTTGATCACTGCCGCTGGCTCGATCCCCGTCGCTGGCTCGGCCCTCGCTCGGTCCCCGCGTTTTTTTTCCTGCCGTGCGCGGGGGGGGGGGGGGGGTGGGAGCACACCGGTTGGTTTGCGCGGTTTTTTTTTCTCTCTCCCCCGGGATCAGGACGTGACTGTCGGAACTCCGTCACCCGCGACCGCACTCCTACCCCGCCGGAAGCCCAATCCGTCAATGAACTTTCAACAAATAATAAAACCTTTATTGAACAAGAAGAAATTAACAATAATACTGTACAACTTAACCCCAACTATACCTTTACAGATATACATAGATTTGTAAGGTGAACAGAAGTTTCAAACTCTTGTACTCCATCGTTATCGGTAAGTACACAGTCCATGTAAACCAATAGGTGAAATGGGTCAGATAGCCCTCACTCTGAAGCCAAGTGACAGATACCAAACAAAACAACCTCTGTGCATTTCCCATCAAATCCACACACCCCCGCCCCAGACGTCTATTACACTGTGAGATAACTGGTCTCACTGGAACTCTGACACTGACCTGATGGTCTCCAAACTCTACTCTAGAAAAACACAGTTTGGAACCTCTTCCCATACAATGCTTACTCTCGGATCCCTTCACCAAGTCTCCACATCCAGGATTTCAACCTCTCCTTTCAGTATTCCTCTGGCTTGGGCTGTAACAGGCATTCAAGCTTCCACACAATTTCTCAGATATTCAACTATGCCAACAGAACACAACTGCTTCACAGGCTGTATTAAAGTTTCACCAACCTTAGGATCATTTCGGATGTTTGGTTTCTTGCTTGCCGACATCTCCATCTGCACCTTTCAACCCTGTCTTGAACTGAGAGCCTCTCTCTTCCCCTATTTTTAACTTAAGTGGCAGTACCTTGTTTGTATTTTTGATTTTTCTCCCTTTGACTTCACTCTTCCTGGGACTCCACTTTTCATTCTCTGGTTACTGGAACTTTCTGTTCTTTAGCTTCTGGGGCTTGCTTTCTGCATCGCTGTATTATCCTGCCTGTACTGGCAGCTTCTACGGAAAGCTTCTTGCTTCTCGATTAACTGAACTCAAATACTTCTGCTTTTCAATGTGATCCTCTGGATGTCATGCAACAGCTTAGCTTTTTTTTAAAAGGTTGTTATTGCTTTTACAATGCAGGAAAAGTTTAAAGTGAAACTAAAAACCATGGACTTGCCAGTACCCTTTTTTAACATGAAGTTAAACTCAAGTTTTAACTCTTTCTTAGCACACAAATAGAGAAATATAAATAAAGCTTGTGTCGTATTTATAAAACACTCAATATAAATATAAATTACTTGAACTATCTCTATTTCCTAACACATGAGGGTCAAGTTTTATCCACAAAGGATGTGGCTGGTGACGCCCATATGGTGGCCTCAGACACTTGCTGAAGGGAAGTACAAAGAGGTTCATGCCACAACCCTGACTTTGGTGGAAACTATCCTAGGGATCCTGAAAATACGGTTCCAATGCCTGGACAGATCTGGCAACACACTGCAGTACATTCCCCAGAGGGTGTCACACAACATCATGGTATGCTGCCCTGCACAACCTGGCACTGCACAATGAAAATGAAAAATGAAATGAAATGAAAATGAAAATGAAAATCGCTTATTGTCACAAGTAGGCTTCAAATGAAGTTACTGTGAAAAGCCTCTAGTTGCCACATTCCGGCGCCTGTTCGGGGAGGCTGTTACGGGAATTGAACCGTGCTGCTGGCCTGCCTTGGTCTGCTTTCAAAGCCAGCCATATAGCCCTGTGCTAAACAGCCCCTCCCCCAGTGGGGAGGAGCTGGCAGATGAAAAGATGGAGGAGCTGCGCATCTCCTCCGGTGAGGAGGGCATCAAAGGCGATGGTGCTGATGAGCTCCTGGGATCTGACAAAGAGGCCATTGCACTAGCCAGACAAGGCAAGCCCTCATTGCCAACAGTTTCCAGGATGAGGACGCCGCACTTTACATCTTTCTGGAATAATTCCAGCCGGAAAAATCCGTAAATCATTAAGTCAGTATTTTTGGAAAATTAATGCCTCAACAGAGATTGACAATTACAGCTATTGAAGTTCAGCTCAGTCAATTTGAGCTTTTGATTGCCAGATGTGGTATCATTAGACTCTTGTCCTGCATATCCACATAACAGTGCAATGAAGGGAAACATTAACAGAAAAGGAACAAAGGAATCATTCAACATTTTGGAAATTACTTTTTCTCTCTATTAGAATGTTAATTTAAACTTGCAATTATTGGAATCAAAGAAATAAACCTAATACAATGGAATATTTCATAACATTTGCTTGAGTTCACTTATGTAAAACTTAATCTAGAATTAAAAAGATGACCTACTTTATCACTTTGTTTTGGAGGATTCCTAATTACATAACTGATGTAACTTATGAAACGTATGATTAATTTTTCATGATCTGCGATCATTAGTGAACAGAAGAAATAAACAATATTCAGTTAAAGCTTTTATCTTGCTGAGTAAGAATGATAAGTTTTCTGGGGAACTATATGTAAGTCAGAATAACAATGGTTTTCTTGTCTGATACTTTCACCACAGTCTTTGAAGATTTAGAGTCCATGGTTTTCACAGCTCTAGGGTCCCAGGTTCGATTTCCGGCTTGGGTCACTGTCTGTGCGGAGTCTGCACGTTCTCCTTGTGGCTGCGTGGGTTTCTTCCGGGTGCTCCAGTTTCCTCCCACAAGTCCCGAAAGACGTGCTTGTTAGGTAATTTGGACATTCTGAATTATCCCTCAGTGTACCCGATCAGGTGCCAGAGTGTGACGACTAGGGGATTTTCACAGTAATGGTAATGCAGTGTTAATGTCAGCCTACTTGTGACAATAATAAAGATTATTATAGTTGGAGTTTCTAGTGGGGGTGGAGGGGGGTATGCCTGATTCTAGTAGAAGGGGTCTCCGGAGGTCCCCCGTCTGGCTGGTTACATTAGAGGGTTAAATGGTCTGGTTTAAAGGTCCAGGGTGTTTGACCATTTGAAGAGTTTCTGCGCAAAGGTAGTCTTCTTGCAGGAGATGCATTTGAGGGTTTAGGATCAAACGAGGCTAAGGGATGGATGAGTCAGGTGTTCCACTCAAATTTTGATTCAAGGTGGAGAGGGATGGCGTTCTTGATTAACAGAAGGATGGATTTTACAGCAGCTAGTATTTTGATGGGCCTGGGGGGGGGGGTTGCGCCGGCGGTTTTAGTGAATATATATGCACCAAATTGGGACACCATGGCGATTGTAATATCAGACCATGCTCCACATTATACAGATGTGCGATTGGTGATGGGCCGAGCCTGGTTGCCACTCTCCCCCTCCGCCCCACCCCCGCGAGGTTAGCTACATCACTCCTTGCAGATAAGGGGTTTTGTGAAAGGGTAGCCTTGGCCATCGGGAACTACATAGATTTTAATCAAAATGGGTAGGTTTGGCCTTCCACTTTCTGGGAAGTGTTGAAGGCGGTGGTCAGAGGGAAGGTAACCTTGTAAAAGGCCCACCGGCATAAGATTGGTAGGGTGGAAATGCAGAGGTTGATTGACTCAATTTTGGAGGTGGATCGGCAGTACTCCACGGCCCCTATGGGAGAGTTGTTAGAGGAGAGAAATACACTGCAAATGGAATTTGAGCTTGAATTGCCGGGGAAGGCGGTGAGCCATTTCACCGCTCGCGAGCGACATTTTATGAGCACGGGATAAGATCGGCAGTTGGCTGCACGGGAGGTAGACAGGTTAAGGACGAGGGGAGAAGATATTAATGGTGGTTTTGAGACTTTCTATTGGGGTTTGTCAAACCTGAGCCACCGGAGGGTGGCTCTTGGATGGAGTAGTTTTTGGATGTGTTGGATTTCCTGTTGGCGGAGAGGGTGAAGAGGCAGGGGTTGGAGGCTCCGTTGGGGTTGGAGGAGGTTATGGATTGTATCAGCTCCATGCAATTGGGGAAGGCATCGGGAGGACGGTTTTCCTGTGGAATTCTACAAACAGTTCATGGCCTTGTTGGTACCACATGTATTGGGGATGTTCAATGTCAAGGGAGGTGCTGCCAGCCACCTTGATGCAGGCGTCGATCTCCCTGATCTTGAAAACAGACAAGGGTCTCATGGAGTGTGGGTCTTATAGGCCTATTTAACTCTTGAATACTGATGCTAAGATATTAGCTAAGGTTCTGGCGAAGTATCTGGAGGGGTGATCTCTGAGGACCAAACAGGGTTTGTCAAGGGCCAACAGTTGCTGACCAAAATCAAGAGAGTTTTGGACATAGCCCTTTCACTCTCCGTGGGGCAGGTATCTGAGGTAATCATCTCCATTGATGCAGGGAAGACGTTTGATTGGGTGGAGTGGAGGTACCTCTTCGAGGTCTTGGGACGATTGGGTTTGGACCAACATTTATCTCCCGGGATAAGACTGTTGTATGCCACTACGGCTAGTTCTGGAGAACTAGATGTGGTGAGATCAGGGTATTTCTGGTTATATAGGGACACGAGGAAGGGATGCCCGCTGTCCTCGTTGTTGTTCGCGCTAATGATTCAGCTGTTGGCCATCACGCTTAGATCATCAGGGGAGTGGAGAGGTATTGATATGGGGGTGCGAGTAGATAGGGTGTCCCTTTATGCGGTTCTGGGTCTCATTTTTTGAGACCATGTTGGAGATTTTGGAGGTTAGGCTGGAGCCATGTCAATTGGTGGTGGGCTTTGCGGTGTCGCACCTGTCGGAGCTTCTTAAGGGGAGGAAAGCTGATGTCTTGGCTTTCACTTCTCCGATAGCGCAGAGACGAGTCCAGCTGGGAGGTCTACCGCTATGTCTAGGTGTGTCGCCAGCATGCACATCTGAGGTGGAGGCAGCCAGTTGCTTACCACATCCCATAGCCTTCGATGCACCTGGTGGGCGTCCTCGGGGGGGCTCCGGGGCCAGGGGTACTGCCGCACCTGTCGGCGGCACATGCACAGCCGTGCGGCCCTGTCCCGTGTGCTGACCTAGAGATGCAGCCTCATCAGAGAGGTGGAACTCAGGGAACTGCTGGCCACCATCCCACTCCATGGGACTCCAGTTTGGCACCCAGTGCCCCCTCCTCCTGCTCGGTGACCATAGGGCCTCGGGGTTCACCTTGGGACAGAGGGGCAGCAGTTGTAGACCCGGCTGCCCCTGCATCATCTGCCAGCCCTGGAAGCAGTCCAATGTCTGCACCATCGTGTTGATGCCCTCGGCTTTGCTCTTCAGTGACTGGGCCATGCTCTGCAATGCTCAGGAATTCCCACCTACAACTGGGACAAGCTCCGCAAAGCCTCGGCTATTCCCATCTGAGAGCGGGACATGTCCCGCAGAACCTCATTGAGGTCGGCCTGGTAATGGGTCACGTCCCCGAGCGAGTCGGACATTCTGCCGAGGCCCTCAGCCATGGCTTGGACACCTTCTCTCATGCTGCGGTGTTGTACACCAGGCTTTCCACTGCGGTCACCACCCTAGCAGTGTTGGCCTCGGTGCCACACATTGCCGGCGACATCACCTGCACCCGTAGCCTCTGGGACTCCTCCAATCGGCTACGAATCTGCTGGAGTGTTGCTGACATCTCCCTTTGAATGTCAGGCCACACCCTAACATCTACATCAGCTCTAGGTAATCCTGTACCAGAGGCTCAGCATCAGGCTGGGACCCAGCTGGGACCTGGGATCCAGCAGACCTCTGACTGCTGTCTCGCCTGGGGGTTCCTGCCTCCACCTGATGTGCGTCTGCAACTGTGTGGTGCTCACTAGATTGTGCCCTAGAAGCCTGACAAACGTTTCCCACCGAGATATGTGTCTCTGCGCTGGTGGAAGGTGGGGATGACAGCTGTCACGCGTCGATCATGGCATCCTCGGAGCTCTCCTGGGAGGCAGGGGAGGGGAGCCACCAGGGATGGACTGCTGCCGTTGGTTGGAACTGCTGGAGCATGGACATGTTTACCACATGTCCATTGTGGACATGTGAAAAATGTTCAACATGTGGGAGGGATGGGTCAGTCAGTAAGGCAATAACAAATCAACGCGTGACAGGTCCTCCGGGTGGGGCTCAGTGGATCCCCACCTCTGCGGCATCCACCACCCTCTGCATTTTCTTTTCATGTAGTAAATGATCTGTTTGAGCTGCACTCAGAAAAATACTTTTCACTGTACCTCATGACAATAAACAAATCCAATTCAATCCATTGGTGATTGCTCCGTCCTCGGCCACCCCATCACCTCCAGGGCCCACTCTTCGAAGGTGGTGAGAATTCATATGTCCGGCACACCTCCACCAGTCTGGGCCCTCTCCCGGCGATTGTGCGAGAGCGTCACAGAGGGCATCATTAGTCACACATGTGGCTCAGTGGTGGGAGTGGCGTGTGAAGTAAGGGTGGGGTCAAGGGAGAGTTGGGAGCCACATGGAGGGTTGGGGGGATGGATGCTATTGTGGGGGTGGAAAGGTTTTGGGGTGGGATGGGCATTGGTGCAGCCCACTGTAGGTTGCTGATCTTCTTACGACACTGGAGGCCAATCCCCCTGGTCACATTCCCCAAGCTCATGGCTGCCTCCACCTCATCCCAGGCAGCACCGACTACCCTGTGGCTCACCTTCCGGAACCCTGGGAGGAATAGGACATCCCTCCTGGCCTCCACCGTATCGTGGAGCCTCACCTGGTCTACATCCCCGAATCTTAGGGCTAGTCTTCTTGGGGCCATGGCTGCGAGCGGAGTGGAGCTGGCTGTGCAAGTGCTGTTTAAGTAATGCTCTCGTCAGCGGGGGACTGGCGAACATGGTACCAGCGAATCGTCAGGTGAGCCTTCGTTTGCAGTGAGATGTCTGTGGGGCCTCGTTAAGTGGACCAATTAATGTTGAATAGCATTGCCGGCCTCGCTGGGCTGAGGGCTGGGAAGGTCGCAGCAGTTCCCGCTCGCTACCACACTTTGAAATCGTTCCAGAGAATCGCGCACGTAAAATTGAAGATCAGGCTAATTTGCATATTCTTCTTTACTAAATATGTCCAACACCGGGCTGCACCAATAAAGATTCTATTTAAATTAAATGTTTCATTTCAGGACTTTTATTCAGAACCACCTCCAAACTTAAATAATGACAGCCCTACAATTTTTTGCTGCTTACTTTAGTTTTAGAGTTCTGACATAAACAGAAATAAAACGAATGTGGCTAATGTAATCAATTAGTATATATTACAAATCAGAGATAAAATAATGTCGAATTTAAAGTCAAATGTTTCAATTATCGCACGTGACATACAGTTTACGTTTTCAGAAAATTACTCCAGTGTTGAAGATTTGTTCCGACATTTTTCATGAGGAAAAAATAAGTTTTATCCTATCATAGATTATCATAGAATTTACAGTGCTGAAGGAGGTCATTCGGCCCATCGAGTCTGCACCGGCTCTTGGAAAGAGCACCCTACCCAAGGTCAACACCTCCACCCTATCCCCATAACCCAGTGACCCCACCCAACATTAAGGGCAATTGTGGTTACTAAGGGTAATTTATCATGGCCAATCCACCTAACCCGCACATCTTTGGACTGTGGGAGGAAACCGGAGCACCCGGAGGAAACCCATGCACACACCGTGAGGATGTGCAGACTCCGCACAGACAGCGACCCAAGCTGGAATCGAACCTGGGACCCTGGAGCTGTGAAGCAATTGTGCTATCCACAATGCTACCGTGCTGCCCTTATTTCTGCTTATTTGCATTGTTTCTCTAAAAATGTTTTTTTTCTTAACCCTGTCAATGCTTCTCCATGACTGGACCAAAGATCAGGGAAAAGTGGCAGGTCTTCAAAGGATTACGTCTTACACACAGGGTGAATGGCCAGTTTTGCCTTCAGTCAAACATATTCTGGGAGCAGCAGAATAAAATGTGCACTAGACACAACTGGGTTAAAATTCTGTGTTCACCTCACATACTTTCACTTCAGCACAAGTGCAGCAGAACCTTTGGAAATTAGACCAGGACCCTGATACACTGAGTTGCGGCATTGCCTTTGTGTTTTATAGATTAGTTGCAGCAAACATGTACCCTAAATAATGTCATTATCATGAGGGGGCCGGGGGGGGGGGGGGGGGGGGGGGGGGGGTGAAAAAGCAATGATTCTCTGTGCGGTGGGATGCTGTGATCTTGGTTCTTAAGGGAACCCTGTGTTTTCTTGGCAATATATGTTTGATGAAAGCAATTTCCCCAACCCCCTCCGCACCTCTCCCAAAGTGTCTTTCAACTGCTCTGGTTGTACTATCCTACTTTCTAGTTGGAGGAGGTGCCCAGAAGTATCCTGTCTTATAGATCATGGACCTCTCCCCCAGATCCTGTAAACGTAGTAGCATCTCATGCCAATGTACATTGCACAGTAGATTTTCATTGTATTAACAATCTGCTTTTGCATTGCTCACAGTAAGTCAGAGGACAGTCTGCTTTATTCTATGTAACATATAATATATTCTAAGACCAATTTATTAAGCGCTTAGTTAACTAAATTTTAATTTTTATTCCAAAGTATCATGGGATCAGCAGTTGTATTTTCAGTTCAAATAACGCGATGATGTCAATACTTTTGTGGACATTATGAACAAGTGACCTTGATTATCAAATCCATTCATTAATTCACTTAGAATTGTGACAGTAAAGCTACTAATATTCATATATTTTTATCTTTCCATGTACAATTTAGCCTAATTTTTCTGTGCATACGCACTATGCTCTTTTAAAGAAAAAAGCTCCCAATTTTTCAACCCAGTAACAGGGAACTTTAGGACTGATATCAGGAAATTCTTCAACATTGAGAAATCAATTTCCAGAATAGGGGCAGCAAGAGTACTAGGAGCATTTAGGAAACAACTGCAGTGGTGGGAGAGAGGAAAGGGCAGAATGTTAAGATCTATCTGAATTAAGATAGGCTGAACAGCCTTCCTCATCCATAATATTTTGTGAATCCTGCTCCTTTACTCCCATCAAAGGAATGTTTATTTTATGCAGGAATTCAATGCAATAATTGTATTTGTGGTAAGAATGATGGAAAATCTAATGGGGCTCATCATTCCTTCATTAAATGCTGCTTTACATGCAGCTGGCAACTAAAGGGACAGATACCCTGCAAAAACATACCTGTATTAATATGATCCTATTGCAGAGCTCATCCTTGGCTGTCTTAAAACTGCTGAGAAAGGTGCAGATTGTTGAGATCATTATCTTGTGTGTAAATCTCTTTCTCAGTCTCTCTCATCAGCTACTGGTAGTTTTATTTTAAAGAACACAAGTACACACACACACACAAAGGAGGTGGGGAATATTCCACTGTATTTCACATGGGAAAGTTAAAATAATTTGTATAAAATAACCCAAACACTAACAGATCAAAATATCAGAGGTATGTGGATAAAAATGAAAGCACAGTACTAGATTACACATGCATGGTAAATAAGGCTGAGGGCTCATATTCACAATTGGATCTAACTATGGTAGACAAAAATGTACCAAAGTGCAGAAATAAAGTTGCAGACAAGGAGAAGTAATGATTCCTCGGCCCTCATAAGTAGACCTTAGGAAGCAAACTGCCTTATTGGAATGCAAATACAAAGCGGGGAATTATTTGGTTAGAGGTCCATGGTCCACTCACTATAGCTTTATGCCATTTCTTTGGTGTTTCTGTCAGTCTCCTGCTGGAGATGACCTTTAAAACCTGAGTGCTTCCAGGCCAATGATCGAGACGCAGTTAATTCATTTCTTTTCAATATTTGTTCAGTTGTAAATGTTAATTATATGGTCATATATTCAGCTTGGCCAGAAATAAAAATAAAAAGCACTTAGAAAACAAAAACACAGTGATGGACTGGTTGAAAGTGCAGCCTTTCATGAGTCCTTTCATTAGCCTATGAGCCATTTTTTCATATACAATTTTCAGCAAAACAGAATGGATAAGTTGTTATGGTAAAATGACAGTTCATGGGCGGGATTCTTCACTCCCGCGCCGAAGTGCCCACGCTGTCGTGAATGCCGTCGAGGCTCACGACGGCGCGAAACGGCCCCTATCCCGACCGATTCAGGGGCCGATAATGGGCTAGGAGCGGGGCCGTGTCATTTACACGCGCCAGGCCTTGTGCCGCGTAAAGGCGCGCCGCATACATGATGTGGCCGGCGCCGCATAACTGGCGTCACCCGCGCATGCGCAGTTGGCCGGCGCCAACCCGCGCATGCGTGGCTGCCGTCCTCTCCGAGTCCGCCCCGCAAGAAGATGGCAGACGGATCTTGCGGGGCTGCGGAAGAAAGGAGTCCTCCATCAGAGAGGACGGCCTGACGATTGGTGGGCACTGATCGCGGGCCACACCCCATTTGAGGTACCCCCCCCCCCCGGTGCAGGATCCCCCCTCCCCCCCCCCCCCCCCGCAGGCCGCCCCCCCAGCGTTCCCGCGCTGTTCCCAACGGCAGCGGCCAGGTATGGACGGCGCCGGGGGGAACCCGCCGTTTTGGGCTGGCCGCTCGGCCCATCTGGACCTGAGAATAGCAGGGGTGCCGAGAATCGCCATTTTGGGTGTCTCGGGCGATTCTCCGGCCTGCGGCGCGCGGAACTTGACGGGGCCGTTCCCGCCGCTTGGGAGAGCGTTGGACCGGCGTCACGGGAAAATTTGGCGGCCTAGGCGATTCTCCCAACCGGCGCGGGAGTGGAGAATCACGCCCAATGTTTCTGCCAACAAACAGATTCAATGTGTAACACATTATTTGCAAGGGTTTTAATGAGACATTTTCTTGGATTTTGTTGTGGTTTATAAAATGATAGTGGATTTGGCTTTATTGGTTTTGCCAAACATGCTAACAAAAATGGGCGCAGTCTCTTAATGCAGCTTTAATCTTTGGGTTCCTGGCAAAATAGGCATGTTGGTTCTTGGTCCGAATACTGCTCCACTTGAATTGTAATAGAATGAACAGTGAAAGTGTCAAAAATTATCTGTGTAATTTTCTTCAGTACTTGTTGAGGATTCACATCATCAGCTGTGGATCACAGGAAAAGTAATTATTGTTAAGCAAGTACTATTAATTCATTAAACATATGCAGATAGGTGGTTCTTAGCATTCTAGCTGATAAATAAACTGGATGAATCAGTGTCTTGATCACACTCTTAGACTGACAGCTCCAATGTCCCATTTCCAATAATTCACTGTGAATTCAGACTTATTTTTCATACTGTTTAGGAAAATTAAAATACCCTGTGTGCCTCTCCGAGGATACCGTTGGGCATCTGTCAACTTGCTCCACTGCCACAACTGCAATGTCTACAGTCCTCAGATTTCATGGCTCTGGATCATGAAGGTGACAGATGTCTGCTTTCAGTGAACAGTTGAATTTAGTCACTTTGACATCACAGCCAGATTGCAGAGGCACAAAGCCAGGGACTTGTACAGATTAGTTGGATTCCCCAGAGTTCAAGCAGCCACTACAGCATACACGTGGAAAGTAGAAACCAAGCAGCCACTGAGGTAAGTCAATAGAAAAGGGTGCCTTTCTCAGTACATCCAGTGTGTCTGTGATACAGACTTTACTGGCTGCTGCAGGGAGCACCCGAGAGCACATTCTAAGGGATACCTTCATCAACTGATCAACTGTAGTAGCAGCAACTCAGCCATTCCTTCTTCTGCACACCCTATAAGATGACACCAAAAGGGGCAACTTTGGCCCACCACGCCAGGGCCACGATTGTACAAACCACAAGTAAACCTCGGCCAGGTAGGGGAAGAGAGGACAGGCCCGCTAAATAGATGCAAATGGGTCATTACAACATTTGCATTTATTCACATATTCGTTCACACTGCCAGTGAGGGCTCAAAACATTGCATTCAGGTCGGCACCAATCTCTATTTTGCCCTGACGCCAGATTCTCCGCCCCATGGGCACCCTGTGACAGTGAATCCAGTCCTTGGTGTTAGTCAGGAAATTAATGCGTGCCTTTATCCAGAATACAGTTCAAAGGTTAGTTAGTGTTGTGAAGAACGAAGATCTCACTCTGTATAATTTTACAAAACATATGTAGAAATGTTCATTGCTTTTTTAAAAAATTTTAAACCGAACAATGTATTTTAAAATAGGTGAACCTATATCAGTCTTTGACCCTCAAACAAAAGAAGCTACCTAACAGTTTTGGGAAAACCTGCATCTCGTTATCTCTGACCAGCCACTAATGGCCACCTGTGGACTGTAAAGCCCAACTTCAAAAAGAGCTTCACAAAGGCGACCTGCATTTCAGAACCCAGGCTGGCCAGAAGGAGATGGTTTGTCTGTTAAGACAGAGGCCTTGTACACACCTGAAGGTAGCAGACCAGGTACACACCTGAAGGTGGCAGACCAGGTACACACCTGAAGGTGGCAGACCAGGTACACACCTGAAGGTGGCAGACCAGGTAAGACTGAGGAAACGGTGGGTAGGTCAGGTGTTCCACTCGGGGCTAGATGCCAAAAATCGAGGGGTGGCGATTCGAGGCGTCGAGCATTGTGGCAGATAATGGTGGTAGGTACATAATAGTAAGTGGTAAGTTGCAGGGAGAGAGGGTGGTACTGGTCAATGTGTATGCTCCGAACTGGTACGATGCGGGTTTTATGCGGCGTATGTTGGGTCGGATTCCAGACTTGGAAGTGGGGGGGGGGCCTGAGAATGGGGGGAGACTTTAACACGGTGTTGGATCCTGCACTGGATCGCTCCAGGTCTAGGACGGGTAGGAAGCCGGCGGCGGCTAGAGTGTTGAGGGGATTCATGGACCAAATGGGAGGGGTGGACCCTTGGAGATTTGCAAGGCCGGGGGAATTTTCATTCTTCTCACATGTCCATAAGGCTTATTCTCGAATCGACTTTTTCATTTTGAGTAGGGCGCTGATAGCGAGAGTAGAGGATACCGAGTATTCGGCAATAGCCATTTCGGACCACGCCCCGCATTGGGTGGACTTGGAGATGGGGGAGGAGAGGGACCAGCGCCCGCTGTGGCGCTTGGAGGTGGGGCTGTTGGCGGACGAGGAGGTGAGCGAGCAGGTCCGAGGAAGTATAGAGAGGTACTTGGAGACCAACGACAACGGGGAGGTCCGAGTGGGGATGGTATGGGAGGCACTGAAGGCGGTGGTGAGGGGAGAGCTGATCTCCATCAGGGACCACAAGGAGCGGAGGGAGCGGGGGGGAGAGGGAGAGGCTGGTGGGGAAGATGGTGAGGGTAGACAGGATTGTTGAGGAAGAGGCGCAGCCTGCAGGCCAAATTCGACCTGGTGACCACCAGGAAGGCGGAGGTGCAGTGGAGGAAGGCCCAGGGGGGCGGTCTACGAGTATGGGGAAAAGGCAAGCTGGATGCTGGCGCATCAGCTTCGGAAGCGGGACGCAGCTAGGGAGATCGGGGGAGTTAAGAACAGGGGAGGGAGCGTGGTGCAGAGTGGGGTTGGCATCAATGGGGTATTCAGGGACTTCTACGAGGAATTGTACCGATCTGAGCCCCCACGGGAGGAGGGAGGGATGGGCCGTTTCCTGGACCAATTGAGGTTTCCAAAGATGGAAGAGGGACTGGTGGCGGGACTGGGGGCCCCGATTGGGCTGGAGGAGCTGATCAAAGGGATAGGAAGCATGCAGGCGGGGAAGGCACCGGGGCCAGACGGTTTCCCGGTCGAGTTCTATAAAAAATATATGGACCTGTTGGGCCTGCTGTTAATTAGGACCTTCAATGAGGCAAGGGAGGGGGGGGGGGGGGGGGGGGGGGGGGGGGGCTTGACCCCCGACGATGTCCCGGGCACTGATCTCCTTGATCCTGAAGCGGGACAAGGATCCCCTGCAATGTGGGTCTTACAGACCGATTTCCTTGCTAAATGTAGATGCCAAGGTGCTGGCGAAGGTCTTAGCCACGAGGATTGAGGATTGTGTTGCGCAGATCATCCATGAAGACCAGACGGGGTTTGTGAAGGGGAGACAGTTGAACGCGAATGTGCGGAGGCTTTTGAACGTTATCATGATGCCGGCGAGGGAGGGGGAGGCGGAGATAGTGGTGGCGATGGACGCTGAGAAAGCCTTCGATAGGGTAGAGTGGGGGTACCTGTGGGAGGTGAAGAGGTTCAGGCTTGGGGAGGGGTTTGTCAGGTGGGTTAGGCTGTTGTATGAGGTCCCGATGGCGAGTGTGGCCACAAATAGGAGGAGGTCCGAGTACTTTCAGTTGCACCGAGGGACGAGACAGAGGTGTCCCCTGTCCCCCCTGCTCTTCGCACTGGCGATTGAACCCCTGGCTATGGCACTGAGAGAGTCAAGGAACTGGAGGGGGTTGGTGCGGGGTGGGGAGGAGCATAGGGTGTCGCTTTATGCGGACGACCTACTGCTGTATGTGGCGGACCCGGTGGGAGGAATGCCAGAGGTAATGAGGATTCTTAGGGAATTCGGGGACTTTTCGGGGTACAAGCTCAATATGGGGAAGAGCGAGCTGTTCGTAGTTCAGCTAGGGGACCAGGAGAGGGGGATTGGCGAGCTCCCACTAAAAAGGGTGGAGAGGAGCTTCAGATATTTGGGGGTCCAGGTGGCCAGGAGCTGGGGGGCCCTGCATAGGCTTAACTTTACAAGGCTGGTGGAGCAAATGGAGGAGGAGTTCAAGAGGTGGGACGCGTTGCCGCTGTCCCTGGCGGGTAGGGTGCAGTCAATCAAAATGACAGTGCTCCCAAGGTTTTTGTTCCTGTTCCAGTGCCTCCCAGTGTTTATCCCGAAGGCTTTTTTCAGGCGGGTTAACAGGAGTATAATGGGGTTTGTGTGGGCGCGAGGGACTCCGAGGGTGAGAAGGGTGTTCCTGGAGCGGAGTAGAGATAGGGGGGGGCTGGCACTGCCCAACCTCTGTGGGTACTACTGGGCCGCCAATGCGACAATGGTGCGCAAGTGGGTGATGGAGGGGGAGGGGGCTGCATGGAAGAGGAATATTGTGGAGTGGAGACGGCATAGGGGTAAGACGGGAGCCTCGATGTGGTCCCCGATAAGAAATAACCATAGGTTTGCTCCGGGGAGAATGGATGGGGGATTTGGAACATGGCAAAGAGTAGGAGTAACACAATTGAGAGATCTGTTTGTAGATGGGACGTTTGCAAGTCTGGGAGCGCTGGCCGAAAAATATGGGTTGCCCCAAGGGAATGCATTCCGGTATTCCTGTGTCCTATGCACAGGACACAGACGTCGTCCTGTGTGGGTACGAGTCTGGGGGCGCTGGCAACGGTGCCGCTGGCAATGGTGCCGCTGCCGCTCCCTCCAAGGAGGTATACCACGAGCCCGGTGGTGGTGCCCCTCAAAATTTGGGGGCAGTGGAGGCTGCATAGGGGGGAAGTTAGGGCCTCGGCGTGGACCCCATTACGGGGGAACCACCGGTTCGCCCCAGGAAGAACAGGTGGAGGGTTTTCGGGGTGGCACAGGGCAGGGATACGAACGTTGGGGGACCTGTTTGTGGACGGGTAGTTCGCGAGCTTGGGTGAGCTGGAGGAGAAGTATGGGCTCCCCCCGGGGAACACCTTCAGGTACTTACAGGTAAGGGCGTTTTCCAGATGGCAGGTGGTGGAATTCCCACGGCTACTGCCACACACAGTACAGGACAGGGTGCTCTCGGGGGGGTGGGTGGGAGTGGGGAAGATCTCGGAAACTTACCAGGTGATGCAGGAGGAGGAGGAGGCTTCGGTGGTGGAGTTGAAAGGTAAGTGGGAGGAGGAGTTGGGAGAGATCGAAGAGGGGACGTGGGCAGATGCCCTAGGGAGGGTGAACTCTTCCTCTTCGAGCGCGAGGCTCAGCCTCATACAGTTTAAGGTGCTGCACAGGGCACACATGACCGCGACAAGGATGAGCAGGTTCTTTGGGGGTGAGGACAGGTGTGTTAGGTGCTCAGGGAGCCCAGCAAATCACACCCATATGTTCTGGGCATGCCCAGCGCTGGAGGCATTTTGGAAGGGCGTAGCGAGGACGGTGTCGAGGGTGGTAGGATCTAGGGTCAAACCGGGCTGGGGGCTCGCAATATTTGGGGTGGCAGAGGAGCCGGGAGTGCAGGAGGCGAAAGAGGTTGGAATTCTGGCCTTTGCGTCCCTGGTAGCCCGGCGAAGGATTCTCCTTCAGTGGAAAGATACGAGGCCCCCAAGCGTGGAATCTTGGATCAGCGATATGGCAGGTTTCATTAAATTGGAGAGGGTGAAATTCGCCTTAAGAGGGTCGGTACAAGGGTTCTTTAGGCGGTGGCAACCGTTCTTAGACTTCCTGGCAGAATGATAGACATTAGTCAATGGCAGCAGCAGCTCGGGGGGGGGGGGGGGTTACTTTATTTTTGTTTATGTTATTTACACTGGAAGGGTCTGAGGGGGTGGATACACCTGTTGTCTTAAGTCGGGGTGTTAATGTTAATTTATTATTTAGGCACGGGGGGGTTTGGGGGGTTGCTTTTTTAGATTGTGTTTTGTACTTAACCCTGTTGGGTTCTTTTTTCTTTCTCATTTTGTTATTGATATAGACAGAGGCCTTGTAACCTTTATTTCAATTTCTAGTGGCTGGGAAATTTAACAGTCTTTGGAGTTGAGATGATGGATACACATGGATAAAAGCAAATTACTGCAAATGCTGGAGTCTGAATCAAAACAGAAAATGCTGGAGAATCTCAGCAGGTCTGACAGCATTTGTGAAGAGAAAACGGAGCTAAGGTTTTGAGTCTGGATAACTTCATCAAAGCGCCTGCTGATCCTATTTGTGCAGGTTTCGGTGCGCCCAGGAAGTGTGAAAACACTTCATCAAAGCCATCTAACTAGCAGCCTCAAAGACAAAGAGCTCTGCCCAAGTAGAATACCTGGTCCTTATCTACAGTGCTTCTGCTGGAAATTCTGTACCATCGTCAATAAGACTCATTCATCTCTGCATGCCTATCTTATTGTGTGAAGTCAAGACTGTCAAAAAAGTTAATTATCCAGCATTGGTTATCCAGATGGTTAGCAGTTTCAATTTCCTAGGGGTGCACATCTCCAAAAATCTGTCCTGGTCCACCCACGTCGACGCTACCACCAAGAAAGCACAACAGCGCCTATATTTCCTCAAGAAACTAAGGAAATTCGGCATGTCCACATTGACTCTTACCAACCTTTACAGATGCACCATAGAAAGCATCCTATCGGGCTGCATCACAGCCTGGTGTGGCAACTGCTCGGCCCAGGACCGCAAGAAACTTCAGAGAGTCGTGAACACCGTCCAGTCCATCACACAAACCTGCCTCCCATCCATTGACTCCATCTACACCTCCCGCTGCCTGGGGAAAGCGGGCAGTATAATCAAAGATCGCTCCCACCCGGCTTACTCACTCTTTCAACTTCTTCCATCGGGCAGGAGATACAGAAGTCTGAGAACACGCACGAACAGACTCAAAAACAGCTTCTTCCCCACTGTCACCAGACTCCTAAATGACCCTCTAATGGACTGACTTCATTAACACTACACCCTGCATGCTTCATCCGATGCCAGTGCTTATGTAGTTACATTGTATATGTTGTGTTGCCCTATTATGTATTTTCTTTTATTCCCTTTTCTTCTCATGTACTTAATGATCTGTTGAGCTGCTCGCAGAAAAATACTTTTCACTGTACCTCGGTACACGTGACAATAAACAAATCCAATCCAACTCACCAATCTCCACGATGGAGTACTTCATTGGACTTTGATTCATGAAACTCACATGAAACAATGGACGGGATTTACTGAGTAATCCGCCATGGGAGGTGGTCTGCCATTGGTCTGTGGCGGGATCTTCTTGTCCTGCCGTTGTCAACAGGGTTCCCCATTGAATGCATCCCTTGCCAACAGGAAACCCGTGATGGGGATATACAGACGGCAGGACTGGAAGATCACGTCGACGTGAATGGCCAGAAATTTCCAGCCAATATTTATTTTCTCTGTGGTCTCTGTACTGTAGAACATTCTTTTTTCTATTCTTCCCGTTACTCTGAATATGGAGGCAACGTTGCAACCCTCTTTTCGTGTTTTGACTGTGTGCAATAAATAACCCTATTTAGTTAATCCCATCTCAAGTTTGCTTTAGAACCATTAATAAAAATTTGGATCACATAAAAGCAAAGGGATTGAGAAATTTGTCACCACTTATAAAAGGGACAAAAAATCAAAACACCTTTCTGTTATGGATGGGTAGCGAGAGGAGAAATTAGTGCTCTTAAAATTAATCCCCCTCCTATCCATATTAGTGTTGTGATTTGCTTTAAGAGGGTGAAGTATGTGGTGTTCAGGGGGATTGAGAGAGTGTGACACGCTACACTTGTCTGCTCGCTGCACTGTTGATCAGTTCTTGGCTTCAGAGAGTCAATGTCAATGTCTACTCCTTGTAAGTTTAATAAATCAAAAAGGCTGGAGCCTGGTGCTTATTTTGTGCAGCTCTTGGAAGTGGGTTTGGTAGTGTTCATCAGGGAAGAGAACTGTGCTTTTTCTGTCTGCTGCCCGGCATGGTGGTCATTTGACACAGCTAGAAACTGAATGGGTATGACTGTGTCAATCTGGACAGATGCTGTGATTGAAGGATGATATCAAATGATTTGCTGGAAATAGCCACTTCTCAGCCTTGCTGTTGCACTTCCGCAGAGTGCCTTGTTACTTATGCCCTTGTGCAATGGACGCTTCCTGGCAAAGAACTTACACTGATTCTACACTTAGGATACATCACAGTGACAGCAAAAATATTTACGCTAACTTACCCAGGATAGCTATGTGTAACTTTGAATGGCGCAACTTTGTGGCACAAAAAGCTATAACTGGCATTGAGGAAATTCAGAGCCCATATCTGTTACTATTACATAAAAAGTCAGGTGTATGACTGAATAAAGAACTGCATTTGAAAATGTTTCTTTACCGACCTGTGACAACATGAGCTGAAAGAATGACCTGGTTCATGGTGAGAGCCCAGAGATAAAGGTTGTGCACTGTTTCCACTCCATTAACAGCCAGAATCTTTTCCTTCACATCACTGTAATTCAGTCCAATTGGCACACCTTAATGAGAACCGAAATAGAGAAATGAAACTAAATACTATTCATATTTTATGTTTTTTACATTACACATATATACACATTTAGATATATAATCTAGACATTTTCATGGTGTTTCTAAGAGATTGAACATCTACCTGCCGATTGAACATCGCGCAGCACGGTAGCATTGTGGATAGCACAATTGCTTCACAGCTCCAGGGTCCCAGGTTCGATTCCCGGCTTGGCTCACTGTCTGTGCGGAGTCTGCACATTCTCCCCGTGTGTGCGTGGGTTTCCTCCGGGTGCTCCGGTTTCCTCCCACAGTCCAAAGATGTGCGGGTTAGGTGGATTGGCCCTGATAAATTGCCCTTAGTGTCCAAAATTGCCCTTAGTGTTGGGTGGGGTTACTGGGTTATGGAGATTAGGTGGGGTTATTGGGTTATGGGGATAGGGTGGAGATGTGGACCTTGGGTAGGATGCTCTTTCCAAGAGCCGGTGCAGACTCGATGGGCCGAATGGCCTCCTTCTCCACTGTAAATTTTATGTAATCTATGTACCTGCCCCGGACAACAAAAGAGCTTAACACTATGCATTTTCTCTCACCCATTTTCTGCCTGTTGTATCGTGTCTCATCACAAGACAAAATCCTTGAACTGTGCACATAACTTCAAATAGTTTTGGATGTGATTTGATTATGAAAAAAGTACTGGAAGTTACGAAGCATCAGTATTTTACTGTTTTCTCATCTGACTCTCTCAAATTCATTGACTCTCTATTATTGTAGTGTCTATGCTTTCACTAATCACAGATCTTCTCTTTTGTTCTTTCTTCCCTAACATTTTTCCTGGCTCTGTACTTGCTTAAATCTGTTACATTACTACTTTCTTCCAGTTTTGATGAACGTGGGCCAGTAAGGAACAATCAGAGTAACAAAGGTAATAAGGAATGAATTGTCATTGTTGATTCAAAGATGATGCCTACTCAGGGTTGTAAGTTTCAATCATGGGTCTCCAAAATGCCTGGACATGATGCAACATGTATTCATAGACAGGGCCCTGTCCTCTGCAAGCAGAAGGAACATGCCCAGGCCTTGCGCCGGTTTTGAATTAAACAAAAATCATGGGCGTTAATGTTTCTCAGGGATATTCACTATGGCAACGTCTTGCCAACCAATGAGCATCTTTTTCACATGCAGTAAAAATTATTGCTCTATTTAAAATGACTATTCTTGCATCTGTCTGGACGACTGCAAGATGAAAAGCTCCACAATCATGATTCTTTTTTCAGCAATACTCAAGAGTAATACAGTGATCATGGGAATTTTAATCTTCATACAGACTGGAAAAACAAAAATTTGCAGTAATAGCTGGAGGGGGAATTCACGTAATCTATACATGATAGATTTCTAGATCAGTATGTTGAAGAACTAATGGAGGAATAGGCTATTTTGGATCACGTATTGTGAAATAAGAAAGGGTTAATTATAGCATTATTGTAAAGGGGTCTCCAGGGAAGAGTCACCATAACATGGTGGAATTTTATATTGAGTTTGAGTGTGATTTAGTTAAGTACGGAACTTTGGTCTGAAATCTAAACAGACCAAATTATATGAATTTAATGGGAAATTTTGCTAAGTTCGGGAAATTACATTTGGGGATATTGCGGACAAGGACTGGCTAGCATTTCAACAATTAATAAATAATTTACAACAAATATACATCACAGGCAGTCCTCAGCTTTATGATGTTTGTGTTCCGTCAAATGGGACTTATAATATTTATAAATTGACACTAGGCAGGGTTCTCCATTTGGGAGATCCAGAAAGGATTTGCATGTGATTTGTGTACTGTCACAGGGCAACTTGGTATCCCTTGCCATGAAAGTTCATGCACAGTGAGGCATACGAGGGATTCCAGAGGGAATCCCACTATCGGGCCACCATTATGAGCGAGCGTCCTGATAGCGAAGTCCCGCGGTAGGCCCGCTCCCCCCGGCACACCCGTTGAAACAACACTGTTTACATAAGAACATAAGAACTAGGAACAGGAGTAGGCCATCTGCCCCCTCGAGCCAGCTCCGCCATTTAATGAGATCATGGCTGATCTTTGTGGACTCAGCTCCACTCTCCGGCCCGTAAACCATATCCCCGAATCCCTTTATTCTTTAGAAAGGCATCTATCTTTTTCTTTAAAACGTTTAAAGAAGGAGCCTCAACTGCTTCACTGGGCAAGGAATTCCAGAGATTCACAACCCTTTGGGTGAAGACGTTCCTCCTACACTCCGTCCTAAATCTACCTCCCCTTATTTTAAGGCTATGCCCCCTAGTTCTGCTTTCCCCGACCAGTGGAAACAACCTGCCCGCATTTATCCTATCTATTCCCTTCATAATTTTATATGTCTCAATAAGATCCCCCCGCATCCTTCTAAACTCCAATGAGTACAGTCCCAGTCTACTCAGCCTCTCGTCATAATCTAATCCCCTCAACTCTGGGATCAACCTAGTGAATCTCCTCTGCACTCCCTCCAGTGCCAATATGTCCTTTCTCAGGTAAGGAGACCAAAACTGAACACAATACTCCAGATGCGGCCTCACCAACACCCTATACAATTGCAGCAACACCTCACTAGTCTTGAACTCCATCCCTCTAGCAATGAAAGACAAAACTCGATTAGTCTTCTTAATCACCTGTTGCACCTGCACACCAACGTTTTGCGACTCGTGCACCAGCACAGCAGCATGTTTTAACATCTTACCGTTTAAATAATAATCCATTCTGCTGTTATTCCTCCCAAAATGGATAGCCTCACACTTAGCAACATTGAATTCCAACTGCCAGACCCTAGCCCATTCACCTAACCTATCCAAATCCTTATGCAGACGTCCGGTATCCTCTGCACGTTTTGCTTTACCACTCATCTTAGTGTCGTCTGCAAACTTTGACACATTGCACTTGGTCCCCAACTCCAAATCGTCTATGTAAATTGTGAACAACTGCAGGCCCAACACTGATCCTTGAGGGACCCCACTAGTTACAAGTTGCCAACCAGAGAAACACCCATTTATCCCCACTCTCTGCTTTCTGTTAGTTAACCAATCCTCTACCCATGCTACCACTTTACCCTCAATGCCATGCATCTTTAGTTTATGCAGCAACCTTTTGTGTGGCACCTTGTCAAAAGCTTTCTGGAAATCCAGATATACCACATCCATTGGCTCCCCGTTATCTACTGCACTGGTAACGTCCTCAAGAAATTCTACCAAATTAGTCAAACACGACCTACCCTTTGTGAACCCATGCTGCGTCTGCCCAATGGGACAATTTCCCTCCAGGTGCCCCGCTATTTCCTCCTTAATGATAGATTCCAGCACTTTCCCTACAACCGAAGTTAAGCTTACCGGCCTATAATTACCTGCTTTCTGCCGACCTCCTTTTTTAAACAGTGGTGTCACGTTTGCTACTTTCCAATCCTCTGGGACCACCGCAGAGTCTAGTGAATTTTGGTAAATTATCACTAGTGCATTTGCAATTTCCCTAGCCATCTCTTTTAGCACTTTGGGATGCATTCCATCAGGGCCAGGAGACTTATCTACCTTTAGCCCCATTAGCTTGCCCATCACTACTTCCATAGTGATAACAATCATCTCAAGGTCCTCACCTGTCATAGCCTCATTTCCATCAGTCACTGGCATGTTATTCAAAAAGCCTGTTCAGTTCCTCAGCCATTTCCTCATCTCCCATTTTAAAATCTCCCTTCTCATCCTCTAAAGGACCAATATTTACCTTAGCCACTCTTTTTTGTTTTACATATTTGTAGAAACTTTTACTATCTATTTTTATATTCTGAGCAAGTTTACTCTCATAATCTACCTTACTCTTCTTTATAGCTTTTTTTTGGTAGTTTTCTGTTGCCCCCTAAAGATTTCCCACAAATACTTTGTATCTATCTTCACTATACAAGACACAAAGATATTCTGGAAGTAATGGGTAACCAAGGATTATAGCAATAACAAGAAATTTAAAGAAATTAATATAAGTGAAGAATTAGTACTGGATGCCCTAGACCTGATGACCTGCATCTTAGGCTTTTAAAAGGGCAGAGATAGCGAATCGTCAGTTCTAATTTTCCAGAATTTCTCAGAATAGTTCCCAAGCTTGGAAGGTAGCAAGCATAACCTCACTATTTAAGAATGGAAGAAAAAAAGAAAATAGGTCAGTTTGCCTAATATACGAATTAGGAGGAGTAGGCCATTCGTGAACTCGAGCATGCTCCACCATTTAATAAGATTATAGCTCATCTGATTGTGGTCTCAACTCCACGTTCCTTCCTATGCCCTATCACTCGCTTGTCTATCAAGAATCTATCAATCTGCTGGAACTATTATCAGGGACGTGGTATAAGGGTACTTCAGAATCACAGAATTGTTACAATGCAAAAGGAGAATTGTTACAATGCTATATGACCCATCATGTCTGCACCAGCTCTCCGAATGAGCAACTCCCTTCGTGCCATACCTCCGCCTTCTCCCCGCAATCCTGCACATTCTTCCTTTCCAGAAAACCGTCTAATTGCCTTTTGAATGCTTCCATTGAACTTGCCTCCACCTATTTCTCAAGAAGTACATTACACTCACTGCATGAAAAAGCTTGTCCTCATATCACTTTTGTTTCTTTTATTAATTACTTTAAATCTGTGCCCTCTCATTGTCCATCCTTTCATGGATGTGAACAGTTTCGCCCTATCCACTCTAACCAAATCTTCATAATTTTGAATACCTCTATATAAATTCCTCTCAGTCTTCTTTTCTCTAAGGAAAACAATCTCAATCTATTTGATAGCTGAAGTTCCTCATCCATCAATATTTTCTGCACCTCTCGTATGCCTTTACATCCTTCCTAAAGTGTGGCACCCAGAACTGAATGTCACAGTCTCGCTGAGGTCGAACTAGTGACTTCCACAGAAGAATCGATAAAATCCCTACAATGCAGAAGGAGGCCATTCAGTCCATCGAGTCTGCGCCGACCCTCCGAAAGAGCAGTCTACTTAGGCCCACTGCCCCCCCTATCCCGTAATTTTGTGTATTGAACCTGACCAATATACCTAACCTGCACATTTTTAGACACTAAGGGACAATTTAGCATGGCCAATCCACCTAACCTGCACATCTTTGGACTGTGGGAGGAAACTGGAGCACGTGGAAGAAACCCACGCAGACAAGGGGAGAACGTGCAAACTCCACACAGTTAAATGCCGGAATTGAACCTCGGTCCGTGGATCTGTGAGGCAGCAGTGTTACCCATTGTGCCACCATTTCAATATAGTTCCATACACCTTAGAAAACCGCAACATGATTAAGATGAGTCAGCATGGATTTACCATTTGGAAATTGCGTTTAACAAATATGTCAGAGTTTTTGAGGATGTAACTAGTAGGGGCAACACGGTAGCACAGTGGGTAGCACTGTTGCTTCTCAGCTCCAGGGTCCCAGGTTCGATTCCCGGCTTGGGTCACTGTGCGGAGTCTGCGCGTTCTCCGCGGGTATGCGTGGGTTTCCTCCGGGTGCTCCGGTTTCCTCCCACAAGTCCTGAAAGACGTGCCGTTAGGTGAATTGGACATTCTGAATTCTCCGTGTACCCGAACAGGTGCCAGAATGTGGCGACGAGGGGCTTTTCACAGTAACGTCATTGCAATGTTAATGTAAGCCTACTTGTGACAATAAAGATTATTAAACTAAATGGATGTGAGGGAAACAAGTGGTTGTAGTCTATTAGGATTTTCAAAAAGCCTTCAAAAAAAAAAAAAAAAAGGTGCCAAAAAAGTGGCTATTACAAAAAATTAGGACTCATGGGAATGGGAAGCTGTAACTAGCAGAGCATTGCAAGGATCAGTACTTGGACCGTGGCTATTTAAAAGCTGTATTCATGATTTAGATGATGAGACTGATGTGACAACCGGAAGACTTTAGGATTATTGGATTCTACGTATTGGGCAATCTAAGGGTAAAAAGCCTGCGGTTAAAGTGTGGTTGACTGCAGTGGTCATTTTTTAAAAAAAATCTGTTTTGCAGGCCCTGGGTGGTTTTAGCAGCCAGAAGATGAAACTGACAAAGGAATATGTTTTTTCAGTCTGGACTAATAGACTGTGGTTTGACCTCGAATGTCCCTGGGGCATTAATGTACTTTACAGCCCGTAGAGATAATTTGTTTTTCAACTTGGGGAGATGAGGTAATTGTTGGGTGGAGCCAAGGAATGCAGAGAAACATTCTGAAAAGCTTTAGAGATACATTTTGAAAAGCTTTAGAAAGGCAGTTTTGTGTAGAAACTTTGGAGAGAGGAGTTGAATTTTGATCTGGCTGACGCTGAGTCCACAATTTTCCCACAGTAAGATAGATTGAGAAACGTATACTGTTGTTTAATGGGAAATTGAGTAGTAGTGGTTAAGGGGTAATTGTAAGCTGTTCTTTTCGGGTATGAACAAAGAACAAAACAGCACAGCAACAGGCCCTTCGGCCCTCCAAGCCTGCGCCGATCACGAGTCCCATCTAGACCAACCGTCTGTATCCTTCTATACCCCATCAGTTCATGTGCCTATCCAGATACGTCTTAAACGTCGCTAACGTATCTGCCTCAACCACCTCACTTGGCAGTGCATTCCAGGCCACCACCACCCTCTGTGTAAAAAAACTTTCCTGGCATATCTCCATTGAACCTGTTTAATATTGTATCCATAATAAAGTTTTGTTTTAAAAATGCACTGGCCCTATTATCTCATGCAATCACTCCTGGCGCGAATCATTCTTTATGCACAGTCTTAGAAATAAACTAAAATATTGGAGCTTCGGTCCAGTATCCTAGCTACTGTTAGGGTCTGTTCTGGGATCATAATAATGTTTCTAATGTTTCCAAGTTGGCTGACAATACAAAGTTAGATGAGAACATAATGGTGAACAAAGATGTTGCAGAGGAACACTGACAGGTTGGATGAGCTGGCAAGAATATGACATATGGAATATAATATGGCAAAGTTTGAAGCGATCTAATTTGGGAGGAAAAATAAGAAAAATATATTAAAATATTTTTTTTAAAAAAAGTTTTTGAATGGTGGGAAATGTTTGTATTTCAGGCAACCCTGATATCCTTGTATGTAAATCACAGAAAGTTAACATGCAGATGCAGCAAGCAATTGGGAAGGCAAATGGCATGTTAGATTTTGTTCTAAAGGGATTATGCAGAAGAGTGAAGAAATCTTACTATAATTCTGCAGGGAATTGGTGTGACCACACCTAGACAACTATGTGCAGTTTTGGTCTCTATAACCAAGAGAGCACAAACTTGCCCTCGAGGGATCGCAATGAAGCTTTGTTAGACTCTTTTGTTGAGAGTGTTTTATGAGGTGAGATTGAGCAGACTAGGCCTATATTTCCTGGAATTTAGAAAAATGTGAGATGATCTCACCGAAACACATTCTTAAGGGGCTTGAAAGAGCAGAAAAAGAAAACAGTCTCAGATTAAGGAGTCAGCCATTTAGGACTGCGATCACGAGAAATACCTCCACTCAAAGGGTTGTGAATCTTTGGAATTCTATATCCCATAGAGCTCTGGATGCTCAATCGTTGAGTATATTCAAGGCAGAGGTTGCTGGATTGTTTCATGCTCAGGGATTAAGGGCACAGTAAGAAGTCTTACAACACCAGGTTAAAGTCCAACAGGTTTGTTTCAAACACTAGCTTTCGGAGCACTGCTCCTTTCCTGAGGAAGGAGCAGTGCTCCGAAAGCTAGTGCTTGAAACAAACCTGTTGGACTTTAACCCGGTGTTGTAAGACTTCTTACTGTGCTCACCCCAGTCCAACGCCGGCATCTCCACATCAGGGATTAAGGGGATAGCGTAGGAAGGTAGAATTGCAGTAGAAGGTCAATCATTATCTTGTTGAATAACAAAGCAGACTTGAAGAGCCAAATGGTCTACACCAGTCCACTTTTCTTCTGTTGCTATGCTCTTGAACAAGGCAGTGAGGAGTTTAAATAAAGCAGTTAAGAATCAGTCACCTGGCATACAACTTCACCCAATAGTTGGTAAAGAACCAACTGTCAGCCTTAAGCCTCAGTTGAATTGTCACTATGGATCAACTGGCTGAAATAATTCCCACCCAAATTGCATTGCATTGAAGTCAAGGGAAAGGAAGAGTATGGAACAGGCGGCCAATCCAATACCATCAGTTTCCTGTACATGAATCAGTTCAAAAGAACCCCCCACAACATGTTACACATGGCATATGATTATTTCTATCTGTACTTGCCCTTCCCTGAATTCTAAGTAATAATTGGGTATTTGTTTTGTCCCTCTGTAAGGATGTTACTTGACTCAACATTAAATGGTTTATCTGGGAGTTAATGCCTTATTTCCACAGTTCTTCAAGGTAAATCTTCCCAATATCCAAAGTTCCAACTGTTTGTAAAACAGAAAAACAAGCAGCATAAATCAAATACAGAAAAACACCAAAGGATTCAAAGGATCAGTACCTTTTGATTGATGCTATCTTTCTACAACATTCATAGAATCAAATTTATAGTGCAGGTGGAGGCCTTCGGGTCTGCACCGGCCCTTGGAAAGAGCACCCTTACTTTTTAAAATAAATTTAGAGTACACAATTATTTTTTTTCCAATTAAGGGGCAATTTAGTATGGCCAATCAACCTAACCTGCACATCCTTGGGTTGAATGGGGTGAAACCCACGCAGACACGGGGAGAATGTGCAAATTCGCATGGACAGTGACCCAGGGCCGGGATTCGAACCCGGGTCCTCAGCACCGTAGTCCCAGTGCTAACCTCTGTGCCACCGTGCTGCCCTAGAGCACCCTTACTTAAGGCCACAGCTCCACCCTATCCCCGTAACCCAGTAACCCCACCTAAACTTTTTTGGACACCAAGGGCAATTTATCATGGCCAATCCACCTAACCTGCACATCATTGGAATGTGCGAGGAACCGGAGCACCTGGAGGAAACACACGCACACACGGGGAGAACGTGCAGATTCCGCACATCACTGACCCAAGCCGGGAATCGAACCTGGGACCCTGGAGCTTTCTTCAAACCCTTCTCTCTCTCGATACACAATTCTTTACTTCTTGAGCTCATTTATGATTTTTTCTTGTACCATCTTCTCTGTTGACGTAATTCACAAGTCCATTATTTCTTATTTGAAAATAATTCCCTTGTTACTCCTTATGAAAAGTGCTAGGAGGACATCATGAAGTCAGTGGTTATATACTTGATGAAAACTCAAACTGTCGCTAATCAGAACATATTCTTCACCCTCTAGAATTGAAATGACAATAGAACTAAAATGAGAATAGTAGAGATAATTACCTTCCATCAGCACCAGCAAAATATCCCGCAGAACTGTGAGCGTTGTCCCCAACACAAACACAGAGAAAATAAATGTGCAGATAGGATCAGCTACTTTGAATTCAGGCTGGAAGAGACAAGAATAATAATGCCAATTCTAAATCTTTATGAGAAGTATCCATGACTCCATGAAGCAGAAAATGGAGCAAGCAGTGCCTAATTGACTAATTCAAAGTTTCATGCTCTGTATTTCCATTCTCCCTCTTTAGGTCTCCGTGATCCATGTACCCATGACAAAACCTCTGCCTATGCTTTGTACCACCATGTCACAATATGTTGGTTGTTGGATCATCTCATTACAAATGCCTATGGTTATTAGCTTCGTGTAATGGAGATTTCACTATTTAATTCTTTGTCTAAAATGTAGATTATTATCTGAATGCAATGTGGAAATTCCCCAGTTATGGCCTACAAAGAAAAAGCAGGACAAATCCAATTCGGCCAATTATGGCCCCACCAGTCTTCTCTCAAACATCAGCGGTGTTAGAAGGTATCGCAGCAGCTATCAAGCAGCACTCACTCAGCAATAACTTGCTCACCAATGCTCAGTTTGGGTTCTAACAGGGCCACTCGGTTTGAGATCTCAGTACAGCCTTGGTTCAAATATGGACAAAAGAACGGAATTCTAGAAAATGAGACACAGGTGAGTGTTCTTGACATAACAGCATTTGACCGAGTGCGGCATTAAGGAAACCTAACAAAATTGAAGTCAATGGGAATGGAGGAAAACTCTCTAGGACATCTATGTGCAGAGCCACAAGAATTGGGTGAGATCCTGAATGAATATTTCTCATCGTTATTCACGGTGGAGAAAGGCATGGATGTTAGGAAACTAAGGGAAATAAATAGTGATGTCTTGAGAAGTGTGCTTATTACAGAGGAGGAGGTGCTGGAAGTCTTAAAGCGCATCAAGGTAGATAAATCCCCGGGACCTGATGAAATGTATCCCAGGATGTTGTGGGAGGCTAGGGAGGAAATTGCGGGTCCCCTAACAAAGATATTTGAATCATCGGCAGCCACAGGTGAGGTGCCTGAAGATTGGAGAGTGGCGAATGTTGTGCCCTTGTTTAAGGGCAGCAGGGAAAAGCCTGGGAACTACAGACCGGTGAGCCTAACGTCTGTAGTAGGCTAAGTTGCTAGAAGGTATTCTGAGAGACAGGATCTACAAGCATTTAGAGAGGCAAGGACTGATTCGAGGCAGTCAGCATGGCTTTGTGCGTGGAAAATCATGTCTCACAAATTTGATTGAGTTTTTTGAGGGGGTGACCAAGAAGGTAGATGAGGGCAGTGCAGTAGACGTTGTTTACATGGACTTTAGCAAAGCCTTTGACAAGGTACCGCATGGTAGGTTGTTGCAGAAGGTTAAAGCTCACGGGATCCAGGGTGAGGTTGCTAATTGGATTCAAAATTGGCTGGACGACAGAAGACAGAGGGTGGTTGTAGAGGGTTGTTTTTCAAACTGGAGGCCTGTGACCAGTGGTGTGCCTCAGGGATCGGTGCTGGGTCCACTGTTATTTGTGATTTATATTAATGATTTGGATGAGAATTTAGGAGGCATGGTTAGTAAGTTTGCAGATGACACCAAGATTGGTGGCACAGTGGATAGTGAAGAAGGTTATCTAGGATTGCAACGGGATCTTGATCAATTAGGCCAGTGGGCCGACGAATGGCAGATGGAGTTTAATTTAGATAAATGTGAGGTGATGCATTTTGGCAGATCGAATCAGGCCAGGACCTACTCAGTTAATGGTATGGCGTTGGGGAGAGTTATAGAACAAAGAGATCTAGGAGTACAGGTTCATAGCTCCTTGAAGGTGGAGTCGCAGGTGGACAGGGTGGTGAAGAAGGCATTCGGCATGCTTGGTTTCATTGGTCAGAACATTGAATACAGGAGTTGGGACGTCTTGTTGAAGTTGTACAAGACATTGGTACGGCCAGACTTGGAATACTGTGTGCAGTTCTGGTCACCCTAGAATAGAAAGGATATTATTAAACTAGAAAGAGTGCAGAAAAGATTTACTAGGATGTTACCGGGACTTGATGGTTTGAGTTATAAGGAGAGGCTGGATAGACTGGGACTTTTTTCCCTGGAGCGTAGGAGGCTTAGGGGTGATCTTATAGAGGTCTATAAAATAATGAGGGGCATAGATAAGGTAGATAGTCAACATCTTTTCCCAAAGGTAGAGGAGTCTAAAACTAGAGGGCATAGGTTTAAGGTGAGAGGGGAGAGATTCAGAAGGGCCCAGAGGGGCAATTTCTTCACTCAGAGGGTAGAGAGTGTCTGGAATGTGCTGCCAGAGGTAGTAGTAGAGGCGGGTACAATTGTGTCTTTTAAAAAGCATTTAGATAGTTACATGGGTAAGATGGGTATAGAGGGTTATGGGCCAAGTGCGGGCAACTGGGACTAGCTTAATGGTAAAAACTGGGCGGCATGGACTGGTTGGGCCGAAGGGCCTGTTTCCATGCTGTAAACTTCTATGATTCCACTGATTGGAGTCATATCTAGCACAAAGAAATATGGTTCTGATTGTCGAAAGCCAAACATCTCAGTCCCAGGACATCGCTGCAGGAGTTCCTCAGGGTAGTGTCCTGAGTCCACCCATCTACAGCTACTTCATCAATGACGTTCCCTCCCTCAAAGGTCGGAAGTAGGGGTGCTTGCTGATGATTGCAGTGTTCAGTACTACTTGCAGATCTTCAGATACTGAAGCAGTCCATACCTACATGCAGCAAGACCTGGATAACATTCAGGCTTGGGTTAATAAATGGTAGGTAATGTCTGCACCATACAAATGCTAGGCAATAATCATTCTGAATGAGAGAATCTAATCTCCCCTTGATCTTCAATGGCATTACCATTGCTAAAACTCCGTATCAATATCCTGGGGGCCAGAAACTTGACTGGACCATATACATACTGTGGCTACAAGAGCAGGTCAGCGGCTGGTAATTCTGTGGCAAGCAACTCACCTTCAGACTCCCCCCAAAACCTGTCTACCATCTACTAGGCACAAATCAGGAGCATGATACTTGCCTGAATATATGACAAACACACTCAAGAAGCTCAACATCATCCAGGACAAAGCAGGCCACTTGATTACTATCCCATCAAACACCTTAAACACTCACTCCTACCACCACCAGTGAACAGCAGAAGCAGTGTATACCATCTACAAGTTGCACTGCAGCAGCTCACCAAGGCTCCTTTGATAGCCCGTGGAAGTTGAAGAAACCATCAGTATAACTTCAAACCCATTGCATGATCCATTGCTGTCATAATATATTGCCGAAGGTGACCCAACTTTGAGGAGTCTGCTGGCTCAGCCTTTCTCTGCTCTCCCTTGAAAGTGGCTGCATTTTGTCAATGTATACATGCAAAGCATCTCTGAGACGCAGGGTGCATGTTGCTTTGCAATTTTGGGGGAGAGTGTTCCCAGTGCTTTTGAGGAAGGCTGTCAAGCAGATATTGTTTCTTACCATGTGGAGGAGATTTCCTTCATCATGCAGCAGCCTCATTTCCATCACCCTATTGCCCTTGCAACAGAAACAGGCGCACAACATCCTTGAAAGGCTATTGATGTGGTGGGAATCCAATGGTGATGTCTGCAAGGACCATGGACGTGAGAGCCATGGAGAATGCTAGGACCACATCATGAGAACATGTTGGTTTCAGCGAATCCTCCATTCCAGGGGCACATGACTGTGAAAGAAGCATTTGCAGTAACAGTGTGGTGGTGCTAGTCATGGATCTTGTGGAATAGTGTAATTTGGGGGTGGGAGAAGTGTTTGGAAAGTGGAGAGTTGCATCAGTGAGGAATGCCTAGTCTGACAGCATGCTGAGCAATGGGTTTTGTGGACAAGCCCATCAATAAGGAATGTTGAGGGTCTCCAGGCCTTCCTCTCATAAGCTTGTGTGTCTCACACTTGTTCTGGCACTGTGTCCCTACTCCGAGGAGCGCCTTGGATACCAGGAGGAGGAAAATGCATTCAAGGAAGCAACGTCACACCAGACTAGCTCAGTAGACATCAGGCATCAGCATAGTTACATGCACCTCAGTGGGTCCATGTGTGATTTTAAAATCAACGGCACTGGGTGATACGCACAGCACTAATGTGCAGAAGGATGTGTCTGAGGCAGAGGCATCTGTCAACAGTCCTGCTCAGAGTGGGGGACGACAGTGACAATGATGCTCTGCAGAACATTGAGCTAAGGCCCCAGGAGTCACAGTCTGGAGCTCATTATTTGGATCTGCAACAGATTTGTGACTATCTGACAGAGTTCTCTGAGGCATTGCAAGCTCATGTGTTGCAATTGGTGGAGTCTATGGTGTAGATCAGCTCAACCATCTCTTGGGAATTCTACCACAGGAGTTCCACCCATGAGAGAGTTGGAAACCTCACAGAGAACCACATGCAGCTGCAGTGAATGCAGGAGCAGCATGATGTCCTGCACAGGGTACATAGCACGTCTCATAGCCTGGGCCATTTAGTTCAGAGACTGGATCAGTCAGTTCAGGTCTGAGTGTGTCAGGTGTGGAGTACATGACGATCTGTGAACCTTGAACAAGACACTCTCGCAGGTGGCCAAAAGGTTCTCAAGATGGTGCCAGTTGACTCCCAGAAACTGACCCTTCTAAGCCATCAGGAAAGCACACCAACGGCTGAGGAATTCCATAGGAAAATGAGGACTCCATGCAGACTGAGGAAAGCTTCCTGAAAAACATACACGGACGTGCAGAAAGTTATTTATATAGTCACAGACTACGTGGACTTTGATGGAATCACTTCTCCTTCCGGTAATGAAGCTATCTGATCTTTCCCTGGGTCCCTTGATCAATGAGGTCTGCAACTCCCTGGACCTGAAGGAAGTGCCAAATAATGTAAAACCCATTGCCCTCTGCGTTTCTGATCTGCATCTTCAGGAAGCTGATGAAACACAATAAGCAGTGTGAGAGACCACATCCTGAGTGAGAGACAGTCCGAGTGAGTATATTTAGGAATTTGGATCAATGTGGGAATTCGGCGCAGAGGGCAAAGAGGTGCTCTTTTGTATTTGCTTTCTAACTTTTTCACTCATCAGAAAGTGGTCTTGCCCTGCTGCAGGAGTAGCGAGCTGTTTGATGTGTATCTGGTATCAATAGGTGCTTAAGGTTTATTTGAATTCTGAAGGTTTAAAATAGTATAGGAACTGTTATTTTGCAAGTTGAAAAAAGCATCATAAATAAGTAAATAATTTAATTAAGTAATTATTTGAAACACATCAAGGATGGCAAGACAGGTTAGGTGTCAAGGCTGCAGCTCATGGGAGCTCCTAAATAACATTGTGATCCAGGGTAAACATGTCTGCAGTGAGTGCTTGCGGCTTGAGGAACTTTGGCTCAGAATCATTGAGCTGGAGGTTAATCTGCGGACACTGCGACACATCAGGAGGGAGACAGTTACCTGTACACCTTGTTTCAAGAGGCAGTCACACCCCTTAAGATAGAGTCTTTTGATTTGGAAAGTGGTCAGGGACAGGGTGTGACTGCAGCTGAGGTAGGAAAGGGGACCCAGAGGGCAGGAGTTTCAGCCTCTGGATTTGTCCATCAATATTGAGGATCGCTCAGCTTCTTTGGATGAGAATGGGGGCTGCAGGCTGGATGAGGTGTCTGGTCCTGGTACTGTGGTTCAGGAAGCCATTCAAGTGAGGAGAGCAAAAAGGAATGTAGTGTCTGTAGAGGCCAGTATAGTGAGGGGGATAGACGGTTCTTGGCAGCAGAGCCAGAATCCAAATGGATATGTTGCCTGCCAGGATCCGGGACACCCGCTCTAGGTTAGAGAGGAATTTGCAGTGGGAGGGGAAGGATCAAGTTGCCTCCAAGCAAGTAAGTCTCAAGTCAATGCTCGCTACGAGATAGGCGCTCCTAGCTACCAGTCCATACCAGCTTTTTAATCCCGCAGACTCAGGACCTGAACGAAAGGCCATTTGTTCCCCTGACCTGGTGGGCCAGTCCGAAGCTAAGTATTGGCCTGTTAGCTATAGAAATAGCCTAGAAAGTAGAGTTTATGCATGAGTAGCGATTTACTGTGTATAATAAATGTGTTTTGATTTGAATCTTACTAATTGGTGTGTTGAGTTATTGATCATTACTTGAACTTGAACCTCGTGGCAGTATCATAAAGATACCTGGCGACTCTAGAGCAAAGGTTATAAAACAGCTAATTGAACCAACCAAAAGTTAGCAACAGGGCATTGGCATTCTTATTTGAGAACGGCGGGCTCGGGGTTCACAGCTCGTCATGTACTCCAAAGAAAATGGATATGGCAGCATTGCAAGGCAGATATTTAGGTAATGATACCAAGGGTGTGACAGGAAGAGACAGAGTGCGCAAACATTAAAAAAACAGCAAATAGGGTCAAAGGGGGACAAAATGGTAAAAGGCAAAATTATTGGCTCTTTACTTAAATGCAGGTTAGTATGTGGCACAAAATAAGGTTAATGGGTATTATTTTACAACCATTACAGAGATGTGGTTACAAGGAGATCAAAACTGGGAACCAAATAACCAGGGATATGTGACTTTTGTAAGAACAGGCAGGAAGGAAAGGGTGGTGGAGTAGCTTTGTTAGTACAAGATGGGATAAGTACAATAGCAAGAAGTGATCTTGGATCGAAAGTGTAGATTCCATATGGGTGGAGAGAAGAAATAACAAGAGGAAGGCTTCACTGGTGAGAGTAGTCTGTAGAACCCCTAACAGTAGCTATACTGTAGGACCAAGAATAAATCAGGAGATAATGGGGGCAGATAATGGGGGCAGATAATGGAGGCAGATAAAAAAGGCAGTACTTTAATCATGGGTGACTTCAATCTTCAGGTAGATTGGGAAAATCAAATTGAGAGGTAGCCATTAATAATAATTATTAGTGTCAAGTAGGTTTTAAGATTATGAGGGGCAAAATTATGAGGAGCATAGACAGAGTGGACAGTCAGAGGCTTTTTCCGAGAGTAGAGGGGTCAATTACTAGAGGATTTAAGGTACGAGGGGCAAGGTTTAGAGGACCAAAGGGCCTGTTCTGTGCTGTACTGTTCTATGTTCTATGTACGAGGCAAGTTTATTTACACAGAGGGTAGTGGGTGCCTGAAACTCGCTACCGGAGGAGGTGGTGGAAGCAGGGACGATAGTGACATTTAAGGGGCATCTTGACAAATACATGAATAGGATGGGAATGGAGGGATTGCGGACCCAGGAAGTGTAGAAGATTGTAGTTTAGTCGGGCAGCATGGTCGGCACGGGCTTGGAGGGCCGAAGGGCTTGTTCCTGTGCTGTACATTTCTTTGTTCTTTGTCCAAGCCCCTAGCACTAAGTGAGTCCCAGTCAATATTGGGGAAGTTGAAGTCTCCCATCACAACAACCCTGTTGCTTTTACTCCTTTCCAAAATACGTCTACCTATCTGCTCCTCTATCTCCCGCTGGCTGTTGGGAGGCCTGTAGTAAACCCCCAACATTGTGACTGCACCCTTCTTATTCCTGATCTCCACCCATCTAGCCTCGCTGCCCTCTGAGGTGTCCTCCCGTAGTAGCTGTGATATTCTCCCTAACCAGTAGCGCAACTCCGCCACCCCTTTTACATCCCCCTCTATCCAGCCTGAAACATCTAAATCCTGGAACGTCTAGCTGCGAATCCTGTCCTTCCCTCAACCAGGTCTCCGTAATGGCAACAACATCATAGTTCCAAGTACTAATCCAAGCTCTAAGTTCATCTGCCTTACCCGTTATACTTCTTGCATTAAAACATATGCACTTCAGGCCACCAGACCCGCTGTTTTCAGCAACATCTCCCTGTCTGCTCTTCCTCAGAGCCATACTGGCCCTATTCCCTAGCTCTCCCTCAATGTTTTCACCTTCTGACCTATTGCTCCGGTACCCACCCCCCTGCCATACTAGGTTAAGCCCTCCCGTGTGACACTAGCAAACCTCGCGGCTAGGAAGAATCTATTGGGGACAGTTTCCTCGAACAATGGATGCAATTTCACAGCCTCGTCACACTGACTTTGTGTCAGAACGAGGGTGTTGAATCTCATGAGAAGCCCTCTTGTAGGATTTGCAATGCTCAAAATGTCTCGCTGGATTTAATGGAGTCATACGCGAAGTCACAATTTGGATTTAGCCCTCACTGGATTCGTGGAATTCTCCCAATGCCTGCACGTTCTCGCCAGGGCACCATTTAGTAGCTTCCGCAAAAGTGGAACAGTCTTAATGGCACCTGGGAGGTCTCCCAGGCCATTAGAGAACACAGGGTGGTTGAGGACAGGGCAAGGTGACACCCAGGCACTGCCAGCCTGGTAGTGCCACTTGGCCACCCTGGCACTGAAATGGTGCCTGGGTAGCACTGCCAGGATGCCAGTGCCAGGCTGAAATGGCAAAGTGCCATTGAATAGTGGGGTGTTTCTTGGCGCCGCAGCCGCTGAGAAACACCATGTTATATGTGCCTAAAACCAGACAGATTTTTTTCTGGTTTAATCACGCCCAATATGTTATGTCACGATAGTGACATTTAAGGGGCATCTTGACAAATACATGAATAGGATGGGAATAGAGGGATACGGACCCAGGAAGTGTAGAAGATTGTAGTTTAGTCGGGCAGCATGGTCGGCACGGCCTTGGAGGGCCGAAGGGCTTGTTCCTGTGCTGTACATTTCTTTGTTCTTTGTGGATCCAACCAGGAATTAGCCATTTTGGATCTTCGAATGTGCAATGAAGCAGGTTTAATAAGCAATTGCAGAGTAAAAGATCACCAGGAAACAGTGACCATAACATGTAGAATGTAGCATTCAGTTTGAGAGTGAGAAACGTGGGTCAAAAACAATTGTACTAATCTTAAATAAGGGCAATTACAAAGGAATGAGGGCAGAGTTGGACGGTGTAGATTGGGAAAGGAGTTTAGCAGAAAAAAAACGGTTGATCGGCATTGGCAAACATTTATAAAAATAGTTCATGACTCACAACAAAGATGTATCCCAGTGAGAAAGGAGGATTCTAGGAAGGGGATAAACCAACTATGATTAAACAAGCAAGTTAAGGATAATATTAAACTGAAAGAAAAAAACATACAATGTGGCAAGGATTAGTAGTAAGCCAGAGGATTAGGAAAGTTTTAAAAAACAGAAGATTACCAAAAAAAAACAGAGGGAGAAGATAAATTATGAGAGTAAACTAGCAAGTCATATAAAAAGATAATAAAGCTAATTTAAATATATAAAAATGGAGAGCCAAAGTAAACATAGGCCCCTGAGAGAATGAGACTGGGGAAGTACTAATGTGGAATCAGAAAATAGCAGAGGAGTTAAGTGACAGTCTTCACAGTAGAAGACACTAATTCCAAAAATACTAATTAATCAAGGGGCAAAAAAAAAAAGGTGTGGGGTGGGGGGGAAGAGGAGGAAATAAATAAAGTAACTATCACTAGAGAAAAAGTACCAGGGAAATGAATGGGGCTAAAGATAATAATAATTGCTTATTGTCACAAGTAGGCTTCAATTAAGTTACTGTGAAAAGCCCCTAGTCACCACATTCCGGCGCCTATTCGGGGAGGCCGGTACGGGAATTGAACCCGTGCTGCTGGCATTGTTCTCCATTACAAGCCAGCTGTTTAGCCCACTGTGCTAAATCATCCCCAGATGGATTAATCCTCTGGACCTGGTGGGTTGCATCCTAGGATATTAAAGGAAGTAGCTACAGAAATACTGGATGCACTGGTAGCAATCTCCCAAGAATCTTTAAATTCTGGAAAAGTCCTAGAGGATTGGTAAACTGCCAATGCTTCAAAAGAGGGAGACAAAAAAATGTTAATAATAGGCAGGTGGCTTAACATTGTCTTTGGGAAAATGTTAGAGTTTATCAGGAGGACTAAAGGAGTCGCACGCTGGCACAATGGTTAGCACTGTTGCCTCACAGCACCAGGGGCCTAGGTTAATTTCCGGCCATGGGTCATCACGGTCTGTGTGGAGCGTGTACATTCTCCAAGTGTCTACGTGGACTTCCTCTGGGTGCCCCGGTTTCCTCCCATCCACAGTCCAAAGATGTGCAGGTTACGTGGACTGGCCATGCCAAATTTCCCCTTAGTGTCCAGGGTTGGGTTACGGGGATAGGGTTATGGGGATAGGGTGGAGTGTACGGAGGAGTCAGCATGGGGAGTGCTCTTTTGAAGGGTCAGTGCAGACTCGATGGGCCGAATGGCCTCCTTCTGCACAGTCGTGATTCCAGGATTCTGTTCTATGATGATAAAGGACTTAATAGCAAAGCATATAGAAATACATAATATGATCAAGCAGTGTCAGAATGGATTTATGAAGGGGAAATCATGCCTGACAAATATATTAGAGTTCCTTGAGGTGATACTGAGCAGAATAGTTAAAGGGGAACCTGTAGATATAATGGGCGGGATTCTTTGATCCTGAGGCTAAGTGTTGACACCGTCGTAAACGCTATTGCCACCAGGAGCAGCGATTCCGAGCCCTTCAGTAGGCCAGCACGGGATTGGAGACCCACGCCGCTCCAGCTGCCGATACCAGCGTCAAATGGGCGCCGCGGGTCTGCGCATGCGCGCTGCGATCGGCATGAATGCGCACATGCGCACTGCGACTGGCGCGATTGCGCACATGCGCAGTGGCTTCCTTCTCCGCTCCGGCCCCAACGCAACATGGCCTCGGGTTACAGGGGCCGGCTCGGAGCAAAAGCGGCCCCCAGCCCAAGAGACCGGCCCGCTGATCGGCTGGCCCCGATCGCAGGCCAGGCCACAGCGGAGGGCCCCCCCCCCCCCGGGGTCAGACCACCCTCCCCCCACACCAGGCCGCCCCCGAAAAGATGCACGCCGAGGTCCCGCCGGGTAAGACTACACGTGGACGGTGCCAGCGGGACTCAGATTTGTTTTGCGGCCACTCGGCCCATTCTGGGCGGAGTATCACCGGGGGGGGGGGGGGGGGGGGGGGGGGGGGGGGATGTAGAGAGGCCCCCAACAGCGCCGATTCTCTGCTCTCCGGAGAATCGGCGGACCGGCATTGGGGCAGCGTCGCACGATTCGCGCCTGGCCCGGCGTGGGCTGAGACAATCCCGCCCAATATATTTGGATTTCCAAAAAGCATTTGGTGAGGTATTGCACAAAAGGCTACTTAATAAGATTACGAATTCATGGTGTTGGGAGATTATGCATGGATCGATGATTGGCTAAATAAATAAGACAGAGAGTTGGGATATGAGGGGCATTTTCAGGATGGCAACTTATAACTAATCGAGTCCCACAGGCATCAGTGCTGGCACCACAATTATTGGCAATATATATTAATGACTTGGACATGAATGTACTTTTGCCAAGTTTGTGGATGACACAAAAATAGGTGGGAAGGCAAGTGGTGAGGACAACACACAGTCGGCAGAGGGATATCGACAGGTTAAGTGAGTGGGCAAGAACTTGGCGGAATGAATATAATGTAGGAAAATGTGAAGTTATACACTTTAGAAGAGAAGAACTGCTCAAAGCTGCAGCACAGAGGGGTTTGATGGTCCTCATGCATAGACCACAAAAAGTTAGCATGCAAGTTCAGCAGGTAATAGGGAAGATAAATGGAATATTGGCTTTTATTTCAAAGGGAATGGAGTATAAAAATAGGGAGGTCTTGCTGAAACTATAGATGGCACTAGTTAGACCACATCTGGAATACTGTGAACAGTTTTGGTCCCCTTATCCAAGGAAAGATAAAATAATAACCTTTTATTGTCACATGTATGAAGTTACTGTGAAAAGCCCCTAATCGCCACATTCCGGCGCCTGTTCGGGTAAGCTGGTACGGGAATTGAACCCGCGCTGCTGGCCTTGTTCTGCATCACAAACCAGCTGTCTAGACCACTGATATACTAGCATTGGAGATAGTCCAGAGAAAGTTCACTAGGTTTATCCTGGGTATGGAGGGATTTTCCTTTGAGGAGATTGAGTAGAGTGTACCACAGGAGTTTAGAAAAATGGGAGGTGACCTTATTGAGACATATATGATTCTCAGGGAGCTTGACAGGGTAGATGCTGAGAGGTTCTTTCCCCTTGTCGGAGAACCTAGGACAAAAGGGCATAATCTTAGTCGCCCATTTAAGACAGAGATAAGGAGGAATTTGGTCTCTCAGAGCGTAGTGAATCTGTGGAATTCTTTACCGTATAGGGCTGTCGAGGCTGGGTCGTTAATTATGTTCAAGGTCAAGCTAGACATATTTTTAATTAGTAAGGGAATCAAGGGTAGTGGGGATAAGGAGTTGAGAATTATCAGATCAGATCAGTCATAATCTCATTGAATGGCAGAGCAGATTCGATTGGCTGAAAGGCCTACTTCTGCTCCCAAGTCTTATGGTGAAGAAAGCATCTGCAACAGTATGGATTCAGCATTGAGTAACCGATTGAGATAATTCACCGAAGTCAACAGCAGTGCCTGAAATGAGGGTCCATAAAACCATAAGACATAGGAGCAGAATGAGGCACTCGGCCCATCAAGTCTACTCCGCCATTCAATTATGGCTGATATTCTCTCATCCCCATTCTCCTGCCTTCTCCCCATAACCCCTGATCCCCGCAGGGCTAAGTACTTAGCCCCCTACTCTACTCCCTGTACACACACGACTGCGTGGCAAAATTTGGTTCCAACTCCATCTACATCACTCTTCCAACTTCTTCCATCGGGCAGGAGATACAAAAGTCTGAGGACATGCACGAACAGACTAAAAACAGCTTTTTCCCCGCTGTTACCAGACTCCTAAACGACCCTCTTATGGACTGACCTTATTAACACTACACCCCCTGTATGCTTCACCGGATGTCGGTGTCTATGTAGTTACATAGTGTACCTTGTGTTACCCTATTATGTATTTTCTTTCTTTCCGTGTACTTAATGATCTGTCGAGCTGCTCACATGAAATACTTTTCACTGTACCTCAGTACACTTGACAATAAACAAAATCCAAAACCAAATCCAGATGAAGAACTAGAGGGGCATGATCACCTTCAGTGCTACTGGCAGAGCTTGCCGATGGATGGTTCTAGGATACAAGGTATCATCAAGGAGGACACAAAGATCTGTTACTATATCCCTGGACAGCTGAAGTTGTCTCCTGTACTGGTGCTCAGACATCTGCAGGTAGGAGGGCCTGTTGCAGTACACACAGACCTGGGGTATCATGGCTCCTTCTGTCCTTGGAACTGGCTGCTGTGATTGTGATCCTTGCTGTCTGGGGAATGCGAGGCTGCTGCTGCAGCTATTCTGCCTGAATGGCCTGTAGTTGTGAGGACACGTACCCATAACCAATATCAAGCTTCCTTACTTGGAGTAGAGATGTCCCAAGTCTCACTGAATGGTCTGATTATGGTGGATTTTTGCTCATGCCCTGGTTGTTGAAGGAGAACACCCCTGCTTCCACCCGTTTCCTGATGCAAATCCAGCACCTTCCCCGAAGCTTTTCTAGTCTAAGAACAGAAAAAATATCCTGACTTGACCACTTTGCACAACTTTCCAGCACTTCTGACAGACCACCCACTATGTTCTTGGTTGCACTGAGTCACCACGGTTAACAAAGTCTTCTGAAGCCCAGACGATTCCTTCAAAATGACTTTTTCAGCAGTCCTTACAATGTTGCACCCGATGTCCTTCACTGTACATGTCGACTCTCGCCTCACTCCTTTCCTGAGCTGCTGAAAATAGTCAATGTTGGAAATGAGGATGGGAATTGCAAATCCAGCTCCTGCTTGACTATTCTTTGCCTATCTGATGCGAATCAACCCCACATCAGGATTGCAAAATCTGGTCATGGGTGTACCTACATGACAGGGACTGCAGGAGTCAAGGCAGCAGGCTTGCCATCAGCTCAAGTGAAATTAGGGATAGGCAATAGATCTTGGTCCTGCCAAGGTGATCACATACCATGAAGGAATAAAAATAAAATTAATTGATTCATTTTTCCTTTAACAAAATACAAGATTAACCAAGCTTAAATCTGTATACAAAGGACAGATGCAGCAAAAGGAACGCATTACAAGGGAATTGGAGATTCTGGACATTACAGGTTTCAAGCAAATAGTTGCATTGCTATTAATCTAACAGAAACTCAGAGAAGCACACATTATACATATATACTGTCGAGGCTGATTTTCCGACTACGTGCTGATGGTGGGGAATCTTACCTGCCAGTGTATAGCAGAAAATTCTGATCACATACTCAGGAAAATTATGCCTACCGTAAACCTGTGGGATATTGCACAGAAGTGGAGGTGAGGAATCCGCATGGTTCGGTTGGAGCAGCAACTGGATGCACTTAGGAGCATGCAGGTGGCGGAAAGCGTCATAGATCGCAGTTATGTAAATGTGGTCACACCCAAGGTGCAGGCAGAGAAATGGGTGACCACCAGAAAGGGCAGGCAGTCAGTGCAGGAATCCCCTGTGGTTGTCCCCCTCTCGAACAGGTATACCCCTTTGGATACTGTCGGGGGGGGGGATAGCCTATCAGGGGAAAACAGCAGCAGCCAGAGCAGTGGCACCACGGCTGGCTCTGATGTTCAGAAGGGAGGGTCAAAGCGCAGAAGAGTAATAGTAATAGGGGACTCTATAGTCAGGGGCACAGATAGGCGCTTCTGTGGACGTGAAAGAGACTCCAGGATGGTATGTTGCCTCCCTGGTGCCAGGGTCCAGGATGTCTCCGAACGGGTAGAGGGAATCCTGAAGGGGGAGGGCAAACAGGCAGAGGTCGTTGTACATATTGGTACTAACGACATAGGCAGGAAGGGGCATGAGGTCCTGCAGCAGGAGTTCAGGGAGCTAGGCAGAAAGTTGAAAGACAGGACCTCGAGGGTTGTAATCTCTGGATTACTCCCTGTGCCACGTGTCAGTGAGGCTAGAAATAGGAAGATAGAGCAGATAAACACGTGGCTAAACAGCTGGTGTAGGAGGGAGGGTTTCCATTATCTGGACCACTGGGAGCTCTTCCGGGGCAGGTGTGACCTGTATAAGAAGGACGGGTTGCATCTAAACCGGAGAGGCATAAATATCCTGGCCGCGAGGTTTGCTAGTGTCACACGGGAGGGTTTAAACTAGTATGGCAGGGGGGTGGGCACGGGAGCAATAGGTCAGAAGGTGAGAGCATTGAGGGAGAACTAGGGAATAGGGACAGTGTGGCTCTGAGGCAGAGCAGATGGGGAGAAGCTGCTGAACACAGCGGGTCTGGTGGCCTGAAGTGCATATGTTTTAATGCAAGGAGCATTACGGGTAAGGCAGATGAAAATAGAGCTTGGATTAGAACTTGGAACTATGATGTTGTTGCCATTACAGAGACCTGGTTGAGGGAAGGGCAGGATTGGCAGCTAAACGTTCCAGGATTTAGATGTTTCAGGCGGGATAGAGGGGGATGTAAAAGGGGAGGCGGAGTTGCGCTACTTGTTCGGGAGAATATCACAGCTGTACTGCGAGAGGACACCTCAGAGGGCAGTGAGGCTATATGGGTAGAGATCAGGAATAAGAAGGGTGCAGTCACAATGTTGGGGGTATACTACAGGCCTCCCAACAGCCAGCGGGAGATAGAGTAGCAGATAGGTAGACAGATTTTGGAAAAGAGTAAAAACAACAGGGTTGTGGTGATGGGAGACTTCAACTTCCCCAATATTGACTGGGACTCACTTAGTGCCAGGGGCTTAGATGGGGCGGAGTTTGTAAGGAGCATCCAGGAGGGCTTCTTAAAACAATATGTAGACAGTCCAACTAGGGAAGGGGCGGTACTGGACCTGGTATTGGGGAATGAGCCCGGCCAGGTGGTAGATGTTTCAGTAGGGGAGCATTTCGGTAACAGTGACCACAATTCAGTAAGTTTTAAAGTACTGGTGGACAAGGATAAGAGTGGTCCGAGGACGAATGTGCTAAATTGGGGGAAGGCTAATTATAACAATATTAGGCGGGAACTGAAGAACATAGATTGGGGGCGGATGTTTGAGGGCAAATCAACATCTGACATGTGGGAGACTTTCAAGTGGCAGTTGAAAGGAATACAGGACCGGCATGTTCCTGTGAGGAAGAAAGATAAATACGGCAATTTTCGGGAACCTTGGATGACGAGTGATATTGTAGGCCTCGTCAAAAAGAAAAAGGAGGCATTTGTCAGGGCTAAAAGGCTGGGAACAGACAAAGCCTGCGTGGAATATAAGGAAAGTAGGAAGGAACTTAAGCAAGGAGTCAGGAGGGCTAGAAGGGGTCACGAAAAGTCATTGGCAAATAGGGTTAAGGAAAATCCCAAGGCTTTTTACACGTACATAAAAAGCAAGAGGGTAGCCAGGGAAAGGGTTGGCCCACTGAAGGATAGGCAAGGGAATCTATGTGTGGAGCCAGAGGAAATGGGCGAGGTACTAAATGAATACTTTGCATCAGTATTCACTAAAGAGAAGGAATTGGTAGATGTTGAGTCTGGAGAAGGGGGTGTAGATAGCCTGGGTCACATTGTGATCCAAAAAGACGAGGTGTTGGGTGTCTTAAAAAATATTAAGGTAGATAAGTCCCCAGGGCCTGATGGGATCTACCCCAGAATACTGAAGGAGGCTGGAGAGGAAATTGCTGAGGCCTTGACAGAAATCTTTGGATCCTCGCTGTCTTCAGGGGATGTCCTGGAGGACTGGAGAATAGCCAATGTTGTTCCTCTGTTTAAGAAGGGTAGCAAGGATAATCCCAGGAACTACAGGCCGGTGAGCCTTACTTCAGTGGTAGGGAAATTACTGGAGAGAATTCTTCGAGACAGGATCTACTCCCATTTGGAAGCAAATGGACGTATTAGTGAGAGGCAGCACGGTTTTGTGAAGGGGAGGTCGTGTCTCACTAACTTGATAGAGTTTTTCGAGGAGGTCACTAAGATGATTGATGCAGGTAGGGCAGTAGATGTTGTCTATATGGACTTCAGTAAGGCCTTTGACAAGGTCCCTCATGGTAGACTAGTACAAAAGGTGGAGTCACACGGGATCAGGGGTGAGCTGGCAAAGTGGATACAGAACTGGCTAGGCCATAGAAGGCAGAGAGTAGCAATGGAGGGATGTTTTTCTAATTGGAGGGCTGTGACCAGTGGTGTTCCACAGGGATCAGTGCTGGGACCTTTGCTCTTTGTAGTATATATAAATGATTTGGAGGAAAATGTAACTGGTCTGATTAGTAAGTTTGCAGACGACACAAAGGTTGGTGGAATTGCGGATAGCGATGAGGACTGTCGGAGGATACAGCAGGATTTAGATTGTCTGGAGACTTGGGCGGAGAGATGGCAGATGGAGTTTAATCCGGACAAATGTGAGGTAATGCATTTTGGAAGGTCTAATGCAGGTAGGGAATATACAGTGAATGGTAGAACCCTCAAGAGTATTGAAAGTCAAAGAGATCTAGGAGTACAGGTACACAGGTCATTGAAAGGGGCAACACAGGTGGAGAAGGTAGTCAAGAAGGCATACGGCATGCTTGCCTTCATTGGCCAGGGCATTGAGTATAAGAATTGGCAAGTCATGTTGCAGCTGTATAGAACCTTAGTTAGGCCACACTTGGAGTATAGTGTTCAATTCTGGTCGCCACACTACCAGAAGGATGTGGAGGCTTTAGAGAGGGTGCAGAAGAGATTTACCAGAATGTTGCCTGGTATGGAGGGCATTAGCTATGAGGAGCGATTGAATAAACTCGGTTTGTTCTCACTGGAACGAAGGAGGTTGAGGGGAGACCTGATAGAGGTATACAAAATTATGAGGGGCATAGACAGAGTGGATAGTCAGAGGCTTTTCCCCAGGGTAGAGGGGTCAATTACTAGGGGGCATAGGTTTAAGGTGAGAGGGGCAAGGTTTAGAGTAGATGTACGAGGCAAGTTTTTTACGCAGAGGGTAGTGGGTGCCTGGAACTCGCTACCGGAGGAGGTAGTGGAAGCAGGGACGATAGGGACATTTAAGGGGCATCTTGACAAATATATGAATAGGATGGGAATAGAAGGATACGGACCCAGGAAGTGTAGAAGATTGTAGTTTAGTCGGGCAGCATGGTCGGCACGGGCTTGGAGGGCCGAAGGGCCTGTTCCTGTGCTGTACATTTCTTTGTTCTTTGTTGTTCTTTGAAACTAATGTTGAGATATTTAACATATATTTGGCATGTCTATAAATGAAAGCCATTTGCTTTCTAGTCAATGATCTCAGGAGCAGGGAAACTACCGTGCTCTGCGGTACATTTTAACAATTCAATCCAAAGGCATCACAAAAAATGTCTTAACCAAATAATTTACCTGGAACTTCTTCAAAAAATTACAAGAATTAACTGTTTTGACTGTCCAAATATCTGTTTCAATGTGAGAAACAACACTGGCCTGCTAACTGGTTTGAGGTTTCCTTGTTCGCAGGAGATCTGGTAGAAATAATTCAGGTGTTGCCACATGCTTCATTGGGAGCTGTAATCTGTCATTCACAACTGCACTAAAGTAGATAATATGATCCCTACATAGCTACACAATCTTGCAGGATTCTAGGTAACTGTTGGTGAAAATTAAATTCAAATAGCATTCTTCTTTTAAGTGCAGATTTCTTGAAGTCTGGATCCCAGAACTCTGGAGTTGAGGAAGGTGGTGAGCTGGCCCGCTGACCATCTGCTCTGTACATCACTTAAATGCTCTCGTTGGAAGTACCTGTACTGGTGCTTGCTGTGGATGAAGTGCATGACACAAAAGTGCTAGATGCCACTGGAATCTATGCCCTGCTCTTCGGAAATGCTTAGGAAAACTGTAGTGGAAAATGTTAAAATAACGGATGAGAAATGTCTGCTCAAACATAACTCATACAGCAATTAGTGATAATCAAGAACTCAAATAATTTTTTATTCAGCTGTGGAATTGGGCGGCGGGCGGACAGGCTGACAATTTCTTGCTACAAAAGCATGCTGGTAACCTGCCAATCTCCCACCTCTGCACTATTTTTATGGAGCTAGATCACCACTTTGCATATGGTCACTTTGCATAGTCAGTATGTGAGCTGCCTTGAGGGCAAAACATGACCGAGGGATGAAGCAATCTCATTGTGGCAAACTGGAGGGGTGTGTGTGTGTCCACCGGTGGTAATTGCTCCATCCAGCTAGGAAACATATCGCTTGCCCCACTCCCTCTCTATAGCCATAGGACCATTGTTGTGGCCATTGGCCATCCAGTGGATTGCTGGCCTCCAAATGATGATCTAGCAGCTGTGGCCTCTTTGCTTTTAAAAATGTGTAAACGCATTTCAAAGGGTGTCTTGTCTTTAGAGCCCTCTATTTCTCTTACCTACGCCAGCAATTCTAACCTGTGACAATGGGATGTCAATCTGTTACTGCGAGAGGGCATCATGTCGGTGTCCAGGCTCAGGACCTGCCACCTTTAATTGGACAGGGCTCCCCGAGGCAGCCACTTAATTAGTTGCCTCTTTAGAAATCACTCTCTGGGTCCAAGCACTGGCACGTGAGCTCCTGACCTGCCTTTCTTCCCAGTCAGGTAGAATTTAAACATGGCTTATTCAAAATGACTGGCCAACCTAAATTTGCATACCCACTCCTATGTGACCAGCTGCATACTGCTAGATATTAGGTGAAATTCTCCGGTATCGGCGCGATGTCCGCCGACTGGCGCCAAAAACGGCGCAAATCAGTCGGGCATCGCGCCGCCCCAAAGGTGCGGAATCCTCCGGCGGGACAGGTATTCTAGCAGCGGGACTTCGGCCCATCCGGGCAGGAGAATCGCGGGGGGGGGGGGGGGGGCGCCAACCGGCGCGGTGCGATTCCCGCCCCTGCCGAATCTCCGGTGCCAGAGAATTCGGCAACCGGCGGGGCGGGATTCACGCCAGCCCCCGGCGATTCTCCGACCCGGCAGGGGGTCGGAGAATCTCGCCCACTATCTTTTGAAGCAAGGAGAGAGATAGTTTGGAATACTGGGATTTAGAAAAGTGTACAGAAGGACAGCCAATCTTCATTCTATAATGGAGCTTGTCTGTGAGTCAATGTTGGCTGGTTGGGTTGTAAACCTAAAAGCAAAACACTACGGTTGCTGAAAATCTCAAATAAAACAGAAAGTGCTGGAAACCCAACTCTGAATAAGTCATACTTGACTCGTAACCTTCACTTTGTTTCTGTCACCAAAGGTGCTGCCAGGCCTGCTGAAAAACCAGCACCTTGTTTTTATTTGTGTTGTAAACTTGCTTTTTAAATAGGCATGCAACATTTCCAGATTGAAGTAACAGAAATAGTATTATCTCCTTAAGAAAGTGTAGCTTGGAAAGAGTTGATTTTTTGGTAGTCTCAGTCAAGGTGTACCAGGGCAGCATACATAATTTGTCCATGCACTTGATTCAGTAAAAGAACAAAATAAGTTGGAACTTGAACGGTTTGTTGACCCAGAATTATTAACAAATTCTAATATGGTAACTGACCTTGAAGAAAATTATAAGGGCACTAATTAGCACACTAAGGCTTTGTAAGAAATCTCCCACAACATGGATGAAAGCGGCTCTAATGCTGGCATTTGGCTGATGGCTGTGAACAGCTTCTGCTGAATGTTCAATATAGGTTGCACTGTGGTTGTGACTATGACCACCCTGATGAAGTGTCAATCCCATTCTGGAAAAGATAAGATTAGATGATTTTTGCTTTTAGGGTTCATTAGGAAGCTGTAAATAAATAGTTGTTAAATTGAATATTTATATACATTAAATATATAATTTGGGGGCTGCATGGTGGCGCAGTGGGTTAGCCCTGCAGCCTCAAGGTGCCGAGGTCTCAGGTTCGATCCTGGCTTTAGGACACTGTCTGTGTGGAGTTTGCACATTATCTCCGTGGTTGCGTGGGTTTCACCCCCACAACCCAAAGATGTGCAGGGTAGGTGGATTGGCCACACTAAATTGCCCCTTAATTGGAAAAAATGAATTGGGTACTCTAAATTTATTATTTTTTAAAAATATCATTTGAGTTTTCATATCTGTCTCATCATAAAAATTGTAATAGTGGTCAGGGTTCACTTCTACACAGTTTATTAAATAAAATAATTTTCCTTTTTCTTTTGTTTCTTATACTTGGTTCAGTGGTAGCACTCTTAACTCTGAATTTCAAACTGGTGAGTTCACCTTGCACCTTACTGCAATCATAGAATCCCTGCAGTACAGAAAGAGGCCATTTGGCCCATCGAGTCTGCACCGTCCTTAGGCCCTATAACCTCACCCTGAGGAACAATCTGGCATGGCCAATCCACCTAACCTGCACATCTTTGGACTGTGGGTGAAAACCGGAGCACCCAGAGGAAGCCCACGCAGACACGAGGAGAAAGTGGAAACTCCACACAGTCACCCAAGGTGGTACTCGAACCCAGGTCCCTGGCGCTGTGAGGCAGCAGTGCGAGCCACTGTGCCACCCCCTCCTGAGACTCACTGCTACTTTTGTCCAATATTTCCTAGATTGCAATTGCCACAATAGTCACTCTAAACTGCACTCCATCACGCAAACCAGCCTCCAATCCATTGACTCTGTCTACAATTCCCCCTGCCTCGGAAAGGCAACCAGCATAATTAAGGACCCCATGCACCCCGGACATACTCTCTTCCACCTTCTTCTGTCAGGAAAAAGATACAAAAGTTTGAGGTCACGTACCAACCAACTCAAGAACAGCTTTTTCCCTGCTGCCATCAGACTTTTTAATGGACCGACCTCGTATTAAGTTGATCTTTTCTCTACACGCTAGCTATGACTACATTACATTCTGCAGTCGCTCCTTCTTTTCCTATGTACAGTATGCGTTGTCTGTATAGCATGCAAGAAACAATACTTTCCACTGTAAACTAATTCATGTGACAATAATAAATCAAATCAAAAAGTATTTCATTGACTTTAGGGAATCCTAAGGTTGTGAAAGATGCTTTATAAAGCAATTTTTTTAATGTTTTATTCATACACGTATATCGGACAGAAACAGAATGGTGAATGTCAACACAGCCAGAATATATTATGCCCTGTACATTTAGAAGTAAACAAGAATATTAGGGTTATGCATTTTGGTTGCGTTGCAATAATACTGTAGAAGTCAGGTTTATAATAGTTAAGAATCAAGCAGAATACAGAAAGTGCAGAAGAGAAGGAACTGAAAAAGAAAATAAGGGGACAAAGAGAATGCATGAGTAAAGGTGAGAAGGTAACATAACAGGAAATATTGAAGTATTTTAGAAACATACATAACTACAGTCAAAGAAAGTGTGGGCTAATTAGTGGCCAAAAAGAAATGATACTTAAGAGGCAGGTGGCATGCTCAGGTACTAAATTAATACATTGCTTCTGCCTTCACAAAATGAGGATTCTAACAATGTCACAGTAAAGGAGGATGTGGTAGAGAAATTGGAGAAGATCAAAATAGATAAAGAGGTAATTAATAGGTTGTCAGGGCTCAAAATTGAAAGGTCACCAGTATAGAAGGGATGTACCCTTGTTTGTTGAAGGAAGGGTGAAAATATCAGAGACTTTGACCATAACCTTTTAATCCTCATTGGATATGGGAGTGATGCCAAGGAACTGAAAACTCAAAAATGTTATGCCCCTGTTCAAAAAAATGGGAGGAGGATAAATCTAGTAACTATAGATCAATCAGCCTAACATCAATGGTGGAAGAATCTCTTATGATCATAATCCTGAGAAAAACTAATTGTTACTTGGAAGAAATTACAGCCATACAAGTGTATTAAAGGTACATTGTGTCTAACATACTTGAATTTTTCAATTCAATAGCAGAAAAGGTGGTGAAGGCACGACAACTGATGTCGCGTACAAGGATTTTCAAAAGGCATGTGATAAAGTGACATACAAGACTTATTAGCAAAATTAAAACTCAAGAATTAATGGGGCAATGGTAACTTCACACAAAACTGGCTGACTGACAGAAAGCAGAGGGTTGTGATGGGTTTTTTTGAGGCAGGATAGAAATTATGCCTCCCAGGTGTTGTTATTAGGGCCATCACTCTTTTTGAAGATAAACTACTTATGTGGATTTGGGTACAGCAGACATAATTTCAAAGACTGCATATCACACAAAGCATGGAAATGTAGTACACAGTACAGAACATAGTAGATGTCAGAAGGTCACAAGACAGACTGGTAAAAAGGGCTGATACGTGGCAGATAAGATTTAATGCAGAGAAGTGTGAAGTGCTATATTTTGGAAGGATGAATCAGGGACAATCTAAACTCAATGGTATAATTTTAAAATAAGTACAAGAACAGGCAGCCCTAGGGGCTTCACATACACAAATGTTTGATGGTGGTTAGACAAGTTGATAAAGCTTTTACAAAAGCTTACAGGATTGTTGGTTTATAAACAGAGACATACCGGTGACATTTTCCGCTCACCCTGTTGCATGTTTCACACCCCCTGGCCTGCCATTGGGGGAATTGACTTTGACTTCAATGTAAAGTAAAATTGGTTGGGTAGTATATTAGGCAGTTGACCCTTTAATGACAATTGAACCGGGGCTTTTGGCACAAATGTGATTCTTTACCAACTATTGGGTGAGTTGTATACCAAGCAGCTAAACTTTTACTGCTTCATTTAAATCTCCACACTGCCTGGTTGAAGAACATTGGAACATTACAAAATGGAACTGGTATCGGCCATTTGGCTGTTCGAGCCTGCTCTTGTCATTTATTCATTGTTGATGTTTTACCTCAATTCGACCTTGCTACACTATCTCCCTTAATGCACAAAAATTCATCAACCGCTGCATCTAGGACTTTCTGGGGCAAAGAATTTCAAAGATCTCCTCATCTCAGCCCTAAATGGCCGATGCTATTAGCTGATGATCGCTGGGGAACCTGCAGGTGCCAAATCCCGGAGGGAGACTGTGTCCTGCCGCCTGTCATGATGTGCCACTTAGGCATATTGTGGGTTGGCATGGAGGAGCAGAACCTTCTCGACGAGGGGATCCGATTTATGACTCCTCGCAGGCTTCCGGAGGAGGACGGGCCCTGGGACTGTCAGCCAGGACGTGAGCAAGACCCCTGAGGTGGATTTCCTAGGGAAGGCAAACATACGTTCGTGAGGGGTCTCATTGGTGGCAGTGCACAGGAGCGACGGGATGGAGTGGAGTGCATCGGGAAGGACCTCCTGCCAGCAGGAGACTGGGAGACTTCTAGAACGTAGGGCCAGGAGGACGGCCTTCCAGACCCTAATGTTCTCCCTCTCCACCTGTCCGTTTCCCCAGGGGTTGTAGCTGGTCGTCCTGCTTGAGGCAATGCCCTTGCTAAGCAGGAACTGACGCAACTCGTCGCTCATGAAGGAGGAACTCCGATCGCTATGGATGTAGGTGGGGAAACCGAATAAGGTGAAGAGACTGTGCAGAGCCTTGATGACAGTGGCAGAGGTCATGTCAGGGCATGGGATGGCAAAGGGGAATCGTGAGTACTCGTCAACAACGGGGAGGGGCCCTTTGAAGTCGATGCTGAGGCGCTCAAAAGGGGCGGGAGGCCTTTACCAGGTGTGCTCTGTCGGGCCGATAGAAGTGCGGTTTGCACTCCGCGCAGACCTGGCAGACCCTGGTCATGGTCCTGACCTCCTCGATGGAGTACGGCAGGTTGCGAGCCTTGATAAAATGAAACACAACGGGTGACCCCCGGGTGACGGAGGTCATTGTGGCGGGCCCAAAGTCAGTCTACTTGTGCGCTAGCACATGTACCGCGGGATAGGTCATCTGGGGGCTCATTGAGCTTCCCAGGTCGGTACATGATATCGTAGTTGTAGGTGGAGAGTTCGATCCTCCACCTCAGAATCTTGTCATTCTTGATTTTGCCCCACTGTGTATTATTAAACATGAAGGCAACCGACCGTTGGTCAGTGAGGAGAGTGAATCGCCTGCCGGCCAGGTAATGCCTCCAATGTCGCACAGCTTCTACAATGGCTTGGGCTTCCTTCTCGACGGAGGAGTGTCGAATTTTGGAGGCATGGAGGGTACGGGAGAAGAAAGCCACGGGCCTGCCCGCCTGGTTGAGGGTAGCGGCCAGGACGCAGATGGTGACATTATCTAGGTACGGGAACGTGGCCCGCAGCCCGTACTGGTCAACCATTCGGTCCATTTCTCGCTGGAAGACCGAGACCCCATTGGTGACGCCAAAGGGAATCCTGAGGAAGTGGTAGAGGCGGCCATCTGCCTCGAAGGCAGAAGGCAGTGCATTGGCGGTCCTCCGGGCAGATAGGGAGCTGGTGGTACGCGGACTTCAAGTCAACTGTGGAGAAGACTCAATACTGCGCAATCTGATTGACCATGTCAGATATGCGGGGGAGGGGGTACGCATCGAGCTGCGTGTACCGGTTGATCGTCTGACTGTAGTCGATGACCATCCGGTGCTTCTCCCCAGTCTTGACAACCACCACTTGGGCTCTCAAGGGGCTGGTACTAGCCTCAATAATCCCCTCTCGTAGGAGTCGCTGGACCTCCGACCTGATAAAGGCCTTGTCCCGAGCACTGTATCTTCTGCTCCTAGTGGCGATGGGCTTACAGTCCGGGGTGAGGTTAGCGAAGAGCGAGGGTGGGGCGACCTTAAGGGTCGCGAGGCTACAGACTGTGAGGGGAGGCAGGGGTCCACCGAACTTTAAGGTAAGGCTTTGGAGGTGGCACTGAAAGTAGAGCCCCAGTAATAGGGCAGTGCAGAGATGGGAGAGGGCGTAGAGCTTAAAGTTAGTGTACTCTACGCCGAAAGGGTCGCGAAACAGTACCCCCGGATTTCTACGGAATGTGATCCGGAAGCCAGGGAGATTTTCTGGGTCGCGGGTACAATTGGGAGGGAGCAGCGCCTTACCGTATCTGGGTGGATAAAGCTGTCTGTGCTCCCAGAGTCGAAGAGGCAGGCCATCTCATACCCGTTGATCCGGACGGTCATCGTGGATTTCATGAGATGATGAGGTCGAGAGTGATGGAGGCGAGCTTCGGAAGGTGATGGGTGGGCTGGTCGGATATGGCCAGCATACGACCGGGTGAGCAGGGGTCCCGGGAGGCGGCGGAGTGGTTCCAAAATGGTGGCCCCCATGGGTCGCGGGTGGCATTGAAGGTGGCGTCAAAGATGGCGGCCCCCATGGGTCGCGCGTGGCGGGTGGAAGCGAAGATGGCGGCCCCCACGGGTCGCACATGGTGGGTGGCGCGGCAGATGTGGGCGGTCCCGACAGATAACAGGCAGCGCTGCTGGGCCTAGGAACTTTAGGAACAGGTCAGGCCTGGCAGACTTTGGCGAAGTGGCCCTTTCTCCCACACCCGTTGCAAATCGTGTTCAGTACAGGGCAGCGTTGTCTGCGTACCCTGGCCGCAAAAGTAGCATTTCGGGCTTCCGGCGTTGGCGGACTGCTGTGCGGCACAGGTTTGCGCCGCACTCGAATCGGGTGATGGCAGCGCCCACGACGTCCATGAGGGTGCCGGGTGGTCGGAGGTGTAGGCCTCCATGTTCTGGAAAGCCACTTCCTGCGAGTTTGAGAGCTGCACTGTCTCTGGGAGGCAGAGTGTACCCCCTTCTAGCAAGCGCTGGCAGATGTAATTGGATTTAGTGCCCGCGACATAGGCGTCCCTGATCGGCAGCTCCGTGTGTTAGACAGCCGATACCGCCTGGCAACCACAGTTCCGGCCGAATACCCGCAAGGCACGCAGGAATTCGGCTTGTGATTCTCCGGGGCGTTGTCGCCTCGTGGCAAGGAGGTGCCTGGCGTACACCTCGTTTACTGCCTTTTCGTACTGTCACTTCAGCAGCATTATTGCCTCCGTATACGAGGGGGCGTCTCTGATAAGAAGGAAAACTTGCAGGCTCACCCATGCATTGAGTATTTGAAGCTTTTGGAGGTCGGTGGCGTCGTCGGTGGAGGATCTGAGGTAGGTTTCGAAGCAGCTTAGCCAGTGCTCGAATGTCGCAGTGGCGTCGGCTGCTTGTGGGCCCAGCTCCAGGCGATCAGGCTTGAGTGATGAACTCATCTTAAAAGTTTAGCTTATTAAATTGATGTGCCATCAATTAACACAAGATGAGTAGTGATCGAAACTGTGGCTTTAATAAGCTAAACAGAAAGCCTCCTGGCCACTGATCCCGAACTGTGGCATGTCCGGAGGTCAGCCACCTTTATACCGAGCCCAAGGGGAGGCGGAGCCATCTGGCAGTGGTTTACCACAATACGTGTAGTACAGTAACAGTTTACCACAATACATATAATACACTAACAGTGGTTTACCACAAATACCACCTCAGTAAAATTCTTGCCAACTGTGAACCAGTCCTCCTGAGGCCTAGGTACATCCCCAAAACATCTGCAGTCAAACAGACAGAGATGATTAACCAACTTTAGTGGTCCAGCACTATCATTGGAACAATGTTGCCACTTATTTTCCTTCTAAGCTCCAGCCTTTCCTTACGCTTGTGTACACTGATTCATGAGGCTCCTGCTAGTGAGTGCCACTGAAGCATTCCACAGATGTAGACTACTCACCCCATCCATGCAAATGATGACCTCCCCCCAATTTGGGGCAGGGTGTTGGCTTCTAAGCATGGTCAGATTTAGGGATTTCTGTGTCACGTTTTCTCCAGCAGAATGACCCTATTAAAAATGGAATCTTTTCCTTCATCTCAAGCATGTATACATCAATTTTCCTCACAACATTTGGTTGTGATTTCTGGACTGCAAGAGATATTTTCCAGACTTGGAGCCCACAGATTTAATAATGTATGTGACAGAACGTTTCCAGATACCCAGGCACATGGCTGGCAGCTTTCTCACCATGGATGTCTCCTTACTGCCGTGTTACTGGTATAACACTGGCTGCAACTGGATGCAGCATAGATCAAAAAGATACTCCAGACTTTGAAGCTAGTTCAATCAGGTTTATTGAACTAATAGCACAGTTCTCTGTGAGTTCGACTCTCTGCTAACTTAAGTGTGGTTACTCTGACTGAACCAGACTAGCTCTTAGCCACATGGTGGGGGGGTGAGATTGTAACAACACCCTTGACTGACTCTCCAGATGTTCATCAGTGGAAAGAGGCAGAGTGTGAGTGCCTCGTGTCTTTTATAGTCAGATCCCACCCCTGAGTGTCCTGCCTGCTTATTGGTCATGTCCTGTTCTCTGTGTCCATTAGCTGCTTGTCTGTATATCATTATGTGTGTGTCCACATATCATGGCACTTACTTCTAAAATAAATTTGTTTACTAGACCTTTTTCTTGCAAATGGGCAGCTGGACTCCATTCCTGCAGTTTTGAGTTAGGAAATTTATTTTACCAGATGAGAAGCAAACGATAAAGCTGCTGGACACAAAACTGGTGAGAGTAGGGGGCTTTGCAGGCTGTCTCTGCAACCTTTCTCCTCATGGTTCACTCCCCATCTTGTCTAATAAAAACAAAGTTTTTTTGTATCTTTGCATACAATACTCTGCCGTTGGGGAATAGTGGAAGCGTTAAGGATTATCAGGCTGAGAATTGAAAGTGCTCCTTCCATGGCCCAACAAATCCTGCAGTGGAACTTGAATTCAAAGCTTCTGGCTCAGAGGCAGGACACTACCATCTGAGCCACCATACCTACTCAAGTCCAAAATGCCTGCTAGGATTTGGGAGATCAGCATTTGGAGGCCCGTTATCTCATATGTCATTCCATATTGGCTGATAACATTAGTATAAACTGGGATGTAATATTATTTAATCCCAGATTGTGGTCTTGATCCCAATTACAGTTCACAATAGTAGTCTGGTCATGAACTAATAAAATTCACCCAATGGAGACAAGAAAAAGTGGCAAGCAGGCATAACATTTGAGTTGGTGATTATCCTTTTGGAATGCATTATATTGCTTAGAAAGACATGATGCAATTTCCGATTTTGCACTCCGAGTGAGGAGTCTTGCCTGGAAATCAGTGCCACATTGCAGATGCTCTTCTGGCGATCCAAATTAATGATCAGAAAATCATACACCCAAATTTCTGACAAGCACTCCCAGTGAGAAAGATTCTACACTAGAAGTGCAACGTTAGAACATTATCCATACGACATTTTCATAAAGTTTCAAAACATTTTTTCTTTCCTGCTCTTGCAAATTCATTGCCATTTTCTCCTCTTGTTCCCTCCTTCCCTGAAGGCATCACCATAAATAACAGCACTCAAATGGCCATTCTTCAAATGATCTTAATCAGTGGAGGATCCAATCACATATAATCAGAGGAATCATCATAGAAAGATTAATCCTACAATACATTTTCAGGTTGCTATTTGACATTGTAAATGTCACTAGAAATTCTTCACAAACACGAGTGATACTGGTATAAGTAACAAAATAAATAATTGACACATTTGCACATTCCAGAGGTCACTGAATAGAGGTCAAGTCGAGGAACTGTAGTTAATATCCTTTCTAATTCAAGGATATTAAAATTAACTGTGCTGTCCCCACTGCTGCCTTGATTAAGATTAGCCATCACTGGAGGGGTGGGGAGATGGAAAGGCATTTACAAACATACATCTAAAATAAAAATTTATGTAAGGGCTGTTCCATTAAAAAGTTGTGCATGTAAGGGAGCAGCAAAATAAATCACAGAAAGATAACTTACATTAAGTTTGCTACCACTGCACAGGTAGATGTTATAAGCATGACCATTCCATCAATTTCGTAATCAGTATTGATCAATCTTTCACAAGCAAGGTAGACCAACACTCCTGTTACGAGCCAAATTGTGACCACTGAGAACAGTGCACCTAGAATTTCTAGTAAAAATAAAATAGGACAAGAATCTAAACATCAGTTGGCAAGCAACATCTTGCATTTAGACAGTATTTTTAACACAGTAAAATGTCACAAGGCCCATAAGAGTTATCAAAAAAATTTGATGCTGAACCACATAAGGAGATATTAGGCCAGATGGCCTAAAGCTTGATCAGAGGTAGGTTTCAAGGAGTATTCTAAAGGGGTTGAGAGAGGTACAGATGTTCAGGGGGGGAATTCCAGAGAAGTCTTTTACAGTTGAAGCTATAACCACCAATGGTGGAACAATTAAAATCAGGGATGCTTCAGGAGTCAGAATTGGTGGAGCTCAGATAACTTGGGAGAGATGTAGGGTTGGAGGTCACAGAGCTAGTGAGGAATAGGCCATGGAGAATTTGAAAACAAGGAAGAAAACTTGAACCAATGCTGTTCAGTGTGCTTGTGAAAATGTGAAGTCAAAGTGCTTATTCCCTGGGAAAGAGGTGTCATCTGAACTGTCATCTCAATCAACAGATGGTGAACAGCACAAGAGCTAATCAAGGGAAGGAATAACTAAAAATTGAAGAATGAAAACTGAAAAGACAGATCTTCACACCTCATGCAAAACAAAATCAATGACGAGAGATCAGTGATGCAGTGATTTGTATTGGCCTAGACACACATAGATAAGTAAAAGATGACCAGGTGGACTGGCTATGCTAAATTGTCCCTTCGTATGTCCCTGAGTGTGGCTGTGTTTGATGTGCTTTAAACCCCTGGTGACAGACTAGCAATCGGTTCCAGGAATAATTATCTACAGAAACAGGCGAAGGTCTGACCTATGCACAGTCATGGTGCGGAAAGGTTGAGAGAGAGAGAGAGCCTGTAAATCAGGTGGCTAATTCAGTATTAGCTTCTATCGACGTAAAATTTTACAGTGAAGGAGGCCATTTTGGAAGGGTCCTTCCTGTTTATTCCCTTTTCTCCCATTTCTTTTATTTTTGCCGATACACGTTTGACCCATGGATGATTATTGGACATATTCAAGGCTTTTCAACAAAAATATAAATATACAGACTATCAAAAGAACATCAGAAGAACATCGCATCAACCCAATAAACAACCACAACCCCCCAGCCCCCCTGACACTGACCCCCAGCCACGTCCGCCTTCCCCATTTTAACCCTCTTCCCCCCCCCCCCCCTTGAAGAAATCAATAAATGGTTTCCACCTCCGGGTGAACTCTTCTACCGACTCCCGCAGAGTGAACTTAATCTTCTCTACCCTCAAGAATTCTGCCAGGTCACTCACCCACCCACACCCCTGCCTTCATCAGCTCCGTGTCCCGCCAACATAGCAAAATCCAGGGCAGCACGGTGGCGCAGTGGTTAGCATTGCTGCCTCACGGCGCCGAGGTCCCAGATTCGATCCCGGCTCTGGGTCACTGTCCATGTGGAGTTTGCACATTCTCCCCGTGAGTTTCGTCCCCACAACCCAAAGATGTGCAGGGTAGGTGAATTGGCCGCGCTAAATTGCCCCTTAATTGGAAAAAATGAATTGGGTACTCTAAATTTATTTTTAAAACATAGCAAAATCTGTCTCTGGGCTATCTCCTCCACGGCCCATTTCCTCACCAACACCCTGCTTGCAGCCCAATAATAATTTATCAAATTTGCCAATGCCAGCACATACATCGGCCTCTCTTTCCCATCTGCACTCCTGGTCTTCAGACACACCAAATATCGCCACCTCCGGACTCGGGGTCACTCCCATATACAGAACCTCGGACATAACATCCGAGAATTTCAGCCAGAGCCCCCTCAATCTTAGACACTCCCAGAACATGTGGATGTGATTTGCACATCGTGCACACCTATCTTCCACCCCTCAAAACATCTGATCATCCTCGCCACCATCATGTGGGCCCTATGCACCACTTTCAACTGGACGAGGCTTAACCTCGGACACAACGAGAACGCATTCACCTGCAAGGCCTCAGCCCATGGTCCAGCTCCTACCTCCTCCTCCCATTTGTGCTTAATATCCTCCAGCAGGACACCCTCACTCTCCATCAGTTCCTTGTAAATATCCAAAACCTTCCGCTCTCCTATTTCATCCTCCGACAAAAGTTTATCTTGCAGCACCGGAAATGGCAACCCTGGGAAGGACAGCACCTCTCTCCTCACAAAATCCCAAATTTGCAGGTATCTGAAACCATTCTTCTTGGGCAACTCATAATTCCTCCAACTCCTCCAGTCCCGCAAATTTGTCCCCTATAAACAAGTCCCTGAAGTACTCCATCTCCACCTGCCGCCACCCCCGAACCTCGCATCCAGTCTCGCCGGCACAAACCTATGGATATCGCTAATAGATACCCACAACGACATACCCTCTAACTCCAAGTGCTGCCTACACTGCCCCATTACCCTCAAAGCCGACACCACCACTGGGCTGACGAAATACCTGACCTTCAAGAATGGCAAAGGCGCCAACAACAAAGCCCTCAAAAACGTTCCACTGCACGATGCCGCCCCCAACCACCCCCAAACTGACCTCTCCTCCACGGCCCATTTCCTCACCAACACCCTGCTTGCAGCCCAATAATAATTTATCAAATTTGGCAATGCCAGCACCCACTCCCCGCACCCCCCCCCCAACCTCCCTTCCCCCCACCTCCCCTCCCCCAACCTCCCCTCCCCCTCCCAACCTCCCCTCCCCCTCCCCGCCACCCCTCCCCTCCCAGCCACCCCTCCCCCTCCCAGCCACCCCTCCCCCGCCCAGCCACCCCTCCCCCTCCCAGCCACCCCTCCCCTCCCAGCCACCCCTCCCCTCCCAGCCACCCCTCCCCCTCCCAGCCACCCCTCCCCCTCCCAGCCTCCCCTCCCAGCCTCCCCTCCCCCTCCCAGCCTCCCTCCCCCCCAGTCTCCCCTCCCCCTCCAACTTCCCCGCCCCCCCCAACCTCCCCTCCCCCCACCAACCTCCCCTCCCCCCACCAACCTCCCCTCCCCCATCAACCTCCCCTCCCCCCACCAACCTCCCTTCCCCCCACCTCCCCTCCCCCCAACCTCCCCTCCCCCTCCCAACCTCCCCTCCCCCTCCCCGCCACCCCTCCCCCTCCCAGCCTCCCCTCCCCCTCCCAGCCTCCCCTCCCAGCCTCCCCTCCCAGCCTCCCCTCCCAGCCTCCCCTCCCCCTCCCAGCCTCCCTCCCCCCCCAGTCTCCCCTCCCCCTCCAACTTCCCCGCCCCCGAACCTCCCCTCCCCCCACCAACCTCCCCTCCCCCCACCAACCTCCCCTCCCCCCACCAACCTCCCCTCCCCCCACCAACCTCCCCTCCCCCCACCAACCTCCCCTCCCCCACCAACCTCCCCTCCCCCCACCAACCTCCCCACCTCCCACCAACCTCCCCACCCCCACCAACCTCCCCTCCCCCCACCAACCTCCCCCCACCAACCTCCCCGCCCCCCACCAACCTCCCCATCCCCCACCCCCACCAACCTCCCCTCCCCCCAACCTCCCCCTCCCCCCGCCAACCTCCCCTCCCCCCGCCAACCTCCCCTCTCCCCCCGCCAACCTCCCCTCTCCCCCCGCCAACCTCCCCTCCCCCCCACCAACCTCCCCTCCCCCACCAACCTCCCCTCTCCCCCCACCAACCTCCCCTCCCCCCAACCAACCTCCCCTCCCCCTACCAACCTCCCCTCCCCCCAACCTCCCCTCACCCCCCCCACCAACCTCCCCTCCCCCCCACCAACCTCCCCTCCCCCCCCCACCAACGTCACCTCCCCCCCACCAACGTCACCTCCCCTCCCACCAACCTCCCCCCCCCACCAACCTCCCCTCTCCCCCCCCCCCCACTCCTCCTTGCCCCGTTCCAAAAAATGCCTGCCGCATCCACGAGGCATTCTCCGCTCACACAAACCCAGCGATCAACCCGTTGACGTTCCTGAAAAACGACTTAGGGACAAAGATAGGGATGTTCTGAAACACAAACAGAAACCGAGGCAGCACAATCATTTTCACTGTCTGCACCCGCCCAGCCAGCGACAGCAAGAAAAAGTCCCACCTCATCAAATCCGCCTTCATCCCTTCCACCAATCAGGCCAAGTTCAACCTATGCAGCTGGTCCCAGCTCCACGCCACCTGGATGCCAAGGTATCAAAGAAGACATCAAAAATAACACAGCTCTAAAGCTCGTTCCCACCACCCTGAACGGCAACTTCCCAACCTCCTTTCCTACTCTCTAGCCTTGGTCGGGAACACCTCACTCTTTCCCATGTTCAATTTATATCCCGAAAACTGACCGAATTCCCCTAAAATCCCTATAATCCCCACAACACAGCCCAACAGGTCTGAAATATATGATAGGTCATCTGTGCACAATGAAACCCTATGCTCGGCAAACCCTGCCCCCCCCCACGACCACCGCTCATTCTCTCTCCAATCACTCAACGCCCTAAACACTATTTGCCAATGGCTTTATCGCCAAGGCGAAAAGCAATGGGTAGAGCGGGCACCTCTGTCTCGTCCCATGGTGTAATCAAAAGTATCCAAACTCACTCGGTTAATCCGTACACTTGCCACCTGTGCCTTATTCAGCACCGGACCAAATCCACAAACCCCTGTCCGAACCCGAACTGCCCCAGCAGCTCAAACAAATACGCCTTCTCCACCCGATCAAAAGCCTTCTCCGCATCCATCGCCACCACTACCTCAAACTCCAGCCCCTCACCCTCCTGAGGGCATCATAATCACACTAAGTAACCTCCGCACAATCGCCGACAACTGCCTACTTTTCACAAAGCCCTTCTGATCCTCCCTGATCAGCCCCGGCACACAGTCCTCAATGCAAGCACCTTCGCCAAAAGTTTGTCATCGACATTCAACAACGAGTCCTTATCCTTTTTTAGAATCCGCGAGATGGAAGCATGTGACAATGTAGGGGGAAGATCCCCCCTTCTCCCTCGCCTCATTGTACGCTCTCACCAGCAGTGGACCCAGTTCCGCCCCAAACGTTTTACAAAGCTCAACTGGGAACCCGCCCGGTTCCTGGGCCTTCCCCTCCTGCATCGCCCCCATGACATCCATTACATCCCGCAGCCCAATCCTCCAGCCCCTGGAGCTGCCTCTCCTCCTTGGGGAACTCCATCCCATCCAGTAACCACCTCATCCCCTCTTCCCCCTCGGGGGCTCCAACTCATAAAGCCTCCTACAAAAGGCCTGAAATACCCAATTTAGCCCCCGGGTCCATCACCATCTTACCCCCCTCGTCCCTCACTCTACCAATCTCCCTAGTTGCTGCCTGCTTTCTCAATTGATGGGCCAGTATCCTACTCACCTGGGAAAATAGCAGCACCCAGAGCAGAGGTACCACGGCTGGCTCTGATGTTCAGCAGGGAGGGTCAAAGCGCAGAAGAGCAATAGTCATCGGGAACTCTATAGTCAGGGGCACAGATAGGCGCTTCTGTGGACGTGAAAGTGACTTCAGGATGATATGTTGCCTCCCTGGTGCCAGGGTCCAGGATGTCTCCGAACGGGTAGCGGGCATCCTGACGGGGGAGGCAAACAGGCGGAGATCATTGTACATATTGGTACTAACGACATAGGCAGGAAGGGGCATGAGGTCCTGCGGCAGGAGTTCAGGGAGCTAGGCAGAAAGTTAAAAGACAGGACCTCTAGGGTTGTAATCTCGGGATTACTCCCTGTGCCACGTGCCAGTGAGGCTAGAAATAGGAAGATAGAGCAGCTAAACACATTGCTAAACAGCTGGTGTAGGAGGGAGGGTTTCCGTTATCTGGACCACTGGGAGCTCTTCCGGGGCAGGTGTGACCTGTATAAGGACGGGTTGCATCTGAACTGGAGAGGCATAAATATCCTGGCCGCGAGGTTTGCTAGTGTCACACATGAGGGTTTAAACTAGTATGGCAGGGGGGTGAGTGCCGGAGCAATAGGTCAGAAGGTGAAAAAATTGAGGGAGAACTAGGGAATAGGGCCAGTATGGCTCTGAGGAAGAGCAGACAGAGACTGGTGGCCTGAAGTGCATATGTTTTAATGCAAGAAGTATCACAGGTAAGGGAGATGAACTTAGAGCTTGGATTAGTACTTGGAACTATGATGTTGTTGCCATTACAGAGATCTGGTTGACGATTGGCAGCTAAACGTTCCAGGATTTAGATGTTTCAGGCGGGATAGAGGGGGGTGTAAAAGGGATGGAGGAGTTGCGCTACTGGTTAGGGAGAATATCATAGCTGTACTACGGGAGGACACCTCAGAGGGCAGCGAGGCTATATGGGTAGAGAGCAGGAATAAGAAGTGTGCAGTCACAATGTTGGGGGTTTACTACAGGACTCCCAACAGCCAGCGGGAGATAGAGGAGCAGATAGGTAGACAGATTTTAGAAAGGAGTAAAAGCAACAGGGTTGTTGTGATGGGAGACTTTAACTTCCCCAATATTGACTGGGACTCACTTAGTGCTAGGGGCTTGGACGGGGCAGAGTTTGTAAGGAGCATCCAGGAGGGCTTCTTAAAACAATATGTAGATAGTCCAACTAGGGAAGGGGCTACACTGGACGTGGTATTGGGGAATGAGCCCGGCCAGGTGGTAGAAGTTTCAGTAGGGGAGCATTTCGGGAACAGTGACCACCATTCAGTAAGTTTTACAGTGCTGCTGGACAAGGATAAGAGTGGTCCTAGGGTGAATGTGCTAAATTGGGGGAAGGCTAATTATAACAATATTAGGCAGGAACTGAAGAACCTAGATTGCGGGCGAATGTTTGAGGGTAAATCAACATCTGACATGTGGGAGGCTTTCAAATGTCAGTTGAAAGGAATTCAGGACCGGCATGTTCTTGTGCGGAAGAAGGATAAATGCGGCAAATTTCGGGAACCTTGGATAACGAGACATTGTCGGCCTTGTCAAAAAGAAAAAGGAGGCATTTGTCACGGTTAGAAGGCTGAGAACAGACAAAGCCTGTGTGGAATGTAAGGAAAGTAGGAAGGAACTTACGCAAGGAGTCAGGAGGGCTAAAAGAGGTCACGAAAAGTCATTGGCAAATAGGGTTAAGGGAAATCCGAAGGCTTTTTACACGTACATAAAAAGCAAGAGGATAGCCAGGGAAAGGGTGGGCCCACTGAAGGACAGGCGAGGGAATCTATGTGTGGAGCCAGAGGAAATGTGCGAGGTACTAAATGAATACTTTGCATCAGTATTCACCAAAGAGAAGGAATTGGTATGTTGAGTCTGGAGAAGGGTGTGCAGATAGCCTGGGTCACATCGAGATCCAAAAACACGAGGTGTTGGGCGTCTTGAAAAATATTAAGGTAGATAAGTCCCCAGGGCCTGATGGGATCTACCCCAGAATACTGAAGGAGGCGAGAGAGGAAATTGCTGAGGCCTTGACAGAAATCTTTGGATACTCACTCTCTTCAGGTGATGTCCAGGAGGACTGGAGAATAGCCAAAGTTGTTCCTTTGTTTAAGAAGGGTAGCAAGGATAATCCAGGGAACTACAGGCCGGTGAACCTTACGTCAGTGGTAGGGAAATTACTGGAGAGAATTCTTCGAGACAGGGATCCACTCCCATTTGGAAGCAAATGGACATATTAGCGTGAGTCAGCACGGTTTTGTGAAGGGGAGGTTGTGTCTCACTAACTTCATGGAGTTTTTCGAGGAGGTCCACAAAGATGATTGATGCAGGTAGGGCAGTGAATGTGTTTATATGGACTTCAGTAAGGCCTTTTGACAAGGTCCCTCATGGCAGACTGGTACAAAAGGTGAAGTCACACGGGATCAGGGGTGAGCTGGCTAGGTCATAGAAGGCAGAGAATAGCAATGGAAGTGTGCTTTTCTGATTGGAGGGCTGTGACTAGTGGTGTTCCGCAAGGAACAGTGCTGGGACCTTTACTGTTCGTAGTATATAAAAATGATTTGGAGGAAAATGTAACTGGTCTGATTAGTAAGTTTGCAGACGCACAAAGGTTGGTGAATTGCGGATAGCGATGAAGACTGTCAGAGGATACAGCAGGATTTAGATCATTTGGAGACTTGGACGGAGAGATGACAGATGGAGTTTAATCGGGACAGATGTGAGGTAATGCATTTGGAAGGTCTAATGCAGGTAGGGAATATACAGTGAATGGTAGAACCCTCAAGGGTATTGACAGTCAGAGAGATCTAGGTGTACAGGTCCACAGATCATTGAAAGGGGCAACACAGATGGAGAAGGTAGTCAAGAAGGCATACGGCATGCTTGGCTTCATTGGCCGGGGCATTGAGTATAACAATTGGCAAGTCATGTTGCAGCTGTATAGAACCTTAGTTAGGCCACACTTGGAGGGGCATAGGTTTAAGGTGCGTGGGGCAAGGTTTAGAGGAGATGTACGAGGCAAGTTTTTTTTACACAGAGGGTATAGGGTGTCTGGAACTCGCTGCCGGAGGAGGTGGTGGAAGCAGGGACGATAGTGACGTTTAAGGGACATCTTGACAACTACATGAATAGGATGGGAATAGAGAGATACGGATCCTGGAAGTGTAGAAGATTTTAGTTTAGACGGGCAGCATGGTCGGCACAGGCTTGGCGGACCGAAGGGCCTGTTCCTGTGCTGGACTTTTCTTTGTTCTTTCACCCTTGACCCTCCCAAACCTCCACAGTTCCCACCCCCAATGCCGCTCCATGAAGCCCCTCAGCCCTAGCCTCTGCCAACCCCTTACTTTGGGCTCGATCAGTCCAGGCTCCGTGTCCAGGACTATATTAAAATCCCCCCCCTCAGAATCCAACTGGTGCGTATCTAAATCTGAATCCTTCCAACACCCGCTTAATCCACATCATCCCAATTCGGGCCATAAAATTTAACCCAGGACCACCGGCAATCCCTCCAGCTTCCCGTTGACTACACATACCTACCCCCCAGATGAGCCACAATGCTCCCCACCCCCAAACGCCACCCCTCATATTGATCGACACCGCTACTACCCTCGTCTTCATATCCATCCCTGAGTGGAATACCTGCCCCCACCCATCCCTTCCTCAGTCATGTCTGATCCTCCAACTTCAGGAGTGCCTTCTGTAAAAACACAACCGCCTTCAGACTCCTCAGACGTATGAACACACGCGACCATTTAACCGGACCATTCAACCCTCGCACCTTCCACATGGCTAGCCTGGTCGGGGGGCTCCCCCATGCCCCCCCACGCTCCCCTGTCGATCAACCATATCCCTTCTTGGGCCAGCCCTCGGCCTGTGTCACGCACCCCTCCAGGCCCCACCCTCGGATATCCACTGCTATCTCTCCCTTCCAACTGCGTCACACCAACCACACCCATGTCAGCAACACTCCTCCCCCCCACCCCCAAACAAAGAACCAACTCCACCCCCCCCCCATGACTTCCTCCTGACGATCCCCCACTTCACTTCCGTTAACTAGCCCATCCAGCTAGCATGAATTTCACATCCTTCTTGAAGAGGCAGCCTTTATCCGGTTGAACCCGGCTCTCCTCTTCGCCAACTCCACACCCAGGTCTTGGTACACCCTCAGCTCACTCCGTTCCAAGGTGCACCACCTGGTCTGCCTCGCCCTTGTCCAAGAAACGGTGCAGCCGCACCACCATTGCCCTCAGCGACTCCCCAACCTGCAGCCTCCTCCTCACCGCCCTGTGCGGCCCGATCCACCTTCAAGGGCTGGTCAAAGGACCCCATCCCGATCAACTGATCCAACATCCTCACTACATTCTTGGTGGCCTCCACGTCCTTGATGCCCTCGAGCATCCCGACTATCCTCAAATCCTTTTGTCTGGAGCGATTCTCCAGGTCCTCCTATTTCTCTCTCAGCTCCTTCTGGCTGCCCACAACCATCCCCAACTCCGCCTCCAGCGGAGTCTCAAGCTCCGCCACTGCCACCTCTACCTTTTGTATCGCCAGGTCCTGAGTCTCCAACCTCTGTCCCATTTTCTCAATCACTGCTCTGAGAGGCTCCACCACCTTAGCCAGGTCTTCCAAGGCTTCCTTCCTCTCCTGCTGAAATGTCTTATTTAAAAACTCCACCAGCTGCTCCGTCGACTACTGAGCGGGCATTATTGCCCTGTTGCCCTCTGCCATCTTAACCTGTGGCACACCAAGAAAACTGTCCTTCTCCAACTGCTCTCTCTTTCTTGTGGCAGTCCTCGTCCTCTGATCTATACATCGATCTCCCCAGAGGAGTATTACCTTCCCTGAGCATTCACATACCTTTTGGTACTCAAAAGGCCCCCACATAGGTGGAGAAGGACCAACAAAATCCACCTTGAGTAGAAGCCACCAAATGTGCGATCACTCACTCCATGGCCGCCACCAGAAGTATCTGGACATGTCTTTTTAAGGCAAGAAGCTTGTTTGAGTCCCAAGGTTTGAGTTTGGTATCACTTTTGATTCTAGCAGCATGATGAAAGAAAGATCCAGCTAACTCTCTCCAGTAGGCTACTGTGAGGTCTGTCTCTCTCGAGAAAGCCGTGCTGTATTCTTGAACCTACAGAGGCCTGAAGACAAAACTCGAACTGAAAGCAAAGTTGGAACAGAAATAAGGTGCCTCTCCAGGAAGAGCTGTGAGTAGTTCATTTGAAACTACAGAGTACCTGCTTGAATAAATCTACGAAGATCATTACATGCTGCAAACCATAGACTTTAATCTGCAAGCTTGTTGTGAGTAAGTGTGCTAAAGAACCATTATCTTAAACAAAAACTCTTTTTTCCTCCACTTATGATTTTTGCTCCTTTCCCCCACTGTGTTTGTCTAGCTTGTGTGAGTGTGTGTGTGTATGATAGGTGGGGCAAGCTAAAGCAGGTTTTAGGTATTAGCCTGTCGTTAATCAGTTGCATTTACTGCATATTTCATTTTTTTTAAATAAATTTAGAGTACCCAATTCTTTTTTTCCAATTAAGGAACAATTTTGCGTGGCCAATCCACCAACCTTGCACATCTTTTTGAGTTGTGGGGGTGAGACCCATGAAATGTGCAAACTCCACACAGAGGGTGACGCAGGATCGAACCCGGGTCCTTAGCGCCATGAGGCAGCAGTGCTAACCACTGCACCACCATGCTGCCCTTTACTGTATATTTCATGATAGTTCTTGTCATAAATAAACCGTAATCGTGTTTTCATTTACAAACCTGGTGACTGTGATTATGGGCAGCCGAGGGACAAAAACGTCAGGTATTTTAATAAGAATTATTGGTTAATTCACTTATGTTGTGACTCCGGGGCACGTAGAGCTGGAATTGACCGTGCACTAGTTGTAACAAATTTCAGGGTTGGTTTCTACGGCATATTTTGGGTATGGGATGCTCCGAACCAAAACATTGCTGAAATTTAGTTTCGAACCAAAACATTGCTGAAATTTAGTTTACACTCGTTAAACTTCAGAAAATAATCCCCCCCCCCCCCCCCCCGGTCCCAATAATTCTGATGCTTCCCTTTAAGCAAACAGAAAACTGCAAGTACTTTTCTGAAATTCTCACCTGCTCTATACCATCCAAAGGTTAATTTCTTTGTGGCCGGTCTTGATGATAACCATAATGAGCACAAGCTAATCAGAAAAGTTGTGACATCTGCAAGAAGATGTGCTGCATCTGTCATAACAGCCAAGCTCCCTGCTAGATAGCCACCTGAGAGAAACAATAGAAAGCTAAGTCAAGACAAACAATGAAATGATTCTATATGGACCTCGTAAAATAATCTAGTAAATACTAAACTCAATTCAATTAATTTTTATTGTAATCCTCTGCTTGTATATGGTCATAGGACATTCTGAGGTGCTTCACATGAGTACCATCAACAAGGTATGACACTGATCTAAGGGAATAATAGGGTCAGTGACCAAAGGTTTAGCCAAAGAGGTAGATTTTAAGGGGCCAGGAAAGCTAGAGAGGTGAAGGCCTGACTGCCAATGCTGGACTGATTAAAATCAGTGAAGGAGTGCAGAGACCTTAAGAGGTTGTAGGGCTATAGTAGGTTGCAATAAGAAGGTCATGCTGGCCGTTGGTGACATCATCTGAAAACACGGATTCCACATATACAATGACAACACCCAGCTCTACTTCGCCACTACGAGTGCCCCTCCACTGTCTAGGGTTGTCATGCTTCTTGTCCAACATCCAGCACTCGATGAGCAGATATTTGTTCCAACAAAATACAAAGTAGACCTAAGCCATTGGGCAGGATCTTCCAGTCTCGCCAAAGGCAACCCCCTGTGGCGGGTTCCACAATAATGGGACAGTCAAGCCGCGTAAAACATCATAAACATCAGCAGGACCGGAAGATCTCACCGACAGCCAATGGGGAGCTGTCTCTGCCATCAGAAAACACACTACTGCGGGTTGGGGGGGGGGGGGGGGGGGGTCCTGCCCCAAACTCTGTTCCCTAGCTACAGACTCCATCCCCACCCTGGCCACTGCTTGAAGTTGAGCCAGACTGCTCGCAATTTCACAACAAGCATAACATTGTCTATCGCTGATCCTGCCTCATAAGAACACCAGTAATAGAAGCAGAAGTAAGCCACCGGGCTCTTCAAACCTACCCCGTCATTCAACACAATCATGGTTGATCTATGCCGACCTCAATTGCTTTTCTGTGCCATTTCCCCATAGCCCTCCATTCCTCGATCTATCAAATATTTATCCACCTCAACTTTAAATACTTCTAATGATCCAGCCTCCACCAAAGAATTCTAGAGATTCATCACCCTCTGTGAGAAGAAATCTTTACACAACTCAGTTTAAATGACCGGCCCTTTATCTTGTAGCTGAGTCTTTCCCACTAATGAAAACATCTCACCATCTACCCTGTCAAGCCCCCTCGGGCTCTTATATGTTTGAATAAGATCAACCCTCACTGTTCTAAACTCCAAAGAATACAGACTCATAATCTCTCTTGATAAGACAACCCACTCATCCAGGAATTAGCCTGGCGAATCTCCTTTGGACTGCCTCCAATTTAACTCTATCCTGTTTTCAGTAAGGGAATCAAAATTGAATGCAGTATTCCATATGAGGACTCACCAACACCATATCCTGTACAATTGCAAGAAAACCTCCCAACTTTCAAACTCCAACCCCTTTGTTATAAAGCTAAAATGTCATTTGCCTTCTTAACTACTTGTTGGACCTGCCTGCTAGCATTTTGTGATGGACTAGAACACCCAGACCCCTCTGTATTTCACTCACCTGCAGTTTCTCTTCAATTAGATAATTTGCCTTTTGATTCCTCCTACCACTTCCCCACATTAAACATCATTTGTCGGGTTTTCACCCAGTCACTCAATCTATCTATATCCCATTGCAGAATCACAATATCCTCATCACAATATGCCCTTCCACCTATTTTTGTATCATCAGAAGATTTGGAAACCTACATCCTGCTGCTTCTTCCAGGTCATTTATGTAAATAGTGAACAACTGCAGGTCAAGAACTTCGTTGCTAGAGGGATGGAGTTCAAGACTAGGGAGGTTATGCTGCAATTGTATAGGGTGTTGGTGAGGCCGCATCTGGAGTATAGTGTTCAGTTTTGGTCTCCTTACCTGAGAAAGGACATATTGGCACTGGAGGGAGTGCAGAGGAGATTCACTAGGTTGATCCCAGAGTTGAGGGGATTAGACTATGACGAGAGGTTGAGTAGGCTGTACTCATTGGAGTTTAGAAGGATGCGGGGGGATCTTATTGAAACATATAAAATTATGAAGGGAATAGATAGGATAGATGCGGGCAGGTTGTTTCCACTGGTCGGGGAAAGCAGAACTAGGGGGCATAGCCTCAAAATAAGGGGAAGTAGATTTAGGACGGAGTGTAGGAGGAACTTCTTCACCCAAAGGGTTGTGAATCTCTGGAATTCCTTGCCCAGTGAAGCAGTTGAGGCTCCTTCTTTAAACGTTTTTAAGAAAAAGATAGATACCTTTCTAAAGAATAAAAGGATTCGGGGATATGGTGTTCGGGCCGGAGAGTGGAGCTGAGTCCACAAAGATCAGCCATGATCTCATTAAATGGCGGAGCAGGCTCGAGGGGCCAGATGGCCTACTCCTGTTCCTAGTTCTTATGGTCCCTGTGGTACTCCACTAGTCACACCTTTCCATTCTGAAAAGAACCCATTTATTCCAACTGTTTTCTATGTGACAACCAGTTTTCTATCCATGCTAACACACTTCCTTCAGTTCCATGGCTTTAATTTTATGCACCAGACTCTTGTCAAATGCCTTTTGAAAATCTAAATATACTACATCTACAGGTTCTACTCTATCTACTCTCCTTGGAACTTCGTCAAAGAATTCGAGCAAATTTGTCAAACATGATTTACCTTTCATAAAACTATGTTGACGAGGTTTGATTATACTCAGCTTTCCTAAATGATTAGCTATTTGCTCTTTGATTATTGACTCCAGCATCTTGCCAATAATAGTATTAAACTAACCGGCCTATAGTTCCATGTCTTTTGCCTTTCTCCCTTTTTGAACAAGGAGTCACATCGGCTGTTTTCCAATCTTCCGGTACAAGCTATGAAAAATTTCAACCAACGGGTCCACTATCTCTGCAGCCACTTCTATTAAAACCCTAGTGTGCAGTTCATCAGGTTCTGGTGACCTGCCCACCTTTAGCCTCTTGTGTTTCTCTAATACTCTATGATTGGGATTTTTGTAAGTTCGACTATATTATTTGAAATCGGCCCGTCTGATACCTTAGGGATATTTGCAATGTCTTCTTCTGTGAAGACTGATGCACAAAGTTTATTTCTTTGTTTGCTGTTATCAATTCATCAGCCTCGTTCAGTAGAGGTCCAACATTTACCTTAGCCACCCACTTCCTATTTATATATCCATTGAAACTCTTTTTACTTTTATAACTGCAGGCAAGTTTTCTCTCAAAATTCATTTTCTCCCTTATGTGGTTTTTAGTCTTTTGCTGTCAATCATGGCTAGATGTTTAAAAACATTGCTTTAGTTTAACAGCTGGTTACTTGAAATCCACTCAAGCTAAAGGGAAATGAGATTAAACAATCCAGACAGCTGGTTGTGTGCAAGCTGTCAATCACATCCTAGTAAAATCAATTTCACACGGATATGAATGAAATTCTTGCAGATCAAAGTTCTGAGGGCGCTTAAACCCAGCTGATGTGCTTTTCTCTTTCTAGGAATTTATAGGTGCTGCTTCCTCCGCTTGAGCCGGCAGGTGCATTGCACAGGTGGGTTTTAAAGCAGTGATTTTGTTTCATCGCCTTTGACTGGATTATTCTCTAGCTTCCAGGCCAGGGGTCTCTGCAATTGGGGCGGGGGGGGTTCCAGGCAGAGGTCTCTGGAATGGAAGACTTCCAGGCAGAGGTCTCTCTTATGGGGGGGGGGGGTCTTTTATGGGGGATGGGGGGGAGAGTTCTGGTGGGGGTGCTCTCTTCTGGGCGGGGGGGGGGGGGGGGGGGGGGGGTTCTAGTGTGGGCTCTCTTATGGGGGATCTCTGGTGGGGGGCTCTCTTACGGGGGTTGGGTCATCCTCATACTGCAGGAGGGGGGGTGACTCAGAGAATCCCATGGATTTTTATTCTCCTTTTTCCATTTTCTTGAGAATCCCATGGTTGGGTGGGTGGGTGGGGAGGCGGAATTGTGTTGCAGGGGGAGGGGGGGCCCAGCCACCGGACCCTTGCTATTGGGCCAGCTGCTCAAAACGTAAACCCAATAGTGAGATTCACGAGAGAATCCCTCGCAATCCTCACCATCCATAAATTTGCATGGCAAGGGATAGTGAACCCCCTCGGATTTGCGAGACATCTCTGCCAGGAGAATATAGGGCGGAATTCTCCCCCCCCCCCCCTCCCCACGCCGGGTGGGTAATCGCCCGGGCGCCACGAGAGTCTCGCCACGCCGCCCCAACACCAGCATGCAATTCTCTCTCTCTTCCCGCCCCCCCCCCCCCTCAACCGTCGCAGCGAGAATCACGGCTGACCGCTGGGGGGGGGGGCGGAGATTCTCTGGCCGGGATGGGCTGAGCGGCCTGCCCAACATGACAGGTTCGCACCGGCGCCATCCACACCAGGTCGCTGCCGGCGGGAACAGCGCAGGAACACTGGGAAAGGCCGCCTTTGGTGGGGGGGGGGGGCTCAAAAGGGATCTGGCCCGTGATCGGTGCCCACCGATCGGCGGGCCAGCTTCTCTGAAGGAGGACCTCCTTTCCTCCACCGCCCCGCAAGATCCATCCGACATCTTCTTGCGGGGCCGCCGCGGGGAGGACGGCAACTGCGCATGCGCGGGTGATATCATTTACACGCACCGGTCGCGTCATTTACGCAGCGCCGCTTTTACGCGGCGCCAAGGCCTGGCGCGCGTAAATGACGCGGCGCCGCTCCTAGCCCCCCGGGGTCGGGAGAATAGGGGGCTGGGAGCGGGCTCCGACGCCGGAGTGAAACACCCCGGTTTTCACTCGGGCGTCGGGACTTGAGGCCTCCCGATGGGAGAATTGCGCCCCATAGTCTCCCAAACGGAGAATTCCAGTCCTTGGTTCTTCAAGTGTTAATTGTTCGAGATTTTTAAAAGATTTCCTTTCTGGCATATTTTTGCACTCTCAGTCTCAATGCACTGTCTTCATTTCTCTTTCTGTACCTGATTTGACATTCACTCGAATTTACATTTCCTTCGGAGGCCTTCCATTGCTTATCATTCAATCTGATCAAATGCTTATTCACACATGTCCCAGATTCCAGGTTTCCTCACTGAGTGGCTTTTAACTCAAACTTTCAACAATTTAGTTGCAAAAATATTCTAGAATCATAGAATTTACAGTGCAGGAGGCCATTCTGCCCATCGAGTCTGCACCTGTCCTTGGAAAGAACACCCTACCTCCACCCTATCCCCACACCTCCACCCTATCCCCGTAACCCCACCTAACCTTTTTTGGACACGAAGGGCAATTTAGCATAGCCAATCCACCTAACCTGCACATCTTTGGACTGTGGGAGGAACCCGGAGCACCCGGATGAAACCAACGCAAACACAGCAACACTGTGCAGACTCCGCACAGACAGTGACCCAAGCTGGGAATCAAACCTGGGATCCTGGAGCTGTGAGGCAACTGTGCTAACCACTGTGCTACCGTACTGCAGCTAACCCGAAAGATGCAGAGACAATTCCAACAGCAGACACTATTTCATGTCCTGCATCAATTTTTGACTATTCCAATGCTCTCCTACCACCTTCCCATCTCCCACCTCCATGAGCTTCAGCTCACCCAAAGTTCTTCTGCTTGTATACCTGTATTCTAACATGCACAAAGACCTGTTCATCTTTTCTCCAGTGCATGTTGGTCTGTATTAATTCCCAGTACTGCAACGTTTCAATTTTCAAGTTCTTATCCTGGCCTTCAAATCAGTCCATGGTCTCACACCGTCCTATCATGGAAACTCCACTGTCCCTAAAACCGTCGGAGACCTGGGGCGTCATTCTCCGGCCCCCCAGAGGGTCGGAGAATGGCCGTTGGCCGCCGTGAATCCCGCCCCCGCTGAAGTCTCCGAAGGGAGAAAAGTCGGCGGGGCGTTAATGGCGCCGCTGCCGCGGAGAATGTCACGGGTCTGCGCAAGGCAGCCGATTTTCGGCCTGCCGATATTCTCCCTTCCGGATGGGCCGAAGTCCCGTCGACGTGATGACCGTTCACGTCGATTTGAATCAAACCTCCTTTTCATCGGCGTGACCCGGTGCTCCAGGCTCACGCCGACCAGCGAGGAGGTGAGTGACAGCCTGGGGGGTTGGCTCTGGGCAGGAAATGGCGTGGCCGCAGACTGATTGCGTGAGGAGAGGTGTGTCTCGGCTTGTGTGTGTGTGTGTGTGCGGCGGGGGGGGGGGGGGGGGGGGGGGGGGGGTGGTTAGAGTAGGCTGGGCTCCGGGGGAGTGCCGGGAGGGGGTCCGTGCTGGGCTGGAGGTTGGGGGTTGGGGGGGGTCCGTGCCAGGGTGGAGGTTGGGGGTTGGAGGGGGTCCGTGCTGGGGTGGAGGTTGGGGGTTGGAGGGGGTCCGTGCCGGGGTGGAGGTTGGGGGTTGGGGGGGGTCCGTGCCGGGGTGGAGGTTGGGGGTTGGGGGGGGTCCGTGCTGGGGTGGAGGTTGGGGAGGGGGTCCGTGCTGGGGTGGAGGTTGGGGGTTGGGGGGGGGTCCGTGCCGGGGTGGAGGTTGGGGGTTGGAGGGGGTCCGTGCTGGGGTGGAGGTTGGGGAGGGGGTCCGTGCTGGGGTGGAGGTTGGGGGTTGGGGGGGGGTCCGTGCCGGGGTGGAGGTTGGGGGTTGGAGGGGTCCGTGCCGGGGTGGAGGTTGGGGGTTGGGGGGGGTCCATGCTGGGGTGGAGGTTGGGGAGGGGGTCCGTGCTGGGGTGGAGGTTGGGGGTTGGGGGGGGGGTCCGTGCCGGGGTGGAGGTTGGGGGTTGGAGGGGGTCCGCGCCGGGGTGGAGGTTGGGGGGGGTCCATGCTGGGGTGGAGGTTGGGGAGGGGGTCCGTACTGGGGTGGAGGTTGGGGGTTGGGGGGGGTCCGTGCTGGGGTGGAGGTTGGGGTTGGAGGGGGTCCGTGCCGGGGTGGAGGTTGGGGGGGGTCTGTGCTGGGGTGGAGGTTGGGGGGTTGGTGGGGGTCCGTGCTGGGGTGGAGGTTGGGGAGGGGGTCCGTGCCGGGGTGGAGGTTGGGGGTTGGAGGGGGTCCGTGCTGGGGTGGAGGTTGGGGAGGGGGTCCGTGCTGGGGTGGAGGTTGGGGGGGGGTCCGTGCCGGGGTGGAGGTTGGGGGTTGGAGGGGGTCCGTGCCGGGGTAGAGGTTGGGGGTTGGGGGGGGTCCGTGCTGGGGTGGAGGTTGGGGAGGGGGTCCGAGCTGGGGTGGAGGTTGGGGGTTGGGGGGGGTCCGTGCCAGGGTGGAGGTTGGGGAGGGGGTCCGTGCCGGGGTGGAGGTTGGGGGGGGTGGGTCTGTGCCGAGGAGGGTGATGGGAGGGCAAGTGAGTTGGTCCACCTGGCCAGGTGCCAGCCTCCAACAGTTGGACCCATGCGGTCCATGCCACCTGGCTGGGGGGAGGAGGGGATATGGGCAATGATGACATGTCGTCGTTCCCCTCCCCCCCACCAGGCCGTCATGTTTTCAGATCATCCAGCGATGTTGGCCGCCGTGGTGGCAGCCGCTCATGTCTATGTTGCCCTGGATGAGGAGGAGGAGGAGGAGGCTGCCGCAGAGGGGCAGGCGGCAGCCGCCCAGGCTGGAGGGACACCTGACCGACAGGACGAGGAGGGGGAGGAGGACGTCGCGGCCCCACGGCAACGGAGGCACCCGAGGGCGCCCCGTGTGTACCGGCCCCGGCAGTCATACCAGGACCTCACGGACCGGGAATGCAGGAGGAGACTCCGGATGAGCCGGGAAACCGTGGCACACTTCTGCCACCTGCTGGCACACCTGTCACCGCGTGGCACTGGCGGGGGACACCCTCTCCCCGTGTCCGTCAAGGTTACGATGGCCCTGAACTTTTATGCAACGGGGTCATTCCAGGCACCGTGTGGGGACCTGTCCGGCATATCGCAGACATCGGTGCACCGGTGCATCCGGGCAGTGACAGATGCCCTTTATGCCATGGCGCACCGCTACATCCGCTTCCCCGTGGACCGGGCCAGCCAAGATGCCCGGGCCGTGGGCTTCTCTGCCGTGGCCGGGTTCCCCATGGTCCAGGGCGCGATCGATGGGATGCACGTCGCCGTGCGGCTACCTGCAGATAACAGGGCCGTGTTCACTAATAGGAAGGGGACCTATTCGATGAACGTACAGGTGGTCTGCGACCACCGCATGATGATCCTGCACGTCTGCGCCCGTCACCCAGGCAGTGTACACGACTCATTCGTGTTGTCGCGGTCATCCATCCCCGGCATGTACGAGGGACGCCATCCCTGGCTGAGGGGCTGGTTGCTGGGCGACAGGGGCTACCCATTGCGATCGTGGCTGATGACGCCTATACGGAGGCCACGCAATGAGGCGGAGAACCGCTACAATGATGCCCATGTAGCGACAAGGGGAGTGATCGAGAGGTGCTTTGGCGTGCTGAAGATGCGTTCCAGGTGCCTGGACCTCACTGGGGGCGCCCTCCAGTATCGGTCAGATAGGGTCGGCCGCATCATTGTGGTGTGCTGCGTCCTGCACAACATAGCCCAGCAGAGGGACGATGTGCCGCAGGCAGAGGAGGGCGGAGTGGAGGAGCAGCAGGAAGAGGCACAGTCCTCCCCAGATGAGGGGGAAGGGGGCAATGGTCAGGGCAGACGGGGTAGAGACAGGCGGGTGGCTGTCCACCATTACCGGCTGGCCCAGCGGGCACGGGACAGACTGATAGACGCCCGCTTCACTGACTAGATGGGCGTGGGAATCGGGTAGTATGGCCACAGACCGCACACCATGGCAACAGCCGACCACCCACACCCCCCACCCATCCACCCACCCAGCACCCTCACCCCCCTCCCCAACCCCACCCACCCCACCCGCATGCACACCACCCCCCCCCCCCCCCCCATTGCCGATCCACCGGCGGCACAACGGGCCGGGCTCACACAGTTGCGGGTGGACGCGTGTCTATCGCAGGCCATGGAGGATGATGACAACCCGCCCTGCGATGAGCTCCTGGCTCTACATCGTTGGACTATGTCTGACCCATGGCCACAGTACCACCATCCACCCGGACCATCCCTGCATGCGGCTGTGACACTGCAGCGCACGGTCCCGTCCTCTGCCCGGGGGATGTTGATGGCGGCCCAGGGGGAAGGGGGCAGACTCACCTGGGGCTGAGGTAAGACCACCCCTCACACACACACTTGCGCTCAACGTACATGACACGCCCGCACACTTTGGACAGAGCACAAAGGCAGCTTCGGTAGGTGTAACATTGACTTTAATAACCAAAGGAGTTCATGCACGTGCCCTAGCCCCTAAAACTCATCTGTGCCCTGCACCCGTGCCAACTTACTCAGTGTCTAATTGTTTGGCCTTACGGGCCCTTTGGCTACGTCTACGTGGTTCCCCAGACGGTACAGCAGAACTGGAGGTGGACTCCTGTGATTCCTGCCCTCTGACACTGGATCCCTTTGGCGGCCGTTTCCTGGGGCGTCCTGGCCTAGATGGGCCAGGCTGCGGCCCGGGCGACTGGGATGGCGAGCTGCCAGCCTGTCCTGCCCGTTGCCCACCCGATGCACCTGGGACGGAAGGGGGGGGGGGGGGGAGTCCGAGGTGTCGCGGTGTACCGGGACCTCCCCTACAGAGGGAGCCGGGACGGACCACACCACCTCCTCCTCCCTCGGGGTGCCCGATGGCCCCCAGGCCTCTACATGGGTGGGGGATGCGAACGGACTGGCCATCCGACGCCCCCCCGACATCTGGCGCTGCCAGTCCTGGAGGCCCGTGCTGGTATCGACAGGGGTCTGCAGGTTTGCAGCCATGGAGCCCAGGGTGTTGGCAAACCCTGTCTGTGACAGTGCGACGCCGGCTCGCACATGGCCACTGGCGCCAATGCCCTCAGCGATGGCCTGCTGAGACTGGGCCATGGCCTGCAGAGACTGGGCCATGGCCTGCAGAGACTGGGCCATGGCCTGCAGAGACTGGGCCATGGCCTGCAGAGACTGGGCTATGGCCTGCTGAGACTGGGCCATGGCCTGCTGAGACTGGGCTATGGCGTTGAGCGCCTCTGCCATCTGGCGCTGGCACTGGCTCATGGCCTCCTGTGAGAGGGCAGCCATTTCCTGGGCCACAGACGCCGCCTGCACGGAAGGCCCCAGGCCTCGCAAACCGTTCCCCATGTCTGACACCGTCGCAACCATTGCCTCCACCGCGGACGCCACCCGTGCGGTGTCAGCCTGGATGGCACGCATGACCGGGACCACTCCCAGCTCCTGGACGCGGGTGGACTCCTCCACCTGCGACCGCAGCCGCCGCAAGCCGCCCGTCACCCTCTTCGCTCGTCTCCGGGTCGGTGGTTGCATCGGATCTATGTGTGGGTGTGGTAACTGCAGGAACCCGGGATCCATCTGGGCGGCAGATGTTCGCTTGGCCTGGGCTGCCCTCTGACCGCCCGGTCCCTCTGCTGCTCCTACCTCCACCTGCTGTACCGGGACGGCTGTGTTGTGCACACCAGTGAGTGTACCAGACGCCTCAACACTAAAGTGCCCAACCGTGGTGAGTGTTTCTGCGATGGTGGAGGGTGTTGGTGACAGCAGTGGCTTTGTGTCGTGCTCTTCGTCCCACTCTGACTCCATGGCACTTTGGGGTGGGGGTTCGTCTCCACCCATCCACTCTGAGTCACTGTCCGGTATTTCGTCTTCCCGGGTAGGGGTGTCCTGGGTAGTGCTGTCCCGGGTAGGGGTGTCCTGGGTAGTGGTGTCCTGGGTAGTGGTGTCCTGGGTAGTGGTGTCCTGGCTCGGATGTGACGGGGGCCTGTGGCTGCCCCCCTCATTGCTGGGTGGTTGCTCCCGCACGTGACGAGGGGTGTCGTCTCCCTGTTGTTCCAGGTCTCTCCGTCTCCCGTGGTGTGCGAGGGGCATCCTGCGGGCGTCGCATGCTGGAGGGTCCGGGTCTCTCCGTTTCCCGTGGTCTCCGAGGGGCATCCTGCGGACCTCGCATGCTGGAGGGTCCGGGTCTCTCCGTCTCCCGTGGTGTGCGAGGGGCATCCTGCGGGCGTCGCATGCTGGAGGGTCCGGGTCTCTCCGCCTCCCGTGGTGTGCGAGGGGCATCCTGCGGGCGTCGCATGCTGGAGGGTCCGGGTCTCTCCGTCTCCCGTGGTCTCCGAGGGGCATCCTGCGGGCGGTGTGCATCTGCGGGGTTGGGTGCCTGGACGTTTGGTCCTGCGATACACAATGAAGCATGCATGGTTAGACATCAGGCAGTGATCAGGTGATACGGGGGAGGGGGATATAGGGGAGGGGGGATATGGGGACGGGCTGTCGGTGGCTCACTTGCTGGTGGGCCCCCGACCTCTGCATCAGCAACCTCCCGGTCTTCAGGTCCGCCAGCCAGTTCCAGGGCCCTTTCCTCATGTACGGTCAGTGGCCTCTCATCAGCGGGCCCTCCTCCAGTCCTCACATGCTCCCTATTGTTGTGTGCGCGCTTCTCCTGTGGGGGGGGGGGTGGCAGGGGTAAAAGGCAACAGTGTTAGGCGGGTATATGAATGCACGCCATCGGTTGCGCGTGCATTGCAGAGGTTAAGGTTGGGGCTGGATTCACTTGGGGATATGGGGGAGGGGGGATATGGGGGAGGGGGGATATGGGGGACGGGGGGATATGGGGAGGGGGGATATGGGGACGGGCTGTAGGTGGCTCACTTGCTGGTGGGCCCCCGACCTCTGCATCAGCAACCTCCCGGTCCTCAGGTCCGCCAGCCAGTTCCAGGGCCCTTTCCTCATGTACGGTCAGTGGCCTCTCATCAGCGGGCCCCCCTCCAGTCCTCACATGCTCCCTATTGTTGTGTGCGCGCTTCTCCTGTGGGGGGGGGGGTGGCAGGGGTAAAAGGCAACAGTGTTAGGCAGGTATATGAATGCACGCCATCGGTTGCGCGTGCATTGCAGAGGTTAAGGTTAGGGCTGGATTCACTTGGGGATATGGGGGAGGGGATATGGGGGAGGGGGGGATATGGGATATGGGGGATATGGGGATGGGGGGGATATGGGGGAGGGGGGATATGGGGGAGGGGGGATATGGGGGAGGGGGGATATGGGGGAGGGGGGGATATGGGGGAGGGGGGGATATGGGGGAGGGGGGATATGGGGGAGGGGGGATATGGCGGAGGGGGGATATGGCGGAGGGGGGATATGGCGGAGGGGGGATATGGCGGAGGGGGGATATGGCGGAGGGGGGATATGGCGGAGGGGGGATATGGGGAAGGGGGGATATGGGGAAGGGGGGATATGGGGAAGGGGGGATATGGGGAAGGGGGGACATGGGGAGGGGGATATGGGGATATGGCGGAGGGGGGATATGGCGGAGGGGGGATATGGCGGAGGGGGGATATGGCGGAGGGGGGATATGGGGAAGGGGGGACATGGGGAAGGGGGGATATGGGGAAGGGGGGATATGGGGATATGGGGGAGGGGGGATATGGGGGAGGGGGGATATGGGGGAGGGGGGATATGGGGGAGGGGGGATATGGGGGAGGGGGATATGGGGGAGGGGGATATGGGGGAGGGGGATATGGGGGAGGGGGATATGGGGGAGGGGGATATGGGGAGGGGGGATATGGGGGAGGGGGGATATGGGGGAGGGGCGGAAATATGGGGGAGGGGGGATATGGGGAGGGGGGATATGGGGGAGGGGGGGATATGGAGGAGGGGGGATATGGGGGATATGTGGGAGAGGGGATTATGGAGAGGCTCACCCTGCCTGCTCTGACAAGGTCGTTCACCTTCTTGTGGCACTGGGTGCCTGTCCGTGGTGTCAGGGCCACAGCGGTGACGGCCTCTGCCACTTCCCTCCACAGACGCCGGCTGTGGCGTGGGGCAACTCTGCGGCCGTGCCCGGGATGCAGGGCGTCCCTCCTCTGCTCCACCGCGTCCAGGAGCGCCTCCACATCGCGTGACTCGAACCTCGGGGCTGAGCGACGGCCAGCCATCCAGTCGGGTGTTGCGGTCGGGTGTTCCGGTCGGTTGGGGGGAGCTGCGCGGCCTTATGAGCCGTCACGCCGTGCAGCGCGTATGACGCTGCGCGGCGTGAACCACTGCGCAAGCGCGGATCCCGTTACGTCGCTGCTAGCCCATTTCGGGCCGGAGACTATCGTCCCATTTTTATGACGTGACGCAAGTGGGATTTGCGCCGTTTTGTGCGCCGATCGGCGGACTTTCCGCCGATAACGGAGAATTTCGCCCCTGAATTCCTCCAATGCTGCTTCTTGGATATCCCTCACTTTAATCATTCCACCATTTGTGACCAAACTTTCATCTGCCTCAGCTCCAAGTTCTAGAATTTCCTCTCTTAAACCTCTCTAACATCTCTCCTTTAAGATGTATTTAATCCCTGCCTCCTCTTTTGGTATTTGCTCTCATATTTCCTTATGTGCCAATTATGTATTAAAATTTGTTTGATGATGCTTCTGTCATACTACATTGAAGGTGATGAGGTTTTTAGTGTTGAACTCCTGCCTTGAAGGATTCACCGATTGTGACAGGTGAAATATTATGAACAGTTATTACTGATCCCCTGTGCTTCAATTTTAGTTGTTTATGTTATCTGTTCTCATGTAGTATCTGGGGCGAAATTCTCCGTAATCGGCGCGATGTCCGCCGACCAGCGCCAAAACCGGCGCAAATCAGTCCGGCATCGCGTCGTCCCGAAGGTGCGGAATCCTCCACATCTTGAGCGGCCGAGCCCTAACCTTGAGGGGCTAGGCCCGCACCGGACTGATTTCCGCCCCGCCAGCTGGCGGGAAAAGGCCTTTGGTGCCCCGCCAGCTGGCGCGGAAATGACATTGCCGTGCGGCGCATGCACGGGAGCGTTAGCGGCCGCTCACGGCATCCCCGCGCATGCACAGTGGAAGGGGGTCTCTTCCGCCTCCGCCATGGTGGAGACCACGGCAAAGGCGGAAGGAAAAGAGTGCCCCCACGGCACAGGCCTGCCCGCGGATCGGTGGGCCAAGCCACTATGGGGGCAGCCCCCGGGGCCAGATCGCCCCACGCACCCCCCAGGACCCCGGAGCCCGCCCGCGCTGCCTTGTCCCGCCAGTAAGAGAGGTGGTTTAATCCACGCCGGCGGGACAGGCATTCCAGCAGCGGGACTTCGGCCCATGCGGGCAGGAGAATCGCCGGGGTGGGCCCGCCAACCGGCGCGATTCCCGCCCCCGCCGAATCTACGGTGCCGGAGAATTCGGCAACCGGCGGGGGTGGGATTCACGCCAGCCCCTGGCGATTCTCCAACCCGGCGGGGGGGTCGGAGAATCCCGCCCTTTTTCTCTGTAGTTCGGTGGATTTAACATACAAGTAAATTTTAGAAAACTCTGGTGTTTGCTCATTCATTTTAAATGGTATAATTTCAGAATATGTCCATGGTTTATTGTCCGTCAGTCTTTTTCAGTCACACGTGATTGAGGCCATTTTTGCATTTTGTTTTTATTGACTTCACTTACAGTTTAATGGATAATTTAAATGGATAATTTGCCTAATTCTTGAGGAACTTGAGGAACAGATCCCCTCAGTGAAGGATGAAAGATTCTTCTTTAAATCGACAGTTCCAACGCGCCACAGCAAAAAACCGCACCGACCTCCTCAGAAGACAAACATGGGACACAACCGACAGAATACCCTTCGTCGTCCAGTACTTCCCCGGAGCGGAGAAACTACGACATCTTCTTCACAGCCTTCAACACGTCATCGATGAAGGTGAACATCTTGCCAAGATCATCCCCACACCCCCACTACTTGCCTTCAAACCGCGCAACCTCAAACAAACCATTGTTTGCAGCAAACTACCCAGCCTTCAGAACAGTGACCACGACACCACACAACCCTGCCATGGCAATCTCTGCAAGACGTGCCAGATCATCGACATGGATACCACCATTACACGTGAGGACACCACCCACCAGGTACGCGGTACATACTCATGCGACTCAGCCAACGTTGTCTACCTCATACGCTGCAGGAAAGGATGCCCCAAAGCGTGGTACATTGGCGAGACCATGCAGACGCTGCGACAACGAATGAACGGACATCGCGCGACAATCACCAGGCAGGAATGTTCCCTTCCAGTCGGGGAACACTTCAGCTGTCAAGGCATTCTGTATCTGATCTCCGGGTAAGCGTTCTCCAAGGCGGCCTTCAGGATGCGCGACAACGCAGAATCGCCAAGCAGAAACTTATACCCAAGTTCCGCACGCAAGTGCGGCCTCAACCGGGACCTGGAATTCATGTCACATTACATTCATCCCCCACCATCTGGCCTGCAAAATCCTACCAACCGTCCTGGCTTGACACAATTCACACCTCTTTAACCTGGGGTTACCCCATCTCTGGATCTGTAAAGATTTAATCACCTGCTAATGCTCATATTCCAAGCATTGTCTGGCATCTTTGAATCTGTCTATATATATGTTTCTGGAACATACCTCTTCATTCACCTGAGGAAGGAGCAGTGCTCCGAAAGCTAGTGTTTGAAACAAACCTGTTGGACTTTAACCTGGTGTTGTAAAACTTCTTACTTTAAAAGGAGAGAATGAACATTCAGGCATTTATAGAAAGTGACGGGCTAGTAGATCAACTGAATGTGAAAAACATAAATGTCACTTATTTCCTACCTCTATTTTAAAACAAGGAATGAATGGATCAATGGGACAGAAGACTCTGCATTTGAAAGACGCACATACACAATTCTAAATGTGTTTCCTATATCCTTTTAGGGATATTTTAGAAAAAGATTCAACAGTCTGAAGGAAAAATACAAGTTTGCTTTTTTGCAATTTTTTCTGGAAAGCCATATAAAATAATACTTTTCATTAACACGTAAAACAAAAATATTCCTTGAATTAAATGAATAGAAAGTACAAACAACATTTGAAGATGAAAAATAAACAAATAAGCTCTAAAGTCATGGGGCCATTCTATGCACTCCGCTAAAGTGAGTCTACTAGAATGGACCGATCTAAAGTCGGCAATGTTAGCACCCAGCCTTAAGTGAAAGTTTCTGTGGTGGGCTTATCAGTAGAATCTTCATTTAGCCCAAAATTAGCACTGACATAAAAGGAAGGGAATGAGACAGAGTCTGAGAAACATCATAAATTGAGTTCTTGTACCATGGTCCTCAGTCAGGATAAAGTATATGGTTGGCACACCTGACCTCACCAGATGTACCTGCTTGATCCTGACAGAATTAGGACCCACTGTGGGGGTTGAGGCTTTGATCAGGAGCTTGATAAGGAGTCTAAGAAGTGTTGGGTCTTGAGGATCGGACATCTGATATGCACCTCCTGGCATCTGCTGTTGACAGTCGTGGAATCTTTACACAGGCCAAGGCAGGAGTGCCATACAAGCATAAACAACGTGATAAAGTAACAGTTATTCAGCACTCTTGCCAAACCTATGTGCTCGAGCATGTTTGATGCAGTGTTCTTTGTCTATCCCAATTTTCTCAAACAAATAATCCAGAATATGTTTAAGCATAACATTATGGATACGTAAAAGCCTCGTACTGTTAGATTATTCCATTGTGGGGCTGAATTTTCTTGACCATTGCGTTGGAGTACACCAAAAAGGTTTAAAAATCAGCAAGTTTGGGGTATGCCAAGTGTGGTATTATAGGTATTACGGTACCTGATAGGCTAAAGTACCATTGGTGGAAACTGTATGCTTTCTATTGGTTAAAATGTATGATAGTTCTGCCCTGCTAGGCAGGGTATAAGAACCAGGGCCACCCCAGCAGCCTTCATTCTGTAGCTGAGCTGCTGGGGGAAACATCTAGCTTAATAAAGCCTTCAGTTGGACTACAACCTCGCTTTAGTAGTCATTCATCGTGCACCAATTTAATAAGCTAGTTTTTTTTAACGAAGAAAGGATGGAGCTCCGAATCAAGCCGGAGTGTCTGCAACTTAGCCCCCACGCAGCAAACACAGCGGCAATCTTTAAGCACCGGCTGGCGTGTTTTAAAGGGTATCTCGGGATGGCCGAAAATGCACCCACGGGAGAGCAGAAACTGCACGTCCTGCATTCAAGGGTGAGCCCGGAGATTTACACCCTCATCGAGGAAGCGGAAGACTTCAATGCAGCAATAGAGCTACTAAAAGGACACTATATTCGCCCGGTAAACCAGGTCTACGCCCGGCACCTGCTTGCAACAAGGCGACGAACCCCTGGGGAAATCGCTGGAGGAATTCTACCGTGCACGCCTGGTGTTGGGAAGAAGCTGCAGCTGCCCTCAAGTTTCAGTGAGCAAACACACGGAACTTTTAGTCCGGGACGCTTTCGTGGCAGGTATGCGTTCTTCACAAATCTGCCAGCGTCTGTTAGAAAAGGACATCCTGGGTCTCAGGGAGGCACGGGCCCTTGCAGGCTCCCTGGATGTGGCCTCCAGGAACGCCCGCGCTTACGTTCCCGACTGCGCGGCAGCCCCTTGGGCAGCGTGGAACCCCTCTGTGGCCGACCCCGAGACTTCCCTCCTTCCCCCACAGGCCTGCGCTGCAAGACGGCCTGGCAACCCGGAGGGGCCCCGCTGCTACTTCTGCGGGCAGGGCAAGCACCCCTGCCAGCGCTGCCCAGCCCGCGCATCCACCTGCAAGGGATGCGGCAGAAAGGGCTATTTCGTGGGGGTATGCCAGGGTCTCCGGCGGCGAATGCGGACCGCAACCACAAACTTCTCCACGGGCCCCGTGCAGCCAGCGGTCACCGCCATCTTCATATTCCAGGGCCATGTGCGGACCCGGTGCCGCCATCTTGTTCCGCGGACGCCACCTTGGAGGGATGGGCGCCGCCATTTTGTGCACTCCCAGCCATGTGCAACCAATGGGAGCCGCCATCTTGGATGAACCCCCAGGACCCCAGCTCAGCTGACCACGCACTGCCCGAAGAGAACTCTCAACTGCTGCGATTAGCCTTGATGATTCTGGATCAGTCTCGGCCTCGAACACTCTCAACTGCTACGACGACCGTATTCATCAATGGGCACGAGACGTCCTGCCTAATCGACTCTGGGAGCACAGAGAGCTTCATACACCCTGACACAGTAAGGCGCTGTTCTCTCCTCATCCACCCCATTAATCAAAAAATCTCCCTGGCTACCGGTTCACACTCAGTGGAGATAAAGGGGTTTTGTGTAGCAAACACCTCACAGTCCAGGGAAGGGAGTTCAAAAATTTCCGTCTCTACGTCCTTCTCCACCTCTGCGCGGCTATACTCCTGGGTTTAGACTTCCAGTGTAACCTTCAAAGTCTGACTTTCAAATTTGGCGGCTGTATACCCCACCGTACTGTCTGCGGCCTCGCGACCCTCAAGGTCGACCCGCCTTCCCTGTTTGCGAACCTCACCCCGGATTGCAAACCCATCGCCACGAGGAGCAGACTCTACAGTGCCCAGGACCGGATCTTTATTAGGTCAGAGGTCTAAAGGCTACTGAGGGAAGGGGTCATTGAAGCCAGTAACTGCACCTAGAGAGTTCAAGTAGTGGTGGTAAAGACCGAGGAGAAGCATAGGATGGTCATCGACTACAGTCAGACCATCAATAGGTTTACGCAGCTAGACGCGTACCTTCTCCCCCGCATATCCGACCTGGTAAACAGGATTGTGCATTATAAGGTCTTCTCCATGGTGGATCTCAAGTCTGCCTACCACCAGCTCTCCATCCGTACTAGTGACCGCAAATACACTGCCTTCGAGGCAGATGGGCGGCACTATCACTTCTTAAGGGTTCCCTTTGGTGTCACCAACGGGGTCTCGGTCTTCCAGCGCGAGATGGACCGAATGGTTGACCGGTACGGTTTACGGGCAACATTCCCGTATCTCGATAATGTCACCATCTGCGGCCATGACCAGCAGGACCACGACACCAACCTCCGAAAATTTCTCCAGACCGCTAAAATCCTTAACCTTACATACAACAAGGATAAATGCGTGTTTAGCACCGACCGCCTAGCCATCCTCGGCTACGTAGTGCGAAATGAGATCTTGTATCATCCCGGGAAGCTAAACGAGCCTCCTGACACCCTGTCCCGCGGCACATGTGCCACCGCACAAGTGGACCGCCTCCAAGCCCTCCACGAGGACCTCTGCCACCCGGGGGTCACTCGCTTTTTCCATTTTGTCAAGACCCGCAACCTGCCCTACTCCATCGAGGAGGTCAGGACAGCCACCAGGGACTGCCAAATCTGCGCGGAGTGCAAACCGCACTTCTACCGACCAGAGAAAGCGCACCTGATAAAAGCATCCCGTCCCTTTGAATGCCTCAGCATGGACTTCAAAGGCCCCCTCCCCTCCACCGACCGCAACATGTACTTCCTGAACGTGATTGACGAGTACTCCCGGTTCCCATTCACCATCCCTGCCCCGTCATGACCGCAACCACCGTCATCAAGGCCCTCCGTAGTATCTTTGCACTGTTCGGGTTCCCCGCTTACATACACAGTGATATGGGGTCCTCTTTTATGAGCGACGAACTGCGTCAATTCCTGCTCAGCAAGGGCATCGCCTCGAGCAGGACGACCAGTTACAACCCCCGGGGTAACGGACAGGTAGAGAGGGAGAACGGAACGGTCTGGAAGACCGTCCTACTGGCCCTACGGTCCAGGAACCTCCCAGTCCCCCGCTGGCAAGAAGTCCTCCCGGATGCCCTCCACTCCATCCGGTCACTGCTTTGTACGACCACCAATCAGACACCTCACGAACGCCTCCTTGTCTTCCCTAGGAAGTCCTCCTCTGGGACCTCGCTCCCGACCTGGCTGGCAGTACCCAGACCCATCCTGCTACGAAAACACGGGCAGGCGCACAAGTCAGACCCGTTGGTCGAGAGGGTCCATATGTTCCATGCTAACCCCCAGTACGCCTACGTGGCGTACCCCGATGGCCGACAAGATATGGTCTCCCTACGGGACCTGGCGCCCGCCGGAACCCCACGCACATCCCAGGCACCAGTCCCACCCTCCCCTCCACCGCAGCACCTTACAGGAGGATCGGTCCTTCCACCGGCCCCATCTAGGCCCCCCCCAACCACCGACGCCCCCGCAGGCGCTCCATCCCAGGTCAACCGTTTTCCCCACCAGCGCCGTCTAGGGGTGCCGAAGCTGCCATGGAGATCAAAGCCATGCTCCCAGAGTCACAGACGCCCGAGCCTCCAACGGAGTCACCACCGAAGCTCCAACGATCACAGAGGAGGACCAGAGCCCATGGTCGACTGATTGCTTCATTTTAATTGTAAACTGTAAATATAAACCATCAAATGTACATAGCAATGAGAATTGTATATAGTTACTAAACACTGTACAGAGGTATTACGGTTCCTCCATAACGAATTATACCATGTTGCCATGTTTTGTAGTTTCAGGCCACCACCCCCGCCGGACTCTTTTTTTTTAACAGGGGCTGAATGTGGTATTATAGGTATTACGGTACCTGATAGGCTAAAGCACCATTGGTGGAAACTGTATGCTTTCTATTGGTTAGAATGTATGATAGCTCCACCCTGTTAGGCAGGGTATAAGAATCAGTGCCGTCCCAGTAGCCTTCATTCTGTACCTGAGCTGCTGGGGGAAACATCTAGCTTATTGAAGCCTTCAATTGGACTACAACCTTGCTTTAGTGGTCATTGATCGTGCATCACCAAGTCCTGCTCCCATTTGAAGTTTCACGTACTGGACTTGCACGAAGTGCAGCCTCAATTTGCACTAGGTATTCGCACATGAAGGACCTGGCATAAGACAGGAGTATAGGAACATAGACAGGACAGTCTGGGATCACAATGGAATAAGCTAAATCCAGTGGCAGTGATCCAGATCAGGGAAAGTGACTGGCACCTCTGAAAATTGGAAAATTTCTTTCCCCAAAACAGGTTTCAAGCTCACTCCTCTTTCGGAAGGGGGAAGCACATAGAGGGCTGAATTCTCTGCTTCCTGCTGCCAGCAGTGAGAATTGCGATCAGGCGGCGAATAGTCTGCAATGGAAAAATCACGATTTGCACCCGGTGCCGATTCTGAGTTCCCTGCTGGCAGCGTTAGGGAGGCTCGCGCCGGCAGGCCAATGCAATATCGTCATTTGCATGGACTTAAATCTCATTAGCGGGTTGCACACTGCATGCTCCACCCCTCCGTGATGCTCCACTCCTCTCAGGCGTAAATTATGCAGATGCAAATTGGTGCAAGTATTTACAAAGGGGACCAGGGTGACACGGCTGTTGAGGGGGAGCAAGAGGGTTTAAAAAACTCTCAAAATGTCTGGGCTTTCTGGGGAGTGGCTGCCTGGGCCCGGGAGTGCTGGCCCATTTGCATGTCCTTAATCACGGAACAAGAAATGACCCCAACGGGAATGTGAGGTGCATGCTATTCAGTTCCAGTGGGAACACTGACGACTGGATTCCCCGATTTTGAGGCTATGTCTGGAGCATGTGTCCAATCTTACGGCCAAAAAGACGGTGGTGCCCCCACACCAATGTTCCGTCCGATGGGGGGGCTAGCAGCTGCGCCACGTAAAGCCCAGCTTTACCTGCAGATACAGACGGAGAATTGCTGGGTCTGTGGCCACACGAGCGCATGTCAGCGACCTGCAGCAGGTCGCGGATGGCCGAGGCGGACCCAGCCTGCCAGATAGTTCCCCCCTCGCCACCCCCAGACCACCCCTCACCAGTACCCCCAGCCCCGCCGAAGACCCCCTGGCCAGAGGAACAGCCCCCACCCCAGCTGTGGCAGTACTGAACACAGTCTGCAGCCACCACTCGAGGTCCCCGAAAATTGTGAGCACACGTGCCCCATGCCGTCGGGAAATCGGCCCATCAGGGGCGGAGCACTGGGTGAGGGCCTCCAGTGACGTCCTGAGGTTGTCCCAACGGTGTACAGTGTACTCAGCGATGACGCCATCTTTGAAGTGGCGGAGCATCCAAAAAATGGCATCGCCCCCGATTTCGGCTTCAAAACGGATTCTCTGGCCAATTCAGAATGCAATTTCAGCATCAGCAACCGGAGAATCCAGGCAAAGAACAAACAAAAGAACAAAGAACAAAGAAACATACAGCACAGGAACAGGCCCTTCGGCCATCCAAGCCCGTGCCAACCATGCTGCCCGACTAAATTACAATCTTCTACACTTCCTGGGTCCGTATCCCTCTATTCCCATCCTATTCATGTATTTGTCAAGATGCCCCTTAAATATCACTATCGTCCCTGCTTCCACCACCTCCTCCGGTAGCGAGTTCCAGGCGCCCACTACCCTCTGCGTAAAAAACTTGCCCCGTACATCTACTCTAAACCTTGCCCCTCTCACCTTAAACCTATGCCCCCTAGTAATTGACCCCTCTACCCCGGGGAAAAGCCTCTGACTATCCACTCTTATGCCCCTCATAATTTTGTAGACCTCTATCAGGTCGCCCCTCAACCTCCTTCGTTCCAGTGAGAACAAACCGAGTTTATTCAACCGCTCCTCATAGCTAATGCCCTCCATACCAGGCAACATTCTGGTAAATCTCTTCTGCACCCTCTCTAAAGCCTCCGCATCTTTCTGGTAGTGTGGCGACCAGAATTGAACACTATACTCCAAGTGTGGCAGAACTAAGGTTCTATACAGCTGCAACATGACTTACCAATTCTTATACTCAATGCCCCGGCCAATGAAGGCAAGCATGCCGTATGCCTTCTTGACTACCTTCTCCACCTGTGTTGCCTCTTTCAGTGACCTGTGGACCTGTACTCCTAGATCTCTTTGACTTTCAATACTCTTGAGGGTTCTACCATTCACTGTATATTCCCTACCTGCATTAGACCTTCCAAAATGCATTACCTCACATTTGTCCGGATTAAACTCCATCTGCCATCTCACCGCCCAAGTCTCCAAACAATCTAAATCCTGCTGTATCCTCTTGACAGTCCTCATCGCTATCCGCAATTCCACCAATCTTTGTGTTGTCTGCAAACTTACTAATCAGACCAGTTACATTTTCCTCCAAATCATTTATATATACTACAAAGAGCAAAGGTCCCAGCACTGATCCCTGTGGAACACCACTGGTCACAGCCCTCCAATTAGAAAAGCATCCTTCCATTGCTACTCTCTGCCTTCTATGACCTAGCCAGTTCTGTATCCACCTTGCCAGCTCACCCCTGATCCCGTGTGACTTCACCCTTTTGTACTAGTCTACCATGAGGGACCTTGTCAAAGGCCTTACTTAAGTCCATATAGACAACATCCACTGCCCTACTTGCATCAATCATCTTAGTGACCTCCTCGAAAAACTCTATCAAGTTAGTGAGACACGACCTCCCCTTCACAAAACCATGCTGCCTCTCACTAATACGTCCATTTGCTTCCAAATGGGAGTAGATCCTGTCTCGAAGAATTCTCTCCAGTAATTCCCCTACCACTGAAGTAAGGCTCACCGGCCTGTAGTTCCCTGTATTATCCTTGATACCCTTCTTAAACAGAGGAACAACATTGGCTATTCTCCAGTCCTCCGGGACATCACCTAAAGACAGTGAGGATCCAAAGATTTCTGTCAAGGCCTCAGCAATTTCCTCTCCAGCCTCCTTCAGTATTCTGGGGTAGATCCCATCAGGCCCTGGGGACTTATCTACCTTAATATTTTTTAAGACACCCAACACCTCGTCTTTTTGGATCTCAATGTGACCCAGGCTATCTACACACCCTTCTCCAGACTCAACATCCACCAATTCTTTCTCTTTGGTGAATACTGATGCAAAGTATTAATTTAGTACCTCGCCCATTTCCTCTGGCTCCACACATAGATTCCCTTGCCTATCCTTCAGTGGGCCAACCCTTTCCCTGGCTACCCTCTTGCTTTTTATGTATGTGTAAAAAGCCTTGGGATTTTCCTTAACCCTATTTGCCAATGTCTTTTCGTGACCCCCTTCTAGCCCTCCTGACTCCTTGCTTAAGTTCCTTCCTACTTTCCTTATATTCCACGCAGGCTTCGTCTGTTCCCAGCCTTTTAGCCCGGACAAATGCCTCCTTTTTCTTTTTGACGAGGCCTACAATATCTCTCGTTATCCAAGGTTCCCGAAAATTGCCGTATTTATCCTTCTTCCTCACAGGAACATGCCGGTCCTGAATTCCTTTCAACTGACACTTGAAAGCCTCCCACATGTCAGATGTTGATTTGCCCTCAAACATCCGCCCCCAATCTATGTTCTTCAGTTCCCGCCTAATATTGTTATAATTAGCCTTCCCCCAATATAGCACATTCATCCTAGGACCACTCTTATCCTTGTCCACCAGCACTTTAAAACTTACTGAATTGTGGTCACTGTTCCCGAAATGCTCCCCTACTGAAACATCTACCACCTGGCCGGGCTCATTCCTCAATACCAGGTCCAGTACCGCCCCTTCCCTAGTTGGACTGTCCACATATTGTTTTAAGAAGCCCTCCTGGATGCTCCTTACAAACTCCGCCCCGTCTAAGCCCCTGGCACTAAGTGAGTCCCAGTCAATATTGGGGAAGTTGAAGTCTCCCATCACCACAACCCTGTTGTTTTTACTCTTTTCCAAAATCTGTCTACCTATCTGCTCTTCTATCTCCCGCTGGCTGTTGGGAGGCCTGTAGTAAACCCCCAACATTGTGACTGCACCCTTCTTATTCCTGATCTCTACCCATATAGCCTCACTGCCCTCTGAGGTGTCCTCCCGCAGTACAGCTGTGATATTCTCCCGAACAAGTAGCGCAACTCCGCCACCCCTTTTACATCCCCCTCTATCCCACCTGAAATATCTAAATCCTGGAACGTTTAGCTGCCAATCCTGCCCTTCCCTCAACCAGGTCTCTGTAATGGCAACAACATCATAGTTCCAAGTACTAATCCAAGCTCTAAGTTCATCTGCCTTATCCGTAATACTTCTTGCATTAAAACATATGCACTTCAGGCCACCAGACCCGCTGTGTTCAGCAACTTCTCCCTGTCTGCTCTGCCTCAGAGCCCCACTGTCCCTATTCCCTAGTTCTCCCTCAATGCTCTCACCTTTTGACCTATTGCTCCCGTGCCCACCCCCCTGCCATATTAGTTTAAACCCTCCCGTGTGACACTATCAAACCTCGCGGCCAGGATATTTATGCCTCTCCAGTTTAGATGCAATCCGTCCTTCCTATATAGGTCACACCTGCCCCGGAAGAGCTCCCAGTGGTCCAGATAACGAAAACCCTCCCTCCTACACCAGCTGTTTAGCCACGTGTTTAGCTGCTCTATCTTCCTATTTCTAGCCTCACTGGCACGTGGCACAGGGAGTAATCCCGAGATTACAACCCTAGAGGTCCTGTCTTTTAACTTTCTGCCTAGCTCCCTGAACTCCTGCTGCAGGACCTCATGCCCCTTCCTGCCTATGTCGTTAGTACCAATATGTACAACGATCTCTGCCTGTTTGCCCTCCCCCTTCGGAGACATCCTGGACCCTGGCACCAGGGAGACAACATACCATCCTGGAGTCTCTTTCACGTCCACAGAAGCGCCTATCTGTGCCCCTGACTATAGAGTCCCCTATTACTATTGCTCTTCTGCGCTTTGACCCTCCCTTCTGAACATCAGAGCCAGCCGTGGTGCCACTGCTCTGGCTGCTGCTGTTTTCCCCTGATAGGCTATCCCCCCCGACAGTATCCAAAGGGGTATACCTGTTCGAGAGGGGGACAACCACAGGGGATTCCTGCACTGACTGCCTGCCCTTTCTGGTGGTCACCCATTTCTCTGCCTGCACCTTGGGTGTGACCACATTTATATAACTGCGATCTATGACGCTTTCTGCCACCTGCATACTCCTAAGTGCATCCAATTGCTGCTCCAACCGAACCATGCGGTCTGTGAGGAGCTCCAGTTGGGTGCACTTTCTGCAGATGAAGCCATCCGGGACGCTGGAAGCCTCCCGAACCTGCCACATCTCACAGTCAGAGCACTGCACCCCTCTAACTGACATTGCGTCAATTAATTAAAATTAAAAGTTTTTTAAAAATGTATATATATATTTTTTTAAAGTTACTGTTAACTATCTGTTTCCTCGCACTAGATTTCTAATATAAATGCGAAAGCTAAATATAGTACTCTCCGATCTCTGGCTTAGATCCCCCTCTAAATTATAATTAAGTAATTATGTTTAATTAGTTACCAATGCTTAATTTTTTAAATTTAGTGTAGATTCCCAACCAGCCACTCAGGTCACAGCTTTTCTGTTTCCCCGACACACACAATTTGAAAAAGGTATCAAAGTAAAAATGAGTAAAAATCACTTACTTACCTTCCTACCTTCTGAGTGTCTTAGATGTTCTCAGGTTCTCTCCCTGACAGAGACTGCTCCTCCTCCTCCTAACGGCTCCCGAAGCTAGGCCGCGATCTTTTAAAATCTCCGCTCTGACTCGCAGGCCTTAGTCTTCCAAAGATAAAATCCAGCCTGGAGTCTTAGAGCCTGAGCAACCCTTCCTCCACTCCAAGAATACCTGGTAACAATGAGGGAGGCAGATGCTCGTGTACCCTCTTAAAGCTCTGCAAACTGTGACAGAAGTAATACAAGGATGCACTGGCAAGTGTAATAATAACAATAATCTTTATTATTGTCAAAAGTAGGCTTATATTAATAACACTGCAATGAAGTTACTGTGAAAAGCTCCTAGTTGCCACATTCCAGTGCCTGTTCAGGTACACAGATGGAGAATTCAGAATGTCCAATTCACCAAACAGCACGTCTTTCAGGACTTGTGGGAGGAAACCGGAGTACTCGGAGGAAACCCACGCAGACACAGGGAGGACGTGCAGACTCCGCACAGACAGTGACCCAAGCCGGTAATCGAACCTGGACCCTGGAGCTGTGAAGCAACTGTGCTAACCACTGTGCTACCAAGTGTGGTCCTTGAATAACTGCCAGGATTGTGGCCCAGATTTTTGACTCTCACTTTATTAGAATATAATTAAATATTCATATTATTATTAATGATTTCTTATTACTCAACTTTAGAGATAGCAGTAGGTGTCGTTAAATTATGTCAGCTAAATTTGGTAATATTCGCACATTAGGATTGGCTGAAGGGTTACCATTGAGAGTGTTGTTTAACCTGAAATTGCCTACAGTGGAGCCTCCAAGAGGAGTGAATCATTCTTTAAGTAGCAGAGGGTTGAACATCGGTGGGCCTTTGATCCTGGCATAACTGTTGCGATCAACCTGTTGTGGTCAACCCGTTTAGATACGCCACTGCTACCCCTGTTGGGGACCTGAAATGTTAATACTGGCCTTGACTTTTACAGTGTGGCTGGAAGGCAGTGTGGAAGTAGCAGGTGGTGCAACAGACAAGATCAGGGACATGGAGACCTTGATGATCTTAATTGCCGGACCTCTTTTAAATAGAACTTTCCAAAGTTCTATCCAACATTCAGTCAGATTGACTACCCGGCTTGTTGATGCAAGTGAAAATTCAGCACTAAGTGGCCTGTGGGAACAATCCTTGGGAGGTTAGTTAAGTGATCTTAGTACATCTGTCAGAATAATGAACACTGTCCTGAGCCTGATCTGTGCAGAACCAGGTCAACCAGGAATACTTCAGGGTGGAAAATGATGGTGAATGTTTCAATGGTCAATTGAAGTGAAGATAAAGCAACAATCTATTGACGGGAACGTTTTGGCTATTTTTAAGCTTGGAACCCAGGAAAGTCTCCTGGCACACAAGGAATCGAGTGACCGACAAAGCTTCAACACCTATCAGGGCCTCTTCTGGCTAGTCAGCTCCATCCGCCATGTTGCTGCTACTGGGATGTCGATAGCGTTGGACTACCCATGTTGAAGAAATCATGAAATCATTTTGAACATTAAGTTGGTCGCCATCAGGTATTAGCAGGCATATCATCTCGTACCTTGAAGTGGTATATCAGGAAGCATCATGGGATCATCCAGGTTTGGCCAAGTTGTGAATCAGTTTTTAAAGTGTTTGCAATAAAATATACAAGAATAAATGTAGTAGGGAGTATGACCTCCTGGCCAGACCAGAAGGCTGATGACTAGCCTATGAACCAGTCCATGATAAGCTGAAGGAATGTGACCTTCATGAAAAGATTTTAAAATGTTGATGATCTATGAGCTGTACCATAACAAACTGACTGCTTGTCCTCAAGAGTCATTTCATATTTGCGTTGAAACTCATTTGTAATTGCGGATGTAACAACTAGACATACAAGATAAGAACATTGAGAGTTAATGATGCGGTATCCCAAAAATGATATAAACAAATAGCTGTATAACTTTGAATTGTCTTTTAGCGGTTCTGTGAAAGCATTTCCCCTGTATGCATACTGTATGCTGAATAAACTGCTTCTGCTTGTTTTTAACCTACAGCTGACTCTGTGTCAAGTGTCTTTTAGATATTCCACAACACACTTAATAAATTTGTAATTACAGGCATACTGCACTGTAGAATTCCATCTTGTCTTTAAGTTAATAAATATTTTTTATTAATTGTTCACATAACAACCGGACTGTTTCTCACTGGGTTGTACACTTCCCCACATTGGAAAAAAAACACACGACTACAAACCAGCGTTCCAAGTTACCCTTCTGGGTTTTGGGGTATCCTCAGTGTGGTTCGTAACCCAGGAAAATGGAATTGAGGCCACAATCAGATGAACCATTATCCTATGGAATGGCAGAACAGGTTCTAGGGACCAACTGGCCTATTCCGGCTCCCATTTCCTTTTCAAAGTGCTTTAGAGCCAAAAATGTACACTTGAAGGGGAGGTGTTGAGAAGTACTCACCAACTAGCTCTCCAATCATGAATATTACACAGATGACCAAAGTTATCCACAGTCTCCTCTTGGCTTGATATTGCTCTATTTGCTTCTGTTCATGAGCCCTTTTATTGCAGTGGCAATGGAAGACCCCATTGGGTTCGCAGGCAGTCTCAGGTGGGATGTGTATCTCCAGTTCTAGATGTGGATGTTGGCTGGATGAGCTACGGAATGACACAGGCTGATAGCAGATTAGGGCCGGGTTTTCATTTGTCAGTTTATTTCTAACACGCGACCTCGCAGGTTCAACACAAGGACCAGAAACCAACCGCCAGGACTCGCCGGCGCTGTTAGGGCCAATGGTGCCTGTGGCCGGGGCTGTACGAAACGGGCGGCCGGCCAGGCCTCCGGGCGACAGGGCCTCATCAGCACCCAGCACTCGGAGATAGCTCAGCCCAGGGTGCGAACCAGGCTCCCCGCGACCCGGTGGCAGGGCGGGGTCAGCGGTGCCGGGGCCAATGGGGGCGGAGGTTTGTGAGAGGGGCCAATCAGGGGAGCTCAGCGTGAGGAGGCCAATCAGGGACGGATATAGTAGGAGGTGGGTAACCAATAGAGATGGGCCAGCGCGGGAGGGGTCAATCAGGGGAGGAACCAGTGAGGGGGGGGCCAATCAGGGGCGGGGCCAACAAGGGAGGGAGTCAATCAGGAGAGGAGCCAGTGAGGGCGGGGCCAATCGGGGGAGGAGCCAGTGAGGGATGGGCCAATCAGGAGAGGGGCCAGCAAGGGAGGGGCCAATCAGGGAATGGGCCAGCGAGGGAGGGGCCAATCAGGGGAAGAGGCCAGCAAGGGAGGGGGCCAATCGGAAAGGCCAACGAGGGAGAGGCCAATCAGGGGAGGGGCCAGCAAGGGAGGGGGCCAATCAGGGGAGGGGCCAATCAGGAGAGGGGCCAGCGAGGGAGGGGCCAACCAGGGGAGAAGCCAGTGAGGGAGGGGCCAATCAGGGGAGGAACCAGCGAGTGAAGGGGCCAATCAGGGGCAGAACCAATGAGGGAGTGGACTAATCAGGGACGTATGCACATACCGGGAGCTTACTGCAAACACATGATGTGGAGATGCCGGCGTTGGACTGGGGTGAGCACAGTACCAAGTCTTACAACACCAGGTTAAAGTCCAACAGGACTTCAATCAGGATTCACCTGAGGAAGGAGCAGCGCTCTGAAAGCTAGTGACATCGAAACAAACCTGTTGGACTTTAACCTGGTGTTGTAAGACTTTGTACTGTGCAAACACATAGACCAGGAGCTTTCTACGCATGCACAGGCAGGGAGCCTTCTGCACATGTATAGACCAGGAGCCTACTGCACATGTACAAACCGGGAGCCTTCTGCACATGTATAGACCAGGAGCCTACTGCAAATGTACAAACCGGGAACGGGCTGCATATGCACAGACTGGGAGCTTTCTGCACATTTACAGACCGGGAGCGGGCTGCACATTCACAGACCGGGAGCTTTCTGAAAACACACAGACCAGGAGCTTTCTACACATGCACAGGCAGGGAGCCTTCTGCACATGTACAGACCAGGAGCCTTCTGTTCATGTACAGACCGGGAAGGAACTTTCTGCACATTTACAGACCGGGAGCCGGCTGCACATGCACAGACCGGGAGTTTTCTGCAAACACACAGGAGCTTCCTACACATGCGCAGGCAGGGAGTCTTCTGCACATGTACAGACCCGGAGCCTTCTGCACATGTGCAAACCGGGAGTGGGCTGCATATGCACAGACTGGGAGCTTTCTGCACATTTACAGACCGGGAGCGGGCTGCACATTCACAGACCGGGAGTTTTCTGCAAATGTCATGATATTCAGGTAAACATCATAGCACATACATACTGATGGACAGACCAACGAACCAATCAACACACACACAACACCACAGGCAAGAGCATACACAGTACAAAACAAGGAACGCGACACTTCCTGAGCATTCCAGCAGGAGACAGCTCAGGGCACAGAGCTCATAGCAAGCCACTCAGTGAGGGATGCACCATGTGCTGAGTGCCACTACAAGATAGTATTAGGAATAGGTCCACAGATTCTAGGGTTATGGTCGAACCTCAGTCACCAGTTTACCACTGAAAATAAATGTCAGCAATAAAACTGAGTTGTACCATTCGCAACCGTGTTGGTTCGTCTGTGTAGCAGAGTACCCAACACATCAGCAAACACACAGGAGCTTCCTACACATGCACGGGCAGGGAGCCTTCTGCACATGTACAGACCGGGAGCGGGCTGCACATGCACAGACTGGGGACTTTCTGCACATTTACAGAACGGGAGCGGGCTGCACATGCACAGACTGGGGACTTTCTGCACATGTACAGACCGGGAGCGGGCTGCATATGCACAGACTGGGGACTTTCTGCACATGTACAGACCGGGAGCGGGCTGCATATGCACAGACTGGGGACTTTCTGCACATTTACAGAACGGGAGCGGGCTGCATATGCACAGACCGGGAGCTTTCTGCAAACACACAGGAGCTTCCTACACATGCACAGGCAGGGAGCCTTCTGCACGTGCACAGACTGGGAGTGGGCTGCACATGTGCAATTCAGCAGCCTAAGTTCTTTGGGCTGAGGAGAGGCCCTGTGTGCCTATGCAAGTGGAACAGCATGAAAACCTGAGTCAGGTGACCGGGAGCGGAGTGCCATGGAGAAGAAGCATCTCAGTCGAGACTGAGAGAGTTCCCTTACGGACCAGAGACCCGATCCCAACACTGGCTAAGATACTGGACTAGAACTGCAAATTATGTTTTATTTTTATGACTGTGTGGAAAAACCGATTCGCTCCAAGAGTAATTGCATGAGAAATAGGGCTTGGTTATTTTTACAAACAAACCTTTATTATCACAAAAGAAAAACAATATTTAAACTCTTAACCTTTGAGCTTAACAAGAACAGCTTACATGTATCTCTTAACCCTAACACATGATTTCCCATTAAAATGCACTTAAAATGAACATACAGCTCTCATCTCCACTTACACAGGCAGGCAAAATGACACTTGCAATACAGAACATATTCCTGCTGGGAGTGAGGGTCTTTCAGATCCTGTCTGAAAGCATGTCCCAGTGGCAGTTGTTTCATGGCCTCTCCCGATTATTCTCCAAATCCTTTTGCGTCCACCTGTCTGAACAGGATACTTTGATCTCTCTGAGTTCCACCCAACCCCTCAAAGATGGTTCTGTCTAGCTGTGTCCAGACTTGAACTCATCATCGCTATCTAGACTTTTGATTACCCACTCCCGTTTACACAAATGAGTTGCTATGAATATGCAACTAAACTCTAATTTACGGACAAAAGAGGCCATCAGACTCAGTAATAGGCTAATGGTTTGTCAGGCAAGAGTGTCCCGGAGGACAATGGTACTTGAGTGAATCACTCCAGCCGAACAGGAGTATCCTGTTTATCCCCATTAACAAGGTTATGTCTGAATGGGATAATGTAACTCAGGCCATGTGTGGGCGTATACCTCTGACTCAGTGCTAGCAGTTTTACCCTCAGGCTGTTAACCCCCAAATTGCTCGCTACATCTTCGATCTAATTTCCTAACACCTCCCAGTTGTTATAGGTCCCAAAAGAAGAGTCCCAGAGAGGGGACAGAGAATGGGGATGAGAAACATGATTGAATGGTGGAGCAGACTTGATGGGCCAAATGGCTTAATTCTGCTTCTATGTCTTATGGTCCCAGTTAAGTTAAAAAGAGAGTAGAGAAACAGACATTAAATAAGAAAAGGACTGTGGATAGCAGACTCAATGAAAGAGAGCCTTGGTAATCGACTGGTGTTCGGAAGAAGACCTGAAGATCCAAGAAAGCAGTTGACTGTTGGTAATTCCGTGCTGTGAGTCATTGCAGAAAAGGTACCCCTTTGGAGCTGAAATGAAATGAAATGAAAATCGCTTATTGTCACAAGTAGGCTTCAATGAAGTTACTGTGAAAAGCCCCTAGTCGCCACATTCCGGCGCCTGTTCGGGGAGGCTGTTATGGGAATTGAACCGTGCTGCTGGCCTGCCTTGGTCTGCTTTCAAAGCCAGCGATTTAGCTCTGTGCTAAACAGCCCCTAAAATCGCTTATTGTCACAAGTAGATTTCAAATGAAGTTACTGTGAAAAGCCCCTAGTCGCCACATTCCGGCGCCTGTTCGGGGAGGCTGGTATGGGAATTGAACCATGCTGCTAGCCTTCCTTGGTCTGCTTTAAAAGCCAGCGATTTAGCCCAGTGTGCTAAACCAGCCCCAATGCTGCAGTGTTCTGCTCAGTGCAGCCAAAGCTCTTGTACTCGTGAGTTGGTACTTCAGTGCATACGCAGGAATCCAGGGGATCAGAATCTTGTTGATGTCATCTGAGTTGGAGCAACGTTTTGAGAGAATTCCCATGTTTGATCTTCGAAGTTGAAGATTGGAATTCCTCTTCAGAGGACAGAGTTCCAATTAGATTGATTGACTCACAATGTTTACTGTCGTCTGGATGGGTCGGGGAGAAATACATGGACACTGTCTTGTCGCCTCTGTCATTTATTGTTGGTTCACATGTATCTCACCTGTATCACAAACGCTGAATGTTAAGAATATAAGATGTACTTTAAATAAAACATATTTGATCCCCCATCCATATCTTACTAAAAGCATGGGAGTCTGGTCAAAGATCATAACATAAATTGAGGGCTCTGCTCCTCCAAAAATAAGAATGGGTAGCACGATCGGTGGGCAGCACGGTAGCACAGTGGGTAGCCCTGTTGCTTCACAGCTCCAGGGTCCCAGGTTCGATTCCCAGCTTGGGTCACTGTCTGTGTGGAGTGCGGAGACACATTCTCCCTGTGTCTGCGTGGGTTTCCTCCGGGTGCTCCGGTTTCCTCCCAGATGTCCTGAAAGACGTGCTGTTAGGTGAATTGGATATTCTGAATTCTCCCTGTGTGTAGCCGAACACGTGCCGGAATGTGGCGACTGGGGGTTTTTCACAGTAACTTCATTGCCGTGTTAATGTATGCCTACTTGTGACAATAAAGATTTTAAAAAATATTTTTTTGATACTGTTACAACACCCTGGGTGAGTGCACGGTCAACTCCAGTCCCACAGACCCCGGAGACGGAGCATTAGTGAATTAACCAATCATTTGTATTTTTCCTGATATCTTTGATCCTTGACTGCTCCAATGAGTTACAGGCACCAGATTTGTAAGTGAAACATTTTTTTGAAACTGGTGGTCAATCTGGTGGAAAAACTGTTTATTAATAACAAGAGTAAAATAGGAACATATAATGGAAATGAGGGAACAATGGTGTACTGGTCTAACTATTCCCCCAAACATTGTCCCAACCTCCACTCACATACTCACATGACAGGCAAGGGGAAGGATCAAAATAATGGGAATTAATTGGGTGTGAGATATTTGAGCATCTTTGCTGCTGGGGTAGCAGTCTTTATGGCCAGCGATCTTTTAACGTTGATCTTTAACTAGAACCTGCAGGCAGTAGAATACTCTCTGGTCAGTCATTTTCACTTTTAACAATCGGGGTCTTCACACTGAGAATTCCCCCTCTGAGGTTTTCTCAGTCCTGAAAGGCCTCCACCAGATTGACCACCAGTCTCACTGAGACAATTTTAGCATTCTGTACCTCAGAATTAAACAAAAGTTGTTCGCTGCTCCACACATCGACCACTTGTCTGCCATTTTTGCAGATAAAGATTCACTTCCAGGGGACCTCCCACAGGTTAGATTTCAGAGAGAAAGGTCAGTTTCAGCTCCCTAGCCTTCATTTCAAGAGTTAGCCCTTCACATGCTTGAAAGGGAGAGAGTGCCTAAACCAGCTCCTGGTTGTTCCTGAGGTCTGAACAGAACTGAGAGTCAAAATGGAGCTTGTCTTCTGACCAGCCTGTCTTCCAGAAGGTTCTGAATGGTCCACCAATCATAATCGAGAACCGGAGATGTCCCGGAATTTCAGAAGCACTGATTGACTGCTTCCAAGTCCATCAAAATGACATCACAGGCTATGCCTTAGAGCATCAAGGGGAATCCTGGGCCAGTACATTAGATCAAGGGTGTTTTCAGTTTGACCAAAGTCTGCAGTTCAAAACAAAATCTACAACTTGTAGGACAGGATTTTTTTTTAAAACCAGAAAACACAAGGATTTAACAAGTTCCCTACTATACTGCCAAATCTAGACCCTCACAGTTGTCTAGAAAAATACAGGGGAAGATTAAACAGGAAAAAAAAGCTTATGATAGTCACAAAAAACACAGATAACTTAGAGGAGTACAGAAAGTACAGGAATTAAGAAAAAAAGGAAATAAGGAAATCAAAGCGAGGGCATGAAAAATATTGGCAGGCAAGATTAAGAAACACCCAAAGATGTTTTGCCAGTATATTGTAGCCATTTAAAATGGCCACCTGCAAAGGACTATGGGAATGTTGGTCAATTTGGGATACAGACAGGTACACAGCCTCTGTGTATTGTGCAAAGAAACCAGACCTGGTAAGAAACTCCCAGTTCAATAAAGATCGATCACCATTTTACCCAAGACAATAGCATTCACATTAAGGACCATCAACGATAGCAGACTAACTGGCGCCACCCCACCCCCCCCCCCCCTCCTTATTTGGAAAGGCCTACATGCCTGGGACAATGATAGCTAGGACCCGCCCAGCTATCGAAATATCCGCCCCCTAATTGGCTAAGATCGATGAGGATGATTGAACCTCTATCGATCCATTGGACCTGGAGTAAGGACCGCCCAAAAGGCCGCGAAAGAGACGAAGGATAAAAAGCCCTGCGCACTGGGGATCAGCCTCTTTTGGGACCGGCCTGTGCGCGACCAACTGCAGCAGAACAACCAAGTTTAAGGACCCGCGACCATTTCCTGAAGGGCGAGCCCAGCTGAGACGAACCCAACAACTTCCAACCAACCATGTGGACCCAGATAAAGGCCTTGTCTCACACAGTACCGGTCACTCGAAGTTAACTAAAGGTTATCTTAGTTATTAGGTATAGTTTAGTACGGAGCCGCATGTATTATTGCATAGAGGTACAAGTCCTGTGTTATTAATAAACTATGTCTTTGAGCTAACATATTGGTTGCGTGGTCATTTGGTCAATATAAGAAACAGCTTGTGGTTCACCTAAAGGGTAAAAAGGCAACATTTATTGGCGACTCTGGTGGGATCTCGATTAGGAGTGACTCTGTTACTCCGAGGGATCTCACAACTTTGAATTAAATTGGGGAAAGAGAACGAACCACAAGATTAAGTTTCATATTGACCAAATACCGAATTCGGAAGTGTGCACTAAACCGCACGCGCAACTAACAGGGAAGGGTAAGGCAAACTCGTCTGACTTGCATGCAAATCTAGAGGGATTCTGAACCGGAATATAGCCGTAAGTCGTACGCATTGTTCGATTGACTCCTTATTCCCCCCCTGTTCCAAATTAAAAGTAGAGAAGAGATGGCAGTGCAGATGATAGAGAGAATGATGAATCCACAGCAGCAACCTGAGGTCGACAAATCAGAGCAGTGCCCCATATGGGAGGATGTGTTGAGAAAGTATTTAAAGGGGAAAGTGATGTGTTGGGTGCTCTGGATCCGTGGAACACATGCAGGCCATCAACACTTAAAATAGTACAACACTATTTTATTAAGCTAGAAATTGTTGAACATACTTTCACTGTGGGTTAACACGATGTTAGATTAAACTAAAGACCTATGCTTGTCCTAACCAGTCTATGCACCCAGCACATGGTGAAGACCTGTGCTGTAAGCTGTAAGCTCTGTCCTTCTGAGAGGCTGCATCCCGAATGAGCAGGAAAACTGATGCCCTCTGTCTTTATAGTGAGTGTGCTCTAACTGGTGATTGGCTGCGGTGTTGTGTGTGTTGATTGGTCCCGCTGTGTGTCCATCAGTATGTGTGTCTGCACCATGATATACTGGTGTATATTATGACATCCCCCTTTTATTAAAAAAATGTATGTTTGTGGCAATAAATAATGTGTGGTGATAATGTTCCTAACTACGTGTGGGGTGCGAAGACATATTTACAGGACCATGTACACGAGAACTAAGCTATTTACATGGGAAGGTGCCTGGTGCAGAGAAGCAGTATGCAACAAGAGTAACGAGATCAACACTATATATAAACCAGGGAAATGATCAAACAAAGCAATGAAACAATTCAGAGAGTCCATAAATTTGAAAAGTTCATAAATTTAGTCTCTGAGGTGGGCGGCAAATTCTTTTTTTTTAAATATTTTATTGAAAATTTTTGGTCAACCATCACAGTACATTGTGTATCCTTTACACAATAATATAACCGTATAAATAACAATGACCTGTTTTATAAACAAAGAATAAATAATATATAACAAAAACTAAAACTAAAACTAAATGGCAACTGCCTTGTCTCAGATAAACACTCTCCAAAAATATGATTTAACCGTCCAAAGTACAATTATTTATAGCAACGACCTATACATATTATACATATATATTAACAACCCTGAGAGTCCTTCTGGTTCCTCCCCCCCCCTCCCCCCTCCCCCCCTGGGCTGCTGCTGCTACCTTCTTCTTTTCCATTCCCTCTATCTTTCTGTGAGGTATTCGACGAACGGTTGCCACCGCCTGGTGAACCCTTGAGCCGATCCCCTTAGGACGAACTTAATCCGTTCCAGCTTTATAAACCCTGCCATGTCATTTATCCAGGTCTCCACACCCGGGGGCTTGGCTTCCTTCCACATCAACAGTATCCTGCGCCGGGCCACTAGGGACGCAAAGGCCAAAACATCGGCCTGTCTCGCCTCCTGCACTCCCGGCTCTTGTGCAACCCCAAATATAGCCAACCCCCAGCTTGGTTCGACCTGGACCGCCACTACTTTCGAAAGCACCTTTGTCACCCCTACCCAGAACCACTGTAGTGCCGGACATGACCAGAACATGTGGGTGTGATTCGCTGGGCTTCTCGAGCATCTCGCACACCTATCCTCTACCCCAAAAAATTTACTGAGCCGTGCTCCAGTCATATGCGCCCTGTGTAACACCTTAAATTGAATCAGGCTTAGCCTGGCACACGAGGACGATGAGTTTATCCTACTTAGGGCATCCGCCCACAGCCCCTCCTCAATCTCCTCCCCCAGCTCTTCTTCCCATTTCCCTTTCAGCTCATCTACCATAATCTCCCCCTCGTCCCTCATTTCCCTATATATATCTGACACCTTACCGTCCCCCACCCATGTCTTTGAGATCACTCTGTCCTGCACCTCATTCGTCGGGAGCTGCGGGAATTCCCTCACCTGTTGCCTCGCAAAAGCCCTCAGTTGCATATACCGGAATGCATTCCCTTGGGGCAACCCATATTTCTCGGTCAGCGCTCCCAGACTTGCGAACTTCCCATCCACAAACAGATCTTTCAGTTGCGTTACTCCTGCTCTGTGCCATATTCCAAATCCCCCGTCCATTCTCCCCGGGGCAAACCTATGGTTATTTCTTATCGGGGACCCCACCAAGGCTCCCGTCTTTCCCCTATGCCGTCTCCACTGTCCCCAAATTTTCAAAGTCGCCACCACCACCGGGCTTGTGGTGTATTTCTTTGGTGAGAACGGCAATGGGGCCGTCACCATAGCTTGTAGGCTAGTCCCCCTACAGGACGCCCTCTCCAATCTCTTCCACGCCACTCCCTCCTCTTCTCCCATCCACTTACTCACCATTGAAATATTGGCGGCCCAGTAGTACTCACTTAGGCTCGGTAGTGCCAGCCCCCCCTATCCCTACTACGCTGTAAGAATCCCTTCCTCACTCTCGGGGTCTTCCCGGCCCACACAAAACTCATGATACTCTTTTCGATCCTTTTGAAAAAAGCCTTTGTGATCACCACCGGGAGGCACTGAAACACAAAGAGAAATCTCGGGAGGACTACCATTTTAACCGCCTGCACCCTCCCTGCCAGTGACAGGGATACCATGTCCCATCTCTTGAAGTCCTCCTCCATTTGTTCCACCAATCGCGTTAAATTTAACCTATGCAATGTACCCCAATTCTTGGCTATCTGGATCCCCAAGTAACGAAAGTCCCTCGTTACCTTCCTCAGCGGAAAGTCCTCTATTTCTCTGCTCTGCTCCCCTGGATGCACCACAAACAACTCACTTTGCCCCATGTTCAGTTTATATCCTGAGAATTCTCCAAACTCCCGAAGTGTCCGCATTATCTCTGGCATCCCCTCCGCCGGGTCCGCTACATATAACAACAAATCATCCGCATACAGAGATACCCGGTGTTCCTCTCCTCCCCTGAGTACTCCCTTCCACTTCCTGGAACCCCTCAATGCTATTGCCAGGGGCTCAATCGCCAGTGCAAACAATATTGGGGACAGAGGACATCCCTGCCTCGTCCCTCTATGGAGCCGAAAATACGCAGACCCCCGTCCATTCGTGACCACACTCGCCACTGGGGCCCTATACAACAGCTGCACCCATCCAACATATTCATCTCCAAAACCAAATCTCCTCAGCACCTCCCACAGATAATCCCACTCCACTCTATCAAATGCTTTCTCGGCATCCATCGCCACCACTATCTCCGCTTCCCCCTCTGGTGGGGGCATCATCATTACCCCTAGCAGCCTCCGTATATTCGTGTTCAGCTGTCTCCCCTTCACAAACCCAGTTTGGTCCTCATGGACCACCCTCGGGACACAATCCTCTATCCTCATTGCCATTACCTTGGCCAGAATCTTAGCGTCTACATTTAGGAGGGAAATAGGTCTATAGGACCCGCATTGCAGCGGGTCCTTTTCCTTCTTTAGGAGAAGCGATATCGTTGCCTCAGACATAGTCGGGGGCAGCTGTCCCCTTTCCTTTGCCTCATTAAAGGTCCTCATCAGTAGCGGGGCGAGCAAGTCCACATATTTCCTGTAAAATTCAACTGGGAATCCATCCGGTCCCGGAGCCTTCCCCGCCTGCATGCTCCTAATTCCTTTCACTACTTCCTCTATTTCAATCTGTGCTCCCAGTCCCACCCTTTCCTGCTCCTCCACCTTGGGAAATTCCAGAAAGCCCATCATTCTCTCCCTCCCATCCGGGGGTTGAGCTTCATATAATTTTTTATAAAATGCCTTGAACACTCCATTCACTCTCTCCGCTCCCCGCTCCATCTCTCCTTCCTCATCCCTCACTCCCCCTATTTCCCTCGCTGCTCCCCTTTTCCTCATTGGTGTGCCAGCAACCTGCTCGCCTTCTCCCCATATTCGTACTGTACACCCTGTGCCTTCCTCCACTGTGCCTCTGCAGTACCCGTTGTCAGCAAGTCAAATTCTACGTGTAGCCTTTGCCTTTCCCTGTACAGTCCCTCCTCCGGTGCCTCCGCATATTGCCTGTCCACCCTCAGAAGTTCTTGCAGCAACCGCTCCCGTTCCCTACTCTCCTGCTTTCCTTTATTGATATCAGCTCTCCTCTAACCACTGCCTTCAGCGCCTCCCAGACCACTCCCACCTGGACCTCCCCATTATCATTGAGTTCCAAGTACTTTTCAATGCACCCCCTCACCCTTAGACACACACCCTCATCTGCCATTAGTCCCATGTCCATTCTCCAGGGTGGGCGCCCTTCTGTTTCCTCCCCTATCTCCAAGTCCACCCAATGTGGAGCGTGATCCGAAATGGCTATAGCCGGATACTCCGTTCCCCTCACCTTCGGGATCAACGCCCTTCCCAAAACAATAAAGTCTATTCGCGAATCGACTTTGTGGACATAGGAGAAAAACGAAAACTCCTTACTCCTAGGTCTGCTAAATCTCCACGGGTCTACTCCTCCCGTCTGCTCCATAAAATCTTTAAGCACCTTGGCTGCTGCCGGCCTCCTTCCAGTCCTGGACCTCGACCTGTCCAGCCCTGGTTCCAACACCGTATTGAAATCTCCCCCCATTACCAACTTTCCCACCTCTAGGTCCGGGCTGCGTCCTAGCATACGCCTCATAAAATTGGCATCATCCCAGTTCGGGGCATATACGTTTACCAAAACCACCGTCTCCCCCTGTAGTTTGCCACTCACCATCACGTATCTGCCCCCGCTATCCGCCACTATAGTCTTTGCCTCAAACATTACCCGCTTCCCCACTAATATAGCCACCCCCCTGTTTTTCGCATCTAGCCCCGAATGGAACACCTGCCCCACCCAACCTTTGCGTAGTCTCACCTGGTCTATCAGTTTCAAGTGCGTTTCCTGTAACATAACCACGTCTGCCTTAAGTTTCTTAAGGTGTGCGAGTACCCGTGCCCTCTTTATCCATACCAGCTCCCCCCTCTCCCCAGCAGCAGCAGCCCAATAGTTCCCCCCTCCCACCCACCCTCCCACCCCCCCACCCCCCCCCGCTAGATCCCCCACTAGCGTAGTTACACCCCCCATGTTGCTCCCAGAAGTCAGCAAACTCTGGCCGACCTCGGCTTCCCCCCGTGACCTCGGCTCGCACCGTGCGACGCCCCCTCCTTCCTGCTTCCCTATTCCCGCCATGATTATCATAGCGCGGGAACCGAGCCCGCGCTTCCCCCTTGGCCCCGCCCCCAATGGTCAACGCCCCATCTCCTCCACCTCCTTTCCTCCCCCCACCACCTCCTGTGGAAGAGAGAAAAGTTACCACATCGCAGGATTAATAACATAAAACTCCTCTTTCCCCCCTTTTTTACCCCCCTCCTCGCCCCCCATACTCGCCCCACCACTTTGTTTCAAACGTTCTTTTTTTTAATAACCCGCTCATTCCAATTTTTCTTCCACGATAAAAGTCCACGCCTCATCCGCCGTCTCAAAGTAGTGGTGCCTCCCTTGATATGTGACCCACCGTCTTGCCGGTTGCAGCATTCCGAATTTTATCTTCTTTTTGTGAAGCACCGCCTTGGCCCGATTAAAGCTCGCCCTCCTTATCGCCACCTCTGCACTCCAGTCTTGGTATACACGGATCACCGCGTTCTCCCACTTACTGTTCCGAGTTTTCTTTGCCCATCTAAGGACCATCTCTTTGTCCTTAAAACGGAGGAATCTCACCACTATGGCTCTAGGAATTTCTCCTGCTCTCGGTCCTCGCGCCATCACTCGGTATGCTCCCTCCACCTCCAGCGGACCCGCCGGGGCCTCCGCTCCCATTAACGAGTGCAGCATCGTGCTTACATATGCCCCGACGTCCGCTCCCTCCACACCTTCAGGAAGTCCAAGAATCCTTAGGTTGTTCCTCCTCGCGTTGTTCTCCAGCGCCTCCAGCCTTTCCACACATCGTTTATGGTGTGCCTCGTGCATCTCCGTCTTCACCACCAGGCCCTGTATGTCGTCCTCATTCTCGGCAGCCTTTGCCTTCACGACCCGAAGCTCTCGCTCCTGGGTCTTTTGCTCCTCCTTTAGCCCTTCGATCGCCTGTAATATCGGGGCCAACAGCTCCTTCTTCATTTCCTTTTTGAGTTCTTCCACGCAGCGTTTCAAAAACTCGTGTTGTTCAGTGCCCCATATTAAACTGCCACCTTCCGACGCCATCTTGGTTTTTGCTTGCCTTCCTTGTCGCTGCTCTAAAGGATCCACCGCAATCCGGCCACCTTCCTCTCCTTTTTTCATCCGTATCCAGGGGGGATTCCCTTCTGGTTCACCGCACAGTACTTTTAGCCGTTAAAATTGCCGTTGGGGCTCTTATTAAGAGCCCAAAAGTCCGTTCCACCGGGAGCTGCCGAAACGTGCGACTCAGCTGGTCATCGCCGCACCCGGAAGTCCGTGGGCGCCGAATTCTGGTTGACAGCCTCAAGGGTGGGTCGAGAGCCGCCGGTCCAGGAGCAGGCAGGACTGCGTCAAAGTCAGGGGGAGGCAGAGTGACAGTGAGTTCTGTATAGTCTGTGGCAGGGTCAACAGGAGGGCGAGGCGACACTGGAGGATCACGTGGCGAGCGTGGAACAAGACGAAGGGCGCGTCGATTGTGGCGCAGAATAGAGCCATCCGGTAGATGAACCAGGAACGAGCGGGAGGCCACCTGCTGAAGGGCAACAGCGGTTGCAGACCAGCCACCATCCGGAAGATGGTCGCGGATGTTGTCATCTGGAGGCAGAGCAGGGAGATCAGCTGCACGGGAGTCATGAGCTGCCTTGTGCTGTGCATGAGACAGCTGCATCCGGCGAAGGACCGGAACGTGGTCGAGGTCTGGGACATGGATGGACGGCGCCGTCATCCTCAGAGTGAAATTCATGAGCGACAGGCCAGTGGACAGTGGGGAGGAGCGATAGGCCAGCAAGGCAAGGTAGAAATCAGATCCAGCATCGGCAGCCTTGCATAGGAGCCGTTTGACGATATGTACTCCCTTCTCTGCTTTGCCGTTGGATTGGGGGTACAGGGGACTGGACGTCACATGGGCAAAATTGTACCGCCTGGCAAAGTTGGACCATTCTTGGCTGGCGAAGCAGGGGCCATTGTCCGACATAACCGTGAGCGGGATGCCGTGTCGAGCAAAGGTTTCTTTACATGCACGAATGACTGCAGACGAGGTGAGATCGTGCAACCGTATCACCTCTGGGTAATTCGAAAAGTAGTCCACGATCAGGACATAGTCTTTACCCAGCGCGTGGAACAGGTCGATGCCCACCTTGGTCCATGGTGACGTGACCAACTCTTGGGGCTACAGGGTCTCGCGTGGTTGGGCCGGCTGGAAGCGCTGACAGTGGGGCAGTTGAGCACTGTGTTGGCTATGTCCTCATTAATGCCAGGCCAGTACATTGCCTCTCGGGCCCATCGGCGGCACTTTTCCACGCCAAGGTGGCCCTCGTGTAGTTGTTCCAGGACAAGCTGGCGCATGCTATGCGGGATGACAATGCGGCCCAGTTTTAGAAGAACTCCGTCTACTACCGCCAGATCATCTCTGGCATTATAGAACTGAGGGCAATTGGCCCTTGAGCCACCCGTCCGTTAGGTGGCGCACGACACGTTGCAGCAAAGGGTCAGCCGCCGTCTCGCGGCAAATTTGGACGAGGCGTTCATCCGAGGCAGGTAGATTTGAGGCCGCGAATGCCACATGGGCGTCAACCTGGAAGACAAATCCTGCCGAGTCACATGGAGTGTTGACTGCCCTGGAGAGAGCGTCAGCAATGATGAGGTCCTTGCCTGGCGTGTATACCAGCTGGAAGTCGTATCACCGGAGCTTGAGAAGAATACGCTGGAGGCGAGGCGTCATATTGTTCAAGTCTTTCTGTATTATATTGACCAGCGGGCGATGGTCGGTCTCGACGGTGAATTGAGGAGGTCCGTAGACATAATCGTGAAATTTACCAACACCGGTCAGAAGGCCCAGGCACTCCTTTTCTATCTGCACGTAGCGCTGCTCCGTGGGGGTCATCGCACGTGACGCATATGCAACGGGAGCCCATGATGAGGCCTCATCATGTTGAAGGAGCACTGCCCCAATGCCGGATTGACTGGCATCGGTCGAAATTTTGGTCTCCTTTGCTAGATCAAAGAAGGCTAAGACCGGGGCCGTGGTCAGTTTTGCCTTGAGTTCCCCCCATTCACGCTCGTGGGCAGGGAGCCATTGGAAGTCTGTCGTCTTCCTGACCAGGTTCCTGAGAGCGGTGGTATGAGAGGCGATGTTGGGGATGAATTTCCCTAAAAAATTGACATGCCCAAAAATCGGAGGACCACCTTCTTGTCCTCTGGTGTTTTCATAGCTGTGATGGCAGCTACCTTGTCCGCATCCGGCTGCACACCCAATTGGGAGATGTGGTCCCCGAGGAACTTAATTTCTGTCTGAACAAAAGAGCATTTGGCCCTGTTGAGGCGGAGGCCATGCTCATGTATACGTCTGAATACGCGCTGGAGGCGACTGACATGCTCCTGCGGGGCGGTGGACCAGGTGATTGTCATCGACATTGACGCGAACACCTTCAATACCTTCCATCATTTGTTCCATAATCCTATGGAACACTTCTGATGCAGAGATGATTCCAAACGGCAACCTGTTGTAACAATATCTTCCAAAGGGGGTGTTAAACATGCAGAGTTTCCTGCTGGATTCATCGAGCTGGATTTGCCAGAATCCTTTTGAGGTGTCGAGTTTGGTAAAGAGCTTGGTGCGAGCCACCTCACATGTGAGCTCTTCGCGCTTGTGAATTGGATAATGCTCTCTCATAATATTGCGATTGAGATCCTTGGGATCAATGCAAATTCTCAATTCGCCGGAAGGCTTTTTTACACATACCATGGAACTGACCTAATCGGTCGGTTCTGTGACTTTGGAAATCACTCCTTGGTCCTGGAGGTCCTGCAGCTGCTGTTTGAGGCGGTCCTTAAGGGGTGCTGGGACCCTGCGAGGTGCGTGCAACACAGGCGTGGCATTCGGTTTTAATAAAATCCTGTAGGTGTACGGGAGCATGCCCATGCCCTCGAAGACGTTGTGGTGCTGGTTGATAATGGCGTCGAGCTGCGTCCTGAAGTCAGTGTCCTGCGTCAGCAGGAGAGAGAGAGTGAACTCTCTGAACTAGGTTCAACAGCTTGCATGCCTGTGCGCCAAGCAGGGAGGCTTTCGAGGAGGCCACGATTTCAAAAGGGAGGATGGCTTTGCGTGACCTGTGCGTCACTTCAAGTTGGCATGAGCCGCTGGCAGCAATGGCATTGCCATTATAATTTACTAGCTGGCAGGCTGATGGCAGGATGGCTGGTTTGACATGAAGGCTTTGGAGGTCAGACTGCGCAATGAGATTGGCGGAGGCACCGGAGTCCAGGCGGAATCATATTTGGGACCGGTTGACCGTAAGGGTAGCACACCACTCATCGTCCGGATCGATGCTGTATACCTGTAGAGGCTGGATTCTTTGCTTCGGGGACACCCTGTTTTTTGTAATGATACCGACTCGAAAAGTCGCCTTCGGGTCCTCGGTGTCAATATCGGGTAGCAGGTCTGAACCGGGCTCGGTGACCGTGGGTTGAATGGCCCGGACATTCCTGCGGGACTGGCTGGAGCGTCGAGAGTTGGCAGGCTGAGCTGATCTGCATAAAGCAGCATAGTGGCCAAGTTTGCCACATTGCAGGCATCGGCGGGATCTGGCAGGACATTGCCGCTTTAAACGGGCGAATCCACAGTTGCCGCACGTTGTAGCGTCAGTACGCTCGCTGCGCCACCGCGCATGCGCGTGCAGCCGTACGTGGTGCGCACCTGCGTAGGACGTTCGTCGGCGTCGGCGTTCCCCTCGTTCGGTGCACACAAACGCGGGAGTCCGCGAAAAGCGAGCGAAATGGCTGCCTTCATCCAGGCTGAGGCCCTGGTGTTGCTCGATTGCTTGGACCCGTTCTGTCTTGTGGGGACCTTGCCGCGCCGTTTCAGCCGCTTGGATGTGGGAATACTGACTAGTGGTGTGTTCATGTAGCACGCAGGTCTCGATGGCAATCGCTAGGGTGAGCTGCTTTACCTTGAGGAGCTGCTGGCGTAGGGGGTCCGACTGAACACCGAAAACGATCCGGTCGCATATCATGGAGTCGGAGGTGGACCCGTAATTACAGGACTGCGCAAGGATGTGGAGGTGGGTGAGAAAGGACTGGAAAGGTTCATCCTTACCCTGCAAACGCTGTTGGAATACATAGCGCTCAAAACTTTCATTCACCTCTATGTTGCAGTGACTGTCAAACTTAATGAGGACCGTCTTGAATTTTGATTTATCTTCACTATCAGCAAAGGTGAGAGAATTGAAAATGTGGATGACATGGTCCCCGGCCGTGGATAGGAAGAGAGCGATCTTCCTGGTGTCTGAGGCAGCTTCCCGGTCTGTGGATTCAAGGTAGAGCTGGAAGCGTTGTTTGAATATCTTCCAGTTGGCCCCTAGGTTACCGGTGATGCGGAGCGGCGGCGGGCGGACGCTGTCCATTTTGCAGGATGGCTGTACGCTGGTGGAAGGCAGATGACTTGCAGGTAGGTCTCAGAAGCTCTAACATCCCTCAACTACTGGTACCATGATGTGTTGGGCGCTCTGGATCCGTGGAACACATGCAGGCCACCAACACTTAAAATAGTACAACATGATTTATTAAGCTAGAAATTGTTGAACATACTTTCACTGTGGGTTAACACAATTTAGATTAAACTAAAGACCTATGCCTGTCCTAACCAGTCTATGCACTCAGCACCGGGCTAAATCGCTGGCTTTGAAAGCAGACCAAGGCAGGCCAGCAGCACGGTTCAATTCCTGTACCAGCCTCCCTGAACAGGCGCCGGAATGTGGCGACTAGGGGCTTTTCACAGTAACTTCATTTGAAGCCTACTTGTGACAATAAGCGATTTTCATTTAATTTCATGGTGAAGATCTGTGCTGCAAGCTGTAAGCTCTGTCCTTCTGAGATGCTGCATCCTGAATGAGCGGGAAAACTGATGTCCTCTGTCTTTATAGTGAGTGTGTTCTAACTGGTGATTGGCTGTGGTGTTGTGTGTGTTGATTGGTCTTGCTGTGTGTCCATCAGTGTGTGTGTCTGCACCATGATATACTGGTGTATATTATGACAGAAAGGATGGTCCCTTTGGTCGAATTTTTGTGCAAAGACCGAGACAGGTCCAGAAAAGATGGGACAGACTTGGTGGGAGAATCTTTGTGCGATATATAAGAAAAACGCAGCAAAGTTTAGAAAGCCAATTGCAATAGTGTGCTGCTTCGCACAGTTGCGAGGTACCGAGGAGATTGTCAAGACACTCTGCAGGCAGTTAGCAGAGAAGGAGGAAGAGAATGAGGGAAACAGTAAAAGAAAGTGAGAACATTATTGAGGAACTCCGGGAGAGGTTAGCCACTAAAGACAGGGAAATCGTCGATGTTAAACGCACCCAGCAGTCTTGCATAGTACACTTTAGCAACTTCCAAACTCAGTACGACAAGGCCTATCAAAACACACAGCTCGCAGTCTTGATAAGAGAGGAGACTGAACACCAGGTCACCCAATTAACAAATAAATGCGCCGATTTACAGGCAGCTTTAAGAGCGCTCCACTGGTCCACTAAAGAAAAAAGACAGAGCACCGTTAACCACGTTAAATGCCAGCGGAAGATAGATAAGCTCCAGTCGTTATTTTCAGTTCAGAATGGTTTTATGTGTGCCTTCGGGACACACGAGACAGATGAGGAAGAGATGGCAGATTGGAAAGAGTTAACTGAAAGCGTGCAAATGTATGTTAAAGGAACAGCACGGTAGCACAAGTGGATAGCACTGTGGCTTCACAGCGCCAGGGTCCCAGGTTCGATTCCCAGCTTGGGCCACTGTCTATGCGGAGTCTGCACGTTCTCCCCGTGTCTGAGTGGGTTTCCTCCGGATGCTCCGGTTTCCTCCCACAGTCTAAAGACGTGCAGGTTAGGTGGATTAGCCATGCTAAATTGCCCTTAGTGTCCAAAAAGGTTAGGAGGGGTTATTGGGTTACGGGGATAGGGTGGAAGTGAGGGTTTAAGTGGGTCGGTGCAGACTCGATGGGCCGAATGGCCTGTTTCTGCTCTGTATGTTCTATGTTCTATGTTCTATGAACGGAAAGTCAAAATCAGCCGCCACGCATCCCAAAAAGAAAGGCACCGGCACCACCGGCTGCACAGGGGGCACCAACCCTCACCCCTGCCCCGACACCCATGAATCCGATAACCACAGAGAGAAGGATTAGAGACCAAGCAGGCCCAGGTATCACCTACACCACCCCACTTTCGGTAACGCACTTAAGGGATGTTTGTGGTAAGATTACTCCATTTCAGCCCACCGTAGACCCACATAGCTTCTTCGAGAAGGTGCGCCAGCAAAAGGTCATGTACGGGTTAGATGAGAGGGAGGAAGTAAAATTGATTGTGATGAGTCTCAGCCAATCCGTATGGTCAGCTTTGCCAGACCCCCAAAATGTAGGAGGAGGAACCCTGGAGGAAATGAAGGCCGCAATATTAGATGCTATTGGATACAACAAAGGGGTTCCGAGGGTTTGAACAAATGCAGGCAAAAAGGGGAACATCCAACCGCCTTTGCCGGTCGCCTCTGGATACATTTCAAGGCAGTGTACGGAAATTTAAACCGCGCCCACCTAGATGAAGAAGAAACCACTAAATGGTACTTTAGTTTTGCATACCAGGGAAGCAGGTAAAAGGGCTTGCACAAACTATGATCCGGCAGATACCACACACAATGAGATTTGGGTACTTAGACGCCTATCCAGGGCATGGGAACAGTCGCTGCAGGATCAGATGGACCAAAACGAATTAGAAGCCACAATGTACCCAGTTAGAACTAGCCAGGAACCCGCATGGATAAATGAGGGCAGAAGAGAGGAACATTACCCCCGAGAACAGCACCCCAGAGCACAAGGCCCAGCCCATGCACCACGAGATTCATAGAATCATAGAATGTACAGTGCAGAAGGAGGCCATTCGGCCCATCGAGTCTGCACCAGCCCTTACAAAGAGCACCCTACTGAAGCCCACGTATCTACCCTATTCCCGTAATCCAATAACCCCACTTAACATTTTTTTTGGACACTGAGGGCAATTTAGCCTCGCCAATCCACCTAACCGCCACATATTTGGACAACGGGTACGGCTTACGGCTATATTCCGGTTCACAATCCCTCTAGATTTGCATGCAAGTCTGACGAGTTTACCTTACCCTTCCCTGTTAGTTGCACATGCGGTTTAGTGCACACTTCGAACCTGGGACCCTGGAGCTGTGAAGCAACTGTGCTAACCACTATACTACCTATTTTTTTCGCCGCTACTTCGCGTCATGTTACAATTGTGGACAAGTAGGACATTTCGCCCACGATTGCAGACAAAATCCCCCGCACAATCAATGACCCCAACAGCCCAACCCCCCATCCAGAAACAATAGGCCAGACCACAATTGCCAGCCGCGGCAGCTAGAAGGCAACGTTCGCCTCATGCATAACGTAACTGCCCGATCAGATAACCTCGCTTATAACTCCCTAGATTGACGGTGTCCAGCATCTCCAACATGGGTCTGTGATAATGTTGGAAGACCGGTAGTCACAGGCACAGTCTGGGGACAAGCAGTTGATTTTCTTTGTTACACAGGAGGATCCCAAACCACACTAAATTCCTCAAACCTGTTCCAAAAAACACCCTGGCCAACCACAGATACTATCACACTCAGTGGATTCACAGGCCACATGCAAGAGGGATTCATCACAGCCCCTATATCCATCCAAATAGGAAACGTAGCCACTACCCACCCCGTTGTTTTAGTGGACCTACCCCTGACTGCGGAACACATCCTAGGGATAGATTTCATGAACTCCCATAACCTCTCGTTCGACCCCGTAAACAAGTGTATCTGCCGAATGTCCAAGACAGCTAGACAGCTAGACCCCCCCCGCCACGCTCTCAGTAGGAGATTACGAAAACAGGATTTGCTCAGTCGGGGACTATTGGTTTAACCCTTCGGCAATTAGCACAGACGACACCATTAGACAGGTATTAGCCACACACAAAGGTGCATTTGCCCAGCACAAGTACAACTGTGGGCAGATTCCAGGTGCGATTATGATCTCAGGTCCTGACCCCAAACCGCAGAAACAGTATGGATTTCCCAGCAGGCTGAGGGTGAAATTTTAAAGGTAATTAACAGTCTGTTAAAACAAGGAGTGATTCGACCCGTAGCTTCCACTAATAATGCCCCGATTTGGCCCGCATAGAAACCAGACGGTTCATGGCGACTCACCATTGACTACTGCGAACTAAACAAAGTTACCCCTTTAACAGCCCCCATCGTTGCTACGAGTCCCACGACCATGCTTAAGCAGGGAGTGCAAGCAAAGTATTTCACCGTGTTGGATATCAGCAATGGTTTTTGGTCCATTCGACTAGATCGGGCTTGCCAGTATAAATTCACATTCACTTTTTAAGGCCAACAGTATACGTGGACGTGTCTCCCCCAAGGATTCCATAATTCCCCCTCCATTTTTCACAGACAGCTAGCTACTAGTCTCCCTAAATTCTCCCGCCCCGAATGCCTAGTTCAGTATGCAGATGACCTGCTCCTGCAAACTGATACCAGGGAAGAGCATGTGGCTCTATCGGCAGTATTACTAACCCTGCTCCAGTCCATCGGATGTAAGATAAACCCCAAAAAGGCACAGATATTGCGGGAAAATGTACTTTACTTAGGCACCATTATTACCCACGGCAAACGTGAAACGAATTGACTCCATTGTGAAATTGCCCCAGCCCCGTAATGTAAGTGCACTCTATGTTATTCTCTAAGTCTGAATAAAGATTGTAGACTTCCAGTTAACACAAATACTTTATTCAGTGGGTTTGTTCTGTTTCCAGAGCTTAACTAGATATAATACAGTCAAGAGGTATGACCAGTGAAGCTAAGGTAAGCTGCCTATGCTGAGCTGTCTCTGTTGCTGTTGCACATTAGCCCTGTACTTCTGAAAGAGGCTGATCCTGCATTGCAAAATTGAACCCACTCTCATACACAGTAGAGACCCACCTCTTGATTGCGATAATACACATAGTCGACCTCACACTCCGACTCCGTAAATGGAAGGCAAAAGCCTCCCTCCCCCCCCCCCCCCATATACACAGTTCAAGCCCCCTTCTTTGGAATTCAATAAAACTGTTATAAGAATGTTAAACTTACAATCAACTGTAACAACTGCTGCCAAAACGGGCCATTTGTGCCTCTGTACTAACAAAATAGGATAAGAAGGAATGTGGTGCTGCTGTTTTAAAACTTTATGTTGTAAATAAGTTTGTTATGTAGAAGCAGCGGCATGAGTGTAGTTTAGAAAGTTTTGTTAAGTTAAAATGTTTTGTACAAATCCAATTTTAGGAATGAAATAGCTATTAGTAGCGAATTGGTTTAATGAATGTGTGTAATGATGAATTAGGTAAGGTTGTGCAATAACTTTAGGACAGAGCAGAGTAGGACCTTTATTGACCTAAAGGGTGACCAAACCAACAAGACAGATATGATCCACCACGCTTCGCGCTCAGGATCAAGAGGACAAAATTTAGCATTCTAAAATGGCCACCTGCAAAGGACCATGGGAAATGTGGTCAACTTGGACACAGCCAAATACACAGCCTCTGTGTATTGTGCAAAGAAGCCAGACCTGACAGAAACTTGCACCCATTAAAAGTCAATCACCATTTCCCCCAGGACAATAGAACTGGAATTAAGGAACAACAACAGCAGCAGACTAACCGGTGCCACTTCCCCTTATTTGGAAAGGCCTACGTGGCTGGGACAATGATAGCTAGGACCCGCCCAGCCACCGAGATATCTGCCCCCTAATTGGCCAGGATCAATGAGGGTGATCGAAGCCCTATCGATCCATTGGATCTGGAGTTAGGACCGCCCAAAAGGGCGCGAAAGAGAAGAAGGATAAGAAGCCCTGCGCACGAGGCATCGGCCTCTTTTGGACCAGCCTGTGTGCGACCAATTGCAGCATATCTTCTATGATTCTATAGATGGTTACATGGGTAAGATGGGTATAGAGGGTTATGGGCCAAGTGCGGGCAACTGGGACTAGCTTAATGGTAAAAACTGGGCGGCATGGACTGGTTGGGCCGAAGGGCCTGTTTCCATGCTGTAAACTTCTATGATTCTATGATTCTATGATTCTATGATATCAACCAGCCAAGTTCAAGAACCCACGATCGCTACTGGAAGGACGAGCCCAGCCGAGACGGACCTGACGACTTCCAACCGACCCACGTGGACACAGATAAAGGCTTATCTCCCGCACAGAGCCGGTCACCCCGAAGATAAGTAACGGTCATCTTAGTTATTAGGTTTAGTTTAGTGTGTAGCCGCGTGAATCATTGCAGATAGAAATAAGTCTTGTGTTTGTTAATAAACTGTCTTTTGAACTAATATACGTTTGTGTGGTCATTCGGTCAATATAAGAAACAGCTTGTGGTTCACATAGAAATAAAGAAGTCAACAAATCTCATGGCCCGGCATATCCCCCACTGTACCAGTGGCACACCAGATGCTCACACTCGTCAGTGCATCATCAGAGGTGCAGCCCAACTACGGGGAAAGCCCAATCAAAGCAAACGTGCATTGTGGCCTTTGGCACCTTCCCTGGCACACGGTCCCTCTCAGGGCAGACGCCTCACCAGTGACACTATCAGCTAGCCCACCCCTCAGGATCACCGGCTGTCTCCAAGCCCACATCCATCCGGTCAGATTGTCACAACATGTGAGTCGCGCCCAGGACCCATATCACACTGCAGCTACACGGCCAGCAAATGCATAATTCCCTCACTCACCCCCACTGTCGTACCTGAGCACATGGTGGCACAAAGTCACCTTCTCAACCGCACAAACAAGTGCCACCCTGTTTGCCGGATAACTCATGGCCCACCCAGTGAGGAAACCCACAGTAGACCCCGTTGGGGGAAACAGGTCAGGGGCCACAGAGTCTATTGCTGACACAGATTGCGGCAGCCACTGGTACCTCTGTTGACAGGGATGGGTGGTGAGGATAGAGGCTCCCCACATCATAGACCTGGTGCCACTCACTGATGGGGACAGAGGTGTAGGGCGGACGGCAACATATCGGGGGGACCGGCTGAGGGGTGGGGGTTGGGGGGGGGGGGGGGGGGAAATGTGTTGAGTGTGGCGCAGAAGTACAACTCAGGGTCATCATGTAACCTGTTGGCATTGGATGGTCAGTGGAATCATGATCTTGCTAACATGTCTTCTCTTTTCCCCCACGCAGAGAATGAATTTTGAAGTAGAGCTAGCTATGCTTGCTATCCATCTAGCTGCAGTTGTATTTGCAGATGCACCGAGGATGGAGGAGAGGGCAAGCTCAGGGAGTACCCTGCACAGGGGCCAACCGGTGAGGCTCAAGTGGCAGACGCTCAATAGGCTGAGGGGGAGATACAATGGAGGCGCTGCGCCAGGGCATGTGTATACCATTGGCGCCTGTCCTTGGAGCTGCTGAACTGCGTGTGCCGCCAAAGACTTTGGCTAGCCAGCAAGACCATGTACCACTTGTGCCAGATGGTAGTGCACCTGGCACCACGTAGATTTGGAGGAGGACACCTGTACACAGTGGCCGTTAAGGTGTTGGTTGCCCTGAACATTTGTGCCTCTGGGTCTTTCCCGGGCTTAAGCAGGAACCTGTGCGGGCTCTCCCAAACATCCGCACAGGGGTACATCCACCATGTGATGGATACCCTAAGCACCCGGGTATTCATAGAATTTACAGTGCAGAAGAAGGCCATTCGGCCCATTGACTCTGCACCGGCTCTTGGAAAGAGCACCCTACTTAAGCCCATGCCTCCACCTTTCCCCATAACCCAGTAACCCCACCTCATCTTTTTGGACACCAAGGGGCAATTTAGCATGACCAATCCACCTAATCTGCACATCTTTGGACTGTGGGAGGAAACCGGAGCACCTGGAGGAAACCCACGCACACACGGGGAGAACATACAGACTCCGCACAGACAGTGACCCAGTCGGGAATCGAACCTGGGACTCTGGAGCTGTGTAGCAACTGTGCTAACCACTGTGCTAACATCCTACCTAAATTGCAGCAGCATGGTAGCACAAAACTGGGCTACCGTGCAGCCCAGTATTGGACTCTATAACTTTCAATCTGGACCAGCAAAATTGTCTTGCATTCTCCAAGTCCAGGGGGTAATCTATGGCATGCCTGTCCCCCTACGAGAACCAGCTTCTCAGGAGATGCACTTCATCAATAGGAACAGGTTCCACTCCCTAAATGGGAAGTTGGTGTGTGACCACCAGCTGCACATCATGCATGTCTGTGCCCAATACGCAAGCAGCATGCACGACGCATACATCTTGGCCCATCCTGAGGTTCCTGGCACTGTTCTGATGCTTCCTTGGGTGAGAGGTTGGCTATTGAAAGACAAGGGGACCCGCTGAGGTAATCGCTAATGACATCTGGCCAGAGTCCCCACATTGACACGGAGACCCATTAGAACGATGCCCATGGAGCAACCAGGAGCATCATTAAGCGGTGCATCGGCATTCTGAAGATGTGTTTCCGATGCCTGGAACCCTCTGGTGGGGCTCTTTAATATAGTCCCACAAGGCTTTCGAACATCGTGCTAGTCTGCTGCGTCCTGTGCAACATTGCACAGCTGAGGGGTGACATACTGGAGGAGGAGGAAGAACGCCAGGCCTCATCTGATGAGGAGGATGAGGAGGGTGTCCAGCAAGAACCAGGCATGGAGCCTGGGCTGGCAGGGCAGGCCGGCAAACATGTGATCCAGGGCTGCCGCACATGGGACATCTTCATCTCCTCCTGATTTGCCAACTAAGAGGCCTGGCCATTGGCGGCTCCGCCACCTTGACCCACATCGCCGCTACCCCGACCCTTCCAAATGGAAACCTCTTCCCCATAACCGCTCAACCTTTCCCTCTGCCTCCTCCCTTTGTCCACCTTCCCCTGTGCCTCCTCCCTTCATCCACCTTCCTTGTCCCTCAGCCCTTCACACCACCTTCCCTGTCCCTTGACCCTACACTCCATCCCACTTCCCCAGCTCCCCATTCCCCCTCAGAGGTCCTACCAGCATCACCACAGAGTGTTGGCCCTGGGTATGGCAGTATCATCGGGTCTTGTCTACGGGACGACTTGCTGTAAAATGAGCTCTGGTGCACCTCATCATTTGACAAAGTCTGTCTCCTGCCTTTAGGATCACATTCCATTGTCCACTCTGCTTGTGTGCTGGCTATTCCAACTCACGGGCCAATATATCCTTTGGGGGAGTTGGGTGTGGCGCAGGTCCATGGATTGTGAGCGGTTACGGCTCACTCACTGTGCAAGCTGTCATACATGACTTCTGACTCCATCCCTGCCACCTCTTGCTGAGGATGACCCCAGGTGGGATGTTCAAGTATCATGGGGGCCCTTCCCTTCCCCATTCTCCAGCCTCCACCCTCCCACCCACAGACCAAGCAACACCCCCCCACCATCACAAACATCCCCCAAACATCCCACACACCCCACCCAGCACACCGTCTACACCCAGCCCCAGTCCATCCGTAACACCCTTCTTACAGAGGTTAGAGGCAGGTCGGAATATTGGGGAAAAAGTGTTTACTGGTGCCTATATTCATTGTTGAGCTCTGACCCCTACCTCAAGCCTATGTACCACACCCTGTGCCAATTTAAGTGGTGTCTAACTTTCTAATTTTACATTCCCTACTGCTCCTTCTAGGTGTGACCCGAGACAGCTCTTCAGACGTGGAGGCAGCCTGCTGCATGTCTCACCCTCTGACTTTTGACTGTCGTCCTCTGGAGCGCCTGGACCTGGATGGGCCCGACCAACATTCAGGTGTCTCAAGTGCCACCTTGTTATGCACGCTGCCCATCAGATGCGCCAGTGCCAGCTGGGGGGGATTCGGAAGTGCTGAAATGTTCCAGCACCACCTTTGCTGGAGGCACCGGCATGGGGCCCTTCACCTCCTCCTCTCTTGGGGCGCTCATGTTGACTTCTTTATTTCTATGTGAACCACAAGCTGTTTATTATATAGACCGAATGCCCACACAACCAGTAAAGTAGTTCAAAAGACAGTTTATTAACAAACACACTTGTTTTATATGCAATGATTCATGTGGCTACACTCTAAACTAAACCTAATAACTAAGATGACCTTTACTTAACTACGGGGTGACCGGCTCTTTGCGGGAGATAAGGCCTTTATCTGTGTCCACGTGAGTCGATGGGAAGTCATCAGCTTCGTCTCAGCTGGGCTCGTCCTTCAGGTAGCGATCGCGGGTCCTTGAACTTGGCTGGTTGATATGCTGCAATTGGTCGCACACAGGCCAGTCTAAAAGTGGCCGATCCCTAGTGTGCAGGGCTTCTTATCCTTCTTCTCTTTCGTGCCCTTTTGGGAGGTCCTAACTCCAGATCCAATGGATTGATAGGGTTTTGATCACCCTCATTGATCCTGGCCAATGAAGGAGCGGATACCTCAGTGACTGGGCTGGTCCTAGCTATCATTGTCCCAGGCACGTAGGCCTTTCCAAATAGGGGGAAGTGGCGCCGGTTAGTCTGCTCCTGTTGTAACTCCTTGATTCGAATTCTATTGTCCTGGGGGAAATGGTGAAATGGTGATTGAGTTTTAATGGGTGTAAGTTTTGGTCAGGTCTGGCTTCTTTGCACAATACACAGAGGCTGTGTACTTGTCTGTGTCCCAGTTGACCACAATTCCCATTGTCCTTTGCAGGTGGCCATTTTAGATGATGACATTCCATCCTCTTGATCCTGAACGCGAAGCGTGGTGGATCACAGTATTTGATCCCATATCTGTCTTGTTGATTTGGTCACCCTTTCGGTCAGTAAAGGTCCTACTCTGCTCTGTCCTAATGCCATTGCACAATCTTACCTAATTCATTATTACATACATTCATTAAATCAATTCACTACTAATGGCTATTTCATTTCTAAAATTGGATTCACATAAACATGTTAACTTAAATTCATATAAAACAGTTGGTTTCTAGTTAAACTTTCTAAACTACACTCATGCTGCTGCTTCTACATAAAGAACTTATTTACAACATAACATTTTAAAACAGCAGCTCCACATTCCTTCTTATCCTATTTCATTAGTACAGAGGCACAAATGGCACATTTTAGCAGCGGTTGTTACAGTTGATTGTAAGTTATACATTCTTATAACAGCTTTATTGAATTCCAAAGAAGGGGCTTGAACTGTGTATATGGGGGGAGGGAGGTTTTTGCCTTCCATTTACGGAGTCGGAGTGTGAGGATGACTATGTGTATTATCGCAATCAGGAGGAGGGCCTTGGTGTTTCGTGCTCGGAGTCCGGCAAGTCCAGCGATTATCCATGTGAAGACGATGTGTCCTGGATTCAACCTGCAGTGTGTCTGTTCTCCGTGTAATCCTAGGGAATCAAGCATAGTGTCATGTCATTAACGTCAGTTAATATCTGTGTGTATTAGTCTTTCTCTCTTAGTTCCAATTACCCTTTATGATTGTCACCATGTGTGCCTCCCCCATTTTGTGTTAAAACATTTTGAGAGGTACTAATCCAAGTGCCGCAATGCAATCGTTCAAGTGTCTCACAGCTTGTGTGGTCGATGCTAGGAGTGGGCGGATGCTTTCTTCGACCAGTCTCCATCTTTACTGACAACCATGGGAGGTTGAGGCTTCGCTTAACCAGCCGAATTTTAGGGCGGCGAGTTTCATAAAGTTTCGTCCCAGGGGCTCAGAGGTAGCAGCAGTGATCAACAGCCATTGTGTTTTTAAGTGTAAATAGCATTTGGAAGCTACCCGAAGGTATCTAAAGGAAAGTGAAAGAAGTAAGGGTTTAGACTGTGGAGCGAAAGGAAGATTCAAGACCTGCCCAGGTCATTGTAGCGTGTAGTAAACCATTCCAGGGAGCATGAAGGGAACATGAGGTGCGTGTGGGCTGCTGCGGGATAAGAATGGGGTCCCCGGGTAGGGCGGCGGTCAGTGCCGTTCACTACCCGAGCTTGACTTGTCCGGATAATTCTGGGGCCCTCAGGTAGGGCAGGGATTTGTGCCGTTACTCCCTACCTGGGTGACCGAAATGAGCGGAACGAATTTGTAGTCATGTGAGATCCAACAGGCATACATTTAAAGGCCATTGTTCAGTAGACCGCATCTTATTTTATGTTTCTGTGAGAAGAGTAACTATGACTGTATAAAGAAATCGGGTGTCAGGCCGACAATTAAAACCATGTATTGAAAAGGAAGATAAGGTAGAAAAGAAGAAGACGGGCAGACTGCATCAGAAATTTGGACACCTTAATTCTTAGCTGGTGTCCGTTTCTCAACATCTGGACACCTCAGATATTTGCGTGCATCAATTCTGTTAAATCATTGCCCAAGAGGGGCTCATTGCTTTCTTCTCCTGGTTGCCAGACTCGTGTCTGCAGATTTCGGGCATTAGTCGCATAGGCGTGCGGATGGTCTGATTCGTCATGTCTTACCTGCCTGCAGGAATTGTCACGGTGCCAAGGAGGGGTTTCGGGGTAGTGGCGTGATGGAGGGTAGTCGGGAACTGGTGAACTGGAAGTGGAAGCAGTGTTGCTGGGAGTGGGCAGAGGATTAGTCCGTGGGTGGGGACGGTCATTGAAGGGGTTGAAGAAATTCAAGACGTCGTTCCGGGGGCTAGGGTAGCTGATGGCGGAGAGATCACTGATCCTGGCCAATTAAGGGGTGGATACCTCGGTGGCTGGGTGGGTCCTAGCTGTCATTGTCCCAGGCACGTAGGCCTTTCCAAATAAGGGGAAGTGGTGCCGGTTAGTCTGCTACTGTTGCTGTTCCTTGATTCAAACTCTATTGTCCTGGGGGAAATGGTGATTGACTTGTAATGGGTGCAAGTTTCGGTCAGGTCTGGCTTCTTTGCACAATACAGAGAGGCTGTGTATTTGTCTGTGTCCCAGTGACCACAATTCCCATGGTCCTTTGCAGGTGGCCATTTTAGATGCTACACTCAGCTACTCCATGGATGGAGGTGAGGCCGGAGTGAGTTCCAGAGGCTTCAACGTCACCTGGTGCTGCCAGTCCTGGAGTCTCGCTCTCGTCTGAGCCATGGTCTCAATGCCCTCAACTATGGATCACTGGGACTGGGACATGCCCCTCAGTGAGTGAGACACGTCCCCCACTGCATCGGTCATATATATCCCTCACTGCCTCGGTCATGTCCCTCTGGCACTGGACAATATCCCTCTGAGATTGTGCCATGTCCCTCTGCGCCTCTGACATGTCCCTCAGTCTGGGCCCAATGCTATCGACACCCTCATCCATGGCCCTTTGCAAGTGGGCTAAGTACTGAAAGCCGCAGCAATGTCCATATGGGCCTGGTACATGTCTGTCTATGACTGGGCTCCCCTGTCCTGAGCCTCAGCCGTTGAGCGCACAGTGGACCTCAAGTCTTGGATGTCTTGAACCATGGGCCTGACTTCTTGCCCCAAGGCCTCCATTGCAGACGCCCCCTGCTCAGTGTTGACTTGGGTACCCCGTACTGTCGGCAAAACACCAGTGCCTGAAGGCAGTTGGACCCCCCCCCACTCATGCAAATCCTGGTTCTATGTCTGCATCTCCACCAATGATGGGAAGCAGAACACCTGTCCAGACTGCAGCTGCTTACTGGGATCGGGCAACCCTCCAATCGCTCGCTTCCTTAAGACTCCCTACCTCCACCTGATGCACTGCAGCATGCGTGTAGTGCACACTCGAAGGTGATCCAGGAGCCTCTTCACTAAAATGCCCTACTGAGGTGATAGACTCTGCAATGGTGAAGGGTGCTGGTGACAGCAGTGACAACAAGAAGTTAGTGTCTTCCCCGGACTGGTGCTCCAGGATGTGCTGCCGATGCAAGGGGGGGGATGTCCCAGCCTCGTCTGATGGTGGTCCTGCAAGACAAAGGACAAGAGACATGGTGAGACCTTGGGAAGGAGTGGTCTGTGGGAGAGTGGGGACATTATTTTCGATTGGGATCTCACTTGGTTGCTGCATGCCAACCTCCCCTTCTGATACTGCCCTTTCTTCAGCCTCGCCCGGCAGCTCCATTGCCCTTTGCTCCATGGGTGTTCGTACTCGCAGGTCTCAGATATCCCCTCCAGTTTTTGGTGCTCTCTGCAATTATGGGCCACTTTGTCCTAGAAGACACAAAAAGGACATGGGGCGGGATTCTCCCCTACCCAGCGGGGCAGGGGGTTCCGGCGGGGGGGTGTAATGGAGTGGCCGGAACCACTCCGGCGTCGGGCTGCCCCAAAGGTGCGGAATTCTCCACACCTTTAGGGGCCAAGCCCTCACCTTGAGGGGCTAGGCCCGCGCCGGAGTGGTTCCTGCTCTGCCGGCTGGCGGGAAAGGCCTTTGGCGCCACACCAGCCGCCGCCGAAAGGTCTTCACATGCGCGGGAGCGCCACCGGCCGCTCACGGCATCCCCGCACATGCGCAGGGGAGGGGGTCGCTTCCACCTTCGCCATAGTGAAGACCATGGCGAAGGCGGAAGAAAAAGAGTGCCCCCACGGCACAGGCACGCCCGCTGATCGGTGGGCCCCGATCGCGGGCCAGGCCACCGTGGGGGCATCCCCCGGGGTCAGATCGCCCCGCGCCTTCCCCCCAGGACCTGGAGCCCGCCCGCGCCTCCTGCTCCTGCCGTTCAAAAGGTGGTTGAATCCATGCTGGCGGGACAGGGTTGACAGCGGCGGGACTTTGGCTCATCGCGGGCCAGAGAATCGCCGGGGGTGGGCCCGCCGACCGTTGCGGCGCGATTCCCACCTCCGCCGATTCTCTGGTGGCGGAGAATTTGGGACATGGCGGGGGCGGGATTCACGCCAGTCCCCGGCGATTCTCCGACCCGGCGGGGGGTCGGGGAATCGCGCCCCCAGTGTGACAATGGTGCGAGTTCTACAGGGGTGTGTGGGTCTGTGGTTGGTGGCATATGTGTGCAAGGCATCTAACCAATGAGGACAATACAGGTGTTGGGGTTTGGTGGAGTGTGGGATGTAAGGGAGATGCAGGCAGGTGGCTTTTGATTGGCCTCTAGTGGGTGGGATTATGATGTGAGGAGTGAGGGACATAAGTGATGCCAGGGGCATAGAGGTGGTGACACAAGCCAGCTGGGCCCCAGTCCTAGTGAGTCCTGGCAAGACTAATCGCCTCTGCCACCTCTGTGACATTATGTGAAATGTTCAGAATATCACGGGTTAATGTCATATCATAATTAACCACTAGATGGAGCTAGATGCAGAATTCAACCCTCCCTTGAAGTTGATGGGTTTATGGAAGACTGAGAGGTCAACACATCCAAACAACAAGCTGATCAGTTTTAACTTAGACTGTAGTGTTACAATTAAAATGGCCAAGCCACCTCACCTGAATGACCTGTGGTTTCATCTGTATTGTTTGCCTTTGTCTCAGAGATTTGGCTGAGAAATGCTTTTGTTCTCAATACACTTTTTTTTGTTTTTAAATGATTGGCTCATGGGATGTGTTGTAATCTAGGTATGTAATTTTAGGATTATTCCCTGTGCCACGTGCCAGTGAGGCTAGAAATAGGAGGATAGTGCAGCTAAACGCATGGCTAAACTGGTGGTGTAGGAGGGAGGGTTTCAGATTTCTGGACCATTGGGATCTTTTCCGGGACACAGATGCCTGTACAAGAAGGACGGGTTGCATCTAAACTGGAGGGGCACCAATATCCTGGCTGGGAGGTTTGCTAGAGTCACTCGGGAGGATTTAAACTAGTATGGCAGGGGGGTGGGAACCAGAGCGTTAGCGGAGAAAGTGTAATAATTGATGGGGAAATAGAGAACAAAAATAAGAGAACAACATCGCCCTCAGGCAGAGCAAAAAAGGCGACAAGTGTGAGAAGGGGGGTGGTCAATGCAGGACTGAGGGCGTGGTACCTAAATGCACGCAGTGTACTGAACAAGGTAAATGATCTTGTTGCGCACACTGAAATTGGCAGGTACGATGTTGTGGGCATTACGGAGACGTGGCTGCAAGGAGATCGGGGCTGGGATCTAAATATACAAGGATATGTGTCTTATCGAAAGGACAGGCATACGGGCAAAGGGGGCGGGGTTGCACTGTTAGTAAGGAATGAAGTTAAATCAATAGCAAGGAGTGATATAGGATCAGAAGGCATAGAATCTCTTTGGGTAGAGTTGAAGAATTGAAGAATCGCAAAGGTAAAAAGATCCTGATGGGAGTCATGTACAGGCCTCCGGGCAGTAGTCAGGAGGTGGGCAGAATATAAATCAGAATATAGTGTTCAATTCTGGTCGCCACACTACCAGAAGGATGTGGAGGCTTTAGAGAGGGTGCAGAAGAGATTTACCAGGATGTTGCCTGGTATGAAGGGCATTAGCTATGAGGAGCGGTTGAATAAACTCGGTTTGTTCTCATTGGAATGACGGAGGTTGAGGGGCAACCTGATAGAGGTCTACAAAATTATGAGGGGCATAGACAGAGTGGATAGTCAGAGGCTTTTCCCCAGGGTAGAGGGGTCAATTACTAGGGGGCATAGATTTAAGGTGCGAGGGCAAGTTTTAGAGTAGATGTACGAGGCAAGTTTTTTACACAGATGGTAGTGGGTGCCTGGAACTCGCTACCGGAGGAGGTGGTGGAAGCAGGGGCGATAGTGACATTTAAGGGGCATCTTGACAAATACATGAATAGGATGGGAATAGAGGGATACGGACCCAGGAAGTGTAGAAGATTGTAGTTTAGTCGGGCAGCATGGTCGGCACGGGCATGGAGGGCCGAAGGGCCTGTTCCTGTGCTGTACTTTTCTTTGTTCTTTGTTCAGGAGATAGAAAGGGCACGTAAAAAAGGCAATATTACAATAATCATGGGGGACTTCAATATGTAGGTGGACTGGGAAAATCAGGTTGGTAGTGGATCCCAAGGAAAGGAATTTGTGGAATGTCTAAGAGATGTTTTTTTGGAGCAGCTTGTGACAGAGCCTACTAGGAACAGATAATTCTGGATTTGTTGATGTTTAATGAGGCAGACTTGATTAGGGATCTTAAGGTGAAGGAACCCTTAGGGAGCAGTGACCACAATATGATAGAATTTACCATGCAGTTTGAGAGGGAGAAGCTGCAATCAGATGTAACGGTATTACAATTAAATAAGGGTAACGACAAAGACATGAGGGAGGAGCTGACCAGAGTTGATTGGAAAAGGAGCCTAGCAGGGAAGACAGTGGAACAACAACGGCAGGGGTTTTTGTGAGTTATTCGGGAGGCACAACATAAATTCATCCCAAGGAAGAGGAAACATGCTGAACGAGGACAAGGCTTCCATGGCTGACGAATGAAGTCAAGGACAGCATAAAAGTAAAAGAAAAAGCATACACAATGGCGAGGATTAGTGGGAAGCCAGAGGATTGGGTATCATTTAAAAGCGAGCAAAGGACAACGAAATAAACAATAAGGGGGGAGAAGATGAAATATGAGTGTAAGCTAGCTAGTAATATAAAAGAAGATAGGAAGAGTTTCTTTCAATATATAAAAGGTAAGAGAGAGGCAAAAATAGACATTGGACCATTGGAAAATGTGGCTGGAGAAGTAATAATAGGAAACAAAGAAATGGCAGAGGAATTAAATAGTTACTTTGCATCAGAATTCACGGTGGAAGACATCAGTGGGATGCCAGAGCTCCAGGGGAATCAGGGGGCAGAGGTGAGTGCAGTGACTATTACTAAGGAGAAGGTTCTGGGGTAGCTGAAAGGTCTTAAGGTGGATAAATCACCTGGGTCGGATGGAGCACACCCCAGGGTTCTAAAACAGATAGCTTAGGAGATTGCGGAGACATTGGTGGTGGTCTTTCAGGAATCACTGGAGGCAGAGAGGGTCCCAGAGGACTGGAAAGTGGCTCATGTAACACCGCTGTTTAAGAAGGGAAGGAGGCAGAAGACAGGAAATTATAGGACGGTTAGCCTGACTTTGGTCATTGATAAAATTTTAGAGTGCATTATTAAAGATGAGATCACGGAGTACTTGGGGGTACATGATAAATAGGACTGAGTCAGCACAACTTCGTCCAGGGAATGGCATGCCTGACAAATCTGTTAGAGTTGTTTGAGGAGGTAACAAGGAAGTTACACAAAGGAAAACCAGTGGACGTGATTTATTTAGATTCCCAGAAGGCCTTTGGCAAGGTGCTGCATAGGAGACTATGAAATAAGTTAACAGTCAGTATTGTTAAGGGTATGATCCTGGCATGGATAGAGGATTGGCTAGTGACTGAGAGCAGAGATGAGGGATAAAGGAGTATTTTTCAGAACGGCAGCCAGTGACTAGTGGTGTGCCTCAGGGATCGGTGCTGGGACCACAACTTTTCACAATATACATTAATGATCTGGAAGAAGGAACTGAAGGCGCTGTTGCTAAGTTTGCAGATGATACAAAGATCTGTAGAGGGACAGGTAGTATTGTGGAAGCAGGTGGGCTGCATAAGGACTTGGACAGACTAAGAGAGTGGGCAAAGAAGTGGCAGATGGAATACAATGTGGAAAAGTGTGAAGTTATGCACTTTGGAAGGAGAAATGGAGGCATAGACTATTTTCTAAATGGGGAGATGTTTAGGAAATCAGAAGCACAAAGGGAGTCCTTGTTCCCGATTCTCATAAGGTTGATGTGCAGGTTCAGTCGGCAGTTAAAAGGCAAATACAATGTTAGCATTCATGTCGATGTCCCCGGCGATTCTCCGACCCGGCGGGGGGTCGGAGAATCGCGCCCCTGGTGTGACAATGGTGCAAGTTCTACAGGGGTGTGTGGGTCTGTGGTTGGTGGCATATGTGTGCAAGGCACAGAACCAATGAGGACAATACAGGTGTTGGGGTTTGGTGGAGTGTGGGATGTAAGGGAGATGCAGGCAGGTGGCTTTTGATTGGCCTCTAGGGGGTGGGATTGTGATGTGAGGAGTGAGGGACAGGAGTGATGCCAGGGGCATAGAGGTGGTGACACAAGCCAGCTGGGCCCCAGTCCTGGTGAGTCCTGGCAAGACAACCGCCTCTGCCACCTCTGTGACATTATGTGAAATGTTCAGAATATCAAGGGTTAATGTCATATCATAATTAACCACTAGATGGAGCTAGATGCAGAACTATATAAAGCACTGACTCACAGGTTTCTGGGAGAAGGCTGGAGAGGAGCAGTGAGAGAGTGGAGAGTAGTTATAGATAGAGTGTAGAGACTCGTGTTAGAAGAGTGTACATTGTAGATTTCTAGATTATTGTTTACTGTAGGAGTAAGTGGTCGAGCTTTAATAGTGTAAATAAAAGTTAGCTTCATTAATGAATTTAGCTTCTGTGGTCTTGGTGAACACTACGACATCCATACTGATAACAGAATCACAAAGAACACCACATGGTACCAGGCGTGTGCTCCTAAAAGCAGTGAGTTTAGCTTCTAAGAAGAAAAGAAGAACAATCACCCCGCTACACAGATCTCGGAGTCAGCACCAAGCTACTGATCGTAAAATGGAAGGTCTGAAAAAGCCAGACCACTTCAGGACGACCGGTAAGCTAAGTCTAAACTGGAAAAATTTCAAACAGCAATTTGAAGATTTTTTATCTGCCTCCGCGTTCGAATCAGCTCCTGATCATCGAAAAATCATGCTCTTCCTCATTTTGGCTGGACCACAGACATTTGAATTATTTAATTCATTTGAATTCGCAGACAGTGAGTATAAGAAAAAATTTGAACGGTCATGGACAAATTTGATGTTCATTGCAAAGCGCAAGTGAATGAAGTGTACGAGCGCTACATGTTCAGAAAATTCTGCAGCTAAAAGGAGAATCGATAGATTTATTTATAACTGATTTAAGACTGAGAGCGCAGTCCTGTAATTTTTCCTCCCTTGCGGATTCGATGTTGCGGGATTAAATAGTGTTTGGTATATATGATGAGCGATTGCGAGAAAGGTTACTAAGAAGACCGATTTTGCCGTGAGAAGAAGCCATAAATCTTTGCAAGGCACAAACGAATATGCAGAGTTCAGGGCTAAAGAAAAAGGCGCGCACTCGTGAAACGTGGCCGACCCCATTAACTCTGTGGCACAGTTCAGAAGACAGCACATCACTGATGGTGGCCATTTTGAAAGTGACATCACCAGTGTGATGATGTACACATGCCATGGCCACGCCCACTATAGAAAATATTGTCCTGCAAAAAGAAAAAAATGCTCACGATGCAGCAAGTTCAATCATTTTGCCTCACAATGTCGTTTTAGTTCAGCGATACCGGCCAAATAATGATTCCTCTAAGTTTACTCTGCAGGGTAACTTCATGGTAGAAGCGATAACCAGAGTTAATGCACTGGACACTGATGATAGAACAATGTTTCAACTCCCCGATTTAATGAAAGACTGGACTGTAATATTATTTTTTTTGTTTTTTAATTTAGAGTATCCAATAATTTCTTTCCAATTAAGGAGCAATTTAGCATGGCCAAGCCACCTAACCTACACATCTTTGGGTTGTGGGGGTGAGACCCATGCAGACACGAGGAGAATGTACAAACTCCACACGGATAGTGACCCAGGGCCGGGATTCGAACCACTGTACCATGTGCCACCCTATAACACTTAATATTAATGGGTCTGATGTTCCATTCAAGCTGGAGACGGGTGCACATGCAAATTTAATCACAGAGACAGATCTAAAACAAGTGAACAAGATTCCAAGAATCAAATTGTAGGTTGACAGACTACAATGGGAACACAATAGTGAAGAAGGGTTCCTGCGGCCTCAAAGTAAAGAATAATGACATCTGTATGCCATTGGAATTTGAAATTGTGGATGATATGAAGTCATCACTAATTAGGATAGATGCATGTATAAAATTGAATTTGGTACAAAGAATACACTCAGCCAGAAATTTAAATGGCTCTCTCAACGATAGAGTTGAGGAAATATTGAGCAACTTCAAGCATGTCTTTAGTGGAATGGGCACCTTACCATTCACATACAGCATTAAACTCAAAAATGATGCTAAGCCAGTGATACATGTGCCCAGAAGAGTGCCAGCGCCATTAAGACACCATCTCAAGGACGAGTTAGATAGAATGCAACAATGCGATATCATATCGAAGCTGACTGAGCCGACTGACTGGGTATGCTCTATGGTGTGTGTGTGTAAACAAAATGGGGACTTAAGAGTATGTATTGATCCGAAAGATTTAAATAATAATATAAGAAGAGAACACTATCCCATACCTAAAAGAGAAGAGATAACCGCAACAATGGAGCATGCCAAGTATTTCACAAAATTGGATGCTTCCAAGGGATTCTGGCAATTATGTCTGGACAATAGAAGCAGAAAATTGTGTATCTTTAACACTCCCTTTGGCTGATATTGTTTTAACCGATTACCTTTCGGCATAATATCAACTTCAGAGATCTTCCATCGTGCGATGGAGACTATAATTGAAGGAATACCTGGTGTTTGTGTGTATGTAGATGATGCGATAATATGGTCCAACACTCCGGAAGAACACTGTGAAAGGCTTATGAAAGTCCTAACAAGAGTTCATTCCTATGGTTTAAAGCTGAACAGAGAAAAGTGCCAATCTGGCATCCAGAAACTAAAATTTCTTGGAGACGTCATATCAAAAGAAGGTGTAGAACCAGATCAAGCTAAGATTCATGTCATTGGTCAGATGCCAATACCACAGGCTATGGATGCTGGTGTAGTTAGTTTTATGGGCAAGTTTATTCCCAATCTGACCGGCAGAACAACAGCTTAAAGAAATCTGATTAAAAAGAAGGTTGAATTTCTGCGGACACCTCAGCATGCAGCTGAATGGCAATACATGAAATCGTCACTAACTACAGCTCCGGTCTTAGCATTTTTTGATTCCACGAAGGAAACAAAAATATCCACGGATGCCAGTCAGAATGGCATTGGTGCAGTTTTGGTACAGAAAGCAGAACATAATCTATGGAAACCAGTTGCATATGAGTCTTGTGCTATGACTCCGATGGATCAGAGATATGCACAGATAGAGGAAGAATGCTTAGGTCTGTTAACGGGCATAAGCAAGTTTCATTACTATGTGTATGGCCTATCGCACATCACTGTGGAAACAGATCATTGTCCTCTGGTCAACATAATAAAGAAAGATCTCAATGACATGTCGCCGAGACTTCCGTGTATGATGATGAAACTACGTAGATAGAACTTCACGATAGTCTATACCCCGTGCAAAGAACTAGTTGTAGCAGATGCATTGTCCAGAGCTACGAGTTACAATGATGAGAAAGCATCAGAAGTAGTATTCAATGTGGAAGCACATGCCTTATGCAAAGCTAAGTTTAATACAGGATCAAATTGAAAATGACACAATACTTCAACAGGTGATCAAAAACCTAAGAGAAGGATGGCCTAATGGCAGTTGCAACACTTTTCAAAGAATCAAGGATGACCTGACTGTTGTAGATGGATTCCTGTTGAAAGGAGGCAGAATTGTCATACCGTCCTGCCTCCGAAGAAGTATTCTGGAAAAGATACATGAAGGGCATCAAGGGATAGAGAAGTGTTGAAGTCGTGCCAGACAGTCAGTATGTTGGCCAGGCATCAAAAGAGATGTTGACAACTACGTGCAAGCGTGTAGTGTCTGTCAAACACATCAACCATCCCAGTGCAAAGAAACCTTTGTAGCAAGTGAGATTGTCACAAACCCATGGTCAAAGGTTGAGATGGACCTGTTCTATTTCAGAGGGAATGATTATTTAATAATCATTGATTACTATTCCAATTATCCTGTAGTCATAACATGATCAGATCTGACTGCTCACTCAGTCATAAGAGCGCCGAAGTCTGTGTTTGCTCGACATGGCATTCCATTAAAAGTCGTGACAGATATTGGACCCTGTTTCAGTAGTTGGGAATGGTTGTCATTTCCAGAAGGATACAACTTCCAACACATCACTTCTAGTCCATTATATCCCCAATTCAATGGGAAAGCCGAGAACGGAGTCGGAATAGTAAAACAACTGTTTAAAAAGGCATTTAATGATAAAAAGGATGTTTTGCTATCGCTGTTAAATTACAGAGCTACTCTTTGTCATCAGGATTGTCACCTGCCCAGATGCTCATGGGAAGGAAGACATTGCCTGTCATAACAATTCCAAACATGAATGAGCAGTTAATACATGAAAAAATAAAGTAACAGCAATGCAAGCAAAAAGCATACTATGGCAGGTATGCAAAACAATTACCGTCACTAAATTAAGGAGATGTCGTCCGGATACAAAATCCAGAGAGTGGTTGGTCAGACATTGCAAATGAGCTTGCACCACTGTAGAAGCCAGCTATTTTCTATAGGTAAAAGTGATAGGTAAAAGATAGCTATTTAGCTTTAAGCCCCTAGTCTATTAAATACCATTTTAAAACTCACTCATAACCTCAGGTCATTTCAAAACACATATTCAGCATGCAAAACATAGCTGCAAACAGAACACAGAACAGCAGAATTCCTATGCAGCTAACAAATACATTTGCAATATAAAGTAACCCAAGGACAAGGCAAGCTCGATGGCAACATGACCATTGTCCTAGCAAGCAAGTTAATGTGATAAGGAAGCCGAATCGCATTCCATAGCTCATGCAAGAATACATTATAGGTTAATGTTGCCTATTAATGACAGACGGCTGAGCGTCGAATCACACTTATTTGATTCTAACCCAAATCAATTAGGATTACATCGGGGTATAGCTAGATGGCTAAAGTCTGATATGATTTAGTATAACTGTGTTGGATCGTACGGCCATTTCTTACTTCATGAATCATCTATACTTTGATCTGACTTACTCGCTGTCTTTCTATCTTTCATATTTCATTTTCTGACTTTGAGCTTTTGAAGTTATTGCAAGCTGTTTGCCATTAGCAAGAAAGTCATTTCTGGTATTACTTGAAAGTTGAATTGTCTACAAGATTGTTTCTATTGAGTCCTTTGCTAGCTGGACTTATTAGAGAATATGACTTCAAATGATTCTCAATTGTAATCAATAGAGACAAATAAAATAGATTCTTATTTGCACCTGAGAAGTTTTAACTCAAATTTCTACTGAGTTTTAGTGTTCGCAAGTGCCACTAGATCCGCATGGTAGATCTCACAACCACAATCATATGTGGTACAAACTGCAGCTCGACTGATGTTTCGTAGAAATCGACGAGCATCATTAAAATTAAAGAATTTGCTGCAGTTTCCAGAGCCAACTATAACAAACCCAGACACTATGTTTTGTAACATTGACTTACCAACAGCGTTATTATCGAATCGACATAAGGAACAGACAAGAGACAATTCCAATGACACTGCAAGGCATTGAGAAGGTCAAAAAGGACAAGAAAACCACCTTATCAACTAAAATTGTAAAACACTAAGGACTGCAACTCTGTAATTGCAATTATGATATGTAATATAACATCATGCATGCACTATATGTGGCGCAGTTGTAGCACTGCAGTCTCACGGCGCCGAGGTCCCAGGTTCGATCCCGGCTGTGGGTTACTGTCCGTGTGGAGTTTGCACATTCTCCCCATGTTTGCGTGGGTTTCGCCCCCACAACCCAAAGATGTGCAAGGTAGGTGGATTGAACAGCCTAAATTGCCCTTAATTGGAAAAAATGAATTGGGTACTCTAAATTTATATATTTTTAAAAATGCATGAACTATATGAACGCATTCTCGACAATGTATGTAAAAAAAATTAGAGAATTTCAAACATTTTTCTCAAAGAAAGGCAGATGTGACAATCTCTGAAATGTTCAGAATACAAAGGGTTAATGTCAGAACATAATTAACCGCTCGATGGAGCTAGATGCAGAACTATATAAAGCACTGACTCACAGGCTTCTGGGTGAAGGCTGGAGAGGAGCAGTGAGGGAGTGTAGAGTACAGTTATAGATAGAGTGGAGAGACTGGTGTTAGTGCAGTGTAAATTGTAGATTACTAGATTATTGTTTACTATAGGAGTAAGTAGTCGAGCTTTAATAAGTAGTGTAAATAAAAGTTACCTTTGTCAATGAACTTAGCTTTGGTGGTCTTTGTGAACACTACGACATCCATCCTGATAACAGAATCACAAAAAACATCACAACCTCCCCTCCCAAGCCCTGTTTACAATGGCGGGCAGGAATCTCCTGCCCGCCCTGGAGAACACCCTGGGAAATAGGGTTGTCCCGCCTCTCCTCCACTGCATCCAGCATGCGATGGTGCTCTGACTCAGAAAATCTGGGGGCAGTTCTCCTCTGAGTCACATTCTTGACTGGAATGAGAGTTTGTGGAGTGGAATGCTTATAAGCAGCCCCAGCGCCAATTCCAGCCCAGCGAATAAAACATCAGTGGGAATGGGAATTGCTCTAGATTCACGTGGGCAGAGGGCTGGCCCATTGCATTTCCTGACTTGCTTCACAAATAGTACGGCCAACGGGAACGCGAACCACATGCAATTCAATCCCAAGCGGAGAATCCTGTCCATCTATGTTAACATTTTATATTACACTTCCTTTCACAAGAGATTTGAGATTGGTTGGGCCTTTATTATCTGCAGTTTAGAAGAATGTTAAGTGATCCTATTGAAAAATAGAAAATTTATGGAGGGCTTAACCGGGTGCATGCTGAAAGGCTGTTTCCCCAAGCTGGAAAGTTTAAAACTAAGGCTCATAGCCTCAGGATAGTCAGCGTGGCCTTGTCTAAGGAAGATGATGCCTTACAAATTTGATTGAATTTTCTGGGAGGTAACTAGATGTGTAGATGAGGGTAGTGCAGTTGATGTAGTCTACATGGACTTCAGTAAGGCTTTTGACAAGTTCTCGCAGGGGAGACTGATGAAAAAGGTAAGAGTCCATGGGATCCAGGCAATTGGCAAATTGGATCCAAAATTGGCTTAGTGACATGAGGTAGAGGGTGATTGTCGAAGGTTGTTTTTGTGACTGGAATCTGAGTCCGTAGGGACCGTTACTGGGTCCGTTGCTATTTACAATGGACATTAATGACAGGACATGAATGTAGGAGATCTGGTCAGTAGGTTTGCAGATAGAATTTCTTTGGTGCAGAACGAGGCCATTCGACCCATCGGGTCTGCACCGACCCTCTGAAAGAGCACCCTACATAGGTCCACTCCCCACCCTATCTCCATAGTCTAGTAACCCCATCTAACCTGCACATCCTTGGACACTAAGGGGCAATTTAGCATGGCCAATCCACCTAACCTGCACATCTTTGGACTGTGGGAGGAAACCAGAGCACCCGGAGGAAACCCACGCAGACATGGGGAGAGACACAAAAATTGTTGGTGTGGTAAATTATGAGGAGGGAAGTCTTAGATTACAGGACGATATAGATGGGTTGGTTAGAAGGGCAGAACATTGGCAAATGGAATTTAACCCTGAAAAGTGTACGGTAATGCATTTTGGGAGGACTAACAAGCCAAGGGAATATACAATGAATGGTCGGATCCTAGGAAGTACAGAAGATCAGAGAGTCCTTGGTATGCATGTCCATAGATCCCTGAACACAGCAGGACAGGTACATAAGGTGGTTAAGAAGACATATGCGATACTGCCTTTATTAACCGAGGCATAGAATATAACAGCAGGGAGGTTATGATGGAGCTGCATAAAATGCTGGTTAGGCCACAGCTAGAGTACTGTGTGCTGTTCGGTCGCCATATTATATGAAGGAAATGATTGCATTAGTGAGGATGCGGAGGAGATTCACCAGGATGTTGCCTGGGCTGGAGCGTTTCAGCTATCGAGCGAGATTGGATAGGCTAAGGTTGTTTTCCTTGGAGCAGAAAAGGCTGAGGGGGGACCTGAATGAGGTGTATAAAATTATTAGGGGCATAAATAGGCTGGATAGGAAGGAACATTTCCCCTTAGCGGAGGGGTAAATAACCAGGGAGCATAAACTTAAGGTTTGCACTGAGTGCTGAATTTGGTGCTATAGTGAGAGTTTGGTGACTGAGGGAGTATAAGGGTTCATTTTTATCTAAAGTCTAGTCTTTTTTTTTATTTAGTTAATTTATTTAAAAGAAGAAGGTGAATTTTCAATCAGCTTTAAACAAAGGTTCTACTTGTCGGTACTTGCAGCTGGAGCTTGTTAATTAGTTAATTGGATTAGGCCAGTTTTCAGAGGTTAGATTCACAGTATAAAAGTAATCCAGCTACAGTGCAGACTTTGTTTGCACTGAGTGCTGAATTTGGTGCATTTGAGTGCTATAGTGAGAGTTTGGTGACTGAGGGAGTGCTGAATTTGGTGCATTTGAGTGCTATAGTGAGAGTTTGGTGACTGAGGGAGTGCTGAATTTGGTGCATTTGAGTGCTATAGTGAGAGTTTGGTGACTGAGGGAGTGCTGAATTTGGTGCATTTGAGTGCTATAGTGAGAGTTTGATGACTGAGGGAGTGCTGAATTTGGGTGCATTTGAGTGCTATAGTGAGAGTTTGGTGACTGAGGGAGTGCTGAATTTGGTGCATTTGAGTGCTGTAGTGAGAGTTTGGTGACTGAGGGAGTGCTGAATTTGGGTGCATTTGAGTGCTATAGTGAGAGTTTGGTGACTGAGGGAGTTAGGTGAGGAGGGAGTAAGGTGCTCCTTTCATTTCATTTCCGCAAAGAGCGAGAAGGGAGTTTACAGAGAGTGCAGCTGACTGGGAGCAGAGTCGGAGGGCGGAGGTCCAGTTGGTCCACAGGGCAGCTATATTCTGAAAGGTAAGAGGGGATGGAGGCTAGGGCAGTTACATGCTCTTCCTGTAGGATGTGGGTGGTGAGGGATACCATCGATGTCCCCGCTGACTATATCTGCGGGAAGTGCACCCAACTCCAGCTCCTCAGAGACCGTGTTAGGGAACTGGAGCTGGATGAACTTCGGATCATCTGGGAGGCAGAGGGGGTTATAGAGAAGAGTTACAGGGAGGTAACCACACCCAAGGTACAGGACAAGAGTAGCTGGGTTACAGTCAGGGGAAAGAAAACAAACAGGCAGACAGTGCAGGGATCCCTCGTGGCCGGTCCCCTTCAAAACAAGTATACCGTTTTGGATGCAGTTGGGGGGGATGACCTACCGGGGGAAGGCCCTAGCGGCCAGGTCTGGCTCTGGGGCTCAGAAGGGAAGGGGGGAGAATAGAAAAGCAATAGTAAGATTCAATGGTTAGGGGAATAGATAGGAGATTCTGTGGTCGGGAGCGAGACTCCCGGAAGGTATGTTGCCTCCCGGGTGCCAGGGCCAGGGATATCTCGGATCGTGTCTTCAGGATCCTTAAGGGGGAGGGGGAGCAGCCAGAAGTCGTGGTGCACATTGGTACCAACGACGTAGGTAGCAAAAGGGGTGTGGAGGTAATAAACGAGTTTAGGAAGTTAGGCTGGAAGTTAAAAGCCAGGACAGACAGAGTTGTCATCTCTGGTTTGTTGCTGGTGCCACGTTACAGCGAGGCTAGGAATAGGGAGAGAGTGCAGTTGAACACGTGGCTGCAGGAATGGTGTAGGAGGGAGGGTTTCAGGTATTTGGATAATTGGAGCGTATTCTGGGGAAGGTGGGACCTGTACAAGCAGGACGGTTTGCATCTAAACCAGAGGGGCACCAATATCCTGGGAGGGATGATTTCTAGTCCTCTTCGGGAGGGTTTAAACTAATTTGGCAGGGGAATGGGAACCGGATTTGTAGTCCAGCAACTAAGGTAGCCGATATTCAGGACGCCAAAGCGTGTAGTGAGGCAGTGGGGAAGGGAATACTGACAAAGGAGAGTACTTGTAGGCATGGAGATGGGTTGAAGTGTGTATATTTCAACGCAAGAAGCATCAGGAATAAGGTGGTAAGAATTAAGGCATGGATCGGTACTTGGGACTACGATGTGGTGGCCATTACGGAAACTTGAATAGAAGAGGGGCCAAAATGGTTGTTGGAGGTTCCTGGTTATAGATGTTTCAATAAGATTAGGGAGGGTGGTAAAAGAGGTGGGGGTGGCATTGTTAATTAGAGATTAGCTACAGAAAGGCAGTTCGAGGAGGATCTGCCTACTGAGGTAGTATGGATTGAAGACAGAAATAGAAAAGGAGCAGTTACCTTGTTGGGAGTTTTCTATAGGCCCCCCAATAGTAGCAGAGATGTGGAGGAACAGATTGGGAAACAGATCTTGGAAAGGTGCAGAAGTCACAGGGTAGTAGTCATGGGTGACTTCAACTTCCCAAACATTGAGTGGAAACTCTTTAGATCAAATAGTTTGGATGGGGTGGTGTTTTTGCAGTGTGTCCAGGAAGCTTTTCTAACACAGTATGTAGATTGTCCGACCAGAGGGGAGGCCATATTGGATTTGGTACTTGGTAATGAACCAGGGCAAATGGTAGATTTGTTAGTGGGGGAGCATTTTGGAGATAGTGACCACAATTCTGTGACTTTCACTTTAGTAATGGAGAGGGATAGGTGCGTGCAACAGGGCAAGGTTTACAATTGGAGGAAGGGAAAATACGATGTTGTCAGACAAGAATTGAAGTGCATAAGTTGGGAACGTAGGCTGTCAGGGAAGGACACAAGTGAAATGTGGAACTTGTTCAAGGAACACGTACTACGTGTCCTTGATATGTATGTCCCTGTCAGGCAGGGAAGAGATGGTCGAGTGAGGGAACCATGGTTGACAAGAGAGGTTGAATGTCTTGTTAAGAGGAAGAAGGAGGCTTATGTAAGGCTGAGGAAACAAGGTTCAGACAGGGCGCTGGAGGGATACAAGATAGCCAGGAGGGAACTGAAGAAAGGGATTCGGAGAGCTAAGAGAGGGCATGAAAAATCTTTGGCGGATCAAGGAAAACCCCAAGGCCTTTTACACATATGTGAGAAATATGAGAATGACTAGAGCGAGGGTAGGTCCGATCAAGGACAGTAGCGGGAGATTGTGTATTGAGTCTGAAGAGATAGGAGAGGTCTTGAATGAATACTTTTCTTCAGTATTTACAAATGAGAGGGGCCATATTGTTGGAGAGGAGAGTGTGAAACAGACTGGTAAGCTCGAGGAAATACTTGTTAGGAAGGAAGATGTGTTGGGCATTTTGAAAAACTTGAGGATAGACAAGTCCCCCGAGCCTGACGGGATATATCCAAGGATTCTATGGGAAGCAAGAGATGAAATTGCAGAGCCGTTGGCAATGATCTTTTCGTCCTCACTGTCAACAGGGGTGGTACCAGGGGATTGGAGAGTGGCGAATGTCGTGCCCCTGTTCAAAAAAGGGAATAGGGATAGCCCTGGGAATTACAGGCCAGTTAGCCTTACTTCGGTGGTAGGCAAAGTCATGGAAAGGGTACTGAAGGATAGGATTTCTGAGCATCTGGAAAGACACTGCTTGGTTAGGGATAGTCAGCATGGATTTTTGAGGGGTAGGTCTTGCCTTACAAGTCTTGTTGAATTCTTTGAGGAGGTGATCAAGCATGTGGATGAAGGTAAAGCAGTGGATGTAGTGTACATGGATTTTAGCAAGGCATTTGATAAGGTTCCCCATGGTGGGCTTATGCACAAAGTAAGGAGGCATGGGATGGTGGTAAATTTGGCCAGTTGGATAACGAACTGGCTAACCAATAGAAATCAAAGAGTGGTGGTAGATGGCAAATATTCAGCCTGGAGCCCAGTTACCAGTGGCGTACCGCAGGGATCAGTTCTGGGTCCTCTGCTGCTTGTGATTTTCATTAATGACTTGGATGAGGGAGTTGAAGGGTGGGTCAGTAAATTTGCAGATGATACGAAGATTGGTGGAGTTGTGGATAGTGAGGAGGGCTGTTGGCAGCTGCAAAGAGACATAGATAGGATGCAGAGCTGGGCTGAGAAGTGGCAGATGGAGTTTAACCCTGAAAAGTGTAAGGTTGTCCATTTTGGAAGGACAAATATGAATGCGGAATACAGGGTTAACGGTAGGGTTCTTGGCAATGTGGAGGAGCAGAGAGATCTTGGGGTCTGTGTTCATAGATCTTTTAAAGTTGCCACTCAATGGATAGAGCTGTGAAGAAGGCCTATGGTGTGCTAGCGTTCATTAACAGAGGAATTGAATTTAAGAGCAGCTGTACAAAACCTTGGTCAGGCCACATTTGGAGTATTGTGTGCAGTTCTAGTCGCCTCATTTTAGGAAGGATGTGGAAGCTTTGGAAAAGGTGCAAAGGAGATTTACCAGGATGTTGCCTGGAATGGAGAGTAGGTCTTACGAGGAAAGGTTAAGGGTGCTAGGCCTTTTCTCGGGGGGTGGGGGGGGGGGGTGGCAGCGCCCTTCCCCCCCGTCACGCTCCCAACCCTGGCAGGTCACCCCCCCACCCCAGCCAGCTTGGCCAGTGTCAGGACCGGCAGCCCACGGTCTCGTCTCTCCATGTCCTACCTCGTCTCTCTCTCCCTCATCAGCCACAGTGTCTGTTTCTCGATTTTTAAAAGCACAAGTGAACCTCGCCCTTGGGAACTCACCCCAGTGGAGATGGAGAATCTCGGAGGCCCCAGGGAATACTGGATGACGTCCGCGAATGAGATGCCATCGGTGTTTACTCTACGCATGGAGTGGAACACGTTGACGCCTCTGTTGAGACACCGGAGGATTGTGATTTGGCGTGAAACCGGCGCCCGCCACGATTTCGACATCAAAAATGATTCTCTGCCCAATTGCGTTTCCCGATCCCGGCATCAGCCGCGGAGAATCCTGCCCAGGGTTATAGACTCACAATATATGTCAAGGGGCATGGGGACAGCAGGGGAGGATGATGTTGATGTAGAGGATCAACCATGATCATATTGAATGGAAGAGCAGACTCAAAGGGCCGAATGGCCTATTCCAGCTCCTCTTTTCTATGTTTCTATGTTTTTACTTGACCCCTTGAGCCTGCTCTACCATTCAATAAGAGTGAGTTCTCCCAGTGAGACAGAGAAGACAGCCAGCAGTGAGGCAGCAAAGAGTGAGTTTGGGAATTTGAATCGAGGTGGGAATTCACAGCTGGGTGGGGAGGAAGTGCTTTTTGTGACTGGTAAGTAGTGTTTCTGTTTTCTGTTTCTTTTCATTGGTATATTTATTTTTTTTTTTCTTCATTGTTTACTTATTTATTTAAATTTTTTCTGGGGAAATTGAAATTGTTGAAGTTAACCAAAGGTTTGAGACATGGCAGGAGATCTCAGACCCGTGTCATGCTCCTCGTGTGCGATGTGGGAGCTTAGGGACACGTCCACTGTCCCTGGCTCCTTCACGTGCATGAAGTGTGTCCAGTTGCAGCTCCTGTTAGACCGCTTGACGGCTCTGGAGCTGCGGATGGACTCACTTTGGAGCGTCCGCGATGCTGAGGACGTCGTGGATAGCACGTTTAGCGAGTTGGTCACACCGCAGGTGAAAGGTACTGAGGGAGATAGTAAATGGGTGACCAAAAGACAGAGCAAGAGTAGGAAGGCAGTGCAGGTGTCCTCTGCGGTCATCTCCCTGCAAAACAGATATACCGCTTTGGATACTGTTGAGGGAGATGGCTCACCAGGGGAAGGCAGCAGCAGCCAGGTTCATGGCACCGTGGCTGGCTCTGCTGCGCAGCTGGGCAGGAAGGAGAATGGCAGGGCTATACTGATAGGGGACTCAATTGTAAGGGGAATAGACAGGCGGTTCTGCGGACGCAATCGAGACTCCAGGATGGTATGTTGCCTCCCTGGTGCAAGGGTCAAGGATGTCTCGGAGCGGCTGCAGGACATTCTGGGGGGGGGAGGGTGAACAGCCAGCTGTCGTGGTGCACATAGGCACCAACGATATAGGTAAAAAACGGAACGAGGTCCTACAAGCTGAATTTAGGGAGCTAGGAGTTAAACTAAAAAGTAGGACCTCAAAGGTAGTAATCTCAGGATTGCTACCAGTGCCACGAGCTAGTCAGAGTAGGAATGTCAGGATAGAGAGGATGAATACGTGGCTCGAGAGATGGTGCAAGAGGGAGGGATTCAAATTCCTGGGACATTGGAACCGATTCTGGGGGAGGTGGGACCAGTACAAACCGGACGGTCTGCATCTGGGCAGGACTGGAACCGATGTCCTAGGGGGGGTGTTTGCTAGAGCTGTTGGGGAGAGTTTAAACTAATGTGGCAGGGGGATGGGAACCGATGCAGGAAGTTGGAAGGTAGTAAAACAGGGACAGAAATAAAAGGCAGTAAGGGGGAAAGTGTAAGGCAGAGAAGCCATAGTCAAAAATCAAAAAGGGCGACAGTACAAGGTACAGTGACTGAGGGGAGCTCAGTGAATAGGACCAGGAATACTAAAAGAAATAAAACGGGAAGTGAAAATATTAATGGTAAGCGACGCAGCAGGTTGTTACAGGAAGATATGGGTTCGACGACAAGGAAAATTAGGAGAAAGGTTAAGAGGAAATATAACTTAGGAGAGGTTACTGATCGAGGTGTTAAGATTAAGAACAGAGGTAAAAAAGCCAACATAAGTGTACTTTACCTGAATGCTCGTAGTATTCGGAATAAGGTAAATGAGTTGATGGCGCAAATCATCGTGAATGACTATGATTTAGTGGCCATTACTGAAACATGGTTAAAGGATGGTCACGACTGGGAGTTAAATATCCGAGGGTATCAAACTTTTCGGAAGGACAGAGTGGATGGTAAGGGAGGTGGTGTAGCTCTGTTATTTAAGGATGACATCTGGGCAACAGTAAGGGATGACATCGGTGCTATGGAGGATAAGGTTGAATCCATTTGGGTGGAAATCAGGAATAGTAAGGCGAAAAAGTCACTGATAGGAGTAATCTATAGGCCACCAAATAGTAACATTATGGTGGGGCAAGCAATAAACAAAGAAATAACAGATGCATGTAGAAATGGTACAGCAGTTATCATGGGGGATTTTAATCTACATGTTGATTGGTTTAACCAGGTCGGTCAAGGCAGCCTTGAGGAGGAGTTTATAGAATGTATCCGCGATAGTTTCCTCGAACAGTATGTAATGGAACCTACGAGGGAACAAGCGGTCCTAGATCTGGTCCTGTGTAATGAGACAGGATTGATTCAGGATCTCATAGTTAGGGATCCTCTCGGAAGGAGCGATCACAATATGGTGGAATTTAAAATACAGGTGGAGGGTGAGAAGGTAAAATCAAGCACGAGTGTTTTGTGCTTAAACAAAGGAGATTACAATGGGATGAGAGAAGAACTAGCTGAGGTAGACTGGGAGCAAAGACTTTATGGTGAAACAGTTGAGGAACAGTGGAGAACCTTCCAAGTGATTTTTCACAGTGCCCAGCAAAGGTTTATACCAACAAAAAGGAAGGACGGTAAAAAGAGGGAAAATCGACCGTGGATATCTAAGGAAATAAGGGAGAGTATCAAATTGAAGGAAAAAACATACAAAGTAGCAAAGATCAGTGGGAGACTAGAGGACTGGGAAATCTTTAGGGGGCAACAGAAAGCTACTAAAAAAGCTATAAAGAAGAGTAAGATAGATTATGAGAGTAAACTTGCTCAGAATATAAAAACAGATAGTAAAAGTTTCTACAAATACATAAAACAAAAAAGAGTGGCTAAGGTAAATATTGGTCCTTTAGAGGATGAGAAGGGAGATTTAATAATGGGAGATGAGGAAATGGCTGAGGAACTGAACAGGTTTTTTGGGTCGGTCTTCACAGTGGAAGACACAAATAACATGCCAGTGACTGATGGAAATGAGGCTATGACAGGTGAGGACCTTGAGAGGATTGATATCACCAAGGAGGTAGTGATGGGCAAGCTAATGGGGCTAAAGGTAGACAAGTCTCCTGGCCCTGATGGAATGCATCCCAGAGTGCTAAAAGAGATGGCTAGGGAAATTGCAAATGCACTCGTGATAATTTACCAAAATTCACTAGACTCTGGGGTGGTCCCGGCGGATTGGAAATTAGCAAACGTGACACCACTGTTTAAAAAAGGAGGTAGGCAGAAAGTGGGTAATTATAGGCCAGTGAGCTTAACTTCGGTAGTAGGGAAGATGCTGGAATCTGTCATCAAGGAAGAAATAGCGAGGCATCTGGATGGAAATTGTCCCATTGGACAGACGCAGCATGGGTTCATAAAGGGCAGGTCGTGCCTAACTAATTTAGTGGAATTTTTTGAGGACATTAACAGTGCGGTAGATAACGGGGAGCCAATGGATGTGGTATATCTGGATTTCCAGAAAGCCTTTGACAAGGTGCCACACAAAAGGTTGTTGCATAAGATAAAGATGCATGGCATTAAGGGGAAAGTAGTAGCATGGATCGAGGATTGGTTAATTAATAGAAAGCAAAGAGTGGGGATTAATGGGTGTTTCTCTGGTTGGCAATCAGTAGCCAGTGGTGTCCCTCAGGGATCAGTGTTGGGCCCACAACTATTCACAATTTACATAGATGATTTGGAGTTGGGGACCAAGGGCAATGTGTCCAAGTTTGCAGACGACACTAAGATAAGTGGTAAAGCAAAAAGTGCAGAGGATACTGGAAGTCTGCAGAGGGATTTGGATAGGCTAAGTGAATGGGCTAGGGTCTGGCAGATGGAATACAATGTTGACAAATGTGAGGTTATCCATTTTGGTAGGAATAACAGCAAAAGGGATTATTATTTAAATGATAAAATATTAAAACATGCTGCTGTGCAGAGAGACCTGGGTGTGCTAGTGCATGAGTCGCAGAAAGTTGGTTTTCAGGTGCAACAGGTGATTAAGAAGGCAAATGGAATTTTGTCCTTCATTGCTAGAGGGATGGAGTTTAAGACTAGGGAGGTTATGCTGCAATTGTATAAGGTGTTAGTGAGGCCACACCTGGAGTATTGTGTTCAGTTTTGGTCTCCTTACTTGAGAAAGGACGTACTGGCACTGGAGGGTGTGCAGAGGAGATGCACTAGGTTAATCCCAGAGCTGAAGGGGTTGGATTACAAGGAGAGGTTGAGTAGACTGGGACTGTACTCGTTGGAATTTAGAAGGATGAGGGGGGATCTTATAGAAACATATAAGATTATGAAGGAAATAGATAGGATAGATGGGGGCAGGTTGTTTCCACTGGCGGGTGAAAGCAGAACTAGGGGGCATAGCCTCAAAATAAGGGGAAGTAGATTTAGGACTGAGTTTAGGAGGAACTTCTTCACCCAAAGGGTTGTGAATCTATGGAATTCCTTGCCCAGTAAAGCAGTAGAGGCTCCTTCATTAAATGTTTTTAAGATAAAGATAGATAGTTTTTTGAAGAATAAAGGGATTAAGGGTTATGGGGTTCGGGCCGGAAAGTGGAGCTGAGTCCACAAAAGATCAGCCATGATCTCATTGAATGGTGGAGCAGACTCGAGGGGCCAGATGTCCTACTCCTGCTCCTAGTTCTTATGTTCTTATGTTCTTGAGATCATTGCTGATCTGCTTGTGATCTCAGCCACACATTAATGGCAAAACCTAATAACCTTTCACCCCCTTGTTCATCGCTCTACTTTGAAAATACTCAGACTCTGCTTCCACAGCTTTTGAGGAAGAGACTTCCAGAGACTCACGATCCCCTGACAGAAAATGAGTTCTCCTCATCTCTGTCTTCAAAGAACAACCCTTTGGGCAGGATTCACTCTCCCTCCAGCCCCGTTTTCCGGCACGGCGCGCACCCACCGGCAGCGGGATTCCCCGTTTCCCACAGTTTGTTTCAGAGACTAAGTGCTGACGCCGGGACTGAATTGGTGGACTCCGTTCCCGGAGCAATTCGGGATCCGTTAATGGCGAGCACCGGTGCCAGGTGGAACACACGCGATTCCAACGAAAAATGGTGTTGGATTCGCCGGGCTTGGATTGACACTTGAGAGGCTGACAAATTGCAGCCGCATGATAGTACTCCGCTCCCCATGCACACATACTCATCCCACTCCTGGGCTGCATGCGTCCGGCTGTCTAATACTGTGCGGTTTCTGTGCCCCCCAGGATAAACCGGCACATAACCGCCGAGAGAGAGAAAAGGCTGGAGGGGGATCGCAGGAACTGCAGCACCTCACCGCAGCGGAGCAGCGGCCACTGGACCTGGTTAGTGGACCTGGAGAGAGGGCAGTCGCCGAGGTGAAGGTCGGCTTTGGGCGAGCAAGTGAGACCTTGCTGAGTTGCAGTTCCCCATACCATGTGTGCCACTATCCCTCCACCCCCCTCCACCACCACTCACCACCCCCCAATAACACTCTCCACCCACCCCTGACCATTTCCCCTGGCACTCTGCCCTCTGCAGCCCTGGCCCCGTCAGTGCGTGGCATCGCCAGCTGTCAGGAGAACCTTTGGCTGGCACTACCTATGCCAGTGGTATGCTCCACGGCCATCCGGCACTCTCCTGTAGGGACTACTGTGGGCATTATGCTTGGGTGGGCCGTGTGTTGTATGACCTCCACACGAAGATAATGCACCTGTGTGCACGCTTCCCGGGACATCTGCATGACAGCTACATCCTGGGGCAGTCGGGCCACCCCAGGATGGCCAGTTGGTTCCTGGGGGATAAGGGGTACCTGCTAAGGACCTGGCTCATGACACCAGTATGGAGGCCGGAGACCTTTGTGGAGACCCGATACAACGAGGCCCATGCAGCCACCCGGACTGCCATTGAAGGGTATATCGGACTCCTCAAGTTGCGGTTCCGATGCCTCGACCGCTCTGGTGGTGCATTCCACTACACCGCCCGGAGGGTTGCCCACTTTGTGGTGGTCTGCTGTGCCCTCCACAACCTGGCACAGCAGCAGGACGACGTTCTAAAGGTGGAGGGGAGAAACATGTAGCCACCTCCGAGGAAGAGAACGAGGAGGCACCGGACCAGGGGAGCTGGAGGATGGCCCCACTGCCCCGATGGTGCTGACCCCCCCGCTTACTCTCTTTACTCCCCTTCCATACCAAATACGCCCCCACCCCCCGCACCCCCGTGCCCTCTCAGTGATCCTCCACCTGCTTAGCCTTCCGTGCTCCACCACTACATCTCGGTGTGTCCCCAGGATGCATTTCAGAGGTGGAGTCAGCCTGCTGCTTACCGCATCCCGTGGCCTTTGATGCCCCTGTTGGGCATCCTCTGGAGGCTCTGGGGCTGCAGGAACTTGGCGCACTTGCCAGCAGCACAAGCCCCGCCTGTTCCGGGTGCTGACTCTGAGATGCGCCATTGTCAGTGGGGTGGGTCTCAGGGAGCGGCTGGCTGCCATCGCCACGTGGAGCCACAATGCATAGAGTGGCTCCGCATTTTACGCAGCGCCCCCTCTCCTCCCAGGTGATGCCTGTAGGGTCCTGGGATTAACCTCGGGATGGAGGGACAGCTGCCCCTGCATCATCTGGCTCTGCCAGCCCTGGCAACTCTTCAATGTCTGCAGCATGGTGTCGACCCCCTCAGCGATGCTCCTCAGTGATTGCGATATGCTCTGGAGGTACTAGGCAATGCCCATCTGCAATTGGGACATGTCCCCCAGCGACCGGGGCATGCTCTGCAAATCCTCGGCTATGCCTACCTGAGAATGGGACATGTTCCGCAGTGTCTCGGCTATGCCCACATAGGACTGGAAGACCTCCCCTAGCGACCGGGACATGCTCTAGAGGGCCTCAGCTATGGTTACAGATCTGTCCTCAGACACCGTGACCTCCAGGGCCAGTTTGTCGTAGGGGGTGAGGACTCTGACGTCCGACACCCGTCCGCCCGTCTTGGCTCTCTCCCGTCTGTGGTGGGCCAACTTCTCCTGCGGGGACATTGAGGAGTGCCGCATGCTTCGTTCATCGCGGGGCTTGGGGGGTTTCAGCGAGGGTGGAGGGGCTCGGGGGTTGGGTTCGGCAGGGGTGGAGGGTGAGTTGGCCCATATGGGGGGGAATGTGGAGTATGAGGGGATGTCGTGGGCGCCACCTCTGGACAAGGGTCAACCGAGGCACGGAATGGTGCTGAGCGGGAAAGTGCCAGGCGCATTCCCGCCTATCCCTGTTGTATTGACTATTTGAAGTGAAATTTACCTTTTTATTGTTAATTCATGTTTAATTTGCATTGATTCTGATTTGTGTTAAAGTGAGGTTACTGTTGATAATTTCACCTTTGGAGTCATTTGGCAAATATGGTTATTTTGATTTGCAGTTTCCCCATGGGGATTTTAACACTACAGCAGCAATTAGGAAGGCAAATGGCATGTTGGCCTTTATAGCAAGGGAGGAATACAGGAACAGAGAAGTCTTGCTACAATTGAGTGAGACTTCAGTAAGACCACAGCTGAAGTGCCATTAATAGTTCAGATCTCCATATCTGAGGAACGTTAAATTTGCATTGGAGATAGTATAACAAAGATTCATTAGATTGCTTCCTAGGATGACAGGGTTTTCCTAAAATGGGAGCCTGGGTAGATGAGAGACACTAAGAGTTTTCTTTCCCCTGGCTGAGGAATCTACAACATGGGGACACATTTTCAGAAAGAATCGATCATTAAGGCCTGAGATGAAGAGAAATATCTTCATTTTGAGGATTGTAACTCTTTTGAACTCTCTACCCTAGAGGATTTTGGTGCTCCGTTGTTGAGGATATTCATGATTGGTATAGATAGACGTTTGGTCTCTTGGGAAATTCAGGGATATGGGTGTGAAGGAAAAAACATGGAGTTGGGATGGGAGATCAACCATGATCATACCGTATTGAGGGGCCATACGGTCTACGCTTGCTCTTATTTCCCATGTTTTTAACTTTGTAAATTCATGTAGTCATGGAGCCATAGAAGTTTTACAGCACGGAAAGAGGCCCTTCAGCCCATCATGTCCGCACCGGCCATCAAGCATCTATCTATGCTAATCTCATTTTCCAGCATTTGGCCCATAGCCTTGTGTTCTATGGCATTTCAAGTGCTCATCTAAATACTTTTTAAATGTTATTTATAATATTATTGTGCTTATACAGTATAGGAATAGGTCCATGTATTCATAAGCCACAGTATAATTCCACCACTAGATGGTGCTCAGTAATCAATCTTTGCTACATATGAAATTATAATGGTAGATTTTGAAAATTCCCAAGGGCGGTAGGTACATAATGGTGAGTGGGAAGTTGGACGGGGTGCAGGTGGTACTCATGAACATATATGCTCCGAATTGGGACGATGTGGTATTTTTGAGGCGGGTGTTAGGTAAGATCCCAGACTTAGAGTCACATAACCTGATCATGGGAGGAGACCTTTACACCGTCATTGATCCCGAATTGGACCGGTCAAAATCCAGGACAGGGAGGAGGCCGGCGGCGGCAAAGGAATTGAAGGGATTTATGGAACAGATGGGGGGAATAGACCCATGGAGGTTTGCACGGCCAAGGGCGAAGGAGTTATCCTTTTTTTCACCTGTCCACAAGGTATACTCTCGCATTGACATTTTTGTTCTGGGCAGGGCGCTATACCGGAGGTGGTGGATACTGAGTACTCGGCAATCGCAGTGTCAGATCATGCCCCGCATTGGGTGGATCTACGGGTTAGTGTGGAGAGAGGGCAACGCCCGCTGTGGAGACTGGATGTGGGGTTGCTAGCGGACAAAGTGATCTGTGGGTGGGTAAACAAGTCCATCCAGAACTACCTAGAAACAAATGATACGGGGGAGGTCTCTGCAGCGACGGTTTGGGAAGCTTTGAAGGCAGTGGTCAGAGGGGAATTAATCTCGATGCGGGCCCACAGAGAAAAGGCGGAATGCTGAGAGGGACAGGTTAGTGGAGGAGATGCTCCAGGTGGGCAGGAGATACTCAGAGGCCCCGGATGCGGTGCTACTGAGGGAGCGGCAGAGGGTACAGGTAGAGTTTGGGCTGTTGACCACAGGGAAAGCGGTGGAACAGTTGAGGAAGGCAAGGGGGGTGATTTATGAGTACCGGGAAAAGGCAAGCAGAATGTTGGCGCACCAGCTCAGGAAAAGGGAGGCGGCCAGGGAGATAGGTAAAGTAAAGAGTAGAGGTGGGAATACTGTCCTGGACCCAGCGGGGGTGAACAAGGTATTTAAGGACTTTTATAGTAAATTATATGAGTCGGAACCCCTGGTTGGGGTGGAGAGGATGAGGCAGTTTTTGGATCTGTTGAGGTTTCCGAGGGTAGATGAGGATCTGGTGGAAGGACTGGGAGCCCCAATTGAGATTGAGGAAATAATCAAGGGGCTGGAGGACATGCAGTCGGGCAAGGCCCGGGGCTGACGGCTACCCGGTGGAATTCTATAAGAAATTTTCAGAAATATTGAACCCACTGCTGGTGAGGACATTTAATAAAGCAAGAGAGAAGGGAGTCCTCCCCCAACAATGTCGCAGGCCTCAATCTCATTGATCCTGAAACGGGAGAAGGATCTGGAGCAATGCGGGTCATACAGGCCAATTTCTCTACTGAATGTGGATGCCAAACTGCTGGCTAAGATACTGGCCACAAGGATAGAGGGTTGTGTCCCTGGGATGATAGGGTAAGACCAGGCGGCATTTGTAAAGGGCAGGCAACTCAAGGCCAATGTCGAAGGCTTCTAAATGTTATTATGATGCCCTCAGAAGGAGAGGAGGTGGAGGTGGTGGTCGCGATGAATGAGTAGAAGGCTTTTGGTCAGGTGGAGTGGGATTACCAGTGGGAGGCGCTGGGAAGGTTTGGGTTTGGTGAGGGCTTTATCGACTGCGTGTGGTTGCTCTATCAGGCACCAATAGAGAGTGCGCGTACGAACCGGCTGAGGTCGGGGTATTTTAAACTACACCGAGGAACGAGGCAAGGGTGCCCCCTCTCCCCATTACTGTTTGCTCTGGTCATAGAGCTATTGGTCATGGCGTTAAGAGCCTCTAGGAACTGTAAAGGGCTGGTTCGGGGGGGGGGAGCACCGGGTCTCGCTTTACGCAGATGACCTGCTCTTATATATTTCAGACCATTGGAGGGGATGGGGGAAGTAATGCGAATCCTGGGAGAATTTGGCAATTTTTCGGGGTATAAATTGAACATGGGGAAAAGCGAGATATTCGTGCTCCAGGCACGAGGACAGGAGAAGAGACTGGGAGAGCTGCCGCTTAGAATGGTAGTGAAGAGCTTTCGGTATCTGGGAATCCAGGTGGCCCGGGAATGGGAGGCACTGCACAAGTTAAACCTATCCTGGTTGGTAGAACAAATGGAAGGGGACTTTAAGAAATGGGACATGCTCCTGCTATCACTGGCGGGGAGGGTACAGACCGTGAAAATGATGGTCCTCCCCAGATTTCTGTTTGTCTTTCAGTGCCTCCCCATCTTCATCACAAAGGCCTTTTTCAAGCGGGTGAATAAGGTTATTTATTTGTGTGGGCGAATAAAACCCCGCGAGTGAAGAAAGTGTTGCTAAAGCGCAGTCGGGGGGAGGGTGGGTTGGTGCTGCCGAACTTCTGCAATTGCTACTGGGCGGCTAATATAGCCATGATTAGGAAGTGGGTAGTGGGGGAGGGGTCGGCATGGGAGTGGATGGAGACGGCGTCATGCAAAGACACAAGTTTGGGAGCACTGGTAACGGCACCTCTTCCATTCTCGCCGGTCCGATACTCCACAAGTCCGGAAGTGGTGGCGGCTCTGAGGATCTGGGGGCAATGGAGGGGATATAAGAGAGTGGAAGGAGCATCGGTTTGGACCCCGAGTTATAACATCCACAGGTTTGTACCGGGTAGGCTAGATTGTGGGTTCTGGAGATGGCAGAGGGCAGGAATTAGAAGGATGGAGGATCTATTTATAGATGGGAGCTTTCCCAGCTTGAAAGCCTTGGAGGATAAATTTAAATTGCCAGCAGGGAACAGGTTTAGGTATTTGCAGGTGTGAGACTTCCCGAGAAAGCAGGTGCCGGCCTTTCCGCTGCTGCCGCCACGGGGGATACAGGATAGATTAGTCTCCAGTACCTGGGTGGGGGAGGGGGAGGTTTCAGATATTTACCAGGCACTTTCGGAGGCGGAGGAAACTCCGGTGGAGGAGCTTAAGGGCAAGTGGGAGGATGAGCTAGGAGGAGAGATAGAAGCGGGTCTATGGGCAGATGCCCTAAGCAGGGTTACTACCTCCTCATCATGCACCAGGCTTAGTTCTTCGGGGTTGAGGATAGGTGTGCGAGGTGCACAGGAAGCCCAGCAATTCATGTCCACATGTTTTGGGCATGCCCGAAGCTTAGAGGGTTTTGGCAGGGTTTTGCTAAGGCAATGTCCACGGTACTAAAAACACGGGTGGTGCCGAGTCCGGAGGTAGCGATCTTTGGAGTGTTGGAAGAGCCGGGAGTTCAGGGGACGAACGAGGCTGACGTCTGGCCTTTGCCCCCCTGGTAGCCTGGAGATGGATCTTGTTAATGTGGATGGACTTGAAGCCCCCGAGTGTAGAGACCTGGGTTAGTGACATGGCTGGGTTTCTCAGTCTCGAGAAGATAAAGTTCGCCTTAAGAGGGTCAATGGTTGGGTTCATCCGGAGGTGGCAGCCGTTCGTCGACTTTCTCGGGGTAAATTAAAATGTCAGCAGTTCCAAAGGGGAGGGAAGAGAGGGCCAGATTGTTGTTTTATGGTTGGGATGTGTGAAGATTGGGATGGTGGGGAAATGTTTATTATACCATTTTGATGTCATTGTTAATATTATTATCACAAAAATTTTCAAATACCTTAATAAAAATATTTAAAAAGAAAAGATTTTGAAAATTCTTGGAAATTGGGACTTGGTGTATTTTGATCATTTTGGTCCAGAGATCAATGGGCCATACAGGATTTTAATCCAGCCATTTTAATTTTTATCTCTCAGTACCCAAGAATCACTTAAGATTTCATTTTCCAAACATCCATTCTACAATCCTGTCAGGTTCCAGCAAACTACTTCAGGCAGGAAATGTATGTGTAAATTGGAAATCAGCCACGTTGACCTGTGATGGCCTGGAGACGTACGGTTGGCATGCTTCCTGGACCCATCCCTGGGATACAGGACATACCTGTGCGCCCGCACGCCTCTGATCCAGATCTCGAAGTCCTGGTGGGTGAAACGCGGTCCAAAGAGAAAATGCTGGAAAATCTCAGCAGGTCTGGCAGCATCTATAAGGAGAGAAAAGAGCTAACGTTTCGAGTCCAGATGACCCTTTGTCAAAGGTGAATCGGGGTGCTGTCTTCTTCTTGAGGATGCGGGCCTTGTTCTTCTGGTTGCCAGACATCTGTGACAGTCTCATGAAGACAGGTGGGCTGGAGAGAGTGAGATGTATGTGTTGGACTGGTGTTTAAATAAGGCAACCCGACCTTACAACCCACCAGCTGACAGCGGGCAGACAAATCAGCTCCGGACACGCCAGCTGTTTCAGCACGATACCTGCCTGTGCATAATTATGGAATGTCAAACCACCCAACCGGGCACGAGTTCCCGCCATTCCCTCCATCGGGGCTGGCACCGCCAAAACTGCCCATCACCGCATTTAATCTCATTATTGAAAAGTTTCACCCTATGGGTGGAATTCTCCCAACTTAGTACCTGGTCTAACGGTGGAACCAATGACCAGTCTGCAACCCAAAAGATAAGGGAGCAGGTATTGCCGGAGAGTGTTGCTCTTTTTAACCTTAGTCTATTTGCTCTGTTTCCGTCACCTTTGCTCATGAGTCGCCAGGTATCTTTATGATACCACCACGTGGTTCAAGTTCAGGTTATGATTAATAACACAGCACACTGCTTAGTAAGGATTAAAACAACGGTCATTTATTATATACAACAAGCAATATTAATACCCTAATACTACTTTCTATATAATAAACCTATCACTACTGGCCAATACTTAACTTAGGAAGGGCCCACCAGGTCAGGGAAACGAATGGCTTGTCCAATCAAATCTGGCCCGCGGGATTCAAAAGGCTGCTACAGGTCGGTGGCTAGGTGTCTCTACCGGATAGCGATCGTTGGATTCAAACTTACTGCTGCCAGTGGCTGGTCTTGCGAAGGTCTCGAGCAGGCGAAGATGAGAGAGAGAGAGATCTGAACTTGGACCTTCACTTTTATAGGGCCCAGGGGCTTCCCGCCTCCCTGGGTGGCCCTTGACCCTGAGTTCCAAGTGATTGGATTCTGTCCCCAGTCTCTGGGGTCGATGTGTCCAATGGTGAGGCGATTCCTCGATCGGGGGGTGGTCGCTCACCTGTCTTTGTTTCGGCCACTGCAGGCACCGACAGGTATTCAATTGCTAATATGTTGCAATTGTTCCCGGGGATAGCCGATTTAACTGTGGATGTCTGAGTAGATTAGGTGTAAACAGTCCTGAATGCAACAGCGGATACCTGGGTTCATGGGCTGTTGATAGCCCTGAGTATCAATCTGGGCTACATTCCCAAAGCTGAATATGCAAACCTGTCTGCAGCTGCCTGCTTGTGTCTTCTTGGCTGCTTTTCCCAGCAGTCTTTCGGGTCAGCCGTTTTAAACTGGGTTTTGGCCAGATTAATGGAACGCAGCCATTTTATATGGCTACAAGAGTTTTAACTGGACCATGGCATTCACATCTCACCTCCAGGTCCTCCTTTCAATCTAGGAGGGCGGGTGGGATGACAGGGACATTTAGTTAAAACAAGGATTTCTAATTAAAGGAAATCTAGCATAGGTAAGAAAAATTCACCAGCACTCGGAATTTTGAGGCTGCATCAATCCACAGAAATGGAAAAGAGACCTGGGAAGGCTGCTCCACAGGTCTCCCCAGGCCAGTCTTAGCTGGAAGTCCTGCTACAGGATCTGAGGGGCTGAAGTGAGGCGAGCTCTCCAGAAGACTGGAGGAAGAGCAAAGTATCTCCAACCAAGCACGTTTGGATGTAAGACCTGGACAGCCTTCTCTGAGGCAATGTCCAAGGTTGTGGGGATGAGGGTGAAGCCATGCCCAAATGTGGCAATCTTCGGGGTATCAGAGCAGCCAGAGCTGCACATGGGGAAGAGGGCCGACGCCCTTGCTTTCGCTTCCCTAATCGCATGCCGGAGAATTCTGCTCGGCTGGCGATCGGCTGCACCACCCACAGCTGCAGACTGGCCAGCTGACCTTTCAGAATTTCTCTACCTGGAGAAGATAAAATACGCCATCCGAGGGTCGGAGGAAGGGGGCAGTTTGTTGGTCTGTTCCAAAACCTGTTTGAGGCCAGCAACAACCAATAGAGGGAGAACTGGAAGGATTAGAGAGGGAAAAATAAAACAAAAGACAAGGAGCAACGCCAGGGATGCATAATCCAGGGGAGAGGTGGAGGGAAAGGGGGCAGAGAGTCTGAGTTGGAAAAGAGGGACAACACGGGGGATGGGGGAACCCGCCACCCCCCCACTCGTCCACCAAAGAAAAAGGGGAAACCGCCCTGTATCGACCAAGGAGGATAGCAAGAGGGGTGGGAGAGGGGAGACGGGGAGGGGTTAGAGAAAAGGGGGCTAGTGGGGGTGGGGGGGGGGGGGGGGGGAGGACATGCTGAAATAGACGGCAGCAATCTGTAAACAAAGTAAAGGAAGACAAAAGCCTTTTTGCGTCACACTGTACAATAAATAAACACGAACGTCTATGTACATAATGTCAATTTGGATCACACACAGACACCACTTATCTTCGCTCAATGTTGTCAATCAGTAGTTATTCAACAGTATCAAGGGCGGTATTGAACTTTCATAGAATTTACAGTGCAGAAGGAGGCCATTCAGCCCATCGAGTCTGCACCGGACTCTTGGAAAGAGCACCCTACCCAAGGTCACCACCTCCACCCTATCCCCACAACCCAGCAACCCCACCCAACACTAAGGGCAATTTATCATGGCCAATCCACCTAACCTGCACATCTTTGGACTGTGGGAGGAAACCGGAGCACCCGGAAGAAACCCACGCACACACGGGGAGGATGTGCAGACTCCGCACAGACAGTGACCCAAGCCGGAATCGAACCTGGGACCCTTGAGCTGTGAAGCAATTGTGCTATCCACAATGCTACCGTGCTTGTGTGGAAATGAGAAAGTAATTAGATTGATCATGCAAGGTGCAGTCTTTGGTTCAGCTATGTGAAGTGCCTGTGGCACTGAGAGCCTATACACTCACTATAATTTATTACTAATTTGAATTTTATTTGAGTTACGAGATGGCACCATAATGCATTTGAGGCACTTGAACAGTCCATAGGAAGTGGGTCTTTCCTCAGGAGTCCATGTTCAGAATGTTGAATCCTTTATTTTAAAGTGGACTATCTTTCGTGCAGTAGCTGGCCCCAAACTTTTATCTATTTTAGTATTTCTTTGATACTAGTTTCTCGCCTGTTAATCTGTTCAGCGACTTTGCTGTTTTGTAAGAAAATAACTTACAAACTTCTTAAAGCTGGGTCCCCAGCTTGTTGTATGCGCCTGTTTCCCCAGGGATATTCATTATGTTCTGTACATGGAGCAGCTAAGAATATCACTGTATCACTGTGGGAACTCCTTTGTATTTTCAAACCATGAAGAAGTAAAGGGAGATCAGAGAAGGTACACCAGGCACTTTGGCACTTTGTGGATCAGTTATAGTCAGGTTTTAAATTGGTACCCATGCACGTGTGGACTAGACAATCATAACTGGACACGTCCAAAGAAACCTGCATTCAGAGACCAATAATTGTGAGGATTAGACATCTCCCTTGTCACTTCCCTATGCTCCTTCTATGTAGAAAGGTCAGCTGCTTACAGGTTGGTTAAGAATTCAGCGGTCAGGTCTTAAGTGGCTGCTGGTCACCATTAAAGGGGAATCCTGTGTTACTTTACACATCACCGTGAAGGAGTGTAGTTGCTGGTAATTGATATTATTTCACTGGCAAAAAATATGCATTGATGGATGAGGAGAAGACTTCCTGCATTTAGTACAGACTTGGCAGGTACATAGGAAATCTACAAAAAGTGTTAATAGATTGGTTAAGGAGTGTGCAAATAATTGGAAAGTGAAAACATAAGGGGCAATAAAAAGGCTTTCCCTGGCTCATTAGTGATAAAAGGAGAGTCAAAGCCAAGCTTGGGCCCTGAAAATAATGGCAGAGGCAAATTTATACTGGACTGTAAGGGATAGTGAACTGGTTTTCATAGATTAAACGGATATTGAGATTGTAGAACAGCAAGAGGGAAGCATAGAACAGTTAGTGAAGGCTTATATTCAAAGTGAAGTTATATTAAGGAGGTTACTCAAACTTAAGTTAGCCAAATCCCAATGATTTTAAATCCTGAGGGAAGCCAGGAAATAAATTTCAGAGGCTCCGCCTAAACCAGATACTATTAATACTATAATGACAAGTGGCTGGCTACTTTGCAACAAGTGGTTCACCTGCTGACCCGTCAACCTCCATTTCACTATCCGCAAGGCACAAGTCAGGAGTGTGATGCAATATTCACCATTATGCATTTGCAACGCTAACTGTTCCTTATCAGAACCAAAGCGGATTTCCAAATTGGATTTGGAAAGCCTGTACTACCAATAGTTACTGATTTTAATTATAAGCACCATATGAGCTTAAATTTGTATTTATTGATTGGAATCCTTGCACTATTGTTCACGTAATTCCTTAGACATATTTTGGGATAGATCTTGATTTTGTACAATTGTGTAAAACGGGTGTTAACATCATTCCTGTTTTTGGTTTTATTGAAAACAAAGCAAATAAAAAGAGATGAAAAGAGGCTGTGAACTACAATCACCGATTTGACACCAACATGCAAAGTGTTTTTTTTTCTTTTTTTAATTAAGGGGCAATTTAATGTGGCCAATCCACCTACCCTGCTCATCTTTGCGTTGTGGGGGTGAAACTCATGCAAACATGGGGAGAATGTGCAAACTCCGCACGGACAGTGACCCAGAGCTGGGATCGAACCTGGGACCTCAGCACCGTGAGGCAGCAGTGCTAACCACAGCACCACCATGCTGCCCTCATGCAAAGTCAACACCTACCCATTAAGATCCACTTCTATTTCCAATTTTGCCATTGGAAAACATTTTTATAACATTAGGGAGAGGTCATGGAGGGCTCCTGGGGAATATTGTCTAATGCTACTTCAACTTTACATCAGATAGATTTTGGCATCCAGTGGCAAAGTTGTGTTTTTAAGTTTTGAGCTCATATGGTGCCCCGCTTGGATTGTGAATTGAAACTGAGCTGACGTAAATGTTGTGAGTATGCTCGCACCCCAGCCTTCCGCTCTCAACACACTTCACCAACAAGAGGGAAGCTGTGCAATTTGTAGTTATCATATAACTGCAGCCTTAAGGTCAGCCCTAATGCTGCTCCAAATATTTATAATTTTCTTTTGCTTTATTTTTTAAACTTCCACCATTACCTCCCTCCATAAATGTGTGTCCAAGGTTTTCTTTGTCCTCAGGATTTGTAATAGATTAAAACTGAAAATTCTTGATAACAGTTTGCGTTACCCCATCCGATCCTGAAGGATATTTAGCTGGCCACCGATTGATTTCCAATTTCTCAACAGCCCTCATGTTAGCCTCTGAAAACACTGCAATTTATGGAAATCAAAGCTGCCCCAGAGAGTACCAGTCCTTGTTCTTTATGTTGGCTGGACTTCAACTGGGTCACAGGTTACCCTTTGCAAGAGACCATCAGGAAGGGGGAAAAAAGCTCCATTTCAAATCTCCCATAAAAGGAGAAGTCTGCGAGGAGATTCAATTTACTGGAAAACAAACATTTATCAGTGGCGCAGTCAATCGCCTAGGTTACCAGACAAACAACATTGTGAAATTTATTGCTAAATTTAATGCTTGATCTCCTCCACAGAAAACAAATGATCTTTTGTGATCAAAGAACAGTGCTTGGAATCCAGAAAATGAAATCCCAGCAACCAATGATGTTTCATTGTCCTTCTAGCCAGAAAATTATGTAAATAGAAACCTCAAGAGGTCAACACCATCAGTTAGACTTCAGTTGAATTTAAAGAACTTGTCAGCTTCAATTCTGATTTTTTTTTAACATGCTATTGATAGTCTACCTGGTGCCTAAAGTCTAACTTGTTATTTGATACTTATATATGAGAAAATGAACTTGAACAAAGAGTTAAAATGAAGGATAAAACTGCTAATGCTGAAAATGCAATAAAGGCAGGAAATGGTTGAAATACACAGCAGCATCCGGAAACAGGTAGGTTAACGTTTTGGATATGAACTCTTTGTCAAAATTGGAAAGAAGTCAACAAAGAAACTGAAAAGGAAAACATATTCCATTGAAATTAATCTGACAGTATCTTCTAATCCTCTGCAGTTCTCATAGAATCTTGTCCTGTAATACTCCCACCTTGTGTTGAATTCTTTTATTGTGTTCTGCCCTGCCCTATTAGAGCCTCGGGGTACTTCAGACATTAACAAACATTATCAATATAAAAACTTCCAACTATTGTTAACCAGGCCATTTGATCTACAAAGGCATCTATTTACAAAAGACTTTTCAATCATATATAAACATTTTAATGTCAACAATATGTCCGTCAAATCACTTTAAATTCTTCTAAACTCTGTTTGCTGCAGGTAACACACGTACCAAATACTGATGGAGAAACTATTGGCTGAATTTTCAAATGACTGGAGGCAGACAACTTGCAATTTCCTGTCATTGGCCGTTGTGCTGGTCTTCCGCCATTCTCTCACTTCTGGGCCATCATCATTAAGGGCAGATTGGGGGCATGTAACAGCTCTCCACTCACATATGGCAGGTAGCCCATTAGGCCAATTACATAGAAATTATAAAGACCAAGCAGGAAAAGTCCTGTTTTTTCCTGCTTTCTATTTTCTGTCCATAAATTAATCCTCAATCCACACTAATATATTACTATTAACAGAGATTAAAAATAGCTGAAGCCTAGGTGCTGATCCTTGGATCTTTAGGGCACGATCTAAACAAATTCCAACAAAATCCCGTGCCGAGTGCATTTAACAGGGAGTTTAGCGGCCTCGCAGCGCCAAGAAACACCACACTATCTATTGGGACTTTGTTGCAATCCGGGCCTCAGCAGAGAACGCCTCGCCAAGGCCGCACTTAGTCTCGTTTCCTGCACTGAGGAGCCCCGCTCACCAGGACCATTTTTAAATGTAATCCTGATCTCTCTACCCCTCCCACAAGCAACCCTCGAAACACCCCAGAGACTCAACTCACCTATATGGGAGTCCTCCCCTGCATCCCACATGGACAAGGCATCCACAGGCCCAATCACCAGCATGAGCAAAATTCCAGCCTGGCACCTTGGCAGTGCCCCTGCCAGCACCACCTGGGCATCTTGGTAGCGACAAGCTGGCACCCAGGTGGCACTGCCAGGGTGCCATGCTGTCTGTGCCAAGGTGACATGCTGTCTGCCAAGGTGCCAGGCTGGCAATGCCAACATGTCCAGCTGGTAGTGCCAGGGTGCCACCCTCCCCAGAGGGCAACCACCTGGGGGCCTCCAAACCCCTGGGAGACCCCTCCAAGTGTAATTTTGTCTGGTCTCCATTTGTGGGGACCAACACTGAACAGTACTCACCTGAGATCTCCCAGGCAAAGGGGTTAGATCCCAGGTAGAATAGAAGAGCGCATATTAGAGTGAGATTAGCTGTCTCACTCTAATCTGCAGATTTACCATGCAGTGAACCTGCCCACAATGGGCAGGATTCAGATTGCAACGTCTCACGAGATCACTTTAGATCATGCGAGACGTGACGAGCCAGGTAAATCCCAGAAGAGGGATCTGCCAGCATCTACCAGCTGTGTCACATCGCCGTTTGGGTGCAACATGGCCGGTAGATCGTGCCCTGAATATTCATGTGGATGGCTATCTGACAATGGAGCATCTCTCAATATTGTACAGACGTGCAATATAAAGGTTTGGCAAATAACTTTTAAAGAGCATCTTAAAGGAGAAAAGAGTGGTAGAAAAATTTTAGAAGATGAATTGCAGAGCTCAGGAACAAGGATGTTGAAAGCACAACAATCAATAGCAAAGAAATTCAAATTGGGGAGGCACAGAATGCCAGATTGGATAGAGTGCGGTGATCTCGAAGACTTGTAAAGATGGAGGCAATTAAATAGATGGGGAGGGGTGAAGCTGTGGTCTCATTTGAAAACAAGGAGATGAGAAATTTAAAATTCAGACATTGGACTGGATTGTTGTTACCAAGACAAGGAGCTCGAATTGAGAAATTTCCCGACGTGGCAGATCCAACTCTGTTTAAAGGGCCCTGTTACTCTCAGTTGTTACTCTGGAGTTGGGCCCACCAACCCTGGAAGCAGACAATAGATGGCATTGGCTGCTGGAGAGTGCCGAGGCGGCAGCTTAGAAGACCCACCAGGATTCTCTGGGACTATGACTTCTGTATTAGAAGATGTTCATCTCTCCAGCCCCCTCAACACCACACGCTCCCCATGCCGCCTCCATGCCATTTCATATTTCCATATCACATCCATAGCCACCCACCAGGATCCACTCAGTAATAATGCAGAGGTGAAAAAATCTTCAAACAACCTAATAGAGCTCAGACACACTTTTGTTTTTAATTTTAAAGAGCCCAAATCTTTTTATTTGCCAATTAAGGGACAATATGGTGTGGCTAATTCACTACCCTGCACGCCCTTTTGGGTTGTGGGGATGAGACACGGGCAGAATGTGTAAGTTCCACACGGACAGTGACCCAGGGCCGGATCGAACCCGGATCCTCGGCACCATGAGGCAGCAGTGCTAACCACTGTGCCACCTTGCTGCCTCTTCACTCACACACACTTGATGCTGAAAAAAACAAATTCATGAAACCCATTCAAAGACTTTAAATCACTTCAAGTGTTCAATATGTTATTAAAACAATGGCCAGAATTTTACATCCTCTCACACTGGTGGGATATTCTTCCTGCCAATGGGAATGGATATTTCAATGGCTCCCTGGCCCTGTTGCAAGGGAACCTGCTGTGTGTTGCTGGGGGATTGGGGGGAGCTGAAAGATTCCGGGCAAAGAGACCTCTATTCAGTAACGATATCAAAGACAGACAATTCTTTAATAGCCTCTTAATATCACCCACCCCAATAAGATGGGGGGGGGGGGGGGGGGGGTTCAAATTCAACCAGACATTCATGATAACCTCAGCAGTAATAGCGATCCTTGGGAAATGTTAACATCAACAATGAACTCAATTGAAACAACTGGAACAGATGGGAATATTTTTCTGACCTAGACCAGATGGCCTGACAATCAAAACAGTCAAGCAGCCATTTTTTTCTTCACTCTAACTGTTTCAGCCTGCTCTGAAATGAAAATCGCTTATTGTCACAAGTAGGCTTCAATGAAGTTACTGTGAAAAGCCCCTAGTCACCACATTCCGGCGCCTGTTCGGGGAGGCTGTTGCGGGAATTGAACTTGCCCAAAACATGACAGCATCAGTTCTGACTGAAAACCGGCATATTTCTCCCCAGAGAAACAGTCAGGTTTTCGCTCCAGATCTTCCGACATTTGGTCAAAAAAAAGCAGCAGGCATGCTTTGCGCCACCACTCTGGCAGGGTGCGGCCTCATAGAGCCGACAAGCCTGGCTCTACAGAAAGGGCATCCAATCTCAAAGTGAAAGTAAAGGACCCTCCACCACCGTTGCTGGCATCAAGACATCAGTGCAACCCCAACCCTCATAACATCACCAGTATCTGGGATCCAGTGCTGCCACTCCTACTATCATCGTGAGTATCGGGGCTGCAGGACCACCCACCCAGCACCATTGTCGACATCGGGGCTTCAGTGCTCCCCCCATGACATCATACACATACATACAACATACATCATCCACATACATCATCCAGATTGAAAATTTGCAGCCTGTGTATTTTAATTATTTTTATTTTTAAAGGGAATTTAAATAACTTCAGCTGATGACAATTAAACAAACTTTATCCATCGTTCAAGAGTGTTCATACCTAGTCCAGAAACAGAAATGTCCTCTGTTTGAACTCAGCACTCATTTCAAAAGACCTTGCTGAGTTCAGGTTCCCCACCTGTGTGATTTACCCTCTCCCTCCGCCCTCTTCACTCTGCTGCCATTTTTAAAGCTCTCCGCAGGTGGCTCAACTCCATGAAAATCCGGCCCACTATCAGACCAGGAAGCAGAGGTGATGGGTGAACAGGAGATGGTATGAGCTAAGATATGGATAATGGAGTTTGGGATGACACAAGTTTAGGTAAGGTGAAATATGGGAGGCCAACCAGCTGAGCCTTGGAACAGCCAATCCAGTAACAAAGGCGTGGTTGAGGGTCTCAGCAACAGACGAGCTGAACCAGGGTCACAGTTAAGACAATTGTGCGATGAAGTGGATATTTTGTTGCGAATTAATCTGACTGTTAAATATGACACTAAGCATGGAATTTCAAGTTCTTGCCAGTGGCGGGAGTGAAGCCAAAAGTCAGATTTCCACTGGCGGGAAAACGAGTTGGAATTTTCCCTCAGGACCGTCACTGCAGGCTGATGGTGGGTCAGATGTCCCGCTATTCGCATGTCATGAGTACTCAGTAAAAACACCTCACCGGAATCAAGTTTCCCCCTCCCAATTACGTTGCATACCAGTGGGAAATTAGGCTAGTTTAAATCACGGGCGTGCAGCATGGTTTCTTCATGCTGGGTGCTTCAGGTGTGTAGCTGGGCTCTTCACAGTGGGTGCTTTGGTCTTACCAATAATTAATTGGACAACATTCTTTGTCCAGCCTATCACATTAGATGAAGAGTGTGACAATTCAGACTGTGGTAAGATCAGTATCACCATCAACAACACTATCAACACCGCTATCAACATCATGGAAAGTATATTTTGTGTTGGCTTTTATTTGGGCCAAGAGACAATGTAATGGCCAGTCACAGAGGGAAGGGAAGGTGTGTGGAACTGTTGGTGAGTAGGGAATTGGGGTTAAGGTCATTGGTGCAACTCAGGTATAAAGGTGCTCATTGTCCTCATCTTACTCTGCATGGTTTCTACTAATGCCTTCACTCTGGACAGTCTACAACTATATTCATGTCTGGAAGTGAGAGAATTGTGCTCAAGCCTTGGAGTCAACTAAAAGTACTTCAGGACCCTACACCCATAGGGCATGATTTAATGGAAAAAGAAGAGTCCCGTTGTGGCTGAATTTCATGTGTGTTTCCCAGTGCTGGTATTGCCAAGAACGACTCCGCTATTAAAGGGGACTTGGTTCTTTTATCAGGCCTCCGTGAGTAAGGCCCCGCTGAGGCCGCACTTACTTTCATTTCCTGCACTGAGGAGCTCCGCCCGCCAGGATCGAGACGCCATTTTTAAATGCTTCCCCGATCTCTCAACTGCCCAACGTGACCCCTGGAAGCCCCCCAACTTACCGATAAGGAGTCCTCAAGCCCTACTCACCCCACCTCATAAGGGCAGGGCACCCCCAGGCCCAATCTCTGGCATGGGCAAGATGCCACCTGGACACCTTTGCACTGCCAGTCTGGCATTTGGGTGGCACTGCCAGGGTGCTTGAATGGCATTGCCAGTGTGCCATGCTGGAAGTGCCAAGGTGCTCGGGTGGCATCAGAAGTTCCAGCATATCACCCTGTCCAGAGACGAACCACCCAAGACTCCGATTGCCTGGGAGACACCCCCCCCCCCCACCTCCTCAAGTGCCATTCTGCCTGGTCCGCATTTGTGCAGACGAATGCTAAACGACGCCCGGCTGGGGTCTCCAAGGTGAGGGGATTCGATCCCAGGTGCTGGGAGATGTACCATCAATGACCACGAGACAAAATGGTGAAACTATTGAGGCTTTATTGCACTAGATGTTGAGCCTCCTGCAGCTGCAACTAGAATGAAATCAGCGCAGGAGAGCATACACTTTTATACAGCGCCTGCTGGGAGGAGCCAGCAGGCTGGGATTTACTTTGTTAACTGTAGTACAGTGGCAATACCGTAATACACGTAGTGTATGACTAGTGGTGTTTACCACATTCACCCCTGTTTCAAAAAAGTCCAGCGGGGGGAAAATGGTGGACTTGATGAGTGGGCGGGCCTTGTCCGCATAATTAGGGACCCACTGGGCGTAATATGAGAAGATCCCCAGGCATCGTTTCAGGGCCTTGGGGCAGTGGGGGAGGGGGAGTTCCAGGAGGGGGCGCATGCGGTCGGGGTCAGGCCCTAGGACTCCATTTTCCACAACGTAGCCAAGAATGGCTAAGCGGTTGGTGCGGAAAAGGCATTTCTCCTTATTGTAGGTGAGGTTAAGGAGTTTGGCGTTATGGAGGAATTTCTGGAGATTCACGTCGTGGCTGCAGATGGTGACATTATCTAGGTACGGGAACGTGGTCCGCAGCCCGTACTGGTCAACCATTCGGTCCATCTCTCGCTGGAAGACCGAGACCCCATTGGTGACGCCGAACGGAACCCTGAGGCCATCTGCTTCGAACGCAGTGTATTGGCAGTCCTCCGGGCGGATGGGGAGCTGGTGATAGGCGGACTTCAAGTCAACTGTGGAGAAGACTCGATACTGCACAATCTGATTGACCATGTCAGATATGCGTGGGAGCGGGTACGCGTCGAGCTACGTGTACCGGTTGATAGTCTGGCTGCAGTCGATGACCATCCGGTGTTTCTCCCCAGTCTTAACTACCACCAGCTCTCCAGGGGCTGTTACTGGCCTCAATGACCCCCTCCCGCAGAAGTCGTTGGACTTCCGACCTGATAAAGGTCCTGTCCTGGACACTGTACCGTCTGCTCCTCGTGGCAACGGGCTGACAGTCCCGGGTGAGGTTTGCGAAAAGTGAGGGCGGATCTACCTTAAGGGTTGTGAGGCCACAGACGGTGAGGGGGGGGCAGGAGTCCGCCGAACTTCAGAGTAAGGCTTTGGAGAAAAGGCTTTGGCACTGAAAATCGAGACCTGGTAACAGGACAGCGCAGACGTGAGGGAGGATGTAGAGTCTTAAGTTGCTATACTCTACGCCTTGTACAGAGAGAGTCACGACGCAGTGCCCCGGATGCGTAGGGAATGGGATCCAGAGGCCAGGGAGATTTTATGGGTGACCGGGAGGACCGGGAGGAATCAGCGCCTTACCGTAGCAGGGTGGATGAAACTCTCTGTGCTCATGGAGTCGAAGAGGCAGGTCGTCTCATGCCCGTTGATCCTTACAGTCGTCGTAGCGGTCGCGAGGTTGCGGGGCCGAGACTGATCGAGGTTGATGGAGGCGAGCTGCGGAAGATGTTGGGAGTTGTTGGGCTGATCGGCGGTGGCGGAGGTATCGGCGGGTCGTGAACGGCCAGGTGATCAGGGGTCCTGAGGCACGGTCCAAGATGGCGCCAAAGATGGCGGCGCCCATGGGGTGCACATGGCCGACGACGTCCAAGATGGCAGCGCCCACGGGCCGCACGTGGCGGGCAGCGGCGAAGATGGCGGCGCCCCTGGATCGTTCACGGGGGGTGTAGCAATGCTGGGCCTGGAAACGGCAGCGACCGACCGGGCCTGGCAAACAGAGACGAAGTGGCCCTTCTTGCCACACCCGTTGCAGGTCGCGCTCCGCGCTGGGCGGCGTTGTCTGGGGTGCTTGTTCTGGCCACAAAAATAGCATTTGGGGCCTCCGGAGTTGGCTGGCTGCCGTGCGGCGCAGGCTTGCGGCGTATCCGGGTCAGAAGATGGTGGGGCCCATGATGCCCATGAGGGTGCCGCGCGGTCGGAGGTGTAGGACTCTAGATTGCGGGAGGCCACTTCTAGGGAGTTAGCGAGCTGCACAGTCTCTGTAAGGTCGAGCGTACCCCCTTCCAATAACCGCTGCCGAACGTTAATTGGACTTAATGCCCGTGACATAGGCGTCCCTGATCAGCAGTTCTGTGTGTTGGACTGCCGGCACTGCCTGGCAATTACAGTTCCTACCAAGTATCCGCAGAGCACGCAAGAAATCGTCCTGAGACTCCCCCACGAGTTGCCGCCTCGTGGCCAGGAGGTGCCTGGCGAAAACCTGATTCACAGTCCTGATGTACTGTCCTTTTAGTAGCGCCATCGTAGGTGGGCGCGTCCCAAATGAGGGGGAAAACTTGTGGGCTCTGGAGCTTCTGCGGGTCTGAGAGGGCTTCTGTGGATGCTCCAAGGTATCCTTCAAAGCAGGCTAGGCACTGCTCGAAGGTGGCTGTGGCGTCGGCTGCGTGAGGGTTCAGCTCCAGGCGGTCAGGCTTGATTAAGACGTTCATCTCTAAAATTCTAGTGCAATAAATTGATGTACCATCAATGACCACGAGACAAAATGGTGAAACTATTGAGGTTTTATTGCACTAGATGTTGAGCCTCCTGCAGCTGGAACCAGAATGGGAGCAGCGCAGGAGAGCATACACTTTTATACAGCGCCTGCTGGGAGGAGCCAGCAGGCTGGGATTACTGTGTTAACTGTAGTACAGTGGCAGTACCGTAATACACGTAGTGTGTGACCAGTGGTGTTTACCACACTGGGTAGATCCAGCATTGACATATTCAATGGAGGCTCATTACTCCCTTGAATATGTCAATCTTGGCCTCGCCCATTGTGGATAGGATCCAGATCGCGACATCACGCGAGATCCCGTTAGATCTTGCAAGGTATAACAAGCCAGGTGAATTAAGAGAGGCCTCTTGTGGGATTTACCGACTGCGGCGTGTCCCGGGTTGGGCGTGCTGTTAGATCACATCTGTAGACTTTTGAAACAATTTTTGAAAGAACCAACACAGGTAGCACAGTTGTAGCAGACTGGAGAAATAAATCAGCAATTAACCTGCAAAAAGCATTGGTGGTTCTTTAAATTGCACTTGTGGGGCTGTGCTTTCTGAAACTGACCAAGTGTTCAGCCTTCAGAAATTGAGAGTGTGTTGGCTGGAGGATGGAGCTCCCAAATAGCAGTGCTGGTGTCAAATCAATGTTGCACATTGGCTGACCTTATGATCTGTCTTGTTAAATATTGCTATTTAAAGCTATTGTTGAATGGTAGGGTCTCCATTTCGGCCATCCAAAGGGTCGACTCAGAGTGCACTTGTAATACGTACACAGAGGCATAAGTCCCTTCACCATAATCTCTTTTATTTACAAGACCAACCATGTGCATTCAGCTCACTATCTACACTGGGAGTGCAGAGCATCTGACACTCCCTGTTATATACAAAAAAGAGGTTCCCTGATTGGCCCACTAATCAGGGAACTCATATTCCAATTGGCCAATTTCAAAGGCCTGGTCTAAGTCATTACAGCGCCGCAGCAATTTCACCCTTGAATAGCTGGCTGGAGATGGAACTTTTCCCCCTCACTGGGGAGGAAGTCCTGCCTTAGAGGGCTGCTGCAATCTGATTGCCCGGCAGCTCTCCAATCCATGCAAAAACAAGAGTTGCAGTGGACAGAAGAGGAAATGTATGAGGAAGCCTGAGACTAATTCTGGTCACCGGAGGCCAGGGTAAGTTCAAGGGACCCCTTGCTGGGGAGCATAAGCCTGGAGGGACGTGAAGGAGGCGATCAGGGTCTTAATTGAGAGTGAGGCCTGGAGGCCACTGTATCTTCTTAATGCCCGACTTCAGAATGGGGCTGCTAATGGAAGCATCACCCTCCCTTCCCGCCGGAGATCAAAGTTTGTTGATTTTTGGGCAGCCCTACACAAGGTTAAGCTTCCTGCCAGTCGAAAAACTGCGGCTGGGTGGGCAATGACCCTTGAGTGACCAATAATTGGCCACTTGAGGGCCCTAATTGGGGTAAGGGTGAACTTTCTGCATGAGGCTTTGCCTGCCCCAGCGTAAAATCGCTGCATGGTCAGGGCGAACGGGAACCTAGAGAAAATCCTGTCCCTTCAATTTCAGACTTCTTCCCCCACATATCACCTAAAATCCTGCCGGTGGCAGAGCGGGAATTCTGGTGCAATTGTCTCTAATGAAGAGAAATGCCTATGGTCTTTTGTGGTCTATGACTAATTGCTTAGTGTCGTCTTACTGATGGAATGTGAATGTGTGCTCTCAGTTAACACAAAAGGAAATTCATTTACAACTTTTAATTTTCAAGAAGTGGACTAACTGAGTGAGGGGAAGGTTATATGTGTATTCACAGAGTCTCCATTGTCTACTTGGCTAATCTTTTGAATAAGCATTTGTCAAATTAGCTTATTTAGTTTGTTTAGAGCTTCTATTCATAAAGCAGTAAACTATTTCAGCTGAATATTAAATTATCAATTGATATTATGATTGGGTCACACTTGACTTCCGGGTGCAGCGATGCGGAGCTAAGCCGCACGAGTCGGCATCTCCCGCTACCACGGACTTTCGGGCTCGCTAGAGGAGCCCCAACGGAACTTTTTTCGACAAAAACCCGTGGGGAAGGGAAGAGAAGGTCCCCCTCCAACGCCTATGAAACAGACCTGAAGTGTAACGGCCAGAAAAGTGGCACTGGAGCAACGGGAGAAGAAGGGTAAAAAAAACAAAATGGCGGCGGCCAGGGACAAAGGGGAGCTGCAGGAGTTCATCAAGCGCTGCTTCGAAGAGCAGCGCGAGGAGATGCGCAAGGAGATGCTGGCGCCTATGCTTTCGGCAATTGGAGGGCTCGGGATCACCCAGAAGGCCCACGAGGTTAAGATCCAGGAGGTAGAGAAAAGAGTCAGCCAGAACGAGGACGAGCTCTTGGGCCTGGCGGTGAGAGTGGAGCAGCACGAGGCGCTACACAAGAGGTGGGCGGGAAGACTCGAAGACTTGGAGAACAGGTCGAGGAGAAAGAATCTGCGGATCCAGGGTCTCCCTGAAGGAGTGGAGGGGGCTGATGCCGGGGCATATGCGAGCACGATGCTTGGGGCGATGATGGGTGCGGAGGATCCTTCGAGGTCGCTGGAGTTGGACGGGGCACACCGGGTGCTGGCGAGGAAGCCCAAGGCAAATGAGCCGCCAAGGGCAATGGTGGTGAGGTTTCACTGGTTCACGGACAGAGAGTTGGTCCTGAAATGGGCCAAGAAGGAGCGGAGCAGTAAGTGGGACAATGCAGAGATACGAATATACCCGGACTGGAGCATGGAGGTGGCAAAGCGGAGAGCGGGTTTCAACCGGGCCAAAGCGGTGTTGCACCGGAAAGGAGTGAAATTCGGAATGCTGCAGCCAGCGCGACTGTGGGTCACATACAAGGACCAACACTATTACTTCGAAACGCCTGAAGAGGCGTGGACCTTCATACAAACTGAAAAGTTGGACTCTAACTGAGGGTTTGTGAGGGTGGGGGGGATGTTTGAGGTTTGATGTGTGATGGTTGTTGAATATAGGGGGTCAATCACGCGCAGGAAATGTTATATGGGCTGGGGGAGAGAGACAAGGCCACGACAGGAGCTGCGCCAGAGGGGGCGGGGCGGGCTTTGGAAAGCGCGGGGTTTCTCCCGCGCGCGGGAAGAAAGGCGGGAAGGGGAACGAAGGAACGCATATGGATTGGGAGACTCCCACACGGGGAGGTCAATGGGACGGCGGGGGAAGCCGGGGTCAGCAGGTGTCAGCTGACTTACGGGAGTGACATGGGGGGAGCAAAAAAGCTAGACAGGAGTCTAGCGGGGGGAGGGGAGGGGGGAAAGGGGGGGGGGGGGGAAAGGGTTGCTGCTGCTCTGGCCAAAAAGGAATGGGACACAGAGGAGGTGGTCGAGACAGGGGTCCCCCGTCTGGGGGACTGATGGGTGAGAGAGGCGTGGACACGGGACTGGCCCAGAAAAGGAGATGGCTAGTCGGCGGGGCGTGGGGGGGGTGAGAGCCCCTCCAATCCGGCTGATAACGTGGAATGTGAGGGGCCTGAATGGGCCGGTAAAGAGGGCTCGAGTGTTCGCGCACTTAAAGGGACTGAAGGCGGACGTGGTCATGCTCCAAGAGACTCACCTGAAGGTGGCGGACCAGGTCAGGTTAAGAAAGGGATGGGTAGGACAGGTATTCCACTCGGGACTGGACGCAAAGAATAGAGGGGTGGCAATATTAGTGGGAAAGCGGGTGTCATTTGAGGCCAAGACTATTGAGGTGGACAATGGAGGGCGATATGTAATGGTGAGCGGTAGGCTGCAGGGGACGTGGGTGGTGTTGGTAAACGTGTACGCCCCAAACTGGGATGATGCAGGATTCATGAAGCGCATGTTGGGGCGCATTCCGGACCTGGAGAAAGGAGGCCTGATAATGGGAGGGGACTTCAATACAGTGTTGGATCCAGCACTGGACCGCTCCAAATCAAGGACTGGAAAGAGGCTGGCGGCGGCCAAGGTACTTAGGGGGTTTATGGATCAGATGGGGGGAGTGGACCCATGGCGGTTTGCAAGGCCGCAGGCCAGGGAATTTTCTTTCTTTTCCCATGTACACAAAGCCTACTCCCGGATAGATTTTTTTGTTCTGGGCAGGGCGCTCATCCCGAGGGTGGAGGGGATGGAGTATTCGGCCATAGCCGTTTCGGACCATGCCCCGCACTGGGTGGAACTGGAGCTGGGAGAGGAGAGGGACCAACGCCCGCTGTGGCGGCTGGATGTGGGACTGCTGGCGGACGAGGTGGTGTGTGGGAAGGTGAGGGGGTGTATCGAAAGGTACTTGGAGGCCAACGACAACGGGGAGGTGCGGGTAGGGGTGGTATGGGAGGCGTTGAAGGCGGTGGTCAGGGGAGAGCTAATCTCCATTAGGGCTCATAGGGAGAAGACAGAGGGCATGGAAAGGGAGAGGTTAGTGGGGGAGATTTTGAGAGTGGACAGGAGATAAGCAGAGGCCCCGGAGGAAAGATTACTTGGGGAAAGACGAAGGCTCCAGACGGAGTTTGACCTGTTGACCACAGGGAATGCGGTGACACAGTGGAGGAAAGCGCAGGGGGCGACCTACGAGTATGGGGAAAAGGCTAGTCGGATGCTGGCACACCAGCTCCGTAAAAGGATGGCAGCAAGGGAAATAGGGGGAGTCAAAGATGGAAGGGGAGCCACGGTTCGGAGTGCGACGAAAATAAACAAGGTATTTAAGGCCTTCTATGAAGAGCCCTACAGATCCCAGCCCCCAGCGGGGGAAGAGGGTATGAGACGATTCCTAGACCAACTGAGATTCCCGATGGTGGAGGAGCAAGAGGTGGCTGGTTTGGGGGCACCAATTGGGTTGGAGGAGCTGAGCAAGGGTTTGGGGAGCATGCAGGCGGGGAAGGCCCCGGGACCGGACAGGTTCCCGGTGGAGTTCTACAGGAAGTACGTAGACCTGTTGGCCCCGCTACTAGTGAGGAACTTTAATGAGGCAAGAGAGGAGGGGACCCTACCTCCGACAATGTCGGAAGTGACAATTTCTTTGATCCTAAAGCGGGACAAGGACCCACTGCAATATGAATCGTACAGGCCGATCTCGCTCCTTAATGTGGATGCAAAGTTGCTGGCAAAAGTGCTGCCCACGAGGATCGAGGACTGTGTCCCGGGGGTGATTCACGAGGACCAGACAGGATTTGTAAAGGGTAAGCAGCTAAACACCAATGTGCGGCGGCTCTTAAACATGATAATGATGCCATCGGTGGAGGGAGAGGCGGAGATAGTGGCAGCTATGGACGCAGAGAAGGCCTTTGACCAAGTAGAGTGGGAGTAGCTCTGGGAGGTGCTGCGTAGGTTTGGGTTCGGGGGAGGGTTTATCAGTTGGGTTAAGCTCCTTTACAGAGCCCCGGTGGCGAGTGTAGTGACGAACCGGCGGAGGTCGGAGTACTTTCGACTGTACCGAGGGACGAGGCAGGGGTGCCCCCTGTCCCCCCTGTTGTTCGCATTGGCGATCGAACCATTGGCCATGTCATTGAGGGAGTCTAATAAATGGAGGGGGGTGGTCCGAGGGGGAGAAGAGCATCGGGTGTCGCTATATGCGGATTACCTGTTGCTGTACGTGGCGGATCCAATGGCGGGGATGGTGGAGGTCATGCAGACTCTAAGGGAGTTTGGGGAGTTTTCGGGCTATAAGCTCAATGTAGGGAAGAGTGAGCTCTTTGTATTACAGGCGGGGGACCAAGAAAGAGAGATAGGGGACCTACCGCTGAGGAGGGCGGAGGGGAGCTTTCGGTATCTGGGGATCCAGATAGCCAGGAGTTGGGGGGCCCTACATAAACTGAATTTGACGAGGTTGGTGGAGCAAATGGAGGAGGATTTTAAAAGATGGGACATGTTACCGCTCTCGCTGGTGGGTAGAGTGCAGTCGGTCAAAATGGTGGTCCTTCCGAGATTTTTGTTTGTGTTTCAGTGCCTTCCGTCGTGATCACTAAGGCCTTTTTTAAGAGAGTAGGTCGGAGTATTATGGGGTTTGTGTGGGCGAATAAGACCCCGAGGGTAAGGAGAGGGTTCCTGGAACGCAGTAGGGACCGAGGAGGGTTGGCGCTGCCAAACCTGGGGAGCTACTACTGGGCAGCAAATGTGTCGATGATCCGCAAGTGGGTTATGGAATGAGAGGGGGCGTCATGGAAGAGGATGGAGATGGCGTCCTGTAAAGGAACGAGCCTGGGGGCATTGGTGATGGCACCGCTGCTGCTCTCGCCGACAAGGTATACCACGAGCCCGGTGGTGGCGGCAACGCTAAGGATCTGGGGCCAGTGGAGACGGCACAGGGGTGCAATGGGAGCATCGGTGTTGTCCCCGATCAGGGGTAACCATTGGTTTGTCCCGGGGAAGATGGATGGGGGGTTCCAGAGCTGGCAGCGGGCGGGGATTGGAAGAATGGGGGACCTGTTCATTGACGGAACGTTTGCGAGCCTTGAGGCACTGGAGGAGAAGTTTGAGTTACCCCCGGGAAATGCCTTTAGATATATGCAGGTGAGGGCTTTTGTGAGGCACAAGAAATTCAAGACAGAGTGTCCTCGGGTGTATGGGTCGGGGAGGGCAAGGTGTCGGAAATACACCAGGAGATGAAAGAAGAAGGGAAGCGCTGGTAGAAGAGTTGAAGGGTAAATGGGAGGAGGAGCTGGGGGAGGAGATCGAGGAAGGTCTGTGGGCGGATGCCCTAGGTAGGGTTAATTCCTCCTCCTCGTGTGCCAGGCTCAGCCTGATACAATTTAAGGTGGTTCACAGAACTCACCTGACGGGGGCGAGGTTGAGCAGGTTCTTTGGGGTAGAGGACAGATGTGGAAGGTGCTCAGGGAGCCCGGCGAACTATGTCCATATGTTTTGGTCATGCCCGGCACTGGAGGGGTTCTGGAGAGGAGTGGCGGGAGCAATATCTCAGGTGGTGAAAGTCCGGGTCAAGCCAAGCTGAGGTCTAGCAATATTTGGAGTAGTGGACGAGCCGGGAGTGCAGGAGGCGAAAGAGGCCGGCATTCTGGCCTTTGCGTCCCTAGTAGCCCGGCGAAGGATCTTGCTAATGTGGAAGGAGGCGAAGCCCCCCAACGTGGAGGCCTGGATAAATGATATGGCAGGGTTTATCAAGCCAGAGAGGATAAAGTTTGCCTTGAGAGGGTCTGCGCAGGGGTTCTACAGGCGGTGGCAACCGTTCCTAGACTATCTCATGGAGCGTTAGAGGAAGATCGGTCAGCAGCAGCAGCAACCTTGGGGGGGGGGGGGGGGGACGACACATCCTGGGGGGGGGGGAAGGGGGGACTGCCTGGGAGGGTGGCTGAGCAAGTAATAACATGAAGGGTTGGGGGAACTGGCACGTATGGGAGAGAGCCAGTGTACAAAGACATGTAAATATATCATTTTGCCATGTATATATCTTGCTCTGCGCGATTTCTCGTTATTTCGTTACGGCGGGGGGGGGGGGGGGGTTATTGTTTGTAAGGGAGAAAAATTGTGTTAAAAAACTTTAATAAATATATTTTTTTTAAACAATGATTGGGTCACACTTTAATGAAGTTTATTGTCAAAGGCAGTCTGGTCTGGAGCAGAGTTTTAAAACTATCTTCCTGTGAAGAAAGTAAGTGTTTTTATAAGTCGTTGTTGTGAGCTGAAAGAGTACAGTTTTTTTAGTGTAACGTCTTTATTGAATTGAATTTAAGATTGATGTCTGCAGGGAGACCCCCATAGCAGAGGTCAAATGACTATGACAAGCCAGATCGGACATTAGCAATGATTGCATTTCAAAACTCAAACACCCCCCTTTTCATAACAAGAGTCAAACATTCCCCTTTCCTAATGAACAAGAGACAAATTTGTATGTGTTGTCATATGTAACTCTGAGTTACCCAAGTCACCCACTGTACCACAAGTGTTCTCCTGCATTAACAGACTGTTCATCATTCAAGTCAGTCACTGTGCACACATTGTCATTGTGCAAGTCTCTTAATGGTACCCACGCGCATTGTTATTGGCTGTCTGTCTGGCTGATATTTCCTCTCCAAGTTCCTGTGGCACTTGTTGCCGTGGTACATGCTGCTGTTCTCCCATTTCCGTTGTTGAAGACTGGCGGACATCCAGGAACAATGGCCATTCTATACTCTGTGCATATGGTAAGATCCCATCTTCATTATCGGCCGCCAGCAGTGATGGAACAGTTCCTCTAGTTGCTTTTATATGCCTGCGGTTGCAGCAATTTATTTGTTCATTCACTTCAATCTACACGTGTCTCGAGTTGCCACATGGGCTGATTGCTGTCGAGAGCATTGAAGGTTTGTACCCTGACTAGCTCTCCAATGGTCAACTCTGGTGATGGTTTGGCACTCTTGCTAAAAGTAAATTTTGCTTTCTGCCTTTTTTTTGATTTTTTCTACTTCTAGCTTCAATAGCTTCTTTGGTATTGGAAGAGTAGTTTAGCTGACATTAGTCTTTGGACTGGAATACTTTCCATGCCTTCAGTCAGTGCGTATCTCCACTGGAGGATTGCTTTGTATACATCTGTGCTACATTTGCTCGATTTGTTGATGATTCATAGAATCATAGAATCCCTAAGGTGCAGAAAGAGGCCATTTGGCCCATTGGGCCGGAACCAACCCTCCGAAGGAGAACCCTACCTAGGCCTATACCCCCGCCCTATCTCTGTAACCCTACCTATCCTTTTGGACAGTAAGGGACAATTTAGCATGGCCAATCTACCTAACCTGCACATCTTGGGAGGAAACCGGAGCACCCAGAGGAAACCTACACAGACACGGGAGAAGGTACAAACTTGGTGATTTTCACTGCTGTCTCAGCCTTTCCATTCAACTTGGGATAATGTGGAGATGATGTATAGTGTTGAATTTCCCAATCCTTTGTGAAGCAGCTGAATTCCTCACTTGGGAATTGAGGGCCATTGTCACTTGTCCCAAGATCTGGAATGCCGTAATGACTGAAGTGTGCTTTCAAACATTCTACTATCTCTCCTGTCATCATTGAAGTCAGCTGGTCTACCTTCCCGTAGTCAGAATAGTAGTCTCCAGTGACAAAATACTCAGTTCCTGTTTTAGTGGTGAGGTGTCCTCCCAGCTTCAACAATGGTCTGTCTGGGGTGCCATACATTATTAATGGCTCTCTAACTTGCTTAGCTTGGTACTCATTACATGCACCACACTGGCTGATGTGATATTTAATTTCATTGCTCTTCATTTGCCAGTAAAGCACTTCTAGTGTCTTTCGCAGACCTGATTAATTTCCTTGATGGGTTGCATGGATGCTCTTCAGCATCTCTCCCCTCATTCTCTTAGAGGTGATGACTCTATTTTGTGTACAAGTTGCCATCTTGAGCTATCAATTGTCACATGTACCGAAGTACAGTGAAAAGTATTTTTCTGCGGCCGAGGGAACGTATTCAGTATGTACGTGGTAGACAAAAGAATAATCAACAGAGAACATTGACAAATGGTACATCAACAAACAGTGATTGGTTACAGTGCGGAACAAGGGACCAAACAAAGCAAATACATGAGCAAGAGCAGCATAGGGCATCGTGAATAGTGTTCTTACAGGGAACAGATCAGTCCGAAGGGGAGTCGTTGAGGAGTCTGGTAGCTGTGGGGAAGAAGCTGTTCCTATGTCTGGATGTGCAAGTCTTCAGACTTCTGTACCTTCTGCCTGATGGAAGGATCTGGAAGATTGTTTGCTTTGAGCAAAGTGCTTGTGGTCAGAATAAATGTCTCTGCTGGGTTGAAGACATCCAGAGTTGCTGTTTCATATTGAATCTGGAAGATAAAACATTCTGTTTTAGCTTCCTCAACTTTCTTCATTGGTGGCCTGCTCTCAGTATGTTAGTGTTGTACATCTGTTTCTTGCTTGAATTCATGTCCAGATGATAGTCTTATAACCAAAGTAACATTGTGGAGAGAGAAGGGAACTAACGTTTTGAGTCTAAATGACTTGTCAAAGCTGGAGAGAACTGGAAATAAGGTCAGAATAATGCTGTTGTGAGAGGAGAGGGTGTGGAGAAGTGGGGCTGGATAGAGCACCAGTGATAGGTAGAGATTCAAAGATGTAATGGACAAAAAGACAAAGGAAATGTAAGTGGGAGTGATTGAAGGCTGAGAAGGGTGCTGATAGTGGCACATAAAGAGATTAGAATGTGTTAATGGCAGAACAACAGTAAGCAGTATGTAAAAGGGCAACTAGGAACAGGGAAAAAATGGCCCAAGTGTGGTGGGGTGGGGGGAAGTAGGACAATGGTGAAGGGAAAACAGATCGATGCAAGAAATGAAAATAAATTGATCGAAATAAAATGATCTGTCTTTCCCTTGCTTATCAGAAAGGGTGATCACATCAGTTGTTTTGTCAGGGTTGGGGTGGGGGTGGTTAGCAGGATTTATTTTCATTTGAGGTTGGATACAGATTTCCTAATTAGAGTTCAGAGCAAAATGTCAAACAAATATTTCCAACCATTCCACAGAGGACTGGGGTGAGTGATAATGTTGAAATAACCTTTGAGAGTATGTGTTGACTGGAGCACATTATTAAGTCAATGAAGGGAGCAAAATGATAAATGTTCAGCTGATTATGTACTCAGCTAATCACTCTATAAACAAATTGCTACAACTCTGATTATTTATCTTAGACCTGTGGCAATATATTCAATCAATGATAGAAAATATTAAACATCCCACACAAGCATATTTACTTCACTGATTTATTTCCTCTGCAATTGAATATGAATACTTGGATTTGTTTTACTTTTATTTGTCACATTCAGTATTTGGGTGGATTCTTACCATCATAAATTATCCTGGTAACTTAAAGATAAATGCATTACTTTGAGTCTTTTAAAGTAAGAATAGTATCTACAAATCTACAAAGATGAGCAGAGATTGGATAATTCAGAGGAAGTAGGTTGTATTAATTTCACAAGAGACTAAGAGGGATATTTTCCATCCCTTCCCGCCAGCAGGATCTTCTGGTCCCGTCGAAGGTGACTCTCCTGCGATGGGTTCCCTGTGATGGGCAAGCCATGTATAATGCCGCAGAGCTCTTCCCTTTGATGGGGTGGATATCTTTGAAGTATTTTTTCTACAGTCAATTTCATTGCCCTTTAACATTTTTCAAGCATGTGTGCATGCCTAGAAGACTAAAAGCTTTGAACTGCAATGTTTACATTCAATTTCACAGACCATTGCCTTTTAAAAGTCTCTTGATTGACAAAGGAAGCCACCAGTTCCCCATTTCTCAGGAGTTGCACCAATTCATGCCAGCAAGGCTCTCAGCTGGAGGGCTGGAGTATCCCAGGAAGCCAGTGTATCAAGCTTCCTGCCTGATAATGACATTTAAATGAGGTTTCATGAGATGTTTGCATCTTCCCGCCACGTCTGAGCAGGAATCTTATTGGTGCCGGTGAGAACTTCGTCTGGGCCGGTTGGGAGACTCACAATGGGATTGATGCCCGGCCTCAGTCCTGTTTTTGGCCTCATGCCCAATTCACCAGGCCATTGTGATTCCTATCACTGGATATCCCAGAGATATCCCCCCAGTCTGGTGACAATAGCTTTGCTTATGATTCACACAAGTGTTTTTTGGAATGGTTTCTCAGTTATGTTATACAATTTTACCAAATCATATAACCTCGTTCCCAAGCTCTGACTACCCCAGAGACCGCTTTCTGACACTTCTATGATTCTATGCTTAGGGATGATCTTATAGAGGTCTATAAAATAATGAGGGGCATAGATAAGGTAGATAGTCAACATCTTTTCCCAAAGGTAGGGGAGTCTAAAACTAGAGGGCATAGGTTTAAGGTGAGAGGGGAGAGATTCAGAAGGGCCCAGAGGGGCAATTTCTTCACTCAGAGGGTAGTGAGTGTCTGGAATGTGCTGCCAGAGGTAGTAGTAGAGGCGGGTACAATTGTGTCTTTTAAAAAGCATTTAGATAGTTACATGGGTAAGATGGGTATAGAGGGTTATGGGCCAAGTGCGGGCAACTGGGACTAACTTAATGGTAAAAACTGGGCGGCATGGACTGGTTGGGCCGAAGGGCCTGTTTCCATGCTGTAAACTTCTATCTATGATTCTAAGTCCACTACAAGTTCTAGGGGCTGATTTAGCACAGGGCTAAATAGCTGGCTTTTAAAGCAGACCATAGCAGGCCAGCAGCGCGGGTTCAATTCCCATACCAGCCTCCCCGAACAGGCGCCGGAATGTGGCGACTAGGGGCTTTTCACAGTTACGTCATTTGAAGCCTACTTGTGACAATAAGTGATTTTCATTTCATTTTCATTTTATTTCATTCATGTATCTGCTTCCACAACTTCCGGCGGGGATCACTTGTGGTTTGAGGTTTCGTCAACCTCGTGTGGCGGCTGCGACTGTGTCCAGCGTCGCCACAGTCGGGGGTGGAGGGTGGGGGAGCCGTTAGGCTGGCCGTGGGAGGAGGGGAGGCTTCGGCAGGGACTGGGGGAACTGGTGTGGGGTGGTCCGGGGGTGGCGAGGAGGGTTTCAGGGGGGCACTATCTGGCAGGCCGGGTCTGCGCATGGCCGGTGCCATGTTGTACGGCAGGACCTCCATGCGCGGCCACGGGCCCGGCAATTCTCTGTTCGTATCTGCAGGTAAAGCCGGGCACTTTATGTGGCATGGCTGCTAGCCCTCCACCGGGCGGAGCATTGGTGCGGGGGCGGCACAGACGTTTTGGTCGTAAGACTAGACACATGCTCCGGACATAGCCTCAAAATTGGAGAATCCAGCCCTTTGTTGTCCTGCCAGGGTTGAATTGCGCCTGATTTTCTCTCATGCTGGGAGCAACACCGTGCCTCTGGAACCAACCCCGGTCCCACACTCCCATACACCACCCACCCACCGGCAGTCCGCTCGCATCCCATCCTGCACCACATGCCAACACCCATACTGCACACCATGGCCTGCTTGCCCTGCACACACAGGCCACTACTGCCCATCCCCTGTGCTGCCCGCGTCCAACTGCTTCACACTGTGCATTTTCTGTCCCGCTTCCCCAGGAGATGGCGGTGCATAACCGCAGGGAGAGAGAGAAGACTGGAGGGCGATCTGCGGCCCCTCACCGTCGTAGAGCGGAGGGTATTGGGCGTGGTCGGTGGGCGTCAAAAAAGGGCAGTCACCGAGGAATAGATCGGCATTGGGGAACCAATTGAGCCCCCACTGAGTTGCGGTGTCCCTATGGTTCATGTAGCATCATCCTCACACCACCCACTGACCCCGCCACCCCAACACCCCACCACACCTCCACCTTCCCACCCCAGCACCACACCACCTCCACACTAACCCTCCACCACCCCCACCCCAGCACGCCCACACCACTCATCCACCACAACAACTCATGATCCAACCATACGTCATGTCTTGCAGGATCACCTGGTGATGAGGAGGGATCTTCTGGTGTCCCCGTCCCCGGCCGCAACCCCAGGACACATCAAGCGACGAAGCAGGACTAGTCAACGACCCGAGACCCCAAACGCCAGCCTGTGACACCCCGGAGCATCAGTCCAGGGACTCTGCGGATAGCTCCTGTCTCCCAAGAGCCAACCCATCACCTGGGGGTGCGCCTTAAAGGTGGAACCATTGAGTGTGCCGGAGTAAAGGCGTTGTATACGCTGCCTGGGTATCGGGTACAGACGTGCATGATGAGCATCCGTGGTCACACATCCGCTGCACATTCATGGAGTGGTACCCCTTTCGGTTTGTGTAGGCCACTCCCTCATGTGCCTGTGCTCCTAGGGGGATGTGGGGCCCGTCAATCACCCCCTGTACCTGGGCATCCGGCGATGACGGCGAACAACCCGATCAACCTCCTCAGGCAGTGCAGCAGATGCTGGTAGTGACCCTGAGACTGCCAGAGTCAGAGTGTGTTCTCCAGCTGTTGTGCATTCCTCTCATCCCATCACCATCTACTCACCCACATTTGATCGGTGCCTGGTGAAGAAGAATCAAGACCAGGGAAAGGCCAAGGAAAAGATTCCCCCCTGGAAGACTGGGAAAATTGTCCTGCTCCACAACAGATACAAAGTGGGAGCTCTCTTTCTGAGAAAGGCTACCTGGACACGACAGAAGTAAAGGAAGGAGGCCAAGAAATAACAGAGCAGAAGGATAATCAATCACATAGGTCCTGAACCGAAAACAGGCCCTGGAACTGGGCCAGCACACCATTTCAAAAATGTTCCATTTTCAGACATCCCCAGCTCCCAGATAACCAGATTTGAAGTACTGTACCAGTCACTCAACAACATGCCATGTGTGAAATTGGATACAAACTATCCTTACCAATTTGCACCTATATTTTGACTAGAATGTTAGGAAAATGCCATTTGGTGGTTTAATTTTCCAGTTTCTATCTTGCATCATTAATCTTCAACACTTCCCATCAACAACCATTCTATCTCAATCATGAGCCATGGAAGAATTTTACTGTCCAACACAATATTAAAGATAAAGATTAAATGTTTCCATTTAGTCCCTGTTATTGGTACATTTTGTCTGCTCATCTTGGAGATCTTTTCAATTTTTCAACAGGTTGTACCTAAATCAATTTCATCATAGCGTCATTGTTGGACTTGTAGAATTTGTCGATGTTCAGTTTTATTTTCCCAAACGCTTTCTTCCTTGATACACTGTAACTTGTAGCACTGCCGAGACTGCTTTCCATCAATTTGTTATAATGAAAATGTGACTATCACATCTTCATTAAACTTTAAATAAATGTTCCCTTCCCAACTGATTGAAACAGTAACTCATCAATTCCTTTTTTTTTTAAACTCCAATTTCAGAAACAAATTATACATGGGAAGTTTTAAATTCAAGCTGCAATAGTAACTCCTACATTTTCCCACTCACACACTCACTCTTGGAATATTTAAACATAATGACTGGGTTAATTCCAATCCTTTGAAAGGCAAAATCTTAAATCCAAATTATCATCATGCTGTGACATTTGATGTCTACAGATAAGTTCTTAAATTCTCAAAATTGATGAATATTTTGTTCTGCCACCAACATTTTTAAAGTCCAGGAAAGGTCTTTCCGGTTTATAAGAAACACAGAAAATTTATTATGACCCCACTTGGCAGCCAAGGAGTTAATTTGTCAAAGCATGATTTCATTATACCACTGTGGGGAAATATCCACGGAAATTAAGAGGCTTCAAATGTAATCATGCTGTATCTACATATTTACATTCAGCAGTACAAAAGTCATTCCTTTAAAATTAAAAACAGCTGTCAGCGGAATGAGTTAACTCCTTTTGTAACTTTATAGGAAAGCAAAGAAAAATATTTGCAGATATATATAATTGCATCTTCTCATGTTCAATTAAGGAAAAAATACCTTTATTTTCGCAAAGCCATTGGCCGAAGTTTTCTGGCTGTGCCCGCTGGTGGAATCTTCTGATTCCACTGATGGTGAACCACAGGTGTCCCGGCGACAGAGGATGCGAGCAATGGGAAAATGCGTTGACAGCGGCGGGACTGGAAGATCCCGCCAGCAGCCAGTGGCAGGCCACTTCCGCTACGGCAAAACATGTCGTGAACGGGTGGAAAAGCAAGCCCAATATTGTGCCTTCAAAACCTCCTTAGGAATCAACCCTTTAGTTATTTTTGTTCATTCAAATTAAACGTTACCTCCAGATTGTTGCCATAGAGATCACAGTTTCTACTTCAAAGTGTTGAACATGTAAGAAATTTAAAACTGCCAATTTTATATCTGATAGGTCCAAGTCTGGAATTGGAAATGTCCACACAATTTACAATAACAAATATTTCACGGCGGCCACAATTACAGTCAGGTTTTCACACTTTAATGGGATTGTTAAATTCATGGGTGGGATTTTCCTCCCCCTCCGTGGCATGTTCTGCACCGGTGGAGGGTGGCTCACCAATGGCCGGCAGAGGGATCTCCTGGTCCCACCATAATCATGGAAGCTTCCTGTTAAATGCACCCCTCGCTGGGGTGCACTGTCGGTGGGACCGTAAGATCCCGTCAGCGTGAACGGTCAAATAATCCCACCCACAATACCAATTCAATGGGTTTTTTTTCCAATTAAGTGGCAATTTAGTGTGGCCAATCCACCTACCCTGCACATCTTTGGGCTGTGGGGGTGAGGCCCACGCAAACATGGGGACAATGTCCAAACTCCACACGGACAGTGACGGGATTCGAACACGGGTCCTCAGCGCCATGAGGCTGCAGTGCTGACCACTGCATCACCGTGCTGCCCCTTAAACCTGAAACTTTAATAAACAACAATCCTGACCTCTATCTAAATGTGTAGGTTTGTGTGACCAGGTGTTACTGCATGTCTGTGCACGGTATACTGAAAGCTGCCATGACACATTTATCTGAGCAATTCGCAACTCCCTCAGTTTTTCAGAAACCAACACAGGTTCTTGGTTGCCTTCTGGGGCACAAGATGGAGGCTGAAGACTCCTTTAGGCAGTCACTCACAGAACCCGAATGGCACTACAATAACAACCATGTGTTGACCTGCAATACAATAGAGTAGCTCTTGGCATCATGAAGATGCGCTTTGGGTGCCTTGACTATTCTGGCAGATCAGTATTCTGCTGAGGGGGGTCTCCAGAATAGTAGTTCTGTGCTGCGTGCTGCATGACATGGTGCAGCGGAGTGGCCTACAACCAGAGAGTGCAGAGGCTTGGCCTATAACTGATGAGGAGGACTATGATGATGAGGATGTTGAGGAGCAGGAGGATGAGGTCTCTGTCCTGACTCATGGATCTGACATGGAGGAGGAGGAGGAAGAGGGCAGCAACAGGAGACCAGCTGAGGGACAGGCCTATGTAGCCATGGCTGATTCTTTACTGGAGGGGGTCAACACTTGAAGTCAGCTAATTCAGAGTACATTCTCCAAGGTTCTTGAAAGGTCACAAATTACATCAAGGAGTGTCTAATGAGCAGATTCCTTCCAATAAACTTTTTACTTGGAAGCCACACTTTCTCAGGGAAATGCCCATCCCAAACAAGAGCGAAAACCAACAGCGTATACTGACAATCAGTGCCATCAGCTTGGCTGAAACAATGACCATCGAATGCCTTGGCCTCAACATAGTGCTCAAATTTGCCTCAAGAAGTCCTTAAGAACCTGGACCATGCACATATATACTAGAAGCTGTCAATGAGCCAGTGAAAATGTCAGTTTATGCCTAGTCAAATCATGCTCACTATGCCAAGAGTGCCAGTGGGAGGCTTTACACCTACGGCCCCTCTAGATGATAGTATGTGCTAACAGTACTGCAGCGACTGAACATTGTGCAGGGTGGTGCCAAATGTGTTGGAACAACTCATTCAACTACCTTTAACTATCTTCCAACTGGCATTCAGTTGCAGGTGTGTGCAACATGTAATCCTGCCAAATTCTTTGGCTTCTCTGAAACAACAGCCTCTACCACCCAGAAGACAAAGACATCAAATGTAGTGGTGAAGCCATACAAGCATGCTTCCCTGGAGCATAACTGACATCTTGACATGCGGAAAATCCACTTAAAGGACTGTGTAACACTCACATGCTGATGACTGTCTTCAACACGGCACACATCCTTGAAGTGTACCTGATAAATTGGATTTGATCTTGGCTGATCATTGATCCTCCCTTAAAGATAATTATTGATTAGGGCAGCATGGCGCTGCAGTGGTTAGCATTGCTGCCTCACAGTGCCGAGGTCCCAGGTTCGGTCCCGGCTCTGGGTCACTGTCCTTGCGGAGTTTGCACATTCTCCCCGTATTTGCGTGGGTTTCGCCCCAACAACCCAAAGATGTGCAGGGTAGTTTGATTGGACATGCTAAATTGCTCCTCAATTGGAAAAAATTAATTGGGTACTCTAAAAAAAATTTTTTAAAGTTAATTATTGATGGACCAGCAAAGCTGCAAGGGGCATCTCAATCCACATTCCTTTGTGTAATACCTCATCTTAAGATGTGGACAAGGAAACTCTGCTTGCCATGCAATGGGGCACACCCTTGCTCCTGATGACTTCAATGAGAGATGAATGTCAGCATCCAGGCTTCAGTAACACTGGTAAGAACCACCTTCATTCTGTAAACATTCTTATTGAGGGTGTTAGTGTACAAATGCAGACCAAAACACTTTTGGCAGTGGTGAACTATGTTTACAATGTGCTTAATTGTAATATATGCAAAATGATATGAAGTGAAGTGATGGTAAGTCCATCAGTGATCGAGGCAACATAAAGCCCTGTGCTCACAAATGCTCCTACGAAATGGCACCCATACCATGTTGCCTCAGAGCCGATGGAGACAGGCTGCTCATTTTGGAATTTTATGGCATTAAGCAGCGTAATGGTGAGCCTCGCTATGCAGGGACCTGTAAGGGACATAATTCCAGGACCCTGGAAAAGGAGGTGCACAATGTGAAAAACATCAGAGACAATGGGGGCCCGACGCACTGTCATAAATGGAGTCCTTGACGTTTGTTCGGACTGAGCAATCAGAGCTTCAGACCTAAATGGCTGACTTCAAAAAAGTTGGAAATTTTTGAATATTTTTGTGGTTCTCATTTTTTTTAAAGCTCATCAGAAATCCATGAATCTGCCTAAAGATCAGCAGCAGCAGTTCCTCCTCATAGCAACTGTTGGAAATCTGGTTGAAAAATGGTAAGTGAAATACCTGAAGTTATTTTAGAGCTAATTGGATGCTATCAGGGGTACTTGTATGGTCATTCTGGATGGATGAGATAAGCTGGGCTAGATGGCCTTTGTCGTCCATGATTATCTTGCTAACAGAGGGTGAAATCATGGCCAGAGAAGCCTACTTGTGACAATACGCGATTTTCTTTCTTTCTTTCTTTCTTTATAGTTTATTGTGAGCAAGCTTTATGTAATGTAATTGCCAGGAATGGATAATGGACTCAAAGTGAATCAGTAACCTGTTGTACACTATACATGATTCTCAAGAGTCTTTTCCACTGACTTCAACTTTGTCCTTTCTGTCCACTATTTTCCCACTCTATCTTGATGATTTTATGGGTTTTTGAGGTTTTGAAATATGATAAAGTTGTGTTGAATAGCAGAAAATACATTGTAAAGAGAAACAACAATCACTTGCTGATCAAGAAAATGCATACACAATTGTCAACCATTCAGTCTTTGTCCTCTGGCCTCTTAAAAGTTATAGTGCACAGAGACACCTGAGGGCTCCAACACCTCTCACTGACAGTTCAATAATTCCACTTTGTTCCTAAGGAGTTATTTGATCTTTCTATTACTGATAAAATAGAATCCAATTATTACACATTATGTGTGGAAAAATTATGTTCAATAATATCCTGCACCCAGGCAGTAAAAAGTCTTCTACTTTTTCAACAGAATGGAAAAGATCTTGTGTAGTTTAAAAAGTCTGAGTCATTTGGAAATTGTTTGTCAATATGTAGTGATTGGTTGCCATAGAAAATCTTGGAGTGGGGGGGCTAATTTGCGATGAGGGGGGTGGGGGCTGATTTGCAATGCAGGAGATGGCCAACATGGGACCTCGTTATCGGGTTACCCGCTCAAAATGGTGGACCAAAAGCAGGATTTCCTCGGGAATCCGTCATAATCCTCGCCATTCAAAAATTTTCATGGCGAAGAATAGTGAATTACTTCTTGATTGGGAGCGCAAACCAGTTGCAATTCACCTCCGGCGGGAATCTCCCAAACGGAGAATCCTGCCCACTGTGTGAAGGTAGAATACTCCCTTTGTCACAAGAAGTATCTTAAAGTGGCAGATCTTAAATAAGCAGCCATCTAGGGCAGCAGGGTGGCGCAGTGGTTAGCAGTGCTGCCTCACGGCGCCGAGGACCCAGATTCGATCCCGGCCACGGGTCACTGTCGGTGTGGAGCTTGCACATTCTATCCCTGTCTGTGTGGGTCTCACCCCCACAACCCAAAGATGTGCAGGGTAGGTGGATCGGCCACACTAAATTGCCCTTTAATTTAAAAAAGAGAATTGGGTACTCTAAAAAAAATTTTTTAAGTAAGCAGCCATCTATGGATGATCAGCTGGGAAAGCAATGCTGGGAATATGACTCATCCACCTCCTCAAAATGCCAGAGGTCTTTGAAGTTTTAAGGTGTTCTCTCATTCATATGCTAGAAATCAGCCAATGTGCTCAACATTGTATTAAAAAAATGTTTCTTAAATAATTAATCAAACCAAATAGTTTAACATCTAATCAATCACTCAAGAGACTATTGTGAAATACATCATCAACACAGTATAATATGTGCTGCATATATATAAGGAACACAATGCGATCCATTTGCATTTTGAGAGAGCGGGGAAGAGAAAGAGGATGGTAAATATTGGTGCAAGTTCTTACAGTCAAAAATAAAAGAAAGTCTTGGATTTATATCGCAACTTTCACGGCCACTGGATATCCCAAAGCACTTTGCAGCCAATGATCTCCTCTTGAAGTGTGGCCACTGCACTGAAATTGACCGGTCTGATTTTTTAAAAAAACTGGTTAACTTCTCCTGCTCCCAACAACTGTTTTTAAGCTTTAAAAAAACGTTAAATGTCAGTTAAACTACCAGTTGCTTCGAGTGGGAACTGACTGCAGGGCAGGGACTGGAGCAGCTGAAAGCACAAGGAAGACTGAGCTGCTTCTCCAATCATAGATTCTGTCTCTCCCACGCTGGATATATGCAAATCCTTTCAGTTGTTCTTTGATTTCCGATGATTTGCTTGCCAAGTTGGTTTTTCAGTGACTCAGTGTGGTGCTGCCTGATCCTCCCCCTCCTCATTCTGACTAGTCCGCAAAGGTTGCCTAGCAATGCACTTCATTTTATGTATGCAAAAGTAATGAACAATTTATGACCAAATCTGAAGCTCTCATGTTATCTTCCCCTGAAGTTGTTGAGTATAATCTACTGGAGAAAGCAGTGAGACAAGATAAGCGGTGCACTCAGTTCACTCCTTCCCCATTTCCCCTTCATCAAGATATTCTGGCTTGGGAAAAGGGAAAGGAAAAGGCACATATGGCTTCCAGCTTTAAATACTCTCACACACATACATTTGCTTACATCCATGGACAATGTACTCTATCTCATTAATGCCTTATGTTGCGGATGAGAGGATTTGGGGGTTGGGGTAGCAATGAGGCTGGATGAATCCAGGATAGCCTGACTTTTGTTCCTGTCACACCCAGCTGGCCTTTGACCACAAACGCCTGCTCTGACCTGCTCCCGCTGAATTCCATCTAGGGCAGCAGGGTGGCGCAGTGGTTAGCAGTGCTGCCTCACGGCGCCGAGGACCCAGATTCGATCCCGGCCACGGGTCATTACAGTTCTGCCATTACAGTGTGCAGCTGCGAGAATCCTGGACAAGGCTCAGTTGCATGACCACACCCTGAGAGATGGGTGGAAAGAGAATAGGTGGAAGGACAAATGATCCTGGCAAATGAGGCATTTTCATTTCCTTTCCCTCAGGTTTAGTGGTTAATAAGTTTGCTCTTTCTTTCAGTCAAGAAAGTCTTGTTCGGTTTGCTCCTTATCACTCACCACTTAAACAGTTTGGATTTGGAAAAGGCCTACCCTTGTGAAAAAGAAACTTAAACTATTGTTTTGACCAAGTGAGAAGGTTGAATGGAGGGGAACCAGTTCACTCCTTATCACTTGGTCAATAACAAAATGTATTTTTGTTGAGTAGTGTTGGTCTCAATTTCCCCTGGAGGTTCAGTTCACTGTGCACCCAGGCCTTTTACATGGCCCAAATATTTCTGAGGATCTCCTAGTTCTGTACTTGTACTAAGTCCAGGCCTATCAGGGGCAGCATTCCCAGTCTTGTGCTGCATTTCGCAATGTGCACATTTGTTAGACACCAGGAATTCCTAGAAATCATGATGATGTGACCTACCACACAGTATCCTCTCCCCACCTTCACCCTGACTGCAGGGTTCCTAGGGGTAGGCCAAAGAGTTGAAGGTGGGTCCGTTTTTAATGTCATGGTTTGGTATTGATATACCAAATGGCAAATTTTGGCTCAAAGCAATAAAGGGTAAAGTGGCAGAAAGGAATGTTGTGAGTTGTGGGAGCACAGCATGAGTGTGCCAGACAACATCGGGCTCCTGTTCCAAGCATTGATCTGAAATATCCTTGATTAGTTCAAACAAGGGGCCATCCCAGCATACACTGACCTACTTTGAGTGCTGCCAAAAACAGGACTCATACAGCTTAAGAAATTTGTCTATTAAATATTTCCAAGTTACCAGTGTTATGATTGAAACAACTTAGCAAAATTTGCATGTACATTCAGGAATAAAGAGTCTTTTGTCAGCGGCTTCAACTACTTCTCAAATTCTTCTTTACAAATGGAAATATGTTTTTTCGGCCAATTGCTGATCAAACAATGAATGGAACTTCATCCAGGAGCTGAAAGTAGAATGCAGCAACTTCATTGATGCAGATTCAGAACCTGACTTGTCAATGAACATCTTTCTCTCAAAATCCTGTGATCTCTTCTCCAATCCTTTCTTACCCATTGTGTCCTTCTGTCACACATCAGCAAACAGAGCATCCTCGAGGAGGAACGTTATACCTTAAACATGTCACTGACAAAGCAGCCTAGGCATACTCTATGAAAAGATTAAATCACCCAATATCTCTAAGATAATTAGTCAATGTTTAGCGAATAGTAGGTTTCATAGTTACTGTTAAGGGATGGTTTCCAGTCTGTTCTGTCTGAACATCCATTCAATAGTTATTCAGGAATGTGCTGACCTCGCAGATTCAGTGACTGAATGCAAAATAATATCAAAGCAAAGCTTGCATGTTTCAGTCAGACTGTATTAACTATAGGACTCTAATTAGATTCAAGAAATGTGGACAAACGACAACTGCTGTGTTTTTGATGCATGGCTGAACCCAATCTGATAGGTTCTGAGGTTCACAAAGCAACTCAGAAACCCTGTATTTTCCCTAAACTGAACCACCTCCAAACACTGCTGGAAAACACAATGGCCGGGATTCTCCAATCCCGTGGCCAAGTTCTGACGCCAACCACTTCGGCGTCAACGGTCTCTGATATTGAGGAATGATCCCTTTTATAGGGGGCTAGGTCAGCGCCGGAGTGGTCCCCGCAGTTACAGCCGGCGTGGAACGGCCGGCACGAGTTTGTGCATGCGCGCTACAGCCAACGTGATTTCACGCATGCGCAGAATGGTCGGCGTGATCCCGCGCATGCGCATGGGTTCCCGTCTCCGCGCCGGCCCCCGGGCAATATGGCAGAGCCCTACAGAGGCCCGGTGCGGAGGAACATGGAACCAGCCCGAACGCCGATCGGTAGGCCCCGATCGCGGGCCAGGCCACCGTGGGGCCCCCCCAGGGTCGGATCACCACGCCCCCCTCCAGGGGGAATTTCGGCCAATGGGTGGAATTTTGAGCCCGCGTTAACCATCAGCGAAGAACGGCGACGCAGGTGGAAATACAAGAAAATCTCGCCAATGAGATTACATTTCCTGATTTTCCAAACCCCTCAACAACGACGCGACAAAACCCTGCCACAGAAGGCCGGGAACTTAATTTTAAAACCTCATTAGTGAACCCTCCTGCCGGGACTTCCCTACCCTCCCTTCACTGAATATTCATCGGTCGCGGGCATGATATCACATCAGCAAGGTTTACAACAGCCATATAAAAATAAAGGGGATATTCTAGGTGAGCGCTCAGACACCATCACTCTCCAGGTTGCCAGTTGCAGAGGGGGCAGCGAAGAGGACGCGGGGGACCCTAGCAAGCGCAACTCAGGACAGGGGGTTCAGTATCGGATCTCAGTGGGGCCACTGGCAGGCCTTAGCAGCCCTTCATGGCTGGAAACCTCTTTGTTTAAAGGGGCCTAGGGGCTGGTATGCAGGGACTTTCCAGTGTCCTCCTTGCTGGGCTTGGGGTGATATCACCGTTGAGGGATTGCCCTTCCAGAGTGCCAGCTGGAAAGTGGGTGCCGAGCAGGTGAATCCATCAGGTCAGCATTGGGGGGGACTGGGATGTTCATGGGTGAGGTCCCTTGAGATGCCAGGTTGCATGGGCAGAGTGGGGGACTCTGAAAAGGGGTGATTTCCATCCTCATGAGGCCTGAAGACCCTCACATAGGGGTCCTGAAGACCATCAGACAGGGGGGAAGAACCACTGCAGTGAGAAAGAACCTCCATAGTCAGGCAGCACTGTGAAGTCAGAGGGTATGAGATGTATGAAGGTTCAAGGCTACTAATTATGGAGGCTAGGCTGTCAGGGATTAGTGTATGGGTGGCTGGCTATTCAAGTTGAAAGGCTCATTTAATTCACCGCCCTTGAGAGCTGGGGGAATGAGTGTGCCCTCTAATGATGAGGTTGACATGATAATTTCAGTCTTCACATGCATCATGTGTACCTCACCTGCCACAAGGGGAAGCCACTTGCTTAATCAGGTTCCAGACCCTTCCTTGACAAGTCAATTGTGCCAATTTAGTCAGCATTGCAATGCTTGAGTGTGCCACTGATTGCCGCCCAATTTTTAACCCTTTGGAATCCTATCCCTCAAGCATTGAACTCCAACGCTCATACTCACATCTACTGGTTTAGCACAGGGCTAAATAGCTGGCTTTTAAAGCAGACAAAGGCAGGCCAGCAGCGCGTGTTGAATTCACGTACCAGCCTCCCCAAACAGGCGCCGGAATGTGGTGACTAGGGGCTTTTCACAGTAACTTCATTTGAAACTTACTTGTGACAATAAGCGATTTTCATTTCATTTTATAAAAGAGAGGTGGCATAGATGTGGCCCCAAGGCAATGCATTATGGTGAATTTGCACATCAGTCACCTCATTGAGGGATGATAGGGGGCAGCATCATGTTCCCCAGTTAGGTTAAAACGCAGGTCCATTGAATGCAACTGAACTGCCCCTCACTCATCACCCATGGGGGGAAGGGGCATACGGACCACTGAGGCTCTCAAGGTTCAAAGTGCTTCATTAAGGTGGAGTTGAGAAGGGCAACTGTGGGGAAGTGGCTATTATGTGACAGATGAGGGAGTGAGGCTCAGTGCAAAGGAGCTCACATAGGGGGATGCGCATGGATGGATGTCCCAGATCGTGAGAGGGCTGAGGGACAGGCCATTGTCAGTACTCCTTTTTTCAAAATTCTTTTTATTGGCATTTCTCATATTTATAAACAATTGTATATATACATCACATTTTTCTTACCCGCGTTAATTTACTTTATTGTACAGAGAGATTTATTTTGTCCTTCATTTAATTGACCCTATATACATTTCGCTGCCCTCTGGATCGATCTATGGTCCCTCCCGCGGCCCTCCCCCAATTGCCCCCCCCCTTAACTTACTCCTCGTTGCTGGCCTCGAACAGGTTTTGGAACAGGCCGCGAACTGTCCCCAAGTATCCATGAAGCCTTCCTCCGACTCTCGGATGACATATTTCATCTTTTCCAGGTGGAGAAATTCTGAAAGGTCAGCTAGCCAGTCTGCAGCTGTGGGTGGTGCTGCTGATCACCAGCCAAGCAGGATTCTCCGGCATGCGATTAGGGAAGCGAAAGCAAGGGTGTTGGCCCCCTTCCACATGTGTAGTTCTGGCTTCTCCGATACCCCGAAGATTGCCACTATCCAGCATGACTTCACCCTCACCTCCACAACCTTTGTCATTGCCTCGGAGACATTGTCAGTACTCCTCATTGCTCACTTTGATGTTCTCTTCCTTTCAGTTTTTGATTCTGGAGAATCATGGGGCCAATTGAGCTGGCAATTCCATTGATTATGACCAAGCAGCAATGACATTGATGTGCCTCTGCACGCAGCCCTGCAGAGGACGAGGAGGCAGGGCCAGTTGATCTTCCAGGAGCAGGGCAACATATGGTGGAGCCTCGGAGGAGACACTACCGGCCACGGGTGTTCCAGCATTGAAATTCCTGCTTCCAAATGTCAGAAGTCCAAGGCCGGAGAAGACTGCGTTTGTCCCGGGATGGTTGACCACCTGTGCCAGGTGATGCAAGAGTTGGCACAACCTGGACTGGGAGGTCACCCATTGCCTATGGCCTTGAAAGTTACTGCGTTTCTGAACTTCGATGCCAGCGCTCGTTACAGGGCTGCACAGGTGATCTGTGTGACATCTCCCAGTCATCAGTGCACAAGTGTATAAGGGAGGTCACAGATGCGCTACAGAGGGCCACATGTACATCAACTTGGGCCGGGACCAAGCGTGCCAGGATGCCAGGTCATGGGCTTTGCCTGCATTGCTGACTTGCCCCAGGTGCAGGGTGTAATTGACTGCACCCACATGCCTTTGCATCCCCCCTGGCATAGGTCACCATTTTTGTACCACACGGGATACCACTCCCTCAAGGTCCAGCTCGCCTGTGGCCACATGATGTGCATCATGCAAGTATGTGCCATTTCCCAGGGAGTATCATATAGATCATAGAATTTACAGTGCAGAAGTAGGCCATTCGGCCCATCAAGGTGCAATTCTGGTGTTGGACAGGTCAGGAGGAGCCCTCCAGAGGGTGTTGTACATCAAAGAGGCGTGCTACACCCTGCACAACCTGGCACTGCAGCAGAGTTAGAAGCTGGGTGAGGAGGAGATGGAAGAGCGCCACATCTGCTTAGATGAGGAGGATGATGAGAAGGGCAGCGACAGGCAACCCACGGAGGAGGAAGGACCTTGGGTGATGGCTTGGGCCCGCATTGGTTTCAGGGCTAAGGACACACTCATGGATTCTCCATTTGGTAATGCCCAGGACCAGGGAGCCCATCCATTCTTCACTTGATAGCATTAACTTGCCTTCACTCCCTGCAATACCTCTCACCAAATCTTTTTGCTTTGCTGCAACTTTGTCATTAATAAATTCACTGGTGTTTTTCACTCATTCTGTTTCTCTCCTTCTGTGGGGAGTCCCCTAAAGCACTTTAGTAGCACCTTTAGTAATGTAATAAAAATATAACTTAATATCATAGAATCCCAACAGTGCAGAAGGAGGCCATTGGGCCCATTGAGTCTGCACCAGCCTTTGGAAAGACCACCTTACTTAAACCCATGCTTTCATCCTAACCCCGTAACCCAGTAACCCCACCGAACCTTTTGGACACTAAGGAGCAACTTAGCATGGCCAATCCACCTAACCTGCACATCTTTGGACTGGAATTGATTGCAATATATTTGTCTCATACTTTCTCCTTGAAAATGATTTTTATAGAGAGGATTTGTAAAACTTAAATGACTACTTATCTCTCTGACACTCTTGTATTTGAACCAGAAAGCGCCATTCTAGCAACTCAGCTGTTGGATTCAACAATTATAGCGGGGGGGGGGGGGGGTCCTTTAAAACATTAGCTGAAATGAAATGAAATGAAAATGAAAATCGCTTATTGTCACAAGTAGGCTTCAAATGAAGTTACTGTGAAAAGCTAAGATGATTCTTGAAAATTGCTGAATTTGTAGAAATATGAGTAAGTTCTAAAATTGGCTAATCTTTTGAATACTGTCCATGACTGTCTCAAATGTTACAAAGTACTGCAAGTACACTCATCAGTACTTTACTGATATGAGGGTACATTCAACGAGTTTGAAACAATCTCGTAACTGAGACCAGGCGTGACGTAGGGAGTTTGAACGTGGGATAAGAGTCGTGGGAAAGATAATTAATTAATTTGGAGTAATTGTTTAATGTCTAATTAACCAATCGCCTGTTAAGTGACTGACACTTTCCTGAACGAATCAAGGGGGTCTCAGCTGAGAATTAGAACCAATTAAACTAAGTAAGGGGCTAAACCCAGATAAGGATTCCCTTAAGAATGTGATCCCTTTAACTGATTAGCAGAGGAATTTTAGCATTAGGAAAACTGATTAGGAGAACCCTTGAAGCATTGGTAAAAATTACTTTTCAGGCCTTTGTTGAAATGACTTTTAATTTTGTAAATCTGAAGTCGCTTTTATCTTGAAGTTTTTGCTTCCATTTGTTGATGTTTCAAGGACATTTCAAGACACACAGGAAAAATGATTTTCCAGTTAATTTTGTGTGAATGTACCAAAATGTGTTCTGAAAGAAATAAACATTACATACATTCATTCAACCGGACTGACTTATCTATGAGCGAGAGATAAGGCGAATCTTACTGGCGAGCCAGTCAGAATAAGACAAAGGAAAAGATACCGAATAGCTTTCTGGAGTACCGTACATGGACGAACGGAGGCGAGGTAAGATATCTGCAAATCTGAAACCGTGTAGAAATTGGGTGACTACTTACATTTTCTTTACGAGCCAAATGTGGCCGGTGTGATTAAAAAATGGGGAACTCCGGTAGCAGGCAGGGTTCAACAGAGATTTCTTTAGAAGACATATTTCAGACAGCAAACATTTATATAGAACAATGCCTTGATTTGTCAGCAAGAACATTGAAGAATTGACTATTTTAAAGATACATGATGCTAAGGGACAATGGTTTCCCGATGATATTGGAATGGCTTGGAAACACATAAATAAGAAGGAAGATAAAGAGCAAATGAAATGGTGCTTGATTATAATGAGTCAGATTTGGAGGAGGAATGAGAACATTCAGAATACGAATTATGACCGTGAGATTAAAAAACAGAAAAAGCAGATGCGAGCAATTTATGAAGAATTAAACAGACATCGACCAAGGATTGAGCATTTGGAGATATTAGAAGAAGATATTAAAATGCAAGATTTATAAGTAAGATAAATGGTCTAAACCTCGTGAAAGATGGGGTACGATATGAAAAAAATGAACTCTTGGTGGAAAATGCTGAACTCAAATTAGAGATAGCAAACCTCTTGAATACGATTCGAGAGTTTAAAAATAGAACATCAGTAGAATGTTTGAATGCAAGAGAACATCTTTGTGATAAATCTCACACACCCACAAACCAACAGTATGTCACTTGCACAGAATCCACGCCCCTACGTGTCAGTGAAATAACTGGGACCGCCCCTGATTTTCAACATGCTGTCCCAAGAAAGAAAAAATCAAGCATGTCTACAAATCCCTTTTTAATGGAATCATCGGAGTTCGATGATTCTGAAGTAGTCAGAGACACAAAAGATCCGAAGCTAGAAAAACAGAAGATGTTCGGCTAGCTCACTTATGTCAAAGCGGTATAAAACTGGGATAGTAGAAGCAGTCACTGAAAAAGGGGACAGAAGGATAACTCGAGCCCAATATAATCACCGTATAGTCCATAAACCTGCTGACCCAGATAGGATTGATCGGTGGTCCAAAGAATTACCTAACCCAAAGAACCGAGATGGTATGGCAACATGGGATGGGCTCAAGAGATTGAGACAGATTTACAATCTCCATCCATTAGATGGCGGTCAAGTTCTGACTGTAATAACCCCCAAACAAGAAAGTGACCAACTTGTTGCAGAAGAGATTTACCAGAATGTTGCCTGGTATGGAGGGCATTAGCTATGAGGAGCGGTTGAATAAACTCGGTTTGTTCTCACTGGAACGAAGGAGGTTGAGGGGAGACCTGATAGAGGTCTACAAAATTATGAGGGGCATAGACAGAGTGGATAGTCAGAGGCTTATCCCCAGGGTAGAGGGGTCAATTACTAGGGGGCATAGGTTTAAGGTGAGAGGGGCAAGGTTTAGAGTAGATGTACGAGGCAAGTTTTTTACGCAGAGGGTAGTGGGTGCCTGGAACTCGCTACCGGAGGAGGTGGTGGAAGCAGGGACGATAGTGACATTTAAGGGGCATCTTGACAAATACATGAATAGGATGGGAATAGAGGGATACGGACCCAGGAAGTGCAGAAGATTGTAGTTTAGTCGGGCAGCATGGTCGGCACGGGCTTGGAGGGCCGAAGGGCCTGTTCCTGTGCTGTACATTTCTTTGTTCTTTGTTCTTTGTTTGTTAGAAAAGTCAAAACAGCATTAGGGGATGATGAACAATTAGTGCATGATGGATGGCTGGTAATCAAACAGTGCTTATTAAAATATAATTCACCGAGAACTGATTTGACTAAAATTGCTGATTGCCGGCAAAAGAAAATCTGAGGATGTTTCCGAATACGAACAGAGATTTATGAAAATGTGGGCAGAACACCCAGGAATGGAGTTGCCAGGGGAACTGGAGTCGTGGGATGACAGTACTTTTGAACCTTTAAAGTTTGCGTTCCTTGCTGGTATAAGAATAGATGTGTCCAATGCATTGAAAATAGTGTTTCCTGATTGGGATCAAGGGGTAACCACTTATACGGCATTAGTAGTTCGATGTGCTCAAATTGATAGAGATTTAGATTCTAAAATCCATGTTTTTCAAACAGAGACGCAATCTAAAGGAGAAGCAGTTCAAACAGAAATTAATGGCATGTATAATTCAAATGCTTCTTACGAATCAAAAATCAAAAGAATTTATTTTTGTGGGAAAGAAGGACACTGGGCTAGGTCATGCCGAGTTAGATTACAAGAACAGCAAGAACAATATGTTCCTGCAAACTCGGCTCCTGCTCCCAATTCCACACCTACATATCATCCACAATTTCCACCACCCCACTCTGAGGAGGATTGGGCTGAGTGGGAAGCGTTAAAATATTTATCACAACGTAGAGCTGCAATATTGGCGTCAAGAAAATAGAAACGCCCACCCTCAGCCCGTCCATCCCTGCCTCTCTTCACGCCTTGCTTAAAAATAGAAGAGATGGATTATATGTATTAATGAGGATGGGCGGTATGGAAGTGGACTGTCTCTTCAATACAGGAGCAAAGTTAACATGTTTTCTGTCGCAATTTGAAAGGATATTTCTTTTGGATTACAAACAGACTGTGGCTCATGGAATAGGGGGAGATCCAGTAACTATTAAAAGAACTAAACCTATGTCAATAGAATTCGGTCCGCATGAATTAATTTCCCCAGTCTGGGTAGGCGAAGTGGATCAGGCCATTTTGGATTTGGACATTCTATCCCAATTGAATTCTTCTCTAAGCTTTGAAGATGGAAAAGTAACATGGGCAATTAGAACATTCAGGAAAGACAAACATCCGATTTGGGCTAAAGATAAGAATGATTGTGGATTATTACATATGGAACCAGCATCGTACACTGGTAGCGCTCCACCGTGTACCAAACAATGCACTATCAACCCGTCCTCAATTAAAGGGATTTTGCTTACAGTAAAACAGTTAGAAGAAAGAGGGGTATTGATCAAAATACATAGTTCATCAAACAGTCCAGTTTGGCCTGTGATAAAGGTAAATGACACATGGAGGTTGACTGTAGATTACCGAAAAGCAAATCAGTGTATTGATGAAAAAGCTCCTTTGGTAGCTGACCCCTCGACTATTTTCAATGATCTGACGCCGGAACTTGAATGGTTCTCGGTTATTGATTTGGCTAATGGTTTCTGGTCAGTACCAATAGCACAGGAAGTGCAACCTTGGTTTGCATTTACTATTCAACAGCAACAGTACACCTGGACAAGATTATCACAGGGTTTTCACAATAGTCCTACTGTATTCATAGAATCATAGAATTTACGGTGCAGAAGGTGGCCATTCGGCCTATCGAGTCTGCACTGGCTCTTGGAAAGAGCACCCAACCCAAGCCCACACCTCCACCCTATCCCCACAACCCAGTAACCTCACCCAACACTAAGGGAAATCTTTGACACTAAGGGCAATTTAGAATGGCCAGTCCACCTCACCTGCACATCTTTGGACTATTCCATATGGCATTACAAAATCATTTGAGGGAATTACCTGAGATGGCTTCTACCATTATCCAGTATGTAGATGACATTGTTAGCCACTATTAAGGAAGAAGATCATGAAAAGGATTTGCATATGTTGTTGAACCATCTCAGAAAAGGGGTCATAAAGCCAACATGGCCAAAGTACAATTTGCTTAGAATTAAGTAATCTATTTAGGTCAGAAAATTTCAAAAGGCAAAAGAGAACTGACCCAAGATAGAACAGAAGCAATTCAATTTGCAAAAAGAACTGCCAATATTGAAGAGTTAAGATCATTTTTGGGGTCATATAACTTCAATAGAAATTGGATTGACTCATAAACCCAGTTGGCACAACCTCTCTTTGATATGTTAAAGGGAAGCGAAAATCTAAAGAGGAAATCACTCTTACAACATATCAGGAAATAGCCTTTAAGGATTTAAAACAGCTGTGTGTTCAGCACCAGCATTAGGCATTCCGAATAGTGGAAAACCATTTACCTATTTGTTCATGAAAAAGGAGGATATATGACAGCAATTTTAACACAGGAGCATGGGGATTAACAGAGACCGATTGGATACTATTCAGGAAGACTACACCCAGTAGCCCTTGGATGGGTTAGTTGTCAGAGAGCTGTAGAAGCCACATGTAAAGCAATAACAACAACTGTAGGCATTGTTCTGGACCAAAAACTGATCATTAAATGCCCTCACATGGTTCATGCATTACTTTCAATAAATAGAGTCACACAAGTCACCTCAGTCAGGTGGGCAAAATGGACAACAATCTTGGAAGCGGCCAACCTTTATTTTCAAAAAGCAAGCCCAGTTAACCCATCATCCTTACTCCCGCTCCCTGGGGAACAAAAGGGGGGTGAAGAGGAACATGACTGTATTGAGACAACAGAGGAAATGGAGGAGGCACGTCTTGTAGAGGAAGAACCTTTTCCGAACCCAGATCTAATATTATTCACAGACGGATCTTCTTTCGTGGAAAAGGCTATTCGAAAGGCAGGATGGGAGGTCACAAGTCTGTATACCATTAAGGCAAAAGGAAAATTACCCTCAGGAATCTCAGCCCAACAAGCTGAGTTGAAAGCCCTACCTGAAGCATGTCAGGTGGCAAAGGATCAGACAGCTAACATTTATACAGACTCGAGCTATGGCTTTGGAGTAGCTGATGATTTTGGTCAAATGTGGAACAAAATAGGGTTCCTCACTGCTGTAGGGACACCTATTCGAAATGGAGATGAATCTATTAGAAGCCATTCCAGCCAGAAAAGCTACAGCTAGCCACACAGCTAAAGTCTTATGTAAAGACTATATCCCTCGGTGGGGAGTACCAGTCAGCATAGATTCAGATACAGAAACTCATTTCACCAAATTTGTTTGTAAAGAAGTTTGTAGATTATTAAACATCCAGTGGGAGCTATATTGTCCTTAACACCAACAATCATGAGGACAAGTGGAACGCATGAATCAAACCCTGAAGGAACGATTATCAAAGTATCATCAAGAGGGAAGGCCAGAGCGAGAGATAAGGCACATCAGCTGGGCTGATACCTCACCTGTGAGATCTGCCATATTTTATACAAAGGTTTCTACCAAGGCATGCTTTGGCTGTTCGGTGAATGGAAAAAGATCCCATCACATTATTTTTGGAAGTGTAGGAAGTTGTTTTGGCCATCGTTTGTCTGTGAATTAACACCACCAGAATAGATAATAATCATCATAATTATAATCTTTATTAATGTCACAAGTAGGCTTACATTACACTGCAATGAAGTTACTCTGAAAGTTTAACTGCTCATTCATTCATTTGCATTTTGAGGTGATTGGCTGCCATGTAGACCCACATTACAGAGATTTGTATTACAAAATGAATCTATTAACTGAATGGCCCAAGGATGTGGAAGATTCATAATAAATTAATTTATTTCTTCGCTTTGGAACGGCCGAAAGAAAATTATTGGAAGGAGAAGGAGAACTTCATAACCCATGGGATAGCCTCAGACAATTGGATTGATTGGGGTATGGTGGTAGTGATGGTGGCAGTGGGGGGTTGGTGATGGGAAGCGTGGTAATGAAGAAGGAGGGAAAGATGGGGCATATTAGGGAGGTTAGCAGATTGTGGTGATAGGCACATCTCGGCAGGTGATTGGATTGAATTGCTGAGGGAAACATTCCTATTCCTCCTGGTCTGCAAACAGTGCTGTAAATAGCATTTACCTCATGCAGCTGGCAGTTCATGTCTTCCTTAAGCTGCCAGGTTTCCAGAGCCCAAAAGGAAGCTGGATGCCCAGTGGTAAATCTGAATGGATACCAAAATTTGAGAAATGGAGTCTCATTAACACAATGTAATCACAAACTCCCCTTTGCAGAGTAGGTTACTCAGGCACCTACGTCGCTGTTAAACAAGAAGTAAGTTCCTTTGCAATCAGCTGGGTTCAAGCTATCCATTTTTAATGATTAAATTCCCATCTCCCACTCACCATGGGCCCTATATGTCTCTATCTATTTGTAACAGAGACACAGAATGCTGGAAACATGCAGCTAAAACAATTATCTGTGTGAAAGCACAGACAGGTCAGCATTTTAAGTTTGACCCTTCAGCAGTGCAAAATGAAAAGTGAGTGAGATTTCAAAATGAGTAAGAGTTACAAAAAAGCAGGAGGTAAGTGTGACAAATCTAATTGATAAGAGAAGACATAGGAGAAATATTAGTTGAATAGTTTGGCACCTGCTTAAGAGAAATTGTTCGATGAAGTACAAGTTTCACTCAGACTTTAGAAATAAGCCTTAACAACTGAAGTATGTGACAGAAAGACAGGACCTGCAGATGCAGGTGCACCCAAGGGTAAGGGTGAGAAAAATTTAAATTACAAAAGACCTGCTGGTCTGGCCTGAAATTGGAACAGAAAATTCTGGCTATAACACAATGGGTCAGTCCCAAAAAGGAGCAATTTAGTCCCAACATCAAGAGCACAATGTCACCTCCTCTCCCTCCACCACCAGCACTGAGTTTAAAAAAATGTCTACGCCCTAGTCAGCTGTCTCCCCTCCCCCATGAACCCCCTGGATTACTTCTCAATGATGACATGTGTACAAAGTTAATTGTTCTTTAACCAAATTGCTTTCTTGTGTACACCAGCTTTTGAAATGTACCCATGGAGCGTGCGCTGGAAGGGTTACATATCTGCAAATAACATAGTTTGTTAGCATGTACAAATGGAACAATTCGTAGAGGAATAATATTCAATTTGAGCAAGAGGATGTGAAAAAGATGGCATGGGACCAGCCAAGTTCTTCTTGTATATTAGTGTGAAATATTATGCTGTCACTTCCCCAAGATATTATGTTATGTTAACATATTTTAAATCAAATGAGTAACTAAATTTGGAAAAGGCCACTTCACAGAAAAGGAATGTGAGATGTGAGAAATTAAGCTACAATTAATAATTGTAACTGAGGTGGTGCAGTAATGTCACTAAACTAGCAATCCAGAGGCCCAGGCTAATCTTCTGGATTCAAATCCCACCACGTCAGCTGGTGGAATTTAAATTCAACAAATAATTCTGGAATATATCAGTAATGATGACCATGAAACCAGTGTCAATTGTTGTGAAACACCATCTGGTTCACTACTGTCCTTTCGGGAAGGAAATCTGCCATCCTTACCTGGTCTGACCTGCGTGTGACTCCAGACCCACAGCAATGTGGTTAACTCTTAAATACCCTCTGAAATGGCCTAGCAAGCCACTCAGTTCAAGGACAGTTAAGGATGGGCAACAAATGCTGGCCTTGCCAATCACTGGCAACCCATGAAAGAATAAAGAAAAAAAACAAATAAAATTTACTGTGGTTGTTCTCCTGTGATGATTCTAATTGTGAATAGGTGAGCTGTACAGGATTAAATAATTGCAGGTCGCCCACAAATCGCTGGTGTAATTCAAAGTGGTAAAGCGGGCATCACAATGGAACTCAAACCTGTTTGGTTCGGGAGGGGGAAAATCCATTCCTAATCGCTACCTATTGACCTTTGCAGCAAATGTGCGTGTGCGAATAACAGGTAAGAATAGAATGGGGGTTTGGACATGGCAGCCCTCAAGCAAATGTCCTGCCCACACTCTCTAATGAAAGATCAGCAGCCTGAAATATTAATCCTGTTTCTCATTCCTTTGTTGTTTCCAGGCCTGCTACGTAATTCCATCATTTTCTGTTTTTGACCCTCAGTGAGGGTCATTTTTACACCCAGAGATATCTGATTAGCTGTCAGATGCTTGCCTGGAAGTCAATGAAAAGAAAGATCTTGGGCGGGATTCTCCGACCCCCCGCCAGGCCGGAGAATCGGCGGGGGGCGTCGTGAATCACGCCTCGCCGCCGGATTTTCCGGCGCCGGTTTTTTGGCGGAGGCGGGAATCACATCGCGCCGGTCAGGGGCCGTTGGCAGTGCCCCCCCCAGCGATCCTCCGCTCCGCAATGAGCTGAGTGGCCGCCCGTTTTCGGCCAGTCCCGCCGGGGTAGATCAAACAAGGTTCCTACCGGCGGGACCTGGCTCTGTGGGCGGCCTGCGTAGTCCTTGGGGGGGGGGGGGGATCTGGCGATTGGGGCCCACCGATCCGCGGGCGGGCCTGTGCCGTGGGGGCACTCTTTCCCTCCGCGCAGGCCGCTGTAATGGTCCCCCATGGCTGGCGCAGAGAGGAAACCCCCTGCGCATGCGCTGGGATCATGCCAGAACACGCTGGGGCTCCCGCACATGCGCCAACTTGCGCCGGCCGGCGGAGGCCCTTCGGAGGATTCCGCACCTTCCGGGCGGCCCGACGCCGGAGTGGTTCACACCACTCCCCCGGCGCCGGGAACGCCCGCCCGCCGCATAACGGAGAATCCCAGCCCAGGTTTTTGAAAAATGAAGTTACTGTGAAAATCCACTAGTCGCCACACTCCGGCGCCTGTTCGGGTACACTGAGGGAGAATTCAGAATGTCCAATTCACCTAACAGCACGTCTTTCGGGACTTGTGGGAGGAAACCCATGCAGACACCGGGAGAACGTGTAGACTCCGCACAGTCAGTGATCTAAGCCGGGAATCGAACTTAGGACCCTAGTGTTGTGAAGCAACAGTGCTAACCACTGTGCTACTGCGCAACCCTGAAATGCATGGTGTCTTTTAATGAATATCACTTCTTAATGCAATTTGCAGTCACTTTCAATAAAAGGTTGACACATCTCCCTGACATTAGACAAGGAATGAGTAACTCACATGAATCATAGAATCATAGAAGTTTACAGCATGGAAACAGGCCCTTCGGCCCAACCAGTCCATGCCGCCCAGTTTTTACCCAGTTGCCCGCACTTGGCCCATAACCCTCTATACCCATCTTACCCATGTAACTATCTAAATGTTTTTTAAAAGACACAATTGTACCCGCCTCTACTACTACATCTGGCAGCCCATTCCAGACACTCACTACCCTCTGAGTGAAGAAATTGCCCCTCTGGGCCCTTCTGAATCTCTCCCCTCTCACCTTAAACCTATGCCCTCTAGTTTTAGACTCCCCTACCTTTGGGAAAAGATGTTGACTATCTACCTTATCTATGCCCCTCATTATTTTATAGACCTCTATAAGATCACCCCTAAGCCTCCTATGCTCCAGGGAAAAAAGTCCCAGTCTATCCAGCCTCTCCTTATAACTCAAACCATCAAGTCCCGGTAACATCCTAGTAAATCTTTTCCGCACTCTTTCCAGTTTAATAATATCCTTTCTATAATAGGGTGACCAGAACTGCACACAGTATTCCAAGTGTGGCCGTACCAATGTCTTGTACAACTTCAACAAGACGACCCAACTCCTGTATTCAATGTTCTGACCAATGAAACCAAGCATGCCGAATGCCTTCTTCACCACCCTGTCCACCTGCGACTCCACCTTCAAGGAGCTATGAACCTGTACTCCTAGATCTCTTTGTTCTATAACTCTCCCCAACGCCATACCATTAACTGAGTAGGTCCTGGCCTGATTCGATCTGCCAAAATGCATCACCTCACATTTATCTAAATTAAACTCCATCTGCCATTCGTCGGCCCACTGGCCTAATTGATCAAGATCCCGTTGCAATCCTAGATAACCTTCTTCACTATCCACTGTGCCACCAATCTTGGTGTCATCTGCAAACTTACTAACCATGCCTCCTAAATTCTCATCCAAATCATTAATATAAATCACAAATAACAGTGGACCCAGCACCGATCAGGGTGCATGAGTCAGGGAGACATGAATGTGAGGCTCACAGAGGGAGCTGATCACGGAGTGGGAGATTGGGTCACCCTCGCAATAAGAGATCACATGGATGCATATGCAAGATGCATTCAAATGATGAGACTATAGGCATGAACAGCGAATATATTTAGGAAGGAGAATGATATATGCAGTAAGTGAACTCCCATGACCCAAAAGTGATATCAAGGTTCCTTCATCTTTCTAACCCTACCGCTACAACTTGCTGAACCCCAGACATCTGCAGCAGAGTTGGAGGCAGACTGGTCACTGCTACGTCCTGTTGACTTTGGCAGGCATCCTCTGGAGTGCTGAGGCCTGGAAGGCCCAGGTCTGCTTTGGGTCCCCTGCTATGTAGCAAGTACACGCTCCTCAGTCCGTGCAGCTGGAGGTGACGGGTTCACAGGCAGACGGGATTGGGATTGGCTGAACATACACTGGTTCACCTGAGTGGATGGCCCGGATGTCCAGCTGCTGGTTCTCCTCCCTGTGGGTGTCCAAGGAACCCTGCATGACTCTGAGAAGCTGCACCTGGAGGGAGGTGTGGATTAAGCTGATGTATTTGTTCAGTATTGTAGTGAAACGACAGCCAAAATTACGTGATCAAATCTGCACTAGACTTGAGATCAGACCCTTCTGATTTAACGGTAAATGTGCAATAACTGAACTCAGCTAATCAAGAAATAATTTTCCATACCTTAATTCATTCTCAACATCTTATATTCCATTTTTGGAGGTTGTTTTTTCTCTTAACAATAGTTTTCTGTATTCTGTGAGACTCCAAGAACTACAATGCCCAGAAGAACTGTTCAAATGCAACATTTCTGACATAAATTTGGCAGTCTGTTGGAAGACATTTAATGGTCAAGGACCGATGATGTGTGAAATGGCAAGTGGCAGCAAGATACTGGAGAAGATTCTGTAACATATCATTAAACGTATGAAGGATCCTAGTTTTGTTTCTAACATGGTGTAGCACTGAAGAATTTCATTTCATGTTTCACTCAGTAGATTGCAACATTAAAGCAAAGTTAATGCAGGAAAGAGTGACCAGGCTAAAACTTTGTTTTGTGAGTTATAGTTTTTTCCCTTTGTCATTAGGGAATGTCAGGTTGTGAAAGGCTACTACACATTCGCTGAGTATTTGCTGAATATTTCATTATAGTGTTCACATTTACAAACCTGGTGACTGAGCAGCCAAGGACCAAAGACAAGTGCATTTTATAAGAATTATTGGTTAATTCACTGGTGCTGTGACTCTGGGGCATGTGGGGCTGGAATTGACCGCACACTAGCCCAGGGTTTCGCAACAATAGAAGTGAAAATAGACTGTGAACCAAGAGGCTCAAAATTATTAGTGATATACAGGTTGATCTCCCTGACATGTGGGAGTCTAACTGTGCGGAGTCTGCACGTTCTCCCCGTGCCTGCATGGGTTTCCTCCGGGTGCTCCGGTTTCCTCCTACAGTCCAAAGATGTATGGGTTAGGTGGATTGGCCATGCTAAATTGCCCTTAGTGTCCAAAAAGGTTAAGTGGGGGTTACTGGGATAGGGTAGAGACGTGGGCTTGAGTAGGGTGCTCTTTGTAAGGGCCGGTGCAGACTCGATGGGCCGAATGGCTTCCTTCTGCACTGTAAATTCTATGACATCTTACTTGAATCTTGGCCCACTGTGCAAGTGTAGTGTTGCAGCACCTAGTTTAGAGGGTGTGGTCACAGTATGAAAAGTTTACATAGGCAGTTTCCGTTATAAATAGACATTGGAATTGACAATGGAAGGGGGTAAAGAAAGTGTACAGATGTAAGGTTTTTACAGATAGATATATTTGTCATTGTTGCCGTGTTCATGAGCATGAACCAGTACCAAAAGTGGCCTTATTAAGGTGGAGCGGGTAATCCAAAATAAAGCTCTCGTTTCTACTGAGCGTTCGCTGATCTTTCTGATTTCACACTTCTCGCGATCTAATATGGGTTCCTTCCCAGCAAAACAGTAAAAGTGAAGGGCGATGCCCGATCCTGGACGTCCACCTCTGTCGTTGCTGCATCGAGTTGATACTGGTGGCACAGGCAGTAGTGCTTTGTGGCGGTACACTGCCGCCAACAACGGCAGTTTTGCAGTTCACACTTTGTTAAGAGAGTTGGCCCCTCTCGTTAAAAATTACAGCAAGAAGTCTTACAACACCAGGTTCAAGTCCAACAGGTTTGTTTCGATCCACTGGTGTTGTAAGACTTCTTACTGTGCTCACCCCAGTCCAACGTCGGCAACATGGTTAAAAATTAGACCGCGGGACGGACATAGCAGAACATCTATAAGCCAATGTGCCAGACTGACACCGAGTTTATTACATTGACATTTCCCATTGTGTCTGGGAAAGTCCGTGCCGGAATGTTAAACATCGTTGATACATTTTAAATACCACAGAAGTCATGTATTAAAGTTATTTAATTCGGCCAGACTTTATATGAATTACAGCATGGCTAAAACTCCAGCATCTATTAAAAAGTAGATGAATATCTGATTTTCATAACGTTGTTCTTTGATCCAGGGTGTTAATTTCGTGTGAAACACCCTTAACACATCGGATCAGTTTTCTTTCTGCTCTTAGGGCAGAGCATTTCCTGCTCTGCTTCCTTGCCTTGTTGCCCAGAAGCTTGAAGTTCAAAACCCTGGATTTCTGATGGGGATCTGCTGCCCGAATTCTTGGACAATTCCTGTTCACTCCTCAGCTTTTGAATCTCGCTGTTTAACTCCAGCAAGGTTTTTGCTAGCTCCCGATCCTGGGAACGCATCTCCAACTGTAAATCAAAGAGATGAGACAGCCTCTTCTGACAATGTGCATATCCGAGCTATCGATATTTAAAAGCACTGGCTCCTCGTTTCGGATAAACCCGCATTAAATCCATTTGGGACTTCCCTTCATTGTAGAACTGGTTTGAAAAATCACAGCAGCACCACGCTCATCATCAGGCCTTGATGGCCAACCCCCATTCACACCAGTCCTCATCTACACTCCCCCCAAGTCAGCACAGACAAGTCACAATAACAATAACTTGCATTTATATAGCTTCAATAGAATTTTTAAAAACAAGATCCTTTACAAGAGCGAAGCAAAGTTTGAAAGCAATAAAGAGTTATTCGGGCAGCTGCCTGAAAGTTTGATCCAATAGGTAGAGTTTGAGGATACTCTTAAAGAGGGAAATTGGAGAGGGTTTGAGCGGTGGCGAGCTCCAGAGCTTGGGCCCTGACAGCTGAAGATACGATCGTCAATGGTGGACTGATTAAAACCGGGCCTGCTCAAGGAAGCAGGATTATATCAGAGGATTGCTGGGCTGGAGAAGATGACAGGCATCGGGAGGGACTGATTCGAAAACAAGGACAAGAATTTTTAAAATCGAGGTTCAGGTTAACTAGGAGTCAGAGCGCACAGGGGAGTTGTGCGAATGGGACAAGGACAGCAGAGTTTTGGATGATCTCAAATTCATGGCGTGTGGGAGGCAGGTTTGCTGAATAGCCGAGTCTAGAAGTTACCAAAGGGATGGATGATGGTTTCAGCCGCAGATGAGCCCGAGGCAGGGTCAGAGAGTCAGACAGTACTAATGGAGGTGGAAACAGGCGATCACAGTGATGGTGCAGACATGCACTCAGAGGCTTATCTTGGGGCCATGATGGTGAACTGTGTGGTGCAGCCTCACAGGCAGTCGCCAGGGAGAGGGATGGAGTCCGCAGCGAGGGAATGCAGTTTGTGGTGGAGTTTGAAGACAATGGCTTCAGTCTTCCCAATATTAACTTAGGAGAAAGGTCCGCTCATCCAGTACTGGGTGTCAGACAGCAGTTTGACAATGTAGAGGGAAGGGCCCGGGCAGGTGGTACTGAGAGCTGGCTGTCATCAGGTGTATATTTTTTAGATAATTGGATGTAAACACTTTCATTCCAGTTACAGGCAAAAACGACTAATTTAAAACCAGCAATGTCAGGGAAAGTCTGTGCATGGGAGGGAGCAGTTCTAAAGGAATATTGTTCAGATTCTTTGAAGCTCGGTGACATAAAGCATAATATTCTGGATAAACTCAGTAGGTCTGGCAGCATAAATGTAAATAATAATCTTTATTATTGTCACAAGTAGGCTTAAATTAACACTGCAATGAAGTTACTGTGAAAAGCCCCTAGTCGCCACACTCCAGCACCTGTTCGGGTACACGGAGGGAGAATTCAGAATGTCCAATTTACCTAACAACACGTATTTTGGGACTTGTGGGAGGAAACCGGAGCACCCGGAGGAAACCCACGCAGACACGGGGAGAACGTGCAGACTCCGCACAGACAGTGACCCAAGCCGGGAATCGAACCTGGGACCCAGGCGCTGTGAAGCAACAGTGCTAACCACTGTGATACCGCGCCGCCCATCTGTGGAAGTGTAACAGAGTTAACATTTCCAGTCATATCTTCTACGGAAGCGGAGAGGGGGTGGTCACTGTACTGGAGGGGCGAATTACCCCGTTTGTTTGCCCTTGTTCCGCAGCAGTGGGTAGGTCTCCAGTGGGATGTGGTAATGGGATCCCGGCACAGCCCAGGGCACCTGCCAGACACAGTGACAACACGGGGGAGATAAGTGGAGTCCTGGCTCGGGGTAGGAGTTTAGGGTTAAAGGATTGAAGCTTTCCCCTCACCAGTTCCGTTCGCAGCCAAGTGATTGCTCCGTCGATTTTGGCTCTGCGGAGCTCCTCGCCTGCTGCTGGGTTCCTGCTCAGGGTGCAGGAGCCGGGGTGGTGGCAGGCAGCCGCGGGTGCCCGGAAGGCGCTCAGCAGCCTGTGCTTGATACCCTCCAACACCATGCTGGACACACTGTCCTCGTACTGGCTGTCCTTACTCATGTTTGCTGGCGTGGCGGGCGGGGATGGCTCCCGGCTCTGGCCATGCACACAGCTCCCCAGTGAAGCGGCAATGAGGCGGCCGCTTGCAGATGCTGCATTACATTGGAGGCAAACCTCCCCGGAGTTCCCTCCCGTGCCAAGATTGTGGAGTCTCGGCCTCTTAACTTTTGGTAGCTGCGATTACAGCACCCAGAGGGGAAGCGAAAGGTTTGTTTTTTCCCCCGTTCCACTGGACCAATCCTCTTTGTAATGGTTACTATGGAAAAGCTCCGGGAGGGAGAGGAGACAAAGACTCGCTGTCCAGATGGTCGGCTGCACTCACCCAGAAAGCGAGGGGAGGAGGGAGTGGGCTTGTCCTTGCCTCTAACCACAATGAACAAGCTCCCATCTCCTCTCCTGGTTACTGCTGCTCCCGATCAGCAGACACACACGAGAACCTGCAGTGGATGGAAACATTGGGAATTCCTGGGGAAAGTTGCACTGAGCGGTTTCAGTAACATCACCACTAATACCGCCTGCATCTAATGCAACCAAGCACCGACAGTTTTGAGACTGGTCTCCTGTTGCTGGGGGAGGCGAGCTCTGACACAAAGCAGGGCTTGGTTTAAAGTGTTTATTACTCGGGTGTTGCTATTTGAGCGGGTCTGAGTGATTTATTTCTAAAACTCTCGTATTTTTTGAATTTCCCCTTTCGGTAACGGTGAGAAAGTCTGGCCCAGCCCAGTTCGCGGTGTTAATCTTTAGTCAGTCACTGATGCGCACAGGCAGGCGTGCAGAGTGTAACTGAGAGAGAAGAGAGATTGGCATCCCCTGGGGTGTGCCAGAATCGTGTCCAGGGACAATATCCTTATCTCATTTACACAACAAAGGAATCTAGCCACTGCATTCCTCGCCGGCCCCCCAGTCCCCTCAGATTTCACTCTGCTGGATTTTAACGAGAGGTCACTGCTCTCCCCATCCATGTCTGCTTTCACCCTGCTGTCATCGGTTGACTGAATGCCAGTTTAATTATTTCAAATCTTCAGAATCCCAGAATTGTTACGGCGCAGGAGGCCATTCAGCCCATCGTGTCTGCCCCGGCTCTCCAATCGAGCTTTGTGATTTGCACCATTCATTCCCCTGTCTTTTGCAGTACCCCTGTGCATTGTTTCTATTCAAGTATTCATCTAATGCCCTCTCGATTACCTCATAGAATCCCAACAGTGCAGAAGGAGGCCATTCAGCTCATCGAGTCTACACTGACCATTCGAAAGAGCACCCTACCTCGGCCCACTCCCATGCTCTATCCCCGTAACCTCACCTAACCTTTGGACACTAAGGGGTCATTTAGCATGGCCAAACCCCCTAACCTGCACATCTTTGCACTCGGGGAGGAAATTGGAGCACCTGGAGGAAAACCATGCAGACACAGGAAGAACATGTAAACTCCACAGTAACCCAAGGTCAGAATCGAACCCAAGTCTCTGATGCCGTGAGGCAACAGTGCTAACCACTGTGCCACTCAATTGAACCTGCCTCCACCACACTACCAGGTGTGCATTCCAGACTCCAACCACTTGTTATGTGAAAACGTTTTTTCCCACATCATATTTGCATTTTGCCCACCCTTTCTTTTGTGTTTACAGTACCCGGGGAATCATTCCACTAGGCTTTGTACAACTGAAGCACAACCTCACTACTCTTGTATTCAATTCCCCTCAAATTAAACAATAACGTTCTATTAGCTTTCCTAATTACTTGTTGTACCTGCATACCTTTTGTGATCCATACACTAAGACACTCAGATCCCTCTGTATCTCAGAGCTCTGCGATCTCTCACCATTTTGATAATATGCGTCCCTTTTATTCTGCCAGCCAAAATGGACAATTCCACATTTTCCCACATTATGCTCCATTTGCCAGATCTTTACCGACTCACTTAACCTATCTATATATTTTTGTAGCCTCCTTATGTCCTTCACAACTAACTTTCTTTTTTAAAAAAAATATTTTTAGTCTCCTTTTTCACATTTTCTCCCAAATTGACACCCAACAATAAACAATAATCATTAATGATTGTAATGCCAATCCCCATATCAATAACTACGATCCCAACCTCCCACCAAACCCCAGGCAAATTGGCCCGCATGTTAAACAAATGACAAAAAGGAATCAGGAATCACCCATAGTCACAAATAACACATACAGTCCCCCTCCCTCCCAACCCTCCCCCTAATGTTCGATGTAATCCAATTCTCAAAAGTGCATAATGAATAACGCCCATGAATTGTAAAACCCCTCCATCCTTCCCATCAGTTCAAATTTGACCTTTTCAAGCATTAAGAATTCCAGCAGGTCCCCCCGCCACACTAGGGCACAGGGTGGAGCGGTTGATCTCCACCCTAACCGGATCCGCCTTCGGGCGATCAACGAGGCGAAGACTACAACACCTGCCTCTGCGCCCCTTTCCAACCCTGGCTGGTCCGACACCCCGAATATGGTCTCCCGAGGGCCCAGATCCAGTTTCACGTGCACCACTTTAGAGATTACCCGAAACACCTCCTTCCAGTAATCCTCCAGCTTTGGACAGGACCAAAACATATGAACATGGTTTGTGGGGCCTCCCAACAAAGAACAAAGAACAAAGAAATGTACAGCACAGGAACAGGCCCTTCGGCCCCCCAAGCCCGTGCCGACCATACTGCCCGACTCAACTACAATCTTCTACACTTCCTGGGTCCGTATCCTTCTATTCCCATCCTATTCATATATTTGTCAAGATGCCCCTTAAATGTCCCTATCGTCCCTGCTTCCACTACCTCCTCCGGTAGCGAGTTCCAGGCACCCACTACCCTCTGCGTAAAAAACTTGCCTCGTACATCTACTCTAAACCTTGCCCCTCTCACCTTAAACCTATGCCCCCTAGTAATTGACCCCTCTACCCTGGGGAAAAGCCTCTGACTATCCACTCTGTCTATGCCCCTCATAATTTTGTATACCTCTATCAGGTCGCCCCTCAACCTCCTTCGTTCCAGTGAGAACAAACCGAGTTTATTCAATCGCTCCTCATAGCTTATGCCCTCCATACCAGGCAACATTCTGGTAAATCTCTTCTGCACCCTCTCTAAAGCCTCCACATCCTTCTGGTAGTGTGGCGACCAGAATTGAACACTATACTCCAAGTGTGGCCTAACTAAGGTTCTATACAGCTGCAACATGACTTGCCAATTCTTATACTCAATGCCCCGGCCAATGAAGGGAAGCATGCCGTATGCCTTCTTGACTACCTTCTCCACCTGTGTTGCCCCTTTCAATGACCTGTGGATCTGTACTCCTAGATCTCTTTGACTTTCAATACTCTTGAGGGTTCTACCATTCACTGTATATTCCCTACCTGCATTAGCCCTTCCAAAATGCATTACCTCACATTTGTCCGGATTAAACTCCATCTGCCATCTCTCCGCCCAAGTCTCCAGACAATCTAAATCCTGCTGTATCCTCAGACAGTCCTCATCGCTATCCGCAATTCCACCAACCTTTGTGTCGTCTGCAAACTTACTAATCAGACCAGTTACATTTTCCTCCAAATCATTTATATATACTACAAATAGCAAAGGTCCCAGCACTGATCCCTGTGAAACACCACTGGTCACAGCCCTCCAATTAGAAAAGCATCCCTCTGCCTTCTATGGCCTAGCCAGTTCTGTATCCACCTTGCCAGTTCACCCCTGATCCCGTGTGACTTCACCTTTTGTACTAGTCTACCATGAGGGACCTTGTCAAAGGCCTTACTGAAGTCCATATAGACAACATCTACTGCCCTACCTGCATCAATCATCTTAGTGACCTCCTCGAAAAACTCTATCAAGTTAGTGAGACACGACCTCCCCTTCACAATGTTCCCCCGCAATGTTCACACATCTTCTACCCCCTAAAAGAGCCAGCTCATCCTCGCCCTTGAAAGGTGCGCTCTATACGCCACCTTCAGCTGTATCAGCCCCCACCTCGCACAAGAGGTGGAGGCATTCACCCTCTGGAGCATCTTGCACCAGAACCCCTCCTCCATACCCTCTCCCAACTCTTCCTCCCACTTTGCATTGATCCCTTTTAGCGGCACCTTCTCCTCCTCCAAAATAGCCCCGTAAACCGCCGATGCTACCCCCTTCTCCAGACCCCGTCGTCAGAACCTCCTCCAGCAATGTGGAAGCCGGCTCTACTGGGAAGCTCTGTATCTCCTTTCTGGCAAAGTCTCGAACCTACATGTATCTAAATATTTCCCCCTGCTCCAGTCCATACTTCGCTCCCAGTTCCTTCAATCCCACAAAACGACCCCCAAGAAATAAATCTTTTAGTGTCCTAATTCCTTTCTCCTCCCATCTCCGAAAATTTCCATTCCACTTCCCTGGCTCAAATCTATGGTTCCACCGAATCGGCATTTCCCTTGGCCCTGGCCCCAATCCGAAATGCTGTTGAAACTGCCTCCAAATACTCAACAAAGCTATTACTACCGGACTCCCTGAGTATCTCCCCGAGGCCGTCGGGAGTGGCGCTGTCGCTTGCGCCTTCAATCCCGACTCCCTGCTCAAACTCTCCTCCATTCTGACCCATTGGGAGTCAACCCCTCTGACCCAGCTCCGTACCTTCTCCACATTCGCCGCCCAGTAATAATCCATCAGATTCGGAAGACCCAAACCCCCTGCCTACCTTCCTCTCTGTATTAGCACCTCCCCATATGAACAAGGCAATCATCCCTTCAATCTCTCCAAAAAAATGCGTTTGGCAGGAAAATCGGCAGGCATTGAAAAATAAACAGGAATCGTGGCAGCACATTCATTTTAACCGCCTGTACCCGACCCGCCAATGACAGAGGGAGACCATCCCACCTTGCCAGATCAGCTTTCACCCTCCCTACCAAACTAGAATTGTTGTATGTATGGAGCCTCTCCCCAATCTCGGGCAACCTGCACCCACTAAAGTGAGAGTCCCTGCCTTACGGAATGGCAGTCCCCCCACCCCTGGTGGAGACACCACAAAATATTCACAACTAACTTTCTTACCTCTCTTTGTGTTATCAGCAAATTTAGCAGCCACCCCTTCGTCAAATTCATTGTCCTTGTATGGACTGCTCTCTAGGTTCCAGGCAGAACATTGTAACAGTTGAGGTCCCATTTGACCCCTGTGGCACACCATTAAGTAACTCACTTCCCCGCAATGATGTCCACACATAAATTATTTTTATCTATACAACTGTAGCAAGATATGCTTACTCCTGTAGTCCAATCTCCTTGCAATAAAGGCTAATTTGCATTCCTAATTGCTTGTTGCACCTGCATGTTAGCTTTCAGTGACTTATAAACAAGAACTCCCAGGTCCCTTCAGACATCAACACTCCCCAATCGCTCCTCATTTAAGAAATACTCTGCATTTCTGTTTTTCCTGTCAGAGTAGATAACTTCACATTATATTCAACCTGCCATGTTCTAGCCCATTCACGTAGCTCGTCTAAATCCCCATTGCATCATCTTTACAGTTCACATTCCCACGAAGTTTTGTGTCATGAGCAAACTTGGGAATGCAACATTTGGTCCAAATCACTTATATAGATTGTGAATAGTTGTGGACCAAGAACTGATTCTTGAGATACCCCAATGGTTTTCTATCAGTTAATCAATCCTCAATCTATGCCACTACATTACTCTCAATCCCACATGCTCCAATTTTGCTTACAAACCTCTTGCATGGTATCTTGAACTGGATTCTCCACCGCCGGTGGTGGGGTCCCCGATTCTGAGAAGAATCGAAAAATTGGGATCAGTGGCCGGCGCCGATCAATTGCAATGCTTCGGCCGCCTGCTGGCAGCGGAATCTGGGTTTGTGCCCGCCCGCCATTGGGAGGTTGTAAATGAATGCAAATGGGCGGCACAGTGGTTAGCACTGCTGCCTCATGGCGCTGAGGTCCCAGGTTCGATCTCGGCCCCGGGTCACTGTCCGTGTGGCGTTTGCACATTCTCCCTGTGTTTGCGTGGGTCTCGCCCCCACAACCCAAAGATGTGGCCACGCTAAATTGCCCCTTAATTGGAAAAAACATAATTGGCTACTTTAAATTTATTTTAAAATATAAAAATAAATAATAAAATTAAAAAGGTAAATGAATGCAAACGGGTCTTATGAACCTTTTGCATCCACTTAGCCGGCCAGGCACCCTATTCTCCGGCCCTCTGTGATTCTCCGGTCCCCTGGACCGGGAATCACGTGGGCAGGAATCACAACAGGACTCACCTGAGCCTGACGCCGTGGGCCTAGCAATGGGCCAAGGAGTAACTCCTTAAAGGAGTTGCCCTCAAAGTCCATCTGAGTGCCACCTCCCCGCTCACAATGCACAACCTGCCCGCCCCTCCTCTACCAGACCCACGCCCACCCCAACCCCCGAGAAACAGGAGACCCACCCAAAGACCGCCTTAACAGGGAGCCCCTCCAAGGACACCCCCCGGGAAGCCCTAACTAAAGGAACCCCCACACAGACCCTCTAACTAAAGGAACCACCCCACAGAGATCCCCTAACTAAAGGAACCTCCCCAAAGAGATCCCCTAACTTACTGAACCCTCCCTCAGGGACCCCTTAAGTAGAGGGACCCCCAACAGAGATGCCCTAACTAGAGGGGCCTCCCCACGGGGACCCTCTAATTGAGGGACCCCTAATTAGAGGGATCCCCCACAGACCCTCCAGAAAATAAGACCCCTGTCTGGAACCTGGAGAGCAGTCCATACAAGGACAATGAATAAAATTACAGTTGTAATTTACGTGGAAGCACCACGTCTCCATTCCTGGAAAGAGAACTGCTGTGACCTGTATCTAAACCCCGCAGATCCATTAGCTTCAACCCATTCATTCATTTCTAGTAGTGGGCTGTGATTGACAGCTTCCACAAAACAGCTGCAGCCTTTATTCATTCATCTGCCTGCATGGTTGAGTGACTCTAAGTGCTTAAACATCCAACACATCAAAGAGAGATAAGTGCCTTCCAATCACTAAGTACATTCCAATCACTCCAGCGTGTGATTAGTGAATTGCTTCCTGATTTGCACTCCCAGGAGGAACATAAATCGGTAGTAATTCTCCTCTGGAGAATTTGAGGCTATGTCCGGTTTATGACCAAAGCATTGGCGCTGTCCCCGCACCGATGTTCCGCCCGGTGGGGGACTAGCAGCCGCGCCATGTAAAGCCCCCGGTTTCACCTGCAGATAAGGATGGAGAATTACCGGGTCCATGGCGGCGACTGTGCCATACAACATGGCACCAGCTGCGCGCGGTTCCGGCCTGCCAGATAGTGCCCCCCTGGCCACCCCTCACCAGTCCCTCCAGGCCAGCAGAACAGCTCCCCCCCCCCCCCGACTGTGGCGGTGCTGGGGACAGTCCACAGCCGTCACGCGAGGTCCCCGAAAACTGTGAGCGCACGCGACCGACACCGTTGAGTAGTCAGCCCATCGGGGGCAGAGCATCGGCTGAGGGCAGAGCATCCAAAAAATGGCACCGCCCCCGATTTTGGCATAAAAAGGAATTCTCTGGCCAATCACCGAATACTATTTTTGCATCGGCAATCGTCTCCAAAATGGATAATCTCGCCCCTTATTGAAAGTCTTCTGAAAATCAATATACACCACATCCACTGGTTCTTTCTTATCTATCCTGCTGGTAACAGCCTCAAAAAACCCTATCTGGGTTGTCAAAAATGATTTCCATTTCATAAATCCATGTTGGTTCTGTCTAATCCTACCATAAAAACCTCCACCTCAAAAGTCCACCTCCCTTATATCAAAGAACAGTACAAAACCGCCCCCATAGAAAAAAAAAAGCCCCAAACACATGTAAATAAATGTAAATGAACCCCTTATTCAAGAACAGAGAAACAAAACCCCAGTCAAATAGAAAACCAGCCATAAGAAAACACCACCCCATCCCCACCAATCAAGTCCAAATCCCAACCCTCATCTCAGTCCTAGTCTTTCAGCCTTAACGAACTCCTCCGCTGCCTCCACCGTCTCAACTTCGCAGGGTAGACCACTCCAAATCTCACTCCGCTGTCATGCAATGCCGCCTTCACCCGTCCAAAGGCTGCCCGCCTTCCCACCAGCTCCACCATCGGTCTTGATATATTCGTATACAAATGTCTTTCCACTTCATCTCTAATTTCTGCTTCGCCCAGCTCAAAACCTTCTCCTTCACGTGGAACCTGTGAAAGTATATAACCGCCCTTGGTGGCAGATTAATTTTAGGTTTCAGCCTGAGCGACCGATGTGCCCTGTTCAACTCATAGAAGGAAGAATCTTCCCCCTCCCCATCAATTCCGCAAACATCTTTGCAAAGTTCTCGGTCGGCCTTGGGCCCTCCACCCCCTCAGGCAGGCCCCGATTCTCAGATTTTGCCTCCTTGAACTATTCTCCAGGTCCTCCACCTTAGCTCTGTGCCCTTTGTTGACCTCCACCACCCTCCACAGCTCCTTACTTATCGAGGTGAACTGGTCGCTATGTTGGGATAATGCCTCCTTCACCCCCTTCAACTTCTCTCCCTGCTCCCACACCGCAACCGACGTCTTCATCACTGCTGCGTTTACCGGGGCAATCACCTCGTCCACCCACTCTTTCATCGCAGTCATCTTCTCCCTCCAAACCACCTCCATATGCTTGGCAAACAGCTTCTCGAGCTCCGCCTGTCATCACCTTGGTCAGAGTTTCCACCGTAAGGGGAACGGCCCCACCAGTTGACCCAACATCCACCATCTTTCTTCCTGCAGGACTCACAACCTCGCTCGACGACGGACGTTCGCTCACCCCCCTTCTTTCCAGCACCCTGCTTCTGGGCCTTCGACATTTCACGTCTTTCTTATAACTTCCCACACCAACTCATTCAAAAACCACCCCTGAAACCGGGCATAGAAGTCCAAAAGCCAGAGACTCTAGCAGGAGCCCCCTAATGTGAGACCTCCACTTACGTGTCACCATCGCAAATCCTCACCTTTTGCATTTTAAACATTCTCAGGCATCGTGAGCATTTCTGGGTTCTGACCCTGCTCGTATCAATGGTCTGCCCACGAGCAAAATCTCAAAGGAGAGCATGCCATTCTCTAATTAGGAAAGGCAGGCAGAAGCAGAAGGTGTGAGGTCTATTTAGGAGCTGTGTTTTGGTAGGAGTGCAGCTACAGTGACTGGGAGACAAGATTGAGCAAAGGAATAAAAAAGGGATGAGGCTGATAGTGCCAGGTTTTTGTTTAACCCGAGCACTCTCAGTGGTAACAATTGCAGTCTCCATGAGAGACTGCCGGAAGTCCAGTCCAGTGCCTGCCGTCGACCTCTAGCTTCCTGTTTTTATTGCCAAATAAATGTCAAGTATCATATAAATGCATTCCCTTCACGTGAGTTGACTACACGTGAGTTGACTAGTTGAGGCACTAAAGACGAAAGTTGAATCCAAACTGAGGCTTTATTGGTATCAGATGTGTGGCCTCCCACAGCAGCTGGAGAAATGGCTGCGAGCTGAACGGCACGCATATTTATACCCCGCCTCCTGGGCAGAGCCAGCAGGCAGGGCCACAGGCGAACCTGTAGTGCAGGTTCTACCGTACATCCTCTAATATAAGTACAACAGTGGTTTACCACATTCACCCCCTGTTAAAATTGAGTCTGGCGGGGGTGGTGAACAACTATATACAATCATGATTTTAATATTTACAGAGCAAAACCAATGTCTCTTGGCATCCGGTGGACCGGTCAGAGGTTCAGCCGGTCTGGGGCCTTGATGGTCCTTTGAGAGCGACGAAGTGATGACGGCGATGTTGGTGCTGACCTGGTCGAAGGTGACTCCTGGAGCGTGCCAAAATCCTCTTCATCGACAGGCTTGGGCAGGGGGAGGATGGACGGTCCTGGGGGGGTGGTGTTGTGAGCGACGGGGGAGGGGAGGGTGGCGACGGGGAGGGGAGGGTGGCACCGGGGGTGGTGTGGGGTTGGAACCTGCTGGTGCCAGGTCCCTGAGGGAGACAGTATCCTGGCGGCTGTCGGGGAACGCCACGTAGGCGTACTGGGGGTTTCCGTGGAGCAAGTGTACCCTCTCCACCAACGGGTCCACCTTGTGGAGTCACACATGTTTACGGAGAAGCACGGTTCCCGGAGCTGTGAGCCAAGTCGGGAGCGACATCCCGGATGTGGACTTCCTGGGGAAGGCAAAAAGACGTTCATGCGGTGTATTGTTAGTGGCAGTGCAGAGTAACGAGCGAATGGAATGTAGTGCATCAGGGAGGACCTCTTGCCAGTGGGAGGCCGGGAGATTTCTGGACCGCAGGGCCAGCTGGACTGCCCTCCATACCATCCCATTCTCCCTTTCTACCTGTCCATTTCCCCGGGGGTTGTAGCTTGTCGTTGTGCTGGAGGCGAAACCCCTGCTGTGCAGGAACTGGCGCAGCTCATCACTCATGAATGAGGATCCCCGGTCACTGTGGATGTAGGCAGGGAAACCGAACAGTGAAGATCGAATTGAGGGCTTTAATGATGGTGGCAGACGTCATGTCGGGGCAAGGGATGGCGAGGGGGAACCGGGAGTATTCGTTGATCACACTGAGGAAATATGCGCGATGATCGGTGGAGGGGAGGGGGCCTTTGAAGTCTATGCTGAGGCGTTCAAAGGGGCGGGAGGCCTTCACCAGGCGTGCGCGGTCCGGCCGGTAGAAGTGCGGCTTGCATTCCGCACAGACCTGGCAGTCCCTGGTGATTGTCCTTACTTCCTCGACGGAGTAGGGCAAATTATGTGCCATAATGAAGTGGTACAACCGTGTGACCCCTGGGTGACAAAGGCTGTCGTGCAGGGTCCGGAGTCGGTCTACCTGTGCGCTGGCACATGTACCTCGGGATAGGGCATCTGGGGGCTCGTTGAGTTTGCCAGGGCGATACCTAATCTCGTAATTATATGTGGAGAGCTCGATTCTCCACCGCAAGATTTTATCATTTTTGATCTTGCCCCGCTGTGTGTTGTTGAACATAAAGGCTACCGACCGTTGGTCAGTGAGGAGAGTGAATCTCCTGCCGGCCAGGTAATGCCTCCAATGCCGCACAGCTTCAATGATAGCTTGGGCCTTTTTTTCAACGGATGAGTGCTGAATTTCAGAGGCATGAAGGGTGCGGGACAAGAATGCCACGGGTCTGCCTGCCTGGTTGAGGGTGGCGGCAAGGGCAACGTCTGATGCGTCGTTTTCTACTTGGAAGAGCACCGTTTCATCTACAGCTTGCATTGTCGCCATGGCAATATCAGCTCTGATCCGGGCGAAGGCCTGTTGGGCCTCGGCCGTCAGGGGAACTGGGTGGACTGTATTAGTGGGCGGGCCTTGTCTGCATAGTTTGGGACCCACTGCGCGTAATATGAAAAGAACCCCAGGCAGCTTTTGAGGGCCTTGGGGCAGTGGGGAGGGGGAGCTCCATGAGGGGGCGCATGCGGTCGGGATCGGGCCCCAGAACTCCGTTCTGGACCACATAGCCGAGGATGGCTAAGTGGTTTGTGCTGAACACACACTTCTCCTTGTTGTAAGTGAGGTTTAGGAGAGTAGTGGTGCGGAGACATTTAGCAAGGTTGGCGTTGTGGTCCTGCTGATCATGGCCGCAGATGGTGACATTGTCTACGTATGGAAACGTGGCTCACATCTCCCTTCAGAAGACCGAGACCCCGTTAGTGACGCCGAAGGGGACCCTAAGGAAGTGATGTAGATGGCCGTCTGCCTCGAAGGCGGTGTATGGACGGTCCGATTTACGGATGGGGAGCTGGTGGTAGGAAGATTTCAGGTCCACCGTTGAGAAGACCCGGTACTGTGCAATCTGGTTAACCATGTCAGATATGCGTGGGAGGGGGTACGCGTCGAGCTGCGTGTACCTGTTGATGGTCTGGCTGTAGTCCACGACCATTCGGTGTTTCTCCCCAGATTTAACCACTACCACTTGAGCTCTCCAGGGGCTGTTGCTGGCCTCGATGATGCCTTCCCGAAGCAGTCGCTGGACTTCGGACCTGATGAAGGTCTTATCCTGGGTGTTGTACCGTCTGCTCCTGGTGGCGATGGGTTTGCAATCTGGAGTTAGATTAGCAAAGAGGGAAGGTGGGTCGACCTTTAGGGTCGCGAGACCGCACACAGTAAGGGGTGGTAAGGGTCCGCCGAATTTAAGGGTTAGGCTCTGGAGGTTGCACTGGAAATCCAGGCCGAGGATAAATGCAGCGCAGAGGTTAGGGAGAACAGAGAGGCGAAGCCGTGGAATTCTATGCCCTGGACCGTGAGCGTGACCGTACAGTACCCCCGGATCGCTAAGCAATGGGATCCGGAGGCCAGGGAGATTTTTTGATTGGCGGGGTGTATCGTGAGGGAGCAGCGCCTCACCGTATCTGGGTGTATAAAGCTCTACCGGTGCACCCGGAGTCCAGCAGGCAAGAGGTCACATGGCCATCGACTTTCACGCTGGTGGGTGCGTTGGTCAGGTTATGCGGGCGAGACTGGTCGAGTGACATAGAGGCGAGCCTTGGTTGGTCATCGGGTAATGGGGCAGCCGTTGAGTTCAGATCTTGGAACGCTGGCGGTGTCCATGACATGAAATGAAAATGAAATGAAAATCGCTTATTGTCACGAATAGGCTTCAATGAAGTTACTGTGAAAATTCCCTAGTCGCCACATTCCGGCGCCTGTTCGGGGAGGCTGGTCCATGTGCTGAGGGGTAGCCAAAATGGTGGTGCCCATGGAACGCACGTTGCGGGGGTGGAGCAAGATGGCAGCACCCATGAAACGCATGTGTTGCACGGAGGGGAAGATGGTGGCGCCAATTGTCCATGACTGTGGGGGGTGGGGGCGATTGCGGCCACTGAGTGGGCCTGGCACACCGCGGCGAAGTGGCCCTTCTTCCTGCAGGCTTTACAAAGGGCAGCGCGGGCGGGTAGAGTTGGCGGGGGTGCTTTTGCTGGCCGCAAAAGTAGCATCGGGGTCCCCCGGGGTTTGCTGGCTGGCGTATAGCGCAGGCGTATTGGATGGGCAGTGCCCCCGCTGGGGCGGTTGCCTGTGAGGTCCATGAAGTGTAGGAGGGGTGGGCCGCGCGATTGGGGGCTTAGGACTGGACGTTGCGCAGGGCAACCGTCATGGAGAGCGCTAGCGTTTTATTCTCTGCGAGGTCGCGCGTGGCCCCTTCTAGGAGCCGTGACGTATGATATCTGACCCAATTCCAGTCACAAAGGCGTCCCTCATAAGGAGGTCTGAGTGTTCCTTAGCTGTAACGTCCTGGCAGTTGTTGCTTATTTTAGCCTTAGTTTAATTGCTCTTATTCTGCCACCTTTGCTCTTGAGTCGCCAGGTATCTTTCTGATACCGCCACGTGGTTCAAGTTCGAGTAATGATTAATAATCCAACACACCGCTTAGTAAGAGTTAAATCAACGCTCATTTATTATATACAGCAATCAATACTTATACATTAATTCTACTTCTAAGCTACTTCCTACAACTAACAGGCCAATACTTAACTTTGGAAATGGCCCACCAGGTCAGGGAAATGAATGGCCTTTCGTATGGGTTCTGAGCCTGCGGGATTCAAAAGCTGGTACAAGTCGATAGTCAGGAGTGCCTATCTGGTAGTGATCGTTGGAGTAAAACTTATGTTCTCTTGCAGAAGGGTCTCGAAGGGTGCGGAGAGGAGAAGAAGGGTCGATTTGAACTTGGCCCCTATTCTTATAGTCCCCAGGGGCTTCCCGCCTCTCGGGGTGGACCTTGTACCTTGTTCCAAGTGATTGGATTTGGTCCCAATCACTTGGTTCGATATTCTCCAATGCTGGAGCGATTCCTTGATCGAGGGGTGGTCGTTTACCTCTCTTTGTGTCAGCTCCTGCTGGTGCCGAAAGGTCTGGGTTGGCTTTGTGTGTCTATTTTGTATCAATTGTTCCCGGGGATTGCTGATTAATATGCAGATGGCTGGGGTGTTGTTATGTTGATGGCTGCAGGTATCGTTTCGGTCTGGCTTCCCCAGAGGCGAATACACTGATTTACCTGCAGCTGTCTGTTTGAGGCCTGTTGGCTGATTGTCCCATCAGCCTCTTCCATTCACCATTTTAAATCGGGGTTTGGCCATTCTAATCGGGAGTCGGCCATTTTACATGGCTACATACCCTCCTTCTGATCCTAACGTGAAGCGTGAAGGATCACAGCATCATTATCACTTTCCATTCCCTGACCGGGGGGGTGGGGGCGGGGAACACCTCCTACATGGCCTCTGCACTGACCATAGCTATGCACAAAAAATTTTAACAAACAATTCTAAGGGCGCTATGTCAGACAGGGACATGCATTACAAAATAACAAACTTGGAACCTCTAATTTATCCTTAATATACTACCCTCGCTAAACATTCCATTATCCTACCTTCCTCAATCATACAACAAAAATCACAACATTTCATATAATCTTTCCTGGCTTGGCAGTCAAGCTCAGGATCATACAATTTTTTGTTTTGCTCATGAAAAGGTTTTGTACATTTCTTTATTTACAACAACAACAATAAACGCAGGTGAATGCACTTTATTATTTTATTATAGATCGTGGGGGTCGGGGGTCTGGTCGTAACCGAATATAAGGGATCTGATCCTATATACCGGGGTTCGAGCGCGGTAGGCTCTCCTTCTCCATTTACGTAGGCGCATAGTCTGCACTACACAGCAGAGTATCGCCAACGCTAACAGTGTTTCGATCACATACCAGGAAGATGCAGTGTCGCTGGTGACTGGGCTCTGGGTACTGCGGGGCAGTGAAACATTAACGGTTGGGGGGTTTGAAGTCATGGGGTTCGCGTTCACGTGCAACCAAATGTCCAAAAGCAAAATGTTGATCACGATGAAGGAAGTCCTCATGGCTGTCCTCTTTCCTTTTCTTTCTTTGTGTTCTCTTTATTTTCTTCGGTCGTGGAGCTTCTGGAGTTCTGTAGAAACAAGCATAGTGTCTGTAACTATCTTTGTTTAATATCCGGTATGCTAGTGTGTCTGTCCTTTGGTGCCAATTATTCCCTTTAGAATTGGTCACTATGTGTGACTCCCTCATTTTTTTTTTCAAAAAACAGATTTTAGGACACGGCACAATTCCCAATGACGAACCAGTGCTGATTTATCATCCAAAGGTTCCAGGATGTAAATAGCAGATGGCGGGCAACCTAAAGGTTCCCTAAACAAACAAAAACTTTTTGAAATGAAAAATGGCAAATGAGGTGCGTCTGGGCCGCGAGGGGTAGGATTTGGATGGAGTCCCTGGGTAGGACGGCTACCAATGCCGTATCTCCCCTACCTGAGAGTGATTGACCAGCGGGGGGTCCCCAGGCAGGGCGGGTCTCACGCCGTTTCTCCACTGCCTGAGCAACCGACAAGAACGGGCAAAAATGTAGTCATCGTGGTGGGGCTGCCGTAGTGGTTCTATCCCTCGAACCAGAAGGGCAGTTACGATCGGGCATCTGATACCCGAACAAGTATCAGCTGAAAAGCTAGTTCCTCTGAACAAGCGTGTGGTCTGTTGACCAGTATCTGCAGATAAGCTAGTTCCGCTGAACAAGCGTCTGGCAACGGTGGGTCTCTGAAGGCAAGTCCTCAGAGGTTTCTGCTGAATGGGCGTGTGGCAGTGAGAAAAATTCTACTGTCGGACATACAACATTTAACAAACGTACAAACAACATAAAACATTCTGCAGGTTCCATCAGGAAGGACAACACTTTTCCCAAGCGGTTCCTTTAAAACACCATGTGGACACCTCAGTTCTCGGTTGCGAACAGGGTCGCAAAGGGGTTGGCGGTTTGGGAGTCAGATCCGAGGTCGTCACCTTCTCCCGGGTACCAAACTCTGGAGTGGATTAGGGTTGAAAGGGCTGCATGGTGTGAGTTGGGGTTGCTCTCGTCATTGCGGACGAGTCGGTATTAGTTGTCACGGTGCCAGTAATTTGTGTTTAGTTGTGTGGGGACAAAATCGGGGTCGCCAGTGTGGTTCGGTGGTCGATGGTGGGGTTTATTCAGAAAAGTGATCGGGGGGGATCACATGGATCGAAGTCGGAGTCGGTGGGTGTGGGTCCGGTTGCATGGGGATAGTAGGGAGGCGTGCTGTGGCTATCGACAGAGTCACAGTCGCTGTCTCTGCTGCTGCAGTCTGTGGGCGTTCCAGGGCGGAGTGTATATTTCGGGGGTGGAGTCGAGGTCGAGTCCGTGGCTGGGCTGGACGTGGTGGGGGTTGGTCGGGTTACGTTGGCTGTGGGCGGGGTGTGGTCTGCTGCGTCAAGCATGACGTGGTGTGCGTGGTTCGACTGTGTTCCATAAACCTTCAGCTGGTTAATATGAAACCACGCAGTCTTACCATTGGGATACTTGATTTTGTAAACGGATGGGCTTACTTTGTCCCAAATAGAATACGGACCTGAGTATTTAGGTGACAGGAATGTGCTGGGGTTATATACAGACAACATCACTTGCTGTCCGATATCGTACTCCGTTGCATGCACTGTCTTGTCGAAGCAAGCCTTGCTCTGTTTCTTTTTGGTGCCTAATTTTACTGCGGCTGCTAACTGAGCCGTTTTTACATTTGCAACTAATTGCTCCACGGCTTTCTCGTGTGTGAGGGCCGTTACTTCGGGGCTGGTCAGGTCTAAACCTATCAAGTATTCTGTCCCTTTCATGGGGCGTCCGGTCATGAGAGTGTGTGGGGTGTAACCTGTGGATGTAGAAATAGTGTTACGCAAAAACATCAGCGCAAAAGGGAGGACCGAGTCCCAAGTGGTGTTGTTCTGCTGGACCATTTTTCTGAGGGTCGATTTTAGGGTCCGATTCATGCGCTCCACGATACCACTCGACTGTGGGTGGTACGCAATGTGGAATTTTTGGGTGATGCCAAATATCGTGAGAACGTTCTGCATGACGCGTCCCATAAAATGAGAACTTTGGTCCGATTCAATGCTGCGGGGGAGTCCCCATCTTGTAAAGATGTGGTGGGTTAGAATCTTGGCTGTGGTTTTTGCAGTGTTTGTGCGGGCTGGAAATGCTTCCATCCATTTTGTAAAAGTGTCTATGACCACAAGTACATATTTATAGCCATTCCTGCAAGGGGGCAATGGACCTATAAAATCAATCTGGAGGTTAGTCCAGGGGCCGTTAACGGGTCGGGTGTGGCTGAGATGGGCCTTTTTGGCATATCTGTTGGGGTTATTCTGCGCACAGATAAGACAATTTTCTATGTGATGGCTTACATCTTCCTTCAAATTTGGCCACCAACAAAGCTGTTTGAGATGGGCTGTAGTGGGATCGATTCCCTGATGTCCATGACCGTCATGGAACAAACAAATCAATTGGTTCCTGTCCTGTTCAGGAACCACATAAAGGGTGTCCTTTAATACCACACCGTCATGTGTGGTCAGTGTATTTTTGAACTTCTCATAGGAGGCGGGATACTTTCCTTTCACAATCTCCGTGAGATTGCTGTCCTGCTTCTGGGCCTCTACTAGATCCTCTATTCTAGTCTGTGTGACCTGAACTGCACTCACTGGCGTGCTTTCGGGGGGTTTCCAAAAATACCCATGTCTGGAACCTGCCTTAGCCAGTGCATCGGCTTTTACATTTCCAGGGGGGGAGGAACGATGGTGGCTGCGGACTTTTAAGATCCCAAAAGTCCTGTTCTGGGCTTTTACTAAAATATGGCGGAGTAATGGGGCTGAGGGGAGAGGTTTCCCCTCTGCGGAAACAAATCCTCTCGCTTCCCACAGGGGCAGAAATTCCGTGAGGCTGTTACAGATATAGAGGCTGTCCGAATATATGTCTGCTGGGCTGGGGAAGGAATCTGGGTGCTCAACTATGTATGGAATGGCCGCAAGCTCTGCTGCCTGCGCGCCTAAGTGTCCGGGTTGTTTCAACGATATTTCCTCGCGGGCGCGTCCCTGCGCGTCCTCGACATAGACCCCGCAACCTGTTATGCGCTTCCCATCTAAGACTGTGGAAGATCCATCCACGTAAATCTTAATGGGCTCACATGTGTCCGTGAGCGGGGGCTCTGAGATGAATTTCCTATCTTTCTGGGGGGTGTCTTAGCGATAAAGGGGCCTGTATTGTGGTGTGGGGAGATAATCTCACATTCATGGGTGGTTCCGGGGTACTGTAAATTGTCGGCTAAGTAGGTGCGTGTCTTTGTCCTTTTTACTGTGATGTCCCGTCCCACCAGAGTCGCCAAAATGTTGCTCGTTTTAGCCTTAGTTTAATTGCTCTTATTCTGTCACCTTTGCTCTTGAGTCGCCAGGTATCTTTCTGATACCGCCACGTGGTTCAAGTCCGAGTAATGATTAATAATCCAACACACTGCTTAGTAGTTAAATCAACGCTCATTTATTATATACAGCAATCAATACTTATACATTAATTCTACTTCTAAGCTACTTCCTACAACTAACAGGCCAATACTTAACTTTGGAAATGGCCCACCAGGTCAGGGAAATGAATGGCCTTTCGTATGGGTTCTGAGCCTGCGGGATTCAAAAGCTGGTACAAGTCGATAGTCAGGAGTGCCTATCTGGTAGTGATCGTTGGAGTAAAACTTACGTTCTCTTGCAGAAGGGTCTCGAAGGGTGCGGAGAGGAGAAGAGGGGTCGATTTGAACTTGGCCCCTATTCTTATAGACCCCAGGGGCTTCCCGCCTCTCGGGGCGGACCTTGTACCTGGTTCCAAGTGATTGGACTTGGTCCCAATCACTTGGTTCGATATTCTCCAATGCTGGAGCGATTCCTTGATCGAGGGGTGGTCGTTTACCTCTCTTTGTGTCAGCTCCTGCTGGTGCCGAAAGGTCTGGGTTGGCTTTGTGTGTCTATTTTGTATCAATTGTTCCCGGGGATTGCTGATTAATATGCAGATGGCTGGGGTGTTGTTATGATGATGGCTGCAGGTATCGGTCTGGACTGACTTCCCCAGAGGCGAATACACTGTTTTACCTGCAGCTGTCTGTTTGAGTCCTGTTGGCAGATTTTCCCATCAGCCTCTTCCGTTCGCCATTTTAAATCGGGGTTTGGCCATTCTAATCGGGAGTCAGCCATTTTACATGGCTACACAGTCACAGTCCCAAACTAGTGGGATTAGGGCCCTCCAGAAGTCTTCTATGGACTCACCCGGTAGTTGAGAACGGGTTGCGGGCGCATGCCTGGCGAAGTACGTGTTTGTCTTTTGCTCGTAATTGTCCTTGAGTCGAGTCATGGCTTCGGCGTAGTTTGGCGCATCCTGGATCAGCGGGAAGACTTTGGAGCTCAGCCTGGAATATAAGATCTGGATCTTCTGAGCCTCCGGAACAGGGGTCGGCGCTGCATTGATATACGCTTCAAAGCAAGCTAGCCAGTGCTGGAAGTCCTTTCTGGCGTCGCTTGAGTGCGGATCCAGCTGCAGGCGATCTGGTTTAATACGGAGGTCCATCCTTTGAAACTGATACCAATAAATTGAGGCACGATCAATTTGACTAAAGACGAAAGTTGAATCCAAACTGAGGCTTTATTGGTATCAGATGTGTGGCCTCCCACAGCAGCTGGTGAAATGGCTGCGAGCTGGAGGACATGCATATTTATACCCCGCCTCCTGGGCGGAGCCAGCAGGCAGGGGCCACAGGCGAACCTGTCGTGCGGGTTCTACCGTACATCCTCTAATATAAGTACAACAGTGGTTTACCACAGGGGTATCAGAATCTGGGAGTGCTGGAAGTCTGGAGACAATTCCTCTTAATAACCCCCTCAACTACGTTAACCCTGCTAGCAGGTGAGTACCCATCACCACAGTGACGTTGCAAGAGGGAAAATCAGTCAGAGGCAGAAGCACTTTGGGGAACTAGCCAATTGAATCTTTCTGTGGTTTTCCCAACCAGCACCTCAAAGCCAGCCTCAAAGGGGCAGGGGAAATTCTGCCCTGTAAATTTTACACTCCGTCAGGGGCCTGGGACTCAAATTCATGACCCACTCTTACTGCAGTTGTCCATTCCTGCTAAAATCCGTTGCCAGTTGTCAGTAACCCTCCCCCATTTTTTGTTCCTAGGACACAATTACCTGCTATATCCCATTGCAATCCACACCCATCAGACCACCTGTCTCATCCTAAAATGTTCAAACGCTCCCCAATGAACATGGCTGATGTCTGAATTTAGCACTATTGCATTTTAAGAAGCAATTTCTGTTGATGACCTAGGCTGACAGGTCTGAAATACTTAGATGCTGGAGGGGAAGTATCCGATGGCTAGGAGTGGGTTGATAGAGGCTTGATAGACAAGGTAAAATGTTGGTGAGACAGATAATCATTCTGCATGTATATTTTCTTCAATACTACCAGACTCCACCCCAAAGCTGTGTTCTCAGATTTCTCTCCCCAATTTCCCTTCCAGCATTTCCAGAATCTACAGCGTCCTTACCATACCTCGCCACCTCCTACTCCCCACCCAGTGCTCACAATCCTTTCTAGTGCACGTTGATGCTTGAATGTCAAATCAGTGCTTGAAAGTACTGAGACCATTAATGGCTACTAAATGGTTTCGCCCCAACATCGCTGGTATTAATCCAGCAGTAGAGGGGATCCTGCGGGATCGCTTCTGAACTCCAGGGAGGGGTTCCACGATCACGAGCCCTGGTATCGGGAAGCTGAGCTGTCCAGCTGATAACCACCCCTGCCCTTACTGAGTGCCACCCCCCTGCCCTTACTGCTGACCACTGTAGCCACCTGGGTTGGCCACTTCCCGACTTAAAATGGAGAACGGCAAAGACTGAAGGGAAATTCAGCCAACACAGGCAAAATTGAGCAAGTGCAGAAATCATGTGTATTGAAACTTGCAAAAAACCAGACAGCACTGAAACCAGCAGCCATCTGCATTGTAATGAGCGATTCCAAGGCACAATCGCAACACTTAAGGTGAATAAAGCCAAGCCAGACTCCTCGGCGCCAGCAGGAGCCAAGACAAAGGAAGGCCAACGGACATTTAGGGACCGCCCAGCGATCGGGGAACAACTCCAGTATTGGAGAAATCGATCCATGTGATCGGGACGCAGTCCAACCACTTGGAACCAGGTACGGGGTCCGCCGCGAAGGGAGGGAAGCCTCTGGGGACTATAAAGTAAAGCCCCAAGTTCAAATCGGTCTTCTTGGCAGGGTCACTCAACAACGCGAATCAACCCCTGAGAGTGAACTGCCCAAGCAGCCACATCAACCAAGTAAGTCTCCAGTCAATGCTCGCTACGAGATAGGTGCTCCCAGCTACAAGTCCATACCAGCTTTTGAATCCTGCAGACTCAGGACCTGACCTGGTGGGCCAATTCCGAAGCTAAGTGTAGGTCTTTTAGTGATAGGAATAGTCTAGAAAGTAGAGTTTACTGTGTATAATAAATGTGTTTTGATTTGAATCTTACTAATTGGTGTGTTGAATTATTGATCATTACTTGAACTTGAACCTCATGGCGGTATCATAAAGATACCTGGCGACTCTAGAGCTAAGGTTAAACAAACAGAGCAAATTACGATTTAAGAGCCAACCAAAATTTAGCAACATATTACTGGCGACATCCTGACAGGACCTGACTTTGAAGTGGCTAAACCACTCCGGGAGAACCCAAAAATTTGAATTAGAATCCAATTGGGAACAGAAAAACCACAAATGTTCAAGCAGTTCTGATCAATCCTCATAATTCGGAAGTGTGTTAATGCATGCGTAACTAACAGGGCTATAAGGAAAAACTGTGGGGAGTTTTTATTCCAGAAAATAGCGAAAGCCGTACCCATAACTACAGCACCGCCTTAGTACCCCTCGTTCCAAATTTAAGAGAGTATTTAGAGAGGAAAGATGGCAATGCAGGCAATGTAACGCCTCATGAACTCTGAAGAATTCGTGGTCGCAGCAACCAGCAGCAGAGTAGGTCAGTGTCCCGTTTGGGAAGAGGAAATCAGGAAATATCTCAAAGGGAAAGGATGGCCCCTTTGGAGTGAGTTCTGTGACAATGAGGAAACAGGACCCGGGAGTATAGGACATACTTGGTGGGAAAACCTGTCAGAGATTCATAAGAAAAGCTTAGGAAAAGCTCACAAGCCGATGGCAATCATGTCCTGTTTGGCACAATTGCGAGGCACAGAGGAGGTCGTTCGGACACTCCGTAAAGAGATAGAAGGTGTATATTGAATGAGTAAGGTCGATGTAAGTGAGGTTGAGAAAGAGAACATAGAGTTGAAAAGGAAGTTAACAGCAAAGGACGGAGAGGTGCATGATGCCAAGTGGGCACACCAGTCTTGTCTGGCGCACCTAAGCCGCTTCCAGACACAGTACGAGAAGGCCTATCAGGACACGCAACGTGCAGTCCTGGTAAGAGAGGAAACAGAGAAACAGGTAGAGGCATTGCAAAGGCAGTGTAGCGAACTGAAAGCAGCATTACTAGCACTCCATGCTGCCACCACGGAGCAGAGACAAAGCTCAGTAGATCATGCGAAGTGCAGGAAGCAGATTGCAGAACTGTAGTCTTTGCTTTCAGTTCAGAATGGATTCCAGAGCACCTTTGGATCCCAGTTAGATACAGAAGACGGCCTGGATTGGGAAGAATTAAATGAGACCGCGCATAGATATGTTCAGGGAACATGTGCACAAGGAAAGCCCCAGAAGAGAAAAGCGCCCCAACCCCCCACATCGCAGATAGTTCAGGTACCAATGAACCCAGTAACCACCCACCGCACAGTCACATCGGACGGAGATACAGAATTTCTTTATACCATCCCCTTAACCGTGGCCCAATTACGGAACGTGTGCGAGAAAATCACATCGTTCCTCCCCACCTCAGACCCCCACCACTTCTTTGCCAGAGTAAAACAGCAGGTGACCATGTACGGCCTGGATGAGCGTGAGCACGTGAAGCTCACAGTTTTGAATTTAGACCCTTCGGCCGTAGCAGCCCTTCCCGACCCACAGAATGTAGGACGAGGCACCCTTGCAGAGATGCACGCAGCGATCCTAGATGCGATTGGCTACAACAGAGGTGACCCCGTAGAAGGCCTGAATAAGTGCAGGCAGAAAGACAGAACACCCCACAGCGTTTGCTGGACGCCTGTGGATTCATTTCACAGCAGTTTTCGGTAATTTAGAACGTGCCTATTTGTCCCAAGACGGTATGGCCAAATGGACCCGCACCCTTATCTCCCATGCCACAGAGGCAGGACAAAAAGCCTGTACCAATTATGACCCCTCAGAGAAATGGGTTTTAAAAAGATTGTCCCGCACCTGGGAGCAGTCTGTGCAAAACAAACCAGCAGTTAGGAAACCCGAGGAACAGCAGGCAGAAGCAGACATCCAAGCGGTGAAAACGCACCAGAACCCCGCATGGGTGAACGAAGGCAGGAACAGCCCCCCACAACACCACAGGAGTGTTACAACTGTGGACAGTTAGGACACTTTGCACGAGAATGTAATGCCCCACGAAAGCCAGAGAGCCCAGCAGGCAGGCACTCTGAATAAGAATAGGACAGAGCCCATACATAGTGTAGGCACCCGTTCAGACCAGATGGACCTGAACGGAACGGACTGACGGTGTTCGGGCTCCCCCAGTTGGGTCTGCGACACCCTTTGGGATAGGTCCGGCCGACCAGTAGTTGCAGCAAAGATACGGGGACAGCCCATCGAATTTCTCTGGGACACAGGAGGGTCCTGCACCACAATAGATTCCTCTACCATATTCCAGAAAGACAAGTGGCCCACTTGTGGTAATACCAGGTATTTGCAGTACCTGCGAGGTGGATGACCATTGGCTAGACCTAGGAGTCTACCATTGGCTAACGTACGTAGCTCCGTCCTAAGAGGCGGGGTATAAGAACCAATGCCGTCCCAGCAGCCTTCACTTTCAGTATCGAAGCTGATGGGTCCCGTTCTAGCTGATTAAAGCCGATTAGTTATGACTCTCCTTGTCTCGAGAGTAATTGATTGTGCATCAATTTAATCAGCTATTACTTCTGAAAGGATGGATCTCCGCATCAAGCCGGAGTGCTTTCAGCTCAGCCCCCACGCAGACAACTCTGCTGCTATTTTCAAGCACTGGCTGGCGTGTTTTAAGGGTTACCTCGACACGGCCGCCGACACCCCTACGGAAAGGCAGAAAATGCACCTTCTACGCTCGCGGGTCAGCCCTGTGATCTACCCTCTGATCGACGAGGCGGTGAACTATGCTGCAGCTATGGAGCTGCTAGAAGGACATTACATCCGTCCTCTGAACCAGGTCTATGCCTGTCACCTGCTGGCAACTAGAAGGCAGAGCCCAGAAGAAACACTGGGAGACTTCTATCGGGCACTAGTGCTGGGCCGAAACTGTGGCTGCCCAGCAGTTACGGGGAACGAGCACACGGAACTTTTAATTCGGGACACTTTCCTGGCAGGTATGACTTCCCCCGACATCCGCCGAAGGCTCCTTGAAATGGACACACTGGGCCTCACTGAGGCACGGGCCCTGGCAGGGTCCATGGACGTTGCGTACAAAAACGCGCTGGCTTTTGCTCCTGGACGCACGGCGCCCCCCTGGGTTGCGTGGCACCCCGTCGTGGCAGCCCCCCAGACTTTTCTGCTAACCCCGCAGGCCTGGCGGCAAGACGGCCCGCTATCACCGCCGGCCAACGCTGCTTCTTCTGTGGCCAGGCGAATCATCCCCGCGCGCGCTGCCCGGCCCGCACCGCCACTGCAAAGGGTGCAGCAACGAAGGCCACTATGTCGCGGTCTGCCAGGCCCGCGCAGTGGCCGCGGTCTCCAGCGACTATCGGCAGCCTTTCTTTCAGGTCCCGGCCATCCAAGGCCCACCGCCGCCCTTCTATCCCCAGGCAGCGTGCGACCCACGGCCGTGGCCATTTTGCCCCCGGCCACCATGCTGGATGGGTGGGCGCCGCCATTTTGTCCCTCGCCGCCGCCATCTTCGGCATCCCCGGACTGCAGGTGTGACCCGTGGCTGACGCCATCTTGGATGGGGCCTCAAGCCCCCAGCACAGCCGACTACACGCTGCCCGACCAGAACTCCCCCTTGCTGCAGCTGGCCTCCGTTACCCTGGACCAGAGTCGGCCCCGGACGCCAGCGAAAGCCACTACAACGATCGCCATCAACGGCTACGTGACGTCGTGCCTGATCGACTCCGGGAGCACGGAAAGCTTTGTCCACCCCGACACGGTAAGGCGCTGTTCTCTTGTCACCCAACCCGTAATCCAACGGATCTCCCTGGCCTCCGGGTCACACGCAGTGGAGATAAAGGGGTTCTGCCTAGCGAACCTCACTGTCCAAGGCAGGGAATTCCGCAATTTCCGCCTGTACGTTTTGCCGCACCTCTGCGCAGCCACCCTTCTTGGGCTGGATTTCCAGTGCCACCTGCAAAGCCTGACCTTTAAATTTGGCGGCCCTATACCCCCCTTACTGTCTGCGGCCTTGCGACCCTTAAGGTCAACCCGCCTTCCCTGTTTGCGAACCTCACCCCGGATTGCAAACCCGTCGCCACCAGGAGCAGACGGTACAGTGCCCAGGACCGGACCTTCATCAGGTCCGAGGTCCAAAGGCTGCTGAAGGAAGGGGTCAGCGAAGCAAGCAACAGCCCCTGGAGGGCTCAGGTAGTGGTGGTAAAGACCGGGGAGAAACATAGGATGGTCATCGACTATAGCCAGACCATCAACAGGTTTACGCAACTGGACGCGTACCCTCGCCCCCGTATAATCGACCTGGTAAACAGGATTGCGCAATACAAGGTTTTTTCCACGGTGGATCTCAAGTCTGCCTACCACCAGCTACCCCTCCGTAATAGTGACCGCCAGTACACTGCCTTCGAAGCGGATGGGCGGCTCTATCACTTTTTAAGGGTTCCCTTCGGTGTCACGAACGGGGTCTCGTCTTCCAACGTGAGATGGACCGAATGCTTGACCGGTACGGCTTACGCGCAACGTTCCCGTATCTTGATAACGTCACCATCTGCGGCCATGACCAGCAGGACCACGACACCAACCTCCGAAAATTTCTCCAGACCGCGAATATCCTTAATCTGACCTACAATAAGGATAAATGCGTGTTTAGCACCGACCGTCTAGCCATCCTAGGCTACGTAGTGCGAAGTGGAGTCATAGGCCCCGACCCTGAACGCATGCGCCCCCTCATGGAGTTCTCCCTCCCTCACTGCGCCAAGGCCCTGAAGCGCTGCCTCGGCTTCTTTAGCTACTATGCACAATGGGTCCCTAATTACGCCGACAAGGCTCGACCCCTGATCCAGTCCACAACCTTCCCCCTGTCGACGGAGGCCCGCCAGGCCTTCTGCCGCATCAAAGCGGACATCGCAAAAGCCACGATGCGCGCCATCAACGAGTCCCTCCCCTTCCAGGTCGAGAGAGACGCGTCCGACGTAGCTCTGGCGGCCACCCTCAACCAAGCGGGCAGGCCTGTGGCTTTCTTCTCCCGCACTCTCCATGCTTCCGAAATTCGCCACTCCTCGGTCGAAAAAGAGGCCCAGGCCATAGTAGAAGCTGTGCGACACTGGAGGCATTACCTGGCCGGCAGGAGATTCACTCTCCTCACGGACCAACGGTCGGTGGCCTTCATGTTCGATAATGCGCAGCGGGGCAAGATTAAGAACGACAAGATCTTGCGGTGGAGGATAGAACTCTCCACCTACAATTACGAGATCTTGTACCGTCCCAGGAAGCTGAACGAGCCTCCTGATGCCCTATCCCGCGGCACTTGTGCCACCGCACAAGAAGACCGCCTCCGAGCCCTCCACGAGGACCTCTGCCACCGGGGGGTCACGTGTTTCTTTCATTTCACTAAGACCCGCAACCTGCCCTACTCCATCGAGGAGGTCAGGACAGTCACCAGGGACTGCCGAATCTGCGCGGAGTGCAAACCGCACTTCTACTGGCCAGAGAGAGCGCATCTGATAAAGGCTTCCAGTCCCTTTGAACGCCTCAGCATGGATTTCAAAGGCCCCCTCCCCTCCACCGACCGCAACACGTACTTCCTGAACGTGATTGACGAATACTCCCGGTTCCCATTCGCCATCCCCTGCCCGGACATGACCATGACCACCGTCATCAAGGCCCTCCAGGGTATTTTTACACTGTTCGGTTTCCCCGCATACATTCACAGCGACAAACTGCGTCAATTCCTGCTCAGCAAAGGCATCGCCTCCAGCAGGGCGACCAGTTACAACCCCCGGGGAAACGGGCAGGTAGAAAGGGAGAACGGAACGGTCTGGAAGACCGTCCTGCTGGCCCTTCGGTCCAGGAATCTCCCAGTCTCCCGATGGCAAGAAGTCCTCCCAGTGGCCCTTCACTCCATTCGGTCACTGCTCTGTACTACCACAAACCAGATACCTCACGAACATCTCCTTGTTTTCCCCAGGAAGTCCTCCTCCGGGACCTCGCTCCCAACCTGGCTAGCGACACCCGGACCCGTCCTGCTGCGGAAACATGTGAGGGCGCACAAGTCGGACCCGTTGGTCGAGAGGGTCCACCTGCTGCATGCCAACCCCCAGTACGCCTACGTAGCGTTCCCCGACGGCCGCCAAGACAGGGTCTCCCTTCGGGACCTGGCGCCCGCCGGAGCCCCACCGCACCCGCACCATTGCCCCCACCCCCACCCTTCCCGCAGCACCTGACCGGAGGGTCAGTACTGCCGCCGCCCCTACCCAGCGCCGAACAGGCACCCCTCCCCCTGCCCACTTTTCACCCCAACAGCGCCGCCTAGGGGTGACGAAGCTGCCTGGGAGGAAGATACCACGTTCCCGAAGCCGCAACCGCCGGGGCCCACACCAGGATCATCACCGAAGCCCAGACGCTCCAGAAGGACGACCAGGCCACCCGATCATCTGATTGCTGCACCATAAACACTTTTTCTGTTACCCTCAACATCACGGTACCTCCATACCTGGTCCTACCATGCAAAAGGCGACAGTAACACTGGCCATCACCCCGCTGGGTTCTTTTTAACAGGGGGTGAATGTGGTAATACCAGGTATTGCAGTACCTGAGAGGTGGATGACCATTGGCTAGACCTAGGAGTCTACCATTGGCTAACGTACATAGCTCCGCACTGAGAGGCGGGGTATAAGAACCAATGCCGTCCCAGCAGCCTTCACGTTCTGCATCAAAGCTGCTGGGTACAGTTCTAGCTGATTAAAGCCTATTAGTTATGACTCTCCTTGTCTTGAGAGTAATTGATTGTGCATCACCATTACAGCCACCATCACCCTCGGCGGCTTCACAGGCCACTCACAGCAGGTACACATCACAGCCCCTGTACCCATTCAGATTGGCAATATAACGACACAGCACTCCATAGTTTTAGTCGATCTACCCCACACAGCAGAACACATTTTGGGAATTGACTTTATGAACTCCCACCACCTTTATTTGATCCGGTAAACCAATGTGTTTGGAGAATGGCAAAATCCGCAAGAGCCCCCGCAACGCTCACAATAGGTGAATACGTAAACAAGATTAACGCAGTCATAGAATTTTGTTTTGATCCAACCACGATTAGCACAGACAAGCAGGTTAGGGCAGTTCTGCAGGAGCACAGGACAGCATTCGCAATCCACAAACACGACTGTGGCCGGATGACTGGTTCCGTTCAAATCACAGGACCTGACCCTAGACCCCAAAAGCAATATGGATTTCCCCAAGAGGCAGAGGGAGAAATCGCAAAAGTTATCAACAGCTTATTAGAGCAGGGCGTACTCAGATCAGCAGCCTCCACTCATAATGCCCCGATTTGGCCAGTGAGAAAGCCCGATGGATCATGGCGACTGACCATCGATTACCGGGAACTCAACAAAGTCACCCACGCAGCAGCCCCCACAGTAGCCACAAGTTCCGAGACCATGCTCAAACAGGGACTCAACTCACGATATTTTACGGTTTTGGACGTCAGTAATGGATTCTGGTCCATTCCATTGGTAAAAGCATACCAATACAAATTTGCCTTCATTTTTAAAAATCAGCAGTACACGTGGACATGCCTTCCACAAGGATTCCACAACTCCCCCTCCATTTTCCACCGACAGCTGGCAAATGGATTATCGAAGTTTTCTCACCCCAAATGTCTGGTCCAGTATGTGGACGACCTATTACTGCAGACAGAAACCAAGGCAGAGCACATCGAGCTTCTGGCCGAACTCCTGGAACTCCTACAGAAAATTGGTTGCAAAGTAAACACCAAAAAGGCCCAGATTTTGGAAAACAAAGTGATATATTTGGGTACGATTATCACGCACAGTAAACGCAAGATCGAGCACAAAAGAATTGACTCGATTGCCAAATTGCCCCTTCCCCAGAATGTTTCAGCCCTCCGGTCGTTTTTAGGACTGGTTGGCTACTGCTGGAACCATATTGACGGTTTCGCCAGCAAAGCAGCGCCCCTCTCAGACCTCCTAAAGAAAGGAGCTCCTTGGGAATGGTTTCCGCAGCATACGGATGCTGTGGATGCTTTGAAAAGAGCCCTCATTGCAGCCCTCGCACTACAGGTTCCAGACCCGCTTTCCCCCTACGCTATAGAGATAGCTAGCACCGACCGCACCCTTTCGGCCGTGCTCCTCCAGGAACGGCACGAACAACTAAGACCCGTGGGTTACGCATCCAGACTTTTAGATCCTGTGGAGCAGGGATTTTCGGCCTGTGAAAGGCACCTGCTCGCAGTTTTCTGGGCTGTTCAGTATTTTTCCTACATAACCGGACTAAACCCCATCACAATCCTCACAGAACACCCCCTCACCCAACCTTTACTTGACGGACGACTTAAGGACGGTACAGTCAGCCAAATTAGAGCAGCTAGATGGACCCTTCTTTTGCAGGGACGGGACATTACTGTTAAAAGGGCCAAGACCCACACTTTCCTAGCCGACAACCTTCAGTACCCAGGCACCCCCCACGAATGTGAAATCATTTCACTGCACCACAACACAGGCCCCTTTATTGCAAAAACACCCCCCAGAAAGATAGGTAGTTCACCCCAGAGCCCCCAGCACACAGGCACGTGCGCACCTTTAAGGATTTATGTGGATGGTTCTTCCACAGTATTAGAAGGGAAGCGCATTACAGGATGCGGCATATATGTCGAGGACGCACAGGGATGCGCTCTAGAAGAGATCTCCTTAAAGCTACCAGGCCACTTAGGCGCGCAGGCGGCAGAACTAGCAGCCATTGCGTATATTATAGATCACCCAGATTCCTTCCCCAGCCCAGCAGACATATACTCGGACAGCCTCTATGTCTGCAACAGCCTTACAGAATTCCTACCCCTGTGGAAAGCAAGAGGAATTGTTTCCACAGACGGAAAACCCCTCCCTTCAGCCCCATTGCTCCGCCACATTTTAGAGAAAGCACAGACAGGACATTCGGAATTGTTAAAGTTCGAAGTCACCACCGTTCCTCCCCCCCGGAAATGTAAAGGCCGACGCACTGGCAAAAGCAGGTTCCAGGCATGGATATTTTTGGACACCCCCCGAAAGCGTACCAGTGAATGCAGTTCAGGTCTCGCAGACTAATATCGACGATTTAGTGCAGGCCCAGAAGCAGGATAGCAATCTCAGGGAGATTTTGAAAGGAAAATGTACAGCACCCTATGATAGATTTAAAAATGCACTGACCACACATGACGGTGTGGTGCTAAAAGACACCCTTTATGTGGTTCCTGAACAGGACAGGAATCAACTTATTGGTTTATTCCATGACAGTCATGGACATCAGGGAATTGATCCCACGACAGCCCACCTCAGGCAGCTCTGTTGGTGGCCAAGTTTAAAAAAAGATGTAACGCACTACGTTGAGAATTGCCTTAACTGTGCCCAGAACAATCCGGACAGATACGCAAAGAAGGCTCAGCTTAGCCACACCCGCCCCGTTCATGGACCCTGGACTACCCTCCAGATCGATTTTATAGGACCATTGCCCCCTTGCAGGAATGGTTACAAGTACGTCTTCGTCGTCATAGACACTTTTACGAAATGGGTAGAGGCATTCACATCCAGAATGAACACGGCAAAGACCACCGCAAAGATCTTAACCCACCACATCTTTACGAGATGGGGTCTCCCCCGCAGCATTGAATCCGACCAAGTTTCCCATTTTACGGGACGTGTCATGAAGAACGTCCTCACGATATTTGGCATTACCCAAAAATTCCACATCGCATACCACCCCCAGTCAAGTGGTATCGTGGAGCGCATGAATCGGACCCGAAAAGCCACCCTCAGAAAAATGGTCCAGCAAAACAACACCACTTGGGATTCAGTCCTCCCTTTTGCGTTGATGTTTTTGAGAAATACTGTCTCAACATCCACAGGTTACACCCCACACACTCTCATGACCGGACGCCCCATGAAGGCACAGAATTTTTATTAGGATTGGACTTGACCAGCCCCGAAGTGACGGCCTTCACACACGAGGATGCAGTCAAGCAATTAATGTAAAAATGGCTCAGCTAGCAGCCGCAGTACGATTAGGCACAAGGAAGAAACAGAGCAAGGCCTGTTTCGACAAGACAGTGCATGCAACTGAGTTTGAGGTAGGACAGCAGGTCATACTCTCAATTGACAACCCCAGTGTCATAATATACACCAGTATATCATGGCGCAGACACACACACACACTGATGGACATGCAGTGGGACCAATCAGCAAACACAACACCGCAGCCAATCACCAGTGAGAGCACACGCACTATAAAGACAGGGGACGGGAGAGTTCCCGCTCATTCTAGTATCAGCCAGCTCGGAGCACAGAGCTCACAGCCTGCAACACAGACATTCACCATGTCCTGAGTGCATCACCTGGTTAGGACTAGGTAAGGGTCAACAGTTAAAGCTGGTATTGCTTTTACCCACAGTTCAAGTATGTTAATATAGTTAACCTTATAATAAAATAGAGCTGCACCACTTCCAGTGTTGGTGACCTGTTTGTGATCCAGAACACCCAACACATCACCCAGCACATTCCTGTCACCGAAGTATTCGGGTCCGTACTCCATTGCGGACAAAGTAAGCCCCTCCATCTATAAAATCAAGTACCCCAACGGAAAGACTGCGTGGTTCCATATTAACCAGCTTAAGGCATATGGCCCACAGTCCAACCACGCACATCACGTCATGCTCGACGCGGCAGACCACACCCTGCCCACAGCCAACGTTATCCTACCCTCCCTCAACACGCCCACCACATCCACGGACTCGCCCTCGACTCCACCCCCGACCTCTAGACTCCGCCCCGGAATGCCCACAGACACAGACAGCAGCAGCAGCGACAGCGACTGTGACTCAGACAATAACCACAGCACGCTTCCCTATTATCCCCAGGCAACAGGACCCACACCCAGCGAATCTGACCATGATTCGAGTCCCACAGAACTAGACACCACCTTTTGGCACCGCGATAATTCATTCAGGTTCGTCCGGAACGACGAGATGGAACCCAAATTGCACCATGCAGCCCTATCAGCCTCCCCGAATAGGCGCCGGAATGTGGCGACTAGGGGCTTTTCACAGTAACTTCATTTGAAGCCTACTTGTGACAATAAGCAATTTTTGAAAAAAAATTAAAAACATTTTATCAGCCCTTATACATTCGAGAGTATGGCATCCGGGAGAAGAGGACGACTTTGAGTCTGACTCCCAAAGCGAGAACCCCTTTGCGACCCTGTTCGCAACTGATAACTGAGGTGTCCAGATGATGTTAAAAAGGAACCGCTTGGGAGAAACGGTGTCCTTTCTGATGGAACCTGCAGCATGTTTAATGTTGTTTGTTAGTGTTATTGTTAAATGTTGTTTGTGCACTCGGTAGTTCCACGGCCACACGCCATATTTGTCGGCCGAAACCTATGAAAACTTGCCAGCACGCTCATCGGCAGAAACCGTTGAGAGCTTGCCAGCCCCCGTTCATAACTGCTCTTCTGGTTCGAAGATAGAACCTTTATGGCAACCCCCCCACGATGACTACATTTTTGCCCATTCTTGTTGGTTGCACAGGCAGTGGAGAAACGACATTGGTCTCCACCCTGCCTGAGGACCCCCCTCTGGTCAGCTACGCTCGGGTAGAGCACACATGGCATCGGTCACCGTCCTACCCGGGGATTCCATCCAATTCTTACCAATCGCGGCCCATACGCACCTCATTTCGGCACATTTAGTTCAAAAAGTTTTGTTTTGTTTTCCGGCAACCCTTAGGTTGCCATCCCTATGCTATTTACATCCTCAAACATTTGGATGGTAAATCGCACAGCCTGCGAGACGGCTTGCACTGTTTCAGTATTTTTAAGTGTGTCTTGTCCTGAATATTCGGTTTAAAAAAAAAATGAGGGAGTCACACATGGTGACAAATTGTAAAGGGGAATTGGCACTAATGGACAGACATACTAACAGACGAGATATTAACCAAGATAGTAACAGAAATATGCTTGATCCATAGAACCCCAGAAGCTCCAGGAAAAGAGACAAAACGGAAAGGAAGAGAAGAGAAAGAAGAACAATGAGGACATCCTCCGTGTTGATCACCACCATTATAATGTGTATTCGGTTGCGCGCGAACGCGAACCCCCTGACCCCAACCCCCCCCAGCCGTTAATGATTCACTTCCCCATAACACCCAGAGCCCAGTAACAGGCAACACCACACCATCATGGTGTGATAAGCTCATAACATGGTACTCCCTTTCCTACGTAGTCGAATCCCTATTAGTGTTGGCGATACTCTGCAGCATCGTGCAGACTATCCGCATGAGGAAATGGAGGCGAGCCTACCCCGCTAGCACCCCGATATACAGAATGAGATCCCCTATTTTCGGTTTTCACCAGGTCCCCGAACCCCTTGATCTACAATAAATACCATTTCATAGAATTTACAGTGCAGAAGGAGGCCATTCGGCCCATCGAGTCTGCACCGGCTCTTGGAAAGAGCACCCTACCCAAGGTCAACCCCTCTACCCTATCCCCATAACCCAGTAACTCCACCCAACACTAAGGGCAATTTTGGACACTAAGGGCAATTTACCATTGGCAATCCATCTAACCTGCACATCTTTGGACTGTGGGAGGAAACCGGAGCACCTGGAGGAAACCCACGCACACACGGGGAGGATGTGCAGACTCCGCACAGACAGAGACCATTTTGTGTTACATCTTTTGTAAATAAAGAAATGGAAATATTGTACACTCCTGTGCTTGACTGCCAAGCCAGGAAAAATGTAAATGCTGCTTTTATTTTGTATTGTTTAGGAAGTTAATATGACTGAATGTTTAGTGAGTAGTTTATTGAGGACAGTTAGAGGTACCGTTTTGAAAAAATGTTGTAATGCATGTCCCTGTTTTGACATAGCGCCACTTAGAAATTGTTAGTTAAAATTTTTCTTGCATAGTTATGGTCCGTGTAGAGGCCATGGAAGAGTGCTCGCCAGGTCAGGGAATGAAGACAACGCAGTTATGTGATCCTGCACGCTTCGCGTTAGGGATCACAAGGAGGGTGTGTAGCCACCTGGGTTGGCCACTTCCCGCCTTAAAATGGAGAACCGCAAAGACTGAAGGGAAATTCAGCCAACACAGGCAAAATTGAGCAAGTGCAGAAATCATGTGTATTGAAACTTGCAAAAAAACAGACAGCACTGAAACCAGCAGCCATCTGCATTGTAATGAGCGATTCCAAGGCACAATCGCAACACTTAAGGTGAATAAAGCCAAGCCAGACTCCTCGGCGCCAGCAGGAGCCAAGACAAAGAAAGGCCAACGGACATTTAGGGACCGCCCAGCGATCAGGGAACAACTCCAGTATTGGAGAAATCGATCCAAGTGATCGGGACGCAGTCCAATCACTTGGAACCAGGTACGGGGTCCGCCCCGAAAGGCGGGAAGCCCCTGGGGACTATAAAGTAAAGCCCCAAGTTCAAATCGGTCTTCTTGGCAGGGTCACTCAACAACGCGAATCAACCCCTGAGGGTGAACTGCCCACGCGGCCACATCAACCAAGTAAGTCTCCAGTCAACGTTCGCTACAAGATAGGCGCTCCTAGCTACAAGTCCATACCAGCTTTTGAATCCTGCAGACTCAGGACCTGAACGAAAGGCCATTTGTTCCCCTGACCTGGTGGGCCAATTCCGAAGCTAAGTATAGGCCTTTTAGTGATATGAATAGTCTAGAAAGTAGAGTTTATGCATGAGTAGTGATATACTGTGTATAATAAATGTGTTTTGATTTGAATCTTACTAATTGGTGTGTTGAGTTATTGATCATTACTTGAACCTGAACCTCGTGGTGGTATCATAAAGATACCTGGCGGCTCTAGAGCAAAGGTTAAACAAACAGAGCAAATTACGATTTAAGAGCCAACCAAAAGTTAGCAACACCACCCTGCCGTGACCCCTCTCCCACCATCACTCACATCTGTCCTGGGATCCAGTGACGATCCTTGACTTTGAGTGGGAGAGGGCTAGAATACAATAGTAGGAATGTGCTTCTGAAGCTGTGTAAGGGTCTGGTCAGACCCCATTTGGAGTATTGGGAGCAGTTTTGGACGCCGCATCTAAGGAAGGATGTATCTTGGAAAGCATCCAAAGGAGGTTCACAAAGGAGGCTGAGTGGCGCGGTAGCACCGTGGTTAGCACTGTTGCTTCAAGTGCCAGGGACCCGGGTTCGATTCCCGCTTGGGTCACTGCTTGTGTGGAGTCTGCACGTTCTTCCAGTGTCTGCGTGGGTTTCCACCCGGTGCTCCGGTTTCCTCCCACAAGTCCCGAAAGACATGCTTGATAGGTGAATTGGACATTCTGAATTCTCCCTCTGTGTACCCGAACAGGCAGTAACGTCATTGCAATGTAAGCCTACTTGTGACAATAAAGATTATTAAAATTAAATTAAATTACTGAGAGGCCTGGATAGAATGGACGTGGACAGGATGTTTCCACTAGTAGGAAAAAGTAGAACCCGAGGGCACAGCCTCAGACTGAAGGGACAATCCCTTAAAACTGAGATGAGGAGTAATTTCTTCAGCCAGAGGGTGGTGAATCTGAGGAACTCATTGCCGTAGAAGGCTGTGGAGGCCAAATCACTGAATGTCTTTAAGAAAGAGACAGGTCGGTTCTTAATTAATAAGGGTATCAGGGGTTATCGGGAGAGGGCAGGAGAATGGGAATGAGAAACATATCAGCCATGATTGAATGGTGGAGCAGACTCGATGGGCCGAATGGCCTAATTCTGCTCCTATGTCTTATAGTCTTGTGGCCTCAGATCCTCATACCAGCAGCAGGCACCATCACTCCAGGTGGCGCTGCTGTTCAATATAGCTGCTGGCCTCTGAATGGTCAGCAGCTCTCTGCAGGCGGGTTTCCATCACCGGGGTCCTTGCTCCGGAAGGCCCACAACTGGCTGTCATGTGTCTGATTGCCACATGAAGCGGTGGCCCTTTCTGAATCGATCATCAGCACTGAGACCCCAGCTGCCTCCGCAACATTCTGCTCACCATTTGGAGCCAGCAGCTCGCAGTCCTTGTCACATCCAGTTTCCCAGCAGCAGCAGCGAATTTTAAACTGAGAGGAGACAAGCTCCCAATTGCACTTTGAGAACCTGATTTAAAGCTTTTGATCAAGTGTCCTGCCTCTCCAGAATGGGACACTTGAACACCCTGCTATCTGCCACCTTAAAATAGAGATGGGTACTCACACAGGATGCTGAGGACAGTTTCTCCATATTTAGGTTTGAACAAATCCCCTCAACTTAGGATCTTGGAATACCGACAGCAGAGGAAGAGGCCATTTGGCCCATCAAGTCTTCTGACCCTCCGAAAGAGCATCCTACCTAGGCCTAATCCCCCACCATATCCCCGTAACCCTACCTAACCTTTGGACACTATGGGGCAATTTAGAAAAGCTTATCTACCTAACCTGCAGATCTTTTGACTGTGGGAGGAAATCGGAGCACCCGGAGAAAACCCACGCAGACACGGGGAGAATATGCAAACCCCAAATTCTGGTCACCACACTACCAGAAGGACGTGGAGGCTTTGGAGAGAGTACAGAAAAGGTTTACCAGGATGTTGTTTGGTATGCAGGGTATTAGCTATGAGGAGAGATTGAATAAACTGGGACTGTTCTCCCTAGCGAGACGGAGGCTGAGTGGCGACCTGATAGAAGTTTATAAAATTATGAGGGGTACAGATAGGGTGAACAGTTCGAGGCTTTTTCCCAGGGCGGAAATGACAATTACAAGGGGGCACAAGTTCAAGGTGAGGGGAGAAGGTTCAGTGGAGATGTGCGGGGGAAGTTTTTTACACAGAGGGTGGCGGTGGCCTGGAATGCACTGCCAAGTGAGGTAGTTGAGGCAGATATGTTAGCGACCTTTAAGAATTATCGAGATAGACACATGAACAGACTGGGTATAGAAGGATACAGGCGGTTTGTCTAGATAGGACACATGATCGCGCAGGCTTGGAGGGCTTAAGGGCCTGTTCCGGTGTTGTACTGTTCTTTGTTCTACACGGTCACCAAAGGTCAGAATTGAACCAGGTTCCCTGGAGCTGTGAGGCAGAAGTGCGAACCACTGTGTCAGTTTCTCCCGCTCATCATAGTTGGGGTGGCAGTGTTAACACTGAGGCCTTGACATCTAATGGATAAGTGGAGATCAGGACCTTGTGGTGTGATAAATAGAGGGCATGCAGTTGCACGTTACCTGCATTGGAGGGCCAACATTCAGCTAATAATCAACTATGAAAGGTTAAAATCCTTTGTAACTCAACTTTATGCTCCATTAAATTCCATTTGGTTTCATTGTTTGGGCCTGACAGACTTTACATGTCCATCCAAACAAGTGGTTCATGGCTCTAAATCTTGTAAATTGGAACTATTTCAAGAACAAATCCTGGAGATAAGGAGTTACTGGGTCTCTACGTGGGAAGAGGTTTTCTTATTGAATGGATGCAGAAATTTAGTACCACAAGCCATAAATGTTTAGTGAAAGTAGCCCTATTGATAAAGAAGCCATTTTGTTGCTGTGGATTACTTTCCTTTATATGTGTTCTCATTGAGTTCGCTCCTATCTCAGACATGTTACATTCTTTTCTGGCATTTCTTTTTACATTTGTGGCTCTTAAATTCTCTTCAATAAATTGAAAGGCCATTAATAATTCATATGAAATCTCCAGTGGTGCTTATATTATCAATCCATTGCTGTTGGAATTTATTTGACTATAATGACCTTTAACCATTTTTTGTGATAATGTTTGCACATTATGCCTCTGGCTCGTTACTTGAAATGCATCCCCTACTAAGATAAAATCTTATTCTTTTTTTAAAAAGTATGTTTATTGTGGTTTTACCTTTTGACAAACAACACAACAAAACCACAAGAATGATGCAAGCAAAGAAAAGGCTCTGTAGACATGTATACAGAGGGGGCAGGAGAACAAGCTCTATACAATCATTAGAAATACCTAGATGCTTCTATAAGCCCCACTAGAGAACAAGGAGAAACAGGATAAGGCTATGAAAACATGGTAAAACAGTGCACACCTTTCCACACAGCGATTGCTTGTAATTGCCACGAGAGTTCAGGATGATTTTTTCCACACCATGGGCGTCATTCTCCGCCGGCGGGAGTCTCCGTTCTGCCGGCGCCCGGGGGTTTCCCGACGGCGTGGGGGTGCCCCACAATGGGAAACCCCATTGACCGGCCGGTGTTACGGAGACTCCCGCCGGCCGGTCGGCGCAGAAATGTGGCGGGGCGAGTAGGAGAATTTCGCCCCATGTTCGGGCACACACTAATATATATCTCCCTCCACTCCAGCAGTGCTGGAGGCACCAATGGCACACACCAATGGCCTGCTCTCCTCAGATACCAGACACTTCTGCACCCATGCAGGAACCAATCATGGATTCTTTATACCCATCCCTAAAAAAAGGAACTATACAAAGAAAATACCCGAGAACCCTAGTTCTGAAAGGTTGTTACATATATATCACAAAATGCAACATAAACTCAGTCTCAGGCTCAGTATCATTCCATATAATTTTACAGCAACATGTTTGGATTATGATTAGCGCCATCAATGCCCACAACGCATAGGACACTCAAGAAACCACCATAAAAGACCAGAAGACAGAGGAGCAAAAGTAGGCCACTCAGCCCATCCAGTCTTCACTGCCGTTCAATGAGATCATGACTGATCTTACGTAATCCTCAACTCTATTTTCCTGCCTAAAAATCTGTCTATATCAACCATGAACATATTTAACGACCCAGCCTCTCCAGCTCTCTGCGTTAAAGAATTCCACAGATTCACTACCCTCAGAGAAGAAATTCCTACTCATCTCTGTCTTAAATGGGCGACCGCTTACCTTTGATTATGCTTTTGATCCTAGACTCTCCAACAAGAGGAAATATCCTCTCAGCATCTACCTTGTCAAGCCGCCTGAGAATACTTGGGACTGGATTCTCCACAGCCGAATGGCGGAGAATCCACTTTCATGTCGAAATCGGGCCCGGCGATTCTTCGTGACCCGAAAATCGGCGTGATTGCGAAGAACGGTACACGGCTGGGGGCACGTTGCCAGAGGCCCGCCCAGCGATCTTCCGGTCCCGACAGGCCGATTTCCCAACGGCGTGGAACTAACCTGATATTGCCGGTCGGGATGCTCGTGTGGCGGCTGCGGACTCAGTCCGCGGCCGCCCTGGTGGGGGGTGGGGGAGATCGGACACCAGCGGTGGCCTTATAGGTGGCTGGAGGTTAGATCCGTGAGGTTAGATGCTCGGGCGTGCGGCCGATCGGGGGTGGGCGGTCTAATTTTTGCGTCTGGCTTCGCAGTCCGAGTCCGCCATGGAGCTCGGCACGGCCACTGGAGGCCGCCGCCGTGTGCATGCGCGGACTCCAAACCGGAAGTGCGGGGTCCCGTATCCGCAGCTAAAGTTGCGAGATTTACTCCGGGTCCCTGCTGGCCCCTTGCAGGGCATTGAATTAGCTCCACTTTTTTACAGGAATATACAGTGAATGATAGAACCCTCAAGAGTATTGAAAGTCAAAGAAATCTAGGAGTATAGGTCCACAGGTCATTGAAAGGGGCAACACAGGTGGAGAAGGTAGTCAAGAAGGCATACGGCATGCTTGCCTTCAGTGGCCGGGGCATTGAGTATAAGAATTGGCAAGTCATGTTGCAGCTGTATAGAACCTTAGTTAGGCCACACTTGGAGTATAGTGTTCAATTCTGGTCGCCACACTACCAGAAGGATGTGGAGGCTTTAGAGAGGGTGCAGAAGAGATTTACCAGAATGTTGCCTGGTATGGAGGGCATTAGCTATGAGGAGCGGTTGAATAAACTCAGTTTGTTCTCACTGGAACGAAGGAGGTTGAGGGGAGACCTGATAGAGGTCTACAAAATTATGAGGGGCATAGACAGAGTGGATAGTCAGAGGCTTTTCCCCAGGGTAGAGGGGTCAATTACTAGGGGGCATAGGTTTAAGGTGAGAGGGGCAAGGTTTAGAGTAGATGTACGAGGCAAGTTTTTTACGCAGAGGGTAGTGGGTGCCTGGAACTCGCTACCGGAGGTGGTGGTGGAAGCAGGGACGATAGTGACATTTAAGGGGCATCTTGACAAATACATAAATAGGATGGGAATAGAGGGATACGAACCCAGGAAGTGTAGAAGATTGTAGTTTAGTCGGGCAGCATGGTCGGCACGGGCTTGGAGGGCCGAAGGGCCTGTTCCTGTGCTGTACATTTCTTTGTTCTTGGAGTAAAATCCCAGCGTTTTTACGCCGGCATGGGAACATAGTCCCACTTTGGGAGAATCCAGCCCCTGGTTTTTACATTGATATAGTGGACAATGATGGGCGGAATTTTCCATTCTGGAGACTAATTCTGGGAGAAGGTGGGAAAGTTGGCATGATTCTCATTGGATGGCAGGGCAGGTGAACATGGACAATCTTCCACTTTTCAGCTCATTAATTATGCTTCAGTGCGGAGCTAGGCAAATCTCGTGGCTGGGCCGGCAGGAAATCAAATGTAAAGGGCACTGATAGAAATTGACTTTTCTAGTCAGATATAAGAGGTTTAAATGAGAACTCATTAAGAATAATTAACTATAATCATATTAACCATGAGAGTAAGAGAAGCCGAATAGCTGGGAACATTTTGCAAGCTGCTTGAGACTTGCTTGAGACTGTAAGAACAGTGATGTCAACTAGCTAAAAGGACCCATTGTTATACAGTAAGAACTGGTAGTTCTGTCTCTATGGAAACAGCCAGTCTAGAGATACTTTCTGAAGAAAATTGGCAAGCGATGGTATGGGAAAATTTGTACCAATATATTTAAATACATATATCTCTTAAATTGATGGACAGACAGTTTGGCCGAATTGAGTGAATTATAAATTAGTTAAAGCCAATCAGAGGTGAAAAGAAGGTGAGACCTTAAGATAATTATCTCCTTAAGAATCACTTTGCCGGGATGGAAAAATTCATTCTGGAATCGATCTATCTCTTTCTGAAACCTATTTCCTTGCTGCATGTTTTTGCTAAATTGCCATCTTTGTTTTGTTTAAGGCAGCACGGTGGTGCAATGGGTTAGCCCTGCAGCCTCACGGCGCCGAGTTCCAGGTTCGATCCCGGCTCTGGGTCACTGTCTTGTGCAGTTTGCACATTCTCCCTGTGTTTGCCTGGGTTTCGCCCCCACAACCCAAAGATGTGCAGACTAGGTGGATTGGCCATGCTAAATTGCCCCTTAATTGGAAAAAATTAATTGGGTATTCTAAATTTATTTTTTTAAATCTTTCTTTTGTTCAAATCATTTGTCATTTTATACTGTGCATTATAATTTGAAGAAATTACCACGATCTGTCATTGTATTTTAAACTCAGCTACTGTATTCGTTGAAGACAATCAATCTGACTAGCTTGCTAAAGGGCTAGTCGGAACTCTCAAAATGTTGTACTGAAAATAAATTTACCAATGGGCACTACAGCTGACAAAATAAAGTTCCAGTGGACTTTGCCAAAAAGCACAGACTTGACCTCTGTTATTTGGGAACTGAAAAGGGATAACGGATATCCAGGGTTCCGAATAGACACAGAGATCCATCAGGCACCCAGAGAGATTCTGCATTATGATTGCAGGCCAGGAGATCCATACTGCTCCTCCAGAGTTCTTGCAGCCACTGCTCAAGATGGGCCAATGTTTGCCATTGGAGTGGTACATGCTCACCAGCTTCTTGACCTGTTATGAGGCCTCTTGTTGCTCAGGCCCTTGCTCCTCATAGCCCTGTGCCAACCGGTGATGGGCCCTTGTTCTCCTTGCCTGGATAAGAGCCATTATCAAGGCAGGGTTGCCTGCAACCCCCGTGGATGTGTGAACGAATTGACACGACACATTAAGGGAGAATGTCCTCCATTTCAAAACCAGCAGGCAAATGCTAATCCCTCCATCTGACCTCCATATTACATGGCATCCCTAACTCACTCCTTCCAAGTGAGCAGTCGTGAACTGGCTCCCCTCTATTCGACCTCCTCAGTTGATTGCAACAAAGTGTTTTAAATGTATTTTCCCCATGAATATCTTTTCCAAATCCAAATGTATTTTTACTGTCATTGCAGTGAACAATAAGGAGCCAAACACAAGAGCGGGATTCTCCGACCCCCCCCCCCCCGTTGGGTCAGAGAGTCGCCAGGGGGCGGCGTGAATCCCGCCCCACCGCCGGCTGCTGAATTCTCTGGCGGTGTTTTTTTGGCGGGGATCGCGCTGCGCCAGTCGGGGGCCATTGGCAATGGCCCCCCACCCCCCCCGGCAATTCTCCGGTCCCCAATGGGCCGAGCGGCCGCCCGTTTTCAGCCAGTCCCGCCGGCGTGAATTACACAAGGTCTGTAATGGCGGGACCTGGCTCTGAGGGCGGCCTGCAGAGTCGTCAGGGGGTGCGGGGGGATTCGGCCCCGGGGGGGCCTGCACGGTGGGCTGGCCCGCAATCGGGGCCCACCGATCTGCGGGCGGGCCTGTGCCGTGGGGGCACTCTTTCCCTCCGCTCCGGCCTGTGTAAAGCTCCGCCATGGCTGGCACGGAAAAGAAACCCCTGCGCATGTGCAGGAATCACGCCAGCGGTTCTGGGAACTCCGCTGGCTGGCGGAGGCCCTTCGGCGCCGGTTGGCTCGCCACCAATCACTCCAACGCCGGCCTAGCCCCCGAAGGTGCAGAGGATTCCGCACCTTCCGGGCGGCCCGATGCCGGAGTGGTTCACGGCACTCTTTGGCGCCGGCACGGCCCGCCCGCCGGATACCGGAGAATCCCGCTCAAGGTTTTCTTGAGTCAAAAAAAGAACAAGTTTATTAGCCACTAAACCCGAGGGAAAATAGTAAAAGACACAAAGTTACGTACACAGATGTCAAAAATAAGAAAAGTTAGAATACAAATAAAAAGGTTAAAATAATGTACGGTTAAGTCCTTAGTTTGTCCTTGAGGAGCAGGTTGTTGAACATTGCAACCATTTTAAGTTAGCTGGTTCCTTTTGTTACGATCCCAGTTGATGTTATAACTGGACGAGAAGATCCCAGAATGGAACCGTGGCTCACAAGGCTGTGGGCTGGAGTTCCACGACAGCAAAACTGGCGCCGCACATGGACAGATTCAGTGACTGTGGACGGGCTAGCACCGGCACCGCATGGAACACAATCTGTTCCAGTGAGAAAAGGTGCCGGATTCGTGATTGCCACTCAGGAGGCTGAGAAGCTGCAGCCGCATATACACACTTCACTCCCCACACACAATCCCAGTCAACAAGATTGCAGCAAATCGCGTGGCCACCCACCGCCATTCGCCGTGTCTGGGTGCAGGTGGCAGAGGCGGTGAACGCCACAAACAACAACACCCGGAACGGCCAACAGTGTCGTAAAAAACTGCACAACCTCCTCAGGGCGGCCAGGGTGAGTAGGCAACACTGTGCCCCTGGCACTAATCCCTGTTTCACACACCCGTAACCCCCCCGAACCTGGAGGGAAGATGAACCCCACCCTTCACCACATGTCGGTACCCATACCAGCCGCCATGGTCGGGTGCCCTGGCCACTGAGGCCACCAGCTACCCACCCCCTGGGCCGCATGCATCGGACTGTCTAACACTATCGATTTCTGTTTCCCTTCCCCCGCAGGAGAAGGCTGCCAATAACTGCTGGGAGCCGAAGAAAACCGGAGGTGGACCACTGGACCTGTGGCCCAATCATCATGGATGAGCAAAGGGCACTGGACGTGGACGGCAGCTCAGAGGAAAGGGAGGTCGCCAGGGTGGAGATCGGCCGCGGGCGAGGAAGTGAGACCACGCTGAGTTTGGATCCCCGTGACACGTGTGTCAACCTCACCTCCAAACACCACCCCCACACCCCCTCCCCCTCGGTCTAATCATGCGTCTTGTCTTGTGCCTTGCAGGACCTGCTGGTGATGGGGCAGGTCCATCTGGAGTCATGGACCTGAGGCCCAAGGCACCCCGGAGTTCGAGTCCGAGGATGACACAGATTTCCCGTCACAGCTGTTTCCAACACCCTCCACCATCCCAGAGACAGTCACCTCAGTTGGCACTTTAGTGAAAAGGCTCCTGCAACACCGTCTGATGCGGATCACACAGCTGCTCCAGTCTATCAGGTCGAGGTAGGAACATCCGAGGGGATGCCGACCCCAGGAACTAGCTGCCGTCCAGATAGGTTTTGGGCTTCTGGAACGGACAGTCCCATTTATAGTGGAGTTGCAGTCTCAGAGCCAGGGACTACATGTAGGGTTGATGGCGAGCATCCAGCACCTGCAGGCGCAGATGGAGGTGGAGGAGTCCAACCTCGTGCAGCAGGAGCTGGTGCCGACCATGCATGCCACCCACGGGTGGTTTCCGCGGTGGAGGCATTGGGGGCGACGGTTTTGGCTATCGATCAGCAAGTCCAAGGCCTGGGGCATTCTGTGCAGGCGTTGGCTGAAGCTGTCTCACAGGTAGCCATGTGCCAGAGCCAACTGGAAATTGCAGCGGCGCTTCTAAGCGTGGCCCAGACACAGCAGATCGTGGCTGAGAACGCCGGTAGCATTGCCCAGGCGCTGGCCGACGTGGCGCAGTCACAGAGGGAGGTAGCCCAGTCCCAGAGGGAGATGGCGCTGTCACTGGCTGATATGACACAGATCCAGAAGGTGGTGGCACAGTGAATGGGTGATGTGGCACAGCCCCTGATGGCGATGGTCCACTCCCTGTGCTCTCGGGAGGAGATGGTTGGCTGATTTTGCAATCCAGCTCTTGGTCTGGAACATTGAAGATAACGGATGATATATCAGCCCTGATAGAAGGGCAGAGCAGACTCGATGGGATGAATGGCCTAATTCTACTCCTATATCTTATGAACGTACTTTTTTTTAATTTAGAGTATCCAATTTATTTTTTTTCCAATTAAGGGGCAATTTAGCGTGACCAATCCACCTACCTTGCAGATCTTTGGGTTGTGGGGCAAGATCCATGCAGACACAGGGAGAATGTGCAAACTCCACACGGACAGTGACCCAGGGACAGGATCGAACCTGGGACCTCGGCGCCATGAGGTAGCAGTGCTACCTACAGTGCTAACCACTGTGCCACCTTGCCGCCCATCTTATGAACTTATGAACCTAAAAGAAAATGACAGTTTAGAAGTTTAGCAATGTTTATTTAATGGTGTCCCAATTTCTGGACAACGGGTGTTTCCGAAGAATAGATTTCCAGACTGGAGAGGATACTGGATAAACAATAAAACATTCAAAATTCTAATGCCCATATCTTAACTTTTGCCAACTCCCATTCACACATTACCCCTTTTCTTCCTGCCTTATGTTGTTTTCCAGTCCAGTGATAGATACATTTTGAAATTCTCAATCTTGATTTCAAATCACTTCATATTATCAAACTACCCTATCCAAGTTATCCTCTCCAGCCCTATAAGCATCAATGATCTCTGCCCATTGCAATTCTAGACTCTTGAGCATCCACGATTTTCTTCACTCCATCATTGGGGCATTACCTACATCTGCCAAGACCTTAAGTTATGAAATTTTCTCCCAGAAGCTCTCCACGTTGCTACTTCACTTTCCTCCTTTAAGGCGCTCTTGTCAACCTATCTCTTTGACCAATCTTTTGGCCATCTCTCCTAGTATCTCTTTATGTGGTTCTATGTTAAATTCTGATTGATAATCTCTCCTGCGAAGTGCTTTAGGATTCTTTAACATGTTAAACGATGTGCAGATTAGATGGATTGGCCATGCAAAACTGCCCTTTGTGTCCAAAAAGGTTAGGTGGGGTTACTGGGATAGGGTGGTGTGGATGTTCTTTCCAAGGGTCGGTGCAGACTCGATGGGCCGAATGGCCTCCTTTTGCACTGTAAATTCTATATCTATGTCTATATAAATGCAACTGCTGTATTTGTCATAGGTAAGCTAATACCAAAAACATTTTTGCATTGAGAAACTGAGGTGAATATCTAATTCCAATCTCGCATGGCATCACTAAGGTTGAAAAGGTTTTTGGAGTATCAAAAAAATGTTTAAATCATACCAAGCTTGCATTTAAACTTCTGACTTGGGTGAAAATTGCAGTTGAAGTACTCAAAATGCAAAATTAACAGCATGATAAACAATTACATTTTTGATTACAAAGATTACCTGTAGGTGTGCTCCAATCCATATCACATTAATTAATTTGGGTAAAATAAAAATATATTTTAACAAAGTAGTTAAGCTCATAAAAGGTTAATATACAAGTAGCATTAACTCTGTAGCGAGCATCTTTTGATTTTTGTTTGTATAGCTTTGTCTAAATTACTTAATAACAGGCATCAAAAAGCTTTGAGTCTACGGCAGTTCCCATGACAACACTGGGTACTGATGAAAAGAACCTTTTCAATGCATTGTCTTTGAATAACCTACCTTTCTATTAATCAAAGAGGATTCTTTCCTTCCACTGCTACTCCCACTATTACCATTAAAACAAAGAGTTGTACTGCTTGTGCCTTTAACTCTCAGGTGAAGAGTCATTTTTTTATAGTACAAGTGCATATGTGAACACTCTTTCATACTTGCCAAAATTCAAAGGTGTGGAATTTTCCAGACTGTCCATGGTGGGTTTAATGGCGGGCAGCAGGGAAGTGAGGGGGGGGGGGGGGGGGGGGGAGGGGGGGGGGCGACAATTTGGCAGTAGGTGAAAAGTCTGGGGTGAACTGACGGCGGGAAGGTGTACTCTCACTTGTCATGGTGGGTCACCATTCCCACCAGAGGTCGGCGTGAAACTTTTGCATCTCGTTAATGGGATGCAGATAAAGGCCCGACTGGAATCGTCTCCGCTTGTGCAATCATCCATGCTACCAGTGGGTTTACATGTACTGACATGGCATGCAAATGTCGGAATTATCACCAAGAAGGCCTGGGGAGCTCTTGGAGATCAGAAGGGAAGATGGAGGGCTCTAGCGAGTCGATCCTGGAACACCACATTCACTAGTAGGTGAGTGGACCATCGACGATATGGATCTTCTGACATCAACTGTGGAACAGTTGATTCCTTTTAAAATGCCACCCAGATATGATGGCTGCGTGCAAGCCATCCAACCCCCCCTGCCGGGCTAAATGTCAGAAAACTCCACAATTAATTAGGCAAGCACCCTGCTCTATGGCACAAATTCCCAGCAGCCTCCACAGTGGAAAAACCTTTCTATTCCCACCTTGCCACGGGGCTTAGTCCTGGAATGGAAAATTCCATCCAAAGAACATTGACTTGATCAAATGGCCCTGCAGCAGAGTATTCATGCAAACCTTTACAATTGCAGATTCTCATTTCCTTTTTGAATTTCAGCTGTACTCCACCTCCTTATATTTATGTTCTTTGAATGGAGCATGATGGTTCATATTTATGTCTGAAGCCATGTATACGATGTGACTCCAAGAATTCAGTTTTTTATATTCACATTGGAAAGGTTATGATGCCTATAATACACACCTTTGAATGTGTGGGACATATTATAAGGTTGCATGTTGATGTTTCATGTCAATTGTGCAGGTTTGGATCAGCTCATATGTAAGCTGCGACATCCTGGGAAACTGAGATGTAATAAAATTGCAAAGTTCGAGACTTCTGAATTCGGAAATGGGGTGAAAGCCCCTGGAAATCAAGGCAAGGATTCTGCTATTTCTCTGTTAAACTATCTAGGAAAATATTCAAAATATTTTGCACCAGCAAAATCCTGTGGCTGCTGGAAATCAATGAAATATTCAGGTCAGGGAGCATCTGTGGAGAGAGAAACAGAGGCATAATTCAGCGGACTTGAAACTAAGTCCAGTTTCGGGTGAGTTTGACAGGGTGTTTCTCGGCGGCTGCAGCACTGAGATTCACCCATTATTCACTGGTACTTTGCTGGTTTTTTGCGCCTCTTGGACTTTCTCCCTTCCAAGGCTATATTTTAGTTGATTTCCTGAGCAGGACCGGCTCCTTGCAGAGCGATGAACCATTTTGACCGCCGGCCCCTATCTCTACCCCATCTGCGAATCCATCCGCTGCTAGTGAGGACGCAGAATTTGGCGCTCAGCGAAACAGATGGAGATGATGGAGAATCCTGCCCAAGGTGTCCACACTGTTTGCAAAGAAATGAAGCCCAGAGAGTTGTTTTGCTCTGGGAGTTAGGCTACAATCAGTTTAAAAGCATTCAGCATGAACTGCAAGGCTACACCATCATGGAGATGGGCAGAGCTTAAGAAGTTTATAGGGCTTCAATTTATCTATGTGTTTTTTTGTGGGAAAGAGTGTTCTGCAGCAAAGGAAAAGGTGCTGCTACGAGCAGGCTCCAGGCAGCAAATGTATTCCTGTTAGTTGGCTTTGTGTAGTTGGAGCACAGACGGCTTGGGAGATGGAAAGGGGACAGAAGGTGGACGGCTCCATGCTGGAAAGGGTTAAGGTCCAGAAGAAGCCCTGGGAGCCACTTATTGGTGTAGCTGGGGAGATTGGAGCTTGGTGAAATCCTAGGGTCAGGCCAGCGCAGTGAAACTAGCTGGCCAATAAAAAGCTGAAATTGTACCAGTACATAGAGGCTGGGTGTAGACTCAGAAATTCAAGGAAACAGGCCTCAGGATATGATGTTGAAGCGCTGCAAGATGTGCAGTCATTGAGCCGTCCGTGTTGGAGCAACCTTTAGTGAGAATTCAAAGATGAAATCTTCAAAGATGTAGATTGAAATCCCTTGTGAGAGAGATAGAGTTTCAAGGAGATTGGTTGACCCACAGGGGTGAGCTGCTGAGAAATCTGTGGGACTTGTCCTGGTTGCATTTGCAAATTAATGTGCAGGGTTGGTGTTCAACCACAGTTTGGCTGTGAATTCATATTTACCTCATGTTAATTCTTAGAGTATAAGTTAGACACTGTAAATTACTTTACTTTTCTGACCTTGTATAGTAACCAAAAGTTTATTTTTTGTTTGTTCAAAACCCATGGAATCATGTGTCGCTTTATCTCTTGGACGGTGCCTTGAATCTTAAATGTTGCCTACTTAAAACAAAATGTTATTGATACCTAACCAGATCTTACCAAAACATTGGGGCTCTGACTCCACAGGCAAATACAAGTTCTGGTACTTGTTGGCGTTAAGGCTGGTAGGGTTTCCACAGTGAATTTTACTATGCTGATTGAAAAGCCAAATGTTTTTTCAATCCCTATAACTTTTCTGGAAAGAGAAAATATATCCCGAGTGAATTGCAACAAGTAATCAAGGCTAGATAAATTTCATTAGCAGAAGAGTTGAAGTTAAAGTTAAAAACAAGGGGTCAGAAAGCAGAAATAATTGAGGTAATAGCACAACATTTGGAATTGGATGTAGTTAATTCAGATGGTAATTAATTTGCATTAGCTAGAATTCAGCTGCAGATGAAGCAGCTTGAAGTAGAAAAATAAGTGAAGATACTTGAACTTGGAAAAGACGGAAAAGAAAAAGAGGAATGAAAAAACCTGAAGAGAAAAAGATGGAAAGAAATGGAAATGTGTAAGTTTGAACTTGAACTCCAGAGACACCTTAGCAAGGGAGGAAAGAGATAAGGAAAGTAAAAGAAAGTTTCAAAGAGTGACACAACTCAAAAGGAATGAACTGGAGAAAGAAATGCTTATCTTATGGGTGAAAGATAGCCCAGTAGTTCAGATCAGGAAGGAAGCCCAGGGGCAGGATTCTGCGACCCCCACTCCGGGTCGGAGAATCGCCGGGGGGGGTGGGGGGGATGGGGCGCCGTGAATTCCGCCTCCGCCAAATTCTCCGGCACTGGAGATTCGGTGGGGGCGGAAATTGCGCCGCGCCGGTCAGCGGGCCCCCCCCCAGATTCTTCAGCCCACGATGGGCCGAAGTCCCGCTACTGTAATTCCGGTCCTGCCAGCGTGAATTAAACCACCTCCCTTACCGGCGGGACCAGGCGGCGCGAGCGGGCTCCAGGGTCCTGGGGGCGGGCGCGGGGCGATCTGGCCCCGGGGGATGCCCCCACGGTGGCCTGCCCCGCGATCGGGGCCCACCGATCCGCGGGCGGGCCTGTGCCGTGGAGGCACTCTTTCCCCTCCGCGTCGGCCATAGCCTCCGCGATGGCCACCGCGGAGGTGACCCCTCCTCCCGCCCATGCGCGGTGATGACGTCAGCAGCCGCTGACACTCCCGCACATGCACGGACTTCTGCCGGCCGGCGGAGTCCCTTCGGCCCCGGCTGGCGTGGCGCCAAAGGCCTTCCACGTCAGCCGGCGGGACGGCAACCACTCCGGCGTGGGCCTAGCCCCTAAAGGTGAGGGCTTGGCCCCTAACTCCGCACCTTTGGGGCGGCCCAACGCCGGAGTGGTTCACGCCACTCCATCCCGCCGGGACCCCCCGCCCTACCGGGTAGGGGAGAATCCCGTCCCTGGTCAGAAACTTGGTATAAGGAGTCTTTATATAGTACCTATATTCACTTAAGGCAGTTTAGAGATAATAATAATAATCTTTATTATTGTCACAAGTAGGCTTACATTAATACTGCAATGAAGTTACTGTGAAAAGCCCTGAGTCGCCACATTCCGGCGCCTGTTCGGGTACACAGAGTTCAGGATGTCCAATTTACCTAACATCACATCTTTTGGAACTTGTGGGAGGAAACCGGAGCACCCGGAGGAAACCCACAAAGGCACAGAGAGAACGTACAGACTCCGCACAGTGATCCAAGCCGGGAATCAAACCTGGGACCTTGGCGTTGTGAAGCAACAGTGCTAACCACTGTGCTACCGTGGCTTCAAAGTTAAAGTCAAAGGATGCAGACTCACATTTTACAAAGTATTTTGGTGAGGAATGGCTATATAATGTAGCCTTTCGTCAGAGCAATCCTCAGATTATGATGTAATTCAATCTGCAGCCCTGAATGCTTACTAGCTTGTCCCTGAAGCATATCAGCTGCATTTGGCAGCACGGTCCCAGGTTATTATTATTTTGGACTTTAAGGACCAAATTTAACTTTTGTAGAATTTTCTAGGGAGAAAGAAATGTTATTTCAGAGGTGCTTTTAATCACTGAAGTTAGAACTGACTTTTGAGAATGTGAGGGAGCTGATAATACGAGAAGAATTTTCAAACAACCCAATAGCGATTAGGTCACTCCTGGAAGACCATAGGGTTTCCAAGGTACAGGAAGCAGCGACTTTGGCAGAGGGGTATTATATATTATATAGGCATCTAAGGGGCAGTAAATCTCCATTTGTAAACCCACAGCCAAAGTGGAGGAATAGAAAAAGTGCCTAGCTTTAGGTGGGAGGGGGGCAGGAGCAGTTCCAGGCAATAAAAAGGATTGCTTAGAGGATAAAAGTAATGTGACAAAACCAGTATGCTTTTATTGACTTAAGACAGCACATCTCAAAGTTAACTCAGAATCATAGTACTGTTAAGGTGCAGGAGGTCGCCATTTGAATCATTGCGCCTGCACCAGCTCTTCAAATAAGCATCATGACTTAGTGCCATTTCCCTGCCTTTTCCCCATACCACTGCACATTGTTTCTATTCAAGTAATCATCTAATTCCCTCTCGAATGCCTCCATCAAACCTACCCCCACAATACCTCCAGGCAGTGCATTCCAGACCCGAACACTTGGGGTGGGATTCTCTGTTCCCCGATGCTGATTTTGGAATTGGTGATCGGACAGAGAATTCCATTTTACGATGGAATTGGGGGTGGCGCCTGTTTTTGGATGCTCCGCCCCCTCTAAAATGTCATCGAGGAGCGCGCGTACACCTTCGTGACCCACGCCGACTGGCCTTCAGGACCCAACCCGGCCGACCTTCGCAACCCATGCCAGCCGACCTGCGCGACCCACCATTTTCTCTTACCTTGTTTGCTGCTGACAAAAATGGAGGAAATGGTTTTGGGTCCCTTTGACCCTCGTACATGCTCCTCCAATGGAACCTGTTTGATGAAGGTGAAGCCTTCCAGTGTCGGAAGTATGGAGGGCGGGATTTTCCAATCCCGCGGCAGAGTGTCCACGCCATTGTAAACGCCGTCGCGTTTTACGACGGCATGAACGGGCCGCTCCCACGTCTTATTCTGGCCCCTACAGGGGGCCAGCACGGCGCTGGAGTGGTTTGCACTGCTCCAGCTGCAGATCCCGGCGCGAACTGTGCGCTGCGGGATCCGCGCATGCGCAGCTGCGCCGGCGCCAACGAGGACATGCGCAGTGGCGCCGGCACCAATGCGCGCATGCACAGTGGCCTCCTTCAACGTGCTGGCCCCGACGCAACATGGCGCAGTGCTACAGGGGCTGGCGCGTAGGAAAGGAGGCCCCCAGCCAAAGAGGCCGGCCTGCTGATCGGTGGGTCCCGATCGCGGGCCATGCCACATCGGAGACCACCCCCCCCGGGGTCGGACTCCCCCTCCCTCCCCCACAGGCCGCCACCTGACCCTTACACGCCGAGGTCCCGCCGGCCCAGAGCAGGTTAGAACGGCGTCGGCGGGACTCGGCTCTTTTCCTACGGCCGCTTGACCATTCCAGGCCAGAAATCGGCGGGCCGGCCGCATAGAGCGGACGCGACCGGTGTCGCGCTAACCACGTTGGCGCCAATGGCATCGGGGCGGCATGGCCCATTCGCGGGGATTTTCAGGCCGGCGCGGGGCTGGGAGAATCCCGCCCGGAGTCTCCATCTGTCCAAAATTCAGCATTTTATTCCAGTAAAATGTTATCAAATAAAACCCCCCTGAACTTGTAAAAAAAAAATTTAATGAATAAAATGAATAAACCCCCCCGAACTTGTAAAATAAAAAGCTACGACCGTTAAAAAAAAAAAGCGGCCGCACTGCGTTATTAACAGCCGGCTGCTGCGCGCAGATTTGCGTGATTGGGAGCGCCGTAACGGACGGCTCCGTGACCCTCCAGACACACGCCCGTGACCCACCTGCGGGTCGCGCCCTCGAGATTGACAATGCCTGGTCTAAGCCAGACCACCCCTGTCCAGAGGGGGGGGGACTGAGTCCACTAACCTGGCACCAAGTTGCTCCCCGCTACTGTCCCTGGCCAAGTCAGCCACTCCCCAGCAAGCCCATTGAGGGTTTTTCAGTGATTTTCTAATCTCCCGCTCTCCCTCAGCAAAGGAGTGACTCAGTAATGGTTTGGTGGGCCTGCAATGGCCAGTACGTTCAATGCCAGTTCATCATCTGACTGTGATGCTGTCCTTTTCCGTGTCCTTTTTGTATCATGTGGATGCTCTTCTCTCCATTCAATTGTTAATTTGATGTATCTAGTTCTTGCTTTTTCGAATTTTTGTTTGAAACTTGTTGGGCTGAATTCTCCGCCGTCGGGAGTCTCCGTTTTGCCGGATGGTCAGTGGGGTTTCCCGAAGGCATGGGGCTGCCCCACAATGGAAACCCCATTGACCTGCCCGACAGAGTGCTGAACCTGAAATCTGGCAGGACGGAGAAACCCGCCCGTTGTTTCTTTCTCCAACATGCACATTTGATGTGCCCCTTTTTATCACAATCTTTGCAATTTGCATCTTTACTCCAGCAATCAGTTGCTGTACGTCCAGTTTTTGCACATCAATGGCAATTTTGAACCTGTGTCAGTTTTCGGATGTCAGCCGATACTGTATGGATTTTTTTTTTGTACAAATTTAGAGTACCCAATTCAATTTTTCCAATTATGGGGCAATTTAGTTTGGCCAATCCACCTAACCTGCACATCTTTGGGTTGTGGGGGCGAAACCCACGCAAACACGGGGAGAATGTGCAAACTCCACACGGACAGTGACCCAGAGCCAGGACCGAACCTGGGACCTCGGCGCCGTGAGGCAGCAGGGCTAACCCACTGCGCCACTGTGCTGCCCTTACCGTATGGATTTTAGTGCTCAAACTTCATTGTTGGTTACGTTTATGGAATCTGAACCTCTCGGCAACGACCAAAGGTTTACGTGAGAAGTAGCCCTGTGATACCTCCACAATCTCATCTTCGAGCCTGGTTTTTCTAGCTGCATCAAACATCGCATGAGGTGGAAGGTTTTTTGCCCCATTGTATTCAGGAAAGTTGGGACTACAAGATGTGCCTCAATTTTGTTCGCCTGGATAAAGCAGTTGAATCTTTCAGTGTATGAGTTCCAGAGCTTGGTGCTTTCATCATTCGGTCCCATGGGTGCCACAAACTCCTGCCATTTTTACTATGGGAAGGCTTGCGTAAGCACAAATGCATCATCAAGTTTTTAGCACTAATTCACTCATTGTTTTCAAACAAGGTAATCCTGAGTTCAGCCTGTTCCTTTCTACGTTTTGAAAAGTGTGTTGCAAAACTCCCTTAAGCTCTCAAATAATTTGTTACTTTACTTGCTGCTCACAGGAGAGGAAGCAATGATCCAGAACTTTCCTGCAGAACACATGGCAAGCAAGGCTTCCTTTTTTGATTTGATGCTGTTTTCTCCGAAACCTGTGGGCGTGATTCAACGGAACCAAAATGGCGATCCTGCTTAGCTGTTATCAACTGATGTTTTTCAAGAAGTATTTGTTTAGTTGTTGTCCCAATAAGAACATTCAGTGAGGTGAAGATGGCAATCAGACTTTGCCATTTGTGCAACACATTGAAGGTGGCTTTTGTTTCTACTTTGTTGCAGTACAATAGTCACATACCTCTGGTCTACAGCCAATATCATATTTTGGATCTGATTCATAATTACAATGAGGATTGTGAGATTTGAATGTGTGCTCACAATCACTGACACTGAGGACAAAAATACTAGAAGCAAGTTAGAGTTTTATTTATCCTTATACAAGTCTGCAGAGTCGGATGCTTCCTAGACAGGAGCACACCAAATAGCTTGTTTCGTCTGTTTATATACACTTTGTTCGTTTATCATTCTCCTGCCCTCTCCTCCTGATTGGATCAGGTTTCACTGAGGTTCACATTCTTCCTTATACGCCTTCATCATACATTACATATCAGTATTCATGCTTCATCATACATTATATGTTCACGTTTACGTACTCCTTCTGTCCAGTGGGTGGTCCCCCTGGACATTTGCACAGCCTCAGTGGCTTGTTTATGTCTTTAAGACTGTCCACTCATCTATTTTGCTAAGCCTTCCCCAATCTATCTTGCTCAATATTCAGACCTATTGTTATCTCTTCTGTTAATGCTATACCTACTTCTTCATTATATGCACTTCCTCATGTACATCTGTTCCCTTGTCCAAGCAGTACTTTTCCACAAGCCTGTGTTAGTCTTTTAGTCTGTTATTCATTTAATACATTTAATAATCCAAATATTCTCTTTCTCTCAAGGATCATAGATGAAAGCTTCCTTAAAGAGCGTTGGTCTCTTACTTCTTTCTTTGAAATGTATAGGTTAAGCTTGGTAAAGCATGTCTGAGTTATAGTTTCAGTGGGGATACAGTACACGATCACTTGCTAGGAGAACAAAGTCCCCCTACTGCTACAGCCCCCCCCCCCCCCTCCCTACCCCCCAATAATCCCAATGGGGGTAGTTGTTTGTAAACTCCCCTACGACATTCCCTTGGCCCAAGCTATGATACCACAAACTTTGGTTGATATTAGCCCAAATTACTCAAGAGGGGTTTGTCAACAAACAGACAGACATTTCACTTTTATATATAGATATCATTGTATCTGGAAAGATGATAGATTGTAATAAAATATACCATCAATGTCCATTAATATTGTATTTTTGTAGTTTAATTTCTTCAATAAAATCTGGTTGTAATTTTTTCACTGTAATGTGCAAATTTTAATTTTATGTCCATTATGGTCTTATCCAAATTCATTCACTTGATATTTAACATTTCATTTTAAATTGAAATTGTTAGCATCGGTTTCTGTGTGACAGCTATTTAAAAGTGCTAAATATATATCTAAACTTCCATTTGTTATACATAAATGAAGATCCAAACTACTCCTGTACTGATGAACACCACAGGCTAATCCAATGTTTATTTAAGAGCTGGCATTGTTCATTATTGAAGATTATCCAAGTAAAGTGATAACATATAATTATTTTATATAAGTATTAAAAATTGACTGGGAAACACGGTGGTGCAGTGGTTAGCATTACTGCCTCACGATGCCGAGGACCTGGGTTCTATCTCGGCCCCGGTTCACTGTCCGTTTGGAGTTTGCCCATCCTCCCCATGTCTGCGTGGGTCTCACCCCCCACAACCTAAAATGATGTGCAGGGTAGGTCAATTGGCCATGCTAAATTGCCCCCAGTTGGAAAAAAAGAATTCGGTACTGTAAAAAAAAATTTTTTTTTAAGTATTAAAAATTGAAGCAGCTCATTTTTTTAAATGACTGCCACTATATCTCCAAACAACGGGCTGGATTCTCCATTTTTGGGACTATGTCCCCAAGCCGTCGGGAAAACTGTGGTCTTTTACTCAAGGAAAACTGGCGTCAAAAGGCCACAGATTCCCTGTTTTGCTGGGGGCTAGCTGGTTGCCGTCATAGAGCTCGCAGCTCTAGCTGCCGATATGGCCCCTGCACTTTCAGGTCAGAGGCCGCGCATGCGCACGGCGGACTCAGCCCACGGACCTTTTTGTGTGCCAAAACGGATTCTCTGCCCCGTCGCTGAATGCGATTTTGGTGGCGGGGGTGCGGGGGGAGAATCCAGCCCAATATATTTTATTTTCTTGCATTCAAAGTACAAAATAGTTATATAATTAGGACCAGGATCCAGAATATGTGGCATTTTACTGCTATCTGCTGGTAAAAATGATACATTGCAATGGTTTTGCTATGCTCGAGGCCAGTCAAAGTTTATGTTTAAGAGTTAAATCTAAAAACTTGAACTTCAACAAAGATCTTAATGTTCCAAATTTATTTTGTATTTTCTGCTTAAAAATACGGACATTTGGTAACGTCGGTAATGCCACAGGAACGATCTTTGGGATGAGATGTTGACTGATTGACTTCTGTTCATGGCTGCAACTTCACTTGCTGAGTATTTCCAGCTTTTTCTGTTTTTGTTTTCAGATGCCAACATCTAGAGTACCTTACCTTTTGGTTAATACCTTTCTTTGTTCTGTACTCAGTTTAACTGTCATTAAAGTGTGTAGATTTCTACAAGTTTTATGGAGATATTTGCTGACAAACATACTGCTAATTCTCATTGGTTTCTAATACTCTGTGCTGAGGCAATCAAAGATAAATCACCTATTTTCCTGATGGTTATCATCATTCTTTGATTGCACGACATTTCTGACTCACAGACTTATACTACACTAACCTTTTGGACATTGGTCCATGAATGGCTATACTTCTGTTGAAGTAGCTCAGTGGTGGCACTCTTGCCTCTCATCAAAGGAATGTGGGTTCAGGTCTCATTTCATGAGCATTGCGCACATAATCTTGACTGACACTTCAGTCCATCAGAGGTAATGCAGTGCTGCTTCATTGCACTGAGGCAGTAACTACTAACTCAGGTGGGTATAAAAGGTCTCATGGTACTGTTTGAAGAACAGCAGCAGAATTGCATTGGCTGATATTTATCCTTCAGCTAACATCATTTAGAGAGCTTATTTAGTTTTTGTCTCATTGCAGTTTATGAGACCTTTCTCATGCCAAGAAGACATGAAAGAAATAAAATGATATATATATTTATATAATCCTAGCTACTTTATAAAATTATTTAAAAACAATATACGGTTTACTCTGACTGAAACCATGACTGGTTATGATCCATAAAATAAATTTCTAGCATTCAGAAAGCCACAGCAACTTATCTCTAAAGTGGTGATAATACCCACAGTGACTGCAGAAATCAAATGCAAAAAGGTCCCTTTATATTTCTGAGGCAAAGTCCTGGCCAACGAAGATGATCCATCTGTGAAAACAAGGAACATTGAATCACAGAAAAGTACAGCACAGAAGAGGCCCTTTGGCCCATCGAGTCTGCACCAAAGCATGAAAAACACCTGACCTGCCTACCTAATCCCATTTGCCAGCACTTGGTCCACAGCCTTGAATGTTATAACGTGCTAGATACTTTTTAAAAGATGTGAGGCAACCCGCGTCTATCACCCTCCAAGGCAATGCATTCCAGGCTTTCCCCACCCTCTGGGTAAAAAAGGTTTCCCTCAAATCCCCCCTAAAACTTCTGCCCCTGACCTTGAACTTTTGTCCCCTCGTAACTGACCCTTCAACTAAGGGGAACAGCTGCTCCCTATCCACCTTGTCCATGCCTCTCATAATCTTGTTAACCTCGATCAGATCGCCCCTCCATCTTCTCTTCTCCAGCGAAAACAACTCAAGCCTATCCAACCTCTCTTTTTAACTTAAATGTTCCAACCCAGGCAACATCCTGGTGAATCGCCTCTGCACCCCCTCCATGCAATCACATCCTTCCTATAATGTGGCAACCAGAATTGCACACAATACTCCAGCTGTGGCCTCACCAAAGTTCTATACAACTCCAACACGACCTCCCTGCTTTGTAATCTATGCCTCGATTGATAAAGGCAAGTGTCCCATATGGCTTTTTCACCACCCTATTAACCTACCTTTCTGCTTTCAGAGATCTATGGCCAAACACGCCAAGGTCCCTTTGTTCCTTGGAACTTTCCAGTGTCATGCCATTCATTGAATACTTCCTTGTCACATTACTCCTTGAAACCTCTGGTAAACTTATCAATGGATGATCCATCAACCATGTCAAGAATCCATACCAGGAATATACATTCTCTGTCCAACCAAGGAGAAGAAGTGGGAGTTATTACATAACCCCCCACTCCTCACTCTCAAACTGCAAGAACCTGTAACATTGCATTGTGAAGGTAATAATAATAATCTTTATTGTCACAAGTAGGCTTACATTAACACTGCAATGAAGTTACTGTGAAAAGCCCCTAGTCACCAAATTCTGGCGCCTGTTCGGGTACACAGAGGGAGAATTCAGTATGTCCAATTTGCCTAACAGCACGTCTTTCGGGACTTGTGGGTACAAAACGGAGCACCCGGAGGAAACCCATGCAAACACGGGGAGAACGTGCAGACTCCACACAGTCAGTGATCCAAGCCAGGAATCGAACCTGGGACCCTGGAGCTGTGAAGCAACTGTGCTAACCATTGTGCTACCGTGCTGGGCTTAAATGAAGTGGTCTGCCATTTATCAACAAAACAGCAACAGAACTTGTGCTCTGTCTGGATTTAAATTGCCTGGCCCTCACCCTGTAGCCATCTCCGATGGCCACCTGCAAAGGACCATGGGAATTATGGCCAACCCAGGACTCAGACACACTCAGAGCTGGTGTGTGTATTTGCAATCCAGATAGCTAGACTCGATCGAAACCCCCGCTTGTTTGCATTCTAATGGCCCATTCCCCCAGAACAAAAGGACTATCCTCAGGTAACCGATACAGTTGCAGACTGACCGGCGCCACTCCCTTTGCTAAGAAAGCCCAAATAGCCAAGGTCAATGACCGCTCAGGACACGCCCAGCTGTCAAGGCACCCGCCCCTTTATTGGTCAAAATCGAAGGCAGTGATCGAAGCCTGTCGAATTATTGGGTCCAAAGCTAAGGACCGTCCCAAAGAGCGCAAAATCCCAGAGGGATAAAAAGAGACACAGCCATGTGTTCGGTCTCTCTTGACCCCGGCGTACGCCTAAAACCAAGTGTAGCATTATGACCAGAAGACAAGTTCAAAACCAACGATCGCTACCAGATGGATGAGCCCAGCAGAAACGAAGCCACTTCTTCTACCCAGCCACGCAAAATCCGATCAAAGGCCTTGTTCATCTGCAAAGAGCCGGTTGCCCTGAAGTTAAGTGTAGGTTATTGTCGTTGTTAGGTGTAGTTTAACTCGTAGTGTTTTATGTTGCATGTCGAAGTAATCCTTGTGTGTAAATAAACTATCTTTGAACTTGAACTGACTAACTGGTTGTTTGGTCTTTGATCAATATCTGGTAAAGCCTTGTGGTGGTATCATTTGATACCTGGCGACTCTGAAAAGCAATATTATCATTAATAACTGCCATATCTAGTTAATTTGGCAACATCATTGGTGACGCTGGTGGGATAGTATTCCACTCATTAAAAAGAGCAACATTATTGGCGTCTCTGGTGCAAATTGGCAACATTATTGGCGACATCTGACGGGACTCGACCTAGAACTGATTTTGTCACTCCAAGAGAACCCACAAAATTTTGCATTAGAAATCCAATTGAGAAAAAGTGAAAGAAACCACAAGTGTAAGGCCCGTATCGATCAAATCACCAAGGTTCGGAAATGTGTATTAACCTGCATGCGTACTAACAGGGATATAAGGTAAACTTGTTAGATTTTGCGTAAAACTATCGGGAGTATTGTGAACCGGAAAATAGCCTAGGCCATACACGCTGTTCGAATCACCACCTTATTCTCCCTGTCCCCAAATTGACGGTAGGAAAAGAGAATTTAGAAGCAGAGCAAAAGAGAACAGAGATTAACAGTAGGAAAACAGAGATTAACAGTAGGGAAAACAGAGATAATAGTAGCAATGCCCACAAAAGCGATGGAACGCCTAATGAACCAGCAGGAACCCGAGGTCGCAGCGACCAACAGAGCAGAGCAGTGCCCCATATGGGAACAAGAGTTGAGGAAGTATTTGAAGGGGAATGGATGGCCCCTTTGGTCCGAGTTTTGTTCAAATGATGAGTCAGGTCCAGGAAGCATAGGACAAACCTGGTGGGACATCCTAACCGAGGTACATAAGAAGAATGCAGCGGAAGTTCGTAAGCCAATGGCAATAGTGTCCTGTTTGGCACAGTTGCGAGTCACAGAGGAGGTCGTGAGGACGCTCCGCAGACAGCTTTTGAGAAAGAGGAGAAGAATGAGGGAAACTATAGTGAATGTGAAAAGATTAATAAGCAACTCTGGGAACAGTTGGCAAATAAAGATAAAGAAATGGCTGATGTCAAAAGGGCACACCAATCTTGTTTAGTTCACCGTAGCAGCTTTCAGACCCAGTACGATAAAGCCTACCAAGATACACAGCGCGCAATTTTGGTACGAGAAGAGACTGAACAGCAGGTCGCACAGTTAACAAGACAAGGCGCAGATTTAAAGGCAGCTTTACGAGCGCTCCATAGCTCCACTACAGAACAAAGACAGAGCACAGTAGATCACGCAAAATGTAGACGACAAATAGAGAAGTTGCAGTGCAAAACGGATTCAGAGATACCTTTGGACAAGATTTAGGTGAGGAGAATGGCCCCAATTGGCAATAACTAAATGAAACCGCCCATAGATATGTGGAGGATACCGAAAATCACAATAGAGCCCCCAAGGCCCCGAAAAAGAAAGCACCCGCATCACCGACTGCACAGGCAGCACACACCCCCATGAATCCAGTCACCACACAGCGCAAGTCATCGGATCGGGATGAGCCTGATTTTGTTTACACCACCCCATTATCCATCACCCAACTGAGAGATGTCTGCGCCAAAATTGAACCATTCGAACCCACCGCAGACCCACATAATTTCTTTGAGAGAGTACGACAGCAAACGGTTATGTATGGTCTAGACGAAAGGGAGGAAGTTAAGCTTATAGTCATGAGCCTTGACCCGTCCGTTAGCTCAGCTTTACCAGAACTCCAGAATGTAGGAGGAGAAAGCCTACAAGAAATGAAAACGGCTATTTTAGATGCGATTGGGTACAAGAAGGGAGACCACATAGACGGTTTGAACCATTGTAGGCAAAAGAAGGGAGAGCATCTGACTGCATTTGCAGGTCGCCTTTGGATCCATTTTAAAGCTGTATTTGGGGATTTGAACCGCGCACACTTAAATGAAGACGACATAACTAAATGGGCCCGCACTTTAGTCTCCCACGCCACAGAAGCAGGTCAAAAGGCTTGCATAAATTACGACCCCATAGACACCACACACAATGATGTTTGGGTTTTAAAGCGACTCTCCAGAGCTGGGAACAATCCGTACATAGGAGGGCAGATCAGGAAAAGGCAGAGGCAAATATGCACCCAGTCAGGACTAATCAGGACCCAGCATGGGTAAATGAGAGCAGACATGAGGGCAGAGCACAGTCACCACGAGGTTGCTATAATTGTGGACACATGGGACATTACGCCCGCGAATGCAGACATAACCCCCTGAACCAGCAACGGCACCAGCAATCGAACGCCCCACCTAGGAACAATGTTAGGCCCATACATAGCATTAGCGCCCGAACAAATAATGCAGTAATCAACACCACAGATTGACGGTGTTCGGACTCCCTAACTTTGGTCTGCAACACACTCTGGGACAAATCAGGCGGGCCAGTAGTCACAGGCACAGTCCGGGGACATCCTGTATAGTTCCTTTGGGACACAGGAGGGTCCCGTACCACTTTAAACTCCTCCACAATGTTTCAGCGTGACAAATGGCCCACCACAGACACCATCACCCTTAGTGGATTTACAGGACATGTACAGCAGGGATGCATCACAGCCCTCGTAGATATTCAGATAGGAACCATAAACACCAGGAACCCCGTTGTTTTAGACGACTTGCCCCAAACAACCGAGCACATTCTAGGAATCGGCTTTATGAGCTCCCACAACCTTTCCTTTGACCCCGTGAATAGGTGTGTATGGAAAAAGGTCAAACCGCAAGAGCCCCCGCTACGCTCACAGTCGGGAACTACGAACATAGGAGACTATTGGTTTGATCCGCAAACAATTAGTGCAGCCCAGACAATTAGAGAGGTCATCAGAAAACATAAAACAGCCTTCGCCCAACACAAACACAATTGTGGGAAGATCCCACAAGGCATGGGGCGGGATTCTCCGCAAACTGGCGCGATGTCCACTACCCGGTGCCAAAAACAGCGCAGATCACTCCGGCGTCGGGCCGCCCCAAATGTGCGGAATTCTCCGCACCTTTAGGGGCCAAGCCCTCACCTTTAGGGGCCAAGCCCTCACCTTGAGGGGCTAAGCCCGCGCCGGAGTGGTTTCCGCTCCGCCGGCTGGCGGGAAAGGCCTTTGGCACCACCCCAGCCCGCGCCGAAAGGTCTTCGCCGGGCGACGCATGCGCTGGAGCGTCAGCGGCCGCTCACAGCATCCCCGTGCATGCGCAGGGGAGGGGGTCTCTTCCGCCTCCGCCATAGTGAAGACCATGGCGAAGGCGGAAGAAAAAGAGTGCCCCCACGGCACAGGCCCGCCCGTGGATCGGTGGGCCCCGATCGCGGGCCAGGTCACCGGGGCCAGATCGCCCCACGCCCCCCTCCCCAGGACCCCAGAGCCTGCCCGCGACGCCTTGTCCCGCCGTTCAAAAGGAGGTTTAATCCACGCAGGACCAGAGAATCGACGGGGGTGGGCCCGCCGACCGGCGCGATTCCCGCCGACCGGCACAGTTCCCACCCCCGCCGAATCTCTGGTGGCGGAGAATTCGGGACATGGCGGGGGAGGGATTCACGCCAGCCCCCGGTGATTCTCCGACCCGGTGGGGGATCCCAAGCCCCAGAAGCAAGACGGTTTCCCACAGCAAGCCGAGGGTGAGATCTCAAAAGTTATCAATAGCTTGTTCGATCAAGGAGTAATTCGGCCCGTAGTCTCAACAAACAATGCCCCAATTTGGCCCGTAAAGAAATCCGACGGTTCATGGAGATTAACCATTGACTACCGAGAGTTCAGCAAGGTCACCCCACTAGCAGCCCCACCGTTGCCTCGAGTCCCGAAACCATGCTCAAGCAGGGAGTACAAGCAAAGTACTTTACAGTGCTGGACTTTAGCAATGGCTTCTGGTCCATTCCCTTAGATAAGGCCTGTCAATACAAGTTGGCGTTCACATTTCAAGGGCAGCAGTATACGTGGACATGCCTCCAGCAAAGTTTCCACAACTCCCCCTCTATTTTTCACCGACAATTGGCCAACGGACTTTCCAAATTCTCCCGCCCCGAATGCCTTATTCAGTATGTGGATGACTTACTCCTATAGACGGACACAAAGGAAGAGCATGTTAAGCTTCTTTCAGAATTGCTAGGTCTCTTACAATCAATTGGATGCAAGGTTAACCCGAAAAAAGCCCAGATCCTAAAAAAAAAGGTCCTTTATTTAGACACCATTATCACCCACAGGAAGAGAGAGATTGAACACAAACAAATTGAGTCAGTAGTTAAATTGCCCCTGCCCCACAATGTCACTGAACTCCGGTCATTCTTCGGATTAGTTGGATATTGTAAGAACCATATAGATGGTTTTGCCACAAAAGCAGCCCCACTCTCAGAGCTCCTAAAAAAGAACGGCCCATGGGAATGGCTTCCTCAGCACACGGACGCGATCATAGAACATAGAACAGTACAGCACAGAACAGGCCCTTTGGCCCTTGATGTTGTGCCGAGCATTGTCTGAAACCAAGATCAAGCTATCCCACTCCCTGTCATTCTGGTGTGCTCCATGTGCCTATCCAATAACCGCTTGAAAGTTCCTAAAGTGTCCGACTCCACTATCACAGCAGGCAGTCCATTCCACACCCTAACCACTCTCTTAGTAAAGAACCTACCTCAGATATATCTCCAATATCTCCCACCCTGAATCTTATAGTTATGCCCCCTTATAACAGCTACATCCACCCGTGGAAATAGTCTCTGAACGTCCACTCTATCTATCCCCCTCATTATCTTATAAACCTCTATTAAGTCGCCTCTCATCCTCCTATGCTCCAAAGAGAAAAGCCCTAGCTCCTTCAACCTTTCCTCATAAGACCTATCCTGCAAACCAGACAGCATCCTGGTAAATCTCCTTTGCATCCTTTCCAATGCTTCCACATCCTTCCTATAATGAGGTGACCAGAACTGCACACAATACTCCAAATGTGGTCCCACCAGGGTCATGTATAGTTGCAGCATAACCCCGCGTCTCTTAAACTCAAGGTCCCTGTTAATAAACGCTAACACACTATAAGCCTTCTTCACGGCTCTATCCACTTGAGTGGCAACCTTCAGAGATCTGTGGACATGAACCCCAAGATCTCTTTGTTCCTCCACATTCATCAGAACCCTGCCGTTGACCCTATAATCCGCATTCAACTTTTTTCTACCAAAATGAATCACCTCGCACTTATCAGGGTTCAACTCCATCTGCCATTTTTTGGCCCAGCTCTGCATCCTATCAATGTCTCTTTGCAGCCTACAACAGCCCTCCACCTCATCCACTACTCCACCAATCTTGGTGTCATCAGCAAATTTACTGACCCACCCTTCAGCCCCCTCCTCCAAGTCATTGATAAAAATCACAAATAGCAGAGGACCCAGCACTGATCCCTGAGGTACACCGTTGGTAACTGGTCTCCAGTCTGAAAATTTTCCATCCACCGCCACTCTCTGTCTTCTATGTGATAGCCAGTTACTTACCCAATTGGCCAAATTTCCCTCTATCCCACACCTCCTTACTTTCTTCATGAGCCAACCATGGGGAACCTTATCAAACGCCTTACTAAAATCCATGTATACGACATCAACTGCTCTACCTTCATCGACACACTTAGTTACCTCCTCAAAGAATTCAATCAAATTTGTGAGGCAAGACCTACCCTTCACGAATCTGTGTTGACTATCCCGGATTAAGCTGCATCTTTCCAAATTGTCATAAATCCTATCCTTCAGGACCTTTTCCATCATCTTCCCGACCACCGAAGTAAGACTAACTGGCCTATAATTACCAGGGTCATTCCTATTCCCTTTCTTGAACAGAGGAACAACATTCGCCACTCTCCAGTCCTCTGGCACTATCCCCGTGGACAGCGAGGATACAAAGATCAAAGCCAAAGGCTCTGCAGTCTCATCCCTTGCCTCCCAAAGAATCCTTCGTTATATCCCATCTGGCCCAGGGGACTTGTCGACTCTCAGGTTTTTCAAAATTGCTAATACATCCTTCCTCAGAACATCTACTTCCTCCAGCCTACCCGCCTGAACCACACTTTCATCCTCAAAAACATGGCCCCTCTCCTTTGTGAACACTGAAGAAAAGTATTCATTCAATGCCTCTCCTATTTCTTCTGACTCCATGCACATGTTCCCACTACTGTCCTTGACTGGCCCTACCCTCACCCTGGTCATTCTTTTATTTCTCTCATCGATGAATTAAAATGCGCCCTAGGCACAGCCCACTTTGGAAGTTCCAGACCCACACTCTCCCTATGCCATAAGAGTAGCGACCACTGACCGAACCCTATCAGCAGTACTCCTACAGGAAAGACATGACCGATTGGGACCCGTAACCTATGCCTCACGAATTTTGGATCCCGTAGAGCAAGGATTTACAGCCTGCGAACGGCACTTGCTCGCAGTCTTTTGGGCAGTGCAGTATTTTGCATATATCACAGGCCTTAACCCAGTAACGATTTTAACCGAGCACACCCCAACGCAGCTATTGTTAGATAGTAGATTAAAGGACGGTTCAGTCAGCCAGATCAGAGCAGCTCGCTGGACACTGTTGTTACAAGGAAGGGGCATTACAGTTAAACGTACAAAGACCCACACATTTTTAGCAGCCAACCTTCAGTATGCAGGAACCCCACATGAGTGCCAGATCATAGCAGCCCAACACCACACAGGACCCTTTATTCCGAAGTCACTACACACACGAGCAAGCATCAGAACACAGAATCCCCAGACCACGGACAACGCTTTAAAGATTTATGTAGACGGTTCCTCCACCATTGGAAATGGAAAGAGAATAACTGGTTGTGGAATTTATGTGGAAGACGCACAGGGACGCGCATTAGAGGAAATAGCTTTAAAATTGCCCGGCCACCTAGGATCACAAGCAGCCGAATTAGCAGCTATAGCATATGTAGTGCAGCACCCAGATTCCTTTCAGACCCCAGCGGACTTACACTCGGACAGTTTATATGTCTGCAATAGTTTGACAGAATTTCTGCCCCTGTGGGAATCTCAAGGATTCATATCCGCTGATGGTAAACCCCTACGCTCAGCCCCATTGTTGAAGCATATCCTTCAGACAGCAAAAGACTGCACATATGGCATAATCAAAGTGAGAACCCATCATCGTTCCTCCCCACCCGGTAACGTAAAGGCAGACTCCTTAGCTAAGTCAGGATCACGACATAGTCACTTTTGGCAACCCCCCGAAAGTGAACCGATACACGGAGTCCAAGCTTCACAGACCAATATCGAAGATTTATCCCAAGCCCAAAAGGCAGACGACACTCTTAAGCAAGTTTTAGACGGTAACTTCCCAGCCCCCTACGACAAATTCAAGAACTCACTGACGGTACAGGACTGAATAGTTTTGAAAAGTGGAATTTATGTGGTCCGCATCCAGGACAGAAACCAGATAATTTACCAGTTTCATGACAGACACGGACATCAGGGGATAGACAATACCATTGCCCATTTAAGACCTTAGTGCTGGTGGCCCGATTTAAAAGCAGACGTTATGTTGAGAATTGTTTAATCTGTGCAAAGAACAATGCTGAAAAGTACTCCAAGAAAGAACAATTGAGACACACCCGACCTGTTAATGGCCCATGGGCAAATTCAAAGCTCGACTACATTGGTCCCCATCCCCCCCTGCAGAAATGGTTTTAAATATGTATTAGCAGTAATCGACACCTTTACAAAATGGGTAGAAGCATTTCCCTCCCAAACACAGCGAATGCCACAGCTAAGATTTTGACCCAACAGATATTTACACGCTGGGGTCTTCCCCGCAGCATTGAGTCAGACAAAGGTTCTCATTTCACCGGCAGAGTCATGCAAAATGTCCTAACGATTTTTGGATTCAAGCAAAAATTTCACATATCATATCACCCCCAATCCAGCGGCATTGTTGAACAAATGAATCGCACCTTGAAAGCGACCATTAGAAAAATGGTGCAACAGCATAACACCACATGGGCACAGTCCTCCCATTCGCCCTTATGTTTATGAGGAACACAGTATCCAATTCCACAGGTTTCAGCCTCACACTCTCATGACCGGGTGGCTCATGAAAGGAACTGAATATTTATTAGGTTTCGATTAGGCAAGCCCCAGTCACCGCCCTCACCCATGAAAAAGCAGTCCAACAAGTGACGGAAAATATTAAAGCAGCACAGCTCGCTGCAGCTGTCCGACTAGGTGCTAGGAAAAAGCAGAGTAAGGCCTGCTTTGATAAAACAGTCCACCCCGTAGAGTTTACAGTCGGTCAGCAAGTGATGGTTTCCCTGTGCAATCCTAGTTCGTTCCACTCACCTAAATTTGCAGGACCCTACTCCATTTCGGACAAAGTCAGCCCCTCTGTGTACAAGATAACGTACCCCAATGGTAAAACTGGTTGGTTCCACATCAACCAGCTCAAAGTTTATGGAACCCAATGTAGCCACTCCCACCACATCTCCCTGGCAATAACAGATGATTCCGCCCCGCCCATCGACAACCTAGTCCAACCCTCCTCCAGCCATGACAGCACATCCACGCCCACAGACCCGACCTTGTCTCCACCCACAAGTACGACTTTCCACCTTGAGCTTGATTCAGACGATAGCGCCAGCCTTCCCGAATTGACCACGATTACTGACCACTGGTGCAACCTCCCCAACTTCAGTCACTCCAGCCCCTGGAACCACGACATGTTTGGCCCCCAATTTCCCCTTCCACAGCTAGAGCCACCGCCACCACCCGACAGCAGTAATCTGCCCTTCACTGCCACCGCCCCTACGCCGCATGACAAACAAACCCCTCTTTGGCACTGCGACAACTTTTGTAGACTGGTAAGACATGACGATTCGGATTCTACGACGGCCCAGGCGGCCATGGCACAAAAAGCGACAGACACGAGTCTGGCAACCGGGAGATGGTGATGATTCAGATTCTTTTACGACACTCTTTGGTACAGAACCCTGAGGTGTCCAGATGATGAGAAAAAGAAACCGCATGAGATATACGGTGTCCTATTTACTGATGGAGCCTGCCTGCCTTTTATTTCCTCCTTTCTTTCTTATTGCTACATGGTTTTAATTAATGTCGTCCTGACACCGAATTCCTTGATACAGTCATAGCTGCTCTTCCGACGCCATTTACTGACCAATGGCTGTTAAAGGAACAATTGTTGGATCTTACATGTTACAAATTCTTTCCACTCGTTTCGGTCACCCAGGTAGGGAGTAACGGCACTGATCCCCACCCTGCCTGAGGACCCCAAATGCATCCGGTCAGCTAAACTTAGGTAGTGGAGCAACGGCACTGATCACCGCCCGACCCGGGAATCCCACCCATTCTTGCCCTGCCACGGCCCACACGCACCTCGTGTTCCCATCACTTTGAGTACTCTGGAATGGTTCCCTACATTCCACACTGTCCTTGGCAGGTCTTGGTTTTCCCTTCTCTGCTCTTATTGTGGTTTAAAGAATGCTCTTTGCCACAGTCTGTACACTCAACTCTTTACCTTCCGCGACTCTTTAGTCGCTTCCCCACCTGCTATTTACATGTTTGACACAGTTGGTTGCCATATATGCTGCTATATGCAAACTACCTCTGGATCCTGGGACGAAGAAACTTTATAAAACTGGCCGCCCTAAAATTCGGCTGGTTAAGATAAGCTTCAACCTCCCATGGTTGTGATTTAAGAAAGTGTGGTTGAAGAAATTGTCCGCCCACTCCCCGCATCGACCACAAGCTGCGAGATTCTCTGCACTTAAAAGGATTTTTTTTTCTCGGATGTTTTGTCTCTAAAAAAGGTTATTTCTAAAAAAAAATGAGGCGTCACACATGGTGCAGATTCTAATGGGTAATTAAAGTTAAGGAGAGAAAGACAAACAAAACGAGATGTTAACCCCCCAGGAATATTCGAAGAACAGAAGGCAAGTTGAAGACAGGACTGATGACCTCCATTGTGATCATCGCTGGACTCCTACAACTGCGCGTGTTACAAGCTTCTGTACCCCACACCACACCAGCCCCGAACATGACCACAGAACATGATACCCCTAGCCCGGACACCACACCACACATAGAGATGAACACTGATACCCCCACTTGGTGCGAAAACATTGTTAAATGGTATTCCCTTTCATATGCAGTAGAGGCCCTTCTGGTGATAGCGATAATCTGCAGTGTCATCCAGACACTTAAGACTCCACAAATGGCGAAAAACAACCTCCCGCTCCCCGATATATACACTCCCAGCCCCCTTCTTCGGAATTCACCCAACCCAACAAACAATGTAACCACTGATAAAAATAAAGATTGTTCACCTCTGTAACGTTGATAAGTAGAAATGTGATGCTGCTGTTGGTTTAAAAATTTTGTATTGTACATAAGTTCCTTTTTATATTTGCCAGCAGCATGAGAGTAGCTTAAATAGTGATAGTTAGATATTTCCTTGTGCGAATAAGTTAAACGTGGAATAGTTGAATGTTTTATAGTGACCCCTTAGAGATTATGAATGTATGATGCGTTAATAAAACTTAGGTAAATGCTCCAAAACATAGGACAGAGTCGTGTAGAACCTGCCCTTGACCAAGGGTAACCGGCACACCAAGGATGGATGAGGGATCAACAGTGTGATCCACCACGCTTCATGTACAGAATCAAGAGGATGGGATGTAGCCATCTCAGACGGCCACCTGCAAAGGACCATGGGAATTATGGCCAACCCAGGACTCAGACACACTCAGAGCTTGTGTGTGTATTTGCAACCCAGATAGCTAGACGCGATCGAAACCCCCGCTCATTTGCATTCTAATGGCCCATTTCCCCAGAACAAAGGGACTGTACTCAGGTAACCGATACAGATGCAGACTAACCAGCGGCACTCCCTTTACTAAGAAAGCCCAAACAGCCAAGATCAATGACTGCTCAGGTCACGCACAGCCATCAAGGCACCTGCCCCTTTATTGGTCAAAATCGAAGGCAGTGATCGAAGCCTGTCGAATTATTGGGTCCAAAACTAAGGACTGCCCCAAAGAGCGCGAAGTCCCAAAGGGATAAAAAGCATCACAGCCATGTGTTTGGTCTCTCTTGGCCCTGGCCTACGCCTAAAACCAAGCATTACGACCAGAAGACAGGTTCAAGACCAATGATCGCTATCAGATGGATGAGCCCAGCAGAAACTAAGCTACTTCTTCTACCCAGCCACGCAAGATCCGAACAAAGGCCTTGTTCATCTGCAAAGAGTCGGTTGCCCTGAAGTTAAGTATAGGTTATTGTAGTTGTTAGGTGTAGTTTAACTTGTAGTGTTTTATGTTGCATGTCAAAGTAATCCTTGTGTGTAAATAAACTATCTTTGAATTTGAACTGATAAACTGGTTGTTTGGTCTTTGATCGATATCAGGTAAAGCCTTGTGGTGGTATCATTTGATACCTGGCGACTCTGAAAAGCAATATCATTAATAACTGCCATATCTAGTTAATTTGGCAACATCATCGGTGACGCTGGTGGGATAGTATTCCACTCATTAAAAAGAGCAACATTATTGGCGTCTCCGGTGCAAATTGGCAGCAGCCTACATTGCTTATATTGTACATCTGAACTTCTGTACCAGTGTCTACCACAAGATTAATTCAGTTTTACGTGCTTCTCCAGTCATGGAAATCAGCACTACTGGAAATAATCCACATTCGCCTGCTAACCTTTCTGAAGGAATACACCATTGGAGCTTTGAATCTGGACACACATGAAATAATAATTATTACTTTGTCTGTGATTTTTGCCCCGTACCTCTTTCTTTCTATTATTTATCTTTTAATGTATGATTGCAAAAAGAGAGGGGGGGCGAAGTGATATTGAGAACCCATTTTGTTTTCTGAATATGTATAAAATAAACAAATCCTTTGATTTTACCCTATTTCGGGTTTGCTGTGGCATTAAGAACAAAGAACAATACAGCACAGGAACAGGCCCTCCAAGACTGTACCGGTCATGCCACCCTTGGCCAAAATTATTAATAGAGGATTGGGTCACTCTGAAACTGAAAGGATGGGGAAAATACTCCACCACTTATAAAAAGGGAAATCTAAAATCAAAAATACGTTTTTGTCTATGGATGAGGAAAGCATTGCTTGTAAATAAACCTCCTCCTGTCCATAATACCTTGCTGTGCGAAATTGTCTGCCATGTTTCCTCCATTAAGTGACTACACTTCAAAACTACTTAATTGGCTGTAAAGTGCTTGGGGATGTCCTGAGATTATAAACGTTGCTACATAAACGCAAGCTCTTTTTAGTACCTGACCTATGGTTTGGGAGCATTGTAATTTTTAATCCATTTAGCCCTCAGCTATAGATGCTTTAAATTAAAGTCAAATACTGCAGCAGACAAATATCACTATTTTGTAGGTTATATAGAATCAAGGGCTCCAAATGTCAGACTTTTGTGGAATGTGTTAGTTTACAAAATATTAGCACTGTAATCTTTCGTAAGAGATGAATTTCTAATATATCATAATCAACACAACGAGCCAGCCCATAAAAGTTGAGAGCTAAACATGGCTGGACTCAAAACGTTAACTTTTCTGTTCCTACAGATGCTGCTAGACTTGCTGAGATTTTCCAGCCTTTATCTCTTTGGTTTCAGATTCCAGCATCTGCAGTAATTTGCTTTTATGGCTGGAAGTTCCTTTCCTTTTTGTGCTAAACTAGTATCAAGGATCTTGAGGTAGTAAATGCAAATACAAAAATGATATGAGATTAATTTGAAAGTATACAGTTTTGCACATTACAAAACTAAATTAAACTCCAATGCAGAGTCTTAAATTAAGTGTCTGATTTTCACTAGATTTGATCTCCAACAAATTGGGCATTTCACAGAATGATGCTTGGCTGAAGTGATCACCACATGGACTTTAACCAAATTAGCGTCAAGACATTGAGTAATCAACAATTGTAGAAAGTTAGATGAGACAGCAATGGAGTCTACCTGTATACAGGTAAGAGGGGAAAAAATAATTAGTAATACTAATAGTGACAGTCTATAGACCATCTAATAGTGGAAAGTAAATGAAGCAAGAAATCACAGAATCATAGAACACCTACAGTGCAGGAGGCCATTCAGCCCATCATGTATGTGTTAACCCTCTGAGAGAGCACCCTATCTAGGTCCACTCCCCCGCCCATATCCCTGTAACCCCACCTTACCTGCACATCCTTGGACACTAGGGGGCAATTTATCATGGCCAATCCACCTAAGCTGCAAATCTTTGGACTGTGGGAGGAAACCAGAGCACCTGGAGGAAACCCAGGCAGACATGGGGTGAACGTTCAGACTCCACACAGTCACCCAAGGCCGGAATTGAACGTGGATCACTGGTGCTGTGAGGCAGCAGTGCTAACCACTGTGGCTCTGTGCCGTCCCAATTTGCAAACAAATTGGGGAAATGAGTAGCAAACATAAAATAATAATAATGGGGGGGGGGGGGGGGGGGGGTTGTTTCAACTACCATGAACTTAACTGACCAAGAGAGATAGGCAAAGAGGATAGATAACCCTGTAAGTGAGAAGCCAAATAAAGGAGGATTCACCACTGTATTTGGTCATGGAGAGCAAATCAGAACAGATAAGAGAAGTAGGTGGTGGTGATGGAGGAGTTAGGTTGCATCAGGGAGGAGTTGGGGGCTTTTCAAGTGGAGTCAGGGTAGTTAAGAGGTCAGTAGGGCAGATGGGTGTTGGGGGTAAGTCAGGTCAGGGTGAAGGGTGTAATCAGGTCAGGGACAAGAGTTGGAGGGGTGGGGGGTCAACTGTGACTAGTTACCCTGGTGTTCAGCTAATATTTCCTGGGTAACTACTCAGGTAAGTAAATCAAAACCACCTAAAGTTCCTGACTCTAAGTCAGAGTTATAGACTTATTTGGAGAATCCTGGAGAGCAGAAATATTGCCCAGCACAAGTTAAAACTACCCAGGCAATTCCCATGGGCTCATTGTTTGGGATTTCCAAGGGGTCACGTGGAGCATCTGGGGGGAATTTCTGGTCTCCCAGTATCCAAAGACTGGGAAGTGTGGGCCAATAAAAACTTATCATCTAATGAAATATCTTACTTCTAGTTTTTCATCTTTATTTCATCACTGCAATCTTATTCATCTCTGTTATGATTAGAAAGAACATAAGAATTAGGAGCTTTAGGCTTTACAGTTTTCAATCTTGCTCTACTATTCAATACAATCATGGCTGATCATCCACCTCAACTCCACCTTCCCACATGATTTCCATAGCTCTTGATTCTCTTACCACCCAGAAAACTATCTATCTTCATTTTACATATACCGAACAATTGAGCATCCACAACTCTGGCGTATCCACTTTTTGGCTGATCTCCTATTCTGAGACTGTGACCCCCAATTCAGAACTCCCCAGTCGGGAGAAACATCCTCCTCACATCTACCAAATCAAGCTGTTTAAGAATTTCAAATGTTTCTGTGAGATCACCTCTCATTCTTCTAAACCCCAGAGAATATAGGTCTAGTCAGCTCAATTTCTCCTCATTCGACGATCCATTCACCCTATGAATCCGTCCAGTAAAATCTATGTGGCAATTTTTCTGAGACAAATATATCTTTTCTTATGTAAGGATACCAAAATTGTAATACAATACTCCAGGTCTCACCACGGCTGGATTTAATTATCGTAAGATTTCTTTACCCTTGTGCTCTTAATTCATTTATAATAAAGGCTAACATACTATTTAATATCCTAATTATTTACATCTGCTTGGAAACTTTGTGATTCATGTGTAAGTAAGCCCAGATCTGAATACAAATATTTTCAATTCTCTCACCATTTAAAATATCCTGCTTTTCTATTTTTCCTATTCAAGTGTATAACTTCACGTGTCTCCACATTATATTTCACCTACCAGCTTCTTATCCAATCTCCTAGCCTGTCTAAATCCATTTACAACATCCTTGCATCCTCCTCACAGCTTATCTTCCCAACTAACTTTGTAACATCAGTAAACTTGGACATAAACTTGGATAGATATAGATTATAAGCAGCAGAGGTTTAATCACTGATCCTTGTAGAGTTAGTGCCTGCCAACTTGGAAATGACCTATTTATTCCTGCACAGTTTCCTGTCTGTTAATCAATCTTCAGTCTATGCTAATATATTGTGAAGGATTCTCTGGCCTCCCAGCCACGTGTTTAGCGGTAGTGGGAAGCTGCACTCCATTCACTGGCGGTGGAATTCTCTGCTCCCGCTGCTGTCAATGGGATTTCTCATTGAAGCCACCTCAAGCTGCCGGGGAACCCGTGGGATTCTCTGGTCTGCTGCCAGCGAGACCATAGGATCCCATCGCTATTGAACGGACAGAGAATTCACAATCTCATGAGCTACATTTTATGCAATAACCTCTTCTGTGGCACCTTATCAAATTAATCTTGAAAACCCAAATGCAATACTGTGAAGGAATCTAGCTGTAATAAGGAGTTATAAGGTTAAAAAATGATTCTATGAAGTAGGGACAAACAATTAAAAGTAGAGTTCATTGTCTGTGGAGTTTGCATGTTCTTCCCGTGTCTGCGTGGATTTCCTCCGGATGCTCCAGTTTCCTCCCACAGTCCAAAGATGTGCATGTTAGGTGGATTGGCCATGCTAAATTGCACCAAATGTTAAGTGGAGTTACGGGGATGGGGCGGGGATTAGTCCAAGGTAGGGTGCTGTTTCAGAGGGTCGAAGCACACACAATGGGTCGAATGGCCTCCTTCTCCACTGTAGGCATTCTGTGATCTTCTGGACAAGGGTTTCAAAGTTTAATAGCAGGCCTTGGCATAATTGTGTGTTCAAGGACACAAACATCCTGTGGCATAGGATATGGAACGTCTTCTCACATAAGGAAAACAGGAACTGGCCTCTGCTCATCATGGATATATCATCTCAGTCAGGTATTGATAAATTTTAAACTACCACAATCTAACAAAAACGTAAAATTTTAAGGATGCCTTAAATTTTAACTGTCAACCAAATCCAGGAAAAATTGGTCTAATCTTAAGAGACAGTTGTGTAGCTAGCATCTCTTGGCATCCTGTTTATTTGAGGGATGTTGCCCAGCATATGTGCTCAACATGCTTCCTGCTGGTTCAGCTCATTTATGATATGCAAAGTAGAATCTCACAGTACAATTTTTAGATTACTTGAATTCACTCCAGCGTCTTTCAAGGTAAAGGTATCAGCTATTGTACTGTAATGAAGATAGTACTTCCCTTAATTGGGATTATAGGTACCTCGCTAGATTCTGTAGCTTTTTACTCAGGGGTTTAAGGTAAATACCATTTTAAGTATTGATGAATATCTTAAATATCTCTCTGTGACATTGTTTAAAACCTTGATTCTCTAGTAATAACAAGATTATACTTCCTTTTTCTACCACTATCAATGTTATGATTGATTTACCATCATTTGTGAATTGCATGTTCGGTTCTCATAGAATCATCAGTGCAGAAGGAGGCCATTCGGCCCATCGAGTCTGGACCGGCATTTGGGAAGAGCATCCTACCTAAGCCCACACATCCACCCTTTCCCTGTAACCCAGTAACCCCACCCAACCTTTTTGGACACTAAGGGCAATTTAGCATGGCCAATCCACCTAACCTGCACATCTTTGGACTGTGGGAGGAAACCGGAGCACCTGGAGAAACCCACGCAGACACGGGGAGAAGTGCAAAATCCGCACAGACAGTGATCCAAGCCGAGAATCAAACCGGGGACCTGGAGCTGTGAAGCAACTGTGCTAACCACTGTGCTGCCGTGCTCCCCCACTGGGGATTCTGGAACAAACTTTAATATAATTTACAAAATATATTGTCTCATATAATCTTCTGTATCCAAACTTGAGAACCCATCTCTGTACACCCTTCAGTGGAGAGTACAGACTGAGGAGAGCTACCCAGACCCTTATAATATTTGGGTTCATATAAACTGGCTAAAACTTGTAAGAAAGGCTATCTGAAGGATGGTAATATTCTCTGGTGTTTTTGTTTTCTTCAGGAAGAGTTAGATCAGTTCTTCAAACCCACTGAAGTCTCAACCGTACATGAAAATGACCATCTGAAGAGTACACCTTATTCAAAATAGTTCCAAAAGAGGTTAGGATTATAATTCACTTTGTACTTCCACTAGTTTCCCCTTATCCATCCTACTAGCAACATCTTCAAAGACCATGCAAGATTTGTTGCATGCGTCTCTTTTCCATAAACGTCTGTTGACTCTGCTCAACCATACTATTTCCTAATTGTCCTGTTACCATACCCCTCATTATTCTAGCATTTTCCCTACTGCTATCTGATCAACTGAACCAGAATCTATTTTATTTTTTCTTCCTACTATGTTCCTGATAGGCATCCAATTGCAGTGAATCCAACCAGAGGGTTAATTTATTTGTATGATTTTATTACTCACTCAAAAAATGATGACTGATTTGCTGTTTGTGCCTGGAGTTTCATGTAGAATTAGCTTGCTTTACTTTTTACACTTACATAAAAAGCAAGAGGGTAGCCAGGGAAAGGGTTGGCCCACTGAAGGATAGGCAAGGGAATCTATGTGTGGAGCCAGAGGAAATGGGCGAGGTACTAAATGAATACTTTGCATCAGTATTCACCAAAGAGAAGGAATTGGTAGATGTTGAGCCTGGAGAAGGGGGTGTAGATAGCCTGGGTCACATTGTAATCCAAAAAGACGAGGTGTTGGGTGTCTTAAAAAATATTAAGGTAGATAAGTCCCCAGGGCCGGATGGGATCTACCCCAGAATACTGAAGGAGGCTGGAGAGGAAATTGCTGAGGCCTTGACAGAAATCTTTGGATCCTCGCTGTCTTCAGGGGATGTCCCGGAGGACTGGAGAATAGCCAATGTTGTTCCTCTGTTTAAGAAGGGTGGCAGGGATAATCCCGGGAACTACAGGCCGGTGAGCCTTACTTCAGTGGTAGGGAAATTACTGGAGAGAATTCTTCGAGACAGGATCTACTCCCATTTGGAAGCAAATGGACGTATTAGTGAGAGGCAGCACGGTTTTGTGAAGGGGAGGTCGTGTCTCACTAACTTGATAGAGTTTTTCGAGGAGGTCACTAAGATGATTGATGCAGGTAGGGCAGTAGATGTTGTCTATATGGACTTCAGTAAGGCCTTTGACAAGGTCCCTCATGGTAGACTAGTACAAAAGGTGAAGTCACACGGGATCAGGGGTGAACTGGCAAGGTGGATACAGAACTGGCTAGGCCATAGAAGGCAGAGGGTAGCAATGGAGGGATGCTTTTCTAATTGGAGGGCTGTGACCAGTGGTGTTCCACAGGGATCAGTGCTGGGACCTTTGCTCTTTGTAGTATATATAAATGATTTGGAGGAAAATGTAACTGGTCTGATTAGTAAGTTTGCAGACGACACAAAGGTTGGTGGAATTGCGGATAGCGATGAGGACTGTCTGAGGATACAGCAGGATTTAGATTGTCTGGAGACTTGGGCGGAGAGATGGCAGATGGAGTTTAATCTGGACAAATGTGAGGTAATGCATTTTGGAAGGGCTAATGCAGGTAGGGAATATACAGTGAATGGTAGAACCCTCAAGAGTATTGAAAGTCAAAGAGATCTAGGAGTACAGGTCCACAGATCACTGAAAGGGGCTACACAGGTGGAGAAGGTAGTCAAGAAGGCATACGGCATGCTTGCCTTCATTGGCCGGGGCATTGAGTATAAGAATTGGCAAGTCATGTTGCAGCTGTATAGAACCTTAGTTAGGCCACACTTGGAGTATAGTGTTCAATTCTGGTCGCCACACTACCAGAAGGATGTGGAGGCTTTAGAGAGGGTGCAGAAGAGATTTACCAGAATGTTGCCTAGTATGGAGGGCATAAGCTATGAGGAGCGATTGAATAAACTCGGTTTGTTCTCACTGGAACGAAGGAGGTTGAGGGGCGACCTGATAGAGGTATACAAAATTATGAGGGGCATAGACAGAGTGGATAGTCAGAGGCTTTTCCCCAGGGTAGAGGGGTCAATTACTAGGGGGCATAGGTTTAAGGTGAGAGGGGCAAAGTTTAGAGTAGATGTACGAGGCAAGTTTTTTACGCAGAGGGTAGTGTGTGTCGAAAACTCTATACCGGAATAGGTAGTGGAGGCAGGGACGATAGGGACATTTAAGGGGCATCTTGACAAATATATGAATAGGATGGGAATAGAAGGATACGGACCCAGGAAGTGTAGAAGATTGTAGTTTAGTCGGGCAGTATGGTCGGCACGGGCTTGGAGGGCCGAAGGGCCTGTTCCTGTGCTGTACATTTCTTTGTTCTTTGTTTGTTTGAATAACCAACCAAATTATTTAGTTATCCCAAGTCTGTCACAGTGGGAACACTGTACTTTGAATGGAGTGCAATTTAACTTTTAATTGTCAGAGCTGAAGAGACAACTGTCGACCATTGAAGCTTCCAAAAATCTGTCCAAAAACGGGGGTCGACTTATTCATCAAATGTAAAATATGAAGCGTTTGTGTGGGTGGTCGTCATTTTGAAATGAGAAAAAATAACATTGGCAATTCATATGAAATTAGTGTGGCACAGTTTATTTCATGAATTAATTGTACAAAGATACTGTTATATTTCTTTGTTGTGCAAAGACAAAAGATATGGAGGTTCACACACTCTGGCTTCTTAAAAAACCTCTCATTGCATTTTACAAGTGTGTTGCTCATACAATCAAGGTGGTTATCTGCTCAAAGCCTGCGCAAACACTCTACTAACGTCACTACACATCACGTGACACAGAACCAGCAAGAATGCATTCCTAGATACCTAACACTTACTTCATTACTGCAACAACAATTAACATTTATACAACAGATCTCCTGACATGTTGGGCCGATTCTCAGCCCCTTGCCGCTGATAGCGGCGTTCCCAATCCAACAGAGAATCGCACATTGGGCTAAAAACGGGAACCCATTTGCATCCGATTAACGGGCTGGAAGCCCGATTCTCCTCGCCCCCGTGATGTTCCTGCCCTCTCAGCCAGGATCCATACGGGTGTGGATTCATGCAGGTATTTCCAAGCATGGCACTGACGTGGTGCACCTCATGGTGTGCCAAGATGGTAAGTATGGAACGTAGGTGCCTCCTTAAAGTCCATTGGAGGGCTCCCCTTCCCCACAATGCAAATCATGCCCATTCCCCATCAGACTCCCAACAGAGATCCCCCATCAGCCACATCAAAGCTGGGACAAAGGGTCATCTGGACTCAAAACATTAGATGCTGCCAGACCTGCTAAGATTTTCCAGCATTTTCTCTTTTGGTTTCAGATTCCAGCATCCGCAGTAATTTGCTTTTATCAAGTGCTTTGACTTCCTTTTTCACAGCAAGCATTTAGCTGCCTTTGGTGTGGTCAGGGACTGTCAAATCACAGCAGGAGTATTTACAATACAGTGGTTAGCTTCAATGCAGGATAATGGAGATGCATTCAAGTATGAAGGGAAAGATCAATGAATATCACAAGCTAATTGCAACTGCATGTTTGGATTATAGTCAACAGTTCTGACTTCAGTAAAGCTTCTTTCACTTCATTGTATGCATTTTCACATTCTTCTGACCAGTGCCATGCCTGTTTGATATACAGCAACGTATGTAAAGGCTTAGATCGTGTTGCTAAATTCAACACAAATTTACCATTTAAATTCATCAATTTTAAAAGCAACCTTAATTGTGTCATATTTTGGGGACGTTGTGCTTCTAAGACTCTTGACATTTTCTTTGGTTCTTTGTGTAAACCGTCTTTGTTGATGTGACCAAGGTAATTTATAGAAAACTTGAAAAAGTCAGTTTTCCTTTTATCTCTCAGGTTCTGGCTCTGTAGCTGCTTCAGGGTAACTGCCAAATTGTCGAAGTGTTCCTGTCATCTAAATAATATTATACTCCATTCAACCCACTTGGTATTCTATCCCTGGATCTTTGAAAAAGAGCTGGGGCAGATGTCATTCCAAAAGGAAGTCTTCTGTAATGGAACAGACCGTTGTGTGTTAAGTAGTGGCTGTGATTCGGCAGCCACATTAATCTGCAGATATGCCCGAGTATACTCAATTTTACTGAATCTCTGTCCACCAGAAAGTCCAGCAAACAAGTCTTCAATCAGCAGCAGTGGATAATGATCCATGCACAAAACTGGGTTTATAGTGGTTTTTAAATCTCCAACCATACTCTGCCAAATAGGGCAGGAAATGTTCCATAGGACAACATGAAGAGAGAATTTTGCATCTGTCCATTTGCTTCCACTTTCACCATAATGCATCCTTTTAATGGTACAACCTCTTTAGCGTACATTCGTAGGATCACATTTGACAGTTTTAAAGGAAGATGCTTCAGCTTTTGATAATAAATTGTCTCACGTATCAGTGATACTGCTGCGCCCGTATCCACTTCCATTTTAATTTTATGAGCTTCAAGTTTTGGATATGCTCAAAAACCTTGTTGATCAGCCTGCATTGACAAGACACCTAGCTTCAGCTCTTGCAGTAGTTCGGTTTTGCTGTCATGAGTGATCATGAGCTTCATCCACTTATAGACACAACTACATTGCATACCTGTGTTGTTCTTCATGCACTTACTTGGTGTAGGAGATGTTTTTGAGCCCAACACACCTTGGCAATATGGTCTTTCTTACCATAGTTCCGCATGTATTTGATTTACTCCAGAATTCCCATTTGCATCCTTGTTCCTTGCGATATCCATTTTGTGGGTCTTTGCTCTAGACCCTATCTGCGAAGCTTTTCTCTGCGTAACCCACAAAACAGTTTGTCTCGAAGAGTAACATTGAGTATTGTACCTAATTCAAAATATCGGGCTAATCTTCTCAAAGATGCTACAAACTAAAATGGTTTCACCTTCTTCCTGACCAAAGTGGTGGTATTGGAATCTTTCTGTAATCAAGAATGGTTTAGGGGCAAAATGTCCCTCTAAAATGTTTACTAATGCACTGAAGGACTTGTCTCCTGGTTTTGCTGGGTAAAAAAGCTTCTGCAGCAGCGTAAACATTTTACGGCCAACGAAGCTGAGAAATGTTGTGACCTTTAGGTCCTCTGGTGTCCGATTATTTATTAAAAACAATTGGAATCTTTCTGATATGAATTCAATGTTTCATAATCTTCATCAACACATCCATGGCACTCATTTTTCCTGTGATTTTTGGATCCTTGCTGCTAGGTTCTACACTTCCCCCCCTTCCGACTGTACTGAAAAGTACAGCACAAACAATCCCTTGAACAAGCAACGATGAAATCTTTCCTCTTTTATGCCTGTGTGCTTCAATCTTTCTACCAGAGCAGTGGCCCGGGCAGAGTCGGCAGACTTCGCAAATCCCTGTGCCCCACAGTCCATGTAACTTTGCCACGAGCGCGGTCCCTGCAGTCCAGACCCTCTATCACTTCAACGCACATAGGTCTTCCCCGATTGTCAGTCTTCTTACTCATAGTTGCTGTCAAAAACGGTGGTTAGCACTGCTGCCTCACGGCGCGGAGGACCCGGGTTCGATCCTGGCCCCAGGTCACTGTCCGCCATGTGGAGTTTGCACATTCTCCCCGTGTCTGTGTGGGTCACAATCCCACAACCCAAAAGGTGGATTGCTAAATTGCCCCTTAACTGGAAAAAAAAGCTTTCACATCGGCGGCAGTACTTCACCTGTGTGCGTGCGCAGGTCTGGTCCCAAAATTCCTGTTGCTCCCGATGCCGTTCCACAATTAGTCAATTAAATCTTCTTTCTAGTGTCATTTGAGAAAGTGACTAAGCAACTGAATTGGCCAAAGACCATGTGGGTATTCCTGGTTCAAACAAGTTAGTAGGTAGAGCTAGTGAAGTATTTGAATCACTATCAGAGGATGTATCTAGGGAGTATGATGAGGTGAGAAAAGCCATATTAAGTGCATATGAACTAGTGCCAGAAGCCTGCAGGCAAAAGTTTAGAAATCGAAGGAAAGAAATAGGTCAGACATATATTGAATTTTAAAGAATTAAACAAGAAAATGGTGATAGATGGATAAGAGCATTAAAAATAAACCAAACATATGACACTCTTAGGAAAACAATTATGTTGGAGGAATTTAATGATTCACTTCCTGTAGTAGTGAGAACTCATGTGGAAGATCAAAGGGTTAAAACCGCTAGACAGGCAGCAGAAATGACAGATGGTTTTGAATTAGTTCATGAATCAAGTTTGGTTTTCAGCATCAATTTCAGTTTGTGACCCAGGTTGAGGGTCATTTGGGAACAAGGAAAACGAGAGCAAAAATACAAAAACATTTTGTTGACCTGCACTACATAAGGATGCACTTGAATTTTGCCATAGGAAAACTTTAAGCGTAATCAAACCAGCACCCTTAATACCCATGCTGGTATTTGAGGAATCTGTTACAAGTGTCCTAATTGATTGCTTGGGTCTCCTTCCAAAGATAAAAAGTGCGAGTCAGTATTGTTGACCATAATGGATGTGCCTACTAGGTTTCTGGAGGCCATTCCATTGCAAAATATTACAGCTAAGAGGGTTGTAGATGGGGCAGCATAGTGGCACAGTGGTTAGCAGTGCTGCCACACGGCATCAAGGACCCAGGTTCGATTGCGGCCTCAGTCAGTCATTGTGGAGTTTGCACATTCTCCCAGTGTCTGAGTGGGTCTCACCCTCACAACCGAAAAAAATGTGTAGGGGTGGGTGAATTGGCCATGCTAAATTACCCCTTAATTGGAAAAAAATTATTCGGTACTCTAAATTTAAAAAGAAATAAGAGGATTGTAGAGGAGTTAACTAAATTCTTTTTACCAGATACAGACTACCAAAAGAAATACAGTGCGATCAGGGATCTAATTTTATGTCAAAGTTATTCAGAGAAGTTATGAATGGTTTAGGACTAAAGCGATTTAAATCAACTGTGTACTACCCAGAATCACGGTGTGTTAGAAAGGTGGCATCGGCTTCCGGTGGCGACCATGGAGGAGTAGGTCGCACATTCGATAGCTCCCGCCTGAAACGGACTTTCGGACCTTTTTTCCCGACTTTTCTCGGACTTTAGGGGATAGATCGGTGTAGTGGACGATATTAAGAAGGATTCCCTCTCCGATGTATGGCTAATTGGACTAGAAGTGGCCGTGTGAAAAGACTCAGCCTGGATAGAGTGAAGCAGTTGGAGTTGGGACCGCGGTGCAGCTTGGCGGAGGGTCAGGGCCAGGGAGCGGTGGCTCAGTGGTCTAAGGAGCAGCAGATGAAGTTCGAAAAGGACTGTTTTGCTGAGCTGAAAAAGGAAACATTGGATCCGATCAAGGCTGCGATCGATCAAGTGGTATTGAATCAGGCGGCCCAAGGGAAAGCGATACAAGAAATTGAGCTGAAGTTGTCTAGCCAGGAGGACTATCTAACCGTGCTGGAGCATAAGGTGGAGGTGTTGGATGAGCGCCACAAGAGAATGCAGAAGTTGGAGGACCTGGAGAACAGGTCCAGGAGGCAGAACTTAAGGATCGTGGCCTCTCCGAAGGAATTGAGGGGTCGAATGCAGGAGCATGTGGCGAGCATGCTGGAGACGCTGATGGGGCCTGGGGCGTTTTGTCGGCCCCTGGAAGTGGACGGAGCGCATTGAGCCGTCGCTAGGAAGCCTAAGGCGAATGACCCGCTGAGGGCCATGGTGGTGCGTTTCCACCATTTTTCGGACAAAGAACTCGTCTTGCGGTGGGCCAAGGAGCGGAGCAGAAGATGGGAGAACAGCAAGGTGCGCATCTACCAGGACCTGCGAGCGGAGCTGGCCAAGATACGTGCTGAGTTTAACCGAGTGAAGGCGATCCTCTTCAAGAAGGGGGTGAAATTCGGGATGCTGTATCCAGCGCGGTTGTGGGTTATGCACGAAGACCGGCACTTTTACTTTGAGGCACTGGACGATGTATGGTCTTTTATCAAAGGAAAGAAGTTGGAAGCGTCTTAAAGGACACTTAAGTCTTGAGGGAGTTATGTGGCGGCGGTTTGTTTTTGTAATTCTTGTATCGGTTCAAATAAGACTGTATGTGGTTCTGGGTTAAGTATGGGGCTGGGGTGGTGGTTTGAGGGTGCTTTGTTTTTGCAGAAATTGGATGCGGAGAGGGGAGGAGAGCCCCAAAGTTGGTGCTATCCTGTGGGAGGGTGGGTTTGGTTCCAAGCGATTGTTTTCTACATTGGTTTATGTTAATTTCTTTTACTTGAGGCTGTTTACATGCTGGGGACTGCGATATTGTTAAATGGTTTATGCATGTCGGGAGAGGGGTTCGAACAATAGGGAGCCAGACTGTTTGGCACCAGGGGCGGGTGCTGTTGGGGCCAGCTGACTCTCGGAAGCGAGGTGGGGGGGTGAACATGTGCTAAGATGGTGCTTGACCTGGGGCATTAGGTTTTGGGTGCTCTTGTGTGGGGGGGTCGGGTGAAGGGGGAGGCTGCTTCGCTGACAGGGGAGGAACTATTATTGGGGAACAAAAGGGAGGTTGGGGGCGGTTGCTGCTTGTGGGGGAGCTTGGGGATGTGGGGGGCGCGGGCTCTGGGCTGGCCAAAAAAAGGTTATGGCTAGTCGGCGGGGGGGTGGCAGCCCCCCTTCCAGGCTGGAATGTGAGGGGTTTCAATGGGCCGGTCAAAAGGGCTCGCGTTTTCGCGCATTAAAAGGGGCTGAAGGTAGACGTAGCAATGCTTAGAACATAGAACATTACAGCGCAGTACAGGCCCTTCGGCCCTCGATGTTGCGCCGACCTGTGAAACCACTCTAAAACCCATCTACACTAGTCCCTTATCGTCCATATGTCTATCTAATGACCATTTGAATGCCCTTAGTGTTGGCGAGTCCACTACTGTTGCAGGCAGGGCATTCCATGCCCTTACTACTCTCTGAGTTAAGAACCTACCTCTGACATCTGTCTTACATCTATCTCCCCTCAATTTAAAGCTATGTCCCCTCGTGCTAGACATCACCATCCGAGGAAAAAGGCTCTCACTGTCCACCCTATCCAATCCTCTGATCATCTTGTATGCCTCAATTAAGTCACCTCTTAACCTTCTTCTCTCTAACGAAAACAGCCTCAAGTCCCTCAGCCTTTCCTCATAAGATCTTCCCTCCATACCAGGCAACATTCTGGTACATCTCCTCTGCACCCTTTCCAATGCTTCCACATCCTTCCTATAATGCGGCGACCAGAATTGCACGCAATGCTCCAAATGCGGCCGCACCAGAGCTTTGTACAGCTGCAACATGACCTCATGGCTCCGAAACTCAATCCCTCTACCAATAAAAGCTAACACACCGTACGCCTTCTTAACAACCCTCTCAACCTGAGTGGCAACTTTCAGGGATCTATGTACATGGACACCGAGATCTCGCTGCTCATCCACACCGCCAAGAATCTTACCATTAGCCCAGTACTCTGTCTTCCTGTTATTCCGTCCAAAATGAATCACCTCACGCTTTTCTGCATTAAACTCCATTTGCCACCTCTCAGCCCAGCTATGCAGCTTATCTATGTCCCTCTGTAACTTGTAACATCCTTCCGCACTGTCCACAACTCCAACGACTTTAGTGTCATCTGCAAATTTACTCACCCATCCTTCTACGCCCTCCTCCAGGTCATTTATAAAAATGACAAACAGCAATGGCCCCAAAACAGATCCTTGTGGTACACCACTGGTAACTGGACTCCAGTCTGAACATTTCCCATCAACCACCACCCTTTGTCTTCTTCCAGCTAGCCAATTTCTGATCCAAACTGCTAAATCACCCTGAATCCCATGCCTCTATATTTTCTGCAGTAGCCTACCGTGGGGAACCTTATCAAACGCTTTACTGAAATCCATATACACCACATCAACTGCTTTACCCTCATCCACCTGTTTGGTCATCTTCTCAAAGAACTCAATAAGGTTTGTGAGGCACGACCTACCCTTCACAAAACCGTGTTGTCTATCTCTAATCAAAGTATTCCTTTCCAGATGATTATACATCCTATCTCTTATAAACGTTTCCAAGATTTTGCCCACAACAGAAGTAAGGCTCACTGGTCGATAGTTACCGGGGTTGTCTCTACTCCCCTTCTTGAACAAGGGGACATTTGCTATCCTCCAGTCTTCTGGCACTATTCCTGGAGACAAAGATTACTTAAAGATCAAAGCCAAAGGCTCAGCAATCTCCTCCCCAGCTTCCCAGAGAATCCTAGGATAAATCCCATCCGGCACAGGGGACTTATCTATTTTCACACTTTCCAGAATTGCTAATACCTCCTCCTTATGAACCTCAAGCCCTTCTAGTCTAGTAGCCTGAATCACAGTATTCTCCTCGACAACGTTGTCTTTTTCCTGTGTGAATACTGACAAAAAATATTCATTTAGCACCTCTCCTGTCTCCTCGGACTCCCAAGCACAACTTCCCACTACTGTCCTTGACTGGCCCTACTCTTACACTCGTCATTCGTTTATTCCTGACATATCTATAGAAAGCTTTAGGGTTATCCTTGATTCTACCTGCCAAAGACTTCTCATGTCAACCTCCTGGCTCTTTTTAGTTCTCTCTTTAGGTCCTTCCTAGCTAACTTGTAACTCTCGAGCGCCCTAACTGAACCTTCATGTCTCATCGTTACATAAGCCTCCTTCTTCCTCTTGACAAGTGTTTCGACTGCTTTAGTAAACCACGGTTCCCTTGCTCGACCACTTCCTCCCTGCCTGACAGGTACATACTTATCAAGGACACGCAGTAGCTGTTCCTTGAACAAGCTCCACATTTCCATTGTGTCCATCCCCTGCAGTTTTCCTCTCCATCCGATGCATTTTAAGTCTTGCCTCATCGCATCATAATTGCCTTTCCCCCAGATATAACTCTTGCCCTGCGGTATATACCTATCCCTTTCCATCACTAAAGTAAATGTAATCGAATTGTGGTCACTATCACCAAAGTGCTCACCTACCTCCAAATCTAACACCTGGCCTGGTTCATTACCCAGTAGCAAATCCAATATGGCCTCGCCTCTGGTTGGCCTATCTACATACTGTGTCAGGAAACCCGCCTGCACACATTGGACAAAAACGGACCCATCTAAAGAACTCGAACTATAGCGTTTCCAGTCAATATTTGGAAAGTTAAAGTCCCCCATAACAACTACCCTGTTGCTTTCGCTCCTAACCAGAATCATCTTTGCAATCCTTTCCTCTACATCTCTGGAACATTTCGGAGGCCTATAGAAAACCCCTAACGGGGTGACCTCTCCTTTCCTGTTTCTAACCTCAGCACATACTACCTCAGTAGACGAGTCCTCATCAAACGTCCTTTCTGCCACCGTAATACTGTCCTTGACTAACAATGCCACCCCTCCCCCTCTTTTACCACCTTCCCTGAGCTTACTGGAATATCTAAACCCCGGCACCTGCAACAACCATTCCTGTCCCTGCTCGATCCATGTCTCCGAAATGGCCACAACATCGAAGTCCCAGGTACCAACCCATGCCGCAAGTTCACCCACCTTATTCCGGATGCTCCTGGCTTTGAAGACACACTTTAAACCACCTTCCTTCCTGCCGGTACACTCCTGCAACTTTGAAACCTTACTCATGACCTCACTATTCTCAACCTCCTGTATACTGGAGCTACAATTCAGGTTCCCAAGCCCCTGCTGAACTAGTTTAAACCCTCCCGAAGAGCATTAGCAAATTTACCCCCCAGGATATTGGTACCCCTCTGGTCCAGGTGGACAAAGAACAAAGAAATGTACAGCACAGGAACAGGCCCTTCGGCCCTCCAAGCCCGTGCCGACCATACTGCCCGACTAAACTACAATCTTCTACACTTCCTGGGTCCGTATCCCTCTATTCGGGGCAGCACGGTAGCTTTGTGGATAGCACAATTGCTTCACAGCTCCAGGGTCCCAGGTTCGATTCCGACTTGGGTCACTGTCTGTGCGGTGTCTGCACATCCTCCCCGTGTATGCGTGGGTTTCCTCCGGGTGCTCCGGTTTCCTCCCACAGTCCAAAGATGTGCAGGTTAGGTGGATTGGCCATGATAAATTGCCCTTAGTGTCCAAAATTGCCCTTAGTGTTGGGTGGGGTTACTGGGTTATGGGGATAGGGTGGAGGTGTTGATCTTGGGTAAGGTGCTCTTTCCAAGAGCCGGTGCAGACGCGATGGGCCGAATGGCCTCCTTCTACACTGTAAATTCTATGATCTATGATCTATTCCCATCCTATGGGCAACCGGTGGTGTCCCGCAGGGTTCAGTGTTGGGGCCACAGCTGTTCTCTTTATATAGTAACGATCTAGATGACGGGACTGAGTGCATTCTGGCTAAGTTTGCCGATGATACAAAGATAGGTGGAGGGGCAGGTAGTATGGAGGAGGTGGGGAGGCTGCAGAAAGATTTAGACAGTTTAGGAGAGTGGTCCAAGAAATGGCTGATGAAATTCAACGTGGGCAAGTGCGAGGTCTTGCACTTTGGAAAAAAGAATAGAGGCGTGGACTATTTTCTAAACGGTGACAAAATTCATAATGCTGAAGTGCAAAGGGACTTGGGAGTCCTAGTCCAGGATTCTCTAAAGGTAAACTTGCAGGTTGAGTCCGTAATTAAGAAAGCAAATGCAATGTTGTCATTCATCTCAAGAGGCTTGGAATATAAAAGCAGGGATGTACTTCTGAAACTTTATAAAGCATTAGATAGGCCCCATTTAGAATACTGTGAGCAATTTTGGGCCCCACACCTCAGGAAGGACATACTGGCACTGGAGCGGGTCCAGCAGAGATTCACACGGATGATCCCAGGAATGGTAGGCCTAACATACGATGAACGTCTGAGGATCCTGGGATTATATTCATTGGAGTTTAGGTTGAGGGGAGATCTAATAGAAACTTACAAGATAATGAATGGCTTAGATAGGGTGGATGTAGGGAAGTTGTTTCCATTAGCAGGGGAGACTAGGACCCGGGGGCACAGCCTTAGAATAAAAGGGAGTCACTTTAGAACAGAGATGAGGAGAAATTTCTTCAGCCAGAGTGTGGTGGGTCTGTGGAATTCATTGCCACAGAGGGCGGTGGAGGCCGGGACGTTGAGTGTCTTTCAGACAGAAGTTGATAAATTCTTGATTTCTCGAGGAATTAAGGGCTATGGAGAGAGAGAGAGAGTAAATGGAGTTGAAATCAGCCATGCTTGAATGGTGGAGTGGACTCGATGGGCCGAATGGCCTTACTTCTGCTCCTATGTCTTATGGTCTATTCATGTATTTGTCAAGATGCCCCTTAAATGTCACTATGGTCCCTGCTTCCACCACCTCCTCCGGTAGCAAGTTCCAGGCACCCACTACCCTCTGCGTAAAAAACTTGCCTCGTACATCTACTCTAATCCTTGCCCCTCTCACCTTAAACCTATGACCCCTAGTAATTGACCCCTATACTCCAGGGAAAAGCATGTAGACCATTCCGTTTAAAGAGGTCCAACCGACCCCAGAATGAGACCCAATTATCCAGAAATCTGAAACCCTCCCTCCTGCACCATCCCTGTAGCCACGTGTTCAACTCCTCTCTCTCCCTATTCCTCGTCTCGCTAGCACGTGGCACGGGTAACAACCCAGAGATAATAACTCTGTTTGTCCTAGATCTAGTTTTCCACCCTAGCTCCCTGAATTCCTGCCTTACATCCCTATCCCTTTTCTTACCTATGTCGTTGGTGGCTATGTGGACCACGACTTGGGGCTGCTCCCCCTCCCCCTTAAGGATCCTGAAAACACGATCCGAGACATCACGTACCCTGGCACCTGGGAGGCAACACACCAACCGCGAGTCTCTCTCGTTCCCACAGAATCTCCTAACTATCCCCCTAACTATGAAGTCTCCAATGACTAATGCTCTACTCCTCTCCCCCCTTCCCTTCTGAGCAACAGGGACAGACTCTGTGCCAGAGACCTGTACCCCATGGCTTACTCCTGGTAAGTCCCCCCCCCCCCCAACAGTATCCAAAGCGGTATACTTGTTACTAAGGGGAACGACCACAGGGATCCCTGTACTGACTGCTTCCTCCCAGCCCCTCTCACCGTCACCCATCTATCTTTATTCTTCGGAGTAACTACATCCCTGAAGCTTTTATCTATGTCCACTTCTGCCGCCCAAATGATCCAAAGTTCATCCAGCTCCAGCTCCAGTTCCCTAACGCGGTTTCTGAGGAGCTGGAGATGGGTGCACTTCCCACAGATGAAATCAGCAGGGACACTGACGGCGTCCCTCACCTCAAACATTCTGCAGGAGGAACATTGCACTAACTTCCCTGCCATCCCCTCTAGATAAAAAAAGAAAAAGAGCTTACCTGTTATTCACTCCCCATCTCAGCAAGTACTCTCAGCAACCTCTGCGCCCCGCACGACAACACCTTAGGGAAAATAAAAGTAAAACTACTTACCAGTCACCAGCCAATCCCTTACCTGCAGGCTGTGACATCACGGTTCAACTTCTTTCTACTTCTACCTGCACCTTGAGCCTTCCTCTTGATGTTTACAGTGGTTGTTATTTTTTGGTTAGAGGAGGGGGTAGGAAGGGAAACACTGAAGAGGTGTTTCGGGTCTAAGTGTCACCTGACAACAGCTCCTCCACAAACCACCTTTAAGTTAGGGTGAGCACAATGGACGTATGCAAATGTCCCCGCAACAGCCAATCAGCAGCTCCGCTCTACTGCCCTCTGCTGGATGCTTGTCTTCACTTGAACAGCTAGGGTCTCTTCCTCAGGTACGCCTTCAAGTTAGTGTGAGAACAACGGACGTATGCTTCAGGAGACACATCTAAAGATTATTGATCAGACGAGATTGAGAAAGGGGTGGGTTGGTCAGGTGTTCCACTCTGGGCTGGACTCAAAGACCAGGGGGGTGGCAATATTGATCAGCAAGTGGGTGGCGTTTGAGACTGGAATTGTTGCAGATAAGGGGGGTAAGATATATTATGGTGAGTGGGAAGCTGGAGGGTGTACGGGTGGTGCTTATAAACGTACACGCTCCGAACTGGGATGATGTGAGGTTCATGAGGCGGGTGTTAGGCAAGATCCCGGACCCAGAGTCTCATGACTTTAACACAGTCATTGATCCTGATCTGGACCGGTCAAAATCCAGGACTGGTGGTGCAGTGGTAGAACTGTAGCCTCACGGTGCTGAGGTCCCAGGTTCGATCCTGGCTCTGGGTCACTGTCCGTGTGGAGTTTGCACATTCTCCCCGTGTTTGCGTGGGTTTCACCCCCACAACCCAAAGATGTGCAGGGTAGGTGGATTGATCACGCTAAATTGCCCCTTAATTGGAAAAATGAATTGGGTACTCAAAATTTTTTTTAAAAAAAAATCCAAGACTGGAAGCAGGCCTGCCACGGCGAAGGAGTTGAGGGGTTTTATGGAGCACATGGGGGAGTGGGTGGGTGGGGGGGGGGGGGGTAGAACTGTGGAGATTCGAACCGCCGAGGGCAAAGGAGTTTTCGTTTTTTTCTCATGTCCATAAAGTTTACTCCCGCATTGATTTTTTTTGTTCTAAGCAGGGCGCTAATTCTGAAGGTGGCGGGAACGGAATATTCGACGATTGCAGTCTCGGATCATGCCCCGCGTTGGATGGATTTGCGGTTGAGTGAGGGCAAGGGGGCGGTCTACGAATATGGGGAAAAGGCGAGCAGGATGTTGCCGCACCAGCTTAGGAAGAGAGAAGCGGCCAAGGAGATTGGGGGAGTAAGGAATAGGGAAGGCACCATAGTCTTGGACCCAGGGGGATGAACGATGTTTTAAAATAATTTTATAGCAAATTATATGAGTCGGAACCCCCGCCTGGTGTAGAAGGGATGAGGCAGTTCCTTGATCAGTTGAGGTGTCAGAGGGTGGAGGAGGACCTGGTCGAGGGGCTGGGGGCCTCGATTGAAGCAGAGGAAATTGTTAAAGGATTGGAGGGCATGCAGACGGGCAAGGCTCCGGGGCCGGACGGTTACCCGGTAGAATTCTATAAGAAGTTCTCAGAGGTGTTGTGCCCACTGCTGATGAGGACCTTTAATGAGGCTAAAGAGAGGGGAATCCTCCCTCCAACGATGTCGCAGCCTCGATCTCGCTCATCCTTAAACAAGAAAAGGACCCGGATCAATGTGGATCATATCGGCCGATCTCGCTTTTGAACGTAGATGCCAAGCTGCTGGCTAAGTGTTTGGCCACTAGGATAGAAGACTGTGTCCCGGAGGTGATAGGAGAGGACCAAACCGGATTCGTTAAGGGTAGACAGCTCAATGCTAACGTTCAGAGGCTCTTGAATGTAATTATGATGCCCTCAGAAGGAGAGGAGGAGGAGGTGGTGGTTGCGATGGACGCGGAGAAGGCTTTTGATCGGGTGCAGTGGGAGTATCTTTGGGAGACGCTGGGAAGGTTTGGGTTTGGTGAGGGCTTCATCGACTGGGTGCGATTGCTCTACCAGGCGCCGGTAGTGAGTGTGTGTACCGAGGGACGAGGCAGGGGTGCCCCCTCTACCCTTTGCTGTTTGCTCTGGCTATAGAGCCATTGGTCATGGCGCTGAGAGCATCAAGGAAGTGGCAGGGGCTGGTTCGGGGAGGGGTGGAGCACCGGGTTTCGCTGTACGATCTGCTCTTGTACATCTCGGACCCGGTGGAGGGAACGGGGAAGGTTATGCAGACCTTGGGGGAATTTGGCAGGTTCTCGGGGTGCAAATTGAACATGGGAAAAAGTGAATTGTTTGTGTTCCAGGCAAGGGGGCAGGAGAGGAGACTGAAGGAGCTGCCACTCAGGATGGTAGAGAGGAGCTTTTGCTACCTGGGAATACAGGTGGCTCAGAAATGGGAGGCATTACACAGGCTCAACCTAACCCGGCTGGTGAAGCAAATGGAGGGGGACTTTAAAAGATGGAATATGCTCCCGTTATCGTTGGTGGGGAGGGTACAGACCGTGAAAATGATGGTCCTCCCCAGATTTTTGTTTGTCTTCCAGTGCCTCCCCATCTTCATCCCTAAGGCCTTTTTCAAGCAGGAAAACAAGATTATTCGGGCTTTGTATGGGCGAATAAAACCCCGCGGGTGAAGAAAATGTTGTTGGGAGTGCAGTCAGGAGAAGGGTGGGTTGGCGCTGCCGAAACTTTGCAACTACTGGGTGGCGAATATAGCGATGATTAGGAAGTGGGTAATGGGGGAGGGGGAGGCATGGAAGCGGATGGAGGAGGCGTCATGCAAAGACACCAGTTTGGGAGCACTGGTAACGGCACCTCTACCGTTCCCATCGGCCCGGTACTCCACTAGCCCGATGGTGGTGACGGCTTTGAGGATCTGGGGGCAATGGAGGAGGTATAAGAAGGTGGAGGGTGCGTCAATCTGGACCTCAATTTGCAATAACCACAGGTTCACGCCAGGCAGGATAGATGGCGGGTTCCGAAGTTGGCAGTTAGCAGGAATTAGACAGATGGGAGAACTATTCATAGACGGGAGTTTTCCCAGTCTGATGGCGCTGGAGGACAAGTTCAAGCTGCCACCGGGGAAGGGTTTCAGATATTTACAAGTCCGGGACTTTGAGGAAACAGGTGTTGGCTTTCCTGCTGATGCCGCCACGGGGGATACAGGACAGACTAGTCTCTGGTATCTGGGTGGGGGATGGGAAGGTGTTGGATATCTATCAGGAGTTGTTGGAGGCGGAGGAGACCCCGATGGAGAAACTGAAAGGCAAGTGGGAGGAGCTAGGTGGGGAGTTAGAGGCGGGTCTGTGGGCGGACGCCCTAAGCAGGGTTATTCCTCATCATGTGCCAGGCTCAGTCTAATACAGTTTAAGGTGGTACACCGGGCACACATGATGGCGGCGAGGATGAGCAAGTTTTTCGGGGTAGAAGATAGATGTGCGAGGTGTGCGGGAAGCCCAGCAAATCATGTCCACATGTTTTGGGCATGCCGGATCTTGGAGGATTCAGGCAGGGGTTTGCCAAGGCAATGTCCAAGGTGCTAGGTACGCGGGTGGTGTCGAGTCCAGAGATGGCGATCTTTGTAGTGTCAGAAGACCCGGGAGTTCAGGGAGCGAAAGAGGCCGACGTTCTGGCCTTTGCCTCCCTGGTAGCCCGGAGGCGGATCCTTTTAATGTGGAGGGACTCGAAGCCCCGGAGTGTGGACACTTGGGTCAGTGACATGGCTGGGTTTCTCAAGATGGAGAAAATAAATGTTTGCCTTGAGGGGGCCAATGCAGGGGTTCTCTCAGACGTGGCCGCCGTGCGTCGACTTTCTCGGGGAAAATTAAAATGTCAGCAGGAGCAGCATTCTGAAGGGGGGTGGTGAGTAGGTGCAACATGGTTAAGGGATGTACAGAAGGGGTTGGGTGGGAAATATCTAGTTTACCATGTTGATGTTTATGTTATTATTGTTTTGTTTGTTATTGTTATAAAATTATTTTGCAAATGCTTCAATAAAAATATTTTTAAAAAAAAGGAAGGTGGCATCAAACATTAAAGACCATGTTGAGGATCTGTACTCAGGATTATCCACAGGATTGTGATAAAGGAATTCCATTTGCACTATTTGCAATTAAGGATGCAGCTAACGAATCAACTATATTCAGTCCATACAAATTGATTTTTGGTCAAGAGGTGAGAGGACCCCTTAAATTGAGAAATTGGTGAGTCAGCAATCTGAGACTACCTTGTTGGACTGTGTGTCAAACTTTAGGGAGAGATTAAATAGGGCTGGGGAGTTGGCCAGAAAGCATTTAAAATGGTCACAGTGTGTGAGGAAAAAAGATGCAGATATCAAAAACTCATAGTTTTATTAGTGGGGAGAAAGTATTTGTTTTATTACCAATGGTAGGTGAACCATTAAAAGCAAGATTTAGTGGGCCGTATCAAATTGAAAGGAAATTGAGTAAGGTGAATTATTTGATAAGTACGCCAGATAGGAGGGAAACTCAGTCATGTTAATATGCTCAAATGGTAGTTTGATAGAGAAGAGGAGGAGGTGTTAGTCATTGTAACTCAAGGAAAAGGGATAAATCCAGATTATTCTGAATTTGACAGATTGGACAATGAGGAAAATCAGAGTGGCTTGAAAGAGCTATTACAGTCACTTAGAGCTTTATGTGGGAACAAACTAGGAAGTACAAAGATGATTATACATGATGTATTTTTAAATATAAATTTAGAGTACCAATTATTTTTTTCCAATTAAGGAGCCATTTTAGCATGGCCAATTCACCTACCCTACGCATCTTTTTGGGTTGTGGGTGTGAGATCCACGCAGAGATGGAGAGAATATGCAAACTCCCCACGGACTGTGGCCCGGGGCCAGGATCAAACCCGGGTCCTCGGCACGTTAACCGCTGTGCCACCGTGCTGCCCTATTATACATGATGCAGAAGTAGGGAATTCTATTCCAAGTAAGCAACATCCATATAGACTGAATCCACTCAAGTTGGCACAGGCTCAACAGGAGATTGAAGGTATGCTTAAGAATTATACCATTGAACTAAATTGCAGTGATTGGAGCTCACCTATGGTGATGGTAACAAAACCAGATGGAACACGATGAATGGGTGCGGACTATAGGAAAGTCAATGCAGTTACGAAGTCAGATTCATATCCTATTACTAGTTTGGAAGACTGTATTGAAAAGGTGGGACAATCACATTTTATTACCAAAATTCACTTACCTACAGGATACTGGCAGGTACTTTTATCAGAAAGGGTGAAGGAATTCGCCCCGTGTCTGTGTGGGTTTCACCCCCACAACCCAAAGATGTGCACGGTAGGTGGATTGGCCACACTAAATTGTCCCTTAATTGGAAAAAAAATAATTGGGTACTCTAAATTTATAAAAACAAAAGAAAGGATGAAGTTTTATCAGTTTAAAGTTATGCCGTTTGGAATGAAGAATGGGCCAGTGACAAGGTCATTTCTGGACTAAAGAATTGTGCAGTGTGCATAGATGATCTGGTGGCGTTCAGTCAAATGTGCAAGGAGCATTAGGAACATTTAAAAAAATTATTCGATCAAAGACAGGAGGCTGGCTTGGTTGTAAACTTGATTAGAAGTGAGTTTGCAAAAGCCCAAGGCACATTCTTAGACCATACTGTTGGACATGGTCTGATGGTTCCACGGAATGTGAAAATGAAAGCTATTGGGAAGTTCCCCATTACTATCAAGAAGAGAAGTTCTGTGATTTCTGGGCATGAGTAGTTTCTACAGAAAATTCATGCCAAATTTCAGCAATGTGGTTGATCCACAGACTGAACTTTAAAAAAACAAATTTTATCGAACATCAGAAGGCATTTGACAATCTGAAAACTGTGTTAACCACTGCATCAGTTTTGGTGACACTGAATCATGATAAGCAATTTAAGGTGGCCCCTGATGCGAGTAATGTGGGTGCTGATGCTGTACTGGTATAGCACAGTGGTAAATATTGTTGCTTCACAGCACCAGGGACCTGGGTTTGATTTCCGGCTTGGGTCACTGTCTGTGTAGTCTGTACATTTTTCCCGTGTCTGTGTAGGTTTCCTCCGCGTTCTCCGGCTTCCTCCCACAAGTCCCGAAAGACGTGCTTGTTAGGTGAATTAGACATTCTGAATTCTCACTTAGTGTACCCGAACAGACGCCATGGTGTGGCGATGAGGGGATTTTCAAAGTAACTTCATTGCAGTGATAATGCAAGCATACTTGTGACACTATTAAAGATTATTACTATTACAAGATGGCGAAGGTATAGAAAGACCTGTTGTGTTATTTTTCCAGAAAACAAAATATTCACCAAAAGCTTTCAACTATCGAGAAGGGGAGTTTGGTATTGGTGTTGCAACATTTTAACATTATGTTGCTAACAATTCTTCAGAGACAATTGTGTAAAACAGACCATAATCCATTGAATCTTCTGGAGAAGTTTAAAAATCGAAATGCAAGACTGTTCAGATGGAGTTTATTGCTACAACCATTTAACTTGAAAATTACGAGAGAATCTGATTGCTGATGCTTTATCACGACTTCGAGGTTTTGAATAGACGCCTTCTTTTCATATTTCTGGTTCATTTCTTTTAAGGGGGAGGGTTTGATGAATGTAGAAATTGATCTAGATTTTATTTACTATTTGTGGCAGTAATGTTATTAAAAACCCTGCTTTAAAATACACACTGGCAGTGTGTCTATCAAAGCTGTAATTAAGGTGCCACATAAACCATATCATGGTTTCTAACTGCTTTGATGAAGTTACCCAGACTCAGAATGTTAGCTCCCTTCTCTCTCCTGTCAGGCTTGCTGAGATTGTCCAGTATTTTCTGTTTCTAACCATTTACTTATTTACATATAGATGGCTAATGGGATGTTGTTTTGATTGGAGATTTTCTTAGGTGTAGATAACTTATGAAGGAATGGTGTTTAGTCATAGCTAAGCAGGTTATGGGACAACTCAGTGGGATACAGGTGATGTAATTAATAGGAGGAGCCAGGTCCGTCTGCAGTTTTGCAGTCTGCTAGAAGATTTTTAAGTTGAACAGCAGTTTACCAGAGGATCTGAGTCTGAAAAGACAAAGATTTTCAGGTTGTTCCTGAAAGAGTCTGTCTCTCTCCAAAGGTCTGCACTGATAAACAAATAACCCTGGTTATTCTTTATAGGTGGCATTTGAACTGTATTGGGGCTGCATGGTTGGAATATGGTGATGGTGTAGGGCCTAAGTTGAGGTGCTTCCTTTTATTCCAGAATGGTTTAACTGTTAATTGTAAAGCTATTTCTTTGATGTTAATTTTGTGTTTGAAGTCTGTTTTAACATAAAAGATACCTATTGGTCCGAGTCATCACTCTAGGGTGAGGTATCTTTCCCTCAGTTTTGCAAACTGAAAATTGTTTGGGCGTTTCTCATCTGGTATCCTAACAAAAGGTGGGGTCTGGTCTGGATGCTAACACCAGCGATTGTTCTGCCTCAATCCTAGTCGCCAGCCAGTTTTCTCTCCTGTTAATATTTCCTTCTTTCTGCAGAGAAAATGTATGGAGGTGTCCAGACTTTGGATTCTTGTAAAAGACGATGAGAGGTTTATTAACGGTGTAGCTCAATCAAGATGATGAACTGCCAAAGCCCACACAAACACACTGCTGATGTTATTACACATCATGTGACGTAGAACCAGCAATAGTGTATTCGCAGATACATAACAAATACCTTTAACCACAAAGCATTTTAAAATCATCATTATCTTCACCATCGATGCACAGTTAATAAAATTCATCCTGAATTACTTTGGCTATTGCATCATCGTAAGGATCCAACTCTGAATCAGATGTGACACTTCCAGAAACATCCTTCCACAACAAAACACCTTCCTCCGCATTCATTGAATTAGACATTCTGGATTTTTAATGATCTGATGACTTGGTGCACGAAGAGCATCCCACAATTTGAGAATCAAACCACACAAAACATCAAGCAGAGCAGCATACATATGTCTATTCTTTGTGAAAGTTTTTCCCCCCTTTAACCATTCACCTGGTTCCCTTCAGCACAAAGATGATCTCTGACTGGTTTGTTGAGCACGCATCCCATGGTTAATTATGAACACGAAACCCCCTGGTATAAATGCAACACATTTGTTATTTCTTCGCAAGTACCTCCTGATCTCTTCAGTTATATAGGATCTGAAAATATCCGACACTAATAGGCTGCATTCCTAATGTACGCCACTGGGATGCCTATTTCACATTTTATCAATTCATAACTCCATTCCTTCCTTATCCATCCAACTTGTCATGGATATGCACAGCATCTCCTTCCAGGGACTTGATGTTTGGCATGGTTTTATATTTGAGAAGCAGCAGAGACTTTACTTTTGCTCCATCGGCCATGCAGGCTAGCTCCATTGTAAATTCGGTCTTCTTGTAGAATTGGTAGTGCAGGAAGCCGCCATTCGACCCCTTGAGTCTGCACCGACGCTCTGAAAGAGTTCCCTACCTTGTTTTCAAACCTTTCTACTTCAACTGTGGGTATATTGAAATTCATGGGCATTTCATCCATGTTGTCAATGTGACATAATGGGAACTTCTGTTTTTGCTGCTGTCTGATGAACAATTGCTGGAAACTTTGGCATTGTGGTCTTTTGGATGGTCTCTGAACAATCATGGTCTTCTGCTGTGAAACTAGATTGCTTTGTTCCATAATGTGGCTACACCAACTAACTGCTGGTCTGAATTCTTTTGCTGGACTCGGGGTTTGATTTGACCCACCAAGTGTGCATCTATGCATTGCTTTTCTGGTGATGCTGTAACCATTCCGATTATTTTTGATAACCTATTCTGATCCATGCTGGTTACTGTTCTGATGGTGCATTTGGACAGCATTTTATTTATCTTTCATTCTTGCGGCAGTTTTTCACGAACAATGAATTCCCTAGCTGTGGCAGTTATGTGACGATTTTGCAAATGTTACCAAGTTTTCAGTTTGAAAGCAGCCGCATACCCATTTACGTTGTTCACTCGCCCTGCCAAGAGTGGTCTGCTGTGTGTGGGCTCCTGAGCATCTTCTTCACAACATGGCTCCTATATTGCCGGCTTGATTCCATGCACTAACTTACCATATAAGGGGCAGCACGGTGGCACAGTGGTTAGCACTATAGCTTCAAGGCACCGAGGTCCCAGGTTCGATCCCCGTGTTTGCGTGGGTTTCACCCCCACAACCTAAAGATATGCAGGCTAGGTGGATTGGCCATATGCTAAATTGTCCCTTAACTGGAAAAAATTAATTGAGTACTCTAAATTTATTTTTAAAAACTTACCCTATAAGGCAAGTAAAACATGCATTTCTGGGGTGAAAATTTGGGCAACTACTACTAATTTGAGTATAGCATTTTGTAGCTAAAGGGGAGGGGGTGTTATCTATATGCCGGTAACATTTTAAAATATAATTCTTTTAATGTAGTAAAATGTCCCAAAGTGCTTCACAGGAGTATTAGAAAACAAAATTTAACACCAAGCCATAAAGAGTTATTCTTGGGGTCAAAATTCTGAAACTCCCTTCCTAACTGCACAGTGATGTATCTACTCCACATGACCCACAGAGGTCCAAGAACCTTCATCACCACCTTCTCAAGGGAAATTAGGGATGGCCCAATAAATGCAGGCCCAACAAGCGATGCCACTGAATGAAATCAAATGAACAAAAGGTTGGTCAAAAAGTAGAATTTAAGGAGCTTCTTGAAAGAGGAAAGATAGGTATAGATGTGAAGAGGTTCAGGGCTTTGGTAGTTGAAGGTACAGCCACTAATGGTAGAGAAATTGACATCAGAGACACTCAAGAGGTTGAGAGTTTGAAAGATTGGGTGAGGCCATGGAAGAATTTGAAATCAACAATGTACGGTTTAATGGTAATTTCATAATTTCCACAATATCTAAAATGGTGATAGTCAGGGACATTCATTTTCCACCCTTTAACTAATAGCTTTTTTTGCTTTGTCAACCAAGTATTCTGAAGTGAGATATCTTTCACCTGGTTTAAGTTTCTAATTGATCTACTGCAAAATAGTAGAACCTGAAGGTAATTGTGTATGTCCAGTGTGGAGCGTACACTCTCAGGAGTGACACATTCATCTTCGTCAACACCAGAGAGTTTAGGTGCAGATTGGCAGAGCTGAGATTTAGGAGCCCTGAATATGAACAGGGATACTTTTTAATGAGTGTAATTGACTAAAACTAAACACTGATTGAGCCACTTGTTCAGCTTGAACCATTGGTTTTTCAGAGCTCTTTGCAGCCAAATCCATTAGTGAGCCTAGCTAAAAGCAAATTACTGCAGATGCTGGAATCTGAAACAAAAACAGAAAATGCTGGACAATCTCAGCAGGTCTGACAGCATCTGTGGAGAGAGAAGGGAGCAAACAGAGTCTGGATGACTCTAGTTGATCATTCATCACTAAATTATTGATTCTGCCACAGGGGACTGTGGTTTCAACTCTCACATCATTACGTTTATAACCTCAAAGCCACTGTGACTCCAAAGATCCCGTTTACTTCCCTCAAAGGCAGCTAGTTGATAATAGTTACACTGTGTACCTTGTGTTGGCCTATTCTGTATTTTCTTTTCATGTGCTTAATGATCTGCTCACAGAAAAATATTTTTCACTGTACCTCGGTACACGTGACAATAAACAAAATCCAAATATGCAACCCAACATGCTCTGTGTCCTAATATCATTACTGTGTTAAATTAAGGCCGATTGTATAATTTCTTAATCAAATTTATGATTATGAATCTATGAAATAGTTTCTCTCTCAGTATTGCATTCATCCTAAAATATTTAAATAATCAATTGTGGGCGATTTTCCATTTGTTCAATTCGTATGGCTCTCTATTTTCAGTTTTTAAAAAACATAGTGATGTTGCATGCAGTATGACTTTCTAATGATTTTGAACCATGATTTTCAGTGACAGGTCATCTAACAGCAACCACAAGCCAATAAGACTTGCCTTTGCAAATTTAAAATTAAAAAATGTTTTGTATAGCAAGTTGCTGAAACTGCAAGCTGATAGTAAAGCAAGAAGAAAAAAGGTACCTGGGACCCGAGTGATGGCAATCCATCTGTATCCTCTTAATGAGATTGAAAGATTGTGAAATTAACCATACAAGGACTGAGTGGGTGAATTCCATGTCAGATCAGTTCCAGAAAGAAATAAAAACGAGGAAAGGAAAAAAAGTTTTGAAATCTCCAAATATCTGAGACATCGCATCAGTAACAGTTATTTTTCAGTGCCAGAGAGGGTGCTTGGCAGCATTTAACACTCATCGCGGTGTTAAACGAGTACTTAGACTAAAATGGACAACATTTTTTCTTGGTGAATTTACGTCAGCTGTGGAAATATAGCAACTTCACACCATTCAATGAATACCAATAGTGAACCTCACAAAGATACTGCTTTTGCAAAGCTAACAACATAGCGCACAACTCCAGTAGCAACCTTTGGATCCAAGTGTTTAACTGCATATCTGTCCCTTGCCTGAAGTTGTCTTCGTACTTAGTGTCAGAGCAATGCATTGCAGCCCCAAAATAATTACAGACATCTTGAACTTTTTAAGGGAGTCTAGTGTTTTTAAAAGAAATACAAGCAAAGACACTGAGCCAATGATGGCTGAGAATGTAAAGTTACCCTTTTCTGGGAAGTTCCTGTGTGGGTTATACTTAGCCCAGAGAGAGACCATGGAATGTCACACCTGAAGGGTGCCAAGGAACTTCAGACAGAGAAAGGGAGGTAGGAAAAATGCAAAAGGCTGAACCTTAATCTCCTGTAATTGTGGAAACAATGGAGGCTGATTTTCACTTCTCATCAGACATCCAAAACCCATCTCCTGGCAATTTATATCACAGAATGTGGAAATAACCGGAGTTCAAAGAAAACTGACTCTGCGGCGAAAGACTGGTTGTTTGTTCTCTTTCAAGAATATACAGAGAACTGGGATTAAAAAACTAACTGCAGATGTGATGTGTGTGTACTGGTGCTAGGATGGCAGTGTGTATGACACAGGAACAAGAGATACGGTAGTCAGTCACCCCTGCAAAAAGCTTGCAGGAAAAAATCTCTCCCTTTCTCTGGCTGGAAGCTCAGCAAAAGCAATAAGCTAAAGTAAATTGGGAAATCTGAGAGCTTTCTCAGCCACCTTGCAGAATTTAGTGCTTCCAAACTAACTGCTAACCTACATTGTCAACTCCATTGGAATCATACGATACAGGTGCAGAATTAGACCATTCGGCCCATCGAGTCTACTCCGCTATTCTATCATGGTTGATATGTTCCTTATCTTCAATGCTACAGACCAAGAGCTGGGTGGTGAAATCAGCCGGAGCATCTCCGCCCTAGAACACATAAACTTGGAGCAGGAGTAGGCAATTTAGCCTCCCAAGTTCAAACACATTCAATGTGATCATGGCGGATCCCAGTATGGCCTCAACTCTAATGTCCTGCCTGTTCTCCATAACCCTTCAACCCATTCCAAATTAAAAGTCTGTCTAACTCCTCCTTAAATGTATTCACTGTCCCAGCATCCACCACACCGTGGGGTATCACCGAACTTAACGGCTACAACCTACCACCATCTATGCTCATGGATAAACCAAAGACTGATACATATTTTTTAAATTATCTGGACATTTAAGCTCTAATTTCTGACCAGTTTGCACGTTTTTGTTGCATTTAAAAAAATGTGTCGCTGGTTTTCAATTATTTCATAGCTCCAGGGTCCCAGGTTCGATTCCGGCTTGGGTCACTGTCTGTGTGGAGCCTGCACATCCTCCCCGTGTGTGCGTGGGTTTCCTCCGGGTGCTCCGGTTTCCTCCCACAGTCCAAAGATGTGCAGGTTAGGTGGATTGGGCATGATAAATTGCCCTTAGTGTCCAAAATTGCCCTTAGTGTTGGGTGGGGTTACTGGGTTATGGGGATAGGGTGGAGGTGTCGACCATGGGTGGGGTGCTCTTTCCAAGAGCCGGTGCAGACTCGATAGGCCAAATGGCCTCCTTCTGCACTGTAAATTCTATGAAAACTATGATAATCGTTTTACACTTTAGAGTCATAAGAGTTTTACAGCACGGAACGAGGCCCTTTGGCCTATCGCGTCCGTGCCGACCATTAAGCACCTGGGGCAGGACTGGCAGCTCAATGTTCCGGGGTACAGATGCTATAGAAAGGATAGACCAGGAGGTAAGAGAGGAGGGGGAGTGGCGTTTTTGATTAGGGAGAACATCATGGCAGTACTTAGAGGGGATATATCCGAGGGTTCGCCCACTGAGTCTATATGGGTGGAACTGAAAAATAAGAAGGGAGAGATCACCTTGGTAGGACTGTACTACAGGCCCCCAAATAGTCAGCGGGAAATTGAGGAGCAAATATGTAAGGAGATTACAGATAGCTGCAAGAATAATAGGGTGGTAGTAGTAGGGGACTTTAACTTTCCCAACATTGATGGGACAGCCATAGCATTAGGGGCTTGGATGGAGGGAAATTTGTTGAGTGTATTCAGGAGGAATTTCTCATTCAGTATGTGGATGGACCGACTAGAGAGGGGGCAAAACTTGACCTCGTCTTGGGAAATAAGAAAGGGCAAGTGACAGAAGTGCTAGTGAGGGATCACTTTGGGACAAGTGACCATAACTCCATTAGTTTTAAGATAGCTATGGAGAATGATAGGTCTGGCCCAAGAGTTAAAATTCTTAATTGGGGCAAGGCCAATTTTGATGGTATCAGACAGGAACTTGCAGAGGTAGATTGGGGGAGACTGTTGGCAGGCAAAGGGACGGCTGGTAAATGGGAGGCTTTTAAAAATGTGTTAACCAGGGTGCAGGGTAAGCACATTCCCTTTAGAGTGAAGGGCAAGGCTGGTAGAAGTAGGGAACCCTGGATGACTCGAGATATTGAGATTCTGGTCAAAAAGAAGAAGGAGGCATATGACGTACATAAGCAACTGGGATCAAGTGGATCCCTTGAAGAGTATAGAGATTGTCGAAATAGAGTTAAGAGGGAAATCAGGAGGGCAAAAAGGGGACATGAAATTGCTTTGGCAAATAATGCAAGGGAGAATCCAAAGAGATTCTACAGCTACATAAAGGGGAAAAGAGTAACTAGGGACAGAGTAGGGCCTCTTAAGGATCAACAAGGACATCTATGTGCAGAGCCACAAGAGTTGGGTGAGATCCTGAATGAATATTTCTCATCGGTATTCACGGTGGAGAAAGGCATGGATGTTAGGAAACTAAGGGAAATAAATAGTGATGTCTTGAGAAGTGTGCATATTACAGAGGAGGAGGTGCTGGAAGTCTTAAAGCGCATCAAGGTAGATAAATCCCCGGGACCTGATGAAATGTATCCCAGGATGTTGTGGGAGGCTAGGGAGGAAATTGCGGGTCCCCTAACAGAGATATTTGAATCATCGGCAGCCACAGGTGAGGTGCCTGAAGATTGGAGAGTGGCAAATGTTGTGCCCTTGTTTAAGAAGGGCAGCAGGGAAAAGCCTGGGAACTACAGACCGGTGAGCCTAACGCCTGTAGTAGGTAAGTTGCTAGAAGGTATTCTGAGAGACAGGATCTACAAGCATTTAGAGAGGCAAGGACTGATTCGGGGCAGTCAGCATGGCTTTGTGCGTGGAAAATTATGTCTCACAAATTTGATTGAGTTTTTTGAGGGGGTGACCAAGAAGGTAGATGAGGGCAGTGCAGTAGACGTTGTCTACATGGACTTTAGCAAAGCCTTTGACAAGGTACCGCATGGTAGGTTGTTGCAGAAGGTTAAAGCTCACAGGATCCAGGGTGAGGTTGCCAATTGGATTCAAAATTGGCTGGACGACAGAAGGCAGAGGGTGGTTGTAGAGGGTTGTTTTTCAAACTGGAGGCCTGTGACCAGTGGTGTGCCTCAGGGATCGGTGCTGGGTCCACTGTTATTTGTGATTTATATTAATGATTTGGATGAGAATTTAGGAGGCATGGTTAGTAAGTTTGCAGATGACACCAAGATTGGTGGCACAGTGGATAGTGAAGAAGGTTATCTAGGATTGCAACGGGATCTTGATCAATTAGGCCAGTGGGCCGACGAATGGCAGATGGAGTTTAATTTAAATAAATGTGAGGTGATGCATTTTGGCAGATCGAATCAGGCCAGGACCTACTCAGTTAATGGTATGGCGTTGGGGAGAGTTATAGAACAAAGAGATCTAGGAGTACAGGTTCATAGCTCCTTGAAGGTGGAGTCGCAGGTGGACAGGGTGGTGAAGAAGGCATTCGGCATGCTTGGTTTCATTGGTCAGAACATTGAATATAGGAGTTGGGACGTCTTGTTGAAGTTGTACAAGACATTGGTACGGCCACACTTGGAATACTGTGTGCAGTTCTGGTCACCCTATTATAGAAAGGATATTATTAAACTAGAAAGAGTGCAGAAAAGATTTACTAGGATGTTGCCGGGACTTGATGGTTTGAGTTATAAGGAGAGGCTGGATAGACTGGGACTTTTTTCCCTGGAGCGTAGGAGGCTTAGGGGTGATCTTATAGAGGTCTATAAAATAATGAGGGGCATAGATAAGGTAGATAGTCAACATCTTTTCCCAAAGGTAGGGGAGTCTAAAACTAGAGGGCATAGGTTTAAGGTGAGAGGGGATAGATTCAGAAGGGCCCAGAGGGGCAATTTCTTCATTCAGAGGGTAGTGAGTGTCTGGAATGGGCTGCCAGAGGTGGTAGTAGAGGCGGGTACAATTGTGTCTTTTAAAAAGCATTTAAATAGTTACATGAGTAAGATGGGTATAGAGGGTTATGGGCCAAGTGCGGGCAACTGGGACTAGCTTAATGGTAAAAACTGGGCGGCATGGACTGGTTGGGCCGAAGGGCCTGTTTCCATGCTGTAAACTTCTATGATTCTATGAAGCACCTATTATAATCCCATTTTCTAGCACTTGGTCTGTAGCCTTGTATGCAATGACATTTTAAGTGTTCATCTAAATACTTCTTAAAAGTTGTGAGGGTTCCCACCTCTACCTCCCTTTTAGGCAGAGAGTTCCAGATTCCAACCACCCTCTGGGTGAAAAAGCTTATCCTAAAATTTCCTCTAAGCCTCCTGCCCATTACCTTAAATTTATGCCACCTGGGCAGCATGGTGGCACAGTGGTTAGCACTGTTGCTTCACAGCGTATGGGTCCAAGGTTCGATTCCCGGCTTGGGTCACTGTCTGTGCGGAGTCTGCATGTTCTCAGCGTCTGCTGGGTTTCCCACCGAGTGCTCGGGTTTCCTCCCACAAGTCCAGAAAGGCGTGCTGTTAGGTCATTTGGACACTCTGAATTCTCACTCAGTGTACCTGAACAGGAGTGTGGCAAGTAGGGGATTTTCAAAGTAACTTCACTGCAGTATGTAAGCCTACTTGTGACACTGATAAAGATTATGATTAATACTGACCCCTCCACTAATGGGAAAAGTACCTTTCCATCCACCCTATATCCCTCATAGTTTTATACACCTCAATTAGGTCCCCCCTCAGCCTTCTTACTCCAGAGAAAACAACCCCAGCTCATCCAGTCTCTCTTGATAACTGAAATGATCCAGCCCAGACAACATCCTGGTGAATCTCCTCCGCACCCTCTCCAGTGCAATTATTTCCTTTCCTATAGTACGGTGACCAGAACTGTACAGTTTTATATACAGCTCCAGCATAACTTCCCTGCTCTTATATTCAATGCCTCGGTTAATAAAGGCAAGAATTCCATTGGCCTGCTTACCCACCTTATCTATCTGTCCTGCTGTCGTCAGATATCTGTGAACTTGCACACCAAGGTTCCTTTGATCCACTGTACTTCCCAGGATCTGACCATTCATTGTATATTCCTTTCCTCGTTAGTCCTCCCAAAATGCATTTTTCTGGTTAAATTCCATTTGCCACTCTCCTACCATCTAACCCGCCCGTCTATATTGTCCTGTAATCTAAGGCTTTGCTCCCCACTATTTACCACACCAATTTTTGTGGCATCTGCGAACTTACTTATCATATCTCCTACATTCACATTCAGATCATTCATGTATAGATACAGAAGAGCCTGCTCTGCCATTTATCACAATCATGGCTGATCATCCAACTCAATAGCCTAATCCTGCTTTCTCCCAATAATCTTTGATCCCATTGCACACTACAAACAAGGGTTCCAGCACTGATCCCGGAGGAACACCACTGGACCCAGGCTTCCAGTCAGAAAAATAACCTTCAATCATCACCATCTGCTTCCTACCACAAAGCCAGTTTTGGATTCAGTTTGCCAAATTGCCCAGGTCCCCATTGGCCCTTACCTTCATCAGCCTCCCATGTGGGACCTTGTCAAAAACCTAAAGTCCATGCGGACTACATCAACTGGATTACCCTCATCTACAAGCCTAGACACCTCTTCAAAAATTCTATCAAATTTGCGTGACATGATCTCTCTTTGACAAAACCATGCTGATTATCCTTGATTAATCCTTGCCTCTCCAAGTGGAGATTAATTCTGTCCCTCAGAACTTTTCCCAGTAGTCTCCCTACCACTGAAGTTAGACTTCAGTCTGTAATTTTGTGGTTCATTCCTCCTTGCCTTGTTGAATAATGGCACCGCATTAGCTGTCCACCTCTGTGGCCAGAGGAAATTTGAAAATTTGTGTCAAGCGGCTGCAAGCTCCTCCCTTGCCTCCCACTGCAACCTGGGATACATCTCATCTGGCCCCTGGAATTAATCCACTTTTAAGCCCGATCTATTTTTAAGCCCGATAAAACTGTTACTAAAGTCATTCAAGTAAATCACTATCAAGGATTTCTACACCTCCATCATCCTTCTCCGTAGTGAACACAGATGCAAAGTACTCATTTAAAACCTCACTTGTATCTTCCGATTCCACACACAAATTGCCACTTTGGTCCCTAATAAGTCCTACTCTTACTCTGGTCAACTTCCTGTCCTTAATATACTTAGAAAACATCTTTGGATTTTCCTTTATTTTTCCTGCCAATGCTTTTTCATGTCTCCTATCGCTCTCCTGATTTCTTTCTTAAGTAACCCCCTGCACTTTCTGCATTCTTCTAGGGCTTCCGCTGTTTGAGCCCTCGGTATCTGCCAAAAGCCTCCCTTTTCCCTTATTCAACCTTGGATATCCCTTGACATCAGGATTCTCTGGACTTATTGCCCCCACTCTTCACTATCATGGGAACGTGTTGGCCCTGTACACTCTCTATTTCCTTTTTGAATTAATTCCTAATGCTCTGATGTTGATTTTCCTACAAGTAGCTTCTCCCAGTTAACTTTGGACAGATCATGTCTTATTTTATTAAAATTGGTCCTCCCCCAATTAATAACCTCAATTTCCTATCTTTGTCCCTTTCCATAACTATCTTAAATTCTACACAGTTATTGTCACTGTTTCCAAAATGCTCCCCCACTGAAACTCCCCACTTGCCTGCCTTAATTTCCTAAAACTAGATCCAGCACCTCCCTTGTAGGATTTCCTACGTATTGACCTAAAACATTCTCCTGGATGCATTTTAAGAATTCCGCCCCCTCCAAACCTTTCAGTTTGATTGGGGAAGTTGAAACCCCCTATTATTGCCCGATTTTTCTTACAATTCTCAGATTTGCATACATATCTGCCCTTCTATCTCTCCTTGACTGTTTAGGGGACCTAGAGTACACTCCGAACAATGTTATCGCCCCCTTTTTGTTACTAAGCAGGTTCCTCAAATGAAAACATATGGGTAGAACTAAGTTATCATCCCGGAGTACTGCCTTGCTGTTCTTCCTAATCAATAATGCAACTCATCCTTCTCTTTTACTTCATCCCCCTCTCTACTGTTGTCATTTGTCCCCATGCGCTGATCACCTGAGTTCATCAGTCTTTTTTTTTATTATTATAAATTTAGAGTACGCAATTCATATTTGTTTTTCCAGTTAAGGGGCAATTTAGCCAGTCCAATCCACCTAGCCTGCACATCTTTGGTTTGTGGGGGCGAAACCCACGCAAACACGGGGAGAATGTGCAAAATCCACACGAACAGTGACCCAGAGCCAGGATCGAACCAGGGACCTCGGCGCCATGAGGCAACAGGGCTAACCCACTGCGCCACCTTGCAGCCCCGAGTTCATCAGTCTTACCCATCAGGCTCCTTGCTATGACATACATGCAGTTTAGCCTACTAATCCTGCCATATGCCTTATCTTACCCGTCTGCTCTGCCCACTGGACTTGCCTGATTTATCCTCTATATTTGACTCCATCTTCTCACCCAGTCTACTATTACTTTGGATCCATCGCCCTTCCAAATTAGTTTAAACCCTGCCCAGTAGCATGAACAAACCTCCTTGCAATGATAATTGCCCCTCCAATTCAGGTGCAGAATGCCCTGTAGCTACTCCGTGACATCTTTGACCATGGCATTAGGGAGGCAACATACTTCATTTAACTCATACTTTCAACTCAAGTAAGCCTGGTTAAATTGGCTCCATCTAAAAAGTAAATACATTGGGACTGGAAAAAGGTATCCGGAGGTGGGAGGGTTGAATAAAGACGTTGCCATCTGGGAACATCCCAAAATTGAAGTCCCGTTCGGGAAATGAACCAATTAGGGGACCTCGCCCAGGACTGGTGGTAACAACACAAAGAGCAGCAAGCACTGTCAGCTTCACTATTATTTTGAAAGGAAGATATGGTCCATCTATTTAGATACAATAGTAAATGGACTACATTTTAAATGCAGTTTGTAATCTAATAAAACTAAAAATGAACAAAACAATTCAGGAGGGGAAAGCATAATCAAATTGAACTGTTAGATTTTTGAAGGAATGTAGAATAAGCATGAAATATTAAATCAAAGTTTCATGTGGCCGTCCCACAAAATCATTCCTGTGTAGAGACCAGTCTTTAATTTTATAAAAACAATTGAATGAAAGGAAAATCTGTCATGATATAATCATTTGCATATCCTGTGTGATAAGCACAGTAATCTGACAAAGACTGCAGTTTCACATAATACATTTAAAAAAGTGAATCAAAGTAATATTTAATAAACTTTCAGCATTAGAGGTGGTGTTTTCAGCTTACCTACATTCATTCTTGCATAAATAAACCAATTTATCACCTTGTGATAAAATTTCCACTTCCATTCTTAATATAAGACTTGTCATTAGCTAAATTCAAATTGCAAACATTTAAAATACTTAAATACTATATTCACTACTTCAAAATACATATTTCAAAAAATGAAATAATTACTCATCACATAGAAAGACACTAAGCCCCTGAAGCACAGTAATAATCACTTCTTCTGTTACTTGCCACAAAGCAGCTCCTGCAAACATTTGGAAATTATTTAGCACAAAGGAGCTGCGTGCTTTGTTCAATTTAAAGGGTTCAATGTATATTGCTTTAACATGACATTGTAACTGCATAATAGTCACCTGGGCAAGCACAACATGAACATACATCTGTGCAAAAACACAGGAGATGGTTAGTGTCCAGGTTGGTAATCATAATTGCAAAAGATTAGAGGCAGTGGAAAGCATTTAAGTGGACAATTAAAATATTGCTCCATTCTGTGACATTAGGTTTTGTAGACTGTTGTGCAAATTTAGCCAACAAGTAGCTTGGTCATACATAACAAGAAGTTTGCAGATTCAAATCTCTTCCCAGATTGAGCTGGCTGATCTTAACAGTGATTTTACACTTTACTTCAGCACCCATTGGTTATCAAGGGAAAATTGATTAGGATTTCCATCCTTTGTTATCCAATATCCTCGGCTCTATGGTTATGGATATCATGTAGTGACAGGATCAATTTGGTTTTGGTCAAATAATCTGCAAACATTCACCATTATGGCTCATGCTGAAATACATATGAGTGATTGGAGAAAATCTTTGTCAAGAACATTATACTCTTGCAAGCAAGGAGTCCTTAATTTCAGCGAGGAGAGTAGAACACCAGAAATTAAAAAAAAAAGATAATATGCTTCTTTGAAAATGTATGTGGGGAGAATGTAAGGAGGAGGAAATGCTGATGGTTTTAATGCTGCTACTGTCTGCACGCTAATCAATTGTGAGGGCATTACAATTACACCCATTACAATATCATTCAACATTCATATTTGCATGTTCTAGCAAAGATTACTTCATAGTGGGCAGCACAGTGACTAGCATTGCTGCCTCACGGCGCCGAGGTCCCAGGTTCGATCCCTGCTCTGGGTCATTCTCCTTGTGGAGTTTGCATTCTCCCTGTGTTTGCGTGGGTTTCACCCCCACAACCCAAAGATGTGCAGACTAGGTGGATTGGCCAGCTAAATTGCCACTTAATTGGAAAAAATGAATTGGGTATTATAAATTTAAAAAAAAAATACTTCATAGTATTTGAGAACGGATACTCCAATTTGATTTCCTTCCCTCTTTTAGAATCCCCATTACTACTCATTTAACTCAACAGAGGCAAGGAACTGAATATAGACTCTTCTTGTTTGTATACCAAAACATTTCTGCACAGTGCCAATGTGCCATCAAAATTATGCAACTATTTTCAAAGCAAACAGATAAGTTGATCTGGTTAAGATATGCACAAGTGATGTGGCATGGAGTCACAAGTTGATAAAGATCATAACCAGTAATTTCCATAGGAGTTTGCCCAGGCTCACACTTTGACTGTTGTGGAAATTTCAGAACAAATGTGTATATGGCTATTTCTTCATGGTTTCTTCATCGAAGATCAAAGATTTCCCTACCGAAATTCTACCCCCACAAGTTGGTTCTTAACTTCTATGGAATTCGCAAATCTTAGCCAGGTAGTGACAAACATTATAACTGGCCTTAGCACAAGTTGGGAACAGCTGACAAATACACAATCCCCTCCTCAGTCTTTCCACAGTGGCCTCTGTTGCACACAGTGCACACAATGATGAATGGCTTGAGCTTTGCTGAGAGAGTCTCCACTCTCCAACTCCATTAACATGGTTTCTGATCAAGTTAAACACATTTTGGATAACTACTTCGGCAAAGTATGGCTGTTAAGATAGGAAATCTGTTCCAAGGGTTACTCGAGGGGCAAGAAATAACTTGGTGGCGGAGAAGGGTTACATCAAGTGGTCTCTAGTATTTACAAAAGTAGAATAAAATGTGAAAATATTCTTCAAGGAAGGTGTACCACAGGAATGGCTTCTACAAAATAAAATTTCAAATAATTGTTACTCAAGAATCCCTCAAGAGTTGTGCATGAGAATTTTGTGGACTTTCCTTTCATAGAATAAAATCCCTACAGTGCAGGAGGCGGCCACTTGGCCCATCGAGTCAGCACCGACGAAAGTCCACCCCACCTAGGCCCAATCCTCTGCCCTGTTGCTGCAACCCCACCCTAAAGGGTAATTTAGCAGCACCAATCAACCTTACCTGCACACCTTTGGGAGAAAACCGGAGCACCCAGAGGGAATCAATGCAGATACTAATTGAGACTGGTGGATTAGAACTAGAGTAAGAGGAAAGCAAATAGATAGAGGCTGGAATTCTCCAGCCATCGGGATTCTCTTTTCCCGCCGGAGGCGCATCCCTGTTCGCGGGTTCCCCTTCAATGGAAAGTCCCACTGACAAGGTGGGAGTAGAGGAATCCGCCACCAGCGAACAGTGTACCATGGCTTGGGAACCAGAGAATCCAGCCCTTGAACTTGCTCTGGCACACCAAATTATGTTTTTTGAGGGGAAAGGCCATGTTCAGTCTGATGCTTTAACAATTTGCTTTACTTGAACTCTACCTTACAACCCAAGGACATTTGCAAATAACACAAAAAAAAAGCCACATCTTTGGAATTTTCCTAATTTCCACCAGTATAAGAATGTGGTTTACGACCTAATCTTTGGTTGAAAAGCACTGTATGTCCCTGTAGAAGATTGCGGAGATGAAGGCCCAATATACATGGAACAGGTGGTGTGCAGGGGAATGGGGAAGGTGCCTGCAAGTGCCCATATTTTGAATACAAGTGGATTAGCTAAATTATCTTTTATTTTTATAAATTTAGAGTGCCCAATTCATTTTTACCAATTAGGGGGCAATTTAGCATGGACAATTGACCAGCACTGCACATTTTTGGGTTGTGGGGGCGAAACCCACGCAGACACGGGCAGAATGTGCAAACTCCACACGGACAGTGACCCAGAGCCGGGATCGAACCTGGGACCTCAGCGCCGTGAGGCAGCAATGCTAACCACCGTGCCACCCCTAACTAGATTATCTTAATAACTTTTTAAATCTCAACTTTACAAATTTCAACAGAAAAGAGCTTTACATTTACTGTTTGGAGTGCTTGAGAAGATCTTAGTGTTTTTCTTTTGTCAATTTTGTGCTGATCATTTATATTGGTGAATAGGGGCGGCACGTGGCACAATGGTTAGCACGGCTGCTTACGGCACTGATGACCGGGGTTCAAATCCCGGCCCTGGGTCACTGTCAGTGTGGAGTTTGCACATTCTCCCCGTAGCTGCGTGGGTTTCACCCCCACAACCCAAAGGTGTGCAGGTTAGGTGGATTGGCCATGCTAAATTGCCCCTTAATTGGAAAAAACAAATTGGGTATTCTAAATTCATTTTAAAAAAACATTGGTGAATAGACCATGTTCTGTCTTGAGCATTGTAGGCGCGTTAAGCGCGGTCAGATCTTGCAGTTATATTAGCTGCAAACTTAAGTTTATTTTATTCTGCTCCAACATAGTGCCACAGTTGCAATCTTTGAAATGTATCCATGGATGCATCAGTAAAATATTTTTCCCATTTACAATACCAGCCAAATATTTATGCTTCTTAATAAAGACTGCTAATTGGGGCAAAATTCAGGGAGTTATATCTGTAGGCCACTAGGAACTGGGCTGTGACAACCAATTGTGCCAGTGGGTTCCACCAGGACCACTCAGCTCCTGACCCGACAAAAGCACTGAACGCATGAAGTGTGGCATCAAGGAGCCTTGCCAAAACTGAAGTCAATGGGAATTGGGGGTAAGCTTTCCATTGATTGGAATCATACCTAGCACAAAGGAAGATGGTTGTGGTTTTTTGAGGTCAATCATTCCAGACCCAGGATATCATTGCAAGAGTTCTTCAGGGTAGCGCCCTAGATAGGAGCAGCACGGTGGCTCAGTGGTTAGCACTGCTGCCTTATGGCGCCAAGGATCTGGGTTCTATCCTGGCCGACTGTCCGTGTGGAGTTTGCACATTCTCCACGTGCGCGCATGGATCTCACACCTTACAACCCAAAAAGATGTGCAAGTTTGGTGAACTGGCCTGAATTGGAAATCATAAGCGGGATGTTCATTGATGACTGCACAATGTTCAGCGCCATTTGCGACTCCTCAGATACTGAAGCAGCAAGACTTGGACAATGATCAGGTGTGGGCTAACTGGCAAGTAATATTTGCACCACACAAGTGTCATGTTATGACCATCTGCAACACGAGAATGTAACCAATGGCATTACCATTGCTGAAACTCTCATTACCAACATCCTGGGGGGAGAGTTACCATTGTCCAGAAATTGAACTGGACTAGCCATATAAATACTGTGGCAACAAGAGCAGGTCAGAGGCTGGGAATTCTGCAGAGAGTAACTCATCTCTTGACTCCCCAAAGTCTGTCTTTTATCTACAAAGCACACGTCAGGAGTGTGATGGAAAACTCTCTTTTCCTGGATGAGTGCAGCTCCAACAACACTCAAGAAGCTTTCCAATATCCAGAACAAAGCAACTGTTTGATTTGCTCCCCATTCACACCTTAAAATATTCACTCCCTCCACCAACGTACAAGTGTATACCATCTACAAGTTGCACTGTAGCAACTCACCCAGGCTTTTTGAGATATAAAAGAATAAGGACAGCAGATGCATGGCAACGCCACCACTTGCAAATTCACCTCCTAGTCGTTCACTAATCTGGGACTTGGACATATATTGCCGTTCCTTCACTGTCGCTGGGTCAAAGTCCTGGAACTCCTGACAGCATTGTTGGTGTTGAGGTGGTTCAAGAAGGTAGCTCATCACCAGCTTCTCAAGGACAGGCACCCCATGAAGGAATATTCAAAAACAAACTGAACTTCCTTGGACGGTCTATTAGCGTCAGATTGCTACTCTGTGCCCAATTACTTACAGGATTTTTTTCCTAGTTGGTCTCACCTGCCTTTGATTCGTGCAGGACAAGGTCCAGGCAATGCAACTTGTCCTCAAGGCCCAGCAAATTACAGGAGAGTTGGAGTGAAGAGGCCACATACCTTTTGTATTGGCACTAGCTGCCATAAACCAGGTTAAGTTTAAAAGTCCAGTAAAATTGGCAGGCTAGGGAGAAGATAAGTGGATAAGGTTTGGGAGGTTGGGAGATAGGAGATTGGGGGAGGGGAATCCAAAGTCGGGAGAGAATGGAGACTGGGAGAAGCGATTGCCGGTTGATTCAGGTCCGGCCTAGGGTGGAGTACTGTGCAAGTGGAGGGAATCCCATGCAGGGGGGGGGGGGGAAGAGAGAGAGAGAGAACTGTGCAGGTGGAGAGAATCTCATGGGGCGGGGGAAATAGAGAGAGACAGAGAGAAAGAGGAGGAGAGAAAGAGAACGACTCCCAGAGAGTGTCAGGAATGTGGGATTAATCCCTTGGGGGCTTTGTCTGCATCTGTACAATATTTTCCCAGAGGTTACAAGAGATTTTAATTCTTCTAACCTTTTTGAACTCGGGTCAGTACCATCCAAAGTTGGTGATTTAAATCACATTTTTGAGATAGTTCTCAGCTCAGAGCAATTGTCCAGAGGCAGTTTTCACTTCTGAGTGTTTATCATGCAAATCCTTACCTGTAAAGTTCTAAGAGGGATTCCCCAGTGTACCTTTGGGGTATTCGTATCCACCTCCCCCCCCCCTCCCCCAACAATCCGATGTTGTGGAGCTTGAAGGTTATGGCCCATTAGTCTCCACAGACTGCTGAGGAAACTAGTTTCTTTAATGAATTTATGGGATATGGGCATCTCTGGCTAGGCTGGCACATATTGTCCATCCCTAATTTCCCTCGAGAAGGTTGTGGATGAGCTCCCTTCTTGAACTGCTGCAGTACCTGTGATGTACATATACCCAATGTGCTGTTGGGGAGGGAGTTCCAGGATTTTCACCCAGTGAATGAACGGTGCTACTTTCCAAGTCAGGGTGGCGAGAGACTTGGTGGGGAACTTTTCCCGTGTCCCATGCCCTTCTCCTTTGTGATGGTAGTGGTTGTAGGTTTGGACCCATGGTGAGCTCCTGCAGTGCATCTTGTAGATGGTACACACTGCTGCCACTGTTTGCCAATGGTGGAGGGAGTGAATGTTTGTGGAAGGGGTTCCAATTAAGTGGGCTGCTTTGACCCAGATGGTGTCAAGCTTCTCAAATGTTCTTAGAGCTGCACTCATTTAGGCAAGTGGAAAGTGCTCTCTCACAACCTGATCTGTGCCTTGTAGATAGTAGACAGGAGTCAGGAGGCGAGTTACTTGCCGCAGGATTCAGTCGCTATTCTACTCTTGTAGCCACAGTATTTATATGGCTAGTCCAGATCAGTCTCTGGTAAATGGTAACCCCTAGAATAGTTGATCGTGGGGGATTCAGCAATGGCAATGCCATTGAATGTTAAGATTCTCCCTTGTTGGAGATGGTCATTGCCTGGCACTTGTGTGACATGAATGTTATTTGCCACTCGTCAGTCCAAGCCTGGATATTGTCCAGATCTTGCTGCATTTGGACATGGATTGCTTCAGTATCTGAGTCGTAATGAATAGTGCTGAACATGGTGCAATAAATCAGCGAACATCCCCACTTCTCACCTGATGGAAGGAAAGTTACTGATGAAGCAACTGAACATAGCTGGGCCCAGGACACTGCTGAGGAACTCCTGAAGTGATATCCTGGAACTGAGATGATTGACCTCCAACCACCACAACCATCTTCCTTTGTGGCAGGTATGACTCCAACCAGTGGGAAGTTTTCTGCCTGATTGCCATTGACTCCAGTTTCATTAGGGCTCCTTGATGCCACACCTGATCAAATGCTTTCGAGATGTCAAGTGTAGTCAGTCTCACCTCATGTATGGAATTCAGTTATTTTGTTCATGTTTGAACCAAGGCTGTAATGATGTCAGGAGCTGAGTGACCCTGGCGGAACCCAAACTGAATGTCAGTGAACAGGATATTGCTAAGCAAGCGCCACTTGATAGTGCAGTTGATGACGCCTTCCATCACTTTACTGATAATCAAAAAGAGACTGATAGGGCGGCAATTGGCCAGGTTGGATGTGTCCTGCTTTTTGTGCACAGAACATATCGGAGTAACTTTTCAGATTGCAATATCTGTATTGGAACAACTTGGCTTGTGGCTCGACAAATTCTGGAAAAGTCTTCAGTTCATTGCCAAAATATTGTCAGAGCCCATAGCCTTTGCAGTATCCAGTGTCTTCAGCTGTTTCTTGAGATTATATAGAGTGAATTGAATTAACTGAAGACTGGCACCGTGATGCTGGGGACCTCCAGAGGAGGCCGAGATGGATTAGCCACGCGGCTCTTCTGGCTGAAGATTGTTGCGAATGCTTCAGCTTTACCTTATACACTGATGTTCTGGAATCCTCCATCATTGGATGGGAATACTTGTGGAGCCTCTTCTTCCAGGACGTTTTTTAATTGTCCACCCCCATTCACTACTGGGTGTGGCAGAATTGCAGAGCTTAGATCAGATCTATTTGGTTATGGAATCGCTTAGCTCTGTCCATCTTGCTCCTTATGCTGTTTGGCACACAAGTAGCTTAATTGGGTTGACCCATCATTTTTAGGAATTTCTGGATGCTCCTGACATGTCCCTAACTTGGTGGTAACGATCAAGTGGGTGATATGCTGGGCCATGAGGCTACAAATGTGTCTCATGGTAGGTCTGTTCAAAATCATTTAGCATGATGGTTGTGCCGCACAACATGATGGAGAGTTTCCCCAATCAGATGCTAGGACGTAGTCTCCACAAGGACTGTGCGACAGTCACTCCTACCAATACTGTCATGGGCAAATGCATCTGTGGCAGGCAGGTTGATGAGGATGAGGTTAAGTATGATTTTCCCCCTTGTTAGTTCCGTGACCACTGGCAATAGATTTATTAAAATAAAAAGAGTACGCAATTCATTTTTTTAAAATTAAGGGGCAATTTAGCATGGCCAATTCACATATCCAGCACATCTTTAGGTTGTGGGGGCGAAACCCACGCAAACACGGGGAGAATGTGCAAACTCCACACGGCAGTAACCCAGAGCCGGGATCGAACCTGGGACCTCGGTGCCGTGAGGCTGCAGCACTAACCACTGCACCACCGTGCTGCCCACAAACGGCAATAGAGCCCATTCTGTCAGCTATGCTCTTTAGGACTCGGCCAGCTTGGCTATTGTGCTATTGAGCCACTCTTTGTCTTGGACATTGAGGTTCCCTCATCCAGAGTACATACAGCAACCGTGCCACCCTGAGTGCTTCCTCCAAGTGGTGTTCAACATGTGAGCTGAGGGACAAGAGCATGTGCTAATCAGTTGGACTCCCAGGCCAACTCATCCCCGAAGGTATAACACTGTGCCGTCAGTGGGACCGGACGTACCCAGAAATGGTGATGACTGTAAGGCAGTTACTTGACTACTCTGTGAAACAGTTCTCCCAATTTTGGCACAAACACACAGATTTTAGCAAGGGGGAATCTTGGGATCGACAGAGCTGGGTTTGATATTGTTGCTTCTGGTGCTCAGGTCAACGCCAGGTGATGCACCCGGTTTCATTCCTTTTTACTGACTTTGTAAGGGTTTGATATACTGGAATGGCATGCTAGGCCATTTCAGAAAACATTTAAGAGTCAACTACATTGCTGTGGGTCTGAAGTTGCATATAGGCCAAACCAGATTTCCTTCCCTAAGTGAACATCAACAATGGTTTCATAGCCATCATTACACTTTTAATTCCAGATGTTTATTGAATTCAATTCCACGATCTGCCGTGGTGGGATTCCCCCCCCCCCTCAATTTATAGCCAGATTATTCCTGTTTTTGCTACCAAAGTGGATAACCTCACATTTATCCTGCAAATACCATGAATTTGCCCACTCACTCAACTTGACCAAATCATGCTGAAACATATCTGCATCCTCATCACAGCTCACCTTCCCACCGAGCTTCATATCATCTGCTGTTTTGGAGATATTACATTTAGTTCTGCCATCTAAATCAATAATGAATATTGTGAATAGCTGAAGCCCGAGCACTGATCGCTGCAGTACCCCACTCATCACTGCCTGCTACTTGGGAAAAAGACCCTTTATCCCTACTCTTTGTTTCCTGTCTGCCTGCTTTCTATCCATCTCAATACACGTCCCCTAATCCCATATGTTTTAATTTTACACATTAATCTCTTATGTGGAACTTTGTTGAAAGTCTAAATAAACCACATCCACTGGCTCCCCCTCACCAACTCTACTAGTTACATTCTCACAGAATTCCGGTAGATTTGTCAAGCATGATTTCTCTTTTGTAAAACCATGCTGTATTTAGTTTGAAAGCCATTTCTTTGTTCCCCTTTACAAAGTCTTTCTGACTGTAAGGGACCTACATTTGTCTTCACCAATCTTGTTTTCTGCACATGTTACAGAAGGTCATGTTCCCTGCAAGCTTACTCTCACACTCAATTTTCCCCTTCCTTATTCAATCCCTTTGACCTCCTTTGTTGAATTCTAAACTGTTCCCAATCCTCTGGTCTGCTGTTTTTTCCGGCCAATTTTATGCCTTTTCCTTGGATGTAACACTATCTCTAATTTCTCTTGCAAGCCATGGTTTGGCCATATTTCTCATTTTATTTTTGTGCCAGTCCAGTGACAATATCACTATGTCACCATCTCACCAGCAGTAGTTGAACCAATAGTTTTGACTGGTTGGTAGTTTTGCGAGAGTCACTTGGGAGGATTTAAACTAGTATGGCAGGAGGGTGGGAACCAGAGCTTTAGCGTAGAAGGTGGAATAACTGAAGGGGAAATAGAGAATAAAAATAAGAGAACAACAAGATCACCCTGTCTGCTCAAATGCAATGGTCTGAAGTGTATTTGTTTCACCGCCATTAGTATAGCAGGTAAGGCAGATGACCTTAGAGCACTGATTAGTACTTGGAACTATGATGTCATGGCTATCACAGAAAGGTGGTTAAAGGAAGGTCAGGATTGGCAGCTGAACGTTGGAGAATACAGATGCTTCAGGAGAGATAGAGGGGGATGTAAAAGGGTGGGAGAATAGCATTCCTAGTTCAGGAAAATATTATAGCCGTGCTGCGGAGGATACCTCGAAGGGCTCATACAATGAGGCAGTCTGGGTAGAGCTCAGGAACAGGAAGAGGGCAATCACAATGTTGGGGGTTTATTACAGGCCCCCCAACTGCCAGCGAGAGACAGAGGAGCAGAGAGGGAGAGAGATTTTGGATAGGGATGTTGTGGGAGGGAATTTTAACTTCCCCTATATTGACTGGGACTCACTTAGTGCTAGGGGCTTGGATGGGGCAGAGTTTGTAAGGTGTATCCAGGAAGGCTTCTTGATGCAATCTGCAGATAGTCCAACTAGGCAAGGGGCAGTATTGGGGATTGAGCCTGGGCAGGTGGTTGAGGTTTCAGTAGGGGAACATTTTGGCAGCAGTGACCTCATTTCCATAAGTTTTAGGGTACTTTTGGATAGGGATGAGAGTAGGGTAACCTTCGGGTTAAGGTGCGAAACTGGGGAAAGGCAAATTACGATAACATTAGACAGGAATTGAAGAATTTGGATTGGGTGCGGCTGTTGGAGGGTAAATCAACATCAGACATGTGAGAGTCGGTCAAGCGACAGATTATTAGGATTCAGGAAAGTCACGTTCCTGAGAGAACAAAGGATAAGTATGGGGGGTTTAAGAAGCTTTGGATAACCAGGAACATTGTGAACCTCGTCAAAAATAAACAAGAAAGCTTTTGTACGGTCTAGAAGGGTGGGAACAGTACTTTCTTTAAACTCCCTTGAGAAGTATAAAGAAAGTAGGAAAGTACTTAAGCGGGAAATTAGGTGGCCTAGGAGGGCTCATGAAAAGTCCTTGGCAAGTAGGATTATGGTGAATCCCAAAGCTTTTCATTTATATGTCAAGAGCAAGAGAGTGGCCAGGGAAAGGATTGGGCCACTTTAGGACAGTGGGGGGAATCAATGTGTTGAGCCAGAAGCAATGAACGAGGTATCAAATGAGTACTTTGCATCAGTGTTCACCAAAGAAAAGGGCTTTGTGGAAGATGATTTTGGGTAGGGTGAGTGGATAGTCTGGGTCATGTTGACACCAAAAAGGAAGTGGTATTGGATGTTTAAGAGACATTAAGGTAGATAAGTCTTCTGGGCCGATGGGATTTACCCCAGAATACAGAGGGAAGCAAGGGAGGAAGTTGCTCGGGCCTTGACTGACAGCTATGTATCCTCATTGGCTACAGGTGAGATCCCAGAGGACTGGAGAATAGCTAAAGTAGTACCGCTGTTTAAGAAAGGTAGCAGGGATAAACCAGGAAACTAAAGGCTGGTGAGCCTCACGTCAGTCGTAGGTAAATTATTGGAGAGAATTCTCAGGGGCAGGATTTATACCCATTTGGAAACAAATGAATTCATTAGCGATAGACAGCATGGTTTTGTGAAGGGGAGATTGAATGTCACTAACTTGATTGAATTTTTTGAGAAGGTGACAACGATGATTGGTGAAAGGAGGGCAGTCGATGTTGTTTACATGGGGGACTTCCGGTTGCACATTCGGCGGCTCCCGCAAAAACGGACTTTTGGGCTCTTTTCAGGGCCCCCAACGGCACTTTTTCGACGTTTCCCGGTGTGGGAAGGAGATTACAACAATTCCCCGATAGTATATGGCTTCTACTAGGAGCTGGGCGACTAAAAAGGTGGTGGTGGACCCGAAGAAGGTGCGAGGGAAGAAGAACAAAATGGCGGTGGGCGGAGACCAGGCAGCGTGGATGCAGTGGGCGCAGGAGCAGCAGGAGGGTATCCAGCGCTGCTTCAGAGAAATTAAAGCGGACCTGGTAGAGCCGATGAAGGCTTCTATTGATAAGCTGCTGGAGACACAGACGGCCTAGGGGGTGGCGATCCGCGAGGCCCGACAAAAGATCTCCGACAACGAGGACGAGATCTTAGGCCTGGTGGTAAAGGTGGAGGCGCTCCACAAGAAATGGCAGGAGCGGTTCGAGGAGATGGAGAATCGGTCGAGGCGGAAGAATCTGCGGATTCTGGGCCTCCCGGAGGGGCTGGAGGTGGGGCCTATGTGGTCAACATGTTGAACGCGCTGATGGGAGCGGGGTCCTTCCAGGGGCCCCTGGAGCTGGAAGGGGCTCATAAAGTGCTGGCGAGGAGGCCCAAGGTTAAAGAGCCTCCGTGGTGTTGGTGTGGTTTCATCGGTTCGCTGATCAGGAGTGTGTGCTCAGGTGGGCCAAGGAGGAGAGGAGCAGCAGGTGGGAGAACGCGGAGGTTCGAATATACCAGGACTGGAGTGCGGAGGTGGCGAAGAGGAGGGCCGGGTACAATCGAGTGAAGGCGGTGCTGCACAGGAAAGGGATGAAATTTGGCATGTTGCAGCCGGCGCGACTGTGAGTTACCTACAAGGACCGGCACCATTATTTTGAGTCTCCGGAGGAGGCGTGGGCCTTTGTTCAGGCCCAGAAGTTGGACACAGATTGAGGGTCGGGATCGGCGTTTGGGGACTGCGGTTGATATGTTACTTTTTAAGGGGGGGGGGGGGGCCTTTGCTCTTGGTTTCTTTTTCTTTGTGTTTTTCTTTTTCTGGTCGGTGAGGGTGGTTAGGGCGGGTTGGGCACTGTTCTGGTTGGGTTGGTCAGGGGCTCTTGGAGGGGGGTAAGCAAACGGAACAGGGGTGGATGCCCGGCGGTGAGATGGGGCCCCGTGGGGGAGGGGGAGGCCCGAGTCGGGGGTGAGGGGACTGGGCCTGTAAAAGGAGCTGCGTCAGAGGTGGCGGGGCCGGGTAGGTGGAAAGCGCGGGTTGTTTTCCACGCTTAGGATGGAAGGGGGAGGGGGAGAGCCTGTGGATGGGGAACTGAAGGGGAGGGTGTGTCACACAATGGGAGGAGTCGAAGGAGAGGCGGGAGTAGCCGGGGTCAGCTGACTTGCGGAAGTGCAATGGGGGGAGTAAATCAGCTCGGATGGGTCCTAGCCGGGGGGTGGGGGTAATCGAGTTGCTGCTGCTATGGTCAGGGGGGAGCTGGAGCGAGACGGGGGTCTGCCGCCGTGGGGAACGGGCCGGGCGTGGGGTGCGGGCGCGTGGCTGGCCGAGGAGGGGTTATGGCTAGCGGCGGGGGAGGGGGTAGCCCCCTGATCCGGCTGATAACCTGGAATGTAAGGGCCGGTTAAGCGGGCCCGCGTGTTCCCGCACCTGAAGGGGCTGAAGGCGGATGTGGTTATGCTCCAGGAGACACACCTGAAGGCTGTTGGCGGACGAGGAGGTGAGCGAGCGGGTCCGAGAAAGTATAGAGAGCTACCTGGAGGCCAACGATAACGGGGAGGTCCGAATGGGAATGGTATGGGAGGCGCTGAAGGCGGTGGTTAGGGGAGAGCTGATCTCCATTAGGGCCCACAAGGAGAGGAGGGAGCGGGGTGAGAGGGAGAGGCTGGTGGGGGAGATGGTGCGGGTAGACAGGAGGTATGCGGAGGTGCCCAAGGAAGGATTGTTGAGGAAGAGGCGCAGCCTCCAGGCCGAATTCGACCTGGTAACCACCAGGAAGGCGGAGGTGCAGTGGAGGAAGGCCCAGGGGGCGATTTAAGAGTATGGGGAAAAGGCAAGCCGGATGCTGGTGCATCAGCTTCGGAAGCGGGACGCAGTTAGGGAGATCGGGGGAGTTAAGGACAGGGGAGGGAGTGTGGTGCGGAGTGGGGTTGGCATCAATGGGGTCTTCAGGGACTTTTACGAGGAATTGTACCGATCCGAGCCGCCACGGGAGCAGGGAGGGATGGGCCGCTTCCTGGACCAATTGAGGTTTCCAAAGGTGGAGGAGGGACTGGTGGCGGGACTGGGGGCCCCGATTGGGCTGGAGGAGCTAACCAAAGGGATAGGAAGCATGCAGGCGGGGAAGGCACCGGGGCCGGACGGTTTCTCAGTCGAATTCTATAAACAATATATGGACCTGTTGGGCCCGTTGCTAGTTAGGACCTTCAATGAGGCAAGGGAGGGGGGGGCTTTGCCCCTGATGATGTCCCAGGCACTGATCTCCTTGATCCTGAAGCGGGGCAAGGATCCCCTGCAGTGTGGGTCTCACAGACCGATTTTGTTGCTAAATGTAGATGCCAAGGTGCTGGCGAAGGTCTTAGCCACGAGGATTGAGGATTGTGTGCCGCAGATCATCCATGAAGACCAGACGGAGTTTGTGAAGGGGAGGCAGTTGAACGCGAATGTGCGGAGGCTTTTGAACGATATCATGATGCCGGCGAGGGAGAGGGAGGCGGAGATAGTGGTGGCGATGGACGCTGAGAAAGCCTTCGACAGGGTAGAGTGGGGGTACCTGTGGGAGGTGCTGAAGAGGTTAGGGTTTGGGGAGGGGTTTGTCAGGTGGGTTAGGCTGTTGTATGAGGTCCCGATGGCTAGTGTGGCCACAAACAGGAGAAGGTCAGAGTACCTTCGGTTGCACCGAGGGACCAGGCAGGGGTGTTCCCTGACCCCCCTGCTCTTTGCACTGGCGATTGAACCCCTGGCTATGGCACTGAGGGAGTCGAGGAACTGGAGGGAGTTGGTGCGGGGCGGGGAGGAGCATAGGGTGTCGCTCTATGCGGACGATTTGCTGCTATATGTGGCGGACCCGGTGGGGGGAATGCTGGAGGTAATGATGATCCTTAGGGAATTCGGGGATTTCTCGGGGTACAAGCTCAACATGGGAAAGAGTGAGCTGTTCGTGGTTCACCCAGGGGACCAGGAGAGGGGGATTGGCGAGCTCCCACTAAAAAGGGCGGAGAGGAGCTTCAGGTATTTGGGGGACCAGGTGGCCAGGAGCTGGGGAGCCCTGCATAGGCCTAATTTCACAAGTCTGGTGGAGCAAATGGAGGAGGAGTTCAAGAGGTGGGAAGCGTTGCCGCTGTCCTTGGCGGGTAGGGTGCAGTCAGTCAAAATGATGGTGCTCCCAAGGTTTTTGTTCCTGTTCCAGTGCCTCCCCGTGTTTATCCCGAAGGCCTTTTTTAGGCGGGTCAACAAGAGTATAATGGGGTTTGTGTGGGCGCGAGGGACTCCGAGGGTGAAAAGGGTGTTCCTGGAGCAGAGTAGAGATAGGGGGGGGGGCTGGCGCTGCCCAACCTCTGTGGGTACTACTGGGCCGCCAATGCGACGGTGGTGCGCAAGTGGGTGATGGAGGGGGAGGGGGCTGCATGGAAGAGGCTGGCGACGGGGTCTTGTGTGGGTATGAGTCTGGGGGCGCTGGCAACGGCGCCGCTGCCGTTCCCTCCAAGGAGGGTTACCACGAGCCCGGTGATGGCGGCTGCCCTCAAAATCTGGGGGCAGTGGAGGCGGCACAGGGGGGATGTTGGGGCCTCGGTGTGGACCCCAATACGGGGGAACCACCGGTTCGTCCCAGGGAGAATAGATGGAGGGTTTTTGGGGTGGTACAGGGCAGGGATACGAAGGTTGGGGGACCTGTTTCTGGACGGGATGTTCGCGAGCTTGGGTGAGCTGGAGGAGAAGTACGGGCTTCCCCCCGGGGAACACCTTCAGGTACTTACAGGTAAGGGCGTTTGCCAGACGGCAGGTGGTGGAATTCCCGCGGCTGCTGCCACACACAGTGCAGGACAGGGTGCTCTCGGGGGGGGGAAGTGAGGAAGATCTCGGAAACTTACCAGGTGATGCAGGACGAGGAGGCCTCGGTGGTGGAGGTGAAAGGTAAGTGGGAGGAGTTGGGAGAGGAGATTGAGGAAGGGACGTGGGAGGGTGAACTCTTCCTCTTCGTGTGCGAGGCTCAGCCTCATACAGTTTAAGGTACTGCACAGGGCACACATGACCGGGACAAGGATGAGTCGGTTCTTTGGGGGAGAGGGCAGGTGTGGTTAGATGCTCAGGGAGCCCAGCAAATCACACCCATATGTTCTGGGCGTGTCCAGCGCTGGAGGAATTCTGGAAGGGCATAGCGAGGAAGGTGTCGAGGGTGGTAGGATCCAGGGTCAAACCGGGCTGGGGGCTCGCAATATTTGGGGTGGCAGAGGAGCCGGGAGTGCAGGAGGCGAAAGAGGCCGGCATTCTGGCCTTTGCGTCCCTGGTAGCCCGGCGAGGGATTCTTCTTCAGTGGAAGGATGCGAGGCCCCCAAGCGTGGAATCCTGGATCAACAATATGGCGGGGTTTATTAAGTTGGAGAGGGTGAAATTCGCCCTGAGAGGGTCGGTACAAAGGTTCTTTAGGCGGTGGCAACCGTTCTTAGACTTTCTGGCAGAACCATAGACATTGGTCAATGGCAGCAGCAACTCGGGGGGGGGGGGGGGGGGGGGGGGGGGGGGGGGGGGGGGTTGTTTCTGTTATTCATACTGGAGGGTCTGAGGGGGTGTATATACCTGTTGTGTTAAGTCGGGGTGTTAATGTTAATTTATTTTTTATGTACAGGGGGGAGGGGAGCAAGGAGGGTTGCTTTTTTGGACTATGTTTTGTACTTAACACTGTTGGGTTCTTTTTTCATTTTGTTATTGATATTCTATGAAAGCCTTAATAAAAAATGTTGTTTTTTTTTTAAATATGTTGTTTACATGGACTTCAGTAAAGCTCATGGCAGACTGGTACAAAAGGTGAAGTCCCACGGGATCAAAGTTGAGGGAGCATGATGGATACAGAACTGGCTTGCTCACAGAAGGCAGAGAGTAGCAGTAGAAGGGTGTTTTTCTGAATGGAAGGTTGTGACTAGTGGTGTTCCACAGGAATCGTTGCTGGGGCCTCAGTTGTTGTCGAAGACATAAAGGATTTGGAGGAAAATGTAGCTGGTCTGATTAGTAAGTTTGCGGATGATACCAAAATTGGTGGAGTGTCAGATAGTGTTGAAGGTTGTCAGAGAACACAGCAGGACATAGATATGTTGGAGGGTTGGGCAGAGAAATGGCAAATGAGGCTGGTTTAGGGGGCTGGTTTAGCACAGTGGGCTAAACAGAGTGATATTGTCACTGGACTAGTAATCCAGAGTCCCAGTATAGTATGAGGCGTGTGTTAGCTCTGGTGAATTGAGGAACATTACTTGAAGGGATGACGGTGGATAGGCAATGGCAAACATTCACACAGCGCATGGTGAACTGCAGCAATTGTTCATTCCTGTCTGGCACAACAATAAAATGAGAAATATGGCACCCCTTTATTTTGAGACCATGCCTTCTGGTCTTAGACTCTCCCATGAGGAGAAACATCCTCTCAGTATTTACCCTGTTAGTCCAAATACAATACATCTACTGATTCCCCTCTTTTCACTCTGGTCGAGACTTCCTTGAAAAACTCCAATAAATTAGTCAGACATGATTTCCCGATCATGAAGCAATGTGGACTCTGGACTTCCGGGTGCGGCGATGACCAGCTAAGTCGCACGTTTCGGCAGCTCCCGGTGGAACGGACTTTTGGGCTCTTGATAGGAGCCCCAACGGCAATTTTAATGGCTAAAAACACTGTGCGGGAAACCAGAAGGGAATCCCCCTGGACACGGATGGAAAAAGGAGAGGAAAGTGGCCGGATTGCGGTGGATCCTCTAGAGCAGCGGCCAGGAAGGCAAGCACAAAGCAAGATGGCGTCGGACGGTGGCAGTTTAATATGGGGCCCTGACCAACAAGAGTTCCTGCTGCGCTGCGTGGAAGAACTTAAAAAGGAGATGAAGAAGGAGCTGTTGGCCCCGATATTACAGGCGATTGAAGGGCTAAAGGAGGAGCAAAAGACCCAGGAGCAGGAGCTTCGGGTCGTGAAGGCAAAGGCTGCTGAGAATGAGGACAAAATACAGGGCCTGGTGGTGAAGACAGAGATGCCATAGTGGTGAGATTTCTCCGCTATAAGGACAGAGAGATGGTCCTCAGATGGGCAAAGAAAACCCGGAGCAGTAGGTGGGAGAATGCGGTGATCCGCGTATATCAAGATTGGAGTGCGGAGGTGGCGAGAAGGAGGGCAAGCTTTAATCGGGCCAAGGCGGTGCTGCACAAAAGGAAGGTTAAATTTGGAATGCTGCAGCCGGCAAGACTGTGGGTCACACATCAAGGGAAACACCATTACTTTGAAACGGCAGAAGAGGCGTGGACATTTATTGTCGAGGAGAAACTGGAATAAGCGGGCTAGAAAAAGAACGTTTGGGACAAAGTGGTGGGGTGATTACGTGGGGTGAAGGGGGGGGGAAATGGGGGAAGAGATGATTTCCCAAGTTGTTAATCCTGCGACCATGTAACTTTTCTCTCTTCCCCATGTCGTGGGGGAGGGAGGATGAGGAGCTGGGGGCGCCAGCCATTGGGGGCGGGGCCAAATGGGAAGCGCGGGCTTTGTTCCTGCGCTATGGTAATCATGGCGGGAACAGGGAAGCAGGAAGGGGGGGCCTCGCACAGTGGGGGCCGAGGTCACGGGGGGAAGCCGAGGTCGGCCAGAGTTTGCTGACTTCTGGGAGCAACATGGGGGGTGCAATTACGCTAGAAAGGGATCTAGCAGGGGGGGGGGGGGGGGGGGGGAGAGAGAGAGAGAGAGAGAGAGAGGGGTTAACTGGGTTGCTGCTGCTGGGGAGAAGGGGGAGCTGGTATGGGGTGGGGTGGTCGGGGCGGGAGGGCGCCGTTGGGGGGAGATACGGCTACGTGGGAACCGGGTGAGGAGCTGGATTGAAAAAGGAGATGGATAGTCTACAAGGGGGGGGGGGTAAAGAGCCCCCCAACCCGGCTGATCACGTGGAATGTGAGAGGGCTGAACGGGCCGATTAAGAGGGCACGGGTACTCGCACACCTAAAAAAACTTAAGGCAGATGTGGTTATGCTGCAGGAGACGCATCTGAAACTGATAGACCCGGTCAGACTTCGCAAAGGATGGGTGGGGCAGGTGTTTCATTCGGGGCTAGACGCAAAAAACAGGGGGGTGGCTATATTAGTGGGGAAGCGGGTAATGTTTGAGGCAAAGACCATAGTGGCGGATAGTGGGGGCGGATACGTGATGGTGAGTGGCAGATTGCAAGGGGAGGCGGTGGTTTTAATGAACGTATATGCCCTGAACTGGGATGATGCCAATTTTATGAGGCGTATGTTGGGACGCATCCCGGACCTAGAGGCGGGAAAGTTGGTAATGGGTGGAGATTTTAATACGGTGCTGGACCCAGGGCTGGACAGATCGAGGTCCAGGACCGGAAGGAGGCCGGCTGCAGCTAGGGTGCTCAAGGACTTTATGGAGCAGATGGGAGGAGTAGACCCCTGGAGATTTAGTAGACCTAGGAGTAAGGAGTTTTTGTTTTTCTCCTATGTCCACAAAGTCTATTCACGGATAGGCTTTTTTGTTTTGGGAAGGGCACTGATCCCGAAGGTGACGGGGACGGAGTACACGGCTATAGCTATTTCGGACCACGCTCCACATTGGGTGGACCTGGAGATAGGGGAGGAAAAGGAACAGCACCCACCCTGGAGAATGGACATGGGATTATTGGCAGATAAGGGGGGGTGTTTAAGGGTGAGGGGGTGTATTGAAAGGTACTTGGAACTCAATGACAATGGGGAGGTTCAGGTGGGAGTGGTCTGGGAGGCGTTGAAGGCTGTGGTTAGAGGGGAGCTGATATCTATCAGGGCACATAAAGGAAAGCAGGAGGGTAGGGAAAGGGAGCGGTTGTTGAAGGAACTTTTGAGGGTGGACAGACAATATGCGGAGGCACCGGAGGAGGGACTGTACAGGGAAACGCAAAGGCTACATGTAGAATTTGACTTGTTGACTACGGGTAATGCAGAGGCACAATGGAGGAAAGCACAGGGTGTACAGTACGAATATGGGGAGAAGGCGAGCAGGTTGCTGGCCCACCAACTGAGGAAAAGGGGAGCAGCGAGGGAGATGGGGGGGTGAGAGATGAGGAGGGAGAGATGGAGCGGGGAGCGGAGAGAGTGAATGGAGTGTTCAAGGCATTTTATGAAAGATTATATGAAGCTCAGCCCCCGGAAGGGAAGGAGAGAATGATGTGCTTTCTGGATCAGCTGGAATTTCCTAAGGTGGAGGAGCAGGAGAGGGCGGGACTGGGAGCACAGATTGAGACGGAGGAAGTAGTGAAAGGGATTAGAAGCATGCAGGCGGGGAAGGCCCCGGGACCAGACGGATTCCCAGTGGAATTCTATAGGAAATATATGGACTTGCTGGCCCCGCTACTGATGAGAACCTTTAATGAGGCTAGGGAAAGGGGGCAGCTGCCCCCAACTATGTCAGAGGCAACGATATCGCTCCTCCTAAAGAAGGAAAAAGACCCGCTGCAATGCGGGTCCTACAGGCCCATTTCCCTCCTGAATGTGGATGCTAAGATTCTGGCCAAAGTGATGGCAATGAGGATAGAGGATTGTGTCCCGGGGGTGGTTCATGAGGACCAAACTGGGTTTGTGAAGAGGAGACAGCTGAACACAAATATACAGAGGCTGCTAGGGGTAATGATGATGCCCCCACCAGGGGGGGGAAGCGGAGATAGTGGTGGCGATGGATGCCGAGAAAGCATTTGATAGAGTGGAGTGGGATTATTTGTGGGAGGTGCTGAGGAGATTTGGCTTTGGAGATGGGTATATCAGATGGGTACAGTTGCTGTATAGGGCCCCGATGGCGAGCGTGGTCACGAATGGACGGGGGTCTGATTATTTTCGGCTCCATAGAGGGACGAGGCAGTAATGTCCTCTGTCCCCGTTATTGATTGCACTGGCGATTGAGCCCCTGGCCATAGCATTGATGGGTTCCCGGAAGTGGAGGGGAGTACTCAGGGGAGGAGAAGAACACCGGGTATCTCTGTATGCGGATGATTTGTTGTTGTATGTGGCGGACCCGGCGGAGTGGATGCCAGAGATAATGCGGATACTTGGGGAGTTTGGGGGATTTTTCAGGGTATAAATTGAACATGGGGAAAAGTGAGTTGTTCGTGGTGCATCCAGGGGAGCAGAGCAGGGAAATAGAGGATTTACCGTTGAGGAAGGTAACAAGGGACTTCCGGTACTTGGGGATCCAGATAGCCAAGAATTGGGGTACATTACACAGGCTTAATTTAACGCGGTTGGTGGAACAGATGGAGGAGGACTTTAAGAGATGGGACATGGTGTCCCTGTCACTGGCAGGTAGGGTGCAGGCGGTTAAAATGGTGGTCCTCCCGAGATTCCTTTTTGTGTTTCAGTGCCTCCCGGTGGTGGTCACGAAGGCTTTTTTCAAGAGAATCGAGAAGAGTATTATGAGTTTTGTGTGGGCCGGGAAGACCCCGAGAGTGAGGAGGGGATTTTTGCAGCGTAGTAGGGACAGGGGGGGTTGGCACTACCGAGCCTAAACGACTATTACTGCCAATGTTTCAATGGTGTGTAAGTGGATGGGAGAAGGGGAGGGAGCGGCGTGGAAGAGATTGGAGAGGGCGTCCTGCAGGGGGACTAGCCTACAAGCAATGGTGACGGCACCGTTGCCGTTCTCACCAAAGAAATACACCACAAGCCCGGTGGTGGTGGCTCCATTGAAAATTTGGGGGCAGTGGAGACGGCATAGGGGAAAGACGGGAGCCTCGGTGCGGTCCCCGATAAGAAATAACCATAGGTTTGTTCCGGGGAGAATGGATGGGGGATTTGGAGCATGGCAAAGAGCTGGGGTAGTACAATTGAGAGATCTGTTCGTAGATGGGACGTTTGCGAGTCTGGGTGCGCTGACGGAAAAATATGGGTTGCCCCAAGGGAATGCATTTCGGTATATGCAACTGAGGGTTTTCGCGAGGCAACAGGTGAGGGAATTCCCGTAGCTCCCGACGCAGGAGGTGCAGGATAGAGTGATCTCAGAGACATGGGTGGGGGATGGTAAGGTGTCGGACATTTATAGGGAAATGAGGGACGAGGGGGAGATCATGGTAGATGAGCTGAAAGGGAAATGGGAAGAAGAGCTGGGGCAGGAGATTGAGGAGGGGCTGTGGGCTGACGCCCTACGTAGGGTAAACTCATCGTCCTCGTGTGCCAGGCTAAGTCTGATACAATTCAAGGTTCTACACAGGGCGCATATGACTGGAGCACGGCTCAGTAGATTTTTGGGGGTAGAGGATAGGTGTGGGAGATGCTCGAGAAGCCCAGCGAATCACACCCATATGTTCTGGTCATGCCCGGCACTACAGGGGTTCTGGGTGGGGGTGGCAAAGGTGCTTTCGAAGGTGGTGGGGGTCCGGGTCGAACCAAGCTGGGGGTTGGCTATATTCGGGGTTGCAGAAGAGCCGGGAGTGCAGGAGGCGAGAGAGGCTGATGTTTTGGCCTTAGCGTCCCTAGTAGCCGGGCACAGGATATTGTTAATGTGGAAGGAAGCCAAACCCCCGGGTGTGGAGACCTGGATAAACGACATGGCAGGGTTTATAAAGTTAGAACGGATCAAGTTTGTATTAAGAGGTTCGGCTCAAGGGTTCACCAGGCGGTGGCAACCGTTCGTCTACTACCTCACAGAAAGATAGAGGGAATGGAAAAGAAGAAGACAACAGCAGCAGCCCAGGGGGGAGGGGGGAGAGGAACCGGATGGACTCTCAGGGATGTCATTGTATATGTATAGAAACTTGTTATAGGTAATGTATGTTGGATTGTATCTTTGGAGAGTAACTATTTTTGACAAGGCAGTTGCCACTTAGTTTTGTTTTTGTTTATATATTATTTATTTATTTGTTTAAAATTGGCCACGGTTATTTATATTGCTTTGTTGTTGTTCAAAAGAAAAACTATGTACTGTTATGTTTGGCCACAAAATTTTGAATAAAATATATATTTTTTTAAAAAGCAATGTGGACTCTGCTTGATTAATTCTGATTTTCCAAATGTGCTATTATTTCCTTAATGACAGATTCCAACATTTTTCCAACAATAGATGTTCGACTAATCGGCCTGTAGTACCCGCTTTTTGCTTGCTTCCCTTTTTAAATAGGGGTGCCACATTGCAGTTTTCAAATCCTCCGGTACTTCTTCAGAATCCAAGGATTGTTTGAAAATTACAACCAATACAACCTACTTCTGTAGCTGCTTCTTTCAGGACCCTAAGATCAAAGCCACCAGGTGCCAGGGGCTTACCTATCTTTCGCCTCTAATTTGTCTAATACTACTTCGCTAGTAAGACCATAGACAAAGGAGCAGAATTAGGCCACTTGTCCATCGCGTCTGCTCCATTTTTCAATCATGGCTGACTGCCTTCGTCCCATAACCCCGGATCTCCTTGTTAATCAGAAACCTATCTATCTGTCTTAAAGACACACTGATTTGGCCTCCACAGCTTTCTGTGGCTAGGAGTTCCACAGATGCACCACCCTCTGGCTGAAGAAATTCCTTCTCATCTCTGTCTTAAAGGATCGTCCCTTCAGTCTGAGGCTGTGCCCTCTGGCTCTAGTTTTACCTACTAGTTGAAACATCCTCTCCACACCCATTCGGGCAGCACGGTAGCATTGTGGATAGCACAATTGCTTCACAGCTCCAGGGTCCCAGGTTCGATTCTGGCTTGGGTCACTGTCTGTGCGGAGTCTGCACATCCTCCCCGTGTGTGCGTGGGTTTCCTCCGGGTGCTCCGGTTTCCTCCCACAGTCCAAAGATGTGCAGGTTAGGTGGATTGGCCATGATAAATTGCCCTTAGTGTCCAAAATTGCCCTTAGTGTTGGGTGGGGTTACTGGGTTATGGGGATGGGGTGGAGGTGTGGGCTTGGGTAGGGTGCTCTTTCCAAGAGCTGGTGCAGACTCGATGGGCTGAATGGCCTCCTTCTGCACTGTAAATTCTATGATTCTATGAAGGCCTTTCAGTATCCTGTAAGTTTCAAGAAGGTCCCCCCCTCATCCTTCTAAACTCCAACGAATACAGACCCAGAGTCCTCAATCACTCCTCATATGACAAGCTCTTCATTCCCGGGAACATTCTTGTGAACCTCCTCTGTATCTTTCCAAGGCCAGCAGATCCTTCCTCAGATACAGGGCCGACAACTGCTCACAATACTCCAAGTGGGTTATGACCAGAGCCTGATATCGCCTCAGAAGTATATCCCTGCTCTTGTATTCTCGACATGAATACTAACATGGCATTTGCCCTCAGACTGAAGGGACGATCCTTTAAGACAGAGGTGAGGAGGAATTTCTTTGCTTTCCTAACTGCCGACTGAACCTACTTATTAACCTTAAGAGATTCTTGAACTAGGACTCCTAAGTCCCTTTGTGATTTCCCAAGCCTTTTCCCATTCAGAAAATAGTCTATGCCTCCATTCTTCCTACCAAAGTGCACAACTTCACACTTTCCACATTGTATTTCATCTGTCACTTCTTTGCCCACTCTCTTAGCCTGTCCAAGTCCTTCTGCAGCCTCCCTGCTTCCTCAATACAACCAGCCCCATGGCATATCTTTGTATCATCTGGAAACTTAGCAACAGTGCCCTCAGTTCCTTCTTCCAGATCATTAATGTATATTGTGAAAAGTTGTGGTCCCAGCACAGACCCCTGAGGCACACCACTAGTCACCGGCTGTCATCCTGAAAAAGACCTCTGTCCCCACTCTCTGCCTTCTGCCAGTCAGCCAATCCTCTATCCATGCCAGATTCTTACCCTTAACACCATAGGCTCTTAACTTATTTAACAGCATCCTCTACGGCACCTTGTCACAGGCCTACTGGAAATCTAAATAGTTAATGTCCTCTGGTTCTCCTTTGCATAACTTCCTTGTTACCTCCTCAAAGAACTCAACAGATTTGTCAGACATGACCTCCCTTTGACAAAGCCATGCTGACTCAGTCCTATTTTACCATGCACTTCCAAGTACTCTGCAACCTCATCTTTGATAAAGCTTTCTAAAATCTTACCAATGACCGAAGTCAGGCTAACAGGCCTATAATTTACCATCTTCTGCCTCCCTCCCTCTTTAAACAGGGTTTAAAATTAGCCATTTTAAAGTCCTCTGGGACCCACCCTGCCTCCAGTGATTCCTGAAAGATCATCACCAATGCCTCCACAATCACCTCAGCTATCTCTTTTAGAATCCTGAATCCTGAGGTGTAGTCCATCCGGTCCAGGTGATCGTATTTAATTACTCTCATGTATTTTTTTTAGTATTACTGGGATGTTCGAAGTATCTTCGATTGTAAAGACTGATGCAAAATATCTGTTTGACTCCTCTGCCATTTCTATGTTCCTCATTACTAGCTCCCCAGATTCATTTTCTAAGGGGCCTATGTTCACTTTGACCTCTCTCTTCTTTATTATATATTTAAAGAAGCTCTTATTGCTCTCGTAGTATATTTCCTATTATTTTTTGCCCTCTTTTGCTGGATTCTGAATTTAATCGGGGCTATCACTGACTTCTGCCTCCATATATGCTTTTTCTTTCAACTTTAACTCTCCTTGGCTTCCTTAATAAACCCTGGTTGGTTTATCGTTCTCTTGGCATCTTTCCTCCTTACTGGGAGATTTTTTTTGAGAGTCATGAATTAACTCCTTAAATGTTTGCCACTGCTTGTTTACTGTCTTTCCAGCTAATCTGTCTGCCCTGTCCCCTTTAGCTATCTCGATCATTATTTAAATTCCCTTTAAGTTAAACTGAATATTAAATTCCATCATGTTATTTTGTTTTAAATGTTTACTTTTCCAATTGGTTAGCTAATTGATTAGTGTACTATTTATTTTCTTTTATTTCCAATTAAGGGGCAATTTAGCGTGGCCAATCCACCTACCCTCACCATCTGCAAACTCCACACGCGCAGTGACCCGGGGCCAGGATTGAACCCGGGTCCTCGGCACCGTGAGGTAGCAGTGCTAACCCTAACCCTAAATTCTACTCCCTGGGGGTTGCTTCATTACCCATTACCAGATCCAAGACAGCCTGTTCCCTGGTTGGCTCCATGACATATTGCTCTAGAAAACTATCCCTAACGCGGTTTCCTCCCACAGTCCAAAGACATGCAGGTTAGTTGGATTGGCCATGATAAATTGCCCTTCGTGACCAAAAAGGTTAGGAGGAGTTATTGGGTTACAGGGATAGGGTGGAAATGAGAGCTTAAGTGGGTCGGTGCAGACTCGATGGGCTTAATGGCCTCGTTCTGCACTGTACGTTATAACGCACGCTATAAATTCATTGCCATAGCTACCCATACCAACTTGATTAACCCAATCAACATGAAGATTAAAGTCACCCATAATTATTGCTCTATTCTTTTTACATGCTCCCAATTATTTGTTGATTTATGCCCTTTCCAACAGTGTGGCTACTGTTTAGGGGTCTAAAACTACTCCTGCCAATGTCTTCTTTCACTTGCTGTTTTTTACCTCCACCCAAATGGAGGTAAATAGGGCAGCACAGTAGACAGTTGCTTCATAGCTCCAGGGTCCCAGGTTCAATTCCCAGCTTGGGTCACTGTCTGTGCGGAGACTGCGCGAGTTTCCTCCGGGTGCTCCGGTTTCCTCCCACAGTCTAAAGGTGAATGAAATGAATGAAAATCGCTTATTGTCATGAGTAGGCTTCAAATGAAGTTACTGTGAAAAGCCCCTAGTCACCACATTCCGGCACCTGTTCGGGGAGGCAGGTACGGGAATTGAACCATGCTGCTGGCCTGCCTTGGTCTGCTTTAAAAGCCAGCTCTTTAGCCCTGTGCTAAACCAGATGTGGTTAGGTGGCTTGGCCGTGCTAAATTGCCCTTAGGTTAGATGGGGTTACTGGTTTATGGGGACAGGGTGGAGGTGTGGGCTTAAGTGGAGTTCTCTTTCCAGGAGCCGTTGCAGACTCAATGGATCGAATTTTTATCATTCTGCACAAAAAATTCTATCACTCGACATCATTCAAGTTTAGATCGTCCCTCACAACTGTCTTCATTTCATCTCTTATTAAGAGTGCTACCACCACCACCACCCCCCCTCCAAGGGCAGCACGGTGGCGCAGTGGGTTAGCCGTACAGCCTCACGGAGCCGAGGTCCCAGGTTCGATCCCGGCTCTGGGTCACTGTCCGTGTGGAGTTTGCACATTCTGCCTGTGTCTGCGTGGGTTTCGCCCCCACAACCCAAAAATGTGCAGGTTAGGTGGATTGGCCATGCTAAATTGCCCCTTAATTGGAAAAAATGAATTGGGTACTCTAAATTTATAAGAAAAAGAGTGCTACCTCACCACCATTTCCATCCCTCCTGTCTTTCCAGAAGGTCAAATATCGCTGAATATTAAATTCCGTTTTGACTTGCTTGTAACCATATTTCCATAATGGCTATGAGATCAGGACCATCTACCTCGATTTGCAGCATCAGGTCATCTACCTTATTCCAAATGCTTCATGTATTATGATAAAAAGCCATTAAGCTTGCCTTTTTACCATTTTTAATCATCCTAACTTTTGTTTTTACTGTGGCCTTATTTGGCTCTCATCCTTGATTACCCAGTCTATCTTATTTGCATTTTACAGTTTTTTCTTTTATCAGTCCTTGTTTCTCTTTCACTTGTCACCCTGCTTGGGTTACATTCCCCCTGCCATTCTAGGTTTAACCCTGCCCAACCACACTAGCAAACACTCACCCTAGGACATCAGTCCCAGTCCTGCCCAGGTGCAACCAGTCCAGTTTGTACTGGTCCCATCTCGCACAGAACCAATCCCAACGCTAGGAATCTGAAACACTCCCCATTGCACCATTTTTCCAGTCACGTATTCGTCCGATCTATCCTCCTGTTTCTACTCTGACCAGCACGTGGCACTTGCAGTAATCCTGAGATCACTACTTTGAGGTCCTACTTTTCAATTTAATTAAGAACTCTCTATATTCGGCTTTGTCATTGGTACATGTACCAAGGAGGCAACGTACCATGGTTCACGAATCGCAGAAAGTCCGCATGCAGGTACAGCACGTAGTTAAAAAAGCAAATGGAATGTTAGCGTTTATTGTAAAAGGACTGGAGTATAAAAGTAGAGATGTGGGTGGCACGGTAGCAGTGGGTAGCACTGTTGCTTCACAGTTCCAGGGCCCCAGGTTCAATTCCTGGCTGGGTCACTGTCTGTGCGGATGCTACACATTCTCCCCATGTCTGCGTGGGTTTCCTCCGGGTGCTCTGGTTTCCTCCCACAGTCCAAAGATGTGAAGGTTAGGTGGGGATTGGCCCTTAAGTGTCCAAAAATGTTGGGTGGGGTTACTGGGATAGGGTGGAGGTGTGAGCCTAAGTAGGGTGCTCTTTCCAAGGGCCGATGCAGTCTCAATGGGCTGAATGACCTCCTACTGCACTGTAAATTGTATGAAATCTATGAAGTATTGTTGCAATTGTAGAGGGTGTTGGTGAGACCACATCTGGAGTAGTGTCCAGTTTGGGTCTCCTTATTTGAGGAAGAGTTCAGAGGAGGTTCACCAGATTGATTCCAGGGATGAAAGGGTTGAGTGTGATGAGAGATTAAACATTTTGGGCATATATCCACTGGAGTTTAAAAGGATAAGAGGGGATCTAATCAAGGTCTTTAAAATACTAAATGGGATTGATGAAGTAAATATAGACCAAATGTTCCCCTTTGTGGGGTAATCTAGAATGAGAGGTCACGGATATAGATTGAGAGACTGTAGATTTAGAACTGAGATGAGGAGGAACTAAATTTCTTGGGTAGTGAATTTGTGGAACTCGCTGCCCATAGTGCAGTGGAGTTTGAATCATTAAATGGTTTCAAGGAGGAGATAAGATATATTTCTGTTTTAAAAATGGGTTAAAGGGATATGGGCAACAGGTGGGGAGATAGATTTGAGACCATGAAGAGATCAGCCATAATCTCATTGAATGGCGGCGCAGGCTCGAAGGGCTGAATTGCCCACTTCTGATCCGAATTCCTATGTTTCTATCCTGGAGTCTCATTTACGGCCACAGAAATGCCCATCTATCCCTTTTACAATTGAACACCCTACAACAATTGCATTCCCATAAGACCATAAGATATAGGAGCAGAATTAGGCCACTCAGCCTATCGAGTCTGCTCTGCCATTCAATCATGGCTGATATTTTTCTCAACCCCATGTTCCTGCCTTCTCCCCATAACCCCTGATCCCCTTATTGATCAAGAACCTATCTATCTGTTTTAAAGGCACTCAGTGATTTGGCCTTCACAGCCTTCTGCGGCAAAGAGGTCCGCAGATTCACCACCCTCTGGTTGAAGAAATTCCTCCTCATCTCGGTTTTACAGGATCGTCCCTTTAGTCTGACATTGTGTCCTCTGTTTCTAGTTTTTCCTACAAGTGGGAACATCCTCTACACGTCAACTCTATCCAGGCCTCGCAGTATCCTGTAAGTTCCAATAAGATCCCTCCTCATTCTTTTGAACTCCAAAGAGTACAGACCCAGAGTCCTCAACCGTTCCTCATATGACAAGTTCTTGATTCCAGGGATCATTCTTGTGAACCTCCTCTGGACGCTTTCCAAGGCCAGCATATCCTTCCTTAGATACAAAGAAAATTATAGCACAGGAACAGGCCCTTCGGCCCTCCAAGCCTGTGCCGACCATGTTGCCCGTCAAAACTAAAATCCTCTACACTTCCGGGGTCCGTATCCCTCTATTCCCATCCTATTCATGTATTTCTCAAGATGCCCCTTAAATGTCACTATCGTCCCTGCTTCCACTACCTCCTCCGGCAGCGTGTTCCAGGCACACACTACCTTTTGTAAAAAAACTTGCCTCGTACATCTCCTCTAAACCTTGCCCCACGTACCTTAAACCTATGCCCCCGAGTAAGTGACCCCTCTATCCTGGGAAAAAGTCTCTGATTATCCACTCTGCCTATGCCCCTCATAATTTTGTAGACCCCTATCAGGTCGCCCCTCAACCTCCGTCGTTCCAGTGAGAACAAACCGAGTTTATTCAACCGCTCCTCATATCTAATGCCCTCCATACCAGGCAACATCCTGGTAAATCTCTTCTGCACCCTCTCTAAAGCCTCCACATCCTTCTGGTAGTGTGGCAACCATAATTGAACACTATACTCCAAGTGTGGCCGAACCAAGGTTCTATACAGCTGCAACATGACTTGCCAATTTTTATACTCAATGCCCTGGCCAATGAAGGCAAGCATGTCGTATGCCTACTTGACTACCTTCTCCACCTGTGTTGTCCCTTTCAGTGACCTGTGGACCTGTACTCCTAGATCTCTCGGATTGTCAAGACTATTGAGGGTTCTACCATTCACTGTATATTCCCTACCTGTAATAGACCTTCCAAAATGCATTACCTCACTTGTCCGGATTTGTGTCGTCCCCAAACTTACTAATCAGACCAGTTACGGAGCCCAAAACTGCTCACAATACTCCAAATGGGGTCTCACCAGAGCATTATACAGTCTCAGAAATGCATCCCTGGTCTTGTATTCTAGCCCTCTCGACATAAATGCTAACATTGCATTTGTCTTCCTAACTGCTGACTGAACCTGCACCTTAACCTTACGAGAATCGTGATTTGATCCAAGATGGAGCCGGAGCATGGCGACTCCCTGCGAGCGCTCTCCCCCAGACCCTTTTCTTTTATCTCCTATCACCGTTCTAAACTACTAAAACTATTTTTCCACTTCTTGTATAATTACTAATAATGTTCTTCTAGACTTCCGGGTGCGGCGATGACCAGCTAAGTCGCACGTTTCGACAGCTCCCGGTGGAACGGACTTTTGGGCTCTTAATAAGAGCCCCAACGGCAATCTTAACGGCTAGAAGCACTGTGCGGTAAACCAGAAGGGAATCCCCCCTGGAAACGGATGGAAAAAGGGGAGGGAAGTGGCCAGATTGCAGTGGATCCTTTGGAGCAGCAGCAAGGAAGGCAAGCAAGAACCAAGATGGCGTCGGAAGGTGGCAGTTTAACATGGGGCCCTGAACAACAAGAGTTTTTGAAATGTTGCGTGGAAGAACTTAAAAAGGAAATGAAGAAGGAGCTGTTGGCCCCGATATTACAGGCGATCGAAGGGCTAAAGGATGAGCAAAAGACCCAGGAGCGGGAGCTTCGGGTCATGAAGGCAAAGGCTGCCGAGAACGAGGACGATATACAGGGCCTGGTGGTGAAGACGGAAATGCATGAGGCACACCATAAACGATGTGTGGAAAGACTGGAGCTGCTGGAGAATAACGCGAGGAGGAATAATTTAAGGATTCTTGGTCTTCCTGAAGGTGCAGAAGGAGCGGACGTCGGGGCATATGTGAGCACGATGCTGCACTCGTTAATGGGAACGGAGGCCCCGGCGGGTCCGCTGGAGGTGGAGGGAGCATACCGAGTGATGGCGCGAGGACCGAGAGCAGGAGAATTTCCTAGAGCCATAGTGGTGAGATTCCTCCGTTTTAAGGACAGAGAGATGGTCCTTCGATGGGCAAAGAAAACTCGGAGCAGTAGGTGGGAGAACGCGGTGATCCGCGTATATCAAGACTGGCGTGCGGAGGTGGCGAGAAGGAGGGCGAGCTTTAATCGGGCCAAGGCGGTGCTTCACAAAAAGATGATAAAATTTGGAATGCTGCAACCGGCAAGACTGTGGGTCACATATCAAGGGAGGCACCACTACTTTGAGACGGCGGACGAGGCGTGGACTTTTATTGTGGAAGAAAAACTGGAATAAGCGGGTTATTTTTTTTTTTTAAAAAGAACGTTTGAAACAAAGTGGTGGGGCGAGTATGGGGGGGGCGAAGAGGGGGGAAAAGATGAGTTTTATGTTATTAATCCTGCGATGCTGTAACTTTTCTCTCTTCCACAGGTGGTGGTGGAGGGAGGAAGGGAGGTGGAGGAGATGGGGCGTTGGCCATGGGGGGCGGGGCCAAAAGGGAAGCGCGGGCTTGGTTCCCGCGCTATGATAATCATGGCGGGAATAGGGAAGCAGGAAGGAGGGGGTGTCGCACGGTGCGAGCCGAGGTCACGGGGGGAAGCCGAGGTCGGCCAGAGTTTGCTGACTTCTGGGAGCAACATGGGGGGTGTAACTACGCTAGTGGGGGATCTAGCGGGAGGGGTGGGAGGGGGGAGTTACTGGGTTGCTGCTGCTGGGGAGAGGGGGGAGCCGGAATGGGGTGGGGTGGGCACCGCCTGGGGGGGACACAGCTGCGTGGGAACCGGGTGAGGAGCTGGAAAAAGGGGTGGCTAATCGACAAGGGGGGGGTTAAAAAGCCCCCCAACCCGGTTGATCACGTGGAATGTGAGAGGGCTGAACGGGCCGATAAAGAGGGCACGAGTACTCGCACACCTTAAGAAACTTAAGGCAGACGTGGTTATGTTACAGGAGACGCACTTGAAACTCATAGACCAGGTTAGACTACGCAAAGGATGGGTGGGGCAGGTGTTTCATTCGGGGCTAGATGCGGAAAACAGGGGGGTGGCTATACTAGTGGGGAAGCGGGTTATGTTTGAGGCAAAGACCATAGTGGCGGATAGCGGGGGCAGATACGTGATGGTGAGTGGCAAATTACAGGGGGAGGCGGTGGTCTTGGTAAACGTATATGCCCCGAACTGGGATGATGCCAATTTTATGAGGCGCATGCTAGGACGCATCCCGGACCTAGAGGTGGGAAAGTTGGTAATGGGGGGAGATTTTAATACGGTGCTGGAGCCAGGGCTGGACAGGTCGAGGTCCAGGACTGGAAGGAGGCCGGCTGCAGCCAAGGTGCTTAAAGATTTTATGGAGCAGATGGGAGGAGTAGACCCGTGGAGATTTAGCAGACCTAGGAGTAAGTTGTTTTCGTTTTTCTCCTATGTCCACAAAGTTTATTCGCGAATAGACTTTTTTGTTTTGGGAAGGGCATTGATCCCGAAGGTGAGGGGGACGGAGTATACGGCTATAGCCATTTCGGATCACGCTCCACATTGGGTAGACTTGGAGATATGGGAGGAAACAGAAGGGCGTCCACCCTGGAGAATGGACATGGGACTAATGGCAGATGAGGGGGTGTGTCTAAGGGTGAGGGGGTGCATTGAAAAATACTTGGAACTCAATGATAACGGGGAGGTCCAGGTGGGAGTGGTCTGGGAGGCGCTGACGGCAGTGGTTAGAGGGGAGCTGATATCAATAAGGGCACATAAAGGAAAGCAGGAGAGTAGGGAACGGGAGCGGTTGCTGCAAGAACTTCTGAGGGTGGACAGGCAATATGCGGAGGCACCGGAGGAGGGACTGTACAGGGAAAGGCAAAGGTTACACGTAGAATTTGATTTGCTGACAACGGGTACTGCAGAGGCACAGTGGAGGAAGGCACAGGGTCTACAGTATGAGTATGGGGAGAAGGCGAGCAGGTTGCTGGCCCATCAATTGAGGAAAAGGGGAGCAGCGAGGGAAATAGGGGGAGTGAGGGATGAGGAAGGAGAGATAGAGCGGGGAGCAGAGAGAGTGAATGGAGTGTTCAAGGCATTCTATAAAAGATTATACGAAGCTCAGCCCCCGGATGGGAAGGAGAGAATGATGTGCTTCCTGGACCGGCTGGAATTTCCTAAGGTGGAGGAGCAGGAGAGGGAGGGACTGGGAGCACAGATCGAGATAGTGGAAGTAGTGAAAGGAATTAGGAGTATGCAGGCAGGGAAGGCTCCGGGACCGGATGGATTTCCAGTCGAATTTTATAGGAAATATGTGGACTTCCTTGCCCCGCTACTGATGAGAACCTTTAATGAGGCGAAGGAAAGGGGACAGCTGCCCCCGACTATGTCAGAGGCAACGATATCGCTTCTCCTAAAGAAGGAAAAAGACCCGCTGCAATGCGGGTCCTATAGACCTATTTCCCTCCTAAATGTAGACGCTAAGATCCTGGCCAAGGTAATGGCAATGAGGATAGAGGATTGTGTCCCGGGGGTAGTCCATGAGGACCAAACTGGGTTTGTGAAGGGGAGACAGCTGAATACGAATATACGGAGGCTGCTAGGGGTAATGATGATGCCCCCACCAGAGGGGGAAGCGGAGATAGTGGTGGCGATGGATGCCGAGAAAGCATTTGATAGAGTGGAGTGGGATTATTTGTGGGAGGTGTTGAGGAGATTTGGCTTTGGAGATGAGTATATTAGATGGGTACAGCTGCTGTATAGGGCCCCGATGGCGAGCGTGGTCACGAATGGACGGGGGTCTGCGTATTTTCGGCTCCATAGAGGGACGAGGCAGGGATGTCCTCTGTCCCCATTATTGTTTGCACTGGCGATTGAGCCCCTGGCAATAGCATTGAGGGGTTCCAGGAAGTGGAGGGGAGTACTCAGGGGAGGAGAGGAACACCGGGTATCTCTTTACGCGGATGATTTATTGGTGTATGTGGCGGACCCGGCGGAGGGGATGCCAGAGATAATGCGGATACTTGGGGAGTTTGGAGAATTTTCAGGATATAAGCTGAACATGGGGAAAAGTGAGCTGTTTGTGGTGCATCCAGGGGAGCAGAGCAGAGAAATAGAGGACTTACTGCTGAGGAAGGTAACAAGGGACTTTCGCTACTTGGGGATCCAGATAGCCAAGAATTGGGGTACATTGCATAGGTTAAACTTAACGCGGTTGGTGGAACAGATGGAGGAGGACTTCAAGAGATGGGACATGGTATCCCTGTCACTGGCAGGGAGGGTACAAGCGGTTAAAATGGTGGTCCTCCCGAGATTCCTCTTTGTGTTTCAGTGCCTCCCGGTGGTGATCACAAAGGCTTTTTTCAAAAGGATTGAGAAGAGTATCATGAGTTTTGTGTGGGCCGGGAAGACCCCGAGAGTGAGGAAGGGATTTTTGCAGCGTAGTAGGGATATGGGGGGGGGGGGCTGGCGCTACCGAGCCTGAGTGAGTACTACTGGGCCGCCAACATCTCAATGGTATGTAAGTGGATGGGAGAAGAGGAGGGAGCGGCGTGGAAGAGATTGAAGAAGGCGTCCTGTAGGGGGACTTGCCTACAAGCCATGGTGACGGCGCCATTGCCGTTCTCACCAAAGAAATACACCACAAGCCTGGTGGTGGTGGCTACTCTGAAAATTTGGGGGCAATGGAGACGCATAGGGGAAAGACAGGAGCCTCGGTGTGGTCCCCGATAAGAAATAACCATAGGTTTGCTCCGGGGAGAATGGATGGGGGATTTGGAACATGGCAAAGAGCAGGAGTAACACAATTGAGAGATCTGTTTGTAGATGGGACGTTTGCAAGTCTGGGAGCGCTGACCGAAAAATATGGGTTGCCTCAAGGGAATGCATTCCGGTATATGCAACTGAGGGCTTTTACGAGGCAACAGGTGAGGGAATTCCCGCAGCTCCCGACGCAGGAGGTGCAGGACAGAGTGATCTCAAAGACATGGATGGGGGACGGTAAGGAGTCAGACATATATAGGGAGATGAGAGACGAGGGGGAGATTATGGTAGATGAGCTGAAAGGGAAATGGGAAGAAGAGCTGGGGGAGGACATTGAGGAGGGGCTGTGGGCTGATGCCCTAAGTAGGGTAAACTCATCGTCCTCGTGTGCCAGGCTAAGCCTGATACAATTTAAGGTGTTACACAGGGCGCATATGACTGGAACACGGCTTAGCAAATTTTTTGGAGTAGAGGATAGGTGTGCGAGATGCTCGAAAAGCCCAGCGAATCACACCCACATGTTCTGGTCATGTCCGGCACTACAGGGGTTTTGGGCGGGGGTGACAAAGGTGCTTTCGAAGGTAGTGGGGGTCCAGGTCGAACCAAGCTGGGGGTTGGCTATATTTGGGGTTGCAGAAGAGCCAGGAGTGCAGGAGGCGAGAGAGGCTGATGTTTTGGCCTTTGCGTCCCGAGTAGCCCGGCGCAGGATACTGTTGCTGTGGAAGGAAGCCAAGCCCCCGGGTGTGGAGACCTGGATAAATGACATGGCAGGGTTTATAAAGCTGGAACGGATTAAGGTCGTCCTAAGGGGATCGGCTCAAGGGTTCACCAGGCGGTGGCAACCGTTCGTCGAACACATCACAGAAAGATAGAGGGAATGGAAAAGAAGAAGACAGCAGCAGCAGCCCGGGGGGGGGGGGGGGGGGGGGGGGGGTGGTGTAGGAACCAGAGGGATTCTCAGGGATGTTAATATATAAGTATAATATGTATAGGTTGTTGTTATAGATAATTGTATATTGGATTGTTAAAACATATTTTTGGAGAATATTTATCTGGGACAAGGCAGTTGCCATTTAGTTTTGTTTTTGTTTATATATTATTTATTTCTTGTTTATAAAACTGGCCATTGTTATTTATATTGTTATGTTACTGTGTAAAGGATACACAATGTACAATGGTAGGCCAAAAATTTTCAATAAAATATATTTTAAAAAATAAATAAATAATGTTCTTCTATGTTTTCTTACAGATTTGAGCATCGTCCGAACCTCAAGGACCGGACCCGATGACCTGACACGACTCCACCCGGCATCCCACACCCGCCACCGGACCTCCGCTAGACCCGCACATCCAGACATAGGAACAGCTTCTGCCCCACAGCTACAAGGCTCCTCAATAACTCCCCCTTGGACTGACCTGTTCCCTGTAATAACACTATTCACAACACCCTATGCTGCTCTTGCTCATGTATTTGCTTTGTTTGGCCCCTTGTTCCGCACTGTAACCAATCACTGTTTGGCGATGTACCATTTGTCAATGTACTCTGTTGATGTACGTACTGTGTACGTTCCCTTGGCCGCAGAAAAAAAACTTTTCACTGTATTTCGGTACATGTGATAATAAATCAAATCAATCAAACAATGCTTCCATTCCTCCTTCCAAAGTGCAAATCTGCCACTTCTTTGCCCACTCTCCTAGCCTAAATTCCTCCTTCCAAAGTGCATAACCTCACACTTTTCCACATTGTATTTCATTTGCCACTTCATTGCCCACTCTCCTAGCCTGTCCAAATGCTTCGGAAGCCCCCTTGCTTCCTCAATACTATCTGTCCCTCTACAGATCTTTGTATCATCTGCAAACTTAGCAACAGTGCCTTCAGTTCCTTCTTCCAGATCATTAATGTATATTGTGAAAAGTTGTGGTCCCAGCACAAATCCCTGAGGCACACCACTAGTCACCAGCTGCCATCCTGAAAAAGATCCCTTTATCCCCACTCTATGCCTTCCCACACTTTTTATTCCTCCCCTGAGCAGCAGAGCCAATCGTGATGCAACAACATTGGTTGTCGCTGATTTCCTCTGACAGCCCTTCTCCTCAACAGTGTCCAAAGCTATATATCTGATTTACAAGGGAATAGCCAAAAGATTCCTGCACTGCCTGCCTAATCCTCTTGCTCTGCTAGGTGGTCACCCATTCTCTTCCTGCCTGTGGTCTCTTAGTCTGCGGTGTGACCACCTCTCTATACGTGCTAGCCACAATACTCTCCAACTTGTGGACGCTCCAGTGTCCTCAGCCACCGCTCCAGCACCGAAACTTGGGCTTCCAGGAAATGTAGCTGGCAACATGTTTTGCACACATGCTGGCCCCAGGCACTGGAAACACCCCAGACGTCCCATATGGAGCAGGAGAAGCAAACCACAGCTTTCAGCTCTCCTGCCATGACTTGGATTAGACCTTCAAAGGAACCCTGAGATCAGATAATATCAAGTACTTTAGGGCCCTTCTTCCCTTGATCTCGTTAATGCAGAATATTGCCCGTACAAACTATAAACCACAAAATACTTTACAAACTATAAGCGATAATAGTGGTATAAATACTCACCGTCTGTCCTCACCCAATCAGCAGCCTCCACTTTCGAATCCTGGCGTCAATTCAAGAATGTCGCCTCTGGATGAGTGAAGGTATGCTGTGCTGTTTCCTTTAGTTTTCCCATTGCTCTGCTCAGTTGCTGCACACCAGATTTGCCCTCTCTCTGATCTGCGGTGATCTGTACTGGAAGAGTTAGTTAAAGCCCCTCTTTCCCCATATGCTACAAATTTCTGAAGACCTTTCTATTTTAAAGAGAAGTACTCAGCAGTTAGAGAAAAGAAGGGGCTGATCATCTCCTCACTCTTTCACCTAACTCCTTCTTTCATCAAACTTCAACTGCACTCTGATGTAGCAAGACAGCACTCCGTACAGACAAGCCCTTCATCCCCGGAATCAATCTAGTGAACCTTCTCTGAACCGCCTCTAATGCATTTCCGTCCTTTCTCAAGTGAAGAGTCCAAAACTGTGTGCAGTATTCCTGATGCGGTGTCACCAATACCCTATACAGTAGCACCAGGAAGTGTTCTCCTTTGGCCTGGGAAGCCAAGAAAATTTTAAAGGATCGTTAAAAGTGCCCAAGTTGCAGAAAAGCTGGCATTGGTGTAGGACATCATTAAATATTTTGAAGGAAATCCTATACAAGGGCATTCTGAAAAATGTCTGCCCTTTGAAAGCTTTGTAGACACCATTCGAGATGAGATAATGTACACTCAACTGAGAAAAGTCGAAGGATTGATACTGCGAATATAAAATAGACGCTAGAAGCAATGAAATCATCAAGTTAAAATGGGTCACGCAAATCACCAATTGTCAGATTGCTAGCTAAAAGGAGTGCTTTCACAGAAAGTCTATTGGAGGTCCTAGAAGAGGGAAGTCTTATCTGTTACACAGAACACAAAAATCATTTTTTTAAAATTTGTTTTGCGATATGGTGTATTAAGTTTTAATTTAAAGAAGAGGGGAATCTGTTAATTATATTACCAAGATTAGGATACACAGGTGAAGAGTATTGATTCAGTATCTTGAGCACATATAAAGAAAAACGTCCCTTTCGTGGGTTGGTTCATTAGATTAATTGCTTTTCGTTTGCTCAAAAACAACTAAAGAAAGACTTCTGAGATACTAGGTGTTAGTATGTAGGAAGCAGGCAGTAGTAATGCTCCATTCTACAGATAAGCCAACTATCACGCAACTGATTTGTGTCTCATTCCATATTTCACCATTTGGCTTAGAACCCATTTAACAGTTAAGAGGGTGTAACACACTGCCCAAGATGCTGACCTATCCAAGTGTTTAGTAAAGGCTAACAAATGGCTCTCAGCCCGAGGTAAATTAAGAAATAGGCAAGGGGAAATTATCCATGCCCTCCCTGACACCTTGGTTGTTCTGTGGTCATTGGCTAGAACTATTCAAACAAGTGATTGACGCAGGGTAGACAACCAGCCCCTAGAAACAAAGTATACTCATGGGTCCTCGAAGACTGGGGGAAGTCCTTGTTAAGCAGCTGCCTGATCTTCTGATGGAGGAAGACCAGGGTAAGATTTGGGGGGGGGGGGGGTTCCTAACACTTAAGCTAGAGAGCAGTAGGTTGCCGCCACAAGATAAGGGATCAAAATACTCTACGCCATCCGTCCATTTGTCTTCTGGGATCGGTACACTGCTCTTACCCATCATGGGTTGTATGCTTTTCCTCTATTTAGCTTATGCATCATATATAGACTGTCACATTCTTAATAAACTTTCACTTAAGGAGTTCTTGACTGTGTATTTTGGATAATCCATGACTTCCAAATGTAAAACTTATACAGTGACCCGTAGTAGAGTACCTGGTATTTTTTTTTGAAAGAGTGAACGACTCAGCTATTTCCGATGGTATGAAGCAAGCTAAAATTTATCAAGAGAGGAGGATAGGAAATATGCAATAGTAAAACTTTAAAAAGAGACAAGCAGACAACTTGGATTCCAATAACCATATCTGTAAAAGTGAGAGGACAAGCTCATTCCCAAGTGACTTCGACATCAAGACAGCATTTGATTGTGTGCATACCAAGAAGCCAGAGTAAAACAAGTCAGGATCATACTCGTACATTTCCTGGTCACCAACCTGCCTTGAACTGATGTGTGTTGCTAATGTTATTTGCCACTTGAGCAAGTAGCTTACTTATCAATTCTCCAAAGCCTCCACAAAGTAATAGTCAGGAAATAGTCTCCACATGCCTGAATAGGTTCAGGTCGAAAAACACTGAAGATGCTTAACATAATCTAGGATAAAGCAGCAATTTGATCAGCATGCCAGGTATCAACTTATCTTTTCAGTGGCTGCAGTGTTTACTATCTACAGATTCACAGCAGCACCTTCCCAAGGCACCCCCACCAATTCCACAATTTCTCCCACCCAGATGGACAAGGGAAGAAAGTGCATGGGAAACAATCACCACAAAGTTTCCTTCCAAGTCACACATACCCCTGACTTGGAAATATATCGCCATTCCTATATTCTGGGTCAAAATCCTGGAACTCCCTACCTAACAGCATTGTGGCAGTACCTTCACCGGACGAGCTGCTGCAGTACAAAAATGCTCACCACCATCTTCTTCAAGGGCAACTAGGGATTGGCGATAAATGCTGGCTCTGACAGTGATGGCCACATCCAAAGAATGAATAGTTGATAAAGCTGTATAAAAGAAAGTGTACAGAAGATTCTATGTTTTATAAATCGGGACATATATACAAAAGCAAAGGGGTAATGCTAAAGCTAAACATAGCACCAGTCAAAGCCAGAGCACAGAACAGATTCACTAAGATCATACCAGAGATGAGATCATTTAGTTATGAGAACAGATCACAGATACCAACAGTACAATATATGAGGAAATCTTACGCAGTATTCAAAAGAGGTTCAATAAGGTAAATTAGCTGCTGACTCAGTAAATAAAGAGCTTAAAGTGTTTGTTACCAAAACAACAAAAGGGCATTATTTATTTTTTAAATCAGCATTGTTAGGACCTGGAAACAGAATCTATAATAGGCTTTAACAGGGAAGTGGATAAATGTTTGAATTAAAAAGAAAGAATAAGGGAAAAGGGCATGAAATGGGAAATAAGCCGACAGCTCTGAGAGGCGGCATTGTTGCAATGGGCTCAATGACTTCCTTCTGTAAAATTCCACAGAAATTGCAGAATTATCTGTACATTCCACTGATTTAACATTGAGATATAAAACTTGACAGCAATAGAGAAATTAATAGAAAAGGCTTTCTGTGGTACCACTATGTAAACAAATGATATGAAGAGAACAAGTAGATTTCACTGTAATCAAATCAAATGACGGTTACATACTATTAATAACCAGAATATCCATGAACAGAGTTTTCTGATCATGCAAGACATGAGTTCCTACTAGATTATTCATAGATAAAGGTTTCAATCTCTTCCTTGATAGGTATTTCAGATCTCTCACAATGTGCATGAGTTTCACATTTTAATCCTATCTCACACTCACAGTTCCTAAATTTTGATATTTCTGCTTTGGCCTTTCGCCACTGCTTATTAATGTCCATTATTTTTTCCCCAATGTATCGATTGACTTTATTTAGTCGCTTGTGGATCTCATTGTCATCTTTGGCATCTTGTCGTATTCTGTTCAGTAATTGTTCTGTAGGGGAAACAGAACTTTATTTAGTTTCACCAAAATATTAATCTAGAGCTGTAAATTTTAAGAACTAATTTGTTTTTGAAAACTGACATATACATCAGATGCCTCATTGAGAGCCTTCATAGTCAGTGACAAACATGCTAAGAGTTCAAGGCCTGCTCCAGGACTTAAGCACATATCTATCTAGGTCGATGGTTCAATGCAATTGTGAAAGAATCCTGCATTGTTGAAGGTGCTACTTTTCAGATCAGATGTCAAATATAGGTCCCATCTGGCTGTAAAGATAGCATGTTTCAGTTTGGGAAGCAGGAAAATGCTCTTAATATGTTGCCCAACATTTATCCGTCAATGTTTTAAACAAATTCACTGGTTTGTGGGAAACTAAATGCAATCTGGTTGCTTTGTTGACATAATAGGGACTTTGCTTCCAAAGCCGAAGCGCTTCGGACATGCTGAGATCATGAAAGGTGTGTATAAATATTATCAACACGATGCCACTGTCCCAATGTTGATGAGCACTGGAATCAAAAAGGATTTGTGCTTGTAACCAGCTTCTTATCCACTGCTGCACTAGACTCTCTCCCCGTGTCTGCGTGGGTTTCCTCCAGGTGCTCCAGTATCCTCGCAGTCCAACGATGTGCAGGTTAGATGATTTGGCCAAGTGTCCAAAAGGTTAGGTGGGGTTACTGAGTTGTGGATATAGGGCAGGGCTTGGGCCTAGGTCAGGCGCTCTTTCCAAGGGTCGGTGTAGACTCGATGTGCCAAATGGCCTCCTTCTGCAGTGTAGAGATTCTAGATGACATGACCAAGGTTTAGACCTCCCCACCCATTGCAACTGGAAGCTCATCAAGCTGAGCAAACCCGTAAAAAGGTCACACTGAGGTCCTAGTAGTCTGTGTTTGCTCACGGCTGTGTTCGAGATAAAATACTGATTGGGTGGCTGAAGAAGCAAACAAATAACATCTTATCAAAAACCTGAAAAAAGCAAAGATGCCTTGCTTTATTCTGGCTGGTTGATTGTGCAGAAAACTACCAACATTAAATGTTGAACCACATGTTGCCAACAATTACATTGACATTGAGCTGTTAAATGATGCATGGACCAGGTGACAAACCTCTATCACAAAATCCACAGTCAGCATGACGTCAAATTGTTATCATAGAAAAAGGTATATTCTGTATGATATACTCTATGGTGAGAGCCCTGGACATGTGAACAGCGTAATATTCAACAGTTTTAACTTGTTCCATCTGTAACATTGGAGGTCTATCATGCAAATCGAGAGGTACGAAAAAGTAACAAACTACAAGATTAAAGAGCATATCAATGCCATTGAAATCGAGGTTACGCTTACACAACTAAACTAGCCTGTATGGAAGACTCCACAATGCCAAAATGATGATACACTGCCAACTGGGATGGGCCAAGTAAAAGAAGGGTTGAGAGCAAGATTGACAAGGACATGTCTTCTTTTCTTAATCTTTTTATAATCTTTATTATTAATGTCACAAGTAGGCTTACATTAACACTGCAATGAAGTTACTGTGAAAATGTTCAAGCACAATAAAACTATATCAACATTGACAACTGAGCAGCTAGTCAAATGAGCTGGCGAGCAGCAATATCTGATAGTATCAGCCTTTGTGAACGCCAGCATTCTGAGCTGCTGAAAGAAATAGAAACAGAAGAAACAACAGCAGTGGTTGGCACCAAATGAGTTTCATGGGACTGTGAAATATACAACGCAGCACGACAGTCGCACTGGTTTTAACCATCACCAAGGCTGATTTTCCTTCCAACAAGGGTTGTCATCTTTGAGTATTAGGGATTACCATCAAAAGGAGTTTGTCATTCCAGGAGATGAAAGAGGAGGAACAGTAGATTTGTATGTAAAGTTGAAGGATATATTTAAGTTGTAAAAGCCCCCCCCCCCCCCAAGCATCTTGCCCAACTAGTTAATCTTCCTCTTGTGAGCCTAATGAGAGCAGGCAGGCTGTTCAAATCCAGTTGCATCATTGATAACATAACCATGATCCTGTCTTCATCTGATGTCTACAAAAACAACTTCCAGCACGAATTAGTGGACACCAATAAAGATCCGAAAATCTGATTGATTTCCCACTTTCTCGCAGAGGTGAATTCTAACACTCTTGACATTGCTCTGCTTGGGATCAGTGAACTCAATGCTTTAAAGCAATCAAACCTAACACCAGTTATTACACTGGTCCACCAACTAAGTCATCGAACATGCAGAAATAAATCATTTTTTCTCACCAGTTTTCTCTTCTTCAATGTGTAAGTTTTGTGGGCACCAGTCACTCACTCTCTAATCTCTCAACCTTCTTCCTACGTTAACCTAGATAGCAAGAGTCAGCAGGATATTCTACTATTGGTATTTCACATCCAAGCCAAATCCTATCCTTTACCACTATCTCAGCTGAGGATAGGCAGGCACAGAGAGGATCAAACCTAGGAAGTTATTGGCCTTTGTACCTTAGCCGTTTGCTTCCTTAACCATTAGGAAACTGCAGGAATGTATTTTCTCATTACATGACAGATGAAAATACAAACATGGATTTATTGGACACTGGAGAAAAGATATACCTAAGCTCTGTTTTCCACAACATGAATATATTGAGGGAAAACACAATATATGGAATCCACTGGCGATATGAAATTTATCCTCCCATCAAAAATATATTGGACATACATAACTTTATCTCCACCAACTAATTCATCAACAAGCCATTTGTAAAATGCAAGTGTTTTTTTAAAAACTGCCTTGCTTTTGTTCAAAACTGTTTGATAAGTAAAATAGGGGCAGCGGGGAGGTACAGATACAATTTCTAATTGGTCTTATGTGGAACTAAACTGACCAAAGTGAAAAATTATTTTCAATTAAGTACTCCATTAGATGATTACTAGTTGGTGACATTACTGAACTCATATTTCTAACGGAGATTATTCGGCAAGTGACATTTGTCACCAGTTGTTGGGCACTGTCTATGATGCCGTTTTGCGTTATTAAAGTAGTGGATTTGTTTTTAAAATAGGTTTTAAATTTGTAAAGAAAGAAAAATACCTTTAAAATGAGTACAAAATGTTGATGATTGGCTTTTTTCAGACACTTGTTTATAAATAAAATTACAACCTTTAAGGAGGGAGGGAAGGCAAGGCGGGAGAGGATGAGGAAAAAAAACAAGAAACTGAAGGAAAAAACATAAAAATCAAATATTTCTGCTGTGGAAACTGTTCTTCAACTCACCTTTAATAATCTGTACTTTATAAGGGGAAAGAGGTGGTTTCGGCGATGACTTTGTGGAGTTGCATGCAATTCCAGTGACACTTCTGTCCTTCAGGGTATCCACTCCCCAGACAGCCACAGCCAAGCACTTTGTAAATCTTGAATCACTCGGTTGACGTTTCACAGTTTCCCACTTGTCCTCATCAATCCATATATTAGCACCAATGTGAACCTATGAACAAATTGTTGGAATCTGTAGCTTGTAAATTCAACTCACATATGCAAAATATGGAAAGTATCTCTCATACTTATAGCTAACCTTACCTTTCCATCCTGAACAGAGTAAACATTAGGCTGAGCCATAGCCCATGGACATGGCATCATGTTGTTCCCATTTTCAATCTGACTCTCAAGATGATCAGAGGTACCTGGAGTTGGAAGAAGAGCAAGTGGGCTTTTTTTGCCAGGATAAACTCTTTGTTGCATGTTCAGATGGTCTTGCAGAATAGAAGTTACTGGCGTACTTGAAATTAGTTGATGTGTTGATGTGTTGTCTATTAGCTCTTCCTCAGGATTCGAGCCATGGTACTGTTCTGGTACTGAAAATGTGAAAATATTGATTTACCACTCAAATTGCTTTCAAAACACAAATTCAAAAACTACTGTTCTTAAAGATTACAAAATGATTTTTAAAATGTGAATTATCCATTCTATACAATCTATTAAGGTTAATTTATACTACTGGTACCATCGGCAATAAACATATATAAAACTAACAGCCAGTTTCCTAATAGTAGTTGAGCAGAAGACAATGAAACAGAGCAAAAAAGGAAAACCTGGAAAATAATAAGTAACAAGTCCTTGCCAGAAAGTCAGATATCCTCAGCTAAATATACAGTCATTAGCTAATTCTGTATGCTATCAATTGACAAAAAGTGACTCAAATTATGGTAGCATTTGAGATGGAGAAATCACTCTGGCTAGTTTAAGTATTCTTGCTCAGTAACATGCTGTAAAGTCTCTTCCGCCTTGCGTTCAACTGCTTGGATTCCTCTCAATGTAACAAGGCCTCCATAAGACCATAAAAGCAGAGGAGCAGAATTAGGTCACTCGGCCCATCAAGTCTCTCCGCCATTCAAACATGGCTGATATTTTCTCATCCCCATTTTCCTGCCTTCTCCCCATAACCCCTGATCCCCTTATTAATCAAGAACCTATCTATTCTGTCTTTTTTTAAAAAAAACAATTGTTATTAAACGTTTTCATAAAACATCAATGACAAAATGAGAAAGAAAAAAGAACCCAACAGGGTTAAGTACAAAACACAATCTAAATAAAAGCAACCCCCCAAACCCCTCCCCCCCGTACATTAATAATAAATTAACATTAACACGCCGACTTAACACAACAGGTGTATACACCCCCTCAGACCCTCCAGTGTAAATAACATAAACAAAAATAAAGTAACCCCCCCCCCGAGCTGCTGCCATTGACCAATGTCTATCGTTCTGCCAGAAAGTCTAAGAACGGTTGTCACCGCCTAAAGAGCCCTTGTACCGACCCTCTCAAGGCGAACTTCACCCTCTCCAATTTAATGAACCCTGCCATATCGCTGATCCAGGATTCCATGCTTGGGGGCCTCGCATCTTTCCATTGAAGAAGAATCCTTTGCCGGGCTACCAGGGACGCAAAGGCCAGAATTCCGGCCTCTTTCGCCTCCTGCACTCCCGGCTCCTCTGCCACCCCAAATATTGCGAGCACCCAGCCCGGTTTGACCCTGGATCCTACCACCCACGACACCGTCCTCGCTACGCCCTTCCAAAATTCCTCCAGCGCTGGGCATGCCCAGAACATATAGGTGTGATTTGCTGGGCTCCCGGAGCACCTAACACACCTGTCCTCACCCCCAAAGAACCAGCTCATCCTTCTCCTGGTCATGTGTGCCCTATGCAGCACCTTAAACTGTATGAGGCTGAGCCTCGTGCATGAAGAGGAAGAGTTCACCCTCCCTAGGGCATCTGCCCACGTCCCCTCCTCGATCTCCTCTCCCAACTCCTCCTCCCACTTACCTTTCAACTCCACCACCGAGGCCTCCTCCTCTTCCTGCATTTCCGAGATCTTCCCCACTCCCCCCCCCCCCCACCCCCGAGAGCACCCTGTCCTGTACTGTGTGTGGCAGTAGCCGTGGGAATTCCACCACCTGCCGTCTGGCAAACGCCCTTACCTGTAAGTACCTGAAGGTGTTCCCCGGGGGGAGCCCGTACGTCTCCTCCAGCTCACCCAAGCTCGCGAACTTCCCGTCCACAAACAGGTCCCCCAACTTTCGCATCCCTGTCCTGTTCCATGCCGAAAACCCTCCACCTGTTCTTCCTGGGGCGAACCGGTGGTTCCCCCGTAATGGGGTCCACGCCAAGGCCCCAACTTCTCCCCTATGCCGCCTCCACTGCCCCCAAATTTTGAGGGGCGCCACCACCACCGGGCTCGTGGTATACCTCCTTGGCAGTGCCGTTGCCAGCGCCCCCAGACTCGTACCCACACAGGACGCTGTCTCCAGCCTCTTCCATGCAGCTCCCTCCCCCTCCATCACCCGCTTGCGCACCATCGTCGCATTGGCGGCCCAGTAGTACCCACAGAGGTTGGGCAGCGCCAGCCCCCCCCTCTATCTCTACTCCGCTCCAGGAACACCCTCCTCACCCTCGGAGTCCCTCGCGCCCACACAAACCCCATTATACTCCTGTTAACCCACCTGAAAAAAGCCTTCGGGATAAACACGGGGAGGCACTGGAACAGGAACAAAAACGTTGGGAGCACCGTCATTTTGATTGACTGCACCCTACCCGCCAAGGACAGCGGCAACGCGTCCCAACTCTTAAACTCCTCCTCCATTTGCTCCACCAGCCTTGTAAAGTTAAGGCTATGCAGGGCCCCCCAGCTCCTGGCCACCTGGACCCCCAAATATCTGAAGCTCCTCTCCGCCCTTTTTAGTGGGAGCTCGACAATCCCCCTCTCCTGGTCCCCTAGCTGAACTATGAACAGCTCGCTCTTCCCCATATTGAGCTTGTAACCCGAAAAGTCCCGAATTCCCTAAGGATCCTCATTACCTCTGGCATTCCTTCCACCGGGTCCACCACATACAGCAGCAGGTCGTCCGCATAAAGCGACACCCTATGCTCCTCCCCACCCTGCACCAACCCCCTCCAGTTCCTCGATTCTCTCAGTGCCATAGCCAGGGGTTCAATCGCTAGTACGAAGAGCAGGGGGGACGGGGACACCCCTGTCTCGTCCCTCGGTGCAACCGAAAGTACTTGGACCTCCTCCTATTTGTGGCCACACTCGCCATCGGGACCTCATACAACAGCCGAACCCACCTGACAAACCCCTCCCCAAACTCTAACCTCTTCACCACCTTCCACAGATACCCCCACTCTACCCTATCGAAGGCTTTCTCAGCGTCCATCGCCACCACTATCTCCGCCTCCCCCTCCCTCACCGGCATCACGATGACGTTCAAAAGCCTCCGCACATTCGCGTTCAACTGCCTCCCCTTCACAAACTCCGTCTGGTCTTCATGGATGATCTGCGTCACACAATCCTCAAGGCGAAGACCTTCGCCAGCACCTTGGCATCTACATTTAGCAAGGAAATCCGTCTGTAAGACCCACATTGCAGGGGATCCTTGTCCCGCGTCAGGATCAAGGAGATCAGTGCCAGGGACATTGTCGGGGGTAAAGCCCCCCCCCCATCTCCCTTGCCTCTTTAAAGGTCCGAACTAACAGCGGGCCCAACAGGTCCATATATTTTTTATAGAACTCGACCGGGCAACCATCCGGCACCTGTGCCTTCCCTTCCTATCCCTTTGATCAGCTCCTCCAGCCCAATCGGGGACCACAGTCCCACCACCAGTCCCTCTTCCACCTTTGGAAACCTCAATTGGTCCAGGAAACGGCCCATCCCTCCCTCCTCCCATGGGGGCTCGGATCGGTACAATTCCTCGTAGAAGTCCCTGAAGACCCCATTGATGGCAACCGCACTCCGCACCACGCTCCCTCCCCTGTCCTTAACTCGCCCGATCTCCCTAGCTGCGTTCCGCGTCCGAAGCTGATGCGCCAGCATCCGGCTTGCCTTTTCCCCATACCCGTAGACCGCCCCCTGGGCCTTCCTCCACTGCACCACCGTCTTCCTGGTGGTCACCAGGTCGAATTCGGCCTGGAGGCTGTGCCTCTTCCTCAACAATCCTTCCTCAGGCTCTTCCGCGAACCTCCTGTCTACCCTCACCATCTCCCCCACCAACCTCTCCCTCTCCCCCCGCTCCCTGTGGGCCCTAATGGAGATCAGCTCTCCCCTCACCATCGCCTTCAGTGCCTCCCATGCCATCCCCACTCGGACCTCCCTGTTGTCGTTGGTCGCCAAGTACCTCTCTATACTTCCTCGGACCCGCTCACTCACCTCCTCGTCCGCCAACAGCCCCACCTCCAAGCGCCACAGCGGGCGCTGGTCCCTCTCCTCCGCCATCTCCCAGTCCAACCAATGCCGGGTGTGGTCCGAAATGGCTATTGCCGAATACTCGGTATCCTCTACTCTCGCTATCAGCGCCCTACTCAAAATGAAAAAGTAGATTTGAGAATAAGCCTTATGGACATGTGAGAAGAATGAAAATTCCCTGGCCCCCGGCCTTGCAAATCTCCAAGGAGCCACCCCTCCCATTTAGTCCATAAATCCCCTCAACACTCTAGCCGCCGCCGGCTTCCGACCCATCCTAGACCTGTAGCGATCCAGTGCCGGATCCAACACCGTGTTCAACTCTCCCCCCATTATCAGGCCCCCCACTTCCAAGTCTGGGATCCGACCCAACATACGCCGCATAAAATCCGCATTATCCCAGTTCTGAGCATACACATTGACCAGTACCACCCTCTCTCCCTGCAACTTACCACTTACCATTATGTGCCTACCGCCATTATCTGCCACAATGCTCGACGCCTCGAATGACACCTTCTTTCCCACCAAGATCGCCACTCCTCGATTTTTGGCATCCAGCCCCGAGTGAAACACCTGACCTACCCACCCTTTCCTCAGTCTTACCTCGTCTGCCACCTTCAGGTGCGTCTCCTGTAGCACAACCACATCCGCCTTGAGCCCCTTCAGGTGCGCGAACACGCGGGCCCACTTAACCGGCCCATTCAGTCCTCTTACATTCCAGGTTATCAGCCGGATCAGGGGGCTACCCGCTCCCCTCCCCCGCCGACTAGCCATGACCCCCTCCTCGGCCAGCCATGCGCCCGCACCCGGCCCGTTCCCCACAGCGGCATACACCCATCTTGAGTTCCCCCCACTCGCCCAGGTTCCTCCTAGACCTTAGCAGCAGCAACTCGATCCCCCCCCCCCCCCCCGCCCTCCCAGGGCCCATCCTAGCTGGTTTACTCCCCCCATTGCACTTCCGCAAGTCAGCTGACTCCTGCTGACCCCGGCCACTCCCGCCTCCCCTTCGACTCCTCCCAATGTGTGGCACACCCTCCTCTCCCGCTCCCCATCCACAGGCTCTCCCCCTTGCCCCTCCGTTCTAAGCGCGGGAAACAATCCTCGCTCCCCCACCCCCAAAGTCTTCGGCGCGGGAAAAAAGCCCGCGCTCTCCACCTACCAGGCCCCGCCAACAACCAAGACAGTGCCCAACCCGCCCCATCCACCCTCCCCAACCCGAAAGAGAAAAACACAGAGAAAAAGAAACCCAAAACAATGCAAAGGCCCCCCCCCCCCCGAACCAAAAATAGGCATAACATATCCACCGCAGTCCCCAATCGCCCATCCCGACCCTCAGTCTGTGTCCAGCTTCTCGGCCTGAACAAAGGCCTACACCTCCTCCGGAGACTCAAAATAATGGTGCCGGTCCTTGTAGGTAACCCACAGTCGCGCCGGCTGCAACATGCCAAACTTCACCCCCTTCTTGTGCAGCACCGCCTTCACTCGATTGTACCCGGCCCTCCTCTTCGCCACCTCCGCACTCCAGTCCTGGTATATTGGAACCTCTGCGTTCTCCCACCTGCTGCTCCTCTCCTTCTTGGCCCACTTGAGCACACTCCCTATTGACGAACCGATGGAACCGCACCAGCACCGCCCGCGGAGGCTCGTTAGCCTTGGGCCTCCGCGCCAACACTCTATGGGCCCCTTCCAGCTCCAGGGGCCCCTGGAAGGACCCCGCTCCCATCAGCGAGTTCAACGTGGTGACCACATAGGCCCCAATGTCCGGCCCCACCAGCCCCTCCGGGAAGCCCAGAATCCGCAGATTCTTCCGCCTCGACCGATTCTCCATCTCCTCGAACCGCTCCTGCCATTTCTTGTGGAATGCCTCGTGCGCCTCCACCTTTACCGCCAGACCTAAGATCTCGTCCTCATTGTCAGAGATCTTTTGTCGAGACGCTCGGATCGCCACCCCCTGGGCCGTCAGTGTCTCCAGCAGCTTAGCAATAGAAGCCTTCATCGGCTCTAGCAGGTCCGTTTTAATCTCTCTGAGGCAGCGCTGGATACCCTCCTGTTGCTCCTCCGCCAACTGCCTCCACCCTGCCTGCCGCCATTTTGTCCTTCTTCCCTCCCTTCTTCGGGTCCACCAGCACCTTTTTTGTCGCCCCGCTCCTTGTTAAAGTCATATACTGTCGGGGAGCTGTTATTAACTCCTTCCCACACCGGGAAAGTTCGAAAATGCCGTTGGGGGCCCTGAAAAGAGCCCATTTTTGCGGGATCCGCCGAATGTGTGACTTAGCTCCGCATACCCGCAACCGGAGGTCTCGAGGGGGAATCCTTTTGGCAATGTCCACTTCACCAATCTGCCCCAAAAAGTCTGCGGAAACTCCAGAAAAAGGTCTGAGAGTCCGTTCCAGACGGAAGCTGCCGAATGCGCGAATGGCCGCCACCCGAAGCCTCGTCCCTGCTTCTTCAATGGCCTTGGTGAGATCTTTTCACAGTTGTTCCCTCTGCTGCTAGAATTCACCTTTAATAAAGGCGCTCAAGTCAGCTTGAAGCCTTTAAGCTTGCCCTTCCACCGCCTGCATGCTGGAAGAGGCTTTTGTCTATTCCTGCAGCTCCAGCCAAATCTTTTACTGTGTCTGCCGGATCTGGTAACCAAGAGACATACCTTTCCTGGGGACACTGTTGGGGGAATGTTGCAGCCTTCTTCCCACACTGGGAAATGTCGAAAAAATTCCGTTGAGGGCCCTGTAAAGAGCCCAAAAGTCCATTCCAAGCGGGAGCTGCCGAACATGAGACTTAGCTCTGCATAGCCGCACCCGGAAGTCATCTATCTCTGTCTTAAAGATACTCAGTGATTTTGCCTCCACAGCCTTCTGCGGCAAGGAGTTCCACAGATTCACCACCCTCTGGTTGAAAAAAATTCCTCTTCATCTTGGTTTTAAAGGATCATCCTTTTAGTCTGAGATGGTGTCCTCTGGTTCAAGTTTCTCCTACAAGTGGAAACATCCTCTCCACGTCCACTCTATCCAGGCCTCGCAATATCTTGCACGTTTCAATAAGATCCCCCCTCATCCTTCTAAACTCCAACGTGTACAGACCCAGAGTCCTCAATCATTCCTCTTATGACAAGTTCTTGATTCCAGGGATCATCCTTGTGAACCTCCTTTGCACCCTTTCCAAGGCCAGCACACCCAAAACTGCTCACAATATTCAAAATGGGGTCAGACCAGAGCCCTTTACAGCCTCAGAAGTACCTCTCCGGTCTTGTATTCTAGCCCTCTTGACATGAATGCTAACATTGCATTTGCCTTCTTCACTGCTGACTGAACCTGCACGTTAACCTTAAGAGAATTGTGAACAAGGACTCCCAAGTCCCTTTGTGCTTCTGATTTCCTAAGCATTTCCCCATTTAGAAAATAGTCTATGCCTAAATTCCTCCTTCCAAAGTGCATAACCTCACACTTTTCCACATTGTATTTCATTTGCCACTTCATTGTCCACTCTCCTAGCTTGTCCAAATCCTTCTGCAGCCCCCTTCCTTCCTCAATACAACCTGTCCCTCTACAGATCTTTGTATCATCTGCAAACTTAGCAACAGTGTCTTCAGTTCCTTCTTCCAGATCATTAATGTATATTGTGAAAAGTTGTGGTCCCAGCACAGACCACTGAGGCACACCACTAGTCACCGGCTGCCATCCTAAAAAAGACCCCTTTATCCCCACTCTCTGCCTGCTGCCAGTCAGCCAATCCTCTATCCATGCCAGGATCTTACCCTTAACACCATTGGCTTTTAACTTATTTAACAGTCTCCCATGCAGCACCTTGTCAAAGTCCTCAAAATGTATGGGACATTTCCCATATTTTATCTTGCAACTGGACATCAATTAATGACTGGTTAAACAAGGTCCCCTTTTCTTTTTTGCTGAGGAAGCTCCATCATAACTGTTTGATCTTGAAGCAACCAAGATTTTCCTGAACTTTTCCACGGCAGCAGTCATCAGTAGTGACAGTGATAAAGCAAAAGTTCTGGTCTGTGGATTACTTCATATGTCCATGTGCTTCTTATTAACAGTGCCTCAATGGAAGGTAACTGAATACTGTACCTAAAAGAAAATAGGTCCCAAATTAAAGGAATGCTGTGGCCATTAAGTCTTTGCTTGAGGGTAAGCCTGGAAACCAAACCACTTCATTCTTCCTCGGAGGTCTGGCATAATTGTCAACTCATTGCAATGTTCAAGAATCTTCAAGTTAGTGAGAAATCTAGTTTGTTTACCTGTTACGGACTGCAGTCCAGCTACTGGTCGGGATACATCCTATGCACTCAAGTCCAGAAAACCTAGGATACAATTTGGCAAGAGCCATAACTTGGGGAATTCCCTGCATGTGCACAGATACTTGTGGTATTTAAATAGCAAAAACTGGTTAAAACAATAAAATGTAATTTGTCCAGAAAAATACCACTTGAGCCATTTGGGCAGTGGTTTCCAAGATCTGAAGTAGAAGAAGTATTCTACCACCGAGCGCATCATCAACTCTACAGCACCAAGCCTTGTTAATGAGACTGAAAGTTAAATGCCAGTGTACTAGTTAACTGCAGACTTAAGTTATTGAGTCTGCTAATGATTGATGGTTCCAAACTTCTATAGACAGGCATGTCATTTTGCAGTCACCTCAACACAAAGATATTCTGCAAATCTTCCTCCTTGGAGGAGCTTCGCGAGTAGATCTGAGTCACGGCTACCTTTCTAGCAGGTACCAGGAACTTGCACTGATAATGAGAAGGACATCAGAACGCTATGTAAAAATCCAAATGTACTGCCATCATTCTGCTGAGCACAGGAAGCAAAAACAGAAAACCTTCAAATTTTGTAAGCCATAGTTGGCATGGGATCTTGAAAATATGAGTGCATGGTCCATTGACTGAATGTAACTTTCATACAGAGAAGATGTATGCCCAACTATACTTTGAAGGTATTGTCGACCGAAAGCTTTAGAAACCACCACACTCCCGAACTGGAGGTTCAATTTAATTTTGTGGTTAGTCACAATAAACATGTAAAATTCTAATTTGTATATCGACCAGAAGTGGTGCTCTAATATAAAATAAAAACATAAATATCTGGAAAAACTCAGCAGGTCTGGCAGCATCTGCGGCGAGAGAAACAAAGTTAACTTTTTAAGTCCGTATGACTCTTCTCAATAGTTAGAGGTACAGACAGGCGGTTCTGTGGGCACAGGTGAGACTCTCGGATGGTTTCTTGCCTCCCGGGTGCCAGGGTCCATGATGTCTCGGATCGTGTCTTCAGGATCCTTAAGGGGGGGGGGGGAAGGAGCCAGAAATCGTGGTGCACATTGGTACCAACAACATAGGTAGAAAAAGGGGTGTGAATGTAATAAAGGCGTTTAGGAAGTTAGGCTGGAAGTTAAAAGCCAGGACAGACAGAGTTATAATCTCTGGTTTGTTGCCGGTGCCACGTGATAGCGAAGCTAGGAATAGGGAGAGAGTGCAGTTGAACACGTGGCTGCAGGAAAGGTGTAGGAGGGAGGGCTTCAGGTATTTGGATAATTGGAGCGCATTCTGGGGAAGGTGGGACCTGTACAAGCAGGACAGGTTGCATCTGAACCAGAGGGGCACCAATATCCTGGGAGGGAGGTTTTCTAGTACTAATTTGGCAGGGGAATGGGAACCAGATTTGTAGTCCAGCAATGAAGGTAGCCGATGTTCAGGATGTCAAAGCATGTAGTGAGGCAGTGGAGAAGGTAATACTGACAAAGGAGAGTACTTGCAGGCGCGGAGTTGGGTTGAAGTGTGTATACTTCAACGCAAGAAGCATCAGGAATAAGGTGGGTGAACTTAAGGCATGGATCGGTACTTGGGACTACAATGTTGTGGCCATCACGGAAACTTGGATAGAAGAGGGACAGAAATGGTTGTTGGAGGTTCCTGGTTATAGATGGTTCAATAAGATTAGGGAGGGTGGTAAAAGAGGTGGTGGGGGGTGGCATTGTTAATTAGAGATAGTATAACAACTGCAGAAAGGCAGTTCGAGGAGGATCTGCCTACTGAGGTAGTATGGGTGAAAGTCAGAAATAGGAAAGAGCAGTCACCTTGTTGGGAGTTTTCTATAGGCCCCCCAATAGCAGCAGAAATGTGGAGGAACAGATTGGGAAACAGATTTTGGAAAGGTGCAGAAGTCACAGGGTAGTAGTCATGGGTGACTTCAACTTCCCAAATATTGAGTGGAAACTCTTTAGATCAAATAGTTTGGATGGGGTGGTGTTTCTGCAGTGTGTCCAGGAAGCTTTTCTAACAGTATGTAGATTGTCCGACCACAGGGGAGGCCATATTGGATTTGGTACTTGGTAATGAACCAGGACAAGTGGTAGATTTGTTAGTGGGGAGCATTTTGGAGATAGTGACCACAATTCTGTGACTTTCACTTAAATAATGGAGAGGGATAGGTGCATGCAACAGGGCAAGGTTTACAATTGGGGGAAGGGTAAATACGATGCTGTCAGACAAGAACTGAAGTGCATAATTTGGGAACATAGGCAGTCAGGGAAGGACACAATTGAATAGTGGAACTTGTTCAAGGAACAGATACTACGTGTCCATGATATGTATGTCCCTGTCAGACAGGGAAGAGATGGTCGAGTGAGGGAACCATGGTTGACAAGAGAGGTTGAATGTCTTGTTAAGAGGAAGAAGGAGACTTATGTACGGCTGAGGAAACAAGGTTCAAACAGGGTGCTGGAGGGATACAAGATAGTCAGGAGGGAACTGAGGAAAGGGATTAGCAGAGCTAAGAGAGGGCATGAAAAATCTTTGGCGGGTAGGATCAAGGAAAACCCCAAGGCCTTTTATACATATGTGAGAAATATAAGAATGACTAGAGCGAGGGTAGGTCCGATCAAGGACAGTAGCGGGAGATAGACATAGGAGAGGTCTTGAACGAGTACTTTTCTTCAGTATTTACGAATGAGAGGGGCCATATTGTTGGATAGGACAGTGTGAAACAGTTTGGCAGCACGGTAGCATTGTGGATAGCACAATTGCTTCACAGCTCCAGGGTCCCAGGTTCGATTCCGGCTTGGGTCACTGTCTGTGTGGAGTCTGCACATCCTCCCCGTGTGTGCGTGGGTTTCCTCCGGGTGCTCCGGTTTCCACCCACAGTCCAAAGATGTACAGGTTAGGTGGATTGGCCATGATAAATTGCCCTTAGTGTCCAAAATTGCCCTCAGTGTGGGGTGGGGTTACTGGGTTATGGGGATAGGGTGGAGGTGTTGACCTTAGGTAGGGTGCTGTTTCCAAGAGCCGGTGCAGACTCGATGGGCCGAATGGCCTCCTTCTGCACTGTAAATTCTACGATGAAATTCTATGAAACACACTAGTAAGCTCGAGGAGATACTTGTTAGGAAGATGTGTTGGGCATTTTGAAAAACTTGAGGATGGACAAATTCCCCGGGCCTGACGGGATATATCCAAGGATTCTATGGGAAGCAAGAGATGAAATTGCAGAGCCGTTGGCAATGATCTTTTCGTCCTCACTGTCAACAGGGGTGGTACCAGGGGATTGGAGAGTGGCGAATGTCATGCCCCTGTTCAAAAAAGGGAATAGGGATGACCCTGGAATTACAAGCCAGTTAGTCTTACTTCGGTGGTAGGCAAAGTAATGGAAAGGGTACTGAGGGATAGGATTTCTGAGCATCTGGAAAGACACTGGCTGATTAGGGATAGTCAGCATGGATTTGTGAGGGTAGGTCTTGCCTCACAAGTCTTATTGAATTCTTTGAGGAGGTGACCAAGCACATGGATGAAGGTAAAGCAGTGGATGTGGTGTACATGGATTTTAGTAAGGCATTTGATAAGGTTCCCCATGGTAGGCTTATGCAGAAAGTAAGGAGGCATGGGATAGTGGGAAATTTGGCCAGTTGAATAACGAACTGGCTAACCGATCGAAGTCAGAGAGTGGTGGTGGATGGCAAATATTCAGTCTGGAGCCCAGTTACCAGTGGCGTACCGCAGGGATCAGTTCTGGGTCCTCTGCTGTTTGTGATTTTCATTAATGACTTGGCTGAGGGAGTTGAAGGGTGGGTCAGTAAATTTGCAGACGCTACGAAGATTGGTGGAGTTGTGGATAGTGAGGAGGGCTGTTGTCGGCTGCAAAGAGACAAAGATAGGATGCAGAGCTGGGCTGAGAAGTGGCAGATGGAGTTTAACCCTGAAAAGTGTGAGGTTGTCCATTTTGGAAGGACAAATATGAATGCGGAATACAGGGTTAACGCTAGGGTTCTTGGCAATGTGGGGGAGCAGAGAGATCTTGGGGTCTCTGCTCATCAATCTTTGAAAGTTGCCACTCAAGAGGATAGACCTGTGAAGAAGGCCTATGGTGTGCTAGTGTTCATTAGCAGAGGGATTGAATTTAAGAGCTGTGAGGTGAAGATGCAGCTGTACAAAACCTTGGTACGGCCACATTTGGAGTAGTGTGTGCAGTTTTGGTCGCCTCATTTTAGGAAGGATGTGGAAGCTTTGGAAAAGGTGCAAAGGAGGTTTACCAGGATGTTGCCTGGAATGGAGAGTAGGTCTTATGAGGAAAGGTTGAGGGTGCTCGGCCTTTTCTCATTAGAATGGAGAAGGATGAGGGGAGTCTTGATAAGAGGTTTATAGGGTGATCACGGGAATAGCTAGAGTAGACAGTCAGAGACTTTTTCCCTGGGTAGAACAAACCATTACAAGGGGACATGAATTTAAGGTGAATGGTGGAAGATATAGGGGGGATGTCAGAGGTAGATTTTTTACCCAGAGAGTAGTGGGGGCATGGAATGCACTGCCTGTGGAAGTAGTTGAGTCGGAAACATTAGGGACCTTCAAGCGGCTATTGGATAGGTATATGGATTACGGTAGACTGATGGAGTGTAGATTAATTTGTTCCTAATCCAGGACAAAAGTTCGGCACAACATCGTGGGCTGAAGGGCCTGTTCTGTGCTGCATTTTCTATGTTCTCGTTATGGAGTAATGGGATACAGTTTGCTTTATCCCACTCTACTGGTTAGCAGTTGCTTCACAGCTCCAGGTTCCCAGGTTCAATTCCCGGCTTGGGTCACTGCCTGTGCGGAGTCTGCACGTTCTCCTCGAGTCTGCGTTGGTTTCCTCCGGCTGCTCCGGTTTCCTCCCACTATCCAAAGATGTGCAGGTTAGGTGGATTGGCCATGTTAAATTGCCCTCAGTGTCCAAAATGGTTGGGTGGGGTTATAAGAACATAAGAACTAGGAGCAGGAGTAGGCCATCTGGCCCCTCAAGCCTGCTCCACCATTCAATGAGATCATGGCTGATCTTTTGTGGACTCAGCTCCACTTTCCGGCCCGAACACCAGAACCCTTAATCCCTTTATTCTTCAAAAAAACTATCTATCTTTATCTTAAAAACATTTAATGAAGGAGCCTCTACTGCTTCACTGGGCAAGGAATTCCATAGATTCACAACCCTTTGGGTGAAGAAGTTTCTCCTAAACTCAGTCCTAAATCTACTTCCCCTTATTTTGAGGCTATGCCCCCTAGTTCTGCTTTCACCCGCCAGTGGAAACAACCTGCCCGCATCTATCCTATCTATTCCCTTCATAATCTTATATGTTTCTATAAGATCCCCCCTCATCCTTCTAAATTCCAACGAGTACAGTCCCAGTCTACTCAACCTCTCCTTGTAATCCAACCCCTTCAGTTCTGGGATTAACCTAGTGAATCTTCTCTGCACACCCTCCAGTGCCAGTACGTCCTTTCTCAAGTAAGGAGACCAAAACTGAACACAATACTCCAGGTGTGGCCTCACTAACACCTTATACAATTGCAGCAGAACCTCCCTAGTCTTAAACTCCATCCCTCTAGCAATGAAGGACAAAATTCCATTTGCCTTCTTAATCACCTGTTGCACCTGAAAACCAACTTTTTGCGACTCATGCACTAGCACACCCAGGTCTCTCTGCACAGCAGCATGTTTTAATATTTTATCATTTAAATAATAATCCCTTTTGCTGTTATTCCTACCAAAATGGATAACCTCACATTTGTCAACATTGTATTCCATCTGCCAGACCCTAGCCCATTCACTGGGATAGGGTGGGGGGTGTGGGCTTGGGAAGAGTGCTCTTTCCAAGGGCTGGTGCAGACTCGATGTGCTGAATGGCCTCCTTCTGCACTGTAAATTCTATGAAGACTTTCTTTGATAGCCTCTGCCAAATGATTATGCAAAGATGCCAATTGGAGGTCAAGAGGTTTCTAGCAGAAGGAAAACATTAAGAGGGTGATCATCCTTAGACTAATTCTCCTGGGATTGTCACATAGTAGCAAAGTTACAGGTGCAGGTTCCCCTTTCTCTAGACCAAAAGTAGTACACAGGAAGATAAATAAATTAAAGGATAATCATCCTCAAAAGATTTTCTTTTCACACTTGTACCCTACTCATTTTATAACACCTGACGCACACTTAGCCATGTGGCCAAGAATAATCAATTACCATCAGCGTAGCAGATGGTAATAGCCTATTCCTGCATAACTGGCATGGTAAATGAACAAAGAAAAGTACAGCACAGGAACATCAGCCCTCCAAGCTTGTGTCAATCATGAGCTGAGCCAGTCAAATATACACTAAAATGATGTTAACACATCAATGCAGAGCCAGCGATAGTTTTACCAAATATCAGTTTCCTTAGGATTGCGTGTCCACTGTCTAGCAGCATAAGAACAGAAATGTACCATTTAACTCAGCATGCTTGATTAGCCATGGCATCATACTATTTTCAGCCCAAACTCCTATCTTTGTTCCATATCAATAAAATGGTGGAATGGATAAATCAGTAAATGTGACAAGGCCATGATAAAAAATCCACCTGTCACACTTCTGTCCATGCCACCAGTTTATTGACATGGAGCAAAGTTAGGTTGTTGCACAAAGTATGTGATACAAAAGGCTGGGATGTAATGGCAAGTTTAAGTCTTGGCAATAATCACAGCTTAGCATACTGTGTGGTTCTAAGCTTGACTCGCAGAAAAGGATTTTGATTTTTGATTTCATTTTGTGATTTGATTTATTGTCACATGTACCGAAGTAGTGAAACGTATTTTTCTGCGGCCGAGGGAAGGTACACAGTACGTACATAATAGACAAAAAAATAGTCAACAGAGAACATTGACAGTGGTACATCGACAACCAGTGATCGGTTACAGTACGGAAAAAGGGGCCAAAGCAAATACATGAGCAAGATCAGTCCGAGGGGGAGTTGTTCAGGAATCTTGTAGCTGTGGTGAAGAAGCTGTTCCTATGTCTGGATGTGTGGGCCTTCAGACTTCTGAACCTTCTGCCTGATGGAAGGGTCTGGAAGAAGGTAATGCCTGGGTGGGAGGGGTCTCTGATAACGCTGTCTGCCTTCCTGAGGCAGCAGGTGGTGTATACAGAATCAATGTGGGGATGGCAACCTTGTGTGATGCGTTGGGCTGAGTTCATCACACTCTGCAGTTTCTTGCGATCTTGGAACGAGCAGTTGCCATACCAGGCTGCAATGCAGCCGGATAGGAAGCTCTCTGCATATCGGTAGAAGTTTGTGAGAATCGATGCAGACATGCCAAATTTCTTTAGCTTCCGCAGCTAATTGGATATAAAGGATATGAAACAACAGAAATGGAACAAGAGGGCAGCACGGCGGTGAAGTGGTTAGCACTGCTACCTCACGGCACCGAGGTCCCAGGTTCGACCCTGGGTCATTGTCCATGTGGAGTTTGCACATTCTCCCCGTGTTTGCGTGGGTTTCACCCCCACAACCCAAAGATGTGCAGGGTAGGTGAATTGGCCACGTTAAATTGCCCATTAATTGGGAAAAAAAGAATTGGGTACTCTAAATTTTAAAAAAAGAAAAAAAAAAGAAATGGAACATCACTGGATGCTATCTGGTATGAGGGAAGTACAAATATAACAAAAGACTTTAAAAATTAGGAGATTAGGGATTAATTTGATCAAGATGTTTCAAATTATAAAGAGGTAGGACAGAGTAAATAGACACATGCTGCTTCCTGTGACTGAAGGAGTTAGAATGAGGGCATAGTTTTAAGACAGAGTACAACTTGGCTCTAATTCTAAGATTATTCACATTGTTTTGGATTCCCCATTAGGAAACTGGCCCCATTTATCCAGCCAGTTTCCAATATTATTTTTTTAAATTTTGGAGTACCCAATTACTTTTTTTCCCACAGCCAGGATTCGAACCCAGGTCCTCGCCACCTTAGTCTGCATTGTTAACCACTGCGCCATGTGCCACCCTTCCGATATTATTTTAAACAGTTCCATCAGATCACACCTTGATTTCATTTGTTTGGAATGTCTCGAGCACGAAATTAAATTAATGCAGCCAAACCAGGTAAAGGTGTAAACTAAATGGCTACAGCAGGTTGGGAAGTGAACTGGAAAATCAGAAGCCAAAAGTGTTAATTCAAAAAGAGGTATGGTATATTTTGTACAGGAAGCACATCCATTACCACACTGGTACAAAGCCGAGTAAAAAGGATTGAAGAATGGACTACAAATCTTTAAATAATTAAGCACATCACTTGTGTGTCAACTATATAATTTACCAGGTTCCAATTTGAAAAAGTGCTTAAATTGGCAAAGATAATTATACAGCCAATTTAAACAATTCAGTTTGATAATTAATTGTAATGAGGATATTACAAGGGTTTAAAGTAGGTGTGAAAAGGGAGATATTCAGCACTAAAATCCATTTAGCAGTCTACCATTCCTAGTGTTGCTGCACTTTATTCCAGCATGAGCTGGAACCCAACTATGGAAAGATAAAACTTACGTCTAAATAACTTCAAAAGCAGCGCATTCTGAAGGTCCATATTTAGATCCCTCAATCTCTGTAGTTCAGATGCCAAATGTTCATATTCTTTTTGCTTTTCTTCAGCAAATCGGAGTTTTGTTGAAACACTTTTAAGTTCCTGAATCAACCTTTTATTGTTGGCTTTGGCCTGAGAATATTTATGTTTTAGTTCATCAAACATCTTTAGCGTTTGGCCGTCATCATCACTGCTGTCTTCAAAGCAGGAGACATCTTGTTCCTATGAGAAATAAAATAAATAATTTTCAGGTTCATCCAATTTGAGAAACAGAGAAATGAATATTAACCAGATTCTGTATTTCAAGGGAGGGAAAACAATTTGTGCTCCAAGTATAAATCATTTGAGGAATTTCAGAAGAAGCCTACTACTGATAAATTTGTAAATCTTTTAACACAAACAGTATTGCATTTACACACAGACTCTGCAGACAGTGACCCAAGCGGGAATCGAACCTGGGATCCTGGCGCTGTGAAGCAACAATGCTAACCACGGTGCTACTGTGCCACTCATCCATGTGGCGTGAAAGCACAGCTGTCTGGTATTAAAATGTTACAGACAATTTAGGAGTATAAATTTTTTTCCCTCAATGTTAACAGAATTGTGGCAGCCTGGTTTCAAAATCGGGGAAAAAACAACCATGCTACAAGGCAAGTGGAATCCATTTTGTTATGGAGTCTGATTCATCCATACTTTGCAATTAAGCAAGAGTGATAATTATAGTGCCTTCCCAGATTTAAAAAAAATATGGTGCAGGTATAGACCAACAACAGGTCAAAGTTGGAGGAGAAAGAACAGCAAGAAACCTTAAACATATTAATGCTAGCACCCGAAAATAAAAACAAAGTACTGTGGATACTGAAGATCTGTGGATGCTGGAAATCTGAAATAAAGCCTGAAAAGTGCTGGTCAGACTCAGGAGGTCTGCCAACATCTGTGGTGAGAGAAACAGAGTTAATGGGCACGATCTACCAGCTGTTCACATTGGCGGGATAATCCACCCCAAGCTGGCACACGGGTTTCTTGGAGCGGTGCAGTCACGGGAAATCCCGTTGACAACGGTGGGGTCGGTAAATCCCACTGGCATGCCGCCTCCGCAGCTGAAAAACATGCAGCCGGTTGGTCTGTAAATTCCGCCCAATATTTCTAGTTCAATTAACTGTTAACTCTGTTTTTCTCTCCACAGATGTTGCCTGACCTGCTGAGTTTTTCCAGCAAGAGCACTTTCAGTTTTTATCATTAATGTTGGGACCGAATGGCTCAGCTGATCAAGGTAACTGTGACTGAGGGATAGGTTAGAAATCCCTAAACTGCTTGCTGAGCTGTGCTATTAGCTTTCTGTCATGGTAATAGGAGAGGCATTACATTCAGTTTAAACTCTGATAAACTAGAGACAGGAACCAGCAGTGAGAATCCCTACTACTGATTACTTTTCAGTGATGTCTTCTGTCATTGAAGACTACACCGAGCAGTGCTCAAAAAACTCATTATGGTTGAATAGCTTCTGGATCCTCATAATTCAGCACAATTACAATGAATGATCACTTGGGCAAGTACCTGAGGGCCCCAGCTACAAACACTTTAAAGGAATCAATAGGCTGAATGTAAAAATTATAAAATAAATATGAACATTGGACTAACTTTAAGTATAAGGTTTTCAAATAGCAAGCGATATGCGAGAGATATCAACAAGATCAGGAGATTGAACAAAAAAAGTAGTAAGATGCTCCTGTCATGTGATTGCAGGATAGTTAAGTGGAATTAACATTTACTTCTCAAAATTACTATCTTTTTCTCATTGAAAACATATTTTCTCGCTTCTCAAGCTGTTTACAAATCGTACAAGAGGATTACTGTGAAGTACTAGAAACGCATGAATTTAAGAAAAAACAGAAGTCTGCTTCACCACTCAATAAGATATGATTGCCCTTCTGCCTCAACTTCCCTTTCCTGCCCACTGCCTATATCCCAAAATTTTCAAGAACTCAAAATTTCTCTAACTCACCCCTTTGGGGTAGAGAATTGCAAAAATTCCTTACAGTGATGAAACTTTTTACCTTCATCCTGAATGATCAGTTCCTAATCCTGGGACTGTCCCCATATTCCAAATTCCTCAGCTAGGGGAAGCACCTCCTCAATATCTACCCTCTCTAGCCCCTTCATAATCTCGTCTATTTCAATTGGGCTGCCTCACATTCTTCTAATTTCCAGAGAAAATGGAATTCACTCAGCCTCTGATCACAGCACAACCCTCTCATCACAGGGACCAATCTAACTAATTTTTGCTGTACCAATACTGATGCAAGCATATATGGGCGGCACGGTAGCACAGTGGTTAGCACTGGTGCTTCACAGCACCAGGGTCCCAGGTTCAATTCCCGGCTTGGGTCACTGTCTGCACGTTCTCCATGTCTCCTTGGGTTTCCTCCGGGTGCTCCCGTTTCCTCCCACAAGTCCCAAAAGACATGCTGCTGGGTGAATTGGACAACCTGAATTCGCCCTCTGTATACCCGAACAGGCGCCGGAATGTGGCGACTCGGGGCTTTTCATAGTAACTTCATTGCAGTGTTAATGTAAGCCTACTTGTGACAATGAAGATTATTATTCTCTAAAGGAGGGGACAAAACTGCACACATTACAGCAGGTGTGGTCTCATTAAAGTCCAATACAGCATGTTAGTAGCAAGACATACTCCACTCCCCTTGCAATAAGGGCCCATATGTAACTTGTCTTCCTAACTGCTTGCTGTACCCTGCATGTTAACTTTGTGTTCCTTGTACAAGTGCACTCAAGGCTCTCGGAAAATCAACATTTAAAAGTTTTGCACCATTTAAAATAATTCTGTTTTTTAATTCTTACGATCAAAGTGTACATTTTCCTGCTTCATGCTCGATCTCCCACATTATTGCCTACTCACTTAATCCGCCGATATCTCTTTGCAGCGCCTCTGTGTCCTCCCCACAGCTTGCATGCCTACCTGGCTTTGTAACATAAGCACATTTAGAGACATGACTCTCAGTGTCTTCATCCAAGTTATTAATATAAACTGTAAACAGTTATGGTCCCAAAACGGATTCTTGTGGCACTCCACTAGTTAGAATAGAAGAACAAAGAGCAGGATTAGGCAATTCAGCCCCTCGAGCATCATCCACCATTCAATACGTTCACGCCTGATCTCATCTCGGCCTCAACTCCACTTTTCTGCCCGTTCTCCATAACCCTTCAATCAATTACTAATTAAAATTCAATCCATTACTAATTAAAATTCTGTCTATCTCCTCCTTAAATTTACTCAATGTCCTGGCATCCACTGCACTTCGGGATAGCGAATGCCACAGATTCACAACCCTTTGAGAGAAGTAATTTCTCATTATCTCCCCTGGTTCTTTTGCCAATCATCTTAAATCTATATCCTCTGGTTACTAATGCTACCATTTCTGGAAACAGTTTCACCTAACTTACTCATCATTTTCAACAGGCCTATGAAATCTTTAACTTCTCAGTTGTAAAGGACACCAAGCAGTAACACAACTCCTTCCTCTTCAAAGCCTGCCTACCATCTGCTAGGTACATGTCAGTAGTGTGATGGAACGCTCCCAACTTGCCTGGATGAATTTTGCCTCATCGTTGCCTTAATGAGGAAACATCATTTCCATGTTCACCTTGTAAAGACCTTTCAGGATCTTTTATACTTTGATCAAGTCAACCCTCGCTCTTCTAAATTCCAGTGGAAACAAACCCAGCCTGTCCAACCTATCCTCAAAAGGCATGCACATTCCAGGTACCAATCTAGTAAAACTCCTCTGAGCTGCCTCCATTGCATTTATATGCACTGCTGGTTAAAGGGGAAATTAACACAGTAATGAGAAAGGATATTAGCTCTGACAATGTGGAGTCTGTATGGGTAGAGTTGAGAAATACCAAGGGGCAAAAAACATTAGTGGGTGTCATATATAGACCCCAAACTGCAGTGGTGATGTTGGGAATGGCATTAAACATGAAATTAGAGATGCATGTAATAAGGGAATATCGGTGATCATGGGTGATTTTAATCTTCACATAGATTGGGCAAATCAAGTTAGCCACAATGCCGTAGAGAAGGAATTCCTGGAGTGTATATGGGATGGTTTTCTTGACCAATATGTGGAGGAACCAACTAGTGAGCAGACCATCTTAGACTGGGTACTGTGTAATGAGAAGGGAATCATTGCTAATCTGGCTGTACGAGACCCCTTGGGAATGGGCGACCATAACATGATAGAATTTTTTTATCAAGGTGGAGAGTGAAGTAGTTGATTCGGAGACTAGTGTGCCGAACCTTAATAAAGGGAACTATGAAGATATGAGACGCGAGTTGGCCTTGATACATTGGGGAGAGTTAAAGGGATGACAGTAGATAGGCAATCGCAAACATTCAAGGAACGCATGTCCATTCCTGTCTGGGACAAAAGCAAAATGGGTAAGAGGATCAATCCATGGCTTACAAAGGAAATTAGAAATAGTATCCGATTTAAGGAAGAAGCATACAGATTGGCCAAGAAGAAGAATAGTTCTGAGGATTGGGAGCAGTTTAGAATTCAGCAAAGAAGGACAAAGGGATTGATTAAAAAGGGGAAAGTACAGTAGGAGAGGAAGCTTGCAGGGAACATAAGGACTGATACTAACTAAGAGTTTCTATAGATACGTGAAGAGAAAGAGATTGGTAAAGTGAAATGTAGGCCCCCTGCAGACAGAAACAGGGGAATGCATAATAAGCGACAAAGAAATGGCTAAGCAACTGAATACATACTTTGGTTCTGTCTTCACAAAAGAGGACACAAATCAGATACCAGAAATGTTGGAGAATGAAAGAGAGGGAAATGAGAGAGAGAGAAAAACTGAGGGAGATGAACATTAGGAGAGAAATGGTGCTGGGAAAATTGATGCGATTGAAGACGGATAAATCCCCAGGGCCTGAGAATCTGCATCCCAGAGTGCTTAAGGAGGTGGCTCTGGAAATAGTGGATGCATTGGTGGTCATCTTCCGGGATTCTATTGACTCTGGAACAGTCCCTGCAGATTGGAGGGTAGCTCACATCACTCCAATATTCAAAAAGGGAGGTAGAGAGGAAGCAGGGAATTATAGACCAGTAAGCCTAACATCAATAGTGGGGAAAATTCTTGATTCCATTATCAAGGACTTTATCGAGGAACATTTGGAAAGCAGTGGCAGGATCAGTCAGAGTCAGTATGGATTTATGAAGGGAAAATCATGCTTGACAAATCTGTTGGAATTCTTTGAAGATGTAACCAGTACAGTTGACAAGGGAGAGCCAGTCGATGTGGTATATTTGGATTTACAGAAGGCGTTTGACGAATTCCGCATAAGAGATTACTGTGCAAAATTAAAGCGCATGAGATTGGGGGAAATGTATTGAGGTGGATAGAAAATTGGTTGGCAGAGAGGAAACAGAGTAGGGATTAATGCAGTGTTTTTCAAACTTTTTTTCCAGGGGCCCATTTTTACCAACCGGCCAACCTTCGCGACCCACAGCGGCTGACCTGCGTGTCCCACCATTTTCTCGTACCTTGTTTGTTGCAGACATAAATGGAGGAAATGGTTTTGGGTCAGTTTGGCCCCAATGGTTCCTTTGGCCCCCCGAACGTCTAAAAAAAAAAGGCTGCGAAAGTATAAAACAAATGCGGCTGCGCTGTGCAGGCGTGCCCGATCATCGGTGCCCCTGCGCATAGTTTTGCGCATGCGCTCCGATGATCGGGCACGCATGCGCAGTGCGGCCAAATTTTTTTTCTATGTTCGTGGCCATTTTGAAGACCGCTTGCAGCCAGCATAGATAAAAGCTGGCTGCTGCGGCTGTTGGGCGCGGATTTGCGCTATCTGGAGCGCCGCGACGGACGGCTCCCCGACCCTACCGACACCCGCTCACGACCCACCCACAGGCCATGTCCCTGAGTTTGACAATGCCTGGATTAATGGGTTCCTTTCAAATTGACAGGCAGTAACTAGTGGGGTGCCACAGGGATTGGTGCTGGGACCCCAGCTATTCACAATATATATTAATTATTTTGATGAGGGATCAAAATGTAACATCTCAAAGTTTGCAGATGATACCAAGTTAGGTGGGAGGGTGAACTGTGACGAGGATGCAGCAATCCTACAGCATTATACATAGAAGGTAGGAGCAGGAGGAGGCCTTTTGGCCCTTCGAGCCTGCTCTGCCATTTATCATAATCATGGCTGATCATCCAACTCAATACCCTAATCCTGCTTTCTCCCCATAACCTTTGATCCCATTGCACACTACAAACAAAGGTTCCAGCACTGATCCCTGAGGAACACCACTGGACCCAGGCTTCCAGTCAGAAAAACAACCTTCAATCATCACCCTCTGCTTCCTCCCACTAAGCCAGTTTTGGATTCAGTTTGCCAAATGTATTTAAATTTTTTAAAATATAAATTTAGAGTACCCAATTCATTTTTTCCAATTAAGGGGCAATTTAGCATGGCCAATCCACCTAGCCTGCACATCTTTGGGTTGTGGGGGCGAAACCCACGCAAACACGGGGAGAATATGCAAACTCCACACGGACAGTGACCCAGAGCCGGGATCGAACCTGGGACCTCGGTGCAGTGAGGCTGCAGGGCTAACCCACTGCGCCACCGTGTTGCCCTCAGTTTGCCAAATTGCCCAGGTCCCCATTGGCTCTTACCTTCATTAGCCTCCCATGTGGGACCTTGTCAAAAACCTAAAGTCCATGCGGGCTACATCAACTGGACTACCCTCATCTACAAGCCGAGACACCTCTTCAAAAATTCTATCAAATTTGCGTGACATGATCTCTCTTTGACAACAGTACGAAGTCTTACAACACCAGGTTAAAGTCCAACAGGTTTGTTTCGATGTCACTAGCTTTCGGAGCGCTGCTCCTTCCTCAGGTAAATGAAGAGGTATATTCCAGGAACATATATATAGACAAATTCAAAGATGCCAAACAATGCTTGGAATGCGACCATTAGCAGGTGATTAAATCTTTACAGATCCAGAGATGGGGTAACCCCAGGTTAAAGAGGTGTGAATTGTGTCAAGCCAGGACAGTTGGTAGGATTTCGCAGGCCAGATGGTGGGGGATGAATGTAATGCGACATGAATCCCAGGTCCCGGTTGAGGCCGCACTTATGTGTGCAGAACTTGGCTATAAGTTTCTGCTCGGCGATTCTGCGTTGTCGCGCGTCCTGAAGGCCGCCTTGGAGAACGCTTACCCGGAGATCAGAGGCTGAATGCCCTTGACTGCTGAAGTGTACCCCGACTGGAAGGGAACATTCCTGCCTGGTGATTGTCGCGCGATGTTCGTTCATTCGTTGTCGCAGCGTCTGCATGGTCTCGCCAATGTACCACGCTTCGGGACATCCTTTCTGCAGCGTATGAGGTAGACAACGTTGGCCGAGTCGCACGAGTATGTACCGCATACCTGGTGGGTGGTGTTCTCACGTGTAATAGTGGTATCCATGTCGATGATCTGGCACGTCTTGCAGAGATTGCCATGGCAGGGTTGTGTGGTGTCGTGGTCACTGTTCTGAAGACTGGGTAGTTTGCTGCAAACAATGGTTTGTTTGAGGTTGCGCGGTTGTTTGAAGGGAAGTAGTGGGGGTTTGGGGATGACCTTGGCAAGATGTTCATCGTCATCAATGACGTGTTGAAGGCTGTGAAGAAGATGACGTAGTTTCTCCGCTCCGGGGAAGTACTGGATGACGAAGGGTATTCTGTCGGTTGTATCCCAGGTTTGTCTTCTGAGGAGGTCGGTGCGGTTTTTCGCTGTGGCGCGTTGGAACTGTCGATCGATGAGTCGAGTGCCATATCCCGTTCGTACGAGGGCATCTTTCAACATCTGTAGATGTTGCATGGGAACCTGGATTGTAGTTTTAGGGTAAGGGAGAATGAGAGTATAGAGGTCAGGAGCACAGATTTGACGTCGCAGGAGGGGGCCAGTGTTCAGGTAGGTGGTTTGAAGTGTGTCTACTTCAATGCCAGGAGTATACGAAACAAGGTAGGGGAACTGGCAGCATGGGTTGGTACCTGGGACTTCGATGTTGTGGCCATTTCGGAGACATGGATAGAGCAGGGACAGGAATGGATGTTGCAGGTTCCGGGGTTTAGGTGTTTTAGTAAGCTCAGAGAAGGAGGCAAAAGAGGGGGAGGTGTGGCACTGCTAGTCAAGAGCAGTATTACGGTGGCGGAGAGGATGCTAGATGGGGACTCTTCTTCCGAGGTAGTATGGGCTGAAGTTAGAAACAGGAAAGGAGAGGTCACCCTGTTGGGAGTTTTTTATAGGCCTCCTAATAGTTCTAGGGATGTAGAGGAAAGGATGGCGAAGATGATTCTGGATATGAGCGAAAGTAACAGGGTAGTTATTATGGGAGACTTTAACTTTCCAAATATTGACTGGAAAAGATATAGTTCGAGTACAATAGATGGGTCGTTTTTTGTACAGTGTGTGCAGGAGGGTTTCCTGAAACAATATGTTGACAGGCCAACAAGAGGCGAGGCCACGTTGGATTTGGTTTTGGGTAATGAACCAGGCCAGGTGTTGGATTTGGAGGTAGGAGAGCACTTTGGGGACAGTGACCACAATTCGGTGACGTTTACGTTAATGATGGAAAGGGATAAGTATACACCGCAGGGCAAGAGTTATAGCTGGGGGAAGGGCAATTATGATGCCATTAGACGTGACTTGGGGGTGATAAGGTGGAGAAGTAGGCTGCAAGTGTTGGGCACACTGGATAAGTGGGGCTTGTTCAAGGATCAGCTACTGCGTATTTTTGATAAGTATGTACCGGTCAGACAGGGAGGAAGGCGTCGAGCGAGGGAACCGTGGTTTACCAAGGAAGTGGAATCTCTTGTTAAGAGGAAGAAGGAGGCCTATGTGAAGATGAAGTGTGAAGTTTCGGTTGGGGCGATGGATAGTTACAAGGTAGCGAGGAAGGATCTAAAGAGAGAGCTAAGACGAGCAAGGAGGGGACATGAGAAGTATTTGGCAGGAAGGATCAAGGAAAACCCAAAAGCTTTCTATAGGTATGTCAGGAATAAGCGAATGACTAGGGAAAGAGTAGGACCAGTCAAGGACAGGGATGGGAAATTGTGTGTGGAGTCTGAAGAGATAGGCGAGATACTAAATGAATATTTTTCGTCAGTATTCACTCAGGAAAAAGATAATGTTGTGGAGGAGAATGCTGAGCCCCAGGCTAATAGAATAGATGGCATTGAGGTACGTAGGGAAGAGGTGTTGGCAATTCTGGACAGGCTGAAAATAGATAAGTCCCCGGTACCTGATGGGATTTATCCTAGGATTCTCTGGGAGGCCAGGGAAGAGATTGCTGGACCTTTGGCTTTGATTTTTATGTCATCATTGGCTACAGGAATAGTGCCAGAGGACTGGAGGACAGCAAATGTGGTCCCTTTGTTCAAAAAGGGGAGCAGAGACAACCCCGGCAACTATAGACCGGTGAGCCTCACGTCTGTAGTGGGTAAAGTCTTGGAGGGGATTATAAGAGACAAGATTTATAATCATCTAGATAGGAATAATATGATCAGGGATAGTCAGCATGGCTTTGTGAAGGGTAGGTCATGCCTCACAAACCTTATTGAGTTCTTTGAGAAGGTGACTGAACAGGTAGACGAGGGTAGAGCAGTTGATGTTGTGTATATGGATCTCAGCAAAGCGTTTGATAAGGTTCCCCACGGTAGGCTATTGCAAAAAATACGGAGGCTGGGGATTGAGGGTGATTTAGAGATGTGGATCAGAAATTGGCTCGCTGAAAGAAGACAGAGGGTGGTGGTTGATGGGATATGTTCAGAATGGAGTACAGTCACAAGTGGAGTACCACAAGGATCTGTTCTGGGGCCGTTGCTGTTTGTCATTTTTATCAATGACCTAGAGGAAGGCGCAGAAGGGTGGGTGAGTAAATTTGCAGACGATACTAAAGTCGGTGGTGTTGTCGATAGTGTGGAAGGATGTAGCAGGTTACAGAGGGATATAGATAAGCTGCAGAGCTGGGCTGAGAGGTGGCAAATGGAGTTTAATATAGAGAAGTGTGAGGTGATTCACTTTGGAAGGAATAACAGGAATGTGGAATATTTGGCTAATGGTAAAGTTCTTGAAAGTGTGGATGAGCAGAGGGATCTAGGTGTCCATGTACATAGATCCCTGAAAGTTGCCACCCAGGTTGATAGGGTTGTGAAGAAGGCCTATGGAGTGTTGGCCTTTATTGGTAGAGGGATTGAGTTCCGGAGTCGGGAGGTCATGTTGCAGCTGTACAGAACTCTGGTACGGCCGCATTTGGAGTATTGCGTACAGTTCTGGTCACCACATTATAGGAAGGACGTGGAGGCTTTGGAGCGGGTGCAGAGGAGATTTACCAGGATGTTGCCTGGTATGGAGGGAAAATCCTATGAGGAAAGGCTGATGGACTTGAGGTTGTTTTCGTTGGAGAGAAGAAGGTTAAGAGGAGACTTAATAGAGGCATATAAAAAGGGGGTTGGATAGGGTGGACAGTGAGAGCCTTCTCCCGCGGATGGATATGGCTGGCACGAGGGGACATAACTTTAAACTGAGGGGTAATAGATATAGGACAGAGGTCAGAGGTAGGTTCTTTACGCAAAGAGTAGTGAGGCCGTGGAATGCCCTACCTGCTACAGTAGTGAACTCACCAACATTGAGGGCATTTAAAAGCTTATTGGATAAACATATGGATGATAATGGCATAGTGTAGGTTAGATGGCTTTTGTTTCGGTGCAACATCGTGGGCCGAAGGGCCTGTACTGCGCTGTATTGTTCTATGTTCTATGTTCTATGTCTGTTACGCTCCTCCTCGTCTGAGCAGATCCTGTGTTTCCGGAGAGCTTGTCTTTAGGGGATGGCTTCTTTAATGTGTTTAGGGTGGAAGCTGTAGAAGTGGAGCATGGTGAGGTTATCCGTGGGTTTGCGGTAAAGCGAAGTGCTGAGGTGACCGTCCTTGATGGAGACAAGTGTGTCCAAGAATGCAACTGATTTGAGAGAGTAGTCCATGATGAGTCTGATGGTCGGATGGAACTTATTAACGTCATCGTGTAGTCGTTTCAGTGATTCTTCGCCGTGGGTCCAAAGGAAAAAAATGTCATCGATGTATCTGGTGTATAACGTCGGTTGAAGGTCCTGTGCGGTGAGTAGGTCCTGTTCAAACTTGTGCATGAAGATATTGGCGTATTGGGGTGCAAAATTGGTCCCCATGGCTGTTCCGTGCGTCTGGATGAAGAACTTGTTGTCGAAGGTGAAGACGTTGTGATCCAGAATGAAGCGGATGAGTTGCAGAATTGCGTCTGGAGATTGGCAGTTGTCGGTGTTGAGTACTGAGGCTGTTGCAGCAATTGCCGTCGTCATGGGGGATGCTGGTGTAGAGTGCCGAGACGTCCATTGTGACGAGGAATGTTCCTGGTTCAACTGGTCCATGGTTGCTGAGTTTCTGTAGGAAGTCCGTCGTATCGCGACAGAAGCTGGGCATACCTTGTATGATGGGTTTCAAGATGCCCTCGATGTAGCCAGAGAGGTTCTCACACAAGGTCCCATTGCCTGAAACGATAGGGCGGCCTGGTGGGTTGGCCTTAGGTATTTTTGGGAGGCAGTAGAGATCTCCAATGCGGGGAGTACGTGGGATGAGAGCACGTAGGGTGCTCTGAAGATCTGGATCCAAGGTCTTGATCAGTCTGTTAAGTTGGCAGATGTGTTCCTTGATCGGATCTGCGGGTAACTGTCTGTAGTGTTCTTGGTTGTTCAGTTGACGGTATACTTCTTTGCAGTAGTCCGTTCTGTTCAGTATGACAGTGGCCCCTCCTTTGTCTGCTGGTTTGATGACGATGCTGCGGTTGGTCTTGAGAGCGCGGATGGCATTGCGTTGTGCTTGGGTGACGTTCGGGGCGGTCTTGTGAATGAGACTGATGAATCTGGCATTGACGCGACAACCGACAGAATACCCTTCGTCATCCAGTACTTCCCCGGAGCGGAGAAACTACGTCATCTTCTTCACAGCCTTCAACACGTCATTGATGACGATGAACATCTTGCCAAGGTCATCCCCACACCCCCACTACTTGCCTTCAAACAACCGCGCAACCTCAAACAAACCATTGTTTGCAGCAAACTACCCAGTCTTCAGAACAGTGACCACGCCACCACACAACCCTGCCATGGCAATCTCTGCAAGACGTGCCAGATCATCGACATGGATACCACTATTACACGTGAGAACACCACCCACCAGGTACGCGGTACATACTCGTGCGACTCGGCCAACATTGTCTACCTCATACGCTGCAGGAAAGGATGTCCCGAAGCATGGTACATTGGCGAGACCATGCAGACGCTGCGACAACGAATGAACGGACATCGCACGACAATCACCAGGCAGGAATGTTCCCTTCCAGTCGGGGAACACTTCAGCAGTCAAGGGCATTCAGCCTCTGATCTCCGGGTAAGCGTTCTCCAAGGCGGCCTTCAGGACGCGCGACAACGCAGAATCGCCGAGCAGAAACTTATAGCCAAGTTCTGCACACATGAGTGCGGCCTCAACCGGGACCTGGGATTCATGTCGCATTACATTCATCCCCCACCATCTGGCCTGCGAAATCCTACCAACTGTCCTGGCTTGACACAATTCACACCTCTTTAACCTGGGGTTACCCCATCTCTGGATCTGTAAGGATTTAACCACCTGCTAATGCTCGCATTCCAAGCATTGTCTGACATCTTTGCATTTGTCTATATATATGTTTCTGGAACATACCTCTTCATTCACCTGAGGAAGGAGCACTGCTCCGAAAGCTAGTGACATCGAAACAAGCCTGTTGGACTTTAACCTGGTGTTGTAAGACTTCGTACTGTGCTCACCCCAGTCCAACGCCGGCATCTCCACATCATCTCTTTGACAAAACCATGCTGATTATCCTTGATTAATCCTTGCCTCTCCAAGTGGAGATTAATTCTGTCCCTCAGAACTTTTCCCAGTAGTCTCCCTACCACTGAAGTTAGACTTCAGTCTGTAATTTCCTGGTTCATCCCTCCTTGCCATGTTGAATAATAACACCGCATTAGCTGTCCACCTCTGTGGCCAGAGGAAATTTGAAAATTTGTGTCAAGCGGCTGCAAGCTCCTCCCTTGCCTCCCACAGCAACCTGGGATACATCTCATCTGGCCCCTGGAATTAATCCATTTTTAAGCCCGATCTATTTTTAAGCCCGATAAAACTGTTAATAAAGTCATTCAAGTAAATCACTATCAAGGATTTCTAACACCTACATCATCCTTCTCCGTAGTGAACACAGATGCAAAGTACTCTTTTAAAACCTCACTTGTATCTTCCGGTTCCACACACAAATTGCCACTTTGGTCCCGAATAAGTCCTACTCTTACTCTGGTCAACTTCCTGTCCTTAATATACTTAGAAAACATCTTTGGATTTTCCTTTATTTTTCCTGCCAATGCTTTTTCATGTCTCCTATCGCTCTCCTGATTTCTTTCTTAAGTAACCCCCTGCACTTTCTACATTCTTCTAGGGCTTCCGCTGTTTGAGCCCTGGGTATCTGCCAAAAGCCTCCTTTTTCCCTTATTCAAGTCTGGATATCCCTTGACATCAGGGTTCTCTGGACTTATTGCCCCCACTCTTCACTATCATGGGAACGTGCTGGCCCTGTACACTCTCTATTTCCTTTTTGAATTAATTCCTAATGCTCTGATGTTGATTTTCCTACAAGTAGCTTCTCCCAGTTAACTTTGGACAGATCATGTCTTATTTTATTAAAATTGGCCCTCCCCCAATTAATAACCTCAATTTCCTATCTTTGTCCCTTTCCATAACTATCTTAAATTCTACGCAGTTATTGTCACTGTTTCCAAAATGCTTCCCCACTTAAACTTTATCCACTTGCCTGCCTTAATTTCCTAAAACTAGATCCTGCACCTCCCTTGTAGGATTTCATAGATTATCATAGAATTTTTTAAAAAATTTATTTACAGTGCAGAAGGAGGCCATTCGGCCCATCGAGTCTTGGAAAGAGCACCCTACCCAAGGTCAACACCTCCACCCTATCCCCATAATCTAGTAACCCCACCCAACACTAAGGGCAATTTTTGGACACTAAGGGCAATTTATCATGGCCAATCCACCTAACCTGCACATCTTTGGATTTCCTACGTATTGACCTAAAACATTCTCCTGGATGCATTTAAAAAATTCTGCCCCCTCCAAACCTTTCAGTTTGATTGCCCTGGTTAACATTGGGGAAGTTGAAATCCCCTATTATTGCCCAATTTTTCTTGCAATTCTCAGATTTGCATACATATCTGCCCTTCTATCTCTCCTTGACTGTTTAGGGACCTATAGTACACTCCCAACAATGTTATCGCCCCCTTTTTGTTACTAAGCAAGTTCCTCAAATGAAAACATATGGGTAGAACTAAGTTATCATCCCGAGTACTGCCTTGCTATTCTCCCTAATCAATAATGCAACTCATCCTTCTCTATTACTTCATCCCCCTCTCTACTCTTGTCATTTGTCTCCATGCGCTGATCACCTGAGTTCATCAGTCTTTTTTTAAAATTATAAATTGAGAGTACCCAATTCATATTTTTTTTCCAGTTAAGGGGCAATTTAGCCAGTCCAATCCACCTAGCCTGCACATCTTTGGGTTGGGCGAGTGGGCAAATCAATGGCAGGTGTAGTACAATTTTGATAAGTGTGAGGTTATTCACTTTGGAAGCAAAAACAGGAAGGCAGATTACTACCTGAATAGTAGTAAATTGGGAGAGGGAGTGTGCAGCGGGAACTGGGTGTCCTTGTGCACCAGTCGCTGAAGGTAAGCATGCAGGTGCAGCAGGCGGTAAAGAAGGCTAATGGTATGTTGGCTTTCATTGCAAGAGGTTTTGAGAATAGCAGCAGGGATGTGTTGCTGCAATTATACAGGGCCTTGGTGAGGCCACACCTAGAGTATTGTGCGCAGTTTTGGTCTCCTTCGCAGAGGAAGGATGTTCTAACTCTCTCTCTCTCTCGTGCAGCGAAGGTTTACCAGACTGATTCCAGGGATGGCGGGACTGTCATACGAGGAGAGATTGACTAGGTTGGGATTGTTCTCGCTGGAGTTCAGAAGAATGAGGGGGGATCTCACAGAGACTTATAAAATTCTAACAGGACTAGACAGGGTAGATGCAGGAAAGATGTTACCAATAATAGGTGTGTCCAGAACCAGGGGTCACAGTCTGAGGATTCAGGGTAAACCATTTCAGACAGAGATGAGGAGATATTTCTTCACCCAAAGTGTGGTGAGCCTGTGAAATTCATCACCACAGGAAGTAGTTGATGCTAAAACTTTGAATATATTCAAGAGGCAGCTGGATATAGCACTTGGGGAAAATGGGATCAAAGGCAATGGGGAGAAAGCAGGATTAGTCTATTGAGTTGGATGATCAGCTATGATCGTGATGAATGGTGGAGCAGGCTCGAAGGGCCAAAAGGCCTCCTCCTGCTCCTGTCTTCTATGTATCTATATCATTTGTTAAATAAGGAGCACAAAACTGCATACAGCATTTGACAATAACTCCAAAACCTGTGAACTCAACAGCTGGAAGAGCCATGGCAGCAGGCTCCCGAGAACCTGTAAGTTCCCAAGTCACATGCGATCCTGACTTGGAAATATAAATAGCCTTTTACTTGGCCTATTAACACCCCAGTGATGCATCTACACCACAGGTTAAGTTCACCACCACCTTTGAAGGCAATTGGGGATGGATGATAAATGTTGGGCTGCTGGTGACACCCAAAGCCCATGAGCGAAACAAAAAATCCCAGTTTCTCCTCAAAAGTGAAGTCTTTCATTACTGGTACCATTGCAGTTCATCTCCTTTGCATCCTCTTAAAAGTCCTGCCCTCCTTAAACTGCAGTGCTCAAAACTGTACACAATACAGCCCAATTCATGATTTGTAATAGTTATGCAAAACTTCTTCGCTACTGTACTTTTAAGCTTCCATTCACATGGTAAAAGTTCTTTTTTACCTGTATTCATGGAAGTACAGTTAGATACTGCATTTCTACGCTCAGCTTAAATCGTTGATAGCTCTGGCATTTAAAGGTTAGCCACTTAGTAATACAAGTAGGCCATTTAGCCCTTCAAGTCTGTTCCAATGTCGTTCAATGAGATTGTGGCTGGTCTGTCCCCAAACTCCATATATTCAGCTTAGCCAAAGGTATTAAGGATATGGGACAAACAAAAACCTATCAATCTCAGATTTAAAATGAATGATTGGCCCAAGATCAAGTCGCATTTCTTTAGAAGAGTGTACCAAACGTCAACCGTCCTTTGAGTGACAACATGCTTCTTAGTTTCACTCCTGAAAGGTCTGGTTCTAATTTTTAGATTATACTCATAGTCCTGGACTCCCCAACAAGCAGAAATAGGATCTATCCTATCTGCTCCCTTTAAAATCTTGAATAGAACATAGAACAGTACAGCACAGTACAGGCCCTTCAGCCCACAATGTTGTGCCGACCATTTATCCCAATCCAAGATCAACTTAACCTATACCCCTTCAATTTACTGCTGTCTATGTGCTTGTCTAAGAGTCACTTAAATGTCCCTAATGACTCTGACTCCACCACCTTTGCCGGCAGTGCATTCCACACACCCACCACTCTCTGTGTAAAGAACCTACCTCTGACATCTCCCCTATACCTTCCTCCAATCACCTTAAAATTATGTCCCCGCATGACAGCCATTTCCACCCTGGGGAAAAGTCTTTGGCTGTCCACTCTATCCATGCCTCTTATCACCTTGTACCCCTCAATCAAGTCACCTCTCTGCCTTCTTCACTTTAGTGAGAAAAGCCCCAACTTCCCTCAACTTTTCTTCATAAGACATGCCCTCCAGTAGAGGCAGCATCCTGGTAAATCTCCTCTGTACGCTCTCCAAAGCATCCACATCCTTCCTATAATGAGGCGACCACAATTGGACACAATATTCCAAGTGTGGTCTAACTAGAGTTTAATAAAGCAGCAGCAAAACCTCACGGTTCTTGAACTTAATCCCCCTGTTAATGAAAGTCAACACACCATATGCCTTCTTAACAACCCTATCAACCTGGGTGACAACTTTGAGGGATCTATGTACGTGGACCAAGAGCCCTCTGTTCCTCCACACTTCCAAGAATCCTGCCTTTAACCGTGTATCCAGCATTCAAATTCGACCTTCCAAAATACTTCAATCAAATCACCCCAGTTAGTTTAACATTTCCGCATAACTAAAACCATGGGTGTCCCAGGTGTATTTCTAGTAAATATATACTGCACTTTCTCCAAGGCCAATACACACTTCCAAAGGTGCGGTGCCCAGAATTGCGGGCAGTAGTCCAGGAACTAACCAGGGCTTTGTACAGCTGAAGCAATGACTTCTACCCTCTTGTATTTTAGTCCTCTAGATATAAAGGCCAGCATTTCATTTGTGTTTTTTGTACATGACATTTCAAGGATGTATGGACCAGACCTCACCTCTACAAAGTCTCTCTGGTTTCTACCTTTTCACCATTTAAAAAAATACTGTGTTCTATCTTTTATTACAGAACAAAGTGGATGACCTCACATTTGCCTACACTTATATCTATTTACTAAAGTTTTGCACATTCTCATTGATGGAGAGCCAGCAGCATAACAGGATTATCACTGGACGAATAATCCAGCGGCCCAGCCTAATACTTTGGTGATAATTGTTCAAATCCCACATGCTGGTGATGGAATTAAAAATGCTAATTAATATATCTGGAATTAAAAGCTAGTATCAGTAACGGTGCCACAAATCTACAGTCATAAAAATTCACTAATGCCCTTTCGGGAAAGGAACCTGCCATCCTGAGCTGATTTCATAGAATTTACAGTGCAGAAGGAGGCCATTCGGCCCATCGAGTCTGCACCGGCTCTTGGAAAGAGCACCCAAGGTCAACACCTCCACCCTATCCCCATAACCCAGTAACCCCACCCAACCCTAAGGGCAATTTTGGACACTAAGGGCAATTTATCATGGCCAATCCACCTAACCTGCACATCTTTGGACTGTGGGAGGAAACCGGAGCACCCGGAGGAAACCCACGCACACACGGGGAGGATGTGCAGACTCCACACAGACAGTGACCCAAGCCGGAATCGAACCTGGGACCCTGGAGCTGTGAAGCAATTGTGCTATCCACAATGCTACCGTGCTGCCCTAACTGATCACTACATGTGACTCTGGAGCGACAGTAATGCGGTTGACTCTTAATTGCCCTCTGAATAACTTCATTGCAGTGTTAATGTAAGCTTACTTGTGACAATAATAAAGATGATAATTGGCCTAGCAAGGCACTCAGTTGTACCATACCTCTCAGGTACCAGATGGACTGAAGTTGTTCAAGAAGGCAGCTCACCCTCATTTTCTCAAAGGCAATTAGAGGTGGGCAGCAAATGTTGCCTTGTGAGAGATGCCCACATCCCATGAAAGAATTGTGAAAAATTCACTTGAACTATCAACGTTTCTTTCCATTTACACTTTTTAGAATGACGACTATCTTTTTGTTCGCAGTGAACATTAATTAGTTTGGAGTAATTATTGGCACAATTTTGCAAAAAGATTATTAAATTTTAAAATCGAACAGCAACTTCCAGCCTCTGCATTGTTGAAGATGGAAATCAGAAAGGCTACTGTATAATTTGCCCTGCTCCCCCAACTCGCCAAGAAATTTAGCATGAGAACTCACATGGTCATGAAGTTGTGGTATTTACCATTGATCACACCACTAAATGTTAGGGCTTGTCCTTTCAGGTACAAGTGAATGCAAAATATTGTGATAACTCTTAACTGGAATAAAACACAATCTGGCACTGAAAATTTACTTTTATAAATGTGGAGTCGCATTGCTTCCGATTTCAATTATTGCTGGCATTTAGAATTTTCTTTCAATAAATTGGGTATGCAATTCTTTTCTTCCCAATTAAGGGACAATTTAGCGTGGCCAATTCACCTACCCTGCACATCTTTTTGGGTTGCGGGGGGGAGACCCACGCAGACACAGGGAGAATGTGCAAGTTCCACACAGACAGTGACCCAGGGCTAGGATCGAACCCGGGTCCTCAGCACCGTGAGGCAGCAGTGCTAACCACTACACCACCGTGCCATCCAAGAATCTTTTGTTTTTAAACTTCCTTAATTGTTTTCCTCTCAATCATATCTTCCTTTCCCACTTTTCATATGTTTCTACATTTAAGAAAAATTCTAACTTACACTTCCTGCTTTAGGCTCTGTGTAGCAAACAGTTTTTGGGTGGTGGGAATTATTTTAACTAAAGGAGTCAGTTTTTAATCAAAATAAATCAATTAACCCCAAAGCATTGATTGAGTAATGCACATATTAAGTTACAGTATTCATTAATCAGTTTTAATAATGTAGAAGTTTGAAACATTCTGTTTATTATGTAATGCAATGAAATTGCAGGGCTGTCTGTGAGTTAAAGGCAGCAAGAATTCCATTGACCCCTTGGAAAGTCTGGATACAGCCAGCTTATCAAAATGTATCAGTGGGAATGAATATCACATCAAAGAGGTGAATAAGGTCTTGTGCTGCATGTATAGGACTCTGTTACATAGGCTCTCATCCATTGGAAGTCATAACTAAAAACAATTAAATTAGGTTTGTCAGAGCCAATTACCAGGCCAGTTTGATTCTGATTGCACGGTGGTGTGAGTCAGGAGGAGGTTAAACCTTCGTAAAACCTTAAAACAAAGGCAAAATACTGCAGATGCTGAAATATGAAATAAAAACAGGAAACGCTGAAAAACTCAGTTTTGACTCTACTGGACTCTTCTTCGGAGCCTTGTTGTGCACAAACACAATTACAGACCCAGAGGCAGCAAATCATGATGATGATGTGATTTCAAGAGTAGAGATTCAACCGAATAGGAAGCTCTCCACAAATATTTTCAACATCGAGTCCAGAGGGTTCTAAGAGGGCTTATTTCACTTTCTAATAAATTGCAGAATTACTATCCAAGAATCCTGCTTGCCAGTTGATAAAGTATCGTACAAACATTGAATAGAAAGGGACTTCTCCAGATAAAAGTTAAGCATGACTTATGACCTATAACTGATTTATATAGTTTGCCTCAGTCAGATACTCCACTCCTCTTGGGCTGAAGAGAAAATGCTTGCCTTTTTTATATTGTTCCATGTCACTCAGAGAGAACGGCACTAAAATAAATCTCTATTGTAAGTTGTCATGTAAAAGACCAAAGTATGTGGGTAGCTGCAAGCTCAACAAAAAGTGGGTGCTGTTAATTTGCCACAGACCACAAAAGCTGGCCTAATATATTTGAGTAGGTTGTGTAAAATAGTTCAGAGGCAAATTATAAAGGCATTTTGTAAATATTCATCAGAACATTAAATTCAAACTTACTAAACAAATCCAAGATTTGAGAAAAAAATCTGATAGCCTTTCACTAACAATGTTTAATGTCGTTTAGTACAGAACTGGAGTATTGCTGAAAAAAAAGACATGTCAAAGCTTTTCATCTTGCACTCATCAGGCCACTACGCAAGGATACCACTAAAGGGTAAAACAATAAAACTGTATAAGAGAATGCTGAAAGGTTAGCAAGTGGACTCTAAGTGGTAGAGGCATGGGCATGGAGGATGCACCAATTAATGATGACTGACCGATAAACTGCCGAGCCTAGTTTGAAATTTAAACCAGGTAGCTTGACCCTGATTGGTTAAGGGAATGAATCAGCAAATGGCTGTTACTTATTTTGTTTAGGTGAAACAGGTGCAATGTGTGTACATGTTCTTTCTGTCTGCAAAGAACAGGGCCTTGTGTATTAATATATGCAGCTTCCTGTGCAAACAAATATGCCACATTACGGGTCCAGCTGACAATCTTAAAATGGTTGTCAGCATAATTCTTAGCACACTGAGCATTATTTGGCAAATACTGTGCAATTGCAGAATCACATCTGATGTTGAAAGCCAAGTACAAATTTTTCAAACACCTATTCCATGCAAGTTTGAACTTAATGCAGAATACGAAGTGGAAAAATTAGCATTACAGATTAGTTATCTGGCATGTAAACCATTCATTTACAAGTGTGATTATTTTTCCAATTCTTATAGTTGACTGCAATTTTGTTAAATAAAATCTATCAAAAATCTTATACTTGAATATACTACCCAACTACAGAGCCTTACTTCCTCCTATCACACTTTTCAACTTTTCCCATTATAAAGTTCCTATATTCAGTTCTAATGACAATTGCATTTATATTGCAAACTTGACATGCTGTAATTACAGCTTTCTCCAAGTGCATCATCATAGTTTGAGCGTTAAAGCCGGTACTATAAAGACAGCTGCTGCTCCAAAAATTTGTATTTTGTTACCTCCGAAATTTTCCTATTTCACAATCAATATCAATTAAAAAGGAACTTTTATTCATTACACCTTTCATGATCTTCAGACACCCCAAATTCAAATGAATACAGCGCCGGAGGAGAGAGCCGGGAGATTTAAAAAGCGCGGGAGGAGAGAGCCGGGACAGCGAAAACAGCGCGGGAGCAGAGAGAGCCGGGACAGCAAAAACAGCGCCGGAGGGGGGAGATTTCAAAAGCGCGGGAGGAGAGAGCCGGGACAGCGAAAACAGCGCCGGAGGAGAGAGCCGGGAGATTTTTAAAGCGCGGGAGGAGAGAGCCGGGAAAGCGAAAACAGCGCCGGAGGAGAGAGCCGGGAGATTTAAAAAGCGCGGGAGGAGAGAGCCGGGACAGCGAAAACAGCGCCGGAGGAGAGAGCCGGGAGATTAAAAAAGCACGCGAGGAGAGAGCCGGGACAGCGAAAACAGCGCGGGAGCAGAGAGAGCTGGGACAGCGAAAACAGCGCCGGAGGAGAGAGCCGGGAGATTTAAAAAGTGCGGGAGGAGAGAGCCGGGACAGCGAAAACAGCGCCGGAGGAGAGAGCCGGGAGATTTAAAAAGCGCGGTTGGAGAGAGGCGGGACAGCGAAGAGAGCGCGGGAGCAGAGAGAGCCGGGACAGCGAAAACAGCGCCGGAGGAGAGAGCTGGGAGATTTAAAAAGCACGGGAGGAGAGAGCCGGGACAGCGAAAACAGCACCGGAGGAGAGAGCCGGGAGATTTAAAAAGCGCGGAGGGCAGAGCCGGGACAGCGAAAACAGCGCGGGAGCAGAGAGAGCCGGGACAGTGAAAACAACGCCGGAGGAGAGAGCCGGGAGATTTAAAAAGCGCGGTTGGAGAGAGGCGGGACAGCGAAGACAGCGCGGGAGCAGAGAGAGCCGGGACAGCGAAAACAGCGCCGGAGGAGAGAGCTGGGAGATTTAAAAAGCACGGGAGGAGAGAGCCGGGACAGCGAAAACAGCACCGGAGGAGAGAGCCGGGAGATTTAAAAAGCGCGGAGGGCAGAGCCGGGACAGCGAAAACAGCGCGGGAGCAGAGAGAGCCGGGACAGTGAAAACAACGCCGGAGGAGAGAGCCGGGAGATTTAAAAAGCGCGGGAGGAGAGAGCCGGGACAGCGAAAACAGCGCCGGAGGAGAGAGCCGGGAGATTTCAAAAGCGCGGGAGGAGAGAGCCGGGACAGCGAAAACAGCGCCGGAGGAGAGAGCCGGGAGATTTAAAAAGCGCGGGAGGAGAGAGCCGGGACAACGAAAACAGTGCCGGAGGAGAGAGCCGGGAGATTTAAAAAGCGTGGGAGGAGAGAGCCTGGACAGCGAAAACAGCGCCGGAGGAGAGAGCCGGGAGATTTCAAAAGCGCGGGAGGAGAGAGCCGGGACAGCGAAAACAGCGCCGGAGGAGAGAGCCGGGAGATTTCAAAAGCGCGGGAGGAGAGAGCCGGGACAACGAAAACAGCGCCGGAGGAGAGAGCCGGGAGATTTAAAAAGCGCGGGAGGAGAGAGCCGGGACAGCGAAAACAGCGCGGGAGCAGAGAGAGCCGGGACAGCGAAAACAGCGCCGGAGGAGAGAGCCGGGAGATTTTAAAAGCACGGGAGGAGAGAGCCGGGACAGCGAAAACAGCACCGGAGGAGAGAGCCGGGGAGATTTAAAAAGCGCGGAGGGCAGAGCCGGGACAGCGAAAACAGCGCGGGAGCAGAGAGAGCCGGGACAGCGAAAACAGCGCTGGAGGAGAGAGCCGGGAGATTTTAAAAGCGTGGGAGGAGGGAGCCGGGACAGTGCTGGGAGAGGTGAGTGCACAAAAGGTGTGGCAGGAGTGCCTTTAGTCACGGAGTGCTGATTGGAACAGAGTGCATCTGAGTTTAGGTGAGTGACTGAGTTTGGGTGCGTGGCCAGAGAGGGCTGTGTTTTTATTGGTGTTCGGGTTTACCTTGAGGTTATATATTTTTTTTAATGTTTTTTTAAATATTTAAATTAATTAACTAGTTGAATATAGCTGGACAGGTGATGTGCTGTTGCTGTATGATGATGGAACTGGTGGATCCCATTGAGACCGTCAGTGACCACATCTGCAGCAAGTGTTGGCTGCTCGAGGAATTTCGGCTCAGAATTGATGAGCTGGAGACCGAGCTGCACACACTGCGGCACATCAGGGAGGGGGAACATTACCTGGACACTATGTTTCAGGAGGCAGTCACACGCGGTAGAACAAGTTCTGTTAATTCGGACAGTGGTCAGGGACAGAGTGGTGTGACTGCAAGGGAGGCAGGTAGGGGGATCCTGAGTTTAGGAGCCTCAGCCCTTGACCTTGTCCAACAGGTATGAGGTACTTGCTCCCTGTGTGGATGAGGAAGAGGGCTGTAGGGAGGATGCGTTGACTGACCACTGCACCGTGGTACAGGAAGCCATTCAAGAGGGGGGAGCACAAAGACAAGTGGTAGTTGTAGGGGATTCTATAATTAGGGGGATTGATGGCATCCTTTGTAAGCCAGATCGAGAGTCCCGCATGGTATGTTGCCTGCCCGGTGCCAGGGTGAGGGACATCTCTGATCGGCTTGAAAGGATTTTGGAGAGGGAGGGGGAGGATCCAGTTGTTGTGGTCCACGTTGGGACTAACAACATAGGTAAGACTAGGAAAGAGGACCTGTTTGGGGATTATCAAACACGAGGGACTAAATTAAAGAGCAGGTCCTCTAGGGTTATAATCTCTGGATTACTACCCGAGCCACGTGCCAATTGGCATAGGGTTGAGAGAATTAGAGAAGTTAACATGTGGCTAAAGGAGTGGTGCGGGAAAGAGGGATTCCATTTCATGGGGCATTGGCATCAGTACTGGGGCAGGAGGGACCTGTACCGTCGGGACGGTCTTCACCTGAACCATTCTGGGACCAGTGTTCTAGCGAATAGGATAAATAGGTTGGTCACAGGGACTTTAAACTAGCAAGTTGGGGGGAAGGGAAGTGTAAAGCTATGGACAGTATAATGGTTAATGGAGATCAAGGCAGCAGGTTACGTGACAGGTTATTATGTAGAGATATGGGTTCAAAGACAAGGAAAATTAGGAGAAAGGGTAAGAGGAAAAATAAATTGCGAAAAGTTACTGATCAAGGTGTTAGGATTCATAACAAAGACATAAAAAACAGCATAAGTGTACTTTACCTGAATGCTCGTAGTATACGAAATAAGGTAAATGAGTTGATGGCGCAAATCATCGTGAATGACTATGATTTAGTGGCCATTACTGAAACATGGTTAAAAGATGGTCACGACTGGGAGTTAAATATCCAAGGGTATCAGACTATACGAAAGGATAGAATGGACGGTAAGGGCGGTGGTGTAGCTTTGTTGTTTAAGGATGGCATCCGGGCAATAGTAAGGGATGATATTGGTGCTATGGAGGACAAGGTTGAATCAATTTGGGTGGAAATCAGGAATAGTAAGGCGAAAAGGTCACTGATAGGAGTAGTCTATAGGCCACCAAATAGTAACAGGATGGTAGGGCAGGCAATAAGCAAAGAAATAACGGATGCATGTAGAAATGGTACAGCGGTTATCATGGGAGATTTTAATCTGCATATCGATTGGTTTAACCAGGTTGGTAAAGGCAGCCTTGAGGAGGAGTTTATAGAATGTGCCCGGGATAATTTCCTGGAACAGTATGTAATGGAACCTACAAGGGAACAAGCAGTCCTAGATCTGGTCCTGTGTAATGAGGCAGGATTGATTAATGATCTCATAGTTCGGGATCCTCTTGGAAGGAGCGACCACAATATGGTGGAATTTAAAATACAGTTGGAGGATGACAAGGTAAAATCAAACACTAGTGTTTTGTGCTTAAACAAAGGCGATTACAATGGGATGAGAGAAGAACTAGCTAAGGTAGACTGGGAGCAAAGACTTCATGGTGAAGCAGTTGAGGAACAGTGGAGAACCTTCCGAGCGATCTTTCACAGTGTTCAGAAAAGGTTCATACCGACAAAAAAGAAAGACGGTAGAAAGGGGAAAAATCGACCGTGGATATCTAAGGAGGTGAGGGAGAGTATCAAATTGAAGGGAAAAACATACAAAGTGGCAAAAATTAGCGGGAGACTAGAGGACTGGGAATTCTTTAGGGGACAACAGAAAGCTACTAAAAAAGCCATAAAGAAGAGTACGGTAGACTATGAAAGTAAACTGGCTCAGAACATAAAAGCAGATAGTAAAAGCTTCTACAAATATATAAGACAAAAAAGAGTGGCTAAGGTAAATATTGGTCCTTTGGAAGATGAGAAGGGAGATTTAATAATAGGAGACGGGGAAATGGCTGAGGAGCTGAACAGGTTTTTTGGGTCAGTCTTCACAGTGGAGGGCACAAATAACATGCCAGTGACTGATGGAAATAAGGATATGATAGGTGAGGACCTTGAGATGATTGTAATCACTAAGGAGGCAGTATTGAGCAAGCTAATGGGGCTAAAGGTAGACAAGTCTCCTGGCCCTGATGGAATGCATCCCAGAGTGTTAAAAAAGATGGCTAGGGAAATTGTAAACGCACTAGTGATAATTTATCAAAATTCACTAGACTCTGGGGTGGTCCCAGAGGATTGGAAAGTAGCAAACGTGACACCTCTGTTTAAAAAATGTCGGCAGAAAGTGGGTAATTATAGGCCGGTAAGCTTAACTTCGGTTGTAGGGAAAGTGCTGGAATCTATCATTAAGGAGGAAATAGCGGGGCACCTGGAGGGGAACTGCCCCATTGGGCAGACGCAGCATGGGTTCACAAAGGGTAGGTCGTGTCTGACTAATTTGGTAGAATTTCTTGAGGACGTTACCAGTGCAGTAGATAACGGGGAGCCAATGGATGTGGTATATCTGGATTTCCAGAAAGCTTTTGACAAGGTGCCACACAAAAGGTTGCTGCATAAACTAAAGATGCATGGCATTGAGGGTAAAGTGGTAGCATGGGTAGAGGATTGGTTAACTAACAGAAAGCAGAGAGTGGGGATAAATGGGTGTTTTTCTGGTTGGCAACCTGTAACTAGTGGGGTCCCTCAAGGATCAGTGTTGGGCCCGCAGTTGTTCACAATTTACATAGACGATTTGGAGTGGGGGACCAAGTGCAATGTGTCAAAGTTTGCAGACGACACTAAGATGAGTGGTAAAGCAAAAAGTGCAGAGGATACCGGAAGTCTGCAGAAGGATTTGGATAGGTTAGGTGAATGGGCTAGGGTCTGGCAGATGGAATTCAATGTTGCCAAGTGTGAGGCTATCCATTTTGGGAGGAATAACAGCAGAATGGATTATTATTTAAACGGTAAGATGTTAAAACATGCTGCTGTGCAGAGGGACCTGGGTGTGCTGGTGCACGAGTCGCAAAAAGTTGGTGTGCAGGTGCAACAGGTGATTAAGAAGGCTAATCGAGTTTTGTCTTTCATTGCTAGAGGGATGGAGTTCAAGACTAGTGAGGTTATGCTGCAATTGTATAGGGTGTTGGTGAGGCCGCATCTGGAGTATTGTGTTCAGTTTTGGTCTCCTTTCCTGAGAAAGGACATATTGGCACTGGAGGGAGTGCAGAGGAGATTCACTAGGTTGATCCCAGAGTTGAGGGGATTAGATTATGATGAGAGGTTGAGTAGACTGGGACTGGACTCATTGGAGTTTAGAAGGATGCGGGGGGATCTTATTGAGACATATAAAATTATGAAGGGAATAGATAGGATAGATGCGGGCAGGTTGTTTCCACTGGTCGGGGAAAGCAGAACTAGGGGGCATAGCCTCAAAATAAGGGGAGGTAGATTTAGGACAGAGTGTAGGAGGAACTTCTTCACCCAAAGGGTTGTGAATCTCTGGAATTCCTTGCCCAGTGAAGCAGTTGAGGCTCCTTCTTTAAACGTTTTTAAGAAAAAGATAGATGCCTTTCTAAAGAATAAAGGGATTCGGGGATATGGTGTACGGGCCGGAGAGTGGAGCCGAGTCCACAAAGATCAGCCATGATCTCATTAAATGGCGGAGCAGGCTCGAGGGGCCAGATGGCCTACTCCTGTTCCTAGTTCTTATGTTCTTATGAATACTTTTGACATGCACTTAGGATTGTTTTGTGCCAATTAGCTGCCACACTAAAAGAAAATCACACAAGCAATAGTAAGATAAACAAAAAAAAAATTCTTGGTGCAGTGACTTCACTGCTCTTCTTTGAAGAGTGCCACAGGATCTTTTGCACCCACCTGAGAAGCTACAACTTTTCGACTCAGAAGAGCACCAACACTTAGCAACTTGGATGGCACTTAAAAGCGTCCATAAAAAGTATTTTTATTTCTGCATTTGGAGGGATGAAGAAGAGGATGAAACTTCCATTTAGAGAAAGTAAAAAACTATGGGACATAAATAGAAGAGAGTCAATAACAATTTCAAGAAAGAAATTCAGGATAAACTTCTTTGATCAGATTGGCAAATGGATTGCACCTAATATGTAAATTTGTTGTAACTACAGTTGCTTCTGGAACACCAAGCTGGACAGACAGGGTTCAGTTTGTACTTAATGGGCTCTCACTTTAAAAGGCTTTGTACCAATATAAGCAAGTGGAAATCCTTGTTGATTTTATCCAGGAGTGTTATTCCAAGAGATGTTGGTTTGCTGAATTAGAAAATATATATATAGCTTTCCAAAGTTTCTTTTCAACCAATAACATGTTGGTAGACTTCTGGTGACGACATGTAGGTGGAAGCCGCACATTGGATACCTCCTGCTCGAGATTCAATTTTGCCCCAGGGGCAATTGTTAAACAGGTGCAGAATAACATAAGGATGTCAAAAAATCAGAATTAAACCATCGGGAAGAAGGGGGCAAGTGAAGGTTCGCCGTCGAGCAAAAGGGTCAGCCTGGCAGCAGGAATGATGGCGGAGGCTGGATCGCTGGGTGGGGCCGTGCCCTTCACAATAGAGAAGATGGCCAAGGTATGGCCTGAAATTTGAAAAACAGTTCAGCAAACATGAGGAAGGAAATGATAGTGGCAATGAAGATATTGGTGGAGGAGGCGATTGCCCCAGTAAAGGCGGCGGTGTTGAAGGCATCAGCCGAGGTGCGGGAGCAGGGAGAGAAGCTGAAGGTGAAGCTGAAGAGTGGAGGAGGCTTTGTCACAACATAGCGACCAGTTCACTTCGATGAAGGTGGTGGAGGCCAACAAAGGACTGAGAGCGAAGGTGGAGGACCTGGAAAATAGGTCTATGCGGCAAAATTATGGGTCTGTCCGAAAGGGTGAAAGTGCTTTGCGACGATGTTGGCGGATCTGTTGGGGGGTGGAGAAGATCCTTCCCGGTTTGAACTGGATTGGGCTCGTCGGTCGTTGAGGCCTAAACAGAAGGCGAATGAACCACCAAGAGTGTTTTAAATTTAGAGTCCCCAATTATTATTTTTTCAAATTAAGGGGCAATTTAGCATGGCCAATCCACCTACCTTGCACATCTTTGGGTTGTGGGGGCGAAACCCACGCAGACAGGGGGAGAATGTGCAAACTCCACACAGACAATGACTCAGGGCTGGGATGCAAACCGAGTCCTCAGTGCCGTAGGCAGCAATGCTAACCACTGTGTTACCATGCTGCCGTAGGCAAGGGTGGTAAAAATAATTTGCTTTCACAGGTATCATGTGAAGAAGAAGGTGCTGAGTTGGGCGACACAGAAGTGTGAGGTGAAGTGGGCAGGAGCCTCCGGCCGAGTGAAGGCGGCACTGCACAACAGTGGTGTGAGGTTTGGCGTGGTGTATCCACTGAAGTGGAGGGTGACCTACAACTCAATGGGCTTTTACTTCGAGACAGTGGAGGCTTTTGTGAAGGCAGAAATACTGGGACACAAATGAGAAATGGGACCGGGGTGTGGTCTTGAACCAAGGATAGGGTGGTGGATGGTTGTATATAGTTCTATTTGATGTTTGATGTTGTTAATTGCGATTTAAGGGTGTGAAATTGCCTGTTTGGGAAGGGTAGGAGTTGGGATTTTTCGCAATGGTGGTTTTCTGGGGTTTGTGCATTTGCACTGGATTTGTTTATCTGATGGGAATTTCTTTGCTTTTTTGGAACTGGGCATGGGGGGGCGGATTGTGAGAAGGGGACCGAGCAGGGGTCTCCACACTAGCAAGCTGAAGTCAGCTAGTGAACGGGGTGTAGTCGTGGTGGGGCCACGGTCATTTGAGCCTGGACGAACTAGGCCACCGTGCTGCCCTGCTTTGTTAACTTTTAACTGGAATGTACAAATGTATGTGTCCGACTGTATATTGAGGGGGCTGTTGTTTTTTGGGATTGTTATTTTGTTTCTTTTTCTTTTGTTGTTTGTTTGATGAAAATGTGGAGAATAAAAATATTTGAAAAAAAATATTTGTAACTGTATATTCAAGTGTCGATGACAACAACAGAAATTATACTAATTTATCATCAATTCAATGGCCAAATAAGCAACTCACGCCTTTTTTCAAATGGCTCAATTTTCTTGTTATTTTTAGGCTACATTTCAAAACAGTTTCACAAGAAGTCTTCCTAGGTCTGCTTGGTGTCAGAATTAAAGCTTACTCTATCAGTTGTTTCCTACCACGCTGTGTGTCCATTTATTTGTATAATGAGTGCTTGATTGAAAGATTCCAGCCTGTAAATCGAAAAGGCCCTGAATTAGGGTAACCAGATGACTGGTTAGTGAACTACTTCACTGGAACATTATCATTCTTCTCTTAGTGCTCCTTTGTGCTTTCTTAATTGTTTTTCCCAAAGCTCCAAATATACACTACAACTCGGATTTTCCTGCTCCCCCAGTGCGTTTTCCAGCAGTGAAGGTGGCATTGCGCTGGTCAAGGAGACACAGCCTGAGCGAGTGAGACACAGAGTGAGAATTTGGTAATTTGGTGCAGTGAGGTAACCAGGAAAGGTAAGTGGTTAATCTAATTGTGCTGTTTTTCAGTTAAAAGTGCAGTGTAGATTAGTGTCTGATTGGCTGAAGCTGCCCCCACCCTAATTGCTGAGGGGCAGTTATCTGGCAATCACCTGAGGCCTGTTAAGGGGCACAAAGGTACACATTGTATTCTTCTCTTTGAAGTTTTAGTGTGAGTCATCCTAAAGTCTGTATAAAAGACAGACAGAAAGCGCACTTAGTAAGCATTGCGCTGGTCAAGGAGACACAGCCTGAGTGAGTGAGACACAGACAGAGTGAGAATTTGGTAATTTGGTGCAGTGAGGTAATTCGGTGAAGAGTGGGAGAAGGTGCTTTTTCCCGACTGTTTTGTTCTCTCTCTTTCTCCGAGCCTAATTTCGGGAGCCGTTCGGAGGAGGAGGAGCAGTCTCTGTGAGTATAAAAACCTAACGGTAACTTCGTTTTCCAGTTTTTTCCCCCAAAAGTGACGTCAGAGGGAAGCTGTGATCTGATTGGTTGATAGCAAATCGGCCCCAAATTTTAAAAAAACACAGCTAAACTCATAAACTTAAATTAAACTAATTAATTAATTAGTGATGGCTGGTCAGGTGATGTGCTTGAGCTGCTTGATGTGGGAGCTGGCAGATCCCATTGCGAGCTGCAGTGACCACATCTGCAGTAAGTGTTGGCTGCTCGAAGAGCTCCGGCTCAGAGTTGATGAGCTGGAGTCTGAGCTTCAAACACTGAGGCACATCCGGGAGGGGGAGACTTACCTGGACACTGTGTTCCAGGAGGCAGTCACACCTGTCAGAGTAAGTAGTTTCAATCCTGCCAGGGACAGCAGGGTGTGACTGCAAGTCAGGCAGGTAAAGGGAACCAGCAGTCAGGAACTCAGGAGCCTCAGCCCTTGACTCTGTCCAACAGGTATGAGGCACTTGCTCCCTGTGTGGATGGCGAACAGGGTTGCAGGAAGGATGAGTCAGCTGACCAAGGCACCATGGTTCAGCAGGCCATTCAAGGGGAGGGAGTAAATAGGCAAGTTGTAGTTGTAGGGGATTCTATTATCAGGGGGATAGTTAGTATCCTTTGTGAGCAGGATAAAGAGTCCCGCATGGTATGTTGCCTGCCCGGTGCTAGGGTGCGGGACATCTCTGACCGGCTTGAAAGGATACTGGAGAGGGAGGGGGAGGATCCAGTTGTTGTGGTCCATGTTGGTACCAACAACATAGGCAAGTCTAGGAAAGAGGACCTGTTTAGAGATTATAAAGAGCTAGGATTCAAATTTAAAAAAACAGGTCCTCAAGGGTCATAATCTCCGGATTACTGCCCGAGCCACGTGCAAATTGGCATAGGGAGGCAAGAATAAAGGAAGTTAACATGTGGCTGAAAGAGTGGTGTGGGAATGAGGGGTCCCTTTTCATGGGACACTGGCATCAGTTTTGGGACATACCGTTGGGATGGTCTCCACCTGAACCGAGCTGGGACCAGTGTTCTGGCGAAAAGAGTAAATAGGGTGGTCAATAGGACTATAAACTAAAGATTGGAGGGGAAGGGAAAGTCAGGGAACCAAGAGGTGAAGTAATCAGTGGGAAGCGTAGCTGCTTAGGAATACAAAAAAGCACGAAAACACAGAACTCAGGAGAGGTTACAATAGTCCCCATCCCACAAAATATGACACAGTGTATGGAAAGGCTCAGTAAACCAAGGTTCACCACACTAAGAAAACAAAAAGGGACGGTCAATAGAGAATTAAAGGTGCTATATTTAAATGCGCGCAGTGTACGGAACAAGGTAGATGAGCTTGTGGCCCAGATTGTGACTGGCAGGTATGATGTGGTAGGCATCACAGAGACATGGTTGCAGGGGGTTCATGACTGGCATTTAAACATCCAGGGATTCACAACCTATCGAAAAGACAGAGAGGTGGGCAGAGTGGGCGGGGTTGCCTTGTTAATTAGGAATTAAATTAAATCAATAGCACTAAACGACATGGGGTCGGATGATGTGGAGTCTGTGTGGGTAGAGTTGAGGAACCACAAAGGCAAAAAAACCATAATGGGAGTTATGTACAGGCCTCCTAACAGTGGTCAGGACCAGGGGCACAAGATGCACCACGAAATAGAAAGTGCATGTCAGAAAGGCAAGGTCACAGTGATCATGGGGGACTTTAATATGCAGGTGGACTGGGTAAATAATACTGCCAGTGGACCCAAGGAAAGGGAATTCATTGAATGTTTACAGGAGGGCTTTTTGGAACAGCTTGTGATGGAGCCCACGAGGGAACAGGCCATTCTGGACTTAGTGTTATGTAATGAGCCAGACTTGATTAAAGATCTTAAAGTAAGGGAACACTTAGGAGGCAGTGATCATAATATGGTAGAATTCAATCTCCAATTTGAAAGAAAGAAGGTAGAATCAGATGTAAAGGTGTTAGTTAAATAAAGGTAACTACAGGGGCATGAGGGAGGAACTGACGAAAATCGACTGGGAGCAGACCCTAGTGGGAAAGACAGTAGAACAGCAATGGCAGGAGTTTCTGGGAGTAATTGAGGACACAGTACAGAGGTTCATCCCAAAGAAAAGAAAGGTTATCAGAGGGGGGATTAGGCAGCCATGGCTGACAAAGGAAGTTAGGGAATGCATCAAAGCAAAAGAGAAAGCCTATAATGTGGCAAAGAGTAATGGGAAGTCAGAAGATTGGAAAGGCTACAAAAACAAACAGGATAACAAAGAGAGAGATAAGGAAAGAGGATCAAATTTGAAGGTAGGCAAGCCAGTAACATTAGGAATGTTAGTAAAAGTTTCTTTAAATACATTAAAAACAAACGGGAGGCAAAAGTAGACATTGGGCCGCTCCAAAATGACGCTGGTAATCTAGTGATGGGAGACAAGGAAATAGCTGAGGAACTAAATAAGTACTTTGCGTCAGTCTTCACAGTAGAAGACATGAGTAATATCCCAACAATTCAGGAGAGTCAGGGGGCAGAGTTGAATATGGTAGCCATCACAAAGGAGAAAGTGCTAGAGAAACTAAGAGGTCTAAAAATTGATAAATCGCCAGGCCCAGATGGACTACAGCCTGGAGTTCTAAAGGAGATAGCTGAAGAAATAGTGGAGGCGTTAGTTATGATCTTTTAAAAGTCACTGGAGTCAGGGAAAGTCCCAGAGGATTGGAAAATCGCTGTTGTAACCCCCCTGTTCAAGAAGGGAACAAGGAAAAAGATGGAAAATTATAGGCCAATTAGCCTAACCTCGGTTGTTGGCAAGATTCTAGAATCCATTGTTAAGGATGAGATTTCTAGAGACTTCCGGGTGCGGCTATGCAGAGCTAGGTCGCACATTCGGCAGCTCCTGCTTGGAACGGACTTTTGGGCTCTTTTACAGGGCCCCCACGGCATTTGTTTGACATTTCCCGGTGTGGGAAGAAGGCGGCAATATTCCCCCGACAGTGTCCCCCAGGAAGGGTATGTCTCTTGGTTGCCAGACACACGCAGAAACAGTGAAAGATTTGGCTGCAACTACAGGATAAACAGGGCCTCTTCCAGCATGCAGGCGGGGGAAGGGCAAGCTTAAAACTGCAAGCTGACCTGAGGGCCTGTATCAAAGGTGAATTCTAGCAGCAGAGGGAACAACTGTGAAAAGACCTCATCAAGGCCACTGAAGGGACTTCCGGTTGCGGTGAGGATGAGCTAGCCGCACGCTTCGGCGGCTCCAGCTCCGACGGACCTTCGGGCTCTTTTAAGAGCCCCAACGGGGAATTTTTCGACGACGCAACCCGGTGTGGGGCGTGTGAGAAGGGAGTCCCCCCCAAACGAAGGAGGAAAAAACCGGCGGCGGCGGCTGCAGCGCGAGGAATCGTCGACCAAAGGGTCAGAAAGAGAGAAGTACAAGATGGCAGCGGAGAAAGCGCAGGTGACATGGGGGCCTGAGCAGGATGAAATTGTGAGACGGTGCGTGGAGCTGCTGAAGAGGGAGGTGCTGACCCCGTTGCTACAGGCAATTGAGGGGCTCAAGGAGACATTAAAGACCCAGGAGACAGAGCTCCGCGTGGTGGAGCAGAAGGTGACAGATATTGAGGACGAGATCCTGGGCCTGGCGGTTAAGACACAGACGCACGAGGCACTTCATAAAAAGTGTACTGAAAGGATCGAAGCCCTAGAAAATGGAGCGCGAAGGAAGAACCTTCGGATACTGGGTCTCCCTGAGGGTGTGGAAGGAGTGGACTGTGGAGCGTACGCAAGTACGATGCTGAGCTCACTGATGGGTGCTGAGGCCCCTACGGGCCCCTTGGAGGTGGAGTGGGCAAATCGGATTCCGGCGAGAAGACCAAAAGCGGGAGAACCACCGAGGGCGATAATCGTGCGATTTTACCGCCTTAAGGATAGAGAAGAGGTCCTGAGATGGGCTAAAAAGGTGCGGAGTAGCAGATGGGAGAATGCAGTGGTACGGGTATACCAGGATTGGAGTGCGGAGGTGGCGAGAAGGAGGGCGAGCTTCAACCGAGCCAAAGAGGTGTTGCATAAAAGGAAGGTGAAGTTCGGGATGCTGCAGCCGGCAAGACTATGGGTCACGTATCAGGAGAGACACCATTATTTCGAGACGGCGGAGGAAGCATGGACCTTCATCAAAGAAGAGAAATTGGATCGGAACTGAGGGACTGATGCTGCAGGAAATGTTATTGTTAATGTTACGGTGGAAGTTAATTGAGAAGTAAAAAGGGAAGGGGGGAGACATTGGGGAAATGTGGGCGCCGGTGAGGGGGGAAAGACGGGACATAGTTGGAGAATGGGGAAGGGGAGGGGGAGGGGAAAGGGAGCTGCGCCATAAGAGGCGGGTCAGGTAAAGGGATGTTCCCGCACCAGAAAGAATAAGGCGGGAAGACAGGCGCAAGGCGGATGGGAGTTCCCCACATGGGGGGGTCGAGGAGTGAGCAGGAGTAGCCGGGGTCAGTTGAAGTTAGCTGACTTACGGAAGTAATATGGGGGGAGCAATCAAGCTAGAAAGAGATCTAGCGGGGAGGGGAGGAGGGAGGGAGAAGGGGGGGGGGGGGACAACTGGGTTGCTGCTGCGGAAATCCAAAAGGAAATGGCTAAAGAGTGGGTGGGCGGGGATGGTGTGCGACGCTGGGGGAGCGAGCGGGAGCGCGGAGGCGGGATATGGGACTGGCCTAGAGAAGGTAATGGCTAGTCGACACGGGAGGGGGGCAGGTAGCCCCCTAGTGAGGCTGATCACGTGGAACGTGAGAGGCCTGAACGGACCGATAAAAAGGGCCCGAGTGCTCGCGCATTTGAAAGGACTAAGGGCAGACGTGGTTATGCTCCAAGAGACGCACCTAAAGGTGGCGGACCAAGTTAGGCTAAGGAAAGGATGGGTGGGACAGGTGTTCCACTCAGGACTGGACGCAAAGAATAGAGGGGTGGCCATTTTGGTGGGGAAACAGGTCGCATTTGAAGCAAAGAACATCGTAGCAGATAGCGGAGGTAGATATGTAATGGTGAGTGGCAGGCTGGAGGGAATGGAGGTCGTGTTGGTTAACGTGTATGCCCCAAACTGGGACGATGCGGGATTTATGAGACGGATGCTGGGGCGTATACCGGACCTGGAGGTAGGAAACTTGATTTTAGGAGGGGACTTTAATACGGTGCTGGACCCGGGGCTAGATAGATCCAGCTCAAGGACCGGAAGAAGGCCGGCAGCGGCCAAGGTACTTAAGGGGTTTATGGACCAAATGGGGGGAGTGGATCCATGGCGATTTCTTAGACCCAGGGCTAGGGAGTATTCCTTCTTCTCCCATGTCCATAAAGTGTACTCCCGGATAGATTTTTTTGTTTTGGGAAGGTCGTTGATCTCTAGGGTGGAAGAAGCTGAGTACTCAGCCATAGCGGTTTCGGATCATGCCCCACATTGGGTGGACCTGGAATTAGGAGAGGAAAGGGAGCAGAGAACACTCTGGCGATTAGATGTGGGACTGATGGCGGATGAGGGAGTGTGTGCAAGAGTGCGGGGGTGTATTGAGAGATACCTGGAGGTCAATGACGACGGCGAGGTCCCGGTGGGAGTGGTATGGGAAGCACTAAAAGCGGTGGTCAGAGGAGAGCTGATCTCCATTGGGGCCCACAAAAGGAAAACAGAGGCCAAGGAAAGGGAAAGATTACTGGGGGAGATTTTAAGGGTGGATAGGGAATTTGCAGAGACCCCGGAGGAGGAATTGTACAGGGAGAGGAGACGACTCCAGACGGAATTTGACCTTCTGACCACCAGAAAGGCGGAGGTACTGTGGAGGAAGGCACAGGGGAGGAGGTATGAATATGGGGAAAAGGCGAGTCGCCTGTTGGCTCATCAATTGCGAAAGAGGGCAGCAGCGAGGGAAATAGGAGGAATTAGAGACGAAAGGGGAGACACGGTGCGAAGGGCAGGAAAGATAAATGAGGTGTTCAAGACCTTCTATGAGGAACTGTATAGGTCTCAACCCCCAGAGGGAGAGGAGGGGATGCGGCAGTTCCTGGACCAATTGAGGTTCCCGAAAGTGGAGGAGCGGGGGGTGGTAGGCCTGGGGGCACCGATTGGGGTGGACGAGGTTATTAAGGGACTGGGAAGCATGCAAGCAGGGAAGGCCCCAGGACCAGACGGGTTCCCGGTGGAGTATTACAGAAAATATGTGGACTTGTTGGCCCCGTTGATGGTGAGGACGTTCAATGAGGCCAGGAAAGGGGGGACTCTACCCCCGACGATGTCGGAGGCGACGATATCGTTAATTTTGAAGAGGGATAAAGATCCGTTGCAGTGCGGGTCCTATAGACCCATTTCATTGTTGAACGTGGACGCCAAATTGTTGGCAAAGGTACTGGCATCGAGGATAGAGGACTGTGTCCCGGGGGTGGTGCACGAAGACCAGACAGGGTTCGTAAAAGGGAGACAACTGAATGTTAACGTGCGACGACTATTAGGGGTGATAATGATGCCCCCAGTGGAGGGGGAGGCAGAGATAGTGGCGGCAATGGACGCAGAGAAGGCATTTGATAGGGTGGAGTGGGAGTATTTATGGGAAGTGTTAAGGAGGTTTGGGTTTGGGAACGGGTTTATTAGCTGGGTTAGACTTCTTTATGGGGCTCCAACGGCAAGCGTAGTTACAGGTCGACATAGATCGGAGTATTTCCGACTATATAGGGGAACAAGACAGGGATGCCCGCTGTCTCCATTGTTGTTCGCGTTGGCAATTGAACCTCTGGCCATGGCGTTGAGAGACTCCAGGAAATGGAGAGGGGTGATTAGAGGGGGAGAAGAACACCGAGTCTCGTTATATGCGGATGACCTATTGTTATACGTGTCGGACCCAGCGGGGGGAATGATAGAGGTTATGCGAATTTTGAGGGGGTTCGGGGATTTCTCGGGGTATAGGCTAAACATGGGGAAGAGTGAATTATTTGTGATACATCCAGGGGACCAGAGTAGAGAGATAGAAGGCTTGCCTCTAAGGAAAGTGGAAAGAAACTTCCGATACCTGGGGATTCAGATCGCTAGGAGCTGGGGAACCTTGCACAGACTTAATCTGACACGGTTGGTAGAACAAATGGAGGAGGACTTCAAGAGGTGGGACATGCAGCCTCTATCGCTGGCGGGCAGGGTGCAAGCAATTAAGATGATGGTCCTCCCGAGGTTCTTATTTGTATTTCAATGTCTCCCTATCCTAATCACTAAGACCTTTTTTAATAAAATAGACAGGAGCATCACGAGCTTCGTGTGGGCAGGGAAAGTTCCGAGAGTAAGGAGGGGGTTCCTTCAGCGTAGTAGGGACAGAGGAGGATTGGCACTACCGAACTTGGGCGATTACTATTGGGCCGCCAATGTGGCAATGATACGTAAATGGATGATGGAGGGTGAGGGAGCGGCGTGGGAAAGACTGGAGAGAAAGTCCTGTAAAGGGACGAGTTTAGAGGCGCTGGTGACGGCGCCGCTACCGATCTCACCTAAAAAGTTTACCACGAACCCGGTGGTGGCGGCAACATTAAATATCTGGGGACAGTGGAGGCGACAGAGAGGGGTGCGGGGAGCCCTGGTGGGGTCCCCAATCAGGAACAACCATAGGTTCGCCCCAGGAAGAATGGATGGAGGATTTCAGAGCTGGTTCCAGTTGGGAATTAGGAGGGTGGGAAATTTATTTATAGATGGGACTTTTGCGAGCTTGGGAGCATTGGAGGAAAAGTATAAGTTGCCCCGGGGAAATTTCTTGAGATATATGCAGGTGAGGGCATTTACTAGACAACAGGTGAGGGAATTTCCATTGCTCCCGACACAGGGGATACAGGACAGGGTGCTTTCAGGGGTGTGGGTCGGAGAGGGCAAGGTGTCAGAGATTTACCGAGAGATGAGGGAAGAGGGGGAGGAGTCGGTGGGCGAACTAAAAGGAAAGTGGGAAGAAGAACTAGGGGAGGAGATAGAGGAGGGTATGTGGGCTGATGCCCTAAGCAGGGTAAATTCCTCTTCCTCATGCGCCAGGCTTAGCCTGATTCAATTTAAGGTGCTACATAGAGCACACATAACGGGAGCAAGATTGAGCAGGTTCTTTGGAGTGGAGGACAAATGTGGGAGGTGTGGCGGGAGCCCGGCAAACCACGCACATATGTTTTGGGCATGCCCGGCACTGGAAGGGTATTGGAAGGGAGTGACGGGAGTGATTTCGCGGGTGGTGAAGGCCCGGGTCAAACCAGGCTGGGGGTTAGCTCTATTTGGAGTTGCGGAAGAGCCGGGAGTGCAGGAGGCGAAAGAGGCCGACGTTGTGGCCTTTGCGTCCCTAGTAGCCCGGCGCAGGATCCTACTCATGTGGAAGGAGGCGAAACCCCCCGGACTGGAGGCCTGGGTAAATGATATGGCGGGGTTCATTAAACTGGAGCAGATAAAGTTTGCCCTGAGAGGATCGGCTCAAGGGTTCACCAGGCGGTGGCAGCCATTTCTCGACTACCTAGGGGAACGTTAGAGGGAAGACAGATGACCAGCAGCAGCAACCCAGGGGGAGGGGGGGGGGGGGGGGAGGGGGGGTTTAGTTTTGGTCAAAGATAAAGGGGTTTTGTTACTTGTGTATTGTTTAAAATTTCTGTATTGTTATTGTTGCGTTTGCTCTGTAAGAGGGGAAAAATTGTTGTTTGGGAAAAAATTTTCAATAAAACATTTATAAAAAAAAAGGATGAGATTTCTAAATTCTTGGAAGTGCAGGGTCGGATTAGGACAAGTCAGCATGGATTTAGTAAGGGGAGGTCGTGCCTGACAAACCTGTTAGAGTTCTTTGAAGAGATAACAAATAGGTTAGACCAAGGAGAGCCAATGGGTGTTATCTATCTTGACTTCCAAAAGGCCTTTCATAAGGTGCCTCACAGGAGACTGCTGAGTAAAATAAGGGCCCATGGTATTCGAGGCAAGGTACTAACATGGATTGACGATTGGCTGTCAGGCAGAGTTGGGATAAAAGGTTCTTTTTCGGAATGGCAACCGGTGACGAGTGGTGTCCCGCAGGGTTTAGTGTTGGAGCCACAGCTGTTCTCTTTATATATTAACGATCTAGATGGGGGCATTCTGGCTAAGTTTGCCGATGATACAAAGATAGGTGGAGGGGCAGGTAGTATGGAGGAGGTGGGGAGGCTGCAGAAAGATTTAGACAGTTTAGGAGAGTGGTCCAAGAAATGGCTGATGAAATTCAACGTGGGCAAGTGCGAGGTCTTGCACTTTGGAAAAAAGAATAGAGGCGTGGACTATTTTCTAAACGGTGACAAAATTCATAATGCTGAAGTGCAAAGGGATTTGGGAGTCCTAGTCCAGGATTCTCTAAAGGTAAACTTGCAGGTTGAGTCCGTAATTAAGAAAGCAAATGCAATGTTGTCATTCATCTCAAGAGGCTTGGAATATAAAAGCAGGGATGTACTTCTGAAGCTTTATAAAGCATTAGTTAGGCCCCATTTAGAATACTGTGAGCAATTTTGGGCCCAGCGGAGATTCACACGGATGATCCCAGGAATGGTAGGCCTAACATACGATGAACGTCTGAGGATCCTGGGATTATATTCATTGGAGTTTAGGAGGTTGAGGGGAGATCTAATAGAAACTTACAAGATAATGAATGGCTTAGATAGGGTGGATGTAGGGAAGTTGTTTCCATTAGCAGGGGAGACTAGGATCCGGGGGTACAGCCTTAGAATAAAAGGGAGTCACTTTACAAAGAACAAAGAACAAAGAAATGTACAGCACAGGAACAGGCCCTTCGGCCCTCCAAGCCCGTGCCGACCATACTGCCCGACTAAACTACAATCTTCTACACTTCCTGGGTCCGTATCCTTCTATTCCCATCCTATTCATATATTCATCCTATTTAGAACAGAGATGAGGAGAAATTTCTTCAGCCAGAGAGTGGTGGGTATGTGGAATTCATTGCCACAGAGGGCGGTGGAGGCCGGGACGTTGAGTGTCTTTCAGACAGAAGTTGATAAATTCTTGATTTCTCGAGGAATTAAGGGCTATGGAGAGAGAGCGGGTAAATGGAGTTGAAATCAGCCATGATTGAATGGTGGAGTGGACTCGATGGGCCGAATGGCCTTACTTCCGCTCCTATGTCTTATGGTCTTAACATTGGCCGCCAGTGGGTACTCCCGGGCCCACCAAAGTTAATGTCCATTTACGTTGCTCACTTTTCCCGTAACCGGGGAACCCATCGCGGAGGGGGGTTCGCTTTCAGCAGACAGGAAGATCCCGCACGTGGGAAAAGCAGAAAAATACCAGCCTACATTTACTTTCTTCCATTTAGTGCATTTGAAACCGACATAAGAATTAGGAGGAGTAGGCCAATCGACGCCTCAAGTCTGCTCCACCTTTAAATATCATGGTTGATCTGATTGTAACCTCAACTTCTCATTTCCACCTCCCCTCATAACCTTTCACCTCCTTGCTTATCAAGAATCTATTTAGCTCTGCCTTAAAAATATTCAAAGACTCTTTTTCCATCACCTTTGGAGCAAGAGAGTTCCAAAGACTCACAACCCTCAGAAAAAAATTCCCCTCATCTCTGTACTAAAAGTATAGGACAAATATAAAATGTTGAAAATACTCAGCAGATCAATCATGAATTATGAAGAGATAGGGCAGCACGGTGGCGCAGTGGGTTAGCCCTACAACCTCACGGCGCCGAGGTCCCAGGTTCAATCCCGGCTCTGGGTCACTGTCTGTGTGGAGTTTGCACATTCTCCCCGTGTTTGCGTGGGTTTCGCCCCCACAACCCAAAGGTGTGCAGACTAGGTGAATTGGCCACGCTAAATTGTCCCTTAATTGAAAAAAATGAATTGGGTACACTAAATTTAAAAAAAAAGAATTATGAAGAGACATAAAGTTCATATTTTAGGTTGATGATCTTTCATCCCAACTATCGCTTCAGGTAAAACATCATCATCAACAAGAAACATTAACTGTTTTTTTCTCTCTCTCCACAGATATTGCCTGACCTGCTGAGTATTTCCAGTATTCTGTTCTCAATTCAAATTTCCAGCATTGGCAGTATTTGTTTTTGTAATCATATCTTATAAAATGTGTGCCAAAAATATTCTGGTTGACATTCATCGCCTAAAAATTGGAAATAGCAAATACACATGTTAAGAAAAGATACTAGGACTTCCAGTGGCGGCTACGAAGGAGTAGGTCGCACATTTGGTGGCTCCCGCTCGGGTCGGACCTTTGCCCCCGATTTTTTGTCAGACTTGATTCGGTAAATTGATGGTGGAGGTAATTGTGGAGTGGATTCCTACATCAGTGCATGGAGAGGCGGACTAGAAGTGCTCACAAAGGAAGAAATAGGCGAACCGAGAAGGTTTGGGCTGAAGCTGCAGCGGGAGAAAGCATGGCGGATGACCGGGGTCCTGGCTTGTCGACCCAGCGGTCGACAGAGCAGCTGATGCAGTTTATTCAGGAGGGCTTCACCAAGCAGAAGCAGGAATGCTTGGACCCGATTAAGGAATTGATTGCGCGGCTAGAACTTAGACTGGATGCCCAAGACCGGTCGATCCAGAAAGTAGAGAAGGCACTGACTGAGCAGGAGGAACATCAAACAGCGGTGGAGTCGGAGGTGGGGATGCTGAGAAAAGGCTCCTGGCGAAGGTGGAGGACCTAGCGAATAGGTCCCGCCAGCAGGTCTCCCGGAGGGGTCCGAAGGAGTGGACGCTGGGGCAGACAGAGCGGTTACTGGGGGATGGGACTTTCGAGAAGTTACTGGGGGATGGGACTTTCTCCCGACCCTTGGGAGGTGGACAGGGCTCACAGAGCGCTCGCGAGGAAGCCGTGAGTGGGGGACCCCTCCCGAGGGCAATGGTGGTGAGATTCCACATGTACTTGGACAAGGAGTGTATTTTACGGTGGGCCAGGCAGACACGGAGTTGTAAATGGGAGAATAGTGTCCTGCGGATCTAACAGGATCGGAGTGCGGGTGTAGCCAGGAGAAGAGCGGGGTTCAATCAGATAAAGTCGACCCTTTTCAAGACAAAGGTTAAGTTTGGACTGCTGTATCCGGCACGTCTTTGGGTCACGTATGAGGAGCAACATTTTTATTTTGAATCGCCCGAGGAAGCAATGGACTTCACTAGAAGGAAAGGACAGATGGCAGACTGAAGTCTTTGAACTTTGCTGCAGCATTCATGTTGAAAAAGTCTCTTGTTTTTTGGACGTTATCTGTAATGCCTTCTGTATTGATTTGGGGTTTGTTGCAGAGCTGAGCGAGTTAAAGTTTACATTTGCACTGATGGGGGATGGGGGTGTGTTTGTTAGATGTTGGATCTTCCTTTTGATCTTTTCTTTGTTTTTCGTGTTTTATTTTCGGGCAATTATGTTGGAATTGTTTTTCTTTTGCATATGTGTTCGAGCCGGGGGGGGGGGACACAAAATAGGTGGGAGAATGTCTGGCGCCATGGGTGGGGGTCATTAAGCTAGCTGGGTGGGCTAGCTCACGGAAGCGCAATGGGGGGTGAGCAGATGTTCTGCTTGTTGAAGGGGTTGGTTTACATAGTGCTGTTACTGGGGGTGAGGGGGGGGGAAATGTTCTGCTGACGGGGAGGGATTTTTGCCGTGGGACAGAAAGGAAGTCGGGGGCGGAGGCTGCCTGAGGGCGGGCCGGCGGATGCGTGGGGCGTGGGCTGGAGACTGGCCCAAGAAAGGGGGTGGCTGAACGGCGAAGGAGGGGAGGTGGCGATAAGCCCCCCCAACCAGGCTGATCACATGGAATGTGAGAGGGCTAAATGGGCCAGTTAAGAGGGCACGAGTGTTCGCGTATCTGAGGGGACTGAAGGCGGACGTGGTAATATTACAGGAGACGCACCTTACAGTAACGGATCAGATAAGATTAAGGAAGGGATGGGTCAGACAGGTTTTTCACTCGGGGCTGGAGTCTAAGACGAGGGGTCGCGATCCAGATTAATAAACGAGTGTTATTTGAGGCGGGAAGAATAGTTGCGGATGTGGGAGGCCGGTACATTGTGGTCAGTGGGAAGCTGGAGGGGCTGCCGGTGGTACTAGTGAATGTGTACTTGCCAAATTGGGATGATGTGGGGTTTATAAAGAGGATGTTGGGGAAGATCCTGGACCAGGATTCGCATAATTTGGTCATGGGAGGGGACTTTAACACAGTTATCGACCCTGGGCTAGACCGGTCGAGCTCAAGGACAGGCAGGGTGCCAGCAATGGCGAAGGAGCTAAAGGGGTTCATGGAGCAAATGGTCCGATATTGACCTCCTTTTACTCACATGTGCATAAATTGTACTCCCGGATTTACTTTTTGTATTTTGAACAGGGCTCTACTGACGAGGGTAGTGGACACGGGTATTCGCCGATCACAATCTCGGATGCCCCCAGAAGGTGGGGACGTGGAGGTAGTGGGCACAATGGACGCAGAGAAGGCATTTGATCGGGTGGAATGGGAATATCTGTGGGAGGTACTGGGGCAGTTTGAATTTGGGCGGGGCTTCATTGACTGGGTCACGCTGTTGTACCAGGCTCCTGGTGCAAGCGTACGGACGAACAAGTCAATATCGGACTATTTCAGGCTGCATCGGGAGACGAGACAGGGAGGCCCCCTCTCCCCACTGCTGTTCGCGTTGGCCATAGAGCCGCTGGCAATTGCGCTGAGAGCCTCAAGGTGCTGGAAGGACCTGGTCCGGTGGGGGGGTGGGGTGGGGTGGAACACAGTCTCGCTATATGCAGACAACCTGCTCCGATATGTTTCGGACCCACTAGAGGGGTGGAAGAAATTATGAGGATTCTGGGGGAAGTTTGGCCGGTTTTCGGGTTATAAACTGAATATGGGGAAAAGTGAGATGTTTGCGATCCAGGCAAGGGGACAGGAGAGGCGATTGGGGGAGCTGCCGTTTAGGGTGGTAGGGGGAAGCTTTCGATACCTAGGCATTCAGGTGGCGCGGGCTGCACAAGTTAAATTTGACCCGATTAGTGGATCAAATGAAGGACAATTTCCGAAGGTGGGACGCGATTCCATTGACAGGTGCTGGGAGGGTGCAGACAGTGAACATGACGGTCCTCCCGAGATTGCGGTCTGTGTTTCAGTGTCTCCCCATCTTTATTCCACGGTCCTTCTTTAATAAGGTGATCACTGGCTTTGTATGGGCGGGTAAGACCATGGGTGGTGGTGGTGGGGGGAGGGTCGGTATGGGAGCGTATGGAGGCGGCATCATGCAGGGGCACCAGTTTGGGGGCGTTGGTAACGGCGCCGCTGCCGTTCCTGCCGGCACAATACTCCACCAGCCCTGTGGTGGTGGCAGCCCTGAAGGTCTGGGGGCAATGGAGGAGGCATGTGGGAGCGGAGGGAGCATCGGTCTGGTCTCCAATCTATAATAATCATCGGTTTGCCCCAGGAAGGCTGGATGGAGGGTTCCAGAGATGGCAGAGAGCAGGGATTGAGAGGATGGGAGAGATGTTTATGGAAGGGAGCTTTTCTAGCCTGAGGGAGCTGGAGGAGAAATTTGGATTGGCATGGGGAAATGAATTTCGGTACCTGCAGGTGCAGGACGTCTTACGCAGGCAGGTCTCGACCTTCCCGCTCCTGCCGCTAAGGGGGATTCAGGACAGGGTAGTTTCCAGAATGTGGGAGAAGGGAGGGTTTCGGACATTTATAAGGAGCTTATGGGGTCAGAGGAGACGCAGACCGAGGAGATGAAATACAAATGGGAAGAGGAGTTAGGAGGAGAGGTAGAGGATGGTCTCTGGGCGGACGCGTTGAGTAGAGTTAACGTGTCCACAACATGTGCCAGGCTCAGCCTGATACAATTTAAGGTCATTCACCGGGCCCACATGACAGTGGCCCAGATGAGCAGGTTCTTTGGGGCAGAAGATAGGTGCGCATGGTGTGCGGGAGAGTCAGCGAACCATGTCCATATTCGGGCATGCCCGAAGCTTAGGGGATTCTGGCAGGGGTCTGCGGATATCATGTCCAAGATGTTAAAAACAAGAGTGGCACCGAGTCCAGAGGTGGCGATTTTCGGAAGACACGGGAATCCAGGAGAAAGAGGTAGACGTTCTAGCCTTTGCTTCCCCGGTAGCCCGCTTGGAGGGATCCAAAGCCGCCGAAGACAGAGAGCTGGCTAACTGACATGGCTTGTTTTCTGTTTGGAGAAAATCAAGTTCGCCTTGAGAGGGTCAATGTTATGGTTCGCCCAGAGATGGCAGCCATTTGTCGACTCCTTTGGGGAAAATTAACCGTCAGCAGAAGGGGGAGGGGGGGTTGGGTGTTAGCTTAATTTAGAGTAGGGGGTTAGTAAAGGTGGGACCTGTAAGGGTGGAAGACGGCTTTTGCACTATGTTTATATTTACATGTACATTGTTTATTTTGTTGTCGTTGCAAAACCATAAATACCTCAATAAAATATTTATTAAAAAAAAGAAAAGATAGTAGCACAAAGCGTGATACATTTACACTTAAACTAAGTCATGGGAGGAAGGAAACAAGAATGCTTGCAGAAATAGAATGCCTTTTTTGTCTTCAGGAAGCCTAACACTTATTTCAGTAGTGTTAGTGTGAAGAAATCTTAAGTATGCAGCAGTCTAGTCATTATCAACTCTACTCAGTTCCACCATCACCTTAAGTACTGGCAATACACTCAAGTTTCAGGGAACTTTGTTACCAAATGGCCTAATGACACGTGGCCACGTTAACGAGGTGCAAACAATTGCCTGAACTACACAAAACAGTTGCCATGCTTACTGCAGCTTACATGCTGCCCTTGTAATTGTCGCCAATGATAAAGATAAATGTTAGCTCTGGTGTGCATGATTTAGGCTGCAGACCAGGGTCGGTAGGGTGGGACTTAATGTTTTAAGTGAAGTCACTGCTGTTTTGTTCTATCCCAGTTTTTGCTGAGCTAGCTGATGTCAATCAGAGTGACAATAGTGGTGATGCAACTGGTCTCAGACTGGATGCTATTTCTGAATGTTTTTAGTGACCATGATCAGAATGTGTACGTTTATGGTGCTCAGTTCAGAACATTTTCAGCCACGGTACTCTATGATGAAACAACTTGTTGGCACATTGGTCAATTGGCTGAAGCTCTGTCGGATTACACCCCAAATTCATAGAATTTCATAGAATTTACAGTGCAGGAGGCCATTCAGCCCATCGAGTCTGCACCGGCTCTTGGAAAGAGCACCCTACCCAAGGTCAACACCTCCACCCTATCCTCATAACCCAGTAACCCCACCCAACCCTAAGGGCAATTTTGGACACTAAGGGCAATTTATCATGGCCAATCCACCTAACCTGCACATCTTTGGACTGTGGGAGGAAACCGGAGCACCCGGAGGAAACCCACGCACACACGGGGAGGATGTGCAGACTCCGCACAGACAGTGACCCAAGCCGGAATCGAACCTGGGACCCTGGAGCTGTGAAGCAATTGTGCTATCCACAATGCCACCGTGTTGGTCAACGTCTTCTGAAGGAGGGGGAAAAGGGAAGAAAATAGGAACAGAAAAGAGAAAAATAATTTTATAATGATATCAGATTCTCAAACATTATTCAATACCTGGATATTGTTGAACTGGTGTGGTTCCTCTTCAGTGCTGTCACCATCTTCTGATTCAGACACTTCAATGAAACTTTCAATTGTTTTTGGCACTTTGCATTTTTTCAGTTTTAAAAACTTCTCCAGTTCTTGTCTGCTATCTAAAGAAATTAAAAATTTAGTGAAGGAAGTTAAATAAAAATCAACAATTTTTACTGATGCCGTGTTTATCCTGTTTTAGTTGCTGTGAAATGAAGAGTCTAAAGTTCTTGTTCCTTTTCACCAAACACCATTTATTTCACTTCCACAGCCTCTGCACAAAACTCTTAACACACCAGCTGACAGAGGCCACCTGAAGCCCTTTTACATATCAGTGTCAATTAATGGATACTTAACATAAATGAGACAACTAATTGCAATGTCTCTTAACCCATTACTTAACATCCCGCCAGATGTTATTTGAAAATGTATAACTCTTCACTATATTTTAAAATTAATTATAAAAGCACTGCTGTTCATTGAAAATATCACTTGTATATTTTTAAAATTAAAAATCACTTACCAACTTTCAATTGTCAAAATTAAAATTCTATAATCTCCATAAAAATGGAGCAACATTAAGGTACTTAAGTGCAAACTTACACATTACTCTGAACATGGTGGAAAAACCGTTGTGAAGGGGATGGTACAGTGGTGCCTCACAGCGCAAGAGACCTGGGTACAATTCCAGCCTTGGGTCACTCTGTGTGGAGTTTGCACTTTCTCTCCGTGTCTGCGCGAGTTCCCGAGTGCTCCGGTTTTCTTCCACAGTCCAAAGACGTGCAGGTTAGGTGGATTGGCCATGCTAAATTGCCCTTCGTGTCCAAAGATGTGTAGGTTAGGTGGGGTTACGGGTGTGGGCCTAGGTAGGGTGCTCTGTCAGATGATCAGTGCATACTCAATGGGCTGATTGGCCTCTCCTGCACTGTAGGAATTCTATGGTTCTATGGCTTCAGAAAAATGCAGACTCTCGGAATGATTTGTGGATTTCAATTCTTTATAATTGTATTATTTTTATGTTCCTAATGCTCAAAACATTCTTATAGTGATTTGATTTCCTTTCAAATAATTTTGACAGAAAGAAGCTTTGCTGAAATATACGAAAAATTCTAAACACTTTTTTATTTTGTCAAATCTCTCACTCAAAAATGAAAAATAGATTACAACAATTATTTCTAGAATGATTTAAAAAATACTTTAAAAAAGGCATATTTTCTGCTGCGGTTATCACCCTCGGGAAGGTCGAGAGATTGAAAAAGTGTTCAAAATTATGAGGAATCTGGACAGAATAGAAAGAGAGAAACTGTTTCCAATGGCAAAAGAAAAGACACTGATTTAAAATCAGTGGTAGAAGAACCAAAGGCAGCTTAAAAAAACTCCTTTTGAGTGATAGGTGGGGTTGCCGTCCCACATATTCATCTAGATTGAGAGGTCTATAAATGCAAATTGTTGTATTTATGTAAAGCAGGATTACAAAGTGGCAACTCAAATGAAGAGCAATATGCTTAATGTACTTGATAGATGGAAAATTATCACAGAACTGTACATTTAGGATGCACAGTTATGTGACAAAAATAATCCTTATTTGATATGCAATTACATGGAAAAATATGCAATTACATGAGAAAATAAAGTTTACCAACCAAAAGCCAAGAAGTCTAAGATCAGCCTGTATGGGCCGTCAAAAAATGCTTCTGAGTAAAACTGGTGCTGCCTGCAAGCTTACACATTGAAGAGATAAAATGGGATTCCATGGATTGAAGTTAGTTTTACCAGAGTTGCATTTAAAAGATTCTAAAAGATCTCTCAAGAGTCTGTACATAATAAATATCCTCAGTAGCTGATATATTGTTTGGATTTAGCTGTAGTGGTAATGACGGCCAATCAGTCTTTGCCATCAGCACTCCAATGGTGATACCCCACATGTGCAGAAATTTTGAAGTTGCTGTCACTGAGTCTACATCCCTCCATAGGTTGAGCTGTAAAGGCTCCCATATACTGCTAGCTCCATCATAACCATAACTTAGTGGAAACATCCACTTCAATGCTCTTAGTTTCGCTGTAAAAATCCTTGCAAAAGTAACACCTTGTTGAATGAAGTTTAATTGGATTTTTAAATTGTGTACACCACTAAAGCTAGATACACTGAATGCCTCAAGGCCCTCGTAAAGCTCAGTTGTTTGTGGTTTGCCCAATTTCGGCATAATGTAAATTCTACAGAATTATAAAATATTTAATGATACGCATTTTAAAGTTAGAAGTGGTTTTAATTATTTTAACTTCCTGGGTAACTTTCACTGGAAGGAATCATAGAACATAGAACATAGAACAATACAGCGCAGTACAGGCCCTTCGGCCCACGATGTTGCACCGAAACAAAAGCCATCTAACCTACACTATGCCATTATCATCCATATGTTTATCCAATAAACTTTTAAATGCCCTCAATGTTGGCGAGTTCACTACTGTAGCAGGTAGGGCATTCCACGGCCTCACTACTCTTTGCGTAAAGAACCTACCTCTGACCTCTGTCCTATATCTATTATCCCTCAGTTTAAAGTTATGTCCCCTCGTGCCAGCCATATCCATCCGCGGGAGAAGGCTCTCACTGTCCACCCTATCCAACCCCCTGATCATTTTGTATGCCTCTATTAAGTCTCCTCTTAACCTTCTTCTCTCCAACGAAAACAACCTCAAGTCCGTCAGCCTTTCCTCATAAGATTTTCCCTCCATACCAGGCAACATCCTGGTAAATCTCCTCTGCACCCGCTCCAAAGCCTCCACGTCCTTCCTATAATGCGGTGACCAGAACTGTACGCAATACTCCAAATGCGGCCGGACCAGAGTTCTGTACAGCTGCAACATGACCTCCCGACTCCGGAACTCAATCCCTCTACCAATAAAGGCCAACACTCCATAGGCCTTCTTCACAACCCTATCAACCTGGGTGGCAACTTTCAGGGATCTATGTACATGGACACCTAGATCCCTCTGCTCAGCCACACTTTCAAGAACTTTACCATTAGCCAAATATTCCGCATTCCTGTTATTCCTTCCAAAGTGAATCACCTCACACTTCTCTACATTAAACTCCATTTGCCACCTCTCAGCCCAGCTCTGCAGCTTATCTATATCCCTCTGTAACCTGCTACATCCTTCCACACTATCGACAACACCACCGACTTTAGTATCGTCTGCAAATTTACTCACCCACCCTTCTGCGCCTTCCTCTAGGTCATTGATAAAAATGACAAACAGCAACGGCCCCAGAACAGATCCTTGTGGTACTCCACTTGTGACTGTACTCCATTCTGAACATTTCCCATCAACCACCACCCTCTGTCTTCTTTCAGCTAGCCAATTCTGATCCACATCTCTAAATCACCCTCAATCCCCAGCCTCCGTATTTTTTGCAATAGCCTACCGTGGGGAACCTTATCAAACGCTTTGCTGAAATCCATATACACATCAACTGCTCTACCCTCGTCTACCTGTTCAGTCACCTTCTCAAAGAACTCAATAAGGTTTGTGAGGCATGACCTACCCTTCACAAAGCCATGCTGACTATCCCTGATCATATTATTCCTATCTAGATGATTATAAATCTTGTCCCTTATAATCCCCTCCAAGACTTTACCCACTACAGACGTGAGGCTCACCGGTCTATAGTTGCCGGGGTTGTCTCTGCTCCCCTTTTTGAACAAAGGGACCACATTTGCTGTCCTCCAGTCCTCTGGCACTATTCCTGTAGCCAATGATGACATAAAAATCAAAGCCAAAGGTCCAGCAATCTCTTCCCTGGCCTCCCATAGAATCCTAGGATAAATCCTATCAGGTCCCGGGGACTTATCTATTTTCAGCCTGTCCAGAATTGCCAACACCTCTTCCCTACGTACCTCAATGCCATCTATTCTATTAGCCTGGGGCTCAGCATTCTCCTCCACAACATTATCTTTTTCCTGAGTGAATACTGACGAAAAATATTCATTTAGTATCTCGCCTATCTCTTCAGACTCCACACACAATTTCCCATCCCTGTCCTTGACTGGTCCTACTCTTTCCCTAGTCATTCGCTTATTCCTGACATACCTATAGAAAGCTTTTGGGTTTTCCTTGATCCTTCCTGCCAAATACTTCTCATGTCCCCTCCTTGCTCGTCTTAGCTCTCTCTTTAGATCCTTCCTCGCTACCTTGTAACTATCCATCGCCCCAACCGAAACTTCACACTTCATCTTCACATAGGCCTTCTTCTTCCTCTTAACAAGAGATTCCACTTCCTTGGTAAACCACGGTTCCCTCGCTCGACGCCTTCCTCCCTGTCTGACCGGTACATACTTATCAAGAACACGCAGTAGCTGATCCTTGAACAAGCCCCACTTATCCAGTGTGCCCAACACTTGCAGCCTACTTCTCCACCTTATCCCCCCCAAGTCACGTCTAATGGCATCATAATTGCCCTTCCCCCAGCTATAACTCTTGCCCTGCGGTGTATACTTATCCCTTTCCATCATTAACGTAAACGTCACCGAATTGTGGTCACTGTCCCCAAAGTGCTCTCCTACCTCCAAATCCAACACCTGGCCTGGTTCATTACCCAAAACCAAATCCAACGTGGCCTCGCCTCTTGTTGGCCTGTCAACATATTGTTTCAGGAAACCCTCCTGCACACACTGTACAAAAAACGACCCATCTATTGTACTCGAACTATATATTTTCCAGTCAATATTTGAAAAGTTAAAGTCTCCCATAATAACTACCCTGTTACTTTCGCTCATATCCAGAATCATCTTCGCCATCCTTTCCTCTACATCCCTAGAACTATTAGGAGGCCTATAAAAAACTCCCAACAGGGTGACCTCTCCTTTCCTGTTTCTAACTTCAGCCAATACTACCTCGGAAGAAGAGTCCCCATCTAGCATCCTCTCCGCCACCGTAATACTGCTCTTGACTAGCAGCGCCACACCTCCCCCTCTTTTGCCTCCTTCTCTGAGCTTACTAAAACACCTAAACCCCGGAACCTGCAACATCCATTCCATCCAATCATGCGAAGTTTGGCATTTAAATCGCAGTTTCTGATGGTTTCGATTACAGGGCTATTGCATAAGACCTTAGTGACAGCTCTGCCCCATTTTTGGGCTAACCTCCTGGTAAATTTCTCCTCTTTATCCGAGCTAGCTGAAAGCATTACTGTTAACCCTGGACCAACTTAAACTACATGCAGAGGCATTAAACAATGAGCTTGCAAAATTAGGCGTCTCTGTGGAATCTGTAACAATGCCTATATTATGTATTCAAGGTGGTGTCACAACAGTTGTTCTGGGGCATCGGATGAAACAGAGTCACATCATATTACCTATACAGATGCGACATGGCGATGCTATTTTTGTGACAGTTTGAATACATGGACTGTTGGATTCAATGAATTTGATTGCTTTTCACCCACCTACAAGCCAAATATCCCACCAACCAAGATACATGCAAGGAAAGTTACATCAGTAAAGTTAAAATTAAAAGATAAGGGGGCAGCATGGTGGCAGTGGTTAGCACTACTGCCTCACAGCACCAGGTTTGACCCCAGCCCCTCCTGGGTCACTGTCCATGTGGAGTTTGCACACTCTCCGGTGTCTGCAAGGGTCTCACCCCACACAACCCAAAGATGTGTGGGATAGATGGATTGGAGATCTAAATTGCCCCTTAATTGGAAAAAAAATTGGGTACTCGAAAAAAATTTTAAAGTATAAAAAAAAGAGAAATGATGAGTGGGTGAACGCAAGTCAATCCAAAATGAAGCAACGAAGGTAGCATAAGCTAAAAGACAAGTTATCCCACAAAGACTCAAGCGGATGATCACTTCTACCCAGAATGGCCGACGGTCACTTACCCCAGAATGGGGCCTGACAGATCTCATCAAAGCAGCTTGTGTAACAAGTGGCGATCACGCACTCCTCCCCTCCACCACCAACATATACACCTGTAGCCACTTAAAATGGCCAACTCCCAATTCAAAATGGCGAACGGCAAAGACTGATGGGAAAGTCAGCCAACAGGACAAAAACCAGCAGCTGCAGGTTGGCTGTGTATTTACCTCTGGAAAGGCCAGACAAGATCGATACCAGCAACCATCAGCATAACAAAACACCAGCCATCTGCATACTAATGAGCAATCCCCGGGAACAATAAGCAACATTTAGACACACAAAGCAAAACCAGACTCTTGGGCGCCAGCAGAAACCTACACAAAAGGAGGCCACCTCAAGACCGCCCATCGATCAGGGAACCGCTCCAGCATTGGAGAAAATCGAACCAAGTGATTGAGACAAAGTCCAATCACTTGGGACCAGGTACAGGGTCCGCCCCGAAAGGCTGAAAGTCCCTGGGAACTATAAGAATTGAGCCCCAAGTTCAAATCGCTCTCTCTTCACTCTTCAGCAGCCGATCGAACCTGTAAGTCTTACTTCAACACTCGCTACGAGATAGGCGCTCCTAGCTACCAACCTGTACCAACTTCGAATCCCGCAGGCTCAGAACCTGAACGAAAGGCCATTTGTTCCCCTGACCTGGTGGGCCAGTTCCAAGTTAAGTATAGGCCTGTTAGTTGTAGAAGTAGCTTAGATGTAGAATTTGTGCAGGAGTAGCGATTACTTGTATAATAAATGTGCTTTGATTTAAATCTTACTAATCGGTGTATTGGATTATTGATCATTACTCGGACTTGAACCACGTGGCAGTATCATAAAGATACCTGGCGACTCAAGAGCAAAGGTGATAAAACAGAGCAATTAAACTAAGGCAAAGTTAGCAACCCCCCCCCCCCAAACTGTCATGGTCTTACATGTTTCAATATTGACACAGTTTCACTGTGGCACTTCCCTTGGCATTTTCCGGTGCAGTGGTGCCTTTACACAATACTCAATCAACATTGCTGAGCATCCCAAAACCAAGACAAAAACCAAAACATAGGAAAAACCAGAAGCACTCAACTGAAGTTACTTATCAGCCAAGGAAACTTGCTGTTATCATAAGAGCTGAATCCAAACATGAGGAAAATATTCACACTGCAGAAATGTTTCCATAAAGTTTCACAGTATATCGTAAGGATAGCACTAAAGGTGGATGTGTCTTTAATTCCCAGTTTTGCAAGACATGATTTGTCCTCAATCATAGAATGCACAGTGCAGGAGGCCATTCGGCCCATCATATCTGCACCGGCCCTTGGAAAGAGCACCCCACTTAAGCCCACACCCCATCCCCGTAACCCAGCAACCCCTTTGGACACTAAGGGCAATTTAGCATGGCCAATCCACCTAACCTGCAAATCTTTGGACTGTGGGAGGAAACTGGAGCACAAGAGAAAACCCACGCTCACGAGAACCTGCAGACTCCGCACAGCCAGAGGCCCAAGTCGGAATCGAACCTGGGGCTCTGGAGCTGTGAAGCCAACAGTGCTAACCACTGTGCTACCGTGCCGCCCCTAACACAGAGTTAGTATGGTGTCAATTGACCCTCCAGAGCGGTGACTTCTTTGCTGGAACTTGAAATCTAGCAGCCCCAAGGTTTCACTAATGACCTAGATGAAAGCCTAATAGCACTTTATAATGCAACATTGTTACCCTCGATCATTTTAAGTGGGCATTTTAATGCTCCAATCTTACCATAGAACCCCTGCAGTGCAGAAAGAGGCCATTCGGCCCATCAAGTCTGCACTGACCACCTTCCTTCCTTCCACTGATCTTCCTTGGAATCAAGACATCTTCCAATGTACAACAAATCCACTTCAGGAAAAGCCATAATTATAGTATTAGTATAATACAACCCACGGTGGCGCAGTGGGTTAGCCCTGATGCCTCACGGCGCCGAGGTCCCAGGTTCGATCCCGGCTTGGGTCACTGTCAGTGCGGAGTCTGCACGTTCTCCCCGTGTCTGCGTGAGTTTCCTCCGGGTGCTCACGTTTCCTCCCACAGTCCAAAGACGTGCAGGTTAGGTGGATTGGCCATGCTAAATTGTCCTTCGTGTCCAAAAAAAAAAATTAGGAGGGGTTATTGGGTTACGGGGATAGGGTGGAAGTGAGGGCTTAAGTGGGTCAGTGCAGACTCGATTGGCCGAATGGCCTCCTTCTGCACTGTATGTTCTATGTTCCAAGATATGTTCCAAGATGATCGTCTTGTCACACAAGCTGCTTTGATGAGATCTGTCAGGCTATTTTCTGGGAAAAGTTACCACTCAGCAGTATTGAATGAGTTTTGCACCGAAAATCAGCAAAGATAGTGCTGCAGTGTAAGTGCATCAATATTGATGCCTTTAAGAGCCAAGCTGCACAGATGTCAAAATAGTTTCTCAACAACATTCCTGAGACCAACTCTGTGGACAAGAAATGGAAGATTTCATAGATTTCATAGAATTTACAGTGCAGAAGGAGGCCATTCGGCCCATCGAGTCTGCACCAGCTCTTCGAAAGAGCACCCTACCCAACCCCACAGTTCCACCCTATCTCCATAATCCAACACTAGGGGCAATTTTAGACACTAAGGGGCAATTCATCATGGCCAATCCACCTAACCTGCACATCTTTGGACTGTGGGAGGAAACCGGAGCACCCGGAGGAAACCCACGCACACACGGGGAGAACGTGCAGACTCCGCACAGACAGTGACCCAAGCCAGGAATCGAACCTGGGACCCTGGAGCTGTGAAGCAATTGTGCTAACCACTATGCTACCGTGCTGCCCTGCTGTTTGCTAAAATGTTTGCCAAATATGTAAATCACCTTATAATTTCACATATTCCTCACAAAATCTACTCTAGAAAGAGGAGTCCAAGGTTTCAAACCATTATCAAAAAGAAAATCTGCAAGAAGGTGAAATGACAATCTTTCAAAGAAAGGTTAAGTTTGAACAATGCCACACTGTGGAAAATATGAATAAAGCAAATTACTGCGGGTGCTGGAATCTGAAACGAAAGAGAAAATGCTGGACAATCTCAGCAGGTCTGGCAGCATCTGTAGGGAGAGAAAAGAGTTAACGTTTCGAGTCCGATGAAATTTGACAGTCATTGCACTCGAAACTTTAGCTCTTTTCTCTCCCGACAGGTGCTGCCAGACCTGCTGAGATTGTCCAGCATTTTCTCTTTCGTTTGTGGAAAATCTGACAAAGCCAGCAGAAATACGAAATGGAATTGGTCAGGACAGAAAACGCCAGCAAACCTTGGGAGGTACATTAAATCAAAAAGGATAACACTGGAATTCCAATCTTATAAGTAGGGAATAAGTTACTATTGAATGACAAAGAAAAAGCTGAAGCTCTAAGCTCAAAGTTTCAGTGACTTTGAGGAAGGAATTAGCCCCTGAATACAAATCTGTAGTACAAAAGCAGCCTTACAAGAACATACCTGATGTTATAATTAATTACAAACAAAAAAAGGTGTTGAGAAACTTCTACATAACATTGGTCCATCCAAAGCTTGTGATCCTGATGACATTCCAAACCACACACTTAAAATTGCAGCAAGTGAGTTTGCACCAATGTTACAGTACATTGTTTAACAATCCATAAACAAAGGAGCACTACCAGTTGACTGGTTAAGGGCTAGCATTTCTCCAATTTACAAGAGCCTGCCAATGATCCAAAGTACTAACCTATAGTGTTTACTAATATTTGATATAAATTACTTGGAATACATCATTGATAGTCAGCTAATGAGAAATCCTGAAGGGTGATCTTATAGATGGTTACCAGGCCTTTCACAAAGCCAGATCAACATAAAACACAACACTTTGTTAGCATCCACAATTTGGCCTTGACAATCACACCACCACATATCTAACTATTTTAGGTGTTTCCAAGACTTTTGACCATGTACCACGCACAAAGCTAGTGGATAAACTAGATCATTACGGAGTCCAAAGAAATACTAAGCAATGGATAAGAACATTTCTTACTAAATGGCAATAACGAGTCACTTGCTGTGGAAGCCTCAAACTGGAACACACGAATTAGAAGTAAGCCACTTGGCCACTGCTATGAAAATATGGAAAGATGTGTCATTTGAAACATGGAAGTCTGGCAATATCTGGTCTGAGAGAAACATGAGAGGATACAGGGAAAGATCCCACAAAGGGTTAACAGCAGCTGCCAGGGAAGGATTGTAAAATGCAGATAGCCTTGGTCAAGCAGGCTTAGCAAACAAGACAAACAGGATTTTGAATGAAGCCAAAAACAATGGCTCACACCTTCATTGAAAGTAACTATCTTAGTAAGGATCTGGAAAAGAATGGATGAGGTTCAGTTGAATTTTGTGATAATTCTAGGTGTGAAAAGTTGCTAATACCAGGTTTATCAGTCTACGAGAAACATAATTCAAAGCCAAAATCAAAGTCAAAATTGAGCGGAGGACACAATTGGAAAATAAAACTATAGAAATGACAGGAATTAAAAGTAACACTTCCTGAAGTCAAAGCATTTTGAACATCACAAAGGAAACAAGGAAACAATGTAATCAGATCTATGAGATGAAGTCATGTCAAAATCAATATTTAGTTGGATTAAAAGGTTTAGATCAGATACTTTTTACAATCAGTGAAAAAATGTTACTTTACAATAACGTCATAAAAACATAATTGTTAGAAAGAGAATATAAACCGAGAGACCAGGGCAGGAACTACCAGAACGAGAACCAGAAGCAGAACTCGGAGAGAGAGAGGTGAGAAGCAGAGCCAGATTACACTCAGCTCGGTCCTGGGAAAGGGACAGGGCAAAGCAGCCGAGCTAAAATAGCTAATACATCTAAGGAAGACTTGAATTTAAAGAGTAGTCAGAGTCAGCTCAGAGACAGCTCTCATAGCTCGGTACATGGGAAAGATAGGACACAGCAACCGAGCTCATCAGCGAATACATCTAAAGAAGACCAGACTTTAAAGAAGACTGATTGTCAAGTTGGGCCTGAAGGTCCCTTCAACCAATCAGAAGGATCCAGAAGCAAGATCTTTTTACTTTTCTGTAAAGACAGTGATTGCATCTTTTAAAAAGAGAAAAAAATAGATATATAATAATAAAATAACTTAAAAGTTTTAACCTGAAACAGTGGTTATTAGTCTACTTTACTTACTTAGCAATGCGGGACCCAGAATCGATGCTATTAAGTGGTAAGTAGATGAAATCTTCGGTGAAGGTATGGGTTATACCGGGGGATAACTTGAAAATATAGTTTGACCTGAATAGCACCCACTGAAGCTTGCATCGGAGTCGGGGAGTGAGAATCCCTGATCACCATTTAGAATGTCGGCCCTTTTTGGTATAGGGGGACTTCTAAGGATAGTGGTGAGTTTTCAAAAACACCACTCAAACATACTCTGCCACCCAATGAAGCCATGGCTAATCTGATTGTAACCTCCATTCCCACCAACCCAGAGAACCTTTCACCCCTTGTTTATCAAGAATCAATCTACCTCTGCCTTAAAAATATTAAAGACTGTTTCAACTGCACTTTGAGGAGAGTTCCAAAGACACTCACCCTTCAGAGAAAAAAATATCTTCATCTTGCTCTTAACTGGGAAATCACACATGATGAAAACAGTGATCCTGAGTCTGTCTTATAGAATCCCTACAGGGCAGAAGAAAGCCATTTGGCCCATCAAGTCTGCACTGACCTTCCAAAATAGCACACATACCTCCTAACCTGCACATCTTTGGGCATTAAGGGACATTTGTTTTTAGCATGGCCAATCCGCCTAACCTACACATAGAACAGTACAGCACAGAACAGGCCCTTCGGCCCTCGATTTTGTGCCGAGCTTTGTCCGAAACCAAGATCAAGCTATCCCACTACATCTTCGGACATTAAGGGGAATTTATTTTAGCATGGTATGCCCTGGGTCCACACTTGCTTCTTCCCCATTAAAATTATATCCAGGATGGAAGATCAAGCCAGATCAGATTCTTCAAATTACTTCCCAATCTACAGAGGATTTACTGAGGCTGCTGTGGTTAGTCTCCAGGAAGATCTAAAATAATCTCGTCAAATGGGTCAATAGAAGAGGAATAACATTCAATGTAGAGAAATGCAACATCATGCAAAGCAGAAATACCCAATGACCATCAGTAACCAACTTTACGATGCATGATTTCCCCCTTGAAGTTAAAGAATGGCAAAATAACAGGCCACCATATCGCTGATACACAAAAAAAACAACGGCCCAACGGAATGTGGATCATTCAGGCCCATTTCGCTGTTCAATGTGGACGTGAAAATACTCGCAAAAGTCCTGGCCAAGAGACTGGAAACTGTGTACCAGAGGTGGTCGCAGAGGACCAGGCAGGCTTTGTTAAGGGTAGACAGCTAACCGCGAAAATCAGACGGCTGCTGAATGTTTCATAGAATTTACAGTGCAGAATGTGATATATTGACCCCATCTGGGGAGAGAATATCAGAGGTGATTGTCTCTCTGGACGCAGAGAAGGCCTTCAACAGAGTCGAGTGGAAGTACCTCAGTGAGGTACTAGAGCGGTCTGGGCTAGGAACAAAGTTCACCACATGGATGAAAGCACTGTACAACGCCACCAAGGCAGCGTTCGCACCAACACCAGTGGCGAGCATGTCATACTTCCAGCTGCACAGAGGCACACGGTAGGGATGCTCGCTGTGCGTGCTCTTGTTCGCCCTGGCAATTGAGCTGCTGGCGATTGCCCTGCGAGAGGCTGAAGGCTGGAAGGGAATTCGACAAGGAGGCAGAGAGCACAGAGTCTCACTCTGTGCAGATGACTTGTTCATCTTGGACCTGCAAAACGGCATGAAAGAAATCACGAAGTTCCTGGAGAATTTGGAGCCTTCTCGGGCGACAAACTCAACCTGAACCCGAGAGAAGGAGGGGCAGAGCTGGGTGATCCACCATTTAAAATAGCCCAAAGCAAATTCCGCTCCTGGGGATCCAGATATCCCATGACTGGACACAGATCCACAAGTGGAACCTGACCTGTCTGGCAGAGGAAGTAAAAAAGGACCTCAGATAGGATGCACTCCCAGTTTCCCTGGCGGGGAGGGTGCAGATGATCAAGATGAAGGTACTGCCCAGGTTTCTCTTCCTGTTCGGATCTATACCGATCTTGTTATAACTTTATTATTGTCACAAGTAGGCTTGCATTGACACTGCAATGAAGTTACTGTGAAAAGCCCCTAGTCGCCGCACTATGGCGCCTGTTCGGGTGCACTGAGGGAGAATTCAGAGTGTCCAATTCACCTAACAAGCACGTCATTCGGGACTTGTGGGAGGAATCCCGAGCACCCGGAGGAAACGCATGCAGACACGTGGAGAACGTGCAGACTCCGCACAGACAGTGACCTAAGCCGGGAATCGAACCCGGGTCCCTGGCACTGTGAGGCGACAGTGCTAACCACTGTGCTATCGTGCTGCCCATTTTCATCCCCAAGGCCTTTTTCCAAGCAATAGACAAAATGATTATGGCATCTGTGTGGGGAGGGAAAAATCCTAGCATCTCCAAAACAGTACTACAAAGGAGAAGAGGGACGATGTTAGAGGGGTTACTGGATGAGGACGAATTTTGGGAAAGGGGAACTGTGAGGGTGACTTCTAACAAGAACCTGAATGAGTAGGTTCTTCTCTGAAGTGGAGAAGAAATGTGAATGGTGCCAGGGAGGCCAACCACGACCACGTGTTCTGGGCCTGCCCCAGACTTGTTGGGTTTTGGACAGCCTTCTTCAAGGCAATGTGCAAGGTTGTGGGGGTTAGCGTAGAGCCGTGCCCAAGAGTGGCAGTTTTTGGGGTACATATGTGGAAGTATATATGGGGAAGAGGGCCGACACCCTTGCCTTTGCTTCCCTAATCGCCCGTTGGGAGAATCCTGCTCGGCTGGCGATCACCAGCACCATCCACAGCTGCACACTGGCTGGCAGACCTATCTGAATTTCTCCTGGAGAAGATTAAGTTCACCATCGGAGGGTCAGAGGATGGCTTCCACAAAGCATGGGCACCATTCACCAACTTGTTCCAAGACCTGGTAGAAGCAAACAGTTGATAGAGCGGGGGTGGGGGTGCATGGGAGCCACCGGGACCACAGGGAGCAGACAAAAATGGGAAGGAGGAAAACAGTGGCGGGAGAGACCAGAGGGGACAAGGGGGAGGCCAGAAAGTGCCCGACCCAGGAACCAGAAGACCCAACACAAGGCCGCACGAAAGACAACTTGCAAAAAGCAGGCTGACAACAGGATGGGAAGGAGGGAGAGGCGACCAAGCAATAGGGAGGGGGAAAGGAAAAGGAGGGCACTGCCCACAGATAAACACCAAACAACCACCCACGGTGAAGTAAAGCCCAAGGAAAAGACCCTGAAACAGCAAAACGAGGTAGGGTTGGGGTGGGGACAATACCGAAAAATAACATCTTGTAAATTTTAACTGTTTCATCTATCTTTAACGAACGTATAGTGTAAGAATGTAAAACTTTAATAAAAATATATTTTTTTTAAATGCCAAAATAATTTGAAGGGGAATGTACAAAGTCAACAAGTAGCTTCCAAGGCACCCAAAGGGCTCGAGTTTGTAAAACAGAACTTTCATCACTAACTACAATGAAGGAAATAAGGTACCAAAAGCTAGCCAGGCAACATCTTTTGAATATCGCGTAGCTCCTTGACATTCACATCCTGCTAAAAACATTATCCTCCTTGAGAAAGTTTGATGCCGAGCAGCTCGCTTTGTTACAATGACTTGCAAGATACCAGTTGGTCATGTCTCCAGGCTGACAGTCTCCAGAACTGAAGCTAGGCCCACAGATTGCCATGCCTCTATAAAATAAAGGCATGACAACCAACAGCGCTAATTGTTCACATCCAAATATGCTCCCCTTGCTAATTCCTTCTCTACCCCAACTTCCACCATCAACTTCCAAGAACTATTTGGGACTGGAAGAAGCTCTCACAAACCTTAATTCCATGCCCTCCAAGGACTCATTTAAGGAAAATTATTTGAACATTTTAAATTAATGTGATCAACAGGGAGCAGACAATCCCTGGTGGAGGACTACAGAGGGAAGCCTTACCGAGTACAGACATGCCTGCTGCTGCATGTCAAGGCATGCCCTTGATTAGGAATTTGATTTAAATCATCATCATCTGAAGGGAAAACCACACCACAGAGATGACAGATTTTCGAGACAGCTTTCTTTGAGTCAGGTTAAGCTTTGGTACTGAGCGCAAAATCCTTGTTATAATGCATGTCTAGCATTGTATCACAGTTTTGTTATTTTGAATCGACAATTCTGTTTCCTTTCCCTATTTGCACTAGTATTTCTCTTGGTATCTATAGGCAACTTAATATCTCCAATTATTGCAGCACTTTTCCTCTTAAAGTGTCATGAACATAAAATACCTCTCTGGACCTTGCCCAGAGACTAAACATCGTAAATGGAACCAGACTCTAGTAAGGAGCCAACATCTTCTAAATGAGATGGAATTAATTTGGAACACCATAAAAATTAAAACACCTAAATTGAATTTTAAAATAGTCACAGGACTATTAGCTTATTTTCATTATTTTTAATAATGCAGAGCCAATCATCAGCAGGGGTGCTAAAATTGACTTCAACTAGTTAAAAGGAAATAAAGTGTCTTCACTCCAATAACCTGTTCTGACAGAAAATGTCATCAGATCCATCCAGCAGTCATCGTCAAGATTTACACATGAAGAATGGCTATGCAGCAGGGTACATGAAGGCTATAATATGTTTTAGAGAGGCAAGGAGAGAAAATTGGTGCAAAAATAAATTGCTATATTGGGAATCAAAGACATTTAAATTTGAGAAATTCAGGGGAAAGTACAAGTCTCATGTTGAAGATCATCATTGAGATTGAAAGCATTTGCTCAACCTATGTTCTTAGTTTCTTCAAAGTGTCAAATTCTTTGGTAGCTTTGTTAATTTGGCAGTGGACTTTCTCCAATCAGGAAGATTCTAAACAGCCCAGCAAGGTGCAAAATCACATTAAATCTCGCATGTTATAGAGCCCTTTCGGGGGATGCATCACAGGTGTTCTGTGGAACAGAGCCTATCTTCCAGCAGAGTATAGTCATAGAGGTGTGGAAATAAATGGAATTTTCCGTGTCTGAGTAGTTCCGTTGGGATCCATCTTTTCTGGATGCCCCTAGGTGGTCTATGGACTTCTTAAGCTCAAGTAATGAAGTCTCCTCATCTAACCCATCCAAGGCAGGAAGCTGCAGGAGTGTCAAGCAAGGATTTCTGTTTGGCATCACCTTGTTGCTGATCATCACCTTCCCTGAAAATATGGAAGGAGTCTACTTGCACTGTCAGGCAACAAGCTCTACAATCTATCAAGATAAAATGCAAAGGCACACATTGCACTGATCAGGGAACACCAGTAATGTTGCACGAATCACCCACACAGCAATTCAGCTACAAAAACTCATGGATAGTTTCTCCTATGATTTAACTTATTCTCCAAATGCAAGCGTCAAGAGGGACAACTCTGCCACTGATCACATTAAAGAACTGGAATAAGAGGGATGCAGCAGACAAGTACTCTCACTGTTGAAGGCAATCCCATAGTGCAAATGATGAGGCACTTGCTTGTTGATGAGACACAAAGAGTACCAACCAAGATTAGAGAAATGTCATTAAATTGATTGATCACAGGGGGATTAAATAGGGGAGACACATTCTCATCCTCCACACTTAATTGTACAAGTTTCTATGCCTGTTCAATCATTTAAATTTTAACCTAACCATAGCTGAATGTAAATATTGATATGAAAACAAGGTTCTGGAGAAAATAAAGTATTTCTAAATATTTCAATCCAAAAGTTCCACAAAGTGTTTTCATTAGGAGGTCCTCCAATTACACAACAGTAAGGCAGCATTCAATGAAACAGCCATCAAGTCCAGAAGGTTCAAAACGACATTCTAAATCTGTCCTAAATTTATTCATTTCAATTATGGCTGCATTTTGGCTCCCCAAGGCTAGGATTAGGATAAAATTAGCCAATGTTCCTTCTCCTGAACAGTACCCAGTGATCTTTTTGGGGAGGTGCACAATACAGATGTCAGGTGGAAAAAAGCTTAGTCTTGACAATGATTTCCTTCATAGCCAAAGACTGGATTCTTTAAATTGCAATTGTATTAGCAACAAAGTGTTCTGGTTTAATAGCCTAGTGAAGAATATCATCCAACAATGACTGCCGTTTGGTGGAGGGTCACATTCTAGGAGGTTGCAGGAGAATGTGTAATAGAGCTCTAGTCATTCAGTTTCTGGAACGTAGAGGTCAACTGGGCAAACAACACCAGAGTCACCCTTGTCTGTAAGTTTAAAGAGAATGTTAGGGTTAGTTTTGAGAATGGAGAGTTGCAAGTTTTCTGACAGTGGCTTTGCAGAACAACTTTGTTCACGCTGCAAGAATAACCTGCAGCTTTCTGGTCACCTGTCATGTTAATTCTTTGCCTCACTCCAACCAGACCTCGGTCTCCTGCAAGGTTCCAGTGAAGTTCAACATAAGCTTGAAGACCAGCTTTACAGCCTATTGGACTCACTAAGTTTAACAATTTCAAATCATAACAGTCCATTTTTTTTCGAACAGTTGCTGTTGATAATGATTCTGCTATTCCTGTTCATACCTGCTCTACATTTTTACACTTGCTCTGGAATTGCCCTATCCACTGCCTCTTTTTGTCTTGCAACATCATCTCTGTTGCCATTTAATCTCTCCTGTTTTTTTTTAACCATTTAATCATAGACTTTCCATTTTGTTCTTTCCTTCCCCATCCCAGGAAACTGCAGGGGATGGGCACAATTGATATGTGGAGCTTGTTCAAGGAACAGCTACTGCATGTCCTTGATAAGTATGTACCTGTCAGGCAGGGAGGAAGTGGTCGAGCAAGGGAACCGTGGTTTACTAAAGCAGTCGAAACACTTGTCAAGAGGAAGAAGGAGGCTTATATAAAGATGACACGTGAAGGCTCAGTTAGTGCGCTCGAGAGTTACAAGTTAGCCAGGGAGGACCTAAAGAGAGAGCTTAGAAGAGTCAGGAGGGGACATGAGAAGTCCTTGGCAGGTAGGATCAAGGAAAACCCCAAAGCTTTCTATAGGTATGTCAGGAATAAAAGAATGACTAAGGTAAGAGTAGGACCAGTCAAGGACAGTAGTGGGAAGTTGTGCGTGGAGTCAGAGGAGATAGGAGAGGCGCTAAATGAATATTTTTCGTCAGTATTCACACAGGAAAAAGACAATGTTGTCGAGGAGAATACTGAGATACAGGCTACTAGACTAGATGGGATTGAGGTTCATAAGGAGGAGGTGTTAGCAATTCTGTAAAGTGTGAAAATTGATAAGTCCCCTGAGCCGGATGGGATTTATCCCAGGATACCCTGGGAAGCTAGGGAGGAGATTGCTGAGCCTTTGGCTTTTAACTTTATGTCATCATTGTCTACAGGAATAGTGCCAGAAGACTGGAGGATAGCAAATGTTGTCCCCTTGTTCAAGAGTGGGAGAAGAGACAACCCAGGTAACTATAGCCAATGAGCCTTACTTCTGTTGTGGGCAAAGTCTTGGAAAGAATTATAAGAGATAGGATTTATAATCATCTAGAAAGGAATAATTTGATTAGGGATAGTCAACACGGTTTTGTGAAGGGTAGGTCGTGCCTCACAAATCTTACTGAGTTCTTTGAGAAGGTGACCAAACAGCTGGACGAGGGTAAAGCAGTTGATGTGGTGTATATGGATTTCAATAAAGCGTTTGATAAGGTTCCCCACGGTAGGCTATTGCAGAAAACACGGAGGCATGGGATTGAGGGTGATTTAGCGGTTTGGATCAGAAATTGGCTAGCTGTAAGAAGACAGCGGGTGGTGGTTGATGGGAAATGTTCAGCCTGGAGTTCAGTTACTAGTGGTGTACCACAAGGATCTGTTTTGGGGCCACTGCTGTTTGTTATTTTTAATAAATGACCTGGAGGAGGGCGTAGAAGGATGGGTGAGTAAATTTGCGGTTGACACTAAAGTCGGTGGAGTTGTGGACAGTGTGGAAGGATGTTGCAGGTTACAGAAGGACATAGATAAGCTGCAGCGCTGGGCTGAGAGGTGGCAAATGGAGTTTAATGCAGAAAAGTGTGAGGTGATTCATTTTGGAAGGAGTAACAGGAATACAGAGTACTGGGATAATGGTAAGATTCGTGGTAGTGTGGATGAGCAGAGAGATCTTGGTGTCCATGTAGTCAGAGGTGACTTAATTGAGGCATACAAGATGATCAGTGAATTAGATAGGGTGGACAGTGAGAGCCTTTTTCCTCGGATGGTGATGGCTAGCACAAGGGGACATAGCTTTAAATTGAGGGGAGATAGATATAGGACAGGTGTCAGAGGTAGGTTCTTTACTCAGAGAGTAGTAGGGGCGTGGAATGCCCTGCCTGCAACAGTAGTGGACTCGCCAACATTAAGGGCATTTAAATGATCATTGGATAAACATATGGATGATAATGGAATAGTGTAGATGGGCTTTAAATTGGTTTCACAGGTCGCGCATCATCGAGGGCCGAAGGGCCTGTACTGCGCTGTGATGTTCTATATCCCACTTCCCCTGCCTTTATGCTTACTTAAAATCTGAGGCATCTATAAACTTTTAGTCCTGATGAAATCTCATTGGCCTAAAACATTAAACATCAAAAGCGAGACATAGAAAATGTACAGCACAGAAGGAGGCCATTCGGCCTATTGTGTATGTGGAGGCCATAAAAGAGCGATCCAGCCTAATCTCATTTTTCAATTCTTGGACCATAGCTCTGTAGGTTCAAGCACCTAAAATGCACAACAAAGTATTGTTAATTGTAATGATGGTCTCTGCCCCTACGACAGTTACAGGCAGCGAGTTGCAGATCCACCCCCCCCCCCCCCCCCACCCCCACCCCCACCCCCCAACCCCCCACCGGATGAAACATTTCTCCTCAGCTCCCCTCTAATCCTTCTGTCAATTACTTTAAAGTCAGGCCAGCTGATTATTGACCTGTTCAGTACTAAGGGAAATAGGTTCTTCTCATCCACTCAGTCTGAACTCATGCAACAACAACATTTCGCCTCCATTCCAAAGTAAAGTAAACAACCCCAGACTTACCTCATAGTACAAATTCACCATTCCCAGACATTTCCTCTCTACCCATTCAAGTCTGATACCATCCTTCTTGTCATGTGTCCAGAACTGTATGCATCACTCGGTGTTTTGATCAGCATTTTAGAGTTCTGACATAAGCTCTCTACTTTTAAATTCTAGGCCTCAGCTAACAAAAATATCCCTTTTGCCTTCAACCTGTCCTGCTAGCTTCATGGAACTGTGAACATGCACTCCAAGCCCTCTCTCTGTTCCTTTACACTTCTCGGTATTGTACCATTGGTGTACTTTCCTTCATTGCCCTCCCCAATTACATACTTCATACATTGCCAGATTAAATTCCGTTTGCCACTTTTCTGCCCAAATGACCAGCCCATTGATTCCTTCCCACAGTCTGCAGCTTTCTTCCTCACTATCATTTTCTGTATTATCCACAAACATCTTAATCATGCTCCCTGGACAGAGGGAAGCAGAAACCTTCATGTTAAAGTAAATTTTCCAAGCTGAAAACCAGCAAAATAATTCTGTCAAACGCCGCCTGAACCCTGGCCACCAGGCTCTCAATCCAAACAGAGAAACACATAGAAAATGGATTCTCTCTGGGATAACAAAAGCCGAGAAATAAATAGAACATAGAACAATACAGCGCAGTACAGGCCCTTCGGCCCACGATGTTGCACCGAAACAGAAGCCATCTAACCTACACTATATCATTATCATCCAAATCTGCAATGACCAACATGCTAGTTCAAGTTGAAGGCCTATCCTGGACAAAATATGAACTATTCATTAAAGAAGTCTCTGACAAGAGTAGACATTATTACCCTGCAAGAAACCTACCTCGTGGGCCACTCCAGCCATCGAGTTCACATTCCCGGGTACCAACTCACTGCAAGCAGAGATAACAAGATATACAGCCGAGCCAGATAGGTCAAGAAAATCTTCATCCAAAACACAGGAGACCCAAAATCAGATGACCACTACTCCATCTCCGTCAATGTAGGTAAGCTGCCCATTACAAATGTCTACAAGTCAGCAAATGATCTGTGGCCCAAAATCATAATACAACCTGCAGCACACCCATTTCAAAAGCCAACATCACAAGTAGGGGTATCTAAACAACACTGGGATGGCAGAACAGTTAGACTGGGCCTCTGTATATGACCAAAGACTTGTGTACGATGCAAAGCAGCCTGGCAGACTGTACCGCCAAGTGGATCAGCTGATCTTTGTTTCACAACTCACAACTGCAACCTGCTGCTGAGGTGCTCTCCAACTTGCCCCACTCCTAACATCACCCAACCCTTACTCTCATCAACCTTGAACTACCATCCATAGACTGAAAACCAAAACCACCAGGCTGGAATCTGCAGAAGGGCAACTGGGGTGCTTTCAGCAGATACTTTAAACCCATCATTAACGAGATCCAATCCTTCCCCAAAAGCTACAACCACTTCACTCAACTTCTCAAACTGGCCACCAAATTTGTTTACAGGGGCCACAGAAAAACTTTCATCCCCTGTAAGAAAGTGAAGACCCCTATGTGGCCACAGCACTTTGAGTCCCTTGATGACAAGATACCTCAAAATAGCAGGAAACAGCACAGGCACCAGTCCAAACATCTGCAAATTCAATATAATGGCCATTGCCAAGCCAAGAAAGACACTCGGTGTCACACACAACTACTGCTCTATCGCCTTTCTCCACTAACATACAAGGCCTGCAACATCACCTGTTAAACAGACTGTTACCCCAGAAGCAGCAACTCCCCACGACTGCCCACCACACCCGAACAGGTAGGTTTTCACACAGGCTGCAATTGCTCTGAGCAGATCCTGACAATGACCACGTATATTGTTGGTCTAGTGCCCAGAAAGACAGGAACTCTGCCTTTAATGACTTATCATAGAATCCATACAATGCAGAAGGAGACCATTTGGTACATTGAGTCTGCACCGACCCTTTGAACAACCACACTACCTAAGCAAATCCCCTGTCTTATTCCTGCAACCCAACCCTAAGGGGCAATTTAGCAGCGCCAATCTACCTAACCTTCACGTCTTTGGACTGTGGGAGGATACCACACGTCAGGCGAGGGGCAAAGTTTAGAAGGCGGGGTCTTCATTAAAAAACCTCAGCCGGCACAGGAATTGAACCCGTTCTGCTGGCCTTGTTCTGCATCACAAACCAGTTGTCTAGCCCACTGAGCTAAACCAGCCCCCAGCTGGAGCCATTGAATGGATTGTTAACCTCAACAATTATAATTGCTTCCCCAGGAAAATAGATAAAGAAGTAAAAATCATTGATATGTACCACAAAAAGCAAGGGAACCAGTTCGGAGTCCTATAGGACCCCACAGGAAACAGCCATTCAATCACAAAGGTACCCGTCATCCAGCCTTTAGGACTCAATTTCCCTTTTACTCTTTGATCCCATGAGCTTGTATTTTACTGAACACTTTTACTTCAGTGGGGCGGCACGGTGGTTAGCACAGCTGCCTCACAGCGTCAGGATTCAATTCCGACCTTGGTGACTGTGTGGAGTTTGTATGTTCTGTGTGTCTGCGTGGGTTCCCTCGGAGTACTCCCACAATCCAAAGATGTGATTAGGTGGATTGGCCATGCTAAATTGCCCCTTCGTGACCAAAGGTTTAGGTGAGGTTATGGGTGGGATGTGGACTTGGGTGGGATGTGGACTTGGGTGGGGTGTTCCTTCGGAGGGTCGGTGCAGACTCGATGGGCCGAGTGGCTTCCTTCCGACTGTAGAGATTCTACACATGGGATCTTGTCAAAAGCCTTGCTAAAATCCATTATTATATTAAAAATGCCATCTTTATCGAACTCCCTTGCTACCTCATCCCAAAATTAAGATTTCCAAGATGGTACCAGAGTGAGTCGACTTCTTGCAAACTGTGCCCAGCATACCCTCTAATTCTATCTTTTACTCTCATTCTATGCTTCTAAAACTTCATTCTAACTCTTTTACATTATATTCTGCAGTCTCTCCTTCCTTCCCTATGTACGGTATGCATTGTTTGTACAGCATGCAAGAAACAATACTTTTCACTGTATACTAATACATGTGACAATAATAAATCAAATAAAATCAAATAAAATAAATCAAGTTAGTCAGATAAGAATCATACTGAAGTCACGTGGACTCAAAATATTAACTCTTGTTACTCTGTCCATTGTGCTGCCAGACCTGCGGAGTTTTTACAGCATTTCATGTTCTTCTTTTAGTCAGACATAACAAATCCATGGTGATTGCCCTTGGCTAATCCATACTTTTCTACATGTCAATTCATACTGTTCCTCAGAACCTTTGGCAATAATATATCCACCACTGAGGTTAGGCTGGCTGGCCTATAATTACTCAGTCTTATCACTTTCTCCCTTTTTCAACAACAGCACATCAACATTCTTAAAGCGCCAATTCTGTAGTCAGAGGATTGGAAAATAATGCTCAAAACCTCAATTTCTTTCCTTGCTTCCCTAATAGTCTGGAATACAATGAATTATGCCTCATGATTTATTGACTTTCAAAGATGCTAAACCTCATTTTGTTCACGCTATCCACACTATTTCACAGTCCTCCTCCAATGTCTGCATTATCCCCCTCATTTGTGAAGAAAGATGTGAAATATTAAGAACATACCCAAGTCTTTGGCTTCCATACAACACGCTCCACAGAAGCTACCTGACCTCCTGAAGGATAACCTGTTTTTCAGATTTCTGACACCCAGTGTTTTTATTGCTCGTTATCAAAATGAGTGATGTTGGACAAGAGTGAAAACTTTACTGTTTAGAATCACATTTAGATTTGCCACTTGTTCAAATTGCTGGAAGGTGCAAATGAGGAACCCTCACACTTCAGAAATTCAGAAAGATTTTTGGAACGTTTTTCCACACCAGTTCCTTAGCCAGTTTTATTAGGCTACAATATTTTCAGTCATTTTGTTCACGTTGTTATACGTGATGTAATCTTCAATTATGTATATATAAAACAAAATCTTCAAGCTGGCTTGTAATGCAGAACAAGGCAGCAGCGCGGGTTCAATTCCCGTACCGGCCTCCCCGAACAGGCGCCGGAATGTGGCGACTGGGGGCTTTTCACAGTAACTTCATTGAAGCCTACTTGTGACAATAAGCGATTATTAGTATTAAAATGCAACAGCAATCGTTTAACTACATGTATACATGTAGTAGTGTCTCCCGACGTCAGAAAGTAGTTATTGTGTTGAAAAGGGAAAATAATAGAAACTCAAATTTAGCTCTTTCTTTGCAGAGGTGAAAAAAATAAAAGGGGCGGGAGATAAGAGTTCGAAGACACCATAGAGTGGTGGTGGCCGGAACAAAAACAATGAATAGCTCCGAGCCACCACAAGTTGGTAGGAAAGAGAGATTCCCCCTGCCCCGCCGCATCCCAACAACAGTATAGGGCTGAGGAGGGGGGCAGAACAGTGCCACGTGCTTTGACCAATTGGCCTCTTTCAGAGGGGAAACTCTCCAAACAAACACCGGCCTTTGCTGCAGCTGAGGAGAGTCGGAGCCCAGCGGTGGGCTAACACTAAACACATTCCCTCCTCTCCTCCTGGTTTCCGGCCTGGGTTCGTACCTACCTCCCAGAGCAAGAATCTGGGCCTTCCGGCAGTGGCCCCCCCTGGTAACGGCGCCTATTTCCGGCTCTCCCGGGCCGGGCCCTGATCCCGGAGCCGGTCCCAGTCCCATTGCCGGCAGCATCAATCGGTAAACTTGTTTCTTGTTGAAGTCGCACTTGGAGGTGGGGTGGAAATTTTTAATGTGGGACACGGGCACGATGTGATGCACTTGGTCTTGCAGAAAGCGCACGCAGGCGAACATTTCTGTTGGTGAAGGCCGCCAGCAGCTTCCCAGTCCGGCTCCGAGTGGAGAGAAAGGCCGGGGTGCAGCCAGCAGCCGGATCTCAGGCTCCACCGTGAGCCCCCAGCAGCAGCTGGCTGCGCCTGACGTCACCAGCAGAGGCGCACTGGCGCCGGCAAGAGGCAGAGTCAGACTACCCCAGGGCAGAAAGGGCAACACAACTAGAAGTCGCCCGACATTATGCTACACAAAAGCGACAGGATTAAGGCTGCGAATCACACTCCACGCAATTAATTTGTCGCAGGGGACCCAATCACTTGCCTTAATTATTAATACATTATTGGGGAATGGGATAATTCCGCATCTGGTGTAAGGCTCTCGCAACAGGCTGAACCAAATAACATCCAGACCAGGAAAATGACCGTTCAGCACGATTTGCAAGATTCGGGAAATCATGCAAACTTTACTTTGCACAATGCTCGTGATGCAGCGAATAACCAAGACGATGAGCAGCATACTAAAAAAACGTTAATGTACAAGGCAGATCTCTATCAATTTATACGTACGCCCTTTGCACTTTCTCGTTTAAAAAGAATCACCTCCCTTTTGTCTGCAAATCCTGTGCGATAAAAAATCCAAAACACATCAGATTTAGAAAACTATAAGTATAAACTGCTTAATCTCTCTTTGGAAGACAAGTCCTTCATCCCTGGAATCAATCTATTGAATCTTCTTTGAACCACCTAGAGTGCATTTACATCCTCCTCAAGTAAGGGGACCAAAATTGTGCATGGTATACCAGATATGGTCTCAACAATGCCCTACAGTTGCAATAGCCCTACTTTTCTTCTCTCTTCCATTAGCAATGAATGCCAAATGCCACTTGGCTTCCTTATTACCCGGTGTACCTGCATACTAACTAACCTTCTGCGATTCATGCACAAGGACATCTGCAAAGCATTTTAAAGTTTCTTCCCATTTAGATACATTAAGGGCGGCACAGCAGCACAATGGTTAGCCCTGCTGCCTCAGTGCCAGGGACCCGGGTTCAAGTCCAGCCTTGGGACACTGTCTATGGACTTTGTACGTTCTCCCTGTGTATGCTTGGATTTCCTCCCACAATCCAAAGATGTGCAGGTTAGGTGGATAGGCCATGCTAAATTTCTCCGAGTGTCCAAAGGTTAGGTGGGGTTACTGGGTTATGGGGATACGGTGGGGGCTCATCTTTCAGAGTTGTGGTGCAGACCCAATTGGCCGAATGGCCTTCTGCATTGTACTGGTTTTATGATTCTATTCTATGAAGTTGCTTTTTTATTCCTCTGACCAAAATGGATAACCTCACATTTTTCCATGAAAAATTCCATCTGCCAAAAGGTCGATGAAAAGAAATTCCTGACATGCGTATGAGACAACGTTCGTGGTCAGTGTGTTTCCAGCCCAACAAGGAAGGAAGAAGAAGGAAGGAAGCAATGCTGGATCTAGTTCAGGGAAATGAAGTAGAGCATGGGAACAGTGATCAGAATATCACCAAGTTTAGAAGGTTATGGAAAAGGACAATGTACAATCAAGTGTAAAAATACTCAAATAAAAACAAAAAGCTGGATAATCTCAGCAAATCTGGCAACATATGTGGAGATCAAAAAATAGGTTTAAAAAAAAGTATTTTTATTCTTTTTCACATTTTCATCCAAATTTAAACCCACCAACAGTCAACAATAACATATACAATGTTAAACCCCTGGTGAACATCCCCTCCTCCCACCAACCCCCAACATTTTAAATACAAACATCAAAGAAAAGGAATCAGTAATCCCACCATCCACTCATACATAGTCATCAACAACATACACAGTCCAAACCCTTCCCCGTGCCAATGCTCCCCCCCCACTAATTTACTTAAGCAAAGAGTCAGGAGGGCTAAAAGGGGTCACAAAGTCATTGGCAAATAGGGTTATGGAAAATCCCACGGTGTTTTACACGTACATAAAAAGCAAGAGAGTAGCCAGGGAAAGGGTTGGTCCACTGAAGGACAGGGGAGGGAATCTATGTGTGGAGCCAGAGGAAATGGGCGAGGTACTAAAGGAATACTTTGCATCAGTATTCACCAAAGAGAAGGAATTGGTGGATGTTGAGTCTGGAGAAGGGTGTGTAAATAGCCTGGGTCACATTGAGATCCAAAAAGACGAGGTGTTGGGTGTCTTGAAAAATATTAAGGTCGATAAGTCCCCAGGGCCTGATGGGATCTACCCCAGAATACTGAAGGAGGCAACTGAGGAAATTGCTGAGGCCTTGACAGAAATCTTTGGATCCTCACTGTCTTCAGGCGATGTCCCGGAGGACTGGAGAATAGCCAATGTTGTTCCTTTGTTTAAGAAGGGTAGCAAGGAAGACTTCCGGGTGCGGCGATGACCAGCTAAGTCGCACGTTTCGGCAGCTCCCGGTGGAACGGACTTTTGGGCCCTTGATAGGAGCCCCAACGGCAATTTTAACGGCAACAAACACTGTGCAGTAATCCAGAAGGGAATCCCCCCTGGACACGGATGGAAAAAAGAGAGGGAAGTGGCCGGATTGCGGTGGATCCTCTAGAGCAGCGGCCAGGAAGGCAGGCACAAAGCAAGATGGCATCGGAAGGAGGCGGTTTAATATGGGGCCAGAACCAACAAGAGTTCCTGCGGCGTTGCGTGGAAGAACTCAAAAAGGAGATGAAGAAGGAGCTGTTGGCCCCGATATTACAAGCGATTGAGGGGCTAAAGGAGGAGCAAAAGACCCAGGAACAGGAGCTTCGGGTCGTGAAGGCAAAGGCTGCTGAGAATGAGGACGACATACAGGGCCTGGTGGTGAAAGCGGAGATGCACGAGGCACAACACAAAAGGTGTGTGGAAAGGCTGGAGGCGCTGGAGAATAATGCGAGGAGGAAGAATTTAAGGATTCTTGGTCTTCCCGAAGGTGTAGAAGGGGCGGACGTCGGGGCATATGTGAGCACGATGCTGCACTCGTTAATGGGATCGGAGGCCCCGACGGGTCCGCTGGAGGTGGAGGGAGCCTATCGAGTTATGGCGCGAAGACCGAGGGCTGGAGAAATTCCTCGAGCCATAGTGGTGAGATTTCTCCGATATAAGTGTTGATTCCCAAATTTCTTTCTCCGTCAGTCTGGCCTCAATAAAAGTCGAGATGGATTTGCAAGTAAAAAGAAGTTATTTTATTCAGCTTGCAAGCTACCTAGTCCACAGTGATACAGATAACATGTTGCTTTCTGCAGCCCCGGGAACTAAGTGAAGGTCCCAGACAAAGAGATCAGTACTCATACATTCAAATGGCATCAAGTTTCACATACTCGACACCCATAGGTCATCCTATGTCCTTCCTGACTTGTTTGATCTATTCTGATTGGCTCACTTCCAATCCCTTTCTCCGGCCCCTATCAATGCAGCATCACTCTCATAGACACACCTCTTCCTGCTTTTTCCATGCGGTCTAAAATCCTTTGTCTCTACTTGCCAGAATCAAAGTGGCTTATTTCTACATTACATTAACTAATATCTCTAAAGTAACTATTTTATATCACATTCGTCATTCCCTCCTTTTATCATTCCATGATAACCGAACTATCCAATCCATAGCTACGGTTCCTCATCTAAAAAGATCCGTCGCTGCATTTCCAATTCCTGTCTTAGCCCCCCTTCATCTGCTTCACCCTCATGGATTTTAACAGTTAAATTTTTTTTTTGGTTAAATTTTACCCATCACACATTTAAGGATGGCCAGGCCCACAAAGATGCAGCCGATAGCTACCACTAGATACATGGCCATATTTATCAACCAGTCCTTCCAACCTCCAAATCCCCAGTTACCCCAAGAGCCAGGATCCTGCATGCTGTCCAGTTGATCCCGTATGTGATCCATAAATTTAGTGATGTTATCCTGAACTCCCATGATACACTTGCCCTGCACTATGGCGCATACCCCACCCTCACGGGCCAGAAGATAGTCAAGAGCATACCGGTTCTGCATTGCAAACAACCGTAGCTGAGACAATTCCTTGGTTATTGCCCCGAGGGCTCCCAAGGTTTACTACCCGGGTTTTCCTCAGTTTGCCCTTTAACTAACTTAAGTGTATCTCCCGGTAACCTACGTTCTAGCTGTACTTCCCTTCTCATACGCCCCATTCTCTCTCTAGTCCCTTTCACTTCCTCATAGCCTCTTCCTACGCTCTTCTGACAGCCTGATATTACCTTTATTGCACCACTCTTAACACATCCAAAATCAAATTTACATGTATTCCAAAAACAAGGCAATGTCCATATAATGTTCCCTTCCCATCGCCGGGACCGGTGCAACTCCTTCATGACTCCTGCATTCTCCTTAACTTTGATGACCTTCCATGAGTCGATACCATGTCCTCGTATATGGGGGCAGCGAAAAACATCACCTTTGCAGAGGTGATGTAACCTTGTAGATTGGTTGGGGCTACACAGATACATAATACTCCCCTTTTCCATGTCCATCGCCAATAACACGCCAAGCGAAGTGAGGCCAAATATCATACAGACGATGCGTAGCCACTCCATCATGCTCCACACCTGTAAAATAGCACTGGAGAAGGGAGGCAGGTTAGTATCCGACCTTTTACAGTAGTGGAGATGGACTCAATTTACAGTGATGTAGGTGGACCCAAGCACTTCGCCCCTCCACTTTAACTGCTGTGGGGATGGTAAGGAGAACTTGGAAGGGCCTGTCCCATCGCGGCTCCGACCCCTTCCTAGTCCAAGTTTTGACCATGACATAACTACCGGGCTGGACTGAAAGTGAGCTAGGTACTGGGGGCAATGGCTGGTGAGCCGCGCGGACCTGGCCATGGAGTTCCTTGAGCACTTGCGTGAGGGCTAGAACATAGGTGGTCATCTCTTCAGTCATCTGATGAAACTGAACCAGTCTGGGAACCTGCAGGCTCCAGGGAGTTCTAAGAGGCCTGCCATAAAGAATCTCGGCGGGAGAGAGCCGGGCCGGTCCCGCAGGTGTAACCCGCAGCTGGAAGAGGGCAACGGGGAGCAACTTAAGCCATGTCAGTCCCGTGTCTGCTCTTAATTTAGCCAATTTAGTTTTGAGGGTCTGATTGTGTATCTCAACCAACCCGGCCGCCTGCGGTCTATAAGCACAGTGTAACTGCTGGCATATGCCCAACTGGGAGCAAAACTCCTTGTTAATTTGTCCAATAAAATGAGGCCCATTATCAGAACTTAACTGAGCTGGTATACCGTACCGGGGAATGATTTCCCTCAAGACTTTAACCACAGTAGCAGCTTTATTATCGATAGTCAGATACGCCTCAACCCATCTGCTGAACACATCCACAATGACCAAAACATATTTATAACATTGACACCTTTCCAACTCAATGTAATCCATTTGGAGCGTCTCAAAGGGACCACTGGGCAACGGGGTTTGCCCCATCCCACAAGGGATACCTTTTCCGGTGTTATATTGCTGACAAATCAAACACCGATTACTGATACTTTGGGCCAACCCCTGCATTTTAGGGTTCCACCAAGTGTCCAGCAACAAATCACTAGTCCCTCGAGCCCCACAATGAGTTGCAAAGTGTACACATTCAATGACCCATAAAGCCAGCACATCAGACATACAAGTCTGATGTGCAGGCGTGGTCCATAAAGAGGAAACAGAATCATATGTACAACCTAACCGTTTCCACATTTGTTTATCACTCTCAGGAGCGTCCTCCTGTAACCTTATGACGTCTTGGATGGTTGGCATTGACTTGTCAGAAGCAGACATATTTATAGTAGATCGTTTAGTCTGACTTAACATCTTAGGCACCATCACTTGCTGAATTTGCGCGGCTGTTCGCGCTGCACAATCTGCTCGTTCATTACCAACGTCAACTGGGGTTGTACCATTCATTTGGGCAGCGCATTTAATAACGGAAATCTGCGCGGGCATAAGGAGGGCCTGCAGTAGGTCATTAACTAAACCCCGGTGGGATATTTGACCACACATAATCATGTCAGGTTGTTCTGACGAAATGTCACTCAAATCGCCCCTTATTGTGGTAGTTTCCTGAATCAAGGCTAAACAGTCGTGGCCAGGTGCGTCTTCATGGACAGGGGGACCACTAAGAAAACAGGCTGGATTGATAGTGGTACAGTATTTAAATGTGAGACGTGGATTGTTCAAAAGGTATATCTCATACCTATTCTGACGAGCTGCGGTAAGATGCTGAGTCTGCAGTTGCCTCAGTAGTGCGATGACCGAGTGGGAGCTATACACCGTAATATCCTGTTGGAGGGTGAGAGCATGTAACGGCTATGCGATGGCATTGATTGAACGTAAATCCTGTACTAATTGGTACTGGTCTGGTTTGACTGGTTTAGACACAGCAAGTATGGGGGTGTTACATTCTGATTGGCAAGGGACCAAAATACCCTGTTTCAACAGCTCTTGAATTAATTTATCTATTGATGGAGCAGCTTGAGATTTCAGGGGGTATTTTCGAATGGAAGGTAGCTTTACATGATCCTTAATCATCACCTTAATAGGTGTAACCTTTGTCTTTCCCACTTGTGATGGGTATTCCGCCCAGACCTGTGGATTGACATATTCCAACACATCATGTCCCCTGTGATGCTGCAGTCGAGTGTTAATCGTTTCAGGGACCTCAAAATATTTTATGGTAGTGGCGTCCGGCATGACTTGAAGTGCGTAGTCTGTTGGATCCGAATGATCCACTGCCCTCCTGACCATTCGCCCCATATCCCTGGCATGGTACTGGTCATGGACCTGACGTGTAATATGAGGGCTTACCGAAGCTGACTGTGGCCATAAATGTGGTGATATTGTAACAAAATCGGCTGTACCTTCTTTTCCCGTGACTGTAACCTTGACTGGCCATTCGGTCTCAAGTAATGGCCGGTATTTGTCCTCCAACTCCCTATTTCGTCCAGTTCTGTCATAGGCCAGGGTAACGTGATGCAGTGACTGTTCAACGTCTAACGTCCACCACTGGGGGGTGATAGAAATATAGCACTGTTGTCTCATCCTCCATGATGTAACCGTTACCCCCTCATCTCCGCATTCTAGCTGTAGCTGGAAGATACACAGTAAATCTCGGGCCAACAAGTTACAGTCCAATCCAGTAGTCACTACAACCTGATGCTCTGCAGACTTATTCTCGTAAGTGACTGTCACAGGTTCAGAAATAGGGTACTCACACACCTGTCCTTGGAACCCTGACAATTGCTGCGTGTGGTCGGATAATGGTAATTTAAGTGCTGATTGCACAGAAGACATGGCCGCCCCGTCCACTTCTTCCAGTAGACCAATGGCCCCTCAGAGGGGGCTGCGGTTGTAGAGCTATTGATTCGTTCGGTGGGCCATAAAAAGGGGGTGAGGGTCCCTGTGGGTGGGTTTGGTATCCTCCTCTTCGCTGATCCACCCACCCAAAGTCACTATATTGGGGCTCCTGCTGGTAAACTACCATTTCTGCCGCTTGTTGGGGTCGCAGATCATCCTTTTTCATTACATACTCAGTCTTAACCTTTGTAACTGAGCCTCCTTCTTGGCATACACCCTCCTTCCAATAAAATCTGACTGCCCTTGCCACCTGGGAAGGGTCGTTCTCTGTCCAATTCATGTTATTACATTTCACAGCAGTAACCACAGAAGGTGGTAGGCAATGCATTAACATAGCACAATATTGAGGGGAATTCTGACCATTTTGATACAGCAAATCGCCTGACTGCCCCCGGTAGATTTCATTAAAACGCTCCAGAAATTCCTCTGGCTCTTCAGTCTTCTTAGGTTTTAGGTCTAAGATAACAGAAAGATTTATGGGCCTTTGAAATGTGCTATTCAACGCATTCAAGATCTGTGTCTTTCTATCGTCGTCTAACGCATAGGCCTGCTGAAGTGCGGCATGACTAGCATAATTCAGGTGGTTAAGATAATTGCGGTACTCTGCTGGGGTTAAAAGCTGCTGGACTAGGGCCCAGAGGTCCCTTAAATCAGCTTGATAAATTGAGATGGTAGTTCTCAAGGAATCCATGAAGGCAGCAGGAGATTTTTTCTATCTGGGATTGTAGACATAATAGCCATCATCTCACTGGGTGTCCATGGGAAGTAAACGTCTATCGTGGGGTTCGCTCCCACAGTCACTGCGTCGGGGTTTCGCATCTTCCTAATCGGTAACTGTCTCCGAATGTCACCAGGGGGCACTCTAGCTATTTCCCCTGGTTGTTCCAAGACTTCAACGTCTCTCCCTGTCACTAGGGGGAGTTCTTTCTCTTCAAAAGAAGTTGTTTCAGCTTCCTTTGTTCCCGAATCTTGTGGTTTCTGCTTAGTTTGGAGAGACTTAGGTGATATGCTTACTTTTCCAAATTATTGAATTTTTCTTTTTCTGTCAATTCAAGGCCAGCCTTTGAACTACATAGCTCACCTCTTGTTTGACCCGCCTCTTTCCTCTACTTGCGCTTTTTTTTTAAACTTAAAAATGTTTGAAAATTCAAATTGAATTACTGCAACTTGCAAGCTTAGCTCTGATCTCAACTCAGAACTAAATTTACAATTTGCTTAACACAAACTTGTACAACATTTACAACTTAATTATTTCTTTATCTTAACAATTTTTCTTTTGACAAGTTTTTTTTTCTTTTACATACACATAAGTATTAGCAAAATCAACTATCATCTCCAGATTTACACTTTTTAAAATGGTGTCCATGATCTTCTTTAAGTTTCTATTAATCGCCAGATAAAATGAGATAAACCTTATTTCAAGTAAGTAAAACTTAAGATTCTGGCAATTTCAATCAATTGCTTTCGAAAATAATAACTTTTATCAAAGAGGTGGAGAAACCCACTGGTTTCCTTTAATTAATTCAAAACGTAACTTTGCTGGTGTTCACTGACTCAAAGGAAAGGTATCCGATTACACTACAGACTGGTGCTGTTATCTCAAGGCCTGAGTGAGAAGCACTGTCTGTCTTTAACTTTGCCTGCTGCTGTTAACCCTTCGAGAGACTTCTGCTTCAACCAATATGCAGCATTCTCCACAATCTCAACTAGTCCTTGGAACTGCGTTTTTCGCCAATACAGTCCAAGGAGACAATTTTAGCTTAATCAACTATATATTTAAAACACTCACACATAGAGTTGAACCATCTTCAGATTTAAAAACAGTTATACTGGACTGAACCTTCAGTACTGAAGTCCCATCAGCCCCTGAACCCATATAATAGACTGAACCTTCATTACTGAAGTCCCATCAGCCCCTGAACCCATATAATAGACTGAACCTTCATTACTGAAGTCCCATCAGCCTCTGAACCCTTATACTTGGAATTGAATCATCATTTGAGATGTCACATCAACCCAAAACCCTAACCCAAGCCGAAACAACAATATGAAATCCCATCAATTAAATTGCTAATCCCCAGACTGACCTGTGATTTCGTCGAGGCGGTCTTTCTGTGCCAACCGCGAGCGACCAGACTAATCAGACGATAAGAAGAGGGGAACAATCAATGCGCGGTCATTTTCCAGTTCTACATTGAGGGCCCTCGTTCCCCATCCTCCTGTTCATAATCAGTCTAATTCTGATTTCGCAGTTGGACCAGGATCGCCCTGAGAAATCCCGGTTTTCGGCACCAAATGTTGATTCCCAAATTTTTTTCTCCGTCAGTCTGGCCTCAATAAAAGTCGAGATGGATTTGCAAGTAAAAAGAAGTTATTTTATTCAGCTTGCAAGCTACCTAGTCCACAGTGATACAGATAACATGTTGCTTTCTGCAGCCCCGGGAACTAAGTGAAGGTCCCAGACAAAGAGATCAGTACTCATACATTCAAATGGCATCAAGTTTCACATACTCGACACCCATAGGTCATCCTATGTCCCTCCTGACTTGTTTGATCTATTCTGATTGGCTCACTTCCAATCCCTTTCTCCGGCCCCTATCAATGCAGCATCACTCTCATAGACACACCTCTTCCTGCTTCTTCCATGCGGTCTAAAATCCTTTGTCTCTACTTGCCAGAATCAAAGTGGCTTATTTCTACATTACATTAACTAATATCTCTAAAGTAACTATTTTATATCACATTCGTCATAAGGACAGAGAGTTGGTCCTCAGATGGGCAAAGAAAACTCGGAGCAGTAGGTGGGAGAACGCGGTGATCCGCCTGTATCAAGATTGGAGTGCGGAGGTGGCGAGAAGGAGGGCAAGCTTTAATCGGGCCAAGGCGGTGTGCACAAACGGAAGATTAAATTTGGAATGCTGCAACCGGCAAGACTGTGGGTCACACATCAAGGGAAACACCACTACTTCGAAACGGCAGATGAGGCGTGGACATTTATTGTCGAGGAGAAACTGGAGTGAGCGGGCCAGAAAAAGAACGTTTGGGATAAAGTGGGGGGGGGGGGTGAATATGTGGGATGAAGGGGGGGAAAAGAGGGAAGAGATGACTTCCCAAGTTGTTAATCCTGCGACCCTGTAACTTTTCTCTCTTCCCCATGTCGTGGGGGAGGGGGGGGAGGGAGGATGAGGAGCTGAGGGCGCCGGCCATTGGGGGCGGGGCCAAAAGGGAAGCACGGGCTTTGTTCCCGTGCTATGGTAATCACGGCGGGAACAGGGAAGCAGGAAGGAGGGGGCCTCGCACAGTGTGAGCCGAGGGCACGGGGGGAAGCCGAGGTCGGCCAGAGTTTGCTGACTTCTGGGAGCAACATGGGGGGTGCAATTACGCTAGTTTGGGATCTAGCGGGGGGGGTTAACTGGGTTGCTGCTGGGGAGAAGGGGGAGCTGGTATGGGGGGGGGGGTGGTCGGGGCGGGGGGGCGCCGCTTGGGGGAGATACGGCTACGTGGGAACCGGGTGAGGAGCTGGATTGAAAAAGGAGATGGCTAGTCGGCAAGGGGGGGGGTAAAGAGCCCCCCAACCCGGTTGATCACGTGGAATGTGAGAGGGCTGAACGGGCCTATTAAGAGGGCACGGGTACTCGCACACCTAAAGAAACATTAAGGCAGATGTGGTTATGCTTCAGGAGACGCATCTGAAGCTGATAGACCAGGTCAGACTACGCAAAGGATGGGTGGGGCAGGTGTTTCATTCGGGGCTAGACGCAAAAAACAGGGGGGTGGCCATACTAGTGGGGAAGCGGGTAATGTTTGAGGCAAAGACTATAGTGGCGGATAGTGGGGGCAGATACGTGATGGTGAGTGGCAAATTGCAAGGGGAGGCGGTGGTATTAGTGAACGTGTATGCCCCGAACTGGGATGATGCCAACTTTATGAGGCGTATGTTAGGACGAATCCCGGACCTAGAAGTGGGGAAGTTGGTAATGGGTGGAGATTTTAATACGGTGCTGGACCCAGGGCTGGACAGGTCGAGGTCCAGGACCGGAAGAAGGCCGGCTGCAGCTAGGGTGCTTAAGGACTTTATGGAGCAGATGGGAGGAGTAGACCCCTGGAGATTTAGTAGACCTAGGAGTAAGGAGTTTTCGTTTTTCTCCTGTGTCCACAAAGTTTATTCACAAATAGATTTTTTTGTTTTGGGAAGGGCACTGATCCCAAAGGTGACGGGGACGGAGTACACGGCTATAGCCATTTCGGGTCATGCTCCACATTGGGTGGACCTGGAGATAGGGGAAGAAAAACAACAGCGTCCACCCTGGAGAATGGACTTGGGATTATTGGCAGATGAGGGGGGGTGTTTAAGGGTGAGGGGGTGCATTGAAAGGTACTTGGAACTCAATGATAATGGGGAGGTACAGGTGGGAGTGGTCTGGGAGGCGCTGAAGGCAGTGGTTAGAACAAAGAACAAAGAACAAAGAAATGTACAGCACAGGAACAGGCCCTTCGGCCCTCCAAGCCCGTGCTGACCATGCTGCCCGACTAAACTACAATCTTCTACACTTCCTGGGTCCGTATCCCTCTATTCCCATCCTATTCATGTATTTGTCAAGATGCCCCTTAAATGTCACTATCGTCCCTGCTTCCACCACCTCCTCCGGTAGCGAGTTCCAGGCACCCACTACCCTCTGCGTAAAAAACTTGCCTCGTACATCTACTCTAAACCTTGCCCCTCTCACCTTAAACCTATGCCCCCTAGTAATTGACCCCTCTACCCTGGGGAAAAGCCTCTGACTATCCACTCTGTCTATGCCCCTCATAATTTTGTATACCTCTATCAGGTCTCCCCTCAACCTCCTTCGTTCCAGTGAGAACAATCCGAGTTTATTCAACCGCTCCTCATAGCTAATGCCCTCCATACCAGGCAACATTCTGGTAAATCTCTTCTGCACCCTCTCTAAAGCCTCCACATCCTTCTGGTAGTGTGGCGACCAGAATTGAACACTATACTCCAAGTGTGGCCTAACTAAGGTTCTATACAGCTGCAACATGACTTGCCAATTCTTATACTCACTGCCCCGGCCAATGAAGGCAAGCATGCCGTATGCCTTCTTGACTACCTTCTTCACCTGTGTTGCCCCTTTCAATGACCTGTGGACCTGTACTCCTAGATCTCTTTGACTTTCAATACACTTGAGGGTTCTACCATTCACCGTATATTCCCTACCTGCATTAGACCTTCCAAAATGCATTACCTCACATTTGTCCGGATTAAACTCCATCTGCCATCTCTCCGCCCAAGTCTCCAAACAATCTAAATCCTGCTGTATCCTCCGACAGTCCTCATCGCTATCCGCAATTCCACCAACCTTTGTGTCATCTGCAAACTTACTAATCAGACCAGTTACATTTTCCTCCAAATTATTTATATATACTACAAAGAGAAAAGGTCTCAGCACTGATCCCTGTGGAACACCACTGGTCACAGCCCTCCAATGAGAAAAGCATCCTTCCATTGCTACTCTCTGCCTTCTATGGCCTAGCCAGTTCTGTATCCACCTTGCCAGCTCACCCCTGATCCCGTGTGACTTCACCTTTTGTACTAGTCTACCATGAGGGACCTTGTCAAAGGCCTTACTGAAGTCCATATAGACAACATCCACTGCCCTACCTGCATCAATCATCTTAGTGACCTCCTCGAAAAACTCTATCAAGTTAGTGAGACACGACCTCCCCTTCACAAAACCGTGCTGCCTCTCACTAATACGTCCATTTGCTTCCAAATTGGAGTAGATCCTGTCTCGAAGAATTCTCTCCAGTAATTTCCCTACAACTGAAGTAAGGCTCACCGGCCTGTAGTTCCCGGGATTATCCTTGCTACCCTTCTTAAACAGAGGAACAACATTGGCTATTCTCCAGTCCTCCGGGACATCCCCTGAAGACAGCGAGGATCCAAAGATTTCTGTCAAGGCCTCAGCAATTTCCTCTCCAGCCTCCTTCAGTATTCAGGGGTAGATCCCATCAGGCCCTGGGGACTTATCTACCTTAATATTTTTTAAGACACCCAACACCTCTTCTTGTTGGATCTCAATGTGACCCAGGCTATCTACACACCCTTCTCCAGACACAACATCTACCAATTTCTTCTCTTTGGTGAATACTGATGCAAAGTATTCATTTAGTACCTCGCCCATTTCCTCTGGCTCCACACATAGATTCCCTTGCCTATCCTTCAGTGGGCCAACCCTTTCCCTGGCTACCCTTTTGCTTTTTATGTACGTGTAAAAAGCCTTGGGATTTTCCTTAACCCTATTTGCCAATGACTTTTCGTGACCCCTTCTAGCCCTCCTGACTCCTTGCTTAAGTTCCTTCCTACTTTCCTTATATTCCACGCAGGCTTCGTCTGTTCCCAGCCTTTTAGCCCTGACAAATGCCTCCTTTTTCTTTTTGACGAGGCCTACAATATCTCTCGTCATCCAAGGTTCCCGAAAATTGCCGTATTTATCCTTCTTCCTCCCAGGAACATGCCGGTGCTGAATTCCTTTCAACTGCCACTTGAAAGCCTCCCACATGTCAGATGTTGATTTGCCCTCAAACATCCGCCCCCAATCTATGTTCTTCAGTTCCCGCCTAATATTGTTATAATTAGCTTTCCCCCAATTTAGCACATTCATCCTAGGACCACTCTTATCCTTGTCCACCAGTACTTTAAAACTTACTGAATTGTGGTCACTGTTACCGAAATGCTCCCCTACTGAAACATCTACCACCTGGCCGGGCTCATTCCCCAATACCAGGTCCAGTACCGCCCCCTTCCCTAGTTGGACTGTCTACATATTGTTTTAAGAAGCCCTCCTGGATGCTCCTTACAAACTCTGCCCCGTCTAACCCCCTGGCACTAAGTGAGTCCCAGTCAATATTGGGGAAGTTGAAGTCTCCCATCACCACAACCCTGTTGTTTTTACTCTTTTCCAAAATCTGTCTACCTATCTGCTCCTCTATCTCCCGCTGGCTGTTGGGAGGCCTGTAGTAAACCCCCAACATTGTGACTGCACCCTTCTTATTCCTGATCTCTACCCATATAGCCTCACTGCCCTCTGAGGTGTCCTCTCGCAGTACAGCTGTGATATTCTCCCGAACCAGTAGCGCAACTCCGCCTCCCCTTTTACATCCCCCTCTATCCCGCCTGAAACATCTAAATCCTGGAATGTTTAGCTGCCAATCCTGCCCTTCCCTCAACCAGGTCTCTGTAATGGCAACAACATCATAGTTCGAAGTACTAATCCAAGCTCTAAATTCATCTGCCTTACCCATAATACTTCTTGCATTAAAACATACGCACTTCAGGCCACCAGACCCGCTGTGTACAGCAACTTCTCCCTGTCTGCTCTGCCTCAGAGCCACACTGTCCCTATTCCCTAGTTCTCCCTCAATGCTCTCACCTTCTGACCTATTGCTCCCGTGCCCACCCCCCTGCCATACTAGTTTAAACCCTCCCGTGTGACACTAGCAAACTTTGCGGCCAGGATATTTATGCCTCTCCGGTTTAGATGCAACCCGTCCTTCTTATACAGGTCACACCTGCCCCGGAAGAGCTCCCAGTGGTTCAGATAATGGAAGCCCTCCCTCCTACACCAGCTGTTTAGCCACGTGTTTAGCTGCTCTATCTTCCTATTTCTAGCCTCACTGGCACGTGGCACAGGGAGTAATCCCGAGATTACAACCCTCGAGGTCCTGTCTTTTAACTTTCTGCCTAGCTCCCTGAACTCCTGCTGCAGGACCTCATGCCCCTTCTTGCCTATGTCGTTAGTACCAATATGTACAACGACCTCTGCCTGTTTGCCCTCCCCCTTCAGGAGGCCCTCTACCCGTTCGGAGACACCCTGGACCCTGGCACCAGGGAGGCAACATACCATCCTGGAGTCTCTTTCACGTCCACAGAAGCGCCTATCTGTGCCCCTGACTATAGAGTCCCCTATTACTATTACTCTTCTGCGCTTTGACCCTCCCTTCTGAACATCAGAGCCAGCCGTGGTGCCACTGCTCTGGCTGCTGCTGTTTTCCCCTGATAGGCTATCCCCCCCGACAGTATCCAAAGGGGTATATCTGTTCGAGAGGGGGACAACCACAGGGGATTCCTGCACTGACTGCCTGCCCTTTCTGGTGGTCACCCATTTCTCTGCCTGCACCTTGGGTGTGACCACATTTACATAACTGCGATCTATGACGCTTTCCGCCACCTGCATGCTCCTAAGTGCATCCAATTGCCGCTCCAACCGAACCATGCGGTCTGTGAGGAGCTCCAGTTGGGTGCACTTTCTGCAGATGAAGCCATCTGGGACGCTGGAAGCCTCCCGGACCTGCCACATCTCACAGTCAGAGCACAGCACCCCTCTAACTGACATTGCGTCAATTAATTAAAATTAAAATTAAACTTTTAAAATTTTTTTTTTGAATATTTTTTTTTTAAATTTCAAAGTTACTGTTAACTATCTGTTTCCTAGCACTAGATTTCTAATAGAAATGCGAAAGCTAAATATAGTACTCTCCGATCTCTGGCTTAGATATCCCTCTAAATTATAATTAAGTAATTATGTTTAATTAGTTACCAATGCTCAGTTTTTTTAATTTAGTGTAGAATCCCAACCAGCCACTCAGGCCACAGCTTTTCTGTGATGTCACTTCAGTTTCCCCCCCCGACACACACACAATTTGAAAAAGGTACAAAAGTAAAGATGCGTAAAAATCACTTACTTACCTTCTTAGTGTTAATAATAAAATATGGTACTTACCTCACACCAATGGGTTTTATTATTAGGTTAGAGGAGGAGGGTGGGTGGGAGACACTACACGTGTAGTGTCTCAGGTTTCCTCCCACCAGAATTTATTGGTGAGGGTCTTGCAGAAGTCCGTGGGTCGAACTTCCTGTTCCCGCCTTAAATACTAAAAAAAAATTTAAAAACAGAAAAGAGGGACCGAAAACGGGACCAGGTAAGTGTTTTTAAAGGACAGACTTACCTCCCAGCAATCACTTCCGCACTGCCCCCGCTGAAATTGACAAACCAGCTCCTCCTCTCCCGCCGAAATAGAGGGGAGCTGATATCTATTAGGGCACATAAAGGAAAGCAGGAGGGTAGGGAAAGGGAGCAGTTGTTGAAATAACTTCTGAGGGTGGACAGACAATATGCGGAGGCACCGGAGGAGGGACTGTACAGGGAAAGGCAAAGGCTACATGTAGAATTTGACTTGTTGACTACGGGTAATGCAGAGGCACAATGGAGGAAGTCACAGGGTGTACAGTACGAATACGGGGAGAAGGCGAGCAGGTTGCTGGCCCACCAACTGAGGAAAAGGGGAGCAGCGAGGGAGATAGGGGGGGTGAGAGATGAGGAGGGAGAGATGGAGCGGGGAGCGGAGAGAGTGAATGGAGTGTTCAAGGCATTTTACGAAAGATTATATGAAGCTCAGCCCCCGGATGGGAAGGAGAGAATGATGTGCTTTCTGGATCAGCTGGAATTTCCTAAGGTGGAGGAGCAGGAGAGGGTGGGACTGGGAGCACAGATTGAGACGGAGGAAGTAGTGAAAGGGATTGGGAGCATGCAGGCGGGGAAGGCCCCGGGACCAGACGGATTCCCAGTTGAATTCTATAGGAAATATATGGACTTGCTGGCCCCGCTACTGATGAGAACCTTTAATGAGGCTAGGGAAAGGGGGCAGCTGCCCCCGACTATGTCAGAGGCAACGATATCGCTCCTCCTAAAGAAGGAAAAAGACCCGCTGCAATGCAGGTCCTACAGGCCCATTTCCCTCCTGAATGTGGACGCTAAGATTCTGGCCAAGGTAATGGCAATGAGGATAGAGGATTGTGTCCCGGGGGTGGTTCATGAGGACCAAACTGGGTTTGTGAAGGGGAGACAGCTGAATACAAATATACGGAGGCTGCTAGGGGTAATGATGATGCCCCCACCAGAGGGGGAAGCGGAGATAGTGGTGGCGATGGATGCCGAGAAAGCATTTGATAGAGTGGAGTGGGATTATTTGTGGGAGTTGCTGAGGAGATTTGGTTTTGGGGATGGGTATATAAGGTGGGTACAGTTGCTGTATAGGGCCCCGATGGCGAGCGTGGTCACGAATGGACGGGGGTCTGACTATTTTCGGCTCCATAGAGGGACGAGGCAGGGATGTCCTCTGTCCCCGTTATTGTTTGCACTGGCGATTGAACCCCTGGCCATAGCATTGAGGGGTTCCAGGAAGTGGAGGGGAGTACTCAGGGGGGGAGAAGAACACCGGGTATCTCTGTATGCGGATGATTTGTTGCTATATGTGGCGGACCCGGCGGAGGGGATGCCAGAGATAATGCGGATACTTGGGGAGTTTGGGGATTTTTCAGGGTATAAACTGAACACGGGGAAAAGTGAGATGTTTGTGGTGCATCCAGGGGAGCAGAGCAGAGAGATAGAGGATTTACCGTTGAGGAAGGTAACAAAGGACTTCCGGGACTTGGGGATCCAGATAGCCAAGAATTGGGGTACATTACACAGGCTTAATTCAACGCGGTTGGTGGAACAGATGGAGGAGGACTTTAAGAGATGGGACATGGTGTCCGTGTCATTGGCAGGTAGGGTGCAGGCGGTTAAAATGGTGGTCCTCCCGAGATTCCTTTTTGTGTTTCAGTGCCTCCCGGTGGTGATCACGAAGGCTTTTTTCAAAAGAATCAAGAAGAGTATTATGGGTTTTGTGTGGGCTGGGAAGACCCCGAGAGTGAGGAGGGGATTCTTGCAGCGTAGTAGGGACAGGGGGGTGCTGGCACTACCGAGCCTAAGTGAGTACTACTGGGCCGCCAATGTTTCAATGGTGTGTAAGTGGATGGGAGAAGGGGAGGGAGCGGCGTGGAAGAGGTTGGAGAGGGCGTCCTGCAGGGGGACTAGCCTACAAGCAATGGTGACGGCACCGTTGCCGTTCTCACCAAAGAAATACACCACAAGCCCGGTGGTGGTGGCTACATTGAAAATTTGGGGGCAGTGGAGACGGCATAGGGGAAGGACGGGAGCTTCGGTGCGGTCCCCGATAAGAAACAATCATAGGTACGTTCCGGGGAGAATGGATGGGGGATTTGGAGCATGGCATAGAGCTGGGGTAGTACAACTGAGAGATCTGTTTGTAGATGGGACGTTTGCGAGTCTGGGAGCGCTGACGGAAAAATATGGGTTGCCCCAAGGGAATGCATTTCGGTACATGCAATTGAGGGCTTTTGCGAGGCAACAGGTGAGGGAATTCCCGCAGCTCCCGACGCAGGAGGTGCAGGATAGAGTGATCTCAGAGACATGGGTGGGGGAGGGTAAGGTGTCGGACATATACAGGGAAATGAGGGACGAGGGGGAGATCATGGTCGATGAGCTGAAAGGGAAATGGGAAGAACTGGGGGAGGAGATTGAGGAGGGGCTGTGGGCTGATGCCCTACGTAGGGTAAACTCATCGTCCTCGTGTGCCAGGCTAAGCCTGATACAATTTAAGGTGTTACACAGGGCGCATATGACTGGAGCACGGCTCAGTAAATTTTTGGGGGTAGAGGATAGGTGTGCGAGATGCTCGAGAGGCCCAGCGAATCACACCCACATGTTCTGGTCATGCCCGGCACTACAAAAGGTGCTTTCGAAGGTGGTGGGGGTCCGGGTCGAACCAAGCTGGGGGTTGGCTATATTTAGGGTTGCAGAAGAGCCGGGAGTGCAGGAGGCGAGAGAGGCTGACGTGTTGGCCTTTGCGTCCCTAGTAGCCCGGCGCAGGATATTGTTAATGTGGAAGGAAGCCAAACCCCCTGGTGTGGAGACCTGGATAAACGACATGGCAGGGTTTATAAAGTTAGAACGGATTAAGTTCGTGTTGAGGGGTTCGGCTCAGGGGTTCACCAGGCGGTGGCAACCGTTCATCAATTACCTCACAGAAAGATAGAGGGAATGGAAAAGAAGTAGACAACAGCAGCAACCCAGGGGGGAGGGGGGGGGGGGCGGGGAGAGGAATCAGACGGACTCTCAGAGATGTTATTGTATATGTATAATATGTATAGGTATTTGTTATAGGTAATTGTATATTGGATTGTTGGATTGTATTTTTGGAGACTATTTATTTTGGACAAGGCAGTTGCCATTCAGTTTTGTTTTTGTTTTTGTTTATATATTATTTATTTATTTGTTTAAAACTGGCCACTGTTATTTATATTGCTTTATTGTTGTGTAAAAGAAACACTACGTACTGTTATGTTTGGCCAAAAATCTTGAATAAAACATATTTTTTTAAAAAAAGAAGGGTAGCAAGGTTAATCCAGGGAACTACAGACTGGTGAGCCTTACATCAGTGGTAGGGAAATTACGAGAATTCTTTGAGACAGGATCTACTCCCATTTGGAAGCAAGTGGACGTATTAGCGAGAGGCAGCACGGTTTTATGAAGGGGAGGTCGTGTCTCACTAACTTGATAAGAGTTTTTCGAGGAGGTCACAAAGGTGATTGATGCAGGTAGGGCAGTGGATGTTGTCTATGTGGACTTCAGTAAGGCCTTTGACAAGGTCCCTCATGGCAGACTGGTACAAAAGGTGAAGTCACGTAGGATCAGAGGTGAGCTGGCAAGATGGATGCAGAACTGGCTAGATCATAGAAGGCAGAGAGTAGCAATGGAAGGGTGCTTTTCTGATTGAAGGGCTGTGACTAGCGGTGTTCCACAGGGATCAGTGCTGGGACCTTTGCTATTCGTAGTATATCTAAATGATTTGGAGGAAAATGAAACTGGTCTGATTAGTACATTTGCGGACGACACAAAGATTGGTGAATTGCGGATAGCAATGAGGACTGTCAGAGGATACAGCAGGATTTAGATCGTTTGGAGACTTGGCAGAGATGGCAGATGGAGTTTAATCCGTACAAATCCTGGGGCAGCACGGTAGCATTGTGGATAGCACAATTGCTTCACAGCTCCAGGATCCCAGGTTCGATTCCCGGCTTGGGTCACTGTCTGTGCGGAGTCTGCACATTCTCCCCGTGTGTGCGTGGGTTTCCTCCGGGTGCTCCAGTTTCCTCCCACAGTCCAAAGATGTGCGGGTTAGGTGGATTGGCCATGCTAAATTGCCCATAGTGTCCAAAATTATCCTTAGTGTTGGGAGGGGTTACTGGGTTATGGGGATAAGGTGGAGGTGTGGACCTTGGGTAGGGTGCTCTTTCAAAGAGCTGGTGCAGACGCGATGGGCCGAATGGCTTCCTTCTGCACTGTAAATTCTATGATTCTATGAAATGTCAGGTAATGCATTTTGGAAGGTCTAATGCAGGTAGGGAATATACAGTGAATGGTAGAACCCTCAAGAGTATTGACAGTCAGAGAAATCTAGGTGTACAGGTCCACAGATCACTGAAAGGGGCAACACAGGTGGAGAAGGTAGTCAAGAAGGCATTCGGCATGCTTGCCTTCATTGGCCGGGGCATTGAGTATAAAAATTGGCAAGTCATGTTGCAGCTGTATAGAACCTTAGTTACGCCACACTTGGAGTATCGTGGTGAATTCTGGTCGCCACACTACCAGAAGGATGTAGAGGGTGCTGAAGAGATTTACCAGGATGTTGCCTGGTATGGAGGACATTAGTTATGAGGAGAGGTTGAATCGACCCGGTTTCTTCTCACTGGAACGACGGAGGTTGAGGGGCTACCTGATAGAGGTCTACAAAATTATGAGGGGCACAGATAGGGTGGATAGTCAGAGGCTTTTTCCCAGGGTAGAGGGGTCAATTACTAGAGGGGCATAGGTTTAAGGGGCAAGGTTTAGATGAGATGGACGAGGCAAGTTTTTTTACACAGAGAGTAGTGGGTGCCTGGAACCCGCTGCTGGAGGAGATGGTGGAAGCAGGGACGATAGTGATGTTTAAGGGACATGTTGGCAAATACATGAATAGGATCCCGTAGAGCAAAGATTTACAGCCTGCGAATGGCACTTGCTTGCAGTTTTTTGGGCAATATAGTATTTTGCATACATCACAGGCCTTAACCCAGTGACGATTTTCACCGAGCACACCCCAACGCAGCTATTGGTAGATGGTAGGTTAAAGGACGGTTCAATCAGCCAGGTCAGAGCAGCTCGCTGGACACTGTTGTTACAAGGAAGGGACATTACAGTCAAACGTACAAAGACATTTCTAGCAGTTAACCTTCAGTATGCAGGGACCCCACATGAGTGCCAGATCATAGCAGCCCAACACCACACAGGACCCTTTATTCCGAAGTCACTGCACACACGAGCAGGCAGTAAAACGCAGAATCCACAAACCACAGGCAACGCCTTAAAGATTTATGTAGATGGTTCCTCCACCATTGAAAATTGAAAGAGAATAACTGGTTGTAGAATTTATGTGGAAGATACACAGGGACGCGCATTAGAAGAAATATCTTTAAAATTGCCCGGCCACCTAGGATCACAAGCAGCCGAACTAGCAGCCATAGCATATGTAGTGCAGCACCCCGATTCCTTTCCAATCCCCGCAGACATACATTCGGACAGTTTCTATGTGTGCAATAGCTTGACAGAACTCCTGCCCCTGTGGGAATATCGAGGATTCGTATCCGCTGATGGTAAAACCCTACCCTCAGCCCCATTGTTGAAACACATTCTTAGGACAGCTAAAGACCGCACGTACGGTATTATTAAAGTGAGAAGCCTTTATCGTTCCTCCCCACCCGGTAATATAAAGGCAGGCGCCTTAGCTAAGTCAGGACACTCCACGGTCACTTTTGGCGAACCCCCGAAAGTGAACCGATACACGCAGTCCAGGTTTCTCAGACCAATATCGAGGATCTATCCCAGGCCCAAAAGGCAGACGACACTCTCAAACAAGTTTCAGGCGGTAACGTCCCAGCCCCCTGCGACAAATGCAAGGACTCACTGAGGGTACAGGACGGTATAGTTTTGAAAAATTGAATTTTTGTGGTCCCCACCCAGGACAGAAACCAGATAATTGATGGACACGGACATCAGCAGATAGACAATACCATTGCCCATTTAAGGCCTTTGTGTTGGTGGGCCGATTTAAAAGCAGACATCACGCATTATGTTGAGAATTGTTTAATCTGTGCACAGAACAATCCTGAAAGGTACTCTAAGAAGGGATACTTGAAACACACCTGACCTGTTAATGGCCGTTGGACAAATTTGCAACTTGACTACATTGGCCCCCTCCCCCCTTGCGGAAATGGTTTCAAATACGTATTTGTGGTAATCAACACCTTTACAAAATGGATAGAAGCATTTCCCTCACGGACAAACACTGCAAAGGCCACAGCTAAGATTTTGACCCAACAGATATTTACACACTGGGGACTCTCCCACAGCATTGAGTCAGAACAAGGTTCCCATTTCACCGGCAGAGTCATGCAAAATGTCCTAACGATTTTCGGAATCAAACAAAAGTTCCACATAGCATATCACCCCCAATCCAGCGGCATTTTGAACGCATGAACCGCACTTTAAAAGCGACCATTAGAAAGATGGTGCAACAGAATAATACCACATGGGACACAGTTCTCCTAATGTTTATTCGGAACACCGTTTCCAGTTCCACAGGTTTTGCCCCCCACTCTCATGGCCGGACGGCCCATGAAAGGAATTGAATATTTATTAGGTCTCGATTTGGCAAGCCCCACAGTCACCGCCCTCACCCATGAAAAAGCGGTTCAACAAGTCGCAGACAATATTAAAGCAGCACAGCTCACTGCTGCTGTCCGACTAGGCGCTAGAAGGAAAAAGCAGAGTAAGGCCTGCTTTGATAAAACAGTCCACCCCGTAGAGTATACAGGCGGTCAGCAAGTAATGGTTTCCCTTTACAATCCCAGTTCTTTCCTCTTCCCCAAATTTGCAGGACCCTACCCTATATCGGACAAAGTCAGCCCCTCTGTGTACAAGATAACGTACCCCAATGGTAAAACTGGTTGGTTCCACATCAACCAGCTCAAAGTCAATGGAACCCAATGTAGGCACTCCCAGCACATCTCCCTAGCAACAGCAGACGATTCCGCCCCACCCATCGACAACCTAGTCCAACCCTCCCCCAGCCGTGACAGCACGTCCACGCCCACAGATCCGACCTTGTCTCCGCCCACAGGTATGACCTTCTACCTTGAGTTCGACTCCGACGACAGCGCCAGCCTCCCTGAATTGACCACGATCACTGACGACTGATGCAACCTCCCCGGCCCCAGTCACTCCAGCCCCCGGTACCACAACCAAGACATGTTTGGCCCCCCTTCCACAGCCAGAGCCACTGCCACTGCCCGACAACAGTAACTTGCCCTTCACTGCCACCGCCCCTACGCCTCATGACGAACGAACCCCTTTTTGGCACCGCGACAACTCTTGTAGACTGGTAAGACATGACGATTCAGATTCCACGACGGCCCACGCGCCACGGCACAAAAGCAGCAGACACGAGTCTGGCAACCAGGGTGATGATTCAGATTCTGACTCCCATTACGGTAATCCTTTTCCGACGCTCTTTGACACAGAACCCTGAGGTGTCCAGATGATGAGAAAAAGACGCCGCATAAGAATTACAGTGTCCTACTTCCTGATGGAGCCTGCCCGCCTTTTTATTTTCCTTCTTTCTTTCTTCTGATTACATGGTTTTAATTAATGTCGGCCTGACACCCAATTTCTTGATACAGTCATAGTTACTCTTCCGACGCCATTTACTGACCAATGGCCATTAAAGGAATAATTGTTGGATCTCACGTGTTACAAATTCTTTCCGCTTGTTACGGTCAACTAGGTAGAGAATAACGGCACTAATCCCCGCCCTGCCTGAGGACCGCAAATGCATCCGGTCAGTTGAGCTCGGGTAGTGGAGCAACGGCACTGATCACCGTCCAACCGGGGATTCCACCCATTCTTGCCCTGCCGTGGCCCACATGCACCTCATGCTCCCATCACTTTGAGTACTCTGGAATAGTTCCCTACTCTCTACGCTGTCCTTGACAGGTCTTTATTTCCCTTCTCTGCCCTTTCATTGTGGTTTAAAGAATGCCCTTTGCCACAGTCCGTACACTCATCCCTTTACCTTCCGCGACCCTCTGGCCGTTCCCCACCTGCTATTTACACGTTTGACACACTTGGTTGCCACATATGCTGCTACACGTGAACTACCTCTTGACCCTGGGACGACGAAACTCTATAAAACTGGCCGCCCTAAAATTCGGCTAGTTAAGATGAGCCTCAGCCATCACCGGTTGCAGTAAAGGAAAGACTGGACGGAGAAATTGTCCGCCCACTCCCCGCATCGACCACCAGGTGCGAGAATCTCTGCACTTACAAATAATTTTTTTTTGGCAATGTCTTGTCTCTCAAAATGTTACTTTTTTTAAAAATGAGGGAGTCACATATGGTGACGATTCTAATGGGTAATTGAAGTTAAGGAAAGACAAATAAATGAGATATTAACCGAAAATAATAACAGATATTATGCTTGCACCCCCAGGAATATACGGAAAATGGAAGACAGAAGACAAGATGAAGAGAGGACTGATGACCCACACTGTGATCATCGCTAGACGTCTGCAACTGTGCGCGCAATGGACTATTTCAATGTACAGCACACCAGGCCCGAACACTACCACACAACATGACACCCCTAGCCCGGACACCACGCCACACACAAAGACAGACACCGACACCCCCACTTGGTGCAAAAACAGTGCCAATTGGAACCCCCTTTCATACACAGTAGAGGTCCTTCTAGTAATTGCAATAATCTGCAGTGTTATTCAGACACTTCGTCTCCGTAAATGGCGAGCAAAAGCCTCCCGGTCCCCGATATATACAGTTCGAGCCCCCTTTTTCAGCATTCAACAAAACTGAATTACCGGCTGTAAGAATTATAACCATGTACCTCTGTAAACTAAGCTAGATTAAGTAGAAATGTAATACTGCTGTTTTAAAATTTTTGTGCTGTACATACATTCTTTTTGATATTTACCAGCAGCAAAAGAGTAGTTTAGATAGTGTTAGTGTTATCGGTCCGGGTTTACAGAACCCCAAAGTGTTTCATGGAGTTCAACCGACCTACAACTTTTAATAGATTGTGGTGAGGGAAGCACACGGCGTACTCTCCAGGTGTGATACGGCAGAAATGGACAAGTGGTTTTTAAATCAAAACAATGTTTATTCTATGAACTCAAGTTATCCTTTTAAAAACAAACATTGAATATCTTAACACCCATTAGAACATAGAACATAGAACATTACAGCGCAGTATAGGCCTTCGGCCCTCAATGTTGCGCCGACCTGTGAAACCACTCTAAAGCCCATCTATACTATTCCCTTATCGTCCATATGTCTATCCAATGACCATTTGAATGCCCTTCGTGTTGCAGGCAGGGCATTCCACGCCCTTACTATTCTCTGAGTAAAGAACCTACCTCTGACATCTGTCCAATATCTATCTCCCCTCAATTTAAAGCTACGTCCCCTCGTGCTAGACAGCACCATCCGAGGAAAAAGTCTCTCACTGTTCACCCTATCTAATTCACTGATCATCTTGTATGCCTCAATTAAGTCACCTCTTAACCTTCTCTCTAACGAAAACAGCCTTACGTCCCTCAGCCTTTCCTCATAAGATTGTCCCTCCATACCAGGCAACATTCTTGTAAATCTCCTCTGCACCCTTTCCAATGCTTCCACATCCTTCCTATAATGCGGCAACCAGAATTGCACGCAATAGTTCAAATGCGGCTGCACCAGAGTTTTATACAGCTGCAACATGACCTCATGGCTCCGAAACTCAATCCCTCTACCAATAAAAGCTAACACACCGTACGCCTTCTTAACAACCCTCTCAACCTGGGTGGCAACTTTCAGGAATCTATGTACATGGACAGCGAGATCTCTCTGCTCATCCACACTGCCAAGAATCTTACCATTAGCCCAGTACTCTGTCTTCCTGTTATTCCTTCCAAAATGAATCACCTCACACTTTTCTGCATTAAACTCCATTTGCCACCTCTCAGCCCAGCGCTGCAGCTTATCTATGTCCCTCTGTAACTTGTAACATCCTTCCGCACTGGCCACAACTCCACCGACTTTAGTGCCATCTGCAAATTTAGCCACCTAAAATGGCTGGTTCCCGATTAATTTGGCCAAAACCCGATATAAAATGGCTAACCGAAAAGGCTGATGGGAAAAGCAGCCAACAGGACACAAACGGACAGCTGCAGACAGAATAGCGTATTCGGCTCTGGGGAAGTCGGCCCAGACCGATACCTGCGACCATTAGCAGCACATCAACACAGACATCTGCAGTTTAATCGGCAATCCCCGGGAACAATTGCAACATATTAGCAATTGAATGCTGGGCCAGACCTCTCGGCGCCAGCAGTGGCCGAAACAAAGACAGGTGAACGACCACCCCCCGATCGAGGAATCGCCCCATTATTGGAGCATATTGAACCCAGTGATTGGGAACAAATCCAATCACTTGGGACTCAGGGTAAAGGGCCGCCCCGAGAGGCGGGAAGCCCCTGGGCCCTATAAATTGAGGGGCCAAGTTCAGATCGCTCTCTCTCTCCCTTCTTCTCCTGCTCGCAACCTTCGCAAGAACATCGACCAGAAACTGTACGTTTGACTCCAGCGATCGCTACCCGATAGAGACTCCTAGCCATCGACCCGTATCAGCCTTTTGAATCCCGCAGGCAAACCCAATTCGATAAACCATTTGTTTCCCTGACCTGGTGGGCCATCCCCAAAAGTTAAGTATTGGCCAGTAGTGGTAGGTAGTGATATAGAAAGTAGGATTATTGTGTAAGTATTTATTGCTGTACATAATAAATGACCGTTGATTTCAATCTTACTAAGCGGTGTGCTGTCGTATTAATCATAACTCGAGCTTGAACCACGTGGCGGTATCAGAAAGATACCTGGCGACTCGTGAGCAAAGGTGACACAATCAGAGCTAATAAAACTAAGGCTAATAAGAGCAACACCTGCACAAAACCATGTTGTCTATCTCTAATCAAATTATTCCTTTCCACATGATTATACATCTAATCTCATATAAACCTTTCCAAGATTTTGCCCACAACAGAAATAAGGCTCACATGGTCCATAGTTACCAGGCTTGTCTCTACTCCCCTTCTTGTACAAGGGGACAACATTTTCTATCCTCCAGTCTTCTGGCACTAATCCTGTAGACAAAGATGACTTAAAGATCAAAGCCAAAGGCTCAGCAATCTCCTCTCTAGCTTCCCAGAGAATCCTAGGATAAATCCCATCTGGCCCAGGGGACTTATCTATTTTCACACTTTCCAGAATTGCTAACACCTCCTCCTTATTAACCTCAAGCCCTTCTAGTCTAGTAGCCTGAATCTCAGTATTCTCCTCGACAACATTGTCTTTTTCCTGTGTGAATACTGACAAAAAATATTCATTTAGCACCTACCTCTCCTATCTCCTCGGACTCCAAACACAACTTCCCACTACTGTCCTTGACTGGCCCTACTCTTACCCGAGTCATTCTTTTATTCCTGACATATCTATAGAAAGCTTTACGGTTATCCTTGATCCTACGTGCCAAAGACTTCTCATGTCTCCTCCTGGCTCTTCTGAGCTCTCTCTTTAGGTCCTTCCTAGCTAACTTGTAACTCTCGAGTGCCCTAAGTGAACCTTCATGTCTCATCTTTACATAAGCCTCCTTCTTCCTCTTGACAAGTGTTTCGACTGCTTTAGTAAACCACGGTTCCCTTGCTCGACCACTTCCTTCCTGCCTGACAGGTACATACTTTTCAAGGACACGCAGTAGCTGTGCCTTGAAAAAGCTCCACATTTCAATTGTGCCCATCCCATGCAGTTTCCTCTCCACCCGATGCATCCTAAGTCTTGCCTCATCGCATCATAATTGCCTTTCCCCCAGATATGTATCTTGCCCTGCGGTATATACCTATCCCTTTCCATCACTAACGTAAACGTAATCGAATTGTGGTCACTATCACCAAAGTGCTCACCTGCCTCCAAATCTAACACCTGTCCTGGTTCATTACCCAGTACCAAATCCAATATGGCATTGCCTCTCGTTGGCCTATCTACATACTGTGTCAGGAAACCCTCCTGCACACATTGGACAAAAACGGACCCATCTAAAGTACTCAAACTATTGCGTTTCCAGTCAATATTTGGAAAGGTAAAGTTCCCCATAACAACTACCCTGTTGCTTTCACTCCTATCCATAATCATCTTTACAATCCTTTCCTCTACTTCTCTGGAACTTTTCGGAGGCCTATAGAAAATCCCTAACAGGGTGACCTCTCCTTTCCTGTTTCTAACCTCAGCCCATACTACCTCGGTAGACGAGTCCTCATCAAGCGTCCTTTCTGCCACCGTAATACTGCCCTTGACTAACAAAGCCACCCTTCCCCCTCTTTTACCACCTTCCCTGAGCTTACTGCAATATCTAAATCCCGGCACCTGCAACAACCATTCCTGTCCCTGCTCGATCCATGTCACCGAAATGACCACAACATCGAAGTCCCAGGTACCATGCCGTAAGTTCACCCACCTTATTCTGGATGCTCCTGGCATTGAAGAAGACACACTTTAAACCACCTTCCTGCCTGCCGGTACACTCCTGCAACTTTGAAACCTTACTCATGACCTCACTACTCTCAACCTCCTGTATACTGGAGCTACAATTCAGGTTCCCAATCCCCTGCTGAACTAGTTTAAACCCTCTCGAAGAGCATTAGCAAATTTGCCCCCCAGGATATTGGTACCCCTCTGGTCCAGGTGTAGACCATCCCGTTTATAGAGGTGCAACTGACCCCAGAATGAGCCCCAATTATCCAGAAATCTGAAACCCTCCCTCCTGCACCATCCCTGTAGCCACGTGTTCAACTCCTCTCTCTCCCTATTCCTCGTCTCGCTAGCACGTGGCACGGGTAACAACTCAGAGATAATAACTCTGTTTGTCCTAGATCTACGTTTCCACCCTAGCTCCCTGAATTCCTGCCTTACATCCCTATCTCTTTTCCTACCTATGTCGTTGGTACCTATGTGGACCACGACTTGGGGCTGCTCCCCCTCCCCCTTAAGGATCCCGAAAACACGATCGGAGACATCACGGACCCTGGCACCTGGGAGGCAACACACCAACCGCGAGTGTCTCTCGTTCCCACAGAATCTCCAATCTACCCCTAACTATGGAGTCTCCTATGACTAATGCTCCTCTCCCCCCTTCCCTTTTGAGCAACAGGGACAGACTCTGTGCCAGAGACCTGTACCCCATGGCTTACCCCTGGTAAGTCCCCCCCCCCGCCCCCCACAGTATCCAAAGCGGTATACATGTTACTAAGGGGAACGACCACAGGGGATCCCTGTACTGACTGCTTCCTCACAGCCCCTCTCACCGTCACCCATCTATCTTTATTCTTTGGAGTAACTACATCCCTGAAGCTTCTGTCTATAACCATCTCTGCCTCCCGAATGATTCGAAGTTCATCTAGCTCCAGTTCCCTAACGCGGTTTCTGAGGAGCTGGAGATGGGTGCACTTCCCACAGACGAAATCATCAGGGACACTGACGGCGTCCCTCACCTCAAGCATTCCTCAGGAGGAACATTGCACTACCTTCCCTGCCATCCCCTCTAGATAAAAAAAGAAAAAGAAAGAAAGAGCTTACCTGTTATCCACTCTACCCCTTAGGTTACAGGAGGTGGAAGGGTGGGGGACACTACAAGTGTAGTGTCTAGGGTTTATAAACTGCCCAACTTAAATACAGGTAAAAATAAAACACTTAAACAGCAATCAGCTGTTATGGGCCTGCGCAATTTAAATCTTTACTACTTACCCAGCAGTCACTCTGTGCTCACTCCGACTGGATTCAGCTGCAAACTGCCGACAGAAAGTTTTTTAAAAATTTACTCCCCTTCTTAGCAAGCACTTAGTCAGCAACCACTGCGCCCCGCACGATAACAACTCAGGGAAAAGAAAAACTACTTACCAGTCATCAGTCAATCACTTACCTGCAGGCTGTGATGTCATGGTTCAACTTCTTTCTACTTCTACCTGCCCTCGAGCCTTCCTCTCAGCTGGGATCACTTGACAACAGCTCCTCGACAAACCACCTTCAAGTTACGGTGACCACAATGCACCTATGCAAATTTCCCCCACAACAGCCAATCAGCAGTTCCGCTCTACTGCCCTCTGCTGGACTACTTCAAAGATAACCCCAAAAGACTACAACACTAAATAATCCTTCAAACTGTTCCTTTAAACATCCAAAAGACTTCAAACCTTCAAAAAATAGGAGCACATTAGGTTACATTCAAAATATTTATAGTCTTTGGATTGCAGAAATCAACAGACTAGCTCTGTGTTTCTTCATGTAGCTCACATCAAAACACCCAGACTCTCCTGCTGCATTCTGAAAACGGACACTCAAAAAGCAGAAGTGAGCTCAGCTCCCTCCACCCTCTGACATCACTTCAGTAATATGATCAGCTCCATTTCTTAAAGGTACATTGCTTAAACATCCATTTCTTAAAGGTACTCTCACATGACACCTCCCCCCACCCAAGAAAAAAAAAACCATCAACATCAAGATGGTTTCATTTTTCACCTTTGCACCATCAATTAAGAAATGCACACAGTAGAAACACTTTACCAGTTCAAATAAAACAACACACGCAAACAGGTACAATAATATAGTCCATTTTTCCCGCTCTTCTTCCTCCAACCGAAACCCTTCTCGATTGAGTCTCTTTGAACAAGAAAGTCTCTGCACGATCCATCCATTCCTCTACGCCTCGGCATTTCTCTTTAAAGTTAGATACTTCAGTTCAATCTGATCACAGAGTCCCTTGCAAATCTCCAATACAGGGGCATCGGTTACCACAGCTTTCAGGCAGTCAAATGCATGTTGAAACTCTGCTGTCCATTGAAATTTTTTAACGTTTCTTCAGCAAGTCCGTCAGTGGAGCAATCACGCTACAAAACTCTTGCACAAATGTTCGATCAAATCCACTCATACCAAGAAATCGCATTATTTCCCGTCGTGTTGAGGGTATCGGAAACTCCCCAATAACTTTCGTTTTCACATCCCGTGAGACCAATCGACCCTGTCCAACTGTATGGCCAAGGAAAATGACTTGGGCTTTTCCAAATTCACTTTTGGCTAGGATTATCACCAAACCCGCCTCCTGAAGTCGATCGAATAACTCCATCAGATGTTTTAAATGTTTCCATGTCTGGCTGAAAACTACCAGATCGTCGATATATACCGCACAATTGGGTAATCCTGAAACAACTTTAGTTAACCTTTGAAATGTGGCTGGGGCGTTTTTCATGCCAAATGGCATAACCTTTAATTGGTAGATACCATTTGGAGTCACAAAAGCTGAAATCTCCTTCATCCTTTCGGATAAAGGTACCTGCCAGTAACATAGAAAAATACAGCATAGAACAGGCCCTTCGGCCCACGATGTTGTGCCGAACCTTTGTCCTAGATTAATCATAGATTAATCGGCCCATTGAGTTTGCACCGGCTCTTGGAAAGAGCACCCCACCCAAGGTCAACACCTCCACCCAACACTAAGGGCAATTTTGGACACTAAGGGCAAATTATCATGGCCAATCCACCTAACCTGCCCATCTTTGGACTGTGGGAGGAAACCGGAGCACCCGGAGGAAACCCACGCACACACGGGGTTTAGGTCTGGGTGTTTTAACCTTTAAGTAAATCCAATTTGGAAATAAAAGCGGATTGTCCCACTTTCTCAATGCAATCCTCCAAACGTGGGATAGGATAAGAGTCCGTTCTTGTAACTGCATTTACCTTTCTATAGTCCACACACAATCGTTGGGTACCGTCTGGTTTAGGTACCATCACTATGGGTGAGCTCCATTGGCTGCAACCCACTTCAATTATGCCATTTTTAAGCAAACTCTCAATCTCTTTGTTAACCTGTGCCAATTTTAAAGGATTAAGTCTATAGGGATGTTGTTTGATAGGAACAGCATTTCCCACATCTACATCATGTATAGCCATTTTAGTACTTCCCAATTTATCTCTACAAACTTGCCCATGTGATATCAATAACACTTTCAGGTCAGTTTGTTTTTCCTCTGGAAGGTAACTTAACAATTCATCCCAATTTTTAAGAAATCCTCATTTTCCAATTTAATTTGAGGTATGTCAAATTCAATCATCTGGATTTGGTTCGTCACTTTGAGTTAGAATCATTAAAACCTCCTTTTTCTCTCCTTCCCTTTCAAAGTACCTTTTAAGCATATTCACATGACACACTCGGTGAGTCTTTCTTCTATCTGGTGTTTTTACCACATAATTCACCTCACTTAATTTCCTTTCAATCTGATACGGTCCACAAAACCTAGCTTTTAAAGGCTCCCCTACCACTGGTAACAACACGAAAACTTTATCTCCACTGGCAAAACTACGAACTTTGGATTTCTTGTCCGCTACCCGTTTCATCACATTTTGTGCAACTTTCAAATGTTGTCTAGCCAATTCATCTGCTCTATTTAATCGTTAGCTAAAATTTGACATGTAATTTCCAATTTCTCACCCACTAACTTTTCTTTAATCAATTTAAGTGGTCCTCTTACCTCATGACCAAAAATTAGTTCAAAAGGACTAAATTTGGTTGACTCATTAGGTGCATCCCTAATTGCAAACAGTACGAATGGAATCCCTTTATCCCAATCCTCTGGATAATTTTGACAATACGCCCTCAACATTGTCTTTAATGTCTGATGTCACCTTTCTAATGCTCCCTGCGATTCTGGATGGTACACAGTTGATTTAAATTGTTTTATTCCTAAGCTATCTATAACTTCTTTGAATAACTTTGAGGTAGAATTTGATCCTTGATCCGATTGAATTTCTGTGAGTGGTCCATATCTAGTAAAGAATTTAAGTAACTCCTCCACAATCTTTTTAGCTGTAATATTACGTACTGGAATGGCCTCTGGAAACCTAGTAGACACATCCATTCTAGTAAAAAGATATTGATTCCCACTTTTTGTTTCAGGAAGCGGTCCTACACAATCAATTAGGACCTTTGTAAAAGGTTCCTCAAATGCCGGAATGGGTATTAAGGGCGCTGGTTTTATCACTGCTTGAGGTTTCCCTATCACTTGACATGTGTGACATGATTGACAAAATTTAGCTTCATTTTTATGTAGTCCAGGCCAATAAAAATGTTTCTGGATTTTAGCTTGAGTTTTCCTTATCCCCAAATGATCTCTCACTGGTACCTCATGTGCCACTCGCAACAACTCCTTTCGATACCCTATCGGCAATATTACTTGATGAACTTCTGCCCACTTTTCATCCGCCTGCATATGTACAGGTCTCCATTTTCTCATCAACACATCACTTTTACGGTAATAACACTCTGGTATACTCTCAGATTCCTCTTCCGTATATGTTTTCTGATATATCCGTTTTATTTCTACATCTTTCTGTTGTAACGCCACCAATTTTCCTGAACTAAAAATATCCGCCTCATCCTCCACCTGTTCTTGTTCTTTTTCAACCATCTGATCAAAAATCGTTTCTGATAATTGCACTTCGACTTATCTTCACTCTTTGATTTCTCCTCTTGTCTTAACCTATGACTTTGCGACCTTGTTACTACACAATCCGGAAAAATCCCAGGATATTCGTCCTTCAACACTTCAGTTGTTTGTTTTTCCACTGGCTTATGAACCACAGTAGGCATCACTCCCACTTGCGATCCAGCTATATCATTACCCAAGATAAACTGTATTCCTGGACAAGATAGTTTCTCTATTACTCCTACTACCACTTCAGCACTCTTCACTGGACTTTCCAACCTTACCTTATATAATGGAACGCTACTCCTCTCACCCTGAATTCCACATATAACCACCATTTCTGGCAACATTCTTCCCAAACTACATAATTCCTCATCTCTTACCATTAAAGATTGACTAGCTCCCATATGTCTTAAAATTGTGACTTCTTTACCTGCTCCTCCTGATACACATGAGTAAACCTTACCCACACAAGTAAATTCTTGAACGAGATCTGGTACCTTCTTATCAATCACCTCTTGATCAGGTTGCGCAATCTTTTGCACCTCCTTCGCTTCCCTTGGGCTTTCCTTTACCATTCTTACAAATCCCACTGTGTCTTTTCCTGTTTTACCACATCAGCCTTCCCAGTGCTTTTCTTCAACCACCAACACTGTGACTTTACATGGCCTAGTTTATTACAGTGGAAACATTTGAAACTTTTCATTTCAATTCCACCCTCCTGGATTTCTTTTTTAATCTGAGGTACACTCTCTTTATTATCTCCCATCAGATCACCTTTACCTTTACCACTTGAGTATTTCTCATGTCCCCAGTTTCTATCCCTCACAGGCTGAACCTGATGTCAAAAACCAAACTTTGATTTATGAACTAATTCATAATCATTTGCCATTTCCGCTGCTCATCTCGCAGTTTTAATCCTCTGCTCTTCCACATGAGTTCTCACTACATCAGAAATTGAATTTTTAAACTCCTCCAAAAGTATAATTTCTCTGCGAGCTTCATACGTTTGGTCTATTTTCAAAGCCCTTATCCACCTATCAAAATTATTCTGTTTGAGTCTTTCAAACTCATGTATGTTTGACCAAATTCTTTCCTTAAATTTCTAAACCTGTAAGCTTCAGGCACTAGTTCATATGCACCGAAGATGGATTTTTTCACCTCTTCATACGTTTCAGATACCCCCTCCGGTAGTGATGCAAACACTTCACTAGCTCTACCTACCAGCTTTGTTTGAATCAGTAATACCCACATGTCCTGTGGCCATTTCATTTGTTTAGCTACCTTCTCAAATAAAATGAAAAAGGCTTCTACCTCCTCGTCAAACCTTGGCAATGCTTGGACATATTTACATAGATCCCCACCTTGTCTTTGACGATGACGCTCTGTCTCACTATCCTCATCAATCTCATCCAACTGTACGTTTCCCTTTACGTCTGCCAATTTTAACTGACTGTCATGTTTCATGGCCATTTTCTGAAGTTCAAACTCTCTCTCTTTATCTTTTTCCCTGATCTGTATCTCCCTTTCTATTTCTTTTTGTTCTGCTAGGGCTATTCTTTTTCTCTCATTGCATATTCAAGCTGCTTTAATTCTTTTTCATGTTCAAGCTGCTTTAATTCTTTTTCATGTTCAAGTTGCTTAATCTGCAACTGGAGCTTTGCAATTTCTAATGAGTCAGAATGTATCTCGGGCAAATGTAAATGCTCAGCTACCGCGGTAAATACCTCATCTTTTCGCATTTTGCCGCGCAATGTTTTTGCCAAATCTAACAGTCTGCTTTTAGTCTCTGTCCGTAAGGTACTGCGTGTTACCGTGTCCATCCCCAAAAACCTCTGAGCCTCTGAAAGAGCCATTGTCCACAACACACTCCCCACGTAAACCAAAATACCACACCTGAAAAGCAACCACACTATATGCTCACCCCTCACTGTCTTTAAGTTCACTAAGCCAATCCAATCGATAGGCTTTTACCCTGGACGAGCCCCCAATTGGTCTGGGTCAGTGTTTAGAGAATCCCAAAGTGTAGCATGGGGTTCAACTGACCCACAACTTTTAATAGATTGTGGTGTGGGGAGCACACGGCGCACTCTACAGGTGTGATACAGCATAAATGGGCAAGTGTTTTTTAAAACAAAAGAATGTTTATTCCATCAACTCAAGTTAACCTTTTAAAAACAAACATTGAATATCTTAACACCCATTACTTCAAAGATAACCCCAAAAGACTACAACACTAAATAATACTTCAAACTGTTCCTTTAAACATCCAAAAGACTTCACCGTCAAAAAATAGGAGCACATTAGGTTCCATTCAATATATTTATAGTCTTTGGATTGCAGAAATCAACAAACCAGCTCTGTGTTTCTTCATGCAGCTCACAGCAAAACACCCAGCTGCGTTCTCAAACTGAAACTATAAAAAAAAGCAGAAATGAGCTCAGCTCCCCCCACCCTCTGACATCACTTCAGTAATATGATCAGCTCCATTTCTTAAAGGTACATCGCTTAAATATCCATTTCTTAAAGGTACTATCACATGCCATTAGTTAGAGATTCAACTGTGCGGATAAGTTAAATGTTTAATAGTGAAATGTTTTGTAGTGACCCATTAGAAATTAGTAATTTGTGATGTGTTAACATTATGTGTATAATTAGGTAAATGCCCCAAAATATAGGACAGAGTAGTGTAGAACCTGTCCTTGACGAAGGGTGACAAGCACACCAAGGATGATAAGGGATCAACAGTGTGATCCACCACGCTTCGCGTTCAGGATCAAGAGGATGGAATGTAGCCATCTGAGATGGCCACCTGCAAAGAATGATAGGAATTATGGCCAGGTTTGGGACACAGACAAGTGCAGCTTGTATCTTTGCAAACGGCAGCCCAGAAGTATGCAGCAGTTCACACCTGCAAATGGGCCATTCAAGGCAATTAAAATAACAATGGGACCATCAGGTCCATCGCATCATCTTCCAGACTAGGTGGCACCGAGGTCCTGCTCGGAGCCCTCCCAGGATTGGCCACTAATGCCCACCCCAAAAGTGATGTGGCAGCCCCTGATTGGATGTGACCAATCAGAGGGTGGAGCCCTGAGGAATTGATTAACAGTGACCCAGAAACTGCCCACAAAAGGGGCGGGGAAAACGCAAGCCAGTTAAAAGACAATGCAGCCATCATTTCTGTCTCTCTTGGATCCGGCCTATGTCAACCCAAGTGCAGCATAACGACCAGACAGACAAGTCCAAGACCAACGATCGCTACCAGACGGTTGAGCCCAGCAGAAACAGAGCCACTTCTTCCACCCAGCCACGCAAGACCCAGACAAAGGCCTTGTCCATCTGCATAGAGCCGGCTGCCCTGAAGTTAAGTATAGGTTATTGTAGTTGTTAGGTGTAGTTTAACTTGTAATGTTTTGTGTTGCATGTCAAAGTAATCCTTGTGTGTAAATAAACCATCTTTGAACTTAAACTGACTAACTGGTTGTGTGGTCCTTTGATCGATATCCAAGCCTTGTGGTGGCATCACTTGATACCTGGCGACTCTAAAGAGCATCATTATTAATTGGCAACATTACTCCGGTGCCGATTGGCAACACATTCATTACTCTGCTCACTAATCTACATTGGCACCCTCCCAGTCCACCAGTACCTCAGATTTAAAAGTCTAATCCTGGTGGCCAAGTCCTCCCATGGCCTCACCTCACCTACCTCTTCCAATCCTCATCGCTATCCGCAATTCCACCAACCTTTGTGTCGTCTGCAAACTTACTAATCAGACCAGTTACATTTTCCTCCAAATCATTTATATATACTACAAAAAGACAGGCCAGTTGTTTGAGTCAATGATCTATCAATCGTTTAAAATGTTATTCTTTAGTTTGCTTCCACTCAAATACGTGGTCACTATGTGCCTGCACCAAGTTGCAACGTAAACACAAAAGCGCTCTACAAATACAGCTAATGTATCTTAGTAAACTGCAATGCTAGCAGACAGCATATAAAAACTAAGTAGTCCAAAAGCAAGATCAAGAAACTAGATAATGGAGAAGAAACAAGTAAAAGCATGGGATGGATACTACCTTATCAAGTTGATAACAAATTACCTCCAAATCTGAAGCAGTCCATTCAAGTGATCTAAGTTCCATTGCTGCCTGGAAGGAATTCAGCCGGAAGAAGTTTATTCATTTGTAAAAGTTGTCCTCAATCCCCTGCATTAAATTGTTCTGGGCAACAATCTCAGAGAACATATTGTGGTACTGGTGTTGCTCGGTTTAGCCTTAGTTTAATTGCTCTTGTTCTATCACCTTTGCTCTTGAGTCGCCAGGTATCTTTCTGATACCGCCACGTGGTTCAAGTCCGAGTAATGATCAATAATCCAACACACCGCTTAGTAAGATTTAAATCAACGCACATTTATTATATACAGTAATCAATACTTATACATTAATTCTACTTCTAAGCTACTTCCTACAACTAACAGGCCAATACTTAACTTTGGAAATGGCCAACCAGGACAGGGAAACGAATGGCCTTTCGTATGGGTTCTGAGCCTGCGGGATTCAAAGCTGGTACAGGTCGATAGTCAGGAGTGCCTACCTCGTAGCGAGCGTTGGAGTAAGACTTACTATTTCTCGCGGCTGTTGCAGAGGGTCAGCAGAAGGGTCTCGAAGGGTGCGGAGAGGAGAAGAAGGGAAGAAGGGTCGAATGGAACTTGGCCCCTGTTCTTATAGTCACCAGGGGCTTCCCGCCTCTCGGGGCGGACCTTGTACCTGGTTCCAAGTGATTGGACTTGGTCCCAATCACTTGGTTCGATATTCTCCAATGCTGGAGCGATTCCTTGATCGAGGGGTGGTCATTCACCTCTCTTTGTGTCAGCTCCTGCTGGTGCCGAAAAGTCTGGGTCGGCTTTGTGTTACTAATTTGTAGCATATTGTTCCCGGGATTGCTACTTACTATGCAGATGGCTGGTGTGTTGTTATGTTGATGGCTGCAGGTATCGATTCTGTCTGGCTTCCCCAGAGGCGAATACACTGTTTTACCTGCAGCTGTCTGTTTGAGTCCTGTTGGCTGATTTTCCCATCAGCCTCTTCCGTTCGCCATTTTAAATCGGGGTTTGGTCATTCTAATCAGGAGTTAGCCATTTTACATGGCTACACTGGAAACAGGCTGACGAGACACATCGGCCAGCAACAGAAACTGCCACATGAACAAAGAACAAAGAACAAAGAAATGTACAGCACAGGAACAGGCCCTTCGGCCCTCCAAGCCCGTTCCGACCATGCTGCCCGACTAAACTACAATCTTCTACACTTCCTGGGTCCGTATCCCTCTATTCCCATCCTATTCATGTATTTGTCAAGATGCCCCTTAAATGTCACTACCGTCCCTGCTTCCACCACCTCCTCCGGTAGCGAGTTCCAGGCACCCACTACCCTCTGCGTAAAAAACTTGCCTCGTACATCTACTCTAAACCTTGCCCCTCTCACCTTAAACCTATGCCCCCTAGTAATTGACCCCTCTACCCTGGGGAAAAGCCTCTGACTATCCACTCTGTCTATGCCCCTCATAATTTTGTATACCTCTATCAGGTCTCCCCTCAACCTCCTTCGTTCCAGTGAGGACAAACCGAGTTTATTCAACCGCTCCTCATAGCTAATGCCCTCCATACCAGGCAACATTCTGGTAAATCTCTTCTGCACCCTCTCTAAAGCCTCCACATCCTTCTGGTAGTGTGGCGACCAGAATTGAACACTATACTCCAAGTGTGGCCTAACTAAGGTTCTATACAGCTGCAACATGACTTGCCAATTCTTATACTCAATGCCCCCGCCAATGAAGGCAAGCATGCCATATGCCTTCTTGACTACCTTCTCCACATGTGTTGCCCCTTTCAATGACCTGTGGACCTGTACTCCTAGATCTCTCTGACTTTCAATACTCTTGAGGGTTCTACCATTCACTGTATATTCCCTACCTGCATTAGACCTTCCAAAATGCATTACCTCACATTTGTCCGGATTAAACTCCATCTGCCATCTCTCCGCCCAAGTCTCCAAACAATCTAAATCCTGCTGTATCCTCCGACAGTCCTCATCGCTATCCGCAATTCCACCAACCTTTGTGTCGTCTGCAAACTTACTAATCAGACCAGTTACATTTTCCTCCAAATCATTTATATATACTACAAAGAGCAAAGGTCCCAGCACTGATCCCTGTGGAACACCACTGGTCACAGCCCTCCAATGAGAAAAGCATCCTTCCATTGCTACTCTCTGCCTTCAATGGCCTAGCCAGTTCTGTATCCACCTTGCCAGCTCACCCCTGATCCCGTGTGACTTCACCTTTTGTACTAGTCTACCATGAGGGACCTTGTCAAAGGCCTTACTGAAGTCCATATAGACAACATCCACTGCCCTACCTGCATCAATCATCTTAGTGACCTCCTCGAAAAACTCTATCAAGTTAGTGAGACATGACCTCCCCTTCACAAAACCGTGCTGCCTCTCACTATTACGTCCATTTGCTTCCAAATGGGAGTAGATCCTGTCTCGAAGAATTCTCTCCAGTAATTTCCCTACCACTGAAGTAAGGCTCACCGGCCTGTAGTTCCCGGGATTATCCTTGCTACCCTTCTTAAACAGAGGAACAACATTGGCTATTCTCCAGTTCTCCGGGACATCCCCTGAAGACAGCGAGGATCCAAAGATTTCTGTCAAGGCCTCAGCAATTTCCTCTCCAGCCTCCTTCAGTATTCTGGGGTAGATCCCATCAGGCCCTGGGGACTTATCTACCTTAATATTTTTTAAGACACCCAACACCTCGTCCTTTTGGATCTCAATGTGACCCAGGCTATCTACACACCCTTCTCCAGACTCAACATCTACTAATTTCTTCTCTTTGGTGAATACTGATGCAAAGTATTCATTTAGTACCTCGTCCATTTCCTCTGGCTCCACACATAGATTCCCTTGCCTATCCTTCAGTGGGCCAACCCTTTCCCTGGCTACCCTCTTGCTTTTTATGTACGTGTAAAAAGCCTTGGGATTTTCCTTAACCCTATTTGCCAATGACTTTTCGTGACCCCTTCTAGCCCTCCTGACTCCTTGCTTAAGTTCCTTCCTACTTTCCTTATATTCCACGCAGGCTTTGTCTGTTCCCAGCCTTTTAGCCCTGACAAATGCCTCCTTTTTCTTTTTGACGAGGCTTACAATATCTCTCGTCATCCAAGGTTCCCGAAAATTGCCGTATTTATCCTTCTTCCTCACAGGAACATGCCGGTCCTGAATTCCTTTCAACTGCCACTTGAAAGCCTCCCACATGTCAGATGTTGATTTGCCCTCAAACATCCGCCCCCAATCTATGTTCTTCAGTTCCCGCCTAATATTGTTATAATTAGCTTTCCCCCAATTTAGCACATTCATCCTAGGACCACTCTTATCCTTGTCCACCAGTACTTTAAAACTTACTGAATTGTGGTCACTGTTACCGAAATGCTCCCCTACTGAAACATCTACCACCTGGCCGGGCTCATTCCCCAATACCAGGTCCAGTACCGCCCCCTTCCCTAGTTGGACTGTCTACATATTGTTTTAAGAAGCCCTCCTGGATGCTCCTTACAAACTCCGCCCCGTCTAAGCCCCTGGCACTAAGTGAGTCCCAGTCAATATTGGGGAAGTTGAAGTCTCCCATCACCACAACCCTGTTGTTTTTACTCTTTTCCAAAATCTGTCTACCTATCTGCTCCTCTATCTCCCGCTGGCTGTTGGGAGGCCTGTAGTAAACCCCCAACATTGTGACTGCACCCTTCTTATTCCTGATCTCTACCCATATAGCCTCACTGGCCTCTGAGGTGTCCTCTCGCAGTACAGCTGTGATATTCTCCCGAACCAGTAGCGCAACTCCGCCTCCCCTTTTACCTCCCCCTCTATCCCGCCTGAAACATCTAAATCCTGGAACGTTTAGCTGCCAATCCTGCCCTTCCCTCAACCAGGTCTCTGTAATGGCAACAACATCATAGTTCCAAGTACTAATCCAAGCTCTAAGTTCATCTGCCTTACCCGTAATACTTCCTGCATTAAAACATATGCACTTCAGGCCACCAGACCCGCTGTGTTCAGCAACATCTCCCTGTCTGCTCTGCCTCAGAGCCACACTGTCCCTATTCCCTAGTTCTCCCTCAATGCTCTCACCGGCTGACCTATTGCTCCCGTGCCCACCCCCCTGCCATACTAGTTTAAACCCTCCCGTGTGACACTAGCAAACCTCGCGGCCAGGATATTTATGCCTCTCCGGTTTAGATGCAACCCGTCCTTCTTATACAGGTCACACCTGCCCCGGAAGAGCTCCCAGTGGTCCAGATAATGGAAACCCTCCCTCCTACACCAGCTGTTTAGCCACGTGTTTAGCTGCTCTATCTTCCTATTTCTAGCCTCACTGGCACGTGGCACAGGGAGTAATCCCGAGATTACAACCCTCGAGGTCCTGTCTTTTAACTTTCTGCCTAGCTCCCTGAACTCCTGCTGCAGGACCTCATGCCCCTTCCTGCCTATGTCGTTAGTACCAATATGTACAACGACCTCTGCCTGTTTGCCCTCCCCCTTCAGGATGCCCTCTACCCGTTCGGAGACATCCTGGACCCTGGCACCAGGGAGGCAACATACCATCCTGGAGTCTCTTTCACGTCCACAGAAGCGCCTATCTGTGCCCCTGACTATAGAGTCCCCTATTACTATTACTCTTCTGCGCTTTGACCCTCCCTTCTGAACATCAGAGCCAGCCGTGGTGCCACTGCTCTGGCTGCTGCTGTTTTCCCCTGATAGGCTATCTCCCCCGACAGTATCCAAAGGGGTATATCTGTTCGAGAGGGGGACAACCACAGGGGATTCCTGCACTGACTGCCTGCCCTTTCTGGTGGTCACCCATTTCTCTGCCTGCACCTTGGGTGTGACCACATTTACATAACTGCAATCTATGACGCTTTCCGCCACCTGCGGAACTGGCTGAATTGCAACTGGCTGTCTGCAAGAGCACTCAAGTCAGTACATAAACTCATTATTGCTATTTTGACTTTGTAATTACCCACTCGTGTTAACACACAAAAAATACCATGCTATGAATATTTAACAAATTTACACACAGGTGATCAACTTTGCAGCAGGATGAAGGACAGACCAAAGAAACCATCAGACTCCATAGTGGGCAGCTGGTCAGACAAGGGTGTTTCAGAGGAGAATGAATCCTGACTGAATCACGCTGGATGAATCACCCTGGATGCTCCTGTTTATTCCCATTGATAAGTTGGGGTCTGGATGGGACAGTAGAACTCAGGCTAGTTGTGGGCATACACCTGTGACTCAATGTCACCAGTGATTAGCAGATTGGTATAAAGGATGGAACATCGGGGCAGATCTTCAGAGATAGCCTGGGAGCCCCAGGCACAACCATCGCAAGAGGAAGTGATGCTGGATTTCAAAGCTCAGAGAAGATATTCACATCAAGTGATCATAGCCTGGCCAGCCTTCTTCACTCAGTGCGGGTAATACTTATAGCTCAGCTGCGAGTCTGAGTCATAATTTGTGTGTGAGAGAATTGTGAATAAAATTGCATTAAACTGTTAACCTGTTTTGTCCTTTGTTTATTTTGCAAATAAAGGCACCTGGATAAATCGTTTGAATAATAACTGGTCAAAGTGTCTGAAATTTTACAGACACTACAATAAGTTTGGCTTCACTGGCCCCCAAATCTACCCCTATGCCTTTATACCAAGGCCCCTTCTTAAAAAGCACTCCAAGCAGCAAGTAAATACATCTACCATTGCAACACGTAGCCACCTACACTCAAAATATGCATCTATATCCCAATGAAGACAGTTGGTGTACAATTTGTTTCGAATTGAGACAATGCCATAAAAGCTGGATTCTCTTCTGGGAGACCAAGTGATTTCCATAAAGATCCAACATAATTAAACGTAATGAAATAGAGTAATACCTCGATTAAAAACCCAGGAAAGATGCTGAGCCAACAGACGTACACTTTCCTCACCCAACAGCTGACAATCTACCTCGGTCCCTTTTCTTCAACTTGAGCCTCTAGGCACTTGAAATGCTATTGCATACATGGCTACGGATCACGTGCCGGACAATGGGATTAGAATAGATCGGTGTTGGATGGCTGGCACAGACACGATGCATTGAAGAGCCTCTTTTTGTGCTGTAAAACTCTATGACTTCCTTCTCCAACTTCTGTGGCATTATTCTGTGGACTGTACTGATGAGTGCAAGATGAAGAGCTCCAACTGTGTGTCTCCTTTTTCATAAATACTCAAATTTACCAACCTGCTGGGTCAAGGACTGAACTGCTTTTCAAGCCATTGTTAATGCTGCATACTCCAGGAGGGAGTCAATTGTGCTCTAATTTTCCCAACAGTTGGATCAGATTGGTCCAAAACATTGCAGAAGGTGAGATGAGAGACTGCCCCTGACATTAAGGCAGAATTTAACAGAGTGTGGTATCAAGGAGCCCCATCTAAACTGAAGTCTATGAGAACGGGGGTAACGCACCGCTGGTTGACGCAGACCTAGCAAAAGCAAGATGATCGTGGTTGTTGAAGGTCAATCATTTCCTTCCAGGACATTGTTGCAGGGGTTTCTCAGGGTAGTGTCCTAGGCTCAATCATCTTCAGCTGCTTCATCAATGACCTTCCCTTCATCACAAGGTCAGAACTGAGGATGTTTGCTGATGATTGCAAAGTGTCCAGCACCATTTGTGACTACTCAAGTAGTCATGCAGTCCCTATACCTAAAGAGCTGGATAACATTCATGCTTCGTTGATAAGTGGCAAGTAGCATATGCACCACAATTGCCAGCCGATGGCCATCTCAAACAAGAGAGAATTTAACCATCTCCCCATGGCATTAACATCCTGGGAGTTATCATTGACCTGAAATGAACTGGACCAGTTAAATAAATACTGTGGCTACAAGAGCAAGTCAGAGGCTGGGAATTATTTTTTTTAAATATAAATTTAGCGTACCCAATTCATTTTTTCCAATTAAGGGGCAATTTAGCGTGGCCAATCACCTACCCTGCACGTCTTTGAGTTGTGGGGGCGAAACCCACGCAAACACGAGGAGAATGTGCAAACTCCATATGGACAGTGACCCAGAGCCGGGATCAAACCTGGAACCTCGGCGCCAAGAGGTGGCAGTGCCAACCACTGTGCCACCGGGCTGCTCAGAGGTTAGAATTCCGAAGTGAATAACTCACCTCCCAACTCCCCAAAGCTTGTCCACTATCCAAAAATGTTCGAGTCCTTCCTTTTGATTTCCCTTTGTACCCATTTTGTTTTATTTTATTATTTTTGATCTGTGGACCCATAATAGAAATGTGTCTTTCAGCAGAAGATTCAATCTGAAGCAGCCTGCTAGTCAGGACAGTGTGTTCCAGGTTTTGTATTTTGGAGAAGAGAAAACAGACTCATTGCCGCCAACTGAATCTTAAGAACCAGTTTTGGAGGAAATTGGTTTGATTGGCTGGCTGGCAACCTGTCAGTTGGCTAGGGATAGTGTTCTGTCTGACAACAGTCAGTGATTGGTTCCTGTTTGATGCTTTTTGAGAGCTGGAGCACAAGTGATTAGACTTGAAAGGAGAAGGAACAGTATCTCTCTCTCTGTTGAAGTAAAGCACTGCTTTATTGTTGTAAAGCCAGAGTGTGCCTGGCACATTTTTGCTATAAATTTGAAAAGATCTTGAATCCACAGTGAACGTAGACAACCTTGCCAGAGAAAATCATCTCAAGCCTAAAAGGAAGAGGAACCTAAACAAAAGCTGGAGTGCCAGAAAGGCATTAACTGGAAGCCATCCTTTTGCATCAAAAATCCTTTATACTTTTATTTTATTGATATTTTCTTTACCTTTCAACCACCCTTTTCCTCATATTGTTTGTGTGTCTGGAGAGAGTGCGGGGGGGGGGGGGGTAATTAGAAAAGGTGTGTGTTAGGAAAGGGGTATTAGGCAGTCAGTTACATTTTTTTCAGTTTAATTATATTGTTGCTAAATAATAAAAGGTTATTTGTGTTTAAATTTTACAAACATAGTGACTGCAGTTCATTGGGTTCAGCCAAAGTATTTTCAGATAACATAAAATTTCACTTGTATTGCGACTCCAGGTCAAGTGAGGTTCGAATTGACCGTGCACTAGCCCGGGCATCGTTGACACAAAGCACAAGTTAGGCGTGTCATGGAATATTCTCCACTTGCCTGGGTAAGTGCAGCTCCAACAACACTCAAGAAGCTCAATACCATCAAGGACAAGACAGCCCGCTTGATTGACACCCTGTCCACACATTCACTTCCTCCACCACTGAAGCACAGTGGCAGCGATGTGTACCATCTGCAAGGTGCACTGCAGCAATTGACCAAGGCTCCTTCGACATCACCTTCAAAACCCGTGACTTCCACCACGTAAAAGGAAAAAGGCAGCAGATTATTAGGAACACCACCACCGACAAGTATTTTTTTAACAAAAATATATTTTATTCATAAAATATCTGAAAGAGACATCGCAAAACATTTCAAAATGTCATAACAAGAAAGTGCAATGATCGTTACATTTTCTCCAGTGATCAAGATGAATTCTGAGGTAATTCAATTCAGTTAAGAGAACACGACAAACATTTTAATATTTTCGTTGTAGCACAATTCTGTTCAAAGTATATAGAACAAAGAAATGTACAGCACAGGAACAGGCCCTTCGGCCCTCCAAGCCCGTGCGGACAATGCTGCCCGACTAAACTACAATCTTCTACACTTGCTGGGTCCGTATTCCTCTATTCCCATCCTATTCATGTATTTGTCAAGATGCCCCTTAAATGTCACTATTGCCCCTGCTTCCACCACCTCCTCCAGCAGCGAGTTCCAGGCACCCACTACCCTCTGTGTAAAAAACTTGCCTCGTACATCTACTCTAAACCTTGCCCCTCTCACCTTAAATCTATGCCCCCTAGTAACTGACCCCTCTACCCTGGGGAAAAGCCTCTGACTATCCACTCTGTCTATGCCCCTCATAATTTTATAGACCTCTATCAGGTCGCCCCTCAACCTCCGTCGTTCCAGTGAGAACAAACCGAGTTTATTCAACCGCTCCTCATAGCTAATGCCCTCCATACCAGGCAACATTCTGGTAAATCTCTTCTGCACCCTCTCTAAAGCCTCCACATCCTTCTGGTAGTGTGGCGACCAGAATTGAACACTATACTCCAAGTGTGGCCTAAGGTTCTATACAGCTGCAACATGACTTGTCAATTCTTATACTCAATGCCCCGGCCAATGAAGGCAAGCATGCCGTATGCCTTCTTGACTACCTTCTCCACCTGTGTTGCCCCTTTCAGTGACCTGTGAACCTGTACTCCTAGATCTCTCTGACTTTCAATACTCTTGAGGGTTACACCATTCACTGTATATTCCCTACCTGCATTAGACCTTCCAAAATGCATTTGTCCGGATTAAACTCCATCTGCCATCTCACATTTGTCCGGATTAAACTCCATCTGCCATCTCTCCACCCAAGTCTCCAAACAATCTAGATCCTGCTGTATCCTCCGACAGTCCTCATCGCTATCCGCAATTCCACCAACCTTTGTGTTGTCTGCAAACTTACTAATCAGACCAGTTACATTTTCCTCCAAATCATTTATATATACTACAAACAGCAACGGTCCCAGCACTGACCCCTGCGGAACACCACTGGTCACAGCCCTCCAATTAGAAAAGTATCCTTCCATTGCTACTCTCTGCCTTCTATGATCTAGCCAGTTCTGTATCCACCTTGCCAGCTCACCCCTGATCCCGTGTGACTTCACCTTTTGTACTAGTCTACCATGAGGGACCTTGTCAAAGGCCTTACTGAAGTCCATATAGACAACATCCACTGCCCTACCTGCATCAATCATCTTTGTGACCTCCTCGAAAAACTCTATCAAGTTAGTGAGACACGACCTCCCCTTCACAAAACCATGCTGCCTCTCACTAATATGTCCATTTGCTTCCAAATGGGAGTAGATCCTGTCTCGAAGAATTCTCTCCAGTAATTTCCCTACCACTGAAGTAAGGCTCACCGGCCTGTAGTTCCCTGGATTATCCTTGCTACCCTTCTTAAACAGAGGAACAATATTGGCTATTCTCCAGTCCTCCGGGACATCACTTGAAGACAGTGAGGATCCAAAGATTTCTGTCAAGGCCTCAGCAATTTCCTCTCCAGCCTCCTTCAGTATTCTGGGGTAGATCCCATCAGGCCCTGGGGACTTATCTACCTTAATATTTTTTAAGACGCCCAACACCTCGTGTTTTTGGATCTCAATGTGACCCAGGCTATCTACACACCCTTCTCCAGACTCATTATCTACCAATTCCTTCTCTTTGGTGAATATTGGTATATATCGGTCATGTTGTACTCTGTGGTGTGTCATGACATTCTGGGCTAGTGTCCGGTCAATTCCAGCCCCACTTGATCCGGAGTTGCAACACAAGTGAAATTAAATGTTATTTTAAAAATACCCGAGGTCCTTGGCTGAGCCCAATAAACTGCAGTTACCAGGTTTGTAGCTTTACAATACGAGTAACCTTTTATTATGTACAGTATTCTAATCAAACTGATAGAAAATATAACTATCTACTACCCCATTCCCAAACCCCCCTTCCTAATTCTCCACACACATTCATAAACAATGCAGAGGGGAAAGGGAAAGAAAATAGCAATAAAACTACAAGGATAAGGATCTTTGATGCACTGGGGTGACTTCCAGTCAATGTTTTTCTGGAGTTCAGACTTTCGCTTTGGTAATTCTTCCTTCCAGACTCGAGTTAGTTTTCCCTGACAAGGTTGTCTACTTTCTCTGCAGATTTAGCATTATTTCAGGTTTACAGCAAAACATGTGCAAGGCTCTCATTGCTTTCAGAACAGAGCGGTTCTTTCATTTCAGGAAGCAAGAGAGAGAGCACAAATCATTTCATTTTCAAGGTCGAAACACTTCTGCTCCTTTCTCTCAGAAAGCATCACACAAAAATGAATCACTAACCACTGTCAGGCAGAACACTGTCCCTGGCCAACCCATCAAGTGTCAATTAACCAATTGTTATAACCTGCCTACTGACGATTGGCTGGGGACTAATGATTATCCCACAATCCTATGGGAGTATGAACTTCCCCAATGAGGGGGGCGGAGAAACTCCTACTATAAATAAGCTGGCCAGTCCAGGAACCAAGAGGAAGGAGAAGGTAGCAAGGGAAGTTACTGCTGCTACTACTATGTATATATTGTTATAGTAAATAAAATTTATTATTTTGTATCCTTAAAACTCGTGCTGGATTCTTTGGGGCCTTTACAAAACTGGTGACGAAGGTAAAAGTGAATAGCTGTCTACACTGCTGAAGCCACCTCCCTGGATTTTTGTTGGATACAGGTTGGAAGTTGTTCTCTATTATACCATGCCTCTGTACGGACGTTTGGATGTTTTTGATGCTGCGCTGGAACCAGTACACGCAACGGATGCGTTACTATTTCCGGGCAAACAATATCACTGAAAACGAGTGCCAGGTGGTCATATTGCTCACCGCCTGCGGGCTGCATACGTTTGGGGTGATTAGGAGCCTTACGTACCCAGCTGCTCCGGACACCAAAACGTTTGACGAACTTGTGAATATAGTGGGGCAACACTTTAACCCAACCCCGTCCACGATAGTCCAGTGTTACCGGTTTAATACCGCTGAGAGGACCCCTGGAGAATCCCTTGCCGATTTTTTTAATCCAGGCTACGCGGGATTGCGGAATACTGTGACTATGGTGAGACCTTGTCAGAAATGTTATGCGACCGTTTGGTTTGCGGTATTAACAATGCGGCCACCCAGAGAAAGTTGTTAGCGGAGCCAACATTGACTTTTCAACAGGCAATACAAATAGTCTTGTCCCGAGAGAGCGCAGAGCGAGGAGTACAGGAGCTACAGGGAATGGAAGTGCATGCCTTGGGGCGAAACCCTTTCCGCCCAAAAACGTCCCTCCGCACTCCTGCGGTACCTTGGGCGAGGCAACGACCAGACCGACGCCAGTGGCCATCGGACATTCCTCCCCGAAGGGAGCCTTCTCCAGAGCCAATGGATGAGGAGCCATGTCCGTGTCAGACTTGTAGGCGCCGACCCCGTCGCGGACGGCGGTCCTGGGGACGCCAGAGGCGCCGTCGTTCCGACCGTAACTGGGACCAGCCCAGGGGCCGTAACTGGGACCAGCCCAGAGGCCGTACCTTCCATGTGGATGAACCTGCGGCGACCACTCCTGAGGACGTGGAGACGGAGGACGACTGCCTGCAGCTGCATTGTGTGGCAGCTCCCCGTGTGGCCCCCATTAAGGTGACAGTACGGGTCAATGGCCACCCGCTGGAGATGGAGTTGGATACTGGCGCAGCGGTCTCCGTGATCGCCCAGAGGACATTCGACCGCATCAAGCAGGGTATACAGACCCTTACACTAACTGACTCACAGGCCAGGTTGGCCACCTACACGGGGGAACCACTGGACATTGCAGGAACTACAATGACCCCTGTTGTCTATGGACGCCAGGAGGGGCGTTTCCCACTTATCGTAGTGCGTGGCCATGGGCCCAGCCTGTTGGGTCGGGATTAGTTGCGCCATTTGCGGTTGCAATGGCAGCACATCCTCCAAACAGTTTCTGGAGGGTTGACTGAGGTGCTAGGACGATACCCAGAGGTATTCCAGCCTGGTCTGGGGAAAATAAAAGGGGCCGTAGCCCGTATCCAAGTTGAACCAGGAGCCACACCGCGCTATTTCCGGGCGCGCCCAGTGCCTTACGCTTTGCTCGAAGGTAGAAGGGGAGCTCACTCGTTTGGAGAGTTTGGGTATTATCAGGCCTGTCCGTTTTGCTGACTGGGCAGCACCAATTGTGCCAGTAATGAAGCCAGATGCCACAGTTCGCTTGTGTGGCGACTATAAACTTACAGTGAATACAGTTTCCCGACTCGACCGATACCCAATGCCTCGCATAGAGGATCTCTACGCGAAACTTGCAGGCGGACTCTCATTCACAAAATTAGATATGAGTCACGCCTACCTGCAGTTGGAGCTGGACCCTGCCTCCCGACCATATGTAAGAATTAACACACACCGGGGCCTGTATGAATATACACGGTTGCCCTTTGGAGTATCCTCTGCCTGTGCAATTTTTCAACGTGTTATGGAGGGCATTTTGAGAGGTTTACCACGTGTGGCTGTCTACCTAGATGACGTGTTGATTACAGGGACGTCGGAGCAAGAGCATTTGGAAAATCTGGAGGCTGTCCTTAAACGTCTTTCGGAGGCTGGAGTCCGTTTACGTCACACAAAGTGCGTATTTCAGGCAAAAGAAGTAGTCTACCTAGGTTATCGGGTGGACCGCGAGGGTCTGCACCCCGTCGCAGAGAAGGTGCGTGCAATTCAACATGCCCCCACCCCGACTGACACTTCGCATCTTTTCTCGGTCTCGTAAACTATTACGGGAAGTTCCTCCCCAATTCGGCAACTACGCTGGCCCCCTTACACCTGCTGCTAAAGAAAAATCACACCTGGGTTTGGGGTCAGCCGCAAGAAACCGCTTTCCGGCGGGTAAAGCAACAATTGTCGTCGTCTGGGTTACTAACCCACTATGATCCGGGAAAGCCTTTGCTCGTCACATGTGATGCATCCCCGTATGGTATTGGGGCTGTCCTGTCCCACAAGATGGAGAACGGGGCCGAGCGACCGATAGCTTTCGCCTCCCGCACATTGACTGCAGCGGAGAAGAAGTACGCGCAGATCGAGAAGGAGGGCCTGGCAGTGGTTTTCGCGGTGAAACGCTTCCACCAGTATGTGTACGGCCGCCATTTCACTATCGTGACTGATCATAAGCCCCTGCTGGGACTCTTCAGAGAGGATAAGCCGATACCGCCCATTGCTTCTGCACGGATCCAGCGCTGGGCTTTGTTGCTTGCTGCATATGAGTATTCCCTGGAGCACAAACCAGGTACGCAGATAGCAAATGCCGACGCACTGAGCCGATTGCCTTTATCGACCAGCCCCATGTCGACCCCCACGACCGGTGAGGTGGTCGCAACCCTAAATTTTATGGACACCTTGCCTGTCACGGCATCACAGATCCGTGAGTGGACCCAGACGGAGCCAGTCCTGTCAAAGGTTCGGCACATAGTCCTGTATGGTGGGCAGCATAGACAGCTCCCAGGCGAGTTACGGGCATTTTCCTCCAAGCTGTCAGAGTTCAGCGTGGAAGACGGCATCCTCTTGTGGGGGACGCGTGTGGTTGTCCCGGAAAAAGGCCAGGAGCTGATATTATCAGACTTGCACAATGGGCATCCGGGCGTGACCAAGATGAAAATGTTGGCCCGGAGTTATGTCTGGTGGCCAGGCCTCGACACCGACATTGAGAAGGTGGCCCAAAACTGCTCCATTTGCCAGGAGCAACAGAAGCTTCCGCCAGCCGCGCCCCTACATCACTGGGAATGGCCAGGGCGGCCTTGGGCACGCTTACATGCAGATTTCGCAGGCCCTTTTCAGGGATCCATGTTCCTCCTACTAATTGACGCCCAGTCCAAATGGCTGGAGGTGCATAAGATGCAGGGGACAACGTCCTGCGCAACAATTGAAAAGATGCATTTATCGTTTAGTACGCATGGCCTCCCCGAGGTGCTGGTCACGGATAATGGCACTCCATTCACGAGTGAGGAGTTTGCTAGGTTTACAAAGATGAACGGCATCCGCCATATCCGCACTGCCCCTTACCACCCGGCTTCAAATGGGTTGGCAGAGCGTGCAGTGCAAACATTCAAAAGAGGCCTAAAGAAGCAGTCTTCCGGATCAATGGACACGAGACTGGCTCGGTTTTTGTTTACGTACAGGACCACCCCCCATACAGTGACTGGGGTAGCTCCCGCAGAACTCCTAATGGGCCGGAGACTTCGCACCCGCCTTAGTATGGTCTTCCCGGACATTGGCGCAAAAGTACGCCGCACACAAGAACGGCAGGGACTGGGATTGTCTCAGCATCGTCCGATTCGGCAGTTTGCGCCCGGTGACCCAGTATTCGTGTGGAATTTTGCTGGTGCCCAATGGGTTCCTGGGGTAATCTTTCGCCAAACGGGCCCTATATCGTACCAAGTGCAAGCCCAGGGTCGTCTCCAGCGAAAACATGTAGACCACGTCCGGTCCAGAAGATCATCCCCGCAAAAGATTCCCCGCCCCCGGAGCTCAGTTCAACAGCGGCAAAGACCAGAAACAAGGGAAGGTAGTCCTCCAAATCTTCCACTGGTGCCTCACTCAAAGCCTGCGCAGGTCATGACGGGACCGAATGGGGACAGAGACGCTGACATGACGGAGGCAGCAGACTCTGACTCCGAGATGGAGACACAGGATGAATCAGAGGGGGAATCCTCGGGTCCACAGGCCGTGGATGTACAACCACGCCGTTCATCACGGAAGCGCCGGTCTCCGTCTTGTTATACGCCGCCTGATCCAGCGCCGCGTGCAAATGGCGTCCGGCCTGCGGCCAAACGAGTTCGACGCCTTCCTTCGCCAGGGCCTACGGTGGATTCCTTGGACTTTGGGGGGGAGGGATGTTATAACCTGCCTACTGACGATTGGCTGGGGACTAATGATTATCCCACAATCCTATGGGAGTATGAACTTCCCCAATGAGGGGGGCGGAGAAACTCCTACTATAAATAAGCTGGCCAGTCCAGGAACCAAGAGGAAGGAGAAGGTAGCAAGGGAAGTTACTGCTACTACTATGTATATATTGTTATAGTAAATAAACTTTATTATTTTGTATCCTTAAAACTCGTGCTGGATTCTTCGGGGCCTTTACAAAACCAATCAAACCGACTCCCTCCACAACCAGGTTCCTAAGATCCACTGAGTGCTCAGGAGTCTGGTTTCTCCTTTCCAAAATACAAAACCTGGGAACAGTGTCCTGGCAAGCATGCTGTTTCACTTTGAGTCTTCTGCTTAAAGGCACATCCCGATTATGTGTCCATCAAAATAATAAAGAGAAAAGAAAAGAAATGGGGCAGCATGGTGGCACGCACTGCTGCCGCACAGCTCCAGGGACCCGGGTTCAATTCCGGCCTGAGTGGAGTTTGCACTTTCCCGTGTCTGCATGGGTTTCCTCCGGGTGCTCCGGTTTCCTCCCACAGTCCAAAGATGTATGGGTTAGGTAGATTGGCCATGTTAAATTGCCCCTTAGTGTCAGAAATAAGGTTAGGTGGGGTTACTGGGTTAGGGTTATGGGTGTAAGTAAGTAGGGTGCTTTTCCAGGTGCCGGTGCAGAGTCGATGGGCCGAATGGCCTCCTTCTGCACTGTAAATTATATGATTCTATAACAAAGAAAATAAACAGAAAGGACTCTTACAATACAGTTACATACAGTTAGGATTAAGCACAGTCTGAGGGGCTTCACATAGTTATAATAATAATTTTTATTAGTGTCACAAAGTAGGCTTACATTAACACTGCAATGAAGTTACTGTGAAAATCCCCTAGTTATCAGCCCCTCAGTGTACAATGGGTGAAAGGCCTTAGACAGTGGCCTTTCCCCATTGTGCCTTGGTGGCGGATGCCCCAGGCTTGAGTGTGTCCCTCAGCATGTAATCCTGGACCTTGGAATATGCCAGTCGATGACAATTCTTTGCACTGGAAGATCAATATCCACAGCTGCTTCGAAGGGCAGCTTGCAGTAGCGTAGAGACTTTGTGCGTGCATGAAGGATCTGACGGGGAGTGCCCTTCTCACCACCAGCCAAGCTATGTCTTGGTGCTTGTTTGAAAGTTCTGGCGATGAGGTGTTCTTCCAAATTACTTTGACAATAATCATCTCCTTTTTCCTCAGGGCCTCGAGGACTTACTGGGTAAATTTATTTTATGTGGAGGGGGGAGTTAAATGTGTAGATGGGATTGAAATTCTAAGAACACAAGAATTTACCAGAATGTTGCCTGGTATGGAGGGCATTAGCTATGAGGAGCGATTGAATAAACTCGGTTTGTTCTCACTGGAATGAAGGAGGTTGAGGGGAGACCTGATAGAGGTATACAAAATTATGAGGGGCATAGACAGAGTGGATAGTCAGAGGCTTTTCCCCAGGGTAGAGGGGTCAATTACTAGGGGGCATAGGTTTAAGGTGAGAGGGGCAAGGTTTAGAGTAGATGTACGAGGCACGTTTTTTACGCAGAGGGTAGTGGGTGTCTGGAACTCGCTACCGGAGGAGGTAGTGGAAGCAGGGACGATAGGGACATTTAAGGGGCATCTTGACAAATATATGAATAGGATGGGAATAGAAGGATACGGACCCAGGAAGTGTAGAAGATTGTAGTTTAGTCGGGCAGCATGGTCGGCACGGGCTTGGAGGGCCGAAGGGCCTGTTCCTGTGCTGTACATTTCTTTGTTCTTTGTTCTAGGAGCAGGAGTAAAGTAGGCAATTCAGCCACCCTAGCCAGCTCCGTCATTCAGTGCGATCATGACTAATCTCATTTCGGCCTCAACTGCTTTCCTATCCATTCTCCACAACCCTTCAACCCATTACTAATGAAAAATCTATCTATCTCCTCCCTCGTGTCCCAGCTTCCATCGCATTCTGGGGTAGTGTATTTCACAGATACACGACCCTTTGAGAGAAGTAATTTCTCCTAATATCTGTTTTAAATATGCTCCCCCTTATCCTAATTCTATGACCTCTCATTCTAGATTGCCCAAGAAGCGGAAGCATCCTCTCTACGTCTACCTTGTCAATCCTCTTGATCATTTTATATACTTTATTAGATCACAGAATCCCTACAGTGTAGAAGGAGGCCATTCAGCCCATCGAGTCTGCACCGACTCTGCAAAAGAGCACCCTACCTAGGCCCACTTCCCGCACTGTCCCTGGAACCCCACCTAACCTTTGGACACTAAGGGGCAATTTAGCAAGGCCAATCCACCTAACCTGCACATCTTTGAACTGTGGGAGGAAACCGGAGCACCTGAAGGAAACCCACGCAGACACAGGGAAAACATACAAACACCACACAGTCACCCAAGGTCGGAATTGATGCCGGGTCTCTGGCGCTGTGAGGCAGTAGTGCTAATCACTGCGTCACCTTGCTGCCCAACAATCTCCTCTCATTCTTCTAAACTCTGGAGAGTATAGGCCCAAACTGCTCAATTTCTCTTCATAATACAAAACCCTCACCTCTGGAATCAATCTAGTGAACCTCCTCTGAACTACCTCCAATGCAACATCCCTCAAGGGGCCCAAAACTGTGCACAATACTTCAGGTGCAATCTCACTATTGCCTTGTACAGCTGCAGTAACACTTCCCTACTTTTATACTCTATTCCTTTCATAATAAATTCCAAAATTCCATTTGCCTTCCTGATCACCTGCGCATACTAGTTTTCTGCAATTCGTGCATGAGGAGATTTATCTGCACCGAGGCACTCAAAACTTGTCTCAATTTAGATAATAAGTTGCCTTTCTGTTTTTCCAACCAAAATGGATAACCTCGCACTTTTCCATGTTAAACTCCATCTGCCAAATTTTGGCCCACTCACCATCCACATCCATTTGTAGACTTATTTCTTCTTTTTTTTCTAAATGTTTTTATTGGGTTTTTGAACAAAGTATATTTACTGTTATGTACACAGCATAAGAAATATATATATATCTTTATGTGCATATATATATATATATATATATACATATGTACACACATATATATATATATATATATTATAGATAGATAGAAGAGAAGGGCACACCCAAACATACCAAAAAAAAAAGTAATAATAAAAAATAAAATAGAATAACTGGTAAGGTATTGTGTACCAACTCAACAGCAGCAACTCTGTACAACTGGCAAAATTATTTACAACACATAAGTAGGCAACTGTTTGTGGGGGGAGGGAGTGGGGGATGGAGGCTGGGGGGGGTAAATATACATTTGGGTGCCGGAGAAACAATTACAGTGGGCAATACTCGAATGGGTTTGGTGTTGGTGTTGTCACTTGCTTCTCCCGGACGGATCTCGCTGCCTTTGTCGTCTCGCGCTCACCTCTGCTTCAGCCATTCCTCCCGTCTTTCGCCTGTATTCTCCTTGTTCTCTGTTCCTGGAGATGCCAAGTTTGTTATCGTATCCCGTGCCCTCCTTCTGGCTGTCATTTCCCTGCCTCCCCCCCACCTCCCTGGTTCTCCTCTCTTGTTTCCTGTCCCTTCGCCTTCCCTCTCCCCCGCACCCTCCTGGGGCTCACCTTTCTTTCCTCTTAGGTTTAGCTGTCCCCCCCCACCTACTCCCCTCTCCTGGTCTATCTCTCCCTCTCATACTTTGGCTACTTTCCCCTGATTCTTGGCTACCTGGCTATTCTTCTGCTTGTTCATTGGCCACAAACAGGTCCCGGAACAATTGGGTGAATGGCTCCCACGTTCTGTGGAAGCCGTTGTCTGACCCTCAGATGGCGAATTAGATTTTCTCCATTTGGAGAGATTCCGAGAGGTCGGACAGCCAGTCTGCAGCTTTGGGTAGCGCTGCTGACCGCCAGCCGAACAGGATTTTCCGGCGGGTGATCAGGGAGGCAAAGGCAAGGGCGTCCGCCCTCCTCCCCAGGAGTAGATCTGGCTGGTCTGAAACCCCGAAAACCGCCACTTTCGGGCATGGCTCCACCCTCATCCCCACCACTTTGGGGCAAGACCAGAACATGTGGGCGTGGTTGGCCGGGCCTCCTTGGCACCGTTCACATCTATCCTCCACCTCCGGGAAGAACCTACTCATATGGGTTCTTGTTAAGTGGACTCTATGTACCAGTTTTAGCTGCGTCAGGCTGAGCCTTGCGCACGTGGAGGTGGTGTTGACCCTGTGCAGTGTTTCGTTCCAGAGTCCCCGCCCTATTTCAATCCCCAGGTCCTCCTCCCATTTCTTTCTTCTTGCGTCCAGTACGGTGTCGGCCCTCTACCAGTCAGTCATACATGTCGCTACAGTTTCCTTTATCTAGTATGCTTGCACCCAGTAACTCTTCCAGTAATGTCTGTCGTGGCAGTTGTGGGTACGTCCTTGTCTCATTTCGTAGGAAGTTTTTGAGTTGTAGATACCTTAGCTCGTTCCCCCTGGCTAGCTGGAATTTCTCTGTCGGTAGACTTATTTCTTTATTCCAACTTACTATCCCACCTATTTTCGTGTCATTTGGAAATTTGGCTTAGTATCTTCTTTCCCTGCATCCAAGTCATTAATATAGAATGTAAATGGTTGCAGCCCAAGGACTGAACCCTGTGGCAATCTACCAGTTAGGTTCAAGGTTGCATTAGCTGACCAGTCAGTTCATGATGGAGATAATGCAATTCAGCCTGTGCTCCTGGCGTAATGAGGGAAAATTATTTCTTCTGATCACTATTCTGTTATCCTTTCTCAATACATGACAAGAACAGGATAAAACTTGATTGTGATTGCTTCATTGGTGTAAATAGAACATTAAACACTCACTGTGTAGATTCATACATGAAGAATGGTCAGCGGAGTTAGGTATCTGAGCGTAGCTGCCATCCATAGAATCATGCATCCTGAACATGGAGGAAAGAGAACAAATTTCTGAAAATCATATTTTAACATTGCTATTAATACAATGGATTTTAGTTAGAAGTAGAAGAGGCAAGGGCAGCACGGTGGAGCAGTGGGTTAGCCCTGCTGCCTCACGGTGTCGAGGTCCCAGGTTCGATCCCAGCTCTGGGTCACTGTCCGTGTGGAGTTTGCACATTCTCCCTGTGTTTGCGTGGGTTTCGCCCCCACAACCCAAAAGATGTGCAGGGTAGGTGGATTGGCCACGCTAAATTACCCCTTAATTGGAAAACAAAATGAATTGGGTACTCTAAATTTATTTTTAAATATATATATACAAATATATACAAACAAGGACATGCATTTTGAAAAGTTGGTTCAGCAAAACAAATATATTCCTTCCATAGATCATCATGTAAAATTTACTTTAGCTCGAACTCTATATGCCATCAAATCTCTTTATTCAGACATTTCAGAATTTGACCTTGCAGCAGATCAAGACCTACGGAAACTATTAAGGGGCAACCTTCCCTTAAAATGTTTTTCACATTGACCAACGTCCCATCACCTTCCCTGGGGGGGTCTGGAGCATTGCTGAACATTTTACCCAGACCAAGAGGACCCGGAGTACTGCTACCAATCAGCAGCATTTGCGACAGCTGGCCACATGGACCATCATGGCCGACGGCCCTGTGAGGACTCACCTACCTGCCAGACGTGTGCTCCCCGGTGTCTGAGCTTACTACATGGATGAGGATGACAGCTCCTACCAACAGTTGTACTGCGTGGCTTCATTGCGGGTGGCCCTGATCCAAGTTTCTCCGCAGGTGAAGGGACACTCCATCTGAAAGGAACTTGACACTGGAGCAGCAGTGTCCGTGATCAGCCGCTGCACGTACAACAGGATTCGGTCAGGCCTCCAGATACTGACCCTTCGGGCCACCAATGCCTGGCTTGCCACATATGGAGGAATCACTGGTGATAGTGGGCACCTCAATGGTCCTCGTTCAATATGGGCAGCAGTCCGCGTATCTACGCCTGGTCGTGGTCCTTAGAGGCGGATCGAGTTTGCTGGGACGGGATTGGTTGTGCCACCTACAGCTAGATTGGCAGAGAGTGTGTAGTATGCACCCGCATAGCCTTGAAGGTGTTTTGTCGAAGTTTCCAACCGTCTTCCAGGGAGGCTTGGACACCATAAAGGGTCTGGTTGCCCGCATTAGCGTTGACCCCTTGGCTCAACCATGTTATTTCTGCGCTCGGCCAGTGCCATTCTCCTTGTAGCCCAAAGCAGATGCTGAGTTAGACCGACTGGCAAGTCTGAACATTATTCGCCCTCTCCAATTCTCCGACTGGGTATCGCCAATCATACCCGTGATGAAACTGGATTGCTCCGTACACCTATGTGGTGATTACAAGATGACGATGAACCGGGTCTCTGTAAGTTATAGCAACTCATCAGCTGAACAAAAAAACTGAACAAAACTGGACAAGAACTAGAAAGGATATATCCCATTTTAAAAGGACAAATGCTGTACAGAAAACAGAATCCATGTCTGCAGGCATATACATCCGTAAGACTCATATCAGATAGGAATAAAGTAGGCCAGAGTCATGACAGGACCAACGGAAAAATTATCCGGGAAGATCTAAACGGCCCGAATTCACTCCAAGATAAACAATGGGATGTAAATCAGTTGTGCCCTGGCCAGACAAAATCACACTATACCGATGGGAAAGTGATTAAAGTTGTTCCCAACATCCACTTGAGCCATTTGCAAGAGATCAGCGGTCTCCAGAGACATTATGGAACCTTTTGTGGAGAAACTGATCAAATCAATTTCATCCCGTCAGCAATTAGCAGCTTTGTCCTGGAACTCATCTGTGGGAGGGGCCAGGCAGCTCCATTCAGGCTTTTGCCCTTAAAAATACAGGACTCAAGAGGCTCTCGCTCTGTTGCTTCGCTCTCTCTTCACTTGCTACTGGGCGTCTACCAGACTATAAGACAGAAGGTCACGAACACCAGACTACACAGGATCAAAGCCCAGCAGCCAAAAGGACCAGTCAGTTTTGAGGAAGAGCCAGAGACATCCGTGCCGGTTTAACTATTCTTCCTGGGAATGGTGAGTATACTCCCTCAGCCCACAGAAACTCCCAATTAGGTTAGATTGTTGAGGTTGGGGTGGGTGAGTGGATATATATATATATGTTTGTGTTTACTTAAGTAAACCTGTGTAAAAGTAAGAATTTTTGATGTGTCGTTTACCTTGCTTCCCATAGTATTTTTATTACCGGTGTTTGTGTGGTATAGTCTGAATTATGGAGGGCGTAATTTTCTTGAATAAATTATTTGTTTGTAAATTTACCATTGTTGTGGTCTCACCTTTCTTTCACTGTCGCAATAATTGCCAGAACATAATTCCGTAGTCGAGGACCCAAAAGGAATCCGAGTGCATGGTAGTGTATTTGGACAAAGTCTTAATTACGGGCTCATCTGACCAAGAGCATTTACACAACCTGGCCGTTTAACTCTGGCACTCCAAGGAGCTCAGCGTTCACCTCTGACAGGAAAAGTGTGTATTCAACGTATCCAGTCACATTTCTGGGGTACCGCCATGTGTTGCATCCCGCAGAATAGAAAGTACAGGCGTTCCGACAGGCTCCCGTACCAGATGGGCAGAAGGAATTTTGCTCACTTTTAGGCCTTGTGGACAATTATGGCAAGTACATCCCTAGTTGGCCACGCTCTTAGGGCCTCTCCACCGTCTTTTGAAGAAAGGTCAACTGTGGGAATGGGCCCAAGCACAGAAAACATCTTTCATCACAGTGAAACAGCAGCTATCATCCTCAAAACGGCTGACCCATTTTGACCCTTCAAAACCGCACTTTTTTTAAAATTTAGAGCACCCAATTATTATTTTCCCAATTAAGAGGCAATCTAATTTAGCGTGGCCTGATAATCCTTTTGGGTTGTGGGAGTGAGACCCAAGAAGACATGGTGAGAGACCCATGCAGACATGGAAAGAATGTACAACTCTACACGGACAGTGATTGGATCCAGGTCCTCAACCCGTGAGGCAGCAGCGCTAACCACTGTGCTGCCTCTCAAAACCGCTCTTGATGATGTGCAATGCCTCTCCTTATGTGGTTGGAGCCATACTTGTCCACCAGATGGTCAACAGGTCAGAGCACCCCATCGCTTTCGCCTCAAAGGCGTTGGCCGATGCAGAAAGAGAAGGAAGGGTTGGCTGTTGTTTTTCTGGAAAAGTTTAATCTATGTGTCTACGGACATACATTCACTGTATTCACGAACCACACGCCCATGCTTGATTATTCAAGCAGGATCGGTTGATTTCCCCCCCCCCCCCCCCCATCCTCCATTCGCGTCAGCTCTGATCCAGCATTGGCAATGCTGTTAGCCGTGCTCGAGTATGTACTGGAGCACCGTCCCGGGGTCAAGCTTCCCCATGCAATTGTGTTGAGCCCCTCTCCCTCCCCACCAGGCCACCTACGCCTGCATCGGCAGACGAGATTATTGATGCCCTCCATTTTATGGACACCCTGCTGGTTATGGCGTCCCACATCCATGGTTGAACCCAGATGAACCCACAATTGTGTATAATCAGTCACATCATCCAGTATGGGGCCCAACACCGCGCCTTGCTGGGATATCTAAAGGCCTATACTTCTAAGATTCAGGAGCTGAGCATCGAGGATGGTGTTATCCTTTAGGGTGCTCGAGTGGTGGTTCCTGAACGCAGTCCACTCCTACAAGACCTCCAAAACAGACACCCAGGAGTGTCCAAGGTTAAGATGTTGGCCCACAGCTCCTTTTGGTGACCAGAATCGACGCTGGCATAGATAGATTGGCACAGCGCTGCATGCAATGCCAAGAGCATGAGAAGATGCCTCCGGCAGCACCACTCCACATGGGCGAATTGCCGAGTCGGCGGTGGACTCGCCTCCACATGGACTTTGTGGGACTTTTTCAGGGGGCAATGTTCCTCATCATCGTGGACGCCCATTCAAAATGGATGGAGGTCCACAGAATGCATGTAACTACGGCTCGAGCCACCATGGAGTGGCTTCGTCAAACTTTCAGTACGTGCAGTATACCCGAGGCGTTGGTGTCCGGCATCGGGATGGCATTCGCAAGTGCGGAATTTGGAGCATTCCCATCCATAAATGGAATGCACCATGTGCGTACCACCCCATACCACCCGGCTTCTAATAGGTTGACTGAACGGGCGGTACAAGCGTTTAGCTCGGGATAAACAGACATCTAGCTCTTGGGAGACCTATTTGGCTCAGTTCCTGTTTTGTTACCGCACGACTCAAAAATATCAAAATTCCTAGATTGGCAATTTTTGCATGTGTCCTGTTGTCAATACAGGCAGTTTGAAAGAATGTGCTGCTGAGATACGTGAACTAATTCACTGGTCATGGATGGTGCTTGGGCTTGAGATAGGGTTTCTTGAAGTAGGCTGATATATTACTTCCATTTTCTACGTGCTGATTGTAAGGCCAAAACTGTTGCATGCAAGGGAGTATTGAGTCCATGCCACAATCCATGACCAGTGAATTAGTTCACTTATCTCAGCAGCACATTTTCAAACTGCCTATAATGATAACAGGACACATGCAAAAATTCTTAACCTACAGCACAGTCATTGGCAAAGAGGAAATTGCAATTCATGTCCTCGGAGACCTTGGTGTTTGCCTTGAGTTATCTCAGACTGAGCAGCTTCTCATTGTGATATTTGATTTTGATGCCAGGATCACCATCATGGAAGGTATCAGAGCATGTTGGAGAAACAACATGCTGAAGAGGGTTGGTGCCAACACGCAGCCTGTTTAAACTCTATTAAATGACTTGGGAATGAGTCATAAGACTCCCCACTGTCCAGGACATGCGTAAGCATGTCATCATGGAACTATCAAAACTATTGTGATGAATTTCTTTGGGCAGCCATATTTCTTCATTACCTTCTAAAGGCACCTGAGGTGCAGGAGCTCTAAGAAAATATGTTGGCCATATAATTTCTAAATCTGCTGTTACATGGTTTTACTGACCTTTGGGGACTCAAATGATTAATACAAAAAGGAAATAAATGTTTTGTAAGTTAAAAAAATTGTCAGTAGGCAATTTATTTCCAACTATAAGGTATTTTGAATCAGTAGTTTTTAAGTGTAGCTAGAATTTCATTATACATCAATTTAATGAATTAATTCAAGCCTATTAAAAACATGAATTACTGAAAACTTTACATACTTCTGGTTGGGGTACGGTACATAGAGCGAACACTGCTTTTCCTGATTTATATTTATATAAATGGGTGTACAGAGCACAATTTCAGAATTTGAAGATGACGCAAGACATGGAAGTATTGTGAACTGTGAGGAGGGTAGTGATGGATTTCAGGAAGATATAGGCAGGCTGATGGATTGGGCAGACGCGTGACAGATGAGCTTTAACGTAGAAAAGTGTGAAGTGATACATTTTAGTCAGGAGAACAAGTAGGGCTGACATAAAATGAATTTTAAAAGAAACGCAGGAACAGGGGGACCTGGATGTAAGTTTTTGAAGGTGACAGGGCAGATTGAGAAAGCAGTTAATAAATTATACTGAATCCTGGGTTTTATAAATAGGGACACAACACGTTAGTTAATAACCTTCATAAAACACAGGTTCAGCCTTCACAGGAAGGATGTAAAGGTTTTTGCAAAGATTTATGAGAATGGGAAACTTCAATTAGTTGGACAGATTAGTGAAGTTGGGGCTATTCTCCTTGGAGAAGAGAAGGTTAAGAGGAGTTTGTTAGACATTTTGTAACCCCACAACCACCCGATCGTTCTGCCCATGGGGCTCGTAGAATACGAGCTCCCATGCCGAGGGGCAGAGGCTCATTAATTCCCAGAGATAAAAGCTGGCCCAGTAGGGAGCTGGCATCTTCAGATGGTTCAGGCTGGGACTAGGGAGTGCTCTTCACCACTGTGTGGACTTACTGTGAGGAAGAAATAAAACTTCTTGGACTTGATTATCATAGATGTGTTCAAAGTCTTGAAGGGACTGGAGAGAGTAAATGGGGAGAAACTGTTCCCATTCGGGGAAGGTAGAGAACCCGAAGGTGATTAACAAAAGAACCAGAGGTGACAGGAGAGCAAATATCTCTTTTATGCAATAAGTGTTTGGATCTGGAATACACTGCCGAGTCATATGGTGGAGACAGATTCAATTGTGGTTTTCAAAAGTGGACTGGATAATTATCTGAAGAGGAAACATTTTGGAGGGCTACAGGGAAAAAGGTGGGACTGTGCCGAATGGTCTTGTGTTCTGTAACCATTCTATGATTCTAGTCCAGTTATAAAAAACAGAACAAAGAAAATTACAACACAGGAACAGGCCCCCAGCCTGCACCGATCTAGATCCTTTATCTAAACCTGTCGCCTATTTTCCAAGGATCTACTTCCCTCTGTTCCCCGCCCGTTCATATATCTGTCTAGATGCATCTTAAATGATGCTATCGTGCCCGCCTCTACCACCTCCGCTGGCAAAGCGTTCCAGGCCCACCAACCTCTGCGTAAAAAAACTTTCCACGCACATCACCCTCTCACCTTGAAATCGTGACCTCTTGTAATTGACACACTCATTCTTGGAAAAAGCTTGTTGCTATCCACCCTGTCCATACCTCTCATAATTTTGTAGACCTCAATCAGGTCCCCCCTCAACCTCCGTCTTTGCAACGAAAACAATCCTATTCCACTCAACCTTTCTTCATAGCTAGCACCCTCCATACCAGGCAACATCCTGTGAACCTTCTCTGCACCCTCTCTAAAGCATCCACATCCTTCTGGTAATGTGGCGACCAGAACTGCACGCAGTATTCCAAATGAGTCCTAACCAAAGTCCTATACAACTGTAACATGACCTGCCGACTCTTGTCCTCAATACCCCGTCCGATTAATGCAAGCATGCTGTATGCCTTCTTGACCACTCTATCGACCGGCGTTGCCACCTTCAGGGGACAATGGACCGGAACTCCCAGATCTCTCTGTACATCAATTTTCCCCAGGACTCTTCCATTGACCGTGTAGTCCGCTCTTGAATTAGATCTTCCAAAATGCATCCCCTCGCATTTGCCTGGTTGAACTCCATCTGCCATTTCTCTGCCCATCTCTCCAATCTATCTATATTATGCTGTATTCTCTGACAGTCCTCCTCGCTATCTGCAACTCCACCAATCTTAGTATTGTTGCTAGCTTTTGGTTGGCTCTTAAATCGTAATTTGCTCTGTTTGTTTAATCTTTGCTCTAGAGTCACCAGGTATCTTTATAATACCGCCACGAGGTTCAAGTTCAAGTAATGATCAATAATTCAACACACCAATTAGTAAGATTCAAATCAAAACACATTTATTATACACAGTAAATCACTACTCATGCATAAACTCTACTTTCTAGGCTATTCCTATCACTAAAAGGTCTATACTTGTCTTCGGACTGGCCCACCAGGTCAGGGGAACAAATGGCCTTTTGCTCAGGTCCTGAGTCTGCAGGATTCAAAAGCTGGTATGGACTGGTAGCTAGGAGCGCCTATCTTGTAGCGAACGTTGACTTGAGACTTACTTGCTTGGCGGCAACAAGACAGGTCACTGTCAAGGGTTGGTTCAAGTTGCTGAGTGACCCTGCCAAAGAAGAACGATTTGAACTTGGGGGCTTTACTTTATAGTCCCCAGGGGCCTCCCGCCCTTCAGGACGGACCCTGTACCTGGTTCCAAGTGATTGGACTACTTTCTGATCACTTGGATCGATTTCTCCAATGCTGGAGCGGTTCCCTGATCGCTAGGCGGTCCCTAAATGTTTGTTGGCCTTCCTTTGTCTTGGCTCCTGCTGGCGCCGAGGCGTCTGGCTTGGCTTTATTTACATTAACTGTTGTCATTGTGCCTGGGAATCGCACATTACTATGTAGATGGCTGCTGCATTACTATGCAGATGGCTGCTGGTTTCAGTGCTGTCTGGTTGTTTTGCAGGTTCCAATATACATGATTTCTGTATTTGCTAGTCTTTGCCTGTGTTGGCGGAATTTCCCTTCAGCCTTTGCGGTTCTCCATTTTAAGTCGGGAAGTGGCCAACTCAGGTGGCTACACTCCCTCCTTGTGATCCTAACGTGAAGCGTGAAGGATCACATAACTGCGTTGTCTTCATTCCCTGACCCGGCGAGCACTCTTCTATGGCCTCTACACTGACCATAACTATGCAAGAATTTTTTTTAACTAACATTCTAACTGGCGCTATGTCAAAACAGGGACATGCATTACAAAATTTAAAAAATGGTACCTTTAACTATCCTCAATAAACTACACTCACTCAAACATTCAATCATACGAACTTCCTAAACAATACAAAATAATAGCAGCATTTACATTTTTCCTGGCTTGGCAGTCAAGCATAGGGTTGTACAATCTTTCCATTTCTTTATTTACAGAAGAACGCAAACGAATGTCCTTTATTATAGATCGAGGGGTTCGGGGTCCTGGGGATAACTGAAAATAGGGGATCTCATTCTGTATACCGGGGTGCGAGCGCGGTAGGCTCTCCTTCGCCATTTTCTCATGCCGATAGTCTGCACGATGCTGCAGAGTATCGCCAACACTAATAGGGATTAGACTACGTAGGAAATGGAGTACCACGTTATGAGCTTATCACACCATGATGGTGTACCGGAGACTATCTCGGGGTTGTGTGTGCTATGGGGAAGTGAATCACTGACGGCCGGGGGGGGGGTTGGGGCCAGGGGGTTCGCGTTCACGCGCAACCGGGTACAAATTGCAATAACGAAAAACACGTATGCCGTCTTCATTGTTGTCTTCTTCTTTCTCTTCTCTTCCTTTCCGTTTTGTCTCTTTTCCTGGAGCTTCTGGGGTTCTGTGGGATCAAGCATGGTGTCTGTTACTATATTGGTTTAATATCTCGTCTGTTAGTATGTCTGTCTTTTGTGCCAATTCTCCCTTTATAATTTGTCACCATGTGTGACTCCTTCATTTTTTTTTTTTTTTAAACCAAATATTCAGGACAAGACACACTTAAAAATACTGAAACAGTGTGAGCCGTCTCGCAAACTGCGATTTACCATCCAAATGTTTGAGGATGTAAATAGCATAGGGATGGCAACCTAAGGGTCGCCCGCAAACAAAACAAAACTTTTTGAACCAAGAGTGCCGAAATGAGGTGCGTATGGGCCGCGACGGGTAAGAATTGGATGGAATCCCCGGGTAGGACGGCGACCAATGCAGTGTGTGCTCTACCCGAGCGTAGCTAACCAGAGGGGGGGTCCTCAGGCAGGGCAGAGACCAATGCCGTTTCTTCACTGCCTGAGCAACCAACAAGAACGGGCAAAAATGTAGTCATCGTGGGGGGTTGCCGTATTGGTTCTACCTTCGAACCAGAAGAGCAGTTCTGAATGGGGGTCTGGCAAGCTCTCAGCGGTTTCTGCCGATGAGCGTGCGGGCAAGTTCTCATAGGTTTCGGCCGAAACATATGGCGTGGGGCCGTGGAATAAATGTCCGATCTTACGTACAACACATAATAACAGGAACAAACAACATTAAACAACCTGCTGCAAGTTCCATCAGAATACAGGACATCGTGAATCACATTTTGACTGGGGTGTAACTAGCATATGGAGGGAGTGCAGCGTGACCGAAGAGAGGAAGGAGGAGCGAAACAAAAATGAAGTGGCCTTGCTGAGGTAACGCTGCCATGAGAAGTGGTGGGTAAGCGCTCACAGTTTGCATGGGGCAGCTGGGACCTTGTAGCTGCTGTGGGTGGTCTTCTCTTTCATATCTGGGGGCTAGTCTAGCTGGTGGGGGTCTCCTGCAATCTCGGGCGAAGAGTCCTGACTGCCCACAGTTGTAACATTCCTGGGATTTAGGCTGCTGTGGGCTATTTCCCTCATTTACCCATGAGGGGTGCTGTGCTTCCTAACTGGATGCATGTCTGCCTGCTCTTCCTCGGGTTTCCTAACTGCGGGTTTGTTTTGTACATATTGCTCCCAGGCGCGGGACAATCTTTTTAAAACCCATTTCTCATTGTGGGCTTCCTCTGAGGGGTCATAATTCGTACAGGCCTTTTGTCCTGCCTCTGGGGCATGGGAGATAAGGGTGCGGGTCCATTTGGCCATACCGTCTTGGGACAAATGGGCGCGTTCTAAATTTCCAAAAACTGCTGTGAAATGAATCCACAGGCGTCCAGCAAACGCTGTGGGGTGTTCTGTCTTTTTCTGCCTGCACTTATTCAGGCCTTCTACAGGGTCACCTCTGTTGTAGCCGATCGCGTCTAGGATCGCTGCAGGCATTTCTGCAAGGGTGCCGCCTCCTACATTCTGTGGGTAGGGAAGGGCTGCTACGACCGAAGGGTCTAAGCTCAAATTTGTGAGCTTCACGTGCTCACCCTCGTCCAGGCCGTACATGGTCGTCTGCTACTTTACTCTGGCAAAGAAGTGGTGGGGGTCTGAGGTGGAGAGGAACGGTGTGATTTTCTCGCACTCGTCCCATAATTGGGTCACGGTTAAGGGGGTGGTATAAAGGAACTCTGTATCTCCGTCCAATGTGACTGTGCGGTGGGTGGTTACTGGATTCATTGGTGCCTGAACTATCTGCTCTGTGGGGGTTTGGGGCGCTTTTCTCTTCTGGGGCTTTCCTTGCGCACATGTTCCTGAACATATCAATGCGCGGTCTCATTTAATTCTTCCCAATCCGGGCCGTCTTCCTCACCTAATTTGGATCCAAAGGCGCTCTGGAACCCATTTTGAACTGAAAGTAAAGACTGCAGTTCTGCAATCTGCTTCCGGCACTTTGCGTGATCTAATGAGCCCTGTCTGTGCTCCGTGGTGGCAGTATGGAGTGCTCTTAATGCTGCTTTCAGGTCGCTACACTGCCTTTGTAATGCCTCTACCCGTTTCTCAGTTTCCTCTCTTACCAGGACTGCACGTTGCCTGTCCTGATAGGCTTTTTCGTACTGTGTCTGGAGGCTGCTTAGGTGTGCCAGACAAGACTGTTGTGCGCACTTGGCATCATCCACCTCTCCGTCCTTTGCTGCCAACGTCCTTCTTAATTCTAGGTTCATTCGATGTGTCTCCTCTATCTCTTTACGGAGCGTCCAAACGACGTCCTCTGTGCCTCACAATTGTGCCAAACAGGACACGATTGCCATCGGCTTGCGAGCTTTTCCCAAGCTTTTCTTATGAATCTCTGACAGGTTCCCCTACCAAGTATGTCCTATACTCCCAGGTCCTGTTTCCTCATTGTCACAGAATTCGCTCCAAAGGAGTCATCCCTTCCCTTTGAGGTACTTTCTGATTTCCTCTTCCCAAACGGGACACTGTCCTACTCTACTGCTGGTCGCTGCGACCACAAATTCTTCGGGGTTCATGAGGCATTGCATTGCCTTCATTGCCATCTTTCCTCTCTGAATACTCTTTTAAATTTGGAACGAGGAGTACTAAGGCGGTGCTGTAATTACGGGTACGGCTTTCGCTATTTTCCGGAATACAAACTCCCAATAGTTTTATCGCAACAAAAATCGATCAGTTTATCTTATAGCCCTGTTAGTTACGCATGCATTAACACACTTCCGAATTATGAGGATTGATCAGAATTGCTTGAACACTTGTGGTTTTTTCTGTTCCCGATTGGATTTCTAATTCAAATTTCTGGGTTCTCCCGGAGTGGTTAAGCCACTTCTAGATCTGGTCCCGTCAGGATGTCGCCAGTAATATGTTGCTAACTTTTGGTTGGCTCTTAAATCGTAATTTGCTCTGTTTTGCTCTAGAGTCGCCAGGTATCTTTATGATACCGCCACGAGGTTCAAGTTCAAGTAATGATCAATAATTCAACACACCAAATAGTAAGATTCAAATCAAAAAACATTTATTATACACAGTAAATCACTACTCATGCATAAACTCTACTTTCTAGGCTATTCCTATCACTAAAAGGCCTATACTTAGCTTCGGACTGGTCCAACAGGTCAAGGGAGCAAATGGCCTTTCGTTCAGGTCCTGAGTCTGCAGGATTCAAAAGCTGGTATGGACTGGTAGCTAGGAGCGCCTATCTTGTAGCGAGCGTTGACTTGAGACTTACTTGCTTGGCGGCAACCAGACAGGTCACTGTCAAGGGTTGGTTCAAGTTGCTGAGTGACCCTGCCAAAGAAGAACGATTTGAACTTGGGGGCTTTACTTTATAGCCCCCAGGGGCTTCCCGCCCTTTGGGGCGGACCCCGTACCTGGTTCCAAGTGATTGGACTACTTTCTGATCACTTGGATCGATTTCTCCAATGCTGGAGCAGTTCCCTGATCGCTAGGCGGTCCCTAAATGTTCGTTGGCCTTCCTTTGTCTTGGCTCCTGCTGGCGCCAAGGAGTCTGGCTTGACTTTATTTACCTTAACTGTTGCCATTGTGCCTGGGAATCGCACATTACTATGTAGATGGCTGCTGCATTACTATGCAGATGGCTGCTGGTTTCAGTGCTGTCTGGCTGTTTTGCAGGTTCCAATGTACAGGATTTCTGTATTTGCTAGTCTTTGCCTGTGTTGGCTGAATTTCCCTTCAGCCTTTGCGGTTCTCCATTTTAAGTCTGGAAGTGGCCAACTCAGGTGGCTACAGAATCATCTGCAAACTTGCTAATCAGACCACCTATACCTTCGTCCAGATCATTTATGTCTATCACAAACAACAGTGGTCCTAGCACGGATCCCTGTGGAACACCACTAGTCACCTTTCTCCATTTTGAGACACTCCCTTCCACCACTACGTTCTGTCTCCTGTTGCCCAGCCAGTTCTTTATCCATCTAGCTAGTACACCCTGAACCCAAATACGACTTCACTTTTTCCATCAACCTGCCATGGGAAACTTTATCAAACTGTTCAAAGAAGTTGATTAATGCATGAAGAATGAAACTGAAGGTTATCCTGATAGTGTGATCAAGAAGGGTGGTAGGAGGGCTGAGAAACAAACACCAAATTAGATGGGGAGGGCCAAATGCCTTTTTCTATGCTCCAAGTTCCATTTAAAGCTCTTGTGGGGAATACAAACACCATAACCACATTTTACATCCTCAGGCCGTCACAGCCAAAGAATTAATGTTCAGTTGGCAAACGCAGCAGAATGTTTGGGGATAGTGACACTGCTTTATATCCCCGGAACCTTGAGCTTCAAAGACCATGAAATGCCTGTTTATGATGTCACAACATTGGATATTAGCTCCGAGTTACAATGGAACATTCTGAACTTTTAAATAAGACGTGTTTTGTTTAAGAAAAGGACATAAGAGCAAAAGACTGGCCGAGGCTGCAAAGTAACCACTTGCTGGAATTCCTATGTGGATTATACTCAGTCCTGGAATGTTGTACCCTTTTTCAGATAAGAGACATTTCAAAGGAAGAGATGCAATGCAAAAACTGAACTGTAATCACTTGTGAGCTATATTCCAGACACATTTGTGGTTTTCCCCTTCCAGGAAACCAACTTCTGGTTTCTGTGTGCTAGTCGGGTGTTCTAGCTCTACTGTGCTGGTGTATGCAGAAGAACATTTGACTAGGTACCCCTGCATTGGCAAGTAAAGTCTCTCTCTCTGGTTTCTGGAAGCAAGTCAAGTCAGCAAAACCATAATCAAAAAGCAAGCAGGAGAAGTCCTTTCACTAATCTGCAGAACAAAGAATCTCCAAACCAACTGCTCAACTGCCAAAGTCAGTGCTACCAGAATCGTCCAACTTAACAGCCGCAATGTTTCATCATCTACCCCTCACGGCCAAGTGGGACATTTGCAAAGATGAAGATATGTATGTCCTGGGTCAAATTGTGCCCTGAATACAAATTCTTAATTGTGCAGAATCTTGGTTTATTTACAGCAATGACAGTTGCAATTGAGCCCAAGAGAATATCTAAAGTAAACTTGAACTTGTAACTGTGTCACTGTGTGAAGAGGGGGGAAAAAAAAGTCTAAAGTTCAAGCTTTTTGTCCATATCCAATAATTAATTTTGGAAGAGTGTACAAGGTTGGATAAGGAGAGATTTACACTTGGGTACGAACACAATTTCCACACACAAGCCTAGGTTTTCAAACCATCATTGGTAATCTAGTCATTTTATTGGGTAGTCAGCATTACAACTGGAATATCTGGGTCCCATTGTCTAACTTTCTACATGGGCAATGGTGACTTTGGTGCCGGTTTAAATCAGTTGGCTGGACAACTGGTTCGTGATGCAGATCAAGGCCAGCAAGCCTTGATTCCCATACCGGCTGAGGTATTGCCAACCTTGCCCGAGGTGTGGTGGTCCTCAGGTTAAATCACCACCAGTCAGCACTCCCCCTCAAAGTGGAAAGCAGCCTATTGTCATCTGGGACTATAGCGACTTTATCTTTATCGGAGTGCTGTTGCTTATGCAGAGTTGTATTCTATATGAAGAAGAGAGATCTATAGACTTTAAAAAAAATTTAATAAAGTGTCCCATATTTATATCTGTATAGAAAATACTGTTCAAAGTACTGATTCATTGAAAAATAACAAAGTTAATTATTCATATTTTCAAATATTGTATACAACCGAACAGTGAAAGAGCAAGTTTGCAGGCAAATACAGAAAGTTGCAAGAATTTCAGAGTCCTGTTAATAGGTGGAATTCAATTATCTTAATACAGACGGTGTTAGTAACAGTGTAAAGGACAAAGTCAGGGCAATAATTCCTTAAATGTGTACAACAGAACTGTCTTGATGAGCATGTTTCCAGTCTCAAGAAGAAAGCCAGGCTGATCTTAATTCTGGGGAATGAAGTAAAGACTGGAACATGTTTATGGGGGAGCAGTAAATCAGATCATGTTTAGAACAATTATGGAACTGCAAGCCAGAATCAAATTTAAAATACTTATCTGCAGGAGGGCTTATTTCAGTGACTTGAAAAAGGATCTGGAGTACGGAGAGCAGCAAATTGCCAAGTAGACCTGTAATTATCAAGGCTGGTGCTGGATGCCATGAGTTCAGTCTTTACAGAAGGGCAGTTGTTTTTAAATATTTAGGTATTAGATACTGTGTAGCAAACATCAGGCACACCCACCACACTGATGTCTGTGTGTAAATACTTATTTTCTTGAAAGGACCATTAAAGCATGTTTTTAATGCAGCACTTTGATATTGAGAGTAAATGTAATTTAGATGGGGGAGGGACAATAATTACTTTATTTTAAATGGTGTCTTTCAACCAACAATGTCTGTGAACCACTGTGCTAGACAACTGGAGAATTGCAAATGTTACACCGCTGGTCGAAAAAGGGGATAAGAATAAATCCCATCTACAAGCTAGTCAGCCTAATGTGGGAGGGAGGGAGACAATAATGCAGGACATTAAACATAGAAAATAGAAAGAGCTTAGGCCCCTCAATTCTGCTCCGCCGTTCAATATGATTATGACTTGTTGTGGAAAAGTACAAGGCTGGGCCTGTGAAGGAGGGGGGGGGGGGGGGGGGGTTCCTGAGATGAGACCCCTTAAAACGGGCAGCACGGTAGCATAGTAGATAGCACTATGGCTTCACAGCGCCAGCGTCCCAGGTTCCATTCCCGCTTGGGTCACCGTCTGTGCGGAGTCTGCATGCTCTCCCCATGTCTGTGTGGATTTCCTCTGGGTGCTCCGGTTTCCTCCCACAGTCCAAAGATGTGCAGGTTGTCATAGAACCTATAGTGCAGAAGGAGGCCATTCGGCCCATCGAGTCTGCACCGGCTCCCGGAAAGAGCACCCTACCCAAGGTCAACACCTCCACCCTATCCCCATAACCCAGTAACCCCACCCAACACAAAGGGCTATTTTGGACACTAAGGGCAATTTAGCATGGCCAATCCACCTAACCTGCACATCTTTGGACTGTGGGAGGAAACCGGAGCACCCGGAGGAAACCCACGCACACACGGGGAGGATGTGCAGACTCCGCACAGACAGTGACCCAAGCCAGAATCAAACCTGGGACCCTGGAGCTGTGAAGCAATTGTGCTATCCACAGTGCTACCGTGCTGTGGTGGATTAGGTGGATTGGCCATGATAAATTGCCCTTAGGTTAGATGGGGTTGCTGGATTACGGGGATAGGGTGGAGGTGTGGGCTTAAGTAAGGTGCTCTTTCCAAGAGCTGGTGCAGACTCGATGGTCCTAATGGCCTCCTTCTGCATTGTGAATTCTATGAAAACCGGATGGCCAGGATAACACTAGAATATCTCTATACAAGTTAGTTTATTGAGGATTGAAACTAATCAAAGAAAATATATCCAGTAATCATTATTAACCACGAAACATGTATTCTTAGAACATAGCAGTAACAGGCATTTAAACTCTTGATAATAGTAGTGGCTGCAACATATGATGGGATTTAAGCTAGCTAACTTGACCACATTCCTAAGACAGACAGAAATAATACGGTCAGCAATAACACAGCCAGCTGAATAAGCAGTTCTTATCAGCAGCTCCAGCATCCTGCGCTCAGACAGACAATGGTACGGGCAGGAACCACACTGAGAGAAGAGAAATGAGAGTAGGGGAGAGCAAGAGATAGCCGATGCGAAGGTCTTGAAAAACAGCAGATGGCCAGGGAACAGGATGGGGCTAAATCACGAGCTGATCTCGCAGTCATCATGCTGCCTAAAGTAAAATTCATTGGTCAAGTTAAAATTTACAGCTACAAGGATTGGATGGGTCCGACTGGGGTGGGTTACTAATTTTTGGAAATTGTATAAATGTTGAACCTGAAGCAATGTAAAGCAGAGTGGTTTTGGCGTTTATCCAAATCACTCCCTGGCATAGGTTGAACCAAGCTTGGAAAGTAGCGCCGTCAGAACCAGAGTTGTTGTTTCTGCGAGTCTTTGTTTTAGCTGAACTGCATTTAGATGGGGAAAAGTACAGGGCCAACATGTTCCAATCAAGAACAAAAGTGGGACTAACAATCCAGTGAACCCTGGCTATAGAGGGATATACAGCATTGGATAAAGAGAAAAATGGAGGCTTATGGCAGATATCAAGGCGTATAGAATGTAAATTAGTAAATGCAAAAAGTGGACATGAAAGGATATTGGCAGGTAAAATAAAGGAAAATCCTAAGTTGTTTTACAAGTACATTAAGGGTAAAAGGATAACTAGGGAAAGAATAGGGCCCATTAAGGACCACAGTGGTGATTTGTGTGTGGAGCCGGAGGACAAAGGTAGAGTTCTAAGTGAATACTTTGTGTCAGTGTTCGCTAGAAAGGGCCAATGTAGGTATAGAAGTCAGGAAGAAGGACTGCAATAAAATTAAAGAAATTAACATAGACAAAGAGGAGGTTGAGTAATCTGGCAGGCTTAAAAGTAGATAAACCTACAAGGCCAGGTGAAATGTAAAACAGCAGTGGCTCTGGCAATAATATTCAATTCGTCTCTGGCCACAGGAGAGGAAGAATCATAGAATCTTTACAGTTCAGAAGGATGCCATTCGACCCTGGACACTAAGAGGCAATTTAGTAAGGTCAATCCACTCAACCTGCATATCATTGGACTGTGGGAGGAAACTGGATCACCCGGAGGAAACCCGCACTGACAGAGATCCTCATGCCAAAGCACACAAGGCTATGGTCCAGTTGCTGAAAAATGTTTGAAACGGACCGAACGACCGGCGTAAATGCGATGAGCCGAAGGATCTTTTCTGTGCTGTAGACCTGACTGATTCATAGATTATCATAGAATTAGTGCAAAAGGAGGCCATTCGGCCCATCGAGTCTGCACCGGCTCTTGGAAAGAGCACCCTACCCAAGGTCAACACCTCCACCCTATCCCTAGAACCCAGTAACCCCACCCAACACTAATTGCAATTTTGGACACTAAGGGCAATTTATCATGGCCAATGCACCCAACCTGCACATCTTTGGGACTGTGGGAGGAAACCGGATCACCCGGAGGAAACCCACACATACAATGGGAGGATGTGCAGACTCCGCACAGACAGTGACCCAAGCCGGAATCGAACCTGGGACCCTGGAGCTGTTAAGCAATTGTGCTATCCACAATGCTGCCGTGCTGCCCTAATCCTCTATCTCAACACCATACTCCTGCTCTCGCCCCATATCCCTTGATGTCAATAGTGTCCAGAAATGTAACTATTTCCTTATTAAATATATTCAGTGACTTTGCCTCCACAACATTCTGTGCTAGAGAGTTCCACAGGTTCACCATCCTCTTACTGAAGTCGGTTCATCTGACCTCAAGCCTAAATGGTTGACTTTGTATCCTTAGACTATGACTCCTTGTTCTAGACCCTCCAGCCATGGGGAACATCATCGCAACATCCAGTCTGTCCAGTCCTGTCATAATTTTATACAGAATCACACAAGTGTTACGTTGAGCAAGCCATTCAGCCCATCGTGTCTGTACCGGCTCTCCAAATTAGCATTATAACAGCACCATTCCCCATACACTTGCGCATTGTTTCTATTCAAATAATCAATGCCTCGCTTGATGCCTCTTGAATGCCTCGATTAAACCTGCCTCCATCACACTTCCAGGTAGTGCATTCCAGGCCCCAATCATTCATTTGATGAGACTTTTGAACAGTAGAGCTCCTACACTGTACGTTTCAGGTTTTTTTGTTCTTGCAAATGGAATTGAAAATGATAAAAAGGTAGCAACATTCTTGAGTGTAATGAGACCTAAAATCTTTGATTTATTAAGAAACTTGATGCAGCCTGACAAAAGTGGGTCATTGTACAAAACCATTGTGAAAGTCCTGGAGATGCATTTTCCCCCTAAACCACTTGTCGTCGCAGAAGATTTAGGTTTCACAAAAGAAACCAAGAAAAGGGAGAAAGGGTTGCACAGTATGTTACACTACTTAAAAAGTTCACTGAACATTGTGAATTCAATAAAGTACTGAACAAGATCTTCTGTGACAGATTGGCCTGTGGCCTACATAGTGAAGCAATCCAGAAACAACCCCTGAGCAAGCCGAACCTCACTTTGCAGAAAGCCGTTGAGATTGCAGTCTCCACGGAGCTGGCTGTAAAAGAGGCACAGCAGCTGAGTGCATCAACTATCACAACTGAGCAAGCACATAAGATAGCAAGTAGCAGAGCATGCTACTGTTGTGAAAAGCCTGCTGATCATCCATCTGAATGTTCGTGCGGAGACCTTGAATGTGTCAGTGTGGCAAGTAGGGACACATTGAGCATGCCTGTAAAAACAAAAAGAAGCATTGAATCAGAAAAGCAAATCAGAAAAAAAGACATCTGCAGTCTGCCATAACAAGAAGAAGAGTCTGCATGTCATAGAACAGGAGTAAGGGGACCAGAGTGACAGCGAGTCCGAAGACGAGGTGCTCCACCACATCTTGTCCGTGGCAAGTAGTTCACAGTGCGACTGGGTAACACCACAGCTGGAGGGCTAACCAATATGTATGGAACTGGATACATGATCAGCTGTTTCTCTGGTCCCATGCTATGTATAAGGAAAAGCTTAAACATCTTCCCTTGACGCCTGCAGAAATCATTGTCACAACATATAATGGGGAATCTGTACCTATGATCGGCAGAATGGAAACTAAAGTGGAATAAAATTGTCAGACTGCTAGTTACCACTGTTTGTGTGAAAAGCAACTGCCTAGCTTTAGTTGGATGGTCATGGCTGGAGAAGATCTGGTTAAACTGGGCGGAGATACATAGCATTGCAAAAGAAGAAACTGATCTGTTTGCTGTTACACGGAGAGAACACACCCATCACTTCTGCCTAAATAAAGAAGGCCACTTGAATGGAGCCAACATTGTCCAAAGACATGGACCTCATGACGCATGACAACTATTCCTTGGGCGCTGAGAAAGGAATGGGTGAGGCAGGTGTTTCATTCTGGGCTGGATATGAAGACTGTGTTGATCAATAAGAGGGTTGCGTTGATCAATAAGAGGGTTGGGATGGGAGAGAGAGAGAGAGAGAGAGAGGGGAGGAGGATATATGTGATGGTTAGTGGGAAGTTGCTTTTTTTTCGCTTATTGTCACAAGTAGGCTTCAAATGAACTTACTATGAAAAGCCCCTGTGAAAAGTTGGAGGGGATGCTGGTGGTTTTGGTGAACGTTTATGTCCCAAATTGGGACAATGGATTTTATGAGGTGGGTGCTGAGGACGATTCCGGACTTGGACTCGCATCAGTTGATTATGGGGGGGGGGGGGGGGGGGGGGGGGGGGGCGGGAATTTTAATACGGTCATAGATCTGAGCTTGGACCTATCGAGTCGAGGGTGTTGGCAATCGCGAAAGAGCTGTAGCCATGTAAAATGGCTGCGTTCCGATTAATCTGGCCAAAACCCAGTTTAAAATGGCTAAACCGAAAGACTGCTGGGAAAAGCAGCCAAGAAGACACAAGCAGGCAGCTGCAGACAGGTTTGCAGCTTCAGCTCTGGGAACGTAGCCCAGATCGATACTCAGGGCTATCAACAGCCCATCAACCCAGGTATCCGCAGTTTCATTCAGGACTGTTTACACCTAATCTACTCAGACATCCACAGTTAAATCGGCTATCCCCGGGAACAATTGCAACATATTAGCAATTGAATACCTGTCGGCGCCTGCAGTGGCCGAAACAAAGACAGGTGAGCGACCACCCCCCCCGATCAAGGAATCACCTCACCATTGGACACATCGACCCCAGAGACTGGGGACAGAATCCAATCACTTGGGACTAAGGGTCAAGGGCCGCCCCAGGAGGCGGGAAGCCCCTGGGCCCTATAAAAGTAAAGGTCCAAGTTCAGATCTCTCTCTCTCTCTCTCTCCTCTTCGCCTGCTCGAGACCTTCGCAAGACCAGCCACCGTGTATCGTAAGTTTGAATCCAACGATCGCTATCCGGTAGAGACACCTAGCCACCGACCTGTAGCAGCCTTTTGAATCCCGCGGGCCAGATTTGATTGGACAAGCCATTAGTTTCCCTGACCTGGTGGGCTCTTCCCAAGTTGAGTATTGGCCAGTAGTGATAGGTTTTGTTACATAGAAAGTAGTATTAGGGTATTAATATTGCTTGTTGTATATAATAAATGATCGTTGTTTTAATCCTTACTAAGCGGTGTGCTGTGTTATTAATCATAACCTGAACTTGAACCACGTGGCAGTATCATAAAGATACCTGGCGACTCATGAGTAAAGGTGACCTAAACAGAGCAAATAGACTAAAGCTAGAAAGAGCAACAGAGCCAAGGGGTTCATGGAGCGCGTAGGGAAGGTGAACCCATGGAGGTTTGGGAGGCCAAGGATGAAGGATTTTTGATACTTCTCCCATGTGTACTCCTGGATTTACTTTTTCATGATGGACAAGGCACTGCTGGTGGGGGTGTCCGACTCAGAGCAGTCGCCGATTGTGGTTTGCGACCAAGTGACACATTGGGTAATTTGCGGGTGGCTCGGGTGGGGGGGGGGGGGGGGGGAACAATGGCCGCAGTGGACGTGAGGTTACTGGCAGATGAGGTAGTGTGTGAGCAGGTGAGGGCTGCTATTCGGGGCTCCATGGAGTTGAACGACACGGGGGAGGTCACAGCCGCCATGCTGTGGAAGGCACTGAAGGCTGTAGTCAGAGGCGAATTTATATTGATTCGGGTGCACAAGAAGGTGGAGCGGGAGAGGCCAAGGCTGGTCGGTTAGATTTTGAGGTTGTGTAGGAGATATTTGGAGGCAGGTTGTTGAAGAAGAGGCTAAGGCTCCAGATGGAGATTGGGCGAATTTCTACATGGAAGCCTGTGGGACAGTTGCAGGGGTCCAGAAGGACTGTGTACGAGTACGGGGAAAAGAAGAGTAGGATGATGGCCCATCAGTTGAGGAAGCAGGAGGAGAGGGTGATTGGTAGAGTTATTGATAAGGGTAAGATGGTGATAGACCTGGAGGGAGTGAATGGGGTATTTGAGGCTCTTTATAAGAAGCTCTACAACTGGCTGCATCACAGCCTGGTATAGCAACTGCATGGTCCAAGACTGCAAGAAACTTCAGAGAGTCGAGAACACAGCCTAGTCCACCACACAAACCTGCTTTCCATCCACTGACTCCATCTACACCTCCTGCTGCCTGGGGAAAGCGGGCAGCAAAATCAAAGACCGCTCCCACCCAGCTCACTCACTCTTCCAACTTCTCCCACGGGCAGGAGTTACAACAGTCGGAGAACACGCACGAACAGACTCAAAAACAGCGTCTTCCCCACTGTTACCAGACTCCTATATGGACTGACTTGATTAACACTACACCCGTGTGCTTCACCCGATGCCGGTATTTGTGTAGTTACATTGTGTACCTTGTGTTGCCCTAATATGTATTTTCTTTTCTTTTCATGTACTTAATGATCTGTTGAGCTGTTCACAGAAAAATACTTTTCACTGTACCTCGGTACACATGACAATAAACCAATCCAAACCAAGTCGGACCACCCAACCGGGGAGGAGGGGATGCAGAGGTTCCTGGATGGGTTGGAGTTTCCCCAAAGTGGAGGTGGGCTAGTTCAGGATCTAGGGGCCCCAACTGGGATGAGGGAGGTAATGGATGGTTTAGGGGTGAAGCAAGCGGGTAAGGCCTCGGGGCCTGATGGGTTCCCGGTAGTGTTTTGTAAAATTTTTGGGTCGGACCTGGGATCACTGCTGATGAGGACAGATAATTTATTTTTTTAAAAAAAAATTTTTTTTTTTTTTTTTTAAAGAGTACCCAATTCATTTTTTCCAATTAAGGGGCAATTTAGCGTGGCCAATCTACCTACCCTGCACATCTTTGGGTTGTGGGGGCGAAACCCACGCAAACACGGGGAGAATGTGCAAACTCCATACGGACAGGGCTAACCCACTGCGCCACCGTGCTGCCCGTGAGGACATATAATGAAGCGAGGGAGAAGGGGGAAGTCCCCCCAGGATTGTCGCAGGCTTCCATCTCCCTGATTTTAAAGAAGGATAAGGATCCGGAGAAGTGGGGTCATACGGCCCGATATCATTATTGATTATAGAAGCGAAGTTATTGGCAAAGGTGCTGGCATTGTGGATTGAGGGCTGTCTTCGGCAATTCGTGGGAAGTGCTGCCGCTGACAGGGCGTGTGCAGACAGTGAAAATGACGGCGCTGCCTAGGTTTCTGTTTCAGAACCTCCCGATATAAGTTGTTCTTCAGGAAGGTTGATGAACTGGCTGATCTCCGGGTTTGCATGGGCTTTTTTTAGAGGGTGGCTGGCGTTGCCGAATATGATAAATTATTACTGGGCAGCGAACATTGCAATGTTGAGGAAATGAGCCGTTTGGGGGGGGGGGGGGGGGGGGGCAGTGTGGTGGCGGGTGGAAGCGTCATGTAGGGGAATGGGTTTGAAGGCTTTGTTGTTGGCACCTTTATCATTCTCACCAGCCAGGTACTCCGCGAGCCCAGTGATGGTGTTGACCCCAAGGATGTGGGGGCAGCATTTGGGGATGGAGGATGCTTCGGTGCGGGCACCAATCTGCGATAACCATAGGTTTGCGTGGGGGTGCTGGTTGTGAGGTTTTGGGGGTGGCTGAGGGGGATGGAGCGCTTTGGGGACTTGTTTATAGGGGGCACGTTTGCAGGGCTGGAGGACATGAAGGAAGTGTGTGGGTTGCCCAGGGGGAATGGCTTTAGGTACCTGCAGGTTTGGGACATCATGAGGAAAGAGGTGGCGTCCTTCCCTGGGCTACCGCCCCTGGTGTTGCAGGACTAGGTGCTGTTGAAGGAGGAAAAGGTGTTGGATATCTATAAGGAATTGATCTATAGGGAGTGTGTGGGAGCCTGGTGAGGAAAATTTAGCGTAAATGGAAGGAGGAGGTGGGGGCCGAGGGCAGCACGGTAGCACAAGTGGATAGCACTGTGGCTTCACAGCGCCAGGGTCCCAGGTTCGATTCCCCGCTGGGTCACTGTCTGTGCGGAGTCTGCATGTTCTCCCCATGTCTGCGTGGGTTTCCTCCGGGTGCTCCGGTTTCCTCCCACAGTCCAAAGACGTGCAGGTTAGGTGGATTGGCCATGATAAATTGCCCTTTGTGACCAAAGGGGTTGGGGAGGTTATTGGGTTGTGGGGATGGGGTGGAATGAGGGCTTAAGTGGGTCGGTGCAGACTTGATGGGCCGAATGGCCTCCTTCTGCACTGTATGTTCTATGAAATACATGGGAGGAGGCCTTGCGGAGGGTGAACGCGTCCTTATCATGAGTGACGTTAAGTTTCATCCAGTTTAAGGCGGTGCATCGGGTTCATATGACGGTGGAGTTGGTTGTTTGTGGGGGTAGAAGATAGGTGTGGGCGGTACTCCCACGAATCATGATATGTTCTGGGCTGCGGGCGGATTCAAGATGGAGGGGGTTCTCGGACATGATGTCTGAGGTGTTGGGTGTGGTTCCAAGTCCAGAGATGGCGATATTTGGGGTGTTGGAAGATCCGGGAGTACAGGGCGCGAGAGAGGCCAAACAACGCGAGAGGAGAGAGAGCCGGGACAGCGAAAACAGCGCGAGATGAGAGAGAGCCGGGACAGCGAAAACAGCGTGGGAGGAGAGAGCCGGGAGATTTAAAAAGCGCGGGAGGAGAGAGCCGGGAGATTTAAAAAGCGCGGGAGGAGAGACCGGGACAGTGAAAACAGCGCGAGAGCAGAGAGAGCCGGGACAGCGAAAACAGCACGGGAGGAGAGCCGGGAGACTTAAAAAGCGCGGGATGAGAGAGCCGGGACAGCGAAAACAGCGCGAGAGGAGAGAGAGCCGTGACAGCGAAAACAGCGCGAGAGGAGAGAGAGCCGGGACAGCGAAAGCAGCGCGGGAGAGAGCCGGGAGATTTAAAAAGCGCGGGAGGAGAGAGCCGGGACAGCGAAAACAGCGCGAGGGGAGAGAGAGCCTGGACAGCGAAAACAGCGCGAGAGGAGAGAGAGCCGGGACAGCGAAAACAGCGCGAGGGGAGAGAGAGCCGGGACAGCGAAAACAGCGCGAGAGGAGAGAGAGCCGGGACAGCGAAAACAGCGCGAGAGGAGAGCCAGGACAGCGAAAACAGCGCGAGAGGAGAGAGAGCCGGGACAGCGAAAACTGCGCGAGAGGAGAGAGCCGGGAGATTTAAAAAGCGCGGGAGGAGAGAGCCGGGACAGCGAAAACAGCGCGAGAGGAGAGAGAGAGCCGGGACAGCGAAAACAGCGCGAGAGGAGAGAGAGAGCCGGGACAGCGAAAACAGCGCGAGAGGAGAGAGAGAGCCGGGACAGCGAAAACAGCGCGGGAGGAGAGAGCCGGGAGATTTAAAAAGCGCGGGAGGAGAGAGCCAGGACAGTGCTGGGAGAGATGAGTGCACAAACGGTGTGGCAGGAGTGCCTTTAGACACGGAGTGCTGATTGGAACAGAGTGCATCTGAGTTTAGGTGAGTGACTGAGTTCGGGTGAGTGGCGAGAGAGGGCTGTGTTTCTGTTGGTGTTCGGGTTTATCCTTGAGGTTCTATAAAAAAAATTTTTTAAATTATTTAAATTAATTAACTAGTTGAATATGGCTGGACAGGTGATGTGCTGTTGCTGTATGATGATGGAACTGGTGGATCCCATTGAGACCGTCAGTGACCACATCTGCAGCAAGTGTTGGCTGCTCGAGGAATTTTGGCTCAGAATTGATGAGCTGGAGACCGAGCTGCACACACTGCGGCACATCAGGGAGGGGGAACATTACCTGGACGCTTTGTTTCAGGAGGCAGTCACGCCCGGTAGAATAAGTACTGTTAATTCGGACAGTGGTCAGGGACAGAGTGGTGTGACTGCAAGGGAGGCAGGTAGGGGGATCCTGAGTTTAAGAGTTGAGGAGCCTCAGCCCTTGACCTTGTCCAACAGGTATGAGGTACTTGCTCCCTGTGTGGATGAGGAAGAGGGCTGTAGGGAGGATGCGTTGACTGACCACTGCACCGTGGTACAGGAAGCCATTCAAGAGGGGGGAGCACAAAGACAAGTGGTAGTTGTAGGGGATTCTATAATTAGGGGGATTGATGGCATCCTTTGTAAGCCAGATCGAGAGTCCCGCATGGTATGTTGCCTGCCCGGTGCCAGGGTGAGGGACATCTCTGATCGGCTTGAAAGGATTTTGGAGAGGGAGGGGGAGGATCCAGTTGTTGTGGTCTACGTTGTGACTAACAACATAGGTAAGACTAGGAAAGAGGACCTGTTTGGGGATTATCAAACACTAGGGACTAAATTAAAGAACAGGTCCTCCAGGGTTATAATCTCTGGATTACTACCCGAGCCACGTGCCAATTGGCATAGAGTTGAGAAAATTAGGGAAGTTAACATGTGGCTAAAGGAGTGGTGCGGGAAAGAGAGATTCCATTTCATGGGGCATTGGCATCAGTACTGGGGCAGGAGGGACCTGTACCGTTGGGACGGTCTTCACCTGAACCATTCTGGGACCAGTGTTCTAGCGAATAGGATAAATAGGTTGGTCACAAGGACTTTAAACTAGCAAGTTGGGGGGAAGGGAAGGGTAAAGCTATGGACAGTATAATGGTTAATGGAGATCAAGGCAGCAGGTTACGTGACAGGTTATTATATAGAGATATGGGTTTAGAGATATGGGTTCAAAGACCAGGAAAATTAGGAGAAATGGTAAGAGGAAAAATAAATTGCGAAAAGTTACTGATCAAGGTGTTAGGATTCATAACAAAGACATAAAAAACAGCATAAGTGTACTTTACCTGAATGCTCGTAGTATACGAAATAAGGTAAATGAGTTGATGGCGCAAATCATCGTGAATGACTATGATTTAGTGGCCATTACTGAAACATGGTTAAAAGATGGTCACGACTGGGAGTTAAATATCCAAGGGTATCAGACTATACGAAAGGATAGAATGGACGGTAGTGTAGCTTTGTTGTTTAAGGATGGCATCCGGGCAATAGTAAGGGATGATATTGGTGCTATGGAGGACAAGGTTGAATCAATTTGGGCGGAAATCAGGAATAGTAAGGCGAAAAGGTCACTGATAGTAGTTTATAGGCCACCAAATAGTAACAGGATGGTAGGGCAGGCAATAAGCAAAGAAATAACGGATGCATGTAGAAATGGTACAGCGGTTATCATGGGAGATTTTAATCTGCATATCGATTGGTTTAACCAGGTTGGTAAAAGCAGCCTTGAGGAGGAGTTTATAGAATGTGCCCGGGATAATTTCCTGGAACAGTATGTAATGGAACCTACAAGGGAACAAGCGGTCCTAGATCTGGTCCTGTGTAATGAGGCAGGATTGATTAATGATCTCATAGTTCGGGATCCTCTTGGAAGGAGCGACCACAATATGGTGGAATTTAAAATACAGTTGGAGGATGACAAGGTAAAATCAAACACTAGTGTTTTGTGCTTAAACAAAGGCTCAAACTCATTTTTGTGCTTAAACTCATGGGCAGCACGGTAGCATTGTGGATAGCACAATTGCTTCACAGCTCCAGGGTCCCAGGTTCGATTCCGGCTTGGGCCACTGTCTGTGCGGAGTCTGCACATCCTCCCCGTGTGTGCGTGGGTTTCCTCCGGGTGCTCCGGTTTCCTCCCACAGTCCAAAGATGTGCAGGTTAGGTGGATTGGCCATGATAAATTGCCCTTAGTGTCCAAAATTGCCCTTAGTGTTGGGTGGGGTTACTGGGTTATGGGGATAGGGTGTAGGTGTTGACCTTGGGTAGGGTGCTCTTTCCAAAGAGCTGGTGCAGACTCGATGGGCCGAATGGCCTCCTTCTGCACTGTAAATTCTATGATAATCTATGAACTAGCTAAGGTAGACTGGGAGCAAAGACTTCATGGTGAAGCAGTTGAGGAACAGTGGAGAACCTTCCGAGCGATCTTTCACAGTGTTCAGAAAAGGTTCATACCGACAAAAAAGACGGTAGAAAGGGGAAAAATCGACCGTGGATATCTAAGGAGGTGAGGGAGAGTATCAAATTGAAGGGAAAAACATACAAAGTGGCAAAAATTAGCGGGAGACTAGAGGACTGGGAATTCTTTAGGGGACAACAGAAAGCTACTAAAAAAGCCATAAAGAAGAGTACGGTAGACTATGAAAGTAAACTGGCTCAGAATAAAAAGCAGATAGTAAAAGCTTCTACAAATATATAAGACAAAAAAGAGTGGCTAAGGTAAATATTGGTCCTTTGGAAGATGAGAAGGGAGATTTAATAATAGGAGACGGGGAAATGGCTGAGGAGCTGAACAGGTTTTTTAGGTCAGTCTTCACAGTGGAGGACACAAATAACATGACAGTGACTGATGGAAATAAAGATATGATAGGTGAGGACCTTGAGATGATTGTAATCACTAAGGAGGTAGTATTGGGCAAGCTAATGGGGCTAAAGGTAGACAAGTCTCCTGGCCCTGATGGGATGCATCCCAGAGTGTTAAAAGCGATGGCTAGGGAAATTGTAAACGCACTAGTGATAATTTATCAAAATTCACTAGACTCTGGGGTGATCCCAGAGAACAAAGAACAAAGAACAAAGAAATGTACAGCACAGGAACAGGCCCTTCGGCCCTCCAAGCCCGTGCCGACCATACTGCCCGACTAAACTACAATCTTCTACACTTCCTGGGTCCGTATCCTTCTATTCCCATCCTATTCATATATTTGTCAAGATGCCCCTTAAATGTCCCTATCGTCCCTGCCTCCACTACCTCCTCCGGTAGAGAGTTCCAGGCACCCACTACCTTCTGCGTAAAAAACTTGCCTCGTACATCTACTCTAAACTTTGCCCCTCTCACCTTAAACCTATGCCCCCTAGTAATTGACCCCTCTACCCTGGGGAAAAGCCTCTGACTATCCACTCTGTCTATGCCCCTCATAATTTTGTATACCTCTATCAGGTCGCCCCTCAACCTCCTTCGTTCCAGTGAGAACAAACCGAGTTTATTCAATCGCTCCTCATAGCTTATGCCCTTTGGATTGGATTGGAAAGTAGCAAACGTGACACCTCTGTTTAAAAAAGGAGGTCGGCAGAAAGTGGGTAATTATAGGCCGGTAAGCTTAACTTCGGTTGTAGGGAAAGTGCTGGAATCTATCATTAAGGAGGAAATAGCGGGGCACCTGGAGGGAAATTGCCCCATTGGGCAGACGCAGCATGGGTTCACAAAGGGTAGGTCATGTCTGACTAATTTGGTAGAATTTTTTGAGGACGTTACCAGTGCAGTAGATAACGGGGAGCCAATGGATGTGGTATATCTGGATTTCCAGAAAGCTTTTGACAAGGTGCCACACAAAAGGTTGCTGCATAAACTAAAGATGCATGGCATTGAGGGTAAAGTGGTAGCATGGGTAGAGGATTGGTTAACTAACAGAAAGCAGAGAGTGGGGATAAATGGGTGTTTCTCTGGTTGGCAACCTGTAACTAGTGGGGTCCCTCAAGGATCAGTGTTGGGCCCGCAGTTGTTCACAATTTACATAGACGATTTGGAGTTGGGGACCAAGTGCAATGTGTCAAAATTTGCAGACGACACTAAGATGAGTGGTAAAGCAAAAAGTGCAGAGGATACCGGAAGTCTGCAGAAGGATTTGGATAGGTTAGGTGAATGGGCTAGGGTCTGGCAGACGGAATTCGATGTTGCCAAGTGTGAGGCTATGCATTTTGGGAGGAATAACAGCAGAATGGATTATTATTTAAACGGTAAGATGTTAAAACATGCTGCTGTGCAGAGGGACCTGGGTGTGCTGGTGCACGAGTCACAAAACGTTGGTGTGCAGGTGCAACAGGTGATTAAGAAGGCTAATCGAGTTTTGTCTTTCATTGCTCGAGGGATGGAGTTCAAGACTAGGGAGGTTATGCTGCAATTGTGTAGGGTGTTGGTGAGGCCGCATCTGGAGTATTGTGTTCAGTTTTGGTCTCCTTACCTGAGTAAGGACATATTGGCACTGGAGGGAGTGCAGAGGAGATTCACTAGGTTGATCCCAGAGTTGAGGGGATTAGATTATGACGAGAGGTTGAGAAGACTGGGACTGTACTCATTGGAGTTTAGAAGGATGCGGGGGGCGGGGGGGGGGAATCTTCTTGAAACATATAAAATTATGAAGGGAATAGATAGGATAGATGCGGGCAGGTTGTTTCCACTGGTCGGGGAAAGCAGAACTAGGGGACATAGCCTCAAAATAAGGGGAGGTAGATTTAGGACGGGGTGTAGGAGGAAGTTCTTCACCCAAAGGGTCGTGAATCTCTGGAATTCCTTGCCCAGTGAAGCAGTTGAGGCTCCTTCTTTAAACGTTTTTCAGAAAAAGATAGATGCCTTTCTAAAGAATAAAGGGATTCGGGGATATGGTGTACGGGCCGGAGAGTGGAGCTGAGTCCACAAAGATCAGCCATGATCTCATTAAATGGCGGAGCAGGCTCGAGGGGCCAGATGGCCGACTCCTGCTCCTAGTTCTTCTGTTCTGATGTTTTGGCCTTTGTCTGCCTGATAGCCCGGAGAAGGATTTTGTTAGGGTGGCAAGATTCGGGAGCCGCTGAAAGCGGGTGTGTGGGTGAGCAACCGGGCAGAATCACGGAGGCTGGAGGTCAAGTTTGGTCTGCAAGGGTCAGCAGAGGGGTTCACCCAGAGATGGAAGTCATTTACACAATTTCTTCAAGGAGGATTGAGGGGTCGGGAGGTGGGGGGGGGGGGGGGGGGGGGCTACAATGCAAACTTTCCTCCAGCCTGGAAAAAATCTATTGACTCCCTGCTTCCTATTATTCAACCGTTTCTGTATCCATGTTACTACTATTCCATTTATTCCCTGAGCTATAACCTTTCCCACAAGTCTGTTGTGTGCACTGTATTGAATGCGTTTTTAAAAAAAATATGTTTATTCAAGTTTTTCAATAAATTTTTACAAAACATTCCAAAAAGGAAAGAAAATATACATAAGACAAGTAAAAAGGGAGACCTTACGCCATTCCCTCCAACAACTTAACCCACTAAACGTTAAACTATCTAACAAACTGAGATTTAAAATGGGGCAAACGCCCCTTACAATAATAAAAACAAGCCAAACCCCCTCCCCCCCCCCCCCCCCCCCCCCGGGGTCGCTGCTGCTCTTGACCTCCACCTAACGTTCCGCGAGAAAGTCTAGGAACGGTTGCCACTGCCTGGAGAACCTCTGCACAGACCTCCTATCCACCCTTAATATCTCCCCCATCCTCTCCAACTTGATGAACCCTGCCATGTCATTAATCCAAGCCTCCACGCTTGGGGGTTTCGCATCCCTCCACATTAGTAGAATCCTCCTCCGGGCTACCAAGGACGCAAAGGCCAGAACTCCGGTCTCTTTCGGCTCCTGTACTCCCAACTCATCTGATACCCCGAATATTGCTATCCTCCAGCTCGGTTTTACCAGAGTGTCCAAGACTTTGTACATAGCCTTTGCGAAACCCTTCCAGAACCCCTCTAGTGCTGGGCACGCCCAGAGCATATGGGCGTGGTTCGCTGGGGTCCCCAAGCACCTCACGCATCTGTCCTCCACCCCAAAAAACTTGCACATCCTCGCCCCCGTCATACGTGCCCTGTGAACCACTTTGAACTGGATCAGGCTAAGTCTGGCGCAAGACAAGGAGGAGTTAACCTTACCCAGGGCCTCCGCCTACAAGCCCTCATCCAGTTCCTCACCTACCTCCTCCTCCCACTTGCCCTTCAGCTCCTCCACCGAGGCTTCCTCCGCCTCCTGCAACTCCTGATAGATCGCCGAGACCTTGCCCTCTCCCACCCATACACCGAGGTCACCCTGTCCTGAATCCTCCGTGCGGGAAGCAGCCGAAATTCCCTTACCTGCCTTCTCACAAACGCCCTCACCTGCATGTACCTAAAAGCATTTCCGGGGGGTAACCCAAATTTCTCCTCCAGCGCCCCCAGGCTAGCAAAACCCCGTCGATAAATAGGTCCCCCATCCTTTTAATTCCCGCCCGATGCCAGCTTAGGAATCTGCCACCTATCCTGCCCGGTGCAAACCTATGATTATTCCGTATTGGGGACCGAATTGAGGCCCCCAACTCACCCCTGTGCCGTCTCTACTGCCCCCAGATCCTCAGAGTCGCCGCCACCACCGGGCTCGTGGTGTACTGTGTCAGCGGTAGCGGCAAAGGTGCCGTCACCAATGCTCCGAAGATCGTGCACACGCATGACGCTGCCTCTAATCTTTTCCACGCCACCCCCCCTCCCTCCATTACCCATTTCCGAATCATTGCCACATTGGCTGCCCAGGAATAACTACACAGGTTCGGTAGCGCCAGCCCACCCCCGTCCCGACTACGCTCCAGAAACAGCCTCTTGACCCTCGGGGTCTTACTTGCCCATACAAACCCCATAATGCTCCTGCTTACTCACTTAAAAAATGCCTTGGGGATGAGGATAGACAGGCACTGGAACAGGAACCCAGGGAGGACTGTCATCTTATCGGACTGCACCCTGCCTGCTAGGGAGAGTGGCAACACATCCCATCGCCTAAAGTCTTCCTCCATCTGGTCTACCAACCACGCCAAATTAAGCTTATGCAGGGCCCCCCAACTCCTGGCCACCTTGATACCCAAATACCGGAAACTCCTCTCCGTCCTCTTAAGCGGCAGCTCCTCCAGCCCCCTTTTCTGGCCCCTCGCATGCACCACAAAGAGCTCACTCTTCCCCACATTAAGCTTGTAGCCTGAGAAGTCCCCAAACTCCCCAAGGATCCGCATGACCTCTACCATCCCCTCCACTGGATCTGCAATGTACAAAAGCAGGTCATCAGCATGCAACGAGACCCGATGTTCCTCCCCTCCCTGGAGCAACCCTCTGCAGTTTCTCGATTCCCTCAACGCCATGGCCAGCGGCTCAATTGCAAAAAGCAAACAACAGAGGGGACAGGGGGCACCCCTGTCTCGTCCCACGGTACAACCTAAAATATTCTGATCTCTGCCGGTTCATAGATAAGCTCGCCACCGGGACCTGGTATAACAATTTGACCCACCCTATGAACCCCTTCCCGAACCCAAACCTGCCAAGCACTTCCCATAGTTACTCCCACTCCACCAGATCAAAGGCCTTCTCCGCATCCATTGCCACCACCTCTTCTGCCTCCCCACCCTCCGAGGGCATCATAATCACATTCAGGAGCCTCCGCACATTTGCACTTAGCTGCCTGCCCTTCACGAACCCCATCTGGTCCTCGTGTATCACTCCAGGGACACAATCCTCAATCCTTGTGGCTAGGACTTTTGCTAGCCGCTTGGCATCTACATTAAGGAGCGAGATCAGCCTATACGAGCCACACTGCAGCGGGTCCTTGTCCCGCTTGAGGATCAGCGAGATCAGCGCCCGAGACATTGTCGGGGGGAAAATCCCTACCTCCCTCGCCTCGTTGAAGGTTCTCATCAGCAGCGGACCCAGCAGATCCACAATTCGACCTGGAACCTATCAGGGCCCGGGACCCTACCCGCCTGCATACTCCCCAACCCCGTAACCAGCTCCCCTATCCCAATCGGGGCCCCCAGGCCTTCCACTTGTCCCTCCTCCACTCTCGGGAACCTCAACTGGTCCAGGAACCGCCGCATCCCCTTCCCCCCCCCTCCGGGGGATCGGACTTATACAGGTTCCCATAAAAATCCCTGAATACCTCGTTTATTTTAGCCGAACTCCGCACCGTGTTCCCCCCTTCGTCCCCGATTCCTCCAATTTCCCTCGCCGCCTCCCTCTTGCGTAGCTGATGCGCCAGCATCCGGCTCGCCTTCTCCCCATATTCGTACACAGCCCCCTGCACCTTCCTCCACTGGGTCTCAGCTTTCCCCGTGGTCAACAAGTCAAATTCCGTTTGGAAGCTCCGTCGCTCCTTCAGCAGCCCCTCTTCAGGGGAATCCGTATACCTCCTATCCACCCTTAATATCGCCCCCACCCTCTCCCTCCTCTCCCCGTGAGCCCTAATTGAGATTAACTCTCCCCTAACCACCATTTTCAGAGCCTCCCAAACCACACCAACCGGTACTTCCCCATAATCATTGGCCTCTATATATCTCTGAATGCACCCCCGGACCCACCCACAAACCTCCTCATCTGCCAACAGTCCCGCATACAAGCGCCATAACGGGCACTGGTCCCTTTCCTCCCCCAGCTCCACCCAGTGCGGGGCGTGGTCCAAAATCGCTATGGCCGAATGTTCCGTTCCCTCCACTCTTGGAATCAGTGCCCTGCTCACCACAAAGAAGTCTATCAGTGAATAGGCCTTATGCACGTGGGAGAAAAAAAAACCTCTCTGGCCACCGGCCGAGCAAACCTCCACGAATCCACTCCCCCCATCTGATCCATAAACCCCCTGAGAACCTTGGCCGCAGCTGGCCTCTTGCCCGACCTCGACCTGGATCTGTCCAGCACCGGGTCCAGATCCCCCCCCCCCCAATACTATCAGGCAACCCGCTTCCAGATCCGGGATCCGACTCAGCATGCGCTTCATGAACCCTGCATCGTCCCAATACACATTCACCAGCACCACCCGGGTCCCCTGCAGCCTACCACTCACCATCACATATCGACCCCCATTATCAGCCACAATGTTCAGCGCCTCGAACGACACCCGCTTACTCACCAGGACTGCAACCCCTCTATTCTTCGCATCCAGCCCCGAATGAAAGACCCGCCCCACCCATCCCTTTCTCAGCCTGATCTGATCCACCACCTTCAAGTGCGTCTCCTGCAACATAGCAAAGTCTGCCCTCAGTCCCCTGCCCTCAGTCCCTTTAAGTGCGGGACCTCTTGACTGGCCCGTTCAGGCCACTCATGTTCCATGTGATCATCCGGATCGGGCAACTGCCCGCCCCCGGCCGACTAGCCATCTCCTTTCTTAGGCCAGCCACGTGCCCCCGCCTCCCGCACTCTCCAGTCCCCCAGGCGGAGGACCCCCGCCCCAACTCTCCCTCTTATCTCCAGCTCCCCTTTGATCAATGCAGCAGCAACCCAGTCCCCCCCCCCCCCGGCTAGAAAACTGCCTAGCCCCCTTGCTCCCCCCATTGCACTCCCGTAAGTCAGCTGACTCCAGCCGCTCCCTCCTCTGCCAACGATCCCCCGTCAAAGTCCCCCCCTCCCCCTTCAAATCGATACGGACACCCCTCAGGCACTGCCCCTCCCATTGGACCACACCCCCTCTTCTTTAGCGCAGGAAAAAAGCCCACGATTTTCTACCTGGGCCGCCCCGTGGCGCAGCTCCTTCCTCCTGCAGCCTCTCCCCAATTCCCGACGACCCAGGGCCTCCTGCCACTCCCCCCTTCGAACGCTTGGAGCGGCCGCTCCAAAACAGTACCCATGCCCATTAAAACACACATATCACACCCAATCACCGCTTCCCACTCCCCAGCTTTCCCAAAACCTACAGCAAACCATTTGTTCGAGTCCAATTTTTCGTTCTGAATAAAAGGTCCACGCCTCCTCTGGCGTATCGAAATAATGGTGACGTCCTGAAAAGTGACCCACAATCGCGCTGGCTGCAACAGCCCGAACTTCACCCCCTTTCTGTGGAGAACCGCCTTGGCCCGGTTGAATCCTGCCCTCTTCTTAGCCAGCCCAGCACTCCAGTCTTGGTAGATGCAGATCTCCGTATTCTCCCACCTGCTACTCCGTTCCTTCTTTGCCCATCTCAGGACTCACTCTCTGTCCGTAAAGCTGTGAAACCTCACCACTACGGCCCTTGGCGGCTCATTTGCCTTAAGCCTCCTTGCCAGGACTCTGTGAGCCCCATCCAGCTCCAGGGGGCTCGGGAAGGCTCCTGCGCCCATTAGCGTATTCAGCATCGTGGCTACATATGCCCCGATGCCGGACCCCTCCACACCTTCAGGTAGACCCAGAATCCGGAGATTCTTCCTCCTCAACCTGTTCTCCAGGTCCTCAAACTTTTCCTGCCACTTTTTATGCAGCGCATCGTGCGCCTCCACTTTCACCGCCAGGCCCAGGATCTTGTCCTCGTTTTCAGAGGCTTTCTGCTGCACCTCACTAATCGCCGCCCCTCGAGCCTTCTGGGTCTCCACCAGCCTCTCAATCGACGCTTTCATTGGGGCCAGCATCTCTGCTTTCAGCTCCGCAAAGCAGCTTTTCAGGAACTCCTGCTGCTCCCGCGACCATTGCGCCCGCGCTGCCTGGTCTCCGCCCGCCGCCATCTTACTTTTTCGCACCCGTTCTTCTCTCTTCTCCAAGATCCTTTTTCTGACCGCTCCACTCCTGGTCCACTCCATGCAATGCTGGGGGAACCTTACTGCTGCCTTCCCACACCAGGAATCGTCATCCAAGTGCCGCTGGGGCTCCTCAAAAGGGCCCAAAAGTCCGTTCACGGCAGGAGCTGCCGAACGTGCGACCTACCCAGGCATAGCCGCAACCGGAAGTCTATTGAATGCGTTTTGAAAGTCCATGTACACCTAATCAGCAGTATTACCCTCACTGACACTTTCTGTTACCTCTTCAAAAAGACTCTAAATCCTGCCAGCCCGTGAGTCAGTCTGGTGAACCTTCGCTGCACTCTCTCTACGGCAAGTATATATTTTCCTCAGTAAAGAGACCAAAATTGCACACAATACTCCAAGTGCTGCCTCACCAAAGCCCTGAACAATTGTAGTACGACATCCTTGTTCCTTTACTCAAATCCTTGTCACTGAAAGTAAGCATGGAGGTGCAGCAAGAGTTAGGAAGGCAAATATGTTGGTTAGACTTCGATGCAAGCGGATTTGAGTAGAGGACAAAATGAATTAGCACTTGGAAAAATATGGATTAATAAATGAACATCAGCATGGGTTTGTTAAAGGTAAATTCTCTTTGACTAACCTGATTTGTGTTTATTGATGAAATAATGAAGAGGTTTAATGAGGGCAATGGAATTAATGTGTATATGAATTTGCAAAAGACATTTAATAAAATGCAATGTAATATGCCTGCAAGGAAAATCCATGATATGAAATTGGCCAAGAGCAGGAGTGAACAGTTCGTTTTCGGGCGGCCGATTAGCGTAGAGCGTGTTCCCTCCGTGTTAAGTTTTAGGACCATTGCTCTTTTTGTTTAATTTTAATTGTCTGAACTTGGATATGTGGGCAATTCATTCTTTTCAAACGTACTAAACAACGAGGACAGTTACAGGAAGACGCAGACTGAACTGGTGGTGGGAAGTCAAATTAATGTTTTGGGTTAGAAGGGCTGTGGGGAAAGAATAAGGGACCAGGTGTAATCGGGTAGCTCTTTCACAGAGTCGGCACAGCACGAAGGGCCCTCTTTCTGGGCAGAAATAGTGTTTTAGCTGACAAGGGAAACATGAGACATCAAACCCACGAATATTTTTGCACCGAAATTTGGAAACGATGAAGAGGTGCTACTGTGATAGAAACTTCATGACAAAGAAAAACTTTCAAAGAGAGCCATCATCACTCACTTGTTCAATACAATAGAGCTAAAGCCTCCTAGAAAGCGCCTTCTCCCGGCTCGGCTGTGTTTACACGGCCCCCGGTCCGGCTCGGCTGTGTTTACACGGTCCCCGGTCCGGCTCGGCTGTGTTTACACGGCCCCCGGTCCGGCTCGGCTGTGTTTACACGGCCCCCGGTCCGGCTCGGCTGTGTTTACACGGCCCCCGGTCCGGCTCGGCTGTGTTTACACGGCCCCCGGTCCGGCCCGGCTGTGTTTACACGGGGGCTGGTCCGGCTCGGCTGTGTTTACACGGTCCCCGGTCCGGCTCGGCTGTGTTTACACGGGGGCTGGTCCGGCTCGGCTGTGTTTACACGGTCCCCGGTCCGGCTCGGCCTCCCTCTATCGGTTGGACGGTAAACATCCGGTTCATTTGAACAGTTTTGGGCGGGAAGCGGCAGCGGCCGCCGCCATCTTGTTTACCGCTTCGCTCTCCCGGGTAGTGTTTGTGTGTGGAGCCGGAGGGAAACACCGGCAACAGGACGGAAGCAGAGCTGCAGCCGACTGTAAGTCCAAGGCGCAAACGCTCGACCGAATATGTTAACGGCGGTTAGCTGGCTCTTGGTGCCTGGTGCACGGCACAAGCTTTATTTATAGGTGGATGCGCACGTCAGCACTGGGGGAAGGAGCAAGGCCTCCTGACCCCGTTGTGGTCTTGCCTCTCTACTGGGTGCACTGTTTCAAGAGAGCGGGGGGGATCACCACCCCGACCTGGGCACGGGATGGGTGAGAAAAGTCTTTGCCGAGTTCGGCGAGGAAACTAGGGTAAAATGACGACAGGAGAAGGAGTACAGGAGAAGCGGCCCATCCCCGATCTCGGGTGACGAACTGAGCCGCGGTTGCCTGCCAGAGAAGCGGGTGGGACACGGAGGAAATTGCGGAGAGTCTGGGCCCTCGGCTGACTAATTTCCTTTCGGTTCCTCGATCGAGTGAAGAATCGTCCCGGGCCCCAGATATCACGGTCCCCAGATATCACGGTCCCCCGCTGCCCTCGCCTTTTCTGTGCGGACTTTAGCTGCATAACAGCTGTTTCCAGATCGTTTTGGGCCTATGTCCTGGTGTTATCGTGGTTGGAGCCTTGTAACTCCCAAGTGTTTTAATCCAGTGCCCGATGCACCGTCTCTCTCCTCCTCTTTCCAAATTTAACCTGAAATCTTTTATTTATTTACCCAGTTATTGCGGTTTACACACCTCAGCCGCCGCCTGACAGAATTCCTGCTAGGTACCAACGCTTAATCGCGCGCTTTAATCGATTTGTTTCTGTGCCCTGACAACACGAGCTCCAATCAATTACTATATATAGTCTTTTGTCCATTTTCTGCACTGAAAATCTCGCCTATTGTATTATCCTATTCGTAACATTGTGTTGAATTTGTAAACTTTCTGGTTGGCGATCTGTCTAAATCAACGGCAGGTATGATTCCCATTCTCCTTATAAATTGATTTTTGCTGCCCTCCAGCATGAGAAACGTTTATTTTTCATGTCTCAGCCCTGATCTCTTGAGTTCACTGGTCTGCCCTGACTGAATTTCTCCAACCCTTTTATGTGAGTGTAATGTTAACAAACTAACAAGTACTTTTATTATTAAATTTAGTTTTTGTGTGCTGAGAGAAGGTGGGAAAAGTTTGTTGGAAAAGGAGATTGAATCTGTACTGTCTAAATAAACACATTTTAAAGTAGTTTGAATACAAATTTCACCATTTAAGTTGGAAAGATGAATTTGGTGAGACCTGACCAGGTTTGATACGGAAAGAGAAGAGGACAGACACATTTGTGGAATTTTAAATCAATATTAATATTTTCTTAACTGGTCAGAATTTTCATGTGAGCCGCTGAATTTACTGTACAAAAGGAAATGCAGAAAAGAGAACATTTCAGTTGTGCAATATTAGTTTCTCAAATAAATTCAAGAGAAATTATCTTGATTATCTGGTAACTTATTTGTGTGGAGTGGGAATCGAATCTTTGCATGATAGTAACAAGGAGAAATAATTTATACCACTCTTTTCAGTCAAAGTTGTCTTGAAATGTGCAGCGGTTTACAACTTAGAAAATCTATACAAATTAGGATAGGGTAAGTGAGAGTTCTTGAATTTGAACACTTTTTTCTGTGCCAATAAAAACGCACAATATTTGGTGAAATCCACCACCTGTTAAACATATTTAGCATTATTTATATGGCACAACGCTGCAAGGCTGTAATTCAATCTGTTACACTGATATGCTTAAACTCTTGAATTACTGCATTGTTGACAAATGACTGTTGTGCAATGTTTTATTCTTAATGATGACTGCAGTTCTTCTGGAGAGATGACTTAATGTGTTCACAAGTCCTGCAATCACCTCCCAACCATATTACTAATTTCTGTTTCTAGTGTTCATCTCTTATGTATCTTACTGTGTGAACTAGAAATACGAGACTTTAAATACAATTTAGACATTTGAAATATGGATGGAATAATGCAATGTAGCCAACATGATATTCTGACTGATTTATAAAATCTATTTCTTAGTGTTCCACAATAGTTCATCCAACTTTTAAATGTGTTCAGAGGGATTGTATTAACAATACAAACCCAAAGATTAAGCATTCTGTGGAAAACTGGGCTTCTTTGATTTTGCGTATCAGCTGATTATGTTGTATGAATGGGGATAGAAACATTAATGACAAATGAAGGGGGCACTCAGAGCACATATCTCTGCCAAGCTGTGTTAACTCAATGTTATCACAGTTACACTGTTCTTCTTTGAGATTTTTCCATGTTTGGTTGATGTTTTGTAGCTACGATGCTGAAAACAATCTTTCTATTAAGAGCTCCCATCTCACTGAAGAGGGTTAATACCAATCCACAACCTGCTCTGAAAATTCTCTTCACATTTTTGACAGCTGTGACAAATTTGATCACAACAGCTGATACAATCCAGAGCATTCTAAATAAAACCCACAACATTATGAAAACATTAATTAACAAATCTTGTTTTTTAAAAAAAACCAGGATCTGGAACTGCATCTTTGCCAAAAACTAATCAGTTCTTCCTTGGGCCGCCATACCCTGTTTTGTACCAAATATTATTGAAATCCATCCATTAGAGTTTGAAATATGTCATTTAGAAACAGATGAACAAATGGGACGAAAAACATTAGCTCTGCTCACCTTCAGTGGCAAAGGTAAAAATATAAATCGTACATGGTGATTATATTAATAAAAATGGATATTGTATATGGTTATTACATTGAGATTTGAACGTTAACTTGTAATTTGAAAGGAGTTGGGTTAATGTAGCATCTGATTTTATTCTCGTACTTCATGCTACCATATCTAGAGTTTTGTGCATTTTATGAAATGTCCAGACACCACTTTGTAGTTTCCAGATTGACTGGAACAAAAAGATTCAGGCTGCCAGTGCATTTTTCCATAAAAATTACTTGGATTTCTTTGAGGTTTTTTTGGTTCCAAAACCATGAATTAATTTTGAAATTAAAAAATCCCATCGTTTAATTTTGCAATTCTCCGTCTTTAAGTGCAATTGTTTCATGTCAAGAGTTTTGTTTAAAAACAACTTCTAACAATTCTAAAAATGTTGTCTTTATATACATTATTCGGCAGTGTGTGACTATTTTGTAATTTGGTGTACCCGTATAACTGATTGCCGCAGTGTAATTTTATGACTACCCACTCTGTAGCATTTTACATATTTAAAACAATGGCTGTCTTTTTGGCGACGAACTTGAATAAATGTCTGCTAATTTCGTTGGAAGGACTACAGGACTACGCGTCATATTAATTTTACATAAAATTATTTTGAGAGATCTTTAATGTTTATGGACTCCATTTTGACTGGATATAACACCTCAGAACACCTCCATAAGCACAAAAATATGTTAAGTTATTCTGTTTGTCCCCTGTCAACACAAGATGGTGGCAAAGACGACCACCAATACCTGTCTGCGTATACGCACTTGACTGAATGTGTGCAGAATACCACTGATGGATTTTGTCCTTCCATTTGGGGTTGGTTCAGGGTTTATTTTTAAATTATAAAATACCATTGTAAATTAATGGGGCATGGTCAACGAAATGAGTGGAGAACTGCAGTCACATAGAGAAGAAATCAGAATGTAAATGGGTCCATGGTGACTAGCTTACAGAAAGAATAAGCTCTAAACAAAAAATGCTGAACAGAATAAGCAGTATTTATGTTGATTAAAGCTCAGGTTAACAAGTCGGAGGACTATGCCTTGTCGAGAACTAAAAGGTAAATAATAATCTTTATTCTCACAAGTAGGCTTACATTAACACTGCAGCACGTTGGTGCAGTGGTTAGCACTACTGTCTCACGGCACCGAGGTCCCAGGTTCGATCCTGGCTCGGGGTCACTGTCCATGTGGAGTTTGCACATTCTCCCTGTGTTTGCGTGGGTTTCTCCCCCACAACCCAAGGATGTGCAGGCTTGGTGGATTGGCCACGCTAAATTGCACCATAATTGGAAAAAATGAATTGGGTACTCGAAATTTATTTTTAAAAACACTGCAATGAAGTTACTGTGAAAAGCCCCTTGTCATCAGATTCCGGTGCCTGTTCAGGTACACCGAGGGAGAATTCAGAATGTCCAAACTACCTAATAGCACATCTTTCAGGACTTGTGGGAGGAAACCGGAGCACCCGAACAAAACCCACGCAGACACGGGGAGAACGTGCAGACTCCGCACAGACAGTGACCCAAGCTGGGAACCGAACCTGGGACCCTGGCGCTGTGAAGCAACAGTGCTAACCACTGTGCCACCCAGATATCATCCCAGATCCTCGCTAAAGATTATTGTAATTTATTTTCCTTCAATTTTGTGCTGCCTATTCCTTTGCTACCAGTGATGTCCACAGCTATTTTATTGGCACTACCATGAAAATTTTAAGTGAGCTGTTTTGATCAATTGCTATAGGTAAGCATTTGGATTTGAACTAATACAAATTGATGCCAAATTGTGTTATTTCAATTAAGTTTGCAATGATGCTATATATCAATCAGTTTAAGACCTGCGAGTAGTTTATTACTGTCTCCTCAATACCATTTTGCACATTTGTAAGTCCTACGTCATTTGTAGCTAAATTGATTTGTCAACTTTGGAAATTTTTTGCGTCAATTCCATCTGTACTGTTGAAATGAAATGAAATGAAATGAAAATCGCTTATTGTCGCAAGTAGGCTTCAAATGAAGTTACTGTGAAAAGCCCCTAGTCACCACATTCCGGCGCCTGTTCGGGGAGGCTGGTACGGGAACAGGTGCCGGAAATACCATGTTAATTTTCCAGTGCTAGAAACCAATTAGGTTAAAATTGAGAGTTTTTTGTTTATGTATCTCCATTCTAATTTTAAAAAAATCTCCAATAGTAATTAAAGGAATTAGTCATCACAGTTGTAAAGTTGATTTGAGTGTCAGAGAAGTTGTTTAACAGTAATTAAAATGTACCGTACTGTTAAAACCCCACGTTAACTGAAATAGACAAGCCCTGAATTTTTCTGGTGAGTTTACTTCATACCTAAGATAAACTTAGCAACAAATGGCAGGTCTTTGGTACTATGCAGTTTTTGGAGGTGCAGTACATCTTGGACAGCAATCTGCTCACTTCCTTCTTTATATGCATTTGTGTGAGACCGCTGAAAATAGCGGTCTGATTTCTATGTACGTAATTGCGAGGCGTGGCGCAGTGGTCAGCGCTGCTGCCTCACAGTGCTAAGGAGTCGGGTTTGATCCTGGCCTTGGGTCACTGTCCATGTGGAGTTTGCACATTCTCCCCGTGTTTGTTTGGGTCTCGCCCTCACAGCCCAAAGATGTACAGGATCGGTGGATTGGCCACACTAAATTGCCCCTTAATTGTGAAAAAAAAATAATTGTGCACTTTTATTTTTAAACGTAATGGTTAGTGCTGTTAACCTCACCATTGTACAGTATACAGCTCAAAAGGGGCCCATTATATTTAGTATAGAACATAGAACGATACAGCGTGGTACAGGCCCTTCGGCCCACGATGTTGCACCGAAACAAAAGCCATCTAACCTACACTATGCCATTATCATCCATATGTTTATCCAATAAACTTTTAAATGCCCTCAATGTTGGCGAGTTCACTACTGTTGCAGGTAGGGCATTCCATGGCCTCACGACTCTTTGCGTAAAGAACCTACCTCTGACCTCTGTCCCATATCTATTACCCCTCAGTTTAAAGCTATGTCCCCTCGTGCCAGCCATTTCCATCCGCGGGAGAAGGCTCTCACTGTCCACCCTATCTAACCCCTTGATCATTTTGTATGCCTCTATTAAGTCTCCTCTTAACCTTCTTCTCTCCAACGAAAACAACCTCAAGTCCATCGGCCTTTCCTCATAAGATTTTCCCTCCATACCAGGCAACATCCTGGTAAATCTCCTCTGCACCCGCTCCAAAGCCTCCACGTCCTTCCTATAATGCGGTGACCAGAACTGTACGCAATACTCCAAATGCGGCCGTACCAGAGTTTTGTACAGCTGCAACATGACCTCCTGACTCCGGAACTCAATCCCTCTACCAATAAAGGCCAACACTCCATAGGCCTTCTTCACAACCCTATCAACCTGGGTGGCAACTTTCAGGGATCTATGTACATGGACACCTAGATCCCTCTGCTCATCCACACTTCCAAGAACTTTACCATTAGCCAAATATTCCGCATTCCTGTTATTCCTTCCAAAGTGAATCACCTCACACTTCTCTACATTAAACTCCATTTGCCACCTCTCAGCCCAGCACTGCAGCTTATCTATATCCCTCTGTAACCTGCTACATCCTTCCACACTGTCGACAACACCACCGACTTTAGTGCCGTCTGCAAATTTACTCACCCACCCTTCTGCGCATTGATAAAAATGACAAACAGCAACGGCCCCAGAACAGATCCTTGTGGTACGCCACTTGTAACTGAACTCCATTCTGAACATTTCCCATCAACCACCACCCTCTGTCTTCTTTCAGCTAGCCAATTCCTGATCCACACCTCTAAATCACCCTCAGTCACCAGCCTCCGTATTTTCTGCAATAGCCTACCGTGGGGAACCTTGGTATGTGGTGATACAATGGATTTGAGTATCCTTTATTATGCAAAGTAGTGATAAACGAGTGACAAAATCCATCGCAGGTGTTACATCTATAAATGTTAATAAATGGAAATGAGATGTGTTTTTTTTTAATGCTTTCATGGGATGTGAGGTTGCTGGCAATGTTGCTGCTTTTAATTGTCACGGAGAAGCTGGTGGAGGAGCTGCCTTTTGTAAACCACTGAAGTCTGTGATGTAGGTGCACCCACAGTGCTATAAGCTTGGGAGTTGCAGGATCTTGACCTGGCGATCAAAAAGGAACAGCAATATAATTCCAAGTTCGATGATATGTGACTTGGAAGTGGGCTTGCAGGTGGTGGGTGGTAGTTTCATGTGGCTACTTCCCTTGTTTTTCTGGCTGGTAGTGCCTGGGTTTGGGCAATGCTGATGATGGTGCCTTTGCAAATTGCTACAGTGCATCTCATAGATGGTACACAGAATGATTACAGCATAGAAGGAAGCCTATTATGTCTGTGCTGGCTCTCTGCTAGAGTAATTCACATAGTGCTACTGTCCTGACTTTTCCCTATAGCACTGTAAATGTTTCCTTTTCAGTAAATGATCCAACTCTCTCTTTAATGCCTCCACCATACACTCGGGTAGTACATTCAGATCCCAACCATGAGCAGTTTTTAAAAAAATCCTTGCGTTGCCACAGATTTGATTTGTTGTCACATGTACCGAAGTACAATGAAAAGTATTTTTCCGCGGCCGAGGGAGAGTACACAGTATGTACATAGTAGACAAAAAGAATAATCAACAGAGAACATTGACAAATGGTACATCGACAAACAGTGATTGGTTACAGTGCGGAACAAGGGGCCAAACAGCAAATACATGAGCAACAGCAGCATAGGGTGTCGTGAATAGTGTTCCTACAGGGAACAGATCAGTCCAAAGGGGAGTCGTTGAGGAGTCTTGTAGCTGTGGGAAAGAAGCTGTTCCTATGTCTGGATGTGCGGGTCTTCAGACTTCTGTACCTTCTGTCTGATGGAAGGGTCTGGAAGAAGGCAGTGGCTGGGTGAGGGGGGGTCTCTGATAATGCAGTCTGCCTTCCTGAGGCAACGGGAGGTGTATACAGAATCAATGTGGGGATGGCAAGCTTGTGTGATGCATTGGGCTGAGTTCACCACACTGCAGTTTCTTATGATCTTGGACCGAGCAGTTGCCATATCGAATGCAGCCGGATAGGATGCTCTCTGTCGCACATCTGTAGGAGTTTGTGAGAGTCGATGCAGACATGCCATATTTCTTTAGCTTCCATTAGAAGTAGAGACGTTGTTGGACATTCTTGACTGTTGCATCAATGTGAGTGGGACAGGCTTTTGGTGATAGTGACCCCCAGGAGCCATTTCCACTTCGGAGCCGTTGATGCGGCCGGGAGTGTGCCATGCTACGCTTCCTGAAGTCGATGATCAGTTCCCTGGTCTTACCGACATTTAGAGATAGGTTGTTTTCGGTACACCATGCAACTAGGTGATTTATCTCTCTCCTGTAATCTGATTCGTCGTTGTTTGAGATACGGCCCACAGATTTTGTTTGATAATGTACCGTGTCAAATTTTCTGTGTTTAAAAGTGTTACCTAAGTGTGAGTTTTTGTTAGGAAATGCACTGCTATGAAATGAAATGAAAAATGAAATGAAATGAAAATCTCTTATTGTCACAAGTAGGCTTCAAATGAAGTTACTGTGAAAAGCCCCTAGTCGCCACATTCCGGCGCCTGTTCGGGGAGGCTGGTACGGGAATTGAACCGTGCTGCTGGCCTGCCTTGGTCTGCTTTAAAAGCCAGCGATTTAGCCCTGTGTGCTAAACCAGCCACCAGCTATGCGTATTGAGATTACTCAACTGGTAAAACCAGTGGTAAATTGGTCGCCTCTCCTTTATGGAGTACTTGGCATTAAAACCTTCAACCATTTAAAACTACTCAGACAATCTTCCTTAGTTTATTCAATGAGTGTTAGGTTGTCGAGGCATTTGGAACAAGTTCAAGGAATATATGATTTTTCATAGAAATAACTGTTAATTTTCTACATTCGTTGTTGTAGATGACCTTTTTTGATTTGAATACTAAACTTGTTAACAATGAAAAAAAAATATTGGGGGCCTTTAACAGAGTTTTTGTCAGAGGTCGGATTTGTCCAACCATTCCTCACAGGATAAACCCCTTCACCCCAGGATTCATCGAGTGAGTGTTCTCTGAACTGCTTCTAATGCAGTAATGTCTTCTCTTAAATAAAGAGTCCAAAACTACATCATAGTCTAGATGTGGCCTCACCAATGTCCTGTACAACATTAGCAAAACATTCTCACTCTATATATTGCATTTGCCTTCCTAATTACTCTGCATACTAACCGATTGTGATTCATTTACCAGGGCACTCCAATCTTTCTGTCTGCAGTTCCCCCCCCCCCCATTTAAATAACATGCTGCTTTTTAATTTTTTATATTCTTCTTGCCAAAATGGACAAGTTCATATATTCTCAAATCATATTCCATCTTTCATATTGCTGCCCAGTCATTTAACCTATCTATATCCCTTTGCAAACTCCTTGTGTTCTCTTCCCAACTTGCTGTTCTACCTATCTTTGTGTCATCAGCAAATTTAGTAACCATACATTTGGTTCCATCATCCAAGTCATTTATATAAATTGTAAATAGTTGAGGCCTCAGCACTGATTCCTGTAGCACTCCACTTTCAACCAGAACAAATTATGCCTACTCTATTTCCTGTTTGCTAACCAAATCTCTATCCATGCTGATATGTTAACCTACAGTGTGAGCTTTTATTTTGTGTGCTGACTTTTGATGTGGCACCTTGTCAAATGTCTTCTGGAAATCAAAGTATAGCACACCCGCAGGATCCCCTTTATCTAAGTTACTTACTCAAAGAGCTCCAATAAATTAGCCAAGGTTCCCTTTCACAAAACTATATTGACCCTGCCTGATTGCGTTGACATTTTCTAAGTGCCGTTGCTTTACCTTCCTTAATAGATTCCAACATTTTCTGTATGAATGATGAACCCCTTCACCCCAGGATTACAGGTTAACCGGCCTGTGTTTTCCTGTTTTCCGTCTCCCACTCATCTTGGAGGAGTTACATTGGCTATTTTTCAATCTGATGGAACCTTTCCAGAATTTAGGGAATTTTGGAAAATTAAAACCAAGACACTACTATCTTAGCGGTTACTTATTTTAAGACTCGAGGATGGAGTCCATTAGATCCTGGGGACTTGTCAGCTTTTAATTCAAATGATTTTCTCATTCCTCTTTCCCTGGTGATTATAATTGTTTATGTTCCTTCCTCCCTTTCACTGCCTTGATGAATACTTATTTCTGAGATGTTATTTGTATCCTCTACAGTGAAGACAGAAGCAAATTATCTGTTCAATTCACCTGCCGTTTCCTTATTTTCCATTATTGATTCCCCAGACACTCTGTAGAGCATCATTGTTCACTTTTATTTTTTCCTTTGTAACTACCTGTCGAAACTCTGATTATCCATTATTATATTTCAAACCATCTTTTTCTTGTACACTTAATTGCGCCCACATTTTTTTTTAGCCATTCTTCACTGGTTTTTATATTATGTCCAGTCTTTTAACCACCACTAATCCTGACAGATCTATATGCTTTACTATATTTTAATCTTTAGGTCCTTCCCCCTAGACTCTTCTTTCTCACAGGCATGTATCTTCCCTGAGTATTATCAATATTTCTTTCTAAATGTCTACTACTGCATCTCTACTGTCCTTCCCTTTAACCTAATTTGTCAGCTCACTTTAGCCAGCTTTGTCTTCATGCCCATTAAATTTTCTTTATTTAGGTTTAAAGCACTAGTTTTAGATCCATACTCCTTGCCCATAAACTGAATGCAAAATTCGGTAATGTTATGAACGCCCAAGTTTCCTTTATTATAAGGCCATTAATTAATCGGTCTCATTGCACATTATCAAGTCTAGCATAGCCTGCTCTCTTGTTGGCCTTAGAAGGTGTGCTGCTCTTTGAAGATGGCCTGAAAACATTGCATGAATTCATCTTTGTATTTTTTGGAGACCCTGCTAAACTGCACTTGTGCATGGCCGCAAAGCAGCCTAAAATGCATCCTGCAGATTCAATTCTGGGTTAAATACAATGGCCATGACTGCAAAATAAATTTCAAATGCCATACACAAGAATAACTAACTTTACACAATAACATTTTGCAGGGGTCTTTGGTGGAGATTACCTGCATTTATTTGTCTTGCCACTTTGTGACAAGCCTGAAGATTTAATTTAAAAAATGTTGGTCACAACGGAGTTCAGGAAGTACTCTGCAGCTCTGGGCTGAGAATATTCATGAACATCCAAAGCTAGAGCTCATACCGATTTGATGGATACCACCATTTCTTACACCGTTGTCAAGTTTTACTGCAGCCATAATTGGGTTTCCCCAGTATCAGATGTGCCCCAGCTCCGTTTGATCCAATTATACTGATATTCTTTGCTGCATATGGTACCACTAAATGCTTAAATCTTTGATTTTGGCTTGTCCTTCACAGTAAGATACCTAGATAGCAATATGCAAGTACCATACGTATATATCCATTGTGAGACTTATAAAAAGTTTTGCCAAGGGAGGACAGGAAGAGATTAACTGTAATTAATTTACAAAGTTGGATAATTGGGGTGATCATTTTGGTAGAATCAGCTGTTTTTCTTTCCTGCCTATGTAATGGTGTCCAGGATAGGCCACAGCAATGTTTGTTACTGTCCCAAGAAAGAGTGCATAATCCACTTCAGTTTAGAGTATAGGATTCCTTTTTCTTTCAGAATACTTGTTGCTTTATTTGATTTCTTCACACAAACTCACCAATACTTTGGCTTTCTAATTTTCTAGACAGCACGATGGCACAATGTTGAGCACTGCTGTGTCACAGCACCAGGGACCCAAGTTCAATTCCGACCTTGGGTGACTGTGGAGTTCGCACTTTATCCCCGTGCCCGCGTGGGTTTCCTCTTGATGCTCCGATTTCCTCCCACAGTCCAAGGATGTGCAGATTAGGTGGATGCTAAATTGCCCATTTGGTGTCCAAAAGGTTAGGTGGGGTTACGGGGATAGGCGTGGGCTTAAGAAGGGTGCTCTTTCCAAGGGCCGCAAACACAATGGGTTGAATGGCCTCCTTCTGCACTGTAAATTCTATGAATAACACACACAGAATTGGTAAATATTATTTGAAGACCCATACTAATACAGGTGAGCTCAACAAATGCGTCTAATCTTGAAATTGAACACAGACTGCCAGGCTGTCAAAAGCATGTTTTACATCACTGCTTCAGCGATTGACATGTTTACACTAGCATATTCTCTCAAAGCAATATCACAGCATCCTTAAAACATCACTTGAAAGGAATGTTATGTCGATCATTTGTTAGCTCAGTACTGCAACTTTATATTCAATTTATTCACTAAATCTGTGTCGGAACTATTTTTTAAACATTATTTTGATTCATTGCTTCATGAGACAAGGTGAAAACCATACAATTATTTTTAAGAAATTTGGAACGTAGGTTAAAATATCAGACAAACTTCAAGCTTTGAATACAACAGATTTACAGTTAACAGAACTTTACTGAACTAATCCTGCTCGATCAAATATGGCAATGGTTATTAAACATTAGGTCGATAAAATGTTATGCATTAGCCATCACTTTTCTATGTTCTATCCCTTTAACCACACTGCTTTGAGTGATATTTACCCACTGAAAAATTCTCTGTTTCAAACATTTCCCCGCCATTCTTTGGCCTTGGGAAGATCTTAATTTTTGTAATCTGCATACCCAGACTTGAATTTTTAAAAACTTAGGCAATATTCCTAGCTATGGATTATTTTAGATCTGAGAGCACGTATGATTGTGGAGCAGTGACTAGAGTCAGTTTTGCAATGGTGATTTGCTGACCAATTAAACCACTGGTGCATTCGCTGTCAGGCCTACAGATGAAAAATAGCTGTTCAGGATGTTGGTATCCATGGAATGGTAGGTCACTAAATTTCCACCTTCTAACAATAAGGGGGAAAAGGAAAATACCTGGAGAAAAGCACACCCCAAGGGATTAGATGCAGAGCATAAAGTTGTGGGAGCAGACCAAATCAAAGAAGTGATGTCAAACTGACATCACTAATCAATTCTTAGAGAGGGGCTGCAGAATCCAAGGCATGTAAAGCAAGTTTGCGTGACAAATATCTGCATAACACGTTTTGCCTGTTTAGTTTTTAAATATAATTCAAGAATTTGGAGAATGAGAGTGAGGGAAAAGAGATCATTGCATAAAAAATGAAGGAGCTGATTGGTGAGGTTTTAGGGTTTTTGTAAATCATTGACGAACCGTAAATCTATTTTTGGTAAATTTAAGTAGTCTTAATCATAGAATCATTCCAGTGCAGAAAGAGGCCATTCAGCCCATCGTGTTTGCACCAACTCTCTGAAAGAGTACCCTACCTTGGCCCACTCCCCACCCTATCTCCATTACCCCACCTAACCTGTACATCCCATGACACTTAAGGGGCAATTTTATGATGGCCAATCCACCTAACTTGCACATCTTTGGACGGTCAGAGAAAACCCACGCACTCACTGGGAGAAAGTGAAACCTCCACTCAGACAATTGCCCAAGGCTGGAATTGAACCTGAGTTCATGGCGCTATGAGGCAGCAGTGCTAACACACAACTGACTAAAAGCTACTTCTAGAAAGCTCAGATGGTCGAACAGATTGCCTATCTGGAATGCAGTGCACAGGAGTTTGTGGATAAGGAGACTGTCTTGAGTGAACCACTCTGCCGTAAAAGTCTCTCTCAAATCTCTCTGGTTCAGGGTAATTTGAATTAGAGTGGGGAACTAGGTACGGTAAAGTTGCCATAATCACAAATGACCATAAGCTACTTTCCCCTTTAAGGGGGAGAGCACGTGCCATAATCCCAGATCACCATAGGCTACTTTCCCCTTTAAGGGGGACAGCTGACTGGTGGTGATTTAACCTGAGGATCACCACACTTCAGATGAGGGACAAGTTTGAGAAGGCAGGCCTTCATGAATAACTTCAGCTAGTACAGAAATTGAACCCGTGCTACTAGACTCGCTCTGCATCACAAAGCAGCTGTCTAGCCAACTGAGTGTGAAACTATATCCAATGCGACCCTATTTTAAACTTGAAAATTAATACAATTCAAGATGCCAACAAAACAAAAGAGCAATAAAGCGCAGTAACATTCAGTACATATTTATTACAGATTGCAGTTTCTACATCAATACAACATATATAAATATGGAAATCCTGGGTCCTTGATGATTGGGCTGCCTCTGGTTGCTGAATCCATATTCGTTTCCATTTCCACCGGTCTGAGAAGCTGCTCCAGAAACCTCACTAATGTGTTTATGCAGCCACTTGGTTGCATACAGCACCCCTGATCAGAGTTGTCATAGGCAATCAATGTGTCCAACACAGAGGGTTTGTCTTGTGATTATCTCTGCAATGAGACGGAACAAGGTAATGGGGCGGGTGATGAATGTGATTGTATTGTTTTCGCCTCAATTAGGGTTGCGGCCCACAGTTTAGGAGCTGCTGTGTAAGGGTATGTGGCCCAAATTAACATTCTTTATGCAACCACAAGGATTACAAATACAAATCGAACTTGGATACTGTATAACATGGTAGCCAATATGGAGACATGGCTGAAAGTCAGGATTGGAAACTAATGGTCTACAGGAAAGATAGGGAAAATGATGGGGAAAGTAACCTTGAAAGGAATAATCAGATCATTATTGTGAAGATAGAGGATATAATGAGTGATGAGCAGGCAGTGCAGGCTTTAAATTTAAGATTGAATTATGAAATAGAAACTGTACCTGAAGTTGTGTAAAGGCCTCCTGGCTTTGAAGTGATACCTGAGATTAGGCAAGCATATGGAACAATAATAGTTTTCGTAGAGAATATAGATTGGGAGAAGCTAACTAGCTCATGTCAAAATGGTAATGACTTTTGTGTGTGTGTCCAGGATAGTTTTTTTTTGTCTGAATGGGCTGAAATTTCATCCCAGATTCCCAACCCTGCGCTGAGCTGGGTCAGGAGCTTTGGAATGCCAGCAGTGGTCCAAGGAAGAGATTTTCGAAGAAGTAGCCAATTTGGTGGTTGCCTCTGAAAACCCTATACAACTAAGAGCAGTGGACTCAAAAGTCTGGAGAGCCAATAAGAAAACCTCTAGTAATAAAAGAACTGTAGCCCTACTGTCAGAGATGGGTTCTGCTGAAGTAATTGGGGGGGGCGGGGGGTTCTGTTCTCAATTGCTGACAACAAATGTGGGAAATAAAGGCCATAAGGGTTCGGGCTTTTGACCAGGAGGGAGATAGAAGCTCCCCCCATACCCCTGCCTTCCCCATTGTGACATGTCAATAAGACATGAGGAGCTCATAAAGTCCTTGAAACTTTATTCTTTTGGCTTATTTAAAAATGAATTTTGGTGAACCAAATGACGACTGCTACAAGTCACATGACTCAAAATTGGCCACGGTTTCTGGAGATTTCCAACGGCAGTTACGAGAACAGAAGTTCCAGCCTCACCCTTGTGGAATCTCAAGCCTAATTTTTAACACATTATAATCTACAAAACCAGAGGACCAACAGACAATATGGCTCTCCTAGTCTGGACTACAACAAATGGAGAGAAATACCTGCAGAGGTACGAACAGCCACCATCCCATTTTTGAGGGGAGCATGGATTTTGGCCAACTATTTTAATAACAGCTTGTTGAGCTGCAATTAACTCCAGTGGGTGTCATCACATGATCCAAGCATCTAGCCTTGGTGCAGGTATTCAATATTACATCTCTAGCCTCATTACGCAGTCTGCTGACTTATCACCAACCTGCAAACCTCTGACAGTAGGACTCCAGACTGAGCAACCAACCTGCAGCAAGCCCTACTTGAAACCTGTTTATCTGGAAACCACAGGCCGTTGTCTGCCAGGCAGACCAAGTCTCTGAATGTCAAATGAATCTCACTATGGCACAACCATAAAGGAATTCTGCACTTCTGTGAGGAACCCCCTCACTGGATTTTCACAATGAAGGTACCATGTCTGGATTCAAACTTCCTGGACTCTGGAAATCCTAGACAAGCTCTTTGAAGTTGTTTATAGGGTGGCACAGTGGTTAGCACTGCTGCCTCACAACTACAGGGTCCCAGGTTGAATTCCAGCCCCGGGTGACTGTGGAGTTTGCACTTTCTTCCTGTGTCTGCGTGGGTTTCCTCTGGGTGTTCAGGTTTCCCCTCAGAGTCCAAAGATGTGCAGGTTAGGTGGATTGGCCTTGCTAAATTGCCCCTTAGTGCGCAAAAGGTTAGGTGGGGTTACTGGGTTACAGGGATAGGGTGGAGGCGTGGGTTGAAGTAGGGTGCTCTTTCAAGGGCCAGTGCACACTTGACGGGCCGAATGGCCTACATCTGCACTTTGAATTCTATGAATGATGTGAACTGATTCCTATTTCAGTGTTTCTTTTGGCTGTTAAATTATTTATAGTTGTAAAAGTCCTCTCCCGCGTGTCCGGTGTGTGAAGTTGTGTGAATGAACTAAACCTCTGATTTAATCATGTGAGCATGCTGTTGCTCACTTAATTGATGACACAAAGCAAGGGTTTTTGGAATAAGCTCAACAGCCTATTTTAAAACAACAAATGTCTCTGCTTACAGACAGATGGTGAGAGAATGAAGATAGTTTAATTTTACCTCTCCTAGTTGAATGGAGCCGTTGGTTCTGACAGATATCAAGCTTGCCAATGGGAGGCTGCCACTGCTTCACAGGCAACCTCCTGGCTTGAAGGGTGCTCTCGTGTCTGGAAAACTCAGGCAGGTCAGGAATATGTACTTCTGGTGACATCATGAGAACATAGAACATGACAGCGCAGTACAGGCCTTTTGGCCCTCGATGTTGCGCCGACCTGTGAAACCTCCTTATGAACCTCAATCCCGTCTCGTCTAGTAGCCTGTATCTCGGTATTCTCCTCGACAACATTGTCTTTTTCCTGTGTGAATACTGACACAAAATATTCATTTTGTGCCTCTCCTATCTCCTCTGACTCCACGCACAACTTACCACTACTGTCCTTGACTGGCCCTTCTCTTACCCTAGTCATTCTTTTATTCCTGACATACCTATAGAAAGCTTTAGGGTTATCCTTGATCCTACCTGCCAAAGACTTCTCATGCCCCTCCTGGCTCTTCTTAGCTCTCTCTTTAGGTCCTTCCTAGCTAACTTGTAACTCTCGAGCGCCCCAACTGAACCTTCACGTCTCATCTTTACATAAGCAAGTCGCAGGAAAGTTGTCTCCCACCGTGGTCCTTTTTTCAAAGAGGGAATCTGAGGGAGACATGATGGTGGAGGCGGCTGCGGCCATCATGGTACACATGCTGACTGTGTAATGGCGCAGGAGCTAGAGAAGCACAAGGACGGAGTCTGCACATTCTCCCCGTGTTTGCATGGATTTCCTCCGGGTGCTCCGGTTTCCTCCCATAGTCCAAAGATGTGCTGGTTAGAATAGAATAGAATAGAACATTACAGCGCAGTACAGGCCCTTCAGCCCTCGATGTTGTGCCGACCTGTGAAACCAATCTAAAGCCCAGCTACACTATTTTATTATCATCCATATGTTTATCCAATGACCATTTAAATGCCCTTAATGTTGGCTAGCCCACTACTGATGCAGGCAGGGCAGTCCACGCCCCTACTACTCTCTGAGTTAAGAACCTATCTCTGACATCTGTCTTATCTATCTCCCCTCAATTTAAAGCTATGTCCCCTCGTGCTAGCCATCACCATCCGAGGAAAAAGGCTCTCACTGTCCACCCTATCTAATCCTCTGATCATCTTGTATGCCTCTATTAAGTCACCGCTTAACCTTCTCTCTAACGAAAACAGCCTCAAGTCCCTCAGCCTTTTGTTGCTCGTTTTAGCCTTAGTTTAATTGCTCTAATTCTGTCACCTTTGCTCTTGAATCGCCAGGTATCTTTCTGATACCGCCACGTGGTTCAAGTCCGAGTAATGATTAATAATCCAACACACCGCTTAGTAAGAGTTAAATAAGCGCTCGTTTATTATATACAGCAATCAATACTTATACATTAATTCTACTTCTAAGCTACTTCCTACAACTAACAGGCCAATACTTAACTTTGGAAATGGCCCACCAGGTCAGGGAAACGAATGGCCTTTCGAATGGGTTCTGAGCCTGCGGGATTCAAAAGCTGGTACAAGTCGATAGTCAGGAGTGCCTATCTGGTAGCGATCGTTGGAGTAAAACTTACGTTCTCTTGCAGAAGGGTCTCGAAGGGTGCGGAGCGGAGAAGAAGGGTCGATTTGAACTTGGCCCCTATTATAGTCCCCAGGGACTTCCCGCCTCTCGGGGCGGACCTTGTACCTGGTTCCAAGTGATTGGACTTGGTCCCAATCACTTGGTTCGATATTCTCCAATACTGGAGCGATTTCTTGATCGAGGGGTGGTCGTTTACCTCTCTTTGTGTCAGCTCCTGCTGGAGCCGAAAGGTCTGGGTCAGCTTTGTGTGTCTATTTTGTATCAATTGTTCCCGGGGATTGCTGATTAATATGCAGATGGCTGGGATGTTGTCATGTTGATGGCTGCAGGTATCGGTTTGGTCTGGCTTCTCCAGAGGCGAATACACTGTTTTACCTGCAGCTGTCTGTTTGAGTCCTGTTGGCTGATTTTCCCATCAGCCTCTTCCGTTCGCCATTTTAAATCGGGGTTTGGCCATTCTAATCGGGAGTCAGCCATTTTACATGGCTACATTCCCTCCTTGTGATCCTAACGCGAAGCGTGAAGGATCACATCATTATTGTTACTTTCCATTCCATGACCGGGGGGGACACCTCCTACATGGCCTCTGCACTGACCATAGTATGCACAAACATTTTAACTAACAATTCTAAGGGCGCTATGTCAGACAGGGACATGCATTCCAATATAACAAACTTGGAACCTCTAATTTATCCTTAATATACTACCCTCGCTAAACATTCCATTATCCGACCTTCCTCAATCATACAACAAAAATCACAGTATATCATACAATCTTTCCTGGCTTGGCAGTCAAGCTCAGGGTCATACAAATTTTTTTTTGTTCATGAAAAGGTTTTGTGCATCTCTTTATTTACAACAATAAACGCAAGTGAATGCACTTTATTATTTTATTATAGATGTCGGGGGTCTGGTCGGGGCTCTCCTCCATTTACGTAGGCGCATAGTCTGCACTACACAGCAGAGTATCGCCAACGTTAACAGTGTTTCGATCACGTAGGACAGGGAGTACCAGGTTATGAACCTGGCACACCAGGAAGATGCAGGGTTGCTGGTGACTGGGCTCTGGGTACTGCGGGGCAGTGAAACATTAACGGCTGGGAGGTTTGAAGTCATGGGGTTCGCGTTCACGCGCAACCAAATGTCCAAAAGCAGAATGTTGATCACGATGAAGGAAGACCTCATGGCTGTCCTCTTTCCTTCTCTTTCTTCTCTTTTTATTTTCTCCGGTCCTGGAGTTCTGTAGAAACAAGCATAATGTCTGTAACTAGCTTTGTTTAATATCTGGTATGCTAGTATGTCTGTCCTTTGGTGCCAATTATTCCCTTATAATTGGTCACTATGTGTGACTCCCTCATTTTTTTCCCCCCAAAACCAAATTTTAGGACACGACACACTTCCCAATGACGAGCCAGTGCTGATTTACCATCCAAATGTTCCAGGATGTAAATAGCAGATGGCAGGCAACCTAAAGGTTCCCTAAAGAAACAAAACTTTTTGAAATGAAAAATGCCAAATGAGGTGCGTATGGGCCGCGACGGGTAAGAGGTGGATGGAGTCCCCGGGTAGGACGGCTACCAATGCCGTATCTCCCCTACCCAAGTGTGATTGACCAGCGGGGGGGGGGGGGGTCTCACGCCGTTTCTCCACTGCCTGAGCAACCGACAAGAACGGGCAAAAATGTAGTCATCGTGGTGGGGCTGCCGTAGTGGTTCTATCCCTCGAACCAGAAGAGCAGTTACGATCGGGCGTCTGATACCCGAACAAGTATCAGCTGAAAAGCTAGTTCCACTGAACAAGCGTGTGGTCTGTTGACCAGTATCTGCAGATAAGCTAGTTCCGCTGAACAAGCGTGTGGAAAAATTCTCCTGTCGGACAAACAACATTAAACAAACTTACTAACAACATAAATCATTCTGCAGGTTCCATTAGGAAGGACAACACTTTTCCCAAGCGGTTCCTTTAAAACATCATCTGGACACCTCAGTTCTCTGTTGCGAACAGGGTCGCAAAGGGGTTGGCGGCTTGGGAGTCAGACCCGAGGTCGACACCTTCTCCAGGGTGCCAAACTCTGGAGTGGATTAGGGCTGAAAGGGCTGCTTGGTGTGAGTTGGGGTTGCTCTCGGCGTTGCGGACGAGTCTGTAGGAGTTGTCGCGGTGCCAATAATTGGTGGCTAGTTGGGTGGGAACTAAATCGGAGTCGTCAGTGTGGTTCGGTGGTCGGTGGTGGGGTTTATTCAGAAAAGTGATCAAGAGGGGATCACTTGGATCGAAGTTGAAGTCGCTGGGTGTGGGTCCGGTTGCATGGGGATAGTAGGGAGGTGTGCTGTGGCTATCGTCCGAGTCACAGTCGCTGTCTCTGCTGCTGCAGTCTGTGGGCGTTCCGGGGCGGAGTGTATATTTCGGGGATGGAGTCGAGGTCGAGTCCGTGGCTGGGCTGGACGTGGTGGGGGTTGGTAGGGTTACGTTGGCTGTGGGCGTGGTGTGGTGTGCTGCGTCAAGCATGACGTGGTGTGCGTGGTTCGACTGTGTTCCATAAGCCTTTAACTGGTTTATATGAAACCAACGCAGTCTTACCATTGGGGTACGTTATTTTGTAAACGGATGGGCTTACTTTGTCCGCAATGGAATACGGACCCGAGTATTTAGGTGACAGGAATGTGCTAGGGTTATATACAGACAGCATCACTTGCTGGCCGATATCGTACTCCGTTGCATGCACTGTCTTGTCAAAACAAGCCTTGCTCTGTTTCTTTTTGGTGCCCAATTTTACTGCGGCTGCTAACTGAGCCGTTTTTACATTTGCAACTAATTGCTCCATGGTTTTCTCGTGTGTGAGGGCCGTTACTTCGGGGCTGGTCAGGTCTAAACCTAACAAGTATTCTGTCCCTTTCATGGGGCGTCCGGTCATGAGAGTGTGTGGGGTGTAACCTGTGGATGTAGAAATAGTGTTACGCAAAAACATCAGCGCATAAGGGAGGACTGAGTCCCAAGTAGTGTTGTTTTGCTGGACCATTTTTCTGAGGGTGGTTTTTAGGGTCCAATTCATGCGCTCCACGATACCACTCGACTGTGGGTGGTATGCAATGTGGAATTTTTGGGTGATGCCAAATATCGTGAGGACGTTCTGCATGACGCGTCCCGTAAAATGAGAACCTTGGTCCCGTTCAATGCTGCGGGGGTGTCCCCATCTTGTAAAGATGTGGTGGGTTAGAATCTTGGCTGTGGTTTTTGCAGTGTTTGTGCGGGCTGGAAATGCTTCCACCCATTTTGTGAATGTGTCTATGACCACAAGTACATATTTATAGCCATTCCTGCAAGGGGGCAATGGACCTATAAAATCAATCTGGAGGTTAGTCCAGGGGCCATTAACGGGTCGGGTGTGGCTGAGTTGGGCCTTTTTGGCATATCTGTTGGGGTTATTCTGCGCACAGATAAGACAATTTTCTATGTAATGGCTTACATCTTCCTTTAGATTTGGCCACCAACAAAGCTGTTTGAGATGGGCTGCAGCGGGATCGATTCCCTGATGTCCATGACCATCATGGAACAAACAGATCATTGGTTCCTGTCCTGTTCAGGAACTACATTAAGGGTGTCCTTTAATACCACACCGTCATGTGTGGTCAGTGTATTTCTGAACCTCTCGTAGGAGGCGGGATACTTTCCTTTCACAATCTCCGCGAGATTGCTGTCCTGCTTCTGGGCCTCTACTGGATCCTCGATTCTAGTCTGTGTGACCTGAACTGCACTCACTGGCGTGCTTTCGGGGGGTTTCCAAAAATACCCATGTCTGGAACCTGCCTTAGCCAGTGCGTCGGCTTTTACATTTCCGGGGGGGAGGAACAATGGTGGCTGCGGACTTTTATGATCCCAAAAGTCCTGTTTTGGGCTTTTTCCAAAATATGGCGGAATAATGGGGCTGAGGGGGGAGGGGTTTCCCATCTGCGGAAACAAATCCTCTTGCTTCCCACAGGGGCAGAAATTCCGTGAGGCTGTTACAGACATATAGGCTGTCCGAGTATATGTCTGCTGGGCTGGGGAAAGAATCTGGGTGCTCCACTATGTATGCAATGGCCGCAAGCTCTGCTGCCTGCGCGCCTAAGTGTCCGGGTAGTTTTAATGCTCTTTCCTCGAGGGCGCGTCCCTGCGCGCCCTCGACATAAATCCAGCAACCTGTTATGCGCTTCCCATCTAAGACTGTGGAAGATCCATCCACATAAATCTTAATGGGCTCACACGTGTCCGTGTGCGGGGGGCTCTGAGATGAATTTCCTATCTTTCTGGGGGGTGTTTTGGCGATAAAGGGGCCTGTATTGTGGTGTGGAGAGATAATCTCACATTCATGGGGTGTTCTGGGGTACTGTAAATTGTCGGCTAAGTAGGTGTGTGTCTTTGTCCTTTTTACTGTGATGTCCCGTCCCTGCAGAGAAGGGTCCATCTGGCTGCGCTTATTTGGCTTACTCTACCGTCCTTGAGTCGTCCGTCCAGTAAAAGTTGGGTGGGGGTGTGTTCAGTCAGAATTGTGATGGGGTTCAGTCCGGTAATGTATGAAAAGTACTGGACTCCCCAGAAAGCTGCGAGCAGGTGCCTCTCACAGGCTGAAAATCCCTGCTCCACAGCATCTAAAAGTCGGGAGGCGTAAGCTACGGGCCTTAACTGGTCGTCCGTTCCTGGAGGAGCACGGCTGAAAGGGTGCGGTCTGTGGTTGCTACCTCTGGCGTCAGGGGAAAGCGGGTCTGGAACTTGGTAGTGCGGGGGCTGCTATGAGTGCCTGTTTTAAAGAGTCCACAGCATCCGTATGCTGCGGAAGCCATTTCCAGGGGGCTCCTTTCTTCAGGAGGTCTGAGAGGGGCGCTGCCTTGCTGGCGACACCGTCAATGTGGTTTCGGCAGTAGCCAACCAGTCCTAAAAACGACCGGAGGGCTGAAACGTTCTGGGGAAGGGGCAATTTAGCGATCGAGTCAATCCTTTTATGCTCGATCTCGCGTTTACCGTGCGTGATAATTGTTCCCAAATATACCACTTTTTCTTCCAAAATCTGGGCCTTTTTGGGGTTGACTTTACAACCAATTGAATGTAACAATTCCAGGAGTTCGGACAGAAGCTCAATGTGCTCTTCCTTAGTGTCTGTCTGCAGTAGTAGATCGTCTACATACTGTACCAGACATTCGGGGCGAGAAAATGTCGCTAATCCATTTGCCAGCTGTCGGTGGAAAATGGAGGGGGAGTTGTGGAATCCTTGTGGCAGGCATGACCACGTGTACTGTTGTGCTTTAAATGTGAAGGCAAATTTGTACTGGCACGCCTTTGCCAATGGAATGGACCAGAATCCATTACTGATGTCCAAAACCGTGAAGTAGCGGGAATTGAGTCCCTGCTTGAGCATGGTCTCGGGACTTGTTGATACGGTGGGGGCTGCTGCGGGGGTGACTTTGTTGAGCTCCCGATAATCAATGGTCAGTCGCCATGATCCATTGGGCTTTCTCACTGGCCAAATCGGGGCATTATTAGTGGAGGCTACTGATCTAAGTACGCCCTGCTCTAATAAGCTCTCTATAGGATTTCTCCCTCTGCCTCTAGGGGAAATCCGTACTGTTTCTGGGGTCTAGGGTCAGGTCCTGTTACTTGTACGGAGCCAGTCATCCGTCCACAGTCGTGATTGTGGGTCGCGAATGCTGCCCTGTTTTGCAGGACTGCCCTAACCTGCTTGTCCGTGCTAAGCGTGGTCGGGTTGAACCAAAATTCGCCTACGGTGCTAATTTTGTTCATATATTCCCCTATGTTGAGCGTTGCGGGGGCTCTAGCGGATTTCGCCATCTTCCAGACACACTGGTTGACTGGATCGAATAAAAGGTGGTGGGAATTCATGAAGTCAATTCCCAGAATGTGTTCTGCTGTGTGGGGCAGGTCTACTAAAACCACAGGGTGTTTGGTGGTGATGGTTCCGATTTGAATGGGTACAGGGGCTGTGATGTGTCCCTGCTGTGAGTGGCCTGTAAAGTCGCTGAGGGTGATAGTGGCTGTAGTGGGCCATGTGTCCTTTTGAAATAAGGTGGAGGAATTTATGGTGGTGCGGGACCCTCCTGTGTCCCAAAGAAATTCGATAGACTGTCCCCGAATTTTCGCTGCGACAATGGGTCGTCCTGACCTATCCCAAAGGGTGTCGCAGACCCAACTGGGGGAGCCCGTACACCGTCAGTCCGTTCCGGTCAAGTCCGTCTGATCCGAAAGGGCGCTAACGCTATGGATGGGCTCTGTCTTTTTCTTAATCAGAGTGCCTGTCTGTTGGGCTCTCTGTGGCTTTTTAGTGGCATTGCACTCTTTTGCGAAATGTCCCAACTGTCCGCAGTTGTAACATTCTTGTGACTTGGGTGGGGGGCTGTTATTTCCCTCATTTACCCAGGCGGGGTTGTGATGTGTTGCTTTTACTGCCTGCATGTCTGCGGCGGCTTGCTTTTCTTCGGTGTTTTTAGCTGTGGGTTTACTCTGAACAGATTGCTTCCAAACGCGGGACAATCTTTTAACTACCCACTTCTTGTTATGGGCCTCTTCTGAGGGATAATAACTAGTACAGGCATTCTGTCCTGCGTCTGTGGCATGGGAGATAAGGGTGCGGGTCCATTTGGCCATGTTGTCTGGGGACAAATGGGCACGGTCTACGTCTCCAAAAACGGCTGCGAAGTGAATCCACAGGCGTCCAGCGAACGCTGTGGGGTGCTCAGATCTCTTCTGCCTACATTTATTTAGGCCATCTACGGGGTCACCCCGGTTATACCCGATCGCATCCAGGATCGCGGTATGCATTTCTGCAAGGGTGCCTCCTCCTACGTTCTGTGGGTCGGGAAGGGCTGCTGCTACCGATGGATCTAAACTTAGAACCATGAGCTTTACATGCTCTCTCATCCAGGCCGTACATGTTCGCCTGATGTCTAACTGTGGCAAAGAAATGGGGGTCTGCGGCGTGGAGGAACGGTGTGATCTTTGCACACGGATCCCGTAATTGGGTCAAACAAAGAACAAAGAAATGTACAGCACAGGAACAGGCCCTTCGGCCCTCCAAGCCCGTGCCGACCATGCTGCCCGACTAAACTACAATCTTCTACACTTCCTGGGTCCGTATCCCTCTATTCCCATCCTATTCATGTATTTGTCAAGATGCCCCTTAAATGTCACTATCGTCCCTGCTTCCACCACCTCCTCCGGTAGCGAGTTCCAGGCACCCACTATCCTCTGCGTAAAAAAACTTGCCTCGTACATCTACTCTAAACCTTGCCCCTCTCACCTTAAACCTATGCCCCTTAGTAATTGACCCCTCTACCCTGGGGAAAAGCCTCTGACTATCCACTCTGTCTATGCCCCTCATAAATTTGTATACCTCTATCAGGTCTCCCCTCAACCTCCTTCGTTCCAGTGAGAACAAACCGAGTTTATTCAACCGCTCCTCATAGCTAATGCCCTCCATACCAGGCAACATTCTGGTAAATCTCTTCTGCACCCTCTCTAAAGCCTCCACATCCTTCTGGTAGTGTGGCAACCAGAATTGAACACTATACTCCAAGTGTGGCCGAACTAAGGTTCTATACAGCTGCAACATGACTTGCCAATTCTTATACTCAATGCCCCGACCAATGAAGGCAAGCATGCCGTATGCCTTCTTGACTACCTTCTCCACCTGTGTTGCCCCTTTCAATGACCTGTGGACCTGTACTCCTAGATCTCTTTGACTTTCAATACTCTTGAGGGTTCTACCATTCACTGTATATTCCCTACCTGCATTAGACCTTCCAAAATGCATTACCTCACATTTGTCCGGATTAAACTCCATCTGCCATCTCTCCGCCCAAGTCTCCAAACAATCTAAATCCTGCTGTATCCTCCGACAGTCCTCATCGCTATCCGCAATTCCACCAACCTTTGTGTCATCTGCAAACTTACTAATCAGACCAGTTACATTTCCCTCCAAATCATTTATATATACTACAAAGAGCAAAGGTCCCAGCACTGATCCCTGTGGAACGCCACTGGTCACAGCCCTCCAATTAGAAAAGCATCCTTCCATTGCTACTCTCTGCCTTCTATGGCCTAGCCAGTTCTGTATCCACCTTGCCAGCTCACCCCTGATTCCGTGTGACTTCACCTTTTGTACCAGTCTACCATGAGGGACCTTGTCAAAGGCCTTACTGAAGTCCATATAGACAACATCCACTGCCCTACCTGCATCAATCATCTTAGTGACCTCCTCGAAAAACTCTATCAAGTTAGTGAGACACGACCTTCCCTTCACAAAACCGTGCTGCCTCTCACTAATATGTCCATTTGCTTCCAAATGGGAGTAGATCCTGTCTCGAAGAATTCTCTCCAGTAATTTCCCTACCACTGAAGTAAGGCTCACCGGCCTGTAGTTCCCGGGATTATCCTTGCTACCCTTCTTAAACAGAGGAACAACATTGGCTATTCTCCAGTCCTCCGGGACATCCCCTGAAGACAGCGAGGATCCAAAGATTTCTGTCAAGGCCTCAGCAATTTCCTCTCCAGCCTCCTTCAGTATTCTGGGGTAGATCCCATCAGACCCTGGGGACTTATCTACCTTAATATTTTTTAAGACACCCAACACCTCGTCTTTTTGGATCTCAATGTGACCGAGGCTATCTACATACCCTTCTCCAGACTCAACATCCACCAATTCCTTCTCTTTGGTGAATACTGATGCAAAGTATTCATTTAGTACCTCGCCCATTTCCTCTGGCTCCACACATAGATTCCCTTGCCTCTCCTTCAGTGGGCCAACCCTTTCCCTGGCTACCCTCTTGCTTTTTATGTACGTGTAAAAAACCTTGTGATTTTCCTTAACCCTATTTGCCAATGACTTTTCGTGACCCCTTCTTGCCCTCCTGACTCCTTGCTTAAGTTCTTTCCTACTTTCCTTATATTCCACGCAGGCTTCGTCTGTTCCCAGCCTTTTAGCCCTGACAAATGCCTCCTTTTTCTTTTTGACGAGGCCTACAATATCTCTCGTCATCCAAGGTTCCCGAAAATTGCCGTATTTATCCTTCTTCCTCCCAGGAACATGCCGGTCCTGAATTCCTTTCAACTGCCACTTGAAAGCCTCCCATATGTCAGATGTTGATTTGCCCTCAAACATCCGCCCCCAATCTATGTTCTTCAGTTCCCGCCTAATATTGTTATAATTAGCCTTCCCCCAATTTCGCACATTCATCCTAGGACCACTCTTATCTTGTCCACCAGTACTTTAAAACTTACTGAATTGTGGTCACTGTTACCGAAATGCTCCCCTACTGAAACATCTACCACCTGGCCGGGCTCATTCCCCAATACCAGGTCCAGTACCGCCCCTTCCCTAGTTGGACTGTCTACATATTGTTTTAAGAAGCCCTCCTGGATGCTCCTTACAAACTCCGCCCCGTCTAAGCCCCTGGCACTAAGTGAGTCCCAGTCAATATTGGGGAAGTTGAAGTCTCCCATCACCACAACCCTGTTGTTTTTACTCTCTTCCAAAATCTGTCTACCTATCTCCCGCTGGCTGTTGGGAGGCCTGAAGTAAACCCCCAACATTGTGACTGCACCCTTCTTATTCCTGATCTCTACCCATATAGCCTCACTGCCCTCTGAGGTGTCCTCCCGCAGTACAGCTGTGATATTCTCCCGAACCAGTAGCGCAACTCCGCCTCCCCTTTTACATCCCCCTCTATCCCGCCTGAAACATCTAAATCCTGGAACGTTTAGCTGCCAATCCTGCCCTTCCCTCAACCAGGTCTCTGTAATGGCAACAACATCATAGTTCCAAGTACTAATCCAAGCTCTAAGTTCATCTGCCTTACCCGTAATAATACTTGCATTAAAACATATGCACTTCAGGCCACCAGACCCGCTGTGTTCAGCAACATCTCCCTGTCTGCTCTGCCTCAGAGCCACACTGTCCCTATTCCCTAGTTCTCCCTCAATGCTCTCACCTTCTGACCTATTGCTCCCATGCCCACCCCCCTGCCACACTAGTTTAAACCCTCCCGTGTGACACTAGCAAACCTCGCGGCCAGGATATTTATGCCTCACCGGTTTAGATGCAACCCGTCCTTCTTATACAGGTCACACCTGCCCCGGAAGAGCTCCCAGTGGTCCAGATAACGGAAACACTCCCTCCTACACCAGCTGTTTAGCCACGTGTTTAGCTGCTCTATCTTCCTATTTCTAGCCTCACTGGCACGTGGCACAGGGAGTAATCCCGAGATTACAACCCTTGAGGTCCTGTCTTTTAACTTTCTGCCTAGCTCCCTGAACTCCTGCTGCAGGACCTCATGCCCCTTCCTGCCTATGTCGTTAGTACCAATATGTACAACGATCTCTGCCTGTTTGCCCTCCCCCTTCAGGATGCCCTCTACCCGTTCGGAGACATCCTGGACCCTGGCACCAGGGAGGCAACATACCATCCTGGAGTCTCTTTCACGTCCACAGAAGCGCCTATCTGTGCCCCTGACTATAGAGTCCCCTATTACTATTACTCTTCAGCGCTTTGACCCTCCCTTCTGAACATGAGAGCCAGCCGTGGTGCCACTGCTCTGGCTGCTGCTGTTTTCCCCTGATAGGCTATCCCCCCCGACAGTATCCAAAGGGGTATACCTGTTCGAGAGGGGGACAACCACAGGGGATTCCTGCACTGACTGCCTGCCCTTTCTGGTGGTCACCCATTTCTCTGCCTGCACCTTGGGTGTGACCACATTTACATAACTGCGATCTATGACGCTTTCCGCCACCTGCATGCTCCTAAGTGCATCCAATTGCTGCTCCAACCGAACCATGCGGTCTGTGAGGAGCTCCAGTTGGGTGCACTTTCTGCAGCTGAAGCCATCCGGGACGCTGGAAGCCTCCCGGACCTGCCACATCTCACATCAGAGCACTGCACCCCTCTAACTGACATTGCGTCAATTAATTAAAATTAAAATTTAATTTAAAAAATATATATATTTTTAAAAAAATTTCAAAGTTACTGTTAACTATCTGTTTCCTAGCACTAGATTTCTAAAAGAAATGCGAAAGCTAAATATAGTACTCTCCGATCTCTGGCTTAGATATCCCTCTAAATTATAATTAAGTCATTATGTTTAATTAGTTACCAATGCTTAATTTTTAAATTTAGTGTAGAATCCCAACCAGCCACTCAGGCCACAGCCTTTCTGTGATGTCACTTCAGTTTCCACCCGACACACACAATTTGAAAAAGGTATAATAGTAAAAATGAGTAAAAATCACTTACTTACCTTTTTACCCTCTGAGTGTCTTAGATGTTCTCAGGTTCTCTCCCTGACAGAGACTGCTCCTCCTCCTCCGAACGGTTCCCGAAACTAGGCCGTGATCTTTTAAAATCTCCGCTCCGACTCTAAGCTTGCGCGCTTTTTAAATCTCCCGCGCTGTTTTCACTGTCCCGGCTCACTCAGCTCCCGCGCTGTTTTCACTGTCCCGGCTCACTCAGCTCTCGCTCTGTTTTCACTGTCCCGGCTCACTCACCTCCCGCGCTGTTTTCACTGTTAAGGGTGTGGAATATAGATATTCCGCATCGTCCAATATGGCTGTCCGATGGGTGGTTACAGGGTTCATTGGAGCCTGAACTACCTGCTGTGTGGGGGGTTGGGGTGCTTTTCTCCTTTGGGGCTTTCCCTGCGCACATGTTCCCTGAACATATCTCTGCGCTGTTTCTTGTAACTCTTCCCAATCAGGGCCGTCTTCCTGGTCTAACTTTTCCCCAAAGGTTTCCTGAAATCCTTTTCGATTCTTTGCAGCAGCCTGGCCTCCCAGTGCGCTGAGTGATCTAAGTCACCGGTGTATAGTTGGTGATGGTCTTCCATCAGCAATATTTATTCAGTACTCACAGACAGTAGTATCTCTTCTGGAGAGAAACATTACATAGAACATACAGTGCAGAAGGAGGCCATTCAGCTCATCAAGTCTGCACCCACCTACTTAAGCCCCCACTTCCACCCTATCCCTCTAACCCAATAACCCCTCTTAACCTTTTTGGGCACCAAGGGCAATTTATCTTGGCCAATCCAAACCTGGGACGCTGGCGCTGTGAAGCCCAAGTGCTATCCCACTCGTGCTACCGTGCTGCCCTTTAACCTTTATTGAACTTGGTTTTCAACTCAAAGGATCACCTTCAGGCCTGTTTGGCCTTGGGACTCTTTATCTCACCTCCAAACCCAGCTCTCAACCCGAGTTTGTAACCTCACTCCTTTTGCACTTTCATCAAAATGGCCTCCAGCCTTACTTGGGAAAGAAAAGCGGCCTTGCACTGTATTTCAGAGATCTCATCATATCAGAGAGAGAAAATTAGAGAATTTTCTTCCAGCTTCTGCACTAAAAGCGAAACTGAAATACTGAAATCGGCCAACCTTACTGGAGAGACATTCCAGAGAAATTGGAACCAATGACCGTGGGCTATCGACAAAACCCAGCATCTCGAGCCAGTTCATTGGCCGTCAGCCAAGTCCCATCAATCTGAGTCATCACTGATGTCAATTAAAATGTTCTGGAATCGGCTTGTTTAAATTAAAGGCAGCACAGACCACTAGAATCAGCTTGTTTGAATTAAAAACTGCTTCATGCAGATTATTTTGCCTTAAGGCCACAGGTCAATCCTCAGTTTAAGCCAGCCCAAGCTTCTGCTCGAATTAAAGGCACAATTCCATCAATCCTCCATGGATCAAAATGTTCATTGCAGAAATAAAAATAAAAGGAGGAAGAAAACGGGGAAAAAAACAGGAGGATCTTTACACCAGGCCAGGTACTGTCTTTGTCCAATCCATTGGCCATCAGCTATCAAATCAAACCGAATCCCTGCAATCTCTCGGGTGCCATAAAATCTGGGTTCTGCTGTTCAAAATCTAAAACTTCATCGCATAGAGTACTATTTTGCAACTTCTGATTTCCACTCTTCCTCTGCTCGACTTAAGGATATGTCTCCATTTAAGATCCATGGACCAAAATGATGACGGCAATATAAAATAAATAGGAAATAAGGGAATCAACAGGCAGGGCCTTTACTCTTCCAAAATTCTTCCTTTTCTGGACCATGCTGTTGGACCTTAAAATGATATAGTATGGCAATTTCTAAATGGTGGAAGGCTGGAAACAGTCGTGGTCCAAAGGGACTTGGCGTTCAGGTACACTGATCAACATGTGCAAAATAATCAAAGACAAAATGAATGAAAACTTCTAAATCTAGAGGAATTGAATACATGGCAGGCAAAGTAATGTTTCAGCAATACAAAGCGCTGATTAGATCACACCTGTAAGAAGTTCTGAGCACCACACCTTGGGAGGGATGCACTATTCAGAGGGTGGGCAACATAGATTGACTGGAACAACAACTAGACTCAGGAGAGGTTACGCAAAATAAAGTTGCAATCTCTGGAATTTAGGCCAATATGGAATGATTTGATTGAAGTTTAAGATATTAAGGGGAACAGATTTAGAAGTTGGGAGAAACTATTGCAACTAGTTAGTTGGGGAAAACAGGACAAGGGGGACGGGGTATCGGCTTAAATAATAAAGCTAGACCTCTGGGAGATTAAATTTAATACCAATTCTTCACATAAAGGATGGTAGATTTTTGGAATGCTCTTCCTCAAATATCAGTTGGTGCTAGATCGATTGCTAATTAACAAACCCCATCTTCTCACAGCGCAAACCACCCATTGTGTTATGCACCACAACATTAAATGTGGGTAGCACTGTTGCTTCACAGTTCCAGGGTTCCAGGTTCAATTCCCGGCTTGGGTCACTGTCTGTGTGGAGTCTGCACATTCTCTGTTTTACCTCCGGGTGTTCCAGTTTCCTCCCACAATTCCCGGAAGACGTGCTTGTTAGGTAATTTGGACATTCTGAATTCTCCCTCCATGAACCTGAACGATCGTCGGAATGTGGCGACTAGGGGCTTTTCACAATAACTTCATTGCATTGTTAATGCAAGCCTACTTGTGACAATAAAGATTATTATTATTAAACTGGGATAGGTTCAGAATAGATTCAGCACTCGAGCATCCATGAGACCCTGTGGGCCATTAATAGCAGAAGAATTTTGTATTTTAACCACAATCTGTAAACTCCGGGCCCAGCATATTCGCCACAACGTTCACCCCCTTCTCCTTTTTCTTTTATAAATTTAGAGTACCCAATTATGTTTTTTCCAATTTAGGGGTCAATTCCACCCGCAAATCTTTGGGTTGTGGGGGTGAAACCTACGCTAACATGGGGAGAATGTGCTAACTCCACACAGACTGTGACCCAGGGCCGGGATTCGAACCTGGCTTCTCAGCGCCACACTACTGCTAACCACTGCGCCACATGCCGCCCTTCACTCCCTTTTCCAATGCACAGAGACAGCATTGTGTACTGTTTACAAGACACACTGCAGCAACTCAACAAGGCTCCTTCAACAGCAACTTCCAAACGTGTGATCTCTACCACCTAGAAGAACAAGGGGAGCGGATGCATGGTAATACCACCACCTGCAAGTTCCCTTTTAAACTACTCATTCTGATTTGAAATATATCATCGTTCCTTCCCTGCACTGGGTTTAAAAAAAAAAAACTTCTGACAACACTTGATAGATCTACACCATATGGGCTGCAGCAGTTCACCATCACCTTCTCTAGGGCAGTTAGGGATCAGCAACAAACGGTAGCTTAGCCAACGACACCCACATCCCGTGAAAGGCGGAAAAAAACTCCAGCCACTCTGCTTGCAAATGCTTCGAATGCAAATCATGGATGCAGTGGTCATTTCTAGTGTGTAATAACCAGTTATTTTATATATGAATGTGTATTTCCAGTTTTTTTTGTTTTCCTTTTAAGTTATTTCTATTTGTCTCTCTGCAGCTGGTCAAACAAATGAGTTCCCCACTTGCAGAAATTTAGGAACCTCGGAGAGATTTTTTTCAATCAGTATGTCTGCCCTGTTTTAGTTTAGATCACCTGAAAAATATTTACCTTAACTGGCAACAAAGCAGGCTGCATGTATTCACAACACATAACCTGGCCTTTTAGAAATTTGATGGAAACATAACAGTTTTCAACAACTAATTACATTTTCAAGTAAATCATTCTGAGAACCCCAGTTCTATTTTAACATGCTGCTTGTACATTAATGTATAGTTTGTTGTACTGCTGCTCATACTGAAACTGCATTTAATCAGCCTGTTGAATCCCATTCAAACATCATTTTACAGATCCCCTCTCCAAGTGGAAGTGTGAATTTGTGTATAAACAGTAGCTTCACTTTCCGTTCATGTATTTTCAATGTAGTATAGTACAAAACACTTGAAGCAGTAATGCCAATTACTATAACTTTATTCACTCAGCTGTACTTCTTTAGTTTCACCAAATTGATGCCATTAAGCTGATGGCATAAATAATGCTGAATTCCTCCAGTATATCCGTCTAATGTACCGTGGCCATGTCTCTACTATAAATGTTGCGGACGGTGGTACGTATGGAAACACAAAGTATTGTTGCAACGTGCGTGTGGGTGTTGCGAAGGTCGCAGGGCAATCCTGTGATGGTCCTGATCGCGGGTGAAACGCCCAATGGTTGCTACCAGCATACATATTGAGAATGGCAGCCGCTGCCACCTTTTTAAATGAGAAGGAAATGTGGCTGTATGCAGTCTTCCGGCCATGAGCGGCAGTGGTGATCAGGTCACACACCTTGCATGTAGTCTTGACTTCAAGCGCCCTGTATGTAAGTGCTTTCGGTGCCAAAGCATGGAGAGCTTCCTCCATTTTCTAGCTGCTGGCAAGCAAGACAAAAAGGACTGTGAAGTTGAATTGTTTGCTTACAAGTAAGAGAAGGACACAAATAGGCAGAGTATTGTCTGCCTAGGATCTCACGACTGAATCTGCTGGAGAGAGCTGCGCAGGAGAGTCCAGAGCAGGAGCAGGACAGCAGTTTTATGTGTAGTCAAAATGTTGACAGATCAAGTGTAACGTGGAAAAGGTGCGGTTATTCATCGGCTGGAAGAAAAAAAAAATATATTTTTGAAAATGCCGTGAAACTTGTAAATGCTGATGTTAAAATAAACGTGTGTGTACTTGTGCAAAAGATAACATGCAGGTACAGCAAGACATTAAGAAGGCCAGTATTTTTAAAATTCATGTGATGCTGGATTTATTGTTTAAGCCAGCATTTATTGGCCATTCCTAATTGCCTTTGAGAAGATGATGGTGAGCTGCTTTCTTGAACTGTTGCAATCCATATGGTGTGGCAGCACCCAGGGTGCTTTTAGGGAGGGAGTTCAAGGATTTTGACCCAGTAACAGTGAAGGAGTAGCAATATCTTTCCAAGTCAGGCTGATGAGTGGCTTAGGGACATGGAATTCAGCTCTTCGAGTGAGCACTCCACCTAAGCCCAGTCCTGCCATATCCCCGCAACCCCACCTAACCTGCACATCTTTGTATACAATTTAGCAGGGCCAATCCGCCTAATCTGCACATATTTCGACTGGGAGGAAACCGGAGCATCCGGAGGAAACCCACGCAGACACAGGCAGAGGGTGCAAACTCCACACAGTCACTCAAAGCCAGAATTGAATCTGGGCCTCTGGTGCTGTGAGGCAGCAGTGCTAACCACTCTGCCACTGTGCTTGCAGTCGAATTTACATGGGAATTACAGGGGTGTTCCCATGTGTCTGCTGCCCTTGTCCTTCATCTGGATCATAGTACACGTGGGTTTGTAAGTTGCTGTCTCGGGTGCCTTTCTGAGTTCTGACAGGAAATCCTGTGGTAGATACTGGTGGAGGGAGTGAATATTTGTGGATGGGGTGCCAATCAAGCAGGCTGTTTTGTCCTGGATAGTGTCAAACTTGAGTTTTGTTGGAGCTGCTGTCATCCAGGCAAGTGGAGAGTATTCCATCAGACTCCTGAAGGGGGTGATCCGGCTTTGGGAAGTCAGGAGGTGAGATACTCTCTTCACGATTCCTAGCCTCTGATCTGCTCTTGTAGCCACGGTATATTTGTGGCTAGTTCAGTTTTGGTCAATGGTAACACCTAGGATGTTGATAATGGGGGATTTAGCAATAGTACTGCCCTTAATATCAAGGGCAATGGTTAGATTCCCCGTTGTTGAAGATGGTCATTGCTTGGCACTAATATTACTTGTCATTTGTCAACCCAAGCCTGGATATTGTCTGGGTCATGCTGCATTTGGACATTGATTGCTTCAGTATTTGAGGAGTCGCGAATGGTGCTGAACATTGTGCAGTCATCTGTGAATATCTCCACTTCAGACCTTATGATGGAAGGAATATCATTGATTGAGCAGCTGAAGATGGTTGGGCCTAGGACACTAACCTGACTAACCCTTACCGTGATGACTTGGAACTGAGGTGATTGACATCCATAACCATCTTCCTTTGTGTTAGGTATGACTCCAACCAGTGGAAGGTTTTCCCCTGATTCCCATTGTCTCCAGTTTTGTTAGGGCTTCTTGTGCCAGATGCTACATTGATGTCAACGGCAGTCCCTCCTCGCCTCTAGAGTTTGTCCATGTTTGAATCAAGACTGTAATGAGGTCCGGAGCTGTGTTGCCCTGGCGGAATGTCAGTGAGCAAGTGCCATTTGATAGCACTGTTGGTGACCCCTTCCATCACTGTACTGATGGAGAGTAGACTGAAGGGGTGGTAATTGGCTAGGGTTGGATTTTATGTAGAGGACGTACCTTAGCAATTTTCCATGTTACTGGGTAGATGCCAGTGTTGTAGCTGTACTGGAACAGCTAGGCAAGGGACATAGCAATTTCTGAAGCATAAGTCTTTAGTACTATTGCTAGAATGTTGTTGGAGCCCAGAGCCTTTGCAGAATCGGTCTTTAACCGTTCCTTCATATCACATTGAGTAAATCGAATTGGCTGAAGGCTGGCATTAGTAATGCTGGGGACATTCGGAGGAGGCCATGATTGATGTTCTTTGCTCCAAGGGAATTGTTGGGAGTTCAACAGTAATGAAATCTTGTTACAGTTGTACTGTCCAGGCCTTTGGTGAGATGGTACCTGGAATAATACTATGCAGTTTTGGTTTCTAGGAAAGGAAGAATAATACTTGCATTCATTGGAGACAGTATACTAAAAGTTGACTAGATTGGTCCCTGGGATGAGAGGGTTGTCCTATGACAAGAATTGACTAAATTGGGCCTATATTCTCCAAAGTTTAGAAGAATAAGGTGTGATCACATTGAAACGTGCATGATTTTGAAGAGGCTTGATGGGGTAGACAGATTGTTTCTCTGGCTGAGGAATCTAAAACAGCCTAATAACAAGTAGCTGGTCTTTTAGGATAGAGATGGGGAATTTCTTTTTCACTCAAAGGATTGACAGCCTTTGGAATTCTTTGCCAAGGGTTTTAGATGCCCTATTGTTGAATATTTTAAAGCTGGACTGGACAGATTTTTGGTGTCTTTGTGAATTAAGGGGTATGGGGGCAGGCAGGAAAGTGGAGTTGAAGTCCAAGATCAGCTGTGATCATATTCATTGGGGAACTGGCTTGACAGTTCTATGGTCTATTGCTGTGGTCATGGGCCCCAGTAATGCCTGTCTTTTTGTGGATTATGTAAAACACTAATTGTTTCAGCCATGCTCCCACAATTCTTTTTCTGTTACATCAGTGATTGTTTCGATTCCACTTCATGCTCTTGTTTGGGCCTGGAAAAATGTTTCAATTTTGCTTCCAATTTTCACCGCTCTCACCTTCACAGGATCCATCTCGGACACTCTTCCCTTTCATTTCCGGTGATAGACCGAACCACCAATATTCGCTACAAACCCATCGACTCCCACGGCTACCTCGACTACAGCTCCTGTAAGGCCTCCATCCCATTCTCCCAGTTTTTCCACCACCGTCGCATCTGTTCTAGAACATAGAACATTACAGCGCAGTACAGGCCCTTCGGCCCTCGATGTTGCACCGATCTGTGAAACCAATCTAAAGCCCATCTACACTATTCCTTTATCATCCATATGTTTATCCACTGACCATTTAAATGCCCTTAATGTTGGCGAGTCCACTACTGTTGCAGGCTGGGCATTCCACGCCCTTACTACTCTCTGAGTAAAGAAGCTACCTCTGACATCTGTCCTATATCTATCACCCCTCAATTTAAAGCTATCATCATCCGAGGAAAAAGGCTCTCACTGTCCACCCTATTTAATCCTCTGATCATCTTGTATGCCTCAATTAAGTCACCTCTTAACCTTCTCTCTAACGAAAACAGCCTTAAGTCCCTCAGCCTTTCCTCATAAGATCTTCCCTCCCTTACCAGGCAACATCCTGGTAAATCTCTGCACCCTTTCCAATGCTTCCACATCCTTCCTATAATACAGCGACCAGAACTGCACGCAATACTCCAAATGGGGCCGCACCAGAGTTTTGTACAGCTGCAACATGACCTCATGGCTCCGAAACTCAATCCCTCTACCAATAAAAGCTAACACACCATATGCCTTCTCAACAACCCTATCAACCTGGGTGGCAACTTTCAGGGATCTATGTACGTGGACACCGAGATCTCTCTGCTCATCCACACTACCGAGAGTCTTACCATTCGCCCAGTACTCTGTATTCCTGTTACTCCTTCCAAAATGAATCACCTCACACTTTTCTGCATTAAACTCCATTTGCCACCTCTCAGCCCAGTTCTGCAGCTTATCTATGTCCCTCTGTAACCTGCAACATCCTTCCGCACTGTCCACAACACCACCGACTTTAGTGTCATCTGCAAATTTACTCACCCATCCTTCTACGCCCTCCTCCAGGTCATTTATAAAAATGACAAACAACAGTGGCCCCAAAACTGATCCTTGTGGTACACCACTAGTAACTGAACTCCAGGCTGAACATTTCCTATCAACCACCACCCTCTGTCTTCTTCCAGCTAGCCAATTTCTGATCCAAACTGCTAAATCACCCTGAATCCCATGCCTCCATATTTTCTGCAGTCGCCTACCATGGAGAACCTTATCAAAAGCTTTACTGAAATCCATATACACCACATCAACTGCTTTACCCTCGTCCACCTGTTTGGTCACCTTCTCAAAGAACTCAATAAGGTTTGTGAGGCACGACCTACCCTTCACAAAACCGTTTTGACTATCCCTAATCAAATTATTCCTTTCCAGATGATTATACATCCTATCCTTATAAACCATTCCAAGACTTTGCCCACAACAAAAGTAAGGCTCTCTGGTCTGCAGTTACCAGGGTTGTCTCTACTCCCCTTCTTGAACAAGGGGACAACATTTGCTATCCTCCAGTCTTCTGGCACTATTCCTGTAGACAATGACGACCTAAAGAACAAAGCCAAAGGCTCAGCAATCTCCTCCCTAGCTTCCCAGAGAATCCTCGGATAAATCCCATCCGGCCCAGGGGACGTATCTATTTTCACACGTTCCAGAATTGCTAACACCTCCTCCTTATGAACCTCAATCCCATCTAGTCTAGTAGCCTGAATCTCCGTATTCTCCTCGACAACATTGTCTTTTTCCTGTGTGAATACTGACGGAAAATGTTCATTTAGCACCTCTCCTATCTCCTCTGACTCCACGCACAACTTCCCACTACTGTCCTTGACTGGCCCTACCCTTCCCCTAGTCATTCTTTTATTCCTGACATACCTATAGAAAGCTTTAGGGTTATCCTTGATCCTACCTGCCAAAGACTTCTCATGCCCCTCCTGGCTCTTCTTAGCTCTCTCTTTAGGTCCTTCCTAGCTAACTTGTAACTCTCGTGCGCCCTAACTGAACCTTCACGTCTCATCTTTACATAAGCCTCCTTCTTCCTCTTGACAAGTGATTCAACTACTTTAGTAAACCACGGTTCCCTCGCTCAACCACTTCCTCCCTGCCTGACAGGTACATACTTATCAAGGACACTCAGTAGCTGTTCCTTGAACAAGCACCACATTTCAAATGTGCCCATCCCCTGCAGTTTCCTTCCCCATCCTATGCATCCTAAGTCTTGCCTCATCGCATCATAATTGCTAATGAGAATAGGGGCAGCACGGTAGCATTGTGGATAGCACAATTGCTTCACGGCTCCAGGGTCCCAGGTTTGATTCCGGTTTGGGTCACTGTCTGTGCGGAGTCTGCACATCCTCCCCGTGTGTGCGTGGGTTTCCTCCGGGTGCTCCGGTTTCCTCCCAAAGATGTGCAGGTTAGGTGGATTGGCCATGATAAATTTCCCTTAGTGTCCAAAATTGCCCTTAGTGTTGGGTGGGGTTACTGGGTTATGGGGATAGGGTGGAGGTGTTGACCTTGGGTAGGGTGCTCTTTCCAAGAACCGGTGCAGACTCGATGGGCCGAATGGCCTCCCTATGCACTGTAAATTCTATGAATTGCCTTTCCGCCAGCTATAACTCTTGCCCTGTGGTATATACCTATCCCTTTCCATCGCTAAAGTAAACGTAACCGAATTGTGGTCACTATCACCAAAGTGCTCATCTACCTCCAAATCTAATACCTGTCCTCGTTCATTACCCAGTACCAAATCCAATGTTGCCTCGCCTCTTGTTGGCCTATCTACATACTGTGTCAGGAAACCCTCCTGCACACACTGGACAAAAACGGACCCATCTAAAGTACTCAAAACTACAGTGTTTCCAGTCAATATTTGGAAAGTTAAAGTCCCCCATAACAACTACCCTGTTTCTTTCGCTCTGATCCAGAATCATCTTTGCAATCCTTTCCTCTACATCTCTGGAACTTTTCGGAGGCCTATAGAAAACCCCGAACGGGGTGACCTCTCCTTTCCTGTTTCTAACCTCAGCCCATACTACCTCAGTAGACGAGTCCTCATCAAACTACCCATTTTATTCAAATTTTCCAACACAATTTTTAACAAACCCCCCCCCCCGTAACAAAAAGAAAGAAACCCAAACACAACAGTCAAAAATTATACAAAACTTATCCATTGGGTTTCCCCATATACATTAAACCTCCATATGACATTCAAAGGTACCCATATGGAAGCCCCCCCGCCACCCACCCGAATTTCCCCCCCCCCCACCCTTGGGTTGCTGCTGCTGCTGACCTCCTCCTAACGCTCCGCGAGATAGTCTAGGAATGGTTGCCACCGCCTGAAGAACCCCTGCACAGACCCTCGTAAGGCAAACATTATCCTCTCCAGCTTAATGAACCCTGCCATGTCATTGATCCAGGCTTCCACACTGGGGGGCTTCGCGTCCTTCCATAATAGCAAGATCCTCCGCCGGTCTACCAGGGACGCAGAGGCCACGATACCGGCCTCTTTCACCTCCTGCACTCCCGGCTCGTTCGTTACCCCAAATAGTGCCAATCCCCAACTCGGCTTGACCTGGACTTTCACCACCTTTGACATAGTCCTCGCGAAACCCCTCCAAAACCCATCCAGTGCTGGGCACGACCAGAACATGTGGATGTGATTTGCCGGGCTTCCCGAGCACCTCCCACATCTGTCCTCCACCCCAAAGAACCTACTCAACCTCGCCCCTGTCATATGCGCGCTGTGAGTAACCTTGAATTGTATTAGGCTGAGCCTGGCGCAAGAGGAGGAGGAATTAACCCGACTCCAGGCATCAGCCCTCAGACTCTCATCTATCTCCTCCCGAAGCTCCTCCTCCCACTTGCCCTTTAACTCCTACCGAGGCCTCCTCCCCTTTCAGCTCCTGGTAGATCGCCAAAACCCTGCCTTCTCCAACCCATACACCCTAAATCACCCTGTCCTGAGTCCCCTGTGCCGGGAGCAGCGGGAATTCCCTCACCTGCCGCCTCACAAACGCCCTCACTTGCATATACCTGAAAGCATTTCCCGGGGGTAACCCGAACTTCTCCTCCAGCTCCCCTAGGCTCGCAAATGTCCCATCTATAAACAGGTCCCCCATTCTTCTAATCCCTGCCCGATGCCAGCTCCGAAACCCCCCATCCATCCTTCCCGGGACGAACCGATGGTTCTCCCGAATCGGGGACCAAACCAAGGCTCCCACCTCGCCCCTGTGTCGTCTCCACTGCCCCCAGATCTTCAACGTCGCTGCCACCACTGGACTCGTGGTGTACCTTGTCGGCGAGAGCGGCAGCGGTGCCGTCGCCAGCACCCTCAGGCTCGTGCCCACACAGGACGCCATCTCCAACCTCTTCCACGCCACCCCCTCTCCCTCCATTACCCACTTACGGATCATCGTCCCATTGGCAGCCCAATAATAGTCGCACAAATTCGGCAGAGCCAGCCCTCCCCTGTCCCTACTACGCGCCAGAAACACCCTCTTTACCCTCGGGGTCTTATTTGCCCACACAAAACCCATGATGCTCCTACCTACCCGTTTGAAAAAGGCCTTGGGAATCATAATGGGAAGGCACTGGAACACAAAGAGAAACCTCGGGAGGACTAGCATTTTAACCGACTGCACCCTGCCCGCTAGCGAGAGTGGCAGCACATCCCATCTTTTGAAATCCTCCTCCATCTGCTCCACCAACCGCGTCAAATTGAGTTTGTGCAGGGCCCCCCAACTCCCAACCACCTGGATCCCTAAGTACCGAAAGCTCCTTTCCGCCCTCTTCAACGGCAGGTCGTCTATCCCCTTTCCCTGGTCCCCTGGATGCACCACAAAGAGCTCACTTTTCCCTACATTGAGCTCATACCCCGAGAAGTCCCCAAACTCCCTTAGGATCCACATGACCTCCACCATCCCCTCCACTGGATCTGCCACATACAGCAACAGGTCGTCTGCATACAGCGACACCCGATGTTCCTCTCCCCCTCAGACCAGTCCCCTCCTTTTCGCGGACTCCCTTAGTGCCATGACCAGAGGCTCAATTGCCAATGGAAACAACAAGGGGGACGGGGCACCCCGCCTCGTCCCTCGGTACAGCCGAAAGTACTCCGACGTCCGCCGATTCGTAGCCACACTCTCCACCGGGGCTCTATACAGCAACCTGACCCAGCTGATGAACCCCTCCCCGTACCCAAACCTCCGCAGCACTTCCCAAAGATACTCCCACTCCACCCGGTCGAAGGCCTTCTCCGCGTCCGTAGGCCCTTTACGAATCCCGTCTGGCCCTCATGGATCACCCCCGGGACACAGTCCTCAATTCTCGTAGCCAGTACTTTTGCCAGCAACTTAGCATCCATATTGAGGAGTGAGATCGGTCGATACGACCCACATTGCAGTGGGTCCTTGTCCCGCTTCAGGATCAGAGAGATCAGCGCCCCGGACATTGTCGGGGGCAATGTCCCGTCCCCCCCCCTCCCTTGCCTTGTTGAAAGTCCTCACTAGCAACGGGACTAGCAGGTCCACGTATTTCCTGTAAAACGCGACCGGGAACCCATCTGGCCCCGGGGCCTTCCCCGCCTGCATGCTCCCCAATCCTTGAACCAGCTCCTCCAGCCCAATTGGCGCCCCTATACCAGCCACCTCCTCCTCTTCCACCCTCGGGAACCTCAGCTGATCCAAAAATCGTCGCATCCCCTCTTCTCCCGCTGGGGGCTCAGATCTGTACAGATCCCCATTGAAGTCCCTAAATACCTCGTTTATTCTCACCGCACTCCGCACCGTATTCCCCCTGCTATCCTTAACTCCACCTATCTCCCTCGCTGCCTCCCTCTTACGAAGCTGGTGTGCCAGCATCCGACTCGCCTTCTCCCCATACTCATACGTCGCCCCCTGCGCTTTCCTCCACTGTGCCTCTGCTTTCCCTGTGGTCAACAGGTCAAACTCCGTCTGGAGGCTTCGCCGCTCCCTAAGTAGTCCCTCCTCGGGGGCCTCTGCATATCTCCTGTCCACCCTTAAGATCTCCCCCACCAACCTCTCCCTCTCCCTGCCCTCTCTCTTCTCCCTGTGGGCCCTGATGGAGATTAACTCTCCCCGGACCACTGCCTTCAGCGCCTCCCAGACTACCCCCACCTGCACCTCCCCGTTGTCATTGGCCTCCAAATATCTTTCAATGCACCCCTGCACCCGCCCGCACACCACCTCATCCGCCAATAATCCCACATCAAGTCGCCACAGCGGGCGCTGGTCCCTCTCCTCTCCTAACTCCAGCTCCACCCAGTATGGGACGTGGTCTGAGATGGCTGTGGCCGAATACTCCGTTCCCTCCACTTTCAGGATTAGCGCCCTACTTAAAATTTAAAAATCTATCCGGGAGTAGGCTCTTTGGACGTGGGAAAAGAAGGAAAATTCTCTGGCCAGGGGCCTGACAAATCTCCATGGATCCACTCCCCCCATCTGGTCCATAAACCCCCTAAGCACCTTGGCCGCAGCCGGCCTCTTACCCGTCCTGGACCTCCAGCACCGTGTTGAAATCCCCAGCCCCCCCCCCCCAAATTATCAAGCTTCCTACCTCCAGGTCCGGAATCCGACCCAGCCCGGAATCCGACCCAGCATGCATTTCATAAATGTGCTCCTCTCCATCATCCCAGTTCGGGGCATATACGTTTACCAGTGCCACCCGCACCCCCTGCAACCTACCGCTCACCATCACATATCGACCTCCATTATCCACTACAATATTCATTGCCTCAAACGACACCCGCTTCCCCACCAGTATTGCAACCCCTCTGTTCTTCGCATCCAGCCCTGAATGGAATACCTGTCCTACCCATCCCTTTCTCAGCCTAACCTGATCTGCCACCTTCAAATGTGTCTCCTGGAGCATAACCACGTCTGCCTTCAGTCCCTTTAAGTGTGCGAACACCCGGGCCCTCTTGACCGACCCGTTCAGGCCCCTCGCATTCCAAGTTATCAGCCGGATTGGGGGGGCTGCTCCCCCCCCCCCCCCCCCCCCCCCCCCCCCCGCCGACTAGCCATCTCCTTTTCTAGGCCAGCCATGTGCCCGCGCCTCCCGCACCCTCCAGTCCCCCAGACGGCGGACCCACGCCCCGACCACCTCTCCTACTTCCAGCTCCCCTTTGGCCAATGCAGCAGCAACCCTCCCCACCCCCCCGCTAGATCCACATCTAGCCCTTTTGCTCCCCCCATAACACTCCCGTAAGTCAGCTGACTCCTGCTGACCCCCGGCCTCTCCCACCATTCCATCGACCCCCCCCCCCCCCCCCCCCCCAGTGTGGGAATCCCCCCCTCCCCCTCCCTGGCAGTCAGTGTGTGCTCCTCTCCAGCACCCCCCCCCGTCCTTCCCTAGCACGGGAAAAAGCCCGCACTTTCCTGAGCCAGCCCCGCCCCCTCTGGCGCAGCTCCTTTTGCGGCCTTACCCCAATTCCCCAACCCCGGGCCTCCACTCCCCCTTCTCCTTCGTGGGAGTCTGCCCCTCCAACACCGATGCCCACACTCTCCCACAGTCTCCCCATCAAATCCCTTCACCCATCCCCATCCAGCACCCAAACCGAAGGAACATTCCCTAAACGTAATAAACACCATATACACAGTAAACATCGCGCCCCCCGCCCCCCCCAACAAACCCTCAATTTGAGTCCAACTTTTCAGTCCGTATAAAGCTCCATGCCTCATCAGGCGTATCGAAATAGTGGTGCCGATCTTGGAACGTGACCCACAAATGCGCTGGCCGCAGCATACCGAACTTCACCCCCTTTCGATGGAGCACCGCCTTAGCCCGATTGAAACTAGCTCTCTTCTTAGCCACCTCTGCACTCCAGTCCTGGTAGATTCGGATCTCCGTGTTCTCCCACCTGCTGCTCCGCTCTTTCTTGGCCCATCTCAGGACACACTCTCTGTCCATAAAACGGTGAAACCTCACCACTACAGCCCTTGGCGGCTTGTTGCCCTTGGGACTCCTTGCTAGGACTCGGTGAGCCCCATCTAGCTCCAGAGGCCTCGGGAAGGCTCCCGCGCCCATTAGCGAATTGAGCATCGTGCTCACATATGCCCCAGCATCGGACCCCTCCACTCCTTCGGGGAGACCCAGAATACGAAGATTCTTCCTCCTCGACCTATTCTCCAGGTCCTCAAATCTTTCCGTCCACCTCTTGTGCAGCGCCTCGTGCGCCTCCACCTTCACCGCCAGGCCCAAGATCTCGTCCTCGTTCTCCGAGGCTTTTTGCCACACTTCCCGGATCGCTGCCCCTTGGGCCTTCTGGGTCTCCACTAGCTTCTCAATCGCCGCCATGATTGGCGCCAGCATTTCGGTTTTCCGCTCCTCAAAGCAGTGTTTAAGAAACCCCTGCTGCTACTGCGCCCATGCTGCTTGGTCTCCACCCGCCGCCACCTTGTTTTTTCTCCCTCTCACTTTTCCCTCCTCCAAGATCACTTTTTTCACCGCTCCACTCCTGGTCCAATCCATATAATGTCGGGGGGACCTTGTTGTCACCTTCCCACACTGGAAGCCGTCGAACAATTGCCGTTGGTGCCCCTCGAGAGAGCCCAAAAGTCCGTTCCCGGCGGCAGCTGCCGAACGTGCGACCTACCTAGGCATAGCCGCAACTGGAAGTCCCTGCCACTGTAATGCTTGACGAACAATGCCACCCCTCCCCCTCTTTTACCACCTTCCCTGAGCTTACTGAAATATCTAAACCCCGGAACCTGCAACAACCATTCCTGTCCCTGTTCTATCCATGTCTCTGAAATGGCCACAACATCGAAGTCCCAGGTACCAACCCATGCTGCAAGTTCATCCACCTTATTCCGGATGCTCCTGGCGTTGAAGTAGACACACTTTAAACCACCTTCCTGCCTGCCGGTACACTCTTGCAACCTTGAAACCTTACTCATGACCTCACTACTCACAAGCTCCTGTGCACTGGAGCTACAATTCAGGTTCCCAACCCTCTGCTGAATTAGTTTAAACCCTCCCGAAGAGCATTAGCAAATTTCACCCCCAGGATATTGGTACCCCTCTGGTCCAGGTGTAGACCATCCCGTTTGTAGAGGTTCCACCTACCCCAGAATGAGCCCCAATTATCCAGATATCTGAAACCCTCCCTCCTGCACCATCTCTGTAGCCACGTGTTCAACTCCTCTCTCTCCCTATTCCTCTTCTCGCTAGCACGTGGCACGGGTAACAACTCCAAGATAATAACTGTTTGTTCTAGCTTTCAGATTCCACCCTAGCTCCCTGAATTCCTGCCTTACATCCCTATCCCTTTTCCTACCTATGTCGTTGGTGCCTATGTGGACCACGACTTGGGGCTGCTCCCCCTTAAGGATCCCGAAAACGCGATCCGAGACATGATGGACCCTGGCACCTGGGAGGCAACACACCAACCGCGAGTCTCTCTCGTTCCCACAGAATCTCCGATCTGTCCCCCTCACTCTCCAATGACTAATGCTCTACTCCTCTCCCCCCTTCCCTTCTGAGCAACAGGGACAGACTCTGTGCCAGAGACCTGTACCCCATGGTTTTACCCCTGGTAAGTCTCTCCCCAGTATCTAAAGCGGTATACTTGTTATTAAGGGGAACGACCACAGGGGATCCCTATACTGACTGCTTCCTCCCAGCCCCTCTCACCGTCACCCATCTATCTTCATTCTTCGGACTAACTATATCCCTGAAGCTTCTACCTATGACCACCTTTGCCTCCCGAATGATCCGAAGTTCATCCAACTCCAGCTCCAGTTCCCTAACGTGGTTTCTGAGGAGCTGGAGATGGGTGCACTTCCCACAGGTGAAATCAGCAGGGACACTGACGGCGTCCCTCACCTCAAACATTCTGCAGGAGGAACATTGGCCTGCCTCCCCTGCCATCCCCCCAAGATAACTTGCGGATAAAACAAGAAAAAGAAAGGAAGAGCTTACCTGATACTCACTCAACCCCTTAGGTTAGAGGAGGTTGAAGGGTGGGGGGGCACTACAAGTGTAGTGTCTTGGGTTTAGCAACCACCCAACTTATATACAGGTACTACACACCTTCCCAGAAATCCTCACGGCCGACTTCTGGTTTCCTGCTGCTCTGAAACAAAAACAACTCCGAAAAAAAGTTAGTTAAAAACAAAAATTCAGCTTACCTCCGCTCTCCTTATCAAAAAATCACTCCCCTCTCTGCCTGCTCCGCTGTTATGATGCCACCTTCGAAAATGGTGCTTCTGACATGTCTGCTTTTTCCTTAACCGAGTCTCTCCTCCCCCCCAACCCCCCCACCTGTGGTTGATGAGGCACTCAACTGGGTTTGACCCATTTCGCACACCTCTGCCCTCTCCCTTCCCCTCCCTCCCATAACTATGCTATGATCCCTCTTATCCTCACTTTCCACCCCACCAGTCTTTGCATTCAAAGGACCATTCCCTGCTATAGCTGCCAACTCCAGCGGGTTGCTAAGGGACCACTCCCTCAATGATACCCTGGTCCACTCCTCCAGCATGCCAATCTCACCACCCCTTCCCATAGCACGTTCCCTTGCAATCATAGATGATGCAACACTTGCCCCTTTAACACCTCCCTCCTCACCATTCAAGGCCCCAAATACTCCTTTCAGGTTAAGCAGCATTTCACTTGCACTTCCTTCAATTTGGTCTATTGTATTCACTGCTCCCAATGCAGGAAAGACCGCTTTGAGGAATGCCTTCGGTTAGTCCACAAGCATGACCCCAGCCTTCCACGGCAGCACAGCAGCATAGTGGTTAGCACTGTGGCTTCACAGCGCCAGGGTCCCAGGTTCGATTCCCTGCTGGGCCACTGTCTATGCGGAGTCTGCACGTTCTCCCCGTGTCTGCGTGGGTTTCCTCCGGGTGCTCCAGTTTCCTCCCACAGTCCAAAGACGTGCAGGTTAGGTGGATTGGCCATGCTAAATTGCCCTTAGTCCCAAAAAGATTAGATGGGGTTAGGGGGATAGGGTGGAAGCAAGGGCTTAAGTGGGTCGGTGCAGACTCGATGGGCCGAATGGCCTCCTTCACTGTATGATCAGCCATGATCGTGATGAATGGCGGAGCGGGCTCAAAGGGCCAAAAGGCCTCCTCCTGCTCCTATCTTCTATGTATCTATGGTAAAGGTTCTACGTTCAGCAGTTGCTTTCATGCCCACATGTTTGGCCTTGGCTTACTGCAGTGCTCCAGTGAAACCAGTTGCAAGTTGAAGGAGCAGCATCTCATCTTCTGGTTGGTCAAGTTGCAGCCCAAGGGACTCAACGTTTGGTTTGACGGCTTTAGATTGTGACTGTTATCTTCCATCTTAAACGCCCTTTTTAAAAATGTCCCGTAGATGTATTGCCTCAATGCACAAACACCCCTTTCCCACACCAGGCCATCTGTCTTTTGTTCTTAAAGTTGCTACATTTTATTGCAATCTTTCACAGCTGTTAACTCTGCTTTCTCTCCTTACAGTTGCTGCCAGATCTGCAGTTTTTTTCAGCATCCTCTGTTCTTATTTGAGTATATTGTGTATGTTATGTAAAATGGATCTTTCTTGTTTATTGGCTATTTTCTTTTTCCTAGGTTTATGATCTTGGGCTAAAAGATAACCACAGAAGATGTTTTACGCTCACTTTGTGTTGAGCAAACGTGGGCCGCTAGCCAAAATTTGGCTTGCGGCCCATTGGGACAAGAAGCTCACCAAAGCCCATGTGTTTGAATGTAATCTGGAGAGCAGCGTGGAAAGCATAATTTCTCCAAAGGTAAATTTTCTAATTAGACCCCTTTATTTGGGTCAAATATTTGTAAACAAAATGAGTTCTACAAACAATTTAACTCAAGTGTGTGTATTTCCTCATGTTGCCCTTGCATACTGTTTGGGGAATTTTCTCTGCTTCACAGGCAGTTTCTCGGTATCGAGGATGATTTGCTTCCACGCTAAATTAATTCTCAGATGACTGAGGAGTACAATGCATGACCTACAATCACTGTCACAGGTGGGGCAGACAGTGGTTGGAGGAGCGGATGTGTGGGGTGCCCGGGTTGCAACATTCCTTTTGCTCTCGATGCTTGGCTTCATCTCAGTGATGAAACTCCAGGTGTTCAGCTCCTTCTCGGATTATTTTTCTCCACTCAGGACTGACTTGGGCCAGGGATTACCAGATGTTGGTGGGGGTATTGCACTTTTCCAAGGAGGCTTTGAGGGTGTCCTTGAAGCATTTCCTCTGCTCTCCAGGGGCGTGCTTGTCATATGTAGAGCACTTATTTCCGGACTCTTTATGAGGAATGTGGGCGATGTGGTCTGCCAAACTGTGTTGATCGAGCATGGTCAATGCTGGGGATGTTGGCCTGAGTGAGAACACTGACGTTGGTGTGCCTATCCTGCCAATAATGGGCATGCAGGATCTTAGAGTCAACACTGGTTGTACTTCTCCAGGGTTTTGAGGTGCCTGCTGGACATAGTCCACATCTCTGAGCCATATAGGAGGGCGGGTAACACAACAGCTCTGTAGATCATGTGCCTGGTGCCAGGCCTGCGTCCTGGTTTTCAAACACTCTTCCTCAGGTGATCCAAGGATGTGCTAGTACACTGAAGGCTGTGCTGAACCTTCTGCCCTTGTTGACCGTACGCTATTGGTATTGAAAGTGGTTCATGCTGTTCAAGGTTTCATTGTAGATTTGGATAACCGAGAGGCAGTGCTTTGTGGCGGGGGCAGGTTCGTAGAGGACCTTGGTCTTTTGGATTTTAGTGTAAGGCCCAATGCTTTCATATGCACAAGTGAAGGTGTTGACAATGGCTTGGAACTCTATCTCCGAGTGTGCGCAGACGCAACCATCATCTGCATGCTATGGTTCACTTACAGAGGGTGGCACGACCTTGGATCTGGCCTGTTTGTAGCCGAGATTGAACAGATTCCTGTTCTGTCGTTTGTTTCACTTTAGTGGGGAGCTCACTGAGGGCGAGATGGAGCATTGCAGCAAGTAAGATCGAGAAGAGCGTCAGTGCAATATCGCAGACTAGCTTGACCCCAGTTCAAACATTAATTATGTCTGTGGTGGATCCATTGGTCAGGACCAAAACTTGCATGTCTTGTGGAACAGGTGCAGAATGGTACAAATTTTTGAAGACAGCCGAAACAGAAGGATGCTCCATAATCCCTCACGTTTGATAGATCTTTGTGAGGTCACAGAAGGCCATGCCCAAGGGTTGATGCTGTTCCCCAAATTTCTCTTTAAGTTGACGCATGGTGGAAATCATGTCCATTGTGCCCTTTAGTGGGCGGAATCTGCATTTTATCTCTTGGAGGAGCTCTTCAGCCACAGCGAGAAAATGATTAAGGAGGACTCTTGCGATACACTTCCCAATGGCTGAGTGCAGGGAAATTCCTCTGTAGCTGTTTTTCTCTTTATCCTTATTCACCCTTTTCTTGCTTTTTTTGCTCCTTCTATCATTAGAACATACAGTGCAGAAGGAGGCAATTCGGCCCATCGAGTCTGCACCGACCCACTTAAGCCCTCACTTCCACCCTATCCCAGTAACCCAATAACCCCTCCTAACCTTTTTGGTCACTAACGGCAATTTATCATAGCCAATCCACCTAACCTGCACGTCTTTGGAATGGGGGAGGAAACCGGAGCACCCAGAGGAAACCCACGCAGACACGCGGAGAGCGTGCAGACTCCGCACAGACAGTGACCCAGCAGGGAATCAAACCTGGGAGTCTGGTCTGTGAAGCCACAGTGCTAACCACTGTGCTACCGTGCTGCCCACTAAACATCCTTTGCTTTATCTTTATCCTTTTTTGGATGGTATGGAACGGTGCAGCAGGGCAAAAAGCTACTAATGGTTGCTGGCCACACTTAAGAAGACTGCTTGATAGACGATTTGGAAAATAATGTCATTGTTAGTTTATAATTACTATCTTTTCCAGGTCAAGATGGCTTTGCGAACCTCTGGCCACCTTTTGCTGGGTGTGGTAAGGATTTATCACAGAAAAGCCAAATACCTCTTGGCAGACTGTAATGAAGCCTTCATAAAGATTAAAATGGCTTTCCGTCCAGGTAGGATATCGGTATTTTGCTTTGTATACTATTTGCGTTTTGAATATTTTTTAAAATTGGAGGAGGAAAGTTCTGGTAGAAATATTTTAGTAAACGTTAGAAGGGTATTGAACGTTGTTATGGCACCGGCAGAGGGGAAGGAAACAGAGGTGGGTGTGGCATTGGATGCTGAGAAGGCATTTGACCAGGTAGAATGGGGGTACTTGATGGCAGTTCTGGAGCAGTTTGGGATTGGACCAAGATTTGTAAACTGGGTAAAGCTACTATATAAGGAGCCGAGGGCAAGTGTCCGCACAAACAACATCAGCTCAAGATACTTTTCTCTCCACCATGGGACTAGGCAGGGATGTCGTATGTCCCCCCTGCTGTTTGCACTCGCGATTGAGCCATTGGCCATTGCATTAAGAAGTTCGGGGGTATGGAAAGGAATAATGCGGGGGGGATAGAACATAGCGTGTCCTTATATGCCGATGACTTGCTGTTATACGTGTCGGAACCAAGTGTGTCGATAGGGGGAATATTGGAGTGTTTGGGTCTTTCGAGTGTTTGGGTCTTTCTCGGGGTACAATCTAAATCTAGACAAGAGTGAGTATTTTGTGGTGTCTCGGCCGGGGGTGGGGGCAGGGGTGCAGTGGCTGCCATTCCGTAGGGCAGGGACTCACTTTAGATACCTGGGGGTGCAGGTTGCCCGGGAGTTGTTACGTTTTGGGTTAAGAGACATTGCAATTAGTTGTCTCATTTGTGTAAAGAATCCATTAATTGACACTGATATGTAAAGGGGCTTCAGGTGGCCTCTGGCAGGTGATGTATAGTGAGAGTTTTGTGCAAAGGCTGTTGGAAGGAAATAAATGTGTGTTTGTGAAAAAGGAACAGAATTTTAGACTCTTCATATCATAGCAACTAAAACGTCTAACAGGAGTGAGGGGGGCTCCGCACGTGCAACATTTCTAGTTTGGTGGGGAGAGTGAAAGCTGATCTGGCAAGGTGGGATGGTCTCCCTCTGTCACTGGCGGGTCGAGTACAGGCGGTTAAAATGAACGTGTTGCCACGATTTCTATTTATTTTTCAATGCTTGCTGATTTTCCTGCCAAAGGCTTTTTTCAGAGAGATTGAGTGAAGGATTAGTTTGTTCATATAGGGAGGGAAGGTGGATAGCGTTAGAAAGGTGATGCTACAGAGGGGAAGGCAGGAAGGGGGTTTGGGTCTTCCGAACCTGATGTATTACTATGATTTAGTGGCCATTACTGAAACATGGTTAAAGGATGGTCACGACTGGGAGTTAATTATCCGAGGGTATCAAACTATTCGGAAGGACAGAGTGGATAGTAAGGGAGGTGGTGTAGCTCTGTTATTTAAGGATGACATCCGGGCAATAGTAAGGGATGACATCGATGCTATGGAGGATGTGGTTGAATCCATTTGGGTGGAAATCCGGAATAGTAAAGCAAAAAGTCACTGATCGGAGTAGTCTCTCGGCTGCCAAATAGTAACATTATGGTGGGGCAGGCAATAAACAAAGAAATAACTGATGCATGTAGAAATGGTACAGCAGTTATCATGGAGGATTTAAATCTACATGTCGATTGGTTTAGCCAGGTCGGTCAAGGCAGCCTTGAGGCGGAGTTTATGGAATGTACCCTCGATAGTTTCCTAGAACAGTATGTAATGGAACCTACGAGGGAACAAGCGGTCCTAGATCTGGTCCTGTGTAATGACAGGATTGATTAATGATCTCATAGTTAGGGATCCTCTCGGAAGGAGCGATCACAATGTGGTGGAATTTAAAATACAGATGGAGGGTGAGAAGGTAAAATCAAACACTCGTGTTTTGTGCTTAAACAAAGGAGATTACAATGGGATGAGAGAAGAACTAGCTAAGGTAGACTGGGAGCAAGGACTTTATGGTGAAACAGTTGAGGAACAGTGGAGTTTTTTCACAGTGCTCGGCAAATATTTATACCAACAAAAAGGAAGGAAGGTAGAAAGAGGGAAAATCGACCTTGGATATCTAAGGAAATAAGGGAGAGTATCAAATTGAAGGAAAAAGCATACAAAGTGGCAAAAATTAGTGGGAGACTAGAGGACTGGGAAATCTTTAGGGGGCAACAGAAAGCTACTAAAAAAGCTATAAAGAAGAGTAAGATAGATTATGAGAGTAAACTTGCTCAGAATATAAAAACAGATGGTAAAAGTTTCTACAAATATATAAAACAAAAAAGAGTGGCTAAGGTAAATATTGGTCCTTTCGAGGGTGAGAAGGGTGTTTCTCTGGTTGACACTCAGTAGCTAGTGGTGTCCCTCAGGGATCAGTGTTGGGCCCACAATTGTTCACAATTTATATAGATGATTTGGAGTTGGGGACCAAGGGCAATGTGTCCAAGTTTGCAGACGACACTTAAGATGAGTGGTAAAGCAAAAAGTGCAGAGGATACTGGAAGTCTGCAGAGGGATTTGGATAGGTTAAGTGAATGGGCTAGGGTCTGGCAGATGGAATACAATGTTGACAAATGTGAGGTTATCCATTTTGGTAGGAATAACAGCAAAAGGGATTATTATTTAAATGATAAAATATTAAAACATGCTGCTGTGCAGAGAGACTTGGGTGTGCTAGTGCATGAGTCGCAAAAAGTTGGTTTGCAGGTGCAACAGGTGATTAAGACGGCAAATGGAATTTTGTCATTCATTGCTAGAGGGATGGAATTTAAGACTAGGGAGGTTATGCTGCAATTGTATAAGGTGTTCGTGAGGCCACACCTGGAGTATTGTGTTCAGTTTGGGCCTCCTTACCTGAGAAAGGACGTACTGGCACTGGAGGGTGTGCAGAGGAGATTCACAAGGTTAATCCCAGAGCTGAAGGGGTTGGATTACGAGGAGAGGTTGAGTAGACTGGGACTGTACTCGTTGGAATTTAGAAGGATGAGGGGGGATCTTATAGAAACATATAAGATTATGAAGGGAATAGATAGGATAGATGCGGGCAGGTTGTTTCCACTGGTGGGTGAAAGCCGAACTAGGGGGCATAGCCTCAAAATAAGGGGGAGTAGATTTCGGACTGAGTTTAGGAGGAACTTCTTCACCCAAAGGGTTGTGAATCTATGGAATTCCTTGCCCAGTGAAGCAGTTGAGGCTCCTTCATTAAATGTTTTTAAGATAAAGATAGATAGTTTCTTGAAGAATAGAGGGATTAAGGGTGATGGTGTTCGGGCCGGAGAGTGGAGCTGAGTCCACAAAGATCAGCCATGATCTCATTGAATGGCGGAGCAGGCTCGAGGGGCCAGATGGCCTACTCCTGCTCCTAGTTCTTATGTCCTTATGTACTACTGGGCGGCGAATGTGGAGAAGGTGCGGAGCTGGGTCAGAGCGGTGATTCCCAGTGGGTCAGAATGGAGGAGAGTTTGTGCAGGGGGTCGGGATTGAAAGCACTAGCAACAGCGCCGCTCCCGATAGCCCCGGGGAAATACTCGGGGAGTCCGGTAATAATAGCTTCATTGAGAATTTGGAGGCAGTTTCGCCAACACTTCGGGTTGGGGGCAGGGTCACGGGAAATGCTGATTCGGGGGAACCACAGATTTGAGCCAGGGAGGTGGGATGGATATTTTCGGAAATGGGAGGAGAAGGGGATTAAGACACTAAAAGATTTGTTTCTTCGGGGTCGGTTTGCAGTATTGAAGGAGCTGGAAGCGAAGTATGGGCTGGAGCAGGGGGAAATGTTTAGATACTTGCAGGTTCGAGATTTTGCCTGAAAGAAGATACAGAGATTCCCGGTGGAGCCGGCCTCCACATTGCTGGAGGAGGTGCTGACGACAGGGGGACTGGAGAAGGAGTAGTGTCAGCGGTTTACGGAGCTATTTTGGAAGAGGAGAAGGCACGACTGGAAGGGATCAAAGCAAAGTGGGAGGAAGAGTTGGGAGAGGATCTGGAGGAGGGGTTCTGGTGTGAGGTGCTCTGGAGAGTTAATGCCTCAACCTCATGCGTGAGGTTGGGGCTGATACAGCTGAAGGTAGTATACAGAGCACACCTCATGAGGGCGAGGATGAGCCGATTCTTTGAAGGAGTAGAAGATGTGTGTGAACTTTCATATGTTTTGGTCCTGTCCAAAGCTGGAGGATTACTGGAAGGAGGTTTTTAGGGTAATTTCTAAAGTGGTGCACATGAAACTGGACCCGGGCATCCAATAGGCCATATTCGGGGTGTCGGACCAACCAGTGTTGGACACGGTTGCGGAGGCAGATGTTGTAGCCTTTGCCTCGTTGCTTGCCCGAAGGCGGATCCTGATAGGTTGGAGAGCAATCTCTATGCCCTGGCCTGGTGGGGGGACCTGTTGGAATTCTTGACTCTTGAGAAGGTTAAGTTTGAACTGAAGGGAAGGATGGAGGGGTTCTACAATTCATGGGCATTATTCATTATGCACTTTCAAGAACTGGATAACATTGAACATTAGTTGGGGCGTGTGGATGGGAGGATTGGGGGGAGGGGAGCTGTGTGTTACTGGCGACTCTGGGTGATCCCAAATTCCTTTTTGTCATTTGTTTGTGTAAACATGCGGGCTAATGTTTGGGGTTTGGTGGGAGGGTGGGATCGTTGTTATTGATATAGGGATTGATATATTTGTTACTGATTATTGTTTATTGTTGGTGGGTGTAAATTTAGGAGAAAATGTGAAAAAGGAGGAGAATAAAAATATTGATTTATATAAAAAAAGAAATAAATATTTTGGTATGTGTTTTCTTTCTGCTCTGTAATGGAACCTCAGGAATGCTTCGAAAATTGGTCAGTGTTCCCGTTAACCTACGTAGGCATTGATGTATATACCGGCAGAAATTAGTTTTTAGTGCAGATGACAACCCGTTCCAAAATTGAAACGGGATAAAGAACAAATCAGTAGAAATGTAACACTGATTGAGTTGTCTGGACTTCTAAGACTCCAAGCTATAATTTTGCCTCTCCTGCTGCAGTTTGTTGGCATGGAATCATTTGTATTATTGTTTACTGGTCTCAACAGCTAGCTGCTATAAGTTTTTCCATTATTTGCAGTGCATGAGTGTAAATGCACAAGCGTAGCAAATTAGGATGGTGAGCTGCAGGCACAAATCCACATGGGAATAACTATGTTGTGATAATGAGGACCTAGCCTAGGGCAGGACTGGGTAGTAAATATTTCTGGATACGAGGCCTTCAGAAAAGATGAGAAAGAAAGAAGTGTCAGTATTAAGGAGACTATATTACAATGCTGGAGAGGAAGTTGTCTTGGAGGTTCTTGAGCAGAATCCATTAGGTTTGACTTAAATGATTAAAATGTCATTACATTACTAGGTGTGTTCAGGTGAATTGTTTTGTTGATTTTGATATATACAAGTCAAGGAAAGTGATATTGTGGATTCTGGTTCTGAGGAATGAGATGAGTCAGGACTCAATTCGGAAACTCTGGTGATATTATACGGCTTAGACTAGCCATGGAAGAGGTCATTGAGCAAATTAGAGTAAAAACACCTAATTGTGTTCAGTGGTTAAGAACAGAACTGAACTGAGTAAATTGGAATCGGGGATTGGTAGGCAAAAGGGTAGGGTAGCACAGTGGTTAGCATTGTTGCTTCACAGCGCCAGGATCCCAGGTTCGATTCCCGGCGTGGCTCACTGTCTGTGCGGAGTCTGCATGTTCTCTCCTGTGTCTGCGTGGGTTACCTCCGGGCGCTCCTCTTTCCACCCACAAGTCCCGCAAGATGTGCTGTTAGGTAATTTGGACATTTTGAATTCTTCCTCTGTGTACACGAGCAGGCACGGAATGTGGCGACTAGGGGATTTTCAAAGTAACATCACTGCAGTGTTAATGTAAGCCTACTTGTGACAATAATGATTATTATTATTGGGAAAATGGACTCCCTAAGAGGGGATTGTTCAGGTGCAGGCAAGGTATATTCCTATGAAGGAGAAGGGATGCACAATAAAGGCCAGAGCTCCCTGGATGGCAAAAGAGATAGCAAGTAAAACAAAACTGGAAACGGGGACATCTGATTTGTCAGATTGATAATACAAGTGAGAAACTGACTGAATTTAGAAAATTCATGGGAAAAAGGAAATAAAAGGCAAAGTGAGAGTATGAGAAGAGACCGGTGGCTCGGATATAGGGACGCCAAAAGTCTTGTCCCGGTATACAAGCTGTTAAAGGTAGTAAGAAAGTGAAAACCCGAATTTAAAAGGAGGAAGTTGACATACCAGATGGGCTAAAAATTGATAGTGAGGAGATATCAGAGGACTGGTTGTAATTTGATATGTCACCAGGACTGTATATGGGGGTATCTCAGGAAGCTGAGGAAAATAAAAGTGCAAATTGCAGAGCCATTGGCCGTGATCTTCAAATCCTCCTTGGAAATGAGGGTGGTGCCAGACAACTGGAGAATTGTAAACATTGTACCCTTTATTTAAAACAAGGATATAAGGATAAATCCAACAACTGCAAGCTTTGTCAGCTTTAAACTAGGCGGTGGGAAAACTTAGAGATAATCCACAACAATTTTTTAATTTAAATTTCCAATTAAAGGGCAATTTTTAGCGTGGCCAATCCACCTACCCTGCACATCTTTGTGTTGTGGGTGTGAGACCCATGCAGTCACGGGGAGAATGGGCAAACTCCGCAGACACTGGGAGAATGGGAAAACTCCACACGAACAGTGACCTGGGGCCGCGAGACAGCAGTGCAAACCACTGCACCACCATGTCGCCCTAGCCACGACAAAATTAAGTCACTTGAACATGTGTGGGTTAATTTGTTAAAGACATCCTGTATGATTATTGAGTGAGTCTTGATGAAGATAATGCAGCTAATGTGGTGTATATGGACTCCCAAAAGGTGTTTGATAAAGTGGCATGTAATAGGCTTGCCAGCAAGGTTGTGGCCCATGGAGTAAAATGGGCAGTGACAGCTTGGATGTGAAGTTGGCTGAGTGACAGGAAAGTGGTGGTGAGTGTTTGGTTGTTTTTCTGACGAAAGAGTGGGTAGCCTTTCTTGATACATTTGGTGTTCTGGGTATAATTTTAAAATTTGCAGATGACATGAAACTTGTACTTAGACAATCTTGTGGAAGGGATGGACACATGAAATTTAATGCAGGGAAGTGTCATGTGAGTGTCCCTTTTAAGAAAGTGTTAGCCTCTTATCATGTGACACATTGTAGCACATTGGATTGTGGCTATCAGGTGAGAGGGTTTTTTTTTTGGTTTCAGTTTGACTGCTTTGGACTGCGGAAGGAGAAAGAAGTGTTTTCTCTGTTTTCATTTTAAAAGCTGTTCCAGTAAAAAGCACATTGGTTGTGGCTAACTGCCTTGATAACTTTAAAGATATATTTGCTTTCTGGAAGGAGTTTGAATCTGCTGTTTCAAACTGGATCAGAATATCAGGAAATGGACCAGTCCCAATCAAGTGAGAATACAGTGTGCTGGGCCCCGCCCTTGAAAAGGGGTTTGGTTTAATTGGATTTTGTTATTGAACTGGAATAGCTAAGGGGGCTGTTTAGCACAGGGCTAAATCGCTGGCTTTGAAAGCAGACCAGGCCAGCAGCACGGTTCAATTCCCGTACCAGCCTCCCCGAACAGGCGCCGGAATGTGGCGACTAGGGGCTTTTCACAGTAACTTCATTTGAAGCCTACTTGTGACAATAAGCGATTTTCATTTCATTAAGTATTATATACATAGATTACTGTAGCTGTGTGGGGTCTCTATGTTTGTAATTGATAAAAATATATATATGTTAACTACATTCTTAGAATAACCTTGTTTTGATTAACGTGTCTCGGAAGTCTGACGAATCACACCTGTTTTGTGCTCATCCTAGCCAAATTCAACATAAAGGTTGTAGGTCAGGTGAACTTCATAATTCACTTTGGAGTTTCTAAGCTCTGGCCAATAACAGAAGTGCGAAGTGATATCTTTTGGTGTTAAGGTAACTTGAAAAATTGATTAAAAAGACATAATGGGCTTTATAAAGAGGCACCGAATACAAAAGCAAGGAAATCATGAAAAACTTTTTTTTAAATTCCATTTTGACCTCAAGTGATGTATTCTGTTTGATTATAGCCACTGCACTTTAGGAAGGACGTGAAGACTTTGGGGAGAGTGCAGAAAAGATTAATGAGACTGTTTCCAGGGATTGTAATTGCCTGAATAGATTGATTGGAAAGGTTGGGTTTATTCTTATAGAAGGTTCAGAGATTTGTTGGAGCTGATCAAAATCATGAAGGGTCTGTACTAAGAAACTTCGCGAAGGGTCAAGAACCAGATGACACAGATTTAAAGTGAATGGCTACAGGTGACAGGAAATATTTCTGAACTGAATGAGTGGTTAGGATCTGGAATGCAGTACTTGTGTGGTGGAGGAGTAGATTCACTAATGCCCTTCAAAAGGGGATTGGATAAGCATCAGAAGGGGACGAATCTGCTGGGCCGTGGGGAAAAGGGTTGAGTAGTGGGACGAGTTATAGTTCAGAGAAACGACAGGCTCAATGGGCAGAACGGCCTATTTTGTGCTGGAACCTATCGATAATTCTTTCTACGATTCTATAATGAACTCTTAACTCTGATAGCACAATATTAATTTTCCTACCATCTGCCACATTAGTTCATCATCCAGATTTTTCTGAAAGTTGAGAGATTTGAGAATGTACTTCTCTGTTATGGGTAAAGAGGTGGGGTGATGGAGGATACATAGCAATTCTTTAGGTCCAAAATCATATTGCATGTTTGATCATTATGCAAAACTTAGCATATTTTTACACTTGAGGGTTCCAAATCAGGTCTGTCTTCACCAAGAACAGTAGCAAGTCTGGTGATTGGCAGTGCCTTAGAAAATAGCAACGGGCAACCAAAAGGTTGATAAAAATAATAACAACAATAATAACCTTTTATTTAGTATGGAGTTACTGTGAAAAGCCCCTAGTCGCCACATTCCGGCTCCAGGGTAAGCTGGTACGGGAATTGAACCCGCGCTGCTGGCCTAGTTCTGCATCACAAACCAGCTGACTAGCCCACTGAGCTAAACCAGGAAAACAAAAGAATGAGAATAAACTAGTCAGTCGTAATATAAAAACAGATTGTAAGCTTTTATAAGTATGTAAAAAAGGACAGGTGTAGCAAAAGTTAACATTGATCCATTAGAATCAGGCAGGAGAAAATTATCACTAGTAATGAGGAAATTGCAGTTATTGAACTATATTTTGTTGGCCTTGATAGTGGAAAACACAAATTTAATTTCAAAAATAGATTATGGGGGCATAGATTATTGCTGCCCCACGGCGCCGAGGTCCCAGGTTCGATCCCGGCTCTGGGTCACTGTCTGTGTGGAGTTTGCACGTTCTCCCTGTGATTATGTGGGTTTCGCCCCCACAACCCAAAGATGTGCAGGCAAGGTGGATTGGCCATGCTAAATTGCCCCTTAATTCGAAAAAATGAATTGGGTATTCTAAATTTATTCAAAAAAAGATTGTAAACGAGGGGCTAAAAAGAGTGGGGAAATTTATATCAACAGAGTAAAAGTATTGGGAGAAATTTGAGTGAGTAAAATAAGACAAATCCCTGGGGCTTGATGGCCAACATCCTAGTGTTATAAAGGAGATAGCTGCAGAGATGGTGGAAGTCCCAACAATGATTTTTCAGAATTCATTGGATTCTGGAAGGGTCCTATCTGATTGGAAGTTTGCAAATCTTACTCTGCTTCTCAAGAAAGGAGGGGGTGAGAAAACGCAAATACAACACAAACTAATATCAGTTGTTGGGAAAATGTTGGAATCTATTATTAAGGAAGTGCTAAAAATATACTTAGAAAAGCATAGTATGATTAGAACAAGTCAACATGATGTTACAAAGGGAAATTCTGTTTTAACAAATTTATTAAAGCTTTTTGAAGATGTAATTAATAAGGTAGATAAAGGGGAACCTGGGATGGATGTAGTATACCTGGATTTCCAAAAGGCTTTCGATAAGGTGCCGCACAAAAGGTTAACAGGCAAGATAAGTGCACATGGAGATGAAGGAAATATATTAGCATTGATTAAAAAGATTAGTTAACAGGTAGGAAGCAGAAAGGTGGTCATAACTGGGACGTTTTCAAGTTGACAGGTAGTAAATAACAGATTACCACAAGGGTCAGTGCTGGGAACGCAGCTATTTACATTGTGTAATGTATCTAAGTTTGCTGATGCAAAGCTAGGTGGAAAGGAAAGCTGTGGGGAACGCACAAGAGGCTGTGAAGAGATATCAACAGGTTAAGTGAGTTGCCAGCATATGGCAGATATGCTGTTAGGTGATTTGGACATGCTGAGTTCTCCCTCAGTGTACCCGAACGGGTGCCGTAGTGTGGTGACTAGGGGCTTTTCACAATAACGTCATTGCAATGTTAATGTAAGCCTACTTGGGACACTATTAAAGATTATTATAATGTAGGGAGGTGTAAATTATTCACTAAGGTCAAAAGATTAGAAGCACAAAATTTTTTAAAAACTTGATAAACTTGTAAGTGTTGATGTTCAAAGAGACTTTGGTGTGCTGGTACAAGCAACACAAGAAGTTAACATTCAGGTACAGCAAGCAATTAGGAAGTCAAAGGGCATGTTGGCCTTTATTTCAAGAGGTTTGCTGTACAGGAATAAAGTCATGTTCGAGTTATACAGGGCTTTGGTGAGACTACTTCTGGAACACTATGCGGTTTTGGTCTCCTTTGAAAATACTTTTTGCCTTTGAGGTAGTACAGCAAAGGTTCACTAAATGGTCCCTGGGATGAGGCAGTTGACCTATGATGAGTGATTGAGCAAATTGGGTCCATTTTCTCTGTAGTTCAGCAGAATATGAGACGTTCTCATTGAAAGATACAAGATTCCGAAGGAGCTTGCTATGGTATATGCTGAGAGATTGTTTCTGGTTGGGGACTCTAAAACGCTGAGGCACAGGATAAGGCACTGATCACTTAGGACTGAGGTAATGGGAAATTACTTCATTCATTTCACTCAAAGGGTTGCAGATGAATTCACCACCTTATACGCCTGTGGATGCTCAATCATTGAATACATCTAAGGCTGGGATAGATAAATGTTTGTTGTCTTGGAGAATTGAGGGATTTGGGGAACTGGCAGGGAAGTGAATTTGAAGCCCAAGATCAGACATGATTGCGTTGAATGCTGGCGCTGGTTCGAAGAGCCATTTAGTTTAACTCCTCCTATTTTTTGTATTCTTGTGTTTATAATATTTTCCAAATTATACATGATGTAACTTCAGAATTGCAACATTTCCTTTATCCTTTTCTCCCCTTCAAACGGCAAGCAAAACTAATATCAACTTTCTGATTTAAATTTGTAAAGTCTAAAATTAGATTAAATGTATTAGTTTGTTTCGCGCTGAAGTCCAAGAGGCACACTTGTACTAACTTAAGAATAAATTAAAAGCATGGAATCACAAGAACAATACCTTATAAATGCTGTGGGTGAGAGTAATCACAGAAGTGTAAATTCCTGACCAATTTCAAATTTGAATAACATTATGCTTGTTCAAGATGAGTACTGTGAATTCATCTTGCTGTGCGATTTTAAAGATCTAGATGGGCAGTATCCTAGCATAATTGCACCAAGTAATATGTTCAACCATTGGGACATGAGTGGAACTCCGATCTCGTGCACTAACCAGGAACTAGTAATTCATTGCCCATGTGACACTGTAGCATCCCTATCCAAATTTGAGTGTTCTGATTTCTGGCTGAGTAAGTGGTTACCAGGATATTAGCTATAGTGTTTAGCACTGTTGCTTCACAACGTCAGGGTCCCAGGTTCGATTCCTGCTTGGGTCACTGTCTGTGTCCGGAGTCTGCACGTTCTCCGTGTGTCTGCGTAGGTTTCCTCCCACAAATCCCGAAAGACGTGCTTGTTAGGTGAATTGGACATTCTGAATTCTCCCTCTGTGTACCAGAACATGCGCCGGACGACTAGGGGATTTTAACAGTAACTTATTGCACCGTTAATGTAAGCCTACTTGTGACGATAATAATGATTACTCATATTCTTATTATTAAATTGACATCTCCATTATAGGTGTTGTGGATCTTCCAGAGGAGAACCGAGAAGCTGCATACAATGCTATCACTTTGCCAGAGGAATTTCATGATTTTGACCAGCCGTTACCTGACTTAGAGTAAGTGTTTTTAATTCATGTTTGAGGAAGTGAGTATTCTTGCACCACAAAATAATTTCAGAATTAAAATGAAAGAGTGCATAATTCAAAATGGTAACGTATGAATATATACAGAGATAGTTCTGGGTATTGAGTAATACATAGATACAAAGAAGATAAGAGCAGGAGGAGGCCTTTTGGCCCTTCGAGCCTGCTCCGGCATTCATCACGATCATGGCTGATCATCCAACTCAATAGCCTAATCCTGCTTTCTCCCCATAGACTTTGATCCCATTCTCCCCAAGTGTCTCTTGAATATATTCAAATCTCTTGTGTACAATCGAACAACACTAACGAGAAATAACACACATCTACCCTGATTTATTTTAATCAGGGGAGTGTGTATGTGCGTATGTGAACATTACTCGCAGAACCATACTGTTGCACTTGTCACTAGTATGGGGTGGTGGTGGTAGGGTAGGGAAGGGAAGATGCGTTGGAGGGATCCCAATAGTTGCCAAACATGATCTATCTGAAACTTTTTTGGGTGAAGTGAATATGTTAAAATTAACCAGGCTATTCACAGAAGCAACATTGAATTAGAACAAACGGTTCCTTTTCACTTGGAGTTCAGAAAAAAACATGGACAGGTAAATCCTATTTTTTAAGTAGTACCATTTTACTGGAATTGCCAGTTTTGCACAATTAAAGTGATTGAGTTGTAAACTGACAGTTGGCAGTGGCTTCTCTCCGCAATCGCTTGAACACACACTTTACTGCTCAATAAGTTGTGGAGCAAACAATGAGCGGACTTTTAAGGAGTACCTTGGTGTTTAACAGGAGGGAATCCCTGGAAGAGATTTTCTCCAAGTATGGGCAGATCAAATTGCATAAAAGAATCGTTAACTGAACAACACTTCTTCAGCTTCATGTTATTATGACAAATAACGCAAGTACCGCTCGCCTTTGCACCTCTTACATTTTTATTAACTAAATTCAAATATCAATATGAAAATAGACAAATGTAGAAAACTCTAAATTGGAGTATCTAATTAGAAAAATCACAATTTTATTATTGTGTATTTTTTAAAAGTATGTAGCATCTTTGGCATAATATCAAAACAAATTGTTACTTGAATATCATCAAGATAGAGTAATGATCAGCTGCAGCAGAAGTAAACGGCTGAAATCTGAAATATTTAGCACAGACCTCATCCGAGCACTTTTTGTAAGCCTCACTGCTACATGGCATGTGATATGAACTTTGCCAGTGTTTGATATTTCTATTTTTAGCATTCCAGAGAAAATGTATCTGAATGATACTTTCATGTAGCAGCAGTGAATTTCCTGAACAATTCGTCTATAAACCACTTTTTGACGTTCTGTTGGGATTAACCTTGCTTTACTGCTTACTATTCAGGGGATAGCTGAAAAACCTGAATCAATTGAGTCTTCACCATTTGGCACTAATGGGGGGGTGTTAACCATGTGTGATGGTTATCCACAATTCTTGATTTGTCGACAATTATAATGCATGTGTTTTGACTGATCTTTTTGACATGGGATTTTGAAAGTTCTACAGTTGAGTATTTTCTAGCTCTCGTCTAATCAATTTAATTTGCATAATTTAAAATCTTTGTTTAACCAAATCAATAATGATCTATTTTCTAGTGATATTGATGTGGCTCAACAGTTTACTTTGAACCAGAGTAGAGTGGAAGAAATCACTATGAGAGAGGAAGTGGGCAACATAACTTTACTTCAGGATAATGACTTTGGTGAGAATTGAGATTTTTCTCCTGAACACAGACACAAATCATCTGAATTGTTTTATCTCATTTTGATTTCTCCAGTGATTTATTAGTTTAGTCCTTCACATTACTTCTATTAGTAGTAGAGGTTAGTGACATTATAACTGCTTGCAGAAAATTGCTTTGTGTGCTATTTCAGCTGTTAATATTTAATATCCAATATATTTTACCTGCTTCATTACTTTGCCACAAGTAAGAATTTTAATCTTTAAGTCATGAGAACTAACACCAAGCAATTTTGCCCCAAGGATTTAAAAATTTCAATCCGGGCGCCGCGTGAGTCATGCCCCGACGCCCGCACGCGATTCTCCCCCCAAACCGGCGCGGCGCGAATCACGGCTGGCCGCTGGGGGAATCGCCGCTTGCCATTGGTAATGGGCGAGCGGCGATTCTCCGGCCCGGATGGGCCGAGCGGCCTGCCCAACACGACAGGTTCCTGCCGGCGCCATCCACATCTGGTTGCTGCCGGCGAAAACAGCGCGGGAGCGAGGGGGGTTCTTGCACGGGGGGGGCTCAAAAAGGGTCTGGCCCACGATCAAGGACCTCCTTTCCTCCGCTGCCCTGCAAGATCCATCGGACATCTTCTTGCGGGGAGGACGGCAACCGCGCATGCACGGGTGATGTCATTTACGCGGCGGCGGTCGCGTCATTCATGCGGCATCGCTTTTACGTGGCGTAAATGGCGCGGCGCCGTTCCTAGCCCCCCCAGGGGCGGGAGAATAGGGGGCTGGGAACGGCCTCCGACGCCGGAGTGAAACACTCCGGTTTTCACTCCGGCGTCGGTACTTAGTCTGCCGATGGGAGAATTGCGCCCAAGGAGTTGGTGCAGCATTTGTCTCTTTCAGGGGATTTCTGAAGTCACAGCATAAACATATATAACAGACTTAATGGACCAGCTAGTCTTTATCCTGTCCTGTGTATGTTTGTGACTCATATTTTCATTCCCTAATGGCAACAGTGCTAAGGATGTGTATTTGTGTTATTCAAATGATAGACTGGGAAGGGTGGAAATTTTGGCTCTGATTTTAACACCCATTGTCCAGCAAGAATAATGTGAGAGGGTTCAAATTTATAAATTCTATTTGTGGCTCCAACTCTTCTTGTTTCCAGACCTAGTATTTGGGGGAATTATGCCAGCAACAATGCTTCTACTAAAGGAAGACCAGCTCTACTGGATTTTCAAATCTCACAGTTCTTTGATCAGCATTGCAACTTGTGTTAACCTGAAATCAGAATGCTCTGCACTTTGTGTCATTTAACTTCAGAACCATGATAGGAGGCTACAATTGGCTCATTGATGCCAAAACAAATATTTTTTTTAAATGTTCTGTCAGAACTTCTTGTTGATAAGGAGCAGAAATGTTCCATAAAGGGCTAACAAGGAATCCATGGGCAACTGCAACCCTGGCCTTATTACCAGTCATGTTGAAACCTTTCTCTCACTAGTGCCAGGAATTATTCCCATAGGAATAGGTTAGAGGTAGCTTCCTGGCACTAAATTCCCAGGCCGTACCTCTGATAGTGAATCTAGTTGAATGTCAGTCAAGACTTCAAGAACTCCATGAAATGGGAACCTGCCATGAGGAGCATCAGGGCTTCTGAACTCATGCACATTCTGGCAAATCGTATCATTAGGGCTTTAAACTAAAAGGGGTGGGGTGGAGTAGGATTCAGGTGAAGGGAGATTAAAAAATTTAAAGACAAAAGTATTTGGGTAAAGAGCAGCAGGATGGGACAGTCAGGAAGCAGAGTTTAACAATAATATTGCATGATTAAATAAGGTTCAAGGGCAGCACGGTGGCACAGTGGTTAGCCGAGGTCCCAGTATCAATCCCAACTCTGGGTCACAGTCCTTGTGGAGTTTACACATTCTCCCTGTGTTTGTGTGGGTTTCGCCCCCACAACACACAGATGTGCAAGGTAGGTGGATTGAACACGCTAAATTGCCCCTTAATTGGAAAAAATGAATTCTAGATTTTTTTTTAGAAATGATTAAATAAGGTCCAAGCAACGAATACCAGTAAAAAAAAATGTTCCAAATCTGAATGGGTGAAGCATTGGCAAGGAGATAAATGGCCTGTGAGACAAATAAGAGATAACTCGTTTAGACTTAATCACCAATGCACATGGTACAAGGTAACCAAAGCTGGGAAATAAATATTCCAGAGTGTACAACATTTCAGAAAGATAGGCAGATGGAAAAGGAGGAGGAGGAGTAGTAGCCATGATAGTGAAGGAAGACCGAAGGACCGTAATGAGTAAGGGTCTTGGCTCAGAAGATTAGGAAATAAAGTTCCTACATACAATCCCTACAGTGCAGAAGGAGGCCATTCGGCTTATCGAGTCTGCACCAACCCTCCGAAAGAGCACCCACCTAGGTCCACTCCCCTGCCCTATTGCTGTAACCCCATCTAACTTGCATATCTCTGGACACTAAGGGCAATTTAGCATAACCAATCCACCTAACCTGCACATCTTTGGATTGTGGGACAAAACCAGAGCGCCCAGAGGAAAGCCACGCAGACACGAGGGGAATGTGGAAACGCCACAGACAGTCGCCCAAGGCCGGAATTGGACCTGGGTCCCTGACGCTGTGAGGCAGCAGTGCTAACCAGATAGAATCAATAAAGATGGAAATAAGAAATAACAAGGATCAGAAAACACTGGGGGAAGTAGCTTATACACTCCCTAACAGTGCATGTACCATTACAGAGTATTAAGCAAGAAATAACTGGAGTTTGTACTAAAGACAAATTAATAATTGTGGCTCTTTAATCTCCAAATAAACTGGACAAGTTAATTGGAAACGGTAAGCCTGGAAAATGAGTTTGTAGAAAACTCATCAAGAAAGATTCACCACTGACTTACTAGTGAAGGCAAGGGTAGTATTAGACTAAAAGAGACTTTTAATGTTCCTTGCAACAGTGGTAAATCTGAGGATTGAGAATATTTTAGAAACCAGCAAAGGGTCATCAAAATGTTTATTTTAAAGAAAAGGGGAAAAATAGAATAAACTAACCAAAAATATGAAAACATTCATTAAAGTACGTTAAAAAGGAGAAATTATCACGGGAAATGAGGAAATGACAGAGATGTTCACATTAGAAGACACAAATTACAGACCAGAAATAGAGGGTAGCTGAAGAACTAATAAGATGTGGAGATGCCGGCGTTGGACTGGGGTGAGCACACCTGAGGAAGGAGCAGTCCTCTGAAAGCTAGTGATTCGAAACAAACCTGTTGGACTTGAACATGGTGTTGTAAGACTTCTTACTGAACTAATAAGAGTGAAGGAACGTTTCTTTTTCTGCTGACATTAATTGTTAGTAGAAACTTAAAAGAGTCTAAAATCTGAAAATCCCTGCGATCTGACGGCCTACAGGCTGCAGATACAGTGGGTGTACTAGATGTGATTTCTTAAAATTTCCTGGATTCCAGAACTGTCCCAGCATTATTGTAAGCTATCAGATGTAACACCTCTATTCCAGAAAGGAGGGAGAGAGAATACTGGGAACTGTGGGCCAGTTAGCCAGACATCGGTCATCAGGAAAATGGCAGTCATTATTAAGGAACTCCCAACACTGCACTTGGAAATTTATACTATGCTCAAGCAGAGTCAACATGGTTTTACGCACAAGAAATCATGTTTGACAAATTTATTAAAGTTTCTTGAGAATGTAACTAGATAACAAAATTGTAGCAAGAGTAGAACATTCGGCCCCTCTAACCATTCAATAAAATCATGGCTGAGGTGATTGTAGATTTGACTCCACTTTGCTGCCTTCCTCCTTTGACTCCCTTGTAGATCAAAGATCTGGCTAACTCAGCTTTGAATAAAATCAATGACCCAACCTCAACTGCTCTTGGGGGCAGAGAATGCCAAAGATTAACAATCCTCGAGAGAAGAAATTCTTGCTTTACACCATCTTAAATATTTATTTTGAAACTTTTGTCCCTTAGTGCTGTATGGCACCACCATTGTGCTAAATGGGGCAGACTTTGAACAGATTTAGCAACTCAAGACTAGACATCCATGAGGTGCTGTGAGCCACCAGCAGCAGCCGAATTGTATGCCTACAATCTGTAACCTCATGGGCTGCATATACCCTATTCTACCATTACCACCAAGCCAGGGGATCAACCCTGGTTGAATGAAGAGTGCAGGACGGCATGCCAGGAGCAACACCAAGCATATCTAAAAATGGGGTGTCAACCAGGTGCAACTAAAACACAGGACTAGTTGCATGCCAAACTGCGTAAGCAGCAAGTAACAGATGCAGCCAAGCAATTCCACAACCAATGCATCAGATCTAAGCTCTGCAGTCCTGCCACATCCAGCCATCAATGGTGGTAGACAATTAAACAACTCACTGGAGGAGGAGAAGACTCCACAAATATCCCCATCCTGAATGATGGAGGAGCCCAGCACATCAATGCAAAAGATGAGGCTTAAGCATTCACAACACATTTTAGCCAGAAGTGCCAAGTGGATGATCCACTTGCAACCATGTCTCTGATGCTCTGTGTGAGTGCAGCATGGTAGCACAGTGGTTAGCATTGTAGCTTCACAGCGTCAGGGTCCCAGGTTTGATTCCCATCATGGGTCACTGGAGTCTGCATGTTCTCCGTGTCTGCGTGGGCTTCCTCCAGGTGCTCCGGTTTCCTCCCACAAGTCCCGAAAGATGTGCTGTTAGGTAATTTAGACATTCTTAATTCTTCCTCTGTGTACCCAAAGAGGGGCCGGAATGTGGTGACTAGGGGCTTTTCACAGTAACTTCATTGCCTAATGTAAGCCTACTTGTGACAAAGATTATTATTATTATTTTCTTTTTAGCTTAAATCAGTGAGTTGTCATTTTATTTTCCCCTGACTAAAATGTAAATAATGAAGGTGTCTGGCAATGATCCAGTTGCAGCGAGCTAAGAAAAAGTATAATTCTGTTCAGAATAAACAGCCATTGATTACCGTGGTTTCAGAAATGTTTTCTTTTGACACAAAGTGGTTGCTAATTAATACTCGTAATGAAGATTTTGATCATTGTTAAAAAAACATAATCTGTGTATGCGAATTTTCGCTCTTTAAATCATTCCAGGAACATTATTGGTCATAGCAACATTCAATATTTTTTCTTTTAGGTTGCTAAAAAGCATGGCCTCTATACTCGTTAACAACGTTGCTATCATGGTTTGATTTTGCAATTGTACATCATAATAAATGCCAATATTGACTATCCTATCAAATGAATAATGGTTGATGCATGCACAAGTGCATGTAAATATCTGGAGTTACATGTGGCACAGTGTGAATTTTAAATTGTTGATTATTTGGTCCCGTATTAGACCATTTAAAATTAAACATGGGACTCTCAATGTCTGTTTTAGCTTTAGGACCTTTTCATTGGCAGTTGAGATAATGATTTTCTAATTTGCCTGGCAACTGCAAGCTATTAATTTATGGATTATGTGGAATTTTCACCCTGTGTAAAGGTGATTTTGGTGTTGATGATCGTGAGATTATGCGTGAAGGCAGCACATTTGAAGAAGACATCATGGGAAGCACCAGTGACTCTAATCTGTTATTGGAGCCAGTGCAAAACACCACAGCTCAGCTGGCTGAGAAAAGTAATCATCTGGTATATGATGACCCCCTCAAAAATGATGGATTTGGTGATGGAATTGATGGTGGAATTCTTGGTATGTCTCTACTCCCTCGCTTATTGCAGGATTTAGATGAGTACATTTAGAAGTTATGTACGTTCCTGTTGGGCAAATTAATCAAATGAGGAGTGTTGCCCAGAACATCTTGGTTTTAAATTTAGTTTGAGTGGCTCTTGTATAGTCTTAATTTCACTTGCAATTCATTTGCTCCCACTTGTATGTAATTAGACTACATTAGATCCTCTGAATAACTGTAGCTGTCATGTGCCTAAGTCCAGGAAAGCCACCCTGCTTTTGCTCAAAGCATAACACCAGTGTATTGTTTAATGTTTTTGTTTTTTAAAAATATATTTTATTCAACTTTTTCGGCCATACAAAACCGTACAAAGGTTTTTCCCCTTTTTACAACAGCAAAACAATATAAATAACCGTGACCGTATTTTAACAAATAAATAAATAATATATAAACTAAATGGCAACTGCCATAACAAAAATAATAGCTCTCCCAAATAATAAAATCAGCAATTCAGTATACAGAACCAAGTACCAATATCTTTACAAAAACACCCCTGAGGACCCACCCTCCCCCCTGGGTTGCTGCTGTTACCGTCCCATTTCCTTTATCGTTCTGCGAGGTAGTTAATGAACGGTTGCCACCGCCTGGTGAACCCCTGAGCCGAACCCCTTAGTGCAAACTTTATCCGTTCCAGTTTTATAAACCCTGCCATGTCGTTTATCCAGGTCTCCACGCCCGGAGGCTTGGCTTCCTTCCACATAAACAGTATCCTTCGCCGGGCTACTAGGGACGCAAAGGCCAAAACATCAGCCTCTCTCGCCTCCTGCACTCCCGGCTCTTCTGCAACCCCAAATATAGCCAGCCCCCAGCCTGGCTCGACCCGGACCCCCACCACCTTCGAAAGCACCTTTGCCACCCCCACCCAGAACCCCTGCAGTGCCGGGCATGACCAAAACATGTGGGTGTGGTTTGCTGGGCTTCTCGAGCATCTCCCACACCTATCCTCTACCCCGAAAAATTTACTGAGCCTTGCTCCGGTCATATGTGCCCTGTGCAAAACCTTAAATTGTATCGGGGTAAGCCTGGCGCACGAGGACAAAGAGTTTACCCTCATTGTTTAATGTTTTAACCTGTCATGTATAATTTTGTGTTTTTCGTATATTGATTTCACAGAATCATACAGCACAGATAATGGCCATTTGTCCCCTGGGCCAGATCTTTGGAAATATCCAATTAAAACTGCTCAACTGAAAACTATTATTTTTATATATCTGACTCCCTTTTGAAATCTACCATTGACCCTGTTTCTATCATCCTTTCAGATTGCAAGAACTCATAACATTGTTCTCTTGTTATCTTTGGTTCTTTTGCCAATCATCTTAAATCTATGCGCTTTTGTTCCAGACCCTCCTGCAAGTCAAATTTGTTTCCCCTTATTTACTTAAACCTCTTCATAATTTTGGATATCTCCATTTAATCAGCCCTTTAGCATTTCTGTTCTAGAAAGAACAATCTCCGATTCTGTGAACGTTCTACACGATCCAAGTCTCTCACTTCTTTTACTATTTAAGTAAATTTTGTCTGCTCAACCTTGGCATCCTTCCTAAAGTGCTGTGCCCCTAATTGGGGAGCCCATGAGTAACTTATAAAGCTTTACTATAACTTGCTTACTTTTGAGCCCTGCCTCTGTTTATAAATCACGTATTCTTTTGTTAAAAATATATTTTATTGAAATTTTTCAAATAAATGTTTCCGTTTTTACAACTCAACAAGGGATTATACATTAACTGGTAAATAACATTATTTAAATAATATAGTGAACTTCCAACAAAAACTAAAAAAAAAAAGAAAAACAAATAGCAAAAACACAGAATAGTGCTTCCCCCCCCTCCCCACTGGGTTGCTGCTGCTGTCATTTCTATCTTTTCATTATCGTTCCGCGAGATAGTCAAGGAACGGTTGCCACCGCCTGGAGAACCCCTGAGCCGATCCTCAACGCAAATTTTATTCGTTCCAATCTTATTAACCCTGCCATGTCATTTATCCAGGCCTCCACGCCCGGGGGCTTCGCTTCCTTCCACATGAGTGGAGAATCCTACGCCGGGCTACTAGGGACGCAAAGGCCAAAATATCGGCCTCTTTCGCCTCCTGCACTCCCGGTTCTTCTGCAACCCCAAATATAGCTAACCCCGAGCCTGGCTTGACCCGGACCTTCACCACCTTTGAAATTACCCTTGCCACACACCCCCAGAACTCATGCAGTGCCGGACACGACCAGAACATGTGTGTGTGGTTCGCCGAGCTTCCTGACCTCCCACACCTGTCCTCGACCCCGAAAAACCTGCTCAGTCTTGCTCCCGTCTAATGTGCTCTATGTGGAACCTTAAATTGAATCAGGCTAAGCCTGGCACACGAGGACGAGGAATTTACCCTACTTAGGGCATCCGCCCATAGCCCCTCCTCAATCTCTTCCCCCAGCTCGTCTTCGCATTTTCCCTTCAGCTCCTCTATCATCGCCTCCCCCTCGTCCCTCATCTCCCGGTATATTTCGGACACTTTGCCCTCTCCAACCCATGCCCCCGAAATCACTCTATCTTGGATCCCCTGCGTCGGGAGCTGCGGAAATTCCCTCACCTGTTGCCTCGTAAATGCCCTCACTTGCATGTATCGGAAGGCGTTCCCTGGGGGCAACTTATATTTTTCTTCAAGCGCTCCCAGACTTGCAAACGTCCCGTCTATAGACAGGTCTCTCAGCTTCCTAATTCCTGCTCGCTGCCAGCACTGGAACCCCCCATCCATCCTCCCTGGGACAAACCTATGGTTATTCCTTATCGGGGACCACACCGAGGCACCCGTCACTCCCCTGTGTCGCCTCCACTGCCCCCAGATCCTCAAGGTTGCCACCACCACTAGGTTTGTGGTGTACCTTTTCGGGGAGAACGGCAGCGGCGCTGTCACCAGCGCTTTTAGGCTCGTTCCCTTACAGGACGCCATCTCCAGCTTCTTCCACGCTGCTCCCTCTTCCTCCCTCATCCACTTACAGACCATCGACACATTGGCGGCCCAATAGTAGTCGCTCAAACTCGGCAGCGCCAGTCCCCCTCTGTCCCTACTGCGCTGCAGGAACCCCCTCTTTACTCTCGGGGTCTTTCCTGCCCACACAAAGCTCGTAATGCTCCTATCTTTTTTTTTCAAAGGCCTTTGTGATCAGAATGGGGAGGCACTGAAACACGAAAAGAAACCTCGGGAGGACCACCATTTTAACCGCCTGCACTCTGCCCGCCAGCGACAGCGGCACCATATCCCACCTCTTAAAGTCCTCCTCCATCTGCTCCACCAGTCGCGTCAGGTTAAGTCTATGCAGGGCTCCCTAGTTCCTGGCCACCTGGATCCCCAGGTATCGGAAGTTCCTTACCACTCTCCTCAGCGACAGAGCATCTATCCCCCTACCCTGTTCCCCGGGGTGCATTACAAAAAGCTCGCTCTTCCCCATATTTAGTTTGTATCCCGAGAACTCTCCAAACTCCCTAAGTATCTGCATTACCTCTGGCATCCCCTCTACCGAGTCCGCAACGTATAGCAGTAGATCATCTGCGTAGAGCGACACTCGGTGTTCCTCTCCCCCTCTAAGCACCCCCCTCCACTTCTTAGAATCCCTCAGCGCTATGGCCAGTGGTTCAATTGCCAACGCGAACAGTAGCGGGGACAGGGGACACCCTTGTCTTGTACCCCTATGTGGCCGAAAATACCCCGATCTTTGCCGGTTTGTGACTACACCCCATATAAGAGTCTGACCCATCTAATAAACCCCTCACCGAACCCAAACCTCTTCAGCACCTCCCACAGATAGTCCCACTCCACCCTATCGAATGCCTTCTCTGCATCCATCGCCACCACTATCTCTGCCTCCCCCTCCGGTGGGGGCGTCATCATCACCCCCAGCAACCTTCGTACATTAACATTCAGTTGTCTCCCCTTTATAAACCCTATCTGATCGTCATGCACCACCCCTGGGACACAATCCTCTATCCTTGTCGCCATCACTTTGGCCAGCAGTTTGGCATCTACATTTAGGAGTGAGATAGGCCTGTATGACCCGCATTGCTGCGGGTCTTTATCTCGTTTCAGGATTAGCGATATCGTCGCCTCCGACATTGTCGGGGGTAGCATCCCTCTTTCCTTAGCCTCATTAAAAGTTCTCGCCAAAAGCGGGGCCAACAGATCCATATACTTCCTGTAGAATTCCACCGGAAACCAGTCTGATCCCGGGGCCTTCCCTGCCTGCACGTTCCCCAGTCCTTTAATCACCTCATCCACCTCGATTGCCGCCCCCAAACCTGCCACCTCCTGTCCCTTCACCTTCGGGAACCTTAGCTGGTCCAGGAAGTGTAGCATTCCTTCTTTTCCCCCCGGGGGTTGGGACTTATATAGCTTCTCATAAAAGGTTTTGAACACCTCGTTCACTTTCCCTGCTCTCTGCTCCATATTTCCCGTTTCGTGCCTAACTCCCCCGATCACTCTCGCCGCCATCCTCTTCCGAAGTTGGTGGGCTAACTGCCGGCTCGCCTTTTCCCCATACTCATGTTGCATCCCCTGTGCCTTCCTCCACTGTGCCTCTGCCTTTCCCGTAGTCAGCAGGTCAAACTCCGTCTGTAGTCTTCGTCTTTCTCTGTATAGCCCTTCGTCTGGGGCCTCCGCATATTTTTTATCCGCCCTCAAAATTTCCCCCACTAATCTCTCTCTTGTTTCCCCTTGTGGGCTCTGATGGAGATCAGCTCTCCTCTAACCACCGCCTTCAGCGCTTCCCATACTACCCCCACCTGAACCTCCCCATCGTCGTTGACCTCCAGGTATTGCTCAATACATCCCCTCACCCTTCCGCAGACCCCCTCGCCCGCCAGTAGTCCCATATCTAGTCGCCAGAGTGGGCGCTGCTCCCTTTCCTCTCCTAGTACCAGATCCACCCAATGCGGGACGTGGTCTGAAACGGCTATGGCCGAGTACTCCGTTCCTGCTACTTTTGGGATCAGTGCCCTTCCCAAAACGAAAAAGTCATTCCGGAAGTATACCTTCTGGACGTGGGAGAAGAAAGAGAACTCTTTAGCCATCGGCCTGGCGAATCTCCACGGATCCACTCCCCCCCCCACCCCGCCCCCCCCCCCCCCCCCATTTGTTCCATAAATCCCTTGAGCACCTTGGCCGCTGACGGCCTTCTCCCGGTCCTGGATCTGGACCGGTCTAGCCCTGGATCCAGCACTGTTAAAATCCCCCCCCCCCATTATCAAATTTCCCACCTCCAGGTCCAGGATACGTCCCAGTATTCGCTTCATGAATCCCGCGTCATCCCAATTCGGGGCATATACATTCACCAGCACAACCGCCTCGCCCTGCAGTCTGCCACTCGCCATCACATATCTGCCCCCACTGTCCACCACTATATTCTTAGCCTCGAATGATACACGTTTCCCCACCAATATTGCCACCCCTCTGTTTTTCGCGTCCAACCCTGAGTGGAATACCTGACCCACCCATCCTTTTCTTAGTCTAACCTGATCCGCCATCTTCAGGTGCGTCTCCTGGAGCATGACTACGTCCGCCTTCAGTCTCTTTAAGTGCGCAAACAACCGTGCCCTCTTAATCGGCCCATTTAAGCCTCTCACATTCCACGTGATCAGCTGGATTGGGGGGCCATTCACCCCCCCCCCCCTCGTCGACTAGCCATCCCCTTTTTTAGGCCATCTCCTCATCCAGGTCCCACGCACCCGTCTGTCCCCCAGGCAGCGCCTTCCCGCCCCGACCACCTCATCTCTTACCAGCTCCCCCTTGCACTCAGCAGCAGCAACCCAGTTAATCCCCCCCCCCCCCCCCAGATCCCCCTCTAGCTTGATTACTCCCCCCATATTGCTTCCGGAAGTCAGCTAACTCTGGCTGACCTCGGCTTCCCCCGTTCACTCTTTGACCTCCCTGCGTGTGGGGCTCCCTTCCTTCCTGTGCCCGTTTTCCCGCTATAATTTCCATAGCGCGGGAAAATGCCCGCGCTTTCCTCTCGGTCCCGGCCCCTATGGCGCAGTTCCCTCATTCCCCTTCCCTGTCCCTTTTCCCACCGGCGCCCACATTTCTTCGTGTCCCCCCCATCGGGGGGAGAAAAATTCCCCGTCCAACATTGCTGTACAATAGCCCTCCCCACTTTACGTTTCTGTACCACCACCTCGCTGCTTCTCTCCAAACATCAAACTCTCAAATCTAGTCCAGTTTCTCTTCTTGGATGAATGTCCATTCCTCCTCCACCGTCTCGAAGTAGTGGTGCTTGCCCTGATGCGTGACCCACAGTCGCGCCGGCTGCAGCATCCCAAATTTTATTTTCTTCCTATGGTGCACCGCCTTGGCCCGGTTAAAGCTCGCCCTCCTTCTCGCCACCTCCGCACTCCAGTCCTGATACACACGTATCACCGCATTCTCCCATTTGCTACTCCGTGCCGCCTTGGCCCAGCTCAGGACCATCTCTCGATCCCTGTAGCGATGGAACTTCACCACTATTGCTCTTGGTGTTTCACCTGCCTTTGGTCTTCTCACGAGGACCCGGTACGCTCCCTCCACTTCCAAGGGGCCTGTTGGGGCCTCAGCTCCCATTAGTGTGTGGAGCATCGTGCTCACATAAGCCCCAACATCAGCTCCCTCTGCTCCTTCGGGGAGACCTAGAATCCGTAGGTTTTTCCTCCTCGAGCTGTTCTCCAGGGCTTCCAGCCTTTCTATGCACCTCTTGTGTAGTGCCTCGTGTGTCTCAGTTTTTACCACCAGGCCCTCATCTTCATTCTCTGCTGCCTTTGCCTCTTTGCCTTCACTCCACGGAGCTCCATCGCCTGGACCTTTTGTGTTTCCTTCAGTCCCTCGATTGCCAGTAGCATCGGTGCCAGCACCTCTTTCTTGAGCTCCTCCACACATCGTCGGAGAAACTCCTGCTGGTCCGGGCCCCATACCATTTGGGCTCCATCCGCCGCCATCTTGTTTCTCCCTTCTCCTCTGCCGCTGCTTTAAAGGATCCTTCGCAATCTGGCCACTACCGCCGCTCCTTTCCATACACACCCGGGGGGGACTCCTTCCTTCGTCACCCCACACTGGGTTAGGTCGAAAAACAATTCCGTTGGGGCTCCCGATAAGAGCCCAAAAGTCCGTTGGAACGGGAGGTGCCGAAACGTGCGGCTTAGCAGTGCATCACCGCAACCGGAAGTGTATTCTTTTTTTTTTAATGAACATTTTATTGAGGGTTTTTTTGGCATTGTAACAGCGGCAATATAAACAATGTACATGAAAATATAAACATAGTGCAAATACCACCTCCCTCCCCAACAGGTCCCACCATTAATTAACCCCCTAATCTACGCTAATCTAAACCCCCCCCCTCCCACCCCCCTCTGCTGACGATTAATTCTCCGCGAAGAAGTCGATGAATGGTTGCCACCTCCGGGCGAACCCTAACGGTGACCCTCTCAAGGCGAACTTGTTTTTCTCCAAACAGTGAAAGCTAGCCATGTCCGATAACCAGGTCTCCGACTTCGGGGGTTTTGAGTCCCTCCATGCTAGTGTTATGGGTCAGAGTTTAGAGAACCCCAAAGTGTAGCATGGAGTTCAACTGACCCACAACTTTTAATAGATTGTGGTGTGGGGAGTGCATGGCGCACTCTACAGGTGTGATGCAGCATAAATGGACAAGTGCTTTTTAAAACAAAAGAATGTTTATTCCATCAACTCAAGCTAACCTTTTAAAACAACCATTGAATATCTTAACACCCATTAATTCAAAGATAACCCCCAAAGACTAAGTAATCGTTTCAGCTGTCCTTTTAACATCCACAAGACTTAACCAACCTTCAAATAGGAGCACATTAGGTTACATTCAATATATATAGTGAGAAAGGGTTCAACCGTGCTGCTGCTTTTGGTTACTACAGCTACAGCCCCTTTGTTTTCTTCATGCAGCTCACTGGAAACACACAGACACACACAAGCTGCTCTCTCAAACTGAAACTCAAAAAGCAGAAGTGAGCTCAGGTCCCCCTACCCTCTGACATCACTTCAGTAATATGATCAGCTCCATTTCTTAACGGTACATTGCTTAAACATCCATTTCTTAAAGCTACTCTCGCATGACACCTTCCCCCCCCCCCCCCCAACAAAAAAAACCCATCAACTTCAAGACGGTTTCATTTTTCACCTTTGCACCATCAATTATGAAATGCACACAGTAAAAATACTTTTATCGGTTCAAAAAAACAATACACACAAACAGGTATAATAATATAGTCCATTTCTTCCTCCTCCAACCGAAATCCTTCTCGATTGACAACCTCTTTGAACAAGAAAGTCTCTGCACGATCCATCCATTTCTCAACGCCTCGGCATTTCTCTTTAAATTTAGATACTTCAGTTCAATCTGATCACAGAGTCCCTTGCAATTCTCCAATACCGGAGCATCCGTTACCACAGCTTTCAGGCAGTCAAATGCCTGTTGAAAGTCCGCAGTCCATTGAAATTTTTGACGTTTTATCAGTAAGTCCATCAGTGGAGCAACCACGCTACAAATCTTTTGCACAAAGGTTCGATCAAATCCACTCATGCCAAGAAATCACATTATTTCCCTTCGTCTTGAGGGTATCGGAAACTCCGCAAGGAAAGTGATTTGGGCTTTCCAAATTCACTTCTGCCTAGGTTCTTCACCATACCCGCCACCTGAAGTCGATCGAATAACTCCATCAGATGTTGTAAATGTTTTTTCCATGTCTGGCTGAAAATTACCAGGTCGTCGATGTATACCGCACAATTGGGTAATCCGGAAACGACTATTAGTTACCCGTTGAAATGTGGTTGGGGCGTTTTTCATGCCAAATGGCATAACTTTGAATTGGTATATACCATCTGGAGTCACAAAAGCTGAAATCTCCCTCGCCCTTTTGGATAAAGGTACCTGCCAGTAACCTTTAAGTAAATCCAGTTTGGAAATAAAAGCTGATTGTCCCACTTTCTCAATGCAATCCTCCAAACGTGGGATAGGATAAGAGCCCATTCTAGTAACTGCATTCACCTTTCTATAGTACACACACAACCGTTGGGTACAGTCTGGTTTAGGTACCATCACTATGGGTGAGCTCCATTGGCTGCAACCCACTTCAATTATGCCATTTTTAAGCATACTCTCAATCTCTTTGGTTACCTGTGCCAACTTTAAAGGATTAAGTCTATATGGATGTTGTTTGATAGGAACAGCATTTCCCACACTACATCATGTATAGCCATTTTAGTACTTCCCAATTTATCTCTACAAACTTGCCCATGTGATATCAATAACTCTTTCAGGCCAGTTCGTTTTTCCTCTGGAAGGTAACTTAACAATTCATCCCAATTTTTAAGAGCATCCTCATTTTCCAATTTAATTTGAGGTATGACAAATTCACAGTCATCTGGATTTGGTTCGTCACTTTGAGTTAGAATCATTAAAACCTCCTTTTTCTCTCCTTCCCTTTCAAAGTACCTTTTAAGCATATTCAGATGACACACTCGGTGAGTCTTCCTTCTATCTGGTGTTTTTAACCACAATTCACCTCACTTAATTTCCTTTCAATCTGATAAGGGCCACAAAACCTAGCTTTTAAAGGCTCACCAACCACCGGTAACAACACTAAAACTTTATCTCCACTGGCAAAACTACGAACTTTGGATTTCTTGTCCGCTATCCGTTTCATCACATTTTGTGCAACTTTTAGATGTTGTCTAGCCAATTCACCTACTCTATTTAATCGTTCCCTAAAATTTGACACGTAATCCAATAATGTAATTTCCGATTTGTCACCCACCAATTTTTCCTTAATCAATTTAAGTGGACCTCTTACCTAATGACCAAACATTAGTTCAAAAGGACTATATTTGGTTGACTCATTAGGTGCATCCCTAATTGCAAACAGTACGAATGGAATTCCTCTATCCCAATCCTCTGGATAATCTTGACAATAAGCCCTTAACATTGTCTTTAATGTATGATGCCACCTTTCTAACGCTCCCTGCGATTCTGGGTGGTACGCAGTTGATTTAAATTGTTTTATTCCTAAGCTATCCATAACTTCTTTGAATAACCTTGATCAAACCTTACAATCAGATCAAGGATCAAATTTTATGTCTGTGGGTAGTCCATATCTAGTAAAGAATTTAAGTAACTCCTCCACAATCTTTTGTAATATTATGTACTGGAATGGCCTCTGGAAACCTAGTAGACACATCCATTATAGTCAAAAGATATTGATTCCCACTTTTTGTTTTAGGAAGCGGTCCTACGCAATCAATTAGGACCCTTGTAAAAGGTTCCTCAAATGCTGGAATGGGTATTAAGGGCGCTGGTTTTATCACTGCTTGAGTTTTCCCTATCACTTGACATGTGTGACATGATTGACAAAATTTAACTTCATCTTTATGTAGTCCAGACCAATAAAAATGTTTCTGGATTTTCGCTTGAGTTTTCCTTATCCCCAAATGACCTCTCACTGGTACCTCATGTGCAACTCTCAACACCTCTTTTCTATACCCTACCGGCAATACTACTTGATGAACCTCTGCCCACTTTTCATCCGCCTGCATATGTACAGGTCTCCATTTTCTCATCAAGACATCACTTTTACAGTAATAACACTCTGGTATACACTCAGATTCCTCTTCCGTATATGCTTTCTGATACATTCGTTTTATTTCTACATCTTTCTGTTGTAACTCCACCAATTTTCCTGAACTAAAAATATCCGCCTCATCCTCCACCTGTTCTTGTTCTTTTTCAACCATCTGATCAAAAATCGTTTCTGATAATTGCACTTCGACTTATCTTCACTCTTTGATTTCTCCTCTTGTCTTAACCTGTGACTTTGCGACCTTGTTACTACACAATCCGGAAAAATCCCAGGATATTCGTCCTTCAACACTTCAGTTGTTTGTTTTTCCACTGGCTTATGAACCACAGTAGGCATCACTCCCACTTGCGATCCAGCTATATCATTACCCAAGATAAACTGTATTCCTGGACAAGATAGTTTCTCTATTACTCCTACTACCACTTCAGCACTCTTCACTGGACTTTCCAACCTTACCTTATATAATGGAACGCTACTCCTCTCACCCTGAATTCCACATATAACCACCATTTCTGGCAACATTCTTCCCAAACTACATAATTCCTCATCTCTTACCATTAAAGATTGACTAGCTCCTGTATCTCTTAAAATTGTGACTTCTTTACCTGCTCCTCCTGATACACATGAGTAAACCTTACCCACACAAGTAAATTCTTGAAAGAGATCTGGTACCTTCTTATCAATCACCTCTTGATCAGGTTGCGCAATCTTTTGCACCTCCTTCGCTTCCCTTGGGCTTTCCTTTACCATTCTTACAAACCCCACTGTGTCTTTTCCTGTTTTACCACATCAGCCTTCCCAGTGCTTTTCTTCAACCACCAACACTGTGACTTTACATGGCCTAGTTTATTACAGTGAAAACATTTGAAACTTTTCATTTCAATTCCACCCTCCTGGATTTCTTTTTTAATCTGAGGTACACTCTCTTTATTATCTCCCATCAGATCACCTTTACCTTTACCACTTGAGTATTTCTCATGTCCCCAGTTTCTATCCCTCACAGGCTGAACCTGATGTCAAAAACCAAACTTTGATTTATGAACTAATTCATAACCATTTGCCATTTCCGCTGCTCATCTCACAGTTTTAACCCTCTGCTCTTCCACATGAGTTCTCACTACATCAGAAATTGAATTTTTAAACTCCTCCAAAAGTATAATTTCTCTGCGAGCTTCATACGTTTGGTCTATTTTCAAAGCCCTTATCCACCTATCAAAATTATTCTGTTTGAGTCTTTCAAACTCATGTATGTTTGACCAAATTCTTTCCTTAAATTTCTAAACCTGTAAGCTTCAGGCACTAGTTCATATGCACCGAAGATGGATTTTTTCACCTCTTCATACGTTTCAGATACCCACTCCGGTAGTGATGCAAACACTTCACTAGCTCTACCTACCAGCTTTGTTTGAATCAGTAATACCCACATGTCCTGTGGCCATTTCATTTGTTTAGCTACCTTCTCAAATAAAATGAAAAAGGCTTCTACCTCCTCGTCAAACCTTGGCAATGCTTGGACATATTTACATAGATCCCCACCTTGTCTTCGACGATGACGCTCTGTCTCACTATCCTCATCAATCTCATCCAACTGTACGTTTCCCTTTACGTCTGCCAATTTTAACTGACTGTCATGTTTCATGGCCATTTTCTGAAGTTCAAACTCTCTCTCTTTATCTTTTTCCCTGATCTGTATCTCCCTTTCTATTTCTTTTTGTTCTGCTAGGGCTATTCTTTTTCTCTCATTGCATATTCAAGCTGCTTTAATTCTTTTTCATGTTCAAGCTGCTTTAATTCTTTTTCATGTTCAAGTTGCTTAATCTGCAACTGGAGCTTTGCAATTTCTAATGAGTCAGAATGTATCTCGGGCAAATGTAAATGCTCAGCTACCGCGGTAAATACCTCATCTTTTCGCATTTTGCCGCGCAATGTTTTTGCCAAATCTAACAGTCTGCTTTTAGTCTCTGTCCGTAAGGTACTGCGTGTTACCGTGTCCATCCCCCAAAACCTCTGAGCCTCTGAAAGAGCCATTGTCCACAACACACTCCCCACGTAAACCAAAATACCACACCTGAAAAGCAACCACACTATATGCTCACCCCTCACTGTCTTTAAGTTCACTAAGCCAATCCAATCGATAGGCTTTTACCCTGGACGAGCCCCCAATTGGTCTGGGTCAGTGTTTAGAGAATCCCAAAGTGTAGCATGGGGTTCAACTGACCCACAACTTTTAATAGATTGTGGTGTGGGGAGCACACGGCGCACTCTACAGGTGTGATACAGCATAAATGGACAAGTGTTTTTTAAAACAAAACAATGTTTATTCCATCAACTCGAAGTTAACCTTTTTAAAACAGCCATTGAATATCTTAACACCCATTAATTCAAAGATAACCCCCAAAGACTAAGTAATCGTTTCAGCTGTCCTTTTAACATCCACAAGACTTAACCAACCTTCAAATAGGAGCACATTAGGTTACATTCAATATATATAGTGAGAAAGGGTTCAACCGTGCTGCTGCATTTGGTTACTACAGCTACAGCCCCTTTGTTTTCTTCATGCAGCTCACTGGAAACACACAGACACACACAAGCTGCTCTCTCAAACTGAAACTCAAAAAGCAGAAGTGAGCTCAGCTCCCCCCACCCTCTGACATCACTCCAGTAATATGATCAGCTCCATTTCTTAAAGGTACATTGCTTAAACATCCTTTTCTTAAAGCTACTCTCACATGACACTATTAATATCCGCCTCCGGGCTACCAGGGAAGCAAAGGCCAGAACATCTGCCTCTTTCTCCTCCTGGATTCCTGGATCCTGCGACACCCTGAAAATCGCACCCTTGTTTTTAATACCTTGGACATGACATCAGCAATACCCTGCCAAAATCCCCTCAGCTTTGGACATGCCCAGAACATGTGGACATGGCTCGCTGGTCCTCCCGCACATTTTGCGCACCTGTCTTCCACCCCAAAGAATCTGCTCATCCGGGCCACTGTCATGTGGGCCCGGTGAACGAGCTTGAATTGAATCCGGCTGAGTCTGGCACAAGTTGCGGTTGCGTTGACTCTACTGAACGCGTCCGCCCAAAGGCCCTCCTCTATCTATCCCCCCAGCTCCTCCTCCCACTTTCGCTTTAGCTCCTCGGTCTGCATCTCCTCTGATCCCATAAGTTCCTTGTAAATGTCAGAAACGCTCCCCTCACCTATCCATCCTCTGGAAACTACCCTGTCCTGAATCCCCCTTTGTGGCAGGAGTGGGAAGGTTGATACCTGTCTACGCAGAAAGTCACACACCTGCAGTTATCGAAATTCGTTCCCCCTCCACCAATGCATCTTCTCCTCCAGCGCCCTCATACTCCGAGAGCTCCCTTCTATAAACAAGTCCCCCATCCTCTCAATCCCCACTCTCCGCCATATTCGGAACCCCCCCCGTCCATCCTCCCCGGGGCAAACCGGTGATTATCGCAGAGTGGGGACCAGACCGATGCTCCCATATATCTCCTCCATTGCCCCCAGACACTCAAGGCCGTCACCACCATGGGGCTGGTGGAGTACCGCGCCGGCGGGAACGGCAGAGGCGCAGTTACCAGTGCCGCCAGACTTGTTCCCTTGCAAGAAGCTGCCTCCATACGCACCATGCCGACCCACCCCCCCACACACACCAGCCACTTCCTGATCATGACTATGTCAGCCGCCCAGTAATAATTGCTAAAGCTCGGCAGCGCCAATCTTCCCCCTCCCCGACTCCACTCGAGCATTACCCTCCTTACTCGCGGGGACTTGTCCCCCCATACACGAAGCCCGCAATAACTTTATTGACCTGCTTAAAAAAGGACCGCGGAATGAAGATGGGGAGACATTGAAATACAAACAGGGATCTCGGGAGGACTGTCATTTTCACGTATTTTTTTTTTTAAGCCAACTTATCAATTTGTCCTCCCACCTTCAAAGATATGTGCATGCAAACACCTTCCTGCACCCCCTTCAAAGTTGGATCATTTAGTTTTGTTTGGCAAAATCCCATTTTTTAAATATAGACCTATTTTTCTTTCATTCCCAAATTGACTGAAAAACATTTTTCTTGCCAGATGATAAACTTTTAAGTCATGATGATGGTGGTATATTTGATGATCCACCGGTATTACCAGATGGAGGAGTTTTGATGCCAGAAGAACCGATTCATCATGATGATGAAGATGATGTTATGTCTAGTGAGTATTTCAAATTTTTCTTTCATCGTTTAATCTTTACCAAGTGCATAAACTGATCCTGAAGTTTCTACAGTTCAGTTAACGTTGCATTATTTTTAAACAGTGGGTGGCCCTGGCAGTCCAGACTCTGATGATCCAGTTGAACCTCTGCCAACAATGACCGATCAGACAACTTTAGTACCAAATGAAGAGGAAGCATTTGCTTTGGAACCAATTGATATAACTGGTAAGTTCTTTCATTAGGGGGTGTGATCAGATCAAGTGGGTAAAATATCAAAGCGAAAGGAGCGAATTCCAAAATGTCTGTTTCCAACTATAAATTGTAGTATATAATATGATTGTGGTATAAGTTTTAATAACTACTTCTTCAGTGATGTAGAATATGAAACACAAAATGATATGCTGGCTCAACATCAACACCATTCTTTACTCAGCAATGTTTGGTGTATGCATGCGATATGTCTCCACGTCTAAATTTTAACTACATTTTAACTCCACACGGGCGGCACGGTAGCACAGTGGTTAGCACTGTTACTTCGCAGCTCTAGGGTCCCAGGTTCGATTGCCGGCTTGGGTCACTGTCTGTGCGGAGTCTGCATGTTCTCCCTGTGTCTGCGTGGGTTTCCTCCGGGTGTTCTGGTTTCCTCCCGCAATCCAAAGATGTGCAGGTTAGGTGGATTGGCCACGGTAAATTGCCCTTAGTACCCAAAAAGATTAGCTGGGGTAACGGGGATAGGGTGGAGGTGTGGGCTTAAGCAGACTCGATGGGCCAAATGGTCTCCTGCACTGTACATTCTATGATATAACCACATGTACAGTTCAAGGAAGTGTCTAATATAAATTCAAGTCAGGAAACTATCATAGCTTTTCGTCTCGTGTTTATATATGTGGGGTGGAGAGAGTGGTGGAGCCTGCTTTAGATTTAAAAACAAACACATTCTAGAGAAACGGTGTTTTGTTGACTTAATGTTTTAGGGTTTTATTTTACAGAAACATACATTGTTAAATTGGGGATGATTTCTTGCAGTTAAAGAAACAAAAGCAAAAAGAAAGAGGAAACTGATTGTGGATAGTGTAAAAGAACTGGACAGTAAAACAATTCGGGCACAGTTAAGCGACTACTCTGACATTGTAACCACGTTGGATCTTGCACCACCCACCAAGAAACTTATGATGTGGAAAGAGACGGGTGGTGTGGAGAAACTGTTTTCACTTCCAGCTCAGCCTCTCTGGAATAGCAGGTTGTTGAAGGTAACTGAACTGTTCAAATGTCTATGTTATGCTCATGGAAGAGGTTGTATATAACATGCAGTGATTACTGAGTCTGTAGAATAAACAGTACATTTTCACTGGTTTATGAAATGAAACAAGTTTGTCATGGTAAACAAAAATGTAAATTTAAATTGAATAGTTTATTTAGTCACATTTCACATGAGCTTTTATAAAAATACCGTACCTACTTTTTGTGTTTTGTACAGCCTATTAAATAGTGATTTTTAGTGTTTGTCTGCTGTATTTAACAATAGAAGCTGTTGTAGCTATAAGATTTATGTAACTATTTATTAGACCCTAGTTACAGATATGTAATGTAAATCGTAAGCTTGTCTTTTATTTCTGTCTAGCTTTTTACACGCTGCCTCACACCAATTGTCCCAGATGAGCTCAGGAAAAAGAGAAAGGGAGGTGAAGCAGACAATTTGGAACAATTCCTAAAAGAAATTGAAAATCCAGAAGTACCAAGGGGGGAGGAGCAGCAACCACAACAGCAGCAGCGTGATGTAATTGGTAGGAATTCTCTGATGCTTATTTCTCCTCTCATTACGGTTTCCACTTTAATTCTTTCTTTTTCTTTTTCTCTCATTTAGCAGTTTGATATGCGATGATTGCCGTTGCCCATGAAAATCTGATTTCACTTCATATAACATCCCCAAATCAGCAGTCTCCCTCTTTGAATTATCTTCAACATGGCAGTGTCTTTCTGAAGGCAATCTGCCCAGAATTGTGCACAGTATTAAAATTTAGCTTTGTATTCAGAATTTATTTTCAGTCGCAACCAAATATCTTTTGAAGTGCTTTGAAATACTTGAGTGACTCGTTGATACCATACTCCCATTAGCTGGAAAAGATCGGTGAAGACGCCAAATTTTATTCTTCCACCTTTTTATAGATTCTTCATCCTATAAACCTGATTAATGATTCATTACATGCAATTAATTTCACTGGTTCAGATTTCTTTGAAGAAAAAAAAAGAGTTTATAATGCCTTCACACCCTCAGCACATATAAAAGCATTACATATTCAATGAATTAAATTTGAAAGTTTGTTAATGTGCACATAGAAAGAACCCATAAACAGCGGTAATGTTTCTGACCATTCTTTTTGGTAGTTGTAGTTGAGGCCAGGACAACTCACTGCATCACAGTGCTCAAGCTTTTGCAGCTATCTTCAGCCAGAAGTGCTGAGTCAATGATCCGTGTCAGCCTCCTCTTTAGGTCCACACCACCACAAATGCCAGTCAGTTAACTCCACACGATATCAAGAAATGGCTGTGCGCAGTGGTTACAACAAAGTCTAGTGGCCCTGACAAGATTTTGACAGTAGTGCTGAAGGGTTGTGCTCCAGAACTAGCCATGTCTCTAGCCAAACTGTTCCAATACAGTTACAACTTGATCATCTCCAATAAAAAAGTGTCTATTCACTTCCCTTGACAATCATCAACCGGTAACAATGCAGCAGCTTCAAGAGCAGATTAGAGCCTGGATATTCTGCAGTAAGTAATTCACCTCTCTACTTTCCCAAGCCTTTCTGCCATTCGAAAGGAGTGTAATGGAATACTTTCTAGTTGCTTGGATGAATGCTGCTCAAATACCACAAGAAACGCAGCATCATGCAGAACAAAAGCAGCTAGTATTTATGGCACCCAATCCACCACCTGAAACATTCGCTCCCTCCTCCACAGCCATCGGTTGGCAACAGTCTGTACCATGTACAAGAAGCACCTTTCAAATGTGTGATCTCTGCTACCTTGGAGAACAAGGGCAGTAGGCTCCTGGGAACAAGTTCCCCTCCAAGTCAAAAAAAAGTGCCGTGGGATCTTCACATTTGAGCGAACGAGAGACCCCACAGCGAGGGCAAGATCCAGATCGCGAGATCCAAGGAGATCATGCAAAACGTTCTGAGCTTCGCAAATCGCGCGAGAGACCTCTTGTGAGGTCACTAAGTTGGGAGCGATGAGGTCGTTCGATTGCGCCCTCAATTGAAACATACAATATCCTGGGGGGGGGGGGGGTGCTTGACAGGGTGGTTGTGGAGAGGATGTCTCTTAAGGGAGAATCTAGAACCAAGGGTCACTGCTTAAAAATAAGAGGTTGCCCATTTATGATGGAGGTGAAGCAAAAATATTCACTCAGGGTTGTGTGCCTTTGGAACTCCCAGAAAATGTTGTAGAAGCAGAGCCTTTGAGTATTTCTAAGGCAGAAGTGGATGGATTTTGGGTAAGCAAGGGGGTGATAGATGAGCGGGAGTCAGCAGAGCACAGGTTTGAGGTTACTATTCGATTAGCTATGATCTTATTGAATGGCAGAGCAAGATCAAAGAGCTGAATAACCTGCTGCTCGTTCATACAGCTGCTTGGCTGAGTTTGCATCAGATGGTGAAGGAACCAACAAGAGGGAAAAACATATTTGGCATCATCCTCGCCAATCTACCTGTTGCAGATGCCTGTCCATGACAGTATTGGGAGCAATGACCACCGCAGTCCTTGTGGAGACGAAGCCCGTCTTCACATTGAGGATTGGATTGGTTTATTGTCACGTGTACCAAGGTACAGTGAAAAATATTCTTCTGCGTGCAGCTCAAACAGATCATTCCGTACATGAAAAGAAAATATATTAGGGGAAACATAAAATACACAATGTAAATACATAGACACAGGCATCGGGTGAAGCATACAGGAGTATAGTACTACTCAGTACAGAAAATGTGTGAAGAGATCAGATCAGTCCATAAGAGGGTCGTTTAGGAGTCTGGATGTCGCGTATTGTGTAACACTGCTGCCGTGCTAAATGGGATAGATTTCAAACATGCAACAACTCGAGACTAGGCATCCATGAGGTGCTGTGGGCCTGAGGCAGCAGCAGAATTCTATTCAACCACAATTTGTAACACATGGCATGGCATACCCCCTACTCTGAAGAGTCCAGGAGGGCATGCCAGAAGCAGCACCAGGCATAGCTAAAAATGAGATGTCGACCCAGTGAAGCTGCAACACCTGTAATTTGCATGATGAATAACGGAGGTAATGTGCAATGGCAGAGCTAAGTGACCCCTCAAGCAACAGATCAGACCTAAATTCTACAGTCCAATCATATCCAGTCATGAATGGTGTTGGATAATTAACCTACTGGATAAGAAGACTCCGCAAATATCCCCACCTTCAACGAAGGGGAGGCCACCACATCAGTGCAAGAGACAAAGCTTGAAGGATTTGCAATCGTCTTCAGCCAGAAATACCAAGTGAATAAACCATCTCTGCCTCCTCCGGAGGTGTCCAGCATCGCAGATGTCTAGTCTTCAACCATGGAAGGTGTTCCACAGACTACATGACCTTCCCTGTAAATATACTACCACTGATGTCCACATGGTCCTTTGTCTCGAGAATATTATAATTCATTTTGTCTACGGGTTGTTGGTTTTTTTTCCACATTTGTTTTTGCTATGAAACCCACATGTAAAAATATGATTTTGAAACTAACCATTCAGGATCCTATGTACTTCAATCAAGTCACGCATCACTCTTCTAAACTCAAATGGAAACACGCGCAGTCTGTCTAACCTTTCCTCATCAGACAACCCACTCATTTCAGGTATCAATCTAGTAAACCGCCTCTGAACCATCTTCAATGCATTTACACCCTGAAATAAGGAGACCACAATTGCACACACTATTCAAAATGTGGCCCCAACAATGCCTTGTATAACTCAAGCATAACATCACACTTTTATGTTCAGTTCCTCATAATAAAGGTTAGCATTCCAGTAGCCTTCTCAATTACTTGCTGTACCTGCTTGCTAACTTCTTGTGATTCTCACATAAGAACACCCAGATCCTTCTGCACCCGAGAATTCTGACGCTGTTTTCTCTGTTTAAGTAGTATTCTACTTTTTATCCTTGCCAAAGTGAGCAACGTCACATATTCCCACATTATACTCCATGTGCCAGAATTTTTCCCACTCAGTCAACCTATCAATAACTATCTGCAAATTATGTCCTCTTCACAACATACTTCCCTACCTATCTTTGTGTCATCTGCAAATTTAGCTTTCATGCCTTTGCTCCCTTCATCTAAGTAATTGATCTAAATTCTAAAAAGATTGAGGCCCCAGCACAGACCGATGTGGGACTCTGCTTGTCACATCCTGCCAATCTGAAAAAAACCGATTTATGCATGCTCTCTGTTTACTGCCAGTCAGTCTTCTGTCCAAGCTAATACATTACCACCTACACCATGAGCTTTTATCTTCCACTATAACCTTTGATATGGCACCTTATTAAATTCCTCTGGAAATCCAAGTACAGCACGTTTACAGGCTCCCCTTTCTCCATAACACATGTTACTCCTTCAAAGAACTCCCAATGATTTCCCTTTTACAAAACCAAGCTGACTCTTCCTGATCACCTTGAGGTTTTCTAAGTGCCCAGCTATGACCACCTCAATGATTGATTCTAACAACTTCCCCATGGCATGTCAAGCTAACTGACCTATGGTTTTCTGCCTGCCTCCATTGAATAGATGTGTATTATTTTCAACTTTCCATTCTGACTAAACCGTTCCAGAATCTAGTGTGTTTTGGAAAATTAATACTAATGCATCTTTTAAGACCTGAGGGTGAAGATCATCATGGCCCAGAGAATTGTCAGCCTTCAGCTCCATCTGTTTTCTCAGTACAACCTTCCTAGTGATTGTAATTTCTCCCAAGTTCCCCTCCCCACCTCTTGATTTACAGCTATTATTGAAATGTTTCTATCCTCTATAGTGAAGACAAAATCTAAATATTTGTTCATTTCATCCACCATTTCCTTATTTTTTACTATAAACTCACCATTGTCACTCTCTAAAGGACCAACACTCACTTTACTTATTTTCCTTTTTCAATACCTGTAGAAACTCTTGCTATCTGTTTTTCCATTTCTAGCTAGCTTCCTCTCCTATTCTAATTTCTTTCTCCTGATTAACCTTTTGGTCATTATCTGTATTCTTTATATTCTGACCTATCACCTGACCTGCCACTCATCTTTGCACAACTTACTCAATTTATTTTAATTAACGAGGGTCCTCCCCTCGTTTTTTTTTATAGGAAGAATGTATTTATTCTGAAATATCTGCTTTAATGTTAGTCTCTGCTTCTCTATTGATCCAACCCCTAGCCTAGTGACCCAGTTCACTGCAGCTAGCTTAGTGTTCATGCCCACATAGTTGCCCTAATTTAAGTTTGAAATACTAGTCTTCAAGCCACTCTTATCTCTTTCAAGCTGGATGTAAACTCATTATTTTTAAATAAATTTAGGGGATATGACAGAGACACAGGGAGAATGTACAAACTCCACTTGAACAGTGACCCAGGGCCAGGATCGAACTCGGATCCTCAGTGCCATAGGCAACAGTGCTAACCACTGTGCCGCCCGATGTAAAATTCAAGCATATTATTGTTGCTAATAGTAAATCATGTTGTTAATTATTCCTGAGGTCATTAATTAATTCTGTCACATTACACAATACTAAGTTGAATATCACCTGCTCTCTGATCAGTTCCAGAAATTGCTGCTGTCAGAAACTGTCTCAAAAGCTTTCTCTGACTTCCTCGTTCAGGCTACTACTGCAAACCTGATTTTTATTTTTGTGACGATTAAAATTGCAGATAATTATTGCTGTCCCTATATCAAAACCACCCTTTCTTTCTTGTATACTTTGTCCTACATTGTGGTTACTTTTGGGGACCTGAACCTGGGGGCGGGGAGGGGAAACAGTGGTTAGCACTGTTGCTTCACAGCGCCAGGGACCCGGGTTCAATTCCGGCCTTGGGCCACTGTGAGAGGAGTTTGTACGTTCTCCCTGTGTCTGCGTGGTTTTCCTCCGGGTGTTCCAGTTTCCTCCCACAGTCCAAAGACGTGCGGGTTAGGTGGATTAGCCATGCTAAATTGCCCCTCAGTGTCCAGGGATGTGCAGATTAGGTTGGATTACGGGGATAGCGTGAGGTGGAAAGGGTAGTGGACATGGGTGGAGTGTTCTTTCAAAAGGTCGGTGCAGACTCGATGGGCTGATTGGACTCCTGCACTGTAGGGATTCTATGATAGTTACTACTTCTACTATTCCGCATCTCCACCCAAACCGATTCTACATCGTGATTTTCTGAACCAAAGTCATCTCTAACTATTGCACCATTGCCATCATTGATCAACAGTGCTACTCCTCCACTTTTACCTAGCTTCCTATTCTTTGCTGAATGTCCAAGACCCAATCCTTGTCGCCCTGCCGACATCTCTGTAATGGCCATCAGATCATATTTATTTAATTCTATGTGCACTATCAATTCATTTACTTTGTCATGAATGCTATGCGCATTGAGATACGGAGCTTTTAGTTTTGTCTTTTAGTTGTTTTGTAACATCTCGTCTTGACTATTGGTTTACTCTTAGATTTTCTGTCTGTTCCTTCCTGCTATTTCCATATTATTATGGTCTCCTGCTCAGAATCTTTTTTTTAAATATTTTTATTGGCATTTTCCAACTTTAGCAGTATAACAGTTTAACTCAAGTGCGTCTGACATTTCTAAGCAAGTTTGTGTCTTATGTACAACGGCTTTTACAAGCTGCCCTTCCCCCATTGGAGGCACGTTCCACTTTGTTCCTTTTTCCCCCTGGGGGTTTTATTTTTTCTTGTTTGGTTTTGGGAGAGGGCAGAGGCCTGTGCCCCCCCCCCCCTCCCCGTGCTTCGTTTTGTGCCTTCATAGGGATGCTCCCCCTGCCCCTGTTTCTTGTGTGCGTCCTCCCTTGTTCCTAGTCGCTCTTTTCCTCGAACAGATCTTGGAACAGGCTGATGAATGGCCCTCACGCTTTGTGGAAGCCCTCATCTGATCCTCTGATGGTGTACTTGATCTTCTCCAGGTGGTGAAATTCCGCCAGGTCTGCCAGCCAGCCTGCAGCTGTGGGTGGTGCTGCTGATCGCCAGCCGAGCAGGATTCTCCGGCGTGCGATTAGGGATGCAAAAGCCAGGGCGTCGGCCCTCTTCCCCATATGAAATCTGGCTGGCCCGACACCTCGAAGACTGCTGCTCTTGGGCACGGCTCCACCCTCACCCCACAACCTTGGATATCGCCTCGAAGAATGTTGTCAAGAATCTGAGAAGCCTGGGGCAGGCCCTGAACATGGGGGTGTGGTTGGCAGGGCCTCCCTGGCACTGTTCACATTTGTCCTCCACCTCCGGGAAGAACCTGTTCATTTGGGTTCTAGTCAGGTGGGCTCTGTGCACCACTTTAAACTGCATGAGGCTAAGCCTAGCACAGGAGGAGGTGGAGTTGGCCCTGCTTAGTGCTTCGCTCCAGAGTCCCCAACCCACTTCGTCCTCCTGTTTCAATCTAGTTTCGTCCAGTGATAGTCTTGCCCTGTCTAGCAACCATCAGTATATGTTCCCACGGTGTCCCCCCCCCCCCCCCCCCCCCCCCCCGCCCCCATCTCCTTATTGTCCGTGTTGATCAGCTCCTCTAGGAGAGTGTCTCTCCGGGCCCTGGGGTACTTTGCCATCTCCTTATGGAGAAAGGGTTTAATTTGGAGCCTGAGCCCCTGTCTCGCCGGTAGACCCAGGTCCCCCATCAGTTTGTCCAAGGTCACTGGTCTTCCTGCCTTGAATCTACCCTCTGATTTGCCACTACTACTCGAACTTGATCCCTCACACATCCCCACCCCAGGTTAATGTAAGCCCCTCTGTACTTGCCGAGTTATGCGATTCGTAATAACCCTCATTCCAGCATGGTTCAGGTGTAGACTATCCCAGTGTTACAACCCCCACTTCCTCCAGTACTGGTGCCAGTGCCCCACAAACGGGTAACCTTCTCCAGTCCAGTCTTTTGAGCCACACAGTCACCTCTCTAATCTTACTTTCCCTTTGCCAATTTTCACATGGTTCAGGTAATAACCCACAGATTATCACCTTTTGGTACCTAGTCTTTCATATTGATTATACAGGACCTCTTTCCTTATTCTTCCTATGTCATTAGTACTTACGTGGACCACAGCAACTGGATCCTCCCACTGCAGGTTCCTCTCCAGCCCTGAGCAGATATCCTGAAGCCTGGCACTGGGCAAACAATGCAGGCTTCTGGACTGTCGCTCTTTGCTGCTGAGAACAGTGTCTATCCCCCCTGTTCCCTGCGATCATTATATAGATGTTTGCGCCCCCTTTGAACAGCTTCCTGTACCATGGTTCCATGGCCAGCCTGCTCATCCACCTTGCAGGCCTCACTTTCATCCACATAGGTTGTGAGCACCTCAAACCTGTTTGACAATTGCAAATTCTGAGGTTCCTCTGTTCCTGTCTGCTGGGTCCCTTTATCTGCCTCACTCATGGTCACATCCTCCTGTCCCTTCGGTCTGATCAAAATAGACAGCCGTATTCTAAATGGCGTGACCATCTTGTGCAACAAAGTGTCCAGGTATTTCTCCCCCTCTCTTATGTTGAGCTTATGTCTGCAGTTCAGCTTCAGCTTGCATAAAGTAAGTATACAAATGGGTAAATTAAAATTTTCAATGTTTTTGAAATTTAGATGAACCCATCTTAGAAGAGCCTAGTCGCCTACAGGAATCTATGTTGGAGAGCAGCAGAACCGCACTGGATGAGTCAATTATGCCCCCACCATCGAGACTGGTGAAGCGTAAATCAAAGGAAATGGAATCAGAACCTACAGTACCTGTGAGGATAATGAATGTTTTCATTCTCTTTAAAACTCATTTTGTATATCATTGGTACTTTATTACAAAGTTTTAAATAAAATCATGAAGTAACGAATTAAGTTAGAAAATATTGATTGGCATAAAGCCATACACTGCTACTATTTATGCCAGCTAGATAATGAATTTTGTTGTATTTTATATTGATAGCCACTTGTATCCTAATTCAAAAACTGCAGGCAAGGGGCAGCACGGTGGCACAGTGGGTTAGCACTGCGGCCTCACGGCGCCGACGTCCCAGGTTCGATCCCGGCTCTGGGTCACTGTCCGTGTGGAGTTTGCACATTCTCCCCGTGTTTGCATGGGTTTCGCCCCCACAATCCAAAGATGTGCAGGCTAGGTGGATTGGCCACGCTAAATTGCTCCTTAATTGGAAAAAATGAATTGGGTACGCTAAATTTATTTCAAAAAAACTGCAGGCATTCAATAGGTCGAGAAATGTTTCCCTTTTTTCTCCCCTCATGAAGCAGTAATGACAGACGACAGAAATATCTTTATTCTGCAAAAAAATCAGATGGCCTATTTGGTTCTGCTATTGGGAAGCTGCATCTTTTCCTGTTTTTAAACCTGATCCTGGTGCTTCAATTCAGCAAAAGTCAGCTATTTCTGCTCAATATTGTGACTTAGTTTGGTCTGTGCTTGATAGAGACCTTCATTCCTTTTCCTGGAGCCTCATTTTTGATTGTTTCTATCCCTTCTGTAGCAAGACGAGCAACAGCAGCCACAGCAGCAAGAACAGGAACTGCAGATTCCGCCAGTAGAGCTTCCTCCAGAGGAGCAACTGCACATTACTGACCTTGTCCCAGAACTTGCTATTCTGCCAGAGAAAAAGGATAAAGATGAAGAGGAGGAAGAAGAGGTGGGGGCTCAGCCACTTCTTAAAATGCGTTTTTTGGTAGTTTATCTGAATAAAATGGCTTCAAATATATTGGGACTTCTGCAAAAAGCATTATTCAGAGTTTGTATGATGCTTTATCCTTTCATTTGTTTTCCCTTATTCTTCCTGAGGTAGGGCAGCATTGTGGTGCAGTGGTTACCACTCCTACCTCACTGCACCGAGGACCCGGGTTCGATCCCGGCCCCAGGTTACTGTTCGTGTAGAGTTTGCACATTCTCCCCATGTCTGCGTTGTTCTCACCCCCACAACCCACAAAGATGTGCAGGGGAGGTGAATTGGCCAGGCTAAATTGCCCCTACATTGGGAAAAAAAGAATTGGGTACTCTAAGTTTGTTTTAAAAAATTTCCTGAGGTCATTGATTCGCATTGGATTACTAATCAATGAGTGGCCCAGGCTTCTGATGCTTTTCAGAATTGGCTGTTCATGTGTGAGCCATGATAGCGAGAATCTGCGAACTATTCAAAAAGTGGTTCGCACTGCTACCTCACAGCGCCAGGGACCTGGGTTCAATTCCGGCTTTGGGTAACTGTTTGTGTGGAGTTTCCTCCAACAGTTCAAAGATATGCAGGTTAAGTGGATTGGCCATGTCATATTTGCCCCTTAGTGTCCAGGGATGTGCAGTTTGGGTGGGGTTGTGGGGATGGGGTGAGGGAGTATGCCTAGGTAGGGTGCTTTTTCCGAGAGCCGGTGCAGACTTGATGGGCTAAATGGCCTCTTTCTGCACAGTAGGGATCCTATGGATTCTAAGTCATTCGAGATGATGCCTGTCCTTTCTGCACAAGCTATATCCACTTGCTTCATATGGAAGTCAAGTACCAATCAGGTACTTCGTCTTGATGGCTTAACCAGTTTAAGGTAAATGGATAAACCTTACAGATTAGAAAAATCCCAGGTTTGACTGCCATTCTTTTGAGCTTGTTGACCTTGAAATTAGAAATAAGGCCATTATAAATAATCCTGGTATTCTGTATCAGCGATGGGACGTTTGTCCGGGGTTTGTATTACTTGTCTTTTATCCAGCACACAGCCATCAAATGCCAAAGGATTCAATTCAACTGTAGAGCCCTGTTTGTCAAATTATTAATGGCTGCTTAGGTAAGACATTGGAGGGTGCCCAAGAACTGTGCTCCAGTAAGGATTGTATAGGTCAGTACTACATCACATTATTACTCAGGAAGTCACTGGATTTCAGCAAGAGTTTTGTTTGAAAGACTTTTGTTCTGAAATATTAAAATTTCTAGTTAAGCTATCAAAATAGTTTAATTTCACAAACGTTTTTGTGCACGAAGATCACATTTCTCATTGTATAGTGGAAAGTAAAAACCGTATTTGATCGACAAAGTAAGATTCATTATTTGAATCAACATTACTTAACCATGAAAAATGGGTTCTGGAATGCTTCCCACTGGTTGTCCAGTCAGGAGCACCAGAGCTGATTTGTAGATTTACCTGGTGCCGAATGGGAAAAGCAGCTGTGAGGGACAAGGAACAGGAGCAGTAATGAAGAATCAACGATGTAAATTTGAATGGTGTTTGCTCGATTGTCTTTATCTTCAAAATATATCCGTCCAATATCTTTTCATAATGGATTTTTATGAATAATTGAGACAACTGATAGAAGTCCCCAGGTTTTCATTACACTATTCTAAAAGGCATTAAGGTGGACAAGTCCCCAGGTCCGGCTGGGATCTATCCCAGGTAACTGAGGGAAGGGGGGGCAGCACGGTAGCATTGTGGATAGCACAATTGCTTCACAGCTCCAGGGTCCCAGGTTCGATTCCGGCTTGGATCACTGTCTGTGCGGAGTCTGCACATCCTCCCCGTGTGTGCGTGGGTTTCCTCTGGGTGCTCCGGTTTCCTCCCACAGTCCAAAGATGTGCAGGTTAGGTGGATTGGCCATGATAAATTGCCCTTAGTGTCCAAAATTTCCCTTAGTGTTGGGTGGGGTTACTGGGTTATGGGGATAGGGTAGAGGTGTTGACCTTGGGTAGGGTGCTCTTTCCAAGAGCCGGTGCAGACTCGATGGGCCAAATGGCCTCCTTCTGCACTGTAAATTCTATGATTCTATGAAATAGCTGGGGCCTTAACAGATATCTTTGCAGCACGGGTGAGGTCCCGGAGGACTGGAGAATTGCTAATGTTGTCCCTTTGTTTAGAAGGGTAGCAAGGATAATCCAGGGAATTATAGACCTGTGAGCTTGAGGTCAGTGGTAGGCAAAGCATTGGAGAAGATACTGAGGGATAGGATCTATTCACATTTGGAAGAAAATAGACTTAACAGTGATAGGCAGCATGGTTTTGTGCAGGGAAGATCATGTCTTACAAAACTAATAGAATTCATTGAGGAAGTAACAACGTTAATTGATGAGGGAAGGGCTGTAGATGTCATATACATGGACTTCAGTGAGGCGTTTGATAAAGTTTCCCATGGCAGGTTGATGGAAAAAGTGAAGTTGTATGGGGTTCAGGGTGTACCAGCTAGATGGATAAAGAACTGGCTGGGCAACAGGAGACAGAGAGTAGTGGTGGAACGGAGTGTCTCAAAATGGAGACGGGTGATGAGTGGTGTTCCACAGGGATCCGTGCTCGGACCACTGTTGTTTGTGATATACATAAATGATGTGGACGAAGATACAGGTGGTCTGATTAGTAAGTTTGCAGATGATACTAAGATTGGTGGAGTTGCAGATAGCGAGGAGGACTGTCAGAGAATACAGCAAAATATAGATAGATTGGAGAGTTGGGCAGAGAAATGGCAGATGGAGTTCAATCCGGGCAAATGCGTGGTGATGCATTTTGGAAGATCTAATTCAAGAGCGGACTATATGGTCAATGGAAGAGTCCTGGGGAAAATTGATGTACAGAGAGATCTGGGAGTTCAGGTCCATTGTACCCTGAAGGTGGCAACGCAGGTCGATAGAGTGGTCAAGAAGGCATACAGCATGCTTGCCTTCATCGGACGGAGTATTGAGTACAAGAGTCGGCAGGTCATGTTACAGTTGTGTAGGACTTTGGTTAGGCCACATTTGGAATACTGCATGCAGTTCTGGTCGCCACATTACCAGAAGGATGTGGATGCTTTAGAGATGGTGCAGAGGAGGTTCACCAGGATGTTGCCTGGTATGGAGGGTGCTAGCTATGAAGAAAGGTTGAGTCGATTAGGATTGTTTTCGTTGGAAAGACGGAGGTTGAGGGGGGACCTGATTGCGGTCTACAAAATTGAGAGGTATGGACAGGGTGGATAGCAACATGCTTTTTCCAAGAGTGGGGGTGTCAATTACAAGGGGTCACGATTTCAAGATGAGAGGGGGGACATTTAAGGGAGATGTGCGTGGAAAGGTTTTTACGCAGAGGGTGGTGGGTGCCTGGAACGCTTTGCCAGCGGAGGTGGTAGAGGCGGGCACGATAGCATCATTCAAGATGCATCTAGACAGATATATGAACGGGCGGGGACCAGAGGGAAGTTGATCCTTGGAAAATAGGTGACAGGTTTAGATAAAGGATCTGGATCGACGCAGGCTGGGAGGGCCGAATGGCCTGTTCCTGTGCTGTAATTTTCTTTGTTCTTTTGTTCTTTGTAACTAATGTTTCCTTTTCCATGCTTAGTATGATTTTAACTATATTTGCATTTTTTTGAGGAGGAGGAAACGGTAGGAGGTGACCAGGATCAGGAGGAGAGGCGGTGGAACAAGAGAACGCAGCAGATGCTTCATGGTCTACAGGTAAGAGAATTTAAATAATGTACATATCTGAAAATTTGTGCAGCTGGAGTACATCACATTTTGCAGAATATCTTGCTGTGATTTGAAGGGTCTTTAATTGGATTCTGAGTGAGCCTAGAATTAATATTTGTAGGTGATAGTTGCAACATTTTCCTCTGAGATGTGTACATATTAATTAATGTTGTTCTAATTCTGGCCATGGATTGGAGTTTTGCTCTTAATCTTTAGGTTATCAGAAAAACTAAAGAATACTGGTTATATAAAGACAATTACACATATCAACCCAATTTAACAATACTTCAGGTCACCTGGAGTAACATTGCAGTTAGCTGCATTTTTATTATTGAATAACATCAAGTGAAATTAATTTAACCCTTTTTGTTATATCTCTAAAACACTACTTACCATGTTGTCAGTTCAGTTAGTCGTGCAGGTACATCAATTGTTTGAGGTTCAGAGTCATTTTAAGCACTGGAAGTGCACAGTTACAAACTTGTGAGGAAATTTGAAAGTTAGATGTTTTGGAAGCAAATTAGACACAATGGGATGTGGATTTCACACATGTAGCTTTAGCAGAAGAACGAAGAACAGGGACGGGATTCTCTGACCCCCCGCCGGGTTGGAGAATCGCCGGGGGCTGGCGTGAATCCCGCCCCCGCCGGTTGTCGAATTCTCCGGCACTGGATATTCGGCGGGGGCAGGAATCGCGCTGCGCCGGTTGGCGGCCCCCTCTCTCCGCCCCCCCCCACCCCCCCGCGATTCTCCGGCCCGCGATGGGCCGAAGTCCCGCCGCTGTCAACCCATGCCAGCCAGCGTGGATTGAACCACCTTTGGGACGGCGGGACACGGCGGCGCGGGCGGGCTCCGGGGTCCTGGGGGGGGCGCGGGGCGATCTGGCCCCGGGGGGTGCCCCCACGGTGGCCTGGCCCACGATCGGGGCACACCGATCCGCGGGCGGGCCTGTGCCGTGGGCGCACTCTTTTCCTTCCGCCTTCGCCATGGTCTCCACTATGGCGGAGACGGAAGAGACCCCCTCCACTGCGCATGCGCGGGGATGCCGTGAGCGGCCGCTGACGCTCCCGAGCATGCGCCGCACGGCAAAGTCAGTTTCGCGCCAGCTGGAGGGGCACCAAAGGCCTTTCCCACCAGCTGGCGGGGCGGAAATCAGTCCGGCGCGGGCCTAGCCCCTCAAGGTTAGGGCTCGGCCCCTCAAGATGCAGAGGAATCCGCACCTTTGGGGCGGCGCGATGCCGGACTGATTCGTGCCGTTTTTGGCACCGGTCGGCGGACATCGCGCCGATTACGGAGAATCCCGCCCCAGAACAGGAACAGGCCCTTTGTCCCTTCAAGCCTGTGACAATCATGGTGCCTGCCTAAACTAAAACCTTCTGCACTTCAGGGTCTGTTTACCTCTATTCCCATGGTATTCATGTATTTGTCAAGATACCTCTTAAACGTCGTTTTCGTATCTGTTTTCACCATATTCCCGGCAGCGCATTCCAGGCACTCCCCACCCTTGACTTTTCCACCTTGGAAAAAAAGCGTATGACTGTCCACTCTGTCCATGCCACTCATAATTTTGTAAACCTCGATCAGCTCGCCCCTCAACCTCTGTCGTTCCAATGAAAACAATCCGAGTTTATCCAACCTCATAGCTAATACCCTCCAGACTAGGCAACATCCTGGTAAACCTCTTCTGTACCCTCCCCAAAGCATCTGCATCCTTCTGGTTGTGTGACAACCAGAATTGTACGCAATATTCCAATTGTGGCCAACTAAGGTTCTATACAGCTGCAGCATGACTTGCCAATTTTTATACTCAATGCCCCCCAACCAATACTCAGTGCCATAAAACACCACCCCAGTTCACAGCCGCCACCCCTCAGAAAAATGTGCATTGATGCTGTTTTGACATACTGCCAAGACTTCTGTGATCTACAGTTCTTCTGGTGGATACCAGATGATTGGGATGTCCCTGTGGAAACCTATCCCAGTATTCCTGGTAATCATGATGGGCTATATATAAGTAAAGAGGAGAATGATCCCTTTCTATTCCTTGCTGCCCCTCCCTCGCTGCGAAGGGCCCTGCTCTCTCTCTCTCTCTCTCTCTCTCTCTCGCTCTCTCTCACTCTCTTTCCTACCCCCCCCCCCCCCCCCCCCCCCTCATCCTCCTCCTCTAGGTGGTGGTTATTCTCTGTGGGTCCTCTTTACGGTCGCTTTAGACCAGCCATATAAATACTTAAGCTACAAGAGCTGGGAATTCTTCGACAGGTAACTCACCACTTGACTCCCCAAAATCTGTCCATCAACTACAAAGCACAAGTCAGGAGCATGATGGAATACTCTGCATGTGGTTGAACGAGTGCAGCTCCATAACACTTAGGCTTGACCCTGACTAGGTCAACCTAGCCTGCTTGATTGGTACCCCAGTAAACATTCACTTCCACTGCCAGTGCACAGTGGCGGCAGTGTGTACCATCTGCAAGATGCACTGCAGTAACTCGCAAACTCTTTCGACAGCACTGTATCCTACCACCTGGAAGGGAAAAGGCAGCATCTGCACTTTCCCCTCCAAGCCACTTTGAGCTATATCCTTCACTGTAACTAGGTCAGAATTCTGGAACTCTCTTCATAACAGCACTGTCGATATACCTACCTCCGATTGACTATAGCATTTCAAGGCAGCAGTTCAGTACCACCTTTTCGAGGGTAATTAAGGATGAGCAACAAAAGCTGGCCTATTCAGCGACATCCACGGTCCCATGAAACTATTTTAAAAGACTTGTTCAGAATCTCTGCCATTTCCTTATTTCCCTTTATTCCCCAGTCCCATTTTCTGAAGAACCAATATTCACTCAATCTGCTCTCATCCTTTTTATATATTTGTAGAAGATCTGTCTGCATGTTTCTTACTAGCTTACTGTCATTCTAATTTCTCCATTATCTTTTGGTTTTGAAGGTTTTCCCAGTTTTCTGGCATAGCAATCTTCACAGCATTGTACATCTTTTTTTCCTATTCTTAACTTCCTTAGTTAGCCATGGATGGTTCATCCTTACCATTTTTTTCTTTCTCATCTTTGTTCTCCTTAAATTGTCGTCCTCAAATTTTATGCCACAGCCACAGCTTATCTACCACCTTGCCTTTTAACCCCTTGTTTACTACAGCTAGCTCAATTCATGCATTTATTTAAGTTTTAAGACAGTATGTCAGAACCAGGTTTTGTGCCCTCTTATCATCTTATCACTCTTCCATAGATAATCCTTTAATATTTTTTTGAAAAATATTTTATTGAGGCATTTATATATTCATACAACAAACATAATCACAAATCAAAACAAGACAAACTCAACAAAATACCTAACACCCCGCCTCCCACTTCCCAACTCCCCTGCCTCCCCTCACTGCTGCATCTTAACTTTTCTCGAAGATGTCGATAAACGGCTGCCACCTCTGGGCAAGCCGCTCCACAGACCCCGTCATGGCAAACTTTATTTTTTTTTGAGCCTGAGAAACTCTGCCAGGTCACTCACCTACATCCCCGGTTTTTGGGCCCCCCCCCCCCCCCGAGTCCCTCCATTCTAATAATATCCGTGTCCGGGTTACCAGGGAGGCAAAGGCCAAGACATCGGCCTCCCTCATCCCCTTGGTTCTTCGGACACTCCAAAGATTGCTACCTCTGGACTCGGGACCACCTTCAGGACCTCCGACATAATGTTGACAAACCCCAGCCAGAATCTCCCAAGCTTTAGGCATGCCCAAAACATATGGACGTGAATCACAGGCCCACCCACACCTGTCCTCCACCCCTCAAAAGAACTGCTCATCCTGGCCAGTCATACATGCCCTGTGGACCACTTTCATAGAACTTGCAGTGGAGAAGGAGGCCATTCGGCCCTTGGAAAGTGCACCCTACCCAATCCCAGTAACCCCACTTAACCTTTTTTTTGGACACTTAAGGGGCAATTTAGCATTGTCAATTCACCTTTGGACCGTGGGAGGAAACCGGAGCACCAGGAGGAAACCCACGCAGACACTGGGAGAACGTGCAGACTCCACACAGACAGTGATCCAAGCCAGGAATCGAGCCTGGGACCCTGGAGCTGTGAAGCAACTTCCAGTTAAACTGGATTTGCCTAGCGCATGACTAGGATGCATTCACCCTCCTCGGGGCTTGCTCCCACAGCCCAGCCTCCAACTCCCTACCCAACTCTTCCTCCCACTTGCGCTTCACTGCCTCTCAACCTTGTCGTTCAGCTCTAAATATCCCCAAATGGCAGCCTTCACCCGCTCACAAAACTCCTCATCTGCCAACAGCCCCACAACCAATCTCCACTGCGGGGCTGCTCCCCCCCCACCCCACACACGATTTACCTGAAAGTCCACCTAATGCGGCGCATGGTCCGATACCACAATTGCTGAACACTCCGAACCGACCACCCCCGCCAGCAATGTCCTATCTAACACAAAATACTCGATTCAGGAGTACACCTGTGCACGTGGGAAAAAAATAACAATTCCTTTGCCCTTGGCCTGTTGAACCTCCATGGATCCACCCCCATGTACTCCATAAACCCCCTCAGTTCCTTTGCCACCGCCGATACTCTCCCCGACCTCGGACTCAACCGATCCAACTTTCCAAAACCATGTTAAAATCTCCCCCCACCCCAAAGTATCAACCGGTGCGAGTCCAGGACCAAGATCTTCCCCAATACGGCTTCAGACTCTACATCGTCCCAGTTGGGGCCATAAACATTCACCAATACCACCGGCATCCCTTCCAATTTCCCACTCACCGTAACAAACCTCCCTCCAGAGTCTACTTACTCACCCTTCCCCAAGCCTAGCTTGATCCCCAATCTTTAGATGCGTTCCTTGCAGAAATGCCGCGTCCGTCTTTAGACGCCTCAAATGCGCGAACAAGCGAGTCCTCTTGACCGGCCCATTTAACCCTCTTGCGTTCCATGTGGTCGGGGGCACCCCTCTCACTCCCACCGCCGATCAGCGTCCTAGGCCAGCCTCCAGCTTGCGTCCCTCAGGCCTGCCCTCGGGAGTCCACCGTCATCGACTCTCCCCATACTACATTTCAAAAGCCCCTCCCCTATCAGCTGCCCTCCCTACCCCCACAAAATAACAATCTCAACCCGCATAAACACTCTGACCACCTGCCCCCCCCCACTGCGCTTCTGTGAACTAGCCTGCCCACCTAGCCTGGCAATCCCCACCATGGCGCCCCCTGCTCAAACACTGTCCCGGTGCAAACAACAACACCAACATTTAAAACTGAAAAACAAAAATCCCCCCCCCCCTTCCCTGCAAAGGGAACAAAAAAGAGTATCGTCCACCTTCTCCTGCAGCCGCCTCTGAGTATCATGTATCACCCCCACCTTGGCCGCCATCGAGGTGAGCTGCTTCTCGTGCTCTCCCACCGTCTCCTCCACCTTCTGGATCGCCTGGCTCTGAGGTTCTAGCCTCCCTTCCAGACGGCCGATCCCTGTCTGAATTGGGTCTAACGTCCTTGCCAGGACCTCCAAAGTTTCCTTCTCTGCTGGGTGAACTTCTCGTACAAGAAGTCCACCAGCTGTTCCATTGACTACTGAGAAGTTAGGGCTGGGCCCTTACCCTCCGCCATCTTCCTCTGTGTCGCAGGTACAACATCTCACAACTGCTCCTTCCTTTTAAAACCACTCCTGGTCCATAAATCCATCCACCGGTGGGACACCCTCTCCTTCCACCAGTCCTGCACCTTTTTTCCCCAACAAATCCACCCGTTAGCCGGGGAAAGGGTCCAAAAACACTGCCATGAGCAGGAGCCACCAAATGTGCGACCACTCACACCATGGCCTCCACTGGAAGTCTATAATCCTTTAATATGAGGTCATTAATTAATCTCGTTTCGTTATGCATTACCAGGCCTAAAATAGCCTGTTTCCTGGTTAATTCCAAATAATAGTTCCAAATTGTTCAAATATATGTCCTGAAGACATATCCGACCTTTGTGTCAGTTTGATTTGTCCAATCAAAATGATTAAAATCTCCCATGATTATTGTAATACCTTACAAGCACTCATCATTTCTTTATACTCAGTCCTGTGGTGTAGCTACTGCTGGAGGGCTCATAAACGACTTCCTTGCTATTTCTGATCTCCAAGCAAAACGATTCTACATCTTGATCTTCCAAACGAAGCTAATTTCACACTACTGGACTGAGCTCGTCCTTTATCAACAGAACTACCCCACATCTTTTTCCTTTATTCTTACTTTTTCAAAATGTTAAAATACCATTGAATATCCAGTTCCAAGTCTTGATTACTTTGCCATCGCATCTGATGGCTCCCATGTAATACCTATTTATTTATATTTGTGCTATCAGTTCATCCATTTGTTATGAATACTGCAAACATTCAGATAAAGAGTGTTAAATTCCATCTTTTTATTGTTTTTTGCCTATCCTGACTTTATTTGCTGTGACTCGTGTTTACTTGCCCTGTGTTTTCTAGTCACATTCTGGTTATCATTGCCTACATTGCTACTCTTCACACTATTGCCTTATCCTTTCATGTTAACTTTCAACGTCTCACTTCCCCTCCACAGCATCACCTCCCCCAACTATTTAGTCCTCTCTGCAGCCCTCATTATTCAATTTACCAGGGTGAGTCAAGTGAAATCTGTTCCAGTGCAGCAGCTATCTCTTTACCAGTACTGCTCCCAGAGCCCCATATATTGAAACACATTTCCCCCACAGCAGTGTTTGAGCCACACATTCAAGACTGATCTTATGCTCATTTTCTCATGGCTCAGGTAATAATCCAGAGATTATCTTTGTTTTTCATTGTTCATGTCTTGACAATTTATACTGCCCAGTTTAAAGAAAGAAAAATGTAAACTCACCAACCCTATCACCTGCCTGCTCACCTAATTATTTTCCTAAGCCCTCAGATCTCAGTGTGTCTCAGCCCTCTCTCAGACCACTTTTTGTTTTGTGAAAGACCAGAACAGCACCTCTTAACTCACTGCATAGAATTCCCATACTCAACTAAATTCCCAAGTTAATTATCCTGCCATAGGTGCACCTCACCGACCTGTCAATCATGCATTTGCAAAAGCCTGCTGCTTTTGGTAACTAGTTTTAACTGGTCACTTAATTAACTAACTATGCAGCTTCCACTAGTAGGCAGTTTCTTTGCCACTATCTAACTAAAAGAAACTACACTTACAGTTAAATGCTAACTGCTAAATTTTTCTTAAAATAAATTTAAGAGTGCCCAGTTTTTTTTTTTTCAATTAAGAGGCAATTTAGCATGGCCAATTGACCTACCCTGCGCATCTTTTTGAGTTGTGGGGTGTGACCCACGGGGAGAATGTGCAAACTCCACACGGACAGTGACCTGGGGCTGGGAGCGAACCCGGGTCCTAGGTTTGCCACCGCGCTGCCTGCGAACTGCTAAATTTGACTGGGTTTTAGAAAGCAGCCAAATCTCAAATTCCCTCTCACCAGATTCCTGAGTTAAATACACTCTGAGCTGTACTCCATCGTATTTACCTCCCTGTTATTACTGAAATAAGGTATGGTGTAGTCCCAGGTGACCATAGGCTGCTTTCCCCTTTAAGAGGGGAGAGCTGACTGGTAGTGATTTAACCTGAGGATCACCACACCTCAGGTGAGGGGCAAGCTTGAGAAGGTGGGGCCTTCATGAATACAGGCAGTACGGGAATTGAACCTATGCTGACCTATATCTGCTGACCTTGCTCTGCATCACAAACCAGCTGTCTAGCCAAGTGAGCTAAACCAGGCCCCAGTTATTCAAATATAGGAAGAGGGCAGTGAGTAAGGGGGGGGTTTGCAGGGAAATTTTCCCAATAGGAAGAATGCAATCTGCAGATACTCTTGGGAGGGGAGTTTGTCCTGGACTCATGAGTTGGGGAGTTGGCAAATGTTTGGCAAACTAATTGTGGTTATGGTATCAGAGGCCATGTAGGAAACTTGAGGGCTGGTTACATCCTTTTAGTTTTGGGGGGGTCTGGTTTGCAGATCAAATGTTTACAAATATTTAGGCTTATGACTGGACTTCAACGTGCATGACATTTAGAAATCTGTTTTTAGCAGCTGCTGCAATCGTCTGATGTTCTTGGTGTGGAACAGCATGAACACTAAAACAAATAACTTGGCAAACTACCCACCCAATCTCCACGATCACCTGATTTGAAAAAATATTTGTAATTATCCACTGAAAGGCTAACACCAGCCACCTGAATCTTTTGTACAAGCAGTTGCAGTGATGTCACAGAGAACATTTCAGATCACTTTCATACATAGTAACAGGGCCACGATTTTAGATTAGCATTTAAACTGACCGAAAAAAGCACAACCCTATTGACCAGCGTTCTGCCTCTTCATCTGAACAGATTGGTATTATTAAATCCTGAGTTTATGGGGCAGCTGACTGGTTAGCCTGAAACTGCAGCTCCCATTATAGAACATAGAACGATACAGCGCAGTACAGGCCCTTCGGCCCACGATGTTGCACCGAAACAAAAGCCATCTAACCTACACTATGCCATTATCATCCATATGCTTATCCAATAAACTTTTAAATGCCCTCAATGTTGGCGAGTTCACTACTGTTGCAGGTAGGGCATTCCACGGCCTCACCACTCTTTGCGTAAAGAACCTACCTCTGACCTCTGTCCTATATCTATTACCCCTCAGTTTAAAGTTATGTCCCCTCGTGCCAGCCATTTCCATCCGCGGGAGAAGGCTCTCACTGTCCACCCTATCTAACCCCCTGATCATTTTGTATGCCTCTATTAAGTCTCCTCTTAACCTTCTTCTCTCCAACGAAAACAACCTCAAGTCCATCGGCCTTTCCTCATAAGATTTTCCCTCCATACCAGGCAACATCCTGGTAAATCTCCTCTGCCCCCTCTCCAAAGCCTCCACATCCTTCTGATAATGCGGTGACCAGAACTGTACGCAATACTCCAAATGAGGCCGTACCAGAGTTTTGTACAGCTGCAACATGACCTCATGACTCCGGAACTCAATCCCTCTACCAATAAAGGCCAACACTCCATAGGCCTTCTTCACAACCCTATCACCTGGGTGGCAACTTTCAGGGATCTAGGTACATGGACACCTAGATCCCTCTGCTCATCCACACTTCCAAGAACTTTACCATTAGCCAAATATTCCGCATTCCTGTTATTCCTTCCAAAGTGAATCACCTCACACTTCTCTACATTAAACTCCATTTGCCACCTCTCAGCCCAGCTCTGCACCTTATCTATGTCCCTCTGTAACCTGCTACTTCCTTCCACACTGTCGACAACACCACCAACTTTAGTGTCGTCTGCAAATTTACTCACCCACCCTTCTGCGCCCTCCTCTAGGTCATTGATAAAAATGACAAACAGCAACGGCCCCAGAACAGATCCTTGTGGTACGCCACTTGTAACTGAACTCCATTCTGAACATTTCCCATCAACCACCACCCTCTGTCTTCTTTCAGCTATTGTTTTTTGTGAATTCACTAAAGGTTGCTTACAATTGGTAACAACTCTTGGAGTTGCCTAGCAGGACAGAACGCAGATTCCCTGATCTCCGTGTGGATAATAGGTGTAACATGATTCTTATGCTTTTTTTCTCTCTGAAACAAAGTATTTTGAACACAAATGGAATTCCTTCATAACCCTAACACATCCCTCTCCTTTTAAAATCATCTCAAAACAATAGTTATTTGACCAAGTTTTTTATGTGCTTGTGTTGAAAATGCCTGGATTTACATGTATTACAAATGGTCCTTTATGCAGTTTTCCGTTTTGTTTTTAGACCATGACTTTATCGCTTTAAAACATTTTTTTTCAGAGAGCTTTGGCTAAAACGGGAGCTGAATCTATTAGCCTGGCAGATTTATGTCGAAAAAACAACCGGAAACAAGCAGCTGCAAAGTTCTACAGTTTCTTGGTACTTAAAAAGCAACAGGCAATTGAGCTTGCGCAGACTGAGCCTTACAGTGATATTATTGCAACCCCAGGACCAAGGTTCAACATTGTCTGACCTAGTTGATCTTGAATAGCTAGTGTGTATACACTAGATATGTATTGCCCCATATGGGGAATTGAGACCATTACAATACTTTAATAAATTGGTTTTAATGTATATTGAGTTAAAAGATTATTTTGGACAGAGAAACTTTTCAATTTTTTCGGGATTAGGTGTGTTATTCCAGTGTTTATGGTGAATACAAGTAACTCACACTCCTTGACAGATTTCATACTGAATCATGATTGGAGAAATGCATAATGTTTCAGATATATTATGAATACATTTCTGTGCAGACATAATTATGGCTTTGTTGATTGCATTATTCAGAAATGTCACTTGTGTAACACCACTGCTGCTGATAGACTGTCTCAATAAAATGTTGATTGGTGAAATTCATATGTCTGCAGCATAGTAGTAGAGAAGTTGATATTCAACACTTGCACTTAATTTAACTTTTAGATTGTGTGCTGGTTCCTCTACATTGACATATTTTTGGAACAATCTAGCAGCACCCTGTCACTGGAATTACAAACTATTGAAATACAACCAAGGATATATGAAATATTAATTTTGAAAACATACTCATAATTTTAGGATGCTTTATCAGTCTGGAGTGTTACAATGCTGTTCTATTTTAAACATAATGTGCCTGTAAGCATATATTCCCCTTTTTGTATAAAATGTGTAGATAATTTTTAATGAATGTTTAATTATGGAAAAGCTGAAAGCTTTCATTTTAAGCAGCATTTTGCTTATGCTACTGAGTCTCTAGTTTGTTGCTTAATTAGGTCATCATTAAATGTTGAACAGTGATGTTCATGCTGTTATACATAACTTTTCTAATAAAATACTTGTTACTGTATTGATTTTTTTTGTATCTTGAAATAATTTCGAGCCCATATCCTGACTTGTTTTCATATCATGGTTTCTTGGCTCATTATTCCCTTTTAAACAATTTCACCTTGAAAATACTGCACATGACCCATTTTTGGTAGAATCACTTTTGGCCAAACCTATTGGGCAAGTGGAGTTTTCCATTAATGATTTGAGAAAAGTCCTAAAGTTGTCCAAACTTGGAAGCTTAAAAAGGGATGCGGAATTTATTTCAAGTACGTGTTGCTGAAATTAACATGACAGCTGGCTGTAAACGAGGTATCTAAGATTCCTGCCAACCTTTCCAGTAATTTTGTACAGGTTGCAATATTCACTTGAAAACAACACACAAATTTTGCCTTGTATGGAATTTTATTTATTTTGATCCTAATATCTATTTAAGTACAGTGGCCCAGATTTTCCAGTTGCATTGCCAATGCCAATGAAGAGTTTACTGACCCAATGCTGCTGCCCATTTCTTCCAGTCCCAGCTAACATCATCCAGTTCCATCCAAGTTCAGATTGTAGTTGGGGGGGTTATCGGAGAAGAGGAACCTTTATACAGCACTAGCCACTGTCTTCAGGTAAATTTTTTAATTTAGAGTGCCCAATTTTTTTTTCCAAATTAAGGGGCAATTTAGTGTGGCCAATCTACCTACCCTGCACATCTTTGGATTGTGGGGGAGAGATCCACACAAACATGGGGAGAATATGCAAACCATACGGACAGTGACCCGGGGGCCGAGATCGAACCTGGGTCCTCGGGTGTCGTGAGGCAGCAGTGCTAACAACTGCAGCACCATGCCGCCCTTCAGGTAAGTTTTAAAAGGTCCAGCCTTTGAATAGTTGAGTGAGTGCTGAGGTGGATGATCAGGTCGTGGTTGGGGGTAGTTGGATGGTCAGGGCTGGGTGATTGGGGGGTGGGTGCCAAGGTTGTGGAGTTACCCAGCTATTAGACCAGGTACTAAACTATAACATTTACAGAGTAAGTACATGGGTATTTCCTGTGTATCCAGGCAAATCTCCGTCCTGAGCAGTGGGTTGGAGACATTCACGGAGGGTTCCAGGGAGCAAGGAATCAGTAGTTTAAACTTCCCAAGCAATTCGCACATGTAATTGAGCTAATAAGAGATCCTTTCAAACTCAGAAGTCCATGAAATTCAAATAGGATAAACCAGTGATTAATAAAGAAATGTATTTCAGTGCTGCTGATCACTTGTCCCAGGTAACATGGTTCAAGTGATTCAAATTTTATCAATTGAGACAAATAGGTAGGCAGTGATGTCATGGTATTGTCTCTGGTAATGCTCTGGAGATCTGGGTTTGAATCCCACCATGGTAAATGGTGGAATTTGAATTCAATAAAATTCTGGAAGTAAAAGTCTAAGATGACCATGAAATCATTATTTTGGGCGGCACAGTGTTTAGCACTGCTGCTTCACAGCTCCAGAGAACGAGTTCAATTCCAGCCTCAGGTGACTGCAGAGTTGGCACTTTCTCCCTGTCTCTGCGTGGAGTTCCTCCGGGTGTTCTGGTTTCCTCCCACAGTCCAAAGATGTGCACATTAGGTGGATAGGTCATGCTAAATTGCCCCTTGGTGTCCAAAAGATTAGGTGGGGTTACTGGGTTATGGGGATAGTGTGGAGGCCTGGGATTAAGTAGGGTGCTCTTTCCAAGGGCTGGTGCAGACTCGGGCCAAATAGCCTCCTTCAGCACTGCAAAGTCTGATAACTGATTGATGTAAAAACCCATCTAGTTCACTAATGTCCTTTAGGGAAGGAAATCTGAAATCCTTACCTAGTCTGGCCTACATGTGACTCCAGATCTATAGCAATGTGGTTGACTCCTAAATGCCCTTCGGGATGGGCAATAAATGCTGTCCCATCCAGCAATGCCCTCATCCCATGAACGAATAAAAAAAAAAGTAAAATTTTTGATAGTTCAATGACATATAGACATAGCCCTTTTGTATTGTTTTGAATGTGCTTTAATGTTGGATGCGTAATATTTAATTTTCTGTTGTGTATAATTTTATTTGCACTACATTATTTTGTTAGCTGATTTGCTTTTATCCCCAAGATTGAAAAATAAGTTGTCCCAAATAGGTTCATTATATCCCTTCAGGCCTTTTGTGAGCGCAGCTTATCCATGAGACCCACCTGCTGCTGCCTCAACCTTATTTGCACCAAACTGTTCACTACCCAACTTTCCTTTCTGGTTCCAATGCTAGCTGACATTGTTACTGGTTATCTCATCAGGAGCTGTCAATCCTTCAAAACTGACCATTGCTCTTCTCCACATTGATATTGACCTCTATGCCCATGCAAATTTCCACATCATCTCCAAGGTCTTTGAACGTGTTGTCACCTCACATCTGTGACAATCTTTCTTCCAACTCAATGTTTTAACCACTATATTAAGGTTTCTACCCCTGCCACTACCAAAACGACCCTAATCGGTCAATTCTGAAGTTCTTTGATTGTGACCTTGGTAGTGTGTCTCATCTTTCTGAAGCTGTCTGCATATATTGACCAACGAAGGTAGGCTTGTGACAGACCGTAATGGAGAAAACATTCATGAATTTTTTTTAACCAGCATGTCAAGGAAAGGAGTGCATTAATTTAGGATTTCCTCACACACCTTAATGTGCTTCAACCTGCGTTTAAATTCATTTTTGAGATGGAGCACTTTAATGAACTCCCTTTCCTAAACATGCTCCATTACAGCAAGCCAACCTTAACCATCAATATACATATCGGGATTTGTACATTTCCATGCATAATATCTTTACAGAAATCTGGCCCTACCACTTGCAAGCTCAGCAGAGAAATAGAGCGCATCAAAGCTATTCTACAGGACAATGGCTTCTGGTCAGATCATTGTTTGCTGTGTATCGCGCAAACTCACAAATCAGCCAAAGACCTCCACTTTTGGACCCGAGTGTCCGGTTTAAGTTAAATTACCCTGGAAAGGCAAAATATCCCCAAAATTTTAACATATTATGTTTTATGCTGCTACTATTGTTATGGGCCAGGGTTTAGAGATCGCCAAAGTATATCATGGAGTTTACCTGACCTACAACTTTTAATAGATTTTGGTTATGAGGAGCACAAGGGCCTACTTTCCAGGTGTTATGCAACAGAGACCGTAACTATTTTTAAACAAATGAATGTTTTTTCTATCACGTTTTCGCATCCTGCCACATGTATTTTTTTTAATGGAATGGCTGTCACAATAAACTCCATCGAAACAGTCTTGCATTGTTATTCCGGAATCACTCCAAAAAAGTAAATGGATTATGATCAGTATATATAATTGTTTCAGACGGATTGCTGGTAATATAAATTTGAAAATGTTGCAAAGACAACACCAAGCTCAAAGTCTCCTCAATCGTTGAATACGTCTTCAGGTGCTTATTTAATTTCTTTGAAAAATAACCAATAGGCCGCTCTAGTCCATAAGACCATAAGACATAGGAGTGGAAGTAAGGCCATTCGGCCCATCGAGTCCACTCCACCATTCAATCATGGCTGATTTCAACTCCATTTACCCACTCTCTCTCCATAGCCCTTAATTCCTCGAGAAATCAAGAATTTATCAACTTCTGTCTGAAAGACACTCAACGTCCCGGCCTCCACCGCCCTCTGTGGCAATGAATTCCACATACCCACCACTCTCTGGCTGAAGAAATTTCTCCTCATCTCTGTTCTAAAGTGACTCCCTTTTATTCTAAGGCTGTACCCCCGGATCCTAGTCTCCCCTGCTAATGGAAACAACTTCCCTACATCCACCCTATCTAAGCCAATCATTATCTTGTAAGTTTCTATTAGATCTCCCCTCAACCTCCTAAACTCCAATGAATATAATCCCAGGATCCTCAGACGTTCATCGGATGTTAGGCCTACCATTCCTGGGATCATCCGTGTGAATCTCCGCTGGGCCCAAAATTGCTCACAGTATTCTAAATGGGGCCTAACTAATGCTTTATAAAGCTTCAGAAGTACATCCCTGCTTTTATATTCCAAGCCTCTTGAGATGAATGACAACATTGCATTTGCTTTCTTAATTACGGACTCAACCTGCAAGTTTACCTTTAGAGAATCCTGGACTAGGACTCCCAAGTCCCTTTGCACTTCAGCATTATGAATTTTGTCACCGTTTAGAAAATAGTCCATGCCTCTATTCTTTTTTCCAAAGTGCAAGACCTCGCACTTGCCCACGTTGAATTTCATCAGCCATTTCTTGGACCACTCTCCTAAACTGTCTAAATCTATCTGAAGCCTCCCCATCTCCTCCATACTACCTGCCCCTCCACCTATCTTCGTATCATCGGCAAACTTAGCCAGAATGCCCTCAGTCCCGTTATCTAGATCGTTAATATATAAAGAGAACAGCTGTGGTCCCAACACTGAACCCTGCAGGACACCACTCGTCACCGGTTGCCATTCCGAAAAAGAACCTTTTATCCCAACTCTCTGCCTTCTGCCTGACAGCCAATCATCAATCCATGTTAGCACCTTGCCTCGAATACCATGGGCCCTTACTTTACTCAGCAGTCTCCCGTGAGGCACCTTATCAAAGGCCTTTTGGAAGTCAAGATAGATAACATCCATTGGCTCTCCTTGGTCTAACCTATTTGTTATCTCTTCAAAGAACTCTAACAGGTTTGTCAGGCACAACCTCCCCTTACTAAATCCATGCTGACTTGTCCTAATCCGACCCTGCACTTCCAAGAATTTAGCAATCTCATCCTTAACAATGGATTCTAGAATCTTGCCAACAACCGAGGTCAGGCTAATTGGCCTATAATTTTCCATCTTTTTCCTTGTTCCCTTCTTGAACAGTGGGGTTACAACAGCGATTTTCCAATCCTCTGGTACTTTCCCTGACTCCAGTGACTGTTGAAACATCATCACCAACGCCTCCACTATTTCTTCAGCTATCTCCTTTAGAACTCTAGGATGTAGCCCATCTGGGCCCGGAGATTTGTCAATTTTTAGACCTCTTAGTTTCTCTAGCACTTTCTCCTTTGTGATGGCTACCATATTCAACTCTGTCCCCTGACTCTCCGGAATTGTTGGGATATTACTCGTGTCTTCTACTGTGAAGACTGACGCAAAGTACTTATTCAGTTCCTCGGCTATTTCCATGTCTCCCATCACAAAATTACCAGCGTCATTTTGGAGCAGCCCAATGTCAACTTTTGCCTCCCGTTTTTAATGTATTTAAAGAAACTTTTACTATCATTCCTAATGTTACTGGCTAGCCTACCTTCATATTTGATCCTCTCTTTCCTTATCTCTCTCTTTGTTATCCTCTGTTTGTTTTTGTAGCCTTCCCAATCTTCTGACTTCCCACTACTCTTTGCCACATTATAGGCTTTCTCTTTTGCTTTGATGCATTCCCTAACTTCCCTTGTCAGCCATGGCTGCCTAATCCCCCCTCTGATAACCTTTCTTTTCTTTGGGATGAACCTCTGTACTGTGTCCTCAATTACACCCAGAAACTCCTGCCATTGCTGTTCTACTGTCTTTCCCACTAGGGTCTGCTCCCAGTCGATTTTCGTCAGTTCCTCCCTTATGCCCCTGTAGTTACCTTTATTTAACTAACACCTTTACATCTGATTCTACCTTCTTTCTTTCAAATTGGAGATTGAATTCGACTATATTATGATCACTGCCTCCTAAGTGCTCCCTTACTTTAAGATCTTTAATCAAGTCTGGCTCATTACATAACACTTTAGTCCAGAATGGCCTGTTTCCTCGTGGGCTCCATCACAAGCTGTTCCAAAAAGCCCTCCTGTAAACATTCAATGAATTCCCTTTCCTTGGGTCCACTGGCAGTATTATTTACCCAGTCCACCTGCATATTAAAGTCCCCCATGATCACTGTGACCTTGCCTTTCTGACATGCACTTTCTATTTCGTGGTGCATCTTGTGCCCCTGGTCCTGACCACTGTTAGGAGGCCTGTACATAACTCCCATTATGTTTTTTTTTGCCTTTGTGGTTCCTCAACTCTACCCACACAGACTCCACATCATCCGACCCCATGTCGTTTAGTGCTATTGATTTAATTTCATTCCTAATTAACAAGGCAACCCCGCCCCCTCTGCCCACCTCTCTGTCTTTTCAATAGGTTGTGAATCCCTGGATGTTTAAATGCCAGTCATGAACCCCCTGCAACCATGTCTCTGTGATGCCTACCACATCATACCTGCCAGTCACAATCTGGGCCACAAGCTCATCTACCTTGTTCTGTACATTGCGCGCATTTAAATATAGCACCTTTAATTCTCTATTGACCGTCCCTTTTTGTTTTCTTAGTGTGGTGGACCTTGGTTTACTGAGCCTTTCCATACACTGTGTCATATTTTGTGGGATGGGGACTATTGTAACCTCTCCTGAGTTCTGTCTTTTCGTGCTTTTTTGTATTCCTAAGCAGCTACGCTTCCCACTGATTACTTCACCTCTTGGTTCCCTGACTTTCCCTTCCCCCCCAATCTTTAGTTTAAAGTCCTATTGACCACCCTATTTACTCTTTTCGCCAGAACACTGGTCCCAGCTCGGTTCAGGTGGAGACCATCCCAACGGTATAGGTCCCCCCTGTCCCAAAACTGATGCCAGTGTCCCATGAAAAGGGACCCCTCATTCCCACACCACTCTTTCAGCCACGTGTTAACTTCCCTTATTCTTGCCTCCCTATGCCAATTTGCACGTGGCTCGGGCAGTAATCCGGAGATTATGACCCTTGAGGACCTGTTTTTTAATTTGAATCCTAGCTCTTTATAATCTCTAAACAGGTCCTCTTTCCTAGACTTGCCTATGTTGTTGGTACCAACATGGACCACAACAACTGGATCCTCCCCCTCCCTCTCCAGTATCCTTTCAAGCCGGTCAGAGATGTCCCGCACCCTAGCACCGGGCAGGCAACATACCATGCGGGACTCTTTATCCTGCTCACAAAGGATACTATCTATCCCCCTGATAATAGAATCCCCTACAACTCCTGAAACACAGGTAAATCTCCCCCTCCCGGATGTGCCTCAGTGTTTGAAGCTCAGACTCCAGCTCATCAACTCTGAGCCGAAGCTCTTCGAGCAGCCAACACTTACTGCAGATGTGGTCGCTGCAGCTCGCAATGGGATCTGCCAGCTCCCACATCAAGCAGCTCAAGCACATCACCTGACCAGCCATCACTAATTAATTAATTAGTTTAATTTAAGTTTATGGTGGGGGCAGCTTCAGCCAATCAGACACTACCCTGCACTTTTAACTGAAAAACAGCACAATTAGATTAACCACTTACCTTTCCTGGTTACCTTACTGCACCAAACTAGCAAATTCTCACTGTCTGTATCTCTCTCACTCCGGCTGTGTCTCCTTGACCTGCGCAATGCTTATAATATAATAATGCTAATAATAATAATATAATATGGCACTTACCTCACACCAATGGGTCTTATTATTAGGTTAGAGGAGGAGGGCGGGTGGGAGACACTACACGTGTAGTGTCTCGGGTTTCCTCGCCACCAGAATTTATTGATTGGGGGGGGGGGTCTTCCCAGAAGTCCACGGAAAGAAAAATAAAACAAAATAAGTGTTTTTTTTTAAAGGAGAAACTTACCTCCCAGAAATCACTTGCGCACTGCTCCCGCTAAAATTGACTAGCCTGCTCCTGTGACGGTCTCCCAGAAATCACTTGCGCACCGCTCCCGCTGAAATCGTCCTTCGTCATCTTGTAAGAGCACCGCAACTACATCACTCGCATCAACAGCCACTTTGAATGGTTTTGTGTAATTTGGGATGGCCAACATAGGAGCAGTGGTTAACCAGCCTTCAGGCCGTCAAATGCCTGTTGACACTCCGCTGTCCACTGAAATTTGCTACGCTTCTTTAGCAAGTCCGTCAGTGGAGCGGCCACACTGCTAAAATTCAGCACAAATTTCCGGTAAAATCCACTCATGCCAAGAAATCGCATTATTTCCCTTCGTGTCAAGGGTATTGGAACTCCCCAACAACATGTCTTTTCACATCCTGTGGGACCATAAGACATAGGAGCAGAATTTGGCAACTTGGCCCATTGAATGGCGGAGCAGACTCAATCATGGCTGATATTTTCTCATCCCCAATCTCCTGCCTTCTCCCGATAACCCCTGATCCCCTTATTAATCAAGAACCTATCTATCTCTGTCTTAAAGACACTCAGTGAATTGGCCTCCACAGCCTTCTGCGGCAAAGAGTTCCACAGATTCGCCACCCTCTGGCTGAAGAAATTCCTCCTCATCTCAGTTTTAAAGGATCGTCCCTTTAATCTGAGATGGTGTCCTCTGGTTCTAGTTTTTCCTACAAGCGGAAATATCCTCCCCACGTCCACTCTATCCAGGCCTTGCAGTATCTTGTACGTTTCAATAAGATCCCCTCTCATCCTTCTAAACTCCAACGAGTACAGACCCAGAGTCCTCAAACGTTCCTCATACGACAAGTTCTTCATTCCAGGGATCATTCTTGTGAACCTCCTCTGGAACCTTTCCAAGGCCAGCACATCCTTCCTTAGGTATGGGGCCCAAAACTGCTCACAATATTCCAAATGGGGTCTGACCAGAGCCTTATACAGCCTCAGAAGCACATCCATGGTCTTGTATTCTAGCTCTCTTCCATTCGAGACCATTCAACACTGTCCAATTGTATGGCCAAGCAAAGTGACTTGGGCTTTTCCAAATTCACTTTTGGCTAGGTTTGCCACCAAACCCGCCTCCTGAGGTCGATCGAATAACTCCATCAGATGCTTCAAATGTTCTTTCCATGTTTGACTAAAAATTACCAGATCGTCGATGTATACCGCACAATTGGGTAATCTTGAAACAACTTTTTTAGTTAACCGTTGAAATGTGGCATAACTTTGAATTGGTATATACTATCTGGAGTTACAAAAGCTGAAATCTCCTTCGCCCTTACGGATAAAGGTACCTGTCAGTAACCTTTAAGTAAATTCAGTTTGGAAATAAAAGTTGATTGTCCCACCTTCTCAATGCAATCCTCCAAGCGTGGGATAGGATAAGAGTTTGTTCTTGTAACTGCATTAACCTTTCTATAGTCCACACACAATCGTCGGGTACCGTCCGGTTTCGGTACCATCACTATGGGTGAGCTCCATTGGCTGCAACCCACTTCAATAATGCCATTTTTAAGCATACTTTCAATTTCTTTGTTAACCTGCGCCAATTTTAAAGGGTTCAGTCTATATGGATGTTGTTTAATTGGAATAGCATTTCCCACATCTACATCATGTGTAGCCATTTTAGTACTTCCAATTTATCTCTACAAACTTGCCCATCTGATATCAATAACTCTTTCAGGTCAGTTTGTTTTTCCTCTGGAAGGTAACTCAACAATTTATTCCAATTTTTAAGAACATCCTCATTTTCCAATTTAGTTTGAGGGATGTCAAATTCAAAGTCATCTGGATTTGGTTCTTCACTTTGAGTTAGAATCATTAAAACCTCCTCCTTTTGCTCTCCTTCCCTTTCAAAGTACCTTTTAAGCATATTCACATGACACACTCGGTGAGTATTCCTTCTATCCAGCATTCTTACATCATAATTTTTTTTTAATTTTAAAAATAAATTTAGCGTACCCAATTCATTTTTTCCAATTAAGGGGCAATTTAGCGTGGCCAATCCACCTACCCTGCACATCTTTGGGTTTTGGGGGCGAAACCCATGCAAACACGGGGAGAATGTGCAAACTCCACACGGACAGTGACCCAGAGCCGGGATCGAACCTGGGACCTCGGCACCGTGAGGAAGCAGGGCTAACCCACTGCGCCACTGTGCTGCCCCTCTTACCACATAATTCACCTCACTTAATTTCCTTTCAATCTGATTAGGTCCACAAAACTTTGCTTTTAAAGGTTTACCTACCACTGGTAACAATACCAAAACTTTATCTCCACTGGCAAAATTACAAACTTTTGCTTTCTTGTACGCTACCCGTTTCATCACAACTTTTAAATGTTGTCTCGCCAATTCCTCTGCTCTATTTAATCGTTCCCTAAAATTTGACACGTAATCCAATAATGTAATTTCTGATTTCTCACCCACCAATTTTACCTTAATCAATTTAAGTGGTCCTCTTACCTCATGACAAAAAATTAGTTCAAAAGGACTGAATTTGGTTGACTCATTAGGTGCATCCCGAATTGCAAACAATACGAATGGAATTCCTTTATCTTCTGGATAATCTTGACAATAAGCCCTCAACATTGTCTTTAATGTCTGATGCCGCCTTTCTAATGCTCCCTGCGATTCTGGATGGTACACAGTTGATTTAAATTGTTTTATTCCTAAGTTATCCATAACTTCTTTGAATAGCCTTGAGGTGGAATTTGATCCTTGATCCGATTGTATTTCTGTGGGTAGTCCATATCTAGTAAAGAATTTAAGTAACTCCTCCACAATCGTTTTAGCTGTAATATTGCATACTGGAATGGCCTCTGGAAACCTAGTAGACACATCCATTATAGTCAAAAGGTATTGATTCCCACTTTTCGTTTAAGGAAGCAGTCCTACGCAATCAATTAGGACCCTTGTAAAAGGTTTCTGAAATGCTGGAATGGGTATTAAGGGCACTGGTTTTATCACTGCTTGAGGTTTCCCTATCACTTGACATGGTCAACAAAATTTAACTACATCTTTATGTAGTCCAGGCCAATAAAAATGTTTTTAAATTTTAGCTCGAGTTTTCCGTACTCCCAAATGACCTTCCACTGGTACCTCATGTGCTACTCGCAACCTCTCCTTTCTATTACCTATGGGCAATACCACTTATAGAACCTAGAACATAGAACAGTACAGCACAGTACAGGCCCTTCAGCCCACGGTGTTGTGCCGACCATTTATCCTAAACTAAGATCATCCTAACCTATACCCCTTCAATTTACTGCTGTCCATGGGCCTGTCTAAGAGTCACTTAAATGTCCCTAATGACTCTGACTCCACCACCACTGCTGGCAGTGCATTCCACATACCCACCACTCTCTGTGTAAAGAACCTACCTCTGACATCTCCCCTCTACCTTCCTCCAATCACCTTAAAATTATGTCCCCTCGTGACAGCCATTTTCACCCTGGGGAAAAGTCTCTGGCTATCCACTCTAACCATGTCTCTCATCACCTTGTACACCTCTATCAAGTCACCTCTCTGCCTTCTTCGCTCCAGTGAGAAATGCCCTAGCTCCCTCAACCTTTCTTCATGCACTCCTGTCCGGGCAGCATCCTGGTAAATCTCCTCTGTACCCTCTCCAAAGCATCCACATCTTTCCTATAATGAGGCGACCAGAACTGGACACAATATTCCAAGTGTGTTCTAACTAGTTTTGTAAAGCTACAGCAAAACCTCGCAGCTCTTAAACTCAATCCCCCGTTAATGAAAGCCAACACCATACGCCTTCTTAACAACCCTAACAACCTGGGTGGCAACTTTGAGGGATCTATGTATTTGGACCCCAAGATCCCTCTGTTCCTCCACACTTCCAAGAATCCTGACTTTAACCCTGTATTCAGCATTCAAATTCGACCTTCCAAAATGAATCACTTCACATTTATCAAGGTTGAACTCCATCTGCCACTTCTCAGCCTAGCTCTGCATTCTGTCAATGTCCTGTTGTAATCTGCAACAACCCTCAACACTATCTACAACTCCACCAACCTTCGTGTCATCGGGAAACTTCCTAACCCACCCTTCCATTTCCTCATCCAAGTCATTTATAAAAACCGCAAAGAGCAGAGGTCCCATAACAGATCCTTGCGGGACAGCACTGGTCACTGACCTCCAGGCGGACTACTTTCCATCCACGACCACTCGCTGTCTTCTTTCGGCCAGCCAATTCTGTATCCAGACATTTCCCTGTATCCCATGCCGCCTAAATTTTTGAATGAGCCTACCATGGGGAAACATATCAAATGCCTTACTGAAATCCATATACACCACAACCACTGCACGACCTTCATCAATGTGTCGCATCACATCCTCAAAGAATCAAGTGAGGCTTGTGAGGCATGACCTGCCCCTCACAAAGCCATGCTGACTATCTTTAATCAAACTATGTTTTTCTAAATAATCATAAATCCTATCTCTCAGAATCCTTTCCAATATTTTGCGAACCACAGACGTAAGACTGATGGGTCTGTAATTCCCAGGGATTTCCCTATTCCCTTTCTTGAATAGGGGAACAACATTCGCCTCCCTCCAATCATCTGGTCTTACTCCAGTGGAGAGTGAGGACGCAAAATTCATCGCCAATGGCGCAGCAATTTCCTCCCTCGCTTCCTGTAGTAACTGTGGGTATATCCCGACAGGCCCAGGGGACTTATCTATCCTGATGCTTTTCAAAATTTCCAGCACATCCTCCTTCTTAATATCAACCTGTTCGTGTCTATTAACCTGGTTCACACTGTTCTCATGGGCAACAAGGTCCCTCTCTAGTGAATACTGAAGCAAAGTATTCATTTAGGGCCTCCCTCATCTCATCAGACTCTCGGAACAAGTTCCCTCCACTATCCCTAATCGGCCCTGCTCTCACTCTGATCATCCTCTTATTTCTCACATAAATGTAGAACGCCTTGGGGTTTTCCCTAATCCTTCCCGCCAGGGCTTTTTCATGCCCCCTTCTAGCTCTCCTCAGTCCATTTTGAGTTCCTTCCTGGCTACCTTGTAACCCTCTAGAGCCAAGTCAGATCCTTGCTTCCTCAACCTTACGTAAGCTTCCTTCTTTCTCTTGACTAGAAGCTCCCCTTCTCTTGTCATCCAAGGCTCCTTCACCTTACCATTCCTTCCTCGTCTCAGTGGGGCAAAACAATTCAGCACTCGCAGCAAGTGCTCCTTAAACAATCCCCACATTACTGTTGTGCATTTCCCCAAGAACAATTGTTCCCACTTTATGCTCCTCAGCTCCTGTCTAATAGCAGTATCAATTCCCCTCCCCCAATTAAATACCTTTCCATACTGTGTGTTCCTATCCCTCTCCATGACTATGGTAAAGGTCAAGGAGTTGTGGTCATTGTCACCGAAATGCTCTCCCACCGAGACATCTGACACCTGGCCTGGTTCGTTGCCGAGCACCAAGTCCAATATGGCCTCCCCTTAGTCGGCGTATCTACATATTGAGCCAGGAATCCTTCCTGTACACATCTGACAAAATCTGCTCCATCCAAACCATTTGCACGAAGGAGGTTCCAGTCAATATTAGGCAAGTTGAAGTCACCCATGACAACAACTCTGTTATTGTGCATATTTCCAAGATCTGCCATCCAATCTGTTCCTCTATCTCTGCTGCTATTGGGGGGTCTATAGAAAACTCCCAATAAAGTGACAGCTCCTTTCTTGTTTCTGACTTCCACCCATACTGACTCAGTCGACAAACCCTCCTCAACTACCTCCTTTTCTGCAGCTGTGGTGCACTCCCTAATTAACAGTGCCACTCCCTCTCCTCTTTTACCTCCCTCCCTATTTTTCTGAAAACATCTAAACCCCGGAACATCTAACGCCCATTCCTGCCCCTGTGAAATCCATGTCTCCGTAATGGCCACAACATCGTAGTTCCAAGTACTGATCCATGCTCTCAGTTCATCTCCCTTATTCCTGACACTCCTTGCATTGAAACAGATGCACTTTAACCCATTCCACTGAGTGAAACTTTGCCCGATCAACTGTCTATCCTTCCTCACAGACTTGCTGCATACTATTTCTGCCTGTTCAACAGCTACCCTATCCTCTGATCCATAGCTCTGGTTCCCATCCCCCTGCCAAACTAGTTTAAACCCTCCCGAAGAGCTCTAGCAAACACCCCACCCAGGATAATGGTGCCCCTCCAGTTTAGGTGCGATCCGTCCTTCATGTACAGGTCCCACCTTCCCCAGAAGATATCCCAATGATCCACATATCTGAAGCCGTCCCTCCTGCACCAGCCCTGTAGCCATGTGTTCAGCTGCACTCGCTCCCTGTTCCTTGCCTCACTTGCCCATGGCACCGGTAGCAATCCTGAGATCAGTACTCTGCTTGTCCTGCTCTTTAGCTTCCAACCTAACTCCCTAAAATCACTTTTTAGATCCTCATCCCTTTTCTTAGCTATGTCGGTGGTGTCTATGTGCACCACAACTTCTGGTTGCTCCCCCTCCCCCTTAAGAATCCTGTAGACTCGATCCGAGACATCCCTGGCCCTGGCACCCAGGAGGCAACATACCTTCCGGGAGTCTCTTTCGCGACCATAGAATCTCCTATCTATTCCCCCAACCATTGAGTCTCCTATCACTATTGCTTTTCTATTCTCCCCCCTTCCCTTCTGAGCCACAGAGCCAGACTCAGTGCCAGAGACCTGGCCGCTAGGGCCTTCCCCCGGTAGGTCATCCACCCCAACAGCATCCAGAACGGTATACTTGTTTTGAAGGGGAACGGCCACGAGGGATCCCTGCAACGTCTGCCCGGTCATTTTCGTTCTCCTGACTGTATCCCAGCTACTCTTGTCCTGTACCATGGGTGTGGCTACCTCCCTGTAACTCTTCTCTATTACCCCATCTGCCTCCCGGATGATCCAAAGTTCATCCAGCTCCAGCTCCAGTTCCCTAACACGGTCTCTGAGGAGCTGGAGTTGAGTGCACTTCCCGCAGGTATAGTCAGCGGGGACACCGTTGGTATCCCTCACCACCCACATCCTACAGGAGCATACAACTGCCCTAGCCTCTTGATGAACTTCTGCCCACTTTTCATCCGCCTGCATATGTAAAAGTCTCCATTTTCTCATCAAGACATCACCTTTACGGTAATAACATTCTGATATACACTCATATTCCTCTTCCATGTATGCTTCCGATGTTTTATTTCTATATCTTCCTGTTGCAACTCCGCCAATTTTCCTGAACTAAAAATATCCGCCTCATCCTCCACCTGTTCTTGTTCTTTTCCAACCATCTGATCAAAAATCATTTCTGATAATTGCACTTCAACTTCATCTTCACTCTTTGATGTCTCCTCTTGTCTTAACCTGTGACTTTGCGACCTTGTTATTACACAATCTGGAAACATCCCAGGATATTCGTCCTTCAACACTTCAGTTGTCTGATTTTCCACTGGCTTATCAACCACAGTAGGCATCACTCCCACCTGCGATCCAGCTATATCATTACTCAAGATAAACTGTATTCCTGGACAAGATAGTTTCTCTATTACTCCTCCTACCACTTCACCACTCTTCACTGGACTTTCCAACCTTACCTTATATAATGGAACACTACTCTTCTCACCCTGAATTCCACATATTTCCTGGCAATATTCCTCCCAAACTACATAACTCCTCACCTCTTACCATCAAAGATTGACGAGCTCCCGTATCTCTTAAAATTGTGACTTCTTTACCTACTCCTGGTACACCTTTTTTTTTTCTGTACCCAATTCATTTTTTCCAATTAGAGGTCAATTTAGCGTGGCCAATCCGCCTAGCTTGCACATTTTTGGGTTGCGGGGGCGAAACCCACGCAAACATGGGGAGAATGTGCAAACTCCACACGGACAGTGAGCCAGAGCCAGGATTGAACCTGGGACCTTGGTGCCCTGAGGCCGCAGTGCTAACCCACCGCGCCACCGTGCTGCTCCTCTCCTGGTACACCTGAGTAAACTTTACCCACACAAGTAAATTCTTTAAAGACATCTGGCACCTTCTTATCAATCACCTCTTGATCAGGTTGTACAATCTTTTGCACCTCCCTCAGTTCACTTGGGCTTTCCTTTCCCACTTTAACAAACCTGTTATCCTGTTTTACCACATCAGCCTTCCCAGTGCTTTTCTTCAACCACCAACACTGTGACTTTACATGGCCTAGTTTATTACAGTGAAAACACTTGAAACTTTTCATTTCTCTTCCACCCTCCTGGATTTCTTTTTTAATCTGAGGTACACTCTCCTTATTATCTCCCATCAGATTCCCTTTACCACTTGAGTATTTCTCCTTTTCCCAGTTTCTATCCCTCACAGGCTGAACCTGATGTCGGAAACCAAACTTTGATTTATGAACTAATTCATAATCATCTGCCATTTTTGCTGCTCATCTCGCAGTTTTAACCCTCTGCTCTTCCACATGAGTTCTTACTACATCAGAAATTGAATTTTTAAACTCCTCCAAAAGTATAATTTCTCTGGGAGCTTCATACTTTTGGTCTATTTTCAAAGCCCTTATCCACCTATCAAAATTACTCTGTTTGATCCTTTCAAACTCCATGTATGTTTGACCAGGTTCTTCCTTAAATTTCTAAACCTTTGTCTGTAGGTTTCGGGCACTAGTTCACCTCCTCATACATCCCAGATACCTCCTCTGATAGTGATGCAAATACTTCACTAGCTCTACCTACCAACTTTGTTTGAATCAGTAATTGCCACATGTCCTGTGACCATTTCATTTGTTTGGCTATCTTCTCAAATGAAATGCAAAAGGCTTCTACCTCCTTCTCATCAAACCTTGGCAATGCTTGGACATATTTAAATAGATCCCCACCAAGCCTTCGACTAGGACACTCATGCTCATTATCTCATCACTCTTCTCACCATACGTTTTTTTTTACATCCGCCAATTTTTACTGACTGTCATGTTTCATGGCCATTTTCTGAAGTTCAAACTCTCTCTCTTTTTCCCTTTCCTCTTTTTTTTCCCCTTTCCTCTCTCTTTTTCCTTTTCCTCTCTATCTCTCTCTCTTTCTTTTTCCCTGATCTGTACCTCCCTTTCTCTTTCTTTTTGTTCTGCTAGGGCTATTCTCTCTTTTTTTCTTTCTTCTCTCTCCTTTTCTTTTTCCCTGATCATATCTCCCTTTCTCTCTCTTTTTCCCTCATTCATATTCAAGCTGCTTTAATTTTTTTTCATGTTCAAGTTGCTTGATCTGTAACTGAATGTTTGCCATTTTCAATGATTCTGACTGTATCTCAGGTAATTTTAAATGCTCAGCTACCGCCGTAAGTACCTCTTTTTGTATGCTGTCAGGTAACGTTAACTGCAATGTTGTTGCCAAATCTAAAAGCCTTTTTTAGTCTCTGTTCGTAAGGTACTGCGTGTGACCTTCTCCACCCCCCAAAACTTCCGAGCCTCTGAAAGAGCCATTGTCCACAAAACACTCTCTACTTAAACTGGAATACCACACCTGAAACGCAAACACAAATATGCTCACCCCTCACTGTCTTTAAGCTCACTAAGCCAACCCAATCACAAAAGATAGACTTTTACCCCACGAGCCCCCAATTATTTATGGGCCAGGGATTAGAAAACACCGAAGTATATCATGGAATTTACCTGACCTACAACTTTTAATAGATTTTGGTTATGAGGAGCACAAGGGCCTACTTTCCAGGTGTAATGCAACAGAGACTTTAAGTATTTTTAAACAAAACAATGTTTCTTCTATGAATTCAGTTAACATTTTATAAACACACAGTAAACATCTTATCAACTACCAACACAAATAGCCCCCCCCCCAAAGATACCGTACTCAATAGGTAACCCTTAATAACTTTCCTAACAACACCCAGAAGCAAAACACCCTTTTTCTACAAAAACAGTAGGTGTGAATTCTTTACAGAAAAACAGGTATTACTTTGAAGTTATCAAGTGGTCTGGAGACATTCTTTAGCATGCAGAGAGACCACAAATACACCTTTGTTTGAATGCAGCTCCCAACTGAAAACGAAACCAAAAATCTCAGAGCCACAAAGCAGCTTCCAGCACAAAACGAAAGTAAAAGACAGAATCACAGCCCAGCTCCACCATCACAATGATCACTGCAGCCGTTTGATAAAACACATTTTTTTTAAAGGGACCCTCACATGACACTATGCAGCAATGACACAAGTGATAATTTCCACTTATAGAATGCTGTCATCAGTCCAAAAAGACTTTCTGCCTACTACATAATTGAACAATGTAATATGTGAATTTCAGTGCAGACACAATGCCCAACAATTTGCTGATCAAATTGAAAATCGCTTATTGTCACAAGTAGGCTTCAATGAAGTTACTGTGAAAAGCCCCTAATCGCCACATTCCGGCACCTGTTACGGGAATTGAACCGTGCTGCTGGCCTGCCTTGGTCTGCTTTCAAAGCCAGTGATTTAGCCCTGTGCTGTTCCTCCGGCAGTTTGTAATAGGTAAAGTACAGACCACAATCGACCAACCCCTATATGAAAAATAAAACGTCCAGTTTGATGTGATTCTGCAATTGGTGGCACGGTAGCACAGTGGGTAGCACTGTTGCCTCACAGTTCCAGGGTCCCAGGTTTGATTCCCGGCCAGGGTCACTATGTACAGAATCTGCACGTTCTCCCCGTGTTGAGTGGGTTTCCTCCGAGTACTCCGGTTTCTTCCCACATTCTAAAGATGTGCAGGTTAGGTAGATTGGCTGTGCTAAATTGTCCATTAGTGTCCAAAAATATTAGGTGTGGTTACGGGGATATGGTGGAGGTGTGGTGCTCTTACCAAGGGCCGGTGCAGATTTTTTTTTTTTTTTTTTTTTTTATAAATTTAGAGTACCCAATTATTTTTTCCAATTAAGGGGCAATTTAGAGTGTCCAATCCACCTAGCCTGCACGTCTTTGGGTTGTGGGGGCGAAACCCACGCAGACACGGGGAGAATGTGCAAACTCCACACGGACAGTGACCCAGAGACAGGATCGAACCTGGGACCTCGGCGCCGTGAGGCTGCAGTGCTAACCCACTGCGCCACCGTGCTGCCCTGGGCCGGTGCAGATTTGATGGGCCAAGTGGCATCCTTCTGCACTGTAACTTCTATCATCTATGAATTGGGCAGCACTTGCTGAACAATCCCCAGTGTGCTAAAAGCTGCACAAACAAACATTTTAAGGTCATCAGTCAAACTTGTAATGTGGCATATTGTACTGAAACAGGCTGAGAAGATACACATAGGGTAGATCCAGAGACTGTCTCATGAGGCCCTCGCTGGAATCGATACTGGCCATCTGCAAGAGCACTCCAGTCAATGCATAAACATGTTATCGCTAAATGGACTTTGTGATTACCCACTCCAAAGAACAAGATCATGCTATGCATATGTAAAAAATGTCCAGACACAGGTGATCAACTTTGCAGCAGAACGAAGAACAGACAAAAGAAGCCATCAGACTCCTTAATGAGCTGAAGGCTGGTCAGACAAGTGTGTTTCAGAGAACAATGGGCCTTGATTGAATCACCATGGATAATCAGGTGTATCCTGTCTTTCACATTAACAAGTTGGGATCTGGATGGGACAATGGCCAGTTGTGGGCATATACTATGACTCAATCTTAGCATATCAGTATAAAGAAATGAACATCAAACAGATATTCAGCAATAACCTGGGAGTCCCCGAGGCACAACTATCGCAGGAAGAAAGGACCCTGGGTTTCAAACCCAGAGAAGACATCCACATCGATTGATTGTAGCCTGCCAGCCTCCTTCACTAAGTGCAGGTAAAACCCAAAGCTCAGTTGTGAGTCAGAGTCATATTTTGTTGAATAAGAGAATTGTGAATAAAATTATTTTAAACCGTGAACCTTTTTGGTCCTTTGTTCATCTTGCAAATAAGGGCACCTGGGTAAAACCTTTGATTAAAACACTGGTCGAAGTATCTGAATTGGATAGAAACAACAGGTCCATTTACTCTTGCTAGAAGCAACATACATTCATACACAGGGACCTGTTCTCTGCAAACAAAAAGAAGTTCAAGCCTTGCACCTTTTTGAATTACCCAGAAGCATTGTGTGAAGAGCGATGTATATTTTTCATATTTTTGTGATTATGTTTTCTGTGTAGTTAAATAAAATGGAATTTGAGATGATAGGGGAAAATGGAGCGCGATTCTCCGAACCCCCACCGGATCGGAGAATCGCCGGGGGCTGGCGGAATCCCGCCCCCGCCGTGTCCCGAATTCTCCGCCACCAGGGATTCGGCAGGGGCGGGAATCGCGCCGCGCCGGTCGTCGGGAATCGCGCCGGTCGGCAGGCCCACCCCCGGCGATTCTCTGGCCCGCGATGGGCCGAAGTCCCGCCGCTGTCAACCCTCTCCAGCCGGCATGGATCAATCCACCTTGTGAACGGCGGGACAAGGCGGCGCGGGCACCGGGGTCCTGGGGGGTGGCGTGGACGATCTGGCCCCGCAGGGTGCCCTGGCCCGCGATCGGGGCCCACTGATCGGCGGGCGGGCCTGTGCCGTGGGGGCACTCTTTTTCTTCCACCTTCGCCTTGGTCTTCACTATGGCGGAGGTGGAAGAGACCCCCCTCCCCTGCGGATGCGCGGGGATGATGTCAGCAGCCGCTGACGCTCCCACGCATGCGTTGCCCGGCGAAGTCCTTTCGGTGCCGGCTGGTGTGGCACCAAAGGCCTTTCCCGCCAGCCGGCGGAGCGGAAACCACTCCGGCGCGGGCCTAGCTCCTCAAGGTGAGGGCTTGGCCCCTAAAGGTGCGGAGACTTCCGCACCTTTGGGGCGGCCCGACGCCGGAGTGATCTGCGCCATTTTTGGCGCCGGGTAGCGGACATCGCGCCAGTTTGCGGAGAATCCCGCCCAAGGTATTTAAGAAAAGGAGTTTACTGGCTTGGAGGGAAGTCTTGAAGACTAATTCCTTTGTGTGGGAATTGCTGAAAAGCAATTGGATTGGAGGTAGCCACCCAGTATTAAGCCAGGAGTCTTTGTTTTAGGAAACAGTTTGTTTCTGAATCTCCTTTTGGAATTCCAAATCGGATTGGGAGGTCTGAGAAGTCGTGGTGTACAGTAATAATATTAATGTCACAAGTAGGCTTACATTAACACTGCAATGAAGTCACACTCCAGCGCCTATTCGGGTACACCGAGGAAGAATTCAGAATGTCCAATTCACCTAACAAGCACGTCTTTCGGGACTTGTGGGAGGAAACCGGAGGAAACCTACGCAGACAGATGGAGAAGATGCAGACTGACCCAAGCAGGAATCGAACCCAGAACCCTGGTGCTGTGAAGTAACAGTGCTAACCACTGTGCAGCCTGGTTTGCCAAGACTAAGGCAGAAACCAGGCTAAAAGAGATTAAAAGGTGCTCAGCACTGACCATCCAAACAGGATATCTCCAAGAATGTGTTTTGATATTTTTGCTAAAGTTTTGTAATAAAATGGGCTAGACAGTTCAGTCTTGCACTGCAACCACAAAACAGAATCAGGAATGGTCACCCTGATTCATGGCTTCCAGCTCCAACCAGAAGGACCAACCCAGTGAAGAGTTGTAAGTATCAGCCAGATTTGAGGGATATTGTGGCTGAGGCTTAAGCATAGTTTAAGGGCACCAACTAAATCCTGAGGGTGCTAAAGTGACAACAATTCCTTGACTTTGGTAATATTTACTGGATTTTAATGGTTAAAATGTATAAGGGGTTCTTGCCAAAAGATAGTTTTGACCATAAGACATAAAAGCAGAATTAGGCCACCCAGCCCATCAAGTCTACTCCGCCATTCAATCATGGCTGATATTTTCATGACACATATTCATGACAGAAGAATAATTGAATACAGGAGAAACATTTAGAATAGTGGTATTATTTGAGATAGATGTAGCTCCCATCTGCATGAAAAAGCATTGACGCAAGTGGAGAATTCAAATCCATAGATACTGTATATCAGGGGAGGTGAGACCCAGGGTAATGCTTTGGGCACCTGCATTTAAATCCCATAATGGCAGATGGTGAAATTTGAATTTGATAAAAATCTGGGGCGAGATTCTCCGACCCCCCCGCCGGGTCGGAGAATCACCGGGGGCTGGCGTGAATCCCGCCCCTGCCGGTTGCCGAATTCTCCACCACCGGATATTCGGCGGGGGCGGGAATCGCACCGCGCCGGTTGGCGGGGCCCCCCCGCGATTCTCCGGCCCGGATGGGCCGAAGTCCCGCCGCTAAAATGCCTGTCCCGCCGGCGTAGATTAAACCACCTACCTTACCGGCGGGACAAGGCGGCGCGGGCGGGCTCCGGGGTCCTGGGGGGGGCGATCTGGCCCCGGGGGGTGCCCCCACGGTGGCCTGGCCCGCGATCGGGGCCCACCGATCCGCGGGCGGGCCTGTGCCGTGGGGGCACTCTTTCCCTTCCGCCTTCGCCACGGTCTCCACCATGGCGGAGGCGGAAGAGACTCCCTCCACTGCGCATGCGCGGGAATGCTGTCAGTGGCCGCTAACGCTCCCGCGCATGTGACTCCTGGAGATGTCATTTCCGCGCCAGCTGGCGGGGCACCGAAGGCCTTTTCCGCCAGCTGGTGGGGCGGAAATTCGTCCGGCGCCGGCCTAGCCCCTTAAGGTTGGGGCTCAGCCCCCAAAGATGCGGAGCATTCCGCACCTTTGGGGCGGCGCGATGCCCGACTGATTTGCGCCGTTTTGGGTGCCAGTCGGCAGACATCGCGCCGATACCGGAGAATTTCGCCCCTGGAATTAAAAAGAATTGTCATAAAAACTGATTTGCTTCACTAATGTCCTTTAGGGAAGGAAATTTGCCATCCTTACCTGGTCTGACCTATACATAACTCTTAACTGGCCTAGTAAGCTATTCAATTCAAAGGCAATTATGGGGCAATAAATACTGGCCCACCTCCCATGAAGGAATTAAATAAAATATCAGGGCCAGAATGATCTGAACTAGTTTGGATCACCTAGGGGAAAGGGCATAATGGAGATTTCGAGAATGATCTACAAACCACATGGAAGCTCGATTACACCTTTTGCCCTATCTATCACCATCTTAAGGTCTTTCTGCTCCCCATATCTCTTCTTTTCCTGAGACTTTAAATCTGTCTGTCTCGGCCATTAGAATATTCAACAATAGAGCATTCACAACCCCTTGGGCAGAGAATTTCAAAGATTCAAAACCCTTTGAGTGAAGAAATCTCTCCTAATCTCAGCCCTAAAGAATTGAGCCCCTTATCCTGAAGGTGTGCACCAGTGTTCTAGATTCCCAGCCAGAGGAAACAACCTCTCAGTGTCTACATTGTCTTATAATGGACCAGGAAGCTTGGAAACTAGAAAACGTTACATGGGATGAATGATTTTCAATCAGAATTTACTTAATGTAATAATAATAATAATCTTTTTATTGTCGCAAGTGGGCTTGCATTAACACTGCAATGAAGTTACTGCGAAAAGACGCTAGTCGCCACATTTCAGCACCTGTTCGGGTACACAGAGGGAGAATTCAGAATTTTCAGCTGGTACAGGAATTGAACCCGCACTGCTGGCCTTGTTCTGCATCACAAACCAGCTGTCTAGTCCACTGAGCTAAACCAGCCCTGCTCGGACCATAATGTGGTTAATCAGTAAATAAAGAAAAAATTCCACTCATTTTGATCAGCACCCAAACCTCACACACAAAGGTGCTTTCCAGGTAATAGTGCACTCACGGATGCTGCTTTATCTCCAAAATGAGATATAGGACATGGGACACATTTCAAGAGTTAATGAAGTAGCCCATTAGTATTCAGACATTCCTTTTACAGTAGGTTGACTTCTTTTCAAACCAATATCTTGTTGCTATTTCATACAAACTGGAAAGGCTCCTTTTAAATGTGAAGTCTCTTCCTAAGACTTTTCAGTGACAATTAATGCTGATGGAAAATATTTGAATCTAAACAACAATCACTTTGCATGACTGTTGTACCATTGTTTTGAGTAAGTTGGTTTATACTCGCTGGAGTTTGGATAAGGTGAACTCTCATTCATACTAGATTCTGAAATTGCATGACAATAGACACAGAGGTTGTTTCCTCTGGCTGGGAATCGGGAACATTGGGGCACACCCTCGGGATAAGGGGTTAATCCTTTAGGGCTGAGACTAGGAGAAATTTCTTCACTCAATTAATTTTGAATCTCTGAAATTCTCAGCCCCGGGGGAGGAGTTGTCGATGCTCTATTGTTGAATATATTTAAGGCTGAGATAAACAGATTTTCAATCCCAGAAAATCAAGCGATAAGAGGAGCAGGCAAGAAAGTGGCACTGAAGCTGAAGATCAGTCATGGTCGTACTGAACGATGGAGCAGGCTCAAGAGGCTGAAGAGTCAACCCCCGTTTCAATTTCTTAGGTTCTTATTGCTATAAACACACAATCATCATTTAGGAACAAAATGCTTTATAAGATTATGAAATGAGTAAGATTCTTCCAACGCAAACAGCTATACACTTGACAAAATCTCTGGTTATATATCTACATTGTCGCTTCTGCTTTGACACATGATGCAGTTGTTCTCTTTTTCTTTCTTGCTCTCCTTTGTTTTTTCTCTTTACTTGGATGTTGTGGTGGCTGTACCTTCTTTTTCAAACAACTGAGAGGATTAGGGCCTCCTTTTCTTTTGCGTTTTTTACACCTGGGTTCGGATTCCTTCACCAGGCCCTGCTCTTCTTTCAAGTGCTGGATAGTTTGTTGCTGATGCACAGGAACAAATTGATTCCCATGCAAAGACTGTAGTTGTGCAATTGATTTGGGAGAAGGTTTCTCCAGGACCATAGTATTCTGTATAATGTACATCAGAGGGACCCCTGACAATATTTTAATTTTCACAGTTAACTCTTGATCCTGTTGAAACATTGAGAGACATTTAATAGACATAGTAACACAACAACAAAGAAGTAATACATGGGTAAAAATTAACTGATAGCCAGTTCATCTTTTTAAATCACTGACTAGGACAGTCTACATTAAATCCCCCATGTCACATCTCTATAAACCCATATTCCTCTTTAGATATTATATAGGTTTGATTTCATTACTGCTGGATGTGATCTCTCAGTAGAAAAATAAATAGATTTTATTTAAGAAGTTTACGTATATGTGCTACTAGGGCATTTTCACAGGAAGAAACAGGAAGTAACCATTCAAACTTTTAACACTGATAATATTATAATATCCAAAGCCTCATGTGGATTGAATTAAATGAAATCCGTTTCAAGACAACATGAAACTGACAGCGGTTGTCTCATGGTTGCATGGAAGAAGTTTGAAACATTCTTCCGCAAATTACAATGATGCTAGGTCAATTGCTCATTTTGAACTTGGGGCAGGACTTTACGCCCCTCCCGCCAGTGGGATCTTCCAGTCTCGCCAAAGTCACCTCACATAGTGGGTTCCCTGGCAGCAGGACGGACAAACCATGCAAACGTTTGTAGACTTTGCTGAGATCAGTAGATCCCATCGGTGGGCCCCCACCACATCAGCTGTGAGAAAACCTGGCGGGGAAGGGGGGGGGGGGGGTGGCAGAAAATTTAATTTTGGCCTTAGATTGAAAGACATTTGTTAACCAAAGGTATCAAGGGAAATGGGGCAAAGGCCAGTATACGGAGTTGGGTCACAGGTCAGCCACAATCTCACTGAAAAGCAGAACAAGTTTGAGAGGCTAAATGGCCTACTCCTGTCCATTGCTCCCCTTACACCCTACCCCTCGAAGCTATGTGGCCGCACAGCACCTGAAAAATCCCCTCGGAGGCCATGCACAGGATGACTTCTTCAAATGTGCAAAACAATTTAAAGGGGCCACACATTTAAATAAACCACAGTGGCATTCCATTGAAAAATTCAAGAGAACGTTGTCCAAAATAAAAGTCTTTAGAATTACAAAGGGGTTTGGTAGGGTAGGTGGAGAAAAGGTATTCCTTTTTCAGTAGGGATGGTGGAAGAACAGAGTCCAAATCTAGGTATCCTAAATATAAGACAGTCACTAATAAATCCAATAAGGAATTTTGGAATTGTTAGAATGTGGAACTCACCATCACAAGAAGTTCAGGTGAGTACCTTTAGGGAGAAACTAGATAAGCACATGGGGGAGAAAGGAATAGAAGGATATTCTGATAGAATTAGATGAAGGCGAGAAGAGACTTGTCTGAAGCATAAACAATGACACTGAGAGAATGACCTGTTCCTGTGTTGTAAATTCTATGTAATTCCAATTTCTAAAATAACTATTTAATTTGTCAAACTACTGTCTTTTGGATGGCAAGGCTGGAAAAGAAATATTGCCAAGACCAATTTTAAAAGTAAAAAAAACTCTTAAGAACAATTCTCTACTGCCTAGTGTCGGATCAGAAAGCCTTCCAATTGATAATTTATTAAATATAAAAACCCAACAGCTTTGTGGACACACATATTGCAAACAGACCCTACCTCAACTGTATTATAAGGGGTTAATCTTCAAAATATGTTGACACCAAACCAAGACAATGGAACATTGCCATCTCAAAGACAAAAATGTGGCCATCAGACAATCCAATTAAAGAAACTGGGAGACCATCAGAGTTGATGGCCACGGACAACAGTCACTACACTAATAAACATCAACAACAAGCTAAGAAGAAATGGACTTCATCACGTACATATCAACTTGAGAGCCAGAGACATCACATCTGAATGTGGTCCATTGTTTCGGTCTTGGAAACAACATCACGATGAATGTTTTTAAATAATAATCTTTATTATTGTCACAAATAGGCTTACATTAACATTGCAATGAAGTTATCGTGAAAATCCCCAGTCGCCACTCCAGCGCCTGTTCGGATACAGAGGGAGAATTCAGAATGTCCAATTCACCTAACAAACACGTCTTTCAGGACTCGTGGGAGGAAACCCACGCAGACACGGGGAGAACGTGCAGACTACACACAGGCAGTGACCCAAGCAGGAATCGAACCCGGAACCCTGGCGCTGTGAAACAACAGTGCTAACCACTGTGCAGCCTGGTTTGCCTGGACTAAGGCAGGAACCAGGCTAAAAGAGATTAAAAGGTGCTAAGCACTGACCATTCAAACAGGATGTCTCCAAGAATGTGCTTTGATATTTTTGATAAAGTTTTGTAATAAAATGGGCAAGATAATTGAGTCTTGCACTGCAACCATGAAGGAGAATCAGGAATGGTCACCCTGATTCAAGGCATACAGCTCCAAACAGAGGGACCAACCGTGTGGGGGGTTGTATCAGCCATTTCTGAGGGATATTGGGACTGAGGCTTAAGCATTGTTTAAGGGCACCAACTAAATCCTGAGGGTATTTGTGTTAGGTTTTGGCATAACGTGTGGTTCTGCCTATGTTTTGTCGTGGTGGCTTTTATTAATAAGTTGTTGTTTTGAGTGTTGTGCGGCATCATTACACTAATTTATAGCATCGGGCATGTTTTTCTTTGTTAATAAAAATGTATGTTGTTGCCTAAAAGCCTGTGTCAGTTTGTAAAATCCTAAAGTCAAGAACTGACAGTAAGCGTAAACGGGAGCAGGGCTGCACGGTGTCGCAGCGGTCAGCATTGTGCCAAGGTACCAGGTTCGATTCCGGCTCTGGGTTTCTGTCCTTGTAGAGTTTGCACATTCTCCCCGTGTTTGTGTAAGGGTCAGTAAGCAAAGGTTTAGCACAACTTTGAACTGAACTTTGTGAAAAGAAATTAAGAAAATAAACAATTGCTGAATAAAAATATCATAACAATAAACTCCTGAGCTAAAAAAAGTTAATAAAAATGATGAGAATGTGAGAGGGTGAGTGTGTGTGCCAGGCTCCCTTACTGTGAGTGTGTGCATGTGTTGGTGTGTGGTGGTGCAATTGAGACATCTGAGACAGTCCCACACTCTCTCATGCACACACACACACAACCTGGGGCTCTGCAACATCTCACTCCTGCGCTCTGACTCCTTGTTGACAGGCTCCTGCACCCTGGCTTCCCCACTGACGGCCCCACGCAGCCTGTCTCCCCTCCCTACTGCCTACGGTTGGAGGTACAGAATCTTCCACACCAACTTCCTTGTTTGATTTGCATTTTGAAAATGGCTTGGAGAGACACATCCAGCCTGTTGGTTGGACAAGCCTGGTCTAGAATTTCATTTATTCTTTTGTAGGCCTCCAAGGTAAAATTGCTTGTTAGAATCATAATAGGTCATTTGGACATTCTGAATTCTCCTTCTGTGTACCCGAACAGGCACCGGAATGTGGTGACCAGGGGCGTTTCACAGTAACTTCATTGCAGTGTTAATGTAAGCCTACTTGTGACAATAAAGATTATTATTATTAAATTATCAAAAAGGGCTTTACAAGACAGCCCTAAATGTCAGTGGCAAGATTCATCCCCAATTAACAGTGCAAATCAAGTAATTTCATGACATGCAGAGGCTCATGGTGAGATAGCAATTTTTCCAATTTTGGCGAGGCTAACAGCGTGGAATACCGGTACTGGTGGCATATTTCTTTCTCATCACAAACCTTTTTTGTTTGTTCCAACTAATGTTGCCCAGTGTCATGAATTCCTCATTATTTTTCTAGCAATTCCTCAGTCTATGGTTAATGATGGCACAAAATGCATTCCCACCCCTTACTCAACATGTTTTAAAACAAATACCTGTGTGGCCACAAAGTAATGATGCGGATTATTGTTTTCAACCATCGACAGCAAGCACGTTGAGGCACCTACAGGGTTTTTCAGGTGTGAACAATTTCTAACTTGAAATCGTTGAGCAATCAATTTTGCACCGTACAATTCTTTTCCAAGTGACTGCAGCTCTTTCAGGACGCAGCTGGAAAATTAAAACAAAAAGAACAAGGTTTGACGTTTCATTTTTTGCTGCACAGTAGCTCCAGCAATGTGCAAATTTGGAAGGAAGGCTGACTCCAAAGAACATATGAATTAAAGTCAGCACGGCTTCATGAAGGGGAAATCATACCTGTCAAATTTATTAGAATTATTTGAGGTGGTAGCGAGCAGTATAAAGCGGAAACAGTCAATGTAATACACTTGGATTTCCAAAAAGCAATCAAAAAGGTACCGCACAAAATGCTCCTTAAGAATATAAGAGCCATGGGCAGCACGATGACAGTGGTTAGCACTGGAACTACGGCGCTGAGGACCTGGGTTCGAATCCCGGCTCTGGGTCACTGTCAGTGTGGAGTTTGCACATTCTCCCAGAGTCTAAAGATGTCCTGTTAGGTGGATTGGGCAAGCTAAATTGCCCCTTAATTGGAAAAGAAATAATTGGGTACTCTAAATTTATTTTTAAAAAGAATATAAGAGCCCATGGTATTGTGCACAGTAGGGATAATGGATTGGATAACTAATAGAAGACAGAGAACTGGGAGAAAAGGGGCATTTTCAGGATGGCAGCCTGTAACTAGTAGGGTGCTACAGGGATTAGTGCTGTGGCCACAATTACTTATAATATATATATTGATGACTTTGACAGAGGAAGTGACAGTACTACTGCCAAGTTTGTGGATGACACAAAAATAGGTGGGAAGTGGTGAGGATGACACACAGAGTCTAAAGAGGGATAGAGACAGGTTAGGTGGGTGGGCAAAAACTTGGCAGATGGGATATAACGGAGGAAAATGTGAAGTCATGCACTTTGGTTGGAAGGATAAAGGAGTTGAATATTATTTAAATGGAGAAAGACTGCCAAAAGCTGCAGCACAGAGGGATTTAGGGGGGTCCTTATGCATAAATCGCAAAAAGCGAGCATGTAAATTCAGCAGGTAATAGGGAAGGCAAATGGAATGTTGGCCTTTATGTCACAAGGAATGGAGTATAAAAAGAGGGAAGTCTTTCTGAAACTATACAAGGCACTAGTTATACCACACCTGGAATACCGTGAACAGTTTTGTTCCCTTATCTAAGGCAAGATATACCGGCATTGGAGGCAGTCCAGAGAAGATTCACTAGGTTGATCCTAGGTATGAAGGGATTTTATTATGAGAGAGGTTGAATAGGTGGGGTCTATACTCATTGGAGTTTTGAAGAGATTACCTTATTGGGATAGATAGGATTCTCAGGGAGCTTGGCAGGGTAGATGCTGAGAGATTGTTTTCACTTGTGGGAGAGTCCAGGACAAAAAGATATAATCCCAGAGTCAGGGGTTGCTCATTTAAAACAGAAAAAAGGAGGAATTTCTTCTCTCATAGGGCAGTGAATTTGTGGAATTGTTTACCACAGAGAGCTGTAGAGGCTGTGTCCTTAAGTATTTTCAAGGCTACAATAGACAAGATTTTTAAATCAGTAAGGGAATCAAGCTTTATGGGGGTAAGGCAGGGAAGTGGAAGCTGAGGATGATCTCATCAGATCAGTCATGATCTCACTGAATGGCCTACTTCTACTCTTATGTCTTATGGTCTTAGGAGGAGTAGGCCACTTTGCGTCTCCAGCCTGTTCCGCCAAACAGCAATGCCTGATCTCACTGTAACCTCAAACCCAAATTCCCACCTACCCCTAACCTCTCACTCCTTTGGTAATGATGAATGTTTCCAGCTCTGCCTAAAATAAATCAAAGATGTTGCTTCCAGAAGGGAGAAATGGGATTGAAAAACGAGACTAATAATATTTGCAGTATTGAGGACAGGGCAGTTTGAGGCAGACACTCACGATGTTGTACACAACTGGATTTCTCCCATCAGATATTTGGGCATCTGCTCCTTGATCTGGATTTTATTCTTGAGCGCGGCCTGGCAAAACGTGCCGTCCAGGAGAATTTGGAAAGGTTCGCGGAAGCCGTAGTTATATTTGTAAAAGGAAAGAAGTTTCTTCGCGGTTTTCTGCCGTTTGATTTTCATTTCTGGATCAAGGAATGAGGAGCCTTGTGGATGAAGGACAATCCTGGCTGCGCGCGCAGCTGTCCGGCCGCTGTCACTTCCCTTCCCCCCGACAACCGGCACCGCAGCAACTGCTCCACCACTTCAATTAACGATACACTCAATGCTTAGCCCTCAAACATATCGTTGATTTAGATATATGTAGGAAACAGAGCCAGTATAAATCATTGCAAATCATCCCGGTCTGTTTCTCTTTCTTAACAAAAAAGAAAATTCGGGTCAGAATTGGTAACATCGGCTCGTGTCCCCTGTCGACAATTCAATTTTTAAAAAAAAAAGCTGATTTTAAAATAAGCGCCTCTGCTCCAATTGTTTGTGGTATTCCAACTTCCTGGATGTGAGTGTATTTTATTTTTGCTGTTTTTCGTGTCTGGGCGGCGGTTTGTTTCCCTCCCGCCCGTGTTTCCGGCGGATACATTTCCGCCACGCTCCCGGTTCCGGTTCTTTCTGCGGGAAGATGGCGTCCCGGAGAGATGGCGGTACTGGGGCGGCCGGGGCGACAGCGACAGCGACAGCAGCAGCAGCAGCAGCAGCAGCGCTCGGCTCTCCCGTCAAACAGGTTCAAATCGACGGCCTGGTAAGTAAAGCCAGCTAGGTCCGGGCGCGGTTGAATTTCAGCTAAAAGCTCGGTTTGATGCAGGCGGTCAAAGGTCCGCGTGTCTAAGCCGGTAATAAAGAAAGAACATTTTAACTCCCCCCCCCCCCCCCCACCCCCCAATTTCTTCCTCACCTTTTGAATGTCTTGATAGCTCGGGTACAGGTAAGACCGGGTACAGGTAAGACAACCTGGCTACTTCACCAACGAAGTGATTATCTGATTGCCGGATGGCATGCTGTATGTAGCCTGCAATAGCTCGAGCCTGGTGTCCAATCACGTGTATCTTTCCAGCAGAAATTTGGGCTGATTATTTTCTTCACCTTTTCTCCTAAATCGGAAATGCAGAGGCCAGTTGGTAATTTTCTTTCACAGTGATCCATATCCGAATCAGTTAAAGTAAGGAGCTCACTTTAATGATCAACATACACTTTCTCAACTTAATTACTTGAATAAGGAAGAGATTGAAGAGAGCCAAGCAATACCACTTGGTAGCCATTAACCTCGATTTTATAGTAATTGTATATTTGAAGGTTTTTACTGTTGTGCCACCGAAGAAGGGTCTTGTTTCCATTTGAATTTGTGTATTTAAACTCGTATGAAATTCATACAGACTCTGGATCTACTCGATGGAGTTTAGAAGGATGAGTGGGAATCTTATTAAAACGTACGGGATACTGAGACGCCTAGGTAGAGTGGATGTGGAGAGGATGTTTCCACTAGTAGGAGAAACTAGAACCTGAGGGCACAGTCTCAGACTGAAGGGACGATCCTTTAAAACAGAGATGAGGAGGAATTTCTTCAGCCAGAGGATGGTGCATCTGTGGAACTCATTGCCGCAGGAAGCCGTGGAGGCCAAGTCACTGAGTGGCTAAATCAGCTGTAACTACGTCTTCTGTATGGTAAATATCCAGTGCTGTTCAACCTCTTTGACTGCCTCCAAGTTGTAAGAATGCCATTTATTGTTGAGTCTTGGCTAAAACCGCTTTCTCCACCAATCTTTTCACATCTGTACATTTTTCCCTCCTCTAATGTTTTTTATCAGCCTGTGACTCATACGAAAATATGAGTTAAGACGAGATAGATTGTTTCTTGATTAATAAGGGGGTTAGGGGAGAAGGCAAGACAATCGGGATGAGAAACACATCAGCCGTAATTGAACGGTGGATCAGACCCGATGGGCCAATTCTGCTCCTATGTCTTATGGTCTTATGTGAATTAAGAGTACAAATGGGCCATTCGGTTCATTGAGCCTGCTCTGTCATTCAATAAGATCATGGCTGATCTGTTTGTGTTGGCTGCTGCATTCCCATCAACGTCTGATAGCCTTAGATTCTTGTTTCGCAAGGAAATCAATCTATCTCTACCTTAAAAATATTCAATGACCCTATTCCGCCGGCCTTCTCGGGCATAGACTTCCAATGTCGTACAATCCTGAAGAGAAACATTCTCATAATCTCTGTCCTAATTTTAAAACAGTGTCCTCTAGTTCTGGACTTATCACAAGACAAAACATCCTTTCGGTGTCCACCTTGTCAAGATCATTCAGGATCTTGTATACTTCAATCAAGTCGTCCCTCACTCTTCTCAGCTCTAGTGGAAACAAGCCGAACCAGTCCAAAATATCCTCAGAAGAAAAGCCTGCTAATTCCAGGTTTCAATCCAGTAAATGTCATCTGAACCGCCTCCAATGCATTTACATCCTTCCTTTAACAATTTTACATCCTTCCTAACAAAACTTAACACAGTGTTTGAGATGTGGTCTTACCACATAGCCAAAGCATAATATCCTTTTCTGTTCAATTCCTCCCATAATAAAGGATAGCATTCCATTAGCCTTCTTGATTATGTGCTGGACCTGAATATTCATTTTTTTGACTCACTAGAACACCTAGATCCATCTGCACCTCGGAAATCTGCAGTTCTCCATTTAAGTAATACTTTTAAAAAAATTATTCCTGCCAAAATGAACAACTTAACATTTTCCCAAATTATACGCCATCTGCCAGAAGTTTGCCACTCAACCTATCTATATCCGTCTTCAAATTCCTTATGTCTGTCTTCTTCGCAACAGCTATCCGACTATCTTTGTGTCATCTGTAAATTTAGCCACTGTGCCGTCTCTCGCTTCATCAAAGTCATTAAATTGCAAAAGGTTGTGGCCCCAGCCGGACTCCACTTGTCACATTCTGTCAATCAGACAAAGAACCATTTATGCATACTCTCTATTTTCTGCAATCCAGTCAATCTCCTATCCATGCTGATATGTCACCCGGGGGGGACCCCCCACCCCACACACACACACCATGAACTTTTATTTTCTGCAAAAGGCATTGATGTGGCACCTTATCAAATGCCTTCTGGCAGTATGTTCTACACAGGCTTGTCCCAATGTTTTGATTTCTTTTTCTCACAATTGAGTGAATCGCAACAACAGTTGACACAACTTAAATGTGAATATGAAAAAATCAATGTCAAAGCAATACAGTTTTAAAATAATAGTAATTAATAATAATGACCGTTAAAGAGTGTCAAACAGCAGAGTTAACCAATAAAACTTTTTTTTTGCCTTTTTGCTTATGCATTCACTCCTGATGGCCTACACTCTGTGCTGGTCTTGGTGGAATTCATTTGAAAATGGAGTGGAAAGTGGCATGCCTTTCAGCCTGGACTTTCCATCTCTCAAACAAGTTCTCACCCAAACAAATTACCACCAACAAAAATGATGTTCCTTATTTGGTGGTGATGTGACAAACACAACAGAACTCTTATACTTATTCAAAATTCCTCTCTACTCTGCTTAAAATTTCCACATGTAACCGGTATTGAGTTACCACAAATCCACAATAACCTTGTTATATAAATTAGCATAGACGCACAAGTTTCCGGGCAATTAAAAACAAATCAGCTGTGTTGGAAAGGTTAACTTTTCTACAGGACCTGAAAGGGGCAGGGAATGGGCAGAGAAATCATGGCACGCAATTTTGTCATTTTAAAAGAAAAACTTCTCTATATTTTTTTTCTTCAATTTTGTTCAAATTTAATTTCTTTTGCTGATCCTTTTTTTCCTTAAATTTCCAATATTTGCTGCTTAACCAAAGTTGCAAGAAGTAGTGTGAAACAAGTTATCAACTGAATCTCAGCATTTTCTAAAAACTCAATGTTTTGGAAAGTTCTCTTAACAGTTCAAATTGGATTGCTGCCAAACTGCAGCCTAATCTTGTATTCTGGGAACAAGTTGGTCTTTTCAACCCTAAATTTGTATAGCATAATTTCAAAACTCAAGCCCTGTCTGGGGCAATTCGAATTTCTTTTAAACAGAAGTTCGTATTAAATGAAGTTTAGTTTCCTATTCAAACTAATTGAAAAAAACACAATTTTCTACAGAACTAAACATGGCAATAACAAAACTCTTACCAGCATACCTCAAAACGGAAACAGTAAATTCATTTGCTACATTTTAACTTTTAACTGTTCCTAACTTGCTAGTACAAGGGAAAGGAGAAGATTTGACTGAATGTTTTAGGACAGCTTCTGCCTTTGTAATTGCATAAGGAGCTGTACATTTCCTTATCAACTTGCATCCAGCTCTGAATGGCCTTGATTTAGGTATACAAAATGCTTTTTCACAAATAATGTTTTGAGACACAAGCTTCTATTTCATTTGACAGTTTGGCCAGTTTAATTGTTTCCTTTTATCGATCAGTTTCCAATGCTTTCAGGCAAGGTAAAGTGACACTGTCCCCTCACCTTCCCACTCCTCCTCAAATTCAAGTTCCTTCAGACTTCATCTTATCCCATAGTTTTATTAAATCTATTGGTTATGGCCAAAGGCACATGTGCTTAGTGTCCTCGACCCAAGGGTCGGTCAGTGACTGTGTTTTATTGTGGCCCCGTCCCTATATGCCCAGTGGTGGAACTGCAAACTACAGCCACCGGTTGTTCTGGATTTTGTCATTCATTTGTCTATTTGTAAATACCCTGTAGGAACTAATGTAAGTATGCATTATTACCCCTTTATGTTATTTGTTGTTCTTCTGACCTAACCATCAGCTTTCCTGACCCTTGGGGTTCCCACCCATCTGCATTTTCTGAACTAATTTTGACTGATGTTCCGCTATGAACCTTGTGATGGAGCTCTTGGCCTCCCAATCAAAGCCCATAGCGCTCCCGTCCTCCTCCGAGATTCCTCTTGTTTCTGCATGATTAGTTTTTAACTCCAGCTCGGATTTTGTTAGCTTAGGAAGATGCGGTATACTTCTTCGCGGCTTCAGCCAGGCGCTTGTCTGAGCGTTAGCCCGTCTGTGTAGCTTTGACTGCAGTTTTACCAACCATCAGTTTGTCTCCACGGCTTCAACTACACTGGCTCACCTGTGCTCTTCTACCCCTCCACAACTTCAACCAGACGCTTGTCTGAGCGTTAGCCAGCATGCGCAGCTTTGACTAAGATTTTACCAACCGTCAGGCAGCCTGTTTCCGCACACTGATCCGTCTGCATTCTTACACACGATAGTGGCTTGGGCGATCTTATGTGGCTTCGGCCCTGAAAGCCCGGCTGCACAACTCGATCCCCTACCCCAGCACCCGCATCTGACCTGAGTTCTCGTCTCCCAGATTGTGAGAACTATGATACTCTACCAGATCATTTAAGACAGGCTTACTGAACTAACTACGGGTGGTAAATAAAATGTACTTGTACTTCCTGCAGAGCCAATAGGAGTATCCTGCTCATGCAGCCAATTGTTGTGGAGCAGGGTGTTATGCAAAATAATGTCAGGAGACGCAAGTACAGAACGATCATTTATTAGCCAATGCGATGGGAGAGTCAGCTCCAGTGATCCTTCTCTGATCGTTCTGCACTTGGGTCTCGGGATATTATTTCGTATTGTAGTCTACTCCACAACAATAGCTAATTAATCCAGTTCTGTTTCTGGCCAATGATAACCCCGGGATGTTGTTAGTGGGGATTTAGCGAGGTGATGCCATTGAATGTCAAGGGACGATGGTTAGATTCTCTCTGGTCATTGCCTGGCGCTTGTGTGTTATGGATGTTGCGTACCATTTGTCAGCCCAAGTCTGGATATTGTCCATGTCGTTTTGCATTTGGGCATGGACTGTTTCACTGAGGAGTTGTAAATGGTGCTGAACATTGCACAATCATCAGCGACCATACCCACTTCTGACCTTCTGATGGAAGCGAGATCATTGATGAAGCAGCAGAAGGACACTACTCTGAGGAACTCCTGTAGTGATGTCCTGGAACTGAGATGATTGACCTCCAAAAGCCAGAACCATCTTCCTCTGTGCCAGGTATGACTCCAACCAACAAAGAGAATTCCCCTTGATTCCCACTGATTCCGGTTTTACTGGGATTTCTTGATATGATACTCAATGAAATTCTGACTTTATGAAAAATAGTAGTACTCCATCCTCACTTCTGGAGTTCAGCTCTTTTGTCCATGTTTTAACTAAGGCTGTATTGAGGTCAGAAGCTGTGTGACCCTAGCGAAAGCCAAACTGAGCGTCATTGAGCAGGTTATTACTAAGCAGGTGCTGCTTCATAACAGCGTTGATGATTCCTTTCATCACTTTACTGATTGATCAAGAGTTGACTGATGGAGCAGTAATTGACCGGTTTGGATTTGTCCTGCTTTTTGTGTACGGGATATATTGGAGCAATTTTTCACATTGCCCGGTAGGTGCCAGTGTTGTAGTTCTATTGGAACAGCTTGGCTAGGGGCATAACAAGTCTGGAAAACAAGTCTTCAGTACAGGTATATGAAGTTAGGCCACAATCTCATTAAATGGCGGGACAGCCACATTAATACTGGGGCTACCAGGGAAGGTCAAAGGCTAGGAATCCTAAGGTGAGTAGCCTCCTGTCCATCATCGACAAGGCACAAATCAGGAGTGTAATGGAATACTCTCCACTTGCCTGGATGAGTGCAGCTCCAACAACACTCAAGAAACTCTGTTTTGAGAATGCTTTGAACTATGGCAAATGTGAATTTCCTCAGTGTGGTAACTTGATCACAAAAAGGTATTCAAAAACCTGTTGAAGTTAATCTTCTTTAATAATAAAAAATAATAAAGCTTAAAAGCAAAAGCAGGAGTAGCTAGTTAAACATCAAAGTAACAGTAACAGAATTGAAAGAACAGTTAAATACCAGTAAATCCGTAAACCAGTAAACCCCACTTAACCTTTTTAGACACTTAAGGGGCAATTTAGCATCGCCAATCCACCTAACTTGCACATGTTTAGACTGTGGGAGGAAACATGAGCACCCGGAGGAAACCCACGTAGACACGGGGAGAATGAACAGACGGCAACCCAACGCTGGAATTGAACCCGGTTCCCTGGTGCTGTGAGACAGCGGTGCTAACCACAGTCCTACCATGCCGCCCATTGTTCCATTGCTACTTTTATATTGGATTATGAATGTATCAGTTCCCCACATTTATAAATCAAGTTCCTTATCCTGGTGACAAATAGATAGTGCCATCAAAAGACTACTGAGATAAGGGAACTGGATTTAGCAGTTTGAATGCTGTGAGCTGGTATACAAATTGCTAATCTGGCATTCACTTGACTGAAGCAGTGGTGAAGACAGCACAGGTCAAAGTGTTGGGCTGTCTGGTGGTGGATCAGCAATTTATTTAGTTTTGGCATTATCTTCAACTTTTGCAAAACATTTGGAATAACATCATCTGTTTGCCTATGTGGAATGGTTACTCAGTTAGCCTGATTGTTTGGAGTAACTAGTTCTTAAAAGATGCCATGCCATCTATAACACTAATGAATTGCATATATATATATATATATAGCACGTTTAATGTTGGAAAATGTCCACTTAGATTTAAGTTGCCTTATGTACTTAAATGTATTATAAATGTTATGAGAAGCTGTAGACGAGTAAATCAATAGTCCTGAGCATGAAAGCATGTAATTGCACACAACTGCGTAGCTTGGTTTGAAAAGCTTCTTTCCTTTCCAATAGCTTCAACCTGCAGTACTTAATCTGTTATAATTTTTATCGACTTAACCTGATGCTATTTCTCTGGCCATAATTTGCTACTTAATACATTGTTCTTTGTAGTTGTTGTGCTGTATTTGCTTGCTATTAGTGTTATTAACCAATGCTGTACAGAGGCAAAGTAGGCCTGGATGTTAATTTTAGTGGGGTGTTAAATCAGTTCTCAGGGTGCTTTTCTATTTGTCCATAAAGTTAAGTGGTTCAATTATTGATTGAGTGGAGATGATGTGCACAGTTTCTGCAGCCTATATATATTCTGCAGCCGAATATATATATATATATATAATATTATATAATATATATATATATATATATATATATATATATATATATTTGTGCTATGGGCATCATAACCTACTGGACTGGAGCAGTTCAAGCAGGCAGCTCACGTTTAGGGATGGGTAATAAATGCTGGTCTCGCCAACGACACCCACATCCCATGAAAGAATAAAGAAAATCTTGAAAAGCAGGAGTTGACACAGTAATCTCGCAGTTTAGTTGAGTTCAGCATCCTGGCTTTCAGCTGGCTGTGCACTGGTATTTTAGTCACAGTGATAATGCTCATAAGTTCCATTTTGATATGAAATGTTAGAATCAAAACAAATGAGCAATATGTTCACCCTGCGCGTTCCTCGAGCCAGTTTATTTCCTTTCCCAACTCTTGAAAGTAAACCACTTTGGAACGCTTCCCTAGCCATGTTGATTTTAATGTTTACTAATCTAGAGAATTCCTCCGTGCCGTGTTAGGGAAACTCAAGAAATTGCTGATGTCCTGAATCATCACATTTCTTCCAGCCTGCTGTCTAATTTGGTTGTAGGGCATATGGCCCTTTTGCTGTGGATAGTCTTATCCTTCTCATTTTTTCTACCCTGCTCCCACATACTGAACCTGTAATATTGATAGAACTTATGAACCCTCAGCCTGCAGTAAAAATAATAACCTGGCTAGTTGCCCTGAAGTTGATCTATTCACACAAATAAGATTTAAGAGCAGGAAGTGAAAGGACAAATGGGCTTATGGATGAGGTCATTCCTACCCTGGTCTAACTCAATGTAATCTAGGCATTCAAATGGAAATAGAGCATCCACTTGTGCAAAGGAAGCCCTGACTGTAAATGGGAACTGAAATAAATAGCTGCACACCTGCCACACACACCCGGGCCGGGCCCATCTCTTTCATCCTGCAGTCATCGCCCTCATCCCACCCTGTCCCCCCCACCCCCTCATCTCTGTGCTACTGTCAGCCCTGGCTGTTACCCTAGTCCCGTCACATGCCCCCATCCCTTTGCCCATCTATCCCTCAAACCGGGTAACTCAAGAGGGCTATCCTAACCTGCAGTTGGATCCAGAAGGTAACAGCTCCTGCTCACATCAAGAAAGTAAAGCAGCCAATTAGAAGGGAATAGGAGTTGAGTTCAGTGAACCCTCCTGTGTGTGCTGATCTCCACCCTTCTTCAATTCTCTCCCCATCACCCAGCCCGAGAGAATTTCTCTGCCTCTGTTTCCCCAACAACGTCTATTGATTCCATATTTACCCTTCCCATGCTCCGTTATCCCATACCCTTTTCTCTTGACTGTAAGTACAAATGTATATTGGAGTCAAAATGCTTGGATATTAAGTTTTCACTGGCTTGTTACCATGTTTGAACTGCAGGTTGTGCTGAAGATCATCAAACATTTCCAGGAGGAAGGTCAAGGCAATGAAGTTGTCCAAGGGGTTCTGCTAGGACTTGTGGTAGACGATCGCCTTGAAATTACCAACTGTTTCCCCTTCCCTCAACATACAGAGGAGGATGCTGACTTTGACGAAGGTATGTGCAGGTGGTACCTCTTGAAAATTCAGATTCTATTTCAAGCTGTGAATTATCGCATAGTTCTGTATATGCGAATATCTTGATTGGTGTTCAATTAATTTGAACACTAACTAAGTGTATTGCATAGGATAGGCTTCCAGTCAGTGCATGAGAAAGTTTTCTGAATTCTTGCATCCCATACTTGTATTGCCACTGAACCTTCTGCTTGTGCCACTGATCCTTCTGCTTGTACCACTTGGTGGCAGTCATCAGTTCACTTGTATAAGGGCTGCCACTGACAGATTGCTGATTGGAAACTAAAAACTCGTTAGCAATTTGCAGAATTGAAAATTGGGCTTTGAACAATTGATAGTCGTTTGAATCTTGTCTCTCACATTGTGAATTCATTGCCTCTCTGCTAACATAGGCCACTTTTCAGTTTTTCAGGAATTGAGAATTAGTTCTGCAGCCATTTTGTCAATGTGTTTAGTTTGAAATGGCACTATAAGCAGTTAATTCATGGGGCTCATTTGTGACACATTTATTTATCTGAAATTAAAATCAACCAACACAATGAATTTGAATGTATCGGTTGCACTATCTTGTCAAACTTGCTTTGGTTAAAAGATTAATGTTTGTGAGGATAAGTAGCAAAGTTTACAGGTTAAGTGGCTTGTGTTTGTCAATAGTTTTTCTTGTGCCACAGTAACACAAGGGAGTGGAGCAGCTAACTACACACAACAGTCATAGGGCACAAGATTTTAATCTGTGGCCCAATGCACACTGCTGATTTCACCTGCAGTCAGGCACATTTGCATACAGAATAAAAAATGAACAGCAAATCCTTTTGAGGCCACACTTGTGTTTCTTCTCCCTACAGCAGGGGTACTCAGTAGAGGTTTGGGAGTCAGTTCTCTGTCCCCTTGGTTGGAGGTGGGTATGGAATGGGATGTTGGAGTAGGTGGTGATGATATTAAGTTTCATGTTCAAAATAAAATCCTTTTCTAAAAGTTGAATTTATAATAAAGACGGAATTGCATTTCTAATGATTTACCTCCGGACATCCCAGAGTGCACTTTGTACACAGTAAGTTCTCACAAACAGTAGTGGGATAAATAGCCAGTGAATTATTTTTGGTGTTGTTGGATGAGCGGCAACAAAGAGATGCCAGACGAGTTGAACAAATACTTTGGATCTGTCTTCACGAAGGAGGACACAAGTAACTTCCCGGAAATGCTAGGGGACAGAGGGTCTAGCATGAAGGTGGGACTGAAGGAAATCCTTATTAGTCAGGAAATTGTTTTGGGGAAATTGATGGGATTAAAACCTGATAAGTCCCCAGGGCCTGATGCTCTGCATCCCAGAGTACTTAAGGAAGTGGCCCTAGAAATAGTGGACGCATTGGTGATCATTTTCCAGCATTATATAGACTCTGGAAGAGTTCCAATGGGGTAGCTAATGTAACCCCACTTTTGAAAAAAGGGGGGAGGGAGAAAACGGGGAGTTATAGAGCGGTTAGCCTGACATCGGTGGTGGGGAAAATGCTGGAGTCAATTATTAAGGATGAAATAACAGCAATGGAAAGTGGGGACGGGATCGGGCCAAGTCAGCATGGATTCACTGAAGGGAAATCATGCTCGGCAAATCTTCTGGAATTTTTTGAGGATGTGACCAGTAGAGTGGACAAGGGTTAACCAGTGGATGTTGTGTATCTGGCCTTTTCAAAAGGCTTTTCACAAGGTCCCACATTGGGTGGACTCTGCCTGGTCCCTTAACCAGCTCCTCCAGCCCAATCGGTGCCCCCAACCAAACCACCTGTTCCTCCTCCACCCTCAGAACCTTAGCCGATCTAGAAATTGGCGCATCCCCCCCTCCCCATCGGGGGCTCAGACCTATACAGCTCCTCATAGAAGACCCTGAATGCCTCGTTTATTCCCACCACACTCCGCACCGTGTTCCCCCCCTTTATCCCTAACTCCACCAATCTCCCTCGCTGCCTCCCTCTTCCGAAGCTAATGTGCTAGCATCCGACTCACCTTCTCCCCATACTAATACATCGCCCCCTGCGCTTTCCTCCACTGCGCCTCTGCTTTCCCAGTAGTCAGCAAGTCAGGTTCCGTCGCTCCCTAAGTAGTCCCTCCTCGGGGGCCTCTGCATAGCTCCTGTCCACCCTTAATATATCCCCCACCAGTCTCTCGTCTCCCTATGGGCCCAAATGGAGATTAGCTCTCCCCTGACCACCGCCTTCAATGCCTCCCAGACTACCCCCACCTGCATCTCCCCATTGTCATTGGCCTCTAAGTATCTTTCGATACACCCCCGAATCCGCCCGCACACCACCTCATCCGCCAACAGTCCCACATCGAGGCGCCACAGCGGGCACTGGTCCCTCTCCTTCCCCAGCTCCAGCTCCACCCAATGCGGGGCACCCCCCCCTCCATCTGGTCCATAAACCCCCTAAGCACCTTGGCCGCAGCCGGCCTCTTACCCGCCCTGGACCTCGACCGGTCCAGTGCTGGGTCCAACACCGTTTGAAGTCCCCCACCCCCCATTATCAGGCTCCCTGCCTCCAAATCCGGAATCCGACCCAACATGCGCTTCATAAATCCGGCATCATCCCAATTCGGGGCATGTACGTTCCCCAATACCACCCGCACCCCCTGCAACCTACCACCACCTCTCCTACTTCCAGCTCCCCTTTGGCCAATGCATCAGCAACCCCCCACCCCCCGCTTGATCCACATCTAGCCCTTTTGCTCCCCCCATAACACAGCTGACTCCTGCTGACCCCCGGCCTCTCCCACCATTCCATCGACACCCCCAGTGTGGGAATCTCCCCTCACCCTCCCTGGCAGTCAGTGTGCGCTCCGCTCCAGCTCTCTCTCTCCTCCTCCCCCCCCCCCCCCCCCCCCCCCCCCCCCGACTAGCCATTTCCCTTTTTAGGCCAGCCACGTGCCCGCACCACCATTCCCCCAGGCGGCAGACCCCCCACCCCTACTCCCTCTCCTAGCTCCAGCAACCCAGTCTCCTCCTCTAGCCGTTTTGCTCCCCCCATGGCACTCCTGTAAGTCAGCTGAGTCCTGCTGACCCCGGCCTCCCCCGCCTCTCCATCGACCGCCCCCAGTGTGAGAATCCCACCACCTCCCCCTGGCAGTCAGTGTGTGCTCCTCTCCAGCACCACCCTTCTCCCCCGGCCCGGCCCCCCTTCCTTCCCTAGCGCGGGAAAAAGCCCGTGCTTTCCATCCAAGCTGGCCCCGCCCCCTCTGGCGCAGCTCCCTTTTTACGGCCTTGTCTCAAACCCCCCCTCCCCCCGCGGGCCCCTGCCCTTCCAACACCGACGCCCACATCACACAGCCCCCACATCGAACCATTTCGCCCAATCCCACCCAGCACCAAAGAAAACAGAACAGAACATCCCCCAAAACACAGTAACCCCCCTAGGCATCCCTTCCCATCAAACCCTCAGTTCGAGTCCAACTTTTCAGTTTGGATAAAGGTCCACGCCTCCTCCGGCGTTGCGAAGTAGTGGTGCCGATCCTGAAATGTGACCCACAATCGCGCTGGCTGCAGCATCCCGAACTTCACCCCCTTCCGATGTAGAACCGCCTTAGCCCGGCTGAAGCCGGCCCTCTTCTTGGCCACCTCCGCACTCAAGTCCTGGTATATTCGGATCTCTATGTTCTCCCACCTGCTGCTGCTCTGTTGTTTTTTGGCCCATCTCAGTACACACTCCCTGTCCACAAAGCGGTGGACAGCACTATTACCGCCCTTGGCGGCTAGTTGGCCTTGGGCCTCCTCTCCAGGACTCGATGAGCCCCGCCCAGCTCCAGGGGCCCCGGGAAAGCTCCCGCGCCCATCAGCGCGTCGAGCATCGCGACCACATATGCCCCGGCATCGGACCCCTCCACTCACTCCAGGAGACCCAGAATCCGGAGATTCTTCCTCCTCGACCGATTCTCCATGTCCTCAAATTTTTCTTGCCACTTCTTGTGCAGCGCCTCGTGCGCCTCCACCTTCACCGCCAGGCCCAGGATCTCATCGTCGTTCTCCGAGGCTTTTAGCCGCACCTCCCGGATCGCTGCCCCTTGGCCTTCTGGGTCTCCACCAGCTTGTGGATCGACGCCTTCATCGGCTCTAGCAGTTCTGCCTTCAGCTCCGCAAAGCAGCGTTTGAGGAACTCCTGCTGCTCCTGCGACCATAGCGCCCACGCTGCTTGGTCTCCACCCTCTGCCATCTTGCTTCTCCTCCCTTGCACTTTTCGCTGCACTAAAATCACTTTTCTTGACCGCTCCACTCCTGGTCCAATCCATACAGTGCCGGGGGAACCGTACTGTCACCTTCCCACGCTGGAAACTGTCGAACAATTGCCGTTGGGGCCCCTCAAAAGAGCCCAAAAGTCAGTTTCTGGCGGGAGCTGCCGAACGTGCGACTTAGCTCAGCATAGCCGTACCCGGAAGTCTGCTGAGAAAGGGTAGTCAAGTTTATATAAAAAAAAAAAAAGCTTGATAATTAGCTATTGGACTGGGTTGTCCTCTAATTTTCTAAACACATAACTATTCATTTCCTCCTCATAGCTGCTCAATCACAGTAGCTAATTCTCTCCGGTATTATAAGAACTAGGAGCAGGAGTAGGCCATCTGGCCCCTCGAGCCTGCTCCACCATTCAATGAGATCATGGCTGATCTTTTGTGGACTCAGCTCCACTTTCCGGCCCGGACACCATAACCCTTAATCCCTTTATTCTTCAAAAAATTATCTATCTTGATCTTAAAAACATTTAATGAAGGAGCCTCTACTGCTTCACTGGGCAAGGAATTCCATAGATTCATAACCCTTTAGGTGAAGAAGTTCCTCCAAAACTCAGTCCTAAATCTACTTCCCCTTATTTTGCGGCTATGCCCCCTAGTTCTGCTTTCACCCGCCAGTGGAAGCAACCTGCCCGCATCTATCCTATCTATTCCCTTCATAATCTTATGTTTCTATAAGATCCCCCCTCATCCTTCTAAATTCCAACGAGTACAGTCCCAGTCTACTCAACCTCTCCTCGTAAACCAACCCCTTCAGCTCTGGGATTAACCTAGTGAATCTCCTCTGCACACCCTCCAGTGCCAGTACGTCCTTTCTCAAGTAAGGAGACCAAAACTGAACACAATACTCCAGGTGTGGCCTCACTAACACTTTGTACAATTGCAGCAGAACCTCCCTAGTCTTAAACTCCATCCCTCTAGCAATGAAGGACAAAATTCCATTTGCCTTCTTAATCACCTGTTGCACCTGAAAACCAACTTTTTGCGACTCATGCACTAGCACACCCAGGTCTCTCTGCACAGCAGCATGTTTTAAGGAATTATAAAGGAATCAATTTGATGGACTAAATCTAACAATTTATTCAAAAAATGTACTTGTCTTGACATGGTTTCTCTATTTGTTTTACATGCTTTCCAAACAAACATTGTACTTAAATGGTTTAATTGTGGCGTCTTCAAAAGAAATGTGCAGTTTTAGAAACCAAATTAAGTTTATTGTTTGGGTCTAACTGATTCCCAATGGGAATGTTTACATTATTTATTTTGATGAATCACCAAATATATGTGGTATTATATTTTGTCATGATAGGATGGGAAGTATTCTAGAGTGAGTATACCCAAACAATTGTGTCGTCATAAGGAACACCCACAGAGGTTGGGCAGTGCCAGCCCCCCCCCACCCCCCACCCCTACTCCGCTCCAGGAACAACTTTCTCACCCTCGGAGTCCCTCGCGCCCACACAAACCCCGTTATGTTCCTGTTGACCCGCCTAAAGAAGGCCTTCGGGATAAAAATGGGGAGGCACTGGAACAGGAACAAAAACCTTGGGGGCACCGTCATCTTAACTGACTGCACCCTACCCGCCAGGGACAGCGGCAACGCGGCACCTCTTGAACTCCTCCTCCATTTGTTCCACCAGCCTTATGCAGGGCCCCCCAGCTCCTGGCCACCTGGACCCCCAGATATCTGAAGCTCCTCTCCGCCCTTTTTTAGTGGGAGCTTGCCAATCCCCCTCTCCTGGTCCCCTGGGTGAACCACGAACAACTCACTCTTCCCCATGTTGAGCTTGTACCCTGAGAAATCCCCGAACTCCCTGAGGATCCTCATTACCTCCGGCATTCCCCCCACTGGGTCCGCCACATATAGCAGCAAGTCGTCCGCACAGAGCGACACCCTATGCTCCTCCCCACCCCGCACCAACCGCCTCCAGTTCCTCAACTCCCTCAGTGCCATAGCCAGGGGTTCAATCGCCAGTGGGAAGAGCAGGGGGGACACGGGACACCCCTGCCTCGTCCCTCGATGCAACCAAAAGTACTCAAACCTCCTCTTGTTCGTGGCCACGCTCGCCATCGGGACCTCGTACAACAGCCTAACCCACCTGGCAAACCCCTCCCCAAACCCGAATCTCTTCAGCACCTCCCACAAGTACCCCCACTCCACCCTATCGCAGGCTTTCTCCGCGTCCATCGCCACCACTATCTCCGCCTCCCCCTCCCTCGCCGGCATCATAACGTTCAGGAGCCTCCGCACATTCGCGTTCAACTGCCTCCCCTTCACAAACCCCGTCTGGTCTTCATGGATGATCTGCGCACACAATCCTCAATTCTCGTAGCTAAGACCTTCGCCAGCAGCACCTTGGCATCTACGTTTAACAACAAAATCGGCCTGTAAGACCCACATTGCAGGGGGTCCTTGTCCCACTTCAGGATCAAGGAGATCAGTGCCCGGGACATCGTCAGGGGCAAGGCCCCCCCCCCCCCACTCCCTTGCCTCATTGAAGGTCCGAACTAGCAACGGGCCCAACAGGTCCACATATTTCTTGTAGAATTTGACCGGGAAACCGTGCAGCCCCGGTGCCTTCCCCGCCTGCATGCTCCCTATCCTTTTGGCCAGCTCCTCCAGCCCAATCGGGGCCCCCAATCCTGCCACCAGTCCCTCCTCCACTTTTGGAAACCTCAATTGGTCCAGGAAGCGTCCCATCCCTCCCCCTCCAGTGGGGGCTCGGACCGACACAGTTCCTCATAAAAGTCCCTGAAGACCCCATTGATGCCAACCCCACTCTGCACCACACTCCCTCCCCTATCCTTAACTCCCCCGATCTCCCTAGCTGCGTCCCACTTCCGAAGCTGATGCGCCAGCATCCGACTTGCCTTTTCCCCATACACATAAATCGCCCCCTGGGCCTTCCTCCACTGCGCCTCTGCCTTCCTGGTGGTCAACAGGTCGAATTCGGCCTGGAGGCTACGCCTCTTCCTCAACAGTCCCTCCTCGGGCACCTCTGCATACCTCCTGTCTACCCTCACCATCTCCCCCACCAGCCTCTCATCTCCCTCTGCTCTCTCCTCTCCTTGTGGGCCCTAATGGAGATCAGCTCTCCCCTAACCACCGCCTTCAGCGCTTCCCATACCATCCCCACTCGGACCTCCCCGTTATCGTTGGCCTCCAGGTATCTCTCTATGCTTCCTCGGACCCGCTCACTCACCACCTCGTCCGCCAACAGCCCCACCTCCAAGCGCCACAACGGGCGCTGGTCCTTCTCCTCCCCCAGCTCTAGGTCTACCCAATGCGGGGCGTGATCCGAAATGGCTATCGCCGAGTAATCGGTAATCTCTACACTCGCTATCAGCGCCCTACTCATAATAAAAAAGTCGATCCGGGAATAAGCCTTATGAACATGCAAGAAGAATGAAAATTCCCTAGCCCCCGACCTTGCAAACCTCCAAGGGTACACCCCTCCCATCTGGTCCATAAACCCCCTCAGCACTTTAGCCGCCGCCGGCTTCCTACCCATCCTAGACCTGGTGCGATCCAGTGCTGGAGCCAACACCGCGTTAAAGTCGTCCGTCGTCTCCCCCCCCCCCCCCCCCCCAATTATCAGGCCCCCCACTTCCAAGTCCAGGATCTGACCCAACATGCGCCGCATAAAACCCGCATCGTCCCACTTCGGGGCATACACATTGACCAGCACCACCCTCTCCCGTTGCAGCTTACCACTTACCATTACATACCTGCCGCCATTGTCTGTCACAATGCTCGACGCCTCGAACGACACCCTCTTTCCCACCAAGATCGCCACCCCCTGATTTTTGGCATCCAGCCCCGAATGAAACAGCTGACCTACCCACCCCTTCCTCAATCTTACCTGGTCTGCCACCTTCAGGTGTGTCTCCTGGAGCATGACCACATCCACCTTCAGCCCCTTCAGGTGCGTGAACACCCAGGCCCGCTTGACCGGCCCGTTCAGTCCCCTTACATTCCAGGTTATCAGCCAGATCAGGCGGCTACCCGCCCCCCTCCCCGCCGACTAGCCATAACCCCTCCTCGGCCAGCCAAGCGCCCGCACCCCACACCCAGCCCGTTCCCCACGGCGGCAGACCCCCGTCCCAACCCCCTCTACTCGCTCCAGCTCCCCCTTGACCATACCAGCAGCAAACCCCCCCCCCCCGAGCTAGGACCCCCTCCTAGCTGCTTTGCTCCCCCCATTGCACTCCCGCAAGTCAGCTGACTCCTGCTGACCCCGGCCACTCCCACCTCTCCTTCGACTCCTCCCATTGTGGGACATACCCTCCTCTTCCATTACCCATCAGCAGGCTCTCTGCCTCCCCCTTTCATCCCAAGCACGGGAAACAACCCTCGCTTCCCTGCCCCCTCCAACCTTCTGCGCGGGAAAAAGCTCGCGCTTTCCCATTTACTTACCCCCCTCCAAGAGCCCATCCGACAGACCCAACCAAAACAGTGCCCAACCCACCCTAACCACCTCCACCGAACCAAAAAGAAACCATCGACTGATTCTCCATCTCCTCAAACCGTTCCTGCCATTTCTTGTGGAGCGCCTCGTGCACCTCCACCTTTACCGCAAGGCCTAAGATCTCGTCCTCGTTGTCGGAGATCTTTTGTTGGACCTCGCGGATTGCCACCCCCTGGGCCGTCTGGGTCTCCAACAGCATGTCGATAGAAGCCTTCATCGGCTCCAGCAGGTCCGCTTTGATCTCCCTGAAGCAGCGCTGGATAGCCTCCTGCTGCTCCTGCACCCACTGCATCCACGCTGCCTGTTCCCTGCCCGCCACCATCTTGCTCTTCTTCCCTCGCACTTTCTTTGGGTTCACCGCCACTTTTTTAGTCGCCCCGCTCCTGGTCCAAGCCATACACTGTCGGGGGAATATTGCAATCTTCTTCCCACACCGGGAAATGTCGAAAAAATGCCGTTGGGGGCCCTGAAAAGAGCCCAAAAGTCCGTTCCAAGCGGGAGCTGCCGAACGTGCGACTTAGCTCTGCATAGCTGCAGCCAGAAGTACCACCATATAAATTTAATTCACATAATCCTGTTCGTGAATATCCACGATCTCTGTGTTAACCTGTTTGATCTTTCGCTAGAATCTGAAAAGTTAGCAAAACTATTTTCTTTTCCCTAATAGTTTTGGGAAATTGGATCTTCTCTGTGATGTGCTGCCTCATTGCCATAGCATTGACTATTAATCGCAATTGCTTATTAAATTAAACTTGATAAAACAATATGGTTTCAACTTCCCAAAATAAATATGACAAGAACAAAGAATAGTACAGCACAGGAACAAGCCCTTTGGCCCTCCAAGCCTGCGCTGATCACGTGTCCTATCTAGACCACCCCAAATTATAATTTGTTAATATAGTGATATTCCCCATAGCAGTTTTTTGTTCCTGCATTTATGAATCTTGAAAGATAGCTAGAACAGGATTTCATGGATCAGCATACTGTTAAATTTGAAACAATTTTTAATAACAATGAGGGTAAAGGCAGTGCTGCTAAAATTGCTGGTACAGTTCAAAAGGAACTGTTGAAATCTTATTAGAATAGTGTTTTCCATTGTTTATGGTAATCCAAATACCTATTTAATAAATACAATAAAAGCAACATACTGCAGATGCTGAAAGTCTGAAAAAATGCACGGTGGGCTAGTGGTACCAATATTCCTGGTAGCATTTTTGTCAGCTTTCAAATGAATATAGAGATTTCAAAATGGGCACTCTGGTTATGTGACCTTTCTCCACAATGATTTCAAAACGGATGTTTATCTGGTGTTTGGGTCTGGCCGTTGCATGGATTTTAATGTCTCATTAGCCTCTGAAAGGGTCACCACACATGTTGAGGATTTTGTTTTGGCAAGCCATTTTCTGGGAAGACCTTGTGATTTCATGTGGGAGGTAAACTTATCAAGATGCAAATAATGTCCATTGTTCCTTCAATGGTCCCCTTTTGAAATTTACCTGGGTAGTCCCAGGTGTGAGATGGGACTGTTAACAACTCTTCTAAAAAAAGGAGTTTCAATCCCTGTCCGTCCCCCAGCTTCATGATTGTAATGTCCTTACAGTGGAGTGTGAGATTCCACAAGGGCGAAAGGGGAACTCTTTTCATTCTCTTAATTCCTTTTGGAAGTTTGCAAGACAGATGCCCAATCCTGTGAGCCATGTGACCTGTAGCAGCCATCTTTTTAGTTCAGCCAAAGTCCATTAAAAAAAAAAAAGAAACAAAAATAATTTACGTACACAGGTTTCATGTTTTATTGACCTGCCATATAATTAGCAGACACATTTATATACATAAGGGAATCTATTAAGCCCATCCTCATTCACCCATCTAGAATTCTAAAATATCACAGCCATCATGCCTTTTTATTACATTTTGCATGATTCTGTAATATCAGTTAGCATGGGGGCTAGAATGGTAAGGCATTTAGTGGGAACAGGACTCAAAGGAACAGGGAATCAGTCGACTATAGGAGGACATGATGGGTTGAAAATAGAGATTCATGGTTGTCCAACTGGGATGAACCCCCCCCCCACCACCACCACCACACCAAACAAGTTGACAGCTATAAACATTTTTGTGTATAATGGGTAAGAACAATTGATAAGCAGCTAGGAGATTGAAAGCACAATTAAAAGTGACCTGGCAACATTATTTTTGTCCAAAAGGCAGAAGGAAATGGGTGTAGAAAGATATAGGGGGTTGTGGGTGGTGAGGGATACAAGGAAGAGTCAAACGTATTCTTGTCAGTGACCAAGGCTATGGGAATGGAGAGGCAAAGTTGAACAGATGAGAGTTCATAGAATGGGAGGAGTTTGCAGAGGACAGGAAGATTAATTAATTCAAAAGAGAGAGTCCAAGAGGAACTGAAATGGGAATTGTAATCATTGAGGGTGGCTTGTCGCTCAGTGGAGAGGTTGAAGTAGGAAAGTTAAAGATGAGAAATTCTGAGTAAATCAAGAGTAGACAACATTAGACGCTGAATATTTTGTCGTAGAGGATTGGCGCAAGTGAGTTTCATGGAGGCGAAAGTGGTAGAGATACCATAGGAATTGGTGGAGAGACCAGAGTGTGATTTACTGGCAAAACACACGGCCATTGCAGCAGTTTTGGCAGAACAAGTTTAGGAGTTTGAGAAGGGGAAAGATGTGGTCACTTGTAAGCAAAGTTTCAGTCAAGACCACAATGTCAGCGTAATCATCCTTAATAACCATGTGGATGACAAGGTACTTATTTTCAAGTGATGGGACATCCAGGAAGAGAGGTCCAGAAAGGGATGCTGAGTCTGCTAAGAGTCCAAGTGGTGAGGGGGGGGTCAGTGGGATGGGATGGCGTTTGGCAAAGTTATCCATCTGGCTATGCTGGGTAGAAAGGAGGTGGACTAAAGGAGAGGACAATCCAATTGAGAGATGCAACTTTTAAAAGGGGTGGGGTTCAGTGGTGCTGACTACTATTCAAAATGGGAGAAATGAATGGTGGCATGACGTGGTGCCAGGAAGGAAAGAGTCAAGAGAAAAGAATAGCAAAACTTGCTAAAAGTAATTGACTTGCATTCAGAGTGCCAGCCAAAATGTGCTTCAAAAGGACACTGAATTCAGCTTGAATGCATAATTTGGAGAGATGTACTCGTCATAACCGGAAAAGAGACCATCTAAGAAAGTCCAATGTTTTGTTGTCTTCCTTCCAGACATGACACTCCAACCTAAAATCTTGCTATCTAAATAATGGCATTTACCATATTTATACCTTAGAATGTTTATTGCACGATTCTATTTGGGTTTGCTGCAATCTTTTTTCCCCAATTCCCCCCTCATATTACGCTGTAATCTTTGTTTTTACCTCCTTTTTAATTTTCTCGTGGAGTTTGGCTACTGGTGATTGCTCTATTGCGTTAACAGGCCTATTATCATTTCCTCCTAATGTACACAATTGTATCCGCATAGGAGTTTAGTGGAAATAGTGCGGCTTGTGAATCTGTGTGGTGTAACACTGAAGCCTATTGACCATGGAATATGCGCCCATTTGTACAAATGGAACCATTGTATAATTGAGATTTGTGATTTTGGGGTATAATTAATCATGTCTCATAAAACAAGGCTGGAATTTAGAGACTATTTATTTTGGTAAGCATGTTTTAAAAGACAACGAACTGAAGGAAAAAAAAACATTGAAGTAAAAAGTTGATATTCACAACCTCTGGCTAGAACATTTTGACGTTATTCCTGTCCGTTGGTCAATCGATCTGAACTTAAAATTTTAAGCTAAGTCCCGCCTGCATGTTTGTACTAGTACACTTGTTACCATAATTCCTTTCCCAAGTTTATTGAATTTAAAACTTTTTAAATATGAGCACCATATAATACTTCAGAAATGTAGTGAGAAATATTTTAAAATTAAAAACAGAAACCAACAAGAAGGGCAATCCTCTGCCATGCTGGATTAACTCAACATTAATACAATTATTGTGCTCTACCCTGAGGCTTTTCCCTGTCCAGCTGATGCTCTACAACTACAAAGCTGAAAAAAAATATTTATATTAAGAGCTTCCTTCTTCCTGAGGAGGCTTCAGGAGAATCCACATCCAACAGCTTGCTCTGAAAACTCTGCTCACATTTTGACAGTTGTGGACATATTCCACCACAGCATTCTAAAACAATTAACCACATTCTAAATATAACAACCCCCAAGATTATTTTTAAAAAGTCAATTTTCGCAATCTCCCAATTTGTACAGATTCTTTAAGAAATTCTGGGATCTGGATTCACACCCTCACTAAAACAAATCCATCTTACCTGGGGCATCCCCTATCTATGAATCAAGTTCAGTTGAAATTTGTCTATTAGTTTTTGAGATATATTGTTTTCAGACTAACAAACAGAGCAAAGCATTGCCTCCACCACTGTAAATATGTGAAAAAGAGTATTTTAATGTCGTACTGACTTTTGCTTTAATTAGTGATACTCGGATCACTGGGGCTTTTCAGTGTGAGAAATGAAAGTTCAGTATTTTTAACAAAATGTTCCCAATTATTTTTAAAAGCTAATATATTTTGGTGTCAGCACTTTACAGAGGATGAGCAGCATCCATCACAGTCCAATATTACTCTCGGATATGCTTTTGCTTCTTCAACTATGGTTCTCATTGTGCCATTTTTTGAATATGTTTGAAAATGCGATTGCACTAGATTAGTACCATAGCTGAAGTACTATGCACAGTTTTGGACACCATATCTAAGGAAATACACTTGCCGTGGAGGTGTGTGATGAATGTAATAAATTGTCATTTTATATTTTATATATTTTGCAGTAAGATCATTAAAACCTAGGTTAATATGCATACAAACAGTATGACTGCTAGGGCGGTGATTAAGGTGTCGTAAAAGTGCGATAATCATTGATTTGCAGATGGAGTGCTCCGTTAATAGATCTTGAAAACCATTTACTTGTTTACAGATAGCTAGCTAATGGAATTATTGTTTAGGATTGAAGGACCACGGGGTGTAGATAATTTATGAGGGATATTGTGTTTGGTCCTGGTGAAACAAGTCAAGGAACATTGTGTATGAAGAGACAAAATAATTCCTTTGCTTTGGGTATAGATAATGTAGTTAATGGGAGGAGCCAGGTCTGTCTGAAGAATCGATAGGTCCTAGAATTCTAATCTGAATAGTGGTGTTTGAGTTTGGTCGTGAAATGTTTTCTATCCAAAGATTCTGCACAGCGAAGAACAAGTAAAACCCTGGTTGTTAACTTTACTTAGTTACTAGACCTCATTGCAGCCTTGATTCAAACTTGGGACAAAAGAGCTGAACTTCAGTGGTGAGGTTAGAGTCACTGCCCTTGACGTCAATGCAGCATTTGACTGAGTGTAGCATCAAGAAGTCCTGGCAAAAGTGGAGTCAATCGGAATTAGTGGGGAAACGCTCTGCTTGGAGTCATACCTAGCACAAAGGAAGATGGTTGTGGTTGTTGGATGTCAATCATCTCAATTCCAGGACATCACTGCAGGAGCTCCTCAGGGTTCTAGGCCTAGGCCCAACCATCTTCAGCTGCTTCATGAATGATCTTCCTCTCGTAAGGTGTGGGTGTTTGTTGATGATTGCACAATATCCAGCATCATCCGAGACTCCTCCGATACTGAAGCTGTCTATGTCCAAATGCAGCAATACCTGGACAATATCCAGGCTTGAGCTAAGTAACATTTGCACCACAAAAGTACCATCCCCAACGAGAGATTACCTTTTTTAAATACATTTATTCAAACAAGATTTTAGTTGCAATTTAAAAAAAAAAAGCAATACAGCAAATCCCAATCCTGTACTAAACTGATATACCCACCCAATCTCCCTCTCCACTCCCGCCTCATCCCGCATAGAGGAAACAGAACTTTAATAATAAAAATAAAATACAACCCCCCCCCCCCCCACCCCGCAAACTGCTGACAGTAATCAGTTCCCAAAAAAGGAGATGAAGGGCTGCCACTTCGAGTTGAATCCTTCCATCTTTCATGGTGTACTTGACTTTATCAAGATGCAAAAATTCCATCAGTTCCCCAAACAAACTGAGGCCTGAGGCAGCACTGGGGACCTCCACCCAAGCAGAACTCGCTTCCGGGCTATTAGCGAAGCGAAGACGAGAACATTACCCTTGTCGCCGTCTGCAGCACTGGCGAGTCCTATACTCCAAAAATAGTCACCAATGGGCGCAGCGCCATCTGAACGTCCTAAATCCCTGACATTGTATCAAAAAAGAAGACCCAGAAACTGACTAACTTGGCAAGACCAAAACATGTGTGTGTGGTTTGCCGGCCCCCTAGAACAGCGATCCGAGCCAGCAGTGACATGGAACCCAGTTTAACGTGCCTCCTAAACTAATTCCAAATCCTCAAGTGGCTATCACCACCGGGCTCGGAGAGAATCTATCAGGGGAACACTGGAGTGGTGCAGTAACCAGGGCCCTCAGACACTACTCTATGCACAAAACCTCCTCCATCTACCCCCCATATAGATTCCGGATCCTTAAACCACCCCCGCACCTTATCAATATTTGACATCCAGTAGTAGCAATACACATTAGGTAGTGTCAATTGCCCTGACTGCCTATCCATTTGCGAAAATGTCCTATGAACCTGAGGAGTCTTACCAACCCAAACCGTCCCCCGACACAGGATCAGCCATATCCACCTTTGACAAATGTTGAATTCTTTACCCGTCAGTCTGGCCTCAATAAAACTCGAGATGGATTTGTAGGCATAGTATTATTTATTTTTACCCGACTTGCAAGTCTGACTCGCTTCACAAAAACCCAGAACACAAGCAGCCTCCTGGGTCTTCAGAATCGAGTGCTATTGGAGACAAAGGAATCTCCACAAATACATTCAAATGGCATCAGGTTTCACATAAACGATTCCCACAGGTCATCCTATACCCCTCCTGACCTGGCCATACATCCTAATTGGCTCACTTCTCATTCCTTACCCTGGCCTCTTGTTACCCAGCACCCTTTTCTCTTCCTCTACCAGACACCCCTCCCCTTCCTTGCCATGCGCTCTGAAATCCTTTGTCTGTGAACTCCCTAGAATTAGACCAGCCTACATCTACATTACTGTAACTAATATATTTAACCTAACTATTTTATATCACATTCGTCATCTTGTGAGGCAATCCATCAGCGCCCCAACCTGCTCCAGCTATGGACCCACACAAGATGGACACCACTTCCCCATCAAGCCAGTCAAAAACAAAGGAATTACCACCGCCAGCAGTCTACCCCCCCCCCCTAAAGAATATTTCAATGATCAGCCCCCGCCCATACCAAACTTTAATACAGAAAAATAAGGGAAAATCAACCCCCAAAACCCCTCCTGTCCCCCCAAAACTCCCAACTCTCCAGAAAAAACACCCACCGGCAAGCCCAGACACAACCCTAAGCTCTCCCCCACATTACAAAAATCCCACAAAAAATACAAATGCAGATTAACTTAATGATGAATAATTGCAGCAAAACATCCCTGCTCCTGTACCCTAATCCTCTTGCAATGAAGGCCAGCATGCCATTTGCCTTCTTTACCGCCTGCTGTACCTGCATGCTTATCTTCAACGACTGGTGTACGAGGACACCCAGGTCTCTCTGCACATTCCCCTCTCCTAATTTATGGCCATTCAGATAATAGTCTTCCTCCCCATGTTTGCTACCAAAGTAGATAACCAACATTTCTGGAGTCTTTGCACCGATCCCTGGGGTACCCCACTAGTCGCTGTCTGCCAATGATATTCCCTTCATAAATCCATGCCGACATGTCCAATCCTGCCACTATTTTCGAAGACCTCTGATATTAAACCTTTGATAATGAAACCCGACTATGATCACCAGTGGTGGCTTCCCAGATCTAGACTTCTGCCTCAGCGACCGGTGGGCCCGGTCCAACTTGGCAAGGGTCGGAAATACCACCAACTTTCCGAACATCTTGGACATATAGTTCGTGGAGGCTGAGCCTTCCAGGCCCTCTGGCAGCCCAATGATTCTTAAGTTTTGGCATCTGGAGCGGTTCTCCAAATCGTCAACCTGGGCCTTTAGCAATCAATGCTCCTCAGCCAACTACGTCGTCTCTGGGCAGCACAGTGGCGCAGTGGCTAGCACTTCTGCCTCATGGCGCTGTCCGTGTGGAGTTTGCACATTCTCCCCATGCCTGCATGGGTCTCACTGCCACAACCTAAAAAGATGTGTAGGGTAGGTGAATTGACCATACTAAATTGCTCCTTAATTGGGGTGAAAAAAGAATCGGATTCTCTAAATTTATATTAAGAAAAAATCAACACCATTTCTGCCTCCAGGGCGATACTCCGATCACTATTGTCAGAGAGCGCCACCTTCTGTATCGTCGCCCCTTGTACCTCCATGGCTGCCCCAATTGGGGCCAAAGCCCCCTCCATTGCCTTCTCCAGATTCTCGGAAACGCCTGCGGATGTTGCTTAAATTTGTTGGTCAAGAGGCTAACCAATATCTCAGTCGACCACTGAGTGACACAGCAGAAGCCTCCACCACTGTCTCCCCCTTACTGAATCTCGTGGAACTTCTGAGTCTGACGATGATCCCTTGCCTGACTTCTGCCTCCTGTTATGTTTACAGGGCATTACTCGTACAACAGGATCTTATTACCTCAAACTACACCAATTTCCTCCAAAGAAATCGCCCATAAACCTGGAGTAAAGGGCCAAAACAAAGTACCCTGGCCAGAACCATCGTGTGCGACTGCTCACCACATAGCCGCCACCAGAAGTCCGACAAGAGAGAATCTAATCATCGCTCCTTGGCATTCACTGGCATTACCATTGCTGAATCCCCCATTATCAACATCCTACTTGTTACCATTGACCAGAAACTAAACTGGACAAGTCAGAGAATAAATTGTGGGTACAAGAGCAGATCAGGGACTCTGAGTCTGCGGCGAGTAACTGATATCCTGACTCCCCAAAGTCGTTCTACCATCTCCAAGGCACAAATCAGGAATGTGATGAAATACTCCCTGGCCTAGATGAGTAGCTTCAAAACACTCCAGAAGCTCAACACCATCCATAACAAAGCAGACCACTTAATTGGCACCCCATCCACAAACATTCACTCCCTCCACCAACAACGCACCGTGCCATCAGTGTGTACTATCTATAAGATGCCCTGCAAGAACTCACTAAGGCTCCTGAGAGTGCACCTTCCAACCCTCCCGTATAGAAGGTAAGGTAACGGTAAAATCACCAGTCCCAGACAATCATAGGCTGATTTCCCCTTTGAGGGGGAGAGCCGACTGGTGGCGATTTAACCTGAGGATCAGGCAAGGGGCAAGGTTGAGAAGGCGGGCCTTCATGAATAATCTCAGCCTGTACGGGAATTGAACCCGTACTGTTGGCCTCACTATGCATCACAAACTACCTGTCTAACCAACTGAGTTAAACCGGACAAGGGCAGCAAACGCATGGAAACACCACCATCTGCAAGTTCTCCTCAAAACCACCAGTCATCATGAATTGGAAATATATCACCATTCCTTCACTGCCATAGGGTCAGAATCCTGGAACTCCCTCCCTAACAACACTGAGTGTGTACCAACACCACACGGACTGCAGTGGTTCAAAAAGGCAACTCGCCATCACCTTCTTAAGGGCAATTAGAGTTTGGCAGCAAATGCTGGCTTAGCCAGCGACACCCACATCCCACTGATGAATTTAAAAAATTACTGTTGTTGTAGTATAATGCACCGAGGATTACTTGGGACATGCACCACCTCTATGTTCCCCAAACGATAAGTATTGTATTGTTAATCCAATATGGCGTATTGATAACAAATTAATGGATTTAATTATAAATACGAGATAGAAACAATAAGACCCAGCAAGAAACTGAAGCAGTAAGAATTGAATCAATCCAGAAAATTTTAAGATGCTTTCCTAGAATGTATTTTTCCAGTGTTGCAGAGTGTTTTTGGGTGAGAGTCCACATCTAAAACCATGTAGTGCTTATACATGAGTGCCGCAATTCCCATGTTGACTTGTGGAATCCAGGCATTGATTCGGGATATAGGGAATAGTATCTTGTTTTCAGATCAAAGAACCCTTAGAATCAGCACTGTCAATGAACCATAATCAAGAGTGCAGTGGAGAATACCATTGTACTGAATAACTGACAAACTGGTGACATTGTTTGTGCATCCCGAACTGGTTTTTAAAAAATTTGTTTTTATTCAAAATGTTTACAAAATTTTACAAACCACTACAAAAAGAAAGCAACAAAAACTTAATAATAATAATAATAATAATAATAATAATAATAATAAAGAAAAGTGAAAAGCGAAGTAACAACTTAACAAAACAATTTGTTATCTGCCCTTTACCAGTGAAGTCTATCCCCCCCCCCCCCCCCCCCCCCCAATCTGGTTTGCTGCTGACCTCCACTTAACACTCCGCGAGCAAGACCTTGGACATAGCCTTTGCAAAGCTTCTCCAAAATTCTGTAAGTGCCGGGCATGCCCAAAACATATGGACACGGTTTGCTGGGCTCCCAGAACACCTCACACACCTGCCCTCCACCCCAAAGAACTTGCTCATTCTCGCCACTGTCATATGCACCCGGTGCACCACCTTAAACTGAATCAGGCTAAGCCTGGCATAAGATAAGGAGGAATTGACCCTGCCCAGGGCGTCTGCCCACAGGCCCTCATCCAGCTCCTCACCCAGTTCCTCCTCCCACTTTACCTTCAGCTCTTCCACCGAGGCCTCCTGCAGCTCCTGGTATATGTCCGATACCTTTCTGTCCCCTACCCACATGCCCGAGACCACCCTGTCCTGTATCCTCCAGGCCGGTAGCAGCGGAAATTCTCCCACCTGCTTCCTCGCCAAAGCCGGGGCCTGCAGGTACCTAAAGATTTTCCCTGGGGGCAACCCAAATTTCTCTTCCAGCGCCCTCAGGCTAGCAAAAGTCCCATCAATAAACAAGTCCCCAATCCTTTTAATACCCGCTCTGTGCCAGCTTAGGAACCCACTGTCTATTCTACCTGGAACAAACCTGTGATTGTTTCGTATCGGGGTCCAGACCGAGGCCCCTACCTCCCCCCATGCCGTCTCCACTGACCACAGATCCTCAATGTCGCCATCACCACCGGGCTCGTGGTGTACCGTGTCGGCGGGAACGGCAGCGGGCCGTTATCAGTGCCCCCAGGCTAGTATCCCTGCAAGACGCCGCCTCCAACCATTTCCACGCCGACCCCCTCCCTCTACTACCCATTTCCGAATCATGGATATATTCACTACCCAATAATAGCTGCAGAAGTTCGGCAGCGCCAGCCCACCCCCATCCCGACTGCGCTCTCAGAACAGTCTCTTAACACGCGGGATCTTGTTTGCCCACAAATCCCGTGATAATCCTGTTCACCCGCTTGAAGAAGGAATTGGGGATGAGGATGGAAAGGCACTGGAAGACGAACAAGAACCTGGGGAGGATCGTCATCTTCACGGACTGCACCTTGCCCGTCAGGGAAAGCGGCAGCATGACCCACCTCTTAAAGTCCTCCTCCATATGATCCACCAGCCACGCTAGATTGAGCTTGTGCAGGGCATCCCAAATTTTAGCCACCTGTATGCACAAATAGCGAAAGCTCCTCTCCACCATCTTAAGCGGTAGCTCTCCCAGTCTCTTTTCCTGGCCCCTCGCATGTATCACAAAAAGCTCGCTTTTCCCGACATTCAACCTATACCCTGAAAAGTCCCCAAAATCTTTAAGGATCTGCATGACCTCCCCCATCCCCTCCACCGAACCAGCTCCCTCCAGTTTCTAGACTCCCTCAACCCCATGGCCAGCGGCTCGATTGCCAGGGCGGACAGGGGGCACCCCTGCCTCGTTCCTCGATGTAGCCTAAAGTACTCCGACCGCAGCCGGTTCGTCGACATACTCGCTACAGGGGCCTGACACAGCAATTTAACCCACCCCATGAATTCCTCGCCAAATCTAAATCTGCCTAACACTTCCCACAGGTACTCCCACTCCACCCAGTCGAAGGCTTTTTCCAGTCCATTGCCGCCACCACTTCTGCATCCCCTCCTTCTGAGGGCATCATGATCACATTCAGGAGCCTCTGCACATTTGCGTCCAGCTGCCTGCCCTTCACAAACCCCGTCTGATCCTCATTCATCACTCCCGGGACACAGTCCTCAATTCTGGTGGCCAGGATCTTGGCCAACAGTTTGGCATCTACATTAAGGAGCGATATCGGCCTGTAGGAACCACATTGTAACGGGTCCTTATCTCGCTTAAGGATGAGTGAGATCACAGCCTGCAACATCGTCGGGGGAAGGATTCCCTTTTCCTTAGCCTCGTTGAAGGTACTCAACAATAACGGGCCCGACAGCTCTGAGAATTTCCTGTAAAATTCTACGAGATATCTGTCCGGTCCCGGGGCCTTGCCCGACTGCATACCCTCCAAACCCTTAACCAATTCCTCCATCTCAATCGGGGCCCCCAATCCCTCTACCCGCCCCTCCTCCACCTTAGGGAACCTCAGTTGGTCCAAGAATCGCTTCATCCCCTCCCTGGTTCTGACTCGTACAGTTTAGCATAAAAGTCCTTGAAGACCTCATTGATCCTTGCCGCGCTCAGCACCGTGTTCCCCCCCCCCCCCCCCCCCGTCTCTAATTCCCCCAATTTCCCTGGCCGCCTCTCTCTTCCGCAGTTGGTGCGCCAGCATCCTGCTTGCCTTCTCCCCATACTCGTACACCGCTCCTTGTACCTTCCCCAGCTGAGCCTCTGCCTTCCCTGTGGTAAGCAAGTCAAACTCCGCCTGCAGACTCCGACACTCTTTTAACAACCCCTCCTCAGGGGATTCCGCATACCTCCTGTCCACCCTAAGTATCTCCCCCAGCAACCTCTCCCTCTCCATCCTATCCCTCTTCTCCCTGTGGGCCCTGACTGAAATTAGCTCCCCCCTGATAACTGCCTTCAGCGCCTCCCAGACCACACTCACTGAAACCGCCCCAGTATCGTTGGTCGCCACATAGCTTTGGATACTCCTCCGAATCCACTCACAGACCTCCTCATTGGCCAATAGTCCTACGACCAGCCTCCACAGAGGGCGTTGGCGCCTCTCCTCCCCCAGCCCCAACTCCACCCAGTGTGGGGCGTGGTCCGAGATCGCAATGGCTGAGTACTCTACCCCCTCCATTCTCGGGATTAGCGCCCTACTCACCACGAAAAAGTCAATCCGCGAGTACGCCTTGTGAACATGGGAGAAGAAAGAAAACTCCTTCGCCCTTGGCCTAACGAATCTCCACGGGTCCACTCCCCCCATTTGGTCCATGAGCCCCCTCAGGACCTTGGCCGCTGCCGGCCTCTACCCGATCTAGACCTAGACGTGGCCTGGTCCAGGACCGTGTTGAAGTCCCTCCCCATTACCAGACTGCTTGACTCCAAATCCAGAATCTTACTCAACATCCGCTTCATGAACCCTGCATCGTCCCAGTTCAGAGCATACACATTCACTAACACCACCCGGGCCCCCTGCAGCTTGCCACTCACCATAATATATCTACCCCCTTTTTCCGCCACAATACCCCCCGCCTCAAATGCCACCCGCTTGCTCACCAAGATTGCGACCCCCCCCCGATCTTCGCATCCAGCCCTGAGTGGAAGACCTGCCCCACCCATCCCTTCCTCAGTCTGGTTTGATCCGCGACCGTCGGATGCGTCTCTTGTAGCATGGCTACGTCTGCTTTTAACCCCCGTAAGTGCAAAAACACACGGGCCCTCTTGATCCCGCACACTCCAGCACCCCAGCCGGAGGCTCCCCGTCCCGACTCTCCCTTTTACTCCAAAAATTGATTCCCCTCCAGTCAGCAAAGCAGCATCCCAACCCCCCCACCCTAGTCAAGCGTTCGCTTAAACCCCCCCCCCCCCCCCCCCCCCCCCCCCATTGCACTCCCGCAAGTCAGCTGACTCATGCTGACCCCGGCCGCTCCCGTCTCTACCTTCAATCCCCTGTTGGCTCCCTCTACGGGTCTCCTTGACCTGTTTTCAAGGTCTTCCAGCCTCTCCTGCCATCTTTTGTGCAGAGTGTCGCCAGGCCCAAAATCTCATCCTCGTTATCAGGGAATCTTCGTCCAAGTGTCGCTGGAGCTCCGTAAAAGGGCCCAAAAGTCTGTTCTCGGCGGGAGCTGCCGACCGTGCAACCTACCTAGGCATCGCCGCAACCGGAAGTCCCGAACTGTTAACACTTCTGCCTAATGCAGTTTAGTTTAAGCTCAGAACAAGTCCTCCATATATTGACTAATTTATGGACCAAACGTCTTAGATCTTGCTTAACAGACAGCTGGGCTCCAGTTTTTATTTTGATATTTGGTCAAGAAAGTTTTTGTTTTTAACAGACATTTACCCTGTCAGTCTATTCTTTCAACGTAAACCCAGATAATTTCCCCTTTTATATTGCAGTATTTTTTAATTATTGGAAAATAAATGATGCCGTTTTAGAAGGTTATGTATTTGTTCCAATTAGAAGGTTAGCTAGTATGGGCTAATCATTTAGCACAGCACAAGCTCTTTGATTTTTCTATACAAGTTACTTGTTAATTCTCACTTTTGATACTGTGGTATTGGAATGGTAAATATTTAAAATCACTATCATGTCTACGCGAAGCTATGAAGTTTTATATTGGGAATGGCGCAACTGTGACAACATATGAGGCCACAGGAAAAATGTGGATCTGCATTTTTTATTTTGTTAACATTGACCTAGAAACATTGGCAGTCTTCTAACAACTTATTGGCTTAAGTGCTTGGCCATACTTAGCATTGGGTAACCTAGATAAAATTTGGATCAGCATTTCCCATCAACCTTATGATCCTTACTATTGTTCCAATGATGCACTCTTTCACTGAATTATTGCTAAAGATTTGTACATTCAACATAACTTGATTTTGCTGCAAATGGAGACATGTTGCTTTTCAACTTGCACTCATCAGGGCAACACAAGAATGCCAAATTTCAAACAATTTATATTCCAGGAGAAAATAGTGTTGATTAGAACATATATCCAAGTTGACAAGTTAGGCAATGGGGAATTATAAGCTCTCCAAGTTCCCTGATAATTCAAAGGTTGCCATACTGTTGATGGCGGGTTTCAGTTATTTTACTGCAGGAAGCTCGCCTGAATTAAGAAGCCTTTTTAATATACTTGCGAAGGAGCTGCCATAATGCAAGTCACCCAAAAAGAAGCCCTTTTCTAATTAAAGTCGCAACAATTAATTGGATAAAATTGATTTTGAACACTATTCTATTAAATGTGTTCTCAAGTATTATTTCTCCTTTGAGCTTTAGCCAAGAAGTGAAATTGTGTCTTCACTCTAATCATATTGAATATCTCCACCAATCAAATAACTCTTGATTGGGTGTTTTTTCAGGTTTTCTTTGGTACAGTTGGTAAAAAAACATTATGGAAGAGGGCCAGACCTTGAACTACCTGCCTGTGCTAAATTTTGTCTGTGGTATCTGTAAGGGCTTTTAAACATCATTCCATTCTACTGGGTTTGGGACGAGAAAATCAAACTGGGTCCCTGCTCCCAATTTGTTGTTCATGAAGTAAAAACAAAGTGCTAAAAATACTCGACAGGTCTGGCAGCATCTGTAGAGAAAGTCAGACATTGCATTTTGAGTTGAATTCTACTCAAGTTGTCATATTTTACTTGAAACATTAGCCTGTTTCTATCTCCATAGATGCTGCCAGACCTGTTGAATATTTTAATCATATTCTGTTTTTACTGCAGATCCTGGAATTGTGGACTATTTTACTTTAATCATTATTCATGGGGCCCCCCTGCTGAAGTGTACTAGTGGATGAATGTCACGTGAGCAAAGGATCAAGCTAAGCTACAATGCCTCTTACTGTGAAATATCCTTGAAAGACTTTTTGTCTGGCCTACACAAAGAATGGCCATTCGGCAAGTTACTGATAGTCAACAGTTCCAAGCAGAATAATCACAACTGGTTTGTGGACGAATAAGAGAAATCTAGATATTTAACAAGCAGGCAGAAAAGCAATTGGTTTTTCAAGAAGCTAGAACCTTGGGGAAATGGTGAACAAAATTGTATGCAGGGATATATTTGTTATGCTTTATACAAGACTCGAAGTGAAACAGTCTGTAAAGTGTTTATAATTAAGCTCTTAATACATTTCTCCACATCTATGCAGCAGTTTCTGACTGCTTTATTATTAATGGTTAAAGTGATCTAGTAAGTTTATGATTGATGGTTTTTAAGAAAAAGCAGAATCCTTCCCTCGAGCCACTCTTTCCCAACTTGCTGGTGTGACATTTGGCGTTCGCTACTTCTTCATGATTTCTATTAGTCTTGCTTATTTTCTACATTATTCTGGTGGCAAGTGTGGAAATTAAACTTATCCATGTTGGAAGTAGTAATAGAGGCTGCTGTTTTCAGTAATACAGTGAAACACTCTAAATAATCTATTTCTAGCACAGGCTGCTCTGCATTATGGATAAGCCTACATTCAACCAATATTGAATGTTTCCTTCACTATTACACCGTTACCAGCAGCAACTTGCATTGATAAAGTGCCTTCAATGTAGTAAAATGTTCCAGATACTTAACAGGTGTTTTATCAAACCGAAATTGCTGCAAAACCACTGAAGGATGTATTGTGGCACATGATCAAAGATTTGGTCAAATAATTAGGTTTTGGGGAGTGATACAAAAGAAGAAAGAGAAGGAGAGAGGTTTTGGGGATTAATTCCAGAGCTTGGGGTGTGATGGATATCACGTTCACCGCAGAATTCGGATTAAAAATAAGGCAGTAATACAAACAGCATTCTAATTTAAGATGGAATAAAACCACTCCAGCTAAAGGTCAGATAGAGGTTACCACCTGATGGGAGAGACTCGAAGCAGTTTCCAAGGACTCATTAGTATCGAACAATTAAAGCCTTTTCTTTGATAGACCATAAATCCTTTGAGACTGTTGTTGATTTTCTCCTTGGTTCAATTGCTCTGTTTTATTACCTTTGCTCTCGAGTCGCCAGGTATCTTTATGATACCGCCACGAGGTTCAAGTCCGAGTAATGATCAATAATCCAATACACCGATTAGTAAGATTTAAATCAAAGCACACTTATTATACACAGTAATCGCTACTCATGCACAAATTCTACGTCTAAGCTACTTCTACAATTGACAGGCCTATACTTAACTTTGAACTGGCCCACCAGGTCAGGGAAACAAATGGCCTTTCGTTCGGGTTCTGAGTCTGCGGGATTCGAAGTTGGTACGGATTGGTAGCTAGGAGCGCCTATCTCGTAGCGAGCATTGAGATAAGACTTACGATTTTGATGATCACTGGAGTCACTGCACCGGTCACGGTCAATGTTGGTTCGTTGTTGCTGAGTGACCCGGGCAGGAAGAAGAGAGCGGTGAAGAGAGCGATTTGAACTTGGGGCTTAACTCTTCTAGTCCCCAGGGGCTTCCCGCCTTTCGGGTTGGACCCTGTACCTGATCCCAAGTGATTGGACTTTGTCCCAATCGCTTGGTTCGATTTTCTCCAATACTGGAGCGGTTCCCTGATCGATGTGCGGTCTTGAGGTACTCGTTCACCTCCTTTGTGTTGGCTCCTGCTGGCGCCGAGGAGTCTGGCTTTGCTTTGTGTGTCAAAAATGTTACTTATTGTTCCCGGGGATTGCTCATCAGTATGCAGATAGCTGTTACTTTGTTATGCTGATGGTCGCTGGTATCGATGTTGTCTGGTTTTTGCAGAGGTAAATACACAGCAAACCTGCAGCTGCTGGTTTTTGTCTTGTTGGCTGACTTTCCCATCGGCCTTTGCCGTTCGCCATTTTAAATCGGGAGTTGGCCACTTTAGGTGGCTACAAGACGAACTCTCCTCCCGAGAAGTATTAAAAAATAAAAGGCCAGGGAACGCTCCAGATAAATAGATACTCAAATCCTTCCCTAACTATACCCCTTGACACTTAGGATAATACCCTCACAAAAGTGTCTGTTTTGATATCTGGAAAGAATGTCACCCAAACGAGAGGCAGGCACCAACCAGTGCCTCCCGTGCCAATATATCTTAGAAACCTGGACAATTACACAAACACTACAAACTATTAAAAGATCTATCCGTGATAGCACATCCAATTAGCCATTTGGCTATAGGTAATTAACCAACAATAAATGCCAAGGTAACAAATGCCTTCCTGAACCGATAAGCAAGTTTAATGTATAAAAGGAGGAGGCATTTTAGCAAAAGCTAGAGTTCTCTCCGTTTTCTGACCCCCCTCTTGGGGCGAGAGTCAGTCAGTTCTCAAGAAGCTTGTTTCGTCGGACAAAATCTTTTGTAAGTGGTTTGCAATAACTTCTTAGAAATGTACTAAGAAACTGATCGAGATGCTTTAAGGATTTTTCCATGTTTAGATATGTTAGTAGATAACTAGAAAGACTGTTTAGTCCACTTATACTTTAACTCTGCAATTCAGTATGTATATATTGGTAGTATTTTCACAATAAAGATACTTTAATTAAAATCATACTGTGTGAAAATTAATCTCGAGGTTGAATTCCTAGACACTCATTTAGGATAGGACCCACGACCTCAAGAGGTATCGATTTAGTTATGAGTGACGAATCTGAGCTCTCCCTGTAGAAAGTAACTGAAATCCTGTTTAACTGCCTGAGACCCGGAAAAGCATTCTCCCTTTGTGAGATCTATTCTGAGTCTTGGCAGGAAAACAGGTTTCCCTCTTTTAATAGGTTAATCTAGGGCATAGGTCAGTAATAGAGTATTATCATGTCCAGGATAACCTAAATCCACGACAGGGGCTTGGCAGTTGAATGAACTGTCCCCATTGGTGACGTGAGTAAAATTAGGAATTCACAGGAGTCAGGAACGCAGATACCTTTTGGAGCATTGTCAGGCAAGAGAAGATTGCAGAGATATGGTGGGGTGAAGGTTTAGAAAATAGCACTGTAATAGGATGGAAGAAAAGTGGCAAAACAATTGGGACAGAACAGAATCCTTCTATTCGCCTCCCCCTATTTTTTTCCCAAAGGAATTGTCTAGCACTTCATTCTGGCATATTTTCAAGTATACCTGCCAACATTTATCTACTTGCAAATATATCCAAGTACAGAAAGATTAGGAACCAATGTTAGACAAATAAAAATTGGAAATAAGGCAACACAAACAATGCAGAAATGTATATAATTACCTTTTAAAGTCAATATTTGAACATGTTTTGTAATTTGTACTTTTTTAAAATATAGAAGGTAAAATTTAACACTGATATTTATTTTTTAATTCTTAGAATTTCAGCATACATGCAGGTTATTGCATAGTTGGTGTATTTATGGCTTGGGCTGTTATCATTAGCCATATTCATACTTGTGCTTCATGATTGACATGAGCGATTTTATAGATTTCAAGCAATGTGGTCATTTGGTGCAACATGGAGTCAGAGAGGTCTACAGCACTGGAAAGGCCCTTTGGCCCATCATGTTTGCACTCTTCTAATCCCATTTTCCAGCACTTGGCCCATAGCCTTGTATGCCTTGGCATCACAGGTACATGTCTAAATACTCCTTAAATGTTATGAGGATCCCTGCCTCCACCACCCTTTCAAGCAGCGAGTTCCAGATCCCCAGCACTCTCTGGGTGAAAACGTTTTTCCTCACACCCTCTCTAAACCTTCTGCCCCTTACCTTAAATCTGTGCCCTCTGGTCATTGATCCCTCCATCAAGAGGAAAAGGTTCTTCTTGTCAATTCTTATCTATTTCCCTCAATTTTATACAGCTCAACCGTGTCGCCCCCTCAGTCTCCTCTGTTCCAAGGAAAACAATCTCTCTTCATAGCTAAAACTCTCCAGCCCAGGCAATACCCTGGTAAATTTCCTCTGCACCTTTTCCAGTGTTATTACATCCCTCCTTTAATGTGGATTCCAGAATTACACACACTACTCTCGCTGTGGCCTAACTGATGTTTTATACAGTTCCAGCATAACCTAAATTCTTAAATGCTATGCCTCGGCTAATAAATGCAAGTATACCATGTGCCTTCTTCACCACTTCATTCCCCTGCCCTGCTACCCTAAGGGCTTTCTTGCATTCATCAGCCTTGAGTACAAGAGTTGGGAAATCATATTGCAACTATATAAAACCTTGGTTAGGCCACATTTGCAGTATTGCCTGCAGTTCTGGTCACCACAGTATCAAAAGGACGTGGAAGCTTTGGAGAGAGTGCAAAGAAGGTTCACCAGGATGTTGCCTGGCCTTGAGGGTTTTGGCTATGAGGAGAGGCTGAATGAACTAGGATTGTTTTCACTGGAAAAACGGAGGCTGAGGGAAGACGTGATAGAGGTCTACAAAATTATGAGAGGCATATACAGGGTGGATAGTCAGAGGCTTTTACCAAGGGTAGAAGTGTCAATTACAAGGGGGCACAGGTTCAAGGTGAGAGGGGGGAAGTTTAAGGGAGATATGCGGGGTACGTTTTTCACGCAGAGTGGTGAGAGTCTGGAACGCGCTGCCAGAGAATGTGATGGAAGCATTAGCAACATTGAAGAGGCATCTGGATGGATACATGCATAGGGAGAAAATGGAGGGATATGGACTGAGTAAGGGCAGAGTTTTTTTTTTAGTTCGGGCATCATAATCGGCACAGGCTTGGCGGGCCGAAGGGCTTGTTCATGTGCTGTACTTTTCTTTGTTCTTTGATTTGCTGACAATCAGTTTGTGCGCATTTTCCCATGGGCAGTAATAAGATAACAATCAGTTACACAGTTCTGATAGTGTTGATTGATGGATGAACTTTCAGCATGACACTAAGAAAACACTGCTGCTCTTAAAATAGTAACATTTTATATTTAATCTCCACCTGAATGCGGGAAGTAGGACTTCAGTTTTTTAAAATAAATATTCTTATTCTCCTTTTTCACATTTTCTCCCAAATTTACACCCACCAACAATAATCAGCAACAAATATGTCAATCCCCAGAACAATAACAACGATCCTATCCTCCCACCAACCCCCAAACATTAGCCCGCATGTTTACATAAACAAATGACAAAAAGGAATCAGGGATTACCCATCGTCACCCTTAATACACACAGCCTCCCTCCCACCCATCTCCCCCCCCCCCCAAACTAATGTTCGATGTTATCCATTTCTTGAAAGTGCACAATGAATAATGCCCATGAATTGCAGAACCCCTCCGTCCTTCCCCTCAGTTCAAACTTAACCTTCTCAAGAGTCAAGTATTCCAACAGGTCCCCCCGCCACGCCAGGGCACTGGGTGGAGAGGCTGCTCTCCATCCCAGCAGGATCCGCATTCGGGCAATCAACGAGGTGAAGGCCACGGTATCTGCCTTTGCACCCGTTTCCAACCCTGGCTGGTCCGACACCCCGAATATGGCCTCCCGGGGACCCGGGTCCAGTTTATAAAAAAAAATAACAAAATGAAAAAGAAAAAAGAACCCAACAGGGGTAAGTACAAAACACAATCTAACAATGCAACCCCCCAAACCCCCCCCCCCCCCCGTACATAAATAATAAATTAACATTAACACCCCGACTTAAGACAACAGGTGTATACACCGCCTCAGACCCTTCCGGTGTAAATAACATAAACAAAAATAAAGTAAACCCCCCACCCCCAGAGCTGCTGCTGCCATCGACCAATGTCTAGCGTTCTGCCAGAAAGTCTAAGAACGGTTGCCACTGCCTACAGAACCCTTGTACCGACCCTCTCAAGGCGAATTTCACCCTCTCCAATTTAATGAACCCTGCCATATCGCTGATCCAGGATTCCACACTTTTGGGCCTCGTATCTTTCCACTGTAGGAGAATCCTCCGCCGGGCTACCAGGGACGCAAAGGCCAGAATTCCAGCCTCTTTCGCCTCCTGCACTCCCGGCTCCTCTGACACCCCAAATATTGCGAGCCCCCAGCCCGGTTTGACCCTGGATCCTACCACCCTCGACACCGTCCTCGCCACGCCCTTCCAAAATTCCTCCAGCGCTGGGCATGCCCAGAACATATGGGTGTGATTTGCTGGGCTCCCTGAGCACCTAACACACCTGTCCTCACCCCCAAAGAACCTGCTCATCCTTGTCCCGGTCATGTGTGCCCTGTGAAGCACCCTCAACTGTATGAGGCTGAGCCTAGCGCTTGAAGAGGAAGAGTTCACCCTCCCTAGGGCATCTGCCCACGTCCCCTCTTCGATCTCTCCCAACTCCTCCCACTTACCTTTCAACTCCACCACCGAGGCCTCCTCCTCCTGCATCACCTGGTAAGTTTTCGAGATCTTCCCCAATCCCACCCACCCCCCCCCGAGAGCACCCTGTCCTGTACTGTGTGTGGCAGTAGCCGTGGGAATTCCACCACCTGCCGTCTGGCAAACGCCCTTACCTGTAAGTACCTGAAGGTGTTCCCCGGGGGGGAGCCCGTACTTCTCCTCCAGCTCACCCAAGCTCGCGAACTTCCCGTCCACAAACAGGTCCCCTAACTTTCGTATGCCTGCCCTGTGCCACCCCGAAAACCCTCCACCTGTTCTTCCTGGGGCGAACCGGTAGTTCCCCGCCGAGGCCCTAACTTCCCCCCCCCCCCCCCATGCCGCCTCCACTGCCCCCAAATTTTGAGGGCCGCCACCACCACCGGGCTCGTAGTATACCTCCTTGGAGGGAGCGGCAGCGGCGCCGTTGCCAGCACCCCCAGACTCGTACCCACACAGGACGCCGTCTCCAGCCTCTTCCATGCAGCCCCCTCCCCCTCCATCACCCACTTGCGCACCATTGTCGCATTGGCGGCCCAGTAGTACCCACAGAGGTTGGGCAACGCCAGCCCCCCCCCTATCTCTACTCCGCTCCAGGAACACCCTTCTCACCCTCGGAGTCCCTCGCGCCCACACAAACCCCATTATACTCCTGTTAACCCGCCTGAAAAAAGCCTTCGGGATAAACACGGGGAGGCACTGGAACAGGAACAAAAACCTTGGGAGCACCGTCATTTTGATTGACTGCACCCTACCCGCCAGGGACAGCGGCAACGCGTCCCACCTCTTGAACTCCTCCTCCATTTGCTCCACCATCCTTGTAAAGTTAAGCCTATGCAGGGCCCCCCAGCTCCTGGCCACCTGGACCCCCAAATATCTGAAACTCCTCTCCGCCCTTTTTAGTGGGAGCTCGCCAATCCCCCTCTCCTGGTCCCCTAGCTGAACTACGAACAGCTCGCTCTTCCCCATATTGAGCTTGTACCCCGAAAAGTCCCCAAATTCTCTAAGCATCCTCATTACCTCTGGCATTCCTCCCACCGGGTCCGCCACATACAGCAGCGGGTCGTCCGAATAAAGCGACACCCTGTGCTCCTCCCCACCCTGCACCAACCCCCTTCAGTTCCTCGACTCTCTCAGTGCCATAGCCAGGGGTTCAATCGCCAGTGCGAAGAGCAGGGGGGACAGGGGACACCCCTGTCTCATCCCTCGGTACAACCGAAAGTATTCGGACCTCCTCCTATTTGTGGCCACACTCTCCATCGGGACCTCGTACAACAGCCTAACCAACCTGACAAACCCCTCCCCAAACCCGAACCTCTTCAGCACCTCCCACAGGTACCCCCACTCTACCCTATCGAAGGCTTTCTCAGCGTCCATCGCCACCACTATCTCCGCCTCCCCCTCCCTCGCCGGCATCATGATAACGTTCAAAAGCCTCCGCACATTCGCGTTCAACTGCCTCCCCTTCACAAACCCCGTCTGGTCTTTGTGGATGATCTGCAGCACACAATCCTCAATCCTCGTGGCTAAGACCTTCGCCAGCACCTTGGCATCTACATTTAGCAAGGAAATCGGTCTGTAAGACCCACATTGCAGGGGATCCTTGTCCCGCTTCAGGATCAAGGAGATCAGTGCCCGGGACATCGTCGGGGGTAAAGCCCCCCCCCCCCCCTCCCTTGCCTCACTAAAGGTCCTAACTAACAGCGGGCCCAACAGGTCCATATATTTTTTTATAGAACTCGACCGGGAAACCGTCCGGTCCCGGTGCCTTCCCCGCCTGCATGCTTCCTATCCCTTTGATCAGCTCCTCCAGCCCTATCGGGGCCCCCAGTCCAGCCACCAGTCCCTCTTCCACCTTTGGAAACCTCAATTGGTCCAGGAAACGGCCCATCCCTCCCTCCTCCCGTGGGAGCTCGGATCGGTACAATTCCTCGTAAAAGTCCCTGAAGACCCCATTGATGCCAACCCAACTCCGCACCACGCTCCCTCCCCTGTCCTTAACTCCCCCGATCTCCCTAGCTGCGTCCCGCTTCCGAAGCTGATGCGCCAGCATCCGGCTTGCCTTTTCCCCATACTCGTAGACCGCCCCCTGGGCCTTCCTCCACTGCACCTCCGTCTTCCTGGTGGTCACCAGGTCGAATTCGGCCTGGAGGCTGCGCCTTTTCCTCAACAATCCTTCCTCAGGTTCTTCTGCATACCTCCTGTCTACCCTCACCATCTCCCCCACCAGCCTCTCCCTCTCCACCCGCTCCCTCCGCTCCTTGTGGGCCCTGATGGAGATCAGCTCTCCCCTCACCACCGCCTTCAGTGCCTCCCATACCATCCCCACTTGGACCTCCCCGTTGTCGTTGGTCTTCAAGTACCTCTCTATACTTCCTCGGACCCGCTCGCTCACCTTCTCGTCCGCCAACAGCCCCACCTCCAAGCGCCACAGCGGGCGCTGGTCCCTCTCCTCCCCCATCACCAAGTCCACCCAATGCGGGGCGTGGTCCGAAATGGCTATTGCTGAATACTCGGTATCCTCTACTCTCGCCATCAGCGCCCTACTCAAAATGAAAAAGTCGATTCGAGAATAAGCCTTATGGACATGTGAGAAGAATGAAAATTCCCTAGCCCCTGGCCTTGCAAATCTCCAAGGGTCCACCCCTCCCATTTGGTCCATAAATCCCCTCAACACTCTAGCCGCCGCCGGCTTCCTACCCGTCCTAGTCCTGGAGCGATCCAGTGCAAGATCCAACACCGTGTTAAAGTCTCCCCCATTATCAGGCCCCCCACTTCCAAGTCTGGGATCAGACCCAACATACGCCGCATAAAACCCGCATCGTCCCAGTTTGGAGCGCATACATTGACCAGTACCACCCTCTCTCCCTGCAACTTACCACTTACCATTATGTACCTGCCGCCATTATCTGCCACAATGCTCGATGCCTCAAATAACACCTTCTTTCCCACCAAGATCGCCACCCCTCGATTTTTGGATTCTAACCCCAAGTGAAACACCTGACCTACCCACCCTTTCCTCAGTCTTACCTGGTCTGCCACCTTCAGGTGTGTCTCCTGGAGCATAACCACATCCGCCTTGAGCCCCTTCAGGTGCGCGAACACACGGGCCCGCTTAACCGGCCCATTCAGTCCCCTTACATTCCAGGTGATCAGCCGGATTAGGGGGCTACCCGCCCCCCTCCCCCACCGACTAGCCATGACCCCTCCTCGGCCAGCCACGTGCCCGCACCCCACACCCGGCCCGTTCCCCACAGCGGCATACCCCCGTCTTGACCCACCCCACTCGCTCCAGCTCCTCCTTGATCTTAGCAGCAGCAACTCGACCCCCCCCCCCCCGGCTAGGACCCATCCTAGCTGGTTTACTCCCCCCATTGCACTTCCGCAAGTCAGCTGACTCCTGCTGACCCCGGCCACTCCCGCCTCCCCTTCGACTCCTCCCATTGTGTGGCACACCCTCCTCTCCCGCTCCCCATTCACAGGCTCTCCCCCTCCGTTCTAAGCGTGGGAAGCAATCCTCGCTTCCCCCCCCCCCCCCAGTCTTTGGCGGGGGAAAAAAATCCCGTGCTCTCCACCTACCAGGCCCCGCCACCAACCAAATCAGTGCCCAACCCGCCCCATCCACCCTCCCCAACCCGAAAGAGAAAAACACAGAAAAAGAAACCCAAAACAATGCAAGGCCCCCCCCCCCCCCAAACCAAAAATAGGCATAACATATCCACCGCAGTCCCCAATCGCCTATCCCGACCCTCGGTCTGTGTCCAGCTTCTCGGCATGAACAAAGGCCCACGCCTCCTCTGGAGACTCAAAATAATGGTGCCGGTCCTTGTGGGTAACCCACAATCGCGCCGGCTGCAACATGCCAAACTTCACCCCCTTCCTGTGCAGCACCGCCTTCGCTCGATTGTACCCGGCCCTCCCCTTCGCCACCTCCGCACTCCAGTCCTGATATATCCGAACCTCCGCGTTCTCCCACTTGCTGCTCCTCTCCTACTTGGCCCACCTGAGCACACACTCCCGATCGACGAACCGATGGAACCACACCAGCACCGCCTTGGGCCTCCTTGCCAACACTCTTCCAGCTCCAGGGGCCCCTGGAAGGACCCTGCTCCCATCAGCGAGTTTAACATGGTGACCACATGGGCCCCCACGTCCGGCCCCTCCAGCCCCTCCGGGAGGTCCAGAATCCGCAGATTCTTTCGCCTCAACCGATTCTCCATCTCCTTGAACTGCTCCTGCCATTTCTTGTGGAGCGCCTCGTGCGCCTCCACCTTTACCGCCAGGACAAAGATCTCGTGCTCATTGACAGAGATCTTTTGTTGAGCCTCTCGGATCGCCACCCCCTGGGCCGTCTGTGTCTCCAGCAGCTTATCAATAGAAGCCTTCATCGGCTCTAGCAGGTCCGTTTTAATCTCTGAGGCAGCGCTGGATACCCTCCTTTTGCTCCTCTGCCCACTGCCTCCACGCTGCCTGGTCTCCGCCCGTCGCCATTTTGTCCCTCTTCCCTCCCTTCTTCTGGTCCACCACCACCTTTTTTGTCACCCCGCTCCTAGTTAAAGCCATATACTGACGGGGAACTATTATTAACTCCTTCCCACACCGGGAAATGTCGAAAAAGTGCCCTTGGGGGCCCTGAAAAGAGCCCAAAAGTCTCGAAAGGGAATCCTTTTGGCAGTGTTCGCTTCACCAATCTGCCCCAAAATGTCCGTGGAAACTCCTGAAAAAGGTCTAAGTGTCCGTTCCAGATGGGAGCTGCCGAATGCGTGACCTATTCCTCCATGGCCGCCACCGGAAGCCTCGTCCCCGCTTCTTCAGTGGCCCTGGTGAGATCTTTTCACGGTTGTTCCCTCTGCTGTTAGAATTCACTTTTGATAAAGGTCCTCAGGACTGTTTGCAGCTTTAAGCTTGCCCTTCCCCCGCTTGCATGCTGCAAACTGCTGCAAATGCTGTTTATCCTGTTGCAGCCAAATCTTCCACTGCTTCTGCCGGGCCTGGCAGCCAAAAGACACAACACTCCTGGGGGACACTGTCAGGGGAGTGTTGCAGTCCTCTTGCCACACCGGGAAATGTCAAACAAATGCCGTGGGGGCCCTGCAAAAGAGCCCAAAAGTCCGTTCCAAGCGGGAGCTACCCAATATGCGACCTAGCTCTGCATAGCCGCACCTGGAAGTCTCCCGGGTCCAGTTTCACATGCACCCCCACCCCGCAACGCTCACACACACCTTCTACTCCTTGAAAGGATCAGCTCATCCTCGCCCTCGTGAGGTGTGCTCTGTATACCACCTTCAGCTGTATCAGCCCCATCCTCGCATATGAGGTGGAGGCATTTACTCTCCGGAACTCCTCACACCAGACCCCCTCCTCTATAACCTCTCCCAACTCTTCCTCTCACTTTGCTTTGATCCCTTCCAGTGGTGCCTTATCCTCTTCCAAAATAGCTCCATACACCGCTGACACTACCCCCTTCTCCAGTCCCCTTGTCGTCAGCACCTCCTCCAGCAATGTGGAGGCCGGTTCCTCCGGGAAGCTCTGTATCTCCTTTCTGGCAAAATCTCGAATCTGCATGTATCTAAACATTTCTCCCTGCTCCAGCCCATACTTCGCTTCCAGCTCCTTCAATCCTGCAAACCGACCCCTAAGAAACAAATCTTTTAGCATCTTAATCCCCTTCTCTTCCCATTTCCGAAAATATCCATCCCACCTCCCTGGCTCAAATCTGTGGTTCCCCCGAATTGGCATTTCCCTTGACCCTGCCCCCAACCCGAAGTGTTGGCGAAACTGCCTCCAAATTTTCAATGAAGCTATTATTACCGGTCCCCCTGAGTATTTCCCCGGAGCTATAGGGAGCGGTGCTAGAACATAGAACATACAGTGCAGAAGGAGGCCATTCGGCCCATCGAGTCTGCACCGACCCACTTAAGCCCTCACTTCCACCCTACGCCCATAACCCAATGACCCCTAACATTTTTTGGTCACCAGCGCAATTTAGCATGGCCAATCCACCTGACCCGCACATCTTTGGACTGTGGGAGGAAACCGGAGCACCCGGAGGAAACCCACGCAGACATGGGGAGAACGTGCTGTTGCTAGTGCTTTCAGTCCCGATCCCCTGCACAAACTCCTCCATTCTGACCCACTGGGAATCAACCCCTCTGACCCAGCTCCGCACCTTCTCCATATTCGCCGCCCAGTAGTAGTACATCAGTTCTGGAAGACCCAAACCCCCTGCCTATCTTCCCCTCTGTTGCAGCACCTTTCTCACTCTGGCCACCTTCCTTCCACATATGAACGAGGTAATCCTTCCCTCAATCTCCCTGAAAAAAGCCTTTGGCAGGAAAATCGGTAGGCATTGAAAAATAAACAGATATCGACAGAGGGAGACTATCCCACCTTGCCAGATCGGCTTTCACTCCCCCCACCAAACTAGAGATGTTGTACCTTCGAAGCCTCCCCCACTCCCAGGCAACCTGCACCCCCAGATACCTAAAGTGAGTCCCTGCCCAACGGAATGGCAGCCCCCCCACCCCTGCTTGTACCCCGAGAAAGACCCAAATACTCACAGTAGCTCCAATATTCCCCCTATCGACACACTCGGCTCCGACACGTATAACAGCAAGTCGTCGGCATATAAGGATGCTCTATCCCCATTGCACTATTCCTTTCCATGCTCCCGAACTTCTTAATGCGTTGGCCAACGGCTCAATCGCAAGTGCAAACAGCAGGGGGGGGTTATAGGACATCCCTGCCTCATCCCATGGTGGAGACAAAAGTATCTCGAGCTGATGTTGTTTGTGCGGACACTCGCCTTCGGCTCCTTATATAATAGCTTTACCCAGTTCACAAACCTTGGTCCAATCCCAAACCGCTCCAGCACTGTCATCGGGTACCCCCATTCTACCCGGTCAAACGCTTTCTCAGCGTCCAATGCCACAACCACCTCTGTTTCCTTCCCTTCCGCCGGTGCCATAACGACGTTCAAAATCCTCCTAATAGAACATAGAACAATACAGCGCAGTACAGGCCCTTCGGCCCACGATGTTGCACCGAAACAAAAGCCATCTAACCTACACTATACCATTATCATCCATATGTTTATCCAATAAACTTTTAAATGCCCTCAATGTTGGCGAGTTCACTACTGTAGCAGGTAGGGCATTCCACGGCCTCACTACTCTTTGCGTAAAGAACCTACCTCTGACCTCTGTCCTATATCTATTACCCCTCAGTTTAAAGTTATGTCCCCTCGTGCCAGCCATATCCATCCGCGGGAGAAGGCTCTCACTGTCCACCCTATCCAACCCCCTGATCATTTTGTATGCCTCTATTAAGTCTCCTCTTAACCTTCTTCTCTCCAACGAAAACAACCTCAAGTCCGTCAGCCTTTCCTCATAAGATTTTCCCTCCATACCAGGCAACATCCTGGTAAATCTCCTCTGCACCCGCTCCAAAGCCTCCACGTCCTTCCTATAATGCGGTGACCAGAACTGTACGCAATACTCCAAATGCGGCCGGACCAGAGTTCTGTACAGCTGCAACATGACCTCCCGACTCCGGAACTCAATCCCTCTACCAATAAAGGCCAACACTCCATAGGCCTTCTTCACAACCCTATCAACCTGGGTGGCAACTTTCAGGGATCTATGTACATGGACACCTAGATCCCTCTGCTCAGCCACACTTTCAAGAACTTTACCATTAGCCAAATATTCCGCATTCCTGTTATTCCTTCCAAAGTGAATCACCTCACACTTCTCTACATTAAACTCCATTTGCCACCTCTCAGCCCAGCTCTGCAGCTTATCTATATCCCTCTGTAACCTGCTACATCCTTCCACACTATCGACAACACCACCGACTTTAGTATCGTCTGCAAATTTACTCACCCACCCTTCTGCGCCTTCCTCTAGGTCATTGATAAAAATGACAAACAGCAACGGCCCCAGAACAGATCCTTGTGGTACTCCACTTGTGACTGTACTCCATTCTGAACATTTCCCATCAACCACCACCCTCTGTCTTCTTTCAGCTAGCCAATTTCTGATCCACATCTCTAAATCACCCTCAATCCCCAGCCTCCGTATTTTTTGCAATAGCCTACCGTGGGGGACCTTATCAAACGCTTTGCTGAAATCCATATACACCACATCAACTGCTCTACCCTCGTCTACCTGTTCAGTCACCTTCTCAAAGAACTCAATAAGGTTTGTGAGGCATGACCTACCCTTCACAAAGCCATGCTGACTATCCCTGATCATATTATTCCTATCTAGATGATTATAAATCTTGTCTCTTATAATCCCCTCCAAGACTTTACCCACTACAGACGTGAGGCTCACCGGTCTATAGTTGCCGGGGTTGTCTCTGCTCCCCTTTTTGAACAAAGGGACCACATTTGCTGTCCTCCAGTCCTCTGGCACTATTCCTGTAGCCAATGATAACATAAAAATCAAAGCCAAAGGTCCAGCAATCTCTTCCCTGGCCTCCCAGAGAATCCTAGGATAAATCCCATCAGGTCCCGGGGACTTATCTATTTTCAGCCTGTCCAGAATTGCCAACACCTCTTCCCTACGTACCTCAATGCCATCTATTCTATTAGCCTGGGGATCAGCATTCTCCTCCACAACATTATCTTTTTCCTGAGTGAATACTGACGAAAAATATTCATTTAGTATCTCGCCTATCTCTTCAGACTCCACACACAATTTCCCAACCCTGTCCTTGACTGGTCCTACTCTTTCCCTAGTCATTCGCTTATTCCTGACATACCTATAGAAAGCTTTTGGGTTTTCCTTGATCCTTCCTGCCAAATACTTCTCATGTCCCCATCTTGCTCGTCTTAGCTCTCTCTTTAGATCCTTCCTCGCTACCTTGTAACTATCCATCGCCCCAACCGAAACTTCACACTTCATCTTCACATAGGCCTCCTTCTTCCTCTTAACAAGAGATTCCACTTCCTTGGTAAACCACGGTTCCCTCGCTCGACGCCTTCCTCCCTGTCTGACCGGTACATACTTATCAAGAACACGCAGTAGCTGATCCTTGAACAAGCCCCACTTATCCAGTGTGCCCAACACTTGCAGCCTACTTCTCCACCTTATCCCCCCCAAGTCACGTCTAATGGCATCATAATTGCCCTTCCCCCAGCTATAACTCTTGCCCTGCGGTGTATACTTATCCTTTTCCATCATTAACGTAAACGTCACCGAATTGTGGTCACTGTCCCCAAAGTGCTCTCCTACCTCCAAATCCAACACCTGGCCTGGTTCATTACCCAAAACCAAATCCAACGTGGCCTCGCCTCTTGTTGGCCTGTCAACATATTGTTTCAGGAAACCCTCCTGCACACACTGTACAAAAAACGACCCATCTATTGTACTCGAACTATATCTTTTCCAGTCAATATTTGGAAAGTTAAAGTCTCCCATAATAACTACCCTGTTACTTTCGCTCATATCCAGAATCATCTTCGCCATCCTTTCCTCTACATCCCTAGAACTATTGGGAGGCCTATAAAAAACTCCCAACAGGGTGACCTCTCCTTTCCTGTTTCTAACTTCAGCCAATACTACCTCGGAAGAAGAGTCCCCATCTAGCATCCTCTCCGCCACCGTAATACTGCTCTTGACTAGCAGCGCCACACCTCCCCCTCTTTTGCCTCCTTCTCTGAGCTTACTAAAACACCTAAACCCCGGAACCTGCAACATCCATTCCTGTCCCTGCTCTATCCATGTCTCCGAAATGGCCACAACATCGAAGTCCCAGGTATCAACCCATGCTGCCAGTTCCCCTACCTTATTTCGTATACTCCTGGCATTGAAGTAGACACACTTCAAACCACCTACCTGAACACTGGCCCCCTCCTGCGACGTCAAATCTGTGCCCCTGACCTCTATACTCTCATTCTCCCTTACCCTAAAACTACAATCCAGGTTCCCATGCCCCTGCTGCATTAGTTTAAACCCCCCCAAAGAGCACTAACAAATCTCCCCCCCCAGGATATTTGTGCCCCTCAGGTTCAGATGTAGACCATCCTGTCTGTAGAGGTCCCACCTTCCCCAGAAAGAGCCCCAGTTATCCAAAAATCTGAAACCCTCCCGCCTGCACCATCCCTGTAGCCACGTGTTTAAATGCTCTCTCTCCCTATTCCTCATCTCACTATCACGTGGCACGGGCAACAACCCAGAGATAACAACTCTGTTTGTTCTAGTTCTGAGCTTCCATCCTAGCTCCCTGAAAGCCTGCCTGACATCCTTGTCCCCTTTCCTACCTATGTCGTTGGTGCCAATGTGGACCACGACTTGGGGCTGCTCCCCCTCCCCCCTAAGGACCCGGAAAACACGATCCGAGACATCACGTACCCTTGCACCTGGGAGGCAACATACCAAACGTGAGTCTCTCACGCTCCCACAAAATCTCCTATCTGTGCCCCTGACTATAGAGTCCCCAATTACTAATGCTCTGCTCCTCTCCCCCCTTCCCTTCTGAGCAACAGGGACAGACTCCGTGCCAGAGGCCCGTACCCCATGGCTTACCCCTGGTAAGTCCCCCCCCCCCCCCCACAAGTATCCAAAGCGGTATACTTGTTTCTCAGGGGATCCCTGCACTGACTGTTTTTTCCCAGTCCCTCTTACAGTTACCCATCTATCTCCAATCTTTGGTGTAACTAATTCCCTGAAGCTGCTATCTATGACCCCCTCTGCCTCCCGAATGATCCGAAGTTCTTCCAACTCCAGCTCCAGTTCCCTAACTCGGTCTTGGAGGAGCTGGAGATGGCAGCACTTCCTGCAGGTAAAATCAGCAGGGACACTAACTGCATCCCTCACCTCAAACATCCTGCAGGAGGAACATTGCACTCCCTTCCCTGCCATTCCTCTAACTTTCTACCAAGATCTGGCTAACAACTAAATTAAATTTTTATAAAAAATAATAATAATATAATAAAATATGGTACTTACCTCAGACCAATGGGTTTTATTTTATTTTATTTTATTAATGTTCGAAAAAAGCTGCCTCCCTCTCACGAACCCCGTCTGATCCTCACCTATCACCTTCGGGAGTCACTCCTCCAGCCTACCCGCCAGTAAGGACCTCAGTTTAAGACGTTGTTGAAAAATTACCCTGATGCAGCAGTCCCTTAGTACAGCAGTAAAGTGATTCTAAATCAGTGTTTTTCAACCTTTCTTTCCGGGGACCCATTTTTACCAACTGACCAACCTTCGGGACCCACGCCGGTCCACCTTTGGGACCCAAGCCGGCCGGCCTTTGGGACCCACATCGGCCAACCTTCGCGACCTACCATTTTCTCTTCACTTGTTTGCTGCTGACAAAATGGAGGAATCTCAATCGCGCCCAAAGCATGCGATGGCAACGTTGGGGGGGCTGTGACCTGCTCTCTGCCTCCCTCAGGCAGGAAGAGTGCATAGAATTTTTTTTAAAAATCTTCTGCGTCTCCGATGGTTCAAATTTGTGGTCTTCAGCCGCAGCATCTGGCTTTTATATACAATTTTTATTTATTTTTTGTAAATTGTAACAATGTTGTTGCACGGACCAAAGCCCGTGTCATTGTCAGAATCTTCAGATTCTTCCTGTTTCTTCTGTTCCTTTTTCTCTTCAGCAACAGGGGCAGCGGTGGAAACAACTGCTGCAGCAGCTGGGGCACTACTACCATCACCAACGTTGCAGATCAGACAATTGACGTCAATATTAGCCAGGCTCAATGGTCACACCAGCAGTTTTAATCAGGGCATTGAGTTTGTCTTCGGTGACAGTGACCTGGTCGTCATGCAGGATATACGCGCTGTAGATACAGGCGAGTTCCGAGGTGGAGGCCCTGGCGTGGATCTCTGCGGGTGGGTCCGATGGTCCCAGTCGCTGGGGGGAAACTCGGCCGTAGCTTCGTTCGGAAGAACTGAGCACTTCCAAACCAGGCAGAGGGAGCAGCAGCTGGCTTTTAACTATGCCGGCTGCGAGCAGCCTTTTTACCCAAAAACAAATGCGGCAGCACTGCGCATGCGTGCCCGCTCATTGGTGCGCATGAGCAGAGATTTGCGCATGCACAGTGGCCGCATAAAAAGGCCGCTCGCAGCCGGCATAGTTAAGAGCCGGCTGCTTTTGCGCAATCGGGAGCGCCGTGACGGACAGCTCCGCGACCCTCCCGACACACCCACGACCCACCCGCGGGTCGCGCCCCTGACTTTGAAGATCACTGTTCTGAATTATGTGCACAGGTCGGAAGGAAAGCTTTAAACTCGCAACAGTCTAACTTGCATTCAGGTGATTCTACCAATAATTCAAGAAATCACCACAGTTGATGAGCAGTTAGCACACACCCCTTGACTGAATTAAGAAAACTATGCCGAAATTTATGTTTTGATTTGTGTTGTTTCTTAGCTGTATTCTTTTGTACTTTTCCATCTTACCCGGTAATATCATCTGAGTTTTAGAAATGGGTGGCAGGAAAACTTTCAAAAAACACTAATTTGCTGGAACTTAAATGAAGGGCTGAGTTTGGTGATACCTCAGCTGCAGAGGGCGCACTTTCGGCACATGGAGTTGCACTGCCTGTGATTTCGGATCTAGCGGCTGAAGATTTCTGATGATTAAACTACAACTAATCTGTAGAAAAAACTGAAGCAGATTCATGCAATTCTCTCTGGATTGGAGTTCTGGAGTCAGACCAGTTAAGGGGGCAGATTTCCTTCCTTGAAGTAAGTTAGTGAACGCACATAGGTTTTGCAACAATCGATGATAGTTGTCTTGAGCACCATTACTGGGACTAGCTTTATATTCCAGACTGATTAATGGAATTTAAATTCCACCTGATGCCATGATGGGATTTGAACTCTTGTCCGCAGACCATTAGCTCGGGCCTCTGGATCTTAAGTCCAGCAACATTAGTATGACACTGGTCTCCCCTAGATTACCGTGAGATGAAATGTTATTTTGGCACCCTGAAATAATGGATCATCAGCATTGCCAGTGCACTGCAGTGTGCAATGGCCAGAGTCAGGCTGGACAGGGCTGGTGAAAAACCAGAGATGTGGGAGGAAACAGGCCGGTACCGGGCAGACAGTGGCGCCGGAGAAAGTGACTGAGAGAATGTCTCCAAATGCAGCCACAAACCAGTATTGGCACTTGCCGACATTCACACACCAATGATTTCAGCCCTGGATAACACATGAAAGCCGAGTAGTGCACATGCGCAATTGTTCCTAGTACCTGGCCAATTGGCATCAGGATTTACATGCCAAATGAGGAACAACAAATTTCTGAAGGAGTTTGGCTGAACCATTTTGTGTTGTGTTTTTTTTTACAGGCTGTGGGTGTTGCTGGCTAGGCCAAAATTTGTTGTTCATCCTGAATTGCCCTTGAGAAGATGGCGACAAGCTGCTTGCCTTAAAATATTGCAGTTCATGTGGTGTTGGTGCACACAGTGCTGCACGGGAGAAAATCACAGGATTTTGACTCCGTGTCAGTGACGGATTGACGATGTAGTTCCAAATCAGAATGGTATGTGGCTTGGAGGAGAACTTGCAGGCTGTGGTGTTCCCATGCGTCTGCTGCCCCTGTCCTTCTCGGAGGTAGAGGTCAGGGGTTGCTTGGTGCTGTCAAAGGAGCCTTGGCTTGTTGCACTGCATGGCATACACTGCTCCACTGTGCATTGTGGTAGAGAGAGTGAATATTTAAGGTGGTGGATGGGGTGTCAATAAAGCGGCGTCTGCTTTGACCTTGAGGGTTATTGGAGCCGCACTCATCCAGGCAAGTGGGGAATAATTAATCTCCTGATTTGTGCTTTGTAGATGGTACACAGGCCTTGGAAGTTAGGGAATGAGAAATAGGAGCAGAATTAGGCCATTCAGCCCATCGAGTCTGCTCCACCATTCGATCATGGCTGATATTTTTCTCCTCCCCATTCTCCTGCCTTCACCCCATGACCCCTGATTCCCTTATTAATCAAGAACCTACCTATCTCTGTCTTAAAGACACTAGGTGATTTGGCCTCCACAGCCTTCTGCGGCAAAGAGTTCCACAGATTCACCACCCTCTGGCTGAAGAAATTCCTCCTCATCTCTGTTTTAAAGGATTGTCCCTTCAGTCTGAGGCTGTGCCCTCGGGTTCTAGTCTCTCCTATTAGTGGAAACAGCTCCATCTCCACTCTATCTCGGCCTCTCAATATTCTTTTTTTTAAAGAAATATTTTAATTCAAATTTTTACATATTTTCAACAACCCCCCCCCCCTTACAGAAAAAGAAAAACAAAGAACACACAAATAAACATCTTACAACTTCATCACGAATTCCCCCAATATACAAAACCCCATTAAGCAATAATAAACACAGTAGAAAACACAAAGTACACCCCCCCCCTTCAGGGATGCTGCTGCTGCTGACCACCTCCTAACGCCCCGCTAGAAAGTCTAGGAATGGTTGCCACCATCTGAAGAACCCTTGCACAGACCCTCTCAAGGCAAATTTTACCCTCTCCAATTTAATGAACCCTGCCATGTCGCTGATCCAGGCTTCCACGCTCGGGGCCTCGAATCCTTCCATTGTAGCAAAATCCTCCGCCGGACTATCAGGGACGCAAAGGCCAGAATACCGGCCTCTTTCGCCTCCTGCACTCCCGGTTCGTCCGATACCCCAAATAGTGCTAACCCCCAGCTCGGCTTACCCCGGGTGTTCACCACCTTGGACACCGTCCTCGCAATACCCCTCCAGAACCCATCCAGCACCGGGCACGCCCAGAACATATGGGTATGATTTGCTGGGCTCCACGAGCACCTCCCACACCTGTCTTCCACCCCAAAGAATCTGCTCAGCCTTGCCCCTGTCATATGCACTCTATGAAGAACCTTAAATTGTATCAGGCTAAGCCTGGCACAAGAGGAGGAAGAATTAACCCTACCTAGGGCGTCCACCCACGTACCCTCGTCTATCTGCTCTCCAAGCTCCTCCTCCCATTTACCCTTTAGCTTCTCCACCGAGGTCTCCTCCTCCTCCTGCATCTCCTGGTGGATCGCCGAGACCCTACCCTCTCCAACCCACACCCCCGAGAGCACTCTATCCTGGATCCTAAGTGCTGGAAGCAGCGGGAACTCCCTCACCTACCGTCTTACAAACGCCCGTACCTGCATATACCTGAAGGCATTCCCGGGGGGAAGCCCGAATTTTTCCTCCAGCGCCCCAAGGCTCGCAAACATCCCATCTAAAAACAGGTCCCCCATCCTTCTAATTCCTGCCCTGTGCCAGCTCAGGAACCCTCCATCCATTCTCCCCGGGACGAACCGATGGTTCTCCCGGATCGGGGACCAAACCGAAGTCTCTACCTCACCTCTATGGCGCCTCCACTGCTCCCAAATTTTCAAGTCGCTGCCACCACCGGACTCGTGGTGTACCTAGTCGGCGGGAGCGGCAGCTGTGCTGTCACCAGCGCTCCCAGACTGGTGCCCACACAGGACGCCATCTCCAGCCTCTTCCACGCCGCCCCCTCCCCCTCCATTACCCACTTGCGTATCATCGCCACATTGGCAGCCCAGTAATACCCACACAGATTAGGTAACGCTAACCCTCCTCTGTCCCTACTCCGCTCCAGAAACACCCTTCTCACCTTCGGGGTCTTTTTCGCATACACGAATCCCATGATGCTCCTACTGACCTGCTTAAAAAGGGCCTTGGGGATCAGGATGGAGAGGCACTGGAATATAAAAAGGAACCTCGGGAGCACCGTCATCTTCACCGACTGTACCCTACCCGCCAAGGAGAGTGGCAGCATATTCTACCTTTTAAACTCCTCCTCCATCTGCTCCACCAGCCTCGTCAAGTTGAGCTTGTGTAGGGCCCCCCAGCCCCTGGCCACCTGGATCTCCAGGTACCAAAAACTCCTTTCCGCCCTCTTCAGTGGAAGCTCATCTATCCCCCTTCCCTGGTCCCCTGGGTGTACCACAAAGAGCTCACTCTTCCCCACGTTGAGCCGGTATAAACCCGGAAAAGTCCCCAAACTCCCTAAGGATCTGCATCACCTCCGGCATCCCCCCCCCACTGGGTCCGCCACATACAGTAACAGGTCATCGGCATACAACGATACCCGATGTTCCTCCCACCCCCGGACCAGCCCCCTCCAGTTTCTGGACTCCCTTAGAGCCAGAGCCAAAGGCTCAATTGCCAACGCAAATAGCAGGGGGGATAGGGGGCACCCCTGCCTCATCCCCCGGTACAGCCAAAAGTATTCCGACCTCCTCCGATTCGTGGCCACACTCGCCACTGGGGCTTCGTAAAGTAGCCTAACCCAACTAATGAACCCCTCCCCGAACCCAAACCTCCTCAACACTTCCCAGAGGTACCCCCACTCCACCCTATTGAAGGCCTTCTCCGCGTCTATCGCTGCCTCCCCCTCCACTGCAGGCATCGTGATTACTTTAAGGAGCCTCCGCTCATTGGTATTCAGCTGCCTTCCCTTAACAAAACCAGTCTGGTCCTCGTGAATCACCCCGGAACACAGTCTTCAATTTTGGTAGCCAACACCTTCGCTAACAGCTTCGCGTCCACGTTGAGGAGAGAGATTGGCCTATACGACCAACACTGTAATGGATCCTTGTCCCGCTTCAAGATCAGCGCCCTGGACATCGTCGGGGGTAGGGCCCCCTCTCCCCCGCCTCATGGGCTCAGACCTACACAGCCCCTCATAAAAGTCTCTAAATACCCCATTTATTCCCACTGCACTCCGCACCGTGTTCCCCCCTTTATCCCTAACTCCCCCAATCTCCCTCGCTGCCTCCCGCTTCTGAAGCTGGTGTGCCAACATCCGGCTTACCTTCTCCCCGTACTCATACACCGCCCCTTGCGCTTTCCTCCACTGCACCTCTGCGTTCTTGGTGGTCAACAGGTCGAACTCTGCCTGGAGGCTTCGTCGCTCCTTGAGTAGTCCCTCCTCGGGGACCTCTGCATATCTCCTATCCACCCTTAAAATCTCCCCCACCAATCTCTCCCTCTCTCTCCTCTCCTTCTTCTCCTTGTGGGCCCTAGTGGAGATTAGCTCTCCCCTAATCACCACCTTCAGCGCCTCCCAGACCACCCCCACCTGCACCTCCCCATTATCGTTCGCCTCTAGATAGCCTTCAATGCACCCCCGGATCCGCTCGCTCACCTCCTCATCTGCCAGCAAGCCCACATCCAGGCGCCACAGCGGGCGCTGGTCCCTCTCCTCCCCTAGCTCCAGCTCCACCCAATGCAGGGCATGGTCTGAGATGGCTATGGCCGAATACTCCGTGTCCTCCACCCTCGGGATCAGCGCCCTGCTCAAAACGAAGAAGTCTATCCGGGAGTAGGCTTCATTGCCGTGGAAAAAAAAGAAAATTCCCTAGCCCCCGGCCTGACAAACCTCCATGGGTCCACTCCTCCCACCTGGTCCATAAACCCCCCTCAGCACCTTGGCCGCCGGCGGCCACTTACCCGTCCTGGACCTGGAATGGTCCAATGCTGGATCCAGTACCGTGTTGAAGTCCCGTCCTCCCCCATTATCAAGCTCCCTGTCTCCAGGTCCGGAATCCGGCCCAACATGCGCCGCATAAATCCGGCATCATTCCAACTCGGGGCATATACATTCACTAATACCACCCGCACCACTGCAGCTTACCACTCACCATCACATACCTACCTCCATTGCCTGCCACGATGTTCAGCGCCTCAAACGACACCCGCTTCCCCACCAAAATCGCCACCCCTAGATTCTTTGCGTCCAACCCCGAGTGCAAAACCTGCCCTATCCATCCCTTTCTCAGCCTAACCTGATCTGCCACCCTCAAATGCGTCTTCTGGAGCATAACCACATCTGCCTTCAGGTGCGCGAACACACGGGCCCTCTTGATCGGCCCGTTCAGGCCTCTCACATTCCAAGTTATCAGCCGGATCAGGGGGCTGCCCCCCCCCCCCCCCCCGATTAGCCACCCCCTTTTCTAGGCCAGCCACGTGCCCACGCCTCCCGCACTCTCCATTTCCTCCAGCGGCAGACCTCTGCCCCGTCTCTCTCCGAGCTCCAGCTCACCTTTGGCCAATGCAGCAGCAACCCAGTCCCCCCCCCTCCCAAAGCTAGGTCCCCCCCTAGCTGCGTTGCTTCCCCCACAGCACTCCCGTAAGTCAGCTGACTCCTGCTGACACCCCGGCCACTCCCGACACTCCATCAATCCCCCAGTGTGGTAGTCTCTTCTCTTCCCCCCCCCCCCTCCTGTCCATCAGCGGGCACTCCTCTCCAACACTGCCCTTCACCCCCGACCCTGCCCCCTTCCTTCCCTAGCGTGGGGAAAAAGCCCGCGCTTTCCATCAGACCGGCCCTGCCTTCTCTGGCGCAGCTCCCTTTTCCGGCCTAATCCCAGCTCCCCCACCTCAAGCCTCCCATCTCCCCTCGCCCCCCAACTGGGCCCCGTCCTTCCAACCACCGACGCCCACACTCTCAAAACCCCCACTCCGAACCGTTTCACCCTACCCCACCCAGCACCCAAGGAAACAATACAGAATAGAATACAACGTCCCCCAAAGCACAGTAACCACCGTAGCCCCCCGCGACCTCCCCTCACAACCGACCCTCAGTCCGCGTCCAACCTTTCAGCCTGAATAAAGGCCCACGCCTCTGGCGTCTCAAAGTAATGGTGCCGGTCTTTAAATGTGACCCACAGTCGTGCCGGCTGCAGCATCCCGCATTTCACCCCCTTCTGATGCAGAACCGCCTTAGCCCGATTGTACCCGGCCCTCTTCTTGGCCACCTCCGCGCTGCAGTCCTGGTATATACGGACCTCTACATTCTCCCACCTGCTGCTCCGCTCCTTTTTTGCCGATCTTGGGACACACTCCCTGTCCACCAGGCGGTGGAACCGCACCAATACCGCCCGCGGCAGCTCGTTAGACTTAGGCCTCCTCGCCAGGACTCGGTGAGCCCCATCCATCTCCAGGGGCCTCGGGAAGGCACCCGCGCCCATCAACGTGTTCAGCATCGTGACCACAAATGCTCCAGCATCCGACCCCTCCAGTCCCTCCGGGAGACCCAGAATCCGCAGATTTTTCCTCCTCGACCGATTCTCCATGTCCTCGAACTTCTCCGGTCATTTCTTATGCAGCGCCTCGCGCGCCTTCACCGCCAGGCCCAATATCTTGTCCTCATTCTCCGAGGTCTTCTGCCGCACCTCCTGGACCACTGCCCCTTGGGCCTTCTGGGTCTCGATCAGCTTGTCGATCGAAGCCTTCATCGGCTCCAGTAGCTCTGCTTTCAATTCCGTGAAGCAGCGCTTGAAAAACTCCTGCTGCTCTTGCGCCCACGCTGTCTGGTCTCCACCTGCCGCCATCTTGGCTTTCCTCCCTTGCACTTTTTGCTGCACCAGAATTACTTTTTTCACCGCTCCACTCCTGGTCCAATCCATACAGTGCCGGGGAAATGGTAGTGTCACCTTCCCACACTGGGAACCGTCGAACAAATGCCGCTGGGGGCCCCTCAAAAGAGCCCAAAAGTCCGTTTCAGGCGGGAGCTGCCGAACGTGCGACTTAGCTCAGCATAGCCGCAACCGGGAAGCCGCCTCTCAATATTCTTGAAGTTTTAATGAGATCCCACCTCATCCTTCTAAACTCCATGGAGTGCAGTCCCAGGGTCCTCAGCCGCTCCTCATATGACAGTCCCTTCGTTCCCGGGATCATTCTTCTGAACCTCCTCTGGGCTCCCTTCAAGGCCAGCACATCCTTCCTTGGATACTGGACCCAAAACTGCTCACAGTATTCCAAATGGGGTCTGACCAGAGCCTTGTACAGCTGCAACAGTACATCCCTGCTCTGTATTCTAGCCCTCTCAATGAATGCTAGCATTGCATTTGCCTTCCTAACTGCCAACTGAACCTGCAGGTTAGCCTTAAAAGAATCTTGAACTAGGACTCCAATGTCCCTTTGTGCTTCTGATTTCCGGAGCCTTTACCCATTTAGAAAATAGTCTACACCTCTATTCTCTTTTTTATTCTTTTTTTTTTAATAAACATTTTTTTAGGTATTTCTTTGGCATCATAACAGCAACAAGATAAACAATGTATATATATATATATATATATATATATATATTTAAATATATTAACATAGTGCAAATACCGCCTCCCTCTCCTGCAGGTCTCACTGTTCCTTAACCCCCTAATCTACGCTAGCCTAACCCCCCCCCCCCCCCTTCTGCTGATGATTAATTCTCTGATAAGAAGTCGATGAATGGTTGCCATCTCTGGGCGAACACTAACAGTGACCCACTCATGGCGAACTTAATTTTCTCCAGGCAGAGGAAGCCAGCCATGTCCGATAGCCAGGTCTCCGATTTCAGGGGCTTCGAGTCCCTCCAAGCTAGTAATATCCGCCTCCGGGCTACCAGGGAAGCAAAGGCCAGAACGTCTGCCTCTTTCTCCTCCTGGATTCCCAGATCCCTGCAACACCCCGAAAATCGCCACCCTTGTTTTTAATACCTTGGACATGGGGTCGGCAAACCCCTGCCAAAATCCCCTCCGCTTTGGACATGCCCAGAACATGTGGACATGGCTCGCTGGCCCGCCAGCACATTTTGCACACCTGTCCTCCACCCCAAAGAATCTGCTCATCCGGGCCACTGTCATGTGAGCTCGGTGAACAACCTTAAATTGGATCAGGCTGAGCCTGGCACATGTTGCGGTCGCGTTGACCCTACTCAACGCGTCCGGCCAGAGGCCATCCTCTATCTCTCCCTCCTCCCACTTTTGCTTCAGCTCCTTGGTCTGCATCTCCTCCGATCCCATAAGCTCCTAATATATGTCTGAAATGCTCGCCTCTCCTATCCATCCTCTAAAAACCACCCTATCCTGAATCCCCCTTCGCGGCAGGAGTGGGAAGGTTGGTACCTGCCTCCCGCACCTGCAGATATTGAAAATCATTTCCCCCCCGCTAGTGTAAACTTCTCCTCCAGTGCCCTCATACTCGGAAAGCTCCCTTCTATAAACAAGTCCCCCATCCTCTCAATCCCCGCTCTCCGCCAACTTCGGAAGCCCCCGTCCATCCCCCCCGGGGCAAACCGGTGATTATCACAGATTGGGGACCAGACCGATGCCCCTTCTGCTCCCGCATGTCTCCTCCACTGCCCCCAGATTCTCAGGGCTGCCACCACCGCTGGACTGGTGGAGTATCGCGCTGGTGGGAACGGCAGAGGCGCCATTTCCAACGCCCCCAGACTTGTGCCCTTACAAGAAGCCGCCTCCATATGCACCCATGCCGGACGCGCGCCCCCCCCCCCCCCCCCCCCCCCCCCCCACCTCCTAACCATGGCTATATTAGCCGCCCAGTAATAATTGCTGAAATTTGGCAGCGCCAGCCCACCATCCCCCCCGACTCTGCTCGAGCATTGCCCTCTTCACTCATGGGGACTTGCCCCCCCCCCCCCCCCCCCCCCCCCACACACACACACACAAAGCCCGCAATAACTTTATTGACCTGCTTAAAAAAGGATTGCGGGATGAAGAAGGGGAGACATTGGAAAACGAATAGGACTGTCATTTTTACCGTTTGAACTCTGCCCGCCAGAGACAACGGGAGCGCATCCCATCTCCGGAAATCCTCCTTCGTCTGATCCACCAACCGGGCCAAGTTCAATTTATGAGGCCCTCAGAGCAATTGCCAGCGGCTCTTTCGCCAGCGCAAACAGCAGTGGGGAGAGGGGGCATCCCTGTCTCATCCCCCGGTGCAGTCTAAAATAGTCCGAAGTCGTCCTGTTCATCCGTACACTTGCCACCGGAGCCTGATACAGCAAACTGATCCAGTCAATAAAGCCCCTCCCAAATCTGAACCGCTCCAGCACCTCCCATAAATAATCCCACTCAACCCGGTCAAAAGTTTTTTCCGCATCCATTGCGACCGCTACCTCCATCTCTCTACTCTCCGGGGGCATCATGATCACATTTAACAACCTTCTTACATTGGCCACTAGCTGCCTGCCCTTAACGAACCCCGTCTGATGCTCCACAATGACGTCCGGTACACAGTCCCTAACCCTGGAGGACAAAGTTTTAGCCAACAGTTTGGCGTCTACGTTCAACAGGGAAATTGGCCTGTAGGACCCACATAGCTCCGTTGTCTGGGGCAGAACCCCTCTTTCCCTAGCCTTGTTAAATGCCTTCAACAGCACCGGTCCCAATATCCCGGAGAACTTTTTATAGAACTCAACTGGGTACCCATCCGGTCCCAGGGCCTTACCCGACTGCATGACCTTCAAACCCTCTACTATCTCTTCCAACCCGATCGGGGCCCCCAGCCCTTCTACCAGCTCCCCGTCCACCTTCGGGAACGTCAGCCCCTCCAGGATGTGCCTCATCCCCTCCGGCACCGCAGGGGGTTCCGACCTGTACAACCTGCTGTAAAAGTCCTGGAAGGCCTTATTCACCCCTGCTGAGTCCCCAACTAAGTTCACATCCCCGTCAATAACTTTCCCTATTTCTCTAGCTGCCTCCCTCTTTCTGAGCTGCTGTGCAAGCATCCTGCTGGCCTTCTCACCATGATCGTATATCGCCCCCCTCGCCTTTCTGAGCTGTTCCACTGCCCTCCCTGTGGTTAACAAGCCAAATTCTGCCTGTAGCCTCCGATGTTCCCTTAAAAGCCCTGCCTCTGGAGTCTCCGCATACCTGCTGTCGACTTGTAGAATCTCTTTTACCAGTCGGTCCGTCTCTGCCCTATCCGTCCTGTCCCTGTGAGCCTGGATCGAAATCAGCTCTCCTCTCAACACTGCCTTCAGCGCTTCCCAGATCATCGCTGATGAGACTCCCCCCGTATCATTTATCCGCAGGTAGTTCAGCATGCAATTCCTCAGCCTCTCGCACACTGCTTCGTCCGCCAATAGCCCTACATCCAACCTCCATTGCGGGCGCTGCTTGCTATCCATGCTAGCCTGCAGGTCAACCCAGTGCGGAGCATGGTCCGAGACCGTAATCGCCGAATACCCAGTGTCCACCACCCCTGCCAGTAGGGCCTTGCCCAAGACAAAGAAGTACACCTTATGTAGTGGGAGTAAAAAGAAAACTCCTTCGCGCTCGGTTGCCTAAATCTCCATGGATCCACCCCGCCCATCTGCTCCAAGAACCTTTTCAGTTCCTTTGCCATTGCTGGGAGCCTGCCCGTCCTCGAGCATGACCGATCCAGGCCGGGATCAATAACTGTATTAAAGTCCCCTCCCATGATCAGCTTGTGCGAATCCAGGTCCGGAATCTTCCCTAGCACCCTCTTTATAAATTCCACATCATCCCAATTTGGCGCATATATATTAACCAGCACTAACTTCATCCCCTGCAGCTTACCACTAACCATGATATATCGACCTCCCACATCCGAGATTATAATCCCTACCTCAAATGTCACCCGTTTATTAATCAAGATCGCAACTCCTCTAGTCTTTGTATCCAGCCCCAAGTGAAAACTTGACTAACCCAGCCTTTCCTCAATCTGACCTGGTCCACTACTCTAAGGTGCGTCTCTTGCAACATTACCACGTCCGCCTTCAGTCCCCTCAGCTGCGCAAACACACAGGGACGCAAATGCCAGAATTCCGGCCTCTTTCGCCTCCTGCACTCCCGGCTCCTCTGCCACCTCAAATATTGCGAGCCCCCAGCCCGACTTGACCCTGGATCCTACCACCCTCGACACCGTCCTCGCTACGCCCTTCCAAAATTCCTCCAGCGCTGGGCATGCCCAGAACATATAGGTGTGATTTGCTGGGCTCCCTGAGCACCCAACACACCTGTCCTCACCCCCCAAAAAACGACTCATCCTTGTCCTGGTCATGTGTGCCCTATGCAGCTCCTTAAACTGTATGAGGCTGAGCCTTGCACACGAAGAGGAAGAGTTCACCCTCCCCAGGGCATCTGCCCACGTCGTTTCCTCAATTTCCTCTCCCAACTCCTCCCACTTACCTTTTACCTCCACCACCGAGGCCTCCTCCTCCTCCTGCATCACCTGGTGAGTTTCCGAGATCTTACCCCCCCCCCCCCCCCCCCGAGAGCACCCTGTCCTGTACTGTGTGTGGCCGTAGCCGTGGGAATTCCACCACCTGCCGTCTGGCAAACGCCCTTACCTGTAAGTACCTGAAGGTGTTCCCCGGGGGGAGCCCGTACGTCTCCTCCAGCTCACCGAGGCTCGCGAACTTTCCGTCCACAAACAGGTCCCCCAACTTTCGTATCCCTGCCCTGTGCCACCCCGCAAACCCTCCACCTGTTCTTCCTGGGGTGAACCGGTGGTTCCCCAGTAATGGGGTCCCCGCCGAGACCCCCACATCCACCCTGTGCCGCCTCCACTGCCCCCAAATTTTGAGGGCAGCCACCACCACTGGGCTCGTGGTATACCTCCTTGGAGGGAGCGGCACCGTTGCCAGCGCCCCCAGACTCGTACCCACACAAGACGCCGTCTCCAGCCTCATCCATGCAGCCCACTCCACCTCCATCACCCACTTGCGCACCATTGTCGCATTGGCGGCCCAGTAGTATCCACAGAGGTTGGGCAGCGCCAGTCCCCTCCCATCTCTACTCCGCTCCAGGAACACCCTTCTCACCCTCGGAGTCCCTCGCGCCCACACAAACCCCATTATACTCCTGTTAACCCGCCTGAAAAAAGCCTTCAGGATAAACACGGGGAGGCACTGGAACAGGAACAAAAACCTTGGGAGCACCGTCATTTTGATTGACTGCACCCTACCCGCCAGGGACAGCGGCAACGCGTCCCACCTCTTGAACTCCTCCTCCATTTGCTCCACCAGCCTTGTAAAATTAAGTCTATGCAGGGCCCCCCCAGCTCCTGGCCACCTGGAGTCCCAGATACCTGAAGCTCCTCTCCGCCTTTTTTAGTGGGAACTCGCCAATCCCTCTCTCCTGGTCCCCTGGATGAACTACGAACAGCTCGCTCTTCCCCATGTTGAGCTTGTACCCCGAAAAGTCCCCGAATTCCCTAAGAATCCTCATGACCTCTGGCATTCCTCCCACCGGGTCCGCCACATACAGCAGCTGGTCGTCCGCATAAAGTGACACCCTATGCTCCTCCCCACCCTGCACCAACCCCCTTGACTCTCTCAGTGCCATAGCCAGGGGTTCAATCGCCAGTGCGAAGAGCAGGGGGGATAAGGGACACCCCTGTCTCGTCCGTCGGTACAACCGAAAGTACTCTGACCACCTCCTGTTTGTGGCCACACTCGCCATCGGGACCTCATACAACTGACAAACCCCTCCCTAAACCCGAACCTCTTCACCTCCCACAGGTACCCCCACTCTACCCTATCGAAGGGAATCTCAGCGTCCATCGCCACCACTATCTCCGCCTCCCCCTCCCTCGCCGGCATCATGATAACGTTCAAAAGCCTCCGCACATTCGCGTTCAACTGCCTTCCCTTCACAAACCCCGTCTGGTCTTCGTGGATGATCTGCAGCACACAACCCTCAATCCTCATGGCTAAGACCTTCGCCAGCACCTTGCCATCTACATTTAGCAAGGAAATCGGTCTGTAAGATCCACACTGCAGGGGATCCTTGTCCCACTTCAGGATCAAGGAGATCAGTGCCCGGGACATCGTCGGGGGCAAAGTGACACCCTATGCTCCTCCCCACCCCGCACCCCCTACCCTCCCTTGCCTCATTGAAGGTCCTAACTAACAGCGGGCCCAACAGGTCCATATATTTTTTATAGAATTCGACCGGGAAACCGTCTGGCCCCGGTGCCTTCCCCGCCTGCATGCTTCCTATCGCTTTGATCAGCTCCTCCAGCCCAATCGGGGCCCCCAATCCTGCCACCAGTCCCTCTTCCACCTTTGGAAACCTCAATTGGTCCAGGAAGCGGCCCATCCCTCCCTCCCTCCCGTGGGGGCTCGGATCGGTACAATTCCTCGTAGAAGTCCCTGAAGACCCCATTGATGCCAGCTCCACTCCGCACCACACACCCTCCCCTGTCCTTAACTCCCCCGATCTCCCTAGCTGCGTCCCGCTTCCGAAGCTGATGGCCAGCATCCGGCTTGCCTTTTCCCCATACTCTTAAATCGCCCCCTGGGCCTTCCTCCACTGCACCTCCGCCTTCCTGGTGGTCACCAGGTCGAATTTGGCCTGGAGGCTACGCCTCTTCCTCAACAATCCTTCCTCTGGCTCCTCCGCATACCTCCTGTCTACCCTCACCATCTCCCCCACCAGCCTCTCCCTCCCCCCTCGCTCCCTCCGCTCCTTGTGGGCCCGAATGGAGATCAGCTCTCCCCTCACCACCGCCTTCAGTGCCTCCCATACCATCCCCACTCGAACCTCCCCGTTGTCGTTGGTCTCCAGGTACCTCTCTATACTTCCTCGGACCCTCCTCGTCCGCCAACAGCCCCACCTCCAAGCGCCACAGCGGGTGCTGGTCCCTCTCCTTCCCCCATCTCCAAGTCCACCCAATGCGGGGCGTGGTCAGAAATGGCTATTGCCGAATACTCGGTATCCTCTACTCTCGCTATCAACGCCCTACTCAAAATGAAAATGTCGATTCGGGAATAAGCCTTATGGACATGTGAGAAGAATGAAAATTCCCTAGCCCCCGGCCTTGCAAATCTCCAAGGGTCCACCCCTTCCATCTGGTCCATAAACCCCCTCAGCACTCTAGCCGCCACCGGCTTCCTACCCATCCTAGACCTGGAGCGATCCAGTGCCGGATCCAGCACCATGTTAAAGTCTCCCCCCATTATCAGGCCCCCCGCTTCCAAGTCTGGGATCCGACCCAACATATGCCGCATAAAACCCGCACCGTCCCAGTTCGGGGCATACACATTGACCAGTACCACCCTCTCTCCCTGCAACTTACCATTATGTACCTGCCGCCACTATCTGCCACAATGCTCGACGCCTCAAATGACACCACCTTTCCCACAAAGATCGGTTTTTGGCATCCAGCCCCGAATGAAACACCTGACCTACCCACCCGTTCCTCAATATGACCTGGTCTGCCACCTTCAGGTGTGTACCTGGTCTGCCACCTTCAGGTGTGTCTCCTGGAGCATAACCACATCCGCCTTGAGCCCCTTCAGGTGCGCGAACACGTGGGCCCACTTAACCGGCCCATTCAGTCCCTTTACATTCCAGGTTATCAGCCGGATCAGGGGGCTACCCGCCCCCCTCCCCCACCGACTAGCCATGACCCCTCCTCGGCCAGCCACGTGCCCGCACCCCACATCTGCCCGTTCCCCACAGCGGTATACCCCCGTCTCGACCCCCCCCACTCGCTCCAGCTCCTCCTTGACCATAGCAGCAGCAACTCGATTCCCCCCCTACCCAACCCCCCACCCCGGCTAGGACCCATCCTAGCTGATTTACTCCCCGCATTGCACTTCCGCAAGTCAGCTGACTCCTGCTGACCCCGGCTACTCAAGCCTCTCCTTCGCCTCCTCCCATTGTGTGGCACACCCGCCTCTCCTGTCCCCATCCATAGGCTCTCCCCCTCTCCCTTCTGTTCTAAGCGCAGGAAACAACCCTCGCTTTCCCGCCCTGGCCCCGCCCCCTCCAGTCTTCAGTGCGGGAAAAAGCCCGCGCTTTCCACCTACCAGGCCCCGCCACCTCTGACGCAGCTCCTTTTACAGGCCCGGTCCCCTCACCCCTGACTCGGGCCTCCCCCTCCGCCGCGGGGCCCTATCTCACCTCCAAGAGCCCCCCCGACCAACCCAACCAAAACAGTGCCCAACCCGCCCCAGCCACCCTCACCGACCCAAAAGAGAAAAAACACAAAGAAAAAGAAACCCGGAGCAATACAAAGGCCCCCCCCTCGAAACAAAAATAAATATAGCATATCAACTGCAGTCCCCAATCGCCCGTCCCGACCCTCAATCTGTGCCCAACTTCTCGGCCTGAACAAAGGCCCACGCCTCCTCCGGAGACTCAAAATAATGGTGCCGGTCCTTGTAGGTAACCCACAGTCCCGCCGGCTGCAACATACCAAACTTCACCCCTTCCTGTGCAGCACCGCCTTCGCTCGATTGTACCCGGCCCCCCTCTTTGCCACCTCCACACTCCAGTCCCGATATATCCGAACCTCCGCGTTCTCCCACCTGCTGCTCCTCTCCTTCTTGGCCCACCTGAGCACACACTCCCGATCGACGAACCGATGGAACCTCACCAGCACCGCCCGCGGAGGCTCATGAGCCTTGGGCCTCCTCGCCAGCACTCTTATGGGCCCCTTCCAGCTCCAGGGCCCTCTGGAAGGACCCCGCTCCCATCAGCGAGTTCAACATGGTGACCACATAGGCCCCCATCCCCTCCGGGAGGCCCAGAATCCGCAGATTCTTCCGCCTCGACCGATTCTCCATCTCCTCGAACCGCTCCTGCCATTTCTTGTGGAGCGCCTTGTGCGCCTCCACCTTTACTGGTAGGCCCAAGATCTCGTCCTCATTGTCAGAGATCTTTTGTCGAGCCTCTCGGATCGCCACTCCCTGGGCTGTCTGTGTCTCCAGCAGCTTATCAATAGATGCCTTCATCGGCTCTAGCAGGTCCATTTTAATCTCTCTGAAGCAGCGCTGGATACCGCCCTGCTGCTCTTCCGCCCACTGCATCCACGCTTTCTGGTCTCTGCCCGCCGCCATTTTGTCCTTCTTCCCTCGCACCTTCTTCGGGTCCACCACCACCTTTTTTGTCACCCCGCTCCTAGTTGAAGCCATATACTAACAGGGAGCTGTTGTAGACTCCTTCCCACACTGGGAAACGTCAAAAAAGTGCCGTTGGGGGCCATGAAAAGAGCCCAAAAGTCCGTTTTTGCGGAGCCCCCGAATGTGCGACTTAGCTCCGCATAGCCGCATCTGGAAGTCCCATTTAGCCCTCGAACATTCCAGGTGATCAGCCTAGCTGGGGGGCAAAGTGACCCCCTCCGCCGATCGGCCACCCCCTTTCTTGGGCCCGCCTCCAGTCCCTGCGCCGCACCTCCTCCAGCCCGCCCCACGGCGGCCCCCACCCCCGACCTCCTCACTGTCCCTCCACCAAACTCCCTCCCTCGTCAGCAGAACCACTCCCCCCCCAACACTACTCTAAAACCTAACCCATCTAGTCAACTAAACATATGCACCCCCCCCCCCCCCCCCCGCCCCCCACTGTGCTTCCCTGAGCTAGCTCACACAGCTAGCTTGGTGGCCCCCGCCCCTGGCACCAAGAAGTCTCCCACCTATTGTTCCCTCACTCCCCTCCCTCCTGCTCATACAAACAAATTCCCTCATCTAACAATCCCCAGACAAACACCCAAGAGCAAGAAGAAGAAAAAAACACCACTCACCAAAACGCAAGCAGGCACGGCTCTGCCCCACAAAAGTGCACATCAATAAAAAAAATGGGGGGGACATTGCCAACATCCACCGAAAAAAGAAGCTGAAAACAGAAAATCAACCCCCCCCCCTCTTAAACAGAACTTCAAAAACAGAAACGAAACAATAAGAGGAGAGAAAATAAATTTAAAACAGAAAAAAAGGGCCCAATATCGGCCAACAAGTTGCCTCAAAGTTCGAGAGTTCTCAGACCCCCACCAGTCCTTTTCTTTTGGCAAAGTCCAGCGTGTCTTCGGGCGACTCAAAATAATGATGCTGGTCCTCATGTGTGACCCAAAGACGAGCCGGATACAGTAGTCCGAACTTCACCTTCTTGAAGAAGATTGACTTCACCACCTCCACGCTCAGGTCGTGGTACACCCGCAAGATACTGTTGTCTTGTCCCACTTACAGCTCCGCGTTCGTTTGGCCCACCGAAGAATACATTCCTTGTCCTGGAACCTATGGAATCTCACCACCATTGCCCTTGGAGGGTCCCCCGCTCGCGGCTTCCTTGCAAGCGCTCTATACGCCCTGTCCACCTCCAACGGTCGGGGGAATGCCCCCTCCCCCAGCATACCCGCTACGTATGCCCCAGCATCCGCTCCTTCAGCCCTCTCCGGGAGCCCGACAATTCTTAAGTTCTACTGGCGGGACGGATTCTCAAGGCCCTCCACCTTCTCCAGAAGCCTTTTCTGCTGGTCCCGAAGCATCCCCACCTCACTCTACCGCTGTTTGATGCTCCTCCTGCTCAGCCAGCGCCTTCTCCACCTTCTGGATCGCCCGATCCTGGGCGTCCAATCTGTGCTCCAGCCGATCAATCGATTCTTTAATCGGGTCCAAACATTCTCGCTTCTGCTTGGCAAAACCATCCTGGATGACCTGCATCAACTGCCCCGTTGGTCGCTGCGCCGCCACGCCAGGGGTTCGGTCCTCGGCCATGCTGTCTCCTGCTGCAGCTTCAACACATGGCTAACTTTTTTATTTCTACCTTTTCGTGCACTTCTGGTTCTTTTCTCCATACACTAATACGTGGAAACGGTGCCCAATTGCCTCAGCCTTCGAATTCACTGTCTAAAACCTGAAAAAGATCTGGGGGAAAGGTCCAAAAGTCCGACCAGAGCGGGAGCCACCAAATGTGCGACTTACTCCTTCATAGCCGCCAGCGGAAGTCGACCTACACCTCTATTCTCTTCCAAAGTGCATAACCTCACACTTTTCCGCATTATATTCCATATGCCACTTCTTTGCCCACTCTCCTTGCCTGTCCCAAGTTCTTCTGCAGCTTTCCCACTTCCTCAACATTACCTGTCCCTCTATGTATCTTTGTATTATCTGCAAACTTACTCGCTCCACAAACAGGGGTGGCATGGTAGCACTGTTGCTTCATAGTGCCAGGGACCCTGGTTCTCCCCGTGTCAGAGTAGGCGTCCTCTGGGTGCTCTGGTTTCCTCCCACAAGTCTCGAAAGACGTGCTTGATGGGTGAATTGGACATTCGGAATTCTCCCTCGGCATACCCGAACAAGTGTTGTACTGTGGCCACTGGGGGATTTTCACAGTAACGTCAATGCAGTGTTAATGTAAGCCTACTTGTGACACTAATAAAGGTTATTATTATTATTCCCAGCCTCTGACGTTTTTTGTAGCCACAGTACTTTTATTTTTTAAAATAAATTTAGAGTACCCAATTCATTTCTTTTCCAATTAAGGCGCAATTTAGTGTGGCCAATACACCTAGCCTGCACATCTTTGGATTGTGGGGGCGAAACCCATGCAAACACGGGGAGAATGTGCAAACTCCACACTGACAGTGACCCAGAGTCGGGATCGAACCTTTGACCTCGGCGCCGTGAGGCAGCAGGGCTAACCCACTATGCCACCGTGCTGCCCTCGCCACAGTACTTTTATGACTTAACAAGTTGAGTTTCTGGTCCATGGTAACTTCTAGCATGTTGATAATGGGGATTCAGCTGAAGTCCTGCCGTGTTACTTTTCACTTTTCAGCCCAAGCCTGAATATTGTCTCGATCTCGTTGCTGTATATGGACATGGAGTGGTTCAGTATCTGAGGAGTCGCAAATGGTACTGAACATTACGCAATCATCAGTGAACATCCCCACCTCTGACCTTATGATGGAGAGATCATTGAAAAAGCAGCTGAAAATTGTTGTGCCTTGGCCTTAGTAGAAATGAAAATGTTTACTGGATGTGACTGAGCGGGGATGTGGAGGTATTTGTTTGGAGCTTAGTCTTCAGCAGTAGAAGAAAATTCTTCTTTATAGATTTGCCAAGCTTTCTGTTTAAAATCCCTGAGACATGCCTGTACACCATAAGGGTGCAGTCATACAATCTGGAAGGAAATGAGTATAAATTATTCTTAAGCTTGCATTGCTGACAGAAAAGTAAACCGTATAGCAACATCCTGCTGAGAACGATATCTTTGGAAACTCAATTTGCGCTACAAGAGATATTCGCTTAGAACATGAATTTACTAATGGCCCATGATTTCAGTTCACGATCCCGAGTGCGCCACTTGTTTCTATGTTGTACTGACATTTCAGCATTCTGCTGCACCAGTATATAAAGTTAATCATGTTGTGCCTTCCGTTATGGACTAATTTTTGTAAACCTTAGTTAAGAGCTGGAGCAGACTCAAGGGGCCGAATGGCCTCCTTCTGCACTGTAAATTCAATGATAATCTATGATTAATCTAGGACAAAGGTTCGGCACAACATCGTGGGCCGAAGGGCCTGTTCTGTGCTGTATTTTCTATGTTCTATGTTCTATTGGGGAAAGTACATGATTAGGAACAATATTTATAGAACATGAATCTGCCACCTCTTTACCTCAACTGATGAAGTGACTTGGTTTTCAGATAAAAGCCTGGCAGTGTAGTTTTCTTTCAGACTTTCTCATTTCTCCTGTTTCATTTCTCCTTTACTTCTCTTTTAAATGTGGTGAACATGCTATGGTTTGGCTCAATTTGTACCAACAGCCTTCCAGTTCTTAATTTGCTATTCTTATACTAACTTGGACAGCATCAATAATATTGAACCATGAGTACAGACGTCAATAGCATTTTGCATTTATATAGTACTTCCAATTTTGAGAAAAAACATGAGAGCAACCAATGTGCATCACCATTCATAGAATCCCTACAGTGCAGGAGGAGGCCATTTGGTCCATCGAGTCAGCCGAGATGCACTCCCCTGCCCTATCTCTGCCACCCTGTGTATTGATCATGTCAAATCCACCTAACCTGCACATCATTGGATTGTATGAGGAAATCTGAGCACCGGGAGGAAACCCATGCAGACATGGGAAAGCATGCAAACTCCACAGACAGTCACCCAAGGCCGGAATCAAACCCGGGTCCCTGGCGCTGAGAGACAGCAGTGTTAACCACTGTGCCACAGTGTCGCATTAACCTGGCATCCACATGTTTGCAGAGATTATTGCATAGTGAATGATAATTTTGGACAGGGCACTAATTGCTTTAAGTTCCCATTGCCACCGTGGTTGCGGTCAAGGATTGGACCTGGGTCCTTCCTCATTAAAATCGCTTGTTTATGCAGTATATTCACCACTGAGCCATGGGGAATTTCTGAGGTGATTGTATTAGGAAAGACAATAGGTTCACAATGATTCATTTCACTATGATTTTGTATTTAAGTTTGGGTGTTCTTTGGAAAACCCTTCAATTGTTCCCATTCATCAGGAAAGGTTACCATTATTTGTAAACTTTAGTTTACCAAACTCCAGGCTTGTTGCTCTATAATATTTTTAATATTTTTTTTTAAACGAAACCTTTTGAAAAAAATGTAATTGAATCCACCTAGACCTCTTTTCATCTAGTCCCTGACCTGATTGTTCAGAAATGTTTCCACTTTAAACTACTGTCGATTTGCTCTTCAAGATTTTGTAGAAATGTGACCTGAATGGATTAAGCATCTCCTGCAGGTGGCAGTCTATTTCATAAATTGCTGACTGTGATGAATATAGTCTAGCATTGTGGTTTAGCTCAGTTCTCAAACTTACACTTGTGTCCCAGTCTCTGGTTTAATTAAGCTGGACCCCACCAAGAAATAAATTGAATTTCCTCGAGCTTCTAACTGGATCTACTAAGTGCAGAAGTAACTGCAAAGCATCTAATGCTGTCAACCTCACCCTCCTCATTTATGTCTGTTTATTTGTTTTGTCTACTAGTATTTTTTATAATTGAGCAGACAAACCTGGTTTATCTTAGCCTAATAAAAATATAAAGCAGTTATCTAGTCTGCTATCTGCCAGTTTTGCAAGGTATACCTGTCAATCTTCTCAATTTTTTTTAAAGCAGATGCCAATGCCTTTTCTTAATTTCTTTATCTCTTCTTCCCTCACCCTTCCACCCACACCCACCCCCAGATCCAAGTTGTAATGTTTTATTCTGTGAATAAGCCTAAAGTGAGTAAGGATGGGTCGGATTTCTTCTTCACTAACTAGCTATCAATTCTTGCTCTTTTACTTCTGTAGTGCAGGTTTCCTGAAATAAACTGACCACCTCTTACTTGTATTTCTTTGTGAGATTGGCATTTTTTAAATTTCAAGAAGTACTTTACAGCTGCTCTATTTACATAATGCTTCTCATTGTGTGTCTTTTAATACTGTACATGGCCTCTTTCTATTAAACTGTTAGTTTGGAATACTTTTAAGGGCTTTAGCAGAAGACCTTTTCAATTACAGTTTCCCCCCTCTGCATATCCCACAAAACAAACACTGTCCACAGTTAATAATTTCTTGCTACTTTTTCTGCTAGGTTTTTTGGTTCTTTCAAAAATTCAAGATCCTCCACTCTGGACACCCATGAAAATTTAAATTGTACAATGTTGAATTCTTTTGTAACTTGTTCCTGTTGAAATGGTTTTTATTTTGTACTTGTACCGCACCGTACCCCTATTCCAAATTATTCCACAATTACCTGAAATACTGTGTGTCACCGTATTTATCATTTCCCTTCCAGCATCTAATGCATTGTTTGTGAAGAGCACATTCAGAATTAAATGGTGGTAGTCCGCCAAGATGCGATTCATTCCAAATATTTCTTTTAAAATCTCTAAAAGAAAATGGAAGGAATCAGGCTCTGTTTGTGTGTGTGTGTCTGTTATGATTTTAGTGCACCAGCAGTTAAGGCCAGAGATATAATAAGACTTAATTAAAGGCATTCCATCTGAATGCACACGCTTTTGATACAAGGTAGATGAATTAATGGCACAAATAGAAGTAAACAGATTGCCATTACAGAAACATGGTTGCAGTGTGACTAAGGTTGGAGACTGAAAGTCCCAAATGTATTCGTCATTCAGGATGGATAGGCAAAAAGTAAAAGGAGGTGGTGTGGCACTGTTAAAAATACTTCAGCCACAGCAAGAATAGCAGTTAACTCCTAAAAAGCTGGGTCTGTGAAGAAAGTTTGTCTTGAGAAGCCAGTTGTTGCTTTTATCTCAGAAGCAACCCCGAAGAGATGTGGTAACTATTACTGGATTTTTGCTATACTTCTTAAAAATCGGAGATGTTGTGGGATGCTCAGGGAGAATTAGTTATGAAGGTAGTGAAGTAAAGGTGTTTGGAACATTCACTGTTCTAGTACTACTCGGGTCTGCTCCCGCAAATCTTTTTTACAATGCTGACTGTATTGGTGCCAATTCACTCTGGTCTTCACCTGGAAAACATATCAATTTTATTTTTGCTTCCAATTTCTACCCCTCTCATCTTTCACATGGTCCACCTCTGATGTTGACCTTCACTTCCTTGACCCCTGTGTCACCATTTCTGGTGATAGGCTGACCACCAGTATTTATTACAAGTCCACTGACTCCCACAGCTACCCCGACTACAACTCTTCACACTCCGCTTCCTGTAAGGTATTCATTTCATTCTCCCCACTTCTGTCACATCTGTTCCAGTGGTGCCACCTTCAAAAATGGTGCCTCTGACATGTTTGCTTTTTTCCTTAAGTGAGGTTTCCTCTCGTGCCAATGTGGTTGACATGACACTCAACTGGGGTTCGACCCATTTCCCAAATCTCTGCATTTACCCCTTCCCCTCCCTCCTAGAGCCCTGATGGAGTCCCTCTTCTGCTCACTTTTCACATCATCAGTCTGAACATGCGAAGGATCATCCTTTGTCATTTCCACCAATTCCAGCATGGTCCCACCACGAAACACATCTTCCCCTCCGTACCCCACTATGTCAGCATTTTGCAGGGACCACTCCCTCCATGACACCCTGGTCCACCCCTCCATCACCCTCAACTCCTCATTCCCCTTTCCATAGCACCTTCCTATGCAGTTTCAGAAGGTGTGACAACTGCCTCTTTATCTTCTCACCGTTTAAGATCCCAAATACTCATTTCAGGTGAAACAACATTTCACTTGAACCTCCTTCAAGCTGGTCTACTGTATTCGCTACTCTAAATGTGGTCTCCTCTAGATTGGGGAAACTGAACACAGACTGGGTGACTGCTTTGCGGAACACCTTCACTCAGTCTGCAAACATGAACCCAACCTTCAACTCAGCATCTTGCTTTCATGTCCACATGTCCGTCATTGGCCTGGTGCAATGTTCCAGTGAAACCCAACACAAACTGGAACCGCACCTCATCTCCCGAATCTGCACATTACAGCCCTCGGGACTCAACATTGAGTTCACCAACTTTAGACTGTGACCTTTTTCTTTCACTTTGACCTTTTTATTTAAACATAACATTTTTGTCCCAATGTAACCCCCCTCCCCACTGAGCCATCTATCATTGTTCTTAAGTTTTTCTTTCTTTGAACCACCAAAATATATGGGACAAGTTGGCTGAGGTAAATTGGGGAACTACATTAAAAGGTATAATGGTAGACAGGCAATGGCTAACTTTTAAAGAATTAATGCATAGTTTGCAACAAATTTACTTCCCTTCAAGGCACAATATGGCAGCAGGAAAAGTGATCCAACCATGGCCAACGAGAAGTTAGAAATCCTAGTAGACCGAAGGGAAAGGCATATAAAATTGCCAAAAAGAAAAGTAGTGGGCTTGAGGGATTGGGAGCATTTTTAAAAAATCAGCAAAGGAGAACCACGAAGTTGATAAAGAAAAGGAAAATAGAATATGAAAGTAAACTAGTGAGGAACATCAAAGCCTCGATAAGTATGTAAAAAAAGAAAGGTTAGTGAAAACAAATGTTTTGGGCATTATAGGCAGAGGATGTAGAATTTGTAATGGATAATATGGAAATGGCAGAGAAACTAAGCAAATACTTGTGTGTCTTCATGGAGGAAGATATTTAAAAAACTCCCTGAAATATTGGGGAACCAAAGGAATAGTGAGATTGAGTATCTGAAAGAAATTTATATTAGTAAAGAGTAGTGCTGTATAAATGAATGTGACTGGAAGTTGATAAATCCCCAGGACCAGATGATCTACATCCATAGTGTTGAAAAAAAGTGGCTGTAGAGATAGTGAATGCATTGATGATCATCTTTCAGAATTATATAGATTCTGAAATGGTGCCTACGGATTGGAAAGTAGTAAATGTAACCCCCACTATTTAAAAAAGGCAGGAGAGCGAAAACAGGGAACTTACAGATCTGTGAGCCTGACATCAGTAGCAGGGAACATTCTAGAATCTATTAGAAAGGATATGATTACTGAGTACTTAGAAAATAATGGTAGGATTGGGCAGAATCAACAGGGATTTATGAAAGGGAAATTATGTTTGACAAACCTGATGGAATTGTTTGAAGTATTGCTTAACAGGATAGAGAAGGGAGAACCAGTGGATAATGTGTGTTTGGATTTTCAGAAGGCTCTTGAGAAGTCCCCACACAAGAGATTAGTGAGAGAAATTGGAGGAAATGGCATCTGGCCATGTACAGGCATGCAGGTTTGGTTAACAGAAAACAGAGTAAGGATAAACGGATCATTGTGAGGTTAATGCGCAGAAAACAAAGTGTAGTTATAAATGGGTCATTCTCAGGATGGCAGGCTGTGATTAATAGGTTATTGCAAGGTTTAGTGCTTGGGCCCCAGCTATACACACGCTATCAATGATTTTGATGTGGGGTCCAAATGTAATATTTTCAAGTTCGCTGATGACACAAAACTGGGTGGGAATGAGAATTGTGAGGAGGGTGTAACGAGGCTTCAGCAGGAATTAGACAGGTTAAGTGAGCGGGCAAGAACATGGCAAATAGAATATAATGTGGGAAAATGTGAAGTTAGGTACTTTGTTAGGAAAAATAGAAATGCAGAATATTTCTTAAATAGGGAATAGATGGGGAGTTTTAATGTTTTAAAGGACCTTGGAGCTTTTGTTCATAAGTCATTGGGTGGCATGGTCGCACAATCGTTAGCACTATTGCTTCACATCTCCAGGGTCCCAGGTTCGATTCCCGGCTTGGGTCACTGTCTGTGAGGGGTCTGCATGTTCTCTCTGTGTCTGGGTGGGTTTCCTCCCACAAGTCCCGAAAGATGTGCTTGTTTTGTCATTTGGACATTCTGAATTCTCCCCCGAACAGGCGCCGGAAAGTGGCGACTAGAGGCTTTTCACAGTAACTTCATTGCAGTGTTAATGTAAGTCTACTTGTGACAATAAAGATTATTATGAAAGCTAACATGCAACAAAACGTTAGGAATGTAAATGATCTGTTAACCTTTATTGCAAGGGGATTAGAGTAAGGCAGTCTTGCTGCAGTTTTGTGTAGAGTCCACACCTGGAGCATTGTGCGCAGTTTTTGTCTCCTTTCTGAAGGAAGGATATACCGGTCATAGAGGGAGTGCAACAAAGGTTCATCAGGCTAATCCCTTGGTTACCAAGATTGTCCTATTACGAAAGATTGAGGATATTCTGGAATACACATCAGTATTTCCTGGAGTTATAGATTATCATAGAATTTACAGTGCAGAAGGAGGTCATTCGGCCCATCGAGTCTGCACCGGCTCTTGGAAAGAGCACCCTACCCAAGGTCCACACCTCCACCCTATCCCCATAGCCCAGTAACCCCACCCAACACGAAGGCCAATTTTGGACACTATGGCCAATCCACCTTACCTGCACATCTTTGGACTGTGGGAGGAAACCGGAGCACCCGGAGGAAACCCACGCACACACGGGGAGGATGTGCAGACTCCGCACAGACAGTGACCTAAGCCGGAATCGAACCTGGAACCCTGGAGCTGTGAAGCAATTGTGCTATCCACAATGCTACCATGCTGCCCACACGGTAACTATAAGAATGAGAGATGACCTCATTGAAATATACAAAATTCTTACTGGGCTTGACAGGGTAGATGCAAGAGGGATATTTCTCTTGGTGGTGGTAGTTAGGGGGGGGATGTCTGTAACTAGAAGACGCAGTCTCGGCATCAGAAGTAGGCCAGGTGGAACTGAGGTGAAATGGAATTTCTTCACTCGGGCTGTTGAATGTTTGGAATTCTCTACCTGTGGCGACTGAGGAGGCTCATTCATTGGGTATATTCAAAGCAGAGGTCGATAGATTTCTAAATACCAATGGCATTGTGGGATATGGCGATAGTGCCGGAAGAAGACATTGAGGTAGACGATCAGCAATGATCTAGTTGAATGGCAGAGTGGGCTTGAGGTGCAGAATCGCCTACCCCTGCCCCGATGTTCGTACATACCAATATTTGTTCTATGGGCATGTGGTTTTGTTATGTATGCTCGAAACTAAGAAAATGTGTGGAATGGTTGTATTTTTGCATGAAAATCATACTGGGGGAATGTTGTGTTTGAATATTTTCTCATGAAAATGCTAAATCAGTTGGTCGCAAGTCTCTCTACACATGAAAGGTGTGGGAAATTTATTGAAAGTAAACCAGCAGAGATGATCAAAGCTACACCAAACATTGTCAGTTAAAATATCAGAAAAGTGTAATGAGTAGCCATAGACTAACAAATAAATGCGAATGCAATTTGCAGCCTGTTTTTACAGTGGAAACATGATCTCCATAAAAATGCTGAACATCTTTGTTAACTAGAGGTCCATTTGAGAAAAGTGCATGGGACCAGCACCCACATTGATTTCAAACAAGCAGTTGCATCTGACAGCTGGATGGATAAGTGAGTCAGCTTGTTTAAACTATTGAACGCCCCCAACAGAGGGTGCGAAGGTTGTCTTCATCAGCTGCGCCCGTATTCGACACACACTTTGTCAACATTTGTGCATTACAAATTCTTAAGTATGCATTTTTCATTGAAACTGACTGTAAGTTTATACTGTAATTACACCTTCCTGTCTGTTGAGGTGCTATCGCACCATTTTGTCAGCAAGTTATAATTGTAGCATGACTGGTTTGCATAGACAGTTTGTACAGATTTATAAATGCAAACAAAAATGATAGAAATGTAAACATCAGGACATAATGTAAGACTTTGAAATGGAAACTGAATCCATCACATTTGCACCCCGGGTTCAATTGTCACCAACCTTCTATCTCAATTGAGCACTGCACTTGATCTTAGCTCCAATCGGCAATGACGTGAACAGTTGACTCATAATGTTAGTATGTTAAGATGAATAATTGGACCAAGTCAGATGATGATGGTCTCGGCAGTGGTTTGTTTTAAAGGTTTTTGTTCCTTTTTCAATCAGACATCACCAGTTGAAATGTGTGCTTGTGATTTTACCTCTTCTGCTTTCTGACATGAATTCAACACCATAACCGTACATTTTGGGGTTATATGCGTGGAGAAGCTTATGAGAAGCCAAGCAGGACTTGGTTTTAATATTTTGATATTTCATTTTTTTTTGTTTTCAATTTTTAAAAACTTTATGAATTAATTTGATGTAGCAATACTGCTGAATGGGCACAAGGCATTATCTGATGCCTCAAGTGCCAAGGTTTCACGTGAGTCTCGACAGCGCAAGTGAGCAGGCATTACAGCTAAACCTAATTCTGTTTTCGTCCAACATATATATTTGCAGGGGGATTACTAAATGCTAATTAGAAATGGGCAACTTGATCGTTTTTTTCCCCCTTTCCTTTCCATAACCCAAGAATGCTGAGGCAAATTGTAGTTTCCCTGCCAGGGCAGGTAGTTTGCTACAGATAGAAAATCAAACCGGGGCACCTGGTTAGTGTGGCTCACCTGCTCAATGGACAAATTCTTGAGTCGTCATGTACACTTTTCCATGTTCTTCCACCTGAGCTTTTTTGCCAAGGAGGATTGACTTTATTTTTTTCCCTACGGACATCAGTCCAACTATCATTTTAGGTAACTTTGACTAAAGAGCACAGTAATCAGCATCAACTATGTTTCATTAAATGACAAAACAAAGAACTGTTGCAAGTTGTTGAAGTAGAGCAAGTCAGTTGAAGGTCGAGGTTTAATAAGGGGCAAGGCGATGAGGATGAAAATTTAAAATTTGAAGCTTTGATGGTCCGGTATATAGCTCATCAAGGACAGGGAAGATAACTGAATCGAACTTGGTACAGGATAGGATTTAGGGATGTGTTTTATGAGCAGAAGTTTTTGAAGGGTGAAGAGTGGGTTGTTAATCGGGGGGGCATAGGGATGGTCATGCCTCAAGGTGCCAAAAGAAGAAATGAGAGTATCATGGGCAGATAGTTGGAAGCGGGAACTAAGCCACAGTCAAAATAGGTTTTATGCTGGCTAAGATATGGGGTCAAATGAATTGCTGTGTTTCAAGAAAGTAAATCGCTGCTAACTTATGGGCAGTTACGGTGGGCACAAAGTGCTTGCCATGTCAGTGACGTTCACATCCCATGAATCTCCCTTAAGGTGCACTGCCTCTTATCAGACTGCTTTTCCAATATTCCATCTTCGATGAATCACAATTTGCTCCAGTTAAACATTGGGAAGACTTTAAGCATCTGCTTCGACCTCCGTCACAAACACTGTACATATTCCACTGACACTACTCCCCTCACTCATTGTCTTAGGGATAGACAAGGCATTTTGCACCTCAATGCCCCACTCGATCCAAGCTGAGCTCATTCTTGTGTGGGATGTGAATGTCACTCTAAACGTGAAATTTTTTTGATTTACCCTAATTGCCCTGAGGAATCTCGGCAATGAGTCTAGTCGTGTCATGGTTTTGTTGTTGGACAAATAATCCAGCAAATGAGACTTTAAATTCCAAATGACAGTTTGGAATGTGAATCGTAGAATCCCTACAGTGCAGAAGGAAGCCATGCGGCCCATCGCGGCGTCTGAACCAACTCTTCAAAAGAGCATCCTACCTAGGCTCAATCCCCTGCCCTACTCCTGCAATCCCACCCTAAGGGGGGGGCAATTTAGCATGGCCAATCCACTTGACCACATCTTTGGATTTGGGAGGAGACCAGAGCACCCGGAGGAAACCCACGCAGACACGGGGAGAATGTGCAAACACCACACAGTCACCCAAGGTCGGAATTGAACCCGGGTCCCTGGCGCTGTGAGACAGCAGTGCTAACCAATGTGCCACCGTGTCGTAAACTGAACTCAGTTCATATTTTAAAAGTTGTCAATAAAATACATGTAGCAATAAAAAAAAAAGTTTATTGTAAACATCCTACTGTTTCGCAAATGTCCTTTAGTGAAGATTACTTGTCACCCTTATCTGCTCTGGTCTCTGTGATTTTTGCCAATGTTGTTGACTCTTGGCTGCCCTCAAAGTGCATAGTGAGTCGGTTGTTTGAAATTACTGTCAGTCGTTCAAAAAGGTCACCACTTTGCCAATCACTCGCTGCCTGAAAAAAAAAACCCCAGCTTTGGCCGTAATGCCCACATCCTGAGAATTAATTAAGTCTTCCAAGTTGCTCTCTCATAGGTCACTGGGGAAGCCACAGATTTAGTTTTGAAATGGCTAATGCAATTTATATTTTATTTTGCCATTTTTTTTGTCATATGTCACATAGATTTATGGGCAGAATAAGAGCCAGTCTGTATCAACAGTCAGATTTCAAGATATCCTGTTATGAATCCTCACTGGCGGGTTGTACCTGTGACATGTCTTTCAACAATGTGACCTCTGCTCTGCAGCCACATTCACTGACGAATTGTCCTATTGGCAAAATGTTCAAGATCTTCAAATATTCTAACCAGAATTTGTGTTTTTTCTGGTTCCGTTTCCTTCAAGAAACATGAATTAAGTTCAAAGGATGATCCTGGTTTTGGTAGAAAAGTGTTCTGGGAAAGATGAACAATATTAGCAACATTCCATATTGAATCATACAGCTGTGCTTTTTTGAAAGTCAGATCCATAGGAAAGATGTGCAGGTCAGTTAAGTAGTATCATTATAGTTCCAATCTTAAAATTGCTTTGATGAAGTGCTGGTATATAAAGGCACTGCCTGGTGCAGCATGAAACCCATTCTGATGGAAGTTCATAGACCTGAAACATGAATTCCATTTCCCTCTCCATTGCTGTTGCCATACCTGCAGAGTATTTCCTGCATTTTCTGTTATCTTTACAGAAGATTCAAGATTTGATTCTCTGCACTGCGATCACAAGGGAAGCAGTTAATTTTGCTGCAAATCTCACTAGTTGGGGAAAAGAAATGTAGGATTCCCACTTCTACGCACTGACCCCTCATGAAGAGTTTATATGAATGCATGGTTTCTCTGCGACCCTGTTACTACTCCTGCCTCACCCCAGAACTATCTTGGCTAACATTCACACTGCAACTTGGGCAAAGTACCTGAGGATAACCAACATGAGCTTCGACAAAGGGTCATCGGGACTCGAAACATTAGCTCTTTTCTCTCCCTACATATGCTGCCAGACCTGCTGAGATTTACCGCATTTTCACTCTTGGTGTCAGATTCCAGTATCCTCAGTAATTTGCTTTTATCTGTCGTGATATCATGGTTGTGTTATGGACTTCCGGGTGCGGCTATGCAGAGCGAGGTCGCATGTTCGATAGCTCCCGCTTGGAACGGACTTTTGGGCACTTTACAGGGCCCCCACGGCATTTTTTTTACATTTCCCGGTGTGGGAAGAAGACTGCAACATTCCCCCGACAGTGTCCCCCAGGAATAGTATGTCTCTTCTTACCAGACCCGGCAGAAACAGTAAAAGATTTGGCTGTAACTGCAGGATAAACAAAGCCTCTTCCAGCATGCAGATGGGGGAAGGGCAAGCTTAAAGGCTGCAAGCTGACTTGAGGGCCTTTATTAAAGGTGAATTCTAGCAGCAGAGGGAACAACTGTGAAAAGATCTACCAAGGCCATTGAAGAAGCGGGGACGAGGCTTCCGGTGGCGGCCATGGAGGAGTAGGTCGCGCATTCGGCAGCTCCCGTCTGGAACAGACTCTCAGACCCTTTTCAGGAGTTTCCACAGACTTTTTGGGGCAGATTGGTGAAGCGAACACTGCCAAAAGGATTCCCTCTCGAGACTTCCGGTTGCGGCTATGCGGAGCTAAGTCGCACATTCGGCGGTTCCCGCAAAAACTGACTTTTGGGCTCTCTTCAGGGCCCCCAACAGCACTTTTTCAACGTTTCCCGGTGTTGGAAGGTGTTAATAATAGCTCCCCATCAGTATATGGCTTTAACTAGGAGCGGGGCGACAAAAAAGGTGGTGAAGGGAGAGAAGGACAAAATGGCGGCGGGCGGAGACCAGGCAGCGTGGAGGCAGAGGCCGGAGGAGCAACAGGAGGGTATCAAGCGCTGCCTCAGAGAGATTAAAACGGACCTGCTAGAGCCAATGAAGGCTTCTATTGGTAAGCTGCTGGAGACACAGATGGCCCAGGGGGTGGCGATCCGAGAGGCTCGACAAAAAATCTCTGACAATGAGGACGCGATCTTAGGCCTGGCGGTAAAGGTGGAGGCGCGCGAGGCGCTCCACAAGAAATGGCAGGAGCGGTTCAAGGAGACGGAGAATCGGTCGAGGCGGAGGAATCTGCGGATTCTGGGCCTCCCGGAGGGGCTGGACGGACCGGATGTGGTGGCCTATGTGGTCACCATGTTGAACTCGCTGATGGGAGCGGGGTCCTTCCAGGGGCCCCTGGAGCTGGAAGGGGCCCATAGAGTGCTGGCGAGGAGGCCTAAGGCTAACGAGCCTCCGCGGGCGGTGCTGGTGAGGTTCCATCGGTTCGTCGATCGGGAGTGTGTGCTCAGGTGGGCCAAGAAGGAGAGGAGCAGCAGGTGGGAGAACGCGGAGGTTCGGATATACCAGGACTGGAGTGCGGAGGTGGTGAAGAGGAGGGCCGGGTACAATCGAGCAAAGGCGGTGCTGCACAGGAAGGGGGTGAAGTTTGGCACGTCGCAGCCGACGCGACTGTGGGTTACCTACAAGGACCGCCACCATTATTTTGAGTCTCCGGAGGAAGCGTGGGCCTTTGTTCAGGCCGAGAAGCTGGACACAGACTGAGGGTCGGGATGGGCGATTGGGGACTGCAGTAGATATGTTATGCCTATTTTTGGTTCCGGGGGGGCGTTTTGGGTTTCTTTTTCTCTGTGTTTTTCTCTTTCGGGTTGGGGGGGGTGGATGGGGCGGGTTGGGCACTGTTTTGGTTGGTGGCGGGGCCTGGTAGGTGGAGAGTGCGGGCTTTTTTCCCGCGCCGAAGACTGGGGGGGGCCGGGGCGGGGAAGCGATGATTGTTTCCCGCGCTTAGAACGGAGGGGGGAGGGGAAGAGCCTGTGGATGGGGAGCGGGAGAGGAGGGTGTGCCACACAATGGGAGGAGTCGAAGGGGAGGCGCGAGTGGCCGTGGTCAGCAGGAGTCAGCTGACTTGCGGAAGTGCAATGGGGGGAGTAAACCAGCTAGGATGGGTCCTAGGTGGGACACGTTGCCGCTGTCCTTGGCGGGTAGGGTGCAGTCAATCAAAATGACGTGCTCCCAAGGTTTTTGTTCCTGTTCCATTGCCTCCCCGTGTTTATCCCGAAGGCTTTTTTCAGGCGGATTAACAGGAGTATAATGGGGTTTGTGTGGGCGCGAGGGACTACGAGGGTGAGAAGGGTGTTCCTGGAGCAGAGTAGAGATAGGGGGGGCTGGCGCTGCCCATCCTCTGTGGGTACTACTGGGCCGCCAATGCGACGATGGTGCGCAAGTGGGTGATGGAGGGGGAGGGGGCTGCATGGAAGAGGCTGGAGACGGCGTCCTGTGTGGGTATGAGTCTGGGGGCGCTGGCAACGGCGTCACTGCCGCTCCCTCCAAGGAGGTATACCACGAGCCCGGTGGTGGTGGCGGCCCTCAAAATTTGGGGGCAATGGAGGCGGCATAGGTGGGAAGTTGGGGCCTCGGCGTGGACCCCATTACGGGGGAACCACCGGTTCGCCTCAGGAAGAACCGGTGGAGGGTTTTCGGGGTGGCACAGGGCAGGGATATGAAAGTTGGGGGACCTGTTTGTGGACGGGAAGTTCACGAGCTTGGGTGAGCTGGAGGAGAAGTACGGGCTCCTCCCAGGAAAAACCTTCAGGTACTTAGTGGTCAGGGCGTTTGCCAGATGGCAGGTGGTGGAATTCCCACGGCTACTGCCACACACAGTACAGGACAGGGTGCTCTCGGGGGGGTGGGTGGGAGTGGGGAAGATCTCGGAAACTTACCAGGTGATGCAGGAGGAGGAGGAGGCCTCGGTGGTGGAGTTGAAAGGTAAGTGGGAGGAGGAGTTGGGAGAGGAGATCGAAGAGGGGACGTGGGCAGATGCTCTAGAGCGGGTGAATTCTTCCTCTTCGTGCGCGAGGCTCAGCCTCATACAGTTTAAGGTGCTGCACAGGGCACACATGACCGGGATAAGGATGAGCCGGCTCTTTGGGGGTGAGGACAGGTGTGTTAGGTGCTCAGGGAGACCAGCAAATCACACCCATGTGTTCTGGGCATGCCCAACGCTGGAGGAATTTTGGAAGGGCGTAGCGAGGACGGTGTCGAGGGTGGTAGGATCCAGGGTCAGACCGGGCTGGGGGCTCGCAATATTTGGGGTGGCAGAGGAGCTGGGAGTGCAGGAGGCGAAAGAGGCCGGAATTCTGGCCTTTGTGTCCCTGGTAGCCCGGCGAAGGATTCTCCTTCAGTGGAAAGATGTGAGGCCCCCAAGCGTGGAATCCTGGGTCAGCGATATGGCAGGGTTCATTAAATTGGAGAGGATGAAATTTGCCTTGAGAGGGTCGGTACAAGGGTTCTTTAGGCGGTGGCAACCGTTCTTAGACTTTCTGGCAGAACGATAGACATTGGTCAATGGCAGCAGCAGCTCAGGGGCGGGGGGGGGGGGGTGCGGGGGGTTTACTTTATTTTTGTTTATGTTATTTTCACTGGAGGGTCTGAGGGGGTGTATACACCTGTTGTGTTAAGTCGGGGTGTTAATGTTAATTTATTTTTTATGTACAGGGGGTTGCTTTTTTAGATTGTGTTTTGTACTTAACCCTGTTGGGTTCTTTTTTTTTTTCTCATTTTGTTATTGATATTTTCTGAAAACCTTTAATAATTTTTTTTTTTTTAAAATGGTTGTGTTGTGATTCACCGAGTGACCACTAGGAGTCTCATTAGTACACAAGTGAATGTTAGAGTCAGGTGACGTTCAGCGGCTTTTTCCTCGGATGGATGTAGCTGTTGCAAGGGGGCATAACTATAAGGTTCATGGTGGAAGATATAGGAGGGATGTCAGAGGTAGGTTCTTTACTCAGAGAGTGGATGGGGCGTGGAACGCACTCCCAACTATGGTAGTGGAGTCGGACACTTTAGGAACTTTCAAGCGGTTATTGGATAGACCTATGGAGTGCACTAGAATGATTGGGTGTAGGTTGATTTGATCTTAGTTTCTGACTAGTTCGGCACAACATCGTGGGCCGAAAGGTCTGTACTGTGCTGTGCAGTTCTATGTTCTATGTGACCTCAGACTGACTGAAGAGCTGGAATAGAGAGGTTGCTTGTGCATGTTAATACTGTTATTCATCTATTTTGTATATAGTTGACCCACAGTTAATGTTAATAAATAATTTATAGCTTTAGGTACAAATATTTGTAGCTAGGTACTTTTCACTGTAACTTCATTGAAGCCTACTTGTGACAATAAGCTATTATTATTATTATTATGTATTCTTGTCGTATAAATCACGCCATCCGTCAAGAACACTACATCTGTGGGACATAGGCCAGCAAGAAAATCTGACATCTGTCATGAATAGATATGTGGCAGTAGCACAAGTGGATAACACTGGCTTCACAGCGCCAGGGTCCCAGGTTTGATTCCCCGCTGGGCCACTGTCTGTGCGGAGTCTGCATTCTCCCCGTGTCTGCGTGGGTTTCCTCCGGGTGCTCCGGTTTCCTCCCACAGTCCAAAGACGTGCAGGTTAGGTGGATTGGCCATGATAAATTGCCCTTAGTGACCAAAAAGGTTAGGAGGGGTTATTGGATTAAGGGGATAGGGTGAAAGTGAGGGCTTAAGTGGGTCGGTGCAGACTCAGTGGGCCAAATGGCCTCCTTCTGCACTATATGTTCTGTTTTCTAAAGAATGGAAGAAAACAAACATACATAAATAATTTAAAGAAAATTTGTACTGTTGGTGTATTGAATTATTTTGATATGTACATTTAATTTTGGTTTAAATTTTGTATCACAATGAACTGATAATTCTTGGGTCTGAACCTCTGCTAAAGTATTGAAACTAAATTATCATGGCAACATTGACATTCTGGAATGGCTGACAATTTTTATTGCTTAACAGATTTTCAGATCAACTCATTCTCATTTTGTTCATGGCCATAGATTGACTCCTTTTTCTTGTTACTTCAAACCTTTCTTTAGCTTTCCTGTTCAGCGTGAATGATAGAGCTGCCTTCATTCATACCTGGGAAAATTGGGGTGATGCTAGTGTAGATGTAACTTAATTTCTGAACAATTGACAATTTTTCATTAATTACAGATAATTGTGATTAAAGGATATTCTCCACTTGTTGAGGATTCAGCAGAATTCACAGTGATGTCTTGATTCAGAATGTTTCTCAATGTTGAATATTTTAAAATGATAGCAAGAGCTGTGAAGTTTTGCTTCTTAGGACATGTCACAAAGCTATTCCACATTACACAACTTTCAGTTTTGCAAGAGAGCATAAATATTGATCAAAATAAGCATTACTGACCAGGTTTGTAAAAACAACACGAGACCAGAACATGGAATTGATCAAAATAACTGAAGGAACTGAAAGATCAACTTCTGAAAATCAGGATTTATTATTATGAATATATTACTTGTTTTAAAAAAATTAACAAAACAGATGGCACAGTGACACGGTGGTTTGCACTGCTGCCTCACAACGCCACTACCAGGGTTCGATTCTGACCTCTGTGACTACCTGTGTGGAGTTTGCACATTCTCCCCTTGTCTGAGGAGTTTCCTCTGGCAGGCCCAGTTTCCCCCCACAGTCCAAAGATGTGCAGGTTAGGTGGATTGGCCATGCTAAAATGCCACTTAGGCTGGGGTTACAGGGTGTGGCTTAGGTGGAGTGACCTTTCGAAGGGCCAGTGCAGACTTGATGGACCGAATGGCCTCCTTCTGCACTGTAATAATTCCATGTCTTAAATGTATGGAGCAGTGTACAATATTTCACAAACAAAACAGAATATAGTAAGGAAAGTATAGATTGAGATAACATGCCATTGCTGATCGGTTCACTATAAAAGCAATGTTTATGCTTTCATTGAATCTTGCATCCGTTTATTATATACAAAAATGTTGTTGTAAGATATGAAACAGATGTTTAATCAATTGCAAAACTGTTTTCTACAAGTTATTTTGTGGGATTTATTTTGAGCACGAAAGAAACAATTTATAAGTGCTACAGCTGCATGTCAATCAAACTATTTTCCCAAGTGAAATCTGGTATTGGACCACTGCAGATGCGTTATTCAAATATGTATTTCAGTCTTGTGAAGATGATAAACACTTCTGTGAGATTTGCAAATTGACTTGGTTTCCATGGTAATAAAGCTTGATGTATCTTTTAATAACAATTTGCTTCCAGTGATGATGCAAATTTGGTACTTGCAGAGCTTAGATAATGCAGTGGTTACCTGTGGTTCTGAATGTGTATGATGTGATGTAAAATAAGTCAGAAGCACTCCGAAATTAGTAAAAATATAGAATTGTTGCCTTTCTTGTTTCCTTTGTGCTTTGATTGGTGGGCGGGGGTGGGGGTGCAGAAGTCATCCATTTCACATTCTCTTGCAAAAGCACAGGTGACCTGAATTATAGTTCCTACTTTTTAGATCCAGAATTTTGAGGCTAGTTGTTGAATGAATATCTTACCCACCTTTTAGTGCTCTGATTTACTTAGATGTTTGAACTCTCTTGAATAAATTCATTGTAAATGTATGAGTAGGAACCCCAAAATTATTATCGCTTAGCCGAGAGCAGGTAATGTTTTTTCACTTCAAACAGGGGAACTAACAAACATAATACTGAGGCTGCCACTGTCTCTCAGAGGATTTCCAACTAATATTAGGCAATAAGGCTGAACTGGGATCTATTCAACCAATGATGAAGTGCTGAACAGAATGCTAAATGGAACTGATTGTTTAGTCCTCTTTGATTTTAACAAAAACATAGTAATACTACCTCTGGTGTCAAATGCCACACTTTTAAAGCAAGTTAGAAGTATTTATTCTTATGCCTATTGTTGAGGTGAACAATGTTGTAATTCCTGGTGCATTAGAGAATATTTTACTGTTCTGTTTTCCTGTTACATTTATTATATTGTATTTGTTTTGGTGAATACAAACATTACCTGATATGGATCTTTGACAGTGTTTCTGAGATGTTGACTTTCCTCTACGATGAATTCCCCTTTACTGCCATTGACGCAGCCTTTGACATTGTCCACCACACTTTTGCTCTTACTTCTTCCCTTCCCTCCCAGAATCACAATAGGGCTCCCTTTGTTCCCACGTTCCACCCCACCAGCCTCCTTATTCAGTGGGATATTTTCCCCCATTTCCACCCCTTCTCCTTTCAGCAATCCCTCTGTGGTACCTTGGTCCATACCTGTCATCCCCCCCCCTCCCAACGCCCTCTCTTTCCATGGCACCCTTTCATGCAAACGCAGGGAATGTAGCACCTGCAATTTTATCTCCTCTCAACTTACCATCCAAGGCCCCAAACACAAGCAGTGGTTTATGTGTACTTATCTCAATTTAGTCTGCTGTATTCGCTGCTCACAACGTGGTCTCTACATTGGGAGACCAAATGTAGATTGGGTGACCACTTTGTGGAACACATCTGTTCAGTCCATAAACATGACCCCAAGCTTCCGTTGGCTGTTATTTTCATTCTCCATCTTGCTCTCAGAGTGATATCTCTGTCCTTGTCCTGCTGTACTGTTCTAATTAGGCTCATTGTAAGCTGGAAGGATAGCACCTCATCTTTCGATTAACCATTTTAAAGTCTTTCGGGCTGAACATCAAGTTCAATAATTTTAGACCATGAACTCCATTCCCCTATTGTTTCTTTGTGTGTTTTTTCTTATTTTACCTTTCAGGTAGTTGTACACCTTGCTCAAGGCACATCTTTTGTTTATGTTTTTCTTTTCTTGCTCCATCCCCATTCATTTTACCCCCATAAGACTAGCTTTCTGCCGTTCAATCTCCCCGGTCATCCATCCTATACAGAGCTTTTCTTTGACCTTGCCTCGCCCACTCGTTGCTCAAAACCTATTCCATCTTCAACTTTTCCCAGTTCTGATGAAAGGCCCTGGACCTGAAACATTTCCTCAGTTTCTCTCTCTACAGATACTGCCAGACTTGCTAAGTGTTTCCAGCGTTTTCTGTTTTATTTGAGAGTGGTTTTCAGCATCTGCAGTATTCTGGTTCCCAACCTCTCCTAGTCTTGATTGGTTTTAACTGTGCAATTTCTGCACCATCTCCCAACTGTCCTTTCTAACTTTTACATCCACGATGCAATTCTCCTGCTTCCATGATCCCCTCTAGCTTCAACTCCTGGTCTTTCAATTCCGCACCTTTGGGGTGGCGCGATGCCGGACTGATTCGCGCCGTTTTTGGCGCCGGTCGGCGGACATCGCGCCGATTGCAGAGATTCAGGTCTCCTTTGCATTCTTCCTTTTCTTTACTTAACATTGGTAAAATAGATTTTAGCTGCTTAAGCCCTGATCTCTGGAATTCCTTTCCTATATCCTTTCAACTCCTTACTTCAAAACTCATTGTAAATCATCCTAGTTTTCAATTATGCCTCCTAAGCACACACCCTTTAGTTTGGCCTTTTATTCCCCTTGTTACTATTGCTATTCTTTAAAGTGCCGTGGGACATATTGTAAATTCAAAACACCACATGAATGCAGATTGTTGCAGTCTCAAGTCTTATCTTCCCAATTGTTACTCAATGTTGACTCCTGGATAATTTTAACCCTCAAAAATGAGCGGGCTTGAGTAGGGTGGGGAGTTCAAATTAAAAAAATAAAATTCAAACCTAATTTCCCTCATCTTCCTGCTTCAGATTTTAACAGTTTAAGGTGGGTAAGGGAGGTGGTGATGGTGGTGGGCAGAAGACCAACCTGGTCCAATGAGGTGTTTCCCTCTTTTGAATATTGCAATAGGCTGCATGTCTCCAATGTTATCTCTCCTCCAACTCGAAATCTGAACCACTGCTCACATTTGTTTGGACAGCGATGCTGTTGGTGCTCATGGCTCTGTCGTTATACCTTACTACTCTAGACTTTGTTTTCTTTACTTTATGACCCCTTTTTACCTTAAACAAACATACCTTTTTGTCATTCAATCACTCCTACCGTCATCCTATCATAGGCCTACACTTTTGTTCTTTTCTCCTTTCGACCCCCTTCCCCTACCTCTGTACTTGGTTATGTCCTGTTACATCACTAACCTTTGCTCGTACTGACAAAGGGACAGTGATCTGAATTGCCAGCATTTTCTTTCTCTTCATGGATGCTGTCTGACCGTCTGAACATTCCCAGCAGCTTTAGTTTTTATTAGTTTTTATTTTAGCAATAAAGGAGCTCACAGCTCACATGTTCACAGCTCTCACTTCCTGAGTGGCTAGTTTTTAGAATCAGGAGAGTATTCCTCCTCTTAATATCTCAAATTTTAAAAGTAGCTGCATATGTTTCTAGGAGCTCCAGTGCTGTTTCACGGTACTTGGGCAGACTGTCTACTGGAGATGGTCTTGCATTTTGCTGAACTGCATCAGGTTGCCAGGTTGCAAGTATGACTAGTTGAAAAGTTAACTTACTTCAATTTGCAGCTGAAACCACTTCCATTAACTTGAAAGTGCACCCTAAGTTTAATAGATTTAGGTCTTGTACTTTTATTTCTAAACTTATGAAAATTACGAATTGTTTTCTAATTTTGTGAAAATGTTCTCCTCTCACAATTGAATTAATTGAGCACTAGAGACAGTTAGATCCTTTTCCTGACCTGAAGATATTTGATTTTTATGTTTTTGATTACAACATTGAGAATTTAGTAAAGCTGCAGTCCCTGAAACAATTGAAATGTTAATGCATTACAATAGTATTTGCCAACTGCTGTGGATTGTTTAAGGTATTTTAATAAGCATGACTGTCTCTTGGCATAACAAGGAACAAAGAGAACGCTATTTTTTTTTCTTTCTTGGAGACCATTATAATTTTGTTCACCGTGTTCTATTGAATCTAACTTCCAGGCATGTGAATTATAATATGCCAGCTCTCTGCTGCCAGAAAGTATCCAAAATTTTGATAAAATTGAAAAACATTTTTTGCAGTTGCTTTACTACATTTATCTATGTTTTATCCAGCTGCTGGAAGTTTGCTGAATGCAGCCAGAATGACTCACTGACTTCAATGCTGGCACTAAGATTTCAGTAAAACGTAATGAACATGTGAAATTTTTGTTTTTGTCCACATTATCTAAGGAGAAATGCCTTTTTCCCTTCCAAACGTGGTGTGAATCTATGGTGTACATTTTGAGCTCTTTTAATATAAGGATGAAGTGCTGGGTGATCACAAGCCTGGTTATTATCATGGTAATTTGAGATGATGAATTCAGAGTATTGCACAAGTGTATTGCTGAATTGCGGTATTGGCTCAAGAGTGTTTTTTTTATTAGTTTATCCTGAAGCATATTGGCATCAATAGTCTAAACGAGATTAATGAAAACCCCATGATTGATTTTCCTCCCTCCTGGCATGCAATAATTAGTAACTTACCATTTGGGGATTTGCAGATCTGATGCCACGTCTTATCATTTTGGTTTATGATTCCATCATATTGCTAAAGAGCTTTTGCCTTTTCTAAATTGTAGCTATAATGGTGCTTTGTCAGCAGTCTTGGCTAGAGTTTAGGAAACAGAGCTGTTCCTTGCAACATGAGCCGCCGATTCAGGGGGACGAACTGGAAAATGGAACTTGACCCATAGAAGTAAAAGCTGCTGCAGCCTTCTTCTGGCTTTTCTCATCAATTTCCTTTGCCCTGTTCCTGACTGCTGTTCCCACTCTTCACTACTGTTGCTATGTACCAAGCTGTCTGTCCAACCGTCAGCTTGAAGATTCCAGTTCTTTGCTGTTCCTATATGCTGTCAAGTTACAGAATAAAGAGTTGGGGGATGGGGTGGTGGTGGGAATTGTGGTGTAAGGGTTGAATGAGATGATTCCGCCATACACTGGTACACTAAGAGAGCCAGCCACAACTTGAATCGGTAATTAAGTTTTTTTTAATCAAGTGGAAACTGAACAAGTGTAACACTATTGAGCTGTAGTTTGCATAGCACTACAACAATTGTATATTATGGAAACAGTTAGAAATTGTTGCTCAAAAATGTATCAAATAATGTAGCATCTGAGTGCAGGGATCAGTATATCATTGGCAACATTATAAAGATATTGGCATCAAATAATTCAATGTTTCATTATATATTGGTGTTGTCCTCTTAAAAAAAGAATAATGACAACCTTGTGATTGACTTTCCTCCCTGTGGGGAGTAGCTAGAACCTTTACTGGTGGCATAGTATTCTATCTACACTCCCCTTTCTCATTTGTGAATTTTGCATTCTAGTAAAAATTATTTCAAATGTTAATTGTTATAAAGCATGATTGCAGAGTGGGCGTATGCTTTTAATAGGACTTCACCTGCATGTCCCCGACCCCATTTTGATGTAGAAATGTTGATGCATTTCTCAAAGGTTCAAAGACCATTCAACTTGTAAAGCTGTGAATCATTGATTACACTGCTGCAAGGATTTGATTTTGCTTGAGTGACCACAAACAGCAAAAGCAGGATCCAACCTGGGAGGTGATTTGAACGGACAGAGACGACAAGTACTTTTAGTGGTGCGGATCTGATGTTGCCACAGAGTACTCTAATTCTGAAGAGGTGAAGCACTGCAAATTTATCTTAAATGTCAAAGCGTGTTTTCAGGAAGTACCTTGTGTACAGAGGAGGTTATACAATGGCAGCACTTTTACATTGAATGCCCAATTTTTAAATTGAGTGTTTTTCTTTGATATTAGGTAGCCCAGATTTTTCCATGTGTAATTACTGGAAAAGACCTCGTAACTAAATTTTTGTATTGATGGATCATGAATTGTTAAGTGTAAATGATATACTTAAAAAAAAAAATTGAGATTCAACTTCAAAATGTGGTCAAATTGAATGATTTTCTCCCCTTATTTTCCAAACCATTGTTGGTGAATTTAGGCACTAAATTTTTGATGTGAAAACTATGTGAACCACAATTTCCTTGTACTTTCTCCATATCTCAATATTCGCCATTAAAGTCCAAATGTTAAGTGGCAGAAATTTCCCCTCTGACCACCATCCTTGACTTTCCAAAATCTTCTGGCTTTTGAATTTCTTAGTAGCATTCATCATTATGTTGTGTTTCACTCCCAATCTGGATTTTGACCTTTTAAGTCAATGACAACAATCAATAACAATAGTCTTTAAGGTCGGAAGAAATGGCCTACAACCTGTATTTCTTTTTCATTTGTTCACGGAATGTGGAAGTTGTGGGTGAGTTGCAGCAGTGCACCTTGTAGATGCTGCACGCTCCTGCCACTTGGTGGCGGGAAAGGTGAATATTTGAGGTGGTGGATGGTATGCCTGTCAAGCAGGTTGCTTTGTCATAAACGGTGTTGAGCGTCTTGAGTGTTGTTGTGGCTGCACTCATCCAGACAAGTAGTATATATTTGTGCCCTGTAGATGATGGACAGGCTTTGGGGAATGAGGAGGTGAGTTGATCGTTTCAGCATCTGACCTCTTGTAGCCACAGTATATGGCTGGTCCAAGTTCAGTCCCTGGTCAATGGTGACACCCAGGATTTTATGAGTGAAGGCTTCAGCGATGGCAATACCATCGAATGTCAAGGGCAGGTCGCTACATTCTCTTTGATTGAGATGGCCATTGCCTGGCACTTGTATGGCGCAAATGTAACTTGCCACTTATGAACCCAAGCCTGAATGTTGTCCTGGTCATGCTGCAAATGATTGCAGACTGCTTCAACATTTGAGGAGTTGGTGCTGAACAATGTAAAATCATCAGGGCAGCACGGTAGCACAAGTGGATGGTACTGTGACTTCACAGCGCCAGGGTCCCAGGTTCGATTCCCCGCTGGGCCACTGTCTGTGCGGAGTCTGCACATTCTCCCCGTGTCTGCGTGGGTTTCCTCCGGGTGCTTTGGTTTCCTCCCACAGTCCAAAGACGTGCAGGTTAGATGGATTGGCCATGATAAATTGTCCTTGGTGACCAAAAAGGTGAGGAAGGATTATTGGGTTATGGGGATAGGGTGGAAGTAAGTGCGTAAGTGGGTCGGTGCAGACTCGATGGGCCGAATGGCCTCCTGCACTGTATGTTCTATGTTTTTTGATCCGCGAACATCCCCACTTCTGACCTTATGATGGAAGGATGGTCATCGATGAAATGAAATGAAAATTAAAATCGCTTATTGTCACAAGTAGGCTTCAAATGAAGTTACTGTGAAAAGCCCCTAGTCGCCACATTCCGGCGCCTGATCGGCGAGGCTGGTACGGGAATTGAACCGTGCTGCTGGCCTGCCTTGGTCTGCTTTAAAAACCAGATCTTTAGCCCTGTGCTAAACCAGCCCCTGAAGCAGCTGAAGATGGTCGGGCCTGGGACACTAACCTGAGGAACTCCGGAGCGATGTCCTGCGACTGAAATCACTGACCTCCAACAACCACAATCATCTTCCTTTGTGCTAGGTGTGACTGTAACCAGTGAAGTGCTTCCCCCCAATTCCCAGTGACTTTGGTAGAGCTCCTTGATGTGACACTTGGTCACATGTTGTCTTGGTGTCAAGGGCGGTCACTTTCACCTCGCCTCTGGTATTCAGCTCTTCAGTCCATGTTTGGCTGTAATGAGGTCCGGAATGGAGTGGCCCAGGCGGAACCCTAAGTGGGTGTCCGTGAGCAGGTTATTGCTGAGTAAGCACCAACTTGGTAGCACTATCAGTGGCACCTTCCATCACTTTGCTGAAGATCAATGGTAGACTGATGGTGCAGTAATTGGCTGAGTTGGACTTGTCCTACTTTCTGAGGACAGGGCATAACTGGGCAACTTTCCATATCCCCTGGTAGATGCCAGTTACTGTGTCTCAAATCCAGCTGTTCACAAACCGGATTTGCCCAAAACCCAGACACTTTTATAATATTCAATACCTCAATTTTAGTTGAATAATGTAAGAAGTAACTTCCCTGGGTAATTTGCCTAGGTTCTGCAGTGGTACAATGTAGCTCCTGACTAGTTATCAGCTTTGCTGCTTTGCATGCGTCTGATCCTGTTTTCCAAGCAACCCTTGACTCTGCCCAACCAAGCTTGACCCAAACTGCTCACAACAGTAAGCTCCCAAACCAAAATCCAGTAATATCCAAAATCCGGCACAGCCTCAATCCCAGGATTGCTGGGTTTTGTGTACTGTACCTGTATTTTACATACAGCTTCTTTCAGGCAAAATGTAACTATATGTTTTATAGAACTTTTACTTGCAGGATATAGTATTGTTTAAAAAACAAAGTCTATAAAAATCAAATCGTGTAACAAGAAAGCATTTGGCAACTGACCAATTTTAAAAAGCATTAACATTTTACCCATCCAGATTCAAAAGGCACACTATCAATATATGTGTCAAATGCAGATAATCTTCATTAGCAAGGTGCTGCATACTACTAAATACTGTTGAAAATATAATTGAGATAAAATTTGCAGCCATTTTGAAGTTACTATATTGTGGCCATCACGATTTTAGGTTACTTAAACAGTGCTTCTACAATGAAAAATTATTATTAAACATGATCATGTTTAACCTTTTTTTCATGTCAACTCAGACAAATAGCTATGCTGACTGAAATCTTGCACTCTCTAATTTGCTCGATGGTAGCTGTTTTCAGATTTATGCAATAGTAATTTCCTACTTACTATTTTGTAGGATGTGAATGATGATGCTAGCAAGGCCAGCATTTGTTGCCCATCTCTATCAGACCTTGATTTCTCTAGTTATTTGGGATGGTTATACCTTTACCCGATTTTGAGATTTAAGTAGTAATCAAGTTTGAGTCACCAGCCTTGTTTAATTTTAATGTCTGGGGTGTGGCTGGCCATTTTGTTTTGTGGTATTGAGCATTTTAGACTTGCTGTCCATATATTGAGAAAATGGGATGAAATTGATCTGTTTTTTGGTGGTCGCAAGCCCAAATAATGGCTATCGTTATACTAACCAAGTTAAACATTTGTGGGCATGTGGGGGCTTTTCAAATTTAGTATTAAAATCCGCACAGGCCAAAGTGCATGGAGCTAAATTATATTATTACATGCTGCTTTCCCACTCTAATAATTGCTGATTATTTAGGTTGGTAATTCGAGGACTATAGCTAGAATATTTTCAACAGATTTTTGCCTTGCAACAGTTTCTACATGCAGCATAATAATGTGCCTGAAACTCAAAATCCCCAATCAGAAGTCGTTTTTCTGCGTGGATGATTAAATTACTTGTGATCCGGGTTTGATTCCCGGCTTGGGTCACTCTGTGCGGAATCTGCACGTTCTCCCTTTGTCTGCGTGGGTTTCCTCCCACAGTTCAAAGATGTGCGGGTTAGGTGAATTGGTCACACTACAATTGCCCTGTAGTGTTCAAATGTTAGGTGGGGTGTCTGGGTTACGAGGATAGGGTGGAGGTGTGGACTTGGATCGGGTGGAGGTGTGGACTTGGATCGGGTGGAGGTGTGGACTTGGATCGGGTGGAGGTGTGGACTTGGATCGGGTGGAGGTGTGGACTTGGATCGGGTGGAGGTGTGGACTTGGATCGGGTGGAGGTGTGGACTTGGATCGGGTGGAGGTGTGGACTTGGATCGGGTGGAGGTGTGGACTTGGATCGGGTGGAGGTGTGGACTTGGATCGGGTGGAGGTGTGGACTTGGATCGGGTGGAGGTGTGGACTTGGATCGGGTGGAGGTGTGGACTTGGATCGGGTGGAGGTGTGGACTTGGATCGGGTGGAGGTGTGGACTTGGATCGGGTGGAGGTGTGGACTTGGATCGGGTGGAGGTGTGGACTTGGATCGGGTGGAGGTGTGGACTTGGATCGGGTGGAGGTGTGGACTTGGATCGGGTGGAGGGGTGGACTTGGATCGGGTGGAGGGGTGGACTTGGATCGGGTGGAGGGGTGGACTTGGATCGGGTGGAGGGGTGGACTTGGATCGGGTGGAGGGGTGGACTTGGATCGGGTGGAGGGGTGGACTTGGTTCGGGTGGAGGGGTGGACTTGGTTCGGGTGGAGGGGTGGACTTGGATCGGGTGGAGGGGTGGACTTGGATCGGGTGGAGGGGTGGACTTGGATCGGGTGGAGGGGTGGACTTGGATCGGGTGGAGGGGTGGACTTGGATCGGGTGGAGGGGTGGACTTGGATCGGGTGGAGGGGTGGACTTGGATCGGGTGGAGGGGTGGACTTGGATCGGGTGGAGGGGTGGACTTGGATCGGGTGGAGGGGTGGACTTGGATCGGGTGGAGGGGTGGACTTGGATCGGGTGGAGGGGTGGACTTGGATCGGGTGGAGGGGTGGACTTGGATCGGGTGGAGGGGTGGACTTGGATCGGGTGGAGGGGTGGACTTGGATCGGGTGGAGGGGTGGACTTGGATCGGGTGGAGGGGTGGACTTGGATCGGGTGGAGGGGTGGACTTGGATCGGGTGGAGGGGTGGACTTGGATCGGGTGGAGGGGTGGACTTGGATCGGGTGGAGGGGTGGACTTGGATCGGGTGGAGGGGTGGACTTGGATCGGGTGGAGGGGTGGACTTGGATCGGGTGGAGGGGTGGACTTGGATCGGGTGGAGGGGTGGACTTGGATCGGGTGGAGGGGTGGACTTGGATCGGGTGGAGGGGTGGACTTGGATCGGGTGGAGGGGTGGACTTGGATCGGGTGGAGGGGTGGACTTGGATAGGGTGAAGATGTGCACTTGGATTGGGTGGGGGGGGGTGGGCTTCGATAGGGTGCTCTTTCAGGGGCTGGTGTAGACTCGATGGGCTGAATGGCCTCCTGTACCGTAAATTCTATGATCCTCTGAGTATCTCGTATACATTTTAACATGGGTTGAAAATGTTTAATTTTGATCAACAACTTCAATCATCTTCAGGATCAATTTAACTATACCCCATGCAACCTTAGCATTTTCTATCTAGTCTTCAGGATTTGACTGTTAAAACTTTAAGGCTTTGACTACCTTTTACAGTGAAGGGTAACATCATACAACGGAAACCACTGTTATAGTGTAGAACAAGCTTAAATAAATCCCTAAAAGTGTTTAAATGGGAACAGTAAAATAATCTGAATGGTAGCTAGCAGATTCAGTTTGTTGGATTTGTTTTCTGACCCCCTCATCAGAGCCGTTCAACATTGCATGTGTCTAGAAAAGAATCAGTAACCTATGGGGTGAATTGGGGGATAATTATTAAACGGTAGCATTAAAACCAGCAGTTTTTAATGTCAGATAAATGGGGCTTGAGTTAAAAGTTGATGGTTGAAAACCGTGTTTAATTTTTTTATTTGAGTGGTGAAGTTTATTGAGCAATGAGTCCTCTCAATCACAAAATATATCAGCAGTTTACATTGCTTAAATTGTTGGAGAAAAATGCAGTTGGAAAATTATGGTTTCTTTCTGTTTTGTTTTTCAGTTCAATACCAAATGGAAATGATGAGAAGCTTGCGTCATGTTAACATTGACCACCTCCACGTCGGTTGGTACCAGTCAACTTGCTATGGTTCTTTTGTCAGCCGAGCTCTGTTGGACTCCCAGTTTAGTTACCAACACGCAATTGAAGAGTCTGTGGTCCTCATCTACGGTCAGTGACGTTTTCCTATTCATTTCTTCTACTTTACTGTTTACCTGGCAGTGCTGCCTGGCAGTCCCTCTCAGTAAATACCAACCCAGTGTCTGCCTCAGCCCCAGCAGCAGCTCAGTCTAGACAGGGTTTCCTTCTTTCTGTTTATTTTTCTTGCTATCAGAGCCCTGATGTGTACATTCTGGAATGCTGAAGTTGCTGCTTCACTTTTTTTTCATTCCTCTTCCCCCTTGTTGATGGCGGGTGGAACAGGACCAGATGTCTAACAAAAACTGATTGCTTGAGTCTGGCTCAGTACGTGACCTTACAGTTATGACACATTTTGCCAGATTTCTCCTTTGACAGGCGCTCACAAAACGTAGACTGTTCTTAGCACAAAGATTTTCTTCTTTCTGCCCATTTAGTGCCGTTTCCTTTACTCACTAAACCAGATGTTCTGTGCAGTATCATAGCTGTAGGTAAAACATCCTTTATTGCCTTCCCCAAGCTCACTATTTGCCATAGCTGGCAGACTGTTACAAAGTTTCCAACCGAGAAGTAAATTTTACATCCTGAATATCTGTCAGGAAAAAATACTAATGAACACGATTAATCTTTGGGTAACGCAAAAATTGTTTCAGTATGTTAACAATCGGATTACAGTAGAAAAGCTGTTAAAATATACTCTGTTCATTGGAATTTTTTAACATTTCCTCCTGAATTTTCCATTTGTATCAAATTTTCTGTTCTGCATCATTACTTATAAAAAGGAATTTGTTTTGTGTTTCTCTTTCTGTTCAGCTTTCCATTTATTTGAAAGTACTTTTGCTTGATTACTCCCAAGTTTAGCAACTAATAATGGGAAAATAAAACCTGTGCACCTTGAAAATGGTATTATAGAAATGTGACAAAATCCAGCTTTTATTTTATCAGATAAAAGCTTGACCAATTACATCTGTTCGAGCAGAAAACTGAGATTACATTAAATAAATTGATGATGGGTCCAAGATAAATTGATTTCACTGTAAGCATATAAATTTTCAATCTTCAGATTAGGTGTATGGGTTAAATCTACATATGATCGTGCAATGGAAGATTGCATTAATATGCCAGTGCACTTGAACACAGAACAATGAGTGCAGTAATTTTCCACACCACACATTTTGAGTAAATAGCAAGGTAAAGAAACCGGAGTTACTACAAATTGTTTCTCTATACCTCCCTGTGGACTTTCTGTCCACCCTTCCTATAGAATAGTGCTTTATGTTGATGGGACAAAAGCCAAATGTGTCACTTGCAAGACAATTGTGGATAATATACCCTTGTGAATATTTGGTATTGCTGGATACATTAGTTTTCATTTTATGGACACTGTATCATCTTTAAGCATTCCCACGTCTGCCTGTGGTTCATACTATTTAAATATAATATCAAGTTCTCTTTACTCTGCCCCAACAATATGCCTCAGACTATCCTCCGAAGAATATGTTTTCCATTTATCTCTTTCCCCCCCCCCCCCCCTTTTTTTTTTTACTCCCCAAGGCAGACTTTTTTTTCCAGGTGCATTTCAGTTCATGATTCATCGAACATAGAACAGTACAGCACAGTACAGGCCCTTCAGCCCACAATGTTGTGCTGACCATTTATCCTAATCTAAGATCAACCTAACCTTCAATCACCCCTTCAATTTACTGCTGTCCATGTGCCTGTCTAAGAGTCGCTTAAATGTCCCTAATGACTCTGACTCCACCACCACTGCTGGCAGTGCATTCCACATACCCACCACTCTCTGTGTAAAGAACCTACCTCTGTCATCTCCCCTATACCTTCCTCCAATCACCTTAAAATTATGTCCCCTCGTGACAGCCATTTCCACCCTGGGGAAAAGTCTCTGGCTATCCACTCTATTCATGCCTCTCATCATCTTGTACACCAGAACTGGAAACAATATTCCAAGTGTGGTATAACAAGGTTTGAGAGAATTTGTGGACTTTGACTGATCTGACCAGGAATATCAATTATAACAGTGGATATGTAGTGTTCTATCAAAGCAACTCGTCTCATCAGTGCAAAAAGTCTTATTAGTTATGAATTAGTTTCTTTTTTCCCCACCAAGTATAGGGGTGCCGCTGTATCAAAATATAGATTCCATATGCTGCTTTTCATTCATTTATGGGATGTTTTCTCTCTGATTTCTATCGACATATGAGGGCTCCTTGATGCCACACTGGGTCAAATCCTGCCTCGATGGTGAGGACAGTCATTCTCACCTCACCTCTTTTGTTCAGCCCTTAAGTCCACGTTTGGACTAAGGCTGTAATGAGGCCTGTAGCTGTGGTCCTGGCAGAACTCAAACTGAGTATCAGTGAGCAGTTCATTGGTGAAAAGTGTCGCTTGATAATACTGTCAGCGACTCATTCCATCAGTTTGCCGATGATTAATTGGGAATTGGCTGATGTAATGATAATTGCCAGGATTCAATTTGTCCTGCATTTTGTATAATGGATATATCTTGGAAATGTTCTACTTTGTCATGCCGGTGCAACTATTGCAACTGTACCAGAATAACTGGGTTAGAGGTGCAGCTAGTTCTGAAATTTTTATCACTACAACTGGGATGTTGCTGGGGCTCGTAACCTTCGCTGTATGCAATGCATTGTTTCTTAAAATCACATGGAGTGAACTGAATTGGCTGAAGACTGGCTTTTGTCTTAGTGGGGATTTCAGGAGAAGGCCAAGTTGGATCATCCACTCAGTACTTCAGGCTAAAGATGTTTGCAAGCACTTGAGCCTTGTCTTTCAGACAAATCTGCAGAATTCCTCCACCATTGAAGTTTGGGATGTTTATACGGCCTCCTCTACCTGTTAATTGTTTAATTTCCCTTTGCTATTTACAATTGATTGTGGCAGGACTAAAGATCTGACCAGTTGTCTATTTTGGTTACCTTTGTCTATAGCATGCTACTTCCATTGTTTAGCATGCGTGTAGTCATGTGGTGTAGCTTCACCAGATTGACACCTCATTTTTAAGTATGACTGGTTCTGTTGCTGGCATGTTCTTTTGCACTCTCCATTGAATGTGTGTTGAGCTTTATGATAATTGTGGAATGCGAGTTACGTAAGGCCATGAAGTTATTGATTCTGGTGGAATGCAATTCTGCTGCTGCTGATGTGCACTCTGCCGCTTTGATGCCCAATTATGTGCTGTTCTGAATCTATCCCATATAACAGTCATTTTCAAAGTCGGGGTCGCGTCCCGTAGGTGGGTCAAGGGCGGGCGTTGGGAGGGTCGCAGAGCCATCCAACGCGACGTTTCCAATCGTGGGAATTAGTGCGCAGTAGCCAAAGCAATCGGCTTATAAAAATGACAGCCACAACGGCTTTCAAAATGCGGGCGCGGTGTGCATGCATGTCTGCTCATCAGTGCGCAGCCCTGTAGTCCAGCGAGAAACACCGCATCCCCTGACGTCAGCGCACTGACCCAGGAGAAGATTTTTTTTACATTGAATGCAGTCTTGTCTGAAGCGGCAGAGAGCAAATCACGTGCCCTGAACCCTAACATCACGTGGGATTCCTCCATTTTATCAGCAACAAACTAGCAATAGGAGAGTAAAATTTAAAATGGATCATTTTGGAATAAGAAAGAGAGGGCAAGATACACAAACCGGCCAGGATCTCACAGTAAACCTGCTGCTGATAGTGGCTCAGGAGAATCCACACAAGCCAAAGCAGTGGTGATGTGAGCTGTTCAGGAGAGCCCACAATAGGACAAAGCAGTGCTGGTGTGATCTCCAGGACCTCTGATGAACAACCCGTACAGAAATGTTACATTGAATGACAAAGCAAGCGAGACCATTAGGACCAAGCAGGCTCACCTGTCGCATTAAAAGTAAGCAAAAATGGTGGGTAAAAAGTTTAGGCGGCGTACGCCGCGAAAGCCGGCCGGCATGGGTCGCAAAGGTTGGCTGGTTGGTAAAAATGGGTTCCCAGGAAAAGAAATTTGAAAAACACTGCCATATAACAGTGAGGATGTCTTCCGTGCGAAGAGCGGGGTTTTGATATGGTTGAGACCACTGCTAACAGCCCCTTCCATCAATTTCCCAATGCGTGAAAGTAGGCTCATGAGGGCAGTCATGGATAGGTGCACCTACATGAGGTAGATGGGTGAGTAGAAGTGAAAAAGATTTTCCCTCCTGTTGGTTTTCTCACCACCTGCCACAAGCCTAGTAGTGGTGCTACCAAGCTACTCCTAGAGATGGATATTTAATTCCTCCCATCCAAAATATAATTTGTGTCCTTACTACTTTCAGTGCATCTACCAAGTAGTGTTCAGCTTGGTAGAGCACTGATTCATCAGTTGAGGCATGGCGGTAGACGACTAGACCTGTATATGACCTGGTACCACAAGATTTCAGTGTGCGGAATCAATATTGGGGTTCCTTGGGCTCACTAGCTTCCGACTATAGCACATGCTGCCTTGACTGATGTCTCCCTTGTCGATAGGATCCAAGGATTGTGATGGAGGAATCTGGGATATTGACTAAAAGGTCTGATTCTTGTGACTATGACTGTATTGCTTGACTAGTCTGTGGCCAGCTCTCCATTTCTTGGCATATGCCTCGGGTGTTAGTAGGGAGAACTTTTAGGGCCTTTGTTATGAACCAAACGTAAGCCTTGATCAATGCAGGGTGGTCTGTAGTGGTTTAGAGCAACTAAATGACTCACAAGTCCATTTCAGGAGGCAGTTAACTTCATTGCAGTGGGTTTGCAATCACATATAAGAAGTAAGTGCAGAAAATTCTTTCTTGAAGAAAATTAGGGTATCAGATTTCTGTTTATCTTTCATGGGATTTGTGCATCTCTGGCAAGGTCAGCATCTGTTCCTCATCCCTAATTACCGTGAGAGGTTATTGGTAAATTACCTTCTTGAATCACTGCAACCCCCAGTTCTTTTAGGAAAGAATTTCCAGGATTTTGACCCAGCAACAGTGAAAGAGCAGTGATATCATTCCAAGCCAGCATGGTATGTAGCTTGCAGACTATGGAATTCCAATGCATGGAATTCCCATGTGCCTGGCCATAGAAATCCCAGGTAGTGGAGGTGCTGTCGCAGAAGAAGGTTTGGCGAGTTGATGCCCACTTGTGCCAGTAGTGGAGTCCGTAAATTTTTACGGTGGTGATATAGTGCCAACCAAGTGGATTACTTTGTCCTAGATTGTGCCGAGCTTCTTGTTCTAACGCCCTGGGTTAGTGCGTGGTCGATTCCAGCCCCACAGGATCCCGAAGTCCCAAGACGAGTGAATTAATCAATAATTCGGATAGAGTTTCTGATATCTTTGTCCCTTGACTGTTCCAATGACTTGCGGCCACCAGATTTGTAAGTGAAACACGACAACTGTTTATTTATAATGAAAATATAGATAAGACATGCAATACTTATAATAGACTAACGGCCAGCTAATCTACTACTCCCCCGTTTACCATCCCACCCTCTACCCAAACACACACAAGACAGACACACATAGGGCAAGGGGTTAAAAGAATAGGAATTAAAATATGAAATGGAAAATGGGTGCCCTTGTTTCGGCGGTTGAAGTCGTTGCAGCAGTAGGCTGTCTTTCCAGGTCGCAGAGTATGTGAAACTACCGGTTGGATTGCTAATGAGGATCTTCTGGCATGACGTTATCAGAACTCCCAGGCTATCATTTTTTTAACGGAGTATTTTATTAAGAATTTCATTTATAACAGAACATATAATATCAACATGACAACAAACAAAAAAACAAAGGGATATTTACAGAGTGCAATGACAGTGCATTTGTACAGGTGTGGTGGCCCTTCTTTGCGAGACCCCAGTTAACATCCGCCATCGCCGCGTAGCTTTGCCCCCGTCCTCATCTTCTGCACTGAACAGTATCGGCGGGGGGGGGGGGGGGGGGGCTTGTTCAACGCTAACCTGACGCGGTTTGCTCTCGCAGTTGCGGTCGTTTCCGCTTGCGCTCGTGCCTTTTGTCCTTTCCAGTTCCCCTTTCCTGTGTTTCCCCCCTTTATGTCCCCCACACCCCTACTTTCTTCCATTGTCTGTTTTGCTTTTTCTCCCTTCCGCTTTTGCTTACTGGTTGCTGGTCACCAACAGGTCTTGAAACAGGCTGGTGAATTGCCTCCACGCATTGTGGAAGCCTTGCTCTGATCCCTGGATGGTATATTTTACTTTCTCCAATTTGAAGAACTCCGCTAGATTTGACTGCCAATCTGTGGCCTTGGGTGATGCTGCCAATCGCTAGCTGAGCAGAAGTCTTCGCAGACGATCAAGGAGGCAAAGGCTAGGGCGTTTGCCCCCATCCCATATAGAGCTCTGGCTGCTCTGATACCCCGAAGAGCGGCTTTAGTGGACACTGCTTCACCCTCACCCCACAACCTTGGACATGGTCTTGAAGAAGGTCGTCTAGTACCCGACAAGCCTGGGGCAAGACCAGAACCTGTGGGTATAGTTGGTCTGGCCTCCCTGGCACTGTTACATTTGGCCTCCACCTCCGCAAAGAACCCGCTCATTCTTGTTCCGATTGAGTGCATCCAGTGTACTACCTTTAGCTGCTTCAGGCTCAACCCTGCGCATGTGGAGTTGGAATTCGCCTTGTGCAGTGCTTCGATCCAGAGTCCTCACCCTATCGCCATGCCTAGTTCTTAGATTTTCACAGACACTTCATTGCAATGTTAATGTAAGCCTACTTGTGACAATAATAAAGATTATTATCCTTCTATTTTTCACGTGCGGGTGTACGTACCTATTCTAGTATCCATCCGTACATGACAACACAGTTGTTGTTCCCCCATTCACCTGCGGTCAGACGTCTGTCAAATAGTGAGTGTCCTGGTATCTCGAGGAAATTTCTGATTTGTCTGTATCTTAGCTCATTCCCTTTTGGAAGTTCCCCCAGGGTCGCTACTCTGCCATCTACATATAGGTCCCCTAACATCAGTGTCCCTTTATCGAGTCTCCACCTTTTGAAGGAGGCGTCCATCGCCATGAGGATGAATCTATGGTTTTTGCATCTTAACCCATTCTATCCCTGGTTCCTTGATCCATCCCCGTACCATTCCTGCGTTGGGAGACCAGAGGTAGAACTGGAGGTTCGGGAGGGCCAAGTCCCCATGTTTCTCCTTCTCTGTAGCACCTTTTTCCTGAGATTTCCCCCCCCCCCCCCCCAAAATAAAAAATGTCATGATTACTTTGTCAACTTCGATCAAGAAGAAGGACCTGGGGATGAAGATCGGCAGGGATCTGAACCGAAAAAGGAACCTGGGCAGCACATTCATCTTGATCATCTGTGCTCCCACCAAAGATCCCGATTTACCACCTCCGGCAAACCTTTTAGGTTCAATTTATGAATCCGTGTCCAGTCGTGAGCTATTTGGATCTCCGGGTATCGGAATTTGGTCTGGGCTAGTTTGACCGGCAACTTCCCCAGCTCTGGTTATTCCCACTCCCCCACCACGGGTTCACGGGGAAGATTTTCCTCTTGCTCAGATTAAGTTTGATGTGGAGATGCCGGCGTTGGACTGGGGTGAGCACAGTATGAAGTCTTACAACACCAGGTTAAAGTTCAACAGGTTTGTTTCAAACACTAGCTTTCAGAGCACTGCTCCTCCCTCAGGAGAATGAGGTATGTTCCAGAAACATATATATAGACAAATTCAAAGATGCAAGACAATGCTTAGAATGTGAGCATTTGCAGTTAATTAAGTGTTTACATATCCAGAGATATGTGTATATGTAAACACTTAATTAACTGCAAATGCTTGCATTCTAAGCATTGTCTTGCATCTTTGAATTTGTCTATATATATGTTTCTGGAACATACCTCTTCATTCACCTGAGGAAGGAGCAGTACTCCGAAAGCTAGTGTTTGAAACAAACCTGTTGGACTTTAACCTGGTGTTGTAAGACTTCTTACAGATTAAGTTTGTAACCGGAGAGGGCTCCGAACTCCCTTAGGGGTTCCATTATTGCTCCCATGCTGGCCATGCTGGGGATTTGAGACATAGAGGAGCATGTCATCCGCATAGTGTGAGACTCTGCTCTCTGTCTCCCCTTTGTTGATTTAAGAGCGAAAGCCAGTGGCTCGACTGCCAGGGCAAATAGCAGTACTAATAAGGGGCATCCCGGCCTCATGCCTCTGTGCAGCCGGACGTATCCAGAGCTGGTGGTGCTTGTCCATACGCTCGCCATGGGAGCGCTGATCAATAGTTTCACAAGGTGAACCCTGGCCCGAACGCAAACCGTTCCTGTACCTCTGTGAGGTACCTCCATTCGATCCTGTCGAAGGCCTTCTATACGTCTAGGGAGATGATCACCTCTGGTGTCTCTGTCCCAGGTCGGCTCGTGATCATGTTTGGCAGGCACCTGATGTTTGCTGTCTGCCCTTGACAAAGCCTGTCTGATCCTCTGTGACTATCTCTGGCACACAACTTTCCAGTAGCCTTGCAAGGGCATTTGCCAGTACTTTGCCATCAGTGTTTAGGAATGAGATGGGTCTATATGATCTGCACTCCATCGGGTCTTTCCCCTTTTTTGGGATCAGTGATATCGAAGCCTGGGCCAGCATGGGCGACAGGTTCCTCTCGATTGCTAATAATTGAACATTTCCCGCAGGTTTGGGGCCAGTGCTGGCACAATGCTTTGAGAAAAGCCCACTGGGAACCCATCTGGGCCCAGTGCTTTCCCCGACTGCATGAAGTTGATATTCCTTATGGCTTCCCCGAGTTCTTTTTTTTATAAAAAATATGTTTTTATTAAGAATTTTTCAATAACAATATTTTCTACCTTAGAAACAAACCCCCCGCCCCCCCGTAACAAAAAAAATGGAAAAAGAACTCGCGTGGCAAGACATGAACATGGCAAGTCAATAAGATACAAAACTTTGTACATTGGATTCTTTCCGTACATGTCAGTTTCCGGATCATTCATGTGTTTTCTTGCTCAAATGCCCCCCACAGGAAACCCCCCCCCCCCACCACCACGAACGATGTCCCCCCTCCCCCCCCCCCCCCCCCTGGGTTGCTGTTGCTGCTGTCCGACCTTCATCTAACGCTCCGCGAGATGGTCTAGGAACGGTTACCACCGCCTGTAGAACCCCTGCGCAGACCCTCTCAAGGCAAACTTTATCCTTTCCAGCTTGATAAACCCTGCCATATCATTTATCCAGGCCTCTATGCTGGGGGGCTTCGTCTCCTTCCACATTAGCAAGATTCTTCGCCGGGCTACTAGGGACGCAAAGGCCAGAATGCCGGCCTCTTTCGCCTCCTGCACTCCCAGCTCGTCAACTACTCCAAATAGTACTAGCTCCCATCTTGACTTGACCCGGACTTTCACCACCTTAGATACTGTTCCCGCCACACCCCTCCAGAACCCCTCCAGTGCTGGGCATGACCAAAACATATGGACATGGTTCGCCGGACTTCCTGAGCACCTCCCACATCTGTCCTCCACCCTAGAGAACCTGCTCAGCCTCGCCCCCGTCATATGCGCTCTATGCACCACCTTAAATTGTATCAGGCTAAGCCTGGCACACGAGGAAGAGGAATTAACCCTACTTAGGGCGTCAGCCCATAGCCCCTCCTCAATCTCCTCCCCCAGCTCCTCCTCCCATTTACCCTTCAGCTCCTCTACCAAAGCCTCCCCCTCTTCTTTCATCTCCTGGTATATCGCCGACACCTTGCCCTCCCCGACCTATACGCCCGAAATCACCCTATCTTGAATCCCCTGTGCCGGGAGCAACGGGAATTCCCTCACCTGCTGCCTCAAAAACGCCCTCACTTGCATGTACCTGAAAGCGTTCCCTTGGGGGAGCCCAAACTTCTCCTCCAGCGCCCCTAAGCTCGCAAACATCCCGTCAATGAACAGGTCCCCCATTCTTCTAATCCCTGCCCGATACCAGCTCTGAAATCCCCCCTCTATCCTTCCTGGGACAAAGCGATGGTTGTCTCTAATCGGGGAGCACAGTGAGGCTCCCGTCGCACCCCTGTGCCGTCTCCACTGCCCCCAGATCCTTAGCGTTGCTGCCACCACCGGGCTCGTGGTATACCTTGTCGGCGAGAGCGGCAGCGGTGCCGTCACCAGCGCCCCCAGGCTTGTTCCTTTGCAGGACGCCATCTCCAACCTCTTCCACGCCGCCCCCTCTCCCTCCGTCACCCACTTACAGATCATTGCCACGTTGGCTGCCCAATAGTAACAAGCCAAATTCGGCAACGCCAACCCTCCTCTCTGCTACGCTCCAAGAACCCAACTCCTTCCCCTCGGGGTCTTGCTTGCCCACACAAATCCCGTAATGCTCCTGCTTACCCTCTTAAAAAAGGCCTTAGTGATCACAATTGGGAGGCATTGAAATACAAAAAGAAATCTCGGGAGGACCACCATTTTAACCGACTGTACCCTACCCGCCAGCGAGAGTGGCAACATGTCCCACCTTTTAAAATCCTTCTCCATCTGTTCCACCAACCGCGACAAATTAAGTTTGTGCAGTGCCCCCCAGCTCCTAGCTACCTGAATCCCCAAGTATCGAAAGCGCCTTTCCACCCTCCTCAACGGTAGGTCGTCTATCCCTCTTCCCTGATCCCCCGGATGGATCACAAAGAGCTCACTCTTTCCCACATTGAGCTTATAGCCCGAAATGTCTCCAAACTCCCGTAGGATCTGCATTGCCTCAACCATCCCCTCCACTGGATCCGTCACATACAGCAACAGGTCGTCTGCGTACAGCGACACTCGATGTTCCTCTCCCCCTCGAACCACCCCCTTCCACTCCCCCGACTCCCTTAACGCCATGGCCAAAGGTTCAATTGCTAATGCGAACAGCAGAGGGGACAGGGGGTACCCCTGCCTCGTCCCTCGATACAGCCGGAAATACTCCGACCTCCGCCGGTTAGTGACCACACTCGCCACCGAGGCTTTATACAGGAGCTTAACCCAACTGATAAACCCTCCCCCGAACCCAAACCTCCTCAACACTTCCCAGAGATACTCCCACTCTACCCGATCGAAGGCCTTCTCCGCGTCCATGGCTGTCACTATCTCCGCTTCTCCCTCCACCGATGGCATCATTATCACATTTAGGAGCCTTCGCACATTAGTATTTAACTGCCTACCCTTTACGAATCCCGTCTGGTCCTCATGAATCACCCCCTGGACACAGTCCTCAATCCTCATGGCCAACATTTTTGCCAGCAACTTAGCATCTACATGAAGGAGCGAGATTGGCCTATACGACCCACATTGCAGTGGGTCCTTATCCCGCTTCAACATCAAAGAGATCGTCGCCTCCGACATTGTTGGGGGCAGGGTCCCCCCCTCCCTTGATTCATTGAAGGTCCTTACCAGCAACGGGGCTAACAGGTCTACATATTTCCTGTAGAACTCCACCGGGAACCCATCCGGCCCCGTGGCCTTCCCTGCCTTCATGCTCCCTAGTCCTTTAACCAGCTCCTCCACCCCAATTGGCGCCCCCAAACCAGCCACCTCCTGCACCTCCACCCTTGGGAACCTCAACTGATCCAAGAATCGCCGCATCCCCTCTTTTCCCCCTGGGGGCTGGGACCTATACAGTTCCTCATAAAAGGCCTTAAAAGCCTCATTCACTTTCCCTGCCCTCGGCACCGTAGTTCCCCTGCCATCTTGGACTCCGCCTATTTCCCTCGCTGCCATCCTCTTACGGAGCTGGTGTGCCAGCATCCGGCTCGCCTTCTCCCCATATTCATATATCGCCCCCTGTGCCTTCCTCCACTGTGCCTCTGCCTTCCCTGTGGTCAACAGGTCAAACCCCGTCTGGAGACTTCGTCTCTCCCTGGGTAGTCCCTCATCCGGAGCCTCTGCATAGCTCCTGTCCACCCTTAAAATCTCCCCCACTAACCTCTCCCTTTCCCTGCCCTCTCTCTTCACCCTGTGAGCCCTGATGGAGATAAACTCTCCCCTGACCACCGCCTTCAGCGCCTCCCATACTACTCCCACCTGCACCTCCCCGTTAGCCTGCAGATACCTTTCAATACACCCCTGCACCCTCCCGCACACTTCCTCGTCTGCCAGCAGTCCCACATCCAACCTCCACAACGGGCGTTGGTCCCTCTCCTCCTCCAGCTCCACCCAGTGCGGGGCATGGTCTGAAATGGCTATGGCCGAATACTCCATTCCCTCCACTTTCGGGATCAATGCCCTGCCATCTGATCCATAAACCCCCTAAGCACCTTGGCCGCAGCTGGCCTCCTCCCCGTCCTAGATCTGGAACGATCTAATGCTGGGTCCAGCACCGTGTTAAAATCCCCACCCATTATCAAACTCCCTACTTCCAGGTCCGGAATACGCCCCAACATCTGTTTCATGAATCCCGCATCGTCCCAGTTTTGGCATATACATTCACCAGTACCGCCTCCGACCCCTGCAACCTACCATTCACCATCACGTATCGACCTCCCTTGTCCGCTACTATGTTCTTGGCCACAAACGACACCCCCTTTCCCACCAGTATTGCCACCCCTCTATTCTTCGCATCCGGCCCCGAATGGAACACCTGTCCCACCCATCCCTTCCTTAACCTGACCTGATCTGCCACCTTCAGATGTGTCTCCTGAAGCATGACCACGTCTGCCTTCAGTCCCTTTAGGCGCACAAACACTCGGGCCCTCTTAACCGGCTCATTTAGGCGCCTCACATTCCACGTGATCAGCTGGATTGGGGGGGGGTTACCTAACACCCCCCCCCCTCCCCCCCCCCCCCCCCCCCCCCCCGGCCGACTAGCCATCTCCTATCTTAGGCCAGTCCCGTGCTCGCACCTCCCGCACCCTCCAGTCCCCCTGGCGGAGGACCCCCACCCCGACCACCTCTTCCATTTTCAGTTCCCCCTCGGACAGTGCAGCAGCAACCCTAAACTCTTTCCCCCCCCCCCCCCCGCTAGATCCACATCCAGCTCTTTTGCTCTCTTTCCCCCCCCCCCCATATTACTTCCGTGAGTCAGCTGAGTTCTGCTGACCCCGGCTTCCCCCACCTTCCCGTGGATCTCCCCCGTGTGGGCGTCTCTCCCTCCTCCTTACCTTCCTCCACCCCCCCCCCCCCCCCTTTTGGCGCGGGGAAAAAGCCCGCGCTTTCCTGAGCCAGCCCCGCCCCCCCCATAGCGCAGCTCCTATGGCGGCCATTATCCCAGTTCCCTCATCCCCAAGTCTCACCTCCCTCCAGTACCGACGCCCACATTCCCCCTCATCATCATCTTGTCTACAGAAAAGAAAAAAGGAAATTTTAGGAATTTTAACCAGAACTCTACCCTCATCCCCATCCATCATCCCACCCATGCAATATTCTTTACCCATATTTACAACCCCCTATACAACCACATCTCCTCAGTTCGAGTCCAGTTTTTCCATCTGAATAAAGGTCCAAGCCTCTTCTGGCGTTTCAAAATAATGGTGTTGGTCCTGATAAGTAACCCACAGTCGCGCAGGCCGCAACATGCCGAACCTGACTCTTTTTTTATGCAGCACCGCCTTGGCCCGGTTGAAGCCGCGTTCTCCCATCTACTGCTCCGCACCTTCTTGGCCCATCTCAGCACACTTTCTTTGTCTGCGAAGCGGTGGAACCTTGCCACTATCGCCCTTGGCGGCTCATCTGCCTTGGGTCTCCTCGCCAGGACCCGGTGAGCTCCTTCCAGCTCCAGGGGGGGTCGGAGAGACCTCCGCACCCATCAGCGAATGGAGCATCGTACTCGCGCACTCCCCGGCATCAGCTCCCTCCACTCCTTCGGGAAGACCCAGAATCCGGAGGTTATTCCTTCTCTACCTGTTCTCCAGGACCTCAATTCTCTCGGCCCGCCTCCTGTGCACCGCCTCGTGCGCCTCCATTTTTACCGCCAGGCCCAGGATCTCGTCCGCGTTGGTATTCACTTTCTCATTCACCACACGAAGCTCCACCTTCTGGGTCTCCTTCAGCCCCTCGATCGCCAACAGCATTGGCGCCAGCACCTCCTTTTTCAGCTCCTCCACACATCGCTTGAGGAACTCCTGCTGGCCTAGCCCCCACGGTGCTCGCTCTCCGCCCTCCGCCATCTTGCCTTCTTACCCTCGTTTTGGTCTCTGCTCCAGGGCCTCTTTCCTCGTCGCTCCACCGCTGATCTCTGCCATATATTGTGAGGGGGGGCCTCACTGCACCTTCCCACATGGGATTAAATCAAAAACAGCTCCATTGGGGCTCCTCTGGAGAGCCCGAAAGTCCGTAGTCACGGGAGCTGCCGAAACGCGCGGCTTAGCTCCGCATCGCCGCAACCGGAAGTCGGCTTCCCCCAGTTCTTATTGGCGCTTCCAGACCCTTCCTCTTTTCCTCCCCACAGCTGGTAAATACAGCCTATTGAGGAACCACTTCACCTTCGAGCCACCCTCCGGGGGCTTGGCGGTGTACAGTTCTCGGTAGAAAGTCGCAAAAACCGCATTGATCTCTTCTGGTGCTGCAACTAGTTTGCTGTTCCTTCCCTTCAACTGCGCTATTTCTCTCGTGGCTGCCTGCTTTCTGTATGCTACTATTTTCCCTTAACATCGCCTTCAGTGCCTCTCAGAATGTGGAGGGTGAGACCTCCCCATTCGGGTTGCAGGTGACATTCTCTCCCCGAAACCCTTGACGGTGAGGAGGGCTGTGTCCAGCCTCCATGGGGGTGTTGGGTCTAGTCCGTCTCCAACCTCTCATCCACACAGTGTGGTGCGTGGTCCGAGATTACTATTGCGGAGTGTTCCACCCCTCCCAACCCTGGAAGCACCAATTTCCCCTCTACAAAGAAGTCAATTCTGGTGCAAACTCTATTGACCTGGGAGAAGAAGGAGAATTCCTCTTCCCTTTGGTGTGTGAACGTGCATGGATCTACCACCACCACCTGCTCCAGAAAGACGCTCATTTCCCGCGCCAAGGCCGATTGTTTCCCCGATTTGGCTGGATCTGTCTGCCCTTGGGTCTTGTACGCAGTCACCCCATATGAGGAGTCGGTTGGAGTCTATGTTGGGGATTTCTGCCATGGTCTTTGTTACGATATCTACTTCATTCCAGTTGGGGCCGTACACGTTTATCAGTACCACCGGTGCCCGTTCCTGGACACCACTAACCATGACATATCATCCCCCCCAGGTCCATCACCATCTTTGTTGCTGTGAATGTCATCTTATTGAACAGCATAGACACCCTCCTAGCCCTTGTCCCATAGTACACTTGATATGTTTGTCGTGCACAGCTTTTTCTTGCCTTCAGTCAGTCCTTCTCCCTCAGGTGCATCTCTTGGAGGAAGTCTAAGACGGCCCTCAGACTTTTCAGATGGGCAAATACTCTGGATCCTTTCACTGAGCCATTAAGTCCCCTGGCAATCCAGGTGACTATTCTCATGGGGGGGTTTCTGACACCCGCCCCCCCCCTCCTGTGGGGTCAGCCATACTCATCATGTGGATGTGTCCCTGCACTCCAGGGTTTCCCTGTGTTTGGGGGTCATACAAGCTGACCTTGGTTTCTTTGTTCCAGCCGTCGACATATGCAACCTGTTACAACCAGTGCTCTCACCCCTCCTCCGGGCCTGTCTCTAACTGGCTGTGCAGAGAGACAGGTCTTTACTCTGGACCTTCAGAAAAAATCCATCAGGTGTGAGAAATAAATCAGAGCTGTGACCCTTCAGCTTCTGTTCAAAACAAAACTAAAACTGGAAACACAAGCTCACAGGGGCAGCAACATTCCAATCAGCATAGATTATCAGCTAAGCCCCAGCAATCTGAAACACCTCATTGACCGCATGCCAAGTCCATCAAGTTCCATCACACTCTTCACTTGTGCCTTGTCAATGTGTACAAGCTTTGGGTCGTCAGGAGATGAGTTACCAGTTTTAAAAATTCTCAGGCTCTGCAATCTGCTCTTGTAGTCATTAGACTGCCGTAGCTACATTTTGGTCAGTGGTAAAATCCAGGATGTTGTTAGTAGGCTGTTCAGTGATGGTAATGCCACTGAATATCAAGAGGCCCAGGTACAACCTAATTTGAGCACCAGTGAGCAGGTATTGCTGTTTTTGTGCCGCTTGATAGTTCAGTTAGTGATACCTTCCATCACTTTCCTTAGTAGACTAGCGGGGTGGTAATTGGCCAGATTGGATTTGTCCTGTTTTTGTAGACCGAACATGCCTGGGCAGTATTCCACACTGTTGGGTAGATGCCAGTGTGTTAGCCGTGCAGGAACAGCTAGGGGTGCAGCTAGTTCTGAAGCAGAGGTCTTCAGCCTTACCACCGAGTTGTTCTCATGGCCCATAGCCTTTTCTGTATTCAGTGCCTTAAACTGATTCTTTATATCCACAGTCTGTTCATTACATGATCTCTATTATTGATAATAACATTACAGAATTGCCAACCACTGTGGTAGGATTTGAACTCGTGTCTCCAGATCATTGGTCTCGTACAGTTACATAACTAATATGCAACTGTTCCTGGGAACTGGGCCACAGAGAAGTGTTGGACAACCGTATTTCCCCCTTTGCTTGTGATATTCAAATATATTAATTGTTCTAAATAGCGCATACTAGAAATTAGATGCAGATCCAAATGTCAATAAATATAAGTTAGAGATGAAAAAGACTTGATTTCTAACTTTACCCCACTTCTGGTGAGAGGTCACAGGCCGAAACGCAAACTCTGTTTCGCTCTCCACAGGAGCTGCGTAATCTGAGTTTTTCCAGCATTGGCCTCTACCTTATAATATGGGGTCAACCTCGATCTTTTTTTCTTCACGTGTCTTTGTTTGTCAGGTACCCTGTAGCTGGAGAAGTGTAATCATGGTGAGGATCGAATATGACCACAACAATCCTCATCTTTACAGTAGAATGACATGATATAATTGTTATTTCTCTGCTGAATGTCTACATACTCTTGTTCTATTCTTTCTGTTTCCAGATCCCATTAAAACTTCACAGGGCTCTCTGTCACTGAAGGCGTACAGACTGACTCCAAAATTAATGGAAGTTTGTAAGGAGAAAGATTTCACTCCTGAAGGGTAAGTTTGTCCGCAAGGAAAATTTAAAGAAAAGTATATTACCAAAATTTAGCACTGGAAGCCTGGGTTTTGGACCTGGAACGGCGGCTGGGGGCTCACTGGAGCATCTGTGAGGTGAACAGTATCATGGATAGCACATATAGAGACTCCAACGGCAGGAAAAGAATGGGTGACCACCAGGCAGAGCAAGAGGATTTGGCAGGTGGAGCAGTGATCTCCTGTAGCTACTGCCCTGCAAATCGGGATCTTCTGAAGGGGGAGGATGAACAGCCAGTGGTCATGGTACATGTTGGTACAAAAAACAGAGGTTTAAAAAAAGGGATGAGGTCTAAAAGCAGTATATAGGAAATTAGGAAGTAAGTTGAAAAGTAGGACCTCAAAGGTCATGATCTCAGGGTTACTACCAATGTCACGTGCTAGCTGAAGAGATTGTGTGACGGGGAGAGTTTCAGATTCCTGTGACATTGAGACCAATTTTGACGGAGGTGGGACCAGTATAAACTGGATGGGTTAAACCTGGGCAGGACCGGGACTGATGTCCTAGGGGGAGAATTTGCTAGAGTAGTTGGGGTGGGTTCAAACTAAAATGGCAGGAGGATGGGAACCTATGAAAGGAGTCAGGGGAGGGGGAAACATGGACAAGAACAAAATAAAGAAAGGGGAATAAGAAAAGTGATGTGCAGAGAATTCAAGGGCCAGAATCAAACCGGGCCACAGTGAAAAATAACAGGAACGGTTCAAGGAATGCTAAAAAGACAAGCCTTAAGGCTTTGTGCCTTAATGCATGGAGCATTTATAATAAAGTGAATGAATTAATCGCGGAAATGGACATAAACTGGTATGATATAGTTGGGATTACAGAGGCATGGCTGCAGGGTGACCAGGGATGGCAATTGAACATCCTGGGTATTCAGTATTTAGGAAGGACAGACACAAAGGAAAAGGTGGTAGGGTTGCATTGCTGGTTAAAGAGGAAATTAAAGCAATAGTGAGGAGGGACCTTAGTTCCAACAATGTAGAATCTGTATGGCTAGAGATGAGAAACACCAAGGAGCCAAAACCTTTAGTGGGAGTTGTATATAGACCCCAAACTATAGTGGTGATGTTGGAAATTGCATTCAACAGAATATTAGATATGCATGCGATAAAGGAACATCTGTAATTATGGGTGACTTTAATCTGCACATAGATTGGGCAAACCAAATTAGTCACAATATGACATAGGGGTAATTCCTGAAGTGTATACAAGATGGTTTTCTGGACCAATACGTTAAGGAACCAACTAGAGAACCGGTCGTCCTAGACTGGGTATTGTGCAATAGGAAAGGGGTAATTGGCGATCTAATTGTGTGAGGACCTTTGGGGATGAGTGACCTTAATATAATAGAATTCTTCATCAAGATTGAAAGCGACGGAATTGATTCTGAGGCGAGGGTCCTGAATCTAAAAAAAGGAAACTCCGATGGTCTGACGTTTGAGTTTGCTATGATGGATTAGGGAACGTTATTTAAAAGGATGATGGTGGATAGGCAATGGCAAACAATCGAAGAGTGCACAGGTGAACTGCAGCAATCGTTCATTCTTGTCTGGCACAAAATTCAAACGATACTGTGGCTTCCAAGAGAAATTAGAGATAGTATTAGATCCAAGGAAGAGGCATACAAATTGGCCAGAAAAAACAGCAGACCTGAGGATTGGAGTTAGTTTAGAATTCAGCAAAGGAGGACAAAGGGACTGATTAAGATCAGGAAAATAGAGTGCAAGAGAAGCTTGCAGGGAGGTTAAAAGACCCTAATGTGAGTTATGTACAGGCCCCCTAGCAGTAGTCAGGATGTGGGGCAGAAAATACATCAGGAGATAGAGAAAGCATGTAAAAAAGGCAATATCACAAGAATCATTGGCGACTTCAATATGCAGGTAGACTGGGAAAATCAAGTTGGTGGTGGATCCCAAGAAAAGGAATTTGTGGAATGTTTAAGAGATGTTTTTTTGGAGCAGCTTGTGATAGAGCCCACTAGGGAACAGGCAATTCAGGATTTGGTGATGTGTAATGAGGCAGACTTGATTTGGGATCTTAAGGTGAAGGAACCACAATATGATAGAATTTACCCTGCAGTTTGAGAGGGAGAAGCTGGAATCAGATGTAACGGTATTACAATTAAATAAGCGTAACTACAAAGACATGAGGGAGGAGCTGGCCAGAGTTGATTGGAAAAGGAGCCTAGCAGGGAAGACAGCGGAACAGCAATGGCAGGAGTTTTTGGGAGTTATTCGGGAGGCACAGCAGAAATTCATCCCAAGGCGGAGGAAACATGCTAAGGGGAGAACAAGATATCCATGGCTGACGAGGGAAGTCGAGGACAGCATAAAAGCTAAAGAAAAAGCATGCAAAATGGTGCGGATTAGTGAGAAGCCAGAGGATTGGGAAGCCATTAAAAGCGAGTAGAGGACAACTAAAAAAGCAATAAGGGGAGAGAAGATGAAATATGAGTGCAAGCTAGCTAGTAATATAAAAGAAGATAGGAAGAGTTTTTTTCAATATATAAAAGGTAAGAGAGGGGCAAAAATTAGACATTGAACCACTGGAAAATGTGGCTGGAGAAGTAATAATAGGAAACAAAGAAAATGACATAAACTGAATAGTTACTTTGCATTAGTCTTCACGGTGGAAGACACCAGTGGAATGCCAGAGCTCCAGGAGAATCGGGGCAGAGGTGAGTGCAGTGGACATCACTAAGGAGAAGATTCTGGAGAAATTGAAAGTTCTGAAGGTAGATAAGTTACCTGGACCAGATGGAATACACCCCAGGGTCGTAAAAGAGATAGCTGAGGAGATTGTGGTGGCATTGGTTGTGATCTTTCAGGAATTACTGGAGGCAGGAAGGGTCCCAGAGGACTGAAAAGTGGCTAATGTAACACCGCTGTTTAAGAAGAGAGGGAGGCAGAAGACTGGAAACTACAGGCCAGTTAGACTGACTTCGGTCATTGGTAAGATTTTAGAGTTCGTTATTAAAGTGAGATCGCGAACTACTTACAAGTGCATGGTAAAATAGGACTGAGTCAGCACGGCTTTGTCAAAGGGAGGTCATGTCTGACAAATCTGTTGAGTTCTTTGAGGAGGTAACAAGGAGGTTAGACAAATGAGAACCAGTGGACGTGATTTATTTAGATTTCCAGAAGGCCTTTGACAAGGTGCCGCATAGGAGACTGTCAAATAAGTTAAAAGCCCATGGTGCTACGGGTAAGATCCTGGCATGGTTAGAGGATTGGCTGACTGGCAGAAGGCAGAGAGTGGGGTCTTTTTCAGGATGGCAGCTGGTGACCAGTGGTGTGCCTCAGGGGTCTGTGCTGGGACCACAACTTTTCACACTATACATTAATGATGTGGAAGAAGGAACTTGAGGCACTGTTGCTAAGTTTGCAGATGATACAAAGCTCTGTAGAGGGACAGGTTGTATTGAGGAAGCAAGGGGGCTGCAGAAGGATTTGGACAGGCTAGGAGAGTGGACACTGAAGTGGCAAATGAAATACAATGTGAAAAAGTGTGAGGTTATGCACTTTGGTAGGGGGAATTTAGGCATAGACTATTTTCTAAAAGGGGAAATGCTTAGGAAATCAGAAGCACAAAGGGACTTGGGAGTCCTTGTTCACGATTCTCTTAAGGTTAACGTGCAGGTTCAGTCAGCAGTGAAGAAGGCAAATGCAATGTTAGCATTCATGCCAAGCGGGCTAGAATACAAGACCAGGGATGTACTTCTGAGGCTGTATAAGGCTCTGGTCAGACCCCCATTTGAGTATTGTGAGCAGTTTTGTGCCCCGTATCTAAGGAAAGATGTGCTGGCCTTGGAAAGGGTCCAGAGGAGGTTCACAAGAATGATCCCTGGACTGAACGGCTTGTCGTATGAGGAACGATTGAGGACTCTGGATCTGTACTTGTTGGAGTTTAGAGGGATGAGGGGGGATTTTATTGAAGCTTACAGGATACTGCGAGGCCTGAATAGAGTGGACGTGGCGAGAATGTTTCAACTTGTAGGAAAAACTGGAACCAGAGGACACAATCTCAGACTAAAGGGACAATCCTGTAAAAACAGAGATGAGGAGGAATTTCTTCAACCAGAGGGTGGTGAATCTGTGGAACTCTTTGCCGCAGACGGCTGTGGAGGCCAAATCACTGAGTGTCATTAAGACAGAGATAGATAGGTTCTTGATTAAAAGGGGATCAGGGACTTCTGGTTGCGGCTATGCGGAGCTAAGCCGCACGATTCGGCAGCTCCCGCTATTACGGACTTTCGGGCTCATTGGAGGAGCCCCAACGGAATTTTTTTGAAGACAACCCGTGGGGAAGTGAAGAGAGAGGTCCCCCTCTAACTTTCATGGACCGGACCAGAAGTGCAACGGCCAAAAAAGCGGCATTGGAGCAGCGGGAGAAGCGAGGGGAAAAAAATCAAAATGGCGGCGGCCGGGGACAAAGCGGAGTGCGGGCCGGAGCTGCAGGAGTTCATCAAGCGCTGCTTAGAGGAGCTGCGCAAGGAGATGCTGGCGCCTATGCTGGCGGTAATTGAAGGACTAGGGATAACCCAGAAGGCCCACGAGGTGAAGATCCAGGAGGTACAGAAAAGAGTCAGTGAGAATGAGGACGAGCTCTTGGGCCTGGCGATGAGAGTGGAGAGGCACGAGGCGCTACACAAGAGGTGGGCAGGAAGACTCGAAGACCTGGAGAACAGGTCGAGGAGAAAGAATCTGCGGATCCTGGGTCTCCCAGAAGGAGTGGAGGGGGCCGATGCCATGGCATATGTGGGCACGATGATCGGGGCGATGATGGGCGCGGAGGCCCCTTCGAGGTCGCTGGAGCTGGACGGGGCACACCGGGTGCTGGCGAGGAAACCCAAGGCAAATGAGCCGCCAAGTGCGATGGTGGTGAGATTTCACCGGTTCACGGATAGAGCGAGGGTCCTGAAATGGGCCAAGAAGGAGCGGAGCAGCAAGTGGGACAATGCAGAGATCCGAATATACCCGGACTGGAGCACGGAGGTTGCAAAGCGGAGAGCGGGTTTCAACCGGGCCAAAGCGGTGCTGCACCGGAAAGGAGTGAAATTCGGAATGATGCAGCCAGCGCGACTGTGGGTCACATACAAGGACCAACACTATTACTTCGAAAACGCTTGAAGAGGCGTGGACCTTCATACAAACCGAAAAGTTGGACTCTAACTGAGGGTGGGGGGGGATGTTTGAGGGTTGATGTGTGATGGTTGTTGTATATAGGGGGTCAATCACGCGCAGGAAATGTTACATGGGCTGGGGGAGAGAGACAAGGCCGCGACAGGAGCTGCGCCAGAGGGGCAGGCTTTGGAAAGCGCGGGGTGTTTCCCGCGCGCGGGAAGAAAGGCGGGACGGGGAACGAAGGAACGCATATTGATTGGGAGACTCCCACACGGGGAGGTCAAAGGGACGGCGGGGGAAGCCGGGATCAGCAGGTGTCAGCTGACTTACGGGAGTGATATGAGGGGAGCAAAAAAAGCTAGACAGGAGTCTAGAGGGAGGGGGGGGGGGGGGGGGGGGGGAAGGGTTGCTGCTGCACTGGCCGAAAGGGAATGGGACACAGAAGAGGTGGTCGGGACGGTGGTCCCCCGGCTGGGGGACTGGAGGGTGAGGGAGACGCGGACACGGGACTGGCCCAGAAAAGGAGATGGCTAGTCGGCGGGGGGTGGGGGTGAGAGCCCCTCCAGGCTGAACGGGCTGGTGAAGAGGGCTCGAGTGTTCGCGCACTTGAAGGGACTGAAGGCAGACATGGCTATGCTCCAAGAGACACACCTGAAGGTGGCGGACCAGGTCAGGTTAAGAAAGGGATGGGTAGGACAGGGACTCCACTCGGGACTAAACGCGAAGAATAGAGGGGTGGCAATATTGGTGGGAAGGCATGTGTCATTTGAGGCCAAGACTATCGTAGTGGATAATGGAGGGAGATATGTGATGGTGAGTGGTAGGTTGCAAGGGACGTGGGTAGTGTTGGTAAATGTATACGCCCAGAACTGGGATGATGCAGGATTCATGAAGCGCATGTTGGGGCGCATTCCGGACCTGGAGGTAGGAGGCCTGATAATGGGAGGAGACTTCAGTACAGTGCTGGACCCAGCACTGGACCGCTCCAGATCAAGGACTGAAAAGAGGCTGGCGGCGGCCAAGGTGCTTAGGGGGTTTATGGATCAGATGGGGGGAGTGGACCCACAGAGGTTTGCAAGACCGCAGGCCAGGGAATTTTCTTTCTTCTCCCACGTGCACAAAGCCTACTCCCGGATAGATTTCTTTGTTCTGGGCAGGGCGCTCATCCCGAGGGTGGAGAGGTCGGAGTATTCGGCCATAGCCGTTTCGGATCACGCCCCGCACTGGGTGGAAATGGGGCTGGGAGAGGAGAGGGACCAACGCCCGCTGTGGCGGTTGGATGTGGGACTGCTGGCAGATGAGGTGGTGTGTGGGAAGGTGAGGGGGTGTATCGAAAGGTACTTGGAGGCCAACGACAACGGGGAGGTGCGGGTGGGGGTGGTATGGGAGGCGTTGAAGGCGGTGATCGGGGAGAGCTAATCTCCATCAGGGCTCATAGGGAGAAGACAGAGGGCATGGAAAGGGAGAGGTTAGTGGGGGAGATTTTGAGAGTGGACAGGAGATACGCAGAGGCCCCGGAGGAAAGATTACTTGGGGAAAGACGATGGCTCCAGATGGAGTTTGACCTGTTGACCACCGGGAAGGCGGAGGCACAGTGGAGGAAGGCACAGGGGGCGACCTACGAGTATGGGGAAAAGGCTAGTCGGATGCTGGCACACCAGCTCCGTAAGAGGACGGCAGCGAGGGAAATAGGGGAAATCAAAGATGGAAGGGGAGCCACGGTTCGGAGTGCGACGAAAATAAACAAGGTATTCAAGGCCTTCTATGAAGAGCTGTACAGATCACAGCCCCCAGCGGGGGGAAGAGGGGATGAGACGATTCCTAGACCAACTGAGGTTCCCGAGGGTGGAGGAGCAAGAGGTGCCTGGTTTGGGGGCACCAATTGGGTTGGAGGAGCTGAGTAAGCGTTTGGGGAGTGTGCAGGCGGGAAAGGAACCGGGACCAGACGGGTTCCCGGTGGAGTTCTACAGAATGTACGTAGACCTGTTGGCCCCACTAGTAGTGAGGACCTTTAACGAGGCAAGAGAGATGGGGCCCCTGCCTCCGACAATGTCGGAAGCGACAATTTCTTTGATCCTAAAGCGGGACAAGGACCCACTGCAATGTGGATCGTACAGGCCGATCCCGCTCCTCAACGTGGATGCTAAGTTGTTGGCAAAAGTGCTGGCCACGAGGATTGAGGACTGTGTCCCGGGGGTGATCCATGACGACCAGACGGGATTCGTAAAGGGCAGGCAATTAAACACTAATGTGCGGCGGCTCTTAAACGTGATAATGATGCCATCGGAGGAGGGAGAGGCGGAGATAGTGGCAGCTATGGATGCGGAAAAGGCCTTTGACCGAATAGAGTGGGAGTACCTCTGGGAGGTGCTGCGTAGGTTCGGGGGAGGGTTTATCAGTTGGGTTAAGCTGCTTTACAGAGCCCCGGTGGCGAGTGTAGTGACGAACCGGCGGAGGTCGGAGTACTTTCGGCTGTACCGCGGAACGAGGCAGGGGTGCCCCCTGTCCCCCCTGTTGTTTGCATTGGCGATCGAACCCTTGGCCATGTCATTGAGGGAGTCTAATAAATGGAGGGGGGTGGTCCGAGGGGGAGAAGAACATCGGGTGTCGCTATATGCGGATGACTTGTTGTACGTGGCGGATCCAATGGAGGGGATGGTGGAGGTCATGCAGACTTTAAGGGAGTTTGGGGAGTTTTCGGGCTATAAGCTCAATGTAGGGAAGAGTGAGCTCTTTGTATTACAGGCAGGGGACCAAGAAAGAGGGATAGGGGACTGTAGCGCACAATGACTTACGAGAGAGACGAATAGAGATGAAGTCGATGAGGCTTTATTAAGCGTGACTTGTTCCTCGCAGTTCAGCAACAGACTGGAGCTGCGGGGAGAAGCCCAGGTTCTTATACTCCGCCTTCAGGGCGGAGCTAGGGATCAACAGCCAACCAGGACCCGGGATCTGTCAGCCAATAGCATCACGGCTTCACAGTCCCACATGACCCCTAATGCATACTACCACAGGGACCTACCGCTGAGGAGGGCGGCAGGGAGTTTTCGGTATCTGGGGATCCAGATAGCCAGGAGTTGGGGTGCCCTACATAAACTGAATCTGACAGGTCAAAGATAAAGGGGTTTTGTTACTTGTGTATTGTTAAAATTTCTGTATTGTTATTGTTGCGTTTGCTTTGTAAGAGGGGAAAAATTGTTGTTTGGGAAAAAAATTTCAATAAAACATATTTAAAAAAATAAACTGAATCTGACGAGGTTGGTGGAGCAAATGGAGGAGGACTTCAAAAGATGGGACATGTTACCGCTCTCGCTGGCGGGTAGAGTGCAGTAGGTCAAAATGGTGGTCCTTCCGAGGTTTCTGTTTGTGTTTCAGTGCCTTCCCATCGTGATCACCAAGGGCTTTTTTAAGAGAGTAGGTTAGGAGTATTATGGGGTTTGTGTGGGCAAATAAGACCCCGAGGGCAAGGAGAGGGTTCCTGGAACGCAGTAGGGACCGAGGAGGGTTGGCGCCGCCAAACCTAGGGAGCTACTACTGGGCAGCAAATGTGGCGATGATCCGCAAGTGGGTTATGGAGGGAGAGGGGGCGGCATGGAAGAGGATGGAGCTGGCGTCCTGTAAAGGAACGAGCCTGGGGTCGTTGGTGACAGCACCGCTGCCGTTCTCGCCGACAAAGTATACCACGAGCCCGGTGGTGGTGGCAACGCTAAGGATCCGGGGCCAGTGGAGACGGCACAGGGGTGCAATGGGAGCCTCGGTGTGGTCCCCGATCAGGGGTAACCACCGGTTTGTCCTGGGGAAGATGGACGGGGCGTTCCAGAGCTGGCATCGGGCGGGGATTAGAAGCATGGGGGACCTGTTCATTGACGGGACGTTTGCGAGCCTAGGGGCACTGGAGGAGAAGTTCGAGTTACCCCCGGGAAATGCCTTTAGATATATGCAGGTGAGGGCGTTTGTGAGGCGACAGGTGAGGGAATTCCCGTTGCTCCCGGCACAAGAAATTCAAGACAGGGTGATCTCGGGTGTATGGGTCAGGGAGGGCAAGGTGTCGGCAGTATACCAGGAGATGAAAGAAGAGGGGGAAGCGCTGGTAGAAGAGCTGAAGAGTAAATGGGAGGAGGAGCTGGAGGAGGAGAGCGAGGAAGGTCTGTGGGCTGATGCCCTAGGTAGGGTTAATTCCTCCTCCTCGTGTGCCAGGCTCAGCCTGATACAATTTAAGGTGGTTCACAGAGCTCACTTGACAGGGGCGTGGTTGAGCAGGTTCTTTGGGGTAGAGAACAGATGTGGAAGGTGCTCAGGGAGCCCGGCGAACCATGTCCATATGTTTAGGTCATGTCCGGCACTGGAGGGGTTCTGGAGAGGAGTGGCAGGAGCAATATCTCAGGTGGTGAAAGTCCGGGTCAAGCCAAGCTGGGGGCTAGCAATATTTGGAGTAGTGGACGAGCCGGGAGTGCAGGAGGCGAAAGAGGCCGGCATTCTGGCCTTTGCGTCCCTCGTAGCCCGGCGAAGGATCTTGCTAATGTGGAAGGAGGCAAAGCCCCCGAGCGTGGAGGCCTGGATAAACAACATGGCTGGGTTCATAAAGCTGGAGAGGATTAAGTTTGCCATGAGAGGGTTTGCGCAGGGGTTCTACAGGCGGTGGCAACCGTTCCTAGACTATCTCGTGGAGCGTTAGAGGAAGGTCAGTCAGCAGCAACCCGGTGGGGGGGGGGGGGGATTGAGGAATGGGGGATTGCTTGGGGGGGGTGGATGAGCAAGAGATAACATGAAGGGTGGGGGAAACTGGCACGTGCGGGAGACAGCCAGTGTATAAAGCTATGTAAATATACCATTTTGCCATGTATGTATCTTGCTCAGTGCAATTTCTTGTTATTTTGTTACTGGGGGGGGGTTATTGTTTGCAAGGGAGAAAAATTGTGTTGTTAAAAAACTTGAATAAATATATTTATTTTTTAAAAAAGGGGATCAGGGGTTCGGGGGTGAAGGCAGGAGAATGCGGATGAGAAGAATATCAGCCATGATTGAATGGCGGAACAGACTCGATGGCCGAGTGGCCTAATTCTGCTTCTATGTATTATGGTCTTATGGAACATAAAACCTGACTGTAAAAGTTTCTATAGGTATGTGAAGAGAAATGTGGTGGCACTGTGGCATAGTGGTTAGTACTGCTGTCTCACTTCACCAGGGATCTTGGTTCGATTCCAGCCATGGGTTACTGTCTGTGTGGAGTTTGTACGTTCTCCCCGTGTCTGCATGGGTTTCCTCCGGGTGCTCCAGTTTCCTGCCACAGTCCAAAGATTGTACCGGTTAGATGGATTGGCTATGCTAAATTACCCCTTTGTGTCCAAAAGGTTAGGTGGGGTTATTGGGTTACGGAGATATAGTGGGGCATAGGCAGGATGCTCTTTCAGAGGGTTGGTGCAGACTCACTGGGATGAATGGCCTCCTTTTGCACTGTAGGGATACTATGATTCTACTGTGAAAAGGATTGCTGAAAATAAATGTTAGCCCCTTACAGTCAGAAACAAGGAAAATAATAATGGGGGACAGAGAAATGGTTGAACAACTAAATATATACTTTGGTTCTGTTTTCACAAAGAACATGCTAGAAATGTTAGGGAACACCGGGTTTTGTGAGAAGGAGGAGCTGAAGGAAATCAGTATTAGTAGGGAAATAGCATTGGGGAAATTGATGGGATTGGAGACCAATAAATCCCCAGGGTCTGATAATCTATATCAGAGTACTTTGGAAGTGGCCTTGGAAATAGTGGATGTAGTGCAGCCATCTTCCAAGATTCTATAGACTCTGGAGCAGTTCCTTGCAGATTGGAGGATAGCTAATATCCCCCACTAGTTAAAAAGGGATGTTGGGTGTAAACATGGAATTATAGACCAATCAGCCTGACGTCAGTTTCCACTATAAAATATTTAATAGCAGAGCACTTGGGAAACAGTGGAAGCATCAGACAGAGTCAGCATGGATTTACAAAAGGGAAATCATGCTTGACAAATCTACATCTTCAAGGATGTGATGAGTAGAGTTGACGAGGGTGAGTCAGTGGATGTGGTTTATTTGAACTTTCAGAAGTCTTTCGACAAAGTCCCATATGGCGCGCAAAATTGAAGAGCATGAGGGTAGTGTCATGAGATGGATCGAAAACTGGTTGGCAGACAGGAAACAAAGAGTAGGAAGAAGTGGGCCTTTTTCCAACTGGCAGGAAGTGACTAATGGGGTAGCGGAGGGATCAGTGTTGGGACCCCAGCTATTCACAATATATATTAATGATTTAGATAAAGAAATTAAAGGAAATATCTCCAAATTTGAAGATGACACAATGCTGAGTGGAAGGGAGAGCTGTGAGGAGGATGCAGAGATCCTTCAGTGTGATTTAGACAAGTTGAATTAAGTGGGCAAATGCATGGCAGATGCAGTACAATGTGGATAAATGTGAGGTAATCCATTTTGGCAGCAAAAATAGGAAGGCAGAATATTAGATGAATGGCAATAGATTGAGAGAGGGGAATGTGCAATGAGACCTGGGTGTACTTGTACACCAGTCGCTGAAAGAAGGCATGCAGGTGCAGCAGGCGGTAAAGAAGGCAAATGATCTTCATAGCAAGAGGATTCGAGTACAGCAGCAGGGCAGTCTTGCTGCAGTTATGCCGAACCTTAGTAAGACCACACCTGGAATATTGTGTGCAGTTTTGGTCTCCTTATCTGAGGAAAGATGTTCTAGCTATATTGGGAGTGCAGCAAACGTGTACCAGACTGATTCCTGGGAGGGCAGGACTGATGTATGAGGAGAGATTGAGACGGTTAGGATTATATTTGCTCGAGTAAAGTGAGGGGGTTTCTCATAGAAACCCATAACATTTTAATTGGCCGAGATGGGTAGATGCAGGAAGGATGTTTCCGATGGCGTGGGAGTTCAGAACCAGGGGTCACATTCTAAGGATACGTGGTAAACCATGTAGGACTTAGATTTCTTCACCCAGAGAGTGGTGAGACTGTGGAATTCTCTACCACAGAAAGTAGCTGAGGCCAAAACATTGTATGTTTTCAAGAAGGAGTTAAATATAGCACTTGGGGCTAAAGGCATCAAAGGATGTAGGGGGGACAGCAGGAATCGCTTACTGAGTTGGATGATGAAACCATGATCATAATGAATGGCAGAACAGGCTCGAAAAGGCAGCACAGTGGTTAGCATTGCTGCTTCACAGCGCCAGGGACCCAGGTTCAGTTCTGGCCTTGGGTGACTGTCCGTTTGGAGTTTGAACTTCCTCATCATATCTGTGTGGATTTCCTTTGGGTGCTCCGGTTTCCCCCCACAGCCCAGCAAAGTGCAGGTTAGGTGGATTGGCCATGCTAAAATGGCCCTTGGTGTCCAAAGATGTGCAGGTTTGGTGGGGTTATGAGGATAGGGCGGGGAAGTAGGCCTAGGTAGGGTGCTGTTTCAGAGGGTTGGTGCTGACTCGATAGACTGAATGGCCTCCGCCTGCACAGTAGGAATTCTATGATTCTCTTCTGTGGCCTCCTCCTATTTTCTTTGTTTCTATGGTTTTATGAACCGTGAAAAAATATCCTTATTAAAATTTTTTTTTTTTAAGGGGCAATTTAGCTTTGCCAATCCACCAACCCTGCACATCTTTAGGTTGTGGGGGTGAGACCCACGTAGACACCTTGAGACACGGACGGTGACCCGGGATCGAACCTGGGTCCTCGGCACCGTGAGGCAGTGGTGCTCAACCATTGCGCCAACGTGCCACCCGCTTTTTTTTCCCAGTTTTTTTTTCATGGAAAACATATCCTGATATATTGAAAAGCCTGTGATCTCTGGATTCAAGTGCTGTAGTTTTATTATCTGCTTTCTTCATTTACAGTTTATGCTGCTTTAACCTTTTTACAGCAGATTTAAACACCAACTTAAATGGTGGTTCTCTATTTTCCACGCATCTGCTAAACTTAAAAATGTTGTGATAACTTCAATTTGTAGCTATCAGTGTTACGGAAATAAGTAAACAATTCATGTCAACTACTACTGTCACCCCTCCTCAAACACTACAGATTAAATCATTAACAGTTAAATCATTCTCATCTAATCTGCAAATTGTTGAAGACATGCATTCTATCTAAGCTTTGGGGCATGAAAAAAGGCGCTGGACCGCAAAACCTTTTCTTTTTGCCTTAAGTTGCTCACAATTTAAATAGCGTGACTTACTTTGTATGTACTTTAGCAGAATATATAATGCTGCCAATGGGCCATAAACATTACAATAAAAATAAAAATATTGTCAATAATTGATAAAAAGAAAATCAAGTGTAGAACCTTCCTGCTACCTCACCAGGTCTAATGCATCTAACTTTTCAGGCTAAAAACACTGCATTTGTGTAGTGCCATCCTTTTAAATATAAGCAGCTTCTCGCACAGTTCATAGTTTTTGGAATATACCATATTGAGATATATTAAAATATGCATTTAAATTACATTTTGCTCATCACACATTTGTAAATTAAATCATTTGTAAACACTTTCTAATATTAAGTTTTGATTTTGTTTCAAAATTATTCGTGCTGTAACATTCGATATTTCAGTTTATTTTAATACATCCGCTTTAATCAACCAGTATGGTATTGGTGCACTCTTAATCTTAGCACAACTGAAGAATTCACAAATTAAATTAATCCTTTCACAAAACTTTTTGGTTAATCCTGATCAAATTGGAAGATGTGTACACCATTGCTTCACAATAGAATGCCTCACAGATGCAAGAACACTGCTTAATCCATCCAAGCTTTTTTGACTGAATAGTTCATTCCTGAAAACTCCTAATTTTGCTATTTGAGTATGTATTTGTCTGATTTCATCAAGTATGAGTGGAACTGGGGCAAGAATTTCTCAATTTTTAACTAAATTGCAAGCTGTGAGGCCTCGAGAAGTAATGTAACTGAAATAGTTTATTTCACCAGTGCACTGGTTATGTGCGAGACACAAATAGTTAACTACTGGTACTTAATTTACAAAACAAAATTGGAAATAGTTTCTTTAGGCTTGCCAGGTCCAAATAATTAGTATATATTATTGTATTTCAACATATGTTTTAAAGCCATCAACTTTGCACTGTGATCGGATCACAATTATGGGCTGTCTCAAAGCTTTGAATTAGATTTAGTGTGACTTAAACTGGGTGGGTTTTTTTCTTGAGTAATTAAGTAGGTAATTAACAGAATCCAAAACTTTTGTGGATGTCTAGATTTCCTCCTGGATTGCGAAAAAATGTTCCAGCAGGGTGTCCAGTTGTACATTGAATTACACAGCACTGAAGCAGACCATTTCGATCTGCTGAAAGTGTTTCTGCCAATGTGAGTCTCCCTCAACATATTCTCAATTCTTTTTCCCTCAGGTATTTGTCTCACATCTGCTTAAATGCATCTACGCTAATTGTCTCAACTGTTCTGTGTGGTAGTGGGTTTCATATTCTTATCAGTTAAGAGTTTTCTGCTGAATTCCTTGTTGGATTAATTAGTGACTATATTGTATTTATGGCCCCGAGCTTTCGACCACAAAAGGAAACATCTTCTTCACATCTATTCTAGTGATCCTCTTCGTAAATTTTAAAGAGCATTATCAGATCACCTTTCAGGCTTATCTTTTCTAGAGAAAAGAACCGTAGTCTTTTCTGATAGTTATACTCTCCCAGTCTTAGTATGATCCTTCTCAATTTTGTTTTCACTTCCTCCAGTTTTTTTTGTAATTATGAAGATTATAACTGTGCACCATACTCTTTGTGATCTAACCAGACTTAACTATAATTGTAATCATTACCTTTCTGTTTTGGATTCTTGTAAATTATGTAAAATCTTTTGAGTTTAATTCATGTTCATCAGGGGTGTTAAATGAAGGCTCGAGACCAGTTGGACAATGATAGCAACACCTGGATATAGCCAATAGAATCATTAATCTTATAAAATTCATGAGATGGTGAAGGAAAGAAGAGGTAAAAATAGTAATGCAATACAGGAGGAAATCTACACATCCCCAAAAGTTTTGGATTCTGTTAATTACCTACTTAATTACTTCAGAGTTACATAATTTTTGTGTGAATGGCTGCTGATAGCGGAACTGATCTTCTGACCTCACTGCAGTCTCGGTTCAAACATGGACAAAAGAGCTGAACTTGAGAGATTAACCGCGTGGAACCTTAAGGACCCCTAGCAAGACTGAAATTAGTGGGACTCGGGTGGGAGACACTCTGGAGTCATACCTAGTACGAAGAAAGATGGTTATGGTTGTTGAAAGTCAATCATCTCCGTCACAGGGCATCACTGCAGAAGTTTCTCAGAGTAATGTTCTAGGTTCAAACATATTCAGCTGCTTCATGAATGGTTTTTCCTCCAGAAGTGGGGATATTTGCTGATGACTGCACAATGTTCAGTACAATTCATGACTGAGATAGTGAAGCAGTTTGTGCCCATATACAGCAAGACTTTGATAACATTCAGGCTTGGGCTGATAAGTGTCATGCAACATTCATACCACACAAGACCATTTCCAACAAGAGAGAATCTAACTGTCTCCCCTTGACGTTCAGTGGCATTACCATCAACAAATCCCCCACTGTCAACATCTAGGAGTCAGAAACTGAACTGAGCCTGCATTGTGGTAGCATTGTGGATAGCACAATTGCTTCACAGCTCCAGGGTCCCAGGTTCGATTCCGACTTGGGTCACTGTCTGTGTGGAGTCTGCACATCCTCCCCGCGTGTGCGTGGGTTTCCTCCGGGTGCTCTGGTTTCCTCCCACAGTCCAAAGATGTGCAGGTTAGGTGGATTGGCCATGATAAATTGCCTTTAGTGTCCAAAATTGCCCTTATTGTTGGGTGGGGTTACTGGGTTATGGGGATAGGGTGGAGGTGTGGACCTTGGGTAGGGTGCTCTTTCCAAGAGCCGGTGCAGACTTGATGGGCCGAATGGCCTCCTTCTGCACTGTAAATTCTATGAAATATAAATACTGTCATTACAAGAGCAGGTCAGGCTAAAATCTGTAATTCTGTAATGAGTAACTCACCTTCTGGGTCCCCCAAGGCCACCTACAAGGCACAAGTCAGGAATTTCATGGCATACTCTCCATTGTCTGGATGAATGCAGCTCCAAGAACTCTTGTCAAAAGACAATGGTAATTTTAAATAAGCTGTATTTGTATTTGGTAGGTATTAGAAATAAGGTATAGCTTTGAGTTAATTTTGTGTTTCTGTATTTGAAAGGGTTAATGACTTCAATTTTGTTTAGCTGCATACATGATAATGAAGGTTTATGACATGAAAGCAAACCAGGTTTAAAGGAAAAATAGGCTGTTGCTCAGCAACCAGGGCCACCCAAGCACAGAAAGAGTTGGTTGTATCTCGGAGAGCAGAATTCCCCCAAAACCAAAAGAAAGTCCTAAAAAGCAGGGAATGGGGACAAAAATAATCTCTCAGGAAGACAGTTAGATTACAGGAATAAAGCACAAGAAGTTGAAGAAAAAGCAGAGAAAGTGCTCTTGAGTTGAAAGAGACAGCTGCAGGAATCAGCTAGGTGAGAAGCCAGACTTCCGAGGTAAATGAATAGTATATTGACATCTTAATCCAGCCTGTGAGGCAGTCGTGTTCTGTTGGCTTGGTTGGGTACCTGAGAGATTGTGTGGAGACTTGAATACACATGACAAACCAAGGCAGAGGAATACAGAAAGGAGAGTTGAAAATCCTGGGGGTGGATCCTTGGTGAAGGTATCCATCGGGGAGAAAGCATTATTTGGGGGAAGATTTTGAGCATGGTCTTCAAGGGTGGAGGTTTGGAAACACGAGTGTGGAAGTCAGCGTTTCAATGAGACAAGTTGGCTCACGGTGTGAAAAGCAGCTGGGGGGGATTTGATGAGAAATCCACAAGTTGTATTGAGTTGCATCACTTGGTTTCAGAGTTTCTGACCACTGTTGGCCTATCGGTTTACAGGGACTATGTAATTACTGAGAACATTATAGTAAAAGATATTTTGTAACTTGTGTTATCCTTACAATCTGGATACATCTGTAAAGATATAGGTGGAGTGAGAGAGTGTTGCATTACAGTTAATCTTTTCAGGTTCATTAAATGTTTTATTCTTTTGTTAAAAATGTTCTACATGGCATGCCAGTCCTGCGATTATGTTCATCCACGTCTCTAAACAGAAAAAAAGTTAGGATCTATCCAGCCAGGGTTCCGCTCTGAGACCTGACTCTCCAGCGTAACAGCAGCTGGAATTGGGATCATAACACTTACAGGAAGCTTGACACCATCTAGGACAAAGTGGCCCACTTGACTGGCAAACCATCTCCCATCTTACAAATTAATCCCCTCCACCACTATGCACAGTGGCAGCAGTGTGTACCATCTACAAGATGTACTACAGCAACTCAGCAAGACTCCTCCACAGCACCCTCCAAACTGGGCAAGAGCAGCAAATACAAGGGAACACCACCTGCAAGTTTTCTCCAAGCAACACAACATCCTGACGCAAAACTGCATTCCTGTTCCCTCACTGTTGCTCGGTCAAAATTATGGAACTCCCTCCTAACTACACTGTGGGTGTACCTACAACACCTGGATTGCAGCGGGGGATGGACAGCCAATGATGCCTACAACCCGTGAAAGAAATTAAATTAAATGTAGTTGAGGTAATTGGAAAACTCACCAGAGCGTTTTAATAAACATTAAATAAAATTAAGGATAATGATATTGTAGATTGGAGAAAACTTGTCTTAAGTCAGGGTAAGCCCCTGCTCTGTTTAACGTTTTCAGGAGAGGTACTTAAGGGGCAAGGATGAACCTAAATGAAGGCCTCTTCAACATTTGTAGAAAGGAGAATTTTTATTGTTGTTGCTCAAACGTATTCTTTCTGAATTGAGTTGAGAAATAATTAAAGAGGATATGCTACTGTCTTGAGAATTATATATATATGGATCACCTGTTAGTCGAAAGATAATTAGAATGCTGATTGTAGGCAGTTTAGAGAGATTTGCTATAGTAACTGAGTTGGAATAAGGATGGGCACGACCTATCCTAAAGTAGATTAAGATAAGGCAAAACCTTTAAATCAGGAGGTAAGAAAAGAGTGAGATTTCAAAAAATATATATGAAATACAAGGGGTATATAATACAGGAAAATTGAGGAATATAAAAAGTGTGGGTGAGAAAACTAAGAGTAAAAATATTGAGTCACTGAAGGAAAATAATGAGAGCTTTTTATAAGCATATAAATAAAATGATTATCAAAGAATTGTTAGAGTCACGTGGAGATTAAGTAGGTTTTCTGGCAACTGACAGGTGCTTAATAAATTTTTTGCTTCAGTTTTTCTAGAAAGAGTGTAGCCATTGGAATATTTGAAGAGAATATATAAGAGTGACTACAGGAGACAGATTTTCAAAAGGAAACTAATTTCAACAAAGGTTTATGGGATTAAGAGTGCAAAATACTAGTGGTGCTATGTTGCCACGGATCTCAGAGTAATGAAGGACATTGAAGATGAGGGCAGTTGTCAAGTTATCAATGCCGAGGAACAAGAGAACTGGGATGAAACTAAGATAGTAAAAATAACTGACTAATTAGGGGATGTTCTATGTATATAGAACATACAGTGCAGAAGGAGGCCATTCGGCCCATCGAGTCTGCACCGACCCACTTAAGCCCTCACTTCCACCCTATCCCTGTAACCCAATACCCCTCCTAACCTTTTTGGTCACTAAGGGCAATTTATCATGGCCAATTCACCTAACCTGCACGTCTTTGGACTGTGCGAGGAAACCGGAATACCCGGAGGAAACCCACACAGACATGGGGAGAATGTGCAGACTCCGCACAGACAGTAACCGAGCGGGGAATCAAACCTGGGACACTGGCGCTGTGAAGCCACAGTGCTATCCACTTGTGCTACCGTGCTGCCCTTGTAGATATGTAAGCAACGGGCTTCCTTGACACATTTATTTGAATTTTTCAAATAAATCGCAAGTGTATTAATACGAGAAATCCAATGTATGTAGATGTTTTTTAGTCCAAAAAGCATTTAAGTTCGTGATGTAAAAAGATTAAGGGACATTGTAGCGGCTTCACTAAGAAAGGTATTGAATGCGAAACAAGAAAAGTTGCTAAATTTATAGAAGATATTGGCACAGTTTGAGTATTTTACGAACTTCCGGACAACTGTTCTAGGATGGATATTACAGGAAAAGACGCATCATAGGTTTGCTGGAATGATACCATTCATGAGAGGCAGTAATTATGGTCAAACGCTTATTAATTTGGGACTCTTCATATGAACAGAGAAGAAGAAAGAGGGAGCTAATAAAAGTTTTCAAAATTATGAGGGGTTTTGTTGGGATATGCAATAAGATAATTTCTACTGGTTGGGGAATCAATAATGAGAACATAGACTTGTGTTGTACTGGAACAACAAAGGAAATTAAAAGGAGCTGTTGATAGAATATGTTGAAAGGTTTGAAGTCTTACCTCCATATTTTTAAACAAAAATCATTTTGTCTCGGAAACCTCTTTCGATTTTATGGCGCAATATGTGTTTTTGTCAGTGGAGGGAGCTCAGATGTTTTCATAGCTCACCGGGCCCCCTCGTGTCTGAACCGTGGTAATGTTACAGTTTAATATTGAGTAAATCTGTATACACTACAGAACCAAAATAAACACAGTTCAAATTTGCAGCTGAATGAAATATAACACCATGTGTAATTTGATGAGGGATCCAGACTCGTAGAATCATCTATCATGGTTTTTGGATATTCTAAATAGCTTGTTAAATTGAGGCTGTGGCCCCTCTGAACTAGGTAATGCATGCAAGTATGAAAAAGAATATGATTTCTTTCTATATGGTTCAAAATCCATCTTGCTTTTGTAATTTAAAAGGGGTTTAGAAAGCACATTTTGACAAATGGATGTCTCGAGGTGTGAGATGTCAGTAGTGGGAGGTGGAACCTTTTGTCATTTTCCAGCACAGTGAAAGCTAGCTGCAAGGTAGATGTAATTTTACCTTAACCATAGGATATTGTCTGTTTCATTGTCTATAGCTCTTTTACTCCAAGTTTTCTCTCAGCCCATCCTTTCTTCCTTTACTGTGGCAATTCATGCTGAGAATAACGTGCGTTTGTCACTTTTAACAGTATCTCCTATTTTTACAACTATTTTACATTCCAAGGTGCTTCCTAGGCCTGTTATCAAACAAAACATGACACAGAGCTGCAGAAGAAGGTATTTGACCAAAGTTTGTGGAAATAAATAGGCTATAATGTGTATCGTAAAGGGGTTGGGGGGAGGATGGGTGTAGTCAACCATGCCAAAAGTGGCAGACAGGTCAAGAAGGATGAGGAGGAATAGTTTGCCTTAGTCACAGTCACATGTGATATCATTAGTAACTTAGATGAGAGCCATTTTTGTACTTTGTCAGGGGCAGAAATCTGACTGGAGGGATTGAGACATGGAGTTCTGGGAAAGATGGACACCAATTAGGTAGGTGTGAACAGGTTCAGGGACTTTGGAGAGGGAGGGCGGTTGGAGATGGGATAGTAGTTTGCAAGGATGGAAGGATCAAAGATTAGTTTTTTGAGGAGTGGTAATAACAGCAGGAGAGGAGGACAGTCCCTGAAGAGAAAGAGAATTTTTCCAAATCGATGCTTTCCATGTAAGCTCATATTCTGTCTTTGAGTTGTCTAATACAAGACCTAACCTTCTCCTGAACTATGTTAATAATCACATTGCACAATTTGCTCATTTGTGCTAATTTGTGGCCAGTTTTATGCACCTAGTTTGAAATGGGTTGAGGATGGTCAGAAATGCTACTTATATTATTGTGGAGACTTGTATCCCATTAATTTTGGGTCAAAGTCGGCATGCTTAACTCCCTAATCTCTGCATCAATGTTCCTTATAATTTTTCTTTTGTGTGCAGCATATTTATTGTATTGTTCAGTACATTCACAATTTCTGGGTGGCTGTGTGCGCATCTTAGAGGTAACATTGCTCCGTATATAATTTTTAGTTCAATTTGTAGCTCTCGGACAGATATTCTTATTTAATTTGTGAGATGTGGGCATCGCTGCAAAGGCCATCCCCAATTGAAGGTCGTGGTGAGCTGTCTTCATGAATTGCTGCAGTCCATGTGGTGTAGGTCGACCCACAGTGCTGTTAACAAGGGATTTCCAGGATTTTGCCTAGGGACAGTCAAGGAACGATGATATAGTTTTTTGTCAGAATGGTGTGTAACTTACAGGTAATGGCATTCCCATGTGCCTGCTGCCCTTATTCTTCATGGGGGTAGAGGTCATAAGTTGCTGTTGAAGATGCTTTGGCGAGTTGCTGCAGTGCTTCTTATTGGTGCACACTGCTCCCACTGTGCACTGGTGGTCGAGGGAATGACCATTTAAGACAGTAGATGGGTGCTAACTAGTGGACTGCTTTTCTTTGAATATTGTCAAGTTTCTTTTTGCTGTTGGAGCTGCATTCACCCAGGAGTATTCCATCACTCTCCTGACTTGTGGACAGGCTCTGGGGAGTGAGGAGATGAGTTATTTGCCCCAAGCTGATCAAGTTAGATTTCTGGTCGATGGTGATCAATGGATAGTGATTCAACGATGGTAATGCTATTGAATGTCACATGGGCGGTTAGTTTTTCTTTTGTCATAGATGTTCATTGTTTGGCATGAAATGTACTTGTCACTTGTTTGCGCAAGTCTGAATATTGTTGAGGTTTTGCTTTATACAGCCGCAGACTGCTTTATTATCTGAGGAGTTGCAAATGAAAATCAACTGTAATCATCAGTGAGTATCCCCGTTTCTGACTTTATGATGGAGAGATGGTCATTGATTAGGCAGGGGAAGATAGTTGGGCCTGTCCTCGGGGACTCCTGGAGCTAAGATGAATGCTTTCCACCATTTGCATCTTCGTTTGTGCATGAGATTACTCAAGCCAGCAGAACCCCCTGATTGCCATTAGCTTCAATTTTTCTAGTGCCAAGATTAGTCACTCTCTCCTCACCCATGGAATTCAACTCCTAATGTCCATGTTTGCACTAAGGCTATAATGAGGTCTGAATATGAATGGTGCTGGCAGAACCCAAACTGAACAGTTTATTGGTGAGTAATTGTCACTTCACAGCACTGCCAACAATATTTCTCATTACTTTACTGATGATTGTGAATAGGCTGATGGGGCAGAAATTGGCCAAATTGGATTTATCCTGCTTTCTGCGGACAGAATATATCCACAATTTTCCACTTTGCCATGAAGATACCAATATTGCAACCGTATTGGACACCTTACTGCATGCTTTAATCATTTTAAATCAAGAGTTGGGTCGTGATTTCATACTGGCAATTTTTTATTTTGTCATACATTTCCCCTCTCAAAAGCATTGAATACTTGCTGGGATAGGATCCTATAAATGTCTGTCGTCACACCTCAGCTCTTTGCCAAAGTAGCATTTTTTCTTGCAGTAGTATTCCTCTAACAAGAGTCACTGAATAATGGCCAACAGTGTAAAACTTAGATATTCCTATCCATTTTCTAATCCACTTCAATTTTAGCATTCCTACTCCTACTGATATTCAGGTCCAACCTGGAACTTCCTTGGTTTGTAAAGCTTAACTACTCGCACAATAAAGTTGCTGAGCATCTGAACAGTTGGGAAACATTTTAAATTGACATACCAGTAACATAAAATCTTTAAATTGTTGAAATGTTGTAAATGTGTAATCTTGAAATGCCTTGAATAAAGAACGAAATGAGCAGCCAGCCAGAGCTGTTATTAAAATGAGTGATGCCGCTTACAAATCCTTTTAAACAAATGCAGCTGTGGTTATTTTAAGAGTGAAAATAATCCAAATCTGTAACTTCAAAACCAAAATGAGTCCATCTTACTCCAAATAAGTGATAGCTGATGTTTGAGGACTAATCACCTTTATAAACCAAGCTAAATAAATGCACCCAGTTTTCAAGAATTTTCATCTTGTCTTTATCAACTAGAATAAAGAAGGCACTCATTACTTCTGAGAATATGTTTGAAGAAGTGCCCATTATTATCAAGAATTCTCACCTCGTCAATGTGCTGTTGTGGGAACTAGAAGAAAAGTCGAATGTGGCTGAAAAACAGGAACTCCTCAATCTGGCTAGTGGGTAAGTTTGCTTTCTTTAATCTAGTTGCTTTTTATGAGCTTGTTTTTTTGTAAAATAAACCTGCTTTGTAAGAGTTGACATCTTATTGGTATTTTTGACCATGTTGATAGATAAGTCACTCATTATTTAAGCTTGTTTGGTTGATATTACTTAAGTGAATACACCTTCATCAGTGTTGTTACGTCTTTGAACAGTCACCACCATGGTAGCTTTTGAAGCACCAGCTGTTTGCTTAGACAAGGGGTTTTGCAATAAACATTTTCCTCGCCTGTTTGCAACAGTATGAGCCTCAGGCAGTGGTTGTTCTCCATTACCTAACCCGAGGGACTATTCCCGGTGTCCGAGTCTTGACACTGAGTTGATTGGGGACATCACAGCCAAGTGCAATTGTGACCTCGCTCAATGTCCATATATAAGGTGAAGAAGGGGTGTTTGCACAAGGTTCAAAATTGGGGAGCCTGGTGATTTTTGCTTTCCCCAACACAGAGTAGCAGAGGCCTTGCGTAGTGCCTGAACTGCCATACAGCACAGCAAAAAGTAAGAATTAAACCTTAAGCGTGTGTGTAACACTGTTCAGGATTTTTCAAACATCTTTTCCTCAATTGTTTTTGTATTTCTCTCCACACTCATGCATTCTTGGTCAACCTTAAATTTGTGAACATCACTACTACTTGTGTTAATATAAAATGTACCCAATGTACGGGTATATTTCACCTGGAACTAGTATGCTTTTAGATCCTTTTTGTGTGTTTCATTAGTTGTTTATCAGTGCAAAGCCAATGCTGTTTACACAGCATTAAATAATAGAACCATAGAAAAGTTACAGCACAGAAAGTGGCCATTCGGCCCACGTGTCTACCCGGCTGAAACAAAATCTCGCCATCGATTCTAACCCTTCCAACACTGGGTCCGTAGCCTTGCAGGTGCAGATCTAGATACCTTTTGAATGAATTGAGGTGTTTGCCTCAACCACCGATGCACGCTGTGAATTCCAGACACCCACCACCCTCTGGGTGGAAATGTTCTTCTAATATCCCCTCTAATGCTTCTACCAATCATCTTAAACCTGGATTCCTTAGTAACTGACCTCCGCGAGGGGAAACAAGTCCTCCCTTTCTACTCTATCTAGACCCTTCATAATTTTGTGCACCTCAATCAAGTCATCCATCAGCCTCCTCTGGCCGAAAGAAAAGAACTCTAGCCTACCAGTCATTCCTCATGTTGCAAATTTCCAGACCTGGCAACTTTCTTGTAAATCTCTTCTGGAATTATGTCCTACCCATTATGTGGTAATCAAAACTGTATGCAAAACTCCAGCTGTGGCCTAAACATTTTATGTAATTCCAACATTACATCACTGCTTGTATATTCTATACCTCATCCAACAAAGAAAAGCATTCCATATGCCTTTTTTACCACCTTCGGGCGGGTGTTAGGGCAGGAAAGTGGAGCTGAGTCCACAAAAGATCAGCCATGATCTCATTGGATGGCGGAGCAGGCTCGAAGGGCCAGATAGAACATAGAACATTACAGCGCAGTACAGGCCCTTCGGCCCTCGATGTTGCACCGACCTGTGAAACCACTCTAAAGCCCATCTACACTATTCCCTTATCATCCATATGTCTATCCAATGACCATTTGAATGCCCTTAGTGTTGGCGAGTCCACTACTGTTGCAGGCAGGGCATTCCACGACCGTACTACTCTCTGAGTAAAGAACCTACCTCTGACATCTGTCTTATATCTATCTCCCCTCAATTTAAAGCTATGTCCCCTCGTTCTAGACATCACCATCCGAGGAAAAAGGCTCTCACTGTCCACCCTATCCAATCCTCTGATCATCTTGTATGCCTCAATTAAGTCACCTCTTAACCTTCTTCTCTCTAACGAAAACAGCCTCAAGTCCCTCAGCCTTTCCTCATAAGATCTTCCCTCCATGCCAGGCAACATTCTGGTAAATCTCCTCTGCACCCTTTCCAATGCTTCCACATCCTTCCTATAATGCGGCGACCAGAATTGCATGCAATACTCCAAATGCAGCCGCACCAGAGTTTTGTACAGCTGCAACATGACCTCATGGCTCCGAAACTCAATCCCTCTGCCAATAAAAGCTAACACACCATACGCCTTCTTAACAACCCTCTCAACCTGGGTGGCAACTTTCAGGGATCTATGTACATGGACACCAAGATCTCTCTGCTCATCCACACTGCCAAGAATCTTACCATTAGCCCAGTCCGCTGTATTCCTGTTATTCCTTCCAAAATGAATCACCTCACACTTTTCTGCATTAAACTCCATTTGCCACCTCTCAGCCCTGCGCTGCAGCTTATCTATGTCTTTCTGTAACTTGTAACATCCTTCCGCACTGTCCACAGCTCTACCGACTTTAGTATCATCTGCAAATTTACTCACCCATCCTTCTACGCCCTCTTCCAGGTCATTTATAAAAATGACAAACAGCAGTGGCCCCAAAACAGATCCTTGTGGTACACCACTATTAACTGGACACCAGTCTGAACATTTCCCATCAACCACCACCCTTTGTCTCCTTCCAGCTAGCCAATTTCTGATCCAAACTGCTAAATCACCCTGAATCCCATGCCTCCATATTTTCTGCAGTAGCCTACCGTGGGGAACCTTCTCAAACGCTTTACTGAAATCCATATACAGCACATCAACTGCTTTACCCTCATCCACCTGTTTGGTCACCTTCTCAAAGAACTCAATAAGGTTTGTGAGGCACGACCTACCCTTCACAAAACCGTGTTGACTATCTCTAATCAAATTATTCCTTTCCAGATGATTAAACATCCTATCTCTTATAAACCTTTCCAAAATTTTGCCCACAACAGAAGTAAGGCTCACTGGTTCTATAGTTACCGGGGTTGTCTCTACTTCCCTTCTTGAACAAGGGGACAACATTTGCTATCCTCCAGTCTTCAGGCACTATTCCTGTAGACAAAGATGATTTAAAGATCAAAGCCAAAGGCTCAGCAATCTCCTCCCTAGCTTCCCAGAGAACCCTAGGATAAATCCCACCCGGCCCAGGGGACTTATCTATTTTCACACTTTCCAGAATTGCTAACACCTCCTCCTTATGAACCTCAAACCCTTCTAGTCTAGTAGCCAGAATCTCAGTATTCTCCTCGACAACATTATCTTTTTCCTGTGTGAATACTGACGAAAAATATTCATTTAGCACCTCTCCTATATCCTTGGACTCCACGCAAAACGTCCCGCTACTGTCCTTGACTGGCCCTACTCTTACCCTAGTCATTCGTTTATTCCTGACATATCTATAGAATTCGTCGCCCACCCCAAAGACTTGATTTATAAACCTTGCACTATTGGACTCACTGACTTGTTCTGCCGTACTGTTTAAGAGCTTTTCATCGTTTGTTAATAGCATTTGTTTCGTTCTTGGTGTAACATAGTTTTCCTCTGCACCTGGCACCTTCCCGTGTATATAGTATAGCCACATGTACACATTGATGTAAATAATGCGCACACATGATCAGACACACTCACTACACTTTGTTTATTCTCATGTAGGCACATATTCTTTGCGAAAAGGAGGGATGTCAGCATATCATGGTGGAATCACACACACACTGATGAACATGCAGTAGGACCAACCAGCATACACAACATCGCAGCCAATCACCAGTGAGAGCACACGCACTATAAAGACAGGGGACACCAGAGTTCCCGCTCATTTTAGCAGCAGCCAGCTCAGAGCACAGAGCTCACAGCCTGCCTCTCAGACATTCACCATGTGCTGAGTGCCTCACCTAGATAGTGATAGGACAGGGTCCACAGATAAGCTGGTCATGCAGGTACCCAAAGTTACAGTATGTTATTACAGTTGAGTTGTTAATAAAATAGAGTTACACCATCTCCAGCCGTGTTGACCTGTTTGTAGACCAGGACACCCAACACGACAGACCAGTCTGAAAAACTCCCACACTGATGGTAACTAAATATTTGAAAGCCATTATGCAAATTTTATTATGCAGAGACACCTTTATACACAATGGATTTATTTGTTTTAATGGATGCCTGAGTTAGAATAACAGTACTGTCATAATCTGGACAGAAATGCAAATTAGCGGTTGCTGTATAAACGGCATTTTGCATGTTATTCTTGTTAATTCTTCACTCTGTCTGACTCAATGTTAAAACTTTGGGGCCTTTCCTAAGTGAGTATGTGTTCTTGTCCTCCCCTAATATCCACATAACATTTTGCACCGGGATCAATGAACAAAAATCAGGCAAGAAGCTTAGTCTTCTTAGCGTAAGGGTTAAGGGGGAAACCGAGAATGGTTCGAAGCTGGAACTCTTCCTGTCTGATATGCTCAACACCTCCCTACTTTTAACCAGCTGAGCCATGGGCAACCTGAAGAGCATGTCTCTGGGATACACCAACTTGGTCCATCATGCTCTCTCAGAGTTCAAATCTTTATACACCATTCTCTATACTATGTGAATGCTATTATATCTCTCAATTTGATTTGCTGGCTTGCCTTTCTAACTGCTCCTTAAATTGTTAATGTTAACAATTTCAGTCACTTGGACATTACCCCCTACTATTCTCTTTTTAAACTAATCTGTTCATTCATTTTCCCTCATTGCCATTCCTGGGGCTTTGGTAAACAGCTTCTCTGTGTTCCACTTTACAGTATCCTTAAGAATCTTAAGTACCTCAACAAGGTTCCTCTTAGTCTCATCTGATGTCAACAAACTCAGCTTGTACAATTTCTCTACCATCTGTGATGTGGAGATGCCGGCGTTGGACTGGGGTGAGCACAGTAAGAAGTCTTACAACACCAGGTTAAAGTCCAACAGGTTTGTTTCAAATTGCTAGCTTTCGGAGCACTGCTCCTTCCTCAGGTGAATGAAGAGGTAGGTTCCAGAAAGATATATTTTGACACAGTCAAAGATACAAGACGATACTTTGAATGCGAGCATTTGCAGGTAACTAAGTCTTTACAGATCCAGAGAGGGGGGTAACCCCAGGTTGAAGAGGTGTGAATTGTCTCAAGTCAGGACAGTTGGTAGGATTTCGCAAGCCCAGGCCAGATGGTGGGGGGTGAATGTAATACGACATGAATCCAAGGTCCCGGTTGAGGCTGTACTCATGTGTGCAGAACTTGGCTATAAGTTTCTGCTCGGCGATTCTGCGATTCTACCATCTGTGTCCAACTTCCGGTTCAGTCATGAAGCCCTTTTTCTCCAAACCTATCGAAAGCTACAATTACCTTTATATAATATTGCAAACCAGAACTTCATAAAGTGGTTTAAATTAGGGCATCGACATAGAATTATAGGTTTAGTATCATATCCCGTGTACATTTTGTTCCATAATCCGATACAACCCCAGATCCTATTTGCCTTTTATTTGAACTGTTGCAAGCAGTTTCAGTGATTTGTCTGTCAATAATCCCTTTCCTGAGCTGTATCTTGTAGACTTAACACTGTTTAGTTTATAGGCCCAATATTTATTCTGCTTCTCTTTTGTCATCATTTTTTATTTACTGACTTTGAAGTTCGGTTGCCATTTCCATAGTCTTATTTTCCTAATCCTACATTGCCTTGGCACCTGATCAATGTGCTCTTAATTGTTTACAATCCCTCGAATGTTATCATGATTGGCAATTGTTATCAATCTTCTCTCAATACTCATTTTTCAGATTATTGTCGAACCAGATGTGAAGCAAAGGACACAGCACTATCTGAGCGTTGACATTAATGTGCAATGAATATTTAAATTAAATGGAATGAGTTTCTCAGTGACACAATTCAATTTTTATAAAGTATACGTGCATATCATTCAATGTAAAACTACCTCTCTTTGGCCCAACAGAACATACCTAAGTAGCATGCTAATTATATTTTGAAACGTCTGCCTATGTAGGCAGACTGAACTGAAAAGGATTCATACCAATTCAGCACATAACCTAGTTCCAGTTCAGTTATGCATTGTATTCTAAGTGAATTAAGATGAACAGCACTGCTAAATGGAGTCGTTTGGATTGGATAGTATCCAAATTAAATCTGATTTTGGTGATTAGATTTTCTGTTCGCACCTAACTGAGTCACCATTGTCCCCGCACTGTTGCTGGAGTACTTGGTGCAGTCTTCTGCTGATTCCCTGGCCTTTATCCTTCATGTTAATTTGGGTTTTCACTTTGCCATGCCAGTTGCCGCAGTTACTGTGCCTGGGGAGAATAACCTAGCCTCCTGGCAACATGTGTTCCTTTAAACCTTAATAGTAATTTTTCTCAGCTAAGCTATTTTGGAATTATTTAATAAAGCTAGCTCATCTCATCATCTCCAGTGGGACTTTCTAAACCATTGACCTATTTATTGCGCTCTGGGTAGATTTAATATTTGTTTCTGACAGCATTCTTAAAATATCTTGAAGTTTACCTTCTGTTCTTTAAGCCAATGCAAGCAGTCTGTAATCCCAAAGTTTTTTTTGGCCTGTTGGAATGTGTCCAGTTAAATGTGAGTTTTGATACTTTTCAAAATGCTGTCATAGGGACACACTGTCTTCACCAAAACTTTTGTGGACATGCTTCTGGTGGTAGTCACAAATTAAATTTGGGGAAGGGTGACAATGTGAGAGAGAAATGGGGACTTTTTCATTAGTCTTTTTCCCTAGCCATAAAACAAATTGTGGGTGAGACATTGATAATGCTGCTGGCAGCTCTACATAAAATTTGAAGCGTGAATTTATATGACGTGCATTTTTGCCTCTGGTTCATTTTTGACCATGCCAATATTGAGACTTTGTAAATGTGCATAGATTATTAAATTGGGGCCTCTATTCTTATCAGAAAATTCAGTCTTTTGGAATTGCAAGCAAGCAGAGTTCATGGATGTTTTAAATTGCCAGCAGACTGAATGAAAAAAGACATTTGTGCAGACCCATGGCATAACCTTGCGAGTTTGATTAGATGTCATCCTTCAATCGAGGAACAGTCGATGAGGATGAAAAATACTTCTTCCCTCAATGGTCTGGGAGGTGATCTGTGCCATGGTTTCTTCAGTTTTACTTTGCAGGTCAGCAGGTTATGCACGAGAGAAGCCTTCTTGGGAGAAAGTATCTTGCCTCCATTCAGTACTGCTTATCTGCTTCATAGAACTTACCCAGTGCAGAAGGAGGCCATTCGGCCCATCCAGCCTGCACCGGCCCTTGGAAAGAGCACCCTATTTAAGCCCACACCCCCACCCTGTCCCCGTAACCCCATCTAACCTTTTTGGGACACTTAAGGGCAGTTTAGCACAGCCAGTCCACCTAACCTGCACATCTTTGGACTGTGGGAGGAAACCGGAGCACCCGGAGGAAACCCACGCAGACACGGGGAGAATGTGCAGACTCCGCGCAGACAGTGGCCCAAGTCGGGAATCGAACTGAGGAACATATCCTAATGCTGTGAAGCAAGAGTGCTAACCACTGCTACTGTGCCGCCCATCAGGATAATGAAGGTGGGATTGGAAAGTTTGTTACAAGAGTTCTTGCAAAGTCAGATAATGCTAAAACATACTTCAATTATGATTTGTGTGTCTGTGACATTTAATTTTTATTTGGAGGTTCCATTCTCTTCAGGTTGACTTAACAGAAATCTCTGAATTTGGAACAATAGCACAAAGCTTAGAAACTGAGTCTTACTAAAATCTGGTAGACAATATTGTAACCCGAGGTGAACTGTGATGGGGGAATGAATGTACAGCAGATATGTTCCTGAAAAGAAAATGAAAAGTTAATGAAGTCCAGAGGTTATAATGAAAGGCTAAGATCATTGTACTGATAATTTAATGGTGTTGTGTTCCTAAGTGGCTTGTTACAAATGTGAGACTTTATAAGGCGGTTATGTTTCAAACTGTCTGAGGCAAAAGAGAATGACTTGGAATAGGGGATGGTGTGAAACCATGCTAAACTCTGTCCAGAGACAGGCCCATGTGATTTGGTTTTCATGGGTACAGAGACCCAGATTGAAACTCTAGTGCTAGTTTTCACACCTTCATGCAAAAGAGGGACAGCAGGTTTTGTTGACAGACAGAGAGAAAGGAAGACTGAAAACAGTGGTCACCTTTTATTGACCATCTTTGTGTTAACCACCAAGCGGAGTGCAGGTGAGAACAGATTCCCTGTTTGAAGAGATTGAACTTCTAGAAGTTTAAGGACTGAAGATTTGCCAGAGGAAGCCTTGATGCTTGAAATCGGCTTAATTATATTCAAGAGATCGTATGAAAGAGCTTCTAAAAGGACACAGGAAAACTTACCCTGGGGTAACATTGAGAAGAGAACCAGTTAAATAGCCAGGAGGAATTTGTGATTTTAACTATGAATATTTGATGAGAGTATTGTGTAACGTATGAAGATGGTGTGGGATTTCTGGCTGTGTTAGTCAGTTAATGGGCTAAGAGTATCTTTTCTATCGTCTGATCTATTAGCTGACTACTAAATCTTGTTTAGACAATGTTGATTTTAGTTTGCTTTTTACAGTAAGAGTCTTAAAGCATGAAACAGTGTGTGATTCTTTCCATCAATTGCTGGGGAATTCAGAACTCCTTTTATAAGTTACTAGTTTCTTTGGGAATTGTAACAAGCGGAATTTCTTATTCGACTACCATATTTGTTTTATGGTGCAACATTTTACATTATCATTAATAGGTCACTCATGAAAAATATAAAACATGCTTGTCTCAAAAGTAAATTTTAAAAATCCGAGTAGTGGGAGCTTTAGGTTTCAAGGACCCTGCTTACATTTGAACAAATAACTTTGAAATCTACACGGTTAAAATTCAGTCTAGAAATGGGCATTGCCCAATTTGTGAATATATTATACTTCAGGACTGATTTTTAAAGAAGTATGCCATTTTAATTGTTCTTAAAATTCTACAGATCATGCTTAATATACTTCGTATACTTTATCTTCACATATGTTTACTTGCTTTGCTGATGGCAAGTACACAAACGATAGGCACTGCATGGGCACAAATGCATCCTGTCAGGATCAACTGTTTGTCCGTTTCTACATAAAATGCACGTATGATTAGTGTTGTACCTGAAAATATTAGCTGCTTGTTCTGGAAAATTCAATTTATATGCATTTAATTTATAATACAAATAGAGCCATCAATCTTTTTTAATTAGCACAGCATTTCCCTAGGTAAAATCAGACCCTACCTGCTCATTTAAATTGTCTTTAGATTTCATTTGACCATCTGTTTTTTTAAAATAAATTTTGAGTACCCAATTCATTTTTTTCCAATTAAGGGGCAATTTAACGTGACCAATCCACCTGCCCTGCACATCTTTGTGGGGATGAAACCCACGCAAACACAGGGAGAATGTGCAAACTCCACACGGACAGTGACCCAGAGCCGGGATCGAACCTGGGACCTTGGCGCCGTGAGGCAACAGTGCCAACTACTGCACCACCCTGCTGCCCTTGTTTGACCGCCTGTGAGCCTATAGCAACTGATAATTCTGTCCATTGATTTGCCTTGCTGTTAATAAACCAGCTTTCCCTTGAAAATTATTAGCAGAGAACAGATAATCCAGGAGGGGCTGGTGACATGATACTTTACTAGTTGGGTCGCAGCTTTCTATACGGCTACCAATCAGACTTTTCATCATAATATTAGCATATTTCCATGCTGGGTTAGCATGACCAATTGCACACCTTAATATCGAGCCATCTGAAATTTTTATAAATAATATTTTGTGTGACTTATTTTAAAGGAAATTTCTATCAAGTTTGACTTGACATCGAGTTGAAGGACATAAGTTACTGCAATTTCCCAAGAGATGCATTTCCTCATCAACAAACTAATCATTGAGCAAACAATCAGGTTGACTTTCCCTAAAACGGAGAGGGTGGTGAAAGGGAAGCATGATTGTATTCTCTTGTAGAGGATTATTAGAGCTCTTTGGAGAAAGTTGCCTAGCTGTACCATTGATCAAAAAAATGAGCGTGAGCCGAAAAGAGGGATAGCAAATCACTTTTCTTTGAAGAGAAATGTCTTTAGATTATTTAAACTTTTCTCTTGCATCTGAAAAAGTCTAGTGAGACTTAATTTAAAGGAAGCATTGCTGTCCACTGAAGTGGTGTATCTGGGTTCACTGAGATTTCCCCCACATGCTGAGTTGCAATTGTGTTATTGTGAAGAGAAGGCCAAGCCATTCCTCGCAGAGAAGGAGGGAAAGCTAAGCTTTAGCCAATTTTGAACACCTAGCAACTAATTTGAAAATTATGTTGGAGGAGGCCTGAGAGCAGACTTTGCACCCTGGCAGACTGAATTGGTGTGCACAGGGGGGGAAATAAATAGCAGGTTCCCTCACCAAAATACTCCTATAAGTGCTCCATCGAAAGTAAAAATGTTCATATGTTTTCAACTGTTTCCAGCCCCTCTCTCTTTCTCTGTCCTTCCCTCTCCCTCCCACCACCATTTGAAAGATATGGTAAGTCTTCATCTAACGTTGTAGTTGTGTTCATGAAAAGTGCAATGTTAAATAAATCAACATTTAATAAATAAGATTTTCCTATCACAAGCTAATAAAAGCTGCAATTGGGCTCTGTAGGATCTTTCTTGTCAGACAAAAGCATTACAACATTATATTTTGTAAGTTGAAATATTTTACGTTGCGAAATTTCTATATTCCTATATTTTATATCAACTTGCCTTCTGCTTACTGCCTCTCACGCCCCCTGGCTCTCTAGCTTGCTGCCTGTCCAGCTACCAGTCGCACTTACTGAACCTCCAGTTCACCACTATTCCTTGACCCTCCAGGTCATTTTCAACCATTCCTTTCAGGCACCCCTCTCTTTTGTTAACTCGCTCAGTCGCTGACGGCCCCCTCTCTCACTGAACTTCCCGTTCCCTACCTTTTACACACGCTGCTTCCCTCTCTTAAACCATCACCGTAAGATAGGGCTCAGGAGATGAGTGGCACAAGGCTGGAAGAGTAGAGTCAGAGCGAGTGCAACTACGAGTTGCAAGTTTATGGAGGCAAGACGTGAACTGGAGATGCACCAAGAGGGACGTCAAAGGGTCAGTGAGCTTGAGGATTGGCGAGCAGGCACCGTCGTTGGTGAGGGGAAGGGTCAACAGTGAGACCGGCTGCTCCAAATGGCACCATTAAGTCACGTGGCCCTGCAACAGAGCTGGCACGAAACAATGTCAAAATGAAGTTCCAATTACTAAAGGGGAATACTGTCCCCATTGAGTGTCAAAACGGGGCAAAAAAAAACAGGAACTTGCTGGAATCAACACCCATTTTATGGAAATGCCTTGAAAGTGCTTCATGATGCATTTTGTCCAAAGGAGAGAAAATAAACTGAATGTGAAGGAAAGATTTTAATTTTTTTTACACCTATTGAGAAACTTAAAAAAGAAAGAACCTATATCTTTGTTGTCTTCCACAAGCTCAAGGCACACCAAGTGCTTTCCAGCCAATGGAGTACTTTTTGAAGTGCAGTCACCACTGATGTTGTAATATGATGGCTGTCAATATGTATACAGCAAGGTCCTTCAAACAATACTGAGGTGAGGACCAGATATTTTCTTGATAATTTTGGTTTAGGCATAAGTACTGGTCAAGCTGCTGTAAGAACTTCCCTGCTCCTCTTAGGGCATTTGGCCCATCAGATCTACTCCACCATTCGATCATGGTTGATCACATCCTGGCCTTAACTCCACAACCCTGCCTGTTCTCCAAAACCCTTCAACTCCTTACCAATTAAAAATCTAACATAACTCCTCCTTAAATTTACTCACTGTCCGAGCATCCGCTGCACTCTCAGGTAGCAAATTCCACCGATTCACAACCCTTTGGGAGAAGTAGTTTCTCTTCAACTCTGTTTTAAATTTACTACCTCTTATCTTAAGTCTTAAATTTACTACCTCTTATCTACATCTCAGTCTAGAATGCCCCATAAGAGGAAGCTCCATCTTTATCCACACTTCTTTATCATCTTGTATACCTCAATTTGATATTCCCTCATTCTTCTTAACTCTGGAGAGTATAGACCTAAACTATTCAATCTCTCTTTGTATGAGAAACCCCTCATCTCTGGAATCAACCTAGTAAACCTCCTCTGAACTGCCCCCAATACCGCTACATCTTTCCTCAAATAAGGGGACCAGAACTGTGCACAATACTCCAGGTGTGGTCTCACCAATGCATTGTATAATTGCAACAACACTTCCTTACCTTTATAATATATTCCTTTAGCTATAAATGCCAATATTCCATTTGCTTTTTTAATTATCTGCTGGACCTGCATGCTAGTTTTCTGTGACTCATGAACGAGGACCCCCCGATCCCTCTGCAACGGAGCACCCCAAAGTCTCTCCCCATTTAGATAATAAGTTGCTTTTCCCATTTTTCCAACCAAAATGCATGATCTCACACTTATGCACATTAAACTCCATCTGCCACATTTTGGCCCACTCTCCTAACATATCTATATCCATTTGTAAGATTCTTATTTTCTCATTGCAGCCTATTTTTGCGTTGTCTGCAAATTTGGCTATAGAACCTTCTATACCTGTATCCAAGTCTACAATATAGATTGTAAATAGCTGGGACCCAAGGACTGAAGCCTGTGGCACTCCACTAGTTACATTTTGCCATCCAGAAAAAGGCCCATTTATCCCGACTCTCTGTCTTCTGTCCGTCAGCCAGTCTTCTATCCAAGCTAATAGATTATCCCTATGCGATCAAACCTCGTAAATTAACCTTCTTTGCGGCACATTATCAAACGCCTTCCAGGAGTCCAGATATATTGCATCTATAGGATCCCTATTATCCACTTTGCTTGTTACATCTTCGAAGAGCTCCAGCAAATTAGTCAAACATGATTTGCCCATCATAAAATCATGCTGACTCTGATGGATAGCGTTTTGACTTTCTAAATATCCTGATATTACTTCCTTGATAATTGATTCTAACAATTTCCCACATTCGGTCTCCCTACCTTTTTGAATAAGGACGTTACGTGAGCATTTTTTCAATCCACCGGAACCTTTCCCGTGTCCAGGGAATTTTGAAATATAACCAATGGATCCACTATCTCCGCTGTCACTTCCTTTAGCACCCTAAGATGTAGGCCATCAGGCCCGGGGAACTTGTCTGCCCTCAACCCAATAGTTTGTTGAGTACCGTTCCCCTGTGTGCAGGTTAGGTGGGTTGGCCATGCTGAAGTATCCAAAAGGTTATGTAAGGTTACTGGCTTTCAGGGATAGGATGGAGGTGTGGGCTTAAGTAGGGTGCTCTTAGCAAGGGCCGGTGCAGACCCGATGGGCCAAATGGCCTCCTTCTGCACTGTGGGGTTCTATGAGTCTATTGATGTTGATTGTTCTAAGTTCCTTTGAATGGTATGGGATATTTTAGGTTTCATATAAGATAGATGTAAAAGTATTAACGTCTCATCAAAAGGCACCATGTCCAACAGTGTCCCCCTCATTATGTCACTAAAATGTAGCCTAGATTTTGTGCTTCCGTCTGTGGAGTGGTACTTGAGCCCATAACCTTCTGACTCACAGGTGAAAATGCTTTCACTGAGCCAAGGTTAGCACATTTGCAGTCGAGGTAAATGGGGAGCATTTGAGATGACATTTTAATTTTAGATAAGTTAAGTATTGGAGCTGTAACAAACTTACCTCCAAGTGATGGTGTGCACCTGGAAAATTGCACAAGGTGAATTCTTAAATTATTGTGGAGATGCACCAAAAACAAGCCACATATTTTCCCACAAGGAGGAAGAACCTGAGTTATTGACCATTCTCTGTTTGCAGAGTTGTCGGATTACTTGCTACTTTAAATTGATGTATGGATATCCAACTACATATCTTTCCTTCTGTTTTTAAATGGTGGAAGACCAATTGTTTTTGGTTTATTTGGACTTTCAGAAGGCTTTTGACAAAGTCCTGCGTAAGAGATTAGCATATAAATTTAAAACGCATGGGAATAGGAGTAGTGTATTGAGATGGATAGAAAACTGGTTGGCAGATCAGGAGCAAAGAGTAGGAATAAACAGGTCTTTTCAAATTGCAGGCAGTAACTAGTGGGGTGCTGCAGGGATCGGTGCTGGGACCCCAGTTATTCACAATATATATGATTGATTTAGATGAGGGAACATAATGTAATATCTCCAAATTTGCAGATGGCACAAAGTTGGGTGGGAGGATGAGCTGTGAGGAGGATGCAGAGATCCTTCAGTGTCATTTGGACAAATTGAATGATTGAGCAACTGAATGGCAGATGCAGTATAATTTGGATAAATGCGAGGTTATCCACTTTGGTAGCAAAAACAAGTAGGCAGACTACTGTCTGAATGGCCATAAATTAGGAAAGGGGAATGTGCAACAAGACCTGGGTGTCCTCGTACACTAGTCACTGAAGGTACAGCAGGCGGTTGAGAAGGCAAATGGAATGCTGGCCTTCATTGCGAAAGGATTCGAGTACAGGAGTAGAGATGTGTTGCTGCAATTATACCAGGGCCTTGGTACAGCAACACCTAGAATATTGTGTGCAGTTTTGGTCTCCATATCTGAGGAAGGATGTTCTTGCTATAGAGGGAAGGTTTACCAGACTGATTCCTGGGATGGCAGGACTGATGTACGAGGAGATATTGAATCGGTTAGAATTGTATTCGCTGGAGTTCAGAAGAATGGAGGGGGATCTCATCGAAACCTATAAAATTATAGCAGGACAAGACAGGGCAGATGCAAGAAGGATGTTCCCAAAGGTGGGGTTGTCCAGAACCAGGGGTCACAGTCTGAGGCTATAGGGTAGACCATTTAGGACAAAAATGAGCAGAAATGTCTTCTAGAGAATAGTGAGCTGTGGAATTCGTTACGACAGGAATTGTATGTTTTCAAGAAGCAGTTGGATATAGCACTTGGGGTGAAGCGGATCAATACTTTGCATCGGCCTTCAGGGTGGAAGACACCTGTGGGATACCAGAACTTCAAGAAAGTCAGGGGTCAAGGTGAATGTAGTGGTCCATTACTAAGGAGAAGGTGCTGGGGAAACTGAAAGGTCTCGACATGGATAAATCACCCGGACCGGATGGATTACACCCCGGGATTCTGAAGGAGATAGCTGGGGAGATTGTGGAGGTTTTGGCAGTGATTTTTCAGGAATCACTGGAGGCAGGGGGGGGGGGGGGTCCCAGAGGACTGGAAAATGGCAAATGTAACACCCCTGTTTAAGAAGGGAGGTAGGCAGAAGATGGGAAATTATAGATCAGTCAGCCTGACTTCGGTTGGTGGTAACATTTTAGACTATTATTAAAGATAAGATTGCGGAATACTTGGAAGAGCATGGTAAAATAGAAGTGAGTCAGCACGGTTTGGTCAAGGAGAGGTCATGCCTGACAAATCTGTTAGAATTATTGGAGGAGGTAACGAGGAAGTTAGACAAAGGCGAACCAGTGGATGTGATCTGTTTCGATTTCCAGAAGGTCTTTGACAAGGTGTTAGGTGCAACGTACTGGCATGGATAGAGGATTGGCTGACTGGCTGAAGGCAGAGAATGGAGATTAAGGGGTCTTTTTCAGGATGACAGCCGGTGACTATTAGTGGTCCGCAGGAGTCAGTGTTGGGATCACAACTATTCACAATATACATTAACGACCTGGAAAAAGGAACTGAGGGCATTGTTGCTACGTTCGCAGAAGATACGAAGATATGTAGAGGGATAGGTCGTATTGAGGGAGCAGGGGGGCAGCAGAATGACTTAGACAGGCTAGGAGAGTGGGCAAAGAAGTGGCAGATGGAATACAATGTGTAAATGTGTACGGTTATGTACTTTGGTCGGAACAATACAGGCATAGACTATTTTCTCAATGGGGTAAGTCTTTGAAAATCTGGAGCACAAAGGGTCTTAGGAGGTCTAAGGTTAACATGCAGGTTCGGTTGGTAGTTAGGAAGGCAAATACAATGTTGCCATTCATTTTGAGAGGGCTAGAATACAAGAGCAGGGGTGTACTGCTGAAGCTGTATAAGGCTCTGGTCAGACCCCATTTGGAATATTGTGAGCAGTATTGGGCCCCGTATCTAAGGAAGGATGTGCTGGCCTTGGAGAGGGTCCAGAGGAGGTTCACAAGAATGATCTCCGGAATGAAAGACTTGTCATATAAGGAGAGGTTGAGGTCTCTGGGTCAGTACTTGATGGAGTTTAGAAGGATGACGGGGGATCGTATTGAAATTTATAGAATACTGAGAACGTGGAGAGGATGTTCCTACTAGTAGGAGAAACTAGAACCCAAGGGCACAGCCTCAGATTGAAGGGACGATCCTTTAAAACCGAAATGTGGAGGAATTTCTTCAGCCAAAGGGTGGTGAATCTGCGGAACTCATTGCCACACAAGGTTGTGGAGGCCAAATCACTGAGCGTCTTTAAGACCGAGAAAGATAGGTCTCTAAAAAAGAAACTCCAAAGAGTATTGGGTGTAGAAATTATGAAAATGTATTAGTCAACATTTGAACAAAAATGTTAATGTTCCAGGAAGCAGTTGTGCAGCATATTTTCTTCAATTCAGTCTCTGTGGTTTTGTGTTTCAGATCCAAGTTGTTGTGGAGTATAATGAAAATGTTTTTAAAAGATTCCTTTTCCCATTAAAACACAATCTGGGCATTTGGTTTGTACATCATATCAAAAGGATTGTAGACCAGATCACAGTAAATGCCAAATATTGTACTGCATACTTTTCTATAGAGGAGCCCCATTAGCCTTTCAAGAAAAAGGTTGTAGTTTGATTTTGAAACTAGGACTTTCAGACAGTGTGAAATTAATCTTTTTCAAATTCCTTCATGGCTCTATCTTGCTTTATCTGACAGCTGTGACTGCTTGAGGTCTGAGTAATTGATCAGAGTGTGTATTGAATTGTTATCACTGGAAACTTGCTCTGCCTGATGTAAGGGAGCGGTGGGGGTGGGGGCAGATGTTAAACCTTAGCATGGGCAAAGTTTACGTGAGCACCAATCCGACTAACCTTTTGATACATCTTTTATTAGTTGCAGATACTTGAATAAATACAGTGTTTCAACTCCATTTTATCTTTTCTGTTTCAATTACAAAGTCTGACAAACCCCTAACTGCTTGAGCATGTGAAATATCAGCATCCTTTACAGAAATAAGAATGCACAGAAATTGGCTATCAATGTTCTTATTTTGAAAGCTAATTGTTGGCATGTTGATTTTCTCTTCTACGACTTATTGAGTGGACGTGGAACTGCCGATTTTCAGTAAACTGTTTGACACTTTATTTTCGTGGTAATGCAACCTAGATAATGATAATGAAATTAATGCTGACACCTCTGAATCAAAGGTTGTGGGTTCAAGCCTCACTTCAGAGATTTCACATAATCTCGATTGACACTTCAGTACAGTGGTGCACTGTTTAGTGGAGATATTGAACTGTCTCTGATGACATAGGATCTCTCGTACGTTGAAGAAGGGCTGTGAAGATCTCCTCTTGTCACAGCTAACATTTCTCCCTCTACAACAGCACTGAAAGAGATTATTTGATGATTGGTATCCTTGCTGTGTGGCGATTTGTTGCCGCATTGTTGCCACATTTCTGATATTAAAACAGTGACTGCACTTCAATTGTTACTTTGTCCTTGTTCAGTAATTTTATGATGCATGTTAAGTGAACATTTCATTTGGGCACTGAAGTATTTAGTGTTAACACGTAGGCGTTTGAATGAAGAGAAAAGCCTGTTTGGCCCAGAAGAAAAGAGATTAAGTTCAGAAGAGGATATTAGAAACCGTAGACCTAGTATTAATTGTTCAGCCCACGCTGTTTCCTTGGAGATTTTCAGGATAAGGGGTAGGTTCAAATAAAATTTACTTCATTTGGCTGTGTTGTGCTTTGGGAAATTTTGACGGTGTAAAAGGTGTAACGTAGATCCAAGTTATTTCTTTACTTATAGAATAACTTGTTATAAGTGTTCAGACTCAGGTGGGTTGTTGTTTTAATCAAACACATCATATTCTGCTATCATATTTAAAATAATGGCAGGAGAAATAAATTGAAAGCTCCATTGTGGGCCACAATGAAGGTCAACGAAATGGTGTAATTTTTCACCATAAGGCAAGGAAGCTCTTAAGATTAAATTCTTGGTCTTTACTGAGATGGAGAGTCAACCAAACAGAGTGGAAAAATTGGACAGGTCTTGCTTCCAATTGTTCGAAATGTATTTGCACGAGTGCTGGTTGAAGATTAGGTTGAGCACAATTTAACTGCCACTGTAGTGGAATGATCCATTGATGCCCAAAGTCTAGACATGAGCAATAGCCACCTGGACAAGGTATAGCAGGCTTACCACCTGCAATATCATGCCCCAGTTTAAAGTTTCTGTGCACACATTTTTACTCACTAACTCAAAAGATTACATCGAAGTATGAGCTTTTTTTTTCAGGGGCCAACAGCTAGTTTAAGTGGAAGTGAAAACATATTTTTTATGAAAGAACTTGAACCCTCAAAGAAGAGGAAGTGAAATGAAGCGTTGTTTCATTCTCATTCAGTAATTTTGCTATGCATATTAAGCAAATATTTCATCTGGACACTAAAGTATTCACTAGTGCCACATAGGCATTTAAATGAAGAAAGGCCTGTTTGGTCAAGAAAAAAGAGGAGAAACCAGCCCTCTATATTATGAATATTTGTTCAAGAGAAGATATCAGAAACTGTAGACTTAGCATTAATTGTCCAACCCATTCTGTTTCCTGGGGCTATCAGGGTGGGGATTTTAAATACATTTACTAATCTACTAGTAGATACCTGTTTGTTGCTGCTGTCTCAGTTATGTGCTGTTTGTGTTTAGAATACATTTGTACGCCATTTATTTTTGCTCAGATGTGCTTTAGTTGCTCTAGTACGCTGTAAAACTTTCAAGAGACTTTCTGTCTAGTCAGAAGATTTGTATAGTAGCTGGTGTTCAATGGTCAGTTACTGATGAATACTTGAATTGTCCACCAGCCAGCTCATGGGTAAAGCAGTACAGAATAGATCATTTTAAAGCTCCTAGTGTTTTGTGTAACAAGATTCAGTTGGCAAAATTTTAATGTATTCTTTAAAAATGTAAATATTAAATTATGGCATTTCTATTGATAAGAATACCAAAATTTGACAAATATTCTGCAAATTTGTGATTCTCTACTATAGTCAATTTTTTACATTTGTTCTCCTGGCTTTGCTTATTTAATACTTCTAACTTAGTTTGGCTTAGATAAGTAAGGGATGGTAAATAGACCTAGTCATTTCAAGCATGTGTTGATATCAACCACTTCCAGATCCGGTAAAGCATGCGTTAATAATAAAAAGCCAGTGAGATTTATTGAAGACAAATTGTGTTTGACTAACTTCATCAAATAACTCAAATCATGTAATGGTGGGGATGGGAAGGGATTATTGGAGGTAGTGTGGTTGTGTATATGGGCTTTTATAAAATGTTTGATAAAGTAACACCTAATAAACCTGTAAGCAAGATTAGTGCCCATGGGATTAAAGGGATAATGGCTGCATGGATATAAAACTGGGCACGGGAAAGAAAGCAGCAGTGAGCAGTTTATTAGTGTGAGGACCTAAAATTTCACATTGCACAATTTCATAAAACATTGCTAATTCTCAAATTTTTAAAAACCAAAGAAAAACCTTAAAAATGGCTGAAACTGTGACCCCAGAACAAAATAAGCCATTTGGCATTTTAAGGAAAACCAGCACCTTGTTGTCTCTGAGGAGCCACTAAAGATCCTCTGCGGATTGTACAGTCCAATTTCAAAGAGAGATATACAAAGCATTTCATAACCCAGGATGGCCAGTAGATGATGAATCAACTGATAAGACAAAGGCTTTGCATCTTTCTTATCAAATCCTAATGGCTGGGATGTTTAACAGTCATTGGAATCCAGACAATGGATACACATCCTTGTCAAAGATAGTGGAGAGGTGGGAGTCGTTTATGGTCATCAGGCTTGTGGAATAAGTAATATTGCTATGCTCAGTTGGAAAGCTCAATCTGCTTTTTAACATCTGGCAAGGAGGCCACACTGAAGGAGTTCTGGCCTAGATTGAACATCTGACCCCATCTACCCTGCCTCTGTTGGACGTTATGTGCCATTACATACAGGACTGATCATTTCTGCGTCCCTATCTCACCTTGTGAGGTCAACACCACCGGAAAAGCAAATTCTACAACTACGGTTTTCACTCTTGTCAACCTCCATGAAGGAGTACCTCATTGGACTTTGATTTTGGACTCGAGAGCTCTTATCAACCAACATTTATTATTCGGCAACACCGTGGTTAGCACTGTTGCTTCACAGCTCCCAGGTTCGATTCCCGGCCTGGGTCACGGTCTATGTGGAGTCAGCACATTCTTCCTGTGTCTGCGTGGGTTTCCTCCGGGTGCTCCGGTTTCCTCCCACAGTTCAAAGATGTGCAGGTTAGGTGGATTGGCCATGCTAAATTACCCTTAGGTTAGGTGGGGTTACAGGGATAGGGTGGAGGTGTGGGCTTAAGTGGGATGCTCTTTCCAAGAGCCGGTGCAGACTCGATAGTCAGAATGGCCTCATTCTGCACAGTAAATTCTATGATTCTTTGTGTGGCCTCTATCCTGTAACACCTTATTTTCTCTATTCCTCTCTTTACTGTCCAGTGTGAAGGCAACGTTGTAATCCTCCTTTAGCGTTTTGGCAGTGTGCAATGAACTAACCCTTTTTAGTTCATTCTATCTCTAGTTTGCTTTTGGATTATTAATAGAAAATTGGATCACAAAAAATGAGGATTTGGTAAATAGCAATAGCTTATCGAAAAAGAAATAAATCAAAACATTTTTCTGTTTATGAAGGAGTGGCGAGAGGAGAAATTAGCGATAATTAAATTAACCTCCTCCTATCTAAAACATTAGAATGGAGGAAAGTATACTGTGATATCCTAAGGGGATATGTTAGGACCACTGCTTTATTTGATATGACCTGGGCTTGGCCATACAGTGCATAATTTCAAAGGGATGTGGATGACGGGGTAACTCTGAATTGTAGTAAGTAGTGAACAGGATACTGGAATAACCAACTTCACAAGGACATGGGCAAACAAGTGACATATGAAATTTAATGCAGAAAAGTGTGCCGATTTTGGTAAATAGAATTGGAAGAGGTAATATAAACGAAATGGTCCAGTTTTAAAGAGGGTGCAGGAACAGGGAAAGATATATAGGGTTCGTACGCACATCTTTGGAGGTGCCAAAAAGGTTGTTTAAAAAAAATGAATCTGGGCTTTATAAATGATGGCAAAGTACAAAGGCAGGGAAATCATCTCAACCTTCATTAAATCGCTGGTTAGACCACAGCAGGGGCATTGTGTTCACTCCCGAGCGCCCCACATTAGGAAAGATGTCAACACCTTGGAGAGGACTCTTAGCAGGAAAGAATAATACTAAAAGGAATGCAAATAAATTAATTGCTAGAGAAAGATACCTGGTAATTGGAAAAAATACTGAAGTCTTGATATCAGAGAGACAAAAAGATACTTTCAGAATAACAGCTGCTAGAGATAGATTCACAAAAGATGTGGGAAATGTACATATGATAAAGAATGCAAGTGGAGAACCGCAATAAAAAAGAATGCAATCAAAGTGAGGTGGGGCAAATACTTTAACTTTTGAATGAATAAAAACACAAGAACAAGGTCAAAGGAGGTAGCTGCAAGTCGAGGTATAACAATGAGCAACAATCTAAATCAGAACAGCACTGTAATGGTAGAAAAAAGACAAAACAGGGGGACTGAATGAGCTACCAATGGAGATATGGACCTGCCGAGGTGAATATAAAGTCCAGCCCCTGTTAATGCTACTCAGTTATGTTATGACGAGAGAGAAAATGCCAAGGGCATGGAGGCTAAGCATTTTGGTACCAATATTCAAAAGAATATTGACATTCAAGAAAAAACTAACAAGTAATTATACTCTTACCATCAAGATATGGGAGGGAGCCATTGACCAGAGAAGTTTGAATGCACGCCCAGAAGATGCAGCACCAGTGCCATATCTGTTATGAGACAAGTCATGGAGAAACAACGGACAGCATGGTGGCGCAGTAGTTAGCACTGCTGCCTCACAGCGCCAGGGACCCGGGTTCAATTCCGGCATCAAGTGACTGTCTGTGCGGAGTCTGCACGTTCTCCCCATGTCTGCGTGGGTTTCCTCCGGTGCTCCGGTTTCGTCCCACAGTCCAAAGATGTGCAGGTTAGGTGGATTGGCCATGCTAAATTGCCCTTTGTGTCCAAAAAGGTTCGGTGGGGTTACGGATTTAGGGTGGAATTGTCCTTCCAAGGGCCGGTGCAGACTTGAAGGGCCAAATGGCCTCCTTCTGCACTGTAAATTCTATGAAATTCTATGATCAGGCAGGCCAATGCAACATGTTTTTTTAATCCTTTCACATGATGTGGGCATCGTTGGATAGACCAGTATTTGTTACCCATTACAAATTATCCTGGAGAAGGTGTGGCACCTTCTTGAACCATTGCAGTTCATGTGGTGTAGGTACACCCAAAGTGCTGTTGGGAAGGAATTTCCAGGATTTGTACCCAGTGACAATGAAGAAACTACAGAGTACTTCTACGTCGGGATGGTATGTGGCTTGGAGGCGGATGTTATAGGTGGTGGTGTTCCCATGTGTCTGCTGTCCTTTTTCAGTATTTGATGATTTACAAATTGTACTGAACATTGATTGTGTAGCAATCATCAGTGAACATCCTCACTTCTGACTTAATGTAGAGGAAAGGTCATTGATGAAGCAGCTGAAGATGGTTGGGCCTAAGACCTAAGGCCTAAGGCCTTGAGGAACTCCTGCAGTAATGTCCTGGGACAGAGATGATTGACCACCAGCGACCACAACATCTTCCTTTGAGCTAGGTACAACTCCATCCAGTGGCGAGTTTTCCCCCCAGTTCCCATGTACTTCAATTTTGCTGGGACTCCTTGATGCCAAAACATGCTCAGTCAAATGCTGTATTGATGTCAAGGGTAGTCTCAGCTCACCGCATGGCTTCTACTCTTTTACCGAGATTTGAAGCAAAACATGAATGAAGTCTGTGGGCAGCACGGTAGCATAGTGGTTAGCCCAGTTGCTTCACAGCTACAGGGTCCCAGGTTCGATTCTCGGCTGGGTCACTGTGCGGAGTCTGCACGTTCTCCCCGTGTCTGCATGGGTTTCCTCCGGGTGCTCCGGTTTTCTCCCACAGTCCAAAGATGAGCAGGTTAGGTGGATTGGCCATGCTAAATTGCCCTTTGTGTCCAAAAAATGTTAAGTGGGGGTTACTGGATTATGGGGATAGGGTAAATACGTGGGATTCAGCAGGGTGCTCTTTGTAAGGGCCGGTGCAGACTCGATGGGCCGAATGGCCTCCTGCACTGAATTCTATGAATGTCAGGAGCTGAGTGACCGGCGTAAACCAATCTGGCCATTGGTGAGCAGGTTATTGCTTTATATGTGCAGCTTGAAAGCACTGTCAGTGACTCCTCCCATCTGCTGATGATCAAGATTAGACTGATGGGGCATGAATTGGCCAGATTGGGTTTCTCTTTTTTCTTAAGGACATACTTGGGAAATTTTTGACATTGCTGGGTCGATGCCAGTGTTTCAGGGGTGTGGCTAGTTCTGGAGTCTTCAGTACTATTTCCAGAGTTTTCTCAGGGCCCATAGCTTTTGAAGTATCCAGTGCCTCTAGCCATTTCCTGATTATCATATATAGTGAATCAAGTTGACTGAGGACTAGCATCTATGATGCCAGGGACCTGAAGAGGAGGCACTTCTGGCTGAAGATGATAGTCTTTTTGCACTGATGTGCTGCACTCCTGCGTCATTGAAAATGTGGGATATTTTAGAAACCTCTTCCTCCTGTTAGCTGATTAATGGTCCACCACCATTCACAACTGGATGTGTTGGACTGCAGAACTTTAACCTGATTTGTTGGTTGTGGGATCTCTTAAGTCCATCTATTGAATGCTGCTTCTGTAGTTTGGCATGCAGGTTGTCCTGCATTATAGCTTCACCAAGTTGATGACCCATTTTCAGGTATGCCTGGTGCATAGGTCAGGGATACGTTGGAGGGCAGATGGAAAGACAGCTTTCAGACAATGCTGAGATCTTTTTCTACTATTAACTCCTACTCTGGACCAAAGCTTTCATCTTTGTGCCATCATTATCACTTTGTCTTGTGCTCCATAACATTTTATTCTCTCCTGACCACTGACCTATTTTGCTCCACCTGCAACCCCCCAACCCTCTCTTTCTCAACAGCAAAAAAAACACAATCCTCTCTCTCCAGTTCCCAAGAAGGGTCATATTGGACTCGAGGCATTTATCTCTCCACAGGTACTGCCAGACTTGCTGGATTTTTCCAGCATCAGAGAACATACAGCGCAGAAGGAGGTCATTCGACCCATCGAGTCGGCACCGACCTACTTAAGCCCTCACTTCCACCCTATCCCCGAACCCAATAACCCCATCTAACCTTTTTGGCCACTAAGGATAATTTATCATGGCCAATCCACCTAACCTGCACGTCTTTGGTCTGTGGGAGGAAACCGGAGCACCCGAAGGAAACCCACGCAGACACGGAGAACGTGCAGACTCCGCACAGACAGTGACCCAGCGGGGAATCGAACCTGGGACCTTGGCACTGAAGCCACAGTGCTAGTCACTTGTGCTACCGTGCTGCCTACAGAAACATCCTCTGTTTCTATTTCCGATTTCCAGAATCTGCAGTATTTTGCTTTTCATTTAGGATGCAAGTTGACATTTTAGTGCAGGATGAATCCTATCGAGGTAGCAGCTTTCAGATGAGACCGCCTGCCCGCTTATCCAGGTTTCAAAGATCTCAAAGAACAAACAAAGAACAAAGAAATGTACAGCACAGGAACAGGCCCTTCGGCCCTCCAAGCCCGTGCCGACCATACTGCCCGACTAAACTACAATCTTCTACACTTCCTGGGTCCGTATCCTTCTATTCCCATCCTATTCATGTATTTGTCAAGATGCCCCTTAAATGTCCCTATCGTCCCTGCTTCCACTACCTCCTCCGGTAGTGAGTTCCAGGCACCCACTACCCTCTGCGTAAAAATCTCTTGGCGCAGGGGTGTTTTTCCCACATGTCCCTGACAATATTCATCTCTTTACTAACATTACTATTTTTAAAAAGGATTATTTTGTCCACATCACGTTGTTCAGGAACTTGCTCTCTGCAAATTAATTGTTGTGCTTCCTTGGATTGCAACAATGTAATATCTTAAAACCACTTCAGTAGCTATTAAGGCTCTTTGTGATAAACTGCAATTCTGAGGGGTGCTATATAAATGTAATTCTTTTTTACTAAGAGTTAGGTTGAGACTGCCCAAACTAATTTCAAAAAGCACAGTTAGAGACCACAAAGCCTTACATCCTGGACTGGATTAAAACCTTAGTCTGAATCTCCCATGATTTATAACAATATGTGTCAAAATCTATTAGCATTGACACAGTCCATTGGAAACTATTGGAGTGCATTACTTAGAATAGTTATAGGGGGACTAGAGCATTTTGAAATGTTCTCTTGCAGTCATTTCTGTTTAGCTCATTTACCATTCAAGGCATTATATATTCAGCAAACATTTTAATTGTCAAAACATTTGGAAGTGCTAAAGAAAGAAATGCCTGCGTTCCATAATGGAGTTTGAAATGGATATAATAGTGGTTATTATATTTTTTTTACAAAATTATTATTGTGTGCAATTAAAATCTGAAGATTCTTGCTGACGGTGCTAAGGTTTAACGGAAAAATGCCTACCTTATTTAAATCAGTTGCATATATTTTATGCCTTATCTATGGAGATTAATTTATTTCTTCTGTTTGAATTCCCAAAAAGAGTCTGCATTTTAATTAGTTGTACAAGAATTTTTTTGAGATATTTATCATCTTCCGTCAATTATTTCTAGCAGCCTAAAACATCACCTCCATCTGTATACATCTTGATGTTTTCGGTACCTGTGTCAGTAATATTATGCAAAATACTACCTTGATAACTTGGCTTCAGCAAAAGGCACATGATCTTTTTGGGTTGTAAAAAGCCAGCTCCCATTTTCCTCATTCATTTCACACCATGAACATGAAGCAAGGAATTTGGCTGTCTGATTAGAAATGTCACTGGCACTTGGAAGCCAGTTAGTAGAGCACTGTGAATATGTTTAAGCGTGTGCAGTGTCACTTGCGCCCCTTTGAGTGTGGTGTGGAGTAGGTACCAGTACCAAACTAATATCCACAATATTAGGAGCATGGATACAAGCATACGAATAGGAGCAGAAGTAGGCCATTTAGATTCTTGAACCTGCTCTGCTATTCCATGAGGGCATGGTTGATCTGTTTGTGTTGAGTTCCACTTTCCCATTTACCCCCGATAACCTTAGAGAATCGATCTACTTCTGCCTTAAATATATTCACTGACCCTACTTCCACCTTCTTTTGAGGCAGAGAGTTCCTAGGTTGCGCAACTCGTGAAAGGAAGAAACCAATCTCCTCACCTCCGTCCTGGAAAAACCACCCCCAATTTTAAAACAGTGCCCCTCGTTCTGGACTATCCCAGAAAAGGAAACATTCTCTACCTGTCTCCCTTGCCAGTAATGTTCAGGATCTTATATGCCTCAATTAAGTCACCCCTCACTCTTCTAAACTCTAGTGGAAACAAGCCCATCCTTTCTATCCTATCCTCATAAGACAACCCACTCATTCTACGTATCAATCTAGTAAACCCCCTCTGAACCACCTTCAATACATTTACATCCTTCCTTAAAGATCAAAACTGCACACAATATTCAAGATGTGTTCTCACCAATGCCTCAATTAGTATGGCAAAGTTAAATGACACAGCTTTAATCATCCAAATCTCAATTGCACTGCAAGAGTAACTTTAGTGCAGCACTTCAGACTGACTTTTAAAAGCATCACTGTAAAACAGTCAAATTATAAGCTTATAGAAAGTGTTACTACCAATTTTGAACAAAATATTCACCTGTTCATTTGTAATAACAGCTGGGAAAGACCATTAAAACACATGTTTTTCATATTAATTCAGTATAAAGTTCAGGTGTAGAAAACGTTAACAACAGGCAAGAGTTGATTAAAATAAACAAGGCGTTGTACCCCTAAATTTCAAGGATACCTTTAAGGCGACCAACATTGATCTTGTGGAAGGGGGTAAGCGACACCCAGGAACTTCTCCGGTTATTCATGTCTTAATGGGCAGCACGGTAGCGCAAGTGGATAGCACTGTGGCTTCACAGCGCCAGGGACCCAGGTTTGATTCCCCGCTGTGTCACTGTGCGGAGTCTGCACGTTCACCCCGTGTCTGCGTGGGTTTCCTCCGGGTGCTCTGGTTTCCTCCCACAGTCCAAAGATGTGGAGGTTATGTGGATTGGCCATGATAAATTGCCCATAGTGATCAAAAAGGTTTGGAGGGGTTATTGGGTTACGGGGATAGGGTGGAAGAGACCCTATCCCCTTAAGTGGGTCGGTGCAGACTCGATGGGCCGAATGGCCTCCTGCACTGTATGTTCTATGTTCTAATGTTTTTAAAAGCTATGATATACGATGTATACTACAAATAATCAGGTCAGCTAGAGGAGAAAGATTCATTACTCTATGAAGAAAATAATCTTTATTCGTGTCACAAGTAGGCTTACATTCACACTGCAATTAAGTTACTGTGAAAAACCCCTAGTCCCACATTCCGGCACGTGTTCGGGTACACAGGGATAATTCAGAATGTTCACATTACCTAACAGCACGTCTTTCGGGACTTGTGGGAGGAAACCGGAGCACCCGGAGGAAACCCACGCAGACGCGGGGAGAACGTGCAGACTCCGCACAGACAGTGACCCAAGCTGGGAATCGAACCTGGGACCCTGGCACTGTGAAGTAACATGTGCTACAGTGCCACCCGTAATGTAAAAACAAGAAAGTTATTTTAACAGGAGACTGAAAACCCCCAAATAAAAATCCTGCAGATTGTTCACAGGGGCTGGCTTGTTCAACGGGTTCTGCTTAAATGGTGGTAACTTCAGTAAAATCAGTGATCTTTACATAATTGAGATGGAAATTCTAAACAAGATTTGAACACATAAATTGACAAGAAGAAAAAGTGTTTCCCCCAGAAAGATGAAAGACACTGGGAAGAGTACCAGACTTGAGAGAGACTCAAAAACTATTGAGGGTATATGTGGACATTGGAGAGGTACCAGTAGTTTGGAAATGGGCCAGTGTGATTCCTGTATTTCAAAAAGGTGACAAACAGCACAGGCATTTATAGACCTTTAATTGTTTTTCCAGATTGATAATCAGCAGTAAAATTGAAGATTGTACAATAATAACTAAATAAATTAGAGCCAGAGGGCAACCTTCTTGACTGTTTGGAGGAAGTAATATTCTAAGTGGATTGTGGAAAGCCCTGGTGTACTGAGACTAACAAAAGGCACTTAACAGGCTGTCTCGCAAAAGACTCTTAGTGGAAAAAACTCTGCAGGGTTTACCCTGAATCTGCAAATTAATGTGAAAGGTAGAAAATTATGATTATTTGGCAAGAGGAGTTATAATGCGATGGTGGAAAATAATGAGTTCAGTACCCCAGCATTCCATGTTTAGACCACCTGTGAATCAGAAACTCGATGCATAATGTTCAAACTAGGAGTGGCATTTAATTCTTATGAGTCTGCACACGATTTAGAAAATGAGGTTTGACAAATTAAGTAAGTGGCCACAGTTGTTGACAAAATTATTTATGGGCCAGTGTGGACGAAAAATTAAGTGACACATACTTTATGGATTGTTTTGAATTAAGTTAAGGCTGAAGCTGAGCAAGATCTAAGACTCAGTGGATTCAATGTGCAATACGTTCAAGCAATGTAGAGAAGCAATTAACAAAGCCAAAGCAATGTTGATCTACAAAACTAGGAGGGGCTGAATTTTGTGCTGGAATAATACAAGCAGCGTCTCATTCTTAACTTTCCTGTTATTTTTAAGAACTTGCTGATTTGCTTATTGTATGTCCATTAAACTTGCCACAAGTAGCTTTGTCTCCAAAGTACCTTTTTAACAATGTGATAATTGTGCAATGCCAATCAACCTCCCTGCCCCAGAAATTGAGCAACTACAAATGTGGCATCTCATTCCTGAGGTGGACCATTGTTTAATTGACTAATTATATATTTTTCTTTCTTTTCCTTTCTCACCTCTCCATCTTAATCCACTCCACCTTTATCGCTTTTTAGTTCTCTCTTTACATCTAATTTTTGTCTTACTGAAACATATTCTTAGTAATTCCTCTGTTTCCTTCTCAATCCTTAAACCTCATAGGTAGTAAACTAATAACTCCTTTCACAGAGGTCCAAAATCCCTGTGGCCCTCACTGCACCGTTATCAGCTGCTACATCCAGCAAGTTACGCAGAAACAATTTTGAGGTGAAGTGTGAAGATAGCCAACTTTTAAAAAAACTGCAGGAATTGAGTGTGACAGGAGGCCTGTTCCAACCAGCTTCTGCATTTAACTCCGAGTTATGCCCTGCAGAGGCAGATTATCAATTTTGATTATATTAATTGCTGAATTGCAGTGATATTGACATGGCTTTTATAATTTTAATGTGGGTCCCCGGGTTCCCGGGGCTTTCTGAAATGCCAATGAAAGCAAGGCAATTATACCTATAATTGGGGGGGGCTGAAGACGTGACGGAATTATGAAATCTCACTGCTGTTTTCTTGCTTGTTTCTGTTGAAGAAGCAGTGGCATAGTGGTATGGTCACTGGACGAGTACACCAGAGACCCAGGGTAATGCTCTGTGGACCCAGGTTCAAATCCGACCTCTGCATATGGTGAAATTTGAATTCAGTAAAAATCTGGAATTAAACCACCAGGAAGCCATTCCTGTCATAAAAACCCATCTAGTTCAATGATGTCCTTTCGGGAAGGAAATCTGCCGTCCTTACCTGGTCTGACCTACATGTGATTCTAGATCCACAGCAATGTGGTTGACTCTAAACTGTTCCCTAAGGACAATTAGGGATGGGCAATAAATGGTGGCGCAGCCTGCGATGGCCATGTCCCATGAGCAAATTAAAAAAAAAAAAACTTTTCCAAGTGTTTTGGAGGGTTGTTCATTTGATCTTCACTTTGAAGCTATGGTCCATCGGATCTGAATGAGCGCCATTTATTCTGTTTTACGCCAGATTTCTGATGAGGACCAAGATGACCAGGAGCAGCAACAGCCTGCTCTTCACAGACCTGCCTCTCCACAGGGATGAGCAGTGCAGGCCACAGGAAGCCATATCCATAATACAGGGTGTACTGGCAGAGGCTAATCTTCCTCAACATGTTGGGAGACTCACAGTTTCATGCTGGATGGTGATGGAAATTTACAACCTACTGGAACAAGATTGGCAACCAAGGGACCATATAGCCATTCTTTGCCAGTGGCTGTCAGTCACCTCAGCCCTCAACTGCCCTTCCAGGGCTCTGGTGAAGATATTTGTAGGATCTTGCGGTTGCCGACCCACAAAGGCATGCTTGTCACTGATGGCTTGTTTACCAGAGTTGATAGTTATGTCAATTTGGCCCATGATGGTGCCATTTGGAGTGCGAAAGCCTTCGGGTTTGCACCTCTGACTAGCTCTGACAGCTTTCATCGGCTGCACATATTGGCAATGAAGGCAGCTCCAGGTCACCTGGGTTATTCATCAAACCTAGCAGTTGGCTAGGTTAGAGACAAAGAATGCTTACCGAAAATGGCTGTAACACCCTGAGGAACCCAAACAATTAGGCACAGGAGCAGTACAGTGAAAGCCATATGACCACTAGATGTGTAATTGAGCATGCCATCAGCATGCTGAAGATGTGTCTTCAAATGCCTGGAAAGATCTGGAGGTATTCTTCAATACACATCAGCCAGGAATAGAAATTTAACGTTTCAACATATGTAACAGTGCCAAGTGCAAATACTTCTGTGCAACCATAAATCTCAATTATTTCCCTTCCTAGCATTTCTGTGGTACACCCTTGTGACTTCAGTAGCGATAGAGTCAGGCTGCTAAGATCCTTGCTATGAATGCTGAGGTGCCCTTGGCTGATGTCCTATGGATCTTGGGACTGGTGAGAACCTTGGCAAGGACTCCGCCATCCTCCTTTGTGCAGGGGCAGACTTGGTCATCAAGCCTCGAGACAACAAGTGGGTTACTGACAGCAGCATGTGGGAGCCACTGGGTGAGAAGTGGAAGCATTTTGAGTTGATTTTCCATTTCCAGGTCCTCTTTCACGATCATCTCACTTGGCCCTCCTGCACTTCCCTGCTAACAATGAGCTGGAGAGCACTTAGCAGCCAGCAGACCAGTCAGGTGGTGAACAGCCAGGGCTAAGGTTTCATGCACCTATTTAAGGTGACATTCATAGTGTGCAAGCATTGGTGATGGCTTGCATGCACTCACTTGATTGCTGCATTTGATGCTCCCATGCAAGCGGCCACATTTTCCATTTTGAAAACAGCATTGTAAAGGCTTGCAATATTATGTCACTTATGTTTGAGGTGTGCAAAATATCTGAAATGCCTGCCAGTACATTCATTACTACTGCTCTTTGTTAGTGCCTCTTGAGGTTCCGCATCTGCAATATGGACAGTTCATTGCTTCCTCTGTCTCCATCTGTTGTTCAGGTGGTTTGTGAGTCACCAGGCAAAATAATACTCGCTGATCCTAGTTGATCCCACTAATGTGCGTACCTGAGCTTGGATCATCTCTTGTGGAACCCTTGAAAGGCCTGTGAGAGATTAAAGGCATGAATTAAAATTGTTCAAAGTTAAGAGTTTTAAATGATAGGGCAGCACGGTGACACAGTGGGTTAGCACTGCGGCCTCACGGCGTCGAGGTTGCAGGTTCGATCCCGGCTGTGGGTCACTGTCCGTGTGGAGTTTGCACTTTCTCCCCGTGTTTGCGTGGGTTTCGCCCCCACAACCCAAAAATGTGCAAGCTAGGTGGATTGGCCACGCTAAATTGACAAATGAAAAAATGAAAATCGCTTATTGTCACGAGTAGGCTTCAATGAAGTTACTGTGAAAAGCCCCTAGTCGCCACGTTCCGGCGCCTGTTCGGGGAGGCTGGTACAGGAATTGAACCGTGCTGCTGGCCTGCCTTGGTCTGCTTTAAAAGCCAGCAATTTAGCCCAGTGAGCTAAATTGCCCCTTAATTGGAAAAAATGAATTGAGGCCCTGTGATTAAGATTGCCAGTGCCTTCTAACCGTCGTCCTCACACCATTCCACGCCTCTGTTAGTATATCAGGGTCCTTGGTACTTGAGAGGTGACTGAGCTATATAAGGTAGTTAAGGGAATGAACCTGGATCATTACTTTACATTTCTAGAACAGGACAAGGGTGAACAGTTAAACTAGTAATTTTAGGAGTGCTATCAGGAAATTATATTCTTCGTACAATGTGTAAACAACAAATGAAATAGACCTCCAGATATAATCTTACAAAGGCAAAAATTCAGGCAGTATTGAAGAAAAACTAGAGGATCATTTTGGATGGGTGAACTTCGATATAGGGAATGGCTTTGCTCATCCATAACTATTGTCAATTCCTGCATAAATCTTGTTGAACATGATTTGGCGATGCACGTTATGATCTGTCGATTACATTCCTGTGGCACACTGTACTCATTTAGCTAAATTGCATTATCAAACTGCAATAGGTGCTAACCTAAAATAATATCTTTCCTCTTTTGCTGATTGACCTGCTGTGTTGGGTTAGGTGCATGGGTCATTACCTCAGAATTAGTGCATTTGAATAAAATTATTTTTCTGGTTTTATACCTTTTAGAGACATAGAGGTTTACAGGATGAAAACAGGCCCTTCGGCCCAACTTGTCCATGCTGCCCAGTTTTTACCACTAAGCTGGTCCCAATTGCCCGTATTTGGCCCATATCCCTCCATACCCATCTTTCCCATATAACTGTCTGAATGCTTTTTAAAAGTCAAAATTGTACCTGCCTCTACTACTGCCTCTGGCAGCTCGTTCCAGACACTCACCACCCTCTGTGTGAAACAATTGTCCCTCTGGAGCCTTTTGTATCTCTCCCCCCTCACCGTAAACCTATGCCCTCTAGTTTTAGACTCCCCAACCTTTGGGGAAAGATGTTGACTGTCTACCTTATCTATGCCCCTCACTATTTTATAGACCTCTATAAGATCCCCCTAAGCTCCTACGCTTCAGAGAAAAAAGTCCGAGTCTATCCAGCCTCTCATTATAACTCAAACCATCAAGTCCCGGTAGCATCCTAATATAGCTCAGTCACCTCTCAAGTACCAAGGCCCCTGATAGGGTAGCACAGTAGCACACGTGGCTAGCACTGTGGCTTCACACCACCAGGGTCCCAGGTTCGATTCCCCACTGGACCACTGTCTGTGCGGAATCTGCACGTTCTCCCCGTGTCTGCGTGGGTTTCCTCCGGGTGCCCCAATTTCCCCTCCCACAGTCCAAAAACATGCAAGGTTAGGTTGATTGGCCATGCTAAATTGCCCTTCGTGTCCAAAAAAGGTTAGGAGGGGTTATTGGGTTATGGGGATAGGGTGGAAGTGAGAGCTGAAGTGGGTCGGTGCAGACTCGATGGACCGAATGGCCTCCTTCTGCACTGTATGTTCTATGTAGCTATGATATAGTAACCGAGGAGTGGAAGGGTGTGAGGATGCTCTTTTGTACTAGGATGCTCTTTCTGTACTCTTTCTAGTTTAATAATATCCTTTCTATAATAGGGTTACCAGATCTGTACACCGTATTCCAAGTGTGGCCTTACTAATGTCATGTACAACTTCAGCAAGACGTCCCAACTACTGTATTCAATGTTCTGACCAATGTAATCAAGCATGCCAAATGCCGTCTTCACTACCCTGTCCACCTGTGACTCCACTTTCAAGGAGCTATGAATCTGTACTCCTAAATTTCTATGTTCTATAAAGCTCCCCAACTCCCTATCATTAACTGAGTAGGTCCTGCCCCGATTTGAACTACCGCAATGCATCATCTCATATTTATCTAAATTAAACTCCATCTGCCATTCATCGGCCCACTGGCCCAATTGATCAAGATTGTGTTGCAATCCTAGATAACCTTCTTCATTGTCCACCATGCCACCAATCTTGGTGTCATCTGCAAACTTACTAACCATGCCTCCTAAATTCTCATCCAAATCATTAATATAAATAACAAATAACAGTGGATCCAGCACTGACCCCTGAGGCACACTGCTGGTCACAGAGCTCCAGTTTAAAAAACAACTTGATACCATCAACCATGTTGCATACTTTTAAACATAGCCATTAAAGCTTTAGGATTTCTGACCCAGAGCAAGTTAGTTTTGACTTAGTAGACACTCCAGTATGGATAGAATACCACAGGTTGCTTTCTGGCTCACTTGGTATTGCAAGGGACACAATGAGATCTGGATTGCAAATGTATTTTATCTGAGAGAATGAAAAATTGATATGAAATTACTTTTGCATAATATCTACAACCTATTATTCTTCATATTTCATAATTACTTGTGTCTTACAGAAATCACCTGGAGAAGAACCTTCAGCTCTTAATGGACAGAGTAGATGAAATGAGTCAAGATATCATTAAATATAATACTTACATGCGGAATGTAACTAAACAGCAACAACAAAAACAGCAAGTAAGGAGAATCAAAGTTAAAACTTCCTGTATTGGCAAAGTTTGGAATGAAAAAATACCATCAGCATGGTATCACTGCAAACTGTGGTAGGCATAGACTTTACAGTTGCCCACTGATTACGTCATGGAGGTTATTCTTAACTGGGAAAAATGAATCATACCCTTTGAATTTCATGCTTAAAAATCCTTTAAAAGAAAAACATCCTTTTTGTTAGGCTAGTATTTTTCTTTCCTCATTTTTTTCTGTTTCATTTCGACACTGAGTGCTCTGTTGGCCTCCTCTCCTCCCCCCGGGAAAGGTCAGTTTTCCTTGTGGTGAGTCAAAACTTAAGTATTTGGCAAACATTTGAAAGTTGTCAGTGTTGATGCTATGAATATAATTGCATCTTTAGATACAAATCTATAAATTTTGTTCCTGGGTAGTAACTTGAGATGAGCATATTTCATGTGCACAATTATTGCAAAACAAATTGTGTATTGTGGGAAATGAAAGCTTTTATTTACATTCTTAGTAATTATTACCCTCGAAAATTTAATTTGCAAAACATATGCTAATTGAAAAGCCGAATACCACAGGTGCTGGGAAACTGAAATACAAACAGAATGCTGGAAATGCTCAGCCGGTCAGGCAGCATCTGTGGAAAGAGAAACAATGTTAATATTTCTAATCGGAGGCCTTCCAGCAGAACTGGAAAATGTTGGAGATGTAATAGGCTTGGGACAAGGTCAAAAGGAATGTCTGTGATGGGTGGAAGATAGGAAAGATTGAATGGCAGTTTTACAGGGCAAAAAGGAATCCCGATGGTGCAAAAAAGAAACAAATAAACAAATTATGTGCCTGGAACAGACAATAAAGATTATTATTATATTACTGTCTGAAAACGGAAGTGAGACAAACCATGGACAGTGAAGCAGCAATTTAAGTCATCTACTTTCAATCCAGCCTGCTGCATTCACTGCTCACAATGTGGTCTCCTCTCCATTGGGGAGACCAACGGGTGACAGTTTTGCAGCATACCTCTTTTCAGCCCCTTAGCATTACCCCAAGCTGTTGGTGGGCTGTCACTTTAATTCTCCAACCTATTCTCATGCCGACATCCCTGCCGTTGGCCTGCTGAACAGTTCCAGTGAGGTTCAACGTAAGCTAGAGGAACAGCACCCCATCTTCCAATTAGTCACTTCGCAGACTTCCGCCTCAACCTCAAGTTAATCAATTTCAGGTCGTAAACTCTTTCTCTTCTCTTCTCCACCCCCCCCTACTCCCACCCCTTTTGTTTCCTCTTCCTTGCATGTTTCAGTTTATCTAATTTTTTTCTTTCATGCAGTAGCATTCCTGCTTAAGGCACATCTTTTATTTTCTTTATTTCTTTTCTTGCCATATCATGGTTCCCTTTAGTCCTGTAAATCCAACTCTTCTGTCATTCAGTTTCTCCTGTCAACCAATCTATCTAAGGCCTTCCTTTTGTCCTTGACCCACCACCACGTGCTCAAAATCTATTACGTCTTTAACTTTTTCCAGTTCTGATGAACGGTCATTGACCTGAAACATTAACTCTCTTCCTCTGGCCACAGATGCTGCCTGATCTGTTGAGTATTTCCAGCATTTCTGTTTTTACTGCAAACGGTATATGTTGTAATATTATTTATTCTTGTAAAATGCTTATTACATATTGTGTAGAGTGTGAAACGTTATTTGAATCAAAACATTTCTACATCAACTGTGGTTCATTTGGTTCCAGAAGCAGTGTTGTCCTGTTTTTTGGGGGGGAGGGGGACGTTTAAAGTTCACTCTCACAGCTTTTCTTAAAAATGACTGAGTCAGAAAGTGGTTACCATATGAATGAGGTATGTATTGAAAATGTTTCCCCAAAGATCAACGGCAAGGTTCGACTTGTTGGCCTGTCACAGTAAACACCTTACACTCATTGCCCTGGGAAGACTGCTGTGACATACGCTCATAAGAGGTTGTCTGGAATCGGTCCTCAACTCTGGTTATGAACACAGGGAGAAAAGATACTGACAGAACCACACACTGATGTAGGACTTTTAAACAAAATGCTGCTAGGGCAGTCTTTTGCCGGGCTCTGCAAGTTAGAATGCAGGAGGATGGTTGGAAATTATTTAAATTCCAATCAAGGTGATCCACTGACATAAAAAAGTGCACCAAGTTTGTATCATTGTGCAAAGACAGGTTGCACCAATTGGATTAACCGAGTCCAATTTTAGATTCATTTGCTGTCTGAGAAACGAACTGACTTCACCATTTATAACTGTCCTTGCCTTGTCAAATGTTTTCTTGATTCATCATTGAAAAAAATGAATGGGTCACGTGAAAATACACAAATATATAGTTTAGTTCACCAAAGGGAGAACCTATTTTTAAGCTTCTGGCTCATAGTATCATATAGTTAGATAGAGGCATGCCTGGATGTAAACTGCTTGGATATTTATGGAGGTGACCCGCACCGTGCCACCTGAGAAGGCATGCTAATTTGTATCAAGAATATGCATAATTAGCAAAGAATAATTTGCACAACTAACCTACAAATATTTCAGAGGCAGGCAAAAGCCCTAAGTAGACATTTAGATTTGCTTTTGGAAAAGGTGATGGTAAGTAATGGAGTCATTTTCTCACGATTAAGACCCCCCCCCCCCCCCCCCCCCCCCCCCCCCCTCCCCACCCACATGAAAATTAATTGTTATCTAAAGCAATTAAGTTATCTGAAAATCTTGACTTGGCAGCATAAATTTAACTGAAAGTTTCTCTGCAGTACCTACACAGGCGCCAGCTGGAAAATACCCAACGACAGAGCCGTGGGGAGGCACCATTGCCAGAGGAGGATCCTACCAAGTTATTCAAACCACCTCAGCCACCACCAAGACTTGAAACACTGCTTGTTGCAGGTTAGAGATTTAGAGGATAAAGGAAAGAACTGATTATCGAACACTTTGGTCAGGTACTGTGCAGTTAGGTGCACAAAGCCTTTGGCCCATATCTTTCCGTCTCTGGCTCGTTGGAGATGGGGCGCATTTCAGGAGATGTACATCTGCACCCTGCAAAGATCCTGATGCACAGACATGTATGGGAATTGCCCCGAAGTTTAAATTCCGAAGCGCTGATTCCCTGTTGCCCTGGATCCTCCATGAATGCCACCAACCCTGAGCTCAGCAGAGACGTGGGCTAGATGCACTCGACTTAGCTGGACACATACCCAAGAAATGTTAGACTGTTTAAAATCTGGTCTAATAGCTGGTTAACTCCACCACTCCCCACTACTCTCTCTCTCTCTCTCTCTCTCTCTCTCTCTCTCTCTCTCTCTCTCTCTCTCTCTCTCTCTTCCCCACCCCACCCTTCCCAGTTACCCACCAGACCCGACTACTCCCCTATCTAACTACCCCCCTATCTAACTACCCCCCTCTTCTCTGCTCCCCGTCAGCTACCCACCTCACTCTCGCACTGACCCATTCGCTAACCCACACATGCATTAAAAGACTGGACCTTTTAAAACATTTACCTGAATGTGGCAACTTGTGCCATAAAAAGTGTGCTCCCCTTTCCTCAATTCTAGCCTCTCACTGCACGTAGGTGGGAGAGGTTGCTCTGCACATTTCTCTGTCATCCAAGATCTGAAGATCCCAGAAGAATACAGCAGTGACGGTGGATTTGTCAAATCTTTACAGGTGCTGACCAGAAGGTCTAGATTTTTATATTCTGGCCCAACTTCAAAAGCCAGATGTCGAGGAATGAAATGTTAATCATCTGTGTTCTCTTTGGGTACTGAGTGATTGGGGTGTTTCTAGCAATTTATTTATTTTTTTCCAATTCCTCCACTGGCCATAGGAATGAAATTGATGTCAAATGTCAGAAACGTTTCTGCTGTGGACCTGTAGCGATAAGAGCTGAACTGAAAGGAATTTTACTTAGAACCCTTATTGCCTATTGGCAAAAGAACACTGTTGGTCTGAGATCCAACTTCCAATAATAAAAGGCCTGAATCTAACCCATATAAGAGTTGCAGTATTATCAGAATTGCAACGGCTAATTAAGTGGCTAGAGTAGACAATAGAGAGAGCTACAGTTACAAATATATAAAACCGTGATGCTCCGCCTTGTGGGAGAGCGTGTGCAGGGGTTAGCTAGAGAGTCAGAAGTACAGATAGTGTAAGTGAGAACAGATCATAGTTTATATCTGTAGTGAGATTAGCTGTAGATGAGTGTAGTTTAAATGTTATTTATCAACTATGTATTCTTTAGGAGTACGTATCGAATCCAAGTTAGTAGTGTTCATAAATTTATAGCTTTGTTTAAGTTAAAGCTATTCTGTGGTCTTTGTGAACACTACGCCAACCATCCTGAAATAAGGAACACAAAGAACACCACGAGTGAAGGAGCAATGTCTTTATTATAATAGGCATTTAAGAGAAATGCAAATGGTGAGAATCACAGGCATTTTTTTTTTTTTTTTTTTTTTTGAAGAGTATTTTTCTGAGACGCTAAAACAGGGTTTGTCTATATTAATATACTTAATTTATTGCAATTCAGTTTGTGGAACTCTTGTTTCACCAGGGCACAGGGAGAATGTGCAAACTCCACACACACAATGAACCAAGGCCGGAATTGAACCTGGATCCCAGGTGCTGTGAGGCAGCAGTGCTAACCACTGCCACTGATGTTGGATCTTGTCCAGTTCAAATCTCTCCTTTCTTTGATCTCAATCCATAATAACTAAGTATTGGACAAGAATTTTGTCGACTCCCACGATTTTCCAGTTACGGTCCCGGTTCAAACCAAATCTCTCATTCCTATGATCTAGCTAGCTATGACCTCTCTCTAGCTAACCCCTGCACACACACTCCCACAAGGCTGAGCATCACTGTTTTATATATTTGTCAATGTAGCTCTCTCTATTGTCTACTCTAGCCACTTAATTAGCCGTTGCAATTCTGATAATACTGCAACTCTTATATGGGTTAGATTCAGGCCTTTTATTATTGGAAGTTGGATCTCAGGGGCAGCACGGTAGCATTGTGGATAGCACAATTGCTTCACAGCTCCAGGGTCCCAGGTTCGATTCCGGCTTGGGTCACTGTCTGTGCGGAGTCTGCACATCCTCCCCGTGTGTGCGTGGGTTTCCTCCGGGTGCTCCGGTTTCCTCCCACAGTCCAAAGATGTGCAGGTTCGGTGGATTGGCCATGATAAATTGCCCTTAGTGTCCAAAATTGCCCTTGGTGTTGGGTGGGGTTACTGGGTTATGGGGATAGGGTGGAAGTGTGGGCTTGGGTAGGGTGCTCTTTCCAAGAGCTGGTGTAGACTCGATGTAGACTCCTTCTGCGCTGTAAATTCTATGATTCTATGATTTTACAATTTTTCATTAACTTCATATATTTCCAATGCTGCATATGTAAGCATTTCTGGGTATTAGTGAAAAACAAAAGCTAGCCTCTACTTTTTTGCTCTTATCTGCCACCTCACCAAATGCACATGTAAGCATTTCTCATTTGTGGCGCAGGTATCCCCTTAGAGTTACCATTCCTCCCCATGCATTCATGTGGAAGAGATGATTTGGTTAGTTAATAGGGAAAGTAGCTAAATATAAAGGAAAACTTTCAATTTAAATAATCTTTCTGCCCACCATAATCAAGCCTGTAGGAAGAGACATTCTGTGAAAAACCAAATGCTGGTTAGCTGTTCCTTTTGATTCTTTTCCTTATTTTTGTAATCCACTTGTACATAAAAGAGCTTTTCACATGGCACAAACAACTCTTAGTTGCTTCCCAGAAAGTAAGACAAACATTTAAAAAATGGCCAAAACAACCACATAAATCTATTGGCATTTCCGCGCAGGTCCGTACAGCGACTGCCAAAAGTGCTTCAAAAAGCAGAATGACTTGGCTATTTTCCACTGCTTGGTGCAAGTTAGGCCTAAATTGGATCTGTGGGAAGTTTCTCTACCAATGGTTGTTTGCAGACTTCCGTATATAAATTCTTTGAAATGCCTCTGTTCTCTGCAGGAAGATTCTAGAAAGGAAAGGAATGGATTTGTCATACCAAATTTTGGAACATATTCAGTCAGACCTTGCGGTAGTTCTGTTGATTTAGTCTAAATTGGGTGAATACCCAATCAGTATTGATTCAAATTGGGTGTTGAGCTGCTGACTCAGGAAGAGCTGAAATACTGCTGAATCTCTTGGGAATATGGGAGCTTTATCTACCAATAGTTTGGCAATGTTTTTGCTATCATTCAGCAATTAGTAAAGTTAGAGCAGAAAAGTTTATTGAGATTGGCTTTGAGATTAACGTCCAATATCCATTTTCCTTAAATTATACTCTAGTTTCTGTTTCAATGAGTATCAACCTTTTAGATGCATTGTGTCATGCACATAACACATGTCTGGAAAGCAGCAGATCATTGCTACCTTGGTACAGATTCTTCGACTTTTAGAACCATGGGTTCTCATGATTACATTAGCATGGAATTGTGGACAAAATAAGAGGTCTTCAGAAAGACCTAGCAAGTGTTGTTAATAATTGCTTTGACACTGGTCACTTCAGAAAGATGTGGTTGGTGCTGTGATTATGTAATATGGTTGTATTGTAACCTATGATGATTGGTTAGCTTGTGTACATGCATTAAAAGACAAAGTATAAAAGAAATGTGCGCATTAAATATTGACAGAAGGAAATGCATTTTTCTGTGCAGTATATAATTGCGTGAACTATTGCCCTTTGAATTCTGCTTTTACATTTTCAGGCTACATTTTGATCACAAGTTCCCAGAGTCTTTAATTTTATTTTCTCCTTCTTTCAACTCTTAACAGGACAAATCAACACCTACTGCCAACAGATCAAGGAGTTTACGTCACAGAGCATGGGCAAATTATTCATGGCCGAAGCTCTTCAAGGTCACAACAGCTAAGAACTCAATTGAATGTGCTGTAGGTCAATATGTTGTTCAAATTCAACAAAATACCATACCGAAAAGAAAACCTGAAGCCGATTTTTCTATAAGTGTGTTTTCACTTGTCTGAAATTGGAGATTCAAGTTAACCTAAAATATTAATTCAATGAAAATAAACATGAATTTGGTGACTATCTGTTCGGTTTTGTGTTTTTCTTCCAGCTGGAATATTTTAACCCACTGTAACAGTAGACGGTTGAGAATATTGTTCCAGCAAATTAAATATTAACATCATCTTACATGGTTCAGTGGTCTTAAAAGAAAATGTGGACTAGTTTGCCCATTTGTGAAGTAATACATCAGCATTTCTTTTCATTTTATGCACAGACCAGCTTTAGCCAGAAACCAAGGGCAATTGATTTGGAATGACTTTTAAAAAAAATATCTCCTCAGCTGCTTTTGTTCTGCCTTAATTTCCTCAAATCTCAGTTACCCAGATGGCCAGACAACTTTCTGCCAATATCGATCGAAAACTAGACACAGTAAAATGTGTGACTTTTTAAAAAAATATTCTCTATAGAGAAGGAATACTCTCTCTAAAGTATTGTCGACAGATATGAATCTTTATTAGGTACATCCCGATTTTTAAAATATGTTTTCACGGGATATGGGTGTTGCTGGCTCAGCCATTATTTATTGCCTATCCCGAATTGCCCGTGAGAAAATGGTGGTGAGCCACTGCCTTGAACGGCTGAAATACATTTGGTGAAGGTACACACACAGTGCTGTTAGGAAGGGAGTTCCAGGGTTTTGAACCAGCATCAGTGAAGGAAAGGTGATGTTGTTCCAAGTCAGGATGATGTGTGGCTTGGACGGGAACTTGTAGGTGGTGTTGTTCCAGGCCAATACTGCCCTTGTCCTTCTAGGCGGTAGGGTTCAGGTTTGGAAGGTGCTGTTAAAGGAGCCCTCGTGAGTTGCTGCAGTGCATCTTGCAGATGGTGCACACCACTGCCACTGAGCATAGGTGGTGGATGGGGCATCAATCAAGCAGACTACTTTTTCCTGGACAGTGGTGGGCTTCGTGAGTGTTGTTGGAGCGGCACTCATCCAGACAAGGGCAGAGTGTTCCAGCACAATCCTAACTTGTGCCTTGTAGTTGATAGACTTTGGGAGTCAAGAAGTGAGTTACTCGCTGCAGAATTCCCACCCTCTGATCTGCTTTTGTAGCTACAGTATTTATACGGCTGGTGGAGTTCATTTTCTGGTCAGTTGTAATGCCCAGGATGTTGATAATGGGGATTCAGCAATGATAATGTCATTGAATGTCAAGGGGAGATGATTGGATTCTCTCTAGTTGAAGATGGTAATTGTCTAGCACAGGGCAGCACGGTGGCACAGTGGTTAGCATTGCTGCCTACGGTGCTGAGGACCTGGGTCACTGTCCGTGTGGAGTTAGCACATTCTCCCTGTGTTTGTGTGGGTTTCACCCCCACAACCCAAAAATGTGCAGGATAGGTGGATTGGCCACGCTAAATTGCCCCTTAATTGGAAAAACTAATTGGGCACTCTAAATTTTTAAAAAAGTATTTGTCTTGCACGTGTGGCTCAAATGTTACCGCTTATCAGCCCAACTCTGAATGTTGTCCAGGTTATATACGGACACAGACTGCTTCAGTACCTGAGGGTACCTCTGGCTTGGGTGAGGATAATGTAGGCCCGAAGGTGGGCTAAAAATATATATATATTAAGGATGGCAAAGCATGCAATGTCACCTTTGTGCAAAGGTATTTATTTATACTCCAAATCTCAGTCAACAAAAGATTTACAATATACCAAGAAAAATACTTTGGACAGGCGCTATAATGAACAAGAAAAAGCAAAGTAAAATAAATAATGTCAAGTAACTCCGTTGTATTGAGGTGATTAATCGTGCGCCAGAAGGCCAGCGATGAGGCTCTTCGTCACACTGAGGAGTCACGTCTGTTGCTGAAAATTGTACAGTGAATACCCCCATTTCTAACTTTATGGTGGAGGGAAGATTATTGATGAAGTAGCTGAAGATGGTTGGGTCTAGGACACCAAACTGAGAAACTTCTCCAGTGATGTCCTGGAACTGAAATGATTGACCTCCGACAACCAGAACCATCTTCCTTTGTACTAGGTATGTCTCCAACCAGTGGGGATTTCCCCGCCCCAATGACACTAGTTTTGCTAGGACTTCTTGATGCCATACTCCGTCAACTGCAATTTTGATGTCAATGCCAGTCACTCTCATCTCGATTTCAACTCTTGTCCACGTTTGGACCAAGGCTGTAATGAGGTCAGGAGCTGAGTGGCCCTGGCGGAACCCAACCCGAGCATCAGTTGCAGGTTATTACTGAGTAACTGTCACTTGATAGCACTGTAGACGATATCTTCCATCTCTTCACTGATGATTGAGAGTAGACTGGGGCAGTAAATGGACGGTTTGGATTTTTCCTGCTGTTGTGTGTTTAGGACATACCTGGGCAATTTTCCACATTGCCAGGTAGATACCAGTGTTGTAGCTGCACAGAAACAGCTTGACTAGGGTGTGTGCACAAGGCATCAGTCCTATTACAGAATGTTATCAGGTCTTTTCATATACTAAATGATCTGTTTGAGCTGCATGCAAAAAATACTTTTCACTGGACCTCCGTATTCGTGACAATAAACAAATCCAATCCAATCAAATATCACATGGGGTGCATTAAATTGGCCGAAGACCGGCATCTGTGATGCTGGGAGCCTCAGGAGGCAGTGATGGATTGTCCTCTTGGCATATCTGGCTAAAGATGGTTGCAAATGCTTCAGCCTTGTCTTTTTCACTGATGTACTGGGTTTCCCCCATCATTGAGGATGGGAATATTTGTGGAGCCTTCCCCAGTTGTTTAATGGCCCACTGACATTCACAACTGGATGTAGCAGGACTGCAGAGCTTAGATCCGATTTGTTGGTTGTGGGATCATTTAGGATATCACTCGCTGCTTATGGGTGGCATGGTGGTTAGCACAGTTGCTTCACAACTCCAAGGTCCCGGGTTCAATTCCCAGCTTGGGTCACCGTCTGCGCAGAGTCTGCACGTTCTCCCTGTGTCTGTATGGGTTTCCTCCGGGTGCTCCTGTTTCCTCCCACATCCAAAGATTGCAGGTGAGGTGGATTGGCCATGTTAAATTGCCCTTGGTGTCCAAAAAGGTTAGGTGGGGTTACGGGGATAGGGTAGAGGCTTGGGTAGGATGCTCTTTCCAAGGGCCATTGGAGACTCGAATGGCCTCCTGCACTGTAAATTCTATATTCTATGCTGTTTGGCATGGACGTAGTCCTGTGTTGTAGCTTCACCAGGTTGACACTATAAACATATAAATAATAAAGGGGTGGTAAAAGAAAGAGTAGGGCCGATTAGGGAAGGAAAAAGGAAAGTTACAAGTGGAGGCAGGAGAAACGGGGTATTAAATGAGTATTTTGCACCTGTCTTTCAGCAAAAGAAGATGCTACTTGGGCTGAGGAGAGTGAGAAGGAAACTGGTACATTAGTAGAATTTACAATTGTGAAGGAGGAGGTGTAAAAATGCTATCTTAAAGTCGATAAAGCACCAAATGGATGAGATGCATCCAAGAGTATTTAGGGAAGTGAGTGGAAATTACAGAGACACTAGTGATAATCTTACAGCCTTCTTAGACACGGGGTGGTGCCAGAGGACTGAAGAATTGTGAATGTTAGACCCTTATTCAAAAAAGGGGTGCAAGAATATGTCAAAACTCCTCAGTGCGGGGAGTGGTGGCATCCCGATCTCTCGACCCACACATGCAGCTCCCGAACCTCCAACTCACCTATAAATGGATTCTCGGCACCCCTCTCCCCAGCCCCCCGCCTCATGCACAGAGAGCTGCTCCCCCACTCCCGGCTGTTTTAGCTCTCCGGGTCCGCCTCTCTGGTGTTTTTCACTCTAAAGCTGCCCTCACTTTTCCTGCTGTTTTCACACTCCAGATCCGCCTCTCTCTGTGTTGTTTCTTCCTCTAAAGCCACTCTCTCTTTTCCTGCTGTTTTAACTGTCCGGGTCCACCTCTCCCTTGGCTGTTACTCACTTTGAAGCTGTTCTCATTTTTCTAGCTGTTTTAACCCTCCGCGTCTGCCCCTCTCCACGCTGTTTCTCACTCTGAAGGCAGAGAAGTGGGATTAGGTAGAATGCACTTTCAGCGAGCCAGTGCAGACTCGATGGGCCCGATGGCCTCTTCCTTCACTGTAAAGATTCGGGCATACCTGGTGCTGCTCCTGGCATGCCATCCCACACTCTTTGTTGAACCAGTGTTAATCCCCCGGTTTGATGGTAATGGTTGAGTGGGGGATTTGCCAATCCATGAGCTAACCACAGATTGTGGATGTTTACAATTCTGTTGCTGCTGATGGCCCACGGCACTTAATGGATGCCCAGTTTTGAGTTGCTCGACCTATTCAAAATCTACCCCATTTAACATGGTGGCAATGCCATACAACATTGTATGGCATCAATTCCCGTACCGGCTGAGGCCTTCCCAACCTTACTCCTCTGAGGTGTGGTGATCCTCCGGTTAAATCACCACCAGTCAGTTCACCCTCTCAAAGGGAAAGTAGCCTATATCCATCTGGGACGATGGCGACTTTATTTTTACCTAATGCCATACAGCACAATGAAGCGTATCCTCAATGTGAAGGCGTGACTTTGTCTCCACAAGAACTATGCAGTGCTCACTCCTAACATGACTATCATAGACAGATGCATCTGCAACAGATAGATTGGCGAAGGTGAGGTCAAGTATGATTTTCATCTTGTTGGTTCCCTCGCCATCCGCCTCAGCTCCAGTCCGACAGCTATGTCTTCAGGACTCGGCTAGCTTGGTCAATAGTGGTGCTATTGAGCCATTCGTGATATAGAACATAGAACAATACAGCGCAGTACAGGCCCTTCGGCCCACGATGTTGCACCGAAACAAAAGCCATCTAACCTACACTATGCCATTATCATCCATATGTTTATCCAATAAACTTTTAAATGCCCTCAATGTTGGCGAGTTCACTACTGTAGCAGGTAGGGCATTCCACGGCCTCACTACTCTTTGCGTAAAGAACCTACCTCTGACCTCTGTCCTATATCTATTATCCCTCAGTTTAAAGTTATGTCCCCTCGTGCCAGCCATTTCCATCTGCGGGAGAAGGCTCTCACTGTCCACCCTATCCAACCCCCTGATCATTTTGTATGCCTCTATTAAGTCTCCTCTTAACCTTCTCTCCAACGAAAACAACCTCAAGTCCATCAGCCTTTCCTCATAAGATTTTCCCTCCATACCAGGCAACATCCTGGTAAATCTCCTCTGCACCCGCTCCAAAGCCTCCACGTCCTTCCTATAATGCGGTGACCAGAACTGTACGCAATACTCCAAATGCGGCCGTACCAGAGTTCTGTACAGCTGCAACATGACCTCCCGACTCCGGAACTCAATCCCTCTACCAATAAAGGCCAACACTCCATAGGCCTTCTTCACAACCCTATCAACCTGGGTGGCAACTTTCAGGGATCTATGTACATGGACACCTAGATCCCTCTGCTCATCCACACTTTCAAGAACTTTACTATTAGCCAAATATTCCACATTCCTGTTATTCCTTCCAAAGTGAATCACCTCACACTTCTCTACATTAAACTCCATTTGCCACCTCTCAGCCCAGCTCTGCAGCTTATCTATATCCCTCTGTAACCTGCTACATCCTTCCACACTATCGACAACACCACCGACTTTAGTATCGTCTGCAAATTTACTCACCCACCCTTCTGCACCTTCCTCTAGGTCATTGATAAAAATGACAAACAGCAACGGCCCCAGAACAGATCCTTGTGGTACTCCACTTGTGACTGTACTCCATTCTGAACTCCATTCTGAACATTTCCCATCAACCACCTGTCTTCTTTCAGCTAGCCAATTTCTGATCCACATCTCTAAATCACCCTCAATCCCAGCCTCCGTATTTTCTGCAATAGCCTACCGTGGGGAACCTTATCAAATGCTTTGCTGAAATCCATATACACCACATCAACTGCTCTACCCTCATCTACCTGTTCAGTCACCTTCTCAAAGAACTCAATAAGGTTTGTGAGGCATGACCTACCCTTCACAAAGCCATGCTGACTATCCCTGATCATATTATTCCTATCTAGATGATTATAAATCTTGTCTCTTATAATCCCCTCCAAGACTTTACCCACTACAGACGTGAGGCTCACCGGTCTATAGTTGCCGGGGTTGTCTCTGCTCCCCTTTTTGAACAAAGGGACCACATTTGCTGTCCTCCAGTCCTCTGGCACTATTCCTGTAGCCAATGATGACATAAAAATCAAAGCCAAAGGTCCAGCAATCTCTTCCCTGGCCTCCCAGAGAATCCTAGGATAAATCCCATCAGGTCCCGGGGACTTATCTATTTTCAGCCTGTCCAGAATTGCCAACACCTCTTCCCTACGCACCTCAATGCCATCTATTCTATTAGCCTGGGGCTCAGCATTCTCCACAACATTATCTTTTTCCTGAGTGAATACTGACGAAAAATATTCATTTAGTATCTCGCCTATCTCTTCAGACTCCACACACAATTTCCCATCCCTGTCCTTGACTGGTCCTACTCTTTCCCTAGTCATTCGCTTATTCCTGACATACCTATAGAAAGCTTTTGGGTTTTCCTTGATCCTTCCTGCCAAATACTTCTCATGTCCCCTCCTTGCTCGTCTTAGCTCTCTCTTTAGATCCTTCCTCGCTACCTTGTAACTATCCATCGCCCCAACTGAAACTTCACACCTCATCTTCACATAGGCCTCCTTCTTCCTCTTAACAAGAGATTCCACTTCCTTGGTAAACCACGGTTCCCTCGCTCGATGCCTTCCTCCCTGCCTGACCGGTACATACTTATCAAGAACACGCAGTAGCTGATCCTTGAACAAGCCCCACTTGTCCAGTGTGCCCAACACTTGCAGCCTACTTCTCCACCTTATCCCCCCCCCATTGATGGGTGATGATGGGCATTGAAGTCCCAGAGTACATTATATTATCCATGGCAGAAAATTAAGGTTTGCAAGGCCTGAATTCGAAATATATTTTATATTGTCATACCTCGATTGCTAGGTTTGTTTTACCAGTAAATAATGTCAGCTGCATGTAGCAAGTGAAAAATAAATCTAATAAACGCAATTATCCGTCATTTTTCACATCCTCGACACACCTAGTTTGATTAAATGTAACCTGGCTTAATTAAAAGTGAGAAATAACTACTGCATGTGAAAACACCGTAATGACATTGTAGATAAGTGTCACATGTAGCAATCGATTCCTATGCCATGGGTTCGTTTACAGCATAGGAGACCATTTTGCCCACAGAGTCCAACTTTGTCTCTCTGTAAAGCAATCCAGTCAGTCCCATTCCCCCGCTCTATCCCTGTAGCCCTGCAAATTTATTTCCCTCAAGTGCACGTCCAAGGCCGGCAGGGTAGCACAGTGGTTAGCACTGTTGCTTCACAGCACCGGGGTCCCAGGTTCGATTCCCGGCTTGGGTCACTGTGTGCTGAGTCTGCACGTTCTCCCCATGTCTGTGTAGGTTTCCTCCAGGTGCTCCGGTTTCCTCCCACAAGTCCCGAACAACGTACTTATTAGGTGACTTGGACACTCTGGTGGGCTCAACATCGTGGCCTGAAGGTACTGTACTGTTCTATGTTCTATGAATTCTCCCTCTGTGTACCCGAACAGGCGGCGGAATGCGGCGACTAGGGGCTTTTCACAGTAACTTCATTGCAGCGCTAATGTAAGCCTACTTGTGACAATATTAAAGATTTTTTTTTTAAATTCCTTTTGAAACCATTAATTTTTTCCACTTCCACTACCCTCATTGAGTTCAAAGTCACTACTATTTGTTGTGGAAACGGTTTTTCTCGCATGCGTCCGTTGCCAAAAAACCTTAAATCTGTGTCCTCCACAGCTTGTACCATCAGCTAATGAGAACAGCTTTTCTTTGTCCACCTTATCCAAACTTGTACACCCGTACAAATGTTTGCAACTTCCTTTGATTCTTTTATGGTTTTCTAACCTAACCACAAAGCTTAAATCCCTCATCCTTCGACCCATTCTAGTAAATCTCCTCGAATCCTTCCTAAAGTGTGGAAGCAGGAACTGGATGCAATACTCTGGTTGTACCATAACCAGAACTTTATAAAAATTCAGCATAATTAACCCTGTTTTTGTCCTCTCTACATCTATTTACGAAGCTTAAGGTCCTACATGCTTTCCTAATTTCTCTCTCAAATCTTGCCACCTTCAAAGGTAATGCACATGAATCCCGAGATGTCTCTGTTCTTGCATATCCTTTAAAACTGTGCCAATAGGTTTATATTGCTCCTCCTTAACCCTTTAAAGTGCATCCTGTCACACTTGTCTATATTAAATTGCATCTGCCACTTGTCTGCCCATTCTGCTACCGTATCAAAGTCCTCTTGTAACGAATAGTATCATCCTGTCAGCCACATCTCCCAAATTTGGTATCATCTGCAAATTTTGAAATTTTACTCTATTCCAATATCCAAATCTATATAAAATCCATATATCAAAAAATCAGCAGAGGTCCTAGAACTTGCCCTCAGGGTATACCACCGTCTATCATCTTCTAGTCTGAAAAATAATCATTTACCTTGACTTTAAGCCAATTTTTCGTCTAAGCAAACACCCTGACTCTCCTATTCCATGGGCTGCAATTTTGTAAGCCTGTCTTTTATGTGGTACTTTGCATGGATTTTAAGGAAGCATTTGACCAGATACCCGGTGCATTCCATTCATCAATCTTAGACGTCATAGAATCCATACAGTGTAGAAGGAGGTCATTCGAGCCATCAAGTCTGCACCGACTCTGAAAGAGCACCCTACCGAGGCCCACTCCCCTGCCCTATCCCCATAACCCCTCCTAACCTGCACATCCTTGGACACTAAGGAGCAATTTATCATGACTAATCCACCTAACCTTGTTCTTTGTTACTTCATCAAAAAATTCAATTAGATTAGTTAGTCAAGCACAATCTGCTTTTACAAATTCATGCTGGTTCTGAATTGACTCAAACATTTGCAAGAGGCTGTTGAATGTAGTGGTAAAACTTTTAAAGATGATAATATGGAACAACATTAACAGTCACTGGACAGATACAGAATATTTAAAGAAAGCTAGCAAAGGCAACGTTGTGTTTTACTAACTTGGTTGAGATTTTGATGAGGTTACAGTGAGGTTGGTAATACTGTGTACATGGACTTCCTTAAAGTCTTAGGATACCGAACCAGACCCCAAACAATTATTTTGAATTTGTAAAATTGTGAGGAAAGGATACTTCACCCCAGGAGTGATGACTCTGACCAATATTATGATCGCAGACCAGACCCCAACAGTGGCTAGGATACTGGACCGAAACCCCAATATTTTAGTTTATTTTAAGACTGCGAGGAAAGAATGATTCACTCGAGGCCTGATTGCATGAAAGAAATAGGGCTTTGGTATTTCTAAAGCAAAACATTTTTACTTCACACCCGAAAAAGAACAGCTCACAATTATCCCGTACAATTTCCCATTAAACAACAAGAAAATAAACATACAGTTCTCAGTCCATTTAAAAATCAGCATAGCATAGTGTAATACTTGCGGTACAGAACAGATTCTGGCTCTGGTTAGAACCCCTTCAGACTCTGGCTGAATATTTTCAAGTAGCTGCTTCAACTGGGTTGTTTCAGCCTCTTGTCTTCTGAAAAGACTGCTCTACTTCAAAAATATTATTGCTCTTTTTTTTTCAAACTCTCCTACTGGGAAAGAAAACTGCCTCTACTTGTGGTCTCAAAGAAACAAGGGTTGCCAGATCAGAGATCAGACTTCATTTCAAACAGCATTTTACCCTAAAACCCTGTCTCTCAGCTTTCTCCAAAACTCACTGCCTCTCTACCTTTCTGAGCTCCACCCAGCAATGATCTCATCTCCCCAAGCTGAAAAATACAGTGGGCGTGATTTACTGGCTGTTCACGCCGGCGAGAAATTCTGGTCCCACGCCGGCATACAGGTTTCCCGGTGATGAGGTGTGCAGTCAATGGGAAATCCCGTTGACAATGGCAGGACCGGTCGATCCCGCTGGCAGGCCGCATCCACCGCTGAAAAACACGCTGCGAGGTGGTCGGTAAATCCCGCCCAACATCTCTATAGGTTGCAAAAGCATATTAACTCCCCGGGGACCTCCTGAGTCAAACCTCAGTCTATTAGCCTAGACTGAAAAATACATTGCTTGGCAATTTCACCTACTGTTTCCTTGAAGCAAAACAAAATTATTTTTGAAACCATGACCACTGCAGGCAAACACACTGTACCCCCAGGCACTTAACTCTTAACTTGTCCCAATATTTAGAAGCTAATATTCCTAAAATCCTCCAATCATCACACCAATAGGTGTCTTTTACATTAACATCACAGAAAATAGCTTTACAATTATCAGGTAAATAGTTCTGAAATACAAGGAAAAACTTACTTCTATACCTACCACTAACTTTAATTAAGCAATCCAATGCAATTCAAATGGCACTTATAAATAAAGTTACCAAAACAAGTTTACTTGCTCAGCCATGCAACCTTTGGAGAGTATTCCTTTCAAGAGCAGATTCAGCACACTTCTGCTCAACCTAACAGCATTGCTGTTCAACTTAATATCCTTTTGTTTTGTCAGGCTCAAATTGTATGGCAAACTACAAAGCTATAGACCGGCCTTGTTCCTCCCATTAATTACATCATCTGTAGCCCACTAAGATGTAACGTGACCTGCTTAGCTCAGACTGTATACATCCCCCATATAAATTATCTAATCTCCAAGGAATCTCCAGCAATCATAACTATATCCATTTAGCCCTTTATTTGTAACCAGGTAAGTGTTTGGAATCAATCATGGCCTCACCTTTTATGACTCCCTAATTACACCCTTAGCAGGCACATGGTCTGGACACCTTAACTGGGTTCTTTAATAATGCTATACAAATATATACCTTAACCCAGGCTTTTAATAACATTAGTGCAACAAATATAAAATATAATACATAATAATTTCTTCATTCATCACAAAAGTGCCATGTAACAGACTTGTCAACAATGTTGAAAGCTCATGGAATAAAAGGGACAGAGGCGGTGTGGAAAGAAGTTGGCTGAGTGACAAGATCACAGACCCACTCAAGTCGACCTACAATACAGACTACGCTGAGAGACTCTGCCGCCCTCTTTAACCTGGGGTTACCCCTATCTCTGGATCTGTAAAGACCTAATTAACTGCAAATGCATTCAATGCATTGTCTTGCATCTTTGACTTTGTCTATATATATATATATATATATATATATATATACATATGTTTCTGGAACTTACCTCTTCATTCACCTGAGGAAGGAGCAGTGCTCCGAAAGCTAGTGTTTGAAACAAACCTGTTGGATTATAACCTGGCGTTGTAAGACTTCTTACTATTACAGCCTCAGAGATAAGAGGTGCCTTCTTGAAAGGAAACCCGTGGAAAGCGGCGGGCCCTGACGGAGTCTTTGGGTGAGCACTCCGAGCCTGCGCAGACTAGCTGGTGAGTGTCTATGCAGACATCTTCAACGCTCACTCCTCTGCTCTGAGGTCCCCATTTCTTTCAAGAAGACCACTAGTCCCAAAGAATAACAAGGTAGCGTGCCTCAACGACTACTGACCAGTGGTCCTGATGTCTTTTATCATGAAATGCTTCGATCGGCTAGTCATGAGACGGATCACTGCCAGCCTCCCAGATGGTCTTGATCCATTGCAGTTTGCCTATCACCACAATTGGTCCACAGCAGATGCTGGCCCTACAATCAATACTTGAACACCTCAGCAAGGACACTGACTCCTCCCTGTGCAGCAGCACCTCCAAAATAGTCCTCAACACAGGGTCCTTGCAAGGATGTATGCTCAGTTCTTTACTGTACTCCCTATGCACACATGACTGTGTGGCAAGATCTAAATCCAATTTGATCTGTAAGCTTGCTGATGATACGACTGTGGTGGGTCATATCTCAAACAATGACGAATCAGACTACAGAAGGGAGATAGATCACTTGGTTGCATGGTGTACCAAAAAAAACCTTTCTCTAAATGTCAGCAAAACCAAGGAACTGATCATTGATTTCAGGAAGTGTAGCACAACCCCCCCCCCCCCCCCCCCCCCCCCCCACAATCTATATCAATGGCTCCGAAGTGGAGATGGTCGATAGCTTTAAGTTCCTGGGGGGTCACCGTAACCAACAGTCTGCCCTGGTCCACTCACGTTGATGCAACAGTCAAGAAAGCCCAACAGCGTCTCTACTTCCTGCGGAAGCTAAAGAAATTCGGGATGTCTGCATTGACTCTCACAAACGTCTACAGATCTGCCATAGAGAGCATCCTATCCGGCTGCATCACAGCTTGGTATGGCAACTGCTCAGCCCAAGATCACAAGAAACTGCAGAGTGATGTGAACTCTGCTTGACACATCACACAAGCTTGCCACCCTCCCATTGATTCTGTATGCACCTCCCACTGCCTCGGGAAGGCAGGCAGCATTGTCAGAGACCCCTCCCACCCAGGCTTTCCCCTCTTCCAGACCCTTCCATCAGTAGAAGATACGAAGTCTGAAGACCCGCACATCTGGATATTGGAACAGCTTCTTCCTCACAGCTACAAGACTCCTCAACGACTCCCCCTTGGACTGATCTGTTCCTTGTAAGAACACTATTCACGACGCCCTATGCTGCTCTTGCTCATGCATTTGTTTTGTTTGGCCCCTTGTCTGCACTGTAACCAATCACTGTTTGTCGATGTACCATTTGTCAGTGTACTCTGTCGATTATTCTTTTTGTCTACTATGTACATACTGTGTATGTTCCCTTGGTTGCAGAATTTTTTTTTTCGTTGTACTTCGGTATATATGAAAATGAATCAAATCAAATCAAAGCTAGCGACAAGAGGTACAAGTGAGGGGGAGCCGCAGGGCATCTCCCACCGGGGTGAGAGCGCCTGGCGAGGGCGGGTGGTTCATCACTAAGTGGGGGAGGAAACTAGGGGGACAGATGAGGAGGGGAGGGGAGAACAGAGTGGGGGGACAACAGGAAGGAAGGGGAAGAGGAAGGAGACGTAAGCAGGATTATGAGGGGAACAAAGGGACAGGGGTAGGGGCGAGCTCTAGGCTGGCTACAACAGGCCACAAGGGACACAATGGCACCGCAAGCAACCACTTTGGAGGGTCCCCAAACAAAGGAAAGCCATGGAGTGCAGGGGCTCATCCATATGGTGACCGCAGCCATTTTGGATTGCCCCCTACCAAAGCGAAACCCTGGAGTGCTTGGGTGCATCCGACAAGGTAAGTATGGTTGATCCGCAGGAGGGGGAGCGTCAAAACCCCCCCATTAGAATAGTCACCTGGAACATCAGTGGACTTAACAGCCCAGTGAAAAGATCCAGAGTCTTCGCCCACCTGAAAAGTGTGAAAGCTGACATAGTCTTCTTACGAGAGACGCACCTGAGGGAGAAGTTCCGACTGCGGGTAAGGAAGGGCTGGGGGAGACAGATCTACCATTCATGTTACGGGATGAGAGCCTGGTAGCCATACTGCTTAGCAAGAGAACAACATTTACTGCAACGAGGACAGTTACAGATCCAGGGGGATGGTTCATCATCATCAGTGGTGTTGTGGACGGGACACCAGTGGTCCTGGTGAACGGTACCCACCCAACAGAGACATCACGGAGTTTATGAAGAAGACCATTGCAGAAATCCCCGACATACACACCCACAGACTAATCATGGGAGAGGACTTGAACTGTGTACAGAACCCACTGATGGACAGGTCAAACCCCATAAATGGGAAAAACGGCAAACATCATTTCTGTGATAATAATCAGACGATGCAACCAAAAATTGAAGTGTTGAAATCTGACGATATGTTCTCAATCTTTGGCCATATAAAGCAATTCAGGACCTTTTTGACCTCCAAGAACTCTAGATAAGGAGATGCACTTACATAAGAACTAGGAGCAGGAGTAGGCCATCTGGCCCCTCGGGCCTGCTCCGCCATTCAATTAGATCATGGCAGATCTTTTGTGGACTCAGCTCCACTTTCCGGCCCGAACACCATAACCCTTAATCCCTTTATTCTTCAAAAAACAATCTATCTTTATCTTAAAAACATTTAATGAAGGAGCCTCAACTGCTTCACTGGGCAAGGAATTCCATAGATTCACAACCCTTTGGGTGAAGAAGTTCCTCCTAAACTCAGTCCTAAATCTACTTCCCCTTATTTTGAGGCTATGCCCCCTAGTTCTACTTTCACCCGCCAGTGGAAAAAACCTGCCCGCATCTATCCTATCTATTCCCTTCATAATTTTATATGTTTCTATAAGATCCCCCCTCATCCTTCTAAATTCTAACGAGTACAGTCCCAGTCTACTCAACCTCTCCTCGTAATCCAACCCCTTCAGCTCTGGGATTAACCTAGTGAATCTCCTCTGCACACCCTCCAGTGCCAGTACGTCCTTTCTCAAGTAAGGAGACCAAAACTGAACACAATACTCCAGGTGTGGCCTCACTAACACCTTATACAATTGCAGCATAACCTTCTTGTCTTAAACTCCATCCCTCTAGCAATGAAGGACAAAATTCCATTTGCGTTCTTAATCACCTGTTGCACCTGTAAACCAACTTTTTGCGACTCTTGCACTAGCACACCCAGGTCTCTCTGCACAGCAGCATGTTTTAATATTTTATCATTTAAATAATAATCCCTTTTTGCTGTTATTCCTACCAAAATAGATAACCTCACATTTGTCAACATTGTATTCCATTTGCCAGACCCTAGCCCATTCACTTAGCCTATCCAAATCCCTCTGCAGACTTCCGGTATCCTCTGCACTTTTTGCTTTACCACTCATCTTAGTGTCGTCTGCAAACTTGGACACATTGCCCTTGGTCCCCAACTCCAAATTATCAATGTAAATTGTGAACAATTGTGGGCCCAACACTGATCCCTGAGGGACACCACTAGCTACTGATTGCCAACCAGAGAAACACCCATTAATCCCCACTGTTTGCTTTCTATTAAATAACCAATCCTCTATCCATGCTACTACTTTCCCCTTAATGCCATGCATGTTTATCTTATGCTTTTGTGTGGCACCTTGTCAAAGGCTTTCTGGAAATCCAGGTATACCACATCCATTGGCTCCCTATTATCTACCGCACTGGTAATGTCCTCAAAAAATTCCACTAAATTAGTTAGGCACGACCTGCCCTTTATGAACCCATGCTGCACCTGCACATGGGACAATTTCCATCCAGATGCCTCGCTATTTCTTCCTTGATGATAGATTACAGCATCTTCCCTACTACTTCACTCAGTGAAAGGGAAGTCTTTATCAGGAGAACCCTTGAATTCATGGTTTAATGGTCGTCAGGCTGAGCAAACTTCCACAGTCTTTAATCTTACTATGGGATCTTCATTTTGGATCATATGAATTAATGCAAAACTTCTTTGGATCCATGGCTCGCATTAGAATGAAGATGTTGTCATTCAGAAAAATAATCCCCCCCCCCCCCCCCCACCACTACCACCAGCTGAGTTCCATGTATAGGCGAGATAAATTACAATCGTAGGAGTTATATTAATTTCCTGCAAATTGTTGTAAGAATTATGGAAGCTGTTTATCCACATTTTTTAAAAATAAGGCAAGATGATGGGTTTAGGGAAATGGTCATACAATGTACACTTGAGCCGAGCGATTATTTGATCCTTGATATCTCAAGCTTAAATACATTATCTTACTGGAACTCCAGCACAGAAAGGTAGAAGCTATAAAATGTACCGCTGGAGATTTTCGCTCACTTCGGGTGGTCATTGTGTGAAAATTTCACAGCACTGTTATGGTTTACTGAAATCCCAACTATTCCATTTCGCTGAATGTTTTCTCTATTATGTTGGCAGAAGAAAGGCCTTTCAGCTTAACTTTTTGTATCCTGTGGATCCAGAGTTCTGGAGCCTCCAATTTCTAATAAAAGCGTGTAATTTTGGCAGATTAGGGTAAAATGTCCTTTGTGCCCAATATACTGATCCGAATAACCTCAACCACAAAAGATGCTGCTTCGAACTTCAGGGCCACCAGTTTACCAGCCATATTCCTGTTTGATGTATTTACCACAGAAAATATGTTATTCCCCCACCCAAATAATTTTTATGACAGTAAAATCAAAATCAAATGGGTTCTCAGTACAATGCACTAATTTGTTCTTGGTGTATATATTTTCAATCAGATTGCGGAGTTGAAAGAATACTAACCACTGCAATAAATTCTTAAGATAATTACAGGGGGAAAAAGTGAATATTATGAATTATTATCTTGTAATTTGGTATCGCTCTCTAAAATACCCAGAATATTGTAATGCTAGTTCAGTGATGATTATCATCAATTTACTCTTATACCTTAATACATATTTTTGTCTTTTGTAATTTTTACTGATTAACAATAAGAAAACGTTGAAAAGAAAATGACACATTATATGAGAATAACAAGTTGATGGCACATATTAGTTACTGCTTCTGAGGGTTTCACCAATTACAGTCTGCTTTAGCTTTGCTCTTATGAATTTGGATGGCAACTGACTCTGAACTCTTCAGAGGTTCAGTTAGTGAGGGTGATCTGCTGCTGGACCAGGCAGACCAGGTTTTATTTGCAGTCTGCTGAATTCATTGATCTCAGGCACTGCTATTAATTGCTAACTAATGATGTCTAAATACGCCAAGTGAGGAGAGGATCAGGTTTGTCTTGACCACCATATTACAATAGTTTGCTGAAGGTCACTGGCCAGGGCCACGCTATAAGAATGACTAGTTGTGTGAGGTGAAACCATACCAAACATGAATCGATGCCTTTTGGAGAGGTGGGGAGAGGAAAAATCTTATTCCCTGTCAGCTGTCCACATTTTACATTTGTGTTGTATCCCTTATGGAAAGGCTATTGTAAAAGGATTGGACATAGACATAGAATTTACAGTGCAGAAGGAAGCCATTCGGCCCATCGAGTCTGCACTGACCCTTGGAAAGAGCACCCCATCCAAGCCCACACCTCCACCCTATCCCAGTAACCCCAATAATTTTGGACACTAAGGGCAATTTAGCATGGGCAATCCACCTAACCCGCACATTTTGGACTGTGGGAGGAAACCCGAGAACTCGGGGGAAACCCACGCAGACTCCGCACAGACAGTGATCCAAGCCGGGAATCGAACCTGGGACCCTGGAGCTGTGAAGCAACAGTGCTAACCACTGTGCTGCCGTGCCGCCCTTAAAGATTGTTTGCATTGTGCTTTTGAACGGAGTCATTTCAAGACCATCCCCACACAAGAGATAAATTCCTGGAACCAGCTGCAGAAAAACTGTGTGAGCCTGATGTGATTTCACAAGGCAGATACCAAGAGTGGGTGAAGAAATTTTGTTGGGGAAGGGGAGGCTGAACGCATAATTTGAAATTGTGAGCTCAGGGGTACGAGGAGCAGTTGAGGTTTGTACTCTTTGGAGTTTAGAAGGATTAGGGGGGATCTTATTGAAACTTACAGGATACTGCGAGACCTAGATAGAGTGGATGTGGAGAGGATTTTTCCACTTGTAGGAAAAACTAGAAGCAGAGGACACAATACAATCTCAGACTAAACGGACGATGCTTTAAAACTGAGATGAGGAGGAATTTCTTCGGCTAGAGGGTGGTGAATCTGTGGAATTCTTTGCTGCAAAAGGCTGTGGAGGCCAAATCACTGAGTGTCTTTAAGACAGAGATAGATAGGTTCTTGATTAATAAGGAGATCAGGGGTTCTGGGGAGAAGGCAGGAAAATGGGGATGAGAAAAATATCTCCACGATTGAATGGCGGAGCAGACTCGATGGGCCGAGTGGCCTAATTCTGCTACGATGTCTTATGGTCTTATGAATTATGGACTAAAGATGGACACCAGCAGAATTGACCATGTGGAGATAATGTTGCATTACATGCATAAACTGTATAATCTGTGACATTTTCAAACTAAAATTTTCCACTTGTCCTGAATTATTCTATTCAATTTCTTAAACTTTTTGTCATTTATTGCTATAACAAGTCTTTCTTCTTGCCTTATTTTTCCTCTGCAAAATGTCCTGCCTGGACGGAATAGCATGCTGATGAACGCAGAATTGGAAAGTTCACTCATTGGCCCAATTTAGCAGTCAGTGGCAAAGCAAGGGTGTTTGCGGCTGACACTGATGAAATCCGTGGCTCAGATTTCCCCTTTGCCGATGGCAACTTAAATCTGGCATCAGATCAAAGGGATGTCTCGACAGTGACGGCAGAAAGCAGAGTTAAGCAGCCTATCACATTGAAGTACCCTTTAGCCACCTGGGTTGGCCACTTCCCGACTTAAAATGGAGATCCGCTAAGGATGCAAGGAAATTCAGCCAACGCAGGAGAAACAAGCAGGTGCAAAGTTTCCTGTGTATTGGAACTAGCAGAAACACAGACAGCACTGAAACTGACAACTATCTACATATCGATGAGCGATCCCCGGGAACAATTGGAAACAGTTAAAGTAAACAAAGCCAAGCCAGACTCCTCGGCACCAGCAGGAGCCAAGACAAAGGAAGGCCAACGGACACTTGGGGACCCAGTATTGGAGAAATCGATCCAAGTGATCAGAACTCAGTCCAATCACTTGGAACCAGGTATGGGGTCCGCCCCGAATGGCGCGAAGCCCCTGGGGACTATAAAATAGAGTCCCCAAGTTCAATTCGTTCTTCTTGGCAGGGTCTCTCAGCAGCTCGAAACAACCCTTGAACGTGACCTGCCTAGTAGCTACATCGACCAAGTAAGTCTCCAGTCAATGCACGCTACGAGATAGACGCTCCTAGCTACCACTCTATACCAGCTTTGAATCCTGCAGACTCAGAATCGAATGAAAGGCCATTTGTTCCCCTGACCTGGTGGGCCAGTTCCAAAGCTAAGTACAGGCCTTTTAGTGTTAGAGATAGTCTAGTAAGTAGAGTTTTATGCATGAGTAGTGATTGACTGTGTATAATAAACGTGTTTTGATTTGAATCTTACTAACTGGTGTATTGAGTTATTGATCAGCACTTGAACCTGAACCTCGTGGTGGTATCATAAAGATACCTGCCGACTCTAGAGCAAAGGTTATAGAAACAGAACAAATTAAGTAAAGACACAACGAGCAACATTAAGAGCCACCAAACGTTAGCAACAACCCACATGCAACAAACAAGGAAGTTAGCATCCTTCACTTTTCATTTAAATTTTCAGATACTGAGATAAATGATTGGATTAAGGCAGAAACTAAACGATAGATAAACAAACCTTTAATTGTTTCTATTCGTGACTCCTCAGATAATGAAGCAATCTGTGTCCAAATGCAGCAAGACCTGGACAATATCCAGGCTTGGGCTGACAAGTAGCAAGTTACATTCGCGGCACACAAGTGCCAGGCGATGACCATCTCCTACAAGAGAGGATCGAACCACCGCCCCTTGACATTTAATGGCATTACCATCACTGAATCCCCCATAATCAAAATCCTGAGGGCTACCATTGGTCAGAAACTGAACTGGACTAGCCACATTAATACTGTGGCTACCAGGGCAGGTCAAAGGCTAGAAATCCTACGGCGGGTAACTCATCTCCTGACCCCCCAAAGCCTGTTCACCATCGACAAGGCACAAGTCAGAGTGGATTGGAATATTCTCCAATTGCCTGGATGAGTGCAGCTCCAACAACACTCAAGAAGCTTGACATCATCCAGGACAAAGCAGCCCGCTTGATTGCTCCCCCTTCCACAAACATTCAAACCCTCCACCACTGACGAACAGTGGCAGCCATGTATCCCATTTACAAGATGCACTGCAGTAACTCACCAAGGTTCCTTAGACACCTTCCAAACCCACGACCACTACCATCTAGAAGCACAAGAGCAGGAGATACCTGGGAACGCCACCACCTGGAGATTTCTCTCCAAGTCACTCACCACCCTGACTTGGAAATATATTGCCGATCCTTCACTGTCACTGGGCAACATCCTGGAACTCCCTCCCTAACAGCACAGTGGGTGTAGCTACACCTCGAGGACTGCAACTCACCACCACCTTCTGAAGGGAAACTAGGGATGGGCAATAAATGCTGGCCCAACCAGCGACACCCACATCCTGTAAAAATGAATTTTAAAAAATTAAAATATCATGGAAAAATATGACATTCCACAGATACAAAATTAATTTACCAGGTCCAGTGAGGCAATCTAATTGTACAATGAAGTTAGTATGTATGTTATTAAAAACCCAGTCATACCTCAGTTACCAAGGTGCAATATTGTCATGAGTTTGTGCAAAGCTACTCATGATGTAAAAATGGACATTGTTGTCAATGCACTTGATTTCCATCAGTTGCAATTTTGTACCATGCCTCAACAGTACTCCTTCTGGAGGAGAATAGAATCACGGACAGCAGCTTCTGGATTTCTGTGTGATTTTGTGTTTGTCCATTCTCTTGGAGTCACTGTCAGTGGTGGAATGACAGTTTCACTATCATTACTACCACAAAATCCAGGCCTTTACTTTTCTTCCTTTAGCTTACCTTTAACTATTTTTCTCCTTTTCCTTTTACCACAGAGCCTTTGTTTTCCTTTTTTCGACACCAATATTTTCCCCTCATTTTACCCTCTGCACAACCTCCACTTCGATTGCCAAGTTGTTGCGATGCCACAAAAAACTGCAAGAATAGCCCAAATTTGAACTTAATGAATGACTCTTGTCATAGAAGATAAGGTAGTATGGAATGAGAAATTATCATACAGGCAATCAAACCTGTTGCCACAGACCTGAATGGATTAAGCATCATTTCACTCATATTAATCTCCTTAGGGAATTTTATGAATATATACTCTGAATGTCAACGGTCTGAAGTAACATTTCTGAGATTTTATACCTACCCTCACCTCACTTTTCAATGCTGACAGCAGTCATCTGCTGTGGCAGCCTTCTGTCTCTTCAAATGATGGTTTGCAGCATGCTGGTGGGCCGCCTCCTCTGCCAGCTGAGCATTTTGTTTTTGCTCGCCTTGTTCGATGCCCTACCAGTCAACCTCCAGAGGTCTCGGCGATCACCGACTGTCTCCCAGTTGTCCTTGTCAATGTCTTCATATCTCGCTTGCAGGTGTCCTTATATGAACAGCAAGGAAGTCATAACCCAGTGGTCAGTTCACCATACTGAAGGTCTTTGGGTATATAGCTATCATCCAGTCGATGAACATGGCTGAGCCAGTTCAGGTGTCATTAACTTAACAATGAGTCAGTGCTGATGGAATTAGCACACTCCAGGACCTCTGAGTTGGTGATCTTGTCCTGCCAAGAGATGCTACCTGAGACAGCGAACTTGCAAGGTGTTACCTACAGGTAACACTAACTTCCAACAAGACTGCGAGTATAGCATCTCATACAATATTCATGATCTCATTCTGTTTTTTTCCCCTACTTATACCTTGCATTGAGTTTCCAGCTTGAGGTTAATACTATTTGTTTTCCCCAAAGTAATCCAACATGGTGCAACTGTCTCACAGGTAGAATCATAGAATGATACAGCTCAGAAGGAGGCAATTCAGCCCCTCATGTCCAATTAGTCCACTCCCCTGCTGTTTCCCCATAGTCTTGAAAATGTTTTCCTTTTAAGTATTTATCCAATTCCCTTTTGAAAGTTATTGTTCCAGATTAAAACAACTGGCTGCATTAAAACATCTTTCCACATGTAGTCTTGGTCCTTTTGCCAATCATCATAACTCTATATCCTTAAGTTTCTGATCCTCCATATTAAACAATGCAAGTACGTCCCTCCATAAATAAGGGACTGGATTCTCCGATCCCCGTCGCCAAAATCGTATTCAACAACGGGGCGGAGAATCCCCGATGACGATAAAATCGGGGGATGGTGCCGCTTTCGCGATGCACCACCCCCTGAAAAGAGGCGTACTCGAGGAGTGCGCCGCATGCCGTATCCACGGCCTCAGGCCATTGCCTGAGGCCCGTCCTGCAATGCTCCGTCCCCGACTGGCTAAGTTCTCGAGGCGTGGGACTCTCATAGTCTCATCCATCAGGAACTCAGCCTGGCGGATTCAGTCCAGTGCCGCCAGAGTCGGAGAGGGCTGATCCGCAGGCAGGGGGGGGCATTATTCGAGGCTGGGGGCACTGTGAGGGGGCGGTCGAGCGAGCGAGCCGGCCAAAGTGGGGGACTATTATTACGGGCTGGGTCTGCGGGCTCTGTCTGCCATGAAGCACTGTGGAACCGCTGCAGACAGCCCACATGCACGGCCACGGACCCAGCAATGCTCCGGGCCGTATTGGCAGCTGGAGCTGGGAGCTCCATGCTGCCTGGCTGCTAGCCCCCCCAGAGCAGGGAGTTGGTTGCTGTTTTGCGGCAGTTTTTCTGGCAAAAACACCATCGTTATCACGCAAGCGTGGGGACTTAGTCTCCCAAACGGAGAATCCAGCCCCGGTGACTAAAATCTCACACAGTCTGCTAGGTGTGGTCTCACCAATGCCCTGTACAGTTGTGGCAAGACCTTCCTACTTTTACATTCCATTCTCCTTGCAATAAAAGCAATCATTTGCCGCCTTAATTATTTGCTGTACCTGCATACTAACTTTTCTGTCATTCATGTACATGGCACCTGGGTTCTGCTGTACTACAGTATTCTGCAGTTTCTCTGCATTTAAATAATATTCTGATTTTTTTTGTTCTTCCTGCCAAAGTGTACAACCTGATACATTTCTACATTATATTCCATGCGTTAAATCTTTGCCCATCACTTAACCAATCTTTATCACTTTGCAGACTCTTTGGCCTAGATCCCGGCCGACGCTGGGGCAGAGAATCAGTTTGACGGCGAAATCGGGCCCGGTGCCAGTTTGGCGATTCTCCGAGCACCGGAAAGCAGCGTCACCGGGGAGTATACTGCACCGCCAGGGGCCATTGCCAGAGGCCCACTCCGACATTCTCCGCCCCTGACTGGCCGAGTTCCCGACGGCATGCAACTAACCTGCTATTGCCATTTGAGATACTCATGTGGTGGCTGCGGATTCAGGCTGTGGCCGCCCTGGTCGGGGACAAGCGGATCGGAGGCCGGGGGGGGCCTTATGGGCGGCCGGGGAATGATTGTGTGGGGTTTGAGGGTCGGGCGCGTGGCCAATCGGGGGGGGGGCTCTTTCTTGGGTCTGGCTCACCTGTCTGAGTCCGCCATGGAGGCCGCCACCATGTGCATGGGAGTGCGGGGGCCCGTATCTGCAGCAAAAGCTGCAAGATTTACTCCGGGTCCCTGCTATGAATTTGTGTCCCTTTTTTCCAGGATTTTCCAGGATTTCCTGGCCTGGGCTTGCGAAATCCTACCAACTGACCTGGCTTGAGACAATTCACACCTCTTTAACCTGTGATTATCCCTCTCTCCAGTTGCTCCATCTAGAACTGTGAAGACTTAATTACCTGCAAAGACTCACATTCAAAGTATCGTCTTGCATCTTTGACTTTGTCTATATCTATGTTTCTGGAACCCACCTCGTCATTTAACTAAGGAAGGAGCTGCGCTCTGAAAGCTCGTGATTCAAAACAAACCTGTTGGACTTTAACCTGGTGTTGTAAGACTTCTTAATGTCATTTAATAAAGTAAGGGGTGTCCAACGAGTTTCTTAAAAGTCATTTTATTCAGCAAACAACGTTATCTACACAAGGCCTGGTTACACCTCGTCGGGTCCTCTATCCTGTCTGGCCAGCCTCACACCGCCTGAACTTTTATTAATAATAATAATCATAATCTTTATTGTCACAAGTAGGCTTACATTAACATTGCAATGAAGTTACTGTGAAAAGCCCCGAGTCGCCACACTCTGGCACCTGTTCGGGTACAATGAGGGAGAATTCAGAATGTCCAAATTACCTAACAGCAGGTCTTTCGGGACTTGCAAGAGGATACTGGGGCACCCAGAAGAAACCCAGGCAGAGCTGTGATGCAACAGTGCTACCCACTGTGCTACCATGGTCTGTACTCGTTGGAGTTTATATCAGTGCCAATAAGCTACCTCACCCATAGTGGGGAAATTTACAGCACCAATGAGCACACGGAAACAATCATCCCCACCTGGATGTGTCCCATGCAAGTTATTACATCCCTCCCCCCTGAAGTCTGAAGACCCTCCGAAAGGAAGGCAATGAGGAGGAGATGACGACGAAGGGGAAAAGGGTGAGGATACAGAAGAGGATGAAACTTGGTGCAAACCAGCACTGGCTGGACGCCAAAAAGAAATAAAAAGGCAGCACGGTGGCGCAGTGGTTAGCACTGCTGCCTCACGGCGCCGGGTCACTGTCCGTGTAGAGTTTGCACATTCTACCCGTGTCTGCGTGGATCTCACCCTCAAAAAAACAAAGATGTGCAGGGTAGATAGATTGGCCACACTAAATTGCCCCTTAATTTGGAAAAAAAAAGAATTGGGTACTCTAGATTTATTTAAAAAGAGGGAAAATAACAAACTGTGTTTTGGTTCCAATAAGACATTATCGAATGGAGGAGTATGGGCCGGCATACACACCGCTGCATCATTACATCTGGGCCAACACCCCTACTAATCACACGGGGTGATGTCACCAGCAGCTGAACCCAGGGATGGCGAGTAACAGTGTCTGACCTATTACCCGAACATCCTGCACAGTGCCAGCACAGAAAAAGGGGACCGACAGTGCTTCCCAAAACGCCAGGGGAGCTGTCACCCTGAAGTTCTTACTGTACATTTCACACAGCTACATAAAACCACACATCAAAACAAGCAGGGTGCCTCGCACACCACCACAGGACCAGCATTCCCGTGTGGAAAGCCCAGCCAATGCAACAGGGTACATCAACGTGCGCCCCCGCACCTGCGTCCGCAGTCTACAACCCGCCACTGTCTCTAGTCATCAACCAACAGCTGCAGGTGTCATAATATACACACAGGTATATGATGGTGCAGAGACAGGCAGTTATTGACACACAGGATGACCAGTGAACACACAGAACACAGCAGCCAATCACCAGACAGGACACGACCACTATAAAGCCAGAGGGCACTAGTGTTCCCGCTCTCTTGGGCTCCAGCCTCTGAGACAGTCAGAGCCCGTGAGCAGCAACTAGAACATACACCATGTGGTAGTAAGATAGTCTGGTCAGGTTAGCCTCAGGTCTCCAGTCAACTCAGCATAGTGTCAACCCACAGTTAAAGTATGTATGATAGTTAAGAGTTCAATAAAATCGAGTTGCATTTCTTCAAGTGTTGGAAGCCTGTCTCTCTCACTGCTGCAGTAAACGCAGTCCTCGCAGACCCGGCATACCCAACACATCATGGTACCAGTGAGTCATGCTCGGGTTTGACGGACTACCTTGAGATAGTCTGCCTTTGACCAGCGATCAGCCATCCTGTAACATGGACAGTGCCCGCCCTCCCCCACAGCTCCGCATCGCCGGCAACCTCGGTGCTAACTGGAAGATTTATTTATTTTTTTGATTTTTTTTTTGTTGTTGAAATTTTTTATTTAAAACAGATTTGTAACATTTACAGAGAAAAAAGAAGGCCATATACAAAAGCCTTAACATATTGAAAATGAACAGTGGGAAAGAATAAACATATTAATAAGGCACTTCCCCTATCAGCTGTTTGCCCACGCCCCACGTGTTCAACTAACCTCATGTGGCTCTAACCCCCCCCCGCCCCCCACCTCCCGGGTGTCGGTTTCCTACGCTGTTCCCTGCAAGCGACTTTCTCCCCCAGGGGGATCCCTGATCACCCCCTCCCACCCTTGCCCACTTAAGTCTTCTCTGCTCTCCTTCCCGGCTGCACCCCCCCCCCCCCCCCCCCCCGCCCCCCCCGAGGCTTGACCTGCCAGGTCCGCCCTGCGCTTGGCCCTAGCCCGCCCCTTCTCCTACTCTCCCTGGTGCCCCCTGACCTACGCTAACTACGCTGACCCCTGCCCTTAGTGCCTGGCTGTCTCCCGCCCAAGTGCTCGGGCCCTCCCCCCACACCACCAAGGACCCATTAACCTGATTGTATCTCCCCGTGCCCTTTCAAGTCCCTTAACCAGCCCCTAGCCCATCCCCCCATCAGAGGCCCCGATATCCCGCCAAAAGATACCAAGTGCAGGGCCCCTCTCCCCGCGCCCCCCCCCCCCCCCCGCCCCCCTCGTTGCAATCTCCCAAAATCACCCTAAGCAGTGCGCCCTCCAGCCCCCGCTCTCTGTCCAGGCTGAAAACAATCTTGAATAAAACATTACAGTGCAGGATAATTTAACGGACTGCCGCCACACAACAGCTCTGTGAGCCCAGAGTCCTTCCGCTCAAGTCCAGCTTCTTCTTTTAATAAAAGTCCATTCCTAGTCAAAACAAGTTAGGTTAACAGACCGTCGCCACTGTAGAGCACTGAAAAAACTAAGTGCCCATTAGTTCAAGTCCAGCTTCTTCTCTTTAATAAAGGCCCAAACCTGTTCTGGTGTCTCGAAGTAGTAATGAAGTTCCTCAAACGTAACCCAAAGCTTCGCAGGATACAGCATTCCAAATCTCACCTGCTTTTTGTAGAGGGCTGCCTTTACCTTGATGAATCCTGCACGCCTCTTGGCCAGCTCCGCTCCCAAGTCCTGGTAGATGCGCACCTCGCAGTTCTCCCATCTGCTGCTCCTCTCCGCCTTGGCCCATCGCAGCACACGATCCCTGTCGGCAAGCCGGTGAAAGCGAACCACCAAGGGCCTCGGTCGATCGCCCGTCCTGGGCTTCCTTGCGGGGGCTCTATGCGCCCCATCCAACTCCAGGGGTCGGGGGAAGGCCTCCGGTCCCATCAGCGCCCCGAGCATACCCATCACGTATGCGCCCGCATCCGATCCCTCACAGCCCTCGGGGAGGCCAACGATCCTCAGGTTCTGCCTCCTGGCTCTGTTCCCCAGCTCTTCAAGCTGCTCCTGCATCCTCCTCTGGCGGGAGTTCAGCTCTTCCACCTCGTGCTCCAGCTCCGTTACTGTGCCCGTCTGGCTGGAGAGCTTCACCTCGACCTCCCTTAGCGCCTTCTCTTGGACTGCCTGCGCCTCGACCATTCGGTCCATCACCGCCCTCATCGGGTCCAACGTGTCCCTCTTCAGTTCGGTGAAGCAGCTCCTAAAAAACTCCATCTGTTGCTCCCTTGGCCAGTGAGCCTCCACTCCCTGTTCCCTGCTGGCCGCCATGCTTCGCCGCCCGGTCAGAGGTCCTCGCTGCTCCTGCTTTGATCTTTGCCGCTCCACTCTACCACTCCTGGTCCAACTGCCCATACCCCGGGGGGAAAACCTCTTCCTTTCGTCTCCTCCACCGATTCAGTTCGTCAGGTCCCGAAAAAATCCTGTGAAACAGGTCCGTTTGCCCATCGCGGGCGGGAGCGATCCGACCTGCGACCTGTTTCCTCGAGGGCGCCACCAGAGACTTCTAACTAGAAGATTTTCAAGCAGAAGTTCCAGCTGTATCTTGACGCCACCAACCTCGAAACCGCATTGGATCCTCTCGACAGCCGGGGACCACGCTATCCACATCTTCAACTCCCTCACCTTTGCTGAAGGCGAGGACAAGACAAAGTTTAAAACAGTCCTGCTGAAGTTCGGCAGCCACTGTGACATCGAAGTCAACAAGAGCTTTGAACCTATGTGTTCCAGCAGAGGCTTCAGGGTAAGGATGAACCTTTTCAGTCCTTCTTAACCCATCTCCGTATCCTCGCGCAGTCCTGCAACTACGGCTCCACTTCCAACTCCATGGCCCGCAACCAGATCGTTTTCGGGGTCCACTCCGATCCCCTTCGCCAGCAGCTCCTTAAAGTTAAGCAGCTCACCCTCACCATCACCATCGAAACCTGCGTCCTTGACGAGCACGCTAACAACCGGTACTCCCATATCAAGGCGGCAGAGATGGCGCGGCAAGGCCCCCACGACACGGAGCGGGGGCAGGCCGTAAAACAGCTCCAGGGCCTGAGTCTGGATGAGGGCAGCCATTTTGCGCGCTTTTCCCGGGCTCCTGCGCATGCGCGCCACGACCAAGGGGACGGTGAGGCCGACGACCGAACTGCGCGGAGGCGCACGGAGCGTCCTGACGTCGGCGCCGTGACGTGCAACAACTGTGGCTCCGCCCATTTAAAGCGGCAATGTCCCGCGAAATCTCGACGCTGTATCCAGTGTGGCAAGCTTGGCCATTACGCAGCCCTGTGCAGATCTGCTCAACTGCCCGATACACAGCGATCCTAGTCGCAGCGCAGGACCGTCCGGTCAGTACTGCAACCCGTTGCAGACTCCGACATGGTTCCAGATTCCGACACCGAGGGCCTCACACCCCATTCCGGGTGGGCATCATCACCAAGCATACGATGCTTTCAGCAAAGAAGGTGAAACAACTCCCAGTGATGAGCATTGATCCGGACGATGAGTGGTGTGCCACTCTCACAGTCAACAAGGCTCACATACGCTTCAGGCTGGACATCGGCGCTTCAGCGAACCTCATTTCAAAGTCTGACCTTGACACCATCCGCGTCAAGCCAAGCATTCTTCCACCGGCCTGCCAGCTCCTCGACTACAATGGCAATGCCATTGCTGCCAGTGGCTCATGCCAGCTTGCAGTATCCCATCGTTCTTCAGAAGCAACCCTGCGTTTTGAAATTGTAGGAACCAACAGAGCTTCCCTGCTCGGTGCTTGGGCCTGCAAAATCCTGAATCTTGTGCAGCAGGTTCACACCATGTCGTCCGCAGAGGCAACGGCCTCGCCAGATGCCAACTTCCAAGCCCAATTAGATGACATCATAGCACAATACCACAGCGTCTTCGACGGTATGAGTACACTACCTTACCGATACAAGGTACTGCTGAAGCCAAATGCCACACCTGTGGTTCATGCACTGCGCCGGGTGCCGGCACCCCTCAAGGACCGCCTCAAGCAGCAGCTGCAAGACCTCCAGGACCAGGGCGACATGGTCTGTGTCAAAAAGCCGCCAGGGGAACTTAGCATTTGCATCGATCCCAAAGATTTGAACAGTAACATCACGAGGGAACACTACCCTATACTTAAACGAGTAGAGCTCACCAGCGAAATGGCTCACGCCGAGCTTTTCACGAAGCTGGATGCCTCCAAGGGGTTTTGGCAAATACAGCTGGACGTGTCCATTCGAAAGTTGTGTACATTTAACACCCCGTTCGGTCGCTACTGTTACAACCGGATGCCCTTTGGCATCATCTCCACCTCGGAGGTGTTCCACCGCATAATGGAGCAAATGATGGAGGGCATCGAGGGGGTGCGAGTGTACGTCGATGATATTATTATCTGGTCCACATCTCCTCAGGAGCACATCGATCGTCTCAAGTGAGTGTTCCACAGGATCCACGAGCATGGCCTCCGACTCAATAGAGCCAAATGCTCGTTCGGTCAACCAGAACTCGTCGCCCACCACAGAGACTGGATTTATAGACTGAATATTGCATTACCTTGTGATCCGTTTACACATCTGTACATATTGTTTCTTCCTAATTTGTTATCTGCCCTCTATCTGCACTGGACACCTTCCCATGTGAATACGTTAACATACTTTGTATATAGTCAGGCTCTTGTACACACACACGCTCACTATTTATTGACCTACACACATTTTTTTTAATAAGTAAAAAAAAAGGTGGGCAGATGTCATAATATACACACAGGTATATGATGGTGCACAGACAGGCAGTGATTGACACACAGAACACAGCAGCCAATCACCAGACAGGACACGACCACTATAAAGCCAGAGGGCACTAGTGTTCCCACTCTCTTGGGGTCCAGCCTCTGAGACAGTGAGCAGCAACTAGAACATACACCATGTGGTAGTAAGATAGTCTGGTCAGGTTAGCCTCAGGTCTCCAGTCAAGTCAGCATAGTTAAAGTATGTATGATAGTTAAGAGTTTCAATAAAATCGAGTTGCATTTCTTCAAGTGTTGGAAGCCTGTCTCTCTCACTGCTGCAGTAAACGCAGTCCTCGCAGACCCGGCATACCCAACACATCAGCAGGCAACCATCAGCCCTCAGGTAGAATCACTGCAGGACTACCTTCCAACCAACCGGTCACAGAACATTGCAGGCAGCACAACACCGCATGCACAAACTGAATGAAGTTCCAAAGGGGCAGCATCAAACTCGAGAATGGACTCCCCGCTGGACCACTCTGCCTCAGCAAATCACATCATGAAAGGACTGCAGACAGAAACTGACCGAAATAGTCAGCATAGTTAAAGTATGTATGATAGTTAAGAGTTTCAATAAAATCGAGTCGCATTTCTGCAAGTGTTGGAAGCCTGTCTCTCTCACTGCTGCAGTAAACGCAGTCCTCGCAGACCCGGCATACCCAACACATCAGCAGGCAACCATCAGCCCTCAGGTAGAATCACTGCAGGACTACCTTCCAACCAACCGGTCACAGAACAGTGCAGGCAGCACAACACCGCATGCACTGAGTGTTATCTGCCCTCTATCTGCACTGAGGGAAGGTGTCCAGTGCAGATAGAGGGCAGATAACAAATTAGGAAGAAACAATATGTACAGATGTGTAAACGGATCACAAGGTAATGCAACATTCAGTCTATAAATCCAGTCTCTGTGGTGGGCGACGAGTTCTGGTTGACCGAACGAGCATTTGGCTCTATTGAGTCGGAGGCCATGCTCGTGGATCCTGTGGAACACTCACTTGAGACGATCGATGTGCTCCTGAGGAGATGTGGACCAGATAATAATATCATCGACGTACACTCGCACCCCCTCGCTGTTTGGTTTTGCACTGAGTGCTGAATTTGGTGCTTTTTGAGTGCTATAGTGAGAGTTTGGTGACCGAGGGAGTTAGGTGAGGAGGGAGTAAGGTGCTCCTTTCATTTTGTTTCCGACGTTTCCGCAAAGAGTGCGAAGAGAGCCAGGAGTTTACAAGAAGTGTAGCAGAGTTGGAGGGCGGAGATCTAGTTAGTCCACACAGCAGCTATATTCTGTAAGGTAAGAGGGGATGGAGGCTAGGCCAGTTACATGCTCCTCCTGTAGGATGTGGGTGGTGAGGGATACCACCGGTGTCCCCACTGACTATACCTGCGGGAAGTGCACCCAACTTCAGCTCCTCAAAGACCGTGTTAGGGAACTGGAGCTGAAGCTGGATGAACTTCGGATCATCCGGGAGGCAGAGGGGGTGATTGAGAAGAGTTACAGGGAGGTAACCACACCCAAGGTACAGGACAAGAATAGCTGGGTTACAGTCAGGGGGAAAAAAACAAACAGGCAGACAGTGCAGGGATCCCTCGTGGCCGTTCCCCTTCAAAACAAGTATACCGTTTTGGATGCTGTTGGGGGGGATGACCTACCGGGGGAAGGCCCTAGCGGCCAGGTCTCTGGCACTGAGTCTGGCTCTGGGGTTCAGAAGGGAAGGGGGGAGAATAGAAAAGCAATAGTTGTAGGAGATTCAATGGTTAGGGGAATAGATAGGAGATTCTGTGGTCGCGAGCGAGACTCCCGGAAGGTATGTTGCCTCCCGGGTGCCAGGGCCAGGGATGTCTCGGATCGTGTCTTCAGGATCCTTAAGGGGGAGGGGGAGCAGCCAGAAGTCGTGGTGCACATTGGTACCAACGACATAGGTAGGAAAAGGGGTGTGGAGGTAATAAACAAGTTTAGGGAGTTAGGCTGGAAGTTGAAAGCCAGGACAGACAGAGTTGTCATCTCTGGTTTGTTGCCGGTGCCACGTGATAGCGAGGCTAGGAATAGGGAGAGAGTGCAGTTGAACACGTGGCTGCAGGAATGGTGTAGGAGGGAGGGCTTCAGGTATTTGGATAATTGGAGCGCATTCTGGGGAAGGTGGGACCTGTACAAGCAGGACGGGTTGCATCTGAACCAGAGGGGCACCAATATCCTGGGAGGGAGGTTTGCTAGTACTCTTCGGGAGGGTTTAAACTAATTTGGCAGGGGAATGGGAACCGGATTTGTAGTCCAGCAACTAAGGTAGCCGATATTCAGGACGCCAAAGCGTGTAATGAGGCAGTGGGGAAGGGAACACTGACAAAGGAGAGTATTTGCAGGCACGGAGATGGGTTGAAGTGTGTATACTTCAACGCAAGAAGCATCAGGAATAAGGTGGGTGAACTTAAGGCATGGATCGGTACTTGGGACTACGATGTGGTGGCCATCACGGAAACTTGGATAGAAGAGGGGCAGAAATGGTTGTTGGAGGTCCCTGGGTATAGATGTTTCAATAAGATTCGGGAGGGTGGTAAAAGAGGTGGGGGGGTAGCATTATTAATTAGAGATAGTATAACAGCTGCAGAAAGGCAGTTCGAGGAGTATCACCCTATTGAGGTAGTATGGGTTGAAGTCAGAAATAGGAAAGGAGCAGTCACCTTGTTAGGAGTTTTCTATAGGCCCCCCAATAGTAGCAGAGATGTGGAGGAACAGATTGGGAAACAGATTTTGGAAAGGTGCAGAAGTCATAGGGTAGTAGTCATGGGCGACTTTAACTTCCCAAATATTGAGTGGAAACTCTTTAGATCAAATAGTTTGGATGGGGTGGTGTTTGTGCAGTGTGTCCAGGAAGCTTTTCTAACACAGTATGTAGATTGTCCAACCAGAGGAGGGGCAATATTAGATTTAGTACTGGGTAATGAACCAGGGCAAGTGATAGATTTGTTAGTGGGGGAGCATTTTGGAGATAGTGACCACAATTCTGTGACTTTCACTTTAGTAATGGAGAGGGATAGGTACGTGCAACAGGGCAAGGTTTACAATTGGGGGAAGGGTAAATACGATGTTGTCAGACAAGAATTGAAGTGCATAAGTTGGGAACATAGGCTGGCAGGGAAGGACACAAGTGAAATGTGGAACTTGTTCAAGGAACAGGTGCTACGTGTCCTTGATATGTATGTCCCTGTCAGGCAGGGAAGAGATGGTCGAGTGAGGGAACCATGGTTGACAAGAGAGGTTGAATGTCTTGTTAAGAGGAAAAAGGAGACTTATGTAAGGCTGAGGAAACAAGGTTCAGACAGGGCATTGGAGGGATACAAGATAGCCAGGAGGGAACTGAAGAAAGGGATTAGGAGAGCTAAGAGAGGGCATGAACAATCTTTGGAGGGTAGGATCAAGGAAAACCCCAAGGCCTTTTACACATATGTGAGAAATATGAGAATGACTAGAGCGAGGGTAGGTCCGATCAAGGACAGTAGCGGGAGATTGTGTATTGAGTCTGAAGAGATAGGAGAGGTCTTGAATGAGTACTTTTCTTCTGTATTTACAAATGAGAGGGGCGATATTGTTGGAGAGGACAGTGTGAAACAGATTGGTAAGCTCGAGGAAATACTTGTTAGGAAGGAAGATGTGTTGGGCATTTTGAAAAACTTGAGGATAGACAAGAGCCCCGGGCCTGACGGGATATATCCAAGGATTCTATGGGAAGCAAGAGATGAAATTGCAGAGCCGTTGGCAATTATCTTTTCGTCCTCACTGTCAACAGGGGTGGTACCAGGGGATTGGAGAGTGGCGAATGTCGTGCCCCTGTTCAAAAAAGGAACTAGGGATAACCCTGGGAATTACAGGCCCGTTAGTCTTACTTCGGTGGTAGGCAAAGTAATGGAAAGGGTACTGAAGGATAGGATTTCTGAGCATCTGGAAAGACACTGCTTGATTAGGGATAGTCAGCACGGATTTGTGAGGGGTAGGTCTTGCCTTACAAATCTTATTGAATTCTTTGAGGAAGTGACCAAGCATGTGGATGAAGGTAAAGCAGTGGATGTAGTGTACATGGATTTTAGTAAGGCATTTGATAAAGTTCCCCATGGTAGGCTTCTGCACAAAGTAAGGAGGCATGGGATAGTGGGAAATTTGGCCGGTTGGATAACGAACTGGCTAACCGATAGAAGTCAGAGAGTGGTGGTGGATGGCAAATATTCAGCCTGGATCCCAGTTACCAGTGGTGTACCGCAGGGATCAGTTCTGGGTCCTCTGCTGTTTGTGATTTTCATTAATGACTTGGATGAGGGAGTTGAAGGGTGGGTCAGTAAATTTGCAGACGATACGAAGATTGGTGGAGTTGTGGATAGTAAGGAGGGCTGTTGTCGGCTGCAAAGAGACATAGATAGGATGCAGAGCTGGGCTGAGAAGTGGCAGATGGAGTTTAACCCTGAAAAGTGTGAGGTTGTCCATTTTGGAAGGACAAATATGAATGCGGAATACAGGGTTAACGGTAGAGTTCTTGGCATTGTGGAGGAGCAGAGAGACCTTGGGGTCTATGTTCATACATCTTTGAAAGTTGCCACTCAAGTGGATAGGGCTGTGAAGAAGGCCTATGGTGTGCTCGCGTTCATTAACAGAGGGATTGAATTTAAGAGCCGTGAGGTGATGATGCAGCTGTACAAAACTTTGGTAAGGCCACATTTGGAGTACTGTGTACAGTTCTGGTCGCCTCATTTTAGGAAGGATGTGGAAGCTCTGGAAAAGGTGCAAAGAAGATTTACCAGGATGTTGCCTGGAATGGAGAGTAGGTCTTACGAGGAAAGGTTGAGGGTGCTAGGCCTTTTCTCATTATAGCGGAGAAGGATGAGGGGCGACTTGATAGAGGTTTATAAGATGATCAGGGGAATAGATAGAGTAGACAGTCAGAGACTTTTTCCCCAGGTGGAACACACCATTACAAGGGGACATAAATTTAAGGTGAAAGGTGGAAGATATAGGAGGGATATCAGAGGTAGGTTCTTTACCCAGAGAGTAGTGGGGGCATGGAATGCACTGCCTGTGGAAGTAGTTGAGTCGGAAACATTAGGGACCTTCAAGCAGCTGTTGGATAGGTACATGGATTACGGGAAAATGATATAGTGTAGATTTATTTGTTCTTAAGGGCAGCACGGTAGCATTGTGGATAGCACAATTGCTTCACAGATCCATGGTCCCAGGTTCGATTCCGGCTTGGGTCATTGTCTGTGCGGAGTCTGCACGTCCTCCCCGTGTCTGCGTGGGTTTCCTCCGGGTGCTCCGGTTTCCTCCCACAGTCCAAAGATGTGCGGGTTAGGTGAATTGGCCAATGATAAATTGCCCTTAATGTCCAAATTGCCCTTGGTGTTGGGTGGAGGTGTTGAGTTTGGGTAGGGTGCTCTTTCCAAGAGCTGGTGCAGACTCGGGGGGCTGAATGGCCTCCTTCTGCACTGTAAATTCAATGATAATCTATGATTAATCTAGGACAAAGGTTCGGCACAACATCGTGGGCCGAAGGGCCTGTTCTGTGTTGTATTTTCTATGTTCTATGTTCTATGTTCTATGAAATATTGCACGACCCTCAGCAGAAGTCGATCAGACGATGCTATGTCCAGTACTGCTGGAACCATCAGGCCCCACGTCTCTCCAAGTGTATGCACTCCACAAGCCAGCAGCAAAACCTTGGCCTGGCGTTCACCTTCCATGTCCGCCCAGCTCTGCAAAAGCACCACAGCAACAAACTCCGTATTTTAATCCATTCCAAAAACATTTTCCGGGGAGGTGACTCAGCCAAACAGGAAACATGCCGACAGCACCAATTCACCCTCATCGCCAGTACAGTAAAGCAAAGGGTGTCCGGAAAGTTGCTTGTCTTTTTATTCAGCAAACAGCATTATCTACATGCGGCCTTGTACACATCACCAGGTCCTCTCCTTGCTAGTCAACCCCACAGTGGCTGAACTTTTCTATCAGAGCTAATAAGCTACCACACCCATAGTGGGGCAGCTTGCAACATCAATGAGTACAGGGGAGCAATCAATCCAGCTGGATGTGTCCCATATAAGTTATTACACCTCAGAGCTGATCCCTGTGGCACTCCACTAGTTACAGCTTGCCAACCTGAAAATGATCCATATATCCTGACTCTGTTTCCTGTTAGTTAGTCAGTCTCTGACCAGGCTAACATATCAATTCCCATGTGCTCGTCTGTAGTAAACGTTTATGTGGCACAGCAACGAATGCCTTTTGGAAATCCAAATCCACCACATCTACTGGTCCCGCTTTATCCACCCTATTTGTTACACCCTCAAAGAACTCAATAAATTTGACAAATACGATTTCCCTTTCCTAAATCTTTGTTGCTTCTGCCTGATTATATTATAATTACCTAAATTTCCTGCTACTACCTCTTTAATAATGGATTCTAACATGTTTCCAATGTCAGATGTTAGGCTAACGGGCCTACAGTTTCCTGCCTTCTGTCTGCCTACTTTCTTGAATGGAGGTGTTGTATCTGCGGTTTCCCAATTCCTTGGGATATTTCTGGAATCTAGAGAATTCTGGAAGATTACAACCAATGTATCTACTGTCTCTGTAACCATTTGGTTTAAAACACTGGAGTGAAATCTTGCAGCTCTTCACGCTGGTGGTGCGTTCCTGTCCCGCTCAAATCGATGGACCTTTCAATGCCCCTGCCATGATGGGATCATAATCTTGTCCCTAGGGCGCCGGCCATCAGGCCCAGGAGTCTCGTCAACTTTAAGGCCCTCATGGGGCAGGGCCCGGTGGTATGATGATGGTTGATAAGAAGGTTGGGGGGGATGAGAGGCCCGCAGTTAGGATGGTCACTTGGAGCGTGAGGGGGTTAGGAGGTCCGGTCAAGAGGTCAAAGGTGCTTGCGCATCTTAAAAGTTTGAAAGCTGATGTAGCAATGCTGCAGGAGACTCACTTGAGGGGGAAGGACCAGGTGAGACTTAAAAAGGACTGGGTTAGTCAGGTGTTTCACTCTGGATTTGACGGAAGGGCTCGGGGGGTAGCGGTAATGGTCAGCAAAAGAGTACGCTTCTAGATGGAGAAGGTGGTGGCAGATCAGGGGGGTAGATATGTGATTGTGTCAGGGGCGCTGGAGGGAAGGTTAGTGGCGCTGGTAAGTGTATACGGTCCCAATTGGGATGATGTGGGATTCGCAAAGAAGGTGTTTGGGGCCATCCCCGACTTGGACAGACACAAACTGATAGTGGGGGGGACTGGAACTTGGTGCAGGAGCCAAGGTTGGACAGGTCACGGCCGTGCTCACTGGTCCCATCAGGGGGGGGCGAAGGCGCTGGCTGGGCTAATGATGGAAATGGGAGGGGTGGACCCTTGGAGGTTTCTGCACCCGAGGGAACGTGAGTACTCGTTTTTCTCAGCAGTCCATAATGTATACTCGCGGATCGACATTTTCGTGGTGGAGAAGGCTTTGCTGGCTGGGGTTAAGGGGTCGGAATACTCGGCAATTGCAGTGTCAGATCATGCTCCACATTGGGTGGATATGGTACTGGAGAAGGGGGTTGCGCAGAGGCCGGGGTGGAAATTTGATGTTGGACTTTTGAGGGACCGAGGGTTCTGTGAGAAAATTGAAAAGATAATTGAGGAATATGTAGGTTTCAACTGTACGGGTGAGGTGTCGAAGGCAGTTGTCTGGGAGGCTCTAAAGGCAGTAGTAAGGGGTGAGGTGATTTTGTTTAAGGCCAGGGTGGACAAAGAGGAGATGTTGGAGTGGCAGAGGGTAATAGATGGGCTGTTGGAGGTAGATAGGAGTTATGCAGAAGATGGGGACCCAGCGAAGCTGGAAAAGAGGAAGGAACTACAGGCGAGCTTTGACCGACTATCTACCAGGAAGGCGGTGTGCCAACTGAGACGAGCAAGGGGTGCAGTTTACGAACATGGAGATAAGGCGGGAATATTAGCAGGTCAGCTCCAGAGGGAGGCAGTGGTAAGGGAAATTGTTCAGGTGAGGGACAGGGCAGGGAAGTTGGTGGTGGCTCCAGATCTGATTAACAAGGTTTTTGAAGAATTTTCTGAGAGGTTGTGCAGGTCGGAGCCACCTGGGGGAGACCGTGAGATGCAGGAATTTCTAGATGGGCTGGAGTACCCGAGGTTAGGGGAGGGGGACAGGACTACATTAGAAGTAGCGATAGTGGAGCAGGAGATAAAGGATGCGATTGGGAGGGTGCAGTCGAGGAAGGTGGCAGGACCGGATGGGTTTCCGGTGGAATATTATAAAAACTTCAAGGATAAGCTGGCACCCCTGATGGTGGGGATGTTTGAAGAAGCGATGGGGAAGGGGGTGTTGCCACAAACTTTGGGGCAGGCATCGATTTCCCTGTTGCTAAAAAAAGATAAGGATCCAACAGAGTGTGGGTCGTATAGGCCCATTCGCTTCTGAATGTGGACGTAAAAGTATTGGCGAAGGACTGGCAGGTAGGCTGGAGGAGTGCCTCCCGAAGGTGATAGGTGAAGATCAGACGGGGTTCGTGAGAGGGAGGCAGCTCTTTTCAAATGTTAGAAGGGTACTGAAAGTCATTATGGAACCTGCAGAGGGGAAGGAAACAAAGGTGGTTGTGGCATTGGTCGCCGAGAAGGCGTTTGACCGGGTAGAATGGGGGTACTTGATGGCAGTTCTGGAGCGGTTTGGGATTGGACCAAGATTTGTGAACTGGGTAAAGCTACTATATAAGGAGCTGAGGGCGAGTGTCCGCACAAACAACATCAGCTTGAGATACTTTTCCCTCCACCATGGACTAGGCAGGGATGTCCTATGTCCCCACTGCTGTTTGCACTCTCGATTGAGCCGTTGGCCATCGCATTAAGAAGTTTGGGAGTATGGAAAGGAATAGTGTCGGGGGGATAATGCATAGGGTGTCTTTATATGCCGATGACTTGCTGTTTTACGTGTCGGAACCAAGTGTGTCGATAGGGGGAATATTGGAGCTGCTTCGAGTGTTTGGGTCTTCCTCGGGGCACAAACTAAATCTAGACAAGAGTGAGTATTTTGTGGTGTCTCGGCCGGGGTTGGGGGCAAGGGTGGGGGCGCTGCCATTCTGTAGAGCAGGGACTCACTTTAGGTACCTTGGGGTGCAGGTTGCCCGGGAGTGGGGGGGGGGGGGGGGCTCCGCAGGTACAACATTTCTAGTTTGGTGGGGAGAGTGAAAGCTGATCTGGCAAGGTGGTATGGTCTCCCTCTGTCACTGGCGGGCCGGGTACAGATGGTTCAAATGAAGGTGTTCCGCAATTTCTGTTTATTTTTCAATGCCTACCGATTTTCCTGCCAAAGGATTTTTTCAGAGAGATTGAGGGAAGGATTACTTTGTTCATATGGGGAGGGAAGTTGGCCAGAGTTAGAAAGGTGCTGCTACAGAGGGGGAGGCAGACAGGGGGTTTGGATCTTCCGAACCTGATGTATTACTACTGGGCGGCGAATGTAGAGTTGGGTCAGAGGAGCTGGGTCAGAGGAGTTGATTCCCAGTGGGTCAGAATGGAGGAGAGTTGTGTAGGGGGTTGGGATTGAAAGCACTAGCAACAGCGCCGTTCCCGATGGCCCCGGGTAAATACTCAGGGAGTCCGGTAATAATAGCTTCATTGAGAATTTGGAGGCAGTTTCGCCAACACTTCGGGTTGGGGGCAGGGTCAGGGGAAATGCCGATTCAGGGGAACCACAGATTTGAGCTAGGGAAGTGGGATGGAAATTTTCGGAAATGGGAGGAGAAGGGGATTAAGACACTGTGGTAGTATGTATTGGGGGTCATGTGGGACTGGAAGCCCTAATGTCATTGGCTGACAGATCCCGGGTCCTGGTTGGCCGTTGACCTCAAGCTCCGCCCTGAAGGCGAAGTATAAGAAGCCGGTGTCTTCCCCCGCATGCCAGTTTACTATCGGGCTGCTGGGGAACAGACATGCTTAATAAAGCCTCATCGACTTTGCTCTATTCGTCTCACGGAGTCTTTGTGCGCTACAATTTATTAAGCGTGCCTAAAAAGGACTATGGAGCTCAGGATCATTCCAGAATGCCTGAGGATCAGCCCCCACGCAGTGAATGCGGCAGCAGCCTTCAAACACTGGCAGACTTGCTTCGAGGCCTACATCAGATCGACCACAGGCCGAGTCTCAGACGAACAAAAACTGCAGGTCCTGCACTCGAGGGTGAGCACGGAGATTTTCACCCTCATTGAAGACACCGACGATTTCCAGACGGCGTTCACAGCACTGAGAAATCTCTACGTTCGCCCAGTTAACCAAATCTACGCTCGCTACCAGCTCGCGACAAGACGGCAAGCTCCCAGAGAATCGATGGACGAGTTCTACGCCGCGCTGCTGATTTTGGGACGAGCCTGCAGCTGCCCGTCGGTGAATGCAAACGAACATACGGACATGTTAATGCTCGACGCTTTTGTGGCAGGTATGCAATCCTCCCAAATCCGCCAAAGACTTCTAGAAAAGAGTCGCTAGGACTCTCAGAGGCCCGGGCCCTAGCAGCCTCCCTAGACGTGGCCGCGCGTAATACCCGCGCCTACGGCCCCGACCGCGCGGCAGGCCATTGGGCCCCGTACGTATCCGTCGCGACAAACCCCCTACCCCCCCCCCCGGACACCCCACAGGCTTGCGCAGTCCAAACGCCGAGTCGCACCGGGGGCGCCCGCTGTTATTTCTGCGGCCAGGCGAAGCACCCCCGACAACGCTGTCCGGCCCGCGCAGCCATCTGCAAAAGCTGCGGGAAGAAGGGCCATTATGCGGTGGTGTGCCGATCCCGCGAGGTCGCCGCCGTCCCGGGGCCACAGGGAGCCCTACAAGCAGTCTATGCCTCCCAACCCCCCCAGCACGCCTTGTACGACCCGCAGGCGCAGGCGCTCTGGGTCCCGACCACCGCGGTCCCGGGAGAACTGGGAGCCCTGCACGCCGCCTACGCTCCCCAACCCCCCTCCCCGCAGCCCATGTACGACCTGCCGCCGGCGCTCCCGCTTTGGGTCCCGGCCAACACTCTCCATGGAGAGGAAGGGGTTTTTCGCGTCCCGAACGCCACCCTCACCCCCGTCCCGCGCCCCACGCCTGACCCATAAGGCGGACCCGTTGGTCGAAAGGGTTCACCTCCTCCACGCAAACCCCCAGTACGCCTATGTGGAGTACCCCGACGGCCGACAGGACACGGTCTCCCTGCGGGATCTGGCGCCCGCCGGCACCACACACCACCTACTTAGACCCCGACCACCGCTGTCCCCGGTGAGGGAGCTCCTCGCGCTCCTTGCGCTCGCGGCCCCACGCCTGACCCGCCAGCGCGCCGACTTGGGCCCCGACCACCGCTGTCCCCGGCGAGGGAGCTCCGCGCGGTCCTAGCGCCCGCGGCCCTGGCGCTCGCAGTGAGGGAACTCCGCGCGGTCCTAGCGCTCCCCAGACCCCCCAGCACACCATGTGCGACCCGCAGACGCCGCCATTTTGGGTCCCGACCACCACGAGGGGAGGAGGGGCGCCGTTGTGTGACCCGCAGACGCCGCCATTTTGGGTCCCAACCACCACGAGGGGAGGAGGGGCGCCGCTATCTTGGACCGCCCCCGACCTGTACGACGCATGGGGCGGCCATTTTGTCCACCCCGACGCCATCTTGTGACCCCCCAGCCACGTGCGATGTATGGGGGCGGCCATTTTGTCCATCCCGACGCCATCTTGGACGGCAACAACGGACCCCACCCCACTACTACAACCACGGCTCGCTTCGGTTACGCTCGATCAGGCTCGGCCCCGGACTCTCCAGACGACGACGACAACGGTCCTAATTAACGGCCACGAGACGCCATGCCTAGTCGACTCCGGGAGCACGGAAAGTTTTATACACCCCGACACGGTAAGACGCTGTTCCTTAACTACCTACCCCAGCGCACAAAAGATTTGCCTAGCTGCAGGATCCCACTCCGTACAGATCCAGGGATTCTGCATAGTTACCCTAACTGTACAGGGGAGGGAATTCAAAAACTACAAACTTAACGTCCTTCCCCAACTCTGTGCCCCCACCTTGCTGGGATTAGATTTCCAATGTAATCTACAGAGCCTTACGTTTAAATTCGGCGGCCCCATACCCCCACTCACTATCTGCGGCCTCGCTACCCTCAAGGTGCAACCCCCGTCCTTGTTTGCGAACCTCACCCCGGATTGCAAATCCGTCGCCACTAGGAGCAGACGGTACAGCGCCCAGGACCGGACATTCATTCGGTCCGAAGTCCAGCGGCTACTGAAGGAGGGCATAATCCAGGCCAGCAATAGTCCCTGGAGAGCGCAGGTGGTAGTAGTGAAGACAGGGGAGAAACAAAGGATGGTCATTGATTATAGCCAGACCATCAACAGGTACACACAACTAGAAGCGTACCCTCTCCCCCGCATATCCGACATGGTCAATCGGATTGCCCAGTATAAAGTCTTCTCCACCGTGGACCTCAAGTCCGCCTACCATCAGCTCCCCATCCGCCCAAGTGACCGCAAGTACACAGCCTTCGAGGCAGACGGGCGATTATACCATTTCCTACGGGTCCCTTTTGGCGTCACAAACGGGGTCTTGGTCTTCCAACGGGAGATGGACCGAATGGTTGATCAACATGGGTTACGGGCCACGTTCCCGTACCTCGACAATGTAACCATCTGCGGCCACGATCAGCAGGACCACGACGCCAACCTCCAAAAATTCCTCCAGACCGCCAAAGCCTTGAACCTCACGTACAACGAGGACAAGTGAGTTTTTAGCACCGATCGGCTAGCCATTCTGGGCTACATAGTGCGCAATGGGATAATAGGCCCCGACCCCGAACGTATGCACGCACTCATGGAATTTCCCCTCCCGCACTGCCCAAAAGCCCTGAAACGCTGCCTGGGGTTCTTTTCGTACTACGCCCAGTGGGTCCCCGCAGTACGCAGACAAGGCCCGCCCCCTAATACAGACCACGACCTACCCTCTGTCGACAGAGGCTTGCCAGGCCTTCAGCCGCATCAAAGCGGACATCGCAAAGGCCACGATGCGCGCCATCGACGAGTCCCTCCCCTTCCAGGTCGAGAGCGACGCCTCCGACGTAGCTCTAGCGGCTACCCTTAACCAAGCGGGCAGACCCGTGGCCTTCTTCTCCCGAACCCTCCACGCCTCAGAAATCCGCCACTCCTCAGTGGAAAAGGAAGCCCAAGCCATAGTGGAAGCTGTGCGACATTGGATGCATTACCTGGCCGGCAGGAGATTCACTCTCCTCACTGACCAACGGTCGGTAGCCTTCATGTTCGATAATGCACAGCGGGGCAAGATTAAAAATGACAAGATCTTAAGGTGGAGGATCGAGCTCTCCACCTTCAACTATGAGATCTTGTACCGGCCCGGAAAGCTGAACGAGCCGTCCGATGCCCTATCCCGTGGCACATGTGCCAACGCACAAATTGACCGCCTCCAAACCCTCCACGAGGACCTCTGCCACCCGGGGGTCACTCGGTTTTACCACTTCATCAAGTCCCGCAATCTCCCATACTCTTTAGAAGAGGTCCGTACAGGCACAAGGGACTGCCACATCTGCGCGGAATGCAAGCCACATTTTTTCAGGCCAGATGGAGCGCACCTGATTAAGGCTTCCCGTCCCTTTGAACGCCTCAGTCTCGATTTTAAAGGGCCCCTCCCCTCCACCGACCGCAACGCATATTTCCTTAATGTAGTGGACGAATACTCCCGCTTCCCTTTTGCCATTCCCTGCTCCGACATGACCGCGGCCACAGTCATTAAAGCCCTGAACAGCATCTTCACGCTGTTCGGTTACCCCGCATACGTCCACAGCGACAGGGGGTCCTCTTTCATGAGTGACGAGCTGCGCCAGTTCCTGCTCAGCAAGGGCATAGCCTCAAGCAGGACGACCAGCTACAACCCCCGGGGGAACGGGCAAGTAGAAAGGGAGAACGGCACGGTCTGGAAGGCCGTCCTACTGGCCCTACGGTCCAGGGATCTCCCAGTTTCACGGTGGCAGGAGGTCCTCCCGGACGCTCTCCATTCCATCCGGTCGTTATTATGTACAAGCACTAATCAAACGCCTCACGAGCGTCTCCTTGTCTTCCCTAGGAGGTCCTCCTCTGGAACGTCGCTGCCGACCTGGCTGGCGGCCCCAGGACCCATCCTGCTCCGAAAGCATGTGCGGGCACATAAGGCGGACCCGTTGGTCGAAAGGGTTCACCTCCTCCACGCAAACCCCCAGTACGCCTACGTGGAGTACCCCGACGGCCGACAGGACACGGTCTCCCTGCGGGATCTGGCGCCCGCCGGCACCACGCACACCCCCCCGACGCCATCAACCCAACCGCCCCCCTTCCTGCCACCGCCGCACCCCGCAACCGCCCCCTTCCCAGGAGGTCAGTCCCCCTCCCCTTTGCACCGACAGCTGAAACCGTGCGGCTCCCGGAGGCGACAACACTGGTACAAGCACCACCACCACCGCCAGGGCCGAGGCGATCGACACGGACGACCAGACCGCCCGACCGACTCGCGGCGTCGATGTAAAACAAAGATGGACTGTTCAATGAACATTTTGTTTTTCCTATACCCTCTGTAAATAGTTGGAACAGGACGAAACTGTCCAATACTGTACTACCATGTAACTGTTCTATCCTCCCAGGACCAGCCCTGTAAACCCTTACCACCATACGAAGCATCACCCCGCCGGGTTCATTTTTGACAAGGGGTGAATGTGGTAGTATGTATTGGGGGTCATGTGGGACTGGAAGCCCTAATGTCATTGGCTGACAGATCCCGGGTCCTGGTTGGCCGTTGACCTCAAGCTCCGCCCTGAAGGCGAAGTATAAGAAGCCGGTGTCTTCCCCCGCATGCCAGTTTACTATCGGGCTGCTGGGGAACAGACACGCTTAATAAAGCCTCATCGACTTCACTCTATTCGTCTCACGGAGTCTTTGTGCGCTACAGACACTAAAAGATTTGTTTCTTCGGGGCCGGTTTGCAGGACTGAAGGAGCTGGAAGTGAAGTATGGGCTGGAGCAGGGGGAAATGTTTAGATACATGCAGGTTCGAGATTTTGCCAGAAAGGAGAGACAGAGCTTCCCGGTGGAGCCGGCCTCCACATTGCTGGGGCGGTGCTGATGACAGGGGGACTGGAGAAGGGGGTAGTGTCAGTGGTTTACGGAGTTATTTTGGAAGAGGAGAAGGCACCACTGGAAGGGATCAAAGCAAAGTGGGAGGAAGAGTTGGGAGAGGATTTGGAGGAGGGGTTCTGGTGTGAGGTGCTCCGGAGAGTGAATGCCTTCACCTCTTGCGCGAGGTTGGGGCTGGTACAGCTGGAGGTGGTATACAGAGCGCACCTCACAAGGGCGAGGATGAGCCGGCTCTTTGAAGGAGTAGAAGATGTGTGTGAACATTGTGGGGGCCCCCCGCTAACCACGTTCATATGTTTTGGTCCTGTCCAAAGCTAGAGGATTACTGGAAGGAGGTTTTTAGGGTAATTTCTAAAGTGGTGCACGTGAAACTGGACCCGGGCCCCCGGGAGGCCATATTCGGGGTGTCGGACCAGCCAGGGTTGGAAACGGGTGTGGAGGCAGATGTTGTAGCCTTCGCCTTGTTGATCGCCCGAAGGCGGATCCTGATAGGTTGGAGAGCAACCTCTCCACCCTGTGCCCTGGCATGGCGGGGGGACCCAGTTGGAATTCTTGACTCTTGAGAAGGTTAAGTTTGAACTGAGGGGAAGGATGGAGGGGTTCTACAATTCATGGGCATTATTCATTATGCACTTTCAAGAACTGGATAACATCGAACATTAGTTGGGGCGGGCGGGTGGGAGGGTTGGGGGGAGGGGGGCTGTGTGTGTTAATGGCGTTATGGGTGATCCCTAATTCCTTTTTGTCATTTGTTTGTGAACATGTGGGCTAATGTTTGGGGTTTGGTGGGAGGATGGGATCGTTGTTATTGATATAGGGATTGATATATTTGTTACTGATTATTGTTTATTGTTGGTGGGTGTAAATTTGGGAGAAAATGTGAAAAAGGAGGAGAATAAAAAATATTTTTTAAAGAACTTTAAGGCCCATTAGTATTGCCATTACAATTTCCATCATCATAGTGATTGTTCAAAGTTCCTCCCACCCTTTTGCCTCTTGATTTCCAGTTCGACAAGGTTCTGATCACTGTTCTCCGACTGAAACATGCTCCACTTTCTCTCTCTCCAGAAGCAAAGCCAGTACTGCTTACTTCCTTATTGAATAATAATAATTGCTTATTGTGAAATGAAAATGAAAATCGCTTATTGTCACAAGTAGGCTTCAAATGAAGTTACTGTGAAAAGCCCCTAGTCGCCACATTCCGGCGCCTGTTCGGGGAGGCTGGTACGGGAATTGAACCCGCGCTGCTGGCATTGTTCTGCATTGCAAGCCAGATATTTAGCCCGCTATGCTAAACCAGCCCCTATTGAGCTGGAAATGCAAAGATTAAGAACGTGGGGCAAAATTCTCCGTTATCGGCGCAAATCCGACTTTCATCACGCCACCCAAAACGTCGCAAAGTCTCCGGCCCAGAATTGGCTAGCAGCGACGTGACGGGATCCGCGCTTGCTCACGTGCTTCACGCCGTGCAGCGTCATACACGTCGCACGGCGTGACGGCTCATCAGGACGCGCTGCTCCCCCCACCCGACCGGAACACCCGACCGGAACACCTGACCGGATGGCCGCCCGCCGCTCAGCCCCGAGGTTCCAGTCACGGGATGTGGAGGCGCTCAGGGACGCAGTGGAGCAGAGGAGGGAGGCCCTGTATCCCGGGCACGGCCGCAGAGTTGCCCCACGCCACAGCTGGCGTCTGTGGAGGGAGGTGGCAGAGGCCGTCACCGCTGTGGCCCTGACACCACGGACAGGCACCGAGTGCCACAAGAAGGTGAACGACGTCGTCAGAGCAGCCAGGGTGAGCCTCATTCCCCTGCCCGATATCCATATCCCCCCTGCCCCATATCCCCCATATCTCCCCTCCCCCTTATCCCCATATCCCCCCTCCCCCATATCCCCCATATCCCCCCTCCCCCATATCCCCCCTCCCCCACATCCCCCCTCCCCCATATCCCCCATGCCCCATATCCCCCATATCCCCCTCCCCATATCCCCAATATCCCCCATATCCCCCCTCCCCCATATCCCCCATATACCCCCTCCCCATATCCCCCAAATCCCCGCTCCCCCATATCCCCCCTCCCCCATATCCCCCTCCCCATATCCCCCATATCCCCCATATCCCCCCATATCCCCCATATCCCCCTCCCCCATATCCCCCATATCCCCCTCCCCCATATCCCCCTTCCCCCATATCCCCCCTCCCCCATATCCGCCTTCCCCCATTTCCCCAAGTGAATCCAGCCCTAACCTTAACCTCTGCAATACACGCGCAACCGATGGCGTGCATTCATATACCTGTCTAACACTGTTGCCTTTTACCCCTGCCACCGCCCCCCCCCCCCTCCCCACAGGAGAAGCGCGCACACAACACCAGGGAGCATGTGAGGACTGGAGGAGGCCCCGCTGATGAGAGGCCACTGACCGAACACGAGGAAAGGGCCCTGGAACTGGCTGGCGAACCTGAGGACCGGGAGGTTGCTGATGCAGAGGTCGGGGGCGTACTAGCAAGTGAGCCACCGACATCCCGTCCCCATATCCCCCCTCCCCCATATCCCCCTCCCCCATATCACCTGATCACTGCCCGCGTGTCAAACCATGCATGCTTCATTGTGTATCGCAGGAGCAAACGTCGAGGCACCCATCCCCGCAGATGCAGACTGCCCACATGATGCCCCTCGGAGACCACGGGAGACGGAGAGACCCGGACCCTCTGGCATGCGACGCCCGCAGGATGCCCCTCGGAGGCCACGGGAGACGGAGAGACCCGGACCCTCCGGCATGCGACGCCCGCAGGATGTCCCTTGGAGACCACTGGAGACGGAGAGACCTGGAGCAACAGGGAGACGGCACCCCCGTCTCGTGCGGGTGCGACGACGCAGGCGTGTACCACCCAGCGACGAGAGGGGCAGCCACAGGTCCCCGTCACAGCCGAGCCAGGACACCACTCCCCAGGACACCACTACCCAGGACACCACTACCCAGGACACCACTACCCAGGACACCCCTACCCGGGACAGCACTACCCAGGAAAACGAAATACCGGACAGTGACACAGATTGGATGGGTGGAGACAAACCGGCACCCCAAAGTGCCATGGACTCAGAGTGGGACGAAGAGCATGACACAACGCCACTGCTGTCACCAACACCCTACACCATCGCAGAAACACTCACCTCGGTTGGGCACTTTAGTGATGAGGCGTCTGGTACACTCACTGGTGCACACAACACAGCTGTCCCGGTACAGCAGGTGGAGGTAGGAGCAGCAGAGGGGCCGGGCGGTCGGAGGGCAGCCCAGCCCAAGCGAACATCTGCCGCCCAGATGGATCCCGGGTTCCTGCAGTTACCACACCCACACATAGATCCGATGCAACCACCGACCCGGAGACGAGCGAAGAGGGTGACGGCCGGCTTGCGGCGGCTGCAGTCGCAGGTGGAGGAGTCCACCCGCGTCCAGGAGCTGGGAGTGGTGCCGGTCATGCGTGCCACCCAGGCCGACACCGCATGGGTGGCGTCCGCGGTGGAGGCAATGGGTGCGACGGTGTCAGACATGGGGTTTGCGAGGCCTGGGGCTTTCCGTGCAGGCGGCGTCTGTGGCCCAGGACATGGCTGCCCTCTCACAGGAGGCCATGAGCCAGTGCCAGCGCCAGATGGCAGAGGCGCTCAACGCCATGGCCCAGTCTCAGCAGTCCATAGCCCAGTCTCTGCAGGCCATGGCCCAGTCTCAGCAGGCCATGGCCCAGTCTCAGCAGGCCATGGCCCAGTCTCTGCAGGCCATGGCCCAGTCTCAGCAGGCCATGGCCCAGTCTCAGCAGGCCATGGCCCAGTCTCAGCAGGCCATCGCTGAGGGCATCGGCGCCATTGGCCATGTGCGAGCCGGCGTCGCACAGTCACAGACAGGGTTTGCCAATCACCTGAGCTCCATGGCTGCAAACCTGCAGACCCCTGTCGATACCAACACGGGCCTCCAGGACTGGCAGCGCCAGATGTCGGGGGGGCGTCGGATGGCCAGTCCGCAACGGGCAGGACAGTTTGGCAGCTCGCCATCCCAGTCGCCCGGGCTGCAGCCTGGCCCATCTAGGCCAGGACGCCCCAGGAAACGGCCGCCAAAGGGATCCCGTGTCAGAGGGCAGGAATCACAGGAGTCCACCTCCAGTTCTGCTGTGCCATCTGGGGAACCACGTAGACGTAGTCAAAGGGCCCGTAAGGCCAAACAATTAGACACTGAGTAAGTTGGCACGGGTGCAGGGCACAGATGAGTTTTAGGGGCTAGGGCACGTGCATGAACTCCTTTGGTTATTAAAGTCAATGTTACACCTACAGAAGCTGCCTTTGTGCTCTGTCCAAAGCGTGCGGGGGTGTCATGTGCGTTGAGCGCAAGTGTGTGTGTGAGGGGTGGTCTTACCTCAGCCCCAGGTGAGTCTGCCCCCTTCCCCCTGAGCCGCCATCAACATCCCCCCGGGCAGAGGACGGGACCGTGCGCTGCAGTGTCACAGCCGCATGCAGGGATGGTCCGGGTGGATGGTGGTACTGTGGCCATGGGTCAGACATAGTCCAACGATGTGGAGCCAGGAGCTCATCGCAGGGCGGGTTGTCATCATCCTCCATGGCTTACGATAGACACGCATCCACCGGCAACTGTGTGAGCCCAGCCGTTGGGCCGCAGGTGGATCGGCAATGGTGGGGTGGTGTGCATGCGGGTGGAGTGGGTGGGGTTGGGGAGGGGGGTGAGGGTGCTGGGTGGGTGGATGGGTGGGGGTTGTGGGTGGTCAGCTGTTGCCATGGTGTGCGGTCTGTGGCCATACTACCCGATTCCCATGCCCATCTAGTCAGTGAAGCGGGAGTCTATCAGCCTGTCCCGTGCCCCCTGGGCCAGCCGGTAACGGTGGACAGTCACCCGCCTGTGTCTAGCCCGTCTGCCCTGACCATTGCCCCCATCCCCCTCATCTGGGGATGACTGCGCCTCTTCCTGCTGCTCCTCCACTCCACCCTCCTCTGCCTGCGGCACATCGCCCCTCTGCTGGGCTATGTTGTGCAGGACGCAGCACACCACAATGATGCGGCCGACCCTATCTGACGGATACTGGAGGGCGCCCCCAGAGAGGTCCAGGCACCTGAAACGCATCTTCAGCACGCCAAAGCACCTCTCTATCACTCCCCTTGTCGCTACATGGGCATCACTGTAGCGGTTCTCCGCCTCATTGCGTGGCCTCCGTACAGGCTTCATCAGCCACGATCGCAATGGGTAGCCCCTGTCGCCCAGCAACCAGCCCCTCAGCCGGGGATGGCGTCCCTCGTACATGCCGGTGATGGATGACCGCGACAACAAGTATGAGTCGTGTACACTGCCCGGGTAACGGGCGCAGACGTGCAGGATCATCATGTGGTGGTCGCAGACCACCTGTATGTTCATCGAATAGGTCCCCTTCCTATTGGTGAACACCGCCCTGTTATCTGCAGGTGGCCGCACGGCGACGTGCATCCCATCAATCGCGCCCTGGACCATGGGGAACCCGGCCACGGCAGAGAAGCCCACGGCCCGGGCATCTTGGCTGGCCCGGTCCACAGGGAAGCGGATGTAGCAGTGCGCCATGGCATATAGGGCATCTGTCACTGCCCGGATGCACCGATGCACCGATGTCTGCGATATGCTGGACAGGTCCCCACTCGGTGCCTGGAATGACGCCGTTGCATAAAAGTTCAGGGCCACCGTAACCTTGACGGACACGGGGAGAGGGTGTCCCCCGCCAGTGCCACGCGGTGACAGGTGTGCCAGCAGGTGGCAGATGTGTGCCACGGTTTCCTGCCTCATCCAGAGTCTCCTCCTGCATTCCCGGTCCATGAGGACCTGGTATGACTGCCGGGGCCGGTACACACGGGGCGCCCTCGGGTGCCTCCGTTGCCGTGGGGCCGCGACGTCCTCCTCCCCCTCCTCGTCCTGGCGGTCAGGTGTCCCTCCAGCCTGGGCGGCTGCCGCCTGCCCCTCTGCGGCAGCCTGCGCCGCCTCTCTGGCACGCTCCTCCTCCTCCTCCTCCTCCTCCTCCTCATCCAGGGCAACATAGACATGAGCAGCTGCTGCCACGGCGGCCAACATCGCTGGCTGATCGGAAAACATGACGGCCTGGTGCGGGGGGGGGGGGGGGTGTACAACGACATGTCATCATTGCCCATACCCCCTCCTCACCCCAGCCAGGTGGCATGGACCGCATGGGTCCAACTGTTGGAGGCTGGCACCTGGCCAGGTGGACCAACTCACTTGCCCTCGCACCCCCCTCCCCGGCACGGACCCCCCCATTCCCCCTCCCCGGCATGGACACCCCCATCCCTCCTCCCTGGCATGGACCCCCCCATCCCCCCTCCCCGGCACGGACCCCATCCTCCTCCCCGGCACGGACCCCGTCCCCCCATCCCCCTCCCCGGCACGGACCCCGCCATCCCCCCTCCCCGGCACGGACCCCCCCATCCCCCCTCCCCGCACGGACCCCCCCATCCTCCTCCCCGGCACGGACCCCATCCCCCTCCCCGGCATGGACCCCCCCATCCCCCTCCCCGGCACGGACCCCATCCCCCTCCCCGGCACGGACCCCATCCCCCTCCCCGGCACGGACCCCATCCTCCTCCCCGGCACGGACCCCGTCCTCCCACCCCCCTCCCCGGCACGGACCCCCCATCCCCCCTCCCCGGCACGGACCCCCCCCATCCCCCCTCCCTGCACGGACCCCCCCATCCTCCTCCCCGGCACGGACCCCATCCCCTTCCCCGGCACGGACCCCGTCCCCACATCCCCCTCCCCGGCACGGACCCCATCCTCCTCCCCGGCACGGACCCCGTCCCCCCATCCCCCTCCCCGGCACGGACCCCCCCCATTCCCCTCCCCGGCACGGACCCCATCCTCCTCCCCGGCACGGACCCCGTCCCCCCATCCTCCTCCCCGGCACGGACCCCTTCCCCCCATCCCCCTCCCCGGCACGGACCCCCCCATCCCCCCTCCCCGGCACGGACCCCCCCATACCCCCTCCCCGGCACGGACCCCCCCATCCTCCCCCCCGGCACAGACCCCATCCTCCTCCCCGGCACGGACCCCCCATCCCCCCTCCCCGGCACTCAACCCCCCTCCCGGCACTCCCCCGGAGCCCAGCCCACTCTAACCACCCCTCCCCCACCCCCCCCCTGCCGCACACACACACACACAACCCTACACACACCTCTCCCCCACACATTCAGACTGCGGCCACGCCATCGCCTGCCCAGCGGCCAACCCCCCAGGCCGTCACCCACCTCCACGCTGGTCGGCGTAAACCTTGAGCACAGGTTGACGCCGATTAAAAGGAGGTTTGATTTATGCCGACGTGACCCGTCATCACGTCGACGGGACTTCGGCCCATCCGGACGGGAGAATATCGGCAGGCCCAAAATCGATTGCCTTGCGCCCACCCGTGCCATTCTCCGAGGTCTGCGGCGCCTTTTCTCCCTTCGGAGACTTCGGCGGGGGCGGAATTCACGGCGGCCAACGGCCATGGGTCGGAGAATCTCGCCCGTGGTCTGTGCACTTTTCAGAAAATTCTCCCATCTTTGCCTTTTATGTTGTTCCTTTCCCCATCTATGTTAGGATAATTGAAGTCCCTCATTACTATTGGATACTCCTTACATCTTTCTGCAAGATACCTTCTGATTTGCTTATTTATCTCCTTCCTACTATTGGGTAGCCCACAATAGACACTCGGTACTGTAATAGTTCCTATGTTGTTACTTAATTCTAAGTCGATTCTGTTTTTGACCTTTCAACTGCCTCATCTTCCTCCAATACTAATAATAGTTGCTTTGATCAAACCTGGCACCCTTTCCTATTTTTCCTTCCCTAACTTTCTTAAGTACATTGTAGCCAAGAATATTACGTTTGCAACTCTCCCCTCCTTTGATCCAAGTTTCTGTCATTGCCACTATATCATAAAACCATGTGGTGTCTTGTGTCTACAGCTTACCGACCTTATTTACCATGCTACATGCACTTAGGCGCACACAGTCTGAACCTGTTTCAGACTGTCTTCCATTTGCCCACTGTCTGATGCCTTCTGTTTCTGAATGATGTAGTGCTAGTCATCACCCACATGCCTTTGTTTCTGATCGCTAATATTTTGTCCGAGTCCCCATATCACTGCCAAATTAGTTCAAACTCTCCCTGTCAGCACTCGTTATAACCAAATATTCAATACTCTTGTGGCCAAATACATTATTTAAAAATGCTTAGACTTGCTTGAACCTTGTTCAACCAAGAGTTCAAGTTGAATAACTTGTTTAAATGTATATTATCGGCCTCTCAGCAATTTAAAGACTTGGATCATGTTAATGCTCAAATAAATACATATATAATATAAGAGCTCAGGCTTTTTCTGTAATTTGCATCTCACCAATTTATCAGATTTAATGCAGCATTGTAATATATATTACCCTGTCCTGAAAAACAGACTAGCGTAACTTTAGATTCCTTCACTGACATGGGTTAACCTGTTGAGTAATGTTCAGAATGTTCATAAAGCAACTCATTAAAAACAAATTCCGTGAGTTTTCACCTCTTCTCAAATGACGGTCCATGCTAGATTCCTTGGGTGCCAGATTATCCTACTGGAACTGTCCCAGAAGGCCATGTGTGAGGCTAAATAATGCAATGAATGCGACAGATTGTTTAACCATACAGGGCATCAGAAATGATCTAGATCCTCTTGTAGAATCCACACATATCCATAACTTGCCAACAGGAGTCACAATCAGGAACAGGATCCCTGGCTGGCCAGGGGAACTGAAATGTACCCATCACCACCCAAGCCAAGTTCAACTGATACAGCACAGACTAAAGATGTAACTTTCTTGGTCTGTATGACTCAGGCGAACATTTTACGGTGTATTTAATGAGCCATGGGAAAAAGCTCATACAACAGCAGTTTGCACAGCTTCATAAAATGTATCTGCCTTGAGTTTGCAGTAAGAATAAGTCCAACCTTACAAAGCTGATACCTACACCTCTCTTTGAGAAGGATGAGGATCTCCAGGGCAACATGTTGCATACGAACCGAAGAAGAGGCACCAGGATTTCTCTAGGTGTAATAATCAAGAGATGAAATTAATGTGTGTTTTCTTCATTATATACACCAGTATATCATGGTGCAGATACACACACACTGATGGACACACAGCGGGACCAATCACCACACACAACACCGCAGCCAATCACCAGTTAGAGCACACTCACTATAAAGACAGGGGGCATCAGAGTTCCTGCTCATTCGGGATGCAGCCTCCTAGAAGGGCAGAGCTTACAGCTTACAGCACAGATCTTCACCATGTGCTGAGTGCATAGACTGGTTAGGACTGGCATAGGTCTTTAGTTTAATCTAACATCGTGTTAACCCACAGTGAAAGCATGTTCAACAGTTTCTAACTTAATAAAATAGTGTTGCACTATTTTAAGTGTTGGTGGCCTGTATGTGTTCCACGGATCCAGAGCACCCAACACATCACTTTCTACATGCCATCTATTCTTCCTTCTTTTCGCCTTGAACTGTTAAGTTGATGGAGTCATGTTTGATAGTCAAATAAGACATTTTCTTCACTAACTCTATGTATATGGTCAATTGTTTGCAGAAAACCAAATTCTGGTTCAAATTGTACATAGTAAATTAAATCCTTTTGCCATTCAGTTTTAGTGATCCTCTTCGATCACTGTGGGCTTCCTATCAATAAAGAAATCTTAGTTTTAAGTCAATTGTAACCACAGGTATTTTCATTTATTTAATGTACATTACCCATGAACAAGTACAGTCTCGTACAATTAATGACGGATGTTAATATCAGTCATAAATATGTCATTACCAGTATTTCCAGTTGTCACAAAGAGCTAAAGATGACTGCCTAGAGGCACTGTGCAGGAAGGGGAAGATCCTATGGTTCCGTATCATTGTTTCTTAAAGGGATAAGGCTATGACTGTTCCATAATGATGAGAATTTACTTTCATATGAACAATGTTGAATATTGTACTTAAAAGCGAATTACAACATTTTTTGCCAATTCTGCTGAGATAGCATGCAAAAATGGAAGCCTTTTGAAATGATCCATACTTTCAAAGAATAAAATACTTCCAAGAGGTCTCGACGGTCTTTAATTTGTGATTTTTGAAAACTAGCACCGGTGTCTCAAAAAAATAAACATTGTTTAAAAACTAGTGTTAGCGAGAGGCAGCACGGTTTTGTGAAGGGGAGGTCGTGTCTCATTAACTTGATAGAGTTATTCAAAGAGGTCACAAAGATGATTGATGCAGGTAGGGCAGTGGATGTTGTCTATATGGACTTCAGTTAGGCCTTTGATAGGGTCCCTCATGGCAGACTGGTACAAAAGGTGAAGTCACACGGGATCAGGGGTGAGCGGGCAAGGTGGATACAGAACTGGCTAGGTCATAGAAGGCAGAGAGTAGCAATGGAAGGGTGCTTTTCTGATTGGAGGGCTGTGACTAGTGGTGTTCCGCAGGGATCAGTGCTGGGACCTTTGCTGTTTGTAGTATATATAAATGATTTGGAGGAAAATGTAACTGGTCTGATTAGTAAGTTTGCAGATGACACAAAGGTTGGTGGAATTGCGGATAGCGATGAGGACTGTCAGAGGACACAGCAGGATTTAGATCGTTTGGAGACTTGGGCGGAGAGATGGCAGATGGAGTTTAATCTGGAAAAATGTGAGGTAATGCATTTTGGAAGGTCTAATGCAGGTAGGGAATATACAGTGAATGGTAGAACCCTCAAGAGTATTGACAGTCCGAGAGATCTAGGTGTACAGATCCACAGGTCACTGAAAGGGGCAACACAGGTGGAGAAGGTAGTCAAGAAGGCATATGGCATGTTTGCCTTCATTGGCCGGGGCATTGAGTATAAGAATTGGCAAGTCATGTTGCAGCTGTATAGAACCTTAGTTAGGCCACACTTGGAGTATAGTGTTCAATTCTGGTCGCCACACTACCAGAAGGATGTGGAGGCTTTAGAGAGGGTGCAGAAGAGATTTACCAGGATTTTGCCTGGCATAGAGAGCATTAGCTATGAGGAGCGGTTGAATAAACTCGGATTGTTCTCACTGGAACGACGGAGGTTGAGGGGCGACCTGATAGAGGTCTACAAAATTATGAGGGGCTTAGACAGAGTGGATAGTCAGAGGCTTTTTCCCAGGGTAGAGGGGTCAATTACTAGGGGGCATAGGTTTAAGGTGCGAGGGGCAAGGTTTAGAGGAAATGTACGAGGCAAGTATTTTACACAGAGGGTAGTGGGTGCCTGGAACTCGCTGCCGGAGGAGGTGGTGGAAGCAGGGACGATAGTGACATTTAAAGAGCATCTTGACAAATACATGAATAGGATGGGGGTAGAGAGATACAGATCCAGGAAGTGTAGAAGATTTTAGTTTAGACGGGCAGCATGGTCGGCACAGGCTTGGAGGGCTGTAGGGCCTGTTCCTGTGCTGTACTTTTCTTTGTTCTTTGTTCTTTGTTGTAGTACTTGATATTTGAGAGATTACTCAATGGCTAAATAATGATTAGGAACAGGGGCCAATTATATGAGAGATTATTGAATGGTTAAATAATGATCAGAAACAGTAGCCAATTATATTAGAGATTACCTAATGGTTAACTAACAACCAGAAACAGGGCAAATTATATTTTTCCAATGAAGCAAAAGCTTTTTTTTTATTGCTAAGTGGACATTCTCAGTTTTTCTGCCTTTGTCTCTATTGTGTGAGCATAAACTAGTTCTTCCTGCTCAACAACATTACTATTTGAAACAATATGCATTAAAAATTGATGAATGTAGCTCAGATTAGAATAAGGCCTGTGGCTATGATTGATATTAACATCCTTCATTAATTGTTCTCTGGACCAGATTATACTTGCATCTTGGGTAATCCACAGAAACTAAATGCCTGTGGTTATAATAAACATGAAAGTAAGATTCCATTATCAGTAGGAAGTGTGTGGAAAATCATTTAAAACACATTACAGTTGAACTATACCACATGTTAAAACTGATAAAATATGCTGCAAGTTTCAATTAATTACGAATGTATTCTCCCATATCTGAAACTTCATAAAGTGCAGAAATTAAAATAAATTTTACAGTTTATATTGCTCAAATTACTTTTTTAAGTTTGTAGAGTTTCTAAAATTGAGCAATGTATGTAGGCACAAAATAGAGTTCTTTATTCAATATACTTGCATGTTATATCTTGCAGTCAAAATAATTCTTAACAATAAGCCAGTGCATTTGAAATTTAATTGTTCTGCTTCACAAAGCAAGTTATAGGAGAAAAGACCTTGTAGCTGAAGCTCCAGATTCCTCCACAGCATTGCTTGTGACGTCCATCACACCAGCAGGATAGACCCATCAGAGATTGCAGCACGCAAAGAAAGTTGAGCTTGGAGGCCTCAACATTGACGCCAGATCCCTTAAAGTTTCACGGCATTAAGTGCAACATGGGTAAGGAAACAGCCTGCTGATTACCACGTACCGCCCCCCCTCACTAGTCCTCCAGTGCACCACTTGGAAGAAGCAGTGAGCACGGCAAGAGCACAAAATCTACTCTATTGGTGGACTTCAATGTCCATCACCAAGAGTGACTCAGTAGCACCACTGCTGACTGAGTGGACCAAGCCCTAAAGGAAGTAACTGACAAACTGGGCCTGCAGTTGGTGGTGAGATACAGCTGAGTGGATTTTTAAAAATTCATTTACGGGATGTGGGCATCGTGGGTTAGGCCAGCATTTATTGCCCATCCCTAGTTGCCCTTCAGAAGGTGGTGGTGAGTTGCCTTCTTGAACTGCTGCAGTCCTTGAGGTGTAGGTAAATCCAATGTGCTGTTAGGGAGGGAGTTCCAGGATGTTGCCCCAGCAACAGTGAAGGAACGCCGATATATTTCCAAGTCAGGGTGGTGAGCGACTTGGAGGGGAACCTCCAAGTAGTGGGGTTCCCATGTATCTGCTGCTCTTGTCCTTCTAAATGGTATTCTCGTGCGTTTGAAAGGTGTTTTCTAAGGAACCTTGCTGAGTTACTGCAGTGCATCTTGTAGATGGTACACACGGCTGCCATTGTTCATCGGTGGTGAAGGGTTTGAATGTTTGTGGAAGGGGGAGCAATCAGTGGACTGCTTTGTCCTGATGGTGTTGAGCTTCTTGAGTGTTGTTGGAGCTGCACTCATCCAGGCACGTTGAGAATATTCCATTACACTCCTGACTTGTGCCTTGTAGATGGTGGACAGGCTTTGGGGGCGGGGGGGGGGGGGGGGGTCAGGAGGTGAGTTACTCACCTCTATCATTTGCCTTCCTTTTTCTATCTTGACTGTAGGATTCCTAGCCTTTGACCTGACCTGGTAGCCACAGTATTAATGTGGCTAGTTCAGTTCACTTTCTGATCAATGGTAACCCCCAGGAGGTTGATTGTGGGTGATTCAGAGATGGTAATGCCATTGAATGTCAAGGTCATTTCTGAGGACAGTTGACTGCAGTCATAGGCCAGACCAGGTAATGATGGTAGATTTCCTTCCCTAAAGGGCATTACCAAAGGACATTAGGGAACAGTCTAATGGTTTCATGTACACCAGTACTCAGACGAGCTTTTCATTCCAGATTTATTAATTCATTGCTTTGAAAATCCAACTACTGCCGTGGTGGGATTTAAATTTGTGTGTCCAGAGTTTTAGTCCAGGCCTCCGAATCAGTCTAGTAGCATTGCCACTCTGTTACCATTCCTTAGCAATGAGCAATAATTGATGGCCTTATCAGAGATACTCACATCCCCTGGATGAATAAAACAAACCTGGTGCTTCATAAACTTTATTAAGAACCTTGAAAATACTATTTATTAGAAAATACATTTGTTATTTGAATTGGAAAATATGTCACTTTAAAGTTATCAACTAGACTGTTTTGGAAACATTTTCTATTGTTGTTCAAGTCATCAATACTGAAAACTGCAAAAATATGGGAAAGGAGCAAAACCGAGTTTTAATGACAATCTTACTTTGTTAATGAGAACTAGATTGAAAGTCATGGGCAGATGTTTAAAACAGATGTTAGGCACCGTAAATAGATAAATTAGGGTCGGATGGCTGATGAAGGACCCCTGTTTTGAAATGTATTTGCAATTTAGAGCTGCTGTACTCCATGTTTTTCAGTAGCCCATGTTCTGTCGGAAACAGGCAGGAGGGAATCCTTCTTAAAATCTTCCTGTGGAATGTTCCTCCTCTTGAAGCTTACAATTGGATTATTTACTAAATATTATATATATTCAATAATACTTTTGGAAATTCCAGATCAAAAGATAATTTAAGTTTTAATGATCTAATTCTTTTAATCTAATTCTAATTCACTAATTCTTTCCACTCAAGCTTTGAGAGCTCGGTCAAGATAGGAAAAGGAAGGCAAATGATAGAGGGGAGGAGCATCCTTATTGACTAAGGATGAAATACATCAAAGATAAGAGAGGATATAATGAGAGGTACACAAGCAGTGAAGACTTTATGGCCTAGTCTTTCACCCAGTCTTGCTGACTTGGAAGCCCTTCAAAAATGGCGAGTGGATCCCGATTATAGGATTCCTGACTCCTTTCCTGGGCTGTCGGATTTTCTGGAGTGCCTTTAAAGGGTGCTAACTTGTTCCCGTCAAAAATCTGCATTCAGCGCTCCCAAACTGGCCAGCTCCATTACAGAGTTAGGCATGCCCGACTCTTCGGCAATTTTAATGGAGTGGAGCCAGCTTTTTAAACACTTGTGGTTCATGGCCCTCCAAAGGAGTCGTGATTCCTAGCCTGTATGAGGGGACCTTTTAAACAGAAAATTCAAAAGGTCTTCATGCCCTCCATGCTCTTGGAAAATGTGAATTTTAACTTTCATGTGGATTGGAATAAGCAGACTAGTGTGTGGTGATGTGCATCAATGTAAATACATGTAGGCTAGCTAGACACTAGAGGGAGCACCAGAAACATCACACACACACACACACACTCAACCAATAGATAAGTTAGATAGGACGCGACCAATGGACATTCACGATACACAAGGAGGTGATACGACCACATTACACGCATTACACCAACCCATATATAAAGGACACCACACACATGATCTGCTTCTTTCCAGTGGAGACAGTCAGTGAGTAGAGACACAGGCTTGATTCAATATTACACCCACCACATGGATTGCAGCAACTGGTTAGTCAGTCTGGGTAGCTATAGTAGGATTAGCAGTAGTGTCGAACCCGAGTAATAGAAGTGTAAATAGTTTAATAAACGTGTTGAAGTTATCTCCACGTCTGAACCTTCCTTTGTCAAGTGCACCACAAGGAAGCCGCTTATGTTACACCTACAACATAACAAATCATAGTGCATGTCAGAAAGGTATTCTCCATTTCAGAAACTAAGTGTTGACGCCGGGACAGAATCGGTCGTATTCTACGACAGGAAAACTGGCGCCATTCCCAGAGCAATTCATCAACCGTTAATGGGCTAGTACCGGCACCATGTGGAACACCATCAATTCCAATGAAAAACAGTGTCTGATTCGCCGGAGTCGGGATTGACACTCGAGAGGCTGACAAGCTGCAGCCACATGTAAGCATTCCACTCCCCTCACACACCATTCCAGCCAACAAAATGGCAGCACGAAGGGCGGCACCCCATTTCACCAATGCAGAACTGGAGACACTGCTGGGCGCAGTGGAGAAGAGGCGGGCCACCTTGTATTCTGGGGTGGGTAGGAGGTTGCCACCCGGCGCCGTGCACCGGCCTGGCGCAGGTGGGAGTGGCCGTGGGCAACACCGCCAGGACTGGCCAACAGTGCAGGAAGGAACTGCATGACCTCCTCAGCGTGGCCAGGGCGAGTAGGCAGCACTGTGCCCCTGGCACTAACCCCCGACCCACACACTGGTAACGCCCTCCCCCCAACTGGAGGTCGACTGAATCCCCACATGCCAGCACCCATACCGGCCGCCATGGCCAGGTGCCCTGGCCAAGAAGGCCACCAGCTACCCACCCTCTGTGCTGCACAGTCACTTTGACAGCCACCAGGAGTGGGTGTCCTCCCCCATACTCTGGCAGGTGTGGCAGGTATATGCATTGACATCCTGCTCCGTCTGAGTCTTTGATGGCATTCCCAGTCTGGCAGGTCCTCAAATGACAGGTGCTGCCGGTACACTTGAGGCCTCATGTGGTTCCTCCTTCCCACCTCCTCCTTGGCCAGTTGGGCGGCCGGCTCTCCATCCTCACTGGCTGCATCCTGTTGCTCTGGAGCAGGCTCCACTGCTGCAACGTCCCCCTTGAGCACCTCCAGCTCGTACAGCCTCAGTGCATCCCCCAGGGTTGCAGCGACCAGGATGAAGGCCACCATTCCTGGTTGAATTCCGAAGTCCATTGTCTGCAGGGGGTGAAAGTCAGACATGTTACCATGGTGCAAATCCCCATACCCAACCAAGTCTACTGGGCTACAGGCTGGCCCTGGTTTGCACTTCAGACCCTGTCCAAGCATTCCCCCCCCCCCCCCCCCAACCCTCCCCTCATCCCCACACCCCCCGGCCACTCCACCTGGCACTCTGCCCTACACACCCCTGGCCTTATCGGTACCCAGCACCGTGAGGGCCCTGGCACCCATCCCTGCTGCCACTGGTATGGGCGGCTGGTGCTACCCATGCTAGCAGTATGCTCTGTGGACCCCGTCCAGTGTCCTCCTGCAGGGGCTAATGTGGTCATTGCCCTTGGGTGGGCCATGTGCTGCCCTGCCGGTAGGTGGCGGCTGGTTGGCAGGGGGAGTTAGCGGGGTGGAGGGGGGTGTGGCGTGCATGCATGGTGGAGTGGAGTGTGGGGTGCGGGGGTGGTGGGATGGGGGTACCCATACGACCAGTGGCACTCTGCACAACTACGGGCCACGGTGGGTGGTCAGTGGGGTGCGCAGAGAGATGGCTGCCTTGCATGCTGCAGCAATGGCGGTCCATGCCAAGATGCCCCAGTCCTGTGGGGGGCCACCCCGACCCCATGACCCATCCCTGTTCACTCCCCATCATCCCCCGCCCCCCCCCCGCACCCCCCCGCCCCCGACCTCGGCCCTGGCAGACATACCCCCCACCCCAGCTAGAACTGCCAATGGCAGGCCTGGCAGCCCATGGTTATGCCTTTATCGCTCTCACTACCTCCTCGCTCTTCCTCTTCGGCTACAGCGCCTGTTTCCCGATTTTGAAAACCACAAGTGAAACATGCCGTCGGCTGGGGCACTAATGATGTGCAAACTGCGTTTACTGTACATGCGGAGTAGAACACATTGACGCGCTGTCAAAGCACCGGAACATGGCATCTGGCGCCCAGCGCCTGCCACGATTTTGGCTTCACGACCGGTTCTCTGTCTAATTGCGTTACGCAATTCCGGCGTGGGCTGTCGGAGAATCCTGCCCAATGAATTTCTTGAATTTGTCTAGGAACGTTTTCTACAATATTATGTCCTAGGAAGAACAAAAAAAAGCCAGATTAGTTTTAGTTAACTGTGTGAAAACATCTCATAGTGACCACAATTTGATCGACTTTAAAAGTATCTTGAAGGGCAGAAATGACAAACAGCTACCAAGATTTAAGATTTAGGTAAGACTGACTTCAACATAATCGGAGAGAATGTGTACACAGTAAACGGGTCAAGTCTATTGCTGGCAAGGGCAGCACGGTGGTGAAGTGGTTAGCACATCTGGCTCACGGCGTCGAGGTCCCAGGTTTGATCCCGGCTCTGGGCCACTGTCCGTGTGGAGTTTACACATTTTCCCCGTGTTTGCGTGGGTTTAGCCCTCACAACCCAAAAAAGGTCATAGATCATAGAATTTACAGTGCAGAAGAAGGCCATTCGACCCATCGAGTCTGCACCAGCTCTTGGAAAGGGCACCCCACTTAAGCCCACACTTCTACCCTATCCCAGTAACCCCAATGTGGTAATACCAGGTATTGCAGTACCTGAGAGGTGGATGCCCACCCACCTAACCTTTTTGGACACTAAGGACAATTTATCATGGCCAATCCATCCAACCTGCACATCTTTGTGTGGGAGGAAACCGGAGCACCTGGAGGAAACTTGCGCATCCGGAGGAAACTGGAGCACCTGGAGGAAACCCACGCAGACACGGGGAGAAAGTGCAGACTCTGCATAGACAGTGACCTAAGCCGGGAATCGAACCTGGGACCCTGAAGCTGTGAAGCAACTGTGCTTACTACATGTGCAGGGTACGCTAAATTGCCCCTTAATTGGAAAAAAACAATTAGGTACTCTACATTTATTTTTTAAAAGTCTATTACTGACAGTAGATCAGTGGGAGAACTTTTAAATAGAACTTAATATGGGATACAACCAGTTTATACCCTTAAGAGGCAAGAGCCCAATTTTCCAAAGAAAAGATAGCGATGGACACCGCTAAGGGTAAGAGACAATGTAAAATTAAAAGAAAAAGCATATAAAATGCAAAGTAACATTGATCCCGATGAATGAGGAAGGCACAAACAACAGCAAAGTGTGACCAGTCAGGTCGCAAGGATTACAAAAAGGGAGCATGAATGGAAACTTGCGAGGAATTCCAAAGTTAACAAAAAACATTTTTACAATTATATTAGGAAAAAGAGCAATGTGGACAACTGATAATAGTGATATTATCAATGCAATGAATGAAGTCCCGAAAGAGGGGATTTTATGCCCCCCTCGCCTACCAGCCTGCTCCTGTGAATCATGGAATGGTTACAGTACAGAAGGAGTAAACTCAGGCCATCATGTCTGTTCTGTCTCACTACGAGAGCAACTCAATCAATCTCACTCCCCTGCCTTGGAGGTTAAACAGATGATAGCCGGTCTCCAAGGGTTACATTATGAGGGGAGAATGCAGAAACTTAGGATTGTATTCCATGGAATTTAGATGGTTGAGGGGTGATTTGATACAAGAAATTAAGAGAAATAGATAGGGTTGATAGAAAGAAACCATTTCTGCTAATTGGGGACATGATCTGTACATTAATCTGAGGCATCTGCTTCAGGAGTTAAGTTAGAAAACACTTATTTTCAAAGAGTGGTAGAACCGCAGAATCCCTAAAGTGCACAAGGAGGCCATTTGGCCCATTGAGTCCGCACTGACCCTCTGAAAGAGCACCCTACCTAGGCCCAGTCCCCACCCTATCCCTCTAACTTTACCTAACCTGCACATCTTTGGTCACTAAAGGGCAATTTTAGCATGGCCAATCCACCTAAACTGCACATCTTTGGACTGTGGGAGGAAACCAGAGCACCCGGAGGAAACCCAGTCAGACACGGGGAAAACTGCAAACTCCACACAGTTACCCAAGGCGGAATTGAACCTGGGTCCTTGGCGCTGGGAGGCAGCAGTTCTAACCACACTGCCACCATGCTCCCATGTGTGGGATCATTTTCTGAAAAAGCAATTGATGGTAGATCAATTGTAAATTTAAAATCTGAAATAGGTAGCTTTTTGGTATTCAAAGGGCTATAGGACCAAGGTGGGTAAAAGAAGTTAGATTTCTTGTCAATCATGATCTCATTGATTGATGAAACACCCTCAATGGGCCTAAATGGCCCAGCCCTGTTCAGATGTTCCTGTGTCTTAATATTCTGAATGTATTCTGTGACCAGAGAGCTCATTTGGCCTTGTTCACAAATATCTCACAAATAGCAGATAAAAAAATGTTTGAGTGGTATTGGAACGGAAGCATCTGTCCTGTCCAACTTCCTCTTTGAGCTACTTGGCCAAGTTGTCTATTTGTTCCTTTATTAAAGTGTTTCTCATTCTTATGTGGCATTTTGAAATCATGCTGTAATTAATCCATGAACACTTGACACAAGATTACAAACATGAATAAAAATGATTGTAAAATAAAGCAATCATGCAAATTGTGGAACTTGTCGTGTTATGTACTCTGGGATAACACAGGCTGCAACTGGATGCAGCTTTAACCAAAAGATGCTCCAGACCTTGAAGTTAGTTTAATCTGATTTATTGAACGAACAAATTCTTCCTGGGTCTGTATCCCTCTATTCACATCCTATTCATGTATTTCTATCGGGCAGCACGGTAGCATTGTGGACAGCACAAATGCTTCACAGCTCCCGGGTCCCAGGTTCAATTCCGGCTTGGGTCACTGTCTGTGCGGAGTCTGCACATCCTCCTCACGTGTGCGTGGGTTTCCTCCGGGTGCTCCGGTTTCCTCCTCCCGTCCAAAGATGTGCGGGTTAGGTGGTTTGGCCATACTAAATTGCCCATAGTGTCCAAAATTGCCCTTTGTGTTGGGTGGGGTTACTGGGTTATGGGGATAGGGTGGAGGTGTGGACCTTGGGTAGGGTGCTCTTTCCAAGAGCTGGTGCAGACTCGATGGGCCGAATGGCCTCCTTCTGCACTGTAAATTCTATGATATGATTCTATGATTTGTCAAGATGCCCCTTAAATGTCACTATCGTCCCTGCTTCCACCACCTCCTCCGGCAGCGAGTTCCAGGCACCCACTACCCTCTGTGTAAAAAGCTTGCCTCGTACATCTCCTCTAAACCTTGCCCCTTGCACCTTAAACCTATGCCCCCGAGTAATTGACCCCTCTACCCTGCGGAAAAGCCTCTGACTATCCACTCTGTCTATGCCCCTCGTAATTTTGTAGACCTCTATCAGGTCGCCCCCTCAACCTCCGTCATTCCAGTGAGAACAAACCGAGTTTATTCAACCGCTCCTCATAGCTAATGCCCTCCATACCAGGCAACATCCTGGTAAATCTCTTCTGCACCCTCTCATAAGCCTCCACATCCTTCTGGTAGTGTGGCGACCAGAATTGAACACTATACTCCAAGTGTGGCCTAACTAAGGTTCTATACAGCTGCAACATGATTTGCCAATTCGTATACTCAATGCCCCGGCCAATGAAGGCAAGCATGCCATATGCCTTCTTGACTACCTTCTCCAACTGTGCTGCCCATTTCAGTGACCTGTGGACCTGTACACCTAGATCTCTCTGACTTTCAATACTCTTGAGGGTTCTACCATTCACTGTATATTCCCTACCTGCATTAGACCTTCCAAAATGCATTACCTCACATTTGTCTGGACTAAACTCCATCTGCCATCACTCCGCCCAAGTCTCCAAACAATCTAAATCCTGCTCTATTCTCTGACAGTCCTCATCGCTATCCGCAATTCCACCAATCTTTGTGTCATCTGCAAACTTATTAATCAGACCAGTTACATTTTCCTCCAAATCATTTATATATATTACGAACAGCAAAGGTCCCAGCAGTGATCCCTGCGGAACACCACTTGTCACAGCCCTCCAATTAGAAAAACACCCTTCCATTGCTACTCTCTGCCTTCTATGACCTAGCCAGTTCTGTATCCACCTTGCCAGCTCACCCCTGATCCCGTGTGACTTCTCCTTTTGTACCAGTCTACCATGAGGGACCTTGTCAAAAGCCTTACTGAATTCCATATAGTCAACATCCACAGCCCTACCTACATCAATCATCTTTGTGACCTCTTCGAAAAGCTCTATCAAGTTAGTGAGACACGACCACCCCTTCACAAAACCATGCTGCCTCTCACTAATACGTCCATTTGCTTCCAAATGGGAGTAGATCCTGTCTCGAAGAATTCTCTCCAGTAATTTCCCTACCACTGACGTAAGGCTCACTGGTCTGTAGTTCCCTGGATTATCCTTGCCACCCTTCTTAAACAAAGGAACAACATTGGCTATTCTCCAGTCCTCCGGGACATCACCTGAAGACAGTGAGGATCCAAAGATTTCTGTCAAGGCCTCAGCAATTTCCTCTCCAGCCTCCTTCAGTATTCTGGGGTAGATCCCATCAGGCCCTGGGGACTTATCTACCTTAATATTTTTCAAGGCGCCCAACACCTCGTCTTTTTGGATCTCAATGTGACCCAGGCTATCTACACACCCTTCTCCAGACTCAACATCCACCAATTCCTTCTCTTTGGTGAATACTGATGCAAAGTATTCATTTAGTACCTCGCCCATTTCCTTTGGCTCCACACATAGATTCCTTTGCCTATCCTTCAGCGGGCCAACCCTTTCCCTGGCTACCTTCTTGCTTTTTATGTATGTGTAAAAAGCCTTGGGATTTTCCTTAACCCTATTTGCAATGAATTTTCGTGACCCCTTCTAGCCCTCCCGACTCCTTGCTTAAGTTCCTTCCCACTTTCCTTATATTCCACACAAGCTTCGTCTCTTCCTAGCCTTCTAGCCCTGACAAATGCCTTCTTTTTCTTTTTGATGAGGCCTACAATATCTCTCGTTATCCAAGGTTCCCGAAATTTGCCGTATTTATCCTTCTTCCGCACAGGAACATGCCGGTCCTGAATTCCTTTCAACTGACATTTGAAAGCCTCCCACATGTCAGATATTGATTTACCCTCAAACATCCGCCCCCAATCTAGGCTCTTCAGTTCCCGCCTAATATTGTTATAATTAGCCTTCTCCAATTTAGCACATTCACCCTAGGACCACTCTTATCCTTGTCCACCAGCACTTTAAAACTTACTGAATTGTGGTCACTGTTCCCGAAATGCTCCCCTACTGAAACTTCTACCACTGGGCCGGGCTCATTCCCCAATACGAGGTCCAGTACAGCCCCTTCCCCAGTTGGACTGACTACATATTGTTTTAAGAAGCCCTCCTGGATGCTCCTTACAAACTCTGCCCCATCTAAGCCCCTATTACTAAGTGAGTCCCAGTCAATACTGGGGATGTTGAAGTTTCCCATCACAACAACCCTTTTGTTTTTACTCTTTTCCAAAATCTGTCTACCTATCTGCTCCTCTATCTCCTGCTGGCTGTTGGGAGGCCTGTAGTAAACCCCCAACATTGTGACTGCACCCTTCTTATTCATGATCTCTACCCATATAGACTTGCTGCCCTCTGAGGTGACCTCCCGTAGTACAGCTGTGATACTCTCCCTAACCAATAGTGCAACTCCGCCACCCCTTTTACATCCCCCTCTATCCCGCCTGAAACATCTAATTTCTGGAACGTTTAGCTGCCAATCCTGTCCTTCCCTCAACCAGGTCTCTGTAATGGCAACAACATCATAGTTCCAAGTACTAATCCAAGCTCTAAGTTCATCTGCCTTACCCGTAATACTTCTTGCATTAAAACATATGCACTTCAGGCCACCAGACCCGCTGTGTTCAGCAACATCTCCCTGTCTGCTCTTCTTCAGAGCCATACTGGCCCTATTCCCCAGTTCTCCCTCAATGCTTTCATCTTTTGACCTATTGCTCCCGTGCCCACCCCCCTGCCATACTAGTTTAAACCCTCCCATGTGACACTAGCAAACCTCGCGGCCAGGATATTTTTGCCTCTCCGGTTTAGATGCAACCCGTCCTTCTTATACAGGTCACACCTGCCCCGGAAGAGTTCCCAGTGGTCCAGATAACGGAAATCCTCCCTCCTACACTAACTTTTTAGCCACGTGTTTAGCTGCTCTATCTTCCTATTTCTAGCCTCACTGGCACGTGGCACAGGGAGTAATCCTGAGATTACAACCCTAGAGGTCCTGTCTTTTAACTTTCTGCCTAGCTCCCTGAACTCCTGCTGCAGGACCTCATGCCCCTTCCTGCCCATGTCATTAGTACCAATATGTACAATGACCTCTGCCTGTTTGCCCTCCCCCTTCAGGATGCCCGCTACCCATTCGGAGACATCCTGGACCCTGGCACCAGGGAGGCAACATACCATCCTGGAGTCTCTTTCACGTCCACAGAAGTGCCTATCTGTGCCCCTGCCTATAGAATACCCTCTGACTATTGCTGTTTGGCGCTTTGACCCTCCCTGCTGAACATCAAAGCCAGCCATGGTGCCACTGCTCTGGCTGCTGCTGTTTTCCCCGATTGGCTATCCCCCCCGACAGTATCCAAAGGGGTATACCTGTTCGAGAGGGGGACAACCACAGGGGATTCCTGCACTGACTGCCTGCCCTTTCTGGTGGTCACCCATTTCTGTGCCTGCACCTTGGTGTGACCACATTTATATAACTGTGATCTATGACGCTTTCCGCCATCCGCATGCTCCTAAGTGCATCCAACTGGTGCTCCAACCGAACCAGGCGGTCTGTGAGGAGCTCCAGTTGGGTACACTTTCTGCAGATGAAGCCATCCGGGAGGCTGGTAGCCTCCCAGACCTGCCACATCTCACAGTCAGAGCACTGCACCCCTCTAATTGATGTTGCGTCAATTAATTAGTAAACTACATTAAAATAAATTTTTAAAAAAGTTACTGTTAACTATGTTTCCTAGCACTAGATTTCTACTATAAATGTGAAAGCTAAATACAGTACTCTCCGATCTCTGGCTTAGATACCCCTCTAAATTATAATTAAGTAATTATGTTTAATTAGTTTAACAATTTAGTGTAGATTCCCAACCAGCCAATCAGGTCACAGCTTTACTGTGCTGTCACTTTAGTTACTCCCCCCACACAATTTGGAAAGGTAATAAAAATAAATAAAAATCACTTACATTCCCAGGTTCTCAGTTGCTCTCTGGTTCTCTCCCTGCAGATTAACAGCTACAGGCCAGAAGAAAGAGAGAGAACAAAACAGTAGGGAAAAAGCACCTTCTCCCACTCTGCACCGAATTACCTCACTGCACCAAATTACCAAGTTCCAATTCCCACTCCAGATGTGTCTCACTCAGGCTGTGTCTCCTTGACCTGCGCAGAGCTTACTGTAGCACAGTTAGCACAGTTCTCTATGAGTTTGACTCTCTGCTAACCTAAGTGTGGTTACTCTGTCTGACTGAACCAGACTAGCTCTTCGCCACGTGCTGGAGGTGTGATACTGTACATACACCCTGACTCACTCTGTAGATGTTCATCAGTGGAAAGAGGCGGAGTGTGAGTGCCTCGTGCCTTTTATAGTGAGATACCACCCCTGAGTGTCCTGCCTGCTCATTGGTCATGTCCTGTTCTCTGTCTTCATTAGCTGCCTGCCTGCGCCTGTCTGCATATCATGACAGAACTCATCTTTCACGTGCTTGCTGCTTTAAATTGCTTGCCAATCTGCTTTTGTCTAATTGTGGCTGATAATCATGCTAATGCCTTGGCTTCTGCCGATGAAATTCCATGAATTCTTTCATACATCAATCTAAATTCAGAAAATTCTGACCTTGGTGATTTTGCAATAAAACTTCAAAAGTCGTGAAATCTATTTATAATGCTTTGTGGGGCATTAATGCATCACAACTGTTAACAATTAAAGACTTTTCCAAGTAGGAGGTTATTGTGTACAATTGGATGCCATGATAACAAAGGAACTGCAAGCAACTTTAACAATGACTAATATCTGAAATAACTCTCACGCTTCTCGGAGTACAGATAGGCTTGGAGATGTGTTAGTTACAGCACAAATCAGTAAGTCATAGATTTCCTATTATCTTATGTGCATCACAAGTCTAATTCAGCTCTTGAATTTTTGCATACAAAAGATGTCACATGGTGTTTAATGACTAGCATTCTGTACAATCCTTTAGAATAATACATAATGTTATGGCAGAACTGTGCCTTTGAATTGGAAATTTGTTCTTGGCACTTCATTATTTCAGAAGGGAGGGAACAGTGATGGAGACCAGATAACTGGTTAAGTGGGATGGCCACCCGGGGCAAGTTGATCAGGCCATTCTGAGGGGACACAGTGGCTAACCAGAGGCAGATATACAAATGGAGGTGGAGCCTCTGTGAGGCACAGGGTGTCCAAACAGGAGGGGGCATCCACCCCCAGGCCAGCTATTGGTTGCCAGAGTATACCTCCCGGCCCATCATGTCTCTGCTGCCTCATTGTGAGAACAACCCAGCTAATCCCACTCTCTGCCTATCCCCCTCAGTTTTGCAAATATTTTTTTAGGCCCGTTACTTCCGAGCTCCAGGGCAGAGTAAATGTGGCGGAATGGCTAAAGGACTGCCCCTTATCGCCCCCATACCTTCTCCGATCCCCCCCCATGGGACTCCTCCGACTACATCTTCCCGCCCAGACTGCACCCCACACCGTCCCGCCGACTGCAGCCCTCTGACAACACCACACTGACAACACTCCCTTGACTGCACAGCACTGACCATCCGGCCCCAAACCCCAGATCACCTGACGTGTACTATCCCCCTACCTCCGATCACCCAACTGGAATCCCCCTCTCCTGGTCCACCTGACCCGACCCCCCCATCCCCCACTTGTAACCTGTGCACCTAAACCCAACCCCACCCCCCATCTCCCCCCCCCACAGACCACACTCCCAGCCCGCAATCCTGCATACAATTTGCCGTATAAATTTACCTTATCCCTTGCTTCTCAATGGCTGAACCTTTAGACTTTTGTGCTTTATGGCAGCTTTTGCCATAAAAAGATGGTGTGGCTTACTTACCTTTGACTGAGCCGCACTCGTCTGCAGCTTGCCGGAACCCGTTGCACTGCACAGATCTTGCCCGATGTGATGAATGGTTACTGTAACACTGTACCTTTGTCATCATGTAAGGTGATGTCCCCTTTAAGACTGGGCCCGGAACCCTGGGAACTCCGCCTCTGGCTCCGCCCATCTGGGAGCCGTATATAAGGGGCCGCCTTGTGGGCAGTGCAGCAGTTAGCACACGTCTCTGCACTAGTCGAGTTCTTAGTTTATTAAAGCCTTCTTTACTGTTTACACTCTAAGCGTCGTTATTGGGGGTACCACACCCGATCTGGGTCGGAAGTAAGACGAGCCAGGAACAGCTAGATGTCAGGATAAGTAGCTACTAGTGGAGTGGCAGTCTGACTTAGTTGCCACTTCACTGAAAGTTATAGCACAATGCCTCAGGCATCCTGCTCGTCAAGGCCGCTATGCGCGCGGTGGACGAAACTATCCCCTTCCAGGTACAGAGCGATGCATCAGACATCGCCCTGGCTGCTACCCTCAATCAGGCAGGCAGACCAGTAGCGTTCTTCTCCCGGACCCTCACCGCCTCCGAGGTTCGACAATTCTGCAGTCGAGAAGGAGGCACAAGCCATTGTGGAGGCTGTGCGGTGCTGGAGACACTATCTAGCCGGTAGGAAGTTCACCCTCGTCACCGACCAACGGTCAGTCGCCTATATGTTCGATAACACGCAACGGGGCAAAATAAAAAACGATAACATTTTGAGGTGGAGGATCGAACTCTCCACCTACACGTACGATATCAAGTATCGTCCAGGGGAGCTCAATGAGCCCCCAGATGCCCTGTCCCACGGCACATGCGCCAACGCGCAGGACGACCGCCTGCAAGCCATCCACAATGACCTCTGCCACCCGGGGGTTACCCGGCTCGTCCATTTTATCAAGTCCCGCAACCTACCTTACTCAACCAAGGAGGTCAAGGCCATGATCAGGGCCTGCCAGGTCTGTGCGGAGTGCAAACTGCACTTCTACCGGCCAGACAAGGTTCGGCTCGTGAAGGCCTCGGGGCTCTTTGAGCGACTGAGCGTGGACTTCAAGGGGCCTCTCCCGTCCACCAATCGTAATGCCTATTTCCTCACCATTATCGATGAGTTCTCCCGTTTCCCATTCGCCATTCCCTGTCCAGACGTGACCTCAGCCACCATGATTAAGGCACTGCACAGCATCTTCACTCTGTTCGGTTTCCCCCTTTATATCCACAGCGACCGGGGTACATTGTTCATGAGCGATGAACTGCGTCAGTATCTGCTCAGCAAAGGCATCGCCTCGAGCAGAACGATCCGCGGGGAAACGGGCAAGTGGAGAGGGAGAACGCGACAGTGTGGAAGACTGTCCTACTGGCTCTACAGTCGAGAAGTCTCCCAACCACCCGCTGGCAGGAGGTCCTGCCCGATGCCTTACACTCCATTAGGTCGCTCCTCTGCATGGCCACGAATGAGACCCCTCACAACCGATTCTTTGTCTTCCCCAGGAAGTCTACCTCCGGGGTCTCGCTTCCACCTTGGCTGACGGCTCCGGGACCTGTTCTTCTCCGGAGGCACACGAGGAGCCATATAACGGACCCCCTGGTTGAAAAGGTCCGATTGCTCCACGCCAACCCCAGTTACGCCTACGTCGAGTACCCTGACGGCAGGCAAGATACGGTTTCCTTCCGGGATCTGGCACCCGCTGGATCCTCCACTACAGACGCCCCTTCCCGCGCCGCTCCCCTGCAGGACCCGACACCCCCTACAACACCCCCCCTCCCGGCCCCACCCCCCATTGGTGAGCACCTACTGTGCACCCCCCCTAGCACCCCCCTTTACACACCACACCGGCGCCGGCACCGCTACCTCCGGCCCCGCCTATTATCCCTGCATCCTGTTCCCCTGCCCCGACCTGGACCGAAGCTCCGACCGCCGTGCTCCCAGACGTGCCCTCAACCAGGACGTCCGTGTCCGCCGCACCACCGGCCGCCGCACCACCACCCGAACTGAGGAGATTGATGAGGACGATCCGGCCACCGAGACGGATGGACCTATGATGGCACTTCACCCCCGCCAGACTCTTTATTAAACAGGGGGTGAATGTGTTGAACGGTTACTGTAACACTGTACCCTTGTCATCATGTAAGGTGATGTCCCCTTTAAGATCGGGCTTGGAACCCTGGGGAACTCCGCCTCCGGCTCCGCCCATCTGGGAGCCGTATATAAGGGGCCGCTTTGTGGGCAGTGCAGCTGTTAGCACACGTCTCTGCACTAGTCTAGTTCTTAATTTATTAAAGCCTTCTTTACTGTTTACACTCTAAGCGTCGTTATTGAGGGTACCACACCCGATCTGGATCGGAAGTAAGACGAGCCAGGGACAGCTAGATGTCAGGATAAGTAGCTACTAGTGGAGTGGCAGTCTGACTTAGTTGCCACTTCACTGAAAGTTATAGCACAATGCCTCAGGCATCCTGCTCCTCAGTACTAGGTACATGAAAACATTTTTCCTCATGCTGCCTCCAGTTCTTTTGCCAAATATTTTAAATTGGTGTCCTCTGGCTCTTAACTCTTCCACCTATGCAAACAGTTTATCCCTATTTACTCTGTCCATACCCCCCATGGTTTGAACACCTCTGTCTGAACTCTCCTCAACCTTCTCTTCTCTAAAGAGAACAAAGCTGGTTTCTCCAATCCATTCATGTATCTGAAGTCTCTTGTTCCTGGACCTCTGTTTCCAAAATGTCGTGCCCAAAATTAAATCAAAAGAATTTATACACCAATCCAATTTTCCATTGCATATCTTTTAATAAAACAAAACTCTTGATGGCATCTGATCTTTATAAAACAAAGGTTTTCCAAGCCATGGAGCAAGGCACCTGTGACCAAATGAGCTCCTGCTTGTAATCTCTGCACCTAAGTATAGTTTTTCTCAGCATTGTTTATGCATGAATAGTTTCTTAATCCCAAGAAACATTAAAGCCATTGGGACCAAAACTAAACCAAGTAAACATGGAGGAAGCTCCCCTTCACTGACAGAATCACAAGGTGTTTATGAACTTGTCAGTTTTGTCTCCCGCAGGATGTAGCATTTTCTAATGTTTGGAGACGATGATGTGTGAGATTGTACCTTCTAATGGCAGAGATGAACAATGATGAGTGTCATGACCTTTTCATGTCTTTATTCCTTGAAAGTTCATGGGGTGGGGGAGGTGAATTTCTGAAGAGACTTTCCCATTGGTTTTCTGTAACTTTATTATTTTACTGACTTTCTGTTGCTATTCCATCAAACCTCTAGTGTATGAGGGCGGCATGTGGTGCAGTGGTTAGCACTGGGACTACGGCGCTGAGGACCTGGGTTCGAATCCGGCCCTGGGTCACTGTCCGTGGGCCGTTTGCACATTTTCCCCATGTCTGCATGGACTTCACCCCCACAACACAAATATGTTCAGAGTAGGTGGATTGGCCACGCTAAATTGCCCCTTAATTGGAAAAAAAGTAATAATTGGGTACTCTAAATTTATTTTTAAAAGCTTCTAGTGTATGAGCAGAACTCCTGGGCATATTTACCTTCCCATGAGTTGAAACCACTTTGTAAAAAGCTGCCAGATTTTGTTTGATAATGCTCATGTGAAATGTCTTGGGGCAGGTTCAAGGCACTATATAAATGCAGGTTGTTTTTCACATGTTGGAATCGACCTTGACAGGAGGTATAAAATCCTCCACGTGTGATCCCAAAGATCAATTCTTGCCCTTAAAAGTGAATGTTCTCTTTGGAAGAATGACGTCTCACAAATGAGTAAAAAGGTTGAATGAATTGCCCTTGGTGTTGGGTGGAGGTGTTGAGTTTGGGTAGGGTGCTCTTTCCAAGAGCTGGTGCAGACTCAAAGGGCCGAATGGCCTCCTTCTGCACTGTAAATTCAATGATAATCTATGATTAATCTAGGACAAAGGTTTGGCACAACATCGTGGGCCGAAGGGCCTGTTCTGTGCTGTATTTTCTATGTTCTATGTTCTATGAATGAATCCTTTACACATGACAGTCCTGTCACAGGCCAAATGCCGTCCTTACTACAAGGACAAATAAAATCAGTACAGATGTTAATTTCACCCTATTCCTGTAACTAAATAAGTCACTTAATTATGTCCGACTGGTGGTTACCGTGCACATAGACTGGAGTCTTTCTCTACATCCTCCCTGATTAGTGGAAGGGGCAGTTTTAGAATTATCACTATCTGATGTTGGTCTATCTGATTTTTCCCGTGTGTAATTGTTATTCCAAGGTAGGTGACTTGGGCCTTCATGATTTGAGCTTTTTAGGGATGATTTTTAAGCTGAGAGCTGTTAAGAGAGCGAATAACTCTCTAAGTAAGAGAATGCATCCCTACCTTGACTCTGTTTGTAAGAGCAAGTCGTCTACATACTGAACTGGCATTCTGGTTTCGAGAATCTTTGCAGATCCTGTGCTAACTGTTGGTGAGCAATAGAAGGCGGTTATGGAAACCTTATGGCAAGTCCATGTATACTGTTGCCCTTGGAACGTAAAGGCAAATTTATACCGACACTCTTGGGTCAGCAGGATGGACCAAAAACCATTACTGATATCCAGGATATAATGATATGTATGTAGACAGGTTAATTAAGGGTTAATTATTACATCTCTGTGTAAGTTAAACACTAGAGGGTGCCACTGCCTCTCTGTATTTAAGTCAGACCCTGAGCGAATTCTGGGAGTAGATTAGGAGAAAGCAAGGTGACAGCATTAGGAGAGGATTAGATTAGAGAGAGTTAACACGAGGTTAGATCATAGTGTAGTTAGTGACTATTTAGATTATTACGTACTGCTAGACAGATTCAATATTGCTTAATTATTAACTGTAGCTCAGTAGAGTGTGTGATCTTCATTTAATTAATAGTTTTACAATAAATTAGTTTTGTATCAATCTTTTGATTGGTGGATTCTTTGTCAACAACACATCAGCTCATTCTGGAAGAAAAGACAAAGAACACAACATATTACCACGAATGGTAACATAACATGGTACCAGGTGACTGCTGAACTAGTTAGATAATTTAGTAAGGATTTAGTCAGAAAAACTAACATGCAACTCGAATTTTGAAGAACAGAACTGTTACTGCGGGACATCAAAGAATCCAGGACTGATGGAGAAAGCTCACGCTCCACAACAACTCCGGATCACCGGTTAACTGGCGTGCTCAAGCAGCAGTTTCAATTGTATCTGTCAGCTTCTGACATAAATAAATGATAATATAACACAGGACAGTGAAAAATCTAGCTTGAGGGGATTGCCTCATCGTGGTTTCAGGACTTGTAGCCACCATAGGGGCAGTGAGGGGAGTAGTTTTGTTCAGTTTGCAACAGTCAATTGTTAGTCACCAGGACCCATCAGGTTTCCTGACTGGTCAACCAGGGTAATGAGGCTATTGGGCACAGGATTTCCTGACTAAGGAGACTATCAATGACCGTAGCTATCTCTTGTTTGGTGTCTTTAGGGAACCCATATTGTTTTTGGTCTTGGGATTCGGTCTCTCTATACTAACTGCTCCTTCTATACCACCATAATTGTGTTTGTGTGCTGCAAAGGCAGACAGATGGGTAGTAATGAGTTGTATTTCCTCGTCACTTGACATATTGTTGGCTTTTTTACTCGCTATAAATATAGCCGTCAATAAGATTGCCCTTCTTAATATGGATATGAGTATGATATGCTCTCAGAGTCGCCAGGTATCAAATGATACCACCACAAGGTATTGATCAAAGAGCCAAACAACCAGTTAGTTAGTTCAAGATCAATGGTACTTAATTTACACACAAGATTAACTTACACATGCAACATAAACACTACTAGTTAAACTACACCTAACAACTATGACAACCTGTACTTAACTTCAGGCACCCGGCTTAGGTCAGAGGAACAGTGGCCTTTGTTCGAATCTGGATCTACTTGGTTTGGAGAAGTAACTGCTGTTCAGCTGGGCTCATCCGTCTGGTAGCGAGCGTTGAACTTGAACTTGCTTCTGGTGATGCTGCAGTTGGAGATGGACGTTGCCTGAGCACCAGGTTCAAAAGAGATCGAACACATGGCAGTGTCTCTCTTTATCCTTGGGAAGTTTTGCGCTCTTTTGGGCGGTCCTTAGGTTTGGACCCCACTAATTGGGAAGTTCTCGATCACTGTCTTCGATCTGAGCCAATAAAGGGGCGGGTGCCTTGATGGCTGGGCGTCCTAAGCGGTCGTTGACCCTGTTGTTTACGCTTCCTGAGTACAGGGAGTGGTGCCAAAATGTCTGGACTTATATCGGTTACCTGAGTATCAATCCTTTGTCTTACGGAAATGGGCCATTAAAATGCTAATCGGTTGGGGGTTTCGATGCTGGCTGGATTCTTTGCTCACAAATATACATTCAGGCTTTGTACCTGCCTGAATCTTACATTGTCCATATTTCCCATTAGGCTTTGCGAACGTCCATGTTTCTTTTGTAAGTGGCCATCCCAGATGGTTACAATATCCACCGGTTGGAGCGAAAAGTTCCCGATGGTACAGATTCTATCCGCTTATCTACCAGCCGGAATATTGTGGCTTGCGTCTTTACTCACCCTTCATATGCAACAGTTAGTGGGGTCAAAAAGAAGTTGGTGTTGTGTAGGAATGAAATACCTGGCTTCTACATGTTGTCACTTAAAGTCAGGTCCTAAAATATGCTTTGCACCATTTGGCAATGTCACCAGCACTGCTGGATGGAGACAGTGCAAATGTCCAAATGTAAAATCTATCGGTTCTGTTATAATTCCCTACTGCAAATGACCTGTAAAGCCACTCAGAATTCTCCCTTCTTTATTTCAGAATTCAATTGTTTCTCTAATTCTGTAATTCGGTCTTTCATTTTCCTTTCTGAAATCATCATTTGTTTTCTCTGTTTCTTGCAGAGACTTGATTGCACAAGGCACTGTCATGGGTTTTCCTACTTTTCTGAACATTTTGTCCAATTTATCTGCAACTGCCTCCCACAATTCAATTCCAGGGGTACCAGCCCTCTAGTTTTATTTCCAAAAATCTCTTTCATTCAGGCCATTTGTTTTCGAGGCCCTTTCGTAAAATTTCATACCATGGTTCACTTTTGAATGACATATGTCAGAGCTCTTTCAAACGGGCCATCTGCTGCCAGGAGCCTGAAAAATCTTATTCAACCCTTAGACTCAGCTGAAAGAAACGGGAAGCGATCGGTGTTGAGATCCGGCGATTCTGCCCTGTGGCGGCTGTGGAAGGGGAGATGAACTCTTTAAACCCGAAACACAATTCTCGTTCTGATCCCTCTAAATCAATGCACAAGAGAACTACAGAATACTGTTCCCGGCTGACAATAGAGTTTACCTGTATCCTCCCAACTAGTCTACATAATAATATAATAATCTTTCTTGTCACTAGTAGGCTTACATTAACATTGCAATGAAGTTACTGTCAAAAGCCTCTAGTTGCCACACTCTGGAGTTTGTTCAGGTACATGGAGGGAGAATTCTGAATGTCCTATTCGCCTAACAAGCACATCTTTCGGGACTTGTGAGAGGAAACCGGAACTCCCGGGGGAAACCCACTCAGACACGGGGAGAACGTGCAGACTCCGCACAGACAGTGACCCAAGCTGGGAATTGAACCTGGGTCCCTGGCTGTGAAGCAACGGTGCTAACCACTGTGCTACCGTAGTTATTATTATAGATTGTGGCATTAAGGCAACCACTTTAATTGAGAGACTCGGAACACCAATGTTGACTCAGACTCTGCTGCTCGATCTATTTGGTGAACACAAACTCACAGGATTTCCAGAATTCGTTCAATCAATCTTTATTTAGCAAACTCAAATAACTGTGACCGGATCTTGCAGCACTATAAGATCTATTTCCCAAGTAAGCTACACTTATCTTCACAAATAAGATCGGTGAGTCAAATCGGTGGCCAGGCACTAATAGGGGTCAACTACTTGGCTCCAGCTAATGGTCTCTGGGATTTCAAGTTCAGGATTCTTCTTTCCTCTTCTTGCAATGGTTGTTCCCGGGTTATCGCTGCCACTGTTCTGTTCACCAGAAGATATTTCTGTCTTCTTTCTTTAGGAGATACCTGCATTCCTACATGTAGCAAGCCATCAAATCCTATAATTTCAGCAGACACATCTCAGTGTTCCAGTTAATCAGGTTATCTTCTGCTGTTTGCCTCATCAGACAAGATCTTGTTACTTCATTTATTAGGTGTTATAGTTTACAGTGCAGAAGGAGGCCATTCGGCCCATCGAGTCTGCACCAGCTCTTGGAAAGAGCACCCTACCCAAGGTCCACACCTCCACCCTATCCCCATAACCCAGTAACCCCACCCAACACTAAGGGCAATTTTGGACACTAAGGGCAATTTATCGTGGCCAATCCGCCTAACCTGCACATCTTTGGACTGTTATCTTCTGGAGGTTATCTTCTGATGCAGCTGTAATTGCCTGTCATGACACATTGTCTTTTGAGCTTGTTATGCCCATATTTGGTTACTCAACCCCTCAGTGTTGGCCACTTTTTTTACCAGCATGCAGTTCAGTCTGGCTACACAACCACTAGTAATGATGGCCATCCAACTGCTGGATTGGCATTAAAAACCCATCTGGTTCACTCATACCCTTTAGGGAAGGACATTTGATGTCCTCACCTGGTCTGACTCCTGATCCACAGCAATGATGTTGATTCAGAAATAGCTTAGTACATCAGTTAATTGTATCAACCTGCCATAAAAAGACCAGCAAGATAAATTGTAATAACTGTAATAAATAAACTGCAGCTACAAGACCGAGTCTAATGCGATGAGTAACACATCACCTCGCTCTCCAAAGCCTGATAGCCATCTATGATGGAACAGCCAGGGGTGTGATGTAACACTTTCCTCTTGCCTGAATGTGTGCATCTCCAACAGAGTTAAGAAGCTCAACACTATCCAGGTTAATTCACAGCTCATTTGATCGCAATTTCCAAACTTGCAACCTGAAAAATGGGGTGGGGTCAAAGAGTAGTGGGTGCTTGACTGAGTTACCGTAGTGCCTTGTCTGGGTACTGCTAGAGCAACTGTAAGCTGAGTGGGTAATATTTCTCCACATTGCACTGTAATTTAGATGCTCTATGCTTCTACATAACATAATAAAGTCTATCAATTCACCAATGTTAATCCTAGAGAAAATACAAACTACGAGGCCAAAGTTTCATAACATTCTGGAAAATAAAACTAATGCCATTATCGATTCCAACGTTGGCTCAATTGCAAACAGAACACTCAACATTTCAGGTAAGATTTACAGGGAGATACACACTGGTTAAATTGGAAATAGAATTGAAAACTAGAAAATACTCATTCTGCAATCTGCAGGATGCTTCCCAGCTATTAAGACCAGTAGACAGGGTGAAGGTGGATCACCTCTTAGTCCATGGTCTACAATCTACACGTTTTCTCGTTATGGCTAAACTGCCAATTCTCTTTTAGATCATGACAGCAAAAATCATTGCAGATTAAGTCCAGACTTTACATACCAAACGGCTTCACCTTGATATTATATTAATCTGGGAAATCAGTTAGTCCATAAATAGGGGTGGGAAAATTCTTAGAATCCCTAATACAAAATTCAACTTGGTGAGCATTTAGAAATACATAAGATAGTCAGGAACTTTATGTCCAGTTTTGTCAAATTTAAGTCATGTTTGATAATTTTAATAGTGTTTTAGGATGGACTGGACAAAGGAAATGCCTTAGATGTATTTAAAAAGGTGACCCACAGGGGCTTGTTGCAAATATTCAGGCAGAAGGCAGATGAAATGTAGCAGTCTGGATAGAAACCCCCCCCACAGATTTGGAGTTAATAGGATTTCCATGAATTTGAGAAGTTTGGAAGTGATGTTCTCCAGGGTCAATGATAGGTCATCTTTTATTCTTGGTGTAGATGATTTGAACTTGGGAATAGAGTTTGGATATTGATATTTACTGGTGATACAAAGGTAGGAGGCTTTGCAAACAGCAAAGCTACAGAAAGATATCGATAGGTTAGTCGGATGGGTGGACAGGTGGCAGATGTATTTTAATGTGTGGAAGTGTGAGATAATGCATTTTAAGAGGAAATACAAAAAGGCACTGATGATGTGGATGAAGAGAGAAACCTTGGAGTTCAAATATATAAGTCCCTGAAAATGTGAGTGCAGGAAAATAAAGGAATAAAAGTAAATGACATGGGTGTTGAATACAGGAATAAAGAGGAAACGATAAGTTTGTGCAAAGCTACTATTAGGCCACAGTTGAAGTATTGTAAGTTCGGGCACCAACTATCAATACATTAAATACATAGAAATCATGCAACGATTCTTCAAGATGATAATATTGATATTTTCTGCAGAGGCTTGAAATACTGAGAAGACTACAGGAGATTTCACCTCACGGAGGACTTTGATAGAATGTGGAGGGAAAGACTATTTCTGTTGTTTGGGGAGTCAGTGACAAGGGATCCTCAATCTCAAGTTAACAGAGTAAAGAAAGTGGTTTGGAGGAATGTTTCTGTGCAGAGAATTGTTGGGGCATGGATTGCTTTGCTGCAAGCAATAGTTGAGGCACCTTTTTTGAGATCTGCTTGCACAACTATCTGAAACAGAGGAGGTTACCAGCCAATAGGGGAGAGAGCAAAGCAGTGTAATTAGTTTTACATTACTGTAGCGTAAAGCCAGCACAGACACAATGAGGATGAAATACTTTTTCCTTTGGTCTGAAATTATTATTCTGATTGGTCGACCTGATAATAATGATTGTTTGCCTTTCCGTATGTTGCTGGTGTTTCCATGTGACTGAAATCGTGGGCGTCATTCTCCGACCCCCCAGCGGGTCGGAGAATGGCCGTTGGCCGCCGTGAATCCCGCCCCCGCCGGTTGCCGAAGTCTCCGAAGGGAGAAATGTCGGCGGGGCGTTAATGGCGCCGCAGACGTCGGAGAATGGCACGGGTGGGCGCAAGGCAGCCGATTTTGGGCCTGCCGATATTCTCCCATCCGGATGGGCCGAAGTCCCGTCGACGTGATGACGGGTCCCGTCGACGTAAATCAAACCTCCTTTTAATCGGCGTCCAGGTTCACGCCGACCAGCGTGGAGGTGAGTGACGGCCTGGGGGGTTGGCTCTGGGCAGGAAATGGCGTGGCCGCAGTCTGAATGTGTGGGGGAGAGGTGTGTCTAGGGTTGTGTGTGTGTGTGTGCAGCGGGGGGGGGGGGGGTGGTTAGAGTGGGCTGGGCTCCGGGGGAGTGCTGGGAGGGGGGTCAGTGCCGGGGAGGAAGATGGGGGGTCCGTGCCGGGGAGGGGGATGGGGGGTCCATGCCGGGGAGGGGGATGAGGGGGGGGTCCTTGCCGGGGAGGAGGATGGGGTCCGTGCTGGGGAGGGGGATGGGGGGGGGGGGGGTCCGTGCCGGGGAGGGGGGTGGGGGGGGGCGTGCCGGGGAGGAGGATGGGGGGTCCGTGCCGGGGAGGGGGATGGGGGGTCCATGCCGGGGAGGGGGATGAGGGGGGGGTCCTTGCCGGGGAGGAGGATGGGGTCCGTGCCGGGGAGGGGGATGGGGGGGGTCCGTGCCGGGGAGGGGGGGGGGCGTGCCGGGGAGGAGGATGGGGGGCCCGTGCCGGGGAGGAGGATGGGGTCCGTGCCGGGAGGGGGATGGGGGGGGCCGTGCCGGGGAGGAGGATGGGGGGCCCGTGCCGGGGAGGGGGATGGGGGTCCGTGCTGGGGAGGGGGATGGGGATGGGGGGGTGGGGGGTCCGTGCCGGGGAGGGGGATGGGAGGGGGGGCCATGCCGGGGAGGAGGATGGGGGGGTCCGTGCCGGGGAGGAGGATGGGGGGGGGTCCGTGCCGGGGAGGAGGATGGGGTCCGTGCCGGGGAGGAGGATGGGGTGCCCGTGCCGGGGAGGAGGATGGGGTCCGTGCCGGGGAGGAGGATGGGGTGCCCGTGCCGGGGAGGAGGATGGGGGGGGGTCTGTGCCGGGGAGGAGGATGGGAGGGTCCATGCCGGGGAGGAGGATGGGGGGTTCCGTGCCGGGGAGGAGGATGGGGGGCCCGTGCCGGGGAGGAGGATGGGGGGGTCCGTGCAGGGGAGGAGGATGGGGTCCGTGCCGGGGAGGGGGGGTGCGAGGGCAAGTGAGTTGGTCCACCTGGCCAGGTGCCAGCCTCCAACAGTTGGACCCATGCGGTCCATGCCACCTGGCTGGGGGGAGGAGGGGGTATGGGCAATGATGACATGTCGTCGTTCCCCACCCCCCCCCCCCCCCCCCCCCCGCCCGGCCGTCATGTTTTCCGATCATCCAGCGATGTTGGCCGCCGTGGCGGCAGCCGCTAATGTCTATGTTGCCCTGGATGAGGAGGAGGAGGAGGAGGAGGAGCGTGCCAGAGAGGCGGCGCAGGCTGCCGCAGAGGGGCAGGCGGCAGCCGCCGAGGCTGGAGGGACACCTGACCGACAGGACGAGGAGGGGGAGGAGGACGTCGCGGCCCCACGGCAACAGAGGCACCTGAGGGCGCCCCGTGTGTACCGGCCCCGGCAGTCATACCAGGACCTCACGGACCGGGAATGCAGGAGGAGACTCCGGATGAGGCGGGAAACCGTGGCACACATCTGCCACCTGCTGGCACACCTGTCACCGCGTGGCACTGGCGGGGGACACCCTCTCCCCGTGTCCATCAAGGTTACGGTGGCCCTGAACCTTTATGCAACGGGGTCATTCCAGGCACCGAGTGGGGACCTGTCCGGCATTCGCAGACATCGGTGCATCGGTGCATCCGGGCAGTGACATATGCCATGGCGCACCGCTACATCCGCTTACCTGTGGACCGGGCCAGTCAAGATGCCCGGGCCGTGGGCTTCTCTCCCGTGGTCGGGTTCCCCATGGTCCAGGGCGCGATTGATGGGATGCACGTCGCCGTGCGGCCACCTGCAGATAACAGGGCCGTGTTCACCAATAGGAAGGGGACCTATTCAATGAACATACAGGTGGTCTGCGACCACCGCATGATGATCCTGCACGTCTGCGCCCGTTACCCAGGCAGTGTACACGACTCATACGTGTTGTCGCGGCCATCCATCACTGACATGTACGAGGGACGCCATCCCCGGCTGAGGGGCTGGTTGCTGGGCGACAGGGGCTACCCATTGCGATCGTGGCTGATGACGCCTATACGGAGGCCACGCAATGAGGCGGAGAAACGCTACAATGATGCCCATGTAGCGACAAGGGGAGTGATAGAGAGGTACTTTGGCGTGCTGAAGATGCGTTTCAGGTGCCTGGACCTCTCTGGGGGCACCCTCCAGTATCCGTCAGATAGGGTCGGCCGCATCATTGTGGTGTGCTGCGTCCTGCACAACATAGCCCAGCAGAGGGGCGATGTGCCGCAGGCAGAGGAGGGCGGAGTGGAGGAGCAGCAGGAAGAGGCGCAGTCCTCCCAGATGAGGGGGATGGGGGCAATGGTCAGGGCAGACGGGCTAGACACAGGCGGGTGGCTGTCCACCGTTACCGGCTGGCCCAGCGGGCACGGGACAGGCTGATAGCCGCCCGCCTCACTGACTAGATGGGCGTGGGAATCGGGTAGTATGGCCACAGACCGCACACCATGGCAACAGCCGACCACCCACACCCCCCACCCATCCACCCACCCAGCACCCTCCCCCCTCTCCCCAACCCCACCCACCCCACCCGCATGCACACCCCCCCCCCCCCCATTGCCGATCCACCTGCGGCACAATGGCCGGGCTCACACAGTTGCGGGTGGGCGCGTGTCTATCGCAGGCCATGGAGGATGATGACAACCCGCCCTGCGATGAGCTCCTGGCTCCACATCGTTGGACTATGTCTGACCCATGGCCACAGTACCACCATCCACCCGGACCATCCCTGCATGCGGCTGTGACACTGCAGCGCACGGTCCCGTCCTCTGCCCGGGGGGATGTTGATGGCGGCCCAGGGGGAAGGGGCAGACTCACCTGAGGCTGAGGTAAGACCACCCCTCACACACACACTTGCGCTCAACGTACATGACACCCCGCACGCTTTGGACAGAGCACAAAGGCAGCTTCTGTAGGTGTAACATTGACTTTAATAACCAAAGGAGTTAATGCACGTGCCCTAGCCCCTAAAACTCATCTGTGCACTGCACCCGTGCCAACTTACTCAGTGTGGCGCACAAAGACTCCGTGAGACAAACAGAGTGAAGTCGATGAGGCTTTATTAAGCGTGTCTGTTCCCCAGCAGCCCGATAGTAAACTGGCATGCGGGGGAAGGCACCGGCTTCTTATACTTCGCCTTCAGGGCGGAGTATGAGGTCAACGGCCAACCAGGACCCGGGATCTGTCAGCCAATGACATTAGGGCTTCCAGTCCCACATGACCCCCAATACATACTACCACACTCAGTGTCTAATTGTTTGGCCTTACGGGCCCTTTGACTACGTCTACGTGGTTCCCCAGACGGCACAGCAGAACTGGAGGTGGACTCCTGTGATTCCTGCCCTCTGACACGGGATCCCTTTGGCGGCCGTTTCCTGGGGCGTCCTGGCCTAGATGGGCCAGGCTGCGGCCCGGGCGACTGGGATGGCGAGCTGCCAGCCTGTCCTGCCCGTTGCCCACCCGATTAACCTGGGACGGAAGGGGGGAGTCCGAGGTGTCGCGGTGTTCCAGAACCTCCCCTACAGGGGGACCTGGGACGGACCACACCACCTCCTCCTCCCTCGGGGTGCCCGATGGCCTCTACGTGGGTGGGGGATGCGAACGGACTGGCCATCCGACGCCCCCCCGACATCTGGCGCTGCCAGTCCTGGAGGCTCGTGCTGGTATCGACAGGGGTCTGCAGGTTTGCAGCCATGGAGCCCAGGGGATTGGCAAACCCTGTCTGTGACTGTGCGACGTCGGCTCGCACATGGCCAATGGCGCCGATGCCCTCAGCGATGTCCTGCAGAGACTGGGCTATGGCCTGCTGAGACTGGGCCATGGCCTGCAGAGACTGAGCCAAGGCCTGCTGAGACTGGGCCATGGCCTGCAGAGACTGGGCCATGGCATTGAGCGCCTCTGCCATCTGGCGCTGGCACTGGCTCATGGCCTCCTGTGAGAGGGCAGCCATGTCCTGGGCCACAGATGCCGCCTGCACGGAAAGCCCCAGGCCTTGCAAACCGTTCCCCATGTCTGACACGGTCGCACCCATTGCCTCCACCGCGGACGCCACCCGTGCGGTGTCGGCCTGGGTGGCACGTATGACCGGCACCACTCCCAGCTCCTGGACGCGGGTGGACTCCTCCACCTGCGACTGCAGCCGCCGCAAGCCGGCCGTCACCCTCTTCGCTCGTCTCCGGGTCGGTGGTTGCATCGGATCTATGGGTGGGTGTGGTAACTCCAGAAATCCGGGATCCATCTGGGCGGCAGATGTTCGCTTGGGCTGGGCTGCCCTCCGACCGCCCGGCCCCTCTGCTGCTCCTACCTCCACCTGCTGTACCGGGACAGCTGTGTTGTGCGCACCAGTGAGTGTACCAGACGCCTCATCACTAAAGTGCCCAATCGAGGTGAGTGTTTCTGCGATGGTGGAGGGTGTTGGTGACAGCAGTGGCGTTGTGTCGTGCTCTTCGTCCCACTCTGAGTCCATGGCACTTTGGAGTGGGGGTTCGTCTCCACCCATCCACTCTGTGTTACTGTCCGGTATTTTGTCTTCCTGGGTAGTGCTGTGTCCCGGGTAGGGGTGTCCTGGGTAGGGGTGTCCTGGGGAGTGGTGTCCTGGCTCGGCTGTGACGGGGGCATGTAGCTGCCCCTCTCGTCGCTGGGTGGCACACGCCTGCGTCGTCGCACCCGCACGTGACGGGGGCGTCGTCTCCCTGTTGCTCCAGGTCTCTCCGTCTCCCGTGGTCTCCAAGGGACATCCTGCGGGCGTCGAATGCTGGAGGGTCAGGGTCTCTCCGTCTCCCGTGGTGTGCGAGGGGCATTCTGCGGGTATCGCATGCCGGAGTGTCCGGGTCTCTCCGTCTCCCGTGATGTGCGAGGGGCATCCTGCGGGCGTCGCATGCCGGAGGGTCCGGGTCTCTCCGTCTCCCGTGGTGTGCGAGGGGCATCCTGCGGGCGTCGCATGCCGGAGGGTCCGGGTCTCTCCGTCTCCCGTGGTGTGCGAGGGGCATCCTGCGGGCATCGCATGCCGGAGGGTCCGGGTCTCTCCGTCTCCCGTGGCCTCCGAGGGGCATCCTGCGGGCGGTCTGCATCTGCGGCGATGGGTGCCTGGGCGTTTGGTCCTGCGATACACAATGAAGCATGCATGTTTAGACATCAGGCAGTGATCAGGTGATATGGGGGAGGGGGTTATAGGGGAGGGGGGATATGGGGACGGGCTGTCAGTGGCTCACTTGCTAGTACGCCCCCGACCTCTGCATCAGCAACCTCCCGGTCCTCAGGTCCGCCAGCCAGTTCCAGGGCCCTTTCCTCGTGTTCGGTCAGTGGCCTCTCATCAGCGGGGCCTCCTCCAGTCCTCACATGCTCCCGGGTGTTGTGTGCGCGTTTCTCCTGTGGCGGGGGGGGGGGGGGGGTGGCAGGGGTAAAAGGCAACAGTGTTAGACAGGTATATGAATGCACGCCATCGGTTGCGCGTGTATTGCAGAGGTTAAGATTAGGGCTGGATTCACTTGGGGATTTGGGGGATATGGGGGAGGGGGGATATGGGGGATATGGGGGAGGGGGGATATGGGGGAGGGGGGATATGGGGGAGGAGGGATATGGGGGAGGGGGATATGGGGGAGGAGGGATATGGGGGAGGGGGGATATGGGGGAGGGGGGATATGGGGAGGGGGATATGGGGGATATGGGGGAGGGGGATATGGGGGAGGGGGGATATGGGGAGGGGGATATGGGGGATATGGGGGAGGGGGGATATGGGGGAGGAGGGATATTGGGGAGGGGGATATGGGGGAGGGGGATATGGGGGATGGGGGGATATGGGGGAGGGGGGATATGGGAGATATGGGGGAGGGGGGATATGGGGGAGGGGGGATATGGGGAAGGGGGTATATGGGAGAGGTGGGGTATGGGGGAAGGGGGGCTATGGGGAATATGGGGGAGGGGGGATATGGGGATGGGGGATATGGGGAGGGGGGCTATGGGGGATATGGTGGAGGGGGGATTTGGGGGATATGGGGAGGGGGATATGGGGGATATGGGGAGGGGGGATATGGGGGATATGGGAGAGAGGGATATGGGGGAGGGGGGATATGGGGGAGGGGGGATATGGGGGATATGGGGGAGGGGGGATATGGGGAGGGGGATATGTGGATATGGGGAGGGGGATATGGGGGAGGGCGGATATGGGGATATGGGGGAGGGGGGATATGGGGGAGGGGGATAGGGGGGAGGGGATATGGGGGATATGGGGAGGGGGGACATGGGGGATATGGGGGAGGGGGATATGGGGGAGGGGTATATGGGGGATATGGGGGAGGGGGGATATGGGGGAGGGGGGATATGGGGGATATGGGGGAGGGGGGATATGGGGAGGGGGATATGTGGATATGGGGGAGGGGGGATATGGGAGGGGGATATGGGGGAGGGCGGATATGGGGATATGGGGGAGGGGGGATATGGGGGATATGGGGGAGGGGGATATGGGGGAGGGGATATGGGGGATATGGGGAGGGGGGACATGGGGGACATGGGGGAGGGGGGATATGGGGGAGGGGTATATGGGGGATATGGGGGAGGGGGAATATGGGGAGGGGGGGATATGGCGGAGGCTCACCCTGCCTGCTCTGACGAGGTCGTTCACCTTCTTGTGACACTGGGTGCCTGTCCGTGGTGTCAGGGCCGCAGCGGTGACGGCCTCTGCCACCTCCCTCCACAGACGCCGGCTGTGGCGTGGGGCAACTCTGCGGCCGTGCCCGGGATACAGGGCCTCCCTCCTCTGCTCCACTGCGTACAGGAGCGCCTCCACATCCCGTGACTGGAACCTCGGGGCTGAGCGGCGGCCGGCCATCCGGTCGGGTGTTTCGGTCGGGTGTTCTGGTCGGGTGGGGGGGAGCAGCGCGTCGTTATGAGCCGTCACGCCGTGCGGCGTGTGTGACGCTGCACGGCGTGAACCACGTGAGCAAGCGCGGATCCCGTCACGTCGCTGCTAGCCCATTTCGGGCCGGAGATTTCGCGACGATTTTTGCGGCGTGACGCAAGTCGGATTTGCGCCATTTTTTGCGCCGATCGGCGGACTTTGCGCCGATAACGGAGAATTGCGCCCCATGTTCCTTTCATGTTACACACCATTTTAGTAGATGACTAGTAAACAATGGTGACATCAGAATGCACTGCACACTCTACTTTGCCTCTGGTTAATTAATACATACATTGTGTGAATGATTATTGAGCTCACAGACCCAATGAGTCTGTCCATTATTTGTTTGATGTTTACTTATCAAAAGAACAATTAGGTCTATCTAGATTTCCAATTACCCAATATGGATTGGATGACACGAGTATGCATATGAGATATAGGAAGCTTCATGGAGTTGTTTAATTTTGTCAGAGGCAACTCTCCTGCGACATTGTTGCTGAAACATTGGCTGGATTTGATGCAGCCTGTCAAGGCGGTAACCATGGCCACCAGAACCAATTAATTGTGGGAGAAATCCTGCATCAGTCTCTCAGCAGCTGGACATCCCCCGAATATATTGGAGGACAGATGAGAAAGGTTAGAAGATACTTTACCACCAAGCCAGTGCTTACACACTCCTCTCTCAACTCTCAGATGTTGAAGGATCTCTCCTCTACACAATATTCTAACACAGCAAGACTTCTTCTAGGCATGTTAGATCTCCTCATCGCTTCTCAATGCTTCCATGCACTTGCTGAACTGTGCCCATCACACTGTGTATACATTGCTGCACTGTATCCAACCCACTGTGTATACATTGCTGCACTGTGTCCATCCCACTGTGTATACATTGCTGCACTGTGTCCATCCCACTGTGTCTACATTGCTGCACTGTGTCCATCCCACTGTGTCTACATTGCTGCACTGTGTCCATCCAACAGTGCCTACATTGTTGAAGTGTGTCCATCCCACTTTGTTTACATTGCTGCACTGTGTCTCTCTTACTGTGTACACATTGCTGCACTGTGTCCATCCCATTGTGTCTACATTGCTGCACTGGCTCCATCCCACTGTGTAAACATTGCTGCACTGTCTCCATCTCACTGTGTCTACATTGCTGCACTGTGTCAACCCCACTGTGTATACATTTCTGCACTGTATCCATCCCACTGTGTCTGCGTTGCTGCTCTGTTTCCATCCCACTGTGTATACATTGCTGCACTGTGTCCATCCCACTGTGTATACATTGCTGCACTGGGTCCATCCCACTGTGTACACATTGCTGCACTGTGTCTATCCCACTGTGTTTACATTGCTTCACTGTGTCCATCCCATTGTGTATACATTGCTGCACTGGGTCCATCCCACTGTGTATACTTTGCTGCACTGTCTCCATCTCACTGTTTCTACATTGCTTCACTGTGTCAACCCCACTGTGTATACATTTCTGCACTGTATCCATCCCACTGTGTCTGCGTTGCTGCTCTGTATCCATCCCACTGTGTATACATTGCTGCACTGTGTCCATCCCACTGTGTAAACATTGCTGCACTGGGTCCATCCCACTGTGTACACATTGCTGCACTGTGTCTATCCCACTGTGTTTATATTGCTTCACTGTGTCCATCCCACTGTGTATACATTGCTGCACTGTGTCTATCCCACTGTGTTCATATTGCTTCACTGTGTCCATCCCACTGTGTAAACATTGCTGCACTGTGTCCATCCCACTGTGTCTACATTGCTTCACTGTGTCCATCCCACTCTGCCTACATTGCTGCAGTGTCCATCCCACTGTGTCTACATTGCTGCACTGTGTCCATCCCACTGTGTCTACATTACTGCACTGTGTCCATCCCACTGTGTCTACATTTCTGCGCTGTGTCCATCCCACTGTGTATAGATTGCTGGACTGTGTCCACCCCACTGTGTCTACATTGCTGCACTGTGTCAAGCCCACTGTGTATACATTTCTGCACTGTATCCATCCCACTGTGTCTGCGTTGCTGCTCTGTATCCATCCCACTGTGTATACATTGCTGCACTGTGTCCATCCCACTGTGTATACATTGCTGCATGGTGTCCATCCCACTATGTAAACATTGCTGCACTGGGTCCATCCCACTGTGTACACATTGCTGCACTGGGTCTATCCCACTGTGTTTACATTGCTTCACTGTGTCAATCCCACTGTGTCTACATTGCTGCACTTTGTTCATCCCACTGTGTCTACATTGCTGCACTGTGTCCATCCCACTGTGTCTACATTGCTGCACTGTGTCCATCCCACTGTGTACACATTGCTGCACTGTGTCCATCCCACTGTGTTTACATTGCTTCACTGTGTCCATCCCATTGTGTATACATTGCTGCACTGGGTCCATCCCACTGTGTATACTTTGCTGCACTGTCTCCATCTCACTGTGTCTACATTGCTTCACTGTGTCAACCCCACTGTGTATACATTTCTGCACTGTATCCATCCCACTGTGTATACATTGCTGCACTGTGTCCATCCCACTGTGTATACATTGCTGCACTGTGTCCATCCCACTGTGTATACATTGCTGCATGGTGTCCATCCCACTGTGTATAGATTGCTGGACTGTGTCCACCCCACTGTGTCTACATTGCTGCACTGTGTCAAGCCCACTGTGTATACATTTCTGCACTGTATCCATCCCACTGTGTCTGCGTTGCTGCTCTGTATCCATCCCACTGTGTATACATTGCTGCACTGTGTCCATCCCACTGTGTATACATTGCTGCATGGTGTCCATCCCACTATGTAAACATTGCTGCACTGGGTCCATCCCACTGTGTACACATTGCTGCACTGGGTCTATCCCACTGTGTTTACATTGCTTCACTGTGTCAATCCCACTGTGTCTACATTGCTGCACTTTGTTCATCCCACTGTGTCTACATTGCTGCACTGTGTCCATCCCACTGTGTCTACATTGCTGCACTGTGTCCATCCCACTGTGTACACATTGCTGCACTGTGTCCATCCCACTGTGTTTACATTGCTTCACTGTGTCCATCCCATTGTGTATACATTGCTGCACTGGGTCCATCCCACTGTGTATACTTTGCTGCACTGTCTCCATCTCACTGTGTCTACATTGCTTCACTGTGTCAACCCCACTGTGTATACATTTCTGCACTGTATCCATCCCACTGTGTCTGCGTTGCTGCTCTGTATCCATCCCACTGTGTATACATTGCTGCACTGTGTCCATCCCACTGTGTATACATTGCTGCACTGTGTCCATCCCACTGTGTATACATTGCTGCATGGTGTCCATCCCACTATGTAAACATTGCTGCACTGGGTCCATCCCACTGTGTACACATTGCTGCACTGTGTCTATCCCACTGTGTTTACATTGCTTCACTGTGTCCATCCCACTGTGTCTATATTGCTGTACTGTGTCTATCTCACTGTGTTTATATTGCTTCACTGTGTCCATCCCACTGTGTCTACATTACTGCACTGTGTCCATCCCACTGTGTCTACATTACTGCACTGTGTCCATCCCACTGTGTCTATATTGCTGCACTGTGTCCATCCCACTATGTATACATTACTGCACTGTGTCCATCCCACTGTGTATACATTGCTGCGCTGTGTCCATCCCACTGTGTTTATATTGCTGCACTGTGTCCATCCAACAGTGCCTACATTGCTGCACTGTGTCCATCCCACTGTGTCTACATTGCTGCACTGTGTCCATCCCACTATGTATGCATTACTGCACTGTGTCCATCCCACTGTGTATACATTGCTGCGCTGTGTCCATCCCACTGTGTTTATATTGCTGCACTGTGTCCATCCAACAGTGCCTACATTGGTGCACTGTGTCCATCCCACTGTGTCTACATTGCTGCACTGTGTCCATCCCACTGTGTCTACATTGCTGCACTGTGTCAACCCCACTGTGTATACATTTCTGCACTGTATCCATCCCACTGTGTCTGCGTTGCTGCTCTGTATCCATCCCACTGTGTATACATTGCTGCACTGTGTCCATCCCACTGTGTATACATTGCTGCATGGTGTCCATCCCACTGTGTAAACATTGCTGCACTGGGTCCATCCCACTGTGTACACATTGCTGCACTGTGTCTATCCCACTGTGTTTATATTGCTTCACTGTGTCTATCCCACTATGTCTACATTGCTGCACTGTGTCCATCCCACTGTGTACACATTGCTGCACTGTGTCCATCCCACTGTGTATACATTGCTGCACTGCGTCCATCCCACTGTGAATACATTGCTGCACTGTGTCGATCCCACTGTGTATACATTGCTGCACCGTCTCCATCCCACTGCGTCTACATTGCTCCACTGTATCCATTCCAGTGTGCATACATTGCTGCAGTGTGTCCATCCCACTGGGTCTACAGTGCTGCACTTTATCCATCCCACTGTGTCTTCATTGCTGCACTGTGTCCATCCCACTGTGTATACATTGCTGCACCGTGTCCATCCCACTGTGTCTACATTGCTGCACCGTGTCCATCCCACTGTCTCTACGTTGCTGCTCCGTATCTATCCCACTGTGTATACATTGCTGGACTGTGTCAATCCCACTGTGTATACATTGCTGCACTGTGTCCATCCCACTGTGTATACATTGCTGCACTGTGTCAATCCCACTTTGTCTACATTGCTGCACTGTGTCCATCCCACTGTGTATACATTGCTGCACTGTGTCCATCCCACTGTGTATACATTGCTGCACTGTGTCCATCCCACTGTGTATACATTGCTGCACTGTGTCAATCCCACTTTGTCTACATTGCTGCTCCGTATCTATCCCACTGTGTATACATTGCTGCACTGTGTCAATCCCACTGTGTCTTCATTGATGCGCTGTGTCCATCCCACTGTGTATACATTGCTGCACTGGGTCCATCCCACTCCGTATACATTACTGCACTGTGTCCATCCCACTGTGTATACATTGCTGCACTGGATCCATCCCACTATGTATACATTGCTGCACTGTGTCCATCCCACTTGTGTCTACATTGCTGCGCTGTGTCAATCCCACTGTGTCTACATTGCTGCAGTGTGTCAATCCCACTGTGTCTACATTGCTGCACTGTGTCAATCCCACTGTGTCTACATTGCTGCACTGTGTCCATCCCACTGTGTATACATTGCTGCACTGTGTCAATCCCACTTTGTCTACATTGCTGCACTGTGTCCATCCCACTGTGAAGACTTTGCTGCACTGGGTCCATCCCACTCTGTATACATTACTGCACTGTGTCCATCCCACTGTGTATACATTGCTGCACTGGATCCATCCCACTATGTATACATTGCTGCACTGTGTCCATCCCACTTGTGTCTACATTGCTGCGCTGTGTCAATCCCACTGTGTCTACATTGCTGCACTGTGTCAATCCCACTGTGTCTACATGGCTGCACTGTGTCCATCCCACTGTGTCTGCATTGATGCGCTGTGTCAATCCCACTGTGTCTACATTGCTGCACTGTGTCAATCCCACTGTGTCTACATTGCTGCACTGTGTCCATCCCACTGTGTCTACATTGCTGCACTGTGTCCATCCCACTGTGTCTACATTGATGCGCTGTGTCAATCCCACTGTGTCTACATTGCTGCACTGTGTCCATCCCACTGTGTCTACATTGCTGCACTGTGTCAATCCCACTGTGTCTACATTGCTGCACTGTGTCAATCCCACTGTGTCTACATTGCTGCACTGTGTCCATCCCACTATGTACACATTGTTGCACCATGTCCATCCCACTGTGTCTACATTGCTGCACTGTGTCTATCCCACTGTGTCTATATTGCTGCACTGTGTCCATCCCACTGTGTCTACATTGCTGCACTGTGTCAATCCCACTGTGTCTACATTGCTGCACTGTGTCAATCCCACTGTGTTTATATTGCTTCACTGTGTCCATCCCACTGTGTATACATTGCTGCACTGTGTCCAGCCCACTGTGTTTACATTGCTGCACTGTGTCCATCCCACTGTGTATACATTGCTGCACTGTGTCCATCCCACTGTGTCTACATTCATTCACTGTGTCCATCCCACTTTGTTTACATTGCTGCACAGTGTCTCTCTCACTGTGTATACATTGCTGCACTGTGTCCATTCCACTGTGTATACATTGTTACCCTGTATCCATCCTACTGTGTATACGTTGCTGCACTGTGTCCATCCCACTGTGTATAGATTGTTGCACTGCATCCACCCCACTGTGTCTACATTGCTGCACCGTGTCCATCCCACTGTGTCGACATTACTGCATTTGGTCCATCCCACTGTGTCTACATTTCTGCGCTGTGTCCATCCCACTGTGTCTACATTTATGCACTGTGTCCATCCCACTGTGTCTATATTACTGCGCTGTGACCATCCCACTATGTCTACATTTCTGCGCTGTGTCCATCACACTCTGTATACATTGCTGCGCTGTGTCCATCCCACTGTGTCTACATTGCTGCACTGTGTCCATCCCACTGTGTATACATTGCTGCGCTGTGTCAATCCCACTGTGTATACATTGCTGCACTGTGTCCATCCCACTGTGTATACATTGCTGCACTGTGTCAATCCCACTTTGTCTACATTGCTGCACTGTGTCCATCCCACTGTGTATACATTGCTGCACTGTGTCCATCCCACTGTGTATACATTGCTGCACTGTGTCCATCCCACTGTGTATACATTGCTGCACTGTGTCAATCCCACTTTGTCTACATTGCTGCTCCGTATCTATCCCACTGTGTATACATTGCTGCACTGTGTCAATCCCACTGTGTCTACATTGCTGCAGTGTGTCAATCCCACTGTGTCTACATTGCTGCACTGTGTCAATCCCACTGTGTCTACATTGCTGCACTGTGTCCATCCCACTGTGTATACATTGCTGCACAGTGTCAATCCCACTTTGTCTACATTGCTGCACTGTGTCCATCCCACTGTGAAGACTTTGCTGCACTGGGTCCATCCCACTCTGTATACATTACTGCACTGTGTCCATCCCACTGTGTATACATTTCTGCACTGGATCCATCCCACTATGTATACATTGCTGCACTGTGTCCATCCCACTTGTGTCTACATTGCTGCGCTGTGTCAATCCCACTGTGTCTACATTGCTGCACTGTGTCAATCCCACTGTGTCTACATGGCTGCACTGTGTCCATCCCACTGTGTCTGCATTGATGCGCTGTGTCAATCCCACTGTGTCTACATTGCTGCACTGTGTCAATCCCACTGTGTCTACATTGCTGCACTGTGTCCATCCCACTGTGTCTACATTGCTGCACTGTGTCAATCCCACTGTGTCTACATTGATGCGCTGTGTCAATCCCACTGTGTCTACATTGCTGCACTGTGTCTACATTGCTGCACTGTGTCAATCCCACTGTGTCTACATTGCTGCACTGTGTCAATCCCACTGTGTCTACATTGCTGCACTGTGTCCATCCCACTATGTACACATTGTTGCACCATGTCCATCCCACTGTGTCTACATTGCTGCACTGTGTCTATCCCACTGTGTCTATATTGCTGCACTGTGTCCATCCCACTGTGTCTACATTGCTGCACTGTGTCAATCCCACTGTGTCTACATTGCTGCACTGGGTCAATCCCACTGTGTTTATATTGCTTCACTGTGTCCATCCCACTGTGTATACATTGCTGCACTGTGTCCAGCCCACTGTGTTTACATTGCTGCACTGTGTCCATCCCACTGTGTATACATTGCTGCACTGTGTCCATCCCACTGTGTCTACATTCATTCACTGTGTCCATCCCACTTTGTTTACATTGCTGCACAGTGTCTCTCTCACTGTGTATACATTGCTGCACTGTGTCCATTCCACTGTGTATACATTGTTACCCTGTATCCATCCTACTGTGTATACGTTGCTGCACTGTGTCCATCCCATTGTGTATAGATTGTTGCACTGTATCCACCCCACTGTGTCTACATTGCTGCACCGTGTCCATCCCACTGTGTCGACATTACTGCATTTGGTCCATCCCACTGTGTCTACATTTCTGCGCTGTGTCCATCCCACTGTGTCTACATTACTGCACTGTGTCCATCCCACTGTGTCTACATTACTGCACTGTGTCCAACCCACTGTGTCTACATTACTGCACTGTGTCCATCCCACTGTGTCTATATTGCTGCACTGTGTCCATCCCACTGTGTCTACATTACTGCACTGTGTCCATCCCACTGTGTCTACATTACTGCACTGTGTCCCTCCCACTGTGTCTACATTACTGCACTGTGTCCATCCCACTGTGTCTATATTGCTGCACTGTGTCCATCCCACTATGTATACATTACTGCACTGTTTCCATCCCACTGTGTATACATTGCTGCGCTGTGTCCATCCCACTGTGTTTATATTGCTGCACTGTGTCCATCCAACAGTGCCTACATTGCTGCACTGTGTCCATCCCATTGTGTCTACATTGCTGCACTGTGTCAACCCCACTGTGTATACATTTCTGCACTGTATCCACCCCACTGTGTCTGCGTTGCTGCTCTGTATCCATCCCACTGTGTATACATTGCTGCACTGTGTCCATCCCACTGTGTATACATTGCTGCATGGTGTCCATCCCACTGTGTAAACATTGCTGCACTGGGTCCATCCCACTGTGTACACATTGCTTCACTGTGTCCATCCCACTGTGTCTACATTGCTGCACTGTGTCTATCCCACTATGTCTACATTGCTGCACTTTGTTCATCCCACTGTGTCTACATTGCTGCACTGTGTCCATCCCACTGTGTATACATTGCTGCACTGCGTCCATCCCACTGTGTATACATTGCTGCACTGTGTCGATCCCACTATGTATACATTGCTGCACCGTCTCCATCCCACTGCGTCTACATTGCTCCACTGTATCCATTCCAGTGTGCATACATTGCTGCAGTGTGTCCATCCCACTGGGTCTACAGTGCTGCACTTTATCCATCCCACTGTGTCTTCATTGCTGCACTGTGTCCATCCCATTGCGTATGCATTGCTGCACCGTGTCCATCCCACTGTGTCTACATTGCTGCACCGTGTCCATCCCACTGTCTCTACGTTGCTGCTCCGTATCTATCCCACTGTGTATACATTGCTGCACTGTGTCAATCCCACTGTGTATACATTGCTGCACTGTGTCCATCCCACTGTGTATACATTGCTGCACTGTGTCAATCCCACTTTGTCTACATTGCTGCTCCGTATCTATCCCACTGTGTATACATTGCTGCACTGTGTCAATCCCACTTTGTCTACATTGCTGCACTGTGTCCATCCCACTGTGTATACATTGCTGCACTGTGTCCATCCCACTGTGTATACATTGCTGCACTGTGTCCATCCCACTGTGTATACATTGCTGCACTGTGTCAATCCCACTTTGTCTACATTGCTGCTCCGTATCTATCCCACTGTGTATACATTGCTGCACTGTGTCAATCCCACTGTGTCTTCATTGATGCGCTGTGTCCATCCCACTGTGTATACATTGCTGCACTGTGTCAATCCCACTTCGTCTACATTGCTGCACTGTGTCCATCCCACTGTGAAGACTTTGCTGCACTGGGTCCATCCCACTCTGTATACATTACTGCACTGTGTCCATCCCACTGTGTATACATTGCTGCACTGGATCCATCCCACTATGTATACATTGCTGCACTGTGTCCATCCCACTTGTGTCTACATTGCTGCGCTGTGTCAATCCCACTGTGTCTACATTGCTGCAGTGTGTCAATCCCACTGTGTCTACATTGCTGCACTGTGTCAATCCCACTGTGTCTACATTGCTGCACTGTGTCCATCCCACTGTGTATACATTGCTGCACTGTGTCAATCCCACTTTGTCTACATTGCTGCACTGTGTCCATCCCACTGTGAAGACTTTGCTGCACTGGGTCCATCCCACTCTGTATACATTACTGCACTGTGTCCATCCCACTGTGTATACATTGCTGCACTGGATCCATCCCACTATGTATACATTGCTGCACTGTGTCCATCCCACTTGTGTCTACATTGCTGCGCTGTGTCAATCCCACTGTGTCTACATTGCTGCACTGTGTCAATCCCACTGTGTCTACATGGCTGCACTGTGTCCATCCCACTGTGTCTGCATTGATGCGCTGTGTCAATCCCACTGTGTCTACATTGCTGCACTGTGTCAATCCCACTGTGTCTACATTGCTGCACTGTGTCCATCCCACTGTGTCTACATTGCTGCACTGTGTCCATCCCACTGTGTCTACATTGATGCGCTGTGTCAATCCCACTGTGTCTACATTGCTGCACTGTGTCCATCCCACTGTGTCTACATTGCTGCACTGTGTCAATCCCACTGTGTCTACATTGCTGCACTGTGTCAATCCCACTGTGTCTACATTGCTGCACTGTGTCCATCCCACTATGTACACACTGTTGCACCATGTCCATCCCACTGTGTCTACATTGCTGCACTGTGTCTATCCCACTGTGTCTATATTGCTGCACTGTGTCCATCCCACTGTGTCTACATTGCTGCACTGTGTCAATCCCACTGTGTCTACATTGCTGCACTGTGTCAATCCCACTGTGTTTATATTGCTTCACTGTGTCCATCCCACTGTGTATACATTGCTGCACTGTGTCCAGCCCACTGTGTTTACATTGCTGCACTGTGTCCATCCCACTGTGTATACATTGCTGCACTGTGTCCATCCCACTGTGTCTACATTCATTCACTGTGTCCATCCCACTTTGTTTACATTGCTGCACAGTGTCTCTCTCACTGTGTATACATTGCTGCACTGTGTCCATTCCACTGTGTATACATTGTTACCCTGTATCCATCCTACTGTGTATACGTTGCTGCACAGTGTCCATCCCACTGTGTATAGATTGTTGCACTGTATCCACCCCACTGTGTCTACATTGCTGCACCGTGTCCATCCCACTGAGTCGACATTACTGCATTTGGTCCATCCCACTGTGTCTACATTTCTGCGCTGTGTCCATCCCACTGTGTCTACATTTATGCACTGTGTCCATCCCACTGTGTCTATATTCCTGCGCTGTGACCATCCCACTGTGTCTACATTTCTGCGCTGTGTCCATCACACTCTGTATACATTGCTGCGCTGTGTCCATCCCACTGTGTCTACATTGCTGCACTGTGTCCATCCCACTGTGTATACATTGCTGCGCTGTGTCAATCCCACTGTGTATACATTGCTGCACTGTGTCCATCCCACTGTGTATACATTGCTGCACTGTGTCAATCCCACTTTGTCTACATTGCTGCACTGTGTCCATCCCACTGTGTATACATTGCTGCACTGTGTCCATCCCACTGTGTATACATTGCTGCACTGTGTCCATCCCACTGTGTATACATTGCTGCACTGTGTCAATCCCACTGTGTCTACATTGCTGCACTGTGTCCATCCCACTGTGTATACATTGCTGCACAGTGTCAATCCCACTTTGTCTACATTGCTGCACTGTGTCCATCCCACTGTGAAGACTTTGCTGCACTGGGTCCATCCCACTCTGTATACATTACTGCACTGTGTCCATCCCACTGTGTATACATTGCTGCACTGGATCCATCCCACTATGTATACATTGCTGCACTGTGTCCATCCCACTTGTGTCTACATTGCTGCGCTGTGTCAATCCCACTGTGTCTACATTGCTGCACTGTGTCAATCCCACTGTGTCTACATGGCTGCACTGTGTCCATCCCACTGTGTCTGCATTGATGCGCTGTGTCAATCCCACTGTGTCTACATTGCTGCACTGTGTCAATCCCACTGTGTCTACATTGCTGCACTGTGTCCATCCCACTGTGTCTACATTGCTGCACTGTGTCAATCCCACTGTGTCTACATTGATGCGCTGTGTCAATCCCACTGTGTCTACATTGCTGCACTGTGTCCATCCCACTGTGTCTACATTGCTGCACTGTGTCTATCCCACTGTGTTCATATTGCTTCACTGTGTCCATCCCACTGTGTAAACATTGCTGCACTGTGTCCATCCCACTGTGTCTACATTGCTTCACTGTGTCCATCCCACTCTGCCTACATTGCTGCAGTGTCCATCCCACTGTGTCTACATTGCTGCACTGTGTCCATCCCACTCTGTCTACATTACTGCACTGTGTCCATCCCACTGTGTCTACATTTCTGCGCTGTGTCCATCCCACTGTGTATAGATTGCTGGACTGTGTCCACCCCACTGTGTCTACATTGCTGAACTGTGTCAAGCCCACTGTGTATACATTTCTGCATTGTATCCATCCCACTGTGTCTGCGTTGCTGCTCTGTATCCATCCCACTGTGTATACATTGCTGCACTGTGTCCATCCCACTGTGTATACATTGCTGCATGGTGTCCATCCCACTATGTAAACATTGCTGCACTGGGTCCATCCCACTGTGTACACATTGCTGCACTGGGTCTATCCCACTGTGTTTACATTGCTTCACTGTGTCAATCCCACTGTGTCTACATTGCTGCACTTTGTTCATCCCACTGTGTCTACATTGCTGCACTGTGTCCATCCCACTGTGTCTACATTGCTGCACTGTGTCCATCCCACTGTGTACACATTGCTGCACTGTGTCCATCCCACTGTGTTTACATTGCTTCAATGTGTCCATCCCATTGTGTATACATTGCTGCACTGGGTCCATCCCACTGTGTATACTTTGCTGCACTGTCTCCATCTCACTGTGTCTACATTGCTTCACTGTGTCAACCCCACTGTGTATACATTTCTGCACTGTATCCATCCCACTGTGTCTGCGTTGCTGCTCTGTATCCATCCCACTGTGTATACATTGCTGCACTGTGTCCATCCCACTGTGTATACATTGCTGCACTGTGTCCATCCCACTGTGTATACATTGCTGCATGGAGTCCATCCCACTATGTAAACATTGCTGCACTGGGTCCATCCCACTGTGTACACATTGCTGCACTGTGTCTATCCCACTGTGTTTACATTGCTTCACTGTGTCCATCCCACTGTGTCTATATTGCTGTACTGTGTCTATCTCACTGTGTTTATATTGCTTCACTGTGTCCATCCCACTGTGTCTACATTACTGCACTGTGTCCATCCCACTGTGTCTACATTACTGCACTGTGTCCATCCCACTGTGTCTATATTGCTGCACTGTGTCCATCCCACTATGTATGCTTTACTGCACTGTGTCCATCCCACTGTGTATACATTGCTGCGCTGTGTCCATCCCACTGTGTTTATATTGCTGCACTGTGTCCATCCAACAGTGCCTACATTGGTGCACTGTGTCCATCCCACTGTGTCTACATTGCTGCACTGTGTCCATCCCACTGTGTCTACATTGCTGCACTGTGTCAACCCCACTGTGTATACATTTCTGCACTGTATCCATCCCACTGTGTCTGCGTTGCTGCTCTGTATCCATCCCACTGTGTATACATTGCTGCACTGTGTCCATCCCACTGTGTATACATTGCTGCATGGTGTCCATCCCACTGTGTAAACATTGCTGCACTGGGTCCATCCCACTGTGTACACATTGCTGCACTGTGTCTATCCCACTGTGTTTATATTGCTTCACTGTGTCTATCCCACTATGTCTACATTGCTGCACTGTGTCCATCCCACTGTGTACACATTGCTGCACTGTGTCCATCCCACTGTGTATACATTGCTGCACTGCGTCCATCCCACTGTGAATACATTGCTGCACTGTGTCGATCCCACTGTGTATACATTGCTGCACCGTCTCCATCCCACTGCGTCTACATTGCTCCACTGTATCCATTCCAGTGTGCATACATTGCTGCAGTGTGTCCATCCCACTGGGTCTACAGTGCTGCACTTTATCCATCCCACTGTGTCTTCATTGCTGCACTGTGTCCATCCCACTGTGTATACATTGCTGCACCGTGTCCATCCCACTGTGTCTACATTGCTGCACCGTGTCCATCCCACTGTCTCTACGTTGCTGCTCCGTATCTATCCCACTGTGTATACATTGCTGGACTGTGTCAATCCCACTGTGTATACATTGCTGCACTGTGTCCATCCCACTGTGTATACATTGCTGCACTGTGTCAATCCCACTTTGTCTACATTGCTGCACTGTGTCCATCCCACTGTGTATACATTGCTGCACTGTGTCCATCCCACTGTGTATACATTGCTGCACTGTGTCCATCCCACTGTGTATACATTGCTGCACTGTGTCAATCCCACTTTGTCTACATTGCTGCTCCGTATCTATCCCACTGTGTATACATTGCTGCACTGTGTCAATCCCACTGTGTCTTCATTGATGCGCTGTGTCCATCCCACTGTGTATACATTGCTGCACTGGGTCCATCCCACTCCGTATACATTACTGCACTGTGTCCATCCCACTGTGTATACATTGCTGCACTGGATCCATCCCACTATGTATACATTGCTGCACTGTGTCCATCCCACTTGTGTCTACATTGCTGCGCTGTGTCAATCCCACTGTGTCTACATTGCTGCAGTGTGTCAATCCCACTGTGTCTACATTGCTGCACTGTGTCAATCCCACTGTGTCTACATTGCTGCACTGTGTCCATCCCACTGTGTATACATTGCTGCACTGTGTCAATCCCACTTTGTCTACATTGCTGCACTGTGTCCATCCCACTGTGAAGACTTTGCTGCACTGGGTCCATCCCACTCTGTATACATTACTGCACTGTGTCCATCCCACTGTGTATACATTGCTGCACTGGATCCATCCCACTATGTATACATTGCTGCACTGTGTCCATCCCACTTGTGTCTACATTGCTGCGCTGTGTCAATCCCACTGTGTCTACATTGCTGCACTGTGTCAATCCCACTGTGTCTACATGGCTGCACTGTGTCCATCCCACTGTGTCTGCATTGATGCGCTGTGTCAATCCCACTGTGTCTACATTGCTGCACTGTGTCAATCCCACTGTGTCTACATTGCTGCACTGTGTCCATCCCACTGTGTCTACATTGCTGCACTGTGTCCATCCCACTGTGTCTACATTGATGCGCTGTGTCAATCCCACTGTGTCTACATTGCTGCACTGTGTCCATCCCACTGTGTCTACATTGCTGCACTGTGTCAATCCCACTGTGTCTACATTGCTGCACTGTGTCAATCCCACTGTGTCTACATTGCTGCACTGTGTCCATCCCACTATGTACACATTGTTGCACCATGTCCATCCCACTGTGTCTACATTGCTGCACTGTGTCTATCCCACTGTGTCTATATTGCTGCACTGTGTCCATCCCACTGTGTCTACATTGCTGCACTGTGTCAATCCCACTGTGTCTACATTGCTGCACTGTGTCAATCCCACTGTGTTTATATTGCTTCACTGTGTCCATCCCACTGTGTATACATTGCTGCACTGTGTCCAGCCCACTGTGTTTACATTGCTGCACTGTGTCCATCCCACTGTGTATACATTGCTGCACTGTGTCCATCCCACTGTGTCTACATTCATTCACTGTGTCCATCCCACTTTGTTTACATTGCTGCACAGTGTCTCTCTCACTGTGTATACATTGCTGCACTGTGTCCATTCCACTGTGTATACATTGTTACCCTGTATCCATCCTACTGTGTATACGTTGCTGCACTGTGTCCATCCCACTGTGTATAGATTGTTGCACTGCATCCACCCCACTGTGTCTACATTGCTGCACTGTGTCCATCCCACTGTGTCGACATTACTGCATTTGGTCCATCCCACTGTGTCTACATTTCTGCGCTGTGTCCATCCCACTGTGTCTACATTTATGCACTGTGTCCATCCCACTGTGTCTATATTCCTGCGCTGTGACCATCCCACTGTGTCTACATTTCTGCGCTGTGTCCATCACACTCTGTATACATTGCTGCGCTGTGTCCATCCCACTGTGTCTACATTGCTGCACTGTGTCCATCCCACTGTGTATACATTGCTGCGCTGTGTCAATCCCACTGTGTATACATTGCTGCACTGTGTCCATCCCACTGTGTATACATTGCTGCACTGTGTCAATCCCACTTTGTCTACATTGCTGCACTGTGTCCATCCCACTGTGTATACATTGCTGCACTGTGTCCATCCCACTGTGTATACATTGCTGCACTGTGTCCATCCCACTGTGTATACATTGCTGCACTGTGTCAATCCCACTTTGTCTACATTGCTGCTCCGTATCTATCCCACTGTGTATACATTGCTGCACTGTGTCAATCCCACTGTGTCTACATTGCTGCAGTGTGTCAATCCCACTGTGTCTACATTGCTGCACTGTGTCAATCCCACTGTGTCTACATTGCTGCACTGTGTCCATCCCACTGTGTATACATTGCTGCACAGTGTCAATCCCACTTTGTCTACATTGCTGCACTGTGTCCATCCCACTGTGAAGACTTTGCTGCACTGGGTCCATCCCACTCTGTATACATTACTGCACTGTGTCCATCCCACTGTGTATACATTGCTGCACTGGATCCATCCCACTATGTATACATTGCTGCACTGTGTCCATTCACTTGTGTCTACATTGCTGCGCTGTGTCAATCCCACTGTGTCTACATTGCTGCACTGTGTCAATCCCACTGTGTCTACATGGCTGCACTGTGTCCATCCCACTGTGTCTGCATTGATGCGCTGTGTCAATCCCACTGTGTCTACATTGCTGCACTGTGTCAATCCCACTGTGTCTACATTGCTGCACTGTGTCCATCCCACTGTGTCTACATTGCTGCACTGTGTCAATCCCACTGTGTCTACATTGATGCGCTGTGTCAATCCCACTGTGTCTACATTGCTGCACTGTGTCTACATTGCTGCACTGTGTCAATCCCACTGTGTCTACATTGCTGCACTGTGTCAATCCCACTGTGTCTACATTGCTGCACTGTGTCCATCCCACTATGTACACATTGTTGCACCATGTCCATCCCACTGTGTCTACATTGCTGCACTGTGTCTATCCCACTGTGTCTATATTGCTGCACTGTGTCCATCCCACTGTGTCTACATTGCTGCACTGTGTCAATCCCACTGTGTCTACATTGCTGCACTGGGTCAATCCCACTGTGTTTATATTGCTTCACTGTGTCCATCCCACTGTGTATACATTGCTGCACTGTTTCCAGCCCACTGTGTTTACATTGCTGCACTGTGTCCATCCCACTGTGTATACATTGCTGCACTGTGTCCATCCCACTGTGTCTACATTCATTCACTGTGTCCATCCCACTTTGTTTACATTGCTGCACAGTGTCTCTCTCACTGTGTATACATTGCTGCACTGTGTCCATTCCACTGTGTATACATTGTTACCCTGTATCCATCCTACTGTGTATACGTTGCTGCACTGTGTCCATCCCATTGTGTATAGATTGTTGCACTGTATCCACCCCACTGTGTCTACATTGCTGCACCGTGTCCATCCCACTGTGTCGACATTACTGCATTTGGTCCATCCCACTGTGTCTACATTTCTGCGCTGTGTCCATCCCACTGTGTCTACATTACTGCACTGTGTCCATCCCACTGTGTCTACATTACTGCACTGTGTCCAACCCACTGTGTCTACATTACTGCACTGTGTCCATCCCACTGTGTCTATATTGCTGCACTGTGTCCATCCCACTGTGTCTACATTACTGCACTGTGTCCATCCCACTGTGTCTACATTACTGCACTGTGTCCCTCCCACTGTGTCTACATTACTGCACTGTGTCCATCCCACTGTGTCTATATTGCTGCACTGTGTCCATCCCACTATGTATACATTACTGCACTGTTTCCATCCCACTGTGTATACATTGCTGCGCTGTGTCCATCCCACTGTGTTTATATTGCTGCACTGTGTCCATCCAACAGTGCCTACATTGCTGCACTGTGTCCATCCCATTGTGTCTACATTGCTGCACTGTGTCAACCCCACTGTGTATACATTTCTGCACTGTATCCACCCCACTGTGTCTGCGTTGCTGCTCTGTGTCCATCCCACTGTGTATACATTGCTGCACTGTGTCCATCCCACTGTGTATACATTGCTGCATGGTGTCCATCCCACTGTGTAAACATTGCTGCACTGGGTCCATCCCACTGTGTACACATTGCTTCACTGTGTCCATCCCACTGTGTCTACATTGCTGCACTGTGTCTATCCCACTATGTCTACATTGCTGCACTTTGTTCATCCCACTGTGTCTACATTGCTGCACTGTGTCCATCCCACTGTGTATACATTGCTGCACTGCGTCCATCCCACTGTGTATACATTGCTGCACTGTGTCGATCCCACTGTGTATACATTGCTGCACCGTCTCCATCCCACTGCGTCTACATTGCTCCACTGTATCCATTCCAGTGTGCATCCATTGCTGCAGTGTGTCCATCCCACTGGGTCTACAGTGCTGCACTTTATCCATCCCACTGTGTCTTCATTGCTGCACTGTGTCCATCCCATTGCGTATGCATTGCTGCACCGTGTCCATCCCACTGTGTCTACATTGCTGCACCGTGTCCATCCCACTGTCTCTACGTTGCTGCTCCGTATCTATCCCACTGTGTATACATTGCTGCACTGTGTCAATCCCACTGTGTATACATTGCTGCACTGTGTCCATCCCACTGTGTATACATTGCTGCACTGTGTCAATCCCACTTTGTCTACATTGCTGCTCCGTATCTATCCCACTGTGTATACATTGCTGCACTGTGTCAATCCCACTTTGTCTACATTGCTGCACTGTGTCCATCCCACTTGTGTCTACATTGCTGCGCTGTGTCAATCCCACTGTGTCTACATTGCTGCAGTGTGTCAATCCCACTGTGTCTACATTGCTGCACTGTGTCAATCCCACTGTGTCTACATTGCTGCACTGTGTCCATCCCACTGTGTATACATTGCTGCACTGTGTCAATCCCACTTTGTCTACATTGCTGCACTGTGTCCATCCCACTGTGAAGACTTTGCTGCACTGGGTCCATCCCACTCTGTATACATTACTGCACTGTGTCCATCCCACTGTGTATACATTGCTGCACTGGATCCATCCCACTATGTATACATTGCTGCACTGTGTCCATCCCACTTGTGTCTACATTGCTGCGCTGTGTCAATCCCACTGTGTCTACATTGCTGCACTGTGTCAATCCCACTGTGTCTACATGGCTGCACTGTGTCCATCCCACTGTGTCTGCATTGATGCGCTGTGTCAATCCCACTGTGTCTACATTGCTGCACTGTGTCAATCCCACTGTGTCTACATTGCTGCACTGTGTCCATCCCACTGTGTCTACATTGCTGCACTGTGTCCATCCCACTGTGTCTACATTGATGCGCTGTGTCAATCCCACTGTGTCTACATTGCTGCACTGTGTCCATCCCACTGTGTCTACATTGCTGCACTGTGTCAATCCCACTGTGTCTACATTGCTGCACTGTGTCAATCCCACTGTGTCTACATTGCTGCACTGTGTCCATCCCACTATGTACACACTGTTGCACCATGTCCATCCCACTGTGTCTACATTGCTGCACTGTGTCTATCCCACTGTGTCTATATTGCTGCACTGTGTCCATCCCACTGTGTCTACATTGCTGCACTGTGTCAATCCCACTGTGTCTACATTGCTGCACTGTGTCAATCCCACTGTGTTTATATTGCTTCACTGTGTCCATCCCACTGTGTATACATTGCTGCACTGTGTCCAGCCCACTGTGTTTACATTGCTGCACTGTGTCCATCCCACTGTGTATACATTGCTGCACTGTGTCCATCCCACTGTGTCTACATTCATTCACTGTGTCCATCCCACTTTGTTTACATTGCTGCACAGTGTCTCTCTCACTGTGTATACATTGCTGCACTGTGTCCATTCCACTGTGTATACATTGTTACCCTGTATCCATCCTACTGTGTATACGTTGCTGCACAGTGTCCATCCCACTGTGTATAGATTGTTGCACTGTATCCACCCCACTGTGTCTACATTGCTGCACCGTGTCCATCCCACTGTGTCGACATTACTGCATTTGGTCCATCCCACTGTGTCTACATTTCTGCGCTGTGTCCATCCCACTGTGTCTACATTTATGCACTGTGTCCATCCCACTGTGTCTATATTCCTGCGCTGTGACCATCCCACTGTGTCTACATTTCTGCGCTGTGTCCATCACACTCTGTATACATTGCTGCGCTGTGTCCATCCCACTGTGTCTACATTGCTGCACTGTGTCCATCCCACTGTGTATACATTGCTGCGCTGTGTCAATCCCACTGTGTATACATTGCTGCACTGTGTCCATCCCACTGTGTATACATTGCTGCACTGTGTCAATCCCACTTTGTCTACATTGCTGCACTGTGTCCATCCCACTGTGTATACATTGCTGCACTGTGTCCATCCCACTGTGTATACATTGCTGCACTGTGTCCATCCCACTGTGTATACATTGCTGCACTGTGTCAATCCCACTTTGTCTACATTGCTGCTCCGTATCTATCCCACTGTGTATACATTGCTGCACTGTGTCAATCCCACTGTGTCTACATTGCTGCAGTGTGTCAATCCCACTGTGTCTACATTGCTGCACTGTGTCAATCCCACTGTGTCTACATTGCTGCACTGTGTCCATCCCACTGTGTATACATTGCTGCACAGTGTCAATCCCACTTTGTCTACATTGCTGCACTGTGTCCATCCCACTGTGAAGACTTTGCTGCACTGGGTCCATCCCACTCTGTATACATTACTGCACTGTGTCCATCCCACTGTGTATACATTGCTGCACTGGATCCATCCCACTATGTATACATTGCTGCACTGTGTCCATCCCACTTGTGTCTACATTGCTGCGCTGTGTCAATCCCACTGTGTCTACATTGCTGCACTGTGTCAATCCCACTGTGTCTACATGGCTGCACTGTGTCCATCCCACTGTGTCTGCATTGATGCGCTGTGTCAATCCCACTGTGTCTACATTGCTGCACTGTGTCAATCCCACTGTGTCTACATTGCTGCACTGTGTCCATCCCACTGTGTCTACATTGCTGCACTGTGTCAATCCCACTGTGTCTACATTGATGCGCTGTGTCAATCCCACTGTGTCTACATTGCTGCACTGTGTCCATCCCACTGTGTCTACATTGCTGCACTGTGTCAATCCCACTGTGTCTACATTGCTGCACTGTGTCAATCCCACTGTGTCTACATTGCTGCACTGTGTCCATCCCACTATGTACACATTGTTGCACCATGTCCATCCCACTGTGTCTACATTGCTGCACTGTGTCTATCCCACTGTGTCTATATTGCTGCACTGTGTCCATCCCACTGTGTCTACATTGCTGCACTGTGTCAATCCCACTGTGTCTACATTGCTGCACTGTGTCAATCCCACTGTGTTTATATTGCTTCACTGTGTCCATCCCACTGTGTATACATTGCTGCACTGTGTCCAGCCCACTGTGTTTACATTGCTGCACTGTGTCCATCCCACTGTGTATACATTGCTGCACTGTGTCCATCCCACTGTGTCTACATTCATTCACTGTGTCCATCCCACTTTGTTTACATTGCTGCACAGTGTCTCTCTCACTGTGTATACATTGCTGCACTGTGTCCATTCCACTGTGTATACATTGTTACCCTGTATCCATCCTACTGTGTATACGTTGCTGCACTGTGTCCATCCCATTGTGTATAGATTGTTGCACTGTATCCACCCCACTGTGTCTACATTGCTGCACCGTGTCCATCCCACTGTGTCGACATTACTGCATTTGGTCCATCCCACTGTGTCTACATTTCTGCGCTGTGTCCATCCCACTGTGTCTACATTACTGCACTGTGTCCAACCCACTGTGTCTACATTACTGCACTGTGTCCATCCCACTGTGTCTATATTGCTGCACTGTGTCCATCCCACTGTGTCTACATTACTGCACTGTGTCCAACCCACTGTGTCTACATTACTGCACTGTGTCCATCCCACTGTGTCTATATTGCTGCACTGTGTCCATCCCACTGTGTCTACATTACTGCACTGTGTCCATCCCACTGTGTCTACATTACTGCACTGAGTCCATCCCACTGTGTCTACATTACTGCACTGTGTCCATCCCACTGTGTCTATATTGCTGCACTGTGTCCATCCCACTATGTATACATTACTGCACTGTGTCCATCCCACTGTGTATACATTGCTGCGCTGTGTCCATCCCACTGTGTTTATATTGCTGCACTGTGTCCATCCAACAGTGCCTACATTGCTGCACTGTGTCCATCCCATTGTGTCTACATTGCTGCACTGTGTCAACCCCACTGTGTATACATTTCTGCACTGTATCCATCCCACTGTGTCTGCGTTGCTGCTCTGTATCCATCCCACTGTGTATACATTGCTGCACTGTGTCCATCCCACTGTGTATACATTGCTGCATGGTGTCCATCCCACTGTGTAAACATTGCTGCACTGGGTCCATCCCACTGTGTACACATTGCTTCACTGTGTCCATCCCACTGTGTCTACATTGCTGCACTGTGTCTATCCCACTATGTCTACATTGCTGCACTTTGTTCATCCCACTGTGTCTACATTGCTGCACTGTGTCCATCCCACTGTGTATACATTGCTGCACTGCGTCCATCCCACTGTGTATACATTGCTGCACTGTGTCGATCCCACTGTGTATACATTGCTGCACCGTCTCCATCCCACTGCGTCTACATTGCTCCACTGTATCCATTCCAGTGTGCATACATTGCTGCAGTGTGTCCATCCCACTGGGTCTACAGTGCTGCACTTTATCCATCCCACTGTGTCTTCATTGCTGCACTGTGTCCATCCCACTGTGTATACATTGCTGCACCGTGTCCATCCCACTGTGTCTACATTGCTGCACCGTGTCCATCCCACTGTCTCTACGTTGCTGCTCCGTATCTATCCCACTGTGTATACATTGCTGCACTGTGTCAATCCCACTGTGTATACATTGCTGCACTGTGTCCATCCCACTGTGTATACATTGCTGCACTGTGTCAATCCCACTTTGTCTACATTGCTGCTCCGTATCTATCCCACTGTGTATACATTGCTGCACTGTGTCAATCCCACTTTGTCTACATTGCTGCACTGTGTCCATCCCACTGTGTATACATTGCTGCACTGTGTCCATCCCACTGTGTATACATTGCTGCACTGTGTCCATCCCACTGTGTATACATTGCTGCACTGTGTCAATCCCACTTTGTCTACATTGCTGCTCCGTATCTATCCCACTGTGTATACATTGCTGCACTGTGTCAATCCCACTGTGTCTTCATTGATGCGCTGTGTCCATCCCACTGTGTATACATTGCTGCACTGTGTCAATCCCACTTTGTCTACATTGCTGCACTGTGTCCATCCCACTGTGAAGACTTTGCTGCACTGGGTCCATCCCACTCTGTATACATTACTGCACTGTGTCCATCCCACTGTGTATACATTGCTGCACTGGATCCATCCCACTATGTATACATTGCTGCACTGTGTCCATCCCACTTGTGTCTACATTGCTGCGCTGTGTCAATCCCACTGTGTCTACATTGCTGCAGTGTGTCAATCCCACTGTGTCTACATTGCTGCACTGTGTCAATCCCACTGTGTCTACATTGCTGCACTGTGTCCATCCCACTGTGTATACATTGCTGCACTGTGTCAATCCCACTTTGTCTACATTGCTGCACTGTGTCCATCCCACTGTGAAGACTTTGCTGCACTGGGTCCATCCCACTCTGTATACATTACTGCACTGTGTCCATCCCACTGTGTATACATTGCTGCACTGGATCCATCCCACTATGTATACATTGCTGCACTGTGTCCATCCCACTTGTGTCTACATTGCTGCGCTGTGTCAATCCCACTGTGTCTACATTGCTGCACTGTGTCAATCCCACTAAGTCTACATGGCTGCACTGTGTCCATCCCACTGTGTCTGCATTGATGCGCTGTGTCAATCCCACTGTGTCTACATTGCTGCACTGTGTCAATCCCACTGTGTCTACATTGCTGCACTGTGTCCATCCCACTGTGTCTACATTGCTGCACTGTGTCCATCCCACTGTGTCTACATTGATGCGCTGTGTCAATCCCACTGTGTCTACATTGCTGCACTGTGTCCATCCCACTGTGTCTACATTGCTGCACTGTGTCAATCCCACTGTGTCTACATTGCTGCACTGTGTCAATCCCACTGTGTCTACATTGCTGGACTGTGTCCATCCCACTATGTACACACTGTTGCACCATGTCCATCCCACTGTGTCTACATTGCTGCACTGTGTCTATCCCACTGTGTCTATATTGCTGCACTGTGTCCATCCCACTGTGTCTACATTGCTGCACTGTGTCAATCCCACTGTGTCTACATTGCTGCACTGTGTCAATCCCACTGTGTTTATATTGCTTCACTGTGTCCATCCCACTGTGTATACATTGCTGCACTGTGTCCAGCCCACTGTGTTTACATTGCTGCACTGTGTCCATCCCACTGTGTATACATTGCTGCATTGTGTCCATCCCACTGTGTCTACATTCATTCACTGTGTCCATCCCACTTTGTTTACATTGCTGCACAGTGTCTCTCTCACTGTGTATACATTGCTGCACTGTGTCCATTCCACTGTGTATACATTGTTACCCTGTATCCATCCTACTGTGTATACGTTGCTGCACTGTGTCCATCCCACTGTGTATAGATTGTTGCACTGTATCCACCCCACTGTGTCTACATTGCTGCACCGTGTCCATCCCACTGTGTCGACATTACTGCATTTGGTCCATTCCACTGTGTCTACATTTCTGCGCTGTGTCCATCCCACTGTGTCTACATTTATGCGCTGTGTCCATCCCACTGTGTCTATATTCCTGCGCTGTGACCATCCCACTGTGTCTACATTTCTGCGCTGTGTCCATCACACTCTGTATACATTGCTGCGCTGTGTCCATCCCACTGTGTCTACATTGCTGCACTGTGTCCATCCCACTGTGTATACATTGCTGCGCTGTGTCAATCCCACTGTGTATACATTGCTGCACTGTGTCCATCCCACTGTGTATACATTGCTGCACTGTGTCAATCCCACTTTGTCTACATTGCTGCACTGTGTCCATCCCACTGTGTATACATTGCTGCACTGTGTCCATCCCACTGTGTATACATTGCTGCACTGTGTCCATCCCACTGTGTATACATTGCTGCACTGTGTCAATCCCACTTTGTCTACATTGCTGCTCCGTATCTATCCCACTGTGTATACATTGCTGCACTGTGTCAATCCCACTGTGTCTACATTGCTGCAGTGTGTCAATCCCACTGTGTCTACATTGCTGCACTGTGTCAATCCCACTGTGTCTACATTGCTGCACTGTGTCCATCCCACTGTGTATACATTGCTGCACTGTGTCAATCCCACTTTGTCTACATTGCTGCACTGTGTCCATCCCACTGTGAAGACTTTGCTGCACTGGGTCCATCCCACTCTGTATATATTACTGCACTGTGTCCATCCCACTGTGTACACATTGCTGCACTGGATCCATCCCACTATGTATACATTGCTGCACTGTGTCCATCCCACTTGTGTCTACATTGCTGCGCTGTGTCAATCCCACTGTGTCTACATTGCTGCACTGTGTCAATCCCACTGTGTCTACATGGCTGCACTGTGTCCATCCCACTGTGTCTGCATTGATGCGCTGTGTCAATCCCACTGTGTCTACATTGCTGCACTGTGTCATTCCCACTGTGTCTACATTGCTACACTGTGTCCATCCCACTGTGTCTACATTGCTGCACTGTGTCAATCCCACTGTGTCTACATTGATGCGCTGTGTCAATCCCACTGTGTCTACATTGCTGCACTGTGTCCATCCCACTGTGTCTACATTGCTGCACTGTGTCAATCCCACTGTGTCTACATTGCTGCACTGTGTCAATCCCACTGTGTCTACATTGCTGCACTGTGTCCATCCCACTATGTACACATTGTTGCACCATGTCCATCCCACTGTGTCTACATTGCTGCACTGTGTCTATCCCACTGTGTCTATATTGCTGCACTGTGTCCATCCCACTGTGTCTACATTGCTGCACTGTGTCAATCCCACTGTGCCTACATTGCTGCACTGTGTCAATCCCACTGTGTTTATATTGCTTCACTGTGTCCATCCCACTGTGTATACATTGCTGCACTGTGTCCAGCCCACTGTGTTTACATTGCTGCACTGTGTCCATCCCACTGTGTATACATTCATTCACTGTGTCCATCCCACTTTGTTTACATTGCTGCACAGTGTCTCTCTCACTGTGTATACATTGCTGCACTGTGTCCATTCCACTGTGTATACATTGTTACCCTGTATCCATCCCACTGTGTATAGATTGTTGCACTGTATCCACCCCACTGTGTCTACATTGCTGCACCGTGTCCATCCCACTGTGTCGACATTACTGCATTTGGTCCATCCCACTGTGTCTACATTTCTGCGCTGTGTCCATCCCACTGTGTCTACATTTATGCGCTGTGTCCATCCCACTGTGTCTATATTCCTGCGCTGTGACCATCCCACTGTGTCTACATTTCTGCGCTGTGTCCATCACACTCTGTATACATTGCTGCGCTGTGTCCATCCCACTGTGTCTACATTGCTGCACTGTGTCCATCCCACTGTGTCTACATTTCTGCGCTGTGTCCATCCCACTGTGTATACATTTCTGAGCTGTGTCCATCCCACTGTGTCTACATTTCTGCGCTGTGTCCATCCCACTGTGTCTACATTGCTGCACTGTGTCCATCCCACTGTGACTACATTTCTGCGCTGTGTCAATCCCACTGTGTCTACATTTCTGCGCTGTGTCTATCCCACTATGTCTACAGTGCTGCACTTGATCCGTCCCACTGTATCTACATTTCTGCACTGTGTCCATCCCACTGTGTCTACATTTCTGCGCTGTGTCCATCCCACTGCGTATACATTGCTGCGCTGTGTCCATCCCACTGTGTCTACATTGCTTCACTGGGTCCATCCCACTGTGTATAATTTGCTGCACTTTATCAATCCCACTGTGTATACATTGCTGCACTGGCTCCATCCCACTGTGTCTCCATTGCTGTACTGTGTCCATCCCACTGTGTACACATTGCTGCACTGTATCAATCCCACTGTGTATACATTGCTGCACTGGGTCCATCCCACTGTGTATACATAGCTGCACTGTGTCCATCCAAATGTTCCTACATTGCTGCACTGTGTCTATCGCACTGTGTCCACATTGCTGCACTGTGTCCATCCCACTGTGTATACATTGCTGCACTGTGTCCATCCCACTGTGTCGACATTACTGCATTTGGTCCATCCCACTGTGTCTACATTTCTGCGCTGTGTCCATCCCACTGTGTCTACATTGCTTCAGAGTGTCCATCCCACTGGGTCTACATTGCTGCACACTACCCATCCCACTGTGTCTACATTGCTGCACTGTGTCTATCATACTGTGTATAAATTGCTGCACTGTATCAATCCCACTGTGTATACATTGCTGCACTGGGTCCATCCCACTGTGTCTACGTTGCTGCACTGTGTCAATCCCACTGTGTCTACATTGCTGCACTGTGTCCATCTCGCTGTGTCTACATTGCAGCACTGTGTCAATCCCACTGTGTCTACATTGCCGCGCTGGTCAATCCCACTCTGTCTACATTGCTGCAGTGGCCATCCCACTGGGTCTACAGTGCTGCACTGTGTCCATCCCACTGTGTATACATTGCTGCACTGTGTCCATCCCACTGTGTCTACATTGCTGCACTGTGTCCATCCCACTGTGTCTACATTGCTGCACTGTATCCATCCCACTGTGTATCGATTGTTGCACTGTATCCATCCCACTGTGTCCACATTGCTGTACTGTGTCTATCTCACTGTGTCTACATTACTGCACTTGGTCCATCCCACTGCGTCTACATTGCTGCACTGTGTCCATCCCACTCTGTCTACATTGCTGCACTGTGTCCATCCCACTCTGTCTACATTGCTGCACTGCGTCCATCCCACTGTGTATACATTGTTGCACTGTGTCGATCCCACTGTGTCTACATTACTGCACTGTGTCCATCCCACTGTGTCTACATTTCTGCGCTGTGTCCATCCCACTGTGTATAGATTGCTGCACTGTCTCCATCCCACAGTGTATACATTGCTGCACTGGGTCCATCCCACTGTGTAAACATTGCTGCACTGTCTCCATCTCACTGTGTCTACATTGCTGCACTGTGTCAAGCCCACTGTGTATACATTTCTGCACTGTATCCATCCCACTGTGTCTGCGTTGCTGCTCTGTATCCATCCCACTGTGTATACATTGCTGCACTGTGTCCATCCCACTGTGTATACATTGCTGCATGGTGTCCATCCCACTATGTAAACATTGCTGCACTGGGTCCATCCCACTGTGTACACATTGCTGCACTGTGTCTATCCCACTGTGTTTACATTGCTTCACTGTGTCCATCCCACTGTGTATACATTGCTGCACTGTGTCTATCCCACTGTGTTCATATTGCTTCACTGTGTCCATCCCACTGTGTCTACATTGCTGCACCGTGTCCATCCCACTGTGTCGACATTACTGCATTTGGTCCATTCCACTGTGTCTACATTTCTGCGCTGTGTCCATCCCACTGTGTCTACATTTATGCGCTGTGTCCATCCCACTGTGTCTATATTCCTGCGCTGTGACCATCCCACTGTGTCTACATTTCTGCGCTGTGTCCATCACACTCTGTATACATTGCTGCGCTGTGTCCATCCCACTGTGTCTACATTGCTGCACTGTGTCCATCCCACTGTGTATACATTGCTGCGCTGTGTCAATCCCACTGTGTATACATTGCTGCACTGTGTCCATCCCACTGTGTATACATTGCTGCACTGTGTCAATCCCACTTTGTCTACATTGCTGCACTGTGTCCATCCCACTGTGTATACATTGCTGCACTGTGTCCATCCCACTGTGTATACATTGCTGCACTGTGTCCATCCCACTGTGTATACATTGCTGCACTGTGTCAATCCCACTTTGTCTACATTGCTGCTCCGTATCTATCCCACTGTGTATACATTGCTGCACTGTGTCAATCCCACTGTGTCTACATTGCTGCAGTGTGTCAATCCCACTGTGTCTACATTGCTGCACTGTGTCAATCCCACTGTGTCTACATTGCTGCACTGTGTCCATCCCACTGTGTATACATTGCTGCACTGTGTCAATCCCACTTTGTCTACATTGCTGCACTGTGTCCATCCCACTGTGAAGACTTTGCTGCACTGGGTCCATCCCACTCTGTATATATTACTGCACTGTGTCCATCCCACTGTGTACACATTGCTGCACTGGATCCATCCCACTATGTATACATTGCTGCACTGTGTCCATCCCACTTGTGTCTACATTGCTGCGCTGTGTCAATCCCACTGTGTCTACATTGCTGCACTGTGTCAATCCCACTGTGTCTACATGGCTGCACTGTGTCCATCCCACTGTGTCTGCATTGATGCGCTGTGTCAATCCCACTGTGTCTACATTGCTGCACTGTGTCATTCCCACTGTGTCTACATTGCTACACTGTGTCCATCCCACTGTGTCTACATTGCTGCACTGTGTCAATCCCACTGTGTCTACATTGATGCGCTGTGTCAATCCCACTGTGTCTACATTGCTGCACTGTGTCCATCCCACTGTGTCTACATTGCTGCACTGTGTCAATCCCACTGTGTCTACATTGCTGCACTGTGTCAATCCCACTGTGTCTACATTGCTGCACTGTGTCCATCCCACTATGTACACATTGTTGCACCATGTCCATCCCACTGTGTCTACATTGCTGCACTGTGTCTATCCCACTGTGTCTATATTGCTGCACTGTGTCCATCCCACTGTGTCTACATTGCTGCACTGTGTCAATCCCACTGTGCCTACATTGCTGCACTGTGTCAATCCCACTGTGTTTATATTGCTTCACTGTGTCCATCCCACTGTGTATACATTGCTGCACTGTGTCCAGCCCACTGTGTTTACATTGCTGCACTGTGTCCATCCCACTGTGTATACATTCATTCACTGTGTCCATCCCACTTTGTTTACATTGCTGCACAGTGTCTCTCTCACTGTGTATACATTGCTGCACTGTGTCCATTCCACTGTGTATACATTGTTACCCTGTATCCATCCCACTGTGTATAGATTGTTGCACTGTATCCACCCCACTGTGTCTACATTGCTGCACCGTGTCCATCCCACTGTGTCGACATTACTGCATTTGGTCCATCCCACTGTGTCTACATTTCTGCGCTGTGTCCATCCCACTGTGTCTACATTTATGCGCTGTGTCCATCCCACTGTGTCTATATTCCTGCGCTGTGACCATCCCACTGTGTCTACATTTCTGCGCTGTGTCCATCACACTCTGTATACATTGCTGCGCTGTGTCCATCCCACTGTGTCTACATTGCTGCACTGTGTCCATCCCACTGTGTCTACATTTCTGCGCTGTGTCCATCCCACTGTGTATACATTTCTGAGCTGTGTCCATCCCACTGTGTCTACATTTCTGCGCTGTGTCCATCCCACTGTGTCTACATTGCTGCACTGTGTCCATCCCACTGTGACTACATTTCTGCGCTGTGTCAATCCCACTGTGTCTACATTTCTGCGCTGTGTCTATCCCACTATGTCTACAGTGCTGCACTTGATCCGTCCCACTGTATCTACATTTCTGCACTGTGTCCATCCCACTGTGTCTACATTTCTGCGCTGTGTCCATCCCACTGCGTATACATTGCTGCGCTGTGTCCATCCCACTGTGTCTACATTGCTTCACTGGGTCCATCCCACTGTGTATAATTTGCTGCACTTTATCAATCCCACTGTGTATACATTGCTGCACTGGCTCCATCCCACTGTGTCTCCATTGCTGTACTGTGTCCATCCCACTGTGTACACATTGCTGCACTGTATCAATCCCACTGTGTATACATTGCTGCACTGGGTCCATCCCACTGTGTATACATAGCTGCACTGTGTCCATCCAAATGTTCCTACATTGCTGCACTGTGTCTATCGCACTGTGTCCACATTGCTGCACTGTGTCCATCCCACTGTGTATACATTGCTGCACTGTGTCCATCCCACTGTGTCGACATTACTGCATTTGGTCCATCCCACTGTGTCTACATTTCTGCGCTGTGTCCATCCCACTGTGTCTACATTGCTTCAGAGTGTCCATCCCACTGGGTCTACATTGCTGCACACTACCCATCCCACTGTGTCTACATTGCTGCACTGTGTCTATCATACTGTGTATAAATTGCTGCACTGTATCAATCCCACTGTGTATACATTGCTGCACTGGGTCCATCCCACTGTGTCTACGTTGCTGCACTGTGTCAATCCCACTGTGTCTACATTGCTGCACTGTGTCCATCTCGCTGTGTCTACATTGCAGCACTGTGTCAATCCCACTGTGTCTACATTGCCGCGCTGGTCAATCCCACTCTGTCTACATTGCTGCAGTGGCCATCCCACTGGGTCTACAGTGCTGCACTGTGTCCATCCCACTGTGTATACATTGCTGCACTGTGTCCATCCCACTGTGTCTACATTGCTGCACTGTGTCCATCCCACTGTGTCTACATTGCTGCACTGTATCCATCCCACTGTGTATCGATTGTTGCACTGTATCCATCCCACTGTGTCCACATTGCTGTACTGTGTCTATCTCACTGTGTCTACATTACTGCACTTGGTCCATCCCACTGCGTCTACATTGCTGCACTGTGTCCATCCCACTCTGTCTACATTGCTGCACTGTGTCCATCCCACTCTGTCTACATTGCTGCACTGCGTCCATCCCACTGTGTATACATTGTTGCACTGTGTCGATCCCACTGTGTCTACATTACTGCACTGTGTCCATCCCACTGTGTCTACATTTCTGCGCTGTGTCCATCCCACTGTGTATAGATTGCTGCACTGTCTCCATCCCACAGTGTATACATTGCTGCACTGGGTCCATCCCACTGTGTAAACATTGCTGCACTGTCTCCATCTCACTGTGTCTACATTGCTGCACTGTGTCAAGCCCACTGTGTATACATTTCTGCACTGTATCCATCCCACTGTGTCTGCGTTGCTGCTCTGTATCCATCCCACTGTGTATACATTGCTGCACTGTGTCCATCCCACTGTGTATACATTGCTGCATGGTGTCCATCCCACTATGTAAACATTGCTGCACTGGGTCCATCCCACTGTGTACACATTGCTGCACTGTGTCTATCCCACTGTGTTTACATTGCTTCACTGTGTCCATCCCACTGTGTATACATTGCTGCACTGTGTCTATCCCACTGTGTTCATATTACTTCACTGTGTCCATCCCACTGTGTCTACATTACTGCACTGTGTCCATCCCACTGTGTCTATATTGCTGCACTGTGTCCATCCCACTATGTATACATTACTGCACTGTGTCCATCCCACTGTGTATACATTGCTGCGCTGTGTCCATCCCACTGTGTTTATATTGCTGCACTGTGTCCATCCAACAGTGCCTACATTGCTGCACTGTGTCCATCCCATTGTGTCTACATTGCTGCACTGTGTCAACCCCACTGTGTATACATTTCTGCACTGTATCCATCCCACTGTGTCTGCGTTGCTGCTCTGTATCCATCCCACTGTGTATACATTGCTGCACTGTGTCCATCCCACTGTGTATACATTGCTGCATGGTGTCCATCCCACTGTGTAAACATTGCTGCACTGGGTCCATCCCACTGTGTACACATTGCTGCACTGTGTCTATCCCACTGTGTTTATATTGCTTCACTGTGTCCATCCCACTGTGTATACATTGCTTCACTGTGTCTATCCCACTATGTCTACATTGCTGCACTTTGTTCATCCCACTGTGTCTACATTGCTGCACTGTGTCCATCCCACTGTGTACACATTGCTGCACTGTGTCCATCCCACTGTGTACACATTGCAGCACTGCGTCCCTCCCACTGTGTATACATTGCTGCACTGTGTCGATCCCACTGTGTATACATTGCTGCACCGTCTCCATCCCACTGCGTCTACATTGCTCCACTGTATCCATTCCAGTGTGCATACATTGCTGCAGTGGGTCCATCCCACTGGGTCTACAGTGCTGCACTTTATCCATCCCACTGTGTCTTCATTGCTGCACTGTGTCCATCCCACTGTGTACACATTGCTGCACTGTGTCCATCCCACTCTGTCTACATTGCTGCACCGTGTCCATCCCACTGTCTCTACGTTGCTGCTCCGTATCTATCCCACTGTGTATACATTGCTGCACTGTGTCAATCCCACTTTGTCTACATTGCTGCACTGTGTCCATCCCACTGTGAAGACTTTGCTGCACTGGGTCCATCCCACTCTGTATACATTACTGCACTTTGTCCATCCCACTGTGTATACATTGCTGCACTGGATCCATCCCACTATGTATACATTGCTGCACTGTGTCCATCCCACTTGTGTCTACATTGCTGCGCTGTGTCAATCCCACTGTGTCGACTTTGCTGCACTGTGTCAATCCCACTGTGTCGACATTGCTGCACTGTGTCAATCCCACTATGTCTACATTGCTGCACTTTGTCCATCTCGCTGTGTCTACATTGCTGCGCTGTGTCAATCCCACTGTGTCTACATTGCTGCACTGTGTCAATCCCACTGTGTCTACATTGCTGCACTGTGTCAATCCCACTGTGTCTACATTGCTGCGCTGTGTCAATCCCACTGTGTCTACATTGCTGCACTGTGTCCATCCCACTGTGTCTGCATTGATGCGCTGTGTCAATCCCACTGTGTCTTCATTGCTGCACTGTGTCCATCCCACTGTGTACACATTGCTGCACTGTGTCCATCCCACTCTGTCTACATTGCTGCACCGTGTCCATCCCACTGTCTCTACGTTGCTGCTCCGTATCTATCCCACTGTGTATACATTGCTGCACTGTGTCAATCCCACTTTGTCTACATTGCTGCACTGTGTCCATCCCACTGTGAAGACTTTGCTGCACTGGGTCCATCCCACTCTGTATACATTACTGCACTTTGTCCATCCCACTGTGTATACATTGCTGCACTGGATCCATCCCACTATGTATACATTGCTGCACTGTGTCCATCCCACTTGTGTCTACATTGCTGCGCTGTGTCAATCCCACTGTGTCGACTTTGCTGCACTGTGTCAATCCCACTGTGTCGACATTGCTGCACTGTGTCAATCCCACTATGTCTACATTGCTGCACTTTGTCCATCTCGCTGTGTCTACATTGCTGCGCTGTGTCAATCCCACTGTGTCTACATTGCTGCACTGTGTCAATCCCACTGTGTCTACATTGCTGCACTGTGTCAATCCCACTGTGTCTACATTGCTGCGCTGTGTCAATCCCACTGTGTCTACATTGCTGCACTGTGTCCATCCCACTGTGTCTGCATTGATGCGCTGTGTCAATCCCACTGTGTCTACATTGCTGCACTGTGTCCATCCCACTGTGTATACATTGCTGCACTGTGTCCATCCCACTGTGTCTACATTGCTGCACTGTGTCAATCCCACTGTGTTTATATTGCTTCACTGTGTCCATCCCACTGTGTATACATTGCTGCACTGTGTCCAGCCCACTGTGTTTACATTGCTGCACTGTGTCCATCCCACTGTGTATACATTGCTGCACTGTGTCCATCCCACTGTGTCTACATTCATTCACTGTGTCCATCCCACTTTGTTTACATTGCTGCACTGTGTCTCTCTCACTGTGTATACATTGCTGCACTGTGTCCATCCCACTGTGTATAGATTGTTGCACTGTATCCACCCCACTGTGTCTACATTGCTGCACCGTGTCCATCCCACTGTGTCGACATTACTGCATTTGGTCCATCACACTGTGTCTACATTTCTGCGCTGTGTCCATCCCACTGTGTCTACATTTATGCGCTGTGTCCATCCCACTGTGTCTATATTCCTGCGCTGTGACCATCCCACTGTGTCTACATTTCTGAGCTGTGTCCATCACACTCTGTATACATTGCTGCGCTGTGTCCATCCCACAGTGTCTACATTGCTGCACTGTGGCCATCCCACTGTGTCTACATTTCTGCGCTGTGTCCATCCCACTGTGTATACATTTCTGAGCTGTGTCCATCCCACTGTGTCTACATTTCTGCGCTGTGTCCATCCCACTGTGTCTACATTGCTGCACTGTGTCCATCCCACTGTGACTACATTTCTGCGCTGTGTCAATCCCACTGTGTCTACATTTCTGCGCTGTGTCTATCCCACTATGTCTACAGTGCTGCACTTGATCCGTCCCACTGTATCTACATTTCTGCACTGTGTCCATCCCACTGTGTCTACATTTCTGCGCTGTGTCCATCCCACTGCGTATACATTGCTGCGCTGTGTCCATCCCACTGTGTCTACATTGCTGCACTGGGTCCATCCCACTGTGTATAATTTGCTGCACTTTATCAATCCCACTGTGTATACATTGCTGCACTGGGTCCATCCCACTGTGTCTCCATTGCTGTACTGTGTCCATCCCACTGTGTACACATTGCTGCACTGTATCAATCCCACTGTGTATACATTGTTACCCTGTATCCATCCTACTGTGTATACGTTGCTGCACTGTGTCCATCCCACTGTGTATAGATTGTTGCACTGTATCCACCCCACTGTGTCTACATTGCTGCACCGTGTCCATCCCACTGTGTCGACATTACTGCATTTGGTCCATCACACTGTGTCTACATTTCTGCGCTGTGTCCATCCCACTGTGTCTACATTTATGCGCTGTGTCCATCCCACTGTGTCTATATTCCTGCGCTGTGACCATCCCACTGTGTCTACATTTCTGAGCTGTGTCCATCACACTCTGTATACATTGCTGCGCTGTGTCCATCCCACAGTGTCTACATTGCTGCACTGTGGCCATCCCACTGTGTCTACATTTCTGCGCTGTGTCCATCCCACTGTGTATACATTTCTGAGCTGTGTCCATCCCACTGTGTCTACATTTCTGCGCTGTGTCCATCCCACTGTGTCTACATTGCTGCACTGTGTCCATCCCACTGTGACTACATTTCTGCGCTGTGTCAATCCCACTGTGTCTACATTTCTGCGCTGTGTCTATCCCACTATGTCTACAGTGCTGCACTTGATCCGTCCCACTGTATCTACATTTCTGCACTGTGTCCATCCCACTGTGTCTACATTTCTGCGCTGTGTCCATCCCACTGCGTATACATTGCTGCGCTGTGTCCATCCCACTGTGTCTACATTGCTGCACTGGGTCCATCCCACTGTGTATAATTTGCTGCACTTTATCAATCCCACTGTGTATACATTGCTGCACTGGGTCCATCCCACTGTGTCTCCATTGCTGTACTGTGTCCATCCCACTGTGTACACATTGCTGCACTGTATCAATCCCACTGTGTATACATTGCTGCACTGGGTCCATCCCACTGTGTATACATTGCTGCACTGGGTCCATCCCACTGTGTATACATAGCTGCACTGTGTCCATCCAAATGTTCCTACATTGCTGCACGGTGTCTATCGCACTGTGTCCACATTGCTGCACTGTGTCCATCCCACTGTGTCTACATTGCTGCACTGTGTCCATCCCACTGTGTCGACATTACTGCATTTGGTCCATCCCACTGTGTCTACATTTCTGCGCTGTGTCCATCCCACTGTGTCTACATTGCTTCATAGTGTCCATCCCACTGGGTCTACATTGCTGCACACTACCCATCCCACTGTGTCTACATTGCTGCACTGTGTCTATCATACTGTGTATAAATTGCTGCACTGTATCAATCCCACTGTGTATACATTGCTGCACTGGGTCCATCCCACTGTGTCTACGTTGCTGCACTGTGTCAATCCCACTGTGTCTACATTGCTGCACTGTGTCCATCCCACTCTGTCTACATTGCTGCACTGTGTCCATCCCAATGTGACTACATTGCCGCGCTGGTCAATCCCACTCTGTCTACATTGCTGCATTGGCCATCCCACTGGGTCTACATTGCTGCACTGTGTCCATCCCACTCTGTCTACATTCCTGCACTACGTCCATCCCAATGTGACTACATTGCCGCGCTGGTCAATCCCACTCTGTCTACATTGCTGCAGTGGCCATCCCACTGAGTCTACAGTGCTGCACTTTGTCCATCCCACTGTGTATACATTGCTGCACTGTGTCCATCCCACTGTGTCTACATTGCTGCACTGTGTCCATCCCACTGTGTATACATTGCTGCGCTGTATCCATCCCACTGTGTCTACATTGCTGTACTGTGTCTATCTCACTGTGTCTACATTACTGCACTTGGTCCATCCCACTGTGTCTACATTGCTGCACTGTGTCCATCCCACTCTGTCTACATTGCTGCGCTGTGTCCATCCCACTGTGTCTACATTGCTGCACTGTATCAATCCCACTGTGTATACATTGCTGCACTTTGTTCATCCCACTGTGAATACATTGCTGCACTGCGTCCATCCCACTGTGTATACATTGTTGCACTGTGTCGATCCCACTGTGTATACATTGCTGCACTGTCTCCATTCCACTGCGTCTACATTGCTCCACTGTATCCATTCCAGTGTGCATACATTGCTGCAGTGTGTCCATCCCACTGGGTCTACAGTGCTGCACTTTATCCATCCCACTGTGTCTTCTTTGCATCACTGTGTCCATCCCACTGTGTATACATTGCTGCACTGTGTCCATCCCACTCTGTCTACATTGCTGCACCGTGTCCATCCCACTGTCTCTACGTTGCTGCTCCGTATCTATCCCACTGTGTATACATTGCTGCACTGTGTCAATCCCACTTTGTCTACATTGCTGCACTGTGTCCATCCCACTGTGAAGACTTTGCTGCACTGGGTCCATCC